>NC_142874.1:121078439-123578439 GCF_051225735.1 Oryctolagus cuniculus
TTCAAGGGAGACTTAGACCCCAATACAATAGTACTGGGGGACTTCAATACTCCACTCTCAGAAATAGACAGATCAACAGGACAGAAAATCAACAAGGATACAGTAGATTTAAATGACACTATAGCCCAAATGGATCTAACAGATATATACAGAACTTTCAATCCTACAGCTAAAGATTTTACATTCTTCTCAGCAGTACATGGAACCTTCTCTAGGATTGACCACATACTAGGCCATAAAGCAAGTCTCAGCAAATTCAAAAGAATTAGAATCATACCATGCAGCTTCTCAGACCATAAAGGAATGAAGTTGGAAATTAGCAACTCAGGAATCCCTAGAGCATATGCAAACACATGGAGATTGAACAACATGCTCCTGAATGAACAAAGGGTCATAGAAGAAATTAAAAGAGAAATCAAAAATTTTCTGGAAGTAAACGAGGATAACAGCACAACATACCAAAACTTATGGGACGCAGCAAAAGCAGTGTTAAGAGGAAAGTTTATATCAATAGGTGCCTACATCAAGAAATTGGAAAGGCACCAAATAGATGAGCTTTCAACGCATCTCAAGGATCTAGAAAAACTGCAGCAAACCAGACCCAAATCTAGTAGGAGAAGAGAAATAATTAAAATCAGAGAAGAAATCAACAGGATTGAATCAAGAAAAACATTACAAAAAATCAGCCAAATGAGGAGCTGGTTTTTTGAAAAAATAAACAAAATTGACACCCCATTGGCCCAACTAACTAAAAAAAGAAGAGAAAAGACCCAAATCAATAAAATCAGAGATGAAAAAGGAAATGTAACAACAGACACCACAGAAATAAAAAGAATCATCAGAAATTACTACAAGGACTTGTATGCCAGCAAACAGGGAAACCTATCAGAAATGGATAGATTCCTGGACACATGCAACCTACCTAAATTGAACCAGGAAGACATCGAAAACCTAAACAGACCCATAACTGAGACAGAAATTGAAACAGTAATAAAGGCCCTCCCAACAAAGAAAAGCCCAGGACCAGATGGATTCACTGATGAATTCTACCAGACATTTAAAGAAGAACTAACTCCAAATCTTCTCAAACTATTCAGAACAATCGAAGAAGAGGGAATCCTCGCAAATTCTTTCTATGAAGCCAGCATCACCTTAATTCCTAAGCCAGAGAAAGATGCAGCACTGAAAGAGAATTACAGACCAATATCCCTGATGAACATAGATGCAAAAATCCTCAATAAAATTCTCGCCAATAGAATGCAACAACACATCAGAAAGATCATCCACCCAGACCAAGTGGGATTTATCCCTGGTATGCAGGGATGGTTTAATGTGCGCAAAACAATCAATGTGATACACCACATTAACAGACTGCAGAAGAAAAACCATATGATTATCTCAATAGATGCTGAGAAAGCATTTGATAAAATACAACACACGTTCATGATGAAAACTCTAAGCAAACTGGGTTTGGAAGGAACATTCCTCAATACAATCAAAGCAATCTATGAAAAACCCACAGCCAACATCCTATTGAATGGGGAAAAGTTGGAAGCATTTCCACTGAGATCTGGGACCAGACAGGGATGTCCACTCTCACCACTGCTATTCAATATACTTCTGGAGGTTCTAGCCAGAGCTATTAGGCAAGAAAAAGAAATTAAATGGATGCAAATTGGGAAGGAAGAACTCAAACTATCCCTCTTGCAGATGATATGATTCTTTATTTAGGGGACCCAAAGAACTCTACTAAGAGACTATTGGAACTCATAGAAGATTTTGGCAAAGTAGCAGGGTATAAAATCAATGCACAAAAATCAACAGCCTTTGTATACACAGACAATGCCATGGCTGAGCAAGAACTTCTAAGATCAATCCCATTCACAATAGCTACAAAAACAATCAAATACCTTGGAATAAACTTAACCAAGGACGTTAAAGATCTCTACGATGAAAATTACAAAACCTTAAAGAAAGAAATAGAAGAGGATACCAAGAAATGGAAAAATCTTCCATGCTCATGGATTGGAAGACTCAATATCATCAAAATTTCCATTCTCCCAAAAGCAATTTATAGATTCAAAGCAATACCAATCAAGATACCGAAGACCTTCTTCTCAGATCTAGAAAAAATGATGCTGAAATTCATTTGGAGATACAGGAGACCTCGAATAGCTAAAGCAATCTTGTACAACAAAAACGAAGCTGGAGGCATCACAATACCAGATTTCAGGACATACTACAGGGTAGTTGTAATCAAAACAGCATGGTACTGGTACAGATACAGATGGATAGACCAATGGAACAGAATTGAAACACCAGTAATCAATCCAAACATCTACAGCCAACTCATATTTGATCAAGGGTCCAAAACCAATCCCTGGAGTAAGGACAGTCTATTCAATAAATGGTGCTGGGAAAATTGGATTTCCACGTGCAGAATCATGAAGCAAGACCCCTACCTTTCACCTTACACAAAAATCCACTCAACATGGATTAAAGACTTAAATCTATGACCTGACACCATCAAATTATTAGAGAGCATTGGAGAAACCCTGCAAGATATAGGTACCAGAAATGACTTCTTGGAAAACACCCCAGAAGCACAGGCAGTCAAAGTCAAAATTAACATTTGGGATTGCGTCAAATTGAGAAGTTTCTGTACTGCAAAAGAAACAGTCAGGAGAGTGAAGAGACTACCGACAGAATGGGAAAATATATTTGCAAACTATGCAACTGATAAAGGGTTGATAACCAGAATCTATAAAGAAATCAAGAAACTCCACAACAGCAAAACAAACAACCCACTTAAGAGATCGCCAAGGACCTCAATAGACATTTTTCAAAAGAGGAAATCCAAATGGCCAACAGACACATGAAAAAATGTTCAAGATCACTAGCAATCAGGGAAATGCAAATCAAAACCACAATGAGGTTCCACCTCACCCCAGTTAGAATGGCTCACATTCAGAAATTTACCAACAATAGATGCTGGAGAGGATGTAGGGAAAAAGGGACACTAACCCACTGTTGGTGGGAATGCAAACTGGTTAAGCCACTATGGAAGTCAGTCTGGAGATTCCTCAGAAACCTGAATATAACCCTACCATTCAACCAGCCATCCCACTCCTTGGAATTTACCCAAAGGAAATTAAATTGGCAAACAAAAAAGCAGTCTGCACATTAATGTTTATTGCAGCTCAATTCACAATAGCTAAGACCTGGAACCAACCCAAATGCCCATCAACAGTAGACTGGAAAAAGAAATTATGGGACATGTACTCTATAGAATACTATACAGCAGTCAAAACCAACGAAACCCAGTCATTTGCAACAAGATGCAGGAATCTGGAAAACATCATGCTGAGTGAATTAAGCCAGTCCCAAAGGGACAAATATCATATGTTCTCCCTGATTGGCGACAACTAACTGAGCACCAAAGGGGAAACTTGTTGAAGTGAAATGGACACTATGAGAAACAGTGACTTGATCAGCTCTTGTCCTGACGGTTGATGTACAATGTAATACTTTATCCATTTTAGTATTTTTTTTGTTCTAGTACCATTGGTTGAACTCTGTAATTAACACACAATTATTCTTAGGTGTTTAAATTTTAACTGAAAAGTGATCCCTGTTAGGAATTTGGAAAACATTATGTTGAGTGAAATAAGCCAATCCCAAAGGGAAAAATACCACTTGTTCTCCTTGATAGGTGACAACTAATTGAGCACCAAAAAGGAAACCTGTTAAAGTGAAATGAACACTGTGAGAAACGGTGACTTGATCAGCCCTCACCCTGACTGTTGATGAGCAGCTTAATATGTTATCCCTCTTAGTATTTTTTTTTTGTTTGTTCTACTTAATACTTTTGGTTGAATACTGTGATCAATACAAAATTCTTCTTAAGTGCTGAAACTTAACTGAAAAGTGACTGCTGTTAAATATAAGAGTGGGAATAAGAGAGGGAAAAGATGTGCAATTCGGGACATGCTCAAGCTGACTTACCTCAAACAGTAGAGTTAGAAACATACCAGGGGACTCCAATTTAATCCCATCAAGGTGGCATGTACCAATGCCAGCTCACTAGTCCCAGTGATCAATTTCTGTTCACAATTGATCATAATGATAGGACTAAGACCCAAAGGGATCACATAAACAAGAATAGTGTCTGCAAATACTAGCTGATAGAATCAAAAAGGGAGAGAATGATCCAACATGGGAAGTGAGATACACAGCAGACCCATAGAATGGCAAATGTCCTAACAGCACTCTGGCCTCATAATCAGCCCTTAAGGCATGCGGATCCGGCTGAAATGCCCATGAGAGTATTTCAGGCATGGAAAGCCAAGACACTCTGGGGGAAAAGAAACCTAAATGAAAGATCTCCGTGAGTGAGATCCCAGTGGAAAGAATGGGTCATCAAAGAAGGAGGTACCTTTCTCTGAAGGGAGGAGAGAACTTCCACTTTGACCATGGCCTTGTCTAAAAATGATCAGAGTCAGTGAACTCAGGGGGCTTCCATAGCCTTGGCAGCTCAGGACAAGAGCCTAGGGTGATTACTGAGGCCATAAACAAGAGTGTCCCTTTGTTAAGTCAACAACAGGAGTCACTGTGCACTTACTCCTCATGTAGGATCTTTGGCCTTAGTGTGCTGTACATTGAGATTCAATGCTAGAACTAGTACTCAAACAGTATTTTTCACTTTATGTTTCTGTGTGGGAGCAAACTGTTGAAATCTTTACTTGATGTATGCTAAACTGATCTTCTGTATATAAAGAGAAACGAAAATGAATCTTGATGTGAATGGAAGGGGAGAGGGAGTGGGAAAGGGGAGGGTTGCGGGTGGGAGGGACGTTATGGGGGGGAAGCCATTGTAATCAATATTCTGTACTTTGGAAATTTATATTCATTAAATAAAAGTTAAAAAAATTAAAAAAAAGAAGTTCATTATGACAAAATCATATGATGAACACAGGGAGAAGAAAGACATGAAGCTAGGAATGTGGTGGTCCCAGGCTGAACGACTCTGAGGAGAGGGTGTAGGTCATTTAGGTTGGGTAATGGTAGCTGGGGTTACTGTGTTCAAGGTGAATCAGATTTTAAGAAAGGCTTCTGCAAAAGAATTTGACTATTTACATACTAAGGGATGGCTAGTTTTGTAAGGTACAGAATAATTTTCATCTCACATTTCATAGTTTCAGATTCTTGCAAGTCAATAAATTATTACCTGAGAAATCCTCTTCCAGCCTGGAATGCATATCCATTCTTCAATGTTCCCTTTAGCCCACCATAAAGGGAGTCTTACAAAGTTCATGGAAACTGTGTATTATGAAAAAACTTTGCATGGACTTCAAGAAATTTTACCACAAAAATAAATTTGTCTTTCAATTTCAGGTTTCCAAACTGTTTGAAGACCTCTTATATGGGGGACTATTTTTTTTTTCTGCTATTATCTGCAGATTTCAAAAAGGAAGAACAGGCTTAGCTTCACATCATTTATAATATTTCTACCTACAAATAACCATTTTTCAATATCAAGATAAGATCAATAGGTGTGGAGCAAAACTTATGTCACATTTAACCTTTGAGGCAATGATAGGGATGATGGAAGGAAGTAGGGGTCCAGTATATGTGTATGCCCCCCCAACCCAAAGATGACATATGGTCACATGATATGGACAGGTCACTTGTGAAGGATGCTAGCAGTAACCTCAGGGGTGTTAAGATCACTTTTAACAACCTAAGTAAGAATAAAAGAGCAGCCTGTGTTGTGACGTAGTGGGTTAACCCATCACCTGTGACACTGGCAATCCATAGGAGTGCAGGTTTGTGTATAGGTGATGCACTTCTGATCCAGCTCCCTGCTAACAGCCTGGGGAAAGCAGTGGAAGATGATCCAACTGTTGGGCCTCTGCCACCCATGTGGGAACCCAGAGGAAGCTCCTGGTTCCCGGCTTTGGGTGAGACCATTTGGGGAATGATTGAGCAGATGGAAGATTCTCTCTCTCTCTCTTTCTAACTCTTTCAAATAAATAAGTAAATCTTAAAAAAAAATGCATGACTAAGCTTTTGGCAATCCATGCTTCCTAACAGGGTACTCTGTTTATGTGTTCTGTGCCATGGCTTCCTCTGCAAACTTATATTTCCAGGTTCCCAGGGCCTGGCCCTTTAATAATCCAAAGTCTCATCTAAAATACTTTTTAATGCCTCTAATCCCTTGATAGATAATGTTCTGACTTCAGTACATTATATATTACTTCACAGATCCCCAGCAGTGATTTTCAGACATATGTAAACAGAATTAATTTTGCTACTATACTTTGGAAACTGCATATTCAGGCAAAGGTAAATATTCTTGTGTCCTATAAACCTATTTTTTGGACAGAAAGTCTCTTATAAGGCTGTTCCATTTTTCTTTCTATTTTGTCAGATTCTCTGTCACTTTTAAAGAAGCATTCTGTGGTCCATGTCAGATTTCCAACCATGCAAAAAGTAATTTCTAACAAATGTGACAACCACCTCCCCTGAAAGGAAGAAGATGATCGTGTGTCTGGGACAAGGCAGCAGAATATTGCTTCTCTCTTGTGAATTTCAGCTGCCAGTGTACATATGTAATTGTCTAAATTAAATGCTTGGAGGACTTTCCCATGCTTCTAAGTGCATAGCCTCTCAGACATATGCACCATAATGAAGGGGAGACAAGCTTGAGGAAAATGAAGTACAGGAATAACAACCAGAAAAACCTGAATGGTGTAGGACTGGAAAATTGTCTGGCTCAGGAGGTAACACAGAAAATATTCCACTTCCTCATATGGTTGACAGAAAAATGACACTTAAAGGCATGATGAACCAGAGAGAGCAAACTGTTTCTGAATAAGTGAACTCTTCACAGTTGCAAGGGGCCAGGATATCCAGAGACAATTTACTACACTTCCCCTAAATTTGTGTCTGGTTGTCTGACTGCTGAGGTTGCCCCAAGTTTTCTACACATTCTATATCAAGATGCTCATTATCACAGCTTCCTGTGGGCCGTAGTAGGACAGAGAGGACTGCTGTACTCATGGGTAGATGAGAATAAGACTCCCATTTACATGTGTATGCCAGTTGTGGTGACTTTATTAGACGGTGAACTGTATTTACGAGGACTTCCCTGAAGTATTTCCTTTGCAACTGGAATCTGTAGGGTGGCTCAGTTTTTGTTGTTGTTGTTGCTTTTATTTTATTTTTAAAGATTTATTTATTTGAAAGGCAGAGTCACACACATACACACACACACACAGAGAGAGAGAGAGAGAGAGAGAGAGAGAAAGAAAGAGAGAGAGAGAGGAAGGAAGGAAGGAAGGAAGGAAGGAAGGAAGGAAGGAAGGAAGGAAGGAAGGAAAGAAAGAAGGAAGGAAGGAAGGAGGAGAGAGAGATCTTCCACCTGCTGGTTTACTCCCCAAATGGCCACAATGGCTGGGGCTGGGCCATGCCAAAGCTAGAAGCCTGTAACTTCATCCAGGTCTCCCACATTGGGCCATCTTCCACTGCTTTACCAGGTGCTCTACAGGGAGCTGGATAAGAGGTAGAGCAGCCAGGACTGGAACCGGTGCGCACATGGGATGCTGGCATTTCAGGCAGCAGCTTAAGCTACAAAGCCAGATCTTGGACTCTGTTACCTTTATTTTAAATCAAATAAATAACTGGCTAACTGCATCATAAATGTGAATATCTAAAAACAAAAACTCTCATGCCAATTAGACCTCACTGCATGAGGTCAGATAGCAAATCAATCACCTGATCAAAGTTTCTTTTTTAAAAAAAATTTTTAAAGATTTATTTATTTATTTGAAAGTCAGAGAGAAGGAGAGGCTGAGAGAGAGAGAGGTCTTCCATTCACTGGTTCACTCCCCAATTGGCTGCAACTGCTGGAGCTGTGCCGATCTGAAGCCAGGAGCTAGGACCTTCTTCCAGGTCTTCCACACGGGTGCAGGGGCCCAAGAACTTGGGTCATCTTCCACTGCTTTCCCAGGCCATAGCAGAGAGCTGGATTGGAAGTGGAGTAGCCCGGACTTGAAATGGCACACATATGGGATGCCAGTACTTCAGGCGGCAGCTTTACCCGCTATGCCACAGCACAGGCCCCCTGATCAAAGTTTCAAATTGCTTTTTGTAAACTCTGCCCGTGACCTCTCAGAGAAGGCTTCTTTCTGACTTTTGATGGTGTCAGCTACCATTGCCAATTTCCACTTTGGTAGGCAATATTTCTGCTGTGATAATTCTGGTAACTCTACTGAGAAACAGGAAAATGACTATAAAATTTTATTCCCTTTCATAATGTCTTTAAAAAAAACCCTTTATCTACTCCTGTCATCCTTCCCAATCCTTTGTCTTCTCTCCCTAATTAGTTTTCCTTATGCCACTGACAATTCCCATCAGAGTAGCAAATCTGTAAACTAGAAAGGCTGTTTGGCAAATCCTCCAAATCTCTTGGTAGAGTCCTGTTCTCAGTAGTCTTCCATAATCAACCCAACATAAGAAGAGATAAAATTGCCTCCCATAAATATCTATATTTTAATATGAGTCACTGGGCAGGTGTGGCAGTATAGAGAGGTAAGCCACTTCTTAGACACCAGAATCTCACATTAAAGTGGCAATTCCACTTCTGGCTCCTCTGCTTCCCATTCAGCTTCCTACTAATACACCTGGAAGGGCAGCAGATGATGACCCAAGTACATAGCTTTCTGCCATACACATGGGGGACTAGGATGGAGTTCCTGGCTCCTCTTTCCACTTGGTCCAGCCTCAGCTGTTGTGGGTATTTGGGAATAAACCAGTGGAAGAAAGATCTCCCCTGCCCACCAAGTGTGTGTGTGTGTGTGTGTGTGTGTGGTCTTCCAATAAATAATAAATAATATTTTTGGCCTGTGCCGCGGCTCACTAGGCTAATCCTCCGCCTTGTGGCGCCGGCACACCGGGTTCTAGTCCCAGTCGGGGCACCGGATTCTGTCCTGGTTGCTCCTCTTGCAGGCCAGCTCTCTGCTGTGGCCCAGGAATGCAGTGGAGGATGGCCCAAGTCCTTGGGCCCTGCACCCCATGGGAGACCAGGATAAGTACCTGGCTCCTGCCATCGGATCAGCGCGGTGCGCTGGCCGCAGCACGCCGGCCACGGCGGCCATTGGAGGGTGAACCAACGGCAAAGGAAGAACTTTCTCTCTGTCTCTCTGTCTCTCACTGTCCACTCTGTCAAAAAAAAAAAATAAATAAATAATAATATTTTTTAAATGAGGCACTGAAAAACAACTGCAAAAAATCTCATTGTAGTACAAAAAAAGATGCAAATTTGCAGAGGCATCAGACACTTCCCTCCTTCCTCTGTGAATGCATTTTCTTATGTGCCAACTCTAGATGTTCTCTATAGAGGTAGATCATTCAAAGGTAAATGCATGCTACTGGGTAGAATATCTCAGAAAGTTGATGTTAAAGACATATGCTTCACCATGATCATCTTGTCCATATTGTAGTTGTTGTAACAACAGAGACAACTAGCTTGGTGAGCAGAGGGACTGCATGGTAGCCATCATTGATCCCAATGGTTTTATGAAGTGTTCTGTGTAAGTACTAGGACCACAGTATTAGTTAGGATCTTCTCCACAGAGGCTTTTGCAATCTTCATCAACTTTTTCAAAATAATTACCTCTGGGTTAAAGTATTAGGTCTTCCACTATATTAAAACGAGACTTCTGGGCTGTCTTATAAATCATCTATAACAAAAAGGTTGATATTTTGAGTCAAATTGATCAACCATTAACACAAAAAATTGAATGGATAGGCAGTCATTGTTATTTGTTTTTTTACAGCATCATGGATTAACTGTTCTGAAAAACTGATACAGTTTTTTTAATTTTTTTTAAATTTTTGACAGAGTAAGACAGTGAGAGAGAAAGATAGGGAGAGAGTTATAGACTGTGAGAGACAGAGAGAAAGGTCTTCCTTTTTCCATTAGTTCATTCCCCTAATGGCCACCACTGCCAGTGCTGTGCGCTGATCCGAATCCAGGAACCGGGTGCTTCCTCCCAGTCTCCCATGTGGGTGCAGGGACCCAAGCACTTGGGCCATCCTCCACTGCCTTCCCGGGCCACAGCAGAGAGCTGGACTGGAAGAGGGGCAACTGGGACTAGTACCTGGTATCCCAACCGGGACTAGAACCCAGGGTGCTGGTGCCACAGGTGGCAGATTAACCAAGTGAGCCATGGCGCCGGCCCTGATACAGTTTTAAACAGTCTTGTTTCCATGAAAATAAGTAATATGTTTTTACTTTCCAGTGCTTTAGAACATATGGGGGATAAGTAGTACCCAGGTTGCTTCCAAAAGTGGCTTACTTTAGTTTAGAGGCTTATATAATCTAGAAAAATATGGACTTTGTCTATTATGTTGATGCCTAATATGAAGTAGCACTCAATAAGTACATACTGATTAAATCAATGAATGAATCAATGGATGTATTATTAATGGATGTAGGCTGTTGTAGACGAATACTGTGTTTGCTGCTACCTTGAGTCAGAGCTTGTGTTCTCATGAAAGCAATTTTAGGGAATTACTTCTATAAAATAAGAGTGATACTAAATATTTTTTAGTATAGAGATATTCATACAAATGGCCATACTAAAAATGCTGAGACTTGGTGTGGGATGGAGATACAAAAGAAATGTATAAGAAATTTTCCGGTCGGCGCCGTGGCTCAATAGGCTAATCCTCTGCCTTGCGGCGCCGGCACACCAGGTTCTAGTCCCGGTTGGGGCACTGGATTCTGTCCTGGTTGCCCCTCTTCCAGGCCAGCTCTCTGCTGTGGCCAGGGAGTGCAGTGGAGGATGGCCCAAGTGCTTGGGCCCTGTACCCCATGGGAGACCAGGAGAAGCACCTGGCTCCTGCCATCGGATCAGCACGGTGCGCCAGCCACGGCGGCCATGGAGGGTGAACCAATGGCAAAAAAAAAAGGAAGACCTTCTCTCTGTCTCTCTCTCTCACTGTCCACTCTGCCTGTCAAAAAAAAAAAAAAAGAAAAGAAAAGAAAAGAAATTTCCCTTACAGGGCTGGAAGATTTGAAAGAGAACAACTATATAAAAGTACAAGACAGTATAGGATTAACAGAAAAATGAATAAAGTAGATGAAACCATCTATGGTTGTTTGGAGAAGATACATAATCATTAAAGTTAATTCAAATGATAGTTGGATAAAAAATAGGACCAGACAAGAGCTGAGGCCAGAAAAGTAATGAGGAACATGTCTGTAATTGAAGAGCGATGGTATATACTTCTGGGTTAGTAGTGCAGTAGGGATGGGGAGAAAGGGTGAATAATGTGCACACACACATTGTTTTCTGCCAGGTATTATGCTCAGCAATCTACACACATTAATTAGCTCATGTAAGGTGATTATTTCATTTCATCTGCACAACAACTTTATAAGATAGGTATTATCTCAGTTTTTCAGATGATAAAATCGAGTCTCAGAGAGGTGAAGTGATTTACCTAAGATCATAATTGGTTTAAGTAACAGAGCTAGGATTCAAACCCAAGTCAGTTGGACTCCAAAGCAGTATTTCATAACAGATTGGACACAATATAAAAAGACTAGGTAGAGGCTTCAAATGTAGAGCACTACAGGAAGAGAAAGCATAGATGAAAAGCTGCATAAAAAGCACTCCTGGGTTTTTAGTTCCATCTACTGTAGTTTCTTAGAAGACTAATACTAGACTTCCATGGAATTACTGATTCTCTTATGTCCTCATGTTGACTGATGGGTTGGAATTTTGAGGAACAATTCTGAACAACTGGAAGCCTATAGGGTCCCCTTTGTGAGAGAGATTTTTGCCCACTAGGAAATCTTCTGAAAAATGCAAGACAAGTCTGCAACTATTTGGGGCACATTCGTGATTGGTGTAGGGGAATGTCTGGTCTACAGGCTGTATAAGGCCAATGAAATCATTTGGTCAGGCCCTGCCAGGACACAGGTGGGACTCAAAATTCAATAAATCTATAGCAGGACAAAATTATTAAGGATTTATTTATTTACTTGTTTGAAAGAATTACAGAGAGAAAGGGAGAGACAGAGAGATCTTTCATCCACTGGTTCACTCCCCAGCTGGCCGCAATAACCAGGGCTAGGTCAGGCTGAAGCCAGGAACCAGGAGCTTTTTCTCTCCTACATGGATGCAGGGGCCCAAGCACTTGGGCCATCCTCCACTGGTTTCCCAGGTGCATTAGCAGGGAGCTGGATTGGAACTGAAGCAGTCAGGATTCAAACCAGCACTCATATGGATGCCAGTGCTTTAGACAGCAGCTTAACCTGCTGTGCCACAGTGCCAGCCCCAGGACAATTTTTAAGTTAATAATTTTGTATGGCCCACGGTTGATATAATGAATACCCAACTGACATGATCCTTGGGAGAAAACAGATTCCCCACTCCTACATCTTCCCTGCTCACTACAAACCTTGTTGGGCCTACTATTGAGTACATAAGAGCCTTTGTAATTCTTCCTCCCTGCTTTTGATCTGTTTCTTCCCCCTTGAAAGAGTCCCCTTCTTCTCTTCTGTCCACTCTCTGCCAAGTATACCTACTTGGGTGAAATTCATTGTCCCTAAAATTCATCTCAAAAGGATTCTGGAACTGGCATCTCCACTCTTGCTTATTCCCAAACCCTTAGAGTCATATTTGATTCTTCTCTTTCTGTCATATCATTAAACTGATCATTACAAGTCTCCTTTTAAATTATATCTACCATCTAACCACCTGTGAACATTTTTACCCATTACCACTTGGGTCCACACCCCAGCATTTCTTATTTGGATAATTACAATAGCCTTATAAAAGGTACCCCTATTTATACCTTTAGTCTTCTATGGTGTGTAGGTTATTCAGTAGCCTATTAAAGACCCTATTAAATCAGAAAAAAAATGTCATTTCTTTGTCTCAAATTCATCAATGGCTGCTCATTGCACTTAGACTAAAATCCAATTTCCTTTCCATACTTCATAGGAAGTGGCACTCCTGCTCCTACTTATTTGACTTTTGCCCTACTTTCTCCCCTTTATTTACTATGTCCAGTAACAACGCCTCCAAATCTTCAAAAACACCAAGATCTCTGCCTTTGCTGCTCCATTTGCCTGAAACACTGTTTCCCCATATTCCCACATGGCGCTGTCCTTCATTTCAGGTTAGCAGCGAGCCTTCCTGGGCTTCCCTCTAAGCAACTCCACCCTATCATTCTCTATTCCCCCTTTTTCTTCCTTTATTTTTGCAACACTAAACACTGATATTTTAACGGGTATATGCATATTTATTCATTATTATATCTGTATTTCTTTAGAAAAAAAATATTCATTCATTTGAAAAGCACAGTGACAGAGAAAGAGGGAGAGACAAGGCAAGAGATCATCCATCCACTGGTTAACTCCCCAATTGCCTGCCACAGCCAGGGCTGGGTCAGATCAAAATCCAGATCTCCCATTAGCGTGGCAGGAACCCACATTCTTGGCCCATCATCTGCTGCCTCCCAGGCACATTAGCAGGAAGCTGGATCAGAAATGTGGAGTAGCCAGGATTCCAATCAGCATTCTGATGTAGGATGCAGGCATCTCAAGAGTTGATTTAAATTACTGTGCTATCACATCTTCCTCTTAACTTTTTAAAAATTTATTTACATATTTATTTGAAAAGGAAAGTGTCAGAGAGAAAAAGAGAGAGAACAAGAAAGATATCAGAGAGAAAGAGATAGAGATAGAGATAGAGATAGAGAGAGAGAGAGAGAGAGAGATTGAGAATCTTCCATCTGCTAGCTCATTCCCCAAATGCCCCTAATAACCAGAGCTAAGCCAATATGAAGCCAGGAGCCAGGAACTCCATCTGAGATTCTCACGTGGGTGGCAGGGGCCCAAGCATTTGGGCCATCATCCTCTGCCTCTGAGGTGCATTAGTGGAAAACTGGATTCAAGTGGCTGGGACTTGAGGAACTGCTACTCTGATACAGGATGCTTACTATTTTATAATTTTAAAGCAGCAGAGAGAAGAAAGTTTCTGTTAGACATTAACCTTCCCTATTTTGACTTTGAGAAAAATGCCTATACTACTGTTCTTCCTTCCTATCCCTTTGCTTCCTTTCCAGCAGTTCTTCCCACACCATGATATTCCTTGTTCGGGTGCAGGCCAATGAGTGGAGAGGTGTAGTCAGAGTTGGAAGACAGGGAGAAGAGATGCAGGCAAGAAGGAGCAGACATTCCAGTTCTTTTCATTACACTGCCATCCCTGCAGAATGCATCATAAAACAGAAGCAAAGCTATTAAAGCTCCAAGAGATCATGGAAACATCTGTGTGTTACCTATGCAGTATTAATGAGGTCTGAGAGTTCACCAACATGAGCTGGGATAACTGAATTACAGCAGGGGAAGTCACTAATTAGATGGTTCCGCTGACCAAGCCCATCTGGTGACCTGTTTTTAACCCTCTGTGGTGAAAGCAGGGTCATGAGGAGCTTCTGCACCGGGGATCACAGATTGCTTTCTAGGCTGTTGTTCACCATTCTACCATGTAACCATCTACAGAGAATACAGGCTGCTTTGTCAGAAATGTATGGAGTTTCTTTTAAATGTAAAACAGAAAATGGCTTAAAAAATTGTAGGTGAAGGGTATGTCCCTTTGCTAATTAACTATGTAGAAAAATCTAATTGTTTTCAAATAAATTATTCACAGTATGATATTAGTAATGAGACACAATTCTTAGTCACACTAATTTTAGCAAAGATGCTTTTAAAAATACTGTTTCTCCTTTTGACCTGTCAGCATCAGAAGCAGGCAGCATGTTTAGGGAATCAAACAGGAATAGTAAGTATTTGTTAGAAAATAGAAGCAACAATGATTTATCTTGAACTCTATAATTGATAATTAATACAAACAAAATAGCACTTCAGTTTAGTAATAACTCTAAGGTCATATTCATTCCATAAAGCACCTAAAGAGCTATGGCATTTTTTTTGGAGATATTTATTCAAAAGGAAGAAACAGGGGAGGGGGGAGAGAGAGAGAGAGAGGGAGAGAGAGAGAATGAATTTCTGTCTGCTGATTTACTCCTCAAATGCCACAACAGCCAGGGCTGGACCAGACTGCAGCCAGGAAGACCAGACACATTAGCAGGAAATTGTACTGGAAGCTGAGCAGATGGGACTTGAACCAGTGTTCTGATATTGGATGCCTGTGTCTGAGTGCACCACAAAGTTATTTATTTATTTATTTTGCAGAGTGCCACCGAGAGAAAGAGAGTGAGAAACAGTGAGAAAGAATTTGCATTTTTCTGGTTTACTCTCTGAACGACAACAGGGCTGGGCCAAGACAAAACCGGAAGCCAGGAACTCCCATGTGGGTGGCAGGGACTTGAGTACTTGAGTCTTCATTTGGTGCTTCCCAGGCACATGAGCTGGGAGCTGGATTGGAAATGGAGTAGCTGGGACACCAATCTGCACTCCAATATGGGATGTGGGCATCCTTCCAAGTGGCAGTTTAATCCTCTATGCCTCAACGTTTACCCCATAACTTGTGTGTATACAGAGAAAATGCACCCGTATTTGATTCTCTATGAAAATGATACACAAACAATATCTCTGACACTGAATAACCTACATAGATAATAATAGTGAGAAGTTATGATCAGACACAATTGAACAATCATGTAGTGGAGGTGTTTATGGCATTGGATATTAATTTAAACTACAAAACCATTAATTTCATGAAATTTTACTAGACAAAAGATAAACACAGGCAGTACTCAGTATTTCACAGCAGTGTGAGACCATAAAAATGACAGTTGAGAGGCCCATGTTGTGCTGCAGTGGGTTAAGCCATTGCTTGCTATGCTCGCATCACATACGGGTGCTGGTTCAAGTCCTGGCTGCTTTATTTCCAATCCAGCTCCTTGATAATGAGCCTGAGAAAGCAGCGGAGGATGACTTAGGTGTGTGGGCCCGTGCCACCCTTGTAGGAGAGTAGGATGGAGCTTCTCCCAAGGGCCTGGTCCAGCCTAGCCAAGGTGACCAGTCTGGAGCAAACAAGTGGATGGAAAATCTCTCTCTGTCTATCCTTCTGTCTCTGAACTCCACCTTTCACATTAAGAAATAATTTGTTTTAATGACAGTTGAAACAGAGAAAAGAAATATTAAAATCAACAGGGATGAGGGTGAGTTTGTGGCACAGGTTAAGCCACCTCCTGTGACACCAGCACCCTATATGAGCACTGGTTCTAGTCCCAGCTGCTTCATTTCTGATTCAGCTCCCTGCTAATGCTCCTGGGGAAGCAAAGGAGGATGGCTCAAGTTCTTGGGCTCCTGCATCCACACATGAGACCTGGGTAGAGTTCCAGGTTCCTGGCTTCTGCCTAGACCAGTCCCAGCTGTTGTGGATATTTGGAGACTAAACCAGCAGACAGAAAATCTATCTGTTTCTTTCTGTCTCTGCCTCTCTTTCTATAACTCTGCCTTTCAAACAAATAAGTCTTTAAAAAATGATAATCAATGGGAGAAATTATGTTCGTTCTATGATCTTTAAATACTTTAGCCAAACAAAAAGTCTTACTATGGTTAATAAATGTACAGGGAGCTAAAAATGGTGAGCTAATATTTATTCAGTACACCATAATTAAAAACACTGAGAATTAAAGTGTTTTATTCTTTGGTAAAAATTCCCTCAAGAATACACGGTGCTTGGCTTGTCTGGTCACAGAACTTATGATTAAGAGCAAGCATCTTTTCTAGGCCTTGGCAAATTATCAGATTTCTTCCTAGGTTTGCATCAGCTTCCAATGTTCTAACCTTAGGCCTTTCAATGTCATGAAATATCTCTGAGAACTCCTTTCCAGGGAAGTTTGCTGCCAGTGTCACTTCCGCTTTTCATCAAAACCACTTTACTCACATACAGGGATAAGTCTTTCCCATCAATGCAATCTAAATGGCTCACCCAGTTTCTTTTATTAATGAGCCAAGATTTCAGCAAGGACAATTTACTTAACATTTGATTTTACCTACATCCATTTTGTTTATCTTGGAGGCTATACTATAGCTCAGTGAAACTTTCACCGATACTCACAAAGCACCATCCTTTCTCTGTGGCAATTTGCAGCCAATGCTTCCTGTGAGTTTTGTGGCATAACCCAAATTAAAGTTCCTCCCTCTCGGTTGGGAGAACATCTCTCACCTCAGGTGAAGTCCTGATGAACAACCTGCAGAACAACTTGTCAAAACCTATCTCCTGCCTGCTACTATAGGTGGCTGAGTCATGGCCTCACTGGCAAGGGCTTCTTTACCAAAACCAGGTTGTCACAAGTGCTCTGGCTCCAAGAACCAGCAGGTTAGCAGGAGAAATACTTGTGATTGCATGGGCATATTTTATGATAGGATGAGAAAACACTGGTCTTCCTTCCAAAGGTTTCTATGTTTTTTTTAAATGTATTTATTTATTTATTTGAAAGGTAGACTTATAAAGAAGGAGGGAGACATTAGGGAGAGAGAAAAGGAGGGAGAGAGAAAGAGAATCTTCTATCTGCTGGTTTACTCTCAAAATGACTACAATGGCCAGGGCTGGGAGCCAGGAACTTCAACCAGGTCTCCCACATGGGTACAAGGGTCCATGTGTGCATTGAATCATCTGCTGCTTTTACAGGTACATAAGTAGGGAGCTGGATTGGAAGTGGGGCAGCCAGGATTTTTTTTTTAAATATTCATTCATTCATTCATTTAAAAGGCAGAGTTACAGGGAGAGGGAGAGACAGAAAGAGAGATCTTATATCCACTGGTTCACTTCCCAAATGGTCTTAATGGCCAGAGCTGTGAAAGCCAAAGCCGGTAGTCAGTAGTTTCACCCTGGTCTCCCACATTGGTGCAGGAACCCAAGGACTTGTAGGGACATTAGCAGGGAGCTGGATCAGAAGCAGATCAGCCAGGACTCGAGCCAGCTCCCACATGAGATTCCAGCATCACAGGTGGTAGCTTAATACTCTATGCCACAGCACTGACCCAGTTTCTGTATTTTTACATGATCATTTGGTAGCACTCTGTTGAATTTCTAGATGTACAAAATATTAGAATTGACAGAGACACTGATATACAATTGTGCCTGTTATTCATGGGGAATACATTTCAAGACCCCCAGTGGAGGCCCAAAACTGCAGATAACACTGCATCCAAATAAACTATGCCTTTCCCCTTTACATACATACCTACAATAGTTTAATTTATAAAGGAGGTACAAAGAGGTATTAAGAACAACTTATAACAAAATATAAACATTATAATAAAATTATATTAATGTGTTTTCTCTCAAAATACCTTATAGACTGCACTAGGCCTTCTTTTTGGGATGTGAGATGATTCAATGTTGTGGTTGAGCACAGGCAACTGAAACCATAAGGGGGCACTATTGCAATCACTATTGTATAACTGATAATGCAGATGGCCAGGAAGGTATCCAACAAAGGTGCTAGGTACAAAATAACCTCGTCCGCCTCCCAGTCCAATGTTCTTTCCTGTTCTTCTTATATTTTTTTCTGTGCCATTTCCTTTTAGAATTTTGATATATACTTGTAAACAAGACCCACAATGTGATTTAATAAATATTGCCAGGTTGGGCTGTCTGCAACCCGAAATGTACATCTTTATGTGCTATTAAGCATACACAGCCATAGAGAAAGCCTGTTTTAAAGTGCTTTCTAATACTTTCATGGTGGTCGGTGTCAAGGCCCAGTAAGCTAAGGTGCTACCTGCAATACTGGAATCCAACAGAAGTACTGGTTTAATCCTGGCTGTTCTGCTTATCATCCAGCTCCCTGTTAATGTGCCTGGGAAGGCAGGGGAAGATGGCCCAAGTACTTCGGCGACTGCTACCTATGCAGGAGACCCAGATGGAGCTCAGGGCTCCTGGCTTCAGCCTGACCCAGCGTGGGCCATTGTTGATCATTTGGGAAGTAAACCAGAAGATGGAATTTCTCTCCCCTTCTCTTTCTCTCACTCTGCCCTTCAGATAAATAAATTAAATATTTTTAAAAAAGAATACCTTTATGAGCAAAACAAAATTTAAAAATAAGAAAGTATGGGAAATAATCGGAGAGTTAAGAGAGAAAATTCTGGGTAAGCTCATTCCTCAAACACAGTCAAGTTTGAGCTGGTGCCCGTGCTGTGACGCAGTGGGTTAAAGTCACAGCCTGCAGTGCGAGCCCCAGACATAGGTGCCAGTTTGAGTCCTGGCTGCTCCACTACCAATCCAGCTCCCTGCTAATGTACCTGGAAAAGCAGCAGAAGATGGCCCAAGTGCTTGGGCTCATGCACCAACATGGAAGACCTGGAAGAAGCTCCTCGTTCCTGGCTTCAGCCTGGCCCAGCCCTGGCTGTTGCAATGGATAGAATCTCAATCTCAGTCTCTCTCTCTCTCTCTCTCTCTCTCTGTGTGTTTGTGTGTGTGTGTGTGTGTGTATACATATATACATATATATGTACATATATATATATATATCTTTCCTTCTCTCTTTCTATAACTCTGCATTTATTTATTTATTTATTTTATTTATTTATTTTTTGACAGGTAGAGTGGACAGTGAGAGAGAGAGACAGAGAGAAAGGTCTTCCTTTGCCGTTGGTTCACCCTCCAATGGCCACTGCGGCCAGCACGCTGCGGCCGGTGCAATGCGCTGATCCGATGGCAGGAGCCAGGTGCTTCTCCAGGTCTCCCATGGGGTGTAGGGCCCAGGGACTTGGGCCATCCTCCACTGCACTCCCTGGCCACAGCAGAGAGCTGGCCTGGAAGAGGGGCAACGGGGAACTCCGCATTTTTGATAAATAAGTCACAAGAAAAAAGAGTTAGGGATTACTTAAAAAAAAGGTTGTGAATTGCAAATACCCCTGCTTTTCTTGCTGCAAGCTGGTTATCTTATGCTGCCAGTACCATCTGGTTGCATCATAAGTGTGTGGAGATTATGCATTAAACACACAGTAATGATAATGTGATCAAGAAACAGAATGATGGTGCAAAAAATAACAGATAAAGCTTTTTTAAAATATGAAATGTATCTTGTCTATTGTGAGTTCATAAATTCAAGCAAATTATTGCTATCTTACTTGAGTGATTGAATGAACATGCATACAAGAAGAAAGAGGAAATGAGGTCACTTCTTTAGAATTTCAGCTTGTGCATACCACACATGCACACACAGGCACACACATGCATGCATACACTTCAGTATCCATGAAAATACACACGTTCATGTGGCCAGCCATCCCTGCTAGAGTACCATTTCTGTCAGAGACCTTATAGAAAGGGCCTGGGGGGTCAGTGTGTATGCTGTAATAAGATCCAGCTCCACTTCACTCATACTTTCCACCCTATTCCTATAATGCATGATTGCCCACATGGATGTGTCCTTACTATATGGATGGTTTTTCTTCTCTTTTAGTACCAGGTTCAAATCGCTTACCTGAATCATGTCGCTAATGCACTCTAGAGTCTCACATATACTAAACTAAAACCCCAGGTACACTTCAGGTTGTTTGCAGTTTCAGTTTCATTCAGCACCATGCCAGGATTTAGGTAGAGTATTAACTGATGACAGGTTTCAAATAAAAAAATTAAAAATGGAATTATATTAGAAATTTATTATCTGTTCCTTTTAGTTTGTCTATATGAGCACATGTTAGTGAAGTTCTTGATATGGCTTTGCTTTTTTGTTGCCAGAATGATCAGTTTTACACATTAAGTATCTCTAATCCTAGGTTGGCATTATAGCGCAGTCAAGCTGCTGCCTGTGACACCAGCATCCCGTATGGAGATGAGTTTATATGGCTATCCACTTCCAATCCAGCTCCCTGCTAATGCTCCTGGGAAAGCAGCAAATGATATGGCCCAAGTACTTGGGCCCTGGACATCCACATGGGAAATCTGTATGGAATTCCAGGTTCTTGGCCCAGCCCTGGTCTTTGTGGCCATTTGGGAAGTGAGCTAGCAGATGGGTGATCTCTCTCTCTCTCTCTCTCTTGCTATCTATCTATCTATCTACCTATCTATCTTCTCTCTATGGCTTTACCTTTAAAATAAATAAATAAATCTTTAAAAATATTTCTACTTTGACAATGTCTCCACTTACTTTACTATGTTCCTGCTTTCCTATACATATGAGACATCCAGGCTACACTGAAAGCCTAGATGCAGGTAAGCATTGATAAGATATTGGAAATAAAATTGGGCTAGGGGCCAGGCATCTAGATGCATACATGTCTTGGATTTCAGTTTCCTTAACTGTAGAGAGAAGTCACTGTGTTAGAATTCATTTTTTTCCCACTAATACCCACTGGGTACTTTGTGTCTTTTATTGGCCACAGAAATTCTAACATCACTGCTCTTCCTCATCCTCTTTAAATCACAAGTGAAGAATGTCAGCTTTAATTATTGATATAATTGTCTACATATGAAATATAGTCAGGGATAAAAAAAACACACCTGGGGACACCTTCTGGCTCTAAGAGTGAATGGCTGAGTATACAGCATAGATGACTAAGTGTAGAGTAAGATGACACTTTAAAAAAATCAAAATACCTCGGTCTATATGAGGCCAGATAATTCATTTATTAAAACTTCATTAATAAGAAACTAGGTCTTGAAATCAAATATCAACAGTACAACTAGAAGGGAAAGTACAGGTAAAGAAAGGAAATAAGTGATCAAAGAGGTGATGATTAATAACAATAACTCCAAATAGAAAGTTGACCTCTCTACTAGCAAAGCATGTAAGGCAGAATCTTTTGTTCCCTTCACTTAGTCAAGGAAATTACCTTCAAAGTCCACATCTCCAACTACTCTTGTCTTCCCTGTCACTGGGTCATGGACATAGTTGATACCCACATCAATTACAGCAGCACCTTCTTTAACCATATCAGATGTAATCAACTTGGGAATACCTGAAACAAAACAGAGTAGTGAAACACTCTGAATAACACTTAAACTATTTCCTTGAGTATAACAAGGGTATAAATGGCTAATGTTGCTACAGAAGCATCCTGTGCTTCATGTGGTAGAAAGAGCACAGAAGCTGATGGACATGAAACAGGTGCCTGCTGAGGTGAAAAGAAGTGAAGCAGAGCAACATGGAAATGGGAGGCAGCAAGAAGGAAGGAAGGGAGCAGCATGGATGAGGACAATCATAAGTCCTATCCCCAGGTGAGGCAGTAAACAGTAGAGTGCCACACATGCAGTAGCATCTCATCAACTCCAAAAGTGCAGTGACGTCTTCAGCTTTGGTATTTTTTCCTTGGTTTCTTTGATTCATTATGTCTGTGACTTTGAAAGGTGGAAGGTGTGGTAAGCTCTCCTCATTATTGCTCCATTTCAGTTTAAGAGGGAGATCTAGAAAAGTGGGCATATGGCATAATGGTTAAGATCCCTATGGCCCACACCGGAGTGCTTCAAGGTAGTGGGTAAGGCTCAAATAACCGACTTGCTAACACCTTTGTGGAAGACCTAGATTGGCTCCTGGCTTCCACCCAGCACATCTGGGGGAAGGAACCAGCAGATGGGAGTTCTTTGTCCACCCCTCTCCCTCTCCCTCTCCCTCCCTTTCCTTGTCCCTCTGCCTCAAAAAAAAAAAAAAAAAAATCAGGTTATAGAGATATAATGTGTGGGGAGCAACTCGGACTAGACTAAGTTACTGGAATTAAGACTTATTCTATACATCTGCTCTCCCACAATATGGCGCTGGGAGAGAAGAAAACAGCTTCTACACAGCTGCCTCCAGTTCAGCCAATAAACTGTAGGACTTGCTCCTGATTGGAGGAGAGCAGCGTACTCGGCGTGTGGGCAGCCGAGTTGGGATTGGCGGAGGAGGACTATAAAGGAGGAGAGAGACGGCATGCACCAGGAACATCTAAGGGGAACATCTAAGGGGAACACCTGTGCAGCCCCCGAGAGAGCCGGCCGGCGGTGTGCCGCTCCCCTGCGGAAGTGGGGAATGTGGCCAGGGGGAACTGCCCTTCCACGGAGGTGGAAGGGACAGTAGCCAACCCGGGAAGAACCAGCAGCAAACCCGGGGAGGGCCGAGCAGACGAAAGAACAGCGCAGGGTCCTGTGTCGTTCCTCCACGAAGAGGGGGAGCGACATAATGGTGCCGTGACTCGGATATGAAGCCTAGGCAGGGCTTAGTGTCGTTCCTCCACGAAGAGGGGGAGCGACATAATGGTGCCGTGACTCGGATATGAAGCCTAGGCAGGGTTTAGTGTCGTTCCTCCACGAAGAGGGGGAGCGACATAATGTTACAATCTATTTCCTATAATTATTTTCAAACTTTTTTATAAGTACAATACCATCAAACAATGCAAATTCTCCCATTTTTTTAAGTGAATGTTTAATAAGCCATCCACAAACTTACTGGATTTAAATAATAAATTACTAATATGTCTCATGTTCTTGTGGGTTGGTTGAGCTCAGATGAATGGATCTGGTTTTTGATCTTTCATGTAACTGCAGTCAGATGGTGTTAGAGGCTAGAGTCATCTTAAGACATCACAAGGCTGAGTATCCAAACCACTCATTCCCATGGCTGCATTTGATGTACGCACTGGATGGTCGCTCAGCCTAGGCTGTGAACTGGAGCATTCCCAGGCACAGGAAGGAGAAGCTGCCTCTCTCCTAAGGCTGGGACCCAGAATAGAGCATGCCACTTCTGTCATAATCTGTTGCTCAAGCAGTGGCAGAGTCCACTCAGATTCAACAGAAGGAACTAAGACTCTAATTTTTTTTTAAATATTTTATTGATTTATTTGACAGATAGAGTTACAGTGAGAGAGAGAGAGAGAGACAGAGAGAAAGGTCCTCCCTCTGTTGGTTCACTCCCCAAATGGCCGCAACAGCCAGAGCTGCACCGATCCGAAGCCAGGAGCCAGGTGCCTCTCCCGGGTCTCCCACACACGTACAGGGGCCAAGCACTTGGGCCATCCTCCACTGCCATCCCAGGCCGTAGCAGAGAGCCGGACCGGAAGAAGAGCAACCAGGACCAGAACCAGCACCCATATGGGATGCTGGCACCATAGGTGGAGGATCAACCTAGTGCGCCACAGCGCCAGCCCCTGAGACTATTTTTTTTAAGAGGGAAAAGAATAAAAGAACTTGCAAGCATCTTTACCATAATGCCTCTGGTTGAATTTTCTCACTTTCGAATTCTATATCCCTTGGAGGAAAACCTATCTGTTGTGTTGTCAGAGGCCTTATTCTAGCACTTGAACAATGCATTTAATTATTCCAGATGGTTTAAATGTCACCTTATGACATATGCTAGTATTTCAAAAAGTTCATGGAAAATAGAATTAAAGTACAAATTTATTTTGGTGCAAGAAATTTTAAATCCATGCAAATGTGTGCTTTTTTTTTTTAGTGATAGTAAGATTAAAGGCTGACAAATTGTCTGCAGTGATATATATGTGGCTATCTGGTAGGTTCCTTAGTTATATAATGCATATTTCCGTGTTTGGCTATCCTTGATATAGAATTTTGTCCTTTTTTTTCAGTTCTAACATAAAACTGTGTATTGCTCTAAAGATAGCTAGAAAATCCTGTTTCTTGTCCTCCAATAGAAAAAGAAAATACACATTAAATATGGCTACAGGGTATTTTTTTAAAGATGAAAACATTGGGATTGCCACTTGCAATGCCACATGGCATATTGGAGTGCTAGTTCAGAGTCCCAGTTGCACTACTGGTCCTGCTTCCTGCTAAGGTCCCCAGTGCTTGAGTCCCTGACACATATATGAGGGGTTCAGACAGTTCTTGGCTGTTAGCTTTGGCCTGATCTAGCTCTGGCTATCGCAGTTGTTGTGGGAGTGAACAAGAGGATAGACTATCTCTCCCTGTGTCTGATTCTCTGTCTTTCAAATAAATAGATATTTTTTAAAAATAGATATTCATGGATACTGATTGAAATCCATCTGCCTTCAATTCTTATATTCTTTGAAGTTTCCAGCAATATATGTGAGAACTGAAACCACCCATACCCACATAGGTTATTGTATACAATAACACAGCTTTACTATTCCATGTCTTCCTCAACATGTCTTTATTATTCCAGGAAACTCTTGATCAGAAAGATAAAAGCTGAAAGTAATTCTCAGAAACATATTAAAAATCTCATTTAATGGACATCAAATCATTCAATATTTCATTAGATAGTATCAAACAGCTGTTTATCCTCTGAGACTCTTTGAGACATGCACTTCAAAACCTTCTGCCTGCAAAACCTTTTCCAATCCTAAATTTTATTTTATGGTCTTTATCCAATCTTAAGCCCCCACGTAAAAAGGCTTAAAAAAAAAAAAAACCCTCTAATGTTTATATAACTATTCTGACTTTGCTCCCATATTCCTAAGATGTTACCAAGGAAAACTGGCTCTTGGTGGGGTGGTTTGGGGAATGATTTGTGATTTGCAGAATTAGATGACTTCTGTGGTATAAACCATCGATGACAGATTTCAAGCTCTTTACATGATATCACTGAAGATGGACTTGGGAGCGGATGCTCAGAACCAACCTTGCGGGCTACATGGAGCTGTCTCCAGCTCACTACTGCTGCCAAGGATCTAGCAAGGTAGATCTTACTCACTCTTCAGTCCCATAAACTCAGATTTATCGTATTAATGGGTTGTTTGGGTGATATTTTGGGGGAGCTAGCATTTGACAATCTTGGATACATGAAGATCCGATCAAGATCTCTAGGTTGTGATCCAAAACCTCAACTCAGAAACCATGACTGCCTCCTTAGCCCCTTGAGAACTCCTACTGGGACCGGGAGCTGTGGGTCTCCCTACCTAGGGTAATGAGTTAGCCCCAAATTGAGTCAGAATTCTGGTTTCTTCTAACTGAAGTTTGTCCTTTGATTATTTGATCAGATATGGAAATTTTTTTATCCTTGGCAGAAATCATTTTGTTATTAACAAACACTAGTTTTCTCTGCTCCTGTCATTTTTGTTGCATCTTTGTAAGATAAGTTTACAGGAAAGGAAGAGATGCAAGTCAAATAAAACTGACTCTATGGAAAGAGTGGGTCAGAAGGTTCTGCTGAAATTTAGAAACCTCTTTGGAAAGAAAAACTTGGCCTCAGGTCACTTAGCAAAAATCTTGTGAGCAGTTTTCTCAGTCTTGTTTTGTCTGTGAAATCCCTCTAAACCTTACTGTTTATGGGGAAATGCAAATGAGTCAGGTTGGCAGCTGACAGTAGCCCAGCAAGGAGACCATGGCAGCTGATACAGGAGGGCCATGAGCAGCCCTTTCAGCTTACTGCTCATCAGTCTAAACCTAAGACCACTCCCCACTGATACACACTCCTGCATCTCACATGAGTTTACCTCACAACCCAAACTGTTACACTGATTATCTTTTTAAATGGCATGATTTCATTAAGGAGCATTTAAAATTATAATAGCCATTTTCCAGGAATTTCTTTGGAACAAAAGTGTTCAACTGAGAGACACCTTTAGAACAAAAGGAACAGCCGGCGCCGTGGCTCAATAGGCTAATCCTCCACCTTGCGGCGCCGGCACACCGGGTTCTAGTCCCGGTTGGGGCGCCGGATTCTGTCCCGGTTGCCCCTCTTCCAGGCCAGCTCTCTGCTATGGCCAGGGAGTGCAGTGGAGGATGGCCCAGGTGCTTGGGCCCTGCACCCCATGGGAGACCAGGAAAAGCACCTGGCTCCTGGCTCCTGCCAGGATCAGCGCGGTGCGCCGGCTGCAGCGGCGGCCATTGGAGGGTGAACCAACGGCAAAGGAAGACCTTTCTCTCTCTGTCTCTCTCTCTCACTGTCCACTCTGCCTGTCAAAAAAAAAAAAAAAAAAAAAAAAAAAAAAAAAAAAAAAGAACAAAAGGAACAAAATTCCAAGTATTCAATAGTCTGCATCTTTCAGTGAGTTTGAAGAGAAGGGTATTCAGATTCCAAAATTGTTTGGCAGAGCTTTATCTCTGTTTAGATTCCTCATAATCACAATACAAAGCTTGTGGTCTTCACCCTATCCTTGGTCTTCTCCTAGCCTATGTTTCTCCATCTTCCTCTCATTCCTGTCCCATCCTCACTGCCCAGAAGCCCCTGATACACAATTACGTCATAAGGTTATACCTTCCTCAAAATTGATAAAAAACCTTATTGTCAACCTCAAGGTTTAAGCCTTATTCTGAGCTGAAAGCCACTGTTAAATTTTTTCCAGAGCCATGCAATAGAAGTTCCAAAGAAATTAGGAACAGTTTAAGACAGCATAGACCAGAGCTCCCAAATCTGTACTTGTTAGTTCTTATGATCAGATGCAAAATTATGTACAGAACGTAGAATCTTAAGACCTCTATCTCCAAAGCAGGGATTTACACATCAGTGGACAATTTGATGTCCTTCGGAAGCTATCCCAATATAGAGATTGGACTTTGATATAATTCTATAAGTCAAAACAAAAGATCAATCCCTGGGAATTCAGGATGGACTATTTAATGCCTTTTGAAAGCACTTAGAAAAAATTCTGATGCAGATGAAGCTCTAATTTTCTGCTCACCTTTGGTAAACAACCGTAAGCCAAGAATACATGACTTAAAACATAAGAAAAACCAGAATGGAAAAGAATTGCCAGACCTCCATTCTCCGGCTGGACACTCTGAAAGAGTCTTAGCAAAAGCAAAACAACCGAAAAAATAAAAACTCAGGAGAAATTGATCGCCTAAAACAGTATGATTTTCCCACTCATAAAAACAAAGAGAGAGCTACTTAGTAAAAAAATCTGCAGATAAAATGAAAGAACATTGAGGGAGGAAAAATAACACCTAACGGGAAAGAATGTGAAAATGGAAGTGTTTTTATGAAAAATAAAATGTCCTATTTTTCATACTACCCTTAAATTCACATGGAGAAATGTCTCAATGTCTCAAGATATTAAACAACAGTCTTGATTTATGTGGGTCTAAAGCCTATTCTTTGGATTCAACATCTTTCTTGGAGTAAACAAAGTCCGCAGCTGGTGGGTGTTTGTGATTAAGCTCCCGTCTCTCCCTGCTTCCCAGCCTAGAACAGAAGTACAGTGTTTTTCCTCCGTGGTACCAAACCTGACAATTTTATATTCTGAAACAATATACTGATGATCTTTTTCTTTTCTTTTTTTTTTTAACTTTTATTTAATGAATATAAATTTCCAAAGTACAGCTTATGGATTACAATGGCTTCCCCCCCATAACGTCCCTCCCACCCGCAACCCTCCCCTTTCCCACCCCCTCTCCCTTTCCATTCACATCAAGATTCATTTTCGATTCTCTTTATATACAGAAGATCAGTTTAGCATACATTAAGTAAAGATTTCAACAGATCTTTTTTTTTTAAATCCTTGAAAACTTCCTATTCTTAATTGCAGTCACAGCCAATTTGGACACTAGACTTACCAATACCTTTGTGTCCAAATCTAGCCCAAATTGAAGAGCCCAAGGTGGTGCCAGAGATTTTGTAGGTATAACTTCATTGATACAGATATGATTACTGGAGCTGAATCCATCCAGGGTCACATTGACCTCTTTAAAAATCTATCTAAACCTACATAAACTTTAAACCAAAGCAACAGCCTTCAACTAATGGAGAATGAACTGATTCATAAAACATTTATCTTTTTATCTAAAAACCCCAGTTAATGGGGATATAGGTTCATTCAAGATCTTACAGCCATATCCCCTGCAGTAGCAAACTCAATTCTGTTTTATCTTTGTGTCCCCTTGAGGGCATATATTTTACAGTCTTAGATCTGTAGTTTGTTTGCCTTATCATCTCTTTAGATCTCTTTTATCTGCATTCTTTTGGAAGTAGCAGCAATATATCTTTAGCTGTTGTTCCCTAGGAGTTTATGAAGGCAAACTCATGCTTTTCACATGTCCTCAACCAAGATCTAAGTAATGTGAAATTCCATTATATTTCTATTCTTATAATGTGGATGAAAATTTGAGGCAGAGCTTATATTTCAGAAGATATGTATCACATTCTGAATTTGAAGTTTCTAACAATTTCAAGTACTTTTATGTCTATCTATCAGCAAATATAACCCTAACGCACATAGGTAACAAATATTACAAGTATAATAAACTAATTATTACATTTTACAAAAAAATTGCTGTTGCAAACTCATACTTTAAAATTGAGCAGTTTTCAAAACTCACATTTGTTGTCTAAGTTTCCAATGAAACACATTAACTTGAGTATGTCATTCAGTAACACAGGAAATTGAATTGTTACATACTTATTATCATAAAAATTCAAGTTTTACAAGTATAATTATACAGTAAAGCCCAAGGGAAGTTTATGGAGATAAGTTTGTTGTACTTTTCTTTTCCCAAGCTAATTAGTCAATCTATAAATTTATTTCTGACAGAAGAAAAGGTCTATTATTAATGCAGAATTTAAAATATAATTGGTTTAATTATATTAGGTTGAAATATTCTCATCAGGAAACAGTCTATTTCTGATTCATCTAAAATTTCTCTGTTCTAGGTGATATAGCTCTTAGATTTATAAGTAGACTAACCAATGGAAGCTCTCCACAGAATTATACCACTTCCTGGGTTAGACCTTTCTTATTAGAAATAAGAAATATGACAAATCTGCTATGTCATCATATAAAAGGAACAATATTATCTTAGCAAAAGATATAAATATTTAACATTTTGAAAATGATAGTAATGCCTACAGCACCCAGGGTACTCTTCTCATCCTAGGAACTAAGTTTCCCTTAATATGAAGGTACAACCATTACCTCTTGAACAAGTGTGAAGCTATATGCTTAGAGCCAATTAGAGCTTCAGCTGGGTGTTTTCATAAATCAAGTTGACAGTCTCAGAACTGTGTTCACACGAAATTTAAAAAGAATTAGTCCTTCCCCTATGGATCCTCCTATCATTGTCATCTTTAAGTCTGTATGAAACAGCTCAGTCAAGGCATCCTGATAAAGGTAGCACAGTATTTACACATCATTTTAATTAGTATAGTTCAAAGGGCTGTGCAAACATTACCTAATTAAACTTCATAATAATTCAGTGAAGCAAGAGAAGGTTTACCCATTATCCTCATTCACAGAAGAGAGATTTTGAGGTGCTGAGAGGCTAAATGATTTCTTAGTTTCACAATGATGAGTCACAGATGAGTCTGGGAACAAAACCAGAACTCCACTTCAGATATAAAAGTGGCACCACAGAAATGCTTATTCAGGTGGATTGCTACGTTAGCTGAAAGCTATCCTATTATATAATAACAGAAGTAATTACAATGAGGTTAGTATGAATGTATAAATTTCTTTTTAGATTAGAAAAACTTTTTTCAGCAATATTTGCTTTGGAAACAGACATATGTTGTTTCAACTCACCCTAAATAATTTAGTAGTAAGAATTTCTTCTTCCAAGGGTCATCCTCATGTTATTTCTAGTAGTCCTCAAAACTATGAGAGTCTTCATAAAGTTCATGGAAAATGTTATTATGAAATAACTATACATAGAATTTTTAAAGCTACATAAATAATAAAAAATAAATTTATAATAATAACATAAATTTACTCTTTATTTCCATTGATCACAGAGAATATCTTAGTTTTTTCCTACTCACTTCTCTGATTTCTATTATATATGGATATGATACCTTTTATGAGAGCAATGTTCTTGTCTAACACAATACCTGAATTCTCTCAAAGCTTCTTCTCCTCGGGGTTCCAGCACAGTGCTAGGTTCTTATGGCTGTAAGGGCCAGCAGGGTCCTACTCTGTGCCATGCTTGATCACCAGAAGCTACAGAACTCTTGTATTTAGAATTTCACAGATCACTCTAGAGTAGTTACATCAGTTTCTACCCTGAACCATTCTTCTGAAATGTCAAAGGAATTGTGGCATCCAGATGTATGCAAGACATATTTTACCAATGGCCATTTTATGCACAGAATATTAAAGTCAAATTGAATGGATTTAAAGCACTTTTAACTCTTTCTTGAAAACAAAACTGGTTACCAAGATCAGTAAATGAAACGATCAAAAAGGAAAGACTCACTGGGTAGAAACAGAAGGGGTTAGGGTAGCTCTCAACGTGCAAGAAGTCCCTTAGGTTTTTGAGAGTCCATGTAGAAAACTAATATCTCTATTTTAAAGGTATAGCTCCTGAAAGCCAGATAGTATACATAATATATTCAAATGAGGCCTGATGCTTAGGAAACAGTAACTATTTTTTTATAATCTCAAGTATTCCTTTCATATGTAGTCCTGAATCTTTCCTTTGCCCTGCCTCCTTCAACATTTCAAGCAGAAGTTATAGCTTTCTGTGCCATTGATTCAGAAAACAGATACTGACCAAAAAGAGAAGAATGAACTTATATCCTAGCTCTGGGATTTCAAAAGCCTGGCATTTTAGAAGTACAGAAAGACTCAACCTAGAAAACAGAAGGAATAAAGTAAGAAAAATCAGAGGAGAGTTGGAGAAGCAGTGAGAGCTTCAAATGCCAGAGGTTCCCAGGGAAATTTTTTTTTTAAAGATTTTATTTATTTATTTGAGAGGTAGAGTTACAAGTGAGACGGAGAGATAGAGAAAAAAGTCTTCCTTCCTTCCTTTTTTTTTTTTTTTTTTTTTGACAGGAAGCGTGGAAAATGAGAGAGAGAGAAAGAGAGAAAGGTCTTCCTTTTCCGTTGGTTCACCCCCAATGGCTGCTGCGGCCCAAGGACCTGGGCCATCCTCCACTGCCTTCCCAGGCCACAGCAGAGAGCTGGACTGGAAGAGGAGCAACCGGGACAGCATCTGGAGCCCCGACTGGGACTAGAACCCGGGGTGCCAGCGCCGCAGGCGGAAGATTAGCCTATTGGGCCACGGCACTGGCGAGAAAAAAGTCTTCCTTTCATTGGTTCACTCCCCAAACGGCCACAATGGTCACAATGGTTGGAGCTGCGCCCATCCGAAGTCTGAAGCCAGGTACTTCTTTCCAGTCTCCCATGCAAGTGCAGGGGCCCAAGGACTTGGGCCATCTTCTACTGCTTTCCCAGGCCACAGCAGAGAGCTAGATTGGAAGAGCAGCAGCTGGGACTGGAACCAGTGCCCACATGGGATGTCAGTGCCTCAGGTGGAGGATTAGGCAGATACCCTAGATAGTAACAGAGTTTCCTGTATGCCCAAAAGTGACTGGAATTTGTGGAGAGATTAAAGCAATTCATTGCAAGAGGCCCAGGTAGACAGAAATGAGGGGCTCTTTTGAAGGTGAACACATAACTAGTTGGCCAAGAACCCAATGAATGATGGTTACTTCACTGGGTGAGAATTCAGAATCAAAACAGTGAGAACTAAATATCCCCACACTGTCTTGATACTTCCATGTAACCTGAGAGAGGACAAGAGTACAAATAGAGTAGCACACATTTGGGAGAGCTATTTTACATCTCACACGTCTAGATCAGAGCAGAGCTTCTATCAGACTTGCAGACTGATGAGTAAGCCATTTGGCTTATAAACATATGAATGAATCAATCTGAGATAAGCGGAGCCCAGTCCAGTGTGTCAATCCCCTGCCAAAACATGGATTTATAAGTTATAATAATAATGACTGTCATTTTAAACCACTGGGTTTGTCAATGTTGGTTCTACTGCAATAGCACCATGTAAAAATATACTTCTTAAAAGTGATTATAACTGAAACACTTAAAAGGCATTGGTAAGAAATTTATATGTACTCCATCAATTATATTACACATATGCAGTGAATTTATTTTCCATCACATCTCTAACATCTCTACACATAATAGTAAGAAAGGTTTCTTAATACTCCTTCATATCATGTACATCAGAACTTATTCATATTGTCATTTCCTTTTCCTTTCGGAAAAATTAAATAACATAGGAAAATACATGGAGAGGAATATAAACAATATAAAGTAGGTAAAGAGAGAAAAAGACATCTATCTGTTACCCCTACTCAAATTCAACCAATATTAAGTACTTTGACATATTTTTTCAAGTCTTTTTTCTAAGTTTATACAACTGAGGCATACATTCACTGTCATTTAAACTATCAGGGGCCGGTGCTGTGGCTCATTTGGTTAATCCTCTGCCTGTGACACTGGCATCCCATATGGGTGCCGGGTTCTAGTCCCGGTTGCTCCTCTTCTAGTCCAGCTCTCTGCTGTGGCCCGGGAAGGCAGTGGAGGATGGCCCAAGTGCTGGGGCCTCTGCACCCGCATGGGAGACCAGGAGAAAGCACCTGGCTCCTGGCTTTGGATCGGTGCACCACCAGCCATAGCGGCCATTTGGGGAGTGAACCAATGGAAGGAAGACTGTTCCCTCTGTCTCTCTCTCATTGTCTAACTCTGCCTGTCAAATAAATAAATAAAAAAAATAAACTATCAGAATTACATATAGATAAAGCACTGCTTCAACTTAATCCTCAATCTATTCCTCTTACCACATGGCTGTGTACTCTAATCTTTAATTTTCTCATTCTTTTATCTATATTATGTACACATGAAATATATATCAAACACTGAGATGTCTTTAGAGCATGGAGAAGGAATGAGGGAGAAGCACATCTTAGATCTGTTACTGGGAATGATCTTGCTACTGGGTTGGAGGTGAAAATACACAGGTATTCATGATTATGTTATTCTATTAATCATATATTCTGAAAACTTACCAAACTAACATAGAAATTCCACTGTTGTTTTTTATGATTTATTTATTTATTTATTTGAAATTCAGAGTTACACAGAGAGAGAAAGAGAGGCAGAGTGAGAGGTCTTCCATCTGCTGGTTCACTCTCCAATTGGCCTCAACAGCCAGAGTATTGCTGATCTGAAGCCAGAGCCAGGAGCTTCCTCTGGGTCTCCCATGCGGGTGCAGGAGCCCTAGGACTTGGGTCATCTTCCACTGCCTTCCTAGGCCACAGCAGAGAGTTAGACTGGAAGTGGAACAGCCAGGACTTGAACCAGCATCCACATAGAATGCCAGCACCGAAGGCAGCGGCTTTACCTGCTGTGCCACAGTGCTGGAATCAGAAGTGGAATTGGAGGGCCAACACTGTGGTGTAGCAGGTAAAGCCACTGCCTGCAGTGCTGGAATCCCATTTGGGCACCAATTCACGTCACTGATCCAGCTCTCTGCTATGGCCTGGGAAAGCAGTACAATATGGCTCAAGTCCTTGGGCCCCTGCATCCACATGGGAGACCCAGAAGAAACTCCTGGTCCCTGGCTTCTGATCAGTGCAGCTCTGGCCATTGTGGCCAATTAAGGAGTGAACCACTGGATGGAAGATCTCTCTTTCTCTCTGCCTCTCCTTCTCTCTCTGTATAACTCTTCATTTCACATAAATAAATAAATCCTAAAAAAAGAAAAGTGGAGTTGGGGGCTGGTGTTGTAGTGCAGCAGGGTAAGCTGCCATTTGCAGTGTTGGCATTCCATATCAGAGTGCTGGTTCAAGTCCTAGCTGCTGTGCTTCCATTCCAGCTTTCTGCTAATGTGCCTGGGAAGGTAGTGGAGGATGGCTCAATTGTTTGGGCCTCTGACATTCATGCAGGAGACCACTCTGGAGTTCCTGGCTCCTGGCTTCAACCTGCCCCAAACCTGGATGCTGTGGCCATTTGATGAGATAACAAGCAGATGGAAGATTTCTCCCTTTCCCTTTCCCTCTCTCTGTGTGTGTGCACAGACACACACATGTGTCTGTCTCTGTTTTTCCTTCTTTCCCTGCCTTTCCTACTAATAAATAAATATATCTTAAAAAGAAGTGAAGCCAGGTCTTAAACTTGTGTACTCCAGTATGAAATGTGGGTATCCCAAGTGACATTACTAAATGTCAGCCTCTGAGAAAATTAAGATTAAAATTTTTTTGTTTAATTTGTCAGCATGATAAATTACAAGGATTGATTTTCAAATGTTAGACTGATACTGGATTCCTGGGATAAATCATCTGATCATGGTGTGTTATCCTTTTAATATTTTACATTAAGTTTGGATTAAATTTTTCTTTTTCTTTTTAATGATTTACTTATTTATTTGAAAGTCAGAGCTACACAGAAAGAAGAGAGGCAGAGAGAAAGACAGAGGTCTTCCATCTGATGGTTCACTCCCCAATTGGCCGCAATGGCCGGAGCTGTGCTGATCAAAAGCCAGGAGCCAGGAGCTTCTTCCAGGTCTCCCATGTGGGTGCAGGGGCCCAAGGACTTAGGCCATGTTCTACTGCTTTCCCAGGCCACAGCAGAGAGCTGGATTGGAAGAGGAGCAGCTGGGATGCGAACTGGCGCCTAAATAGGATGCCAGCCCTTCAGGCCAGGGCATTAACCTGCTGCACCACAGCACCAGCCCTGTGAATTAAGTTTTTCAAACTACTTACTGAGGTGTACAGATCTAATGTAAACAATTTGATGAGTTTAGAGTAAGTATATGCTCATGAAATCATCTCCACAACCAATGCTACAAACAAACCCTTCTTCTAACAAATTTCTTGCTGCCATCTTTTTAATTTGGTTTTATTTTATTTTATTTATTTTCAGGGGATAGAACACTTAACATAATATCCATCCTCTTAGCAAATTTTTATCTAAGCAACACAGCAATGTTAGCTGGAGGCACTGTGCTATGCTGTAGATCTCTGGGACTTATCCATAAGGTATAACTGAAACTTTGTACCATTCAGTAGTGCCTACCCCATTTCCCCTCTCCTAGCCACTGGCAAACACCATTCTATGCTCTGCTTTTACAAATTTGATTATTTATTTTTAAAATAATTGTGCTTTTAGTTAAAATAACAATAAATTATCTTTTAAAAAGATATAAATATTAGGAAAAATTGTAAATATTTGCCAATGTAGTTTCCATTTTTATTCTATTCTATTGTATTCATTTGCATTGAACCAGAACATCATTCAACATGTTTTTATTGTAGTTCTTCTCATGATGAATGATTCTAGCTTTGGTACCTGACAAAACATCTTTATTTTACTTTCACTTTGAGAGGATGTTTTTCACTGGTATATAATTCTAGAGTGACCATAGTTGTTTTGATCTCTTATTTTTCTCTCCATCTTTAAAAATATTCTCCTATTGTATGCTCATTCGAATTGTAGTTAATGATAAATTTGTTGATATCCTTAATTTTTTCCTTCTGTGTGTGGCATATTTTTTCTAGGTGGCTCTAAGATTTTTCTCTGTTATAGGTTTTCATTAGATTAATTACAACATATCTTGGTGTAATTTTCTTTAGACTTCTTATCCTTGAGATTTAGTGAACTTCTTAAATCTATGGGCTTATATTTTTCCCAGTTTGAAATATATTTGGTATTATTTATTAAAATATTTTCCCTGTTTCCTTCTCTTTCTTGTTTCCTTAGAAGACTAGTCATACATATAACAAAGTGTCTGAGTGTGTCCCTATAGTTTGGTGATGTATTGTGCATTTTTAATTTTCTTCCTGTCTATGTACAGTTTTGGACTGTATTTATTGTTTTAAATTCACTAATATTTTCTTCTTCAAGTTGTAATCTGCCATTAACATCATCTTTTGTATTTTTCATCTCTGACATTGTAGTTTTCATTTCTAAATTTCATTTCATTTTTAAAAATATTTTCCTCATGTCTCAATTTAACTTTTTAGAATAAAGTTATAATTGTTTTGATAATCTCTGATAACCCTAACATTTGTGCCACTTCAGACTCAGCTGCAATTGATTAACTTGTCTTCATTTTGAGTGCATTTTCCTGCATATTTTTGTTTGAGTGCCAGACAATATGAATTTTACCTCATGGGCGCTAGTTATTTTATATTTCTATTACTACTCTTGAAATTTGTTCCATGAGGTCAACTTACTTAGTTTGGTTCTTATAATTGTAATACTTAACTAATCATGAGTGAAACAATGTTCATTCTAGGGAACAAATGATAAATGAACCAGAAATTTTTATATGAAATGTAGTACTCCAAGTAGCATCTTAAATGCTAGGCCAAATTCCAGGCCTGTGTTGTTTTTATTTTAGAAGTTTTTCACTTTTCATTAAATTTAAGCAGGAGCATTTTGAAACCCTTTTTGAATTATTACTTGAATTTCAGTTTTGAATTGTTCACTGCTAATGTATTAATTCAGTTTTGAATTGTTCACTGCTAATGTATTACTTCAGTTTTGAATTGTTCATTGCTAATGTATTAATCATTTAAAAACTGTGTTTCATGTGGGTTGCAGGGACCCAGCTGCAAGCCGCCACCTGCTGCCTCTAGGCATGCCTAAGCAAGAAGTAGAACTGGAAGCTGAGCCAAGACTCAAACCTAGGCTCTCCAAGGGGAGAAAGCATTTCAAGCCTCATCTTAAGCATATGACAATCATTTGTTCCTGCCATTAATTTTTCTAAATTAATCTTATATCCTGAAACATAACTAAACTCATTATATTGGTTTTAATCATTTTTAGTTGATTCTTTAAAAGATCACCTTTATAAGACTCAGAGAGCTCCCTCCTGAGCTAAGTTTGCTGAGTTTTTATCTAGGAAGAACATTGGATTTTGTTAAATGCTTTTTGTATATCTAATAAGATGATCATATGGTTACTGTCTTTTACTGATGTCATGGGGTGTTACATTAATTGATTGTGTATGTTAAAGCAATCCCACAGTACTAGGATAAATCCCACTTGAGCATGGTATGTAATTCTGTTTACTTCTAGCTGGATTTAATTTGCTAGTATTCTGTTGAAGATTTTGGGCCATATCTTTATAGCTGCTACCAGTATGTAGTGGATTTTTTTGGTTTGTTTTTGCCTTTACTTGTGATGTCTTTGGTTTCAGTATCACAGTACTACTGGCTTAATAGAATTATTAGGGAAGGGTTTCCACTTCTAATTTTGGAAGTTTCTGAAGTGATACGAAGTTGTCTTTAAACAAATTTGGTGGAATTCATCACTGAAGTCATTGTGCTGCAGTTTCTCTTTATGGGGGAAGCTTTTCAATGACTAATCCAATCTTGTTATTTGCTATAAATTTACTCAGATTTTCTATTTCTTCTTGACTCAATTACAATAATTTGCTTCTTTCTAGAAACTGTTCTTTATAGTTGTTCATATCATTCCCTTATAATTCATTGTATTTCTGTAAGGTCAGTAGTGATGTCCTCTCTTTAATTACTGATTTTAGTAATTTGATATTTCTCTTTTTTCATGATCAGTCTAGGTAAATTTTTATTTTTACTTTTCAAAGAAACCAATATTTGGTTTCATCTATAACCTAATTGCTTTTTTATTTTATATTACATTAATCTCTGCTGTGTAATCTTTATTATTTCCTCCATTTTCCTTGTTTTAGGCATATCTCATGTTTCTGTTTGTAATGTTTCAGGTTGGAAGTGTAAGCTATTGATTAGGTATTTTCTTCTTTTTAATAAAGGCAATTGAAGGTATAAATATCCATCTAAACACTGTTATAACTGTATTCAAAAGGTCTGTTCTTTTTTCATTTTCATTCAACTTAAAATATTTGCTACTTTCCAATGTTTGTCCTTCCTTCCTTCCTTCCTTCCTTCCTTCCTTCCTTCCTTCCTTCCTTCCTTCCTCCCTCCCTCCCTCCCTCCCTTCCTTCCTTCCTTTCTTTCTTTCTTTCTTTCAGGTTGGCAGCTTTATTGAACTTTCCTACAAAATACATTTTATCTTATCTCTGACTTAGGAAATGCAGGGTATCTTCCTGTCAGATTAAAAAGTGAAGAAACACAATTGGACAGTAATAAGAGAGTTCTGAGCCCCAGATTTTCATATACAGATCACTGTGCTGCAGTCCAAAGCCTAGTGTTTTTAATAGAAGCTACAGATTTTTAGTACCAGGACCAAAGAAAGACAGGACAGTTCCATGATCTATAGAATCCAAGGGCAAGGCTCAAGGTTATAACCATTTCTTGGTGACATTGAGATGATCGAGCTGGTTTATGGGGGGGGTGGGTAACTTGGAAGTGCAGGCTGCCTTCAAGGTCTTGAAGGCCTCAGCGCAGCATGCTGAGGCAAAGCCGTACCCCTGTAGTGCATGCTCAGCCAGGAGGGGTTCCCAGCCTCCATCTCCAGGCAATGGATCATTTTCTGTTTTGCAGAGACTGCCCACAGTGCTTCCCACTCCACTGCCTGCCCTGTGAGGAACATGGCACCTCCTGCGTTCTTCAGAATTCTGTGTCCTTCAGCCTCAGTCCTTGTTTTTTTTGTTCAAATTATTAAGTGTATATTGTTGAATTTCCTTACTTTTACAAATTTCCCAAATTTCTTTTATTATTGCTTTCTAAGTTAATTCTATTATGATTAGAGAATATGCTTAGTATGATCTCAATCTTTTAAAATTTATTTAGGCTTTTTGTGTTGCCCAGTATGTAGCTGATCCTATAGAATTTTCCATGCATGTTTGGGAAGAGTGTATACTATCATTGTATAATAGAGTGTTCTAAAAATGGCCTTTTGTTGTAGTTAGTGTTGTTCAAATCTACTATATTCTTGTTGATCTTTCTCTTAGTTGTATCCATTATTAAGAGCTCCAAATATTATTACGGGTTGTACATTTTACCACAATTTTGTTTTGAACTTGTGGTTTTTGGAGGGTTTTTTTTGTTCATAAATGATTATAACTTTTATATCTTCCAGATGAACTACTCCTTTAGGAATATAAAATGTCCCTTTTTATCACCAGTAACTTCTAAAAAATTTTAAATCATATTTTTTCTACTGGTATAACCAGTTCTATTTTTTCACAGTTGCTGCTTACATGATGAATCCTTTTTACGTTTTTACTTTTTAACACATTTGTGTATATTTGCATCTGAAGTGTTTCTCCTGGAGATGACAGACAGTAGACTTATTGTTTTACATGTAAGTCTGACAATCTATACTTTTTAACTGAATTGTTTAATCAATTCATATGTAGTGTTATATTGATAATGTTGAATTTATGTCTATTTTACACTGTGTTTTGTGTGTTTTCTTCCTCTGTTCCTTCTTTACTGATTTATTTTACTTTTTGAGCATAGGTATTTAAATTCTTTAATTATTTTTCCCTTTACTTTTGAGTTAATTACTTAGTGGCTGCTCTAGGGCTAGTAGTATCAATATTAACTCATTAGGATTGATTTCAGGGGCCATCACCTGCAAAGCTGGCATCCCACAGCAGCACCAGTTCAAGACCTGGTTGGTCCACTTCTGATCAAGCTACCTGCTAATGCATGTGGGAAAGCAGCAGAAAATGGCCCATGTACTTGAGCCACTGCACCTATGTGGGAAACCAAGAAGAAATTCCTGGCTACTGACTTCGGCCTGCATAGCCCCTGAATTGTAGCCATTTGGGGAGTGAACCAGGGGATGGAAGATTCTCTCTCTCTCTGTAACTCTGCCTTTCAAACAAACAAAAATAAATCCTAAAAAAAAGAACTAATTTCAGCTTTATATTAATTACAACGACATATACAAATGTTGGCCCTATGTAGCACTACTTCCTCCTCCCTTTTTGTTACATTAATGTTAATACACATTATTTCTTTATTATGTAAATCTGACACTATAATGTCATAAATTTAACATAATTTATATCTTTTAGAATATCTGGGAGAAGAGATGAGAACAATTTTTATCATATTTTGTTTTTACTTATTGGTTCCTGTGAGTTCAACTTACCTTCTGGTGTCACTTCTTTACCACATTATAGCATTTCACCCACTGCCTCCTTTGTGTATTTTTATATATTACATTTCTATAGTTACATGCCCCCAAAATAATTATATATTTTATATGTAATTTTATTTGAAGAAAAAAAGAAAGAAATACACCATTATGTTTTAAACTTACATAATTACCTTTGTTAGTGCTCTTTGTGTTTTGTGCATGTATATTTTAATTACTGTCTGTGTTTATGCACTTTCACCAAGAAGTTTCTTTCAGGTTACATAGGGCAGGGCTGCTCATAATTCATGTCTTTAGTTTTTGTTATATGGAAATGCTTTTTTATTAAACATTCATTTTTGAGAGATAATTGTAGGAGATACAATTCTGACTTGACAGATTTTATTTAAGCACTGTGAAAATACCAACTCATTGTCTTTTCTTTTTAAGATTTTACTTATTTATTTGAGAGGTAGAGTTACCAATAGTGAGAGGGAGAGACAAAAAGGTCTTCCTTCTGCTAGTTCACTCCCAAAATGGTTGCAACAGCCAGCGATGTACTGATCCAAAGCCAAGAGCCAGGAGCTTCTTCCAGGCCTCGCATGCAGGTGCAGGGGTCCAAGCACCTGGGCCATCTTCTACTGCTTTCCCAGTCCATAACAGAGAGCTGGATTGGAAGAGAAGCAGCTGGGACTAGAACCAGTGCCCATATGGCATGCTGGTGCCACAGGCAAAGGATTAACCTACTGTGCCACAGCACTGGCCCCAACTTCTTGTCTTTTAACCTCTATTTTTCTATGAGAAATCAGCTGTCAATACCATCACAGTTCCATTGTATTTGACAAGTCATTTTTCTTGTCAGATGGTATAATCTTTACCAATTTTTTCAGGTTCACTGACTCCTATAATAGCTCAAATCTACTGTTGAGTCCTTTTAATAAATTTTTTCATTTTAATTATTTTACTTTTAAAATTCACAATTTCTATTTGGTTCTCCATAATAATTTATATCTTTGTTGATATAGTATATTTGATTACATTAATATTACTTCCTTTACTTGTGTAAGCAGAGTTTTCTTTCCAATTAAAGTAGCTGCTTTGATGTCTTTGTTTACTAAGTTTCATGTGTAAGCCCTCTGACAGGCATTTGTTGCTTGAATAGTTCCTTATTTTATGAATCTCATGCATTTCTTTTTCTTTGCATATTTCAATTTGTTAATGAAAACTGAACATATTAGACAATTTAGCAATTGTGGATACTGATCCACATCCATGGGATTCTTGTTTACTTGTTTGTTTGTTTAGTGACAGGGATGCATTATTCCAGTGAAATCTATTTTTCCTATAGTGCGAAGTTTCTGATGTCCTTCCTAAGAGGGAACAGCCTTGGCCATACTTGCAGTCAACATGGAATAATAATAGTTCTGGGAGAGTTCTCCTTAACTATTTTTTGCTGATCTCTTTTGTAAGTTTCTAGCCTATCTGCTTCTATTGGTATCACCCCCAGATTTTAGGTTTCTCTAATTGTCAATTGATCACTCTAGTTTTTCTTATAATTCATTGGGGGAATGTATAGTTATTTATTTATTTATTTACTTATTTATTTATTTATTTTATTTTTGACAGGCAGAGTGGACAGTGAGAGAGAGAGAGACAGAGAGAAAGGTCTTCCTTTTGCTGTTGGTTCACCCTCCAATGGCCGCCGCGGCCGGCACGCTGTGGCTGGCGCACCGCAATGATCGGAAGGCAGGAGCCAGGTGCTTCTCCTAGTCTCCCATGCGGGTGCAGGGCCCAAGGACTTGGGCCATCCTCCACTGCACTCCCGGGCCATAGCAGAGGGCTGGCCTGGAAGAGGGGCAACCAGGAATGTATAGTTTTAATCTCTCATTCAATTAGATTTAAATCTTTTTGCCAAGGTACTCTGTGGTAGAAGCCTTTTATTCCAACACCAAGAGGGTTTTCATAGCTTTGAAATGATTTTAATAAAAATATTTTCAAGCAATTATTGTTGTTTTACTGGTGAGTAGGCTAAACGTTTATTACACCATATTCTAGAAGTTTCTTCCTGTCCATAGATTTTAACTTAATAAGGATATTACACGATATTTATGTTCATATTATGTCCACAAAATGAACTTCATTTTCAACGATGAATTTTAAATCACTTTCTATAATACACATAGTATCAGATACATCATAGTTTATAGCATAAATTGTAAAAAGGCTACGTAGATTTCATGAAAAATATACATATATAATGTATGTGTATATATACACCCACAATTCAATTAAATGTATATATAATTTTCTTAATCTGTTCAGCTATTGATGGGTGCTTAGGTCAATTCCATAACCTGGCTATTGCTAATCATGCCGCAATAAGCATGGGAAGGCAAATAGCTCTTCAAAATCTTGATTTCAATTTCTTTGGCTATATACCAAGAAGTTGATTGCTGTATCATATGGTGGTTCTGTTTTTAAGTTTTTGAGGGAGTCTATACTGTTTTCAGTGATGGCATTGCCAATTTGCCTTCACACCAACAGTGCTGAAGGGTCCTCTGTTCTCCACACCCTTGCTAATACTTGTGATTTTTGGTATATTTTTCATAATAGACATCTTAACAGATATGATGGTATATCTTTTTTTCTTAATCAATTTTCAAGTTAATGTGATATGGATAAAAGAAGAACAGAGCCCAAGTAATTCATAAATACAATTCTAAAAATATGATACTTTCCTTCCTCCCTCTCTACTTTCCTCTTTCTCTTCCTTCTTTATTCTCTCTCCTTCCCTCTTTCTTTCCTTCCTCCTTTTCTTTTCTTCTTCTGTTTTTTTCTTATTTTTCTTTATCTTTCCTTCTTCCTTTCCTTTTATTTCTTCTTTTGTTTCTTTCCTTAATTTTTGAGATAACATTTTAAATTTACATTATAGTAGAAGGTTTCATGCTCCACTAAATAAAACATTCAGTAAGTGAAAAATAAAAATGCTTTATTGTGGTTTTCATTCTCATTTCCTTGATTATTAGGGATGTTGTGTGTTTTTTCATGAACCTGTTGCCCATTTGTATCCCCTATTGAGAAATGTCTATTCAGGTCCTTTGCCCACATTTTAATTACATTATTTGTTTTCTTCCTATGGACTTTTTAAAGTTCCTTATTTATTCTAGATATTAACATTTTATCAATTGCATGTTTTGTAAATATTTTCTCTCAGTCTGTGGATTCTATCTTCACTTTAACACTTCCTTATCTAGTCTGATGCAATATCATTATTTACTATTGCTTTTTTGCTTGTGATATGAGATCCTATTAAAAAGTTTTTGTCCAAATCAATGCTTAGAAGTTGTTCTACTAAGTTTTTTTTTTTTCTGGAAGTTTACAATTTCAGTCTTATATTCAGCACTTTAATCCATTTTATTTTTAATAAATATGATGTAATATGAGTCTAATTTCAATTTTATGCATGTGGATAAACACAATTTATTAAAGAGACTATCATTTATCCCATCATATGGTTTTTTCTTTTTTGTCAAAAATCTATTGAATGTGTGTAGATTTATTTCAGGAATATCTGTTCTGTTCCCCTCAAATATATGTCCTCTTTCATGCTTTCAACAAATTATTTTTATTAACCTGACTTCATAATTTATTTGAAATCAGTTATTGTAATATTTCCAGCTTTGTTCTTCTTGCTCAAAATTATGTTGACTGCTCAGGGTCATTCATGGCTCCATATGATTTTTGTAATTGTTTATTCTGTTTGCAAAACTGACCACTGGAATTTTAATAGAAATTGCATTGAATCTGTAGATTGCTTTGGGTATTACAGACATTTATCAATATGAATTCTTACAATCCATGAATTACAGATATCTTTCCATTTATATGTGTCTTCAGTGTTTTATAATTTTCAGTATACTGATATTTCAGCACCTTGGTTAAATTTATTTTGTTAAATGGGATTTTTTTTTTAATTTCTTTTTCAGATAGATCTTTGTCAGTATACAGAAACACAACATTGTCTTTTGTATTTTGTGGTATTCTATAACCTTACTATATTGATTTATCAGTTTAGAAAGTTGTTTGATGAAGTCTCTAGTGTTTCCCATATCATCACGTCATCTGATCATGGCAACTAAAAGCAGAGATATTTTCTCTTTACCCTTTCAGTTTAGATAAGTTTTTTTTTTTTTTTTTTTTTTCCTGGCCTAACTGTCACGGCTAGGACCTTCAGTACTCTTTTGAACAGAAATAATGAAATTTAGTATTCTTATCTTAATTACTATCTTAGTGGAAAAGCTTTCAAGTTTTCACCATTGAGCATGCTGAGGGGTTGTAGTATATGAATTTTATTATATTGAGGTAGATTACTTCTACAATTTGTTTACATGCTTTATTATGAAAAGATTAAATTATGTCAAAATCTTCTGCATCCATTGTGATGATTGTGGTTTTTATCCTTCATTCCATGAATGTGGTAAATTACATTAACTGATTTATATTGAGCCATGAATCCCAGGTACAAATTCCATTTGTTCAACATGTATCACCCTTTTTTAAAGAAAGGATTTATTTATCTGAAAGCTAAACAACACACAGAGAAAGAGGCAGAGACAGACTTCCCAAGTGCCCTCAATAGCCAGGGCTCAACCAGGAAGATTCCATAACCCACTGGGTTGTCCTGTGTGGATGGCAGTGACCCAAATACTCAAGCCATCATATGTTCCTTCCTAGGAATTTTTTTTTTTTTTGACAGGCAGAGTGGACAGTGAGAGAGAGAGACAGAGAGAGAAAGGTCTTCCTTTGCCGTTGGTTCACCCTCCAATGGCCGCCGCTGCAGCCGGCGTACCGCGCTGATCCGATGGCAGGAGCCAGGAGCCAGGTGCTTTTCCTGGTCTCCCATGGGGTGCAGGGCCCAAGCACCTGGGCCATCCTCCACTGCACTCCCTGGCCATAGCAGAGAGCTGGCCTAGAAGAGGGGCAACCGGGACAGAATCCGGCGCCCCGACCGGGACTAGAACCTGGTGTGCCGGCGCCGCAAGGTGGAGGATTAGCCTATTGAGCCACGGCGCCGGCCCCTTCCTAGGAATTTTAGCAGACAGCTGGATTGGGAGAGGTGTAGCCAGGACTTGAACATGCACTGGGATATTGGATGCTGGTGACTCAAGTGCTATAGTTTAACTGGCTGCATCACAACACCAGCCTATACAATCCTTTTAATATGTTAGTTGAACTTGGTTTGATTGTACTTTTATGTTGAGGGTTTGGCACCAAGTTCATCATGGATATTGGTCTGCACTTTTTTTTTTTTTTTTTTTTTTTTGGTAGTGTCCTCATTTGGCTTAGGTATCAGAGCAATGCTGTCTTTCCTTCTTTGCAAAATGAGTTCAGAAGTACTTTCCTCTTCAACTTTTAGGAAGACTATGGGAATTATAAACACCAGTTATTCTTCAAATGATTGTCGGAATTCACCAGTGAAGTCATTAGGTCCTTGACTTTTTTGTGTGAGATTTTTGATTACTGACTGAATCCTCTTACTCATTGTTCTGCTCAGATTTTCTATTTCTTCATGATTCACTCTTAGTAGGTTCCATGTTTCTAGGAATTTATCCATTTCTCCTAGGTTATCCAATTTGTTGGTATATAATTACTCATCATATTTCTATGGCATCAGTTCTAACATCTGCTTTTTCATCTATGCTTTCAAGTCTCCTCTTTTTCTTAGTCTAGCTAAAGATTTCTTGATTTTGCTTATCTTTTCAAAAACCAACTCCTAGTTTAATTAATTTTTCCTCTATTATTGTTATTTCTCTAGTTCATTTATTTCTGCTATAAGCTTTGTTATTTCCTTTCTTCTGCTAACTCTTGGTTTTAGTGTGATCATTTTTCTAGTTTCTTGATATATAAAGTCTTACTGTATATTAGCAAACTTTCTTTTTTCTCAATGTAGATCTGTAGGAAAATTAACATTGGTAACTGGTGGAGACCAAATTTTGAACCTCCTCAGTATCCATATATTCCTGCACATATTACAAAGCCTAAGGAACATAAGAAGTTGTTTCTGGTTCAACTTCAAGAGAAAGCCTTGTTTGCAGTCCCTAAAAATTACAAGCTGGTAGCTGCACCATTGTTTGAATTGTATGACAATGCACCAGGATATGGACCCATCATTTCTAGTCTCCCTCAGCTGTTGAGCAGGTTCAATTTTATATACAACTGAATTACGCACAGTGGAAAAGTAAAAGAAGCCGTCTCTGTGAGCACAGCTGTACACGGTGTAGAAGAATAAATGTGGTAGAAGAGGTTTTTGGTTTTATCTTTTTCCCATTCCCTAAGTTGCCACTTAACTTTCTATTGTTTGAATAGTAAAGTTAATATGAAGAACTAGATAGTGGTGTAAACAAATGTGATAATGTTTATTTACTTTTGGTTCTACTCATTTTTTTTTTGTACAACATTAAAGCAAATGAACTTCTAAAAAAAAAAAGAATTGCTGTTGCTGTATCACATATTTTCGTATGATGTTTCCATTGTTTTTTGTTTCCAGATATATTTTCATTTACTTGATGATTTCTTCTTTGACTCATTTCCTATTGAGAAGTATACTGTTCAAATTTCACAGCTGTCTCAGCTGTTTCATTTTGCTATAACAGAACACCCAATACTGAATAACTTTTAAGGAAACAAGGTCTGATATAAAGAAAAGGTTTCTGGAATTTTAGCTGTATGTCACTGGCAACTGGCTTCTATAAAGGGCCTCATTCTGCACCATGTATGGAAAAGCAGAAGGACACACGGGCCCATATAAAGTACAGGAATGGGAATCCCTCATGACCCCAAATGCTTCTTAAAAGATCTACCACCTCTCAACACTGTTACACTGGGTACCAATCCTCAACACAAATTTTGGTGGTGACAAAACATATCCAAACACAGAATTATTTAAGTATTATTATCATTGATTTCTAGTTTCATATAATTATGGTTAGAAAGCTATTATGATTTCAATCACAAAATTGTTAGGAAGTTTTTGTTTCCTAACGTGGTACATCCTGAAGAATGTTTCAGGTGCACTTAGAATCTGAATTATGCTAATCTTATTTAGACTTTCTATTTAGATGACCTACTTATTGTCTATAATAAGGCACAGAAGTCCTCTATTACTACTGTATTAAAATCTATTTCTCAATTCAATTCTCAATATTTACTTTATGCTTATGCATTCTGATGTTGGGTGCATATATAATTATAATATCTCCTGAATGAGTTGATCCTCTTCTTGTGAAACCTTTTTATGAAAGAATCCTTTTTGTCCCCTGACTTAAAGTTGATTTTGTCTTGTATAAATATTCCTGCTCCATTTTGGTTAGCATTTTCATAAAATATCTGTATTTAATTCTTTTATTCTTAGTCTCTGTGTGTTCTTAAAGCTAACGTGAATCTCTTGTGGGCTGAATATGGTACATTTTTGTTATCCTTCATCTTATGTCTTTTATTAGAAAATTAAAAATGCCTATTAATATAAGGAGAGTGGATTTTATACATTCCATAGGTGCAGTTCTAAGAAGACAATAACACATCCCTTACTCTCCTACGTACCCCAACTCCCCTTCCCCCTCCTCTCTCTTCATCAGTTTTTGCAAAGACATGATTTTTATCCACTGTAAATTTACAGGCTTAATTCTCCACTAATCATAATATTTAAGAAGTGAAAAGTACAAAGACCTCCATTTCAAAGGAGTGTAAACAAGGGCTAAAAATGACAATCATGTCCAAAAAGATCATTTCATTCCTACACTACATTTTTTGGTACTCTATATTAACTGTACATATCAAAGAAAGCATACCATATTTGTCTTTTTTATACTGACTTATTTCATTAAGCATAATGGTTTCCAATTGCCTCCATTTTTATGCAAAAGAGAAGACTTCATTCTTTTTTATGACTGAGTAGTATTCCATAGTGTATATATATACCACATTTCTTTATTTAGTCATCAGTTGATGGACATCTGGGTTGATTTCATATCTTAGCTATTGTGAATTGAATGCAATCAACATGGGGGGTACAGATAACTCATAGGCTGATATCATTTCATTTGGGTAAATTCCCAGAGATGGGATGGCTAGGTCTTATAGTTGATCTATTTTCAGATTTCTGAGGAATCTCCATAACTATCTTCCATAATAGTTGCACTAGTTTACATTCCCACCAACAGTGGATTAGGGTATCTTATTCCCCATGTACTTACCAGTATTTATTGTTTTTAGATTTTGGATGATCACCATTCTAACTGGGGTGAGGAGACATCTCATTATGGTTTTTATTTGCATTTCTCTGATGACTAGTGATTCTGAGCACTTTTCATGTGTCTGTTGGCCAGTTGTGTTTCATCCTTTGAAAATTGCCTGCCTAAGTCCTTTGTCCATTTCTTAACTGGTTTATCATTGTTGAGTTTTTTGAGCTCTTTATAGATCTGAATATTAACGTATTATCATAGTTTGCAAATATTTTCTCCAATTTTGTAGCTTGCTTCTTTACTTTGTTCAGTGTTTACTTTACAGTGCACAAGCTTCTTAGCTTGATATAATCCCATGTGTCTGTTTTTGTCTTTATTACCTGTGCTTCTGGTGTTTTTACAAGAAGTTTGCCTATGCCAATGTTTTACAATGTTTTCCTCTAGTAATTTGATGGTATCATGTGGCATATTTAGATTTTTGATCCACTTCGAATTGATTGCTGTATAAGGTATAAAGTAAAGGTCTTGTTCCATAATTCTGCATGTGTAGATACAATTTTCCCAGCATCATTTGTTGCAGAGACTGTCCTTTCTCGAGGGATTTATTTTAGCTCCTTTGTTTAATATTAGTTGGTTGTAGATGCATCAATTAATTTCTGGAGTTTCTGTTATGTTCCATTGGTCTACATGTACCAAATTATTTTGATTATAGCTGCCTGTAGTACGTCTTGAAGTCTGGCATTGTGATGCTTCCAGCGTTTTTTGTTGTTGCTTAAAACTACCTTAACTATTTGTGCTCCATTGTGTTTCCATATGAAATTTAGCATCATTTTTTCTAGATCTGAAAAGAATATTGTTGTTAATTTCATTGGGATTACATTGAATCTGTAAGTTGCTTTTGGTAGTAAGCACATTTTGATGATATTAATTATTCAAATACATGAACATGGGAGATTTTTCCATTTTTTCTGTCTTCTATTTCCTTCTTAAATGTTTTGTAATTTTCATTGTAGAGATCCTTGACCTGCATAAATTTATTTCAAAGTGCTTGTTTTTTGTAGCAATTATAAATGGGACTGATCTTACAAATTCTTTTTCAGCAATGGCCTTGTCTGAGTATGCAAAGGCTACTGATTTTGATGTGTAAATTATATATCCTGAACTTTCCCAAATTCCCTTATGAGTTTCAACAGTCTCTTAGTGGAGTCTTTTGATTTCCCTATGTATAGAATCATGTCATCTGCAAACAGGAGTAATTTGTTCCTCCTTTTCAATTCGTATCCCTTTGATTTCTTTTTCTTGCCTAATAGCTCTGGCTAAAACTTCCAGGACTGTATTGAATAGCAATGGTGAAAGTGGGCATTCTTGTCTGGTTCCAGACCTTCGTGTAAATGCTTCCAACTTTTTTCCAGTCAACAGGATGCTGGTAGTTGGTTTGTTATATTTCCTTGATTGTATAGAGGAATGTTCCTTTTATATCAATTTTGCTTAAATTTTTCATCATGAAAAGATGCTGTATTTTATCAAATGTTTTCTCTGCATCTATTAATTATACAGGTTTTACTCTTCAACTTATTAATATGATGATCACATTTATTGATTTGTGTATGTTGAGACATCCTTGCATACCAGGGATAAATCCCACTGGGTTCGGGTGAATGATCTTTCTTTCCAACTTCTTGGTGTAGGCACCCATTGCTATAAAATTCCCTCTTAACGCTGTGTTTGATATATTCCATAAGTTTTGAAATGTGTGTTGTCATCTTTAATTTTCAGGACTTTTTCATTTCTCTTTTGATTTCTTCTACGACCCACTGTTCATTCAGTAGCATATTGTGCAGTATCCATGTGTTCATATATTTTCTAGACTTTCTTAAGTAGCTAATTTCCAGCTTCATTCCACTGTGGTCAGAAAGGATCCATGGTACGGTTTGCATTTTCTTGAATTCGCTGAGATTTGCTTTATGTCTTAGTATATGGTCTATCCTAGAGAACATTCCATGCATTGATAAGAATGTGTATTCTGCAACTGTGGGATGAAAGGTTCTGTAGATATCAATTAGGTCCCATTTGGTCTATAGTGTAGATTAGGTCTGTTATTTCTTTGTTGATTTTCTGTTTAATTGATCTGTCTTTGAAAAAACTGGGGTGTTGAAGTCTCCCATTATTATTGTATTGTAGTCTCTTCCTCCCTTTTGATCTATTAACATCTGTTTTAAATAGTCTGGCATTGGGTGCAAATACATTTATGATAGTCACATCTTCCTGTTGAATTGATCCATTAATTATTACATAATGCCCTTCTTTGTCTCTTTCTTTAAAAAAGATTTATTTATTTTTATTTGAAAGGCAGATTTACAGAGAGGCAGAGGCAGAAAGAGAGAGGCAGTGAGAGGGAGAAAGAGAGAGAGGTGTCTTCCATCCACTGGCCCATTCCCCAGTTGGCTGCAATGGCTGGAGCTGTGCTGATCCAAAGCTAGGAGCTGGGAATTTCATCCCAGTCTCCCATGCAGGTGCAGGGGCCAAAGGACTTGGGCCACCTTCTACTGATTTCCCAGGCCATAGCAGAGAGCTGGATTGGAAGAGGAGCAGCCAGCACTAGAACTGGCAAACATATGGAATGCCGGTACCGCAGGCAATGGCTTTACATGCTACACCACAGCGCCAGCCCCACTCTATTCTTTCACTTTCAGTCCTTGTGTATCTTTGTTGGTGAGGTGTGTTTCTTGTAGAAAGCAAATAGATGGGCCTTGTTTTTCAATCCATTCAGCCAGTTTGTATCTTTTAAATGGAGAATTTGGGTCATTTACATTTGAGGTTATTATTATTGATAAGTAATGAATTGATTCATAAATATTTCTATTGTTTGCTTTGGATTCCCTTTATAATATGACTGGATATTTTCTGCCTTCACATTCTTTCACATTCTCCTTTTTTGTGCATAGTACATCCTTAAGAATCATTTGTAAGGCTGGATAAGTAGTGACAAATTCTTTCAATTTCTGTTTATTTTGAAAGATCTTTATTTTACCTTAAATTATAGATGAGAGTTTTCTGCATACAGTATTATTGGTTGATTTTTTTTCTATTAGGACTTGGACTATGTCTCTCCATTCTCTCATAACCTTTAAGCTTTCTGAGGAAAAATCAGCTGTTAGTCTAATTGGGGATCCTCTGAAGGTAATCTGGCATTTCTCTCATGCACATTTTAGAATCTTTTCTTTATGTTTTACTGTTGAAAGTCTGAGTATAATGTGTTGGGGTGAAGATCTTTTCTGATCATATCTATTTGGAGTTCTATGTGTATTTGTGAGTTCTATTTGGAGTTCTATGTGTATTCTTATACTTGCATGTCCCTTTCTTTGTCCAAATTGGGGAAGTTTTCTGCTATTATTTTACTGAATAGGCCTTTTAATTCACTCTCTCTTTCCACACCTTCAGGTACACCTGAGATACATATGTTGGGTTGTTTGATAATATCCCATAAATTCCCAACACTGTTTTCAGCATTTCTCATTTTTTTCAATTTTTTTTTGCCTGAGATATTTTTAAGGATTTGTCTCCTAGCTCAGATATTCTTTCTTCTGCCCCACCAAATCTGTTGTTGAAGCTTTCCACTGTATCTTATTTGACATATTGAATTCCTCATTTCTAATATTTCAGTTTGATTTCTCTTCAATATCTCCATGTCTCTGTAAAATCTTTCATTCATATCACATATGGATTTCTTTATCTCATTGATTTGTTTCTCTGTATTTGAGTAATCTAATGGTCATTCTTTTGAATTCATTTTCAGGCATTTCATCGGTTTCTTCATTTTCACATTCTAATATTGCAGGTTGTTTTGTTCCTTTTAGGAAGTATTATTGTCTTCCTAGTTCTTGTTTCTTATATTTCTGCATTTGTTTTTAGGCACTTGTGAAAACACTTGTTTGGCTTTCTCTTCAGATGGCTTTTATCTTTGGACTATGCCTCTGTGGCTTAGTGGAATGTCTGTTCCTTCAGTGAACATCCAGAAGCATATGTTGGGTGGGTCCTGGGAGCTCTGGTCAGTGCTCAAAGGTGAAGTAAGAGTCCAGGGTGACACCCAAGTTAGGTGTGATACATCTCCTCCCTTTCTTATTCCCACTCTTATTATATTTAACAGGGATCACTTTTCAGTTAAATTTAACACCTAAGAATAATTGTGTGTTAATTACAGAGTTCAACCAATAGTATTAAGTAGAACAAAAAAATACTAAAAGGGATAAAGTATTAAACTGTTCATCAACAGTCAGGACAAGGGCTGATCAAGTCACTGTTTCTCATAGTGTCCATTTCACTTCAACAGGTTTCCTTTTTGGTGCTTGGTTAGTTGTCACTGATCAGGGAGAACATATGATATTTGTCTCTTTGGGACTGGCTTATTTCACACAGCATGATGTGTTCCAGATTCCTCCATTTCTGAAGCCTTTTATATATATATGGGATTTGGGGAGTGATAGTTCAATTAGGTGCAAAATTCTAAATTAAATGTTTTCCTCAACTTTTTGAAAATATTTTCCATTATTTTATGGCATTCAAAGACCTAAATGAAATATCTCTGCGAGTGAGATCTCAGCGGAAAGAACAGGGCCATCAAAGAAGGAGGTACCTTTCTCTGAAGAGAGGAGAGAACTTCCACTTTGACTATGACCTTGTCTAAATAAGATCGAAGTCGGCGAACTCAAAAGGCTTCCATAGCCTTGGCAACTCATGACAAGAGCCTAAGGAGATTACTGACGCCATAAACAAGAGTGTCAAATTGTTAAGTCAACAATAGGAGTCACTGTGCACTTACTCCTCATGTGGGATCTCTGTCCTTAATGTGTTGTTTAATGTGAATTAATGCTATAACTAGTACTGAAACAGTATTTTACACTTTATGTTCTGTGTGGGTACAAACTGATGAAATCTTAACATATACTAAATTGATCTTCTGTATATAAAGATAATTGAAAATAAATCTTGATGTGAATGGAATGGAGAGGGAGCGGGAGATGGGAGGGTTGCGGGTGGGAGGGAAGTTATGGGGGGGGGAAGCCATTGTAATGCATAAACCGTACTTTGGAAATTTATATTTACTAAATAAAAGTTTAAAAACAAAAAAAAAAAAAAAAGAAGAAAGGCTGTATTACACAGAGAGAAGGAGAGGCAGAAAGAGAGAGGTCTTCCTTCTGCTGGTTCACTCCCCAATTGGCCGTAATGGCTGGAGCTGTGCTGATCCAAAGCCAGGAGCCACGAGCCTCCTCTGAGTCTCCCACGCAGGTGCAGAGGCCCAAGGACTTGGACCATTTTTACTGCTTTCCCAGGGCATAGCAGAGAGTTGGATCAGAAGTGGAGCAGCCAGGACTCGAACCTGTGCCCATATGGGATGCCAATACTGCAGGTGGCAGCTTTACCCACTATGCCACAGCACCAGCCCCTGTCTTTACGTTTTATTTGACTTTGTGTGGTATTATGTTTTATTTCTCTTTTTCCTTTTTTGCATATATAGAAGACTTTTTATTTGTGGTCACCATGAAACTTACTGTCAAAGTTACAACAGTGAAACTTATAACAGTTTGACTTTGAGTGCATTGAAAACCCCTATGCTTTAATATTCATATTAGCATTTCTTGTAAAGCAGGTCTAATGGTGATGAATTCCCTCAAGTGTGGTTGGGAAAAATCTTTTTCTCTCTTCTGTTTATTATGACTTTGTTCTGGTCTCATGGGGGCTATCTGACACAGATATCATGGGTGCCTCGCAAGGTAGTTCTGGTTCCTGGGTATGGGAGTATATACCTGATCTACAGGGACAGGCCTGGAACTTTGGTCCATAGGAGCTGGCTTAGTGGTAGGAAGGGCCTGGAACCTGAGGCAGCATGGGCAGGTATATGTTCTGGTCCATTACTTCTGGCCTGGAGCCTAGGTCCACAGGGGTAGACCTACAGACCTGGGTGTAGGGGCTGGCCTGGCTCTGGGGTTCACTGGAACTACACTGGAGGTCTGCAGAAGCATTTTACACAACTGATACTCTTTCCTCCCTGCAGAGGCAGCTTGGGTGATGAATAATAGGATAATATTAAAATGTCTTTCCTACCTTCATTAATTTGTCTTTTCTTATTACTGTGTTCCACCTAGGTACTGTAACTTCTCACTTGGATTCTTTAGCTCTTGTGAAGGCATTTTTCTTGCATGAATGTTCAAATTCATGTTTCTGTGAAAAGAAAACTTCCTATTCTATATCCTTGTTGATGTCACTCCAAATGAGACTATTAATACTATTTTATACAGTCAGCACTCAGAAACACATGTCATTTGGGGAGCTCACCTTTGCATCTTTTCTTCTACTATTACTTTATGGATCATTCTAAAGGAGATCCTTGGGGAGTGATAGCTCAATTAGGTACAAAATTCTAAATTAAATGTTTTCCTCAACTTTTTGAAAATATTTTCCATTATTTTATGGCATTCAAAACTAGTAAGAAATCAGATTCTGGCAGCAAGTTAAGCTGCCACTTGTGATGCTACCAACTCATATTGGAGTATTAGTTCAAGTCCTGGCTGCTCTGCATCCGATTTAGCTTGCTGCTAAACATTTGGGAAAGAAACAGAAGATGGCCCAAGTACTTGGGTCTCTGCCACCCATATGGGAGACCAGGATGGAGTTCAAGGATCCTGGCTTCAGCTTGGCCCAGCACTAGGTGTTGTGGCCATTTGGGAGGGTGAACCAGTAGAATAAACATGCTGTCTTTTTCTCTCTCCTTATCTCCTGTGTTGGAGCTTCCTACTTTATCTTCCATATGCAAACCCATGTTTCAGATCTTTCTCTTTGTGGTGAATTCTAGGATGAGTTCAGTTTGTTCTTTATGTTGTTGTTGTCTTCAACCTGCTATTCATTCTCATTTTAAAATTTTATGTTTTAATTTCATTAATTATATTTTTCATTTCCAATGTTTCTAATTCTTTTTTCATAATTATTCTGAACTTCTTGTTTAATCCCATATACTTGTTTTATAAACTTCCATTTTTCTCTCATGGCTGTGGCCTTTACTTAATTTTTTTTAACTTTTATTTAATAAATATAAATTTCCAAAGTACAACTTTTGGGTTATAGTGGCTTTTCCCAAAACCTCCCTCCCACCCACAAAAAAATCCCATCTCCCACTCCCTCTCTCATTCCATTCACATCAAAATTCATTTTCAATTATCTTTATATACAGAAGATCAATTTAGTATATATTAAGTAAAGATTTCAACAGTTTGCACCCACACAGAAGGACAAAGTGTGAAGTACTGTTTGAGTACTAGTTATACTGTTAATTCACCTAGTACAACACATTAAGGACAGACATGCTACATGGGGAGTAAGTTCACAGTTACTCCTGTTGTTGATTTAACGATTGACACTCTTATTTATGATGTCAGTAATCACCCTAGGCTCTTGTCATAAGCTGCCAAGGCTATGGAAGCCTCTTAAGTTTGCCAACTCCGATCTTATCTAGACAAGGCCATAGTCAAAGTGGAAGTTCTCTCCTCCCTTTACTTAATTTTGTAAATGACATAAAGACATATGTTAAAGTTCCTCTTGTTAGTATGCCTGTTTTACTCTCTGTCAGCTTTTCTGTTTGCTAAATTTGTTGCTTGTCCTTCTAAGTGCCTATACAGTTATGGTTCCTCTTGTTCACTTTCAGTAAGCTTTTCGTAGCCTCAGTTTAGCCTCTGCTGATGGTCTGGTTACAGTACAGGCTTTTCACTGGGGTCTACTACTCTTCACGGATGCATTTCCAGACTTAGTCCTTCTATGATGCAATTTCAGCCTCCCAAGATTTTGCACACTGTACTGCAGGAGGCACAAGCTCTATGGGGAGGAGGTTTATTTTTCTGGGCATTGCCAAGACAATACAGGAAGTAGGTGGTACCTTTCCTGGTACCCAGCTTTATATAATCTGTGCAACATGTGTAGACACAAAGATGCCAGCAAGTATTTCTAAATATGTGCCTAAATCTCATCACTCTCCTGCCTGTGGACTGACTTTACAGCTTCAGAGTGTTGTGAAACTCATTTGTTCTCCATTCCTTTGTTTTACTTTTTTTTTTCTTTAGGGGGATATCTTATTCTAGTTTGTAGAGATTTCTCTTTCTTGATTTCTAGAACAATGTTTATTAATTTAAAAATATATTTTACTCTAATGTTTGAGTTCAGTACAGATGCAATATGGTAGGTTTCATAATATTCAACTCACCATTATTGACCAGGAGGCCAAACAAATAATTTCTCAACATAAAATGTGTCATATTACCTACTATATGATATGCAGCATGTTTAATATGTGATGTATATCATAATATGTGAAAGAATATTATTTCTCCATATAGCATAGAATCATACCCAACGGATGAGAAGTATCAACATTTATAAAAATGGCTCTTGAAGGTACTAATTTGGAAAACATAGTTCCTCTCAATGAATTCAGCATGGCCAATTTTGTCTCTAGCATTTGATCAGATCAGTTTCTCTGGTGAGTGCCAGAAATTGTATGGCTCAGGGTTAGGGGCTGTGCTGAATGAAAAATAAATAATGTCTTTGAATTCTAGATTCATACACAGTGAAGCATTGTACTTGATTTCTAGGGGACATCCATAAACTGAGATGGTGAAGGATGCATACGTTCATATTTCCTATTTCATATTCAATCTCAAGCATGATCTAATTAAGTGAAATGTAAGGTTTAAAAAAATCTGCACTATTTAACATACTACTTGTCACGCTTATTATTTTAATTTTTCTGTTGCTTTAAAGAGGTATCTATGGGGCCAGCACTGTGGTGTTGTAGGTAAAACTTACACCTACAGTGTTGGCATCCCATATGGGCGCCAGTTCAAGTCCCTGCTGCTCCACTTCCAATCAAATTCTCTGCTATTGCCTGGGAAAGCAGGAGGAGATGGTTCAAATCCTTGGGCCTCCATCCATATGGGAGACCGAAAGAAGCTCCTAGCTCCCAGCTCTTGGCTTTGGATCAGCCCAGCTCCAGCCATTATGGCCATTTGGGGAGTGAACCAGCAGATGGAAGATCTCTCTCTTTCTCTCTCTCCCCATCTCTCTCTGTTTTTTCCTCTCTCTGCCTCTGCCTCTCTGAAATTCTGCATTTCAAATAAACAAATCTTTAAAAAAAGATGTATCTAGGTTCAGTGCAATAACTATGCAACTCCCATGACCATATATGTTAGATATAGTAACATATTGCATGTAACATATATGTTAGATATAGTAACATAACTATTGCATGTCAAACAAACTATTTAAGCATTTACTATGGGATGGTAACAGACTATGATTTCAATTATTAGGGCAGCTAATATGGACAATAGTAAATTAATAATTTAAGAATTTAAGCATTTTACCTTAATAATTCCCAACATGTTCACTGAGCTCTGTCTACACTATCACTAATCAAACAAAACCAAAGCTGAACAACAAAAAACCCACTGCAAATTTTAAATAGCAAAAACATAAACAAACTAAATGGACTAAAAGTCAGAAAAATCTTACTTCTAGTACTAGGTACACTACACCTAGGAGGATGTCCCAGGATAAGTTATGTGACTCTCTAGAAATCATATGTAGCATTGTATAACCATCTAACCCATAAATACACTTCAAATATAAGTATTTCGTAAAATATTCACTGATTTTTTTTCCTACACATACCTATCCAGCTGTCTACTCATCCACTTAGCAAGTTCTAACTGATGATTTGTCAGGCAGAGCTCTATCAGGATAACAGAAATACAGAAATTATGAAAAAGGCACGATCTGTTTCTAGGAGCTCATTGCTAAAAATAAGTAAGAGAGCCATACTGAAATCTGGCAGAATGATAGAGAAATTCCAATGATGAGGTGAAAATCAATAAGGCTGGGAAAGGGAGAGAATACCTCCCTAGCCAGTGGAAGTGAGGCCTTGTAGTCAGAGGTCTATACTGATCCTTAAGAGATACCTTGAAGTACATCATGGGAACAAGTTAAGAAAACTTTTCCAAATAGGGACATCTGACTATATCACAGTGTGGAATTTCAATAGGCTTGGCAGGCTTAAGGAAACTAAAAAGAGACTGAGATGGTTAAAATATAGGACGTATGTTGGGGCCAGTGACTGAAGATGAAGATGGAGCTTGAGAGAGCCACCAAATTATATAATTTTTTTTTTTATTTTTTGCATCACACACTTAGGAGAAGCAAGTGGCTGATCTACTTTTAAGTGATCACATTACAGTTGAGACATATCTTGTACCAGAGACTTGGTTTCTTCATTGCAGATATCAGAAACAGCAAGTTTTACATCACACTGAATTCCTGAGAAAACCGTGTCTGGGTGGAGCCAATGACAGCAGTCCATGAGATAGGCTTAATCGCACCACATATCTGCTATTAGAGGAAAGACGAGTCTGAGCAGATTTTAGTGTTCATCATCCTGATCAGACTGTATTCCAGTCTCCCACGGAGTCCACTGCACATGGTGGAGAGGGAGAAGCCATAAGTAATGAAACTACTAACCCTCAAATTCTGTCCTATGTTGTTGCTTTCCCCCATTTTGCAACAGAATTCCATGCAGCTGTACTCGAGGGCATCAGCCTATCTAGGGTGGAGGATGCAGCTGAGAGACTGGGTGGCTGTGATCTTAGCAGAAATAATGGAAGCTTATCTCAACACCAAATATGGATGTGAGTTATGGGGAACTAGTGATGATGGGGTTCAAGGAAGAGAAGAGAATGCATATGGCAACTAACAAGCCCCTAATCCACCTTAGGACCACCCACAAAACTCCACCTCTGAAAGATTCCAGGACATCAACACCACCACAATTAGATCAAGCCTCCAATTCCAGCCTTTAGGGAATATACTCAAACCACGTTATAAGCATATCAGAGACACATTCATCTAAATAGGAGAACCAACAAAGAAAGAATCCCATGGGCATCACCAAGGTTATTGCTCTGTAGGATTTAATTTGGTGAAAAGGGATTGATTGAGAAAGTAACTGAATGCAGTGCAGTAAGAACCTGTTAGGCATTTTGAGATAATGAGTAAATCCTCAGACTTCTGGCAAAAAAGATCAAGATTCTCCTTGTGGGACAAGTTTATGTTTCTTTGGTAGTAAGGAGGGAAGAGCTTCCAAGTAAAGAGAGAACTTCACTGTTTCTCTCATTCATGCCTTGTAAGGTAATTGGCTTGGCACTGTAGGGTTGCAGGAAAGGAACAAAAAGGTAAAACAGTTGTAGGTGTTTGAGGCAAGGGGAGAGAGCACAGCTACAAGGATTATTCAAGACAGGAAGGCAAAGGTAGAAGTCTAGGACTCCACGGGAACAGACTGAGGTGCCCTTATCTCCTTCCTTTATATTCTTGTCCAATCTGTAGTGCTAACTGACAATTCTATGACTTCTTTTATATATATATATATATATGTGTGTGTGTGTGTGTGTATGTATATTTATATTCATATACATTTATATGTATGTATTCAGAAATTAATTTGAAAGCCAAAATTCCCTTTATTTTCATACTCTTAAGTCTTTCAGTTTCCCATCTCCCTTTTATAAGCTTTTTTGAGATATACATAAACTCACATACAAGTCATTTAATTTAATGAATATTTAATTTTAATTTTTCTTCCAAGAAAAGTCATTTATTTTAACATGTTTGGTACTTGATAGGAGATTACTCATCTCAGTTTCATTTACCACTCCCTTGCTTCTTTATATTAAAAGGTTAACAGCCTCAAAGACAATATGAACAGCAGGCAGAATATCATCACAGACTATAAATGAGTCATCTCTTTTTAAAAAGATTTATTTATTTATTTATTTATTTTGAAAGAGTTACCGAGAGAGAGGGAGAGACAGAGGGTCGCCATGGCCAGCCCTGGTTTCAGAGGCTCAAACATTTGGACCATCTTCCACATCTTTTCGCAGGCCATGAGCATGGAGTTGGATCAGAAGTGGGGCAGCCAGGACATGAATCAGCACCCACATGGGATGCTAGCATTGCATGCAGTGGCTTAACCAGCTACACCAAAATGCCAGACCCAAATGAGTCCTCTTAGGTTGTTTTCTGTTGTTGTTTGTTTGTTTGTTTGTATGTTTTTTAATTTGGAAGGGGGTGTTAGCAAGATGGCAGACTAGAGGTACCTAGCATTCCCTCCTTCACTGTAAATGAAAAACAAATACTATACTACTAGTATAGGGATGACACTAGAGTGCAATGGGGATATGACAATGACATCACAGAGCACACAGAGTAGGATGGCCTTACAAAACAGAGAACAACATACACAATACCTACCATCTTGTCCCCCCATTTCAGATCAACTGAACCAAAAGGAACATCACATGGCAATGAAAGGGTAAGCAGGAGGCTCACAGAAATCCTCACTAATGCCACGGATGGGAGTTTACTGCTTAAGAAAGCTCAAGCCCAATTTGAGGGACTGCTGCAATACTCACACTGCTGTATTACCCTGGTCAAAGGTCCCAGCACATAGAGTGGCCCCTCACCCAGATTCCTGCTACACAGTACCACCTTGAGAACCCAACAAATCAAGATCCTGCAAAGCAGAGAGTTCCTGCACCCACAGGCAATGGTCATCTGGATCCCTAGAAACCAGGTATACCTGGAAAGCCACCAGGCAACGTGAATGAGTAGTTTTGGTCCCAGAAACTCTGGGAAACAGGTGGGCAACTATTCCCACCATCACAAGGTTTGCAAACCAGCTGAGCAACCCAGCCCATCTTTCTGCATCCCTGAAAGTTAACAGGTGGAACTGTCCACCTTCCTGGGGCCTTAGTAAGCAGCTAGGTGGTTCCACTTACTGACTTAAATTCCTAGGATGTAGTTAGGCAGCTCATTCAGAGCTGTTTAATTTGCCAGGGCCCAAAAAGCACCCACACAGTCCTTAGACACAGATAGGCACCCTGCTTGGGCCACTGATGCTGCACAATCAGTAATGTGGCACTCAGACACTGGTAAATTTCCTGCCCTCACTGCTGGGAGTGCACTGCCACACCCATCAGTGCCCACCAACACACTTCTGCCCCTGCACAGACATGAGAGTCTGATGGGCATCCTGCCTCTTCTGTTGTGTCACCTATACATCACCTGTAACTAAATGGCCCCACCACCACACATCCTGGCAAAACTGAAGGTGACATACATCTGAAAACACATGTGTCACACCCAGAGCTGCCAGACAACTTGCCTCTCCTAAGGAGGTTGCATGCCATCTCACAGATAAATCCATAACCTCCTGTAACCTAAGGCACTGAGAGACCTGCAGGCACTGCCAACATTGATTGCTGCTGAAGAAGCTTCAAAGAAATTACAATAATGCATCCACCTGGGACAAAAGCCAACATAGCCTACACAACCAACACTGCAGAACACATCACCAGGATACAGTATCTTACAATGAAAGCCACACTTTAAAATTAATAAAGACAACAGATTCATCAGGTGTGCAGATATTAACATGGGAACAAATGAAGCGTGAAAAAGAAGGTAATATGAAACCTCTAAAATGAACACACAAAAGTTCTCTAGGAACAGATTTTAAGGAAAAGCTTAACTCTGATGAATTCTCTGACAAATACTTTAAAACAATGATTTTAAGCAACCAAACTCAAAGAGATACAAGGGAATAAAGACAGAAAATTCAACAAAATTAGAAAAGCAAGTCATTATATGAATGATAAATTAAGCAGAGTACCATAGAATAATTCTAAATAGACAACGAGAACTAGAAGAGCAAAAGCAAACTTAATCTCAAATAAGTGGCAATAAATAAATGAAGATCTGATCATAAATGAATTATATAGTGACTGAAAATAATACAAATATTAATGAAACTAAGAGGTAGCTTTTTAAAAACATAGAAAGTTGTCAAATCTTTAGGTAGATGAATGAAGAAAGAAGAATCAATAAATAAAATAAAAAATACAAAAGAGACATGACAATTGGTAACATAAAAATACAAAGACCGATTAGAGACCATTTTGCACAGTTACATGCCAACAAATTTAAAATCTTTGAAGAAATTCTGGAAACATGTAGCCTATCAAAAAATTGGACCATAAGGATATAGGAAACTAACAGATCAATAGTGAGTAACAAAATGGAATCAGTAAGAAAATGTGTCCTGATAAAGAAAAGTCTAAGGGAGGATATTTGGCACAGTGGTTACAATACTGTTTAGCATGCTTACATCCCATATTGGGTACCTGGGTTCAAGTCCTAGATCCACATTTGATTCGTCTTCTAATGCACACTCTTGTAGGCAGCATGATTTGGACCAACTAGCTGGTTCCTGAGACCCATATGAGAGATCAAATTCCCAACTCCCATCTTCATCCTGGCGGAATCTTGACTACTGCAGGCATTTGGAGAGTTAACAGCACTTGGGGGACCTCTCTCAATTCCTGTTTGTCGTTCTTCTCTCTTTCAAACAAAATAAGTAAATACAGTTTTAAAAAGAAGTATAGGCCGGTGTCGCGGCTCACTAGGCTAATCCTCTGCCTGCGGCGCCGGCACTCCAGGTTCTAGTCCCAGTTGGGGCACTGGTTCTGTCCCAGTTGCCCCTCTTCCAGTCCAGCTCTCTGCTGTGGCCCAGGAAGGCAGTGGAGGATGGCCCAGGTCCTTGGGCCCTGCACCCGCATGGGAGACCAGGAGAAGCACCTGGCTCCAGGCTTCGGATCAGCACAGCGCGCTGGCCGTAGCGGCCATCTGGGGCATGAACCAACAGAAGGAAGACCTTTCTCTCTGTCCCTATCTCTCACTGTTTAACTCTGCCTGTCAAAAAAATAAAATAAATAAAACAAAATAAAAAAGAAGTATAGAGAAGATGGTTTTACTGCTGAATTTCACTAAACAATAGGCAAAATTTTTATATATTTATTTATTTTAAAGGCAGAAATAGAGAAAGAATGCTTATCTGCTCATTCACTCCCCAAATGCTAAAAATGACTAGGGGAGGACCAGGCTGCATTCAGAAGACAGGAACACAATTCAGGTTTCCTATTTGAGTGGCAGGGACTCAGTTACCTGAACCAGCTCCTGCTGTCTCTCAGGAAGGAAACCAGAATCAAAATAAGAGCCAGGACTTGGACCTAGGCACTCTGATAAGATTTGAGCATCCCAACCAGTGGCTTAGCCACTGTGACAAATACTTGCCGCTCAACAATTTTTTTATTTTTCAATACTTGTTTTTTTTTTAACTTTTATTTAACAAATATAAATTTCCAAAGTATAGCTTATGGATTACAATGGCTTTTCCCCCCCATAACTTCCTTCCCACCTGCAACCCTCCCCACCTCTCACTCCCTCTTCCATTCCATTCACATCAAGATTCATTTTCAATTCTCTTTATATACACAAGATCAATTTAGCACATATTAAGTAAAGATTTCAACAGTTTGCATCCACACAGAAGCACAAAGTGTAAAATACTGTTTCAGTACTAGTTATAGCATTACTTCACATTGGACAACACACTAAGGACAGATCCCACATGAGAAGTAAGTACACAGTGACTCCTGTTGTTGACTTATCCAATTGACACTCTTGTTTATGATGTCAGTAATCACCCCAGGCTCTTGTCATGAGTTTCCAAGGCTATGGAAGCCTTTTGAGTTCACCGACTTTGATCTTATTCAGACAGGGTCATAGTCAAAGTGGAAGTTCTCTCCTCCCTTCAGAGAAAGGTACCTCCTTCTTTGGTGGCCCGTTCTTTCCACTGGGATCTCACTCGCAGAGATCTTTCATTTAGGTTTTTTTTTTTTTTTCTTTTTTTTCCCCCACAGTGTCTTGGTTTTCCATGCCTGAGAAACTCTCATGGGCTTTTTAGCCAGATCTGAATGCCTTAAGGGCTGATTCTGAGGCCAGAGTGCTGCTTAGGACATCTGCCATTCTACAGTCTGCTGTGTATCTCGCTTCCCATGTTGGATTGTTCTCTCCTTTTTAATTCTATCAGTTAGTATTAGCAGACACTAGTCTTGTTTATGTGATCCCTTTGACTCTTAATCCTATCAGTATGATCAATTGTGAACTGAAATTGATCACTTTGATAGTGAGATGGCACTGGTACATGCAACCTTGATGTGACTGAACTGGAATCCCCTGGCACGTTTCTAACTCTACCATTTGGGGAAGTCAGATTGAGCATGTCCCAAATTGGACATATCCTCCCTCTCTTATTTCCCCTCTTATATTTAACAGGGATCACTTTTCAGTTAAATTTAAACACCTAAGAATAATTGTGTGTTAATTACAGAGTTCAACCAATAGTATTAAGTAGAACAAAAAAAAAAATACTAAAAGGGATAAAGTATTAAGTTGTTCATCAACAGCCAGGACAAGGGCTGATCAAGTCACTGTTTCTCACAGTGTCCATTTCACTTCAACAGGTTTCCTTTTTGGTGCTTGGTTAGTTGTCACTGATCAGGGAGAACATATGATATTTGTCCCTTTGGGACTGGCTTATTTCACTCAGCATGATGTGTTCCAGATTCCTGCATTTTGTTGCAAATGACTGGATTTCATTGTTTTTTACTGCTATATAGTATTCTACAGAGTACATATCCCATAATTTCTTTATCCACTCTACTATTTGGGCATTTGGGTTGATTCCAGGTCTTAGCTATTGTGAATTGAGCTGCAATAAACATTAATGTGCAGACACCTCTTTTATTTGCCAATTTAATTTCCTTTGGGTAAATTCCAAGGAGTGGGATAGCTGGGTTGTATGGTAGGGTTATATTCAGGTTTCTGAGGAATCTCCAGACTGACTTCCATAGTGGCTTCACCAGTTTGCATTCCCACCAACAGCAGGTTAGTGTCCCTTTTCCCCCACATCCTCGCCAGCATCTGTTGTCGGTAGATTTCTGCATGTGAGCCATTCTGCACTGCAAGATACTAGTACAAGCAATAACTTTTTCTGGATAAGAGCCAACAAGCACAGGCAAGAATGGATAAATAAGATTATATCAAACTGAGAAACTTCTGTACAACAATCAACAGAGTGAAGAGATGATATTGAGTTGAGAAAATCTTTATAAATGGACAAGAAACTAATAAATAAAAACATATATGGAAGTTAGAAAAATCCAATTTAAAAATGGGCAAATGAACTAGATGTTTCACAAGAGTATATACAAATGGCCAAGTACCTGAAAAAAATGTTCAGTATCACTAGTTATCAGGGGAAGTAAATCAAAACCAGAATGTGATATCACCTCATCCTACATAGAATAGTTATAATCAAAAACACAAAAAGTCACAAACACTGGTGAGGATGCAGAGAAATAGGAGTTCCTATACACTGTTGGTAAGCACATAATTTAGCATAACCACTATAAAAAACAGCATGGAATTTCCTGAAAAAACTAACAAGGGAACTACTGTATGATATAGATATCCCAATGCTATGTATATATCCACAGTAAGTGAAACAAGATATCAAAGAGATACTTATCCACCATGTTTATTACAGCAACATTCACATTAGTTTAGATATTTAATAAACTGTTGTCCATTGATAGATGCATGGATAAAGAAAATGTGATATATCTACATAATGGAATATTGTCATAAAAAATAATAAAATTCTGTCACAGCAACATGAATGGAATTGGAGGACATTTGGTTAAGAGAAATAAAGCATGCATGGTCTCAATAATATGTGGGTGCTAAAAAAGTTTATTTCATAGAAGTTGAGAACATAATAGGGGTTACCAGAGGTTGGGAAGGATATTGGTTAGAGGATGCATAGAAAGAAGTTGATTACTGGGTATAAAAATATACTTATATAAGAGAAATAAGTTATAAGCTCTGGTGTTTTTATATAGCATAGTAGGTAAATATAGTTAACTGGATGTTTATAGATTGTTTCCACTTAATTTTTTATAAGTTTATTTAGAGAAAAGAGAAGGAGGGAGGGTTAGAGGGAGTGGGAAGGAGAGTGAGGGAGAGTGAGGGGAAGGGAGGGGGAGTGAGGGGGAAGGAGAGAGAGGGAAAGAGAGAGAACAAGCACTACCTAAATGTCCACAACAGCAGGGGCTGTGCTAAGGTGGAATCAGGAGCTAGTAATTCAGTGTAGGTCTCTATGTGGGTTGCAGGAACCCCAGAAGTTGAACCATTACCACTGCCTCTAATGATCTGCATTAGAAAGAAGGTGGGGTCAGGAGCAGTGGCAGGCATCAAACCTATATATTCCAATATGGATGTGGAAATCACAAACAGCATCTACTCTCTTCTCTTTTCCTCCCCTCTCCTCCCTTCTTCCCCTCTCTCCTCTTCTTCTCTCCCCTCCTCTCCTCTCTTCTCTCCTTTCTTTCAAAGACAAAGTTACAGAGAGAGAAGGAGAGACAGAAAGAGAGAGAGGGATATCTTCTATTTACTGGTTCACACTCCAAATGCCTGCAACAGCTAGGTCTTGGCCAGACTGAAGCCAGGAGCCTGGAGCTCCATCCAGGTCTCCCATGTGTGTGACAGAGGTCCATGCACTTGTGATGCTTTCCCAGCCACGTTAGCAGGGAGCTGGATCATAAGTAGAATAGTCTTACTCGAATTAGTGCTCATATAGAATGCCAGCATCACAGTGCTGACTCCACAACCAGCATTGTAACTGTAAGGTCAAACACCCAGCCCTGTTCCCACTTTTTACTACTAAAAATAAATCTGTGAGGCCAGTACAGTGGCTCAGTGGGTTAAAGCTGCAGTCTGCAGCGCCAGCATCCCACATGGGTGCTGGTCCAAGCCCCAGTTACTCCATTTCCAATCCAGCTCCCTGATAATGTGTCTGGGAAAGCAGCAGAAGATGACCCAAATGCTTGGGCCTCTACACCCATGTGGGAGATCTGAAAGAAGACCTGGAAGAAGCTCCTAGCTCTGGCTTTGGCCTGGCCCAGCCCTGGCTGTTGCAATTATTTGGAGAGTGAACCAGCAGATGGAAGATCTCTCTGTCTGTCCTCTCTTTCTATAACTCTGCCTTTCAAATAAATATATGTCTTTGAAAAATAAACTTGTGATGGATATCCTTGATATTATCTTTGTAACATCATTATATTCTCTCTGGGATAAATTCCTAGATGTAGTAATTTGGGAACTAACATAAGGCCTGTTCATAAATTTTTAAACAAATTTTAAAAATCTACTCATTGGTATCTGAATAAATTTATTTAAATTTATTATCAAATCCATAGCCACAGTAAACTCACACCATTTCTGAATTCTTTTCAATCTGATAAATTTATCATAAAGTAGACGAGGGTGAAACACTTTCCAATGTTTATTCAAAAGAAGTTTAGGATTTATATCTTAGTCACCTAATAGAACTCATGTTGGTTCATTGTATGAACACAGGAATTCTGACTCATTGTGACATGGTATGTCACATTATTTTTAGGAAAACCCTGGCCAATTCCCTGGGAAGGATGTATATTGTAATGTGTTCTTTTTTGTAGGTACATATGTATGTGATATGTGTGTATAACTTTCTTATCTTTAGAATGAATATAAGTATGAATTATGAAACACACATAATAGAAATTCAAAGGAAACATTATTACAATGCACTTGCCTTTACAATGCAATATCTGATCATTAATATTAGTTGTTACCTTGATTTACAGGGCACATATCAGAATACTAAGGATTACCTGAAAACTGCACACTTACAGAACTATGATTTATTGGAACTTATTCCAACCACAGTTGCAAAGGTCACACTTGTGGATAGCAGTCAGTAATGTTTGGGTTTTGTAACAAAGACAAGTGTTTAAATATGCATTTCTTAATTAACCAAGCCAGAAATCTATTTGGAGGAAATGCACTAGGGTAGAAGATAAAGGGTCGGAGCTAGAAAACATTTTCTGACTACATAGATGGGTAAAAAGAAATTACTCTTGTAGAAAGTGGCCAGAGGAGGCACAGCAGGCACCTGCCACAATGATTCCTCCACTCTGTTCTCTTTCAGAACCATGGTCACACCTCAAGCAGGTGGCCAGATGCACATTTGGATTCTCCACAGCACATTTCAAACACTACAGATTATTATGAAAGCATTAATGTGTGACAACTTGGTCCTGACTTTAAAAATTTTTTTTAATTTCCCTGGCTCGATTCCATGTGTAGATGCTACTGCAAAGTCATAAGCAATAATGACTTATTATAGATCCAATGCAACCATTTCACTTCCTGCCTGTTAGCACATGTCTGGAAGAGACATTCAGCAATACCACAAGCACTGAAAATACCGCAGGAATGATGACTTCACTGCAGAAGGGCTCATATTCCTACCCACACTAGAAAGTAAAGCAATAGTATTTTCTAGTTCTTTCACTGAATAGTCATCATTCCCAGTTGTTTCTCTGCCTCCTCTCTACTTACCTCTGAACCCTGCAGGTGTAAGCTCTGAGTCAGTGATGCTGATGCAATGCCATATTAAGCCTTCATGAAGGAGAACAGTCCAAACAAGGCATTAAAGGGGACTTATGGCTTCATGGGTCCTGAAGAGATCACCTGACTCTATGAGGACCCTCCTCATCTAGGAAAAAAGCTTAAACCAAGATGAGAAACTGACATTGAGAGATGGAATTTGTTCATTCAGCAATGAGGTTTCTAGTCCTGCACACAAGGCTTTTCATTAAGTACAAGAAAGATAGCCATAAAGACATACTGATAGCCACTGGAGGTCACAGCATGGTGAGAGTCACTTCACTGCTGCCCATTGTGACTCTTAGTGCTCCCTACACATCACATTGCTCCCTTAGGTCCTTTGTATTTTGATCCTCCTTCTTTTATTATTTTGTTACATTTCAAAATTCACAATATCATCCTTTAGGGAAGACTTTTTTTGCTTTAAATAATGGCATCCCTGTCATTCTATATTAGCATGATATATTTAAATTTACATAACATTAAAGCATAGTTTATGCCTTACGTGGACATTACTAATCAGCTATTTTACAACTATAAACCAAAACTTTTTAACTTTTATTTAATAAATATAAATTTCCAATGTACAACTTTTAGATTATAGCGGCTTTTTCCTCCCTTAACCTCCCTCCCACCCGCAACCATCCCATCTTCCACTCCCTCTCCCATCCCATTCACATCAAGATTCATTTTCAATATAAACCAAAACTTAATATAGCCTCATGCAAAGTAAGGTCTATTAAAACATTAATAAACCTAGAAAAACACAGATCCACTGAAAGTATGGTAGAAAAAATTCATTAATCTTCAGTGTAGTCTAGTTACTTGTTGAAGTGAAAGACAATGTTCAAAGGAAATATCCAAAAAGGGCACAAAAACCTTAAAGCAGATTTTCAATGACTGACTGATATACCAGGAAAACTACTATTGCTTAAGGCACCATTGTTATATACGGATTTGAAACAGAATATATACTATTTTTAATACTGAGATAATCATTTACTAAGAGGAAGACAGAGTCTGGAACCCAAACAAGCACACAGACTGTGGCATGCCATTAACTGCCTTGACCAGAGGGAGCCTTGGGAAAGCTGAGTGGAGAGCATAGGTGTGGAAGAATAAACAGACATGGAGCAACCACAGGATGTAGATTGGGTGACCAGGAAAAACTACAGAGCACATTGACAGCAAGTAGAGCTTTTGGGGGCCGGAGCTGTGGCGTAGCAGGTAAAGCCTCCACCTGCAGTGCCAGTATCCCATATGGGCACCGGTTCAAGTCCTGGTTGCTCCACTTCCCATCCAGCTCTCTGCTATGGCCTGGGAAAGCACTGGAAGATGGCCCAAGTCCTCAGGTCCCGGCACCCCTGTGGGAGACCTGAGGAAGTTCCTGGCTCCTGGCTTCGGATCAGTGCAGCTCCAGCCATTGTGGCCATCTGGGGAGTGAACCAGCAGATGGAAGACTTCTTTCTTTCTCTCTAATCTAGAATGCTAACTAACCATTATACTCTGGAACCTAAAGCTAGTGTTCTTTTATTCACTAAACTGTTTCATTTTTGGTGGTTTTCAACAATTCATTTTATTTTGTATAGATTACTATAAACAACTTACACATATTTAATAACTGTTATACACTAAACATTATGCCAGAGACCACAAGAAGAATATGACATGGTTTTTTTTGACTCACAATTTTATTGTCTTCCAGATTACAGAGACAGTCTTCTACAAAGTAAATCTCCTTCACTTTTTTACTAATGTTTTTATCTATTTATATAAAGAGGAGAAATTTCATGTATAGCATGAGTAAGTTAATAGATGTGTGAAGAAAAATAAGGCAACCCAACCTCAGGAATCAGTCAAGCTGTAGAAGATTGATAGAACAATTTCTTCCTGCTTTATAAAGCACTGAAATACCTAAATAATGGGAAAAACCTGGTTATAAAGCCAGGCTTTCTGCGATGGGAAAATAATACTGTGAAGATACAATAGGCTGTGAGAATTAAGGCTGGGTAAAGCAGGTCAACTGGACAAACCTGCCAAGCCATATAAAGGATCAACTGAGCTCAGATAAATGCATTACACAGTCACAAAAATCCCACCATGCACAGACTGAAAATGTAAGCATAAACAGAAAACTTAGGCAATTAGAACATTTGCTAATGAAGCTTAAGCTTATGCATGTAAAAGATTCAACATTTATAAGTTAAGTCACTCATCCTATTTTTAGGACACATTTTCTTGGTTTATCAGACATTTTCTCATATCACTCAAACATACTTTCAAAGATGATAAAGATTTTGATTATAAGGAAACAGGCATGAAAAAAAACAAAGCTTCAGCAAAAAGGATTATGTTTGCTGAAGCAAGAATAGGCCATTGGCACTGAATATACAGAGGCAATATTATAGAACCTCTTCAATCAACTAACAACTTAACATAATTCTAACAAAATTGAATATTAGAATAAGATCGTTCAATCCATGAAATACAGATTAAAACTAAACAGTTTTATTCATGTCTCTGTGATCTCTACCACTGATGGAAATGACTTCTGAACTTTCACTCCAGATTACAGCTCTTTCCCGAACCCCAAATTCACATCTCTCAACACTCCACCAGACTTGTTCATCTAAATATACCACAAACATCTCAAACCCAGGAAGTTAAAATTGAACTCATCTCCCACCACACAGCTTCACCACTCCCAAACCTTGTTTGCATTCCATCTGCCCTTGCTCATTAGCCACAACACAGTATACTCAGTCTCCAAAGTCATAAGTCTTTGTATTCTAATTCCCATTCTACCTTCTCACTTTTTTGCCTTTTTAAGTTTATTCTAAAATATCTGAATACAGAAAAGTACAAATAAGAGCTCGTTGAGCACAAACAGATTTAACAATGTATCACATTTGCCATATTTACTTCATATCTAAATGTTACACTATATATATAATACATACATACTATTTTTCTTGACATAAAAGTGGATATATTAATATCATGGACTTGGGATTCATGAAAATGATCCCAATAAAATGAGGAAAGAAGGGGATACTTTTATGTAGGGGGTATATTTCAGTGAAGACATTTATAAATATTTAGATATAAAATAATATGACATTTTTATACTATGAGAAAATGTGGTATTTGTCTTTCTTTGTCTGGCTTGTTTCACTCAGCTTATTATCTCCAGTTCCAGCCATTTTATTGCAAATAATAGGATTTCATTTTTTTATGGCTGAGTAATATTATGTTGTGTTTATACAACACATTTCTTTCTCCAGTCATCCACTGATGGACAACTAGGTTGATTCCATATCTTTGCTATTGTGAATTAAACTGCAATAAACATGGGAGTTCAGGTATCTCTTTCATAAACTTACTTCATTATCTTTGGAAATATTCCCATTAGTTGGATAGCTAGGTAATACAGCAGATCTATTTTTAAGTTTTTGAAGAATCTCTATGCTATTTTCCATAGCAATTGTATTCATTTGCATTCCCATCAACAGTGTATTAGGGTTCCCTTTTCCTTACATCCCAAAATATATTGTTTTTATAATAAAATTATAATATAATAGAATCTGCTATTTTCTGACTGATAACAGCCATTCTAATGAGATGGAATGAGATGTCACCTTATTTTTATTTTCATTTGCAATTCCCTACTGGGCATTTTTTCATATGTTTGATGGCTATTTGTATTTCTTCTTTTGGATCCCTTGACCATTTTCAACTAGATTATTTGTTTTGTAGTTGTTGAATCCCTTGAGCTCCTTATAAATTCTGGATACTAATACTGTATCAGGTGCATAATTTGCAAATGTTTTCTCCCATTCTCCTAATTGTCTTTTCATTCTGCTAATTGTTTTTTTTGGCTATGCAGAAGTTTGTTAGTTCTGTGCTTGACTATAAATTTGTGTTTATATTCACTGAAAACAAACAAATGCCCTTTTAGGCATAGAGTCCCAACAAAATAGCAGTCTAAAAGGAATGGAAACTATAATGATTTAGTTGGTATCACGTGCACAATTAAATCTTATAAAAGCTTGTAATGTTTATATTACTATCTCTATTTTACATTGAGTTGAAAACTTGGTTCAGAGAGGTACATGTCATTTTTAAAATTAAGCATGTACTAATGCCATCTTACTAGTCAAAGTGGTAAGTTTCAGTTCATAATTGATCATACTGATAGGATTAAGAGTCAAAGGGATCACATAAACAAGACTAGTGTCTGCTAATAACTGATAGAATTAAAAAGGAGAGAACAATCCAACATGGGAAGCGGGATACACAGAAGACTCATAGAATGGCAGATGCCCTAAAACAGCAGTTTGACCTCAGAATCAGCCCTTAAGGCATTCAGATCTGGCTAAAAAGCCCATGAGAGTTTCTCAGGCATGAGAAACTGTGGGAAGACACTGTGGGAAAAAAAATGACCTAAATGAAAGATCTCTGTGAGTGAGATCCCAGTGGAAAGAATGGGCCATCAAAGAAGGAGGTATCTTACTCTGAATGGAGGAGAGAACCTCCACTTTGATTATGGCCTTGTCTAAATAAGGTCGGAGTTTGTGAACTCAAGAGGCTTCCATAGCCTTGGCAGCTCATGACAAGAGCCTAGGGTGATTACTGACATCATAAACAAGAGTGTCAATTGTTAAATCAACAACAGGAGTCACTGTGCACTTACTCCCCATGTAGGATCTCTGTCCTAAATGTGTTGTACTATGCGAATTAACGGTAAAACTAGTACACAAACAGTATACTTTGTGTATCTGTGTGGGTGCAATCTGTTGAAATCTTTACTTAGTACGTACTAAGTTTATCTTCTGTTTATAAATATAATTGAAAATGAATCTTGATGAAGATTCGGATGGGAGAGGGTGTGGGAGATGGGATGGTTGTGGGTGGGAGGGAGGTTATGGGGGGAAAAGCCACTACAATCCAAAAGTTGTACTTTTGAAATTTATATTTATTAAATAAAAGTAAAAAAAATTAAGATAGAAATTGAAACCAAATCCTCTTTACTTTTTAAGAATGTATTTATTTATTTTGTTTGAAAGGCAGGAAGATAGACAGCATTTACCATCCACAGGTTCACTCCAGCAATGCCCACATTGGGAAGTGGGAACTCAATTCAGGTCTCCCACATATATGGCAAGGACCCAATTACTTGAGCCATCACCTGCTACCTCCCAGCATGTGCCTTAGTAGGAAGACGGGATTGGGAGTAAAGCTGGGACTCAAACCCAGGCACTCCATTGTTAGACACGGGCATCCAAAGCAGTATTAATCAGTGCTCCAAATGCCAACTCCCAGATCCTTTTTATTTTGATGACCATGCTTCTTCAGCTTTAATACGCTGCCTTGTATCCAGGTCACCTTCTGCTTATGCCACAGATTCCATGTCCTGTGTATCCCTAACCTACACAGTGTGTTAGTATCAGGTCTGTAGAATTGGTTACCCATGATACACATGTATAGCTTATGTATATGTTAAAGCTGTTTGACAACAAATGCAGGCCATGAAATACACCTTACTATTATATACACATATGTAGCCTTTGCTGTATGCAGATTTCACATGTGTTTTGCACAAAATAAAGAACCATTAATAAGTAAATAAGGAACTTAAGACCAATGTGCTAAATATCTTAGGTCTTTTTTACAAGTAATCTTAGGTGTTTAGAAAGATGTTCAGTTATTTACTGCATTATTCATAACAGAAAAAAAACTGGGAGTCATCTAAATATCCTACATTCAAGAATGGAAAATAAACTGTAGTATATCCATAGGCTAGAGTACTATGGAGTCATCAAAAGTCATGTTTTAAAAGAAAGCATTTCATGAAGAAACATGTACACAGTGTGGAACTGAAAAATACAAATTCTAAGCACAGCATGAAAGAACTATTTATATATTTGAATTTACATAGAAATATAAAATAGTGGAAGGTCAGACACCAAATTCTTAACCATGGTTTTCTTCGGCAGAGGTAATGGGTTCTTTCTCATCATCTCTATTATTTGTGTTTTCTAGGAGTGTCATTGACACTCAGAAAAAGCTGCCTTCTCACACTCTGGACAAAGTTCACTGTAGGTCAGCAAAGCTTTGCCCACTTGGTAAATTGGGCTCTGGGCATGGGCTGTGGCCACTAGAATGGGCTGGGATGAAAAGGAAGTAGAATGGGGGCGGGGGGGACTACTGAGAGGAAAAAAAACAACCTCTTTACTTAAATGACTCAACCTTCTCTAACCCTCTCAGAGTAAGGTGGTTTCCAAAGACGGAGAAGCTCTAAGGGATTCACCCAGAGAACAAGAGAATCTATGGCTGTGGACAAAGGCTGATAACCTGGTAAGTCATAAATCTTAAGTAAAAATAGTTTTTTTAAAAATTGATCTATCATGTTTAAATCTCTTCTTAGATTAACTCACTTGTGTTAATGATGATCAGTCAACTCTGATACTATGCTACTGCTAAAAGTAACCAAGAAGTATATTCCTTTAGTTACACTGAGATGTAATTTGATAATCAGTGGTGTAGGGCAGGCACTTGGTGCAGTTTGATGTAACCATCAGAATGCCTACCTCTCTTATCAGAGTGACTGGGTTGGATACCTGGCCTAATTCCTAATTTCAGCTTCTTGCTAACGAAGACCCAGGCAGGCATCAATGATGACTCTAGGTAGAACACACATATCCTATGTACCTGGGACCAATACCTGAGGCAGCAGTCATGGTCATTGGGTCCCTGCCACTTATGTTCAAGACCTGGATTGAATTCCTAGCTCCCAGCTTTATTTATATATATCCCCCCTTATGTTTCTCTTAAATAAATAAAATTAAAAATAATAATTGCCTGCTTTAGTACTTCTGAATTATCATATTATCATTAAATATTAATATGGAATTGCCTAATGATGACTAATATATTATCATATTAGTACATAATGTTTCTTGAGTACTGACAATTGCTAGGCATTTAGCTATGCTCTTAATGTGCAATAGGTGACTTAACAACACAATAAGAAAAGTTATTCTGCACAACCTCTCGATGAGAGGACTGAGGTTCTGAGAGAAGGGATGACTTAATCATACTTACACAATTAGCAAGTGATAATGTTGGAATTTAAATCCTGGAATTCCTGCTTTACCCAACCTGTGCATTCACACTCTTCTATATCATTAAAAATAACTGAAAAGCATGAAGTAAATGACAAACTTAGCAAGGGACTCTAAGAGAAGAACCAGAGGCTAGCTAAAGGGGACAAGCTGGAGAAGGCTACATAGGCTATGGGAAGACCAATGGGATTAGTGAGGCCACGAAATGTGCTGGCACCCACTGAGGAAGCACCCAGGGCTGTGAGTGAGTAAGCCCCACTCCCAGGTTGCCTGGGCTACACAGGGGAGTGGCCTGTTTCCATGTCCCACCCTCAAAACTTCCCAGTATCCTGGCATTTTAAAAATTACTAACTCTGTTCAAAGAAGGAAGAAATCTACTATAGGAAAAAGTCTATTAAGAGGCTAGGGTGAAGTCTGATGGGAGTGTATACAGCATTTGGCAATACTGTAGGGGAAGTGGTGAAAGGAAGTTAGTCGGTCACTTTTGTATTTTGTGACAAGTAAGTGTGGATATCCCAAATTACTGTACTGAATTACCCATTTATCCTGTTTTGTATTATAGTGTCTGTCATTAAAAGTGTTGCAAGAGAGACGCTAGAGTTACTACGGTAAATGTTCACTCATTGTGCTAGAGGGGATGGCTTAGTGGACAAAGTGCAGCCTTCATTCAGCACTGTGGCACAGTATCCAGGGGTTAACATGCAGCTGGCACTGACTCAGCAGCTTGTCTTCAGCATGAAGTTAGTCCCACTGAGTTTACTCAGATGGGCGGAGGTCCCTTGGGCAATGTCTGTAAATCCCATGCCTATGATCCCTGAATAACGAAGAATGCTAGATCTTTTATAAACTTAGGATGTCCTCCAGTTTCCTATTGTGACTGGCTTTCTCTTGTTTGCCATTAACCTTATACAAAGCCAACTGAGGCTCCCCTAATCCACTCCTTTCCAGTCAACTGTTTAATACTCTTCTTGCTGAGCTTTCCACATGGATAACAGCTTCTTTAGCCTTTCTTCACTCTTAGCCTCAAATCAGTTCATCCATTCAATTATTGATGTGAACTACTCTTTTCTGCACAAATATTTCACATTTATGTCTTTTAGCACCTGAGTTCCATTAACAAACTAGCAATGCTCAGCAGTTCCCCCAAAATAATGCTGTGCATGTAAATCAACCAATAACTAGAATGATGATCCCAAATATACCAGCTAAATTTGTATCAATTTGAAGAAGTCCTTGTTCCACTCATAATTTCCCTATCAATGTAGCACATATTATTAGGTACCTACTATGTGTCAGATATTTTTCTAAGCACTTATCTATTAGGCCAAAAAACAAAAATAAAAAAGATACTAGGTCTGTAGGTCTGTCACTGCTGTAAGTCTACTGAACATGGCAGATAATTATAAACAGGTATTAAGTACTATAACTATGGTACATTAAAGTTCTCTAGTAACAAAATAATTTTCTCTGGCAACTCAAAGAGGTAGTTTTGAGTAGGAACTTGAAACCTCTTACTTCTAATTGCACCATTTCACAGGGTCTGATTTTCAGATCTGAATTCCTAACTGGGTTTGAATCCTGATTTGGGGGAGGTTTTTAAAAGGTAAGTGATACATGGCTGAACCTACACGATCTGTACCATGAGAAACTGGAGGGGTGAGATTAATATTAACATAAGCTAACAGCATCATTCAAGCCTCAGGGTCTTTAAACAATGATTTCTTCTTTTACTTTTTTCTTCTGCAAGTTCTTTTCAGCATTTCATCACCGCATTCTTTACTGTCATCTCTCAGTCATTATCAATCTTTCTGACACATCATGCACTGCTCCTCCTTCTCTTCCTGACTTCTCCTAGATGGGACTGCTTCCATATATGTTGACATTCTAGTCACGACAGTGATCCAGCCCTCCCTGTTCCAGCTACCTCTGCCATTAGATCACTATCTCCTTCTTTAATACCCACTGCTAATTGCATTTGTTTGTTTCCCACACACAATGCCTGATGTGGTCACTTTGGCAATACTTGATTCCTATTGTTGGGCTGTATAGAATTTCTTTTCTACATAAACTTATATTTTCTCTGTAATTTAAATGTTACTTACTGATATCTACATGTTTTACCCTAATATGCTCCAGATGATTATCAATGAAGTGGAAATGTAGAAATCTGTGGTTGTTCTTATAAATCTTCAAATTTTTTTCCCTGAAATTTCCCACTGACCAAGATGATTGCAGGGCTATACACAGTCTGTCTTCCAGCATTCAGCAGACTTTGATATCCAGTGAGAGGCATTAAAGTGGGTCACAAGGAACAAACAGGAGTCTATTCCCACTGTCTGCTCAGAATGTTTTTCCATGAGGACCCTGTGGCCAAATACATTGGTCTGTATTTCAAAGAGCTGCTCCCCTGAATGGCGCCCTCTGGTGGTATGAGCATATCCTCAATGGGATGGCTGTGGTAGAGTTGAATACTGTTAACCATACTTGGGGGCCTGAGTATCTCTTGTCTTTTATTTTGTTAATTTTTCTAGGTTTCAGTCCTACTTTTCCTTACCTCTCTTTATTTTGATTTTTATTTTCCTGCCTTCTTTCTTAATACTTTGAACTCAGTTCTTATTTGTGCATTATGGAAGAAGCTTGAGAATGATGGCAGTACTGGCACCATGACTTGTGACATAAGACTCGATTTAGTCATGAAATAATATCAGTGGTTCACTCAAGAGCATCAGGATAACTCATTTGCCATTTCTCATGATAATAAAAAATATGATCATGAATGTATGCTGAGAGATTCTTTTCCACCAAAAGAAAATATTCATCTAATACAATTGACAAATGGGAACTAAGAGTAACTGTGAAATATTTTTCATAAATTGTCAACATTAAGGTTGAATAATAGTTTTTAAAGATAACCTAAATTTCATTCTATCTAATGGTAGAGATGGAAGACTATGAGTGTTCAAATTCCTCTCCACTCGCCAATTCCAAGTCCTGTATATAAATACAAATTTGTAAAAAGAAGTTATTATAATATTTGTATCCAACAAATGCCTATGTTGCTGTAACAGTATTCCACCTAATGTAGATTTGTGGTTTGAAAAAGTTTATTACTTTTCTACATATTTCTTACTTCAGTCAATCCAGTTCAAAGATTTGCATTGATACCACCTGAAAATGATTACTGAGTTATAATTAGCTGTACTAGCTCACTAATGACTTCTGAGAAAGGGACTATTTCTATTTTTATTCTATAAGGAATTACCATAGTTATAATCTGAGTTCCAGAATACAGCCTGTATAAGAACACAAATCGAATTAAATCTGGTTGAAACTAATTAAATTATCATTCTTCTCTCCACCAAAATTAATTTCATCTCAAAGTCCTCAATGATAGCTAATTGATAGGCAGTATGAAAAAGGTTCTCCGATACAGAGATTAGCATAGCCCCTGTGCAAAGATGACACGCAAATTCGTGAAGTGTTCCATGTTTTTTTTTTTTAAAAAAAAAAGAAAAAGGTTCTCGGCTGGTGCTGCAGCTCACTAGGCTAATCCTCCGCCTGTGGTGCCGGCACCCTGGGTCCTAGTCCCGGTTGGGGCACCGGATTCTGTCCCAGTTGCTCCTCTTTCAGTCCAGCTCTCTGCTGTGGCCCGGGAAGGCAGTGGAGGATGGCCCAAGTGATTGGGCCCTGCATCTGCATGGGAGACCAGGAGGAAGCACCTGGCTCCTGGCTTCGGATCAGCACAGCATGCAGGCTGCAGCGTGCTGGCTGTAGTGGCCATTTGTGGGGGTGAACCAATGGAAAGGAAGACCTTTCTTTCTGTCTCTCTCACTGTCTAACTCTGCCTGTCAAAAAAAAAAAAAAAAAAAAAGGTTCTCAGTAAAGCCTTGGATACAGCAACAATATTAGTAATTGTCTGCATTGAAGAAATACTATGTGAGAAGAGTAAAGACAGAATCATTCTGTATGTTTGAAAACAAAACAAATTATGGAAAAACTGAGATTTACTCAATGAAATTGCAGTAACTCCTGTTTTTTACTCCCCCTTTAAGAGTCAGTCCTCCTTGACATCATCTCAGTGTACTTTTACAACGTAAGATAAACCATGTTCAGCTCCTGCTCTCATTCACTGGTGGTTTATATCAAACTCCTCACTATAGGTCTGGATATAGATGCAATAATTAAGACACTGCTTGGGGAACCTGCATTCCATAATGAAGTGCCTATTTTCTGGTCCCAGCTCTGCTTCTAATTCCAGTTTCTTCCTAATGTGTTCCCTGGGAGGAAAAAGGCGATGGCTCAAGTAATTGGGTCCTTGCCAACCACTTGGGGGCGCCATCCTGAGTTCCCACCTTCCAGCTTCAGCCTGGCCCAGCCTGGACAATGTGAGCATTTGGGGAATGAACCAGAGTATGGAGGAACTCCCCGTTCTCTCTTTCTATTTCCCTCTCTCTCTCTGCCTTTCAAATGAAATGAAATTAAACGTAAAAATTTAAAAGTCATTGCAATGTCCTTAATTTCCCACAGGAGCTAGTACTGGCCACCTTCTCAACAGTATTTCTTACCAATTTCCTTATAATTTATTAATGTTTAATAAAATCATAATAATAAAAACTCTCAAATATCTGTGATCTGCAACATGCCAAGCATGCACCTCCCTAAGGACTTCTGTATTTGCTGCTCCCTCTGTTTGGAATGTTCTTCCTCCAGGTATTACTTTGATTTGATCCTTCACTTCATAAAAATCTGCATCTGTCAGGATCCTAGTAGGAAACAGAATCCACCTCTGACCATTATATGAAGAGACATTTGTAAAGGAACTTTCACAGCGTATGTTGGGGTTAAGAGAAAAGCAACAGCAATTCAGGCACTTATTAGGAACAGGAAGAAGCTTCTACCATGCCTAAGGCACAAGGAACAGGAAGAGGAAAGGATGTCACTGCAGCACAGTGAGAGAGCTCCATGGGAGAGGGGTTCCCTGGCAGGCGCCGTCCACACAGGAGGAAGTGCAAAGGGAGTAAAGCAGAAATACCCTAACCCGGCCTTCTCCTCCCTGTCCCTCCAATCTCAAACTGGTGCCAAACCTTGCTGGACACTGGTGGCAGAGAAATGCAGCTGGACAGAACAGGACTTGAAAGAGGGTGGGGGATGGGAACTGGTGGGTAAATGGAGAAAGATCAGACAAGGACCCTACTCAAAAGGTCATGTCCTGAGAAAGATCTTCACTGTTCAACACACACTGTTCCTTCAATCAATTCCATTATTACAGTTATCATCACCTGACATGATGTTGTGTTAATTGTTTATTAACAACTAACTGTCTCTCCCACTAAAATATAAGCTCTGCAGGGCAGGAATTCTGTCATTTGTATGCACTACTATATGCATTCAATTGAAAGCTCTTGCTGCATAGTAAGAGTCCCATGCTTTATGAAGGAATGGGTGAATTTAATAGTCTGTCTGCTTTTCAAAAGTATTCATGTTGGGGCTTGCCTTGTGGTATAGTGGGTTAAAGCCCCAGCCTGCAGCGCCAGCATCCCATAAGGGCGCCAGTTCAAGTCCTGGCTGCTCCACTTATGATCAAGCTCTCTGCTATGGCCTGGGAAAGCAGTAGAAGATGGCCCAAGTCTTTGGGCCCCGTGGGAGACCCAGAAGAAATTCCTGGCTGGCTGGTAGCTTTGGATCAGCTCAGCTCTGGCCATTGCAGTCACCTGGGGAGTAAACCACCAGATGGAAGACCTCTTTCTTTCTTTCTCTCTCTCTCACTCTCTCTCTCTGCAACTCTTTTAAATTAAAAAAAAGTATTCATGTTTAACTAAGATCAGAATGATATAATAAACTCTCACATATCCATAAGTGAATTATCTAAATACAACCCCACAACCCCTTTATACTCTGAACCTTTCTATATTCTGAACCATCTTTCTTGTCAAGTTACCCTGTAGGACAACACAAATAAATTTAAATAAATTCAATCTTTGTTATATAATAAGCATAAACGATACATGCATATGTTTCACAAATCTTTCTTTCACACATTAAAATTTAGAATAATTGATGCCAGCATTGTGGTGTAGCAGGGTAAGCCACAGCCTATGACACCAAAATCCCATACTGTAGTACCAGTTCAAGTCCTGTTTGCTCAGTTCCAATCCAGCTCCCTGCTAATGCACCTGGAAAAGCAGTGGAAGATAGTCCAAGTGCTTAGGAGACCAGGATGGAGTTCCTGGCTCCTGGCTTCAAACTGGCCCAGACCCAATCATTTCAGTCACTTGAGGAGTGAACCAGCAGATGGTGGATCTCTGTCTGTATCTCTCTTTCTCTGTCACTCTTTAAATATATAACAAAAATCTGTTAAGTATATAGAATAACAAAATCTCAGAATTGAAGGAAATATTACAACTCAGTGAGCTCAACTCTGTTCTCAATACATGAATGCACTCTACAATGGTCTAAGTGGTAGGGAGTAAAGAAGAAATGTAACACCTTCCCCATAGAATATATGCTCAAAATACTTACAATTCTTTACATGTGGTTTTAGTCACTCTTACTTTATTAAAATACTTCAATAATGTTAAAAGAGGGCATGGGATTTTTTTTGTCATCTAAAAGGAATAACTGTTAGTAAAAACTAACAAGGAATGCTGCACATTATTTCACATTTTATCTATCTTCTAATCACTGACGTAATAGGGAACTTATTATCTCAAGAACTGGTACCTTTGAGACAATTCTTATTACAAAGGATAGGGTTTGGGGCTTTTTTTTCTTATGTTACAGAAAAAACCTATTGCATCTTCTTTAATTTGTACTTTCTTTTTTCCAGAGTGAACAACTTCAGCTCATTAGATCAAACAATGTATGCCATCCTTGTTGGAAACATTATCATCCTTTGGACAGGGTGTAATTCATTAACTTTTGCCTGTAGTCTAGTGGCTAGTACAGCATCGTGGTTGTCCATCTCGTCCCCTCTCTGAGACATTCTACTTTGATTAATACAATTTGAAAGTCGGAAAGTTCTTTTTATTTTTTCCCATAGCTACAATTATTGGCCCACACTAGTTGCCAGAAGTTAATCATAACTATACATAACTCTCTCAAGAAAATGTTCTTTCAAGCATGTCAGCAATCAGGGCACAAATTACTCTGCTTTTTACAACCCCCCAAAAAATAACAGTCAACTAAGGACTTACCAGCAGCTACTATGATAACATCTGCCAGCTGAGAGTGGATCTTCAATTGTTCTTTGGGGGTATATCTGTGAGCTATCGTCACCGTCGCATCACCTGGAATGCAGAAGAATGCCCATCAATGATTACTAGCTTTTTCAAATGTTATAACATCTAGAGGCATTTCAGTTACTTCCCAAGTGTAGAAGTTGCTTTTTGCATGATTAAATCATTTTGAGAGCAAAAGTTTCATATGGAAGTTGAGATGAATCAAAATACTGTACCCTTTATTGAGTGAGTAAGGAAATCACATGAGGGCAAATGAAGGGAAGCAAAGTTCTAGAAAAGCAGCATTTGAAAACTCCATGGGGCTGGTGCTGTGGTGCAGTGGGTTAAAGCCCTGGCCTGAAGCGCCAGCATCCTGTATAGGCATCAGTTCTAGTCCCGGCTGCTCCTCTTCCAATCCAGCTCTCTGCTATAGCCTGGGATAGCAGTAGAAAATAGCCCAAGTCCTTGGGCTCCTGCACCCATGTGGGAGACCCGGAAGAAGCTTCTGGCCCCTGGCTTTAGATCGGCGCAGCTCCCACTGTTGCAGCCATTTGGGGAGTGAACCAGCGGATAGAAGACCTCTCTCTCTGTCTCTACCTCTCCCTGTAACTCTTCCAAATAAATAAAATAAATCTTTAAAAAAAAAAAAAGAAAATTCCCTTTTTACTGGTTAGCACACACTAGTGTAGGGGAGACTTGTTAATTTAAGAACCACAAGTTCATTTGATGGGACAATAAACTGTGGAAACACAGGTAAAAGATTAATTCTGCCATGAAGAGGTATCAAGGAAGGGTTCCTGGAGAAGGCACAGAGTCTTTGGATCTTAAAGCATGAGCAAAAATAGATAAAATCAAGAAAGGAAGGGCCAGCACTGTGGCACAGCGGGTTAAAGCCCTGGCCTGAAGCACTGGCATCCCATATGGGTGCCGGTTCTAGTCCCGGCTGCTCCTCTTCTGGTCCAGCTCTCTGCTATGGCCTGGGAAAGCAGTGGAAGATGGCCCAAGTCCTTGGGCCCCTTCACCCATGTGGGAGACCTGGAAGAAGCTCCTGGCTCCTGGCTTCAGATTGGCGCAGCTCCGGCCGTTGCGGCCATCTGGGGAGTAAACCAGTGGATGGAAGACCTCTTTCTCTGTCTCTACCTCTCTCTGTAACTCTTTCAAATAAATAAATCTTAAAAAAAAAAAAAAAAAAGAAAGGAAAGAAAGAACATTCTAAGCTAAAAGGATAGTAGTGGAAAATGTACCAATTTTAAAATTATGTGTTTACAAAATGAAGAAGTCCTAGGATATAACAGGATATTTTCATGTAAAAACATTAATGGAGTGATAGTTAAGAGAGATGAGCAGCCTGAGGGTTCCCAATGTGTGAGCCGAGGAAGAAGAGAAAGGGTGAGGTGGAGAAAAGGAGCAGTCAAGAGAAGGGCAGTGTCTTTCTCTTCTCCCAGACGACGTGCACAACGTGCATAGTTAACACCACCAACAACAAAAACTGCACAGTCTCCATATTTAGAAAACCACAAAACATGTTTCCCACAGTAGTAAGAGTTACCGAAAGAAGTGAATAGATACCACACAGAGAAAAAGGCAGCAAACACAGAGAATGACAAGATGGTCAGCGGCAAACCTCGGAAAATGACTGCAAAGCTGTGTGACCTGGAGGTGACAGGTACATCCTAACTTGCAAAAACACATCTTTCTTAATGGTAACAGAGAGAATAGGAACACAGAAAGAAGAGCCCTCTTGGGCTCAGGACAGTTTAGAGTTTGAGGTAATATGAAGACAGACTTGGAGGAGCCATTCAACAGGAAACCACCTGACTCTGCAGATGGTCCAGGAGGAGCCAGAAGGCCGCTCAGCATCTTTCCTCACCACCCAGCTGCAGTGAAATCCAGCTCATTCCACCAGGAGCAATAAAAACAATGAAGTAAAACACCACCACAAAAAGGACAGTTTGTAAGGGCTGCCCAGGGGAGCCCCACTTCTGATCAGGCTACCTGCTAACACCACCATTTGGGCCTGGTGTTGTGGTATAACAAGTTGAACTGTAGCTAGCAACACTGGCATCCCATATCAGAGTGCCATTTCAAGTCCCAGCCCCCTGCTAATGTGCCTGGGAAAGCAGCAGATAATGGCCCAAGTATTCAGTCCCTTGCCACACATGTGAGAAACTTGGCTGCTGGTTTCAGCCTGGCCCATGGCTGAAGCCATTTGAAAAGTGAACCAGCAGATGGAAGATCTCTCTCTGTTTCTCTCTCTCTCTCTCTCTCTCTCTCTCTCTTCCTGTGTGTCTGTGTGTGTGTGCGTGTCCCTCTCCCTCTCTGCCTTTTGATTATACACACCTTTTTTATTAAATGGCAAGTTTATTAACTTAAAGAACATGTCATGAATATTACTTGATCCTTTGTATAGTTTTTGTTTATCAAGACACTCAGAAGAAATTACTTTTCAATCTCGATATAAAAAATTTCACTTTTCCTGATTATATGTTTGTTTTTAATATTAAAGACATTTAACTTGATAACTAGTCATTTTCCCCCTGATAATCATCCCCCAGGGTAAAGCTAGTGGCCTAACTATAGCAAGTATAATTTAGACTCAATTAAATGAATTCACCAAACACATATAAAAAAACCAGTGTGCTTGACACAGAGAATATATATATGAAGATTCACTAATATGCTTATCTTTAGTAGAAGTTTATCTTTGGTTCCATTTTAGCTCCAGCCCTTCCTTCTTCCTTTTTTTCACTATTTCTCATTTTCATTGTGTTTTACATATTGCTACATGCCTGTAAATCAGATATTTTTACCTTTAGGTAATGAATAGGAACAGAAAGAAGACAGGGGAAGTATCTCATTACATTAGGAACAGAAGGCAGACCAAGAGAAAAGGGTGCAATATTCATACAACTTCCTACAACTGTAAAGCAGAAAGCTCTGCTTCTCCTTTGATGCTCTTTGCACAATTATAATTATTAAATAATTTATACCCAATTATTGAATTAAAATCTTTCCTACTAGAGTGTAAGCTCTGGAGGACAGGACAATATCTGGTTTATCTACCATTGTATTCTTCACGTTTGATGACACAGAAATCACCCCTCTGTAAAAAGACAACATTAGAAGTCAGCAGCTCAAGAGATATTTTAAAAAAAGTCTCAACAAAAAGATGGATTCTCAGTGTTTCACTGGAGCAACAGTGTCACCTTTATCAATGACTTCCACTGACACAATTTTCCTCACTTCCTCCAAGTGTCCTGAGGGTTCCGCTCCCATTCCTGATGGTCAGGAGGTTGCCTCCTCTTCTACTGAACACAAACCAACTCTTACAGGAAGGGGGAGTTTAAGTTACCCTTTTATATAAATGCATAGAATTTTAGATATGAAGGAACTGGTGTGTGCTGGGTCACTAATGACTTCCCACCCTCCTTCCTGTCATACAGAGATTTATTTAATAACTGACAATGCACTAGTTTAGACCCTAGGCCTGCGGCCTTGTTTCCCACAATACTGGCACGACACTCAGCATATAGGAGGCACGGCATGACCTTTCAGTGACTGACTGACTGGATGCATTATTACACGCTAAGCCCTCTATGAAAACTTCAGAGAGACAAAATGTCTAGGACAGTATTTGTTACTAAGAGGTCCACAGTTACTATTGGTGGGTAGGAAGGGGGATGCATAGATAACTAACATGCAATAGGACTAGTATTGTGAGGGTAACATATAGAGCTACAAAAGTGAGATTTGAGCTGCATCTGGAAAGAGTGGGAGATAGGAAGGAGGTAAGTGATGGAAAATGGCATTCCATGTAGAGGGGACAGGACATATAAGGGCAAGGAGGAATGGAAGAGACCATGTGCCTGGGAATGGTGGGAAGTTCTGTGCAGCCTTGGCCAAATGTACAGAGAGAAAATGGCAGAAGAAATGGCTGACAAGACAGATCAGAGGAGAACGCAATATTCTTATGAGTGGTGCTTTCAACAGGCAACCAGACCTGAGAGAAGGAATGCCTAGTACAAATGCCCACCATGCTGAGGCTATGAAAAGAGAGACAATGAATGAAAGGTGAAAAAAAAAGATTTGGACTTCGCTTTATTTATATTTTAAATAAGGTGTAGTGTTACATTCAACAGTGTAATAGGACAGTCCCTGTTGTCCGATGAAAGTACGTATCTTCCAAGTAGAGTGCTTCCGAGATTCTAGTTGGCAGAATTTAAGAAACATGGAAAATGATGCAATGCTCCTGTTATTCAATTTAGAATATGAGACTAAAGCAAGCATTTGTTCTTTCCTACTGACTTCCACTACCCAAATTCAAAGTTGTGACTCAGTAAAGTCTAATCAACAGGGAAGCAGCCCCAAATAGAATATCCCCCATATCTCCTCAAGAGTACTCCTCACCTGGAAGTAGTGGGATGGGAAAACCAGAGACCATAAAGGTCTGCTATCCCTCTCCCTATGGTTTGGAAATGGTTGTTTCCACAGAGGTAGCCAGCACCCCACTTCACCCTGCCACCAATAAAACTATGAGTCTTGGCCCTAGGGATGTGATCCCTTTGCATGGCTCCTGCATTCTGAGGCATTTCTGTTTGACTCTTCTCTTTGAAACCTAAGAGAGCCTGGCCCAACCCGCCACTGGGCTGAGCATAATCACACATTCCACTCACATCACATTGCATTCCCTCAAGCATCCACTGCTGCGTTACTATGTCTTGTACCTTGGAGATAATGCTCCCAGGCTGGCAAAAATGCTCATTTTCACAACTGGAGTCAGTTCTCACAGAGAAAGGAGATTGATATGGTGGAAACTCTTGTTATTTTCCACTCAGGAAGCTCCTTGAAGACAATTTCTCAGGGTAGAGAACATTGCTGCAGAAAGAAAGCTTGAATATGAAAGTCCAATGTCAAGACAGTTCTTGTGCAGCCCACCTGCCAAGACTGAATCCTGAAGATGCAGATGGTCAAATCCCAAAGACAGAGGACTAAGTCATTTTCACTGCTGCATCCAACAGTGCCTCACAGAGGGTAAGGACTGGATGAATGTTGCCTGGATGAAATCAAGAACTCCACCAGGCCCAAAGGACTCTAAACAAAATCAGCAGGTTGCTGGACCTTTCAAAACACTCTTTAAAAACATGCCAGTATCATTGCCACTGCCTTGGTGCCACAACATTCTAGCTTAAAGGAAGAGCACGTGAACCCAGGCTGTAGTCTTTTATGGGAAACTGTTTAGATGGGATTGACTACATAAGAATAAGACTATGCAGGGTAACCACAGTCCTTGGCCATTATGGCACTGCATTATCCTAAAGGAAAAACACTATTGCAGAGAAATTGGAGTTTCTCTCTTCCTCATGGTAAAGCTAAAAATAAAGACATGGTGCTAAAGCCAATGGTATTTGCTTTTCATTGCGAAAAAGGTGAAACCAGGCAGGTTACTAAATATAAAGACAAAAGCATATACACTGATCTATGTGATCTCAAACATCCAAATTATTGTGCTATCATACCAAGAGATTTTCCATATAAACCTCTTTATATCACCTCAATTATCTATGTGCTCTCCTATGTAAATAGGTTGTTTGCCTAGGGGTGCTAGTCATTACTTTGTGCCATTGAATTATTTCAATTTAAATGACTAAAACTTATTTACCGTATCCTTTGACACCCCCACTTACAAGGATTACCAGACACCTTGCTCTGGGAGGACAAGAACCAACTCTCACACTGTAAACTGTAAACTATACAGTTATTTATTTATTTAAATGCCAAGTCCTTTCCAAAGCCTTCTGTGAGGGGCTGTCCTTAGCAGGAGATAATCTGCTTCCTTGCTTCTTGATTGTGTTGAATGTCACTGATTCCTTTACTGTAGTACATTCTTACTATGACTATTTCAAGCTGTTCAAGAATAAAAGGCACTCTTCCTCACAAAACAGCTAGAAGCCCTGTCCTTCACATCAAAACTATAACTCAGCCATGGGTAGACACATATTAATCACGCTAAATTATAGTATGGCTATTTTTTCTCCTAGTGCAATTATCTTTGGCTTTCAGACAAAAATGAATCATTAGGGTTCTGAATCTCTTCTGGCAAAGAAATACACAGTGTGAGCTGAATGCTCAGCACTGAGTGTCGTTAGCACAAGTTCTATAGACGTGAACTGGCCAAGTTAATCCTCCTTCATTATCTCCATTAGCTAGCAATGTGCATGGAGTCACTGCACATAATTACTGCTTCAACAGACACGGGCGTTTGAAATATTAACTTTCCCACAGCCTCCAAATCTTCAGTAAGCAGCTCTCAACGATTCATTATATTAATAATGTATGTCACCACATTCCTATCACTTATGCATTAGACTAAACAACATCCATATTACAAACCTCCCAAAATAATTTTTAGTATAACTCATTACCTTTTAGCTACTGTAATTATAACGGCACCTAGGTACCAGAAAAATAAAATAATTTTACCATGGCTTGTAAGCAGCCAGTCTCATAACTTATTCTGCTTTTATTCATGTTTTAACATGTGAGAATATCTTATACCACAAAGTACAAAATATTTTTAAATATATATACATATATTTAAAGATTTATTTTATTTATTTGAAAGGCAGAGTTACAGGGAGAAGGACTGGGAGAGACAGAGAAAGAGATCTTCCATCTGCTGGTTAATTCCTCAAATGGCTACAATGGCTAGGGCTAGGCCAGAGCAAAGCCAGGAGCCAGGAGATTTTTCCAAGTCTCCCACGTGGGTGTGGAGTCCCAAGCATTGGGGCTACCCTCCACTGCTTTCGCAGACACATTAGCAGGGAATTGGATCAGAAGTGGAGCAGCCAGGACTCAAACCAGCACGCATATGGGATGCCTAACTTGCTATGGCACAGCACCAGCCCTAAACGAATACATTTTTACCCTATCATTCTCTCCAAAGATGTCATTGCTAGCATCAACTTGTGCTTATCTTTTTCATGTTTGCTTTAATATTTTTGCTATGTATATATGCATAGACTATGTACATAAATATAGTTTTATAAGATATATATGATAAAAGAGTAATGCCTTTTATGACACACATTATCTAGTTTCAAATTACATAAAGTGTTAATTTTTGTCAGGTGTTTTATAAATAATTCAAAATTGAAATTTACCATGAAATGAGCATATAATACATTGATATCCAAAAGTAAAAGTCCACTTTAAAGTACTATTTGGAAAATGATGATGTCACATTTCTAATCAAATACTGTATAAATTTTTATAAATTCTGATTTATTTACATTACAAAAAAACACAGATATTACATAAAAACTGCAAATACAAAGCCCACCAGATAAAGAAAACAAATTTTCAAATAAAGATAAAAATTACATCATTAATTTCAGATCATATTACTCTACACTTTATAGTCAGCATGCCCACAGGTTATTAATGTAAATATAATAATGGAAATAATAGTAATGGCCACAGCTTACTTAACTTACTGTTTGTCAATCACTATAATTCATGCTTTTTACATTCACATCTTGTTTAACTATGTTAAGGAGATTATTAATTTTATTTTCAGTTTACAGAAGAGGAAAACAGGGGCCTACACAGACTAAATGACTTGCCCGAGATACCAGGTTTGGGGATAGAGGGATCTGACTCCAGGCTTATCCTGCTGACCACACAGTCAGCACCTGGCTCCTAGCTCCACTGTCTCTGGACACATCCTCTGAAAGCATTAAAGTTCATTTCCTTTAATGGAGAAATAAAGCAAGATTTATTTAAGTCACAGACCTCTTGGCAGAATGGCCAGCAGGGGGGCTCCAAGAGAGACATAATCTGAAGGGGTTGGTGGTAGTGGGATTATGAAGTACAATTTTGGGAAAGAAAAAGACTTGACAATTCAGTTATAAGGCAAGGACAAAACCTATCAAAAGACCTGATCCGTACTCTTACTTGCCGAGGGGTGGGGTAGGTAACCTGTTTTTACAGTAAACTGTGAGAGCTCTGAAGGATGGGATTGCCCCTCCCTTTCTATTCTCATGATAAAATTGGAAGCTCCCAAGGAGTAGAGCAGGTACTTTCGACCTTGCTAAAGATAACTTTTTGGGGAAGCAAGCATTTTGCACCTTCAATTTTCACCAGGAACAGCCTGACTGCCTATTAACCCTTCTGACTCCCCATATTCCCTCCTCCAGAAGAATGGATCCTAACTTCTGTTAGGGAGTATGGGACAATGACCGCTCTGGCTTATTCAAGCTGGACAGGGGCAGAATAGAGAAAGGCAGTCAAGACAGGGTTCCAGCAGGAGGTGACCTCATGAAGGAAACACAGTGCTGGCTTGAAGAAACTGCTTCCATCTAAGGTTGCATGTGCATGGCCATCTAGAATTTCACTGTTTCAAGTCTGGAGAACATAAATCTAACAAGCACATTAAATACATAGGGTCTAAAACAAAGGACAGAGTCATTATTAGAGGACCCAACCACTGAGAGAAAAATAAAAACTAATAGAGGGGCTTGATAATAACTAGTTGGGCATTAAGGCCTGGCCAGTTAGGAGACCCAGATCTATCTCTACACATGGGATGCTGGAAAAGGCATACAAGAATGGTGTGAACCTCCTTATGGAAGGCACCCTGTTGACTTCCATTACCTAGCTGTCCTGGGAGGAGAGCTGGCCTGAATAGAAGGCAGGTGGCATCTGTAAAACGAAATTTACAGTTCTTCCTGCAAAGTTACTGACTCTACTTTGCAGTCCCCTCAACAGCAGTGGTTACTTTGGAAGCTTGCCAAGTGAAGGGCTTTTTCAGCTTAGAGCCAACAGGGTCTGTGGCTCTGACCTGGGCGTCCTCAACCCCAGGGCAGTTCCATTTCTAGTGACCCACCTATTGGCTGGCAGAGCTGCCAGGGCTCTTCAGAAGCTGACTTCTCTATCCACTGAAGCCCTGGCTTTCCACATCAAAAACTAATGCCACTTGAGGTATATTGGCCTGTTGGGTTTCCTTGCTAGGGAAAAGAATCTTCAAAGCACATTATTAATCATTTTATGTTATTATTATGTTTATTTTTCCATAGGAATTTCTGTAAAAATATTAATATGCATTATGCTATCCAAGATCCTAAACAAGTATTTTGAAAAATCTGAAATAAGGAGTGGTGTTTGTTATACGTTAGCACATAGGTATCTATCTTTCTTATTAAATATTAGAGAGCAATTAAATATGCCCCCTCTTCCTTGGAATTAAAGAAACCAGCTAAGTACTAAGATTAAAAGAAAAATAAATATTGGGAGAAGTAAGCAATAAAAGAAGGAGTAAAAAATCTCAGAACACATATTTGGATCAATAATTACTTCTACTGAGAACATTAATTTGGTCTTTTACTCATATAAGAAAAAGATGCAGAATTTAGCAGACAAGGATGATTTGAGTTAACCTCATACCCTCTGAAAATGGCACTGGCTCAGGCCACCATGAACAATGTCCCCTTTTCATTCCATCTCCATATCACATATCAACATCATTTCAGCTATTAGGCAACTGTAGAAAGCAAGGTCTTGGAACAATGTTGAGATGACAGGCACTTGCACAATGTGGCCACACAATGACAAACACCATCATATTTGTCTGAGTTTTCTTATTGACATAGGGTGTCACTTCTGCTCACAGTTCAATGACTGGTTGTCTAATCTAGATAGTCAGTTAACTCTAAGCCTCAGCTTCCTTGTCTGTGAAGTAAACTACCCAGCTGACCTCTAAAGCAATAAGACCTTGCCGTTTTAGGAATTCTACATCCAACACTCCAAGGTTTATGTCTTGTTTTCTACTTTCTGGGCATGTGATTTTTATGTATTGAGTGGTTTCTCACATTTCTTAATGTCTATATTGTAAACAATTTAAAGAAACTATTTATGGAGCCAAAAGAAAAAATAGGAACAAAGGGACTACCGCAAACATTTTCATTATTTCCTTCATTCACTTTCAAGGCTCTCACATCATTAAATGAGACATTGCTGCATAAACCCACAGATCTATTAAGCCTCAACAGTCTCTACGTGATGACAGGATACAGTCCTACCTACCTCCTGGGCGCTCGTGCTCTCCATCAGTGTGCAAAAGCATGGCAATGGGCATCCCTACGTTCTTCGATCTTCCAGCCACAAGCACATTTTTCCCAAATGTTTCAATTCCTTAAAATATAGAGTATGATTTAAATGCAGAATCAATAACAAGCAGCAAACTGAACATTTGAACAGTCTACTGAAACATTATTTAAAAAATTCTAATTAAATGTGGCTCATTATGTGGTTCATCCTTGATGTGCCCACATACATTATTTATAAATATTTCTTTTCATGCTTCTTAGATTTGTCTCTTTCTCTATGATTGTATCCTCATTTAAAAGTCACAAACATTCTCAAGTTGTCAAGAAAGTACTTTTAAACCTTGAAATTGATATCAAGAGTTAGCTAATATAGCCTTAAAATGTATTAGCTGCTAATTATAAAATAAGCAAAGTACAACATCAAGCTTAACTGGCAATCAAACTTTGTGCAAAGCTAAGAAAAAATGAAGTAGGGTAAAAGTTTTTTTTTTTAATAAAACTCATGTACTTTGTGGGAAAGAACCACAAATAACTTACAGACATATTTGGACATGAAAGATAAAGCTAGTAACTAAACTACAGACCACTTCTCTGGGGCTCAATTTCTTCTTTTTTTTTAATTTATTTTTTTTAAGGAATACAAATTTCATAAGTACAACTTTAGGAATATAGTTAACTTCCCACTGTACCTGCCCTCCCACCCACACCCTACCCCTCCTCCTTCTCCCTCTCCCCTTGCCAGTACCATTCTCCACTAAGATTCATTTTCAATTAACTTTATACACAGAAGACCAACTCTATACTAAGTAAAGATTTCAACAATTTACACATACACACACACATGCATGCACACACACACAAACTGTTTGAGAACTAGTTTTACAGTTAACTCTCATAATATAACTCATTGAGGACAGAGGTCCTGCATGGGGAATTAGTGCACAGTGACTCCTGCTGTTAATTTAACAATTAACACTCTTATGTATGACATCACTGACCACCGAGGCTCTTGACATGAGCTGCCTAGGCTATGGAAGCCTTTTGAGTCCACAAACTCCATCAGTATTTGGACATGGCCATAAGCATAGTGGAACTTCTCTCCTTCCTTTAGAGAAAAGCACATCCTTCTTTGGTGGTCACTTCTTTCTGCTGGGGTCTTACAGAGATCCTTCATGCAGAACATTTTTTGCCAGTATCTTGGCTTTCTATGCCTGAAATGCTCTCACGGGCTTTTCAGCCAGACCAGAAAAACTTAAGATTTAATTCTGAGGTCAGAGTGTTAATTAGAATGATTTTCATTCTATGAGTCTGCTGTGTTGACTGCTTCCCATGTTGGAATATTCTCTCCTTTTCAATTTCTTTGTAAATAGATGAAGGCATTAGAATTCAGGTTTTTCCAGGTACTAACATTCTAAGAATATTATTCTAAGATCTGCTTTCACCTGGAAATTTTCTCTTTGTTAGAAAGCAGTATATTTAGAAAAGAGAAAGTGTGGCCAGAAATGGAAATGACAGTAGTGGAAGCTGGAAAATCATCAATATAGAAAGGATTTCAGAGTCAATTAAGGTTACAGTTAAAAACTTCTACAATCTCAGGAGTCTGTGAGGGCATCATTGTATCTAACACAGCTTAAGGGTAACTTTTTTTAATTAAATGTTTATGAGGAAAATCTGTCAATAAGAAAGTTGACATGGGATCAGCACCCTTCTATCAAAGGTAATGAAAAACATAACTCAATGTGGAGGGATTTCCATCAAAATACACAAAGTCTATAGTTTAAAAGTAGAGAGAGATATAAGTTATGACTGCAGTTCCTGCAACCTGGTATATGTTTTCTCCTTTCTAAAATATTTTTGAATATTCTTTAACTTCTATAACTTTTTACAGACTGAAGTTGCTTAGTTATTGTTTTCTATTACTCTCTAGGTCTGAGGCAATGCGTACATGCTTAGTTCAGCACCCAGTACCCAAATCTTGCACACCACAAATCACCTACCTGTTCTTTTTATTATTTCCCACACAGCACTGGCAGTGGCAGGGATGAGAGAATGCTGATCAAGGCACAGTCTTCCAATGTTGATAATATGAAATCCATCAACATCTTTTTCCGGGGCAATTCCATTGCATATTGTTCGCTCATCCACGTGATCTGAAAAGTAAATAAAATTAGTCTCATTTTCAAATTATTTATTTGGAAACCTAGAAAATGAAATTGAGGATCTACTGTCAGATCACTTAGAATTCAGCTCCACGAAGATGTAAAATCATTACACTTTTCTTTTCTGGCCACAAAAATAGTAGGTCAAAATGCTGTTGACAAATGTCTAGTTAATTGATGGTAGAGTGCATGCTATAGCAGGGCCAAAAGTTGCTAGAATGGTAAAAACAGAAAAAAGTAAGAAACAAAACAATACCAGAAAGAGTATGGTGCAGCCAAGTGTTATATCTTTACCTCAGTAAGTCTCCATACCTAAACAGTTTAAATTAAACTTCTCTTTGATATATGACATGATGCTAATAGGTTTCTTTTAAATTCTTTGAGCATTTCAGGATAAAAGGGCTTTGTTAAATGTTAAAATTTTTATAACATAATTAGTTCCTAGTTGCTTCTTAAATAACATAATGAAAAAGTAAACATAAAGTACATACACATACTTTTCCTAAAGTATCAGCCCACCAAAATCCAAAACATCACCACAGTTTGCTCCATGGAAGAAGGAAAGGAACATGATATGAGTAATGAACAAATCAAATCAGATGCATGATGTGAATCATTTCATTTTAAAAAATAAGTATAGAGGGACCAGTACTGGGGTGTAGCAGGTAAAGGAGCTGCCTGCAGTGCCAGCATCCCATATGGACACCAGTTCGAGTCCTGGCTGCTCCACTTCCAATAATCTTTTTTAAAAAAGTATAGAAATACAAAATCAATTCTTACTACTCCATGCAGATTAGCCTACCCTAAGTCCATGTACCTAATATTGTGAAATAGAAGTATATTTGCTACAGAAAACTTACTTCATCTGTTATACAATGGATGCCATTTATACACATTTTTTAAAACATCATCAAAACCCAAGTTCAAGTTGTTTTCAAAGATTTATGCCTGTATCATATCTTTTGTATTCTAAAAATAACTTGTCATCTTTCTTTAGATAGATCAATTTTATATTAGACTACTAATGTCTTTTAAATATACAGACTTGGCCATTTGAATCAGATTCAATTACAAATTGGGTTTTGAATCTCTCTCTAATTCATAGTTTTCCATATTCAATAATTTTGTTCATTCTATGCTGTTCTAGCAGGGTAAACCTCCATCTGTTTTCTCTAAAGTTAGAAGATTTTTTTATAGAGTCTATCAAGACTTTTTAAAAACTACCTGTCCAATTTACTATTTGAAGACAAAAATAGTGTTTTTTATTTTTTTTTTTAATCTGGAGATGATGATTGTGGTGATGATGATGCTGAGTCATTTTTAATCACGTATACTCCTACAGAAGAGGGTATTTTTCATGATGAAAAGAAAGCATTTGAAACAAAAAGAAAAACAACTATATTGAAGCCTCTGTCTGTTGATCTGGAACTCAGATTGGTTCATTTCTAACCTCAAAATTAACTAACAGATATGTAGGGACTGAACTATTGATGAAAGAACTCAGCAAGGGCTCTTTTAAGTTTTAAGAACCTTCTTCTTATGAATAAGATTGAGCTAAACTGAATTTTGCTACCTGCTAGTCTGTGCTGTCCCATTCACTGCAAACAACATTGACATTGTCACAAAACATCCATTTTGTACACCAGATGAAATACAGGAGGGACTGGTGCTGTGGCATAGCTGGTAAAGCCTCTGCCTGAAGTGCCAGCATCCCATATGAGAGCTGGTTTGAGCCCTGGCAGCACCACTTCCAATCCAGCTCTCTGCTATGGCCTAGGAAAGCAGTAGAAGATGGCCAAAGTCCGTGGGACCCTTCACCTGCGTGGGAGACCCAGAAGAAGCTCCTGGCTCCTGGCTTAGGGTAGGCGCAGCTCTGGCCAGTTGAGGAGTGAACCAGTGGATGGAAGACCTCTCTCTCTCTGTGCCTGCCTCTCCTTCTCTCTGTGTGTAACTCTATCAAATAAACAAATCTTTAAAAAAAAAAAGAAAGAAAATAAAAGAAAAGAAATACTTGAGAAGAAAGGTAAGCACTGAAAATTTAGGAAGTCAGAACTAGAGACTGGTGACTAGAAACCTGTCTTCTTGCGTACTTCTTGTAGTTTAATTTAGATCGTAACTCAGATTCCCATTTTGGAACAATTTTGTCTTACTCTACTTACATGTTAATAGTTTAAAAGACAGATGTGTGCATATATAAAAGTATGACATAGGGGATTCATAAAAACTAAGTCTATTTAGCCTAAAGAGAAATGTCTCACACATGTAGATAAAAAATGCTAAGATCATAAAAATCAAGAAAGTAAATTCATATATCATTTTTATATAACTGTGTTATCTCAGCAGTGGATTAAATCTCACACACATCCTTTGCTTGGAAAAATCTACCTTTTATTATGTCATGTACAGCACATAACAATAATTTGAACCAGTGTTTCTTACATTTCAATAGTGCTTTCAGATGGCCAGGTTACCTTCATTTCAATTACCACTTTGATCTTCATATCTACCATGGACTAAGGTAGAAGAAATACTGTCATTCCCATTGTGAAGATGAAACTCAAAGAGTTTGAGATTTGGCCAATCCCAAACTACTAAGAGGAGGCTCTAGAATTCAAATCTATCCATATCTTTCTGTTCCATAACCAGTTTTTCCCTCTGTAGCATACAGATATCAAAACAAAGATTAACCCTTTTAAATGCCATTTTAAAATTTAAATCAAACAAATTTTGCCATCCAAAGTCCTAATTAGACACTTGCTAACCCTAAAATATCCCAAGGAATGTGTTTCTTTTAGACCTCCAAAGAAAACATTATTTCTAGATTAGTAACAAATGTTTAAGTACTTGCAAAAAAATCTTGTACAACTAATATTACTTCCTTTTGTTATATGGGTAAGAGAAATAAATACATTTCCTGCTTTTGACTGACTGCTACTAAGTCTCCTGAACTCTTCCCCTTGGTATACTTGAGAAAGGATAACCGTGAGACTGGGAAGCATTGACTTTCCCACAATGGTACTAACATATTTTGAGTCACAGAATAAATACACCGCCAACAATGAACCAGTTAATATGCTATCCAAATGAATGGGAAAACTAGCATTATTCACTTTCTCTGTTTTTATTCTTCTATTTAAGATTATGATAAATCACTTAATCACACTAGAGGGGGAAGTCATCAAATTAAAATTACAGTACTATAAGAAAATAATTCAGAGAACAACTTTAGACATTGTACAGTAGAACTACTATGCTGAATGTGCATTTTGTGATTGATTTATAATATATTTCATTGCCTTAAAACAATGAAGAAAAATAATTTTAAAAAATTATGATTTTCTACCTGAAGACTTTTACATTACTGGTATTTTTCCCTAAATATTTATTATTTGGAGGGGAGAATTACAGAGAAAGAGGAGAGGGGAAGGGAGGAGCAGAAAGGAGAGGGGAGGGGAGACATCTTCCATCAGCAAGTTCATTTCCCAAATGCCCACAACAGCCAGGACTAAGCCATGTATAAGTTAAAAGCCAGGGATGCCAACAGGTCTCCCACATGGGTAGCAGGGACTCAAGTACTTGGGTCATTTTCTGTTGCTTTCTCAGGTGCTTTAGCAGGAAACTGGGCCAGAAGAAATGTGGCCAGGATTCAAACCAGCAACTTGCATATGCGATATGATCATTCCAGTGGTATTTTGCTACAACACCTATCCCAAATTACTATTTCAAGGTACCTTATTCTATTCCCTCCATATTTGTTGGAAAGGCACAAGTTCATAAGCATATAAATAATGTGTTGTTAACATGATTATATCACTTCCCTACAGTGTCTTCCATGAGTACTCTAGCCCTCTTCCAACCATCATCATCACACTCTCCACTCTAGCCATACCAGATTGTTAACCCTTCCCTAAGCCCTTGCCACTAAGTTTTGCATTGCTATTGTTCATGACAATTTTTCAATTTTTCCACTAATTCCCTTTTGCTGCTTTTTTAAAAATATTTTATTCATTCTTCAATATGATATTCAAATGCCATGTTCCTTCATCACAAAATGAAATGATAATTATTTTCTCTTCTGCATAGAACTGCTTTAAAAAATGCTTAACACGTTTGTTCAGTTAGTTGATCATGTTAGGTCTTTAATTATCTCTGTCACACATGTGAGACTTATAAGACATAGATCTTATTAAACTGACTCACCTATAACCTTCATCCTTTCAGTTAATGGCAATTCCATCCCTTTCAGCTTATAAAATCAAAACAAAACAAAATTGGAACTATCCTAAATATCTCCCTTTCTCTCATACCCTAAATCCAATCTATTTCTAAAATCCTTTGGCTCTTCCTTCCCAATAAACCTAGCACATCAAAATCACGGCATCCCTCCTATGAATTATCGAAAGAGCCTCCTAATTGGTTCTCTATATCTACAATTGTACTCATATATCCATAAAACAGCAAGAGAGTTACACAAGGGATCTTTTAAAATGCATGCCTGATCATACCACCCTTCTCAAAACCTTGCAACATCATTATCTTTCAACATGAACAAGGCCCTACATGATCAACACAGCCCCAAATACTAGTTATCCATCTGTTCTCACCCCTGGTTACTTTTCTCTAAATCTTTTAGCATCATATGGGTTTTCTTGTCAAAAACATGAGGCATTTCCCTATCTTGGCTACACCTTTCCTTCTCTCTAGAAGGATTTCCCAAAAAAAATCCTGTAACCTTGGCTACATCCTGGCCTTCTTCCAAATGTCTTCTCAAATGTTACATTCTCAGTAATCGTCTCACTATTTTGGCCATACTATTTTAAAACGTAGATTCCATTTCTAATAATAGTGAAGTAGTTCATATTAGACCAAATTTCTCACAGAAAATAATTGCAAAACTTTAGAGAAACAATGGAGAAGCACCAAAAGCAGACATATTTGGAGGAGAATGGGTATTGGAACGAAAGGACTGCCACAGAAGAATCTTTCCATTGTAGAGACCACTCTAGCCACAGGACAGCTGGAATGTAGACAGAAATTTACAGTCTTACTTGCTTAAGGAATCAGAGAACAAAGTATAGGGCTTCTGTCACAATGGAAAATTAAAGGGATATAACCAGGAAAGAAGAAAAAGAGACTCAAATACTATAAATAATTTCCTTCCAAATCTCTAAATGACCCCTAAGCAACAGACATAGGAAGCAAACTCCAGAAAGATCATCTACAGCCAAGAGAACTGAACACAGATTGCAGCTGGGGCTCAGAGAAGGAGAAACAAAGGTTGAAGTCCTAACAAAATAAAAATCTTACAGAAAGCATGATACTTAATAGTGAAATATCTAACCCTTTCCCTCAAAGTCAGATGAAAGGAACAGTGTCTGCCTTCATCACTTTTATTTAATGTTCTATCAGAGATCCACACTAGATTAATAAGGAAAACAAGAGGGCTAGAGATCAGAAAGGAAGAAGTAAAACCCTCTAGTCCTAGACTCAAATCGCCTAGGTGAAGTACTCATAGGCAGCTGGCTCTGGGAATGTTTGCCTCTCTGTGGATGGGATAGGCTAGGAGGGCATAATGGATCCTCTGCACCCCGTGACTGTGGGAGCCTGTTATTCTGAGACTGTGGGGATGCTGTGGCTGTGTGAGAGGGCACAGGGTGCAGCTGGGTCTCTGGGAAATCACTATGTGGGGCTCCACATGCTCAGAATTCCCTGACAGCCTGGGGTAGGTCATTGTAGTGGGATCCATGCTAACAAAGAGGACTGCACAGATCCTTTGTGCAGTTCGTAAGTCAGCTCAGATGAGTATTGCACCCACTGAGGGCTAATACCTGGGCATTGATCACCTTGGAAGAGAGGAGGTGATGTTGGAACACACCAACAGAGGTGATCATATGCTCTGTTCCATTAACAAAAGATCTACCATGCCCAACTTAGGTGTCACCTGGATACTCGCCCCACACTTGAGTACTGACCAAAGCTATCTGGCCACACCCAGCAGACACCTCTGGGTATTCACTGAAAGTGCAGACATTTCACTAAGTCACAGAGGCATAGCCAACAGATAAAAGCCACCAGAGGGAAAAAACCAATAGCTTTCTCCACAAATGCCTACAAATAAACACAAAAATTCAAGATACAAGAATAAGGAAGTTGGGGCCGGCACTGTGGCACAGTAGGTTAATCCTCCAACTGCAGCGCCGGCATCCAGTATGGGCGCTGGTTCGAGTCCTGGCTGCTCCTCTTCAATCCAGCTCTCTGCTAGGGCCTCAGAAAGCAGTAGAATATGGCAAAGTCCTTGCAACCCTGCACCTGTGTGGGAGAACTGGAAGAAGCTCCTGGCTCCTGTATTCGGATCGGTGCAGCTCCAGCTATTGCAGCCATTTGGGGAGTGAACCAGCAGATGGAAGACCTTTCTCTCTGTCTCTCCTTCTCACTGTTTGTAACTCTAACTTTCAAATAAATAAATAAAATCTTTAAATGTCCATTCTCCCAAAAGCAATTTAGAGATTCAATGCAACACCAATCAAAATACCGAAAACATTCTTCTCAGACCTTGAAAAAATGATGCTGAAATTCATATGGAGACACAGGGGACCTCGAATAGCTAAAGCAATCTTGTACAAAAAAACAAAGCCAGAGGCATCACAATACCAGATTTCAGGACATACTACAGGGCAGTTGTTATCAAAACAGCATGGTACTGGTACAGAAACAGATGGATAGACCAATGGAACAGAATTGAAACACCAGAAATCAATCCAAACATCTACAGCCAACCTATATTTGATCAAGGATCCAAAACCAATCCCTGGAGTAAGGACAGTCTATTCAATAAATGATGCTGGGAAAATTGGATTTCCACGTGCAGAATCATGAAGCAAGACCCCTACCTTTCACCTTACACAAAAATTCACTCAACATGGATTAAAGACTTAAATCTACGACCCGACACCATCAAATTATTAGAGAGCATTGGAGAAACTCTGCAAGATATAGGTACTGGCAAAGACTTCTTGGAAAATACCCCAGAAGCACAGGCAGTCAAAGCCAAAATTAACATTTGGGATTGCATCAAATTGAGAAGTTTCTGTACTTCAAAAGAAACAGTCAGGAAAGTGAAGAGGCAACCAACAGAATGGTAAAAAAATTTGCAAACTATGCAACTGATAAAGGGTTGATAACAAGAATCTAAAAAGAAATCAAGAAACTCCACAAAAACAAAACAAACAACCCACTTAAGAGACGGGCCAAGGACCTCAATAGACATTTTTCAAAAGAGGAAATCCAAATGGCCAACAGACACATGAAAAAATGTTCAAGATCACTAGCAATCAGGGAAATGCAAATCAAAACCACAATGAGGTTTCACCTCACCCCGGTTAGAATGGCTCACATTCAGAAATCTACCAACAACAGATGCTGGAGGGGATGTGGGGAAAAAGGGACACTAACCCACTGTTGGTGGGAATGCAAATTGGTTAAGTCACTATGGAAGTCAGTCTGGAGATTCCTCAGAAACCTGAATATAACCCTAGCATTCAACCCAGCCATCCCACTCCTTGGAATTTACCCAAAGGAAATTAAATTGGCAAACAAGCTGTCTGCACATTAATGTTTATTACAGCTCAATTCACAATAGCTAAGACCTGGAACCAACCCAAATGCCCATCAACAGTAGACTGGATAAAGAAATTATGGGACATGTACTCTATAGAATACTATACAACAGTCAAAAACAATGAAACCCGGTCATTTGCAACAAGATGGAGGAATTTGGAACACATAATGCTGAGTGAATTAAGCCAGTCCCAAAGGGACAAATATCATATGTTCTCCCTGATCGGTGACAACTAACTGAGCACCAAAGGGGAAACCTGCTAAAGGAAATGGACACTATGAGAAACAGTGACTTGATCAGTTCTTGTCCTGACTGTTGATGTACAATCTAATACTTTATCCATTTTAGTATTTTCTCTTTGTTTTGTTCTAGCACTATTGGTTGAACTCTGTGATTAACACACAATTATTCTTAGGCGTTTAAATTTTAACTGAAAAGTGATCCCTGTTAAATATAACAGTGGGAATAAGAGAGGGAGGAGATGTACAATTTGGGACATTGTCGCTCCCCCTCTTCGTGGAGGAACGACACAGGACCCTGCGCTGTTCTTTTGTCTGCTCGGCCCTCCCCGGGTTTGCTGCTGGTTCTTCCCGGGTTGGCTACCGTCCCTTCCACCTCTGTGGAAGGGCGGTTCCCCCTGCCACCTTCCCCACTTCCGCGGGGGAGCGGCACACTGCCGGCCGGCTCTCTCGGGGGCTGCACAGGTGTTCCCCTTAGATGTTCCTGGTGCATGTTGTCTCTCTCCTCCTTTATAGTCCTCTTCCACCAATCCCAACTCTGCTACCCACACGCCGAGTACGCTGCTCTCCTCCAATCAGGAGCAGGTCCTACAGTTTATAGGTTGAACTGGAGGCAGCTGTGTAGAAGCTGTTTCCTCCTCTCCCAGCGCCATATTGTGGGAGAGCAGATGCATAGAATAAGTCTTAATTCCAGTAACTTAGTCTAGTCCGAGTTGCTCCCCACAGGACATGCTCAATCGGACTTGCCCCAAATGGTGGAGTTAGAATCATGCCAAGGGATCCCAATACAATCCCATCAAGGTGGCATGTACCAATGCCATCTCACTAGTCCAAGTGATCAATTTCAGTTCACAATTGATCACACTGATGGGTCTGAGAGTCAAAGGGATCACACAAACAAGTCTAGTGTCTGCTAATACTGGCTGATAGAATCAAAAAGGGAGAGAATGATCCATCACGGGAAGCGGGATACACAGTATACTCATAGAATGGCAGATGTCCTAAATAGCACTCTGGCCTCAGAATCAGCCCTTAAGGCATTCGGATATGGCTGAAGAGCCCACGAGAGTATTTTGGGCATGGAAAGCCAAGACACCGTGGGGGAAAAAAAAAGGAAGACCTAAATGGAAGATCTCTGCGAGTGAGATCCCAGTAGAAAGAACGGGCCATCAAAGAAGGAGGTACCTTCTCTGAAGGGAGGAGAGAACTTCCACTTTGACTATGACCCTGTCAGAATAAGATCGAAGTCGGCGAACTCAAAAGGCTTCCATAGCCTTGGCAACTCATGACTAGAGCCAAGGGAGATTACTGACGCCAAAACAAGAGTGTCAAATTGTTAAGTCAACAACAGGAGTCATTGTGTACTTACTTCTCATGTGGGTTCTGTCCTTAGTGTGTTGTCCAATGTGAAGTAATGCTATAACTAGTACTGAAACAGTATTTTACACTTTGTGTTTCTGTGTGGGAGCAAACTGATGAAATCTTTACTGAATATATACTGAATTGATCTTCTGTATATAAAGAGAATTGAAAATGAATCTTGATGTGAATGGAATGGGAGAGGGAGCGGGAGATGGGAGGGGTGTGAGTGGGAGGGAAATTATGGGGGGGGAGCCATTGTAATCCATTAACTGTACTTTGAAAATTTATATTTACTAAATAAAAAATAAATATAAAAATAAATAAAAAAAATAAAAGAATAAGGAAGACAACATGATGCCCCCAAAGGAGCACAATAACACTTTAATATTACAATGTGAAGATGAAGAGATTGATGAAATGGCTGAAATGGAATTCTAAAGATTAATCATAGGATTATTCAGAAGCAATCAGAAACAAATCCTCAAATTAAAAAACTCATATATGACACTAATGAAATTTTTCACATGAAATTAATATTTTAAAGAGAAATAAAAATGAAATATTATAAATGAAGAATCAAATAGATTAAACAAAAAAAATTGTGGTAGAAAGCCTCAACAACAGATTTGATGAAGCAAAAGAAAGAATATCCAAGCTAAAAGACAAATCTTTGGGAATTTTTTAGTCAGACAAAAAAAAAAAAATGAAAGAGAGAGAGAGAGAAAGAAATCAGAAAATTAAAAACGTTTGTGGCAGCGCCACAGCTCAATAGGCTAATCCTCCGCCTGCAGCGCCGGCACTCCGGGTTCTAATACAGGTTGGAGTGCCGGATGGATTCTGTCCCGGTTGCTCCTCTTGCAGTCCAGCTCTCTGCTGTGGCCCGAAAAGGCAGTGGAGGATGGCCCAGGTCCTTGGGCTCTGCACCCACATGGGAAACCAGGAGGAAGTACCTGGCTCCTGGCTTCAGATCAGCACAGCGCGCCAGCCGCAACGCACTGGCCATAGCAGCCACTTTGGGGGTGAACCAACAGAAAAAGAAGACTTGTCTCTCTCTCTCTCACTGTCTAACTCTGCCTGTCAAAAAAAAAAAAAAAGTTTGATATTTATGAGAAATTATCAAATGACCCAATAAAACATACGAGTCTTGGGAGTTCATGAAGGTGTGGAATGAGAGAATAGATTAGAAGGCCTAATCGGTGAAATAATTACATAAATTTTCCCTAGTTTGGAGAAAGAAAGGGTTGTCCATGTAGAGGAAGTATACAGAACTCCTAATAGACATGATCAGAAAACATTCATCACAATACATAGTAGTAAAACTTTCAACAGTAAAACATAAAGAAAAGATTCTAAGATGTATGCCAGAGAAACTCCAATTACCTTCAGATGATCTCCAATTAGACTCACAACTGACTTCCCATAAGTAACCCTATAGGCTAGGAGAGAATGGAGAGACATAGTCAAAGTCTTAAAAGAAAAAGCTGTCAACCCAGAATACTGTACCCTGAAAAGCTTTCATTTATGAATGAAGGTGAAATAAAGACCTTCCATAACAAACATAAGTTGAAAGAATTCATTACCACTCAATCAGCCTTACAAAAGATGTTTAAGGATGTGCTAAACACAGAAATACAGAATGATAGTAATCCTATGAAAGGATGTGAAGGTAGAAAATCTCCCAGTAAGAATACAAAAGAAATCTGAAGAAAACAGTAGGAATATTTATGGGAAGATGGGAGAACCAAGTCATTATTTATCAATCGTAACCTTCAAAGTAATGGCCTCAACTTTCCAGTTAAAAGATAAAGACTGGCTGAACAGATTATTGCTGCTTATAATAAACACACCTCACCAGCAAAGATACTGAAAGTGAAAAGATGGAAAAAAGATATTCCAAGCTAATGGAAAGCAAAAAAGGGAAAGTATGGCTATCCTAACATCAAAGAAAATACTTTAACACAAAAACTATTAAACAACAGCACTGTAGCATAGCAGGTAAAGCCGCCGCCTGCAATGTCGGCATCCCATATGAGTCCTGACTGCTCCATTTTCAATCCAGCTCTCTCCTACGGCCTGGGAAAGCAGTAGAAGATGGCCCAAGTCCTTGGGCCCCTGCACCCACATGGGAAACCCAGAAGAAGCCCTTGGCTTCTGGGTTCAGATCAGCGTGCAGCTCTGGCTGTTGCAGCCAATTAGGGAGTGAACCAGCAGATGGAAGACTTCTCTCTCTCTGCCTCTCCTTCTCTCTGTGTGTAACTCTGACTTTCAAATAAATAAATTAATCTTAAAAAAAAACCTGTTAAACAAGACAAAAATGGGCTCTATGTAATGATTAAGGGATCAATTCAACAGGAAGATGCAACTATAATAAATGCATATGTACCCAATTACAGGGCACCTGACTGTTTAAAGGAAATGTTAATGGATCTAAAGGGAGACATAGACTTCAATACAATAGTAAAGGGGGAGGTCAACACCCCAGTTTCATTAATGGACAGATCAACTAGACAGAAAATCAACCAAAAACAACAGAGCTAATCACCCCTATGGATCAAATGGACCTAACATATCTACTGAACTTTTCATCACACAGTTGCAGAATACACATTCTTCTCATCAGCACATGGAACTTTCTCTAGGATAGACCAGATGATAGGCCACAAAGCAAGTCTCAAAAAATTCAAAAATATCCAAATCATATCATGTATCTTCTCTGCCCACAATGGATTGAAGCTGGAAATCAGTAACTCAAGAATGTCTAGAACACATGCAAACACATGGACACTGAACAACATGCTCCTGAATGAACAGTGGGTCATAAAAGAAATCAAGAGAAGTAAAAAAATTTCTGAAAGCCTATGAAGACAACACATCATATCAAAACATATGGGATACAGCAAAAGCAGGGTTAAGAAGGAAGTTTACAGCAATTGGTGCCTGCATGAAGAAACTGGAAAGGTACTAAATTAATGGGCTGCCAATAAATCTCAAAGGCATAGAAAAACAACAACAAACCAAATCCAATATTAGTAGGAGAGAAAGAAATAATTAAAATTAGAGAAGAAATAAATAAAATTGAAACAAAAAATACAAAAGATCAGTGAAATGAAGAGCTGTTTTTTGGAAAAAATAAAATTGTTAAGCCATTGGCCCAACTAACAAAAAAATAGGAAAAACAGGCATTTTTCAAAAGATGAAATTTTTTTACAGATTTATTTATTTATTATTTGAAAGGCAGAGAGTTACAGAAAGGCAGATACAGAAAGAGAGGGAGAAGTCTTCCATCTGCTGGTTCCTTCTCCAAATGTCCATGATGGCCAGAGCTGAGCCCATCCGATGCCAGGAGCCAGGGGCTTCTGTGGGGAGCAACTGGGAGCAACTCAGACTAGACTAAGTTACTGGAATTAAGACTTATTCTATGCATCTGCTCTCCCACAATATGGCGCTGGGAGAGGAGAAAACAGCTTCTACACAGCTGCCTCTTGCCAACTTGAGTGATGACCTCCAGGAGCTGATCCTGCTCCTGATTGGAGGAGAGCAGCGTACTCGGCGTGTGGGCAGCCGAGTTGGGATTGGTGGAAGAGGACTATAAAGGAGGAGAGAGACAACATGCACCAGGAACATCTAAGGGGAACATCTATCTGAAGGAACACCTGTGCAGCCCCCGAGAGAGCCGGCCGGCGGTGTGCCGCTCCCCCGCGGAAGTGGGGAAGGTGGCTAGGGGGAACCACCCTTCCACGGAGGTGGAAGGGACGGTAGCCAACCCGGGAAGAACCAGCAGCAAACCCGGGGAGGGCCGAGCAGACAAAAGAACAGCGCAGGGTCCTGTGTCGTTCCTCCACGAAGACGGGGAGCAACATAATGGTGCCGTGACTCGGATAGCAAACCTAGGAGGAAAGAAACGGGAAGAAGTGGAAAATACCGGAGAGAGAGACTAGCAAAGAGCCTAGGGAAAAGCCGGACGAAAAAGGTGCCAGAAGAAGCTATCGAAAGCCTAGGCATAGACTCAGATACGGACTATGGGGGGAAGCTGGGAGAAATCTCTAAGGTCGAAAGCGAAAGTGAAAGCTAGAACAAACAGACTCGGATACGGACTGTGGGGAGAAGCCAGGAGAAATGAGGGAGGAATATTGTTGGAAGAAAACTTAGGGAAATATACCAGGTAGAGAAAAATGTTAGGGAAATTGAAGCCGCAGGGGGAAGGCCGAGGCGGAAACGTAAGCCAGCTTGGAATTCTTTAAGTCAGCCCGGGGAGCAAAAGGCAAAAAGTTAAACCGTGAGGCGGAAGCGTGGGCTAGGTTGAATTCGCCAGGTTAGCCCGGGGAACTTGGATTGAATGCTAGTGGCGGAAACGTGAGCTGGGGCTGTGTGACTCGCGGAGGCTGCTGCGCGCAGAGAGAGCGTGCGGGGCACAAGTAGATAGGGAACGCTGGGCTAGTGCGAGGCCGTGGTGCGGGCGCGCGAAGCCAGAAAGCTGCGCAGAAGAGAGAAGCGCGGGCTGAAGCGGCTCAGAGCTGGTAAGCCGCCGAGAAGCAGCCTCGGGGCAGGCGCCAGGAAGCCGCAGGGATAAGAGAAACAGAAGTTTAGAAGTAAAATGAGAGAAATAGGAATGCTGGTAGATAGAAGTAAAATAGGAGAAATAGGAATGCCCGGAGATAGGGAAATAGAGAAAAATAAGGCCTCCCCACAACATGGCAATGAGAGAGCTTGGATTCGGTCTGCCTGATTAGGGAGGTGGTGAGCACCTGCGGGCGGCTAGCAGCTTATGCGCCGCAGGTCACCGAAGACAGGCACGAATTAACATCAATAAGTCTCCCCACAATACTGCAATGAGAAGGCTTGGATTCGGTCTGCCTGATTAGTAAGGCGGTAAGCACCAGCAGGCAGCTCGACCAGAGTATGAGCTGCAGGTCACCGAAGATAGGCATGAATCAACACCAATAAGTCTCCCCACAATACGGCAATGAGAAGGCTTGGATTCGGTTTGCCTAATAGGGCTTGTAAGCACCTGCATGCAGTTCTAGCAGAGCAGAGCATGCGCTGCAGGGCACCGAACTCAGGCACGCATCAGCGCCTAAAAACCTCCTCACAACATGGCGAAGAGAGGACCCGGATTCGGTTTGCCTGATTGATAGGACTTGTAAGCACCTGTGGGCAACTCTAGCAAGCAGAGCAGAGTGTGTGCCGCGGGGCACCGAAGACAGGCGCGTATCAACGCCAAAAATAAAAAGAAAGGGGGATCTGTGGGGAGCAACTGGGAGCAACTCGGACTAGACTAAGTTACTGGAATTAAGACTTATTCTACGCATCTGCTCTCCCACAATATGGCGCTGGGAGAGGAGAAAACAGCTTCTATGCAGCTGCCTCTTGCCAACTTGAGTGATGACCTCCAGGAGCTGATCCTGCTCCTGATTGGAGGAGAGCAGCGTACTCGGCGTGTGGGCAGCCGAGTTGGGATTGGTGGAAGAGGACTATAAAGGAGGAGAGAGACAACATGCACCAGGAACATCTAAGGGGAACACCTGTGCAGCCCCCGAGAGAGCCGGCCGGCGGTGTGCCGCTCCCCCGCGGAAGTGGGGAAGGTGGCTAGGGGGAACCACCCTTCCATGGAGGTGGAAGGGACGGTAGCCAACCCGGGAAGAACCAGCAGCAAACCCGGGGAGGGCCGAGCAGACAAAAGAACAGCGCAGGGTCCTGTGTCGTTCCTGCACGAAGATGGGGAGCGACAGCTTCTTCTGGGTCTCCTATGTTGCTGCAGGGGCCAAACCACTTGGGCCATCTTCTACTGCTTTCCCAGGCCATAGCAGAGAGCTGGATCAGAAATGGAGCAGCCAGGACTCAAACTGGCATCCATATGGGATGCTGGCACTGCAGGTAAAGCCACTGCTTTACCCACCATGCCACAACCCCAACCCCTAGAAGATGAAATTCTAATGGCCAACATACAAATGAAAAAATGCTCAGGATCACTAGCCATCAGGGATATGCAAATAAAAAACCACAGTAAAACCTCACCTCACCCCAGTTAGAATGGCTCTCATACAGAAATAGAAAACAACAAATGCTGGTGAGGATGTGGGGAAAAAGATCCCCCAAATCACTGTTGGTGAGCATGCAAGCTAACACAGCCATTGTGGAAGATAGTATGGAGGTTCCCCAGAAATCTGAAACTACATCTGCCATATGACTCAGCAATCCCACTCCTGGGAATTTACCCAAAGGAAATGAAATCAGCATATGAGTTATCTGTACCCTAATGTTTATTGCAGCTCAATTCAAAAATAGCTAAGATATGGAGTCAACTCACAAGCCCAACAACTGATGACTGGATAAAGGAAATGCAGTATAAATACACTATGGATTATTACTCAGCCATAAAAAAGAATGAAATTCTCTTTCACAACAAAATGGATGTAACCAGAAGCCATTATACTTAGTGATATCAGCCAGCCCCGAAAAGACAAAGACCATGTATTTTCCCTGATCTCTGGTAACGAAGTACAAAAATGTTATGTGTAATTATTTGTATTACACTCTGCATAAAATTATTCCTCTGCATAAACTGTTGAGAGGAAATGGCTTAAAATATAAATTAACTATTATCTTGTAACCACACAGTAAATATTTAATGTTACATTTTCATTGGTTCTATTTAATTGAAAGAAATTAGGAATAATTGACCAAAAACCCTGTATACGGGTGAAATGGTCATTTTTCCATTCAATTATTGTTTATAGCCATTGTGTATATTCCCACTAAACTATTTTGCTTTTTACTAAACTTCTTATTCAGTGAAGTTTTAAGCCTTTTTATTGTAATCTAAATTTAAAATGTTATCTCAAATACCAAAAAAAGAAGACAGAAAAGTATAAAGAAGGAGGATGGGAAAAAGGGAGAAAGGGGATATCACTATGTTCTTAGACTTTTATGTATAATATTAAATCTATTAAAATTAATATAAAAATGAAATAAAAGAAAAAAATTGATATAAATCAAATTGATATAAATCAAAGACTGAGAGGAATATATTAGCAAAACTTATATCTGAAAAAGAACTTTTACTCAGATATACAGGGAACCCTTAAAGCTCAACCATTAAAAGATAGACAACTTAATTGTTTAAAATGGGCTAAATACATAATCAGCAAAGGAAATATTCAAATGGGCAAAACACACATAAACTCAGGACAGTGTTTACCTAAAGGTGAGTTGAAAAGGTACAAATAGGAACTGCAAGCAAGGGACCTAGGGAAACTCATATTATTAAAATGTTTCATATTTTGATGGAGGTTTAGGCTACATGGGAGTTAACATTTTTCAAAACATATGGATTGTGTATATTTCAAATCAAATAAATTTCCCAAAACAATACAAAGATTAAACTATAGTTAATGATATGCACACTGAAGTTTTAGAAGTTCACTAAGTGTTCCTATCTTTAAATGCTTCAAAAATAAGGGTAATGATAGATGAAAAGATGGATAGATGTGTAACAAAGCAAAAATAGAAAAATGTTATAACTATAGAATCTAGATTGAGGTCATATGAGTATTCACTATACCATTCTTTAAATTTTTCCATATATGTAAAATTTTTCATTATAAAATATTGGAAGAGTGATGCAAAAATGCAACCTGTTCTCCATCATCTTGGGTCATCTTACAATCTACATTTTCTTTTTTCCCACAGTGTATCAACTTCTAATAAACAGAATAGCTGTTATATTTATTTATTATTGCTTGTCTCCCTTACTTCTTTATAAGTACAGAAACTTATGTCACATTTTTCACTAAAGTATCCCTAACACTAAGAAAGTGCTTGGAATATATACACACTCAATAATTACTTATTGAATAAATGGTTACTACGAATATTACATTTAATATATAGGTGAAGAAATGGAGACAAAATGAAAGAAACGTGGGAGCAATTAGAAGAACAGGCTAAGGCACACACATACATGCACAGATATCTATCTATATTCTCTGATAATTTTAAAATATTATTTAAAACATCTAAAAACATAAAAACCAAATTCAAGTTTCATTAAAATCTTGCTGTGTTGATATCTGTATCTGTATTATTGAATATGTGGCAGTATTTAGTTTTCTAATAGAAATTCAAGATAAAAAAATAATGTTTGTTGCTTTTCATTCATTTCTTCGTTTTAGAACTTGAAAAATTAAAGATCCCTGGCAAAGATTTATGCTAATGGGTTAAAGTACACAGCCTGGGTATATGTATGAAACCCTTGAAAATTCATTAATTTGTTCACTCAACAAGTATTTACCAAGTTATCTAACATATGCCCAGTAGGAATTTAGGAAATATAAGTGAGCCAGACAGACAAAATTCTTGTCCCATAGAATTTACATTATAATAAAATAAATATCACTTAAACTATTTAGCTATAGACTTTTAATACAATAACTTTTTCTAGAAGTAAATGAGAGGATACTTCTGGGAATTGTGTTCACTGTTCTCACACCAATATTTAAATTACATACTCTGGATTCTACATCAAAGTTTTGAGAGAAAATATGTATCAGCTGTCTACTATTGGCCCAATATCATTTAAGAATTGTTTCATCATCAAGGAGAGGAGAACAAGGAATGGAAAGAGACTCTAACCTCACCAAGCTCCTCCTCCTCCAAATCTAAGGACACAGTAGAGCCTGTGCTGCAGACGGAGGGATTCATTCTCCTTGCCACGGTGGGCAGTTCTGGCTCTCCACCCTTCTCAAATCTCCCTCTCCTGCAGCCACAGGATGTCCCAAGACAGCCTTACTTCACAGGCTATTAAAAAAGGAAAGTTAATAGGGCTATCTTTGCTCTATATGATTCTCTGCAGTCAGCTGAAAAGTATAAGGAAATTCTAAATTCTCTTATTCTTCAGAAGCAGTGTTGAAGATACCTTTTATGATTAAGTCTTTGGTTTCCTGGGAGATATACATAGTGACTTCTGGCAAATATACAGTACTAAACTGGAAAAGGTGTATCTTCCATGGAAGAAAACTCAGATGAGTGAGCATGTCTATTCTAATGAGCTTCTTTTAAATACACAGAAAAAGAGAGAGAGAGAGAGAGAGATGCTGCATTTTGGTGATCTTGTTTGCAAACTCCTCAAGGACAGTGATTTAGTTTCAAATGGTTTCTTCAACTTTTTTTTTTATTTCCTAAGCAGAAAGAAAGAGATGGAATCTCCCTGATCTGCTGGTTCACTATCCAAATGCCCACAACATCTGGGTCTGGGCAGAAGCTGGGAACTCAACCCAGTCTCCCACATGGCAATTGAGACACAATCACTGGAGCCCCCCATCACCTGCTGCCTACCAGGGTGTGCATTAGCAGGAAGCCAGAATGAGAAGCAGAGCAGGGATTCAGACCCTAGCACTGCAATATAGGATGCAGGTGTCCCAAGTGCAACCTAGCCACTGCACTAGGCACCTGTGCCTCAAATTGTTTTCTAACAATCCCATTCCCAGCACAGATTTAAATGAATATACAAATTGGATTCTGGGTAAATATATATATTGACCAACGAGGTATGAAGTAACATCTTTTAAATGTATTTCTATAAAAACCAATTAATTTTTAAAGGGCCTTTTGATTTTGATAAATCTTTTGCTAGCATTTCAACTGAATATTCTCAATATCATTGTGAAGGAAATAAAGATGAAAAATAAAAAAACTAATGCCATTCAAAAAATTCCTAAATTTGAAGATATTTTGAGAAGTAAATCATCTTAAGTTAGCTGATACAAGTGTGTGATACAAGTGACAGCTCAAAAACACAGAATTCTACACATTTCAGCAAATAAAATAAATCTCTTGTGATGGTTTCCATTTGGTTATATGGGAAGACATAAGTGGCTAGAGAGCAACCAATTCCAATAATGTGTAAATTAACAGGTGATACACTCAGCTTCCACCACAGACTATTAACATTAGGAAAAAAGCAATCAAATGGTTAATATACTCCATATACAAAGAATTGAATTGTTTTCCATTTTTCTTCCTCTTACTTATACATTCTTTGGTAAAAGGATTCCTATGAGAAATGTTTTCAAGTGTAGATAAATGACATTGTGAGGATGTCTTTATTTCTATGTAAATACCCAAACCCTATAGAAAAGGATTTGTAATAAAAGATTTTCTTTTGAAACCTGCTTTTTTCTTTGAATGAACTTCAAACGGAAAAATCAGATTAATTATAATTCATGGCTTTGACACAATCACAATATAGGTCCAAACATAATATAATTAATTAATTTACATAACAAATGAGGCCTACACAAACTTGTCACTCAAAATAAAAGTTATGACCTTGATAACAACAACTTATAATGCATTCATTAACTCTTTCCTGCTCAAAATGTAAATTTCATTCCAATATATTACATTTTAGGTACTCTAAAAACCTCACAGATCAGGGAGAACATTTGGTATTTGTCTTTTTGGGACTGGTTTATTTCACTAAGTATCAAGTTTTCCAGTTGCATTGATTTTATTGCAAATGACAGGATATCATTTTTTTAACTTTGTGTAGTATTCCATGATGTACATACACCATAATTTCTTTATACAATGTTCATTTGATGGGCATCTGGGTTGTTTTCATATATTTGCTACCAAAAGCAATTTACAGATTCATTGCAATCCCAATAAAAATACCAATCACAATATTCTCAGATCTATCAAAAAACCATGCTGAAATTCATATGGAAACACAAGAGACCCTGAATAGCTAAAGCAAGCTTACACATCAAAAACAAAGCCAAGGTATCACAATACCAGATTTCAAGAATTACTACAGGACAGTTATAATCAAAATAGCCTGGTACTGGCTATACACACACACACACACACACACACACACATACACACACACCAGTGGAACAGAATAGAAACTCCAGAAATCAATCTACACATCTACAACCAGCTTACCTTTGACAAAGGAGCTAAAGTCAATCTCTGGAGCAAGGACAGTCTCTTCAACAAAGAGTACTGGGGAAACTAGATTTCTGCATGCAGAAGTATGAAGCAAGACCCCCTAACACCTTAAACAAAAATCCACTCAAAATGGATCAAAAACCTAAATCTGCAAGCTGATACCATCAAATTATTAGAGAACACTGGAGAAACCCTGCAAGACATTGGCATACACATAGCCTTCTTGGATAGGATCTAGAAGGACAGGCAATCAAAACCAAAATTGACAAAGGGGATTACATCAAATTGAAAAGCTTCTGCACTACAAAAGAAACACTCACCAAAGTGAAGAGGCAATTGACAGGATGGTAGAAAATATTTGCAAACTAGGCAAGTGATAAAGGATTAATATCCAGAATATTTAAAGAGCTCAAGGAACTCAACAACAACAAAGCAAATAATCCAGTGAAGAAAAAGGCAAAGTACTTCAATAGACATTTTTAAAAGGAGGAAATCCAAATGGCCTACAGTTACATGAAAAAATGCTACGGATTACCAGCCATCAGGGAAATTGAAATCAAAATCACGAAGAGGTTTCACCTCACCCCAGTTAGAATGGCTTTCATACAGAAATCAAAAATAACAAATGCTGGTGAGAAAGTGGGGTGGAGGGGAGGCACACTAATACAATGTTTGTGGAAATGTAAACTAGTCCAGCCTCTGTGGAAGACAGTAAACAGATACCTCAGAAATCTAAATGTAGACCTACCATATAGCCCAGCCATCTCACTCTTAGGAATTTACCTAAATGAAATAAAATCAGCATATGAAAGGGTGATTTGTGTGCTCAATTCATATCCTTTAAATCCTCTTAAACTAAATATACTATACATCAAATCTCATACTATAACATGAATTTATTTATAGCAAAATTCCAGTGCAATTTAAGGTTGTGAATAATATAACTTACTTTTCATTACTTCAGTTTAAAAAGAATGTCAATGATTCTCATACTAATTTTCTTCAACTTCCACACATACATTCTCCACAAAAGACCTAACTTTTAGTGGGGTATCAGTTTAACACACGTAACTCAATAAAAGCAAAAAGCCAACATAGTGGTCACTTGAAAAACAAAGATTAAACATGAAAAACAGACATCTTTCTCATCTTGACAAAATGATCATTATTGATATCAACAGAACCTACACAGGGGTAGGGAAGACAGGGGTAGGGAAGCATCTACGTTTGATAGTTTATATTTCACCCTAGTTTTGGGACCAGCTGTAGGACAAACAGCTTGGCTGTGTGACTACAGACACACAATTACATATTAGTATTTCCAACTCTGACCAAAGCTGCACATCTTCTGAACATATATGGGGATTTAGTCTGTAATAGGCCCTGTACCATTAAATAGGACAGAGTTCTATCTCATTCCTTTGCTTTCTACCCAAATGAGGTGCAAGGAAAGTGTCTGAATATTCTGTTTAATCCTTATGCAAACTTAACCTCCAATATTAGAATTATAATTCTAATTTGGAATTTCCTTTACTCAAGACATTGTCCTAATTGTGAAAGATAAACTCCTATTTCCAATCAAGGAACAATACGGAAGTGGGATTTATTAATCAACTTCTAGAAAACGGAGGTATAACTGACTAGAATCATTTAATTTGTTCATTTGCTTATTGTTTCATTTGTCCATCATAACAATGCTATAAGATATGTCCTCTACATAGTCAATCTATCAAAATGACTAAGAAGTTCCATTTCTTTTGTAAAACATGCAGGCTGATGTCTAGGCTTGTTGAACATATACAGGAATAGTTAATAAAGCACTCTTGATCCTATCACTTGAGTTCATGATAATGAAGAGATAATTTTTTTCTACCTCTCAATATGTATTTGCAGTTCTTTGATAGTAAATCATATAAATTAAGTAAAAATGGTATAAACAAATGACATCTAGGTATGAAAAGAAAACAGTTGCTATTTCTATGTTATTTCCAAGTAGAATATTTTGAAAAGACTCTTTGGAATGAGAAAGAATTAGTAATAGAATTAAGTACAAAACAGTTACAAAAGTTGGGAGACAGCCAGCACTGCAGCTCACTAGGCCAATCCTCCACCTGTGGCACCGGTACCCCGGGTTCTAGTCCCGGTTGGGGCGACAGATTCTGTCCCGGTTGCTCCTCTTCCAGTCCAGCTCTCTGCTGTGGCCCAGGAAGGAGACCAGGAGGAGGTGCCTGGCTCCTGGCTTCGGATTGGTGCAGCGCGCCAGCCATAGCGGCCATTTAGGGGGTGAACCAATGGAAAAAGGAAGACCTTTCTCTCTGTCTCTTTCTCTCTCACTGTCTAACTCTGCCTGTCAAACAAAAAAAAGTTGGGAGACATTTAAAACCTCTAGATGAATTTCATTCAAACTGAAAATTACAGACAGTGATGTGTACATATTATCAATGTCATAAGATGATACATAATTCCAACCAGTGGGTTCCAAAAAAAAGAAAACCTTTAGACCTGTATAAAACTGAGCATCTAAATGCATTATGTTATACCACATGTTACAGTACACATGTACTGTATTATTTTCTACTTTAATCGACTCTATTAGTCAACAAACTATATGTTCCAAAATAAATTAGATAAAATGTCAATTTTCAATCCTATTTTACACTGAGAAAAATGACTCATAAAGTTAAGTGAGAGGGGGCTGGCACTGTGGTGCAGCAAGTGAACACCCTGGCCTGAGGCACCAGCATCCCATATGGGGCTGGTTCGAGACCCAGATGCTCCACTTCCATCCAGCTGCCCATGCTCCCTCCTGCCCATGCTCCTACTTTTCTTCCTCCCCACTCTCCTAGTCTCATTCTTATTTTTTTTACAAAGGTCTATTTTCATTTAACTTTATACTCATAAGATTAACCCTATACTAACTAAAGAGTTCAATATAGTATTAAAAAAAACTGACAAAAACACTGGTCCTCAACAGTCAAGACAAGGGCTGTTCAAAATCATCACATTTCAAAGTCTCAAGTTCACTCCTATTCTCAAAGGGGATAAAAAAAAAAAAAACTGAAGGTGAATATCTGGGTTCTGGGGTGGGAGTTTGATGCTGCTTGGGACATCTGAACCCTCTATCAGAGTGCTTGCATTTCCAGTCCTGACTCCCCTCCAGATTTTAACTTCCTGCTAATGTGCATCCTGGCAGGCAGGGGTAACAACTTAGGTCACTGGGTTCCTGCCACCCACACCACCTACGTTGGAGATCCCCATTTAATTCCTGGCTCCTGGCCTGGCCCAGGCCAGCTGTTATGGGCATTTGGGGAGTGAAGCAGTGGATGGGAGATCTGTGTCCATCTGTCCATGTCTGTATTTCTGCTTTTCAGACAAATAAAAAATACATGAATAAAATGGAGTATTTAAAAGTCAAGCTCTGGAATGAGACAGCCTGGGTTTGGATCTTAGCTCTACCATTTACTATCAGGTAATATTGAACAATTCATTTAAGCTCCCTGTGTCTGTCTCCTTATCTGTAAAATGAAGAAGACAATTCCGACCACATAAGGGCATTTTGAAGGTTAAACAAAGTATTCCATATTAAGGAGTACCTACCACATAGTAAGCACACATTACTCACTGGCTAACACTGATACAATGTGGGTGAGGGTGCTAGCACAATGGTCAATAGGATTGGCACAGGCCAGTCTGGCCAGACCCAAATCCCAGCTCCATTACCTTGCAACTCTGCTACTAAAGTACAAGTCATTTAATGTCTCTGTGGCTCAAATTTCTCATCAGGAAAATATACACAATGCCACAGGATTACTGCACAATGATTACTGCATTGATTTAATATGTTAGTAAATATAACGTGCCTGGCATAATAAATGCTTAATGTAATAAATGTGAGCCACTATTATTTTGTATATAATTGGCTTTTTGGTTAGATAGCAAACTATCCTTTCTCAGAGCATTCAGTTATTTGCTTTTACTATAATCCCTTCTCTGAAATGAATGCAGGATTCAAGTAAGTTGGTCTTCAGGACAAATAGATCACCACTGCCATCTGGTGGCAAATTGCTAACACATTCATCAAATGAGAAATGTTTCTCATCACACAGATATAAATTTGATTTTAAAGCAAACTAAATCTAATGTAGCTATAAATATATGACATATTAAATAGAATATAGTTTAAATTAATATTTTAAAAATTAATATTAAAATAGTTAACATTTTAATATTTTTACTGAAAAAATTATCTCTTGTGTTATAAATGTTTTGATATATAAATATGTATTATAGGATGGCTATCAAGCTAATTAACAGCATATAAAATATTTTTATGTAGTAAGAACATTTAAAATATACTTTATTAGCAATTTTCAAGTAACTTTACAATATGTATTAACTGGAGTCATCATGTTATATAATAGATCTCAGAACTTAAGTAATGCTAACTGAAATTTTGTACCCTTTGACCAGTGATCTCACAATCCTTGCCATCCACAAGTCCCCAGGCCCTGGTAGTCATCATTATGCTCTAAGTCTCTATGAACTTGACTTTTTAACATTCTACATGTAAGTGAGATCAGATGATACTTGTCTTTCTGTATCTGGCTTATTTCACTTAGCATAATGTATTCCAGGTTAATCACTGTTGGCATAACTGACAGAATTTCACTCTTTTTAAAAGCTGAACAGTAAGCCATCGTGCATACAGACCATATTTTCTTTATTCATTTCTTCTTGAGCACTTAAGTTGATTCAATATCTTGGATATTGAGAGTATGCTACAATGAACATGACTACAGACATTCCTTCAATATACTGGTTACATTTCTTTTAGATATATGCCCAGAAGTGGGATTTCTAGACAAATCATATGGCAATTCTATTTAAAATCTGAAGAACCTCCATATTTTTTCCATAATGGATATAAAACAATAATGTATAAGGACCCTTTTTCTCCACACTCATGCCAGCATTTGTTATCTTTCATATCCTTGAATATATTCACCATAACAGATATGATATGATATCTCATTGTGGTTTTAATTTGCTATACTCTAATGATTAGGATTGTTCAGCATTTTGTTTTATATACTTGCTGGCCATTCGCAGATCTTCTTTTGAGAAATATTTTTTCAGTTTTCTGCCCGTTTTTAGTCAGGTTATTTGTTTTCTTGCTATTGAGCTGTTTGAGTTCCTTATACAATTTAGATATTAATCTCTCATCAGATGCATACTTTGCAAAGGTTTTCTCGCATTCTGCAGGTTGTCCCTTCATTCAGTTGAGTGTTTACTGCAAATAAGCTTTTTAGTTTGATTCATTTGTCTTTTTTTGTTTTTTGTTGCCAGTTCTTTTGGGATTACACCTAAAAATTCTTTGCAGGTTTTCCAAACCAAGTTTTCCCCATTTTTTCCCAAGGTTTTCCCCTGATTTTTGCCCAATTAGTAGTTTGCAGGTCTGCATGTAAGTCTTTCATCTATTTTGAGCTGGTTATTTTTGTGGAGTGAGAAAAAAGTCTAATTTCAGTCTTCTACATGTGGATATCTAGTTTTGCCATCAGCATCTATTGACAAAATTGTCCTTTCCCCATGTGTGTTCTTGTCACCTTTGTCGAATATCAGTTGACCTTAAGCGTATGGGCTTATTCCTGGGTACTCTATTCTATTCCATTTTTCAATATGTCTATTTGTGTTGGTACCATGCTGTTTTAGTTTCTATAGTTTTAAGTAGATTTTGGAATAGTATTACACTTCTATCTTTGTTCTTTTTGCTCAGTTTTTGCTTTAGCTATTCATAGCCTTTTGTGGTTCCACGTGAATTTTAGGATTGTTTTTCCTATTTCTGGGAAAATACCATTAGAATTGGGAGTGGAATTACAGTGAATCCTTAGATCACTTAGGATAGTATGGACATTTTAAGAATTAATATTGTGACATGTTTTATATAACAGTTTGAATGTCATAAAAATATAAATGGGAGAAATTTCCAAAAGAGAAAACTAAGATTGTTGGGAAAATACAGTATCAAAAAAAGAGATTATTTTTGCATGAGCCAAACAGTTGCCAAATACTGTTAAATTTTTGGACAGATTCGTGATGTTCATAAGCTCTTGATCTTCTCTAGACCTTACTTTCCTGTGAAATGAAATCAGAGTGCTGCATTTGTTGAATTATTTTTCTAGTCTTAGAACTAAGTGATATATCACTACTGATTTTAACATGATGATTCTATTGTATTGTTTGTCAGAACATTTTTCTGAGGGGTGTGACACCTTGATAACTTCTAAGATCCTTTCCAAATTATTGGGGTTCTTTTAGTGCAGCTACATTGTAGGAAAATGAATTTTTCAAATATAGAAAGGTAAAAAAGCAATAACATAGAGTAAGACATTAAGTCATATTATCAAATAAAAAATTTAAATATTAAATAAAGAAGCCTGATAATAGCCTTATACAGCTTTATTTTCTGCTTGTCCTATAAGTTTCATTGACCACACCTTACAGAACTCAAAATTGCATAAAACTACTATAACCTACACTATATTGGCAGTCCTAGCCTTGCACAGGTCAAATATGCATGAATTTCAAAATCACAGTTTAGTCAAATAACACCAGTCCTCCAACCACACAGTACATATGTCAGCTACCATGCTGTGTTAACAGTGAGCAGTTAAATAAGAACTGTTGGCTCCTTGGTCCACAAGTCACTATGTAACTAACAGAGGAGCATGATGATCAGTGACCACTCATACTACCTCTCTCAAATATTGTCAATGATTGGTCACTGCACGCTTGTTATTCAGTCCACACACAGATAGCTTAGTGTGCTATACCCACATCTCCCAGGCAGATAAACCCACATGACATTTTACACAAGTAGACACTCAACAGAGGGGATTAGTCTACAAAGATGAAAATATATTAAAGAAACAAAATGTGACAATGCTGGCAGTAAACTGCATATGGGAAGATTCAAAAACAATGACAGCAAAACAAATACAGAGGAAATGAGGCCAAAATGAAGTGAAGGTAGGAACCATGCTTTTAAAAAGCCTGATAAACATATAAAATAAGATAAAGTCATTTTAACAGATTTGAGTTGAATGTAAATGGAGTTGTGCAACAAGAACTGACTGAGGAATGTTGACACTCCATCCCTGGAGAGAGAAGATAAGCAGAGAAAATGATCCACATCACCAAAGAAAGGAATGGTGATGAAAAGGAAGACAATGCCCCAGAGGAAGTGACATGTGCATAAAATTTCACATTAAAGGAACTCTCAGAGATAGTTTGTGACATTGAAAGTACAAAGAGCAAAATGCTGGAGACTGATTCAGAGACAGAAAACAGTCTGATAATTCAATCTTCCAAGGCATGGAAAAGAAGCTTGTTCCACATTGTATGTTCTATATTGTAGGAAAGGTTTTTTTTTGTTTTGTTTTGTTTTGTTTTTTGGACAGGCAGAGTTAGACAGTGAGAGACAGCGAGAGAGAGAGAGAAAGGTCTTCCTTTCTGTTGGTTCACCCCCCAAATGCCCACTGTGGCTGGCGCACTGCGCCGATCTGAAGCCAGGAGCCAGGTGCTTCCTCCTGGTCTCCCATGCGTGTGCAAGGCCCAAGGACTTGGGCCATCCTCCACTGCACTCCCGGGCCACAGCAGAGAGTTGGACTGGAAGAGGAGCAACCATGACAGAACCAGCGCCCAAACTAGGACTAGAACCTGGGGTGCCAGCGCCGCAGGTGGAGAATTAGCCAAGTGAGCCATGGCGCCGGCCTGTAGGAAAGTTTTAATGCTTTCACAACAACTGCTAAATGTCACAGAAAAAATATTTCTCCATTGATTATTAAGTTGATTTTCTGTGGATTTAGCTTGCACAGTCAATCTTATGATGCTGCACTACTGTACAAAGCAAGGGGTGTATTTATTGATGAGGACTAAAGATTTTTCAGTTTTTCATCACTGTCAATATAAAGCATTAAAAAACCAACACCTACTAAGCCCGCTATTAGTATAATGCTAATCCCCTTCTGAACATATTTTATATATTTCTGGCAGTGTCATGATACCATGTTTAAAATGCCCTTTTTCCTGACCAAAAGAGAGATACAGAAGAGCATCAAGTACCTGGTAGTGGTAACTGAACTAATATACCACTGACTCTTGGGTCCATGTTCAATTGATCAGTTATATCCAAGAGTTCTTCTTGAGAAACATCCTTAGGTTTTAGAATGAGCTCACTACAGATACCTGGAAGAAAAATAAACAGAGAAAAAGTTACCTGGCTAGTCAAGATGTGGTTTTACATTACAGGTGTCTTACACAGTGTCAGACTGGTTGCCCATGCTTCGGTCACACTGGAAAGAAAGACCGTTCTGCGAAGGTGATGACCCATGTACCATCGGAAGGATTTCTCCACTAGCACAGGTGTCTTTTGTGCCTCACGTGCATTCTTTGGCCCAGCACCCTACTTGACAATTTGAACTAATTTGAGATAAGCTACAGTTCGTAGATTTGAATACCCCAAAGATACCTCTACTACCACCACTATTAGGCCAAGTTCAGCAAATAAACCAGCCAGATTTATTATTTGACTAAAATAGATGCAATAAAAATAGACCCTTTCAATGTAATATATTCTTCTCACATCTTATCACTGGATAGGAAATTATATTGAATTGATTCAAGAAGAAATTTGTAGAAAAATACTAAGAAATTAACAATCTTTGTTCATTGAATAATACCTCATGAGTAATAATATATAATTTGAATAGCACTTATTTGATCATTATTACTTCATAATTACCATAATCACATTTTTATGTAGAAACATAAATTTAGTAACAATTACAACGAAAATGAATACCTACCTACAGCAGAAGCAGCTCTTATCTTATTTCTGACATACGTATGGCTTGCTGGGTTATTCCCCACTAAAATTATACTGAGGTGAGGTCTTCGGTTTCCAAGGGCAACCCAGGATTCCACATCTTGCCGTATTTCTTTCTGGATTTGTTTTGCCATTTCAGTTCCTGAGATAATAACAGCTTCATGTCTATGGAAAATAAACAGCAAAGGTAATACTAAAGAGAGCATCAGAAACATTCACCTGCATAAATTAAGGCACAAGACAAAACATCTATGATTCTTCAATTGAGTATCCCAAATTTGATTTTTCCAACTATATTTGACACTCTCCCTTCAGGTTCATAAATGTATTCCTAATTTTCTGAAGGATCTCAACTTTGTTTATCTCTATATTACAATCTATTCACTATAGAGAGAATACTCCAGCCTCGCCTTTCTCCAAAATTCATGTGTTATGGTATCAGAAGGTGGCACCTTTGGGAGGTGATTAGGTCAGGCGATGCAGCCTTCATAAGTGGGATTAATGCTCTTATATGAGATACTCCAGAGAGTATCTCCTCTACCACATGAAGACACAGAAGATGATCAACAGTGAACCAAGCAGGCCCTCAATCACACTGAATTTGCTCCTGCCTTGATCCTATAATTCCCAGTATTCAGAACTATGAGAAGAGAATTTCTGTTTGATAAGCCACTCACTCTAGTATTCTGTTATAGCAACTGATCACCATCTCTATATGCACTCATATACACATACATATCTATTTAAATTATCACACTATTCACAATCGATATTACAATATTAGCCATATTAAAAGCACTGCTGTTTTTCTGAAGAGGGAGATCAACGTAGCCAAGTCAAAGCTAGCACTCATCTTAAAAGCTGTAATCCTTGTTGTATCTACTCTTATATGGTCCTCACAGAATTGTAACCCTAAGGGTAAATCAGTTTGCTCTTTGTGAGTATATCCTATATGAGACTCTGAAGTTACAAACTCCATACTAACTCTTTTTAAAAAAAATTTTTTTTTTTTGACAGGCAGAGTTAGACAGTGAGAGAAAGAGACAGAGAGAAAGGTCTTCCTTCCGTTGGTTCACCCCCCAAATAGCCGCTATGGCCGGTGCTGTGCCGATCTGAAGCCAGGAGCCAGACGCTTCCTCCAGGTCTCCCATGCGGGTGCAGGGCCCAAGCGCTTGGGCCATCCTCCACTGCCTTCTGGGGCCACAGCAGAGAACTGGACTGGAAGAAGAGCAACCGAGACAGAACCGGCGCCCCAACCGGGACTAGAACCTGGAGTGTCGGCGCCACAGGTGGAGGATTAGCCTAGTGAGCCGTGGCGCCGGCCTATACTAAGTCTTTAAGTCAAGAAAAAGTTTCAGTTCACAACCCCAGATCAATTCCATGGCAACAGTTACCAGTCTTGCCATGTTTGTCATTGATTGTGGCAGGGAATTGCTCAGTAAACAAATGATTCAGTTGCTCCCCCACACTACAGCAACATATCTAACTTTAAAAAGTTTAGGGGCCAGCGCTGTGGTAAAGCTGCTGCCTGCAGTGCCAGATCCCACATGGACGAAGGTTCAAGGCCTGGCAGCTTCATTTCCAATCTAGTTCTTTGCTATGGCCTGGCAAAGTATTAGAAGATGGCCCAAGTGTGTGGGCCCCTGCACCTGTGTGGGAGACCTGGAAGAAGCTCCCAGCTCCTAGCTTCGGATTGGTAAAGCTCTGGCCACTGCAGCCATTTGGGGAGCAAAACAGCAGATGGAAGACCTCTCTCTCTCTGCCTCTGTTTCTCTGTAACTTTGCCTTTCAAATAAATAAATCTTTAAAAAAATATTTCTTTTATACAGAATAATTCCTAGCAGTTTATACAAACTTAAGTAGGTAAGAAGTGCTATACTTTGATAGAAGACACAATCTAACCCTGGGAAGCTACTAAAAATATACTATATAGGAAGGCTTTTCTGCTCTCTCTGATGTCAAACTTAGAGGCAGTGAATTATGTTGTTCTTAATGCATTTTTTTGTTAAAGTACCTAATAAAAATAGAAGATGGCTGCTGCTTCCTGCTGCCCTGTCCTTTCCCTACTGAAGGGGTTGGTGAAAGCATGATATGTACCACATGTTTACACAGAACACCAATTGTGGGTCAATAAATATTGTGAAGAAGAACACAAGGATAAAGCAGAAGACAAAAGGCTGGAAAGGCAGTCCTTAAAGCACATTAATTCTTTCCAGTAGCTGTAAACTTTTTATTTTCTAATTGGAGCAGGCACTATATGTATCAGTCAAGTCTAAATGCAAACTTGCTGTCCCTTCCAGGTAACTCAACTGCCCTTTCCAACAGGCTTCTGTACATTTAGGTAGAACCCAATCAAGAATATTTCATTTCAGCCTGGCACCAGGGAACAATGGCACTCATCCAGGCTCATGCAATTCAGATGTATGGTTTATGTGTACATACATCAAAATTGCCTGGGAAGATTGCTGAACTTGCTATACTCCTAGATTCTATACTGTGTAGGTACATAACTATACACATGATTTAGGCTCTCTAGGGGCTGAAGCTTGGAAACCTGCCTAACAATTTTCCACTGGAGGCTCTCATACAAGGCCACGTATTTGAAAACCACTTCTTCGGTTCAACACAAGAATGGATCTTGACAATCTTGCTCCACTGCTTTATTTTGTAACAGGAATTTAAATGACAGAATAAACTGCACATACCTAAAGTATGCAATGTGAAATTTTTGATACATATGCTTGGGAAACCACCACAACAATCCAGAAAATACACATACCCATCATCCCAAAAACTTTCCCAGTGCCTCTTTGTAATCTCACTACTCTACCTCTATGAAAAAAAAAAAAAATTGCCCACTTTCATGAAAATTACAATTAGTTGAAAACACAAACAAATTGCTTTTATAAGTAAATATTTAATATATGACACTGAAGAGAAAGGAAACATCTCAGGTATAAAATTATTTTATATAGGTTGGTTAACATGTCATTTTTCCGTTAAGTCGGTTGACATCAGAGCAGAAGTAAAAGGAGCAAGTAAGTGTGAATTTTTTAAGAGAAAAGTTCCAGGCCAACAGAAGTATACAGCAAGGACTAAGGCCTTTAGGCAGGAGTAGTCTGGTACATTTGAGTGATGGCAAGGAGACCAGTGACTACATTGCTGGAAGGAACAAGGGACCAAGACAAGATATGAAGCCAGAGAAGTAGTCACCAGACCAAATAAGGCCCTATAGGCCTTCAAAGGGATGCTAACTTTTACTATGAGTAAAAGAAACCTCTGGGAGGTGCTGACAAGTATGGCATGACCCGACTTTCATTTTAAAAGTAATAATTGGTGAAAATATGGAGGGTAGAGTTCTGGGGGGCAAGGGGATTTCAGCTCAAAGGCTAGCATGGTATCGAAGCAAGAGATAATGGTAACTTTGGCAAGTCACTGGCAGTGGAGGTGTCAATTAGGATGATGCTGCCTTGTGGGGCTGGCACAAGGCAAAGCAGGTAAAGCCACTGCCTGTGACACTAGCATCCCATATGGGCACTGGTTTGTGTTCTGGCTTTTCCATTTCTGAACCAGCTGCCTGCTAAAGCCATGGGAATGACAGCAGATGACCCAAGTGTTTGAGGCCCTGCCACACATGTGGGAAATCCAGATGAAGCACCTGGCTCCTGGCTTCAGCCTGGCCTAGCACTGGTCATTGCAGCCATCTGGGGGAGTGAACCAGGGGACAGAAGACATGCTCTCTCCCCCTCCCTCCCTCTCCTCTCTTTTAAATAAACAAATCTTTTTTCAAAAGTCTGTTTTGAGGGTAGTGTTTTTGAGATTTATTGACATCCGGTATTGGATTTGAATTACTGTGAAGTCAACAATGACTCCAAAATTATGACTTGAGAAATTAGGAAAAGTGAATTTAAATGAAAATCATCTGTGGCTTGCAGGCCTCTACATGAACTTCCGTAGCCAGATTGCTAAAGAACACTCTGCTCACGTGCCCCACTGTGGGGAGCAACCCGGACTAGACTAAGTTACTGGAATTAAGACTTATTCTATGCATCTGCTCTCCCACAATATGGCGCTGGGAGAGGAGAAAACAGCTTCTACGCAGCTGCCTCTTGCCAACTTGAGTGATGACCTCCAGGAGCTGATCCTGCTCCTGATTGGAGGAGAGCAGCGTACTCGGCGTGTGGGCAGCCGAGTTGGGATTGGTGGAAGAGGACTATAAAGGAGGAGAGAGACAACATGCACCAGGAACATCTAAGGGGAACATCTATCTGAAGGAACACCTGTGCAGCCCCCGAGAGAGCCGGCCGGCGGTGTGCCGCTCCCCCGCGGAAGTGGGGAAAGTGGCCAGGGGGAACTGCCCTTCCACGGAGGTGGAAGGGACGGTAGCCAACCCGGGAAGAACCAGCAGGAAACCCGGGGAGGGCCGAGCAGACGAAAGAACAGCGCAGGGTCCTGTGTCGTTCCTCCACAAAGACGGGGAGCGACACCCCACAATACATACCAGCAATATTTTCATTCATCAACATTGCTATGTTCTGACTTCTGGGCCTTCACAGATACTATTATCTTTGTCAGAAATACTTCCTTCTCTTTCTCACCTCCCCAACTTCCTACCAAGTCTGTCTCACATACTACTCAAGTTTCAGCTTGGAAAATACTCTGGGAACTGCTTCCTGACCCCTAAAACCTGGGGGAACTGTCTTGGCTATAAGGTTTCACAGCATCCTCTTCCTACCTTCATAATATCTTACCTTCTTATTGAAATGACTCTATTTTTCACTAGACTCTATGCTGATCTACTTTTTGATACTGTCAAACTTTTAAACTTTCATTAATTAGCTAAATGCCATTTCATTGTGGTTTTGATATACGTTTCCCTAATTATTAGTGTCTGGACCTCTTAGAGGGCTACTGGCCATTTGAAGTCCTTGTATCTTATGCCAATTTATCTCTTTTAACCACTTGTCTACGTCTGATTTTGGTATTTATTTGGAAGTTAATATTTAGTAATAATCTGGCAGTCACTTTTCAGGATTTATATTTGAGTTCAGTATTCACTTTTCTCCCAGCTCATTAAGGTGTAATTGGTGAATAAAAATTATCTGTATTCATGGGATAAAATATGACACTCTGATACATATATATGGATATATAGTGAAATAATTAAATGAAGTGAGTTAACATATTCAACACATCAAAAACATATATATATTTAAGGGGTAATATGTGATATCTCATTACATGTGTACATTATATATCAATTAGGATACGTATTTTTATCCTTTCAAACATTCAATGTCTCCATAGTGAACACTTCCCAAAGCCTATCTTCTAGATATTTTTGAGAGAAAAATATAGTGCATTATCTATAGTCACCCTATTGTGCAATAGAATACAAAAAATGATACTCCCAGCAAACCAGAACCTGGTATTTACCAATCAGCCTTTCCTTGTTCCTTCCTCTCCTCTTACCTTCCTAGCCTCTGGTTACCACCATTGCTTTTACCTTATACAAGATCACCTATATTTTTTAAGACTCTACATTTGAGTAAGATCATGTGGTACTGTCTTTCTGTGCTTGACTTATTTCTCTTAACATAATGATCTCTAGTTTCATCTACATTGCCGCAAATAACAAGATTCAATCCTTTTGAACTGTGTAATATTCTATCATGTATATGTACCCATTTTCTTTATCCATTCATTGGCGGATAGACATGTTAATTCTTGATTACTGTGAATGGCACTGCAAAAAATATGAGAATACAAATATCTCAACAGATGGATTTCATTTTCTTTGGATGTATACCCAGGAGTGGAGTGGAATTGCTGGATCATTTGGCAGCTCTTAAAGTTTTGTGAGGAATCTCCAAGTGTTTTCCAGAAAGGCTGTACTAATTTACATCCCCACCAACAGTGTGCAAGGGTTTCTTTTTCTCTACATCCTTGCCAACACTTGCTATATCTTCTTTTTGTAACAGCCAATCTTACTAGAGTGAGGTGATATCTCATTGAGGTTTTGATTTGCATTCCCCTGATGATTAGTGATGTTGAAAATTTTTTCAGGTATCCATTTCTATCTTCTTTTGAGAAATATCTGTTCACATCTACTGCTGATTTTTAAACTGCTTTTGTTTTTTGCTACTGAGTTGAATTCCTTTTATATTCTGAATATTGCTAGATGTGCACCTTCAAAATATTTTCTTCCATTCTGTAGGTTGTTTCTTACCTCTGATAACTGTTTTCTTTGGCTGTTCATGTTTTTTAGTTTGATGCAATCCCATTTGTCTATTTTTCCTTTGGTTTCCTATGTTCTGGGGGTCATATCCCCAAGAAATCTTTGCCTAGATCAAGGTGAAGGATATGTTCCCCTACACTTTCTTCTAGGAATTCTATGGTTTAAAGCCTTAAGATTCACGTTTGTTGTGTGAAATATAAGGCGAGTCTACAGGTAGGAGTTTGGCAAAAGTTAGGCTGCCACCTGGGATGTCTACTTGCCATATCAGACAACAAAGTCTCTCATCTATTGGTTAACTTGCTAAATGACCATAACAGCTGGGGCCAGGAAAGGCAAAAGTCAGGAGCAGGAACTCAAAGCTGGTCTCCCATACAAGGTAGCAACACAATGAATTGGGCCAATACCTGCTACCTCAGAGCACGTGTATTATCAACTCAAAGCTGGTTTACCATACAAGCTAGCAACACAATGAATTGGGTCATTACCTACTACCTCAGAGCACGTGTATTATCAAGAAGTTAGATGGGTACTGGAGCCAGGTCTTGAAATCAGGCACTCCAATATAGGATGCAGTGTATCAAGAGGTGCTTGGTGACCTGTCCTGTTAAGTAAGCATTCTTCTCCTTCTCTCTGCTCTGATACTGAAAACTCATATTGGTTCACTTGATGATGTTCTTTATGTACCACATGCTTTTGCCTTTTCTTTTTATTCCTCTAAGTAAATTCAAATGACCAGTCTTCGAGCTCATTCCTTCTTTCTTCTGCTTGAAGTGTCTGCTGTTGAGAATGTCTATGGATATTTCCAGTTCCATTAGTGAGTTCTTTAGCTCCAGGGTGAGCTTGGAAGTTGGGTCCATAGGGGCATGCTTCAGTTCCAGGATAGTAGAGGCTGGTCTGGAACCTGAGTCAAAAGGATAAAGCCTGCCACCAGAGTCCACTGGAGCTTGTATAACTATGGGTCCAGTCAACTAATGCTTGGTTCCATGATACCTGGCACTGAAGTGGGCCTAAAGGCTGGTTCTGCTGGTACTGGCTTGGAGTTTGGGGCTGCAGTGGCCCCACTGATATTAGACGATGGCCTGAACTCTTGGACTATAGGAGACAGCCAGTTTCTGGGGCCAGGATTATGCCTCGGGATGGTAGACAGTATAGGGTCTAGAACCATGTGGGCCAGCTTTGAACACAGAATGAACTGAAGAGTGAATCTGAAGAGACCAACCTAGAGCATAGAGCTGCAGGGGCTGGCCTAGCACTAGGTTCACTGGAGCACACCTGCTACTAGAGTCTGAAGTGAAGATACTTTAAAAAATTTATTTATTTGAAAGTCAGAGTTACACAGAGAGAGAGGAGAGACAGAGAGGTCCCCCATCCGATAGTTCACTCCCCAATTGGCCACAACGGCCAGGACTGCACTGATCTGAATCCAGGAGCCAGGAGCCTCCTCCAGGTCTTCCATGCGGGTGCAGGGGCCCAAGCACATGGGCCATCTTGTGCTTTCCCAAGCCATAGCAGAGCTGGATCGGAAGTGGAGCAGCTGGGTCTCAAACTGGCGCCCATATGGGATGCTGGCGCTTCAAGCCACGGCGTTAACCTACTATGCCACAGCACTAGCATGAAGATACTTATGAGCTGTGCTACCGGAGCAGGGAAGAGGTCACACATGTAATGTGAAACCATCCTTCCCATCCTCTCCATCTTTTCTTACTTCTGAGCAATAGTCTAGCACTTCATTTCCTCACTTGCATCCCTTAGCTCTTACAAAGGTATTATCATGCATGGATAGTTGTTCATATTGATGAACCTCCAAGGGGATGAGGGGTGGAAAGTCCTATCCTACCCTCCTGCCGACGTCGCTCCTCTACACATTTCGAATGCTGCTTTGTCGTCAGTTCGGAGACAAATATCACAGGAATGTGGCATGACTTTTCACATTGTATGGTTACTTTTGATGAAAACATTTAATTCTAACCTAAAATTCATTCACTTTTGCCTCTAGAAGTTGAACTTATTTGTCTTGAGAAAATCTTCATTAACAAAATTTGTCACAGAACACAACTGGACTCAAACTTGTTACGAAAGACTGGCCACAGAACTCCCTGGAACTTTCTGACACTATTAGGTATAAAAGAGAAACAATGGGGGCCAGCACTGAGTTGTTCCATCTGCAGTGCCAGCATCCCATATAGGTGCCAGTTTGAGTCCTGGCTGCTCCTCTTCTGATCCCAGCTTTCTGCTACGGCCAGGGAAAGTAGTGGAAGAAGGCCCAAGTGCTTGGGCCCCTGTACCACCTGGAAGACCAGGACAGAGCTCCTGGCTCCTGGCATCAGATCAGCCCAGCTAAGGCTGTTGCAGCCATTTGGGAAGTGACCCAGCAGATGGAAGACCTTTCTGTCTCTCCCTCTCTGTAACTCTACCTCTCAAATAAATAAAGCTTTAAAGAGAGAGAGAAACAACAGCTGATAACTACCGAGTTGAGTAAACAAATACACCTATATAGTAGTCCACTTTACCCTCAGGAGATATTTCCAACACCCTAGGAAATATCTGAAACCACGGAAGTACTGAACCCTAAATATTACTGGAAAACTGTTACAAAATAGTGATGAGTGTATATATTTGAGGTATCTGCATTAAATCTGTGACAAAATATTTGTGAGGGCTGGTAATGTGGCATAGTGGGAAAAGCCAGTGCTGTTTCAAGAACCGACTGTTGCACTTCTGATCCAGCTCTCTGCTACAGCCTGGGAAAGCAGTGGAAGATGGCCTAAGTTGTTGGCCTCCTGCACCCGCATGGGAAGACCTAGAGGAAGCTCCTGGCTTCTGGCTTCAGATTGCCCCAGCCAACTGGGGAGTGAATCAGTGGATGAAAGACCTCTCTCTGCTTCTGTTTCTCTGTGTAACTCTTTCAAATAAATACATAAATATTTAAAAAGAAAAGAAAATTGTGCTTTTACTAGCCATATCACAAGTAATAATGTTACTGTCTTATTTTCAATATTATTTATAATGTTAGGAAATTATAAATTTATTAGAAGTTAATGACTTCAAGTTTATGGATCTCCTGAATTCTCTTCATGAAATCCTAGGTCAAGAACATCTGGCATTAAGAGACCATGACAGGGGCCAGCGCCGTGGCTCACTTGGTTAATCCTCCGCCTATGGCGCCGGCATCCCATATGGGCACTGGGTTCTGGTCCCGGTTGCTCCTCTTCTGGTCCAGCTCTCTGCTGTGGCCCAGGAAGGCAGTGAAGGATGGCCCAAGTGCTTGGGCCCCTGCACCCGCATGGGAGACCGGGGGGAGGCACCTGGCTCCTGGCTTCGGATCAGCACAGCGCCGGCTGTAGCAGCCATTTGGGGGGTGAACCAACGGAAGGAAGACCTTTCTATCTTTCTCTCTAACTCTGCCTGTCAAATTAAAAAAAAAAAAAAAAAAAAGAGAGACCATGACAAAATAATTTCAGAGACATATATGCAAGATTAGCTTTCTTGATTCACAGAAGTTCTATGAGATTTAATAAGTATTTTCATATGAGGGAAAGGCAGCAGTGAGATAGTTCAATTACAAATTATTGGTAGAGCAGAGAACTGAGGAGAATGCAAGTTCAAACCTTGTTTTGCTAATTTATTTACTGTATTATCTTGGGAAAAGTTGCTGAAGTCTCATTTTTCCAGTCTATTAAATGGAAATAGGGCCGGCGCCGTGGCTCAATAGGCTAATCCTCCACCTTGCGGCGCCGGCACACCAGGTTCTAGTCCCGGTCAGGGCGCCGGATTCTGTCCCGGTTGCCCCTCTTCCAGGCCAGCTCTCTGCTATGGCCAGGGAGTGCAGTGGAGGATGGCCCAGGTGCTTGGGCCCTGCACCCCATGGGAGACCAGGAAAAGCACCTGGATCCTGGCTCCTGCCATCGGATCAGCGCGGTGCGCCGGCTGCAGTGGCGGCCATTGGAGGGTGAACCAACGGCAAAGGAAGACCTTTCTCTCTGTCTCTCTCTCTCACTGTCCACTCTGCCTGTCAAAAATAAAAAAAAAATAAAAAAAAATTAAATGGAAATAGTAACTGTCTACATCTTTCAGTTGTGACAATTATAAACATTCTATCTTTGTTGGCCAATTACTTGTACTGCGGCTATCCATGTGGGAGATCCAGATGGAGTTCTGGTCTACTCACTTCAGCCACTGTAGCCATTTGGGGAGTGAACCAGCTGATGCAAGATCTCTCTCTCTCTGCCCCTCTCTAACCACACCTTTCAGATAAAGAAATCTCAAACTAGGAAGAAAGAAAATGGATTATCTGAAAAAAAAAAAAAAATCAACCTACTGTTTAATAAAAGGACTCCTTAGATTTCAATAAGAACTTATTTTTAAATAATACAATTGGATTACTTAAAAGCAAGAGGACAGTGGTTGCAAGGTGAATAAAAAAAGAAGGGGGGCATTCTACTTTAAACTATGTATATGTCTTCACGTTAGAATTGTGAATCTTCAGACAACGTTTGAGTTCTAGGCATACCTTTTTTTAATGGGTGTAACTGCCGAAATCTACTCGAGTACAGATCATTAAATGAAACAAACCTGCGTAGTATGATGTTGACAAGCACATGATCTAAATTCGAGAGATTATTTCAGATTTTCTAAGAACTAGACATTGGAAAATAGCAAGATGATTAGGTAAGTCATATCCAGTTGTTTTAACATAATATGACCGTCATTAAAATGTTAGTAATAGCAACGCAGAAAATATTTTGAAATGTTAACTGCAGGAGCTGGTTAAGCCCTGAGCTCTCCTTTGGCACTACTACTAAATTTAAATTATATTCTAGTCTAACCACAAAGGTTTATACCTTGTAGATAATATGTTTTCCTAGGTCCAAATTGCACTCCTTAACAGCAAATATCATTTGTTACTAATCATTTAATTTACCTTACCCTATTACAGTTGAAATTTTACCTAAACTCTTAATCTCTTTAAACTCCCTTCCACAACACAATCATCTGTAAGCAAACTAGTTTAAAATCTTCACAGTACATGACCATGAAAAATTATCTGATGTTCTAGAGTTATTTTCTACTGTTTCATCATCTCATCAGAGTATTAGCACGAAAAAACTACAACTTCAAAGCATTTGAAGAGCAAAATTAGGGTCATTAAATAAATTGCTAAATTATTACTAAGTCTATGACTAACAAGATCTGAGATTAATATTAGTTTCTTCTTAGAATCTACTGATCCACTTTAATCAGAAAACTTGATTTTGGAGACATTACATTAGAATATAACATTTCTGAACAGCTGGACACAGACAATAAAACTAAGATAGGAAACAGCAAATGACGACACATTTAGTTTCTAAAAGTAAAATAACACAATAACTGTTTAGCAATCAAAGTCACAGCCAGGTAGCTATTATATATCACTCTGATTAAAGTATAGCATTAAGAAAGCATTATCACATTAGCCAACAGAACAGTGTGATGTGTAATTTTAAGAAAGCGCCTCTGCTACTCTTTACATCTGTATCTTGGAGGTAATCAATTTACAGGAAATTAGCTTTAGCAATGATCCTAACTGGAATCTGGGTCCTTCAAGACTCATAAAAGGATAAAAAGGTCTTTACTACAGAGATACTAATACTGAGTAAGTACTAAAGAGGACAGTTTGAAGAGCAATGAACAGTATTACCAATATGTGTCTTTATTATTAAACTTAACTATTCTAAAGGACATGAATATTTAAAGCTGACTGACAAAGTATCTTTTACTAGTTCCAAAAATGTAATTTGGGGGAAAAAAAACCTAGCCATTAAAATTATAAAGCTATGGACAAGTCAAACTGCAAAATTATAAGACCCTCAACAGCAAAATCTAAAGAAAAGTTAAACTTCCATAAAAAGCTGCATGCTGGCACACAAAAATTTTTACAAATTCAAATAATAATAGCAGGAGGGGAAAAGAGAATCTATTAAATTAATGATTTGAAGTCTCACTTTACACCAGGATAAAAATGGAAAAAAGTGCTTGTAATATCCATGTAGTTACCAAAAATATGTAATTAGGTAGGATAATCTAAAGCAGGGTTTGGGGAAGTCCCAGTGCTGCAGGATGGCTGCAATTCCACACTGAGCATGGTATCAATGGACAAGATCTGTAACCTCCCCTGACAAATGGGATAGGTGGAATATGTTACTGCCAGGCTCCATACACTGAAAAGCACCAGGCCCAAAACTCATGTGACTTTTACACCCAAGACATCATGATTTGTAAACTCTTTACACAGAATGGAAAATCGTAACTTCCAAATTCCATTACTGATTCAAAAAATTTCACTAAAAAACTATTTAAGATATTCCATTATTATGTGTCTTAGTTAGGAAAAAAAGACGTGAAACAATAATCAAAAGTATTTTTTCATCTAAGGCTCCAGACAACTAAAAAATGTGATAAGGAAACTGGAAATTTAAAATAGTCAATATCACTTGGGAAAAGTTTATCAAACTCAGAAACAATTTTCAGTAAGAATAACACAAAGTTCAAATCTTATGTCAACAGGAACGACACCAGATTTAAACCACATTCACTATGAAGAACTAGACAACTAGTGTGTCCCCACATATTAAAAAAAAAAAAAAAAAGCTGGCTGAGGATGGGGACAAGTGGGGAGGCAGACAGTGGAGACCTCTGGAAGATGGAATCTCTTCTCTCTGCTGGTCCTAGAAGAGAAAAGAGACACCAATAAGCATCAACACACTGTCGGAATTCCTCCCCATCACAGACCCACCAGTCCACAGCTGTTTCTCAGTGTTACAGCAGCTTTGCCTTCCAACATGGCATTTAATGCCAAGAGAATGTCAAGAACACCACCTTTCCTAGCTTGATTAAAAAAAAAAACTATAAAAATTACTTCTGTGGTTATAATGTGCATCAAATAAGGCTGAGAGCAGTCAGACTGAAAGTAATACTTTTTATCATCCTATGAAAAATAACTTTCCAAATAATACTTCTTATCACCCTATGAAAAATAACTTTCCAAAGCTATGGCACTCAACTATTTGAAATTATAGAGAGGCCATTAAATATAATTGAAAATATCTGAATTCTCCATGAGTGGGCATGTGTGTTTGTGTTTCTGTATATAAAGCATGTGGCTACAGCCAAATATTTATTTTCTAACTATTGCTTGTGATTCTTAGTCAATATATGCAGATCATGAAGAGGATGGAGAGATGGAGCTGTTTACATCAGAATGATGAAGGGCAATTAATCAACTTGTACAATTTGGAAAAAGGTTATCCTTGTTCAGGAAAGAAGCCCTAAAACAAATGAATCAAAAAATAATGACCTCAAATAACAATTGAGATTTACAACAGTAGACCACCCCCTCAATTCTGCAATACAAATAGATTTCTGTGGAATTTGCTTTTCCTAAGTAGTTTCAAACCAAGTGGAAAATTCTTACAGACACCACTACAGCTTACTCAACCCTAACTCTGAAGCACTGTGACTTTTCACATATCCTGGTGAAGCCCTAGTCACTGGAAGGAATGCTTAAATTCAGTCACCCACGATGAAGATCCATCTGTACACAATGGGGAGCTGACTGGGAGAATTAAGCAGCATCTGCGTTTACTTGTTACTGATTCCTTTCTTCCAGGTACTGTGTAGGCACCCGGGGCACAAACAAACAAGTAAAAGGAGTCTGACTACGCAGAACAAGCACTGAAAGTCCACTACCTGCAGCCCTTAACGTTTGAAAACACGTACTTCTAAACTCATTGGGTCTGGGGCAAGCCAACATATTTTTATCTTCTCGGGTTGGGTTTTACAACGGAGACAAAGTACACGTCGGAAGGATGAAGCGTTCCCGGGCAACACAGTGCAGATGGGTTGCAGCTGTACCTCCCGTATTTGCAAAGCGCTTGCCAGCAACGGAGCCCAAAGAGACAGTGACTCTTAGGCCCATCGCTTTAGGGAGGTTACAGAAAAAAGACTGAGGAATCGGGGCGAATATCTTAATTTTGTGAAACCGCCTGGAGTTTTAAGAGCTGGACCTTGGCAGCACCATTAACAAAAGAATTCAGAAACTCAGCCACTAGCAAGCCATGCGGACAACACCTACTCATCGAAACGCCAATATTCAAAACAAAACCAAGGGTTTGACCAAGCACACCACGTGTTTCCCAGCGCCTCAAGTGTCTTCCTAAATCACTCAGCTGCACCCGCGGCAGAGGCGGACCCTTCCGGCGCGGGAGCCGCGAGCCGCGCACGTCGATGCGCTCCGGGATGAGGCGGATGCGACCCTCGGGCCCACGTTCACGGCCAAGGTGGGCAGGCCTCGCCCAGCCCGGCCGCGCCGCTGCCCACGAGCCCGCGGCCCAGCCACCCCGGCGTTCCTACCTCACGCCGCTGCTCCGAAAGCCCCGGGACGCGGGCCCGGCCTGTCCCCGGGCCCCCGCCGGCACGCGGCCCAGGCGGCCGCCGAGCAGCGAGAGGCCGCGGGCCGGCAGCGCCATGGCAGCGGACCGCCAGCCCTAGCCCCCGGGCTCCTCCTCCGGCCGCTCGCTCAAGTCCTCACAGCAGGCTCGACTCCGCCACCGCGCGGCAGGAAGGGAGCGCGAGTCGGGGAAGCGGGCCCGCCGGCCGGGCGCCACGCGGGGTGGGGACCGTGGCGGGGAGGGGCCGAGAGGATGCCGGGCCATAGGGGGCGGGGCCAGTAGCCGAGCTCCGCGCGGGCCCGAGGGCGGGCCGTCAGGGGCGGGGCCAGTAGCCGAGCTCCGCGCGGGCCCGAGGGCGGGCCGTCAGGGGCGGGGCCAGTAGCCGAGCTCCGCGCGGGCCCGAGGGCGGGCCGTCAGGGGGCGGGGCCAGTAGCCGAGCTCCGCGCGGGCCCGAGGGCGGGCCGTCAGGGGCGGGGCCAGTAGCCGAGCTCCGCGCGGGCCCGAGGGCGGGCCGTCAGGGGCGGGGCCAGTAGCCGAGCTCCGCGCGGGCCCGAGGGCGGGCCGTCAGGGGGCGGGGCCGGGAGTTGCGGGGAAAGGCGCGCGGCTGTGGAGAGTGTCTGTGTGGCCCGGGGACTCTGCCGCCCGTAGTCCCATTGCGAAAGCGCGCGGAAGATGTTTTAACTAAACAATTCACACACCACGCCACACCTTCCCCCGAACCAGAGTTTCTGCCCAGCGGTCTCGGTGGCTGCACTTGACTGCGAGCAGGGACGATGCCATGGGTTCTTTGTTTCCCACGCTTTTTGTGCGGCCTTGGGAGCTAGAGAAGCAAAGATGGGAGGCGTGGAGAAGGAAGGGGACGCGACTGAGGAAGGCCTGGACGCTAGGGTTTCTACGGCTCTGCTTCATCATCTCTACTTGTGGAGGGAAAGGTGGGCGTCCCCGTGGTTTCCTGAGTCAGGGTCGTGATTTAGTGCAGGCGCCCTGCGTGGGGCGGTGCGGTTGTATGAGAAAGCAAAGCATCTGCTCCCTCAGAAAATGAACTATCAGGCCGTCCGTTCGTCGTGCCCAGATTTGGCTATTGGGGAGTGACCCAGTATGTATTCTCTTTCTCTTTTCTCTCTCCCCACCCCCTATTTGCTTTTCAAATAAATACACAAATAAATCTTTATTAAAAAGAGAGAGAGAAGCTAAATAAGGAGCTGATATATCAAGAAAAAAATCAGCTGAAGAATAAACAAGTAAGGATGCGGAGACCCAGGAGTGAAGCCAGAGCAAATCCAGATGAGTAGCTATGGTCTGAGCTGAAGCAGTGGCCCAAAGAGCTGAAGGAGGTTGTCTTGACAGTGTGGATCAGAGTTGTCAAATTGCAGAGGACATTTTAAGATCATTATGTTATTGGCTTAAGACAGACACACTGGTGCTTTAAGCTTGCCTCTTATTGTAAATGTTGCATGTGTCTGTCTAGGAAATTTTTCAATGAACTCTTCCAAATGATGTTTTCTCCAGGGAACTGCCAATGAGGGGGGAAAAGCCATATCCTGTTTAAAAACAGATATTAATATAAATTGTTAAAATTAACTTAGAAAAGTAAAAGATCAACATAGAAAAGGAAAATAAGGTAGTGGCAAAATAGAACTATAAAACTTACCAAAGCAAAATTTTACAAACCCTGAAAATGACCATTTTTAAAAATCTTTGAGATGTTGGAGTAAGATTTTTGCAGATAAAAATAGGAAATTATTGAACAGTATCATTTAAAAATGTAATTATGAGGACATTAAAGAAAACATTGTTGATATAATTTGATGGTATTTAAAGGGAAAACGTTAATGCAAATAAACAAAAACCTAAGGATAGGCTAGTATAGGAAGTAAGTCAATCACATAAATAAGGAAAATAAGATAAAGAGTATTTGATAAAATTCAATAACCTTTCTTGATAATATTTAATAAAGTGGACATAAAAAGGTCTCTGATGTAGACGGGCATTTGGTGCAATAATTAAGATGCCACTTGGGTTGCCCACATTCCATTTCATAGTGCCTGGTCTCATGTCCCAGCTCTGCCTCCTGGGAGGCAGTGGTGAAAGTTTAAGTAACTGAGTCCCTGCCACCCACATGGGAGACTCAGGTTGAGTTCCAGGCTTTTGGCTTTGTACAGGCCCAGCACCAGCTGTTGTGAGCAATTGGTGAGTGAACCAGCATATGGAAAAGTCTTCTCTGTGTGTGTGTGTCTCAATCCCTTTGACATTTCTCCAAAAAGATATATAAATGGCCATGTAAAAAGGCGCTCAACATGATTAATCATTTTGAAAACACAAATCTAGATCACAACGTGATACTACTTCACATCCAGTAGAATGTCTACTATTAAAAAATTATCCATGTTGGGAAGATATGAAGATATTGGAGCCTTTTTAGGGTTCTGTTAGTGGTAATATAAAATGTTGCAGTTGCTATTGAAAACAGCATTAGTAGTTACACAAAAATTTTAAAACATATCCATTATATGATCCAGCAATTCCACTTGTAGGTATGTACCCAAAGGAAATGAAAGAAAGATCTCAAAGAGGCGTGTGTATATCCATGTTAGTAACAGCATTATTCACAATAGCCAAAAGATGGTAGCAACACCAGTGTCTATTAACTGATGAGTAGGTGAACAAAATATGGTATGTACTTGCAATGGAATCATTTTGCTTGTGACCTAGATATTGACTTTATTATTTTTAATGAATTTATCGGTACATTAGACTTTCAGGATCACAGCAAATGTATGATAATCACTACAATACCATTCTTATTAGTTCTCATGTTAATGTGATATTAACACAAAGAGAATATATTCAATGTAGTTCATAGATAAAATTCTAAGAATATAATTATACTTCCCTTCCTCTTTCTTTCCTTCCCTTCCTCCATTTTTCCTTCTTTCTTTCCGTCTTTCATTTTTGAGATAGTGTATTTTTAATTTACACTATAGTCAAAGGCTACTTGCAATGGAATTTTCTTTAACCCTGGAATGGAAAGGAATTCTGGCACAACATGAATGAAATTTGAGGACATTATGCTAAATGACGTAAGTCAGCTATCACAAAAACAAATGCTGTGATTCCACTTTGATGGGGTACTTATAGTAAACAAATCCATATAGATTGAAAGTAAAATAGTGGTTTCCAGGGGCTTGCTAGAGTAGGGAATGGAGGGCTGTTGTTTAATGGGTGCAGAGTTTCTGTTTTGTGGGATGAAAAGAGTTCTGGAGTCTGATTGCAAAGCAAAGTGAGTATACATAACACTATGGAACATGACCAGACATTTAAAATGATTGTGATGGATATTATTAATTATGTTATTTTTCACAGCTAAAATTTTTTAGAAAGCCAAAGTTAGTGGCAAATGTTTTGTTAATTTTTTACTTATTTATTGGAAAGACAAAGTAAGAGAGCAAGAGAGACAGACGGACAGGTAAACAAAGCTCCCATCTTCTGGTTCATTCAATAAATGCCTGCATCGACTGGGATTTGGCCAAACTGAAGCCAGGAGTGGAGAACTCAATCTGCATTGAGTGGCAGGGACCCAAGTACATGAGCCACAACCTGCTGCCTTCTTGGGTGCACTTTGGCAGGAAGCAAGAATGGAGAGCAGAACCAAGACTAAAACCTAGGCACCCCAGTATGGGATGCTGCAGGCATTTAAGAAGTGAACCCATGGACAGAAAATCTCTCTCTATACACAACACAATCATTTCTAAGAAGAAAACCACAGACCAATATCCCTCAACAACATAAGTCACAAAAATCATCAAAAAAGCAAACTAAATGTTGCAAATATTAAAAGTATAATATATCATGACCAAATACATTATTTGGGGGAATGTAAATCTGGTTCAGTATTCCATAATCATCCAGTGTAATTCACCGTGGAAAAAGATTAAACAAGAAAAAATAGTTTGTTCAAATAGATATAGAAATAGTACCTGGGGTTGGCATTGTGGTATAGAAGGCTCTACTTCTTATCCAGCTCCCTGTTGATGTACCTGGGAAAGCAGTGAAGGATGTTCCAGGTCCTTGGGCCCCTGCTACCCATATGGGAGACCTGGAGGAACTCCTGGCTTTTGGTTTCTGTCTGTCTCAGCCCTAACTGTTGTAGCCATTTGGGGAGTGAACAGATGGAAGATCTCTCTCTCTCTCTCTCTCTCTCTCTCTCTCTCTCTCTCTGTAACTCTGCTCTTCAAATAAATAAATCTTGGGAGAAAAAAAAAGGAAGAAAGAAAAAGTGTCTGACAAGGCCCATGAATGCAGAGGAGAGGGAAAGGCTTAGTCAGTCCATGATGAAATCTAGGTCCTTGGCTTAGGCAGGTGGGTGAATTGGGTATAAAGCAAAGTGATAAAGAGAGGAACAGTGGGCTCCCCATGTGAACTCCAGGGGGAGCTAACTGAATTAGAGTGGTTATGTGTTAGCTTTGGCAGGACGAAGAAAGAGCATATCCCTGATGATTCAGAGAAAGCAGCCTGGCAGGGAGCAGCAGTCAGGAAGTCTGTGACCTGATTAATGTGTCCTGGGGAAGAAATGCACTCCACCCAGAAACACACAGAGGGGCTCTTTCTTGAGATTTCGTGTCTTGGCATTCCACAGAGGCTGGGTGCAACCAGGGTGGGGCTGGCTACTGCTAACTGAAGTGGAAATAAAGGAAGAAAATACAGATAACAATCCTGGCATGGGTCCCAGGCTCTGCTATTGACAGGTTTTATAACCTTGAGCAAGTCACTTAATTTTTTCTTTGCTCATTTCCTTTCACTAATAAATCCTATTAAAAATGAAATGATGGTTATCAGAATACTTTATTAACTAATTAGTACTCGCAGGGTCAGGGAATGTTTCTTAAATAAAGGGATTATAAGTAAAAATTAATCAAGTGAACAGACTAAAAGTTGGGGAGATGAGAGATGCCCCAGTTAGAGGGAACAGCACATGGTCAATTCAGGGAAGAACTGTTTGATAGGGGTTTCATAAGGAAGAAATGAGGAAACCTAAATTATAAGCAATTGCTTATAATTGCTGCTGCTCATCTAGCTAACAAGGGTCTGACCTGGGAACTGAGCTTGTCTGCACAAGCATTTTAACTACTAAGCAGCATCCCTTTAGCATCGCACAAAAGAGGAGGACCATTGCTAAGGGCAATACAGAAATAAAACTTCTTAGGAGGTCACATAAGGGCTTGTTCTCTTGAGCTCGCTTTTAAAAATTCATGGTGAAAAGTGTTGAACTGAGAATCATCTTCAGAAAGTTCATGGAACATGTGTATTATGAGAAAATTATGTATTAATTTTAAAAATTTTGCACCAAAATAAATAATTTTAAATCCAATTTTGTAGGAACTCTTTGGAGTACTCATAAAATCAGACCACACACACACAAAATATATAGGGAAGCTAAACTTAGTCAAATAAGCCAATGTTCAAAATATTAATCCTGTTTTTATTCTAGTTCTCTAGAAATATAGAGAATATCTTGAAATAGGGTTTGTGACTAACACAAAACAAAACTTTGGTGATTAGCTCTCTCTTGTAAACTTGCTTATTATTCACTAAATAGAAAGTGAGCTCTGAAAATCTGCAGTAATTTCACTTGTTTTTCAAAAACTCCAGATCAGTACAGTTTCATACTAAGTGAATTCTATTGTAATTTATACAGAGACTGGATGAACTGGTTTGTTCATCCCTCTTCCCTAGAGCACTGACCATGGTAGACTGCATCAATTCATTGTTAAGATCTCTGTCCCTTGTGTGCTGATGCTTTTCTGTGAGGTGTTAAAGGGTAGACTTATGTTTATTTTTCTGGCCTGTTATTTGACAGGATTCCTTAAAAAAGGCTTGCCGTCTCTGGGGACCATGAAGGGCATCATCCAGCACTTCATCCAACAGAACCTGCTGAAGTATCCCAGGCCATGGTGGCAGGGTAGCTGGCTATTTAATAGTTCACCCTTTGTTTGTAGTGTTCCCATCTCAGTATTATTCCTGTTCACTTCCCAGGTATACACTTGTACCTCAATCCCTGTCTAAGGGTCTTTCTTCACTATCCCATTACTACCCAACAATTTGCTGACTATGCTTGGACTTGAATTTCTGGCAACACTATGTTGGAGATAAAGAATTTCCTCCAAAGGAAGAGAAAAAAGAAATGTTGTTCTGTGTTTCTGTTCTCATTTAAATTAATTATGAAGTTTTCAACCAAATCTTGAAGATTCCTAGGACATTCATTAAGTATGAATGTGACCATCTCATCATTTGATCTAGAGTGAAATTCCAGGATTTAAATATATTATAACCCAATATTAATTTATGATTTCAAAAGAAACTCAAGAAATTATCAATAGCAAGTAATTAGCTTAATTTCATAAAAGCTATAAAATGCATCCAATAAATGATTTACTCAATGGTGAAATGTTTTGGAGATTTTTTGAGAAGAAGGTTAAGAAGGACTGCTATCAACACTTTGATTCAATCATGTGTTGAAGATTCTAATCAGTATGGATCAGAAGTGCAGCAGCCTGGACTTCAACCGGTATCCATATGGAGTGCTGGCACTGCAGGCAGCAGCTTTACCTGCTACGCCACAGCGCCAGCCCTTGAACATATTTTTTAAGTTTGCTAAATCATATTTCATATTTTGAAAGTTTTCCATTCAAGTGTATAGACTTATAAATAATCTAGAACAATCATGTATCTTTACTTATGAATATGTCTGTTTGCACATCAGGATGAAATATACAAATTCTAGTTTTGCCTTACTCATGTTCCCATGTCAGATACTTTTGTTTATTTTTGGTAAGGTACATGATAATATCTATAAATGAAAACTTGAAGACTGAGAAATTTAATTTCTTGCACTAAGTATAGTGTCCAAAGCTTCAGTCTCTGGTGCTCTTAGTCTAGGGAATTTTGTTACCTTTTCTCTCTCTCTTTCTTTCTTTCTTTCTTTCTTTCTTTCTTTCTTTCTTTCTTTCTTTCTTTCTTTCTTTCTTTCCTTCCTTCCTTCCTTCCTTCCTTCCTTCCTTCCTTCCTTCCTTCCTTATTTCTTTGAAGATTTATCTGTTTGAAAGGCAGAGTTACAGAGAGGCAGAGAAAGAGAGAGGTCCTCCATCCTCTGGTTCACTTCCTCACTTCCCAAATAGTCAACAACAGCCAGAGCTGCACCTATCCAAAGCCAGGAGCCAGGAGCTTCTTCTGGGTCTCCCAGGTGGGTACAGGGGCCAAGAGACTTGGGCCATCTTCTACTGCTTTCTCAGTCCATAGCATAGAGCTGGATTGGAAGTGGAGCAGCTGGGGCTTTCGTGAAATGGTACCTCCCCTCTTGTTCCACCTTAAAAAAATTTCTTTTCAGCTACAAAAGGAAGATTTGGGTATTAATTGGATGTTTTCAATAACTTCAGGAGAAATTTCTTTAAATGCATGAATATATTAATAACACTGCATCCCTTAGCTGTCACAAGCATCAGCTATGTGACAGAAGATTAGAAAAATTGAGTGTACATTGAGATTTAATGCTATAACTAGTACTCAAACAGTATTTTTCACTTTATGTTTCTGTGTGGGAGCAAACTGTTGAAATCTTTACTTAATGTATGCTAAACTGATCTTCTGTATATAAAGAGAATTGAAAATGAATCTTGATGTGAATGTAAGGGGAGAGGGAGTGGGAAAGGGGAGGGTTGCGGGTGGGAAGGACGTTATGGGGGGGAAGCCATTGTAATCCATAAGCTGTACTTTGGAAATTTATATTCATTAAATAAAAGTTTTTAAAAAAAAAGAAAAGAAAAACTGAATGAAGTTTAAGGATAGCCATGTTGCCTAACTCTTGGTTTAACATTTTCAATGCATAGAGAAATCAGAGTGTGGGATTAAAAATCGAACATCGACCAGGGCCTGTGTTGTGGTGGAGCAAGTACACGGACAGCACTTCATATCCCTGCTGCTCCACTTCTGATCCAGTTGTCTGCTAATGGCCCGGGAAAGCAGCAGTGAATCATCCAGGTGCTTGGGCCCCTGCCACCAATGTGAGAGATGTGGATGAAGCTCCTGGCTCCTGGCTTCAGCCTGGCTCAGCCCTGGCAGTTGGGACCATCTTGGGAGTGAGCCAGTAGATGGAAGAGCTCTCTCTCTCTCTCTCTCTGTCTCTCTCTCTCTCTGTTTCTCCCTCTCTGTAATTCTGACTTTCAAATAAATAAATGAATCTTTAAAAAAAATTCAACATTAACAAGAAACAGTCACGGAGAAATTACAAAAAGTTCAATTATGTGCCAATGTCATAATAAATATGCATTTATTGAATTGCTACTATGAAATAGTGTCAGGCATATCACAGCAAATTCCATCCCTTACATTTTTATTGTCATTAATACAAGATTCTATGTCAGTATAAAAGAGCTGTTTCACTCTGGTGAAAATTTATTAACAGGATAAATAGATGTAACATCTCAGTTGGATGTAAAAATTCCCTCTACTAACCAACATTAAAATAACTACCTAAGGGCCTTGCAGTAATATTACTGCTATGACCCTTACTAAGAGAAATACAGATCCTTATAGTCATAATTTCAAAGATTTTTTTTTGTTTCTACACATATTTCTTTGGCAATTGACAGCACACATGCTGTCCTGATTTAATTTTAGGTACTTTGCTACTTTTTGCTTTGCTTCAAGCCAAAAAATAATCTCTCTAGATTTTGTTTTACCTTTTATGTGTTGCTCCATTACGTAAAAAAGAAAGATAAACTTTGTAAGGGCTTACTGCAGAAGAATGTGAGATTTCAACAGGCCTGACTTATTTCAGACTTTGGTGAATTCAACATGACAGTATACTTTGTGCCCTTCAGTCTTAAGAGTAATTTCTATTGTCTTTCCTCCATGTTGAAGAATGAAAGAAGCTTATCAGGTACAAGTAAATAAGGAAGTTGAATGGGGAGTGAAGAATGTAATAAATCTGTTAACACAGCTATGAACTTTTTGTTTAGTGTTTCCTGGGGTGGAACTAAGCAATTTTGAAGGATCCAATGACATTTTTAGTTAGTGATGATTAGACGAATGTTATCATGAGAAAGTCTTTGTGTCTTTTTAAAAAACATGTTGGTATGAAATAGGAAACCAGTATGCTTTAATTTATTATGTTTCTAATAGCCATTTGCATGATCTTGTTCAAGACCTTAATGGAATCTGCTATCTACTGATAATCTATTAGGAAAATGGAGTGCCAAATAAATAAATAACTCTTATTTGATCAGGAGTAATACATTAAGATTTTAAGTTCTCAAAACTAAATTACAAAAAATTAATTATGACCCAAATTCTGTTCATTCTGTTGTTAAATGACCTTGCTTATAGCACATTTAACATCTTTCTCTGCACTAGTAAGTCAAATTCTATAAGCAATTAACACAATTGTTGACATTGTACCACTTCACACACTCAGAAATCAGTGTCTCATCTACCTTCATAGGGGAACATATTACTGAGTTACATCTTAAAAGATGAATAAAATTTCAGCATTCAGAAAAGAAGCACAGCTTTGTGAAAGGAAGTAGCATAATAGGGAAAAGTCTCAACACGCATTAAGATTGAATAACTGTAACATTCCTGGTTGCTGAGTTCCTGCTCTTTATGCCAAGCAAAAACCCAACAATGGATCAGAAAGGCTTGTCAGGCACAATCATAATCTCCATGAGTCTTGATCCTCTGTGCACCAAGTCAGGGAGATCCAGCTAGCTTATCAATGTAGTTACTATGACGATGATAAAGAAACAAATACACAAACATTAAGATTAAAATATCCAAAGTGAAGTAATCATTTTTACGTTCAGTTTAAGTTAGGATTTAATGACAGTTATGAAATTTGCCAGAGATTATGGTTAGGTGTTCAGGAATCTTCACTTCCAAAAGGGGTCTCTCTCTGAGACCCTTTGCCCAAAGAAATTGATAATAGACTTAATTTGTAGTGAATATCAGACTCTTTAAACCCTAAGATTATCAGATTATTGGCTTTTCCTTTTTTTGACAGGCAGAGTGGACAGTGAGAGAGAGAGAGAGAGAAAGGTCTTCCTTTTGCCATTGGTTCACCTTCCAGTGGCCGCCACGGCCAGCGCATTGTGGCCGGTGCACCACGCTGATCCAAAGGCAGGAGCCAGGTGCTTCTCCTGGTCTCCCATGCGGGTGCAGGGCCCAAGGACTTGGGCCATCCTCCACTGCACTCCCGGGCCACAGCAGAGAGCTGGCCTGGAAGAGGGGCAACCGGGACAGAATCCGGTGCCCCGACTGGGACTAGAACCCAGTGTGCCGGCACCACAAGGCGGAGGATTAGCCTAGTGAGCTGCGGTGCCAGCCAATTATTGGCTTTTTTAAAATAACCTATTATATTATCATGACTTTTCAGCTACTCTGAGGGATATGCAAAGTTGTAAATCATATCATGGTCTCTATATCCCCCATAATAGCCTATTGTGACCTAGATGCCATAAACCGTGTCATCAGAAACAGTGACCTGCAGAGGACTGCTTTGTGTGAGTACTACTGCACACACTTTTGCTTTATCATCTTGAAACCTCACAACAATCCCACAGGATTGTATTCATTTTATAGTTGAGAAAATTGACACTCAGTAGGTAAGTCATTTTGCACAGTCACAAAAAGGGGTAGAGATTTTCCCCAAGTGTATTTGGCTACAAAGTCCACAATTTTCATTTAGTTCATACTGCAGTGGTTGTATTGAGAGGTTTGGGAAGACCTGGGAAACACAGGAAAATTATAATAGTTTCACAGTGTGTGCACACGCAGGCCTCTTGGAGGTGTCATGTCATAATTTTCTCAGTATCTCTGGAAGAATGTTCAAAAACCTTGGTTCTCTTCCTTGTGTGGTATTTAGATAGCTCCGTAAGGAGACTGAATCAGCTGTTCTGATGTGGGAGAATAGGCAGGGAAGTGAAATGGGAGTAAACCAACTGGAAGGTTTGCCCACAATTTCTGTCCCACAGTCCTGCTCTGTAACTCCACCTCCTTACATGACAATCCAGAAGGCCAACTTTCCCATGATGCTCCTAGCCTCATCTGGGACTGGGAAAGAGGAGATGCCATGAAGCTCCCAGAAAAACTCACACTGAACTGCATCCAAATTCCACCTTGTCTGTATGCCCAACTAGGCATCATTCCTGCCCACTTAACAGGGACTGTGAGACAAGGGAGCAGCCCTTTTGTGCCTTTGTGCCTTTGGTCCATTCTTTCTGGCCTTGCTTTTCTTCTCCGTGCTCTGTCCTTGTAGGCAGCTCTCTAACCCTCTGAGAAGGAGTTTTTCTCCTCATGGGATTACATGTACTTAAGCTTGAATGTGTTCTTACTCTCATTTTTAGCTCATTATTTATGCCTCTGCTTTGAATTCTTATCTCACACTGGGGCAAGAACTTGGACTCAAAGAGGGGAAACATTCCCATAGCAACTCTGTGGACTTCTATTTTGTAGCCCTCAGAGCAGACTTTAACTTGCAGCTGTGGGACAACATTCAGTTATGTAATACATCTTTTTTTTACTTTTTTTGAAGCTTTCCAGTACTAGTCTGGAGAAAATACTCAAGTATGCATTTATTTAACTTATTAACATTAACAATAGCTCCATTTATTGAATGTTAACCTGTGCTGACACCATTTTGGTTCCTCTTACAATTTCAAACTCCCCTTCTAAAAGGTGTAAATTTTCTTGGCCAAATCAAAAATGCTTTGGGGCCAGCATTGTGACACAGTATGTTAAGAGCTGCCTGTGACTCTGGTATCCAGTATTGGAGCATTTGTTGGAGTCCCGGCTGTTCTGTTAACCAATTGGCTCTCCACTAATGTGCCTAGGAAAGCAGTGGGGATGGCCCTGCCATGCACGTGGGAGACTCAAGATGCAACTTCCTGGCTTTAATCTGGCCCGGCCCCAGGCATTGCAGTCATTTAGAAAATGAATCAGCAAATGAAAGATCTGTTTCTCTCTTGGTCTTTCCTTTCTCTATCAAAGAAAGAATATAAATCGTTTTAAAAAGCACTTTAAACACTGACCTTTAAACCCCTGTGGTAGGCTGAATAGTGGCCCCTAAAGATGTCCTTGTCCAAATCCTAGAACCGGTGACTATGTTACCTTGTTATAACAGGGATTTCCATACATGATTAAGCGAGGAATCTGAAGATGGTGGATTATCCCAGATCAACCCAGTGGCCTGCCACAATTGGAAGGTATTTATAAAATGATACATGAGGAGTCACATAGAGCAGAGGGATGGAAAGATTTGAGGAAGCTATGCTGTTGGCTTTGGAGATGTGGGAGGGGGCAGGGTACCAAGGGATGTTCATGCCCCTAAGTTTGGAAAGAAGAAGCTGATTATCCCTTAAGTTGTCCAGAAGGAATCAGCCATGCAAACACCATGCCTTCAGCCCAGTGCACCAATTCTGGTCTTCTGGACTCTACAACTTTATGAGAATGAATTTGTACTGTTGTAAGCCACTAAACTTGTGGCACTTTCACAGCAGCTATAGACAACCAATGTACTTCCCACCTCTAATCATAATGCCTCCTGCCCTCTTCCAGAAATTACCAAGACACACTATCAGATTTAGGACATTGATTTTACTCAAATCTTTTTAAAAACATTTTATTTAAGTTGTACAAGTTTCATATATTTCCTTTGCACCATTTTAGGAATATAGTGGGACTTCTCCCCCTACCCTCCTTCCCACCCATGCTCCAACCCTTCCTCCCCTTCCCATTCCCATTCTTAATTTTTAGAATGATCCTTTTTCAGTACACTTAATGATTATATATTTAACCCTACCCTACGTAAAAGAGCTCAATAAATAATCTGAACAGAAAACAAAACAAAAAAATTCTGTTTTTCAATAGAAGAGACCAGGGCTATAAATAATCACTGGTTGTCGAAACGTCAATTTCACTCCAATGCATTATATTTTAGTACTCTATTAGTTATCTCAGATCAGGGACTGGCTTATTTCACTAAGTGTAATGGTTTCCAGTTGTGATTATCTTGTTGCAAAAGACAGGATATCATTTATTTTTTTACAGCTGAGTAGTACTCCATAGTGTATGTATACACTTTTATTCAGTCATCAGTTGATGGACATCTAGATTGATTCCATGTCTTAGCTTTTATGAATTGTTCTGAAACTAACATGGGGGTACAGATAAATCTTTCATACACTGATTTCTTTTGGTTTGGGTAAATTTCCTTGGAGTGGTATATCTGGATCATATTGTAGGCCTACATTCAGATTTCTGAGGTATCTCCATACCGCCCTCCATAGTGGGTGTACCAGTTTACATTCCCATCAACAGTGGACCAAGGTACCTTTTTCCCCACATCCTTGCCAATGTTTGTTGTTTGTTGATTTCTGTATGTGGGCCATTATAACTGGAGTGAGGTGAAACAAAATTATGGTTTTGATTTGCATTTCCCTGAAGCTAGTGATCCTGAACATTTTTTCAAGTGTTTGTTGGCCATTTGAAATTCCTTTCTTGAAAAATGCCTATTTAAGTCCTTTGCCCATTTCTTAACTCAATTGTTTCTTTTTTAGTTGTTGAATTTCTTGAGTCTTTATAGATTCTGGATGGTAACCCTTTATCAGTTATATGATTTACAAATATTGTTTCCCATTCTGTCAGTTGCCTCTTCACTTTGCTATGTGTTTCTTTTGCAGTGCAGCAGCTTCTCGCTTGATGTAATCCCATTTGTCAATTTTGGCTTTGATTTCCTGTGCTTCTGGAATCTTTTCCAAGAAGTCTGTCTATGCCAATGTCTTGAAGGTTTTCCCCAATGTTCTCTAATAATTTGATGATATCAGATTGTAGATTTAGATATTTGATCCATTTTTAGTGGATTTCTGTATGAGGTGTAAGGTAGGGGTCATGCTTCATACTTCTGCAAGTGAAGATCCAGTTTCCCCAGCACCATTTGTTAAAGAGACTGTCCTCACTCCAGGAACTGATTTTAGCTCCTTTGTCAAAGATACATTGGTTGTAGATGCATGCATTGATTTCTGGAGTTTATATTCTGTTTCATTGGTCTACACATCTGTTTTTGTTCCTGTACCAGGCTGTTTTGATTTTAAGCACCTTGTAGTATGTCTTGAAATCTGGTATTGTGATGCCCCCAGCTTTGTTTTTGTTGTATAAGATTGCTTTAGCTATTCAGGGTCTCTTGTGTTTGCATATGAATCCTAGCATCATTTTTTTTTTTTTTTAAAACAGGCAGAGTTAGACAGTGAGAGAGAGAGAGACAGAGAGAAAGGTCTTCCTTTTCAGTTAGTTCAATCCCCCAGTGGCTGCTATGGCCGGTGCATTGCGGCCAATGTGTTGTGGCCGGTGTGCTGCACCAATCCGAAGCCAGAAACCAGGTGCTTGCTCCTGGTCTCCCATGTGGGTACAGGGCCCAAGGACCTGGGCCATCCTCCACTGCCTTCCCGGGCCACAGCAGAGAGCTGGACTGGAAGAGGAGCAACCGGGACAGAATCCGGCGTCCCAACCTGGACTAGAACCTGGTGTGCCGGTGCCACAGGCGGAAGATTAGCCTATTGAGCCATGGCACCGGCTGCAACTTTTTTTTTTTTTTTTTTTGATCTGCAAAGAGTGTCATTGGTATTTTGATTGTGATCTCATTGAATCTATAAATTGATTTTGGTAGTATGAACATTTTAATGATGTTGATTCTCCCAATCCATGAACATGAAAGATTTTTTCCATTTTTAATGTCTTCTTCTATTTCTTTCTTTCATGTTTTGTAATTTTTATCATGAAGATCTTTGACATCCTTGGTTAACTTTATTCCAAGATATTTGGTTCTTTTGGGAGCTATTGTAAATGATACTAATCTTCTTTTTTTTTGGGGGGGGGGGACAGGCAGAGTTAGATAGACAGTGAGAGAGAGAGACAGAGAAAGGTCTTCCTTCCGTTGGGTCACCCCCTAAATGGCTGCTAAGGCTGGTGCGCTGTGCCTATCCGAAGCCAGGAGCCAGGTGCTTCCTACTGGTCTCCCATGCAGGTGCAGGCGCCCAAGCACTTGGGCCATCTACTGCCTTCCCAGGCCACAGCAGAGAGCTGGACTGGAAGAGGAGCAACCAGGACAGAATCCAGCGCCCCAAAGGGACTAGAACCCGGAGGCACTGCTGGTAGAGGATTAGCCTAGTGAGCTGCGATGCCTGCCAATGAATGATACTAATCTTAAAAGTTCTTTCTCAGGGCCGGTGCTACGGCTCACTAAGTTAATCCTCTGCCTTGCGGTGCCAGCACACTGGGTTCTAGTCCCGGTCAGGGCGCCGGATTCTGTCCCAGCTGCCCCTCTTCCAGGCCAGCTCTCTGCTGTGGCCAGGGAGTGCAGTGGAGGATGGCCCAAGTCCTTGGGCCCTGCACCCCACGGGAGACCAGGACAAGTACCTGGCTCCTGCCATCGGATCAGTGCGGTGTGCCAGCCACAGCGCGCTGGCCGCGGCGGCCATTGGAGGGTGAACCAATGGCAAAGGAAGACCTTTCTCTCTGTTTCTCTCTCTCACTGTCCACTCTGCCTGTCCAAAAAAAAAAAGTTCTTTCTCAGACACGACATTGTCTGTACATACGAACACTATTGATTTTCTGTGTTGATTTTGTATCTTGACACTTTACCAAACTCTTTTATGAGTTCCAATAGTCTCTCAATTGAGTTTTTTGGAAATATTATATAAAGGATCATGTCATCTTCAAATAGGGAGATTTGATTTCCTCCTTTTCAATTTGTATTCCTTTGATTTCTTTTTCTTGCTCTGGTGAAAACTTCCAGGACTATATTGAATATCAATATTGAGAGGGGGCATCCTTGCCTGGTTCCAGATCTTAGGGAAGAATGTTTTCACCTTTTCCCTGTTCAATAGGACACTTTCCTTGTGTTTTTTTTTTTTTTTTTTTTTTTTTTTTTTTTTTTTTTTTTTTTTATAGATTGCCTTGATTGTGTTGAGGAATGTTTCTTCTATATCAAATTTTTTTAAGGTTTTCATCATGAGATGATGTTGTGTTTTATCAAATGATTTCTAGGCATCTATTGAGATAACCATATGATTTTGTTCTTCAGTTTGTTAATGTGCTGTGTCACATTGGTGGATTTGCAAATGTTGAACCATCCCTGCATACCAGGGATAAATCTCACTTGGTCTGGGTGAATGATCTTTCTGATGTGTTTTTGGATTCAATTAACTAATATTTTGTTGAGCATTTTGGCATCTCTGTTCATCAGGGATATTGGTCTATAGTTCTTTTTCTCTGTTGCATCTTTTTCTGGTTTAGGAATTAAGGTGAAGTAGGCTTCATATAAGGAGTTTAAGAGGTTTCAGTCTCTTTCAATTGTTTTGAATAGCTTGAGAAGAATTGGAATTAGTTATTCTTTAATTGTTTGGTAGAATTCCACAGTGAAGCCATCTGGTCCTGGGCTTTTCTCTGTTGGGAGCGTCTTTATTACAAATTCAATTTGCATCTTGGTTATGGGTCTGTTTATGTTTTCTTTGTTTTAATGACTCAATTTTGGTAGACTGCATGTGTCTAGGAATCTATCCCTTTCTTCTAGGATTCCCATTTGTTGGCATACAGATCTTTGTAGTAATTCCTGATAAATCTTTTCATTTCTGTGGTATCTGTTGTTACATTTTTTTTTCATCTCAAATTTTATTGCTTTGTTCTTTTCCCTCTTTTTTTTTTTTTGTTAGTTGCACCAGTGGTTTAACAGTTTTGTTAATTTTGTCAAAGGAATAGCTCTTCATTACACTAATATTTTGTAGTGTTTTGTTTGTTTGTTTATTTCTTTTCTAATTTTAATTATTTCTTTCCTCCAACTAATTTTAGGTTTTATTTTTCTAGGCTTTTGAGATGCATTGGTACCTTTGTGATATCTTGATGGAGGAATTGATTGCTATAAAATTTCCTCTCTTAACACTGCTTTTATTGTATCTCATAAGTTTTGATATGATGTGTTATCGTCGTCATTTGTTTCCAGAAATTTTTTTATTTCTATTTTGATTTTTTCTATGACCCACTGTTCATTCAGGCACATGTTGTTCAGTCTCCATGTGTTTCCATATGATCTAGAGACTGTTAAGTTTTTGATTTCCAGCTTTATTACATTATAGTCCCATGTGATGCATGGTATTATTTCAATTTTTTTTTTGAATTTACTGAGAATCGCTTTATGGCCTAGCATATGGTCTATCGTAGAGAAAGTTCCATGCACTGATGAGATGAATGTGTATTCTGCCCCATAGGGTGAAAATTCTGTGGATATCCATTAGGTCCATTTTGTCTATAGTGTTGATTAACTCTGTTGTTTTATTGGTGATTTTCTGTCTGGTTGATCTACCCACTGCTGAAAGTGGGGTATTGAAATTCCCCATTACTATTGTTTTGGAGTCTAAGTCTCCCTTTAAATCCATTAACATTTCTTTTAAATAGCCAGGTGCCCTGTAATTAGGTGCACATACATTTATAATAGTCACATTTTCCTGTTGAATTGATCCTTTAATCATTACAAAGTGCCCTTCTTTGTCTTTTTTAACAGTTTCTATGTTGAAGTCTCCTTTTTTTTCTGATATTAGGATGGAAACATTAGCTCTGTTTTGGTTTCTGTTAGCATGGAATATTTTTTTTTTCCATTCTTTCAGTTTCAATCTGTGTGCATCTTTGTTGATGAGATGTGTTTCTTGTAGGCAGCAAATAGATGGGACTTAATTTTTTTAATCCATTCAGCCAGTCTATCTTTTAAATAGAGATTTTCCTCAAATCTTAACACATAATCCTAAGAACAACTACAAAATAAGAGTAGGGTTATTGTTTTTATTTTTAAAGATTTATTTATTTGAAAATATATTTATTTATATTTATATATTTTATTTATTTATTTATTTGAAAGAGTTATAGAGAGAGGAGAAAAGACACAGTGAAGAATCTTCCATCTGCTAGTTCACTCCTCAGATGGCCACAAATGCCAGGGTTGGGCAAGGCTGAAGCCAGAATCCACGAGCTTCATCAGGGTCTCCCATGTGGGTGACAGATGCACAAACATTTGAGTCATCTTCCAATGCTTTTCTCAGGGAGCTGGATATGAAATGGAGAAATTGAAGCATGGATGGGTGCCCATATGGGAAGCCATGTGTGTCAGGTAGCAGCTTAACCAACTATGCCACAGTGCTGGCCCCAAGAGTAGGATTATTGTATCCCTTCAAGAAAAGAGTGAATGACATTTATACTAATAAAGAAAATTGACCTCAGAATTACACAGAAATGTTAGACCTGGGATGCAAGATACATCTAATTCTTCATCAAAACTATGTCTCCTGCATCCTTCTTTTCACACAAGTTAGTAAGGTCCGTATTAGAATTTTTTTTTTTTAATATTTATATTTAAGATCTTACTCTGGGAGCAGGCATTGTGGTGTAGTTTGTTAAGCTTTACATGAGCTGCCCACATCCCTTACAAGAGTGCCTTGGTTTGAGTTCCACCACCTTCTGATTCCACTTTCCTGCTAATGCACAGCCTGGAAGGCAGCAGATGATGGCTCCGGTACTTGGGCCCCTGCCACTCACATGGGAGACTCCGGTTGAGTTCCTGACTGCTGGCTCTGGATTGGTCCAACTTTGTACATTTGGAGAGTGAACCAGTGTATGTGTATGGCAGATCTCTCTCTCTCTCTCTCTCTCACTCTCTCTCTCCCCCTTAAATAAATTTAAAAATAGATAAACTTAAAAAAATTCTCCTGAGTGCACTCATAAGGTGTTCTGGATGAGAGACGTATTTGTTACTAAATAGCTCCAGGTCAATGAATGTGCCTCCGGCCTTACTCCTCAGATAATGCAATGAGAGCCTCATTTCTTGTGGTCTCCAGTAGCCATAGGCCAAAAATGAAGAACGCATCAGTTTTTTTTTTTTTTCTGCTTGAAAAGGGGAGTGAGAAAGTTGTGCTACACCATCCTAAGAGAGTCTCTGTGGAGACCTCCTGAGTGGTGTGAATAAATCTCTCAAAGGCCAGACAGTCCACTTTTAGGTCCTTTGGGTGTTCTAAATGCTGTGACTTGTTCACCTTGATAGGTAACATAAAGCCGTGGGGTCCTAGAGTCCCCAGCACCCTTGGGCTTACTCTGGATGTAAGCTTCAGGCCCTTAGGGGATGATTAGAGATGTTTTATTGTCCTTTAGGATGAGAGCAACTAACAAGACAAAGGGCAAAGGATTTACTTTTCTGGGTCTGTGAAAGGGAAAGGATTTTTTTTTTTAAAGAACATTGATTCATTCAAGGAGATATTTTTGTTTCAAAGATTTTTTAAAATTTATTTGAGAGGCAGAGTTACAGACAAAGATAAACAGTGACAGAGACAAAGGTCTTCCATCCACTGGTTCACTCCCCAAACGGCTGCAACAGCTAGAGCTGAGCTGATCCGAAGCTAGGAGCCAGGAGCTTTTTCCAGGTCTCCTAGGTTGGTGCAGGGGCCCAAGCACTTGGGCCATCTTCTGTAGCAGAGAGTTGGATTGAAAGAGGAGTAGCTAGGACTTGAACCAGCACCCAAATGGGATGCTGGCACTGCAGGCAGTCACCCAGGGATTCTTAAGGCGGGAGGCTGCATAAACTTTGAAAAAGAGAGCAAGTGAGATCCAAAGGACATGCCAGCTTATGGCACCCGTTAAAAAGATCCATGAACCGTTTTAGATTCCCAACAACTTTGCCACTCTGGAGAAACAAAAGGTTGAGAAGTATAAGACAAATGTAGGCCTAGCACTTTTGTTAAAGCTTTATTTTCATGTTATTAGTAAAAATACATCCATAAATAAACAACTTTATTCCAAGACCCCAAGAAGCATTGCATGATTAATGCTAACCAAGGCATTGTGCCTTACAAAGAAGACATAAAATGTCCAACGGATAAAAAGAACACTGTAGTTCTCAAAAAAATTCAACATCAGAAATGTTGACCACATACTATGAAAATCTTGTAATAAATAACAGCTGACATTCTTCTAAATAGTTACAAAAATAGATGTGCACACCCATTCCCCTGCCTGAACAGTGATCCGATGGTCCCTGTGTATGTTTGGAGGATTCAGTTTGTCCCCAGCTTCTAACATAGTTATTGGCAAAGCTGTGGTCTCATTATTTTGCCTCCTCCAAAAAAAGCTTAATGAAAAACAACACTTAAAACTCATAATATTCAAACTAAATAGTCCAGACTCTACTACTTGATTTAACAGAAAATATGGTATTTTAAAATAACAATACAGTGAACTACCAAACACATTCATATCTTTAAATATCATAATCATTAATACATAAGCTTTGAAAAATAAATAAATACATATGTCAATAAATAGTGCATCAGCCATAACAAACAGTCAACATTAAGTCCAATGCAGCTGTGCCCAGGAGCGCTCTGTTTCACTTCTGTCACTGATTCCTTTTAGGATGTCCCTGGGTTCAATGTGGGATAAGCTTCCTGCTTTTCTCTAGGTCAGCTGGTGTTGCTTCTGTGATGAGAAAAGGGTACTGTTAGTAGGTACTCAAGAAATCTATGTCACAGCCCTCCTCTCCTGCCTGAATGTCTGACATTCTAGGGTTTTCCAAAACAGTAGTTCCCTAACCTGACACCAGGTGGCTAGTAACCTGTACCACCACTGCCCTGTGTAACACAAAACACTTAGCTCTGGGAGCCTGTGGTTGCAACAGTACTATCAGCCTCAATCAGCAGAAACAACACGTGGTTAAAAATGTATATGCATGATCCCCCTTAAGCTGTGGGAGCAAAGCTCCTAGCAAAACATTTTATTGACACCTGAACTCAGGCGGAGTCCCCCTACAAAGTCCCTGCTCTTGGGGCCAGCGCAGTAATACAGCGGGTAAAGACACCGCCTGCAGTGCCAGCATCCCCTATGGGAGCCGGTTAGAGTCCCAGCTGCTCCACTTCCCATCCAGCTCTCTACTATGGGCTAGGAAAGCAGTAGTAGATGGCACAAGTCCTTCAGCCCCTGCACCCACATGGGAGACCCGGAAGAAGCTCCTGGCTCCTGGCTTAAGATCGGCCCAGCTCCGGCCCTTTCGGTCATTGGGCCATCTCTCTCTCTCTCTCTCTCTCTCTCTCTCTCTCTCTGTGTGTGTGTGTGTGTGTGTGTGTGTGTGTGTGTAACTCTGAGTTTCAAATAAAAAAAAATCCAAAGTCCCTGCTCTTCACTGGAAACACCTAGAAGCCCCCTTACCTATAACCAGGAGTTCCAATTTTCGGGTCTGAAGCCCAGAAAGAACAGCGGTTGACACTGCTCCTTAATGGGCACGGGGCCTTTTAACGTCATTGGCCTAGTCTACTTAATCTTTTAGGAACTGATCCTGGCTCTTTCGGATATGGAGTGCAAATTACTAGGGACATCCTGCTGGCCCCAGAGCACAGCCGTGGTCCCGGTGGCAAATTGCACCGTGAAAGGAGCCATACTCTCTCGGTCCTGAGCTGCCCCCTGCCCTGTCCTGACAGCATTTCCAGGGGTCCCAGGGGTGGGAGCAGGGCCTGCAGCCGCGGGTCCCGGAGCCCCTCACTCACTTGCTGAGCATCTTCTGCAGGAGTTTCTTCACCATGGGGGAGGCAGGGTTGAGACAAGCTTCCTGCCCGGACTTGAGCGTGGCTCTGCAGAGAGACGGGAGGACCCGCGTGAGCCAGGGGTCGGGCCAGAGCAGGTGCGGGGCGGCGGCGGCGCGGAGCGGGCCGGGGCGGGACTTACATGACTTCGGTCTGGGCGCAGTGCGGGCCCGGCGACAGCACCTTCAGGCTCTGGATGCTCTTGAGGTGAATGCCCTGCACGGTCTGCAGACACTGGCAGCGCAGCTCGGTGAGCGCGGGCGCCCCTGCGGGGAGCGGAGACGCGGTGAGCGCGGCTGTGCGGCACGCGCGCCGCCTCTCCCCAAGAACCGTCCCGGCCCGCGGTGGAGGGCCCGACACTCACCTGCTGCGCGCCGGCTGGCGGCCAGCAGCAGCAGCAGCAGCATCGCGGTCCGCAGGAACCGGGGAGCGCTGGGCGCGGCGGGGCACGCGGCGGGGGCCATGGGACTCGGCGGCAGGTGGCGGCGGCGGGGGTATCTGGAGCGAGGCAGCTGTGGCTGGTGTGGCCGTCCGGGCTCTGTGGCTCGCTGCGATCGGAGAACCCCTTTTATGCCCGTTCGGGGCGGGAAAAGCGGGAGCCCCCGGGCCAGGGAAATTCCCGGAGCTCCTGGTGAATCCCCGGGCGCGGAAGCGAAGTGCAGACCCCGCCCCAGGGCTGCAGCGGAAGGGACGCAGCCGGGCCGTCCGTCTAGCCCTCCAGCAAAACGGCCCCGGACCCTGGGGTCCAGGTATTCAGCTCCTCATTCCTAGGGGCATGAGTGGCCCCCGCAGGGGGGCACCTGAGCGCCCAGTGACCCCCACAGAGGGCAGTTTGGAGAGAGTCAGGTGTTTGGGTTGGAGGAATTGAGGCGGGTCTGAAGCCCAGAAAGAACAGCGGTTGACACTGCTCCTTAATGGGCACGGGGCCTTTTAACGTCATTGGCCTAGTCTACTTTCTCGGCTGTGACAAAAAACTCTCCAGTGCTGAAAGAGTTGATTTACGTCTGCGTCCACACACTGTTAAGTGCTCTGTCATTTCAGAATGAACAAAAGAAAGTTTGCTTTGTTCCTGGTATGTAACAAGCACCGACAATCATCACTCTAGGTGTCACATCTCTCCACAGGCGGCAGGGGAAGACCAGTGTCAAATGTTTCCTCCTGCGTTGAATTTAGGACAGAATGTTCTAACCCTACACTGCTTCCTTCCTCTGCGAAACTCTGGAACTTCCAAAACTCGAGGAAATCCGGGCTGCGGGGGGCGGGGGAGGGCACTTTTGGTGCCGGGAGCTTTGATGAGCAGGCGAAGGAGGCACGGGGTCGTCCTGGACCTGCGAGGCGAGAGCGGTGCGTGCGGCTCGCCGGTCCGCAGCTCCCAGTTTTGTGCAAGCCAGGGCAGGCGCGGCACGCGAGAGCTGACGCCTTGCTCGCTGGCAGCCAACGGACGTGTGGCTGTGAAACACGTTCTACATGGCGAATGCGGGCTCATGGATCTCCTCTGCTGGCTGGTTTTGTGGATACAAATCTCATTTCTCGTTCGTGTTGTAAGGACTTCTCTGCCTCCAGAGATTTGACTGCCTCCCCCAGAGAGACCGTCAGTCGACATATTTTGTCTCTACTGATTTCTAATCAGACAGTTAAATTGTGAACCCACGCCCTTGTCTTTCAGGAGCCCATCCTTCACCGTCAGTGTCACTGTCCTCTCTGGGTTCCAGGGAGGGAGGTTGGGTGAGGTTCTGGGTGCGAATGTGTCAGAGGCGTGGGGAAACCAGTGCGAAGGCGCGTGAGGTTGGCCCCGTACAGCTGTCAGAGAAGTGCAGGGCAGGTCTCTGCCCCAGGCCAGGAATCTGACCCAGACCCTGGTCTCTTCCTTTCCAGTTGTAAATGACATTTTCCCTGTCTGGGTTGTGAAATGGAGACACATGCTATTCTTCATCCCCAAATGGCTGTTATGATGAATGTGCTGATATTTGCAGAGCATTACAATATAGCAAACGTTGTAACTATGTTAAATAAATAAAATATAATTTTCTCTTTTTATGGCCCCTAAGCCAAAATTTGCCTAGGAATAAAAATTCCCATAAACAGGAAAATAAGCCTCCCATATAAAATTTTTCTATTTTTGTTTTTAATGCGAAATCTGGAATGAGTTTTTGTTGTCGAGTTTAATTCTTGGGTTACCTCCCTAGTCTAGTTGTAGTCATTTCAACCACTAAATGTGAATAAAAAGAAATATCCTGGGCGTAGTGGGTAAAGCTGGCACTTGCAGTGCCAGCGTCCCATAGGGGCACCAGTTCGACTCCCAGCTGCTCTACTTCTGACCCAGCTCCCTGCTATGCCCTGGGAAAGCAGCAGAAGATGGCCCAAGTCCTTGGGCCTCTGCACCCATGTGTGAGACCTGGAGGAGTCTCCTGGCTCCTGGCTTTGAATTGGTGCAGCTCAGGCCATTGTGGCCAGTTGGGGAGTGAACCAGTGGTTAGAAGACCTCTCTCTCTTTGCTTCTCATCTCTGTGTGTAACTCTGACTTTCAAATAAGTAAGTAAATAAATAAATCTTTTAAAAAAAGAAATATCCCATATCATTTATTGGACAATATTTATAAATGATTAGTTGGTGAATTACATTTTTTCTTTGGTGATCATCAGTACATCCCTGCAATAATGAGTGGAAGATTTAAAGGAAGATTAGGAATGTGAGGTTAGCCTGGTAGTTTAAGTGCCCCCATCTCCAGTCAGACTGCCCGAGTTCCATCCCTGGCTCTGATTCCTGATTTCAGTTCCTGCTAACGTGGACTCTGGCAGGCAGTAATGAGGACTCAAATGATCAGGTTCTTGCCACCTGCATGGGAGACCTGGATTGAGTTCCCAGTTTTGGACATGGACCAGCTGGGACCCTGTACCCTGTCCCTCTCCTTGTCCCTCTCACATAAATAAAATTTTTAAAAATTGTAAAGATTCATTTTATTTATTTGAAAGGGAGAGAGAGAGAGAGAGATCCTCCAACTCAACTTCTAGTTCACTCCCCAAATGACTAACTTTCAGGGCTAGGCCAGACTGAAGCCAGAACTCCATCCAGGTCTTCCCCATGGTTGGCAAGGGCCCAAGTACTTGGGCAATCTTCTGCTCTTCTGCTACTTGCCCAGACACATTAGCAGGGAGCTGGATTGAAAGTGGAGCAGCTGGGACTTGAACTGTGGTTTGGTAGGGGATGCCAGCCCTGAAATTTTTAAATTAAAAAATAGGATTTCATTTTCTTAAAAGGAGTAGAAAATGAAAGATAGTCTACAGTTATAAATCTATGACTCATAAATAATTGAAAATTAGTGTTAGTATTACTCTTGCCATCCCCATTTTTGTCTGGGATTCTTAGTAGGAAATACTGCATTTTCTAAAAATCATCAATTGTTAAGAAATTTAATAGCTATTCTTTAAAAGTTAATGCAGTTTGATTTTTCTGATTATAGAGGAATACTTGCTAATGTAGAAAAAATAAAAAGGGCAGGATAGATGAAGAGATTGTCCATCAAGCTTTTTAATCTTTAGCCCAAGGAGCAATCTTCAGCAGATCTTTGCATTTTTTTTCTTTCAACATCTCTATAATTCAGCACATTCTGCATGTGTTAAGATGCCGAGTAAATGTAAAACATTATTACAAATAACACTTTGTTATAATGGGCTATGTTTCAAGTCCTTACATATATCCAAAATTACTTCAAAAGTCTGTGGCAGGGAGCAAGTGTTTAGCCTAGTGATTAGGCCACCTGCGTCATGTATTGGAGTGTTCAGTTTCCATTCTTAGCTCCAGTTCCAAACTCCAGCTTCCTGACAACGTGACCCTGAGAGGCAGTGGTAATGGTTGAAGTAATTGGATTCCTGCCACTGATGTTGGAAACCTAGACTGTGTTTGTGGCTCCTCACTCTGGGGCTGACCCACCTCTACTACCAGGAGCATTTTGAGGGTGAATCAGTGAATGGGAGCTCTCATTGATTGTATATCTGCCTCTCAAAAAAATTTTTTTTAATTGCTTAAAAATAGTTTGCAGAAAATGCCTATTATGAAGAAACTATGCATGAATTTCTATTTTTTGCAAAAAAATCTTTTTAAATTCTACTTTCTATGAACTTTTTGAAGTACTCTTGTATACAAAACCCATTTAATTTTTTCATCTGGCTCATGAAGTAATTACTAGTTTTTTCTCCACATTATATTTCCCCTGAAGTCAGGAAATTTAATGAAATTTAAAATTTGAGCTCCAAGCAATGAAGCTTTATTTGCTATACATTAAACAAAAAAATTCTTCTGAAATAAGTGGATGATAACGTCAGGTCAGGAGAGTTGTTTATTTGTTTTTAATGTTTGTCATTTTTATAGTTCAACTTTACTTTTCCCAAAGCTTAAAAGCAACAGGCTACTCAGAAGTCCCCTTTGTTTTACTTCATTAATAGCAACAATTTCCTCTTGTGGCATGACAATGATGTACTTAATTTAATAAAAATGTGTATTTATCTATCTGCTTTTCCATGTCAATGTACTTCCCCTCCAAAATAGGATTAATAGAAATGACCACAGCCCCACAGCTTCCTGGAAGGAGAGAAAGGCATTTTATTTGGCTCATTGGTGGAGATAAGGATCACAATTATCTGCTGACCCTGGTACTTTATCAACTTTTAATAACTAACATATTTCGCCTTCAGCAACAGGCACTCTGGACTTTTATTTTCCTTACAACTTAAGAGAACAGAAAGTATTTGCTGCAATGGTGGATCTGTTCCAAAGCATTGGCCTAAGAAAACTCAAAGTAAATAGAATGAACAAAGCATCAGTACATTTACAGCAGTGAAAGACAAAACAGGAAACATTTTAAGAAGAGCCTCACATGAGGGGTCTCCAAAACGTTCATACAAGGGGGTGGCGCTGTGGGGTGGCGGGTGAAGCCACTGCCTGCCTCTCCGCCATCCCATGTGGACACCGGTTCATGTCCCAGGTACTCCACTTTCCCTCCAGCTCCCTGCTAATGGCCTGGGAAAAGCAACAGCAGGTGGCCCAAGTGCTTGGGGCCCTGAACCAACGTGGGAGACCCAAAAGAAGCTCCTGACTTCTGCCAGCAGTTGTGGCCATTTGGGGAGTGGGCAAGTGGATGGAAGACGTTTCTCTATCTCTCTTTTTCTCTCTTTCTTTCTCTCTCTCTCACTATGACTCTTTCAAATAAATAAATTTTTTTTTTTAAAAAAAAAGGATGCATGTAGAAAAAAGGCCATGAAGAATGCACCGGCAACCGTAATGGTTCCACATCACTGCCTTGATTCCCACTAATGCTTCAGCACCATCTGCAAATGTGGAAGCCATGAGAAAGATTTGAAGAATGGAAGGATACCAAGGAGTTGTTTTCAGAAAACATTTCTCAGACTCTTGGGGATCTCACCCAAGTAGACTCCACAGGCACCCTAGGGAGAGAGCCCTCTGTGAACTGATGGCAGGACTGGCCTGGGGAAGCCATGGGCACGTGTTTGTGGACTTGGCCTTGAGAGCTTATGGTCAGGGAGACACACTTTCTTCTGTGGAGGTCTTCGCTCTCCTTGTCACAATCCCCTTGGGAAACACTACGGTTCTACATCAACCTGGAGCTGACGATTCTTAAACACAGCTTCAGAGTTTCAGGAAAGCTAGAGCTCAAACTCCTTCTCGACAATACAGAGATTACTGTGTGGTGTCCTGATGACCAGAAGGGAAAGCGCTGTTTGATCAAAACTTTAATCTTGGGGCCAGCCCAGTGGCATAGAGGGTAAAGCCACTGCCTACAGTGCCAGCATTTCATATGGGTGCCAGTTCAAGTTCTGGCTGCTCCACTTCTGATCCATCTCTCTGCTGTGGCCTTGGAAAGCATTAGAAGATGGCCCAAGTGCTTTGGCCCCTGCACCTGTGAGAGAGACCCCGAAGAAGCTCCTGGCTCCTGGTTTTGGATCGGTGCAGCTCTAGCTGTTACCACCAATCGGGGAGTGAACTAGCGGATGAAAGACCTCTCTCTCTCTGTCTCTCCTTCTCTCTGTGTAACTCTGACTTTCAATTAAATAAATCTTTTTCTAAAAAAGTTCATAAAAAATACATACAATGAAGAAATTATGCTGCCTTTAACTTTTTTGTGCTAAAATAAATTTTTTTGGTACTGGTGCTGTGGTGTGCTAGGTTAAGTCTCTGCCTGCGACACCAGCGTCCTATATGAGTGCCTGTTCCAGTCCTAGCTTCTCCACTTGCAGTCCAGCTCCCTGCTAATGGCTTGGGAAAGCAGTGGAAGATGCCCAAGTGCTTTGGCCCCTGCATCAACATGGGAGACCTAGAAGAAGTTCCTGGCTCCTGACTTCTGATCAGCCCAGCTCCAGCCATTGTGGCAATCTGGGGAGTGAATGAGCAGTTGGAAAACTTCTCTCTGTCTCTCCCTCTCTCTGTCTGTAATTCTGCCTCTCAAATAAATAAGTAAATCTTTACAAAAATTTGTGTTGTGAAGTTGTCATTTAAAAAGTTTATTTAATTTATATCCATTTTATTTGAAATATAGAAAGACTGAGGGAAAGAGAGACAGAGAATCAGACACAGAGAGATCTTTCATCAACTTATCTAATACTCTCAGCAGCTAGGGCTGGGCCAGGTTGAAGCCAAGGAGTCAGGAACCCCACCAGGATCTCCCACATGGGTGGCAGGGATGCAAGTACTTGAGCCATCATCTGCTGCTTCACAAGATGCCTTACTAGATGGGAAATGGAGAAGCTGGGACTCCAACCAGTACTCTGACGTGGATGCAGGCATCCCGAGGGGTGCCTTAGCCACTGCACCAGACTCCTGTCCCACCACATGTATTTATTTTTTAGTTCAACTTTCCATGAACTTTTTGAAGTACTTATGTATTTGTGGAATGATCTGTAACTATTTGCCTAATAATGACACAATAAAATCAGTTGTTTACAAAATGAAATAATGAATTTTTCTTCCTTTTCAGTTACATCAATGATCAGGATTTAATTCCTAATAGATCCATATTTACTTCTCAGAAAAAATTAAAATCAAAATAATCCAATTTTGGTATAATAAGTTCTATTCTCAGTTCATTACTCAACTTATAAGCTGAATGACAGGCCTGTATGCTCAAATTTAAATTCATGCAATCTCCAATCTGAAAGGAACAGTGTCATCAGTAAAACAAAACCATAATTGCATTCTAAGCTACCATACAAATACTAATTGTCTCATAAGGTTTTATTGACTCTAATATGCCTTTAAAATCTGCTGCATCTCAAGCATGAATGGAGCCACAAGGAAGGCAGACAGTACAGTACAAATTTGTCCAGGCTTGCCTTGAGGAATCAAACCATCACAACTGCCAAGCCTATTGTGTGGCAATCACTGCCTCTAGTAGAGTGACTCCACCTCTGAAGGGAGAATGGTAGGGGATGCTTGAATGTGACATCAGATCACTGGACCCATTTGCTTCTTCACAGCATTTCATTGGCTATGGTATCACTCTGTGGACCATTCTCCAGCACATTTGCTATTGCTGCCAGCATTGAGTCTCTTTTCCCTTCTTTTGATAAAAAGATCCATGGTTTTTATTTGGAATCCATGTCTCCTTCCCTCCGTGTGATTGGTTGAGCTAGACTGACCATCCTCTGAGGCTCCATGATCGAGCTGCCAACCCAAAATGGTATTGGCTGGTCTGGGACTGGTCCACAGCCACCCTGATGGGCTCAGGGGAGGCCAAGTGACCTAAATCTGCCCATTAGGAAAATTCCCTGGAATTGTTTTGGTCAGGAAATGGTTGGAAAAACAAACCTTTGCTTCCAGTGGGGTTATATAGCTGGTAGGACAGAAGCCACGGTTTGCAGATGCTTGAGGAGACTCTGCCTGAAATGAAGTCAGCTCAGAAACAAGCAGTGAGACATTAGTGATGTCACTGAGGAGAAAATGTGAACTCCTGGTCCAGCTGTAGCTCATCTAGTCTTCAGTCTGTATTATTATAGGGCAATAAAATCTTTCCCTTTTCATTAAGCATATTCAAGTTGAATTTTTCTTAGTGGCTCCAATTACTGCAGCAATTATCTTTCTACTGGATGGGAATTTTAAATTCAATTCCTTTCTTCATTTGTTGCTGCGTTTTCATTGATCATCTTCTCAGTATGTGTGACAGAGGATTAAGAAAGAGAATTAAGACAGGCTCTGCCGCCCCCAACTCTCAATGCAACAGGGGAGATGAAGGTGCACATTGAAGCTTTAGGAAACTTTCGTAACATCATGATAGACTCTGACCAAGGTGTTAGGAGTGAGGGGAGGACATGGATTTGTTGGAGATGTCAGAGAATTTTCCTGGAAGAGGCAATCATTTGATTGCTTTCCAAGTAAATGGGGCAACACTGAGTGATGGAAAACATTTCAGAGAGAGAGAGAGAGAGAGAGAGAGAGAGAGAGATGGAAGTGCTAGAAGTGTCAAGTGACTTCACGTACCTGGAGTTCACCTTGGGAGCAGGGAAAGGGGAGGATTGAAGTAGGAGAGGGCTATAAAGCCCCAAAATTAGAGGCCATGTACCTGTAGGATCCTGCTTGTCAGTCAGCTTGGATGCTACTTCTGCTAGGAAGTCCTACATGCATCTCAGTTTTTTCCATTGGTCCTTGTGCACAGGTGCATTGTAACCTTTATTAACTCTTTATTAACATGGAGAGGGGAGGAAAACTGGGGTAACCTACAGGTTCACGGTATATGCAGAAAATCATGGGATGGTGGCTGTTAAATTAAAAGACCTATGTTAGACACATACAACATACAAAGAAGGACTATGACCATTTTTGCAAAAGGTGAACTGAACAGTGGATAAAACCAAAACTGCAAACTTGAAAATCTTTGATACTTACTATGCTTGTATGTGATTTGTTCCCTAAAGGATCATGTGTCAAGTTTTCATTGAGAGGTAGAGTTACAGACAGAGAGAGGGAGAGACAGAGGGAAAGAGGTCTTCCATTCACTAGTTCACTCCACAAATGGCTGCAACAGCTGGAACTGGGCTGACCTGAAGCCAGGAGCCAGGATCTTCTTCCAGTTCTACATGGGTGCAGGAGCTCAAGGATTTGGACCATCTTTCCAGGCCATTAGTTGGGAGCTGGATTGCAAGTGGAGCAGCTGACGCTCAACCCCATGCCCCTTTGGTTTGCTGTCGCACAGCCTGAGGCTTAACCTACTCCTCCAGCACTATCCCCTCTATTTTTTTTTAAGATTATTTTCTAAAGCTTTTGTAGAAATAGTATTGAGTAATGAAATTATATTACAGTCTTCAAGGGAGTCTTCAAAATGTTCTTGGAAAATGCAGTTAAAAGTGTGAATTTTCAATGACTATTTTGTAGACGCCTCATATATTGTGATCCAAGAGAGACAAGAGAGCCAAAATTATGAAAGAAGTTCTCAAAAAATGTAGGAAGTGAGGCAACATCTAATGGAAATATTTTTATCACACCAGAAGGTCATAACGGATATTAAAACAGCATGACAAACTGTGGTAATATGAAGTGAGACTTAGGCAAGCTGAAGAGGAGTTATAAATCACAGCAAACATGTCACATGGAGGGTGTGATGGATCTGTATTTCAGCCAGAAAAATGAGAAAACATAAAAGACTGATGATTGGGAAAAGTCCTCTGTATAATATTGCAACATTTTTAAAAGTGCTGATAAATTCTTTATGGCCCTTTTTAGAAAATATCTCCTGTGTGCAGTATAAACAAGTGTGATTTTTGCACTTGCTTCTTGAAAAATCCTTATCTATCATTGAGACCATGTTAGCTGATTATGTCATTTAATTCTTCTTTACTATCACTGATTTTTTACTGTTTTGCCTATTAAGTATTGAAGGGATCTGTTAGAACCTTTAATATGGTTACAGATCAGTCTATTGCTTTATTTTTGGTTACTCCATTTTGCTTTATATATTTTGATAATATGTTATTAAGTTCATAAACCTTAAGATTGTTTTGTCTATTTTAGAATTGCTCTATTTTTTAATTTGGAATCAACAATCTTACTCTAAACTACTTCCTTTGTTAATGCCTAACATAAATTAGACCTTAATTATTGGAGCAATCATAAAAATTATGTTAATACTGAGTATTAATAACACAATCAGTGATTGTATGGGGGGGAAAGCCATTGTAACCCATGAGACGTACTTTGGAAATTTATATTCATTAAATAAAAGATAAAAAAAAAAATAACACAATCAGTGATTAATAAGCAATTAATATATTTATGTCAAGTTTCTTTTTTGTTTTGTATGACATCACACTTCCAATTCTTTTAATTTTAATTTCAAGCTATCTGGATGCTAATATTTAAAGTTTGTCTCTCTCTCTCTTTTTTTGAAGATTTATATTTATTTGAAAGAATTACAAGGTGGGAGGGAGAAGAGAGAGAGAGAGAGAGAGAGAGAGAGAGATTTTCCATGTGCTGGCTCACTCCCCAGATGGCTGCAAGGCAGGGGCTGGGCCAGACTGAAGCCAGGAGCCAAGATCATTGTCTCTCCTACTGTCCCATTTATTGTTGATTAATTTCTTCCTTCATCTCTCTTTTTATATTATTCAAGTGTCTCCTTTATTTCATTTTATCTCCTCAGGTTGTTAAGTCCAAAGTTTTGGAATTTTTATTTTAGTGCTTGCCCTTAAAATTATTTTCTTGCTACATTGCAATTGTCTTTAACTTACTACTTCCTCTAACAATTGAAGAGCATGTTATATTCTCAATCCATTTATCTCCTTATCTTTTTGTTATCTCTGTGTTACTTTTTCATATATCTTACTTTACAATATGTATTTATCCCCGTAGTTCATTAAAAGGGAAAGTTCCTAATTATTTGAAAACTACTTTACCAAAAACATTTACAGAATTCCTTATTAAAATGTTTATAACAATTCAAGTATTTGTAAATCACTAATTTTGAATAGTAAATTTGTGTGAAAAAATGATAGTCTATACAAAACCAAAAAAAAATATCAAGGTGTTCATCAGGGTAGTGTGTGCTTTCGAAAAGCATCAACTGTTCTTCCTTGAGTAAGAGAAACATAAGGGAACACAGCACACAGTTAGCTCTAACCAAGAGTCTCACTGGAGAACACGTGGGCACCCAACAGACATTGAAAGGCAAGAAGAACAAAACAAAATGTAAGCATATTATTTTTTGTAAAACTTTTATTTTTCATGTCATTTGTAAAAATAATTGTGACCCCTCTGTTCATTGTACAATGAACATTAAACAAGGCATTATGCCCTACAAGTAAGACATAGAATGTCCAAGGGAAGCATCAACATAAAAATGTTGAGTACATAACATGAGACAGTTTCAATAAATAACTGACATTCTCTTCAAAAAAGTACAAAAATAGTTCTACACACACAGTCCCTTCTCCCAGCAATGATTTCACTGATTGCTCCGATGCCCAACTCCACCCATCCTGTCACAGTGGCTGACACTCAATCGCCTCCCAATAAATACATTAGTTTCATAAGATCCAAAACCAAACAACTTCAAAGTGAACAATTAGGACAGTTATGTTTGCTGAAACACATTCATATCTTCAAATACCAACATGCAAAATATTAAAATACAAACTTTAGGAAATAAATAAATACATAATAAATAAAGAGAACTCTCATACAAAATAATCAAACACTCTAAGCCCTTTTCCAAGTGTCTTCAGAAATCAGCTGCTCTCTTTTCACTTTCGGGTCTGTTAAGGGAGAGGACCACCCTGCACCAGCCACCACCCATCAGCTTCTTCCTTCTGCCTGGGTTAGTTGCTGCTGCCCCTGTGAAGAGAGAGGTTAGTGTTAGAGGTGCTAACGAAAGCCAAAGCTGCTCTTTCATTGTAGCCCCTGGAGACTGAGGGGGTTTTGCCTGCAGAGTCTTGCCTGCTGTGTCTGGCTGTGCTCACTGGCCAGCATAGCCAAGAAGCTGAGCATCTGGGTGCTTTTATAAGTAAAAGAACAGGCTGGGGCCTCAAGGACATGACTGTTTGGAAATGGACGAAGCTTCACTTGGAGTTACAGATTTACAAGCCTGACCTTACTTCAGCCATGCACACTGCCCTATAAACTATCATCATTTGCCTTATTTTTCTGAAATGGGGAGCGATTAAATAATGTCCACAGGGATCCTAGCCTGGACTTAGGGGGCTGTCACTGCAAAGTCCCTGCTCTTCGCGAGGCTAAGACACGTTGGCCAAAATCTAGAGCTTTCACTTTTCAGGCCAGGAGGCCACGAGGCTTTCCTTACTAGGCAGAAGGCATATTAACACCAACGGCCAAATCTGCTTCATCTGTGAGGAACTGACCCTCATTCCAATGGAGGGTGCCAAGGACTAAAAATTCACTTCCGGCACCGGAGCAGGCCCATGGTAGCCATGGCAAATTGCATTGTATTTTCAGGGGTCCCAGGGGTGGGAGCAGGGCCTGCAGCCGCGGGTCCCGGAGCCCCTCACTCACTTGCTGAGCCTCTTCTGCAGGAATTTCTTCACCATGGGGGCGGCGGGGTTGAGACAAGCTTCCTGCCCGGACTTGAGCGTGGCTCTGCAGAGAGACGGGAGGACCCGCGTGAGCCAGGGGTCGGGCCAGAGCAGGTGCGGGGCGGCGGCGGCGCGGAGCGGGCCGGGGCGGGACTTACATGACTTCGGTCTGGGCGCAGTGCGGGCCCGGCGACAGCACCTTCAGGCTCTGGATGCTCTTGAGGTGAATGCCCTGCACGGTCTGCAGACACTGGCAGCGCAGCTCGGTGAGCGCGGGCGCCCCTGCGGGGAGCGGAGACGCGGTGAGCGCGGCTGTGCGGCACGCGCGCCGCCTCTCCCCAAGAACCGTCCCGGCCCGCGGTGGAGGGCCCGACACTCACCTGCTGCGCGCCGGCTGGCGGCCAGCAGCAGCAGCAGCAGCATCGCGGTCCGCAGGAACCGGGGAGCGCTGGGCGCGGCGGGGCACGCGGCGGGGGCCATGGGACTCGGCGGCAGGTGGCGGCGGCGGGGGTATCTGGAGCGAGGCAGCTGTGGCTGGTGTGGCCGTCCGGGCTCTGTGGCTCGCTGCGATCGGAGAACCCCTTTTATGCCCGTTCGGGGCGGGAAAAGCGGGAGCCCCCGGGCCAGGGAAATTCCCGGAGCTCCTGGTGGATCCCCGGGCGCGGTACCAAAGCGCAGGCCCCGCCCTCCTGCGTAATTGGCCCTGACCCTGGGACTCTAGGATCCAAGTTGTCTGCCCCAAATCCCTACGGGGGGGGGGGGTGTGATTTGACCGCCGCGCTGGAATCACCGCAGCTAGCTGGCCTGCGCCAGTGACCTCTGTGCAGGCGGGAGTTGGCGATTCAGGACCTTGCATTGTTGCAGCAGTTACTGTTCTACAAAAAACATTTGCGTTGTGATTGGAGTTGGGGATCAACAACCTCTCTTGTATCTCTCTCTCTCTCTCTCACTTTCTCTCTCTCTTCTCTCTTTAACTAGAGTTTTCCAAATTCCACTCATTTCTGAAGTTTTTCAATGCCCGCTTTAAGTCAATGCAGTTATCAACAGGTAAAAACTATTATCTTTTATCTGGTATTTTCTGGTGTGAAAGATATCACGTTGAGTGTCCTTTCTCTGCGGCAGAGACAAAGACCAGGTGGGTCACAGTGCACTGCCACGGGTTTTCAGTGTATATTTTAGAATGCAGTGCTCTGTGACTTCGCAAAGAGTGGTAATTCCAGGAGTCTCATCCTTTGGTTGTATGGGAGGCCATGAGGGTTCTGGGTTCAGGAGGATCACCTTTCCTGTCTGAGGACAGAAAAGATAGCCAGTTAGGCTCTTTTACCTACCAACCTGTTGAAGGTAGAAATAGGTCTATCTGGGTAACAGGATGTTGCCTGCAAGCGGAGCTGTAGACATAGCCCAGCAAGGTAGCGGGGGCTGAAATCTCTGCTCCTATTTCTCATCTGAATAAGAAAATTAATAATAATTGTGTCTACCTTACAGAGTTGCTGGTATTCAGTGTGTTAACATTTGTACAACATCAGTACATATTAAGTATTATATAAACATTAGTGAAATAAACAAAGTGGAAGTAGTGTTTTACATGCTACCCATTATGGTCTGAACATTTGCGTCCTCCCTGAAATCCCTACCTTGAAGCTCTAACCCACAAAGTAATGGTGTTAGGAGGTGGGGTCTTTGGAAGATGACTACTCAGGTTTAGATGTGGTCATGATGATGGGGTACTCACAATGCGATTAGAGCCCTTCTAAGACACCAGAGACTGCTCAGACTCATTCATAATCTCTCTCTCTCTCTCTCTCTCTCTCTCTCTCTCTCTGTTCAATGAGAGGATACAGCCAGCAGGTGGCCATTTGCAAACTAGGAAGGTTGTCCTGAGCTGACACCACATCTACCAGCAACTAGATCTTGGATTTGGCCTCTAAATCACTGGAATAAATGTTGCTTAAGGCTTTGACCTATCATATTTTGTTATAGCAAACTGGAAGACACTTCCCACATAGAAATATTTAATGGTGAATCCTTTTATAAGCAGCAAAAAAAAAACTTTTAAAGAAACATAAATTTATTATTTAAATATTCAGCATCACAAAATTTGAAAGGAGGGGTGGGTGAACTTGTACAAAGTGTCTTTTTTTTTTTTTTTTTTTTTTTTGCCAGGCAGAGTTAGACAATGAGAGAGAGAGAGAGAGAGTTATAGACAGTGAGAGAGAGACAGAGAGAAAGGTCTTCCTTCTGTTGGTTCACCCCCCAATGGCCTGCTACGGCCGGTGCTATGCCTATCCGAAGCCAGGAGCCGGGTGCTTCCTCCCGGTTTCCCATGCGGGTGCAAGGACCTAAGCACTTGGGCCATCCTCCTCTGCCTTCCCGGGCCACAGCAGAGAGTTGGACTGGAAGAGGAGCAATCAGGACTAGAACCCGGGGTGCTGGTGCTGCAGGCTGAGGCCATGGCGCCGGCCCAAAGTGTCTTCTAAGAGTTTATGTAAAATTTGTATTATGTGTGGGTTTCAGAGTTTTGGCAACAAAATAAATTTATTGTTTATATCCATTTTCCATGAACTTGTTGAAATTGCCTCATATTCATGAAGAATCTTATATTTTCAAATATTTTTTCTTTTACATTTTTATACCTTATATGAAATAGGAATACATTTTCTCCAAACAATTTATTGGAGAAGATTTGAGAAATGACTGTGTTTCTGTTTTGGTGGTTAAGAGCTGTGGTTGGCTCACTTTTCATCTATTGCTTGAAACTAAAGAACAGCAGGAAATTTTAGCTGAAGTGTTTTCCAGACCCAACCCAAAGCAGTGACATGAGTACTTCAGAAGAGCAGAATAATTTCAGTTAATCCACAGTGCCGGCCAAAGGGATGAGACGTGTGAAGAATCCATCCATGATGTATAGAGTTATCTGTGTGACTCCTGAAACATGTTTAATAAAAATCATTTGCACTAATGAAATAGAAAAGCTCTTCTGCTTTCTTAATACACCACTTGTTGGGGCTGGTGCTGTGGCATAGTGGGTAAAGCCACTGCCTGCAGTGCCAGCATCCCATATGGGCACCAGTTCGAGTCTCAGCTGCTCCACTTCTGATCCAGCTCTCTGCTATGGCCTGGGAAAGCAGTAGAAGTGGACCCATGGGAGATCCGGAATAAGCTTCTGGCCCCTGGGTTTGGATCAGCCTAGCTCCGACCATTGCAGCCATTTGAGGAGTGAACCAGAGGATGGAAGACATCTCTCTCTCTCTCTCTCTCTCTCTCTCTCTCTCTGCCTCTACCTCTCTGTAACTTTGCCTTTCAAATAAATAAATCTTTAAAAAAATATGCCATTTGTCATGATTTAATTCGTCACAGCCTCATACTAAGTTTTAGGAATTTTTAATAGCACCAATCTCTAAAGTCTACTACAATAAGCAAATTCCTTCTTGTTTTGATATGTACTGAATGCTACTTCGATAAGTTGCAAACTCATGCAATCACCAACCCATTGGAGTTGTCAGTAAAATGGAAGCCCAGGGTACTGAATTCTATTCTATCCTGTGATGTTTTGACAACATCCTGGCTATCTAAGTCGTATGACTTGCTGTTTCTGCTGAGCGCTCATATTACTAACCAGGCAGCCAGAAAGAGAGGCATGCCTAAGCTTTACCATGATCTTCTCTGAGGACTTTACTGACATAACTTGCACCACTCCCACCCCATTTCCTAACAGCTGTGATTTTTTGTACCATGGCTGTGCTTTCCAGGGAGAGAATGAAAACCTCTGAATATGTCACTAGATTGCAAGATCTACCACCTCCTTCACCAACAGAGTATCAGCGTTAATCCCTTACAATTTGTAAGACAATGTTTAATTTTTTCCCATATCCAATCTCCAATTCATACCTGTTTAGCACTTTCTTCTTAAAGCTTTCCTCCCACTTTCTTCTTAAAACCCCAGTTTCCATTAGATATCTTCATCTCTGCCCATATCAGCCCATGTATTAAGGTGAAACGACTCTGCTTGGAAGCTTAAGAGGGGAAGCTTGTGATCTGAGGCAATATTGGGCCCTCCTTCATGCTCTTGCTGTCATTCAGACTAATGTGAGTCAGATTAATTCAAATAAATTCAGAGTGACCAAATCAGGGACAATGGCAGTTGTGCCAGAGTAAGGGGAATTAGAGGCTGTTGCTTCTTGCTGGGATTGTTAAAATGGCAAGATGCAAGTCTGGAAGTTTGACATTGCCTGGTGAGAGCCTTTCTAAGAATAGAGCTTGCACAGCAAAAAGCATCCTGGCGTCCAGAGACTAAGAATTACTGGAGACATTGTCAGAGCTTGTGCATGCCCTTTGTATGACCTAACTCATTATCTGTCATTATTTTATAGTAGCTATGATCTTATTAAGCCGATTGGAGCATGTGTTTCCATCCTTCATGGTGAAAATGTCATGACTAGAACCTTCCATTTTTCATGTTGTTGCTAATGTTATTTAACAAAGATTCATTTCTTCATTAAATCCTTCTTTTCCTTCCTTTGTGTATTCATTATTAAATTAGCACTTGTTTGTTTGGAATCAAGTTAGGTACTAGGAACATAAAAAGTTGCAAGATGAATTCTACTACCACCAAACTTTCAGTCTAACCGGAGAGGCAGATGTATAAACCAAAATTATGAAGCAGCCTGGTAAGTCCCATAAGAGAATAATCCATGGGTATGTGGGGGCACAGAGGTGGGACATCTGACCCTGTGACTCAAGGGAGTGTGTAGGACTCTCAAGAGGAATTACACAGAAGCTGGGCACACAATCCAGGCCTCCCATGCAGGTGACAGGAATCCAAGTACTTGAGCCATTACCACTACCTTCCATGGTCTACACTAGTAGAAAGCTGGAGTCAAGAACTAGAGTTTCTCAGGCCCTCCAATAGAGGATATGTGCATAAATGCTAGGTCAAACAATAACCCTTTAATTAATTCTTAATTAATTGGTTTACTTTTCCCATTCCACGATGGAAAATACTTTCTCATTTGTTCTTACCAAAAACTTTCCCATTAACCCCATGGCTTTCCTCCCTCTGGTTAACATTTGAAAACACTTTCTGGCATCTACTGTGGGTTGGCATTTACTTAGAGTCTAGAAACACTAACAGCATAAAGTTTACTCCTTTAGAGGAACAGATTAGAAAGATAAATAATTACAACAGATTTCAGAGCTAGATCTCATGGGGGTTGGGGCATGGCACTTTGAAATTACAGAATAGAAGACAGAAGAGCCAATTCTGTTTGGAATTAACCCTTGAGGGATCTAGCTATTCAAACTTAGTGAATCCTTTGCTTTCACATTTTGCTGCCACCCATAGAAAACTGGAGTGTTGTGCAATCCCCTTTGCTGTGTCTGGACCTGTGAAGAAGTAAATAATCCACATGGTTACCTACTTTGTTTATTTCTTCTTCTTCTTTTTTCCCATTAAAGAAAGAATTAACATAGCCTTTGAATACTTAACACTTTGAATACTTGAGAGTTATGTACTACTGCTTCATAAATTTTGCAACCTTTTTATTTGATTTTTTTTAAATAAAAATTTTGTTATTAGTTGTAGCACCCTAGCCTTGGGTTGTGGTGCTGCTGAAGGAAATTTCTTCCTGTTTGTCATTCTCTGGTGGGTTGCTTGGTAGCTCAGAAATGTCAACTGCTGCTTGAAATATGTGGTCTGGGAGTAAAGTACCAAGGTAGATGATATTTATTTATTAGGTTCCAATTTTGGATCAGATGTAGTGTCTCAGTTTTTCATGTCATTTCAGTTTTTTCAAGAATGTTACAAGGTTTTTATACAGAAGGGAACTAGATTATAGGATCTTATAGGTGGAGTTACAGTCAAATCTGAGAGTGACCCAGAAGCCCATTCTTTTGAGGCAGGCATTTAGTCTAGCTGTTAAGAGGCCTGCATTCCTCACCCGGGTTTGATTTCTAGCTCCAGCTCCTGACTCCAGCTTCCTGCTAATGCAGATCCTGGGGAGCAGGAGCAACAGTAGTTCTGTTCATGCCACCTATGTGGGAGATCTGGATTATATTCCTGTCTCCTGACTTTGTCTCCAGCCCAGCTCTGCCCCCTTGGGACCATTTGGGAAGTAAATCAGTGGATGGGAGTGCTCTGTATCTGAAGTGTTTTTTAAAATTAAGAAAGAGGCCCATTGCCTTAAAGCCAGTATTCTGTTAGATTAGGAAATAAATGAGAAGGGAAGAAGAGATTGGGTAAAAGAATCTTAATTAAGTCTATGGAGCATATTTTAGGATTTGTTCTATATTTTCTAGAAAACAACGTGTTTTTAAAAGTCTTCAGTCCAGTTTGTACTAGGAACACACAGAAATGTAGAGGTGACAACTAGCAGACCCAGAGTCTCAGCATCCTAGGTACTCCTTGGTATGGTTTGAATGTCCCTTCCAACGCTCATGTTGAGACTTAATTGCCACTTAACAGTGCTGAGAGGTGGGAAGAATGTCCCAATGAATGGACCAATTCAGTTCTTCTAGGAGTGGGTTAGTTTTCCCAAGGGTGGGCTTCTGATAAAAGGAAAAGTGTGTTCTGGTTTTCTCTCTGTCTTGGTCTTCTGGCATGTTGTGACACAACCAGAAGGCTTTGCCAGATGCCAGCACCTTGCTCTTCTGCTTCCCAGCTTCTAGAAGAGTGAGAAACAAGCTTGTAAATTTTACTTAATCTGTGGTATTGTTATAGTTATTAAAAATGGACTAAGACATCCTCCTGCTTATTGTGTCACCTCAATGCCAAACATTTTACTGTATAAATTTATTAGAGGCTCTCACCACTAGGTCAGGATCTGATATTCAGACTCAAGGCAAATGATGGACAAGGAGTGTGAAAGATCTGGTTGGTCTAAGTATGTTACCTCTACTGGCTGTCAAAGTGTCTTGGAGGCACTAGTGAGAAAGTAAACTCCATCATGTGCTGTCAAATTTGGTTCAAGGGACTAGAGTAATAATTTCAAACTGTAATTTGTGATACACTTGTGGATCAGAAAATCAACTTTGTGGGTTGTATTTTAAAATATCATGAAATAAAATGCAATATAATGAACTATAATACAATGCAATAAAATAAAATACAATAGAATATAGCATTCAAATATAATGGAATCACAATGTTCCTAAAGTTGTAATTATGAAGTGTATGAAGTTTGTAACTGTAAAGCTGTATAGTTCTGCACACATTTCTAAGGTCTTACTTCTAAGGGTACAGTTTAAAAACTTGCCATGAGACCCCTAATCACGTTAAGTTGGGTGGTAAAAGTATCTTCTTAAGTGTTAAAGTGATCATATGGATAGGATTAAGTGTCTGGTAATAATAATAGCATTAAAAAGGAGAGAATGTTCCAACATGGGAAGCAGTCTGCACAGTAGACTCATAGAATGACAATTACTTTAAGTAGCACTCTTAACTCAGAATCAGCCCTTAAAGCATTGTGGTTTGGCTGAAAAGCCCATGAGGACATGGAAAGCCAAGACACTGTGGCAAAACATGTCCTACTTGAATGATCTCTGTGGGTGAGACCCCAGTGGAAAGAAGTAGCCATCAAAGAAGGATGCACTTTTCTCTGAAGGGAAGAGAGCACTTCCACTTTGCTTATGGCCTTGTCTAAAAACTGACAGAGTTTGTGGATTAAAAAGGCTTCCATAACCTAGGCAGCTCATGTTAAGACATCACTGATATCATATATAAGAATATTAATTGTTAAATTAACAACAGGAGTCACTGTGAACTCACCCCCCATGTGGGACCTCTGTCCTCAGAGAGCTGTGTTATGACAGTTAACTGAAAAATTTGTTCTCAAAGATTTACTTCATTTTAATGTATTAAGTGGAATATACAAACAGCCCTTGTCTTGACTGTTGAGGAACAGCTTTTCTTGTGTGTGCAAATTATTGAAATCTTTACTTCATAAAGAGTTGATCTTATGTGTGTAAAGTTAATTGAAAATGAATAGATTTAATGGAGAATAGGACTGGTATTAGGAGAGGGAGGAGGTAGGGTGGGAGTGTGGGTGGGAGGCTGGATATCGTGGGAAGAATCACTATGTTCCTAAAGTTTTACTTATGAAATGCATAAAATTGGTATTCCTTAAATAAAAGGTTTCTTTTGGAAAAAATAATGGAATAACACAATAATGGATTTTCAAAGAAATGTTGGTATTATTTTGTGACATTTCTGTATCTCATACACATGGGCAACTACACAGCATTAAAAACTTCATGCACAAGATACAGAAAAAGAACTTTCAGGAACAAAAAAATCCCTTCAGTGATTTTGTTATTTTGATAAAGGCTGTGACTCTATAATAAATTCCTAGTTTGTAGATTTGCTAAGAGTTTCCAGTCAGGAAAAAAAAAATTTTGAAGCACATTCCATTCTAATTTCATCACTGCCCTGAAAGTTTTCACAACAGGGAGCTACAGTAAATTGCTGTACAACCTGTGCTTTCCCGGCAGGAGGGCCAGCTTCCGTGCACTTCCTGATAAGGGCGGCAGCTGAAGAGTATTCTCAGCAGAGGGAAAAGGTTAACATGGTTGATTTAGCAAAATTTGCTTTGATCCATTGGTCAGTTGGACCACACCTCCTCATTATATCCAATTAAGAATGTTGTTTGTGGTAGGCACAAGAAAGAAAGAAATGAAAGAGCAAAATCATAATAGCTTACAATTGGCACCCAACTTACTAGTTTGTTAATTCTTCAAAAAGATCAGTTGAAGTACTTGTATTTCAATTTCAGCATTTTTTTTATCTTTCTCCAAATATCTTTGCTAAATGTCTTAATCCACCAGATTGTTTATGATGGCACAAAAATAACACTAATACTCACATAACAATTATAATTACTAATAATCATTAGCAGTTAATATACTATACTATTTTGTACATTTTTGTATCTAAAAGAGAGCCAAGTTGTGTTATATGTACATGTGTGAATACAACCTTTCTTAAAGTAACCCAAGAAATATGCACTTGAATTATATTCATTTCTCAGATTAGGAAACCATACCATGTACCATAGTAAGAAATATGGACCTTACATTATGAGCAAAAGAGAAACCTTGAATGTTTATACATAGGTTAGTGACATCATTATATTTATTCTTATATTTTAGCAAAATATAACAATGAAGGTAAAATATAGAGAGGAAACCTACAAAGAGGCAAAACTCCTTGAGAAATAATTATCCATTCTCTCTCCAGTATATCTGGGCCCCACTTCTCACATATATTCCATGTATACAGAATGACCAACCCTTCTCTAGCCATGAAATGGCCATTTCGGCCACAGTGTGTTTGCGCTCATTTCCTCCACTCATTCCACTTCTGTTTGTCCCTTGACCATGAGAAAATCCCCATTGTTCCTTCTAGACCCAAGTTTCCCTGTTGGTTCCTCTATAAAGTGGTTGCTGTCATTTGCCTGTATGCTCAGCATGTTAAGGTAAAGGGACTCATGAGTTGGAAATTCCTCAGATTTTCTCTGCCTTTTACATGTTGTATGTCTTTGAGTGAGTTCCTTAAAGTTTCTGTGAGTGCTTCCTCTGTCATTAAATAGGAATAATGATGAAAGAGTGTAGATAAAACAGTTGAATACTAAGATGGGAAAGCCACATTTATATTGAAATGGTTGTTTTTCTTTCAAGTATAATTTCTTTGCCAATCAACAAAATGTTATTTTTAACCTAATCATTTTTCATGATTGATTCTTGATATCATAATCCAATATTGTATCATTGGGAACAATGAAGAATTATTGTCTTGCGATTAGTGGTTCCTCAGAGTGCTCTTGACAACTTGTGTTGATGGGAGGCAGCCTATAGTAGTTTAAAACCTGATGTGTGCTACTCATTTATTCTGAGACAGTTAATTTGATCTGGTTTTAAGCAAGTTTCTCTCATTATTAAAATCAGCCACTTCAGTTTATTGAAGTACTCCAAGGTCTTGGCGTTTCAATAACAGGAAATTCATTTGTCAACTTGCCTTTTTCACCAAGAGGCAAAAAATTGCTCAAGAGTTAACAGTCATTGAGATTTCTTGCTGGAGACATTCATAGTCAGAGGGAGAAGGCTGGACATCAGGCACTGTTCATCATGTGTCTTGGGACATCTCCCTGAGTGTCTGAGATTTACACAGAGTTCACGGAAACCAATGCAATTGAATGGAATAGGGAGGAATCTCCACCCAAGAATAAGACTGTAGAGACATTCAGATGTTTGTGTCACACATGACTTCTGTGCTGAGCCTTAAGCCACAGCTGCTTCTTCGCTTGCACTGATTCAGGAAGTGCTGCTTCATGGGCTATAGCTATTGTCAGCCTTGTGACCCGAGAAACTGAACTGTTAGCCAAGCCAAACAAACCTTGTTGCACAATTCTGGCTGCTCCCTGATGGCACAGACAATGCTGAACATGATCCTTCATAGCCTCAGTCTTTTGTAGCCAGTCTTTGGTCCATTAAGAGGAGCAGAAATGAAGCAGGTGGAGAAACAGCCTGATCTTGGCTGCAAGGAGCAACAGGATGCCACAAACTCAAGATCATGCTGTTTTCCCCTCTGTTGAAATGGCAGCCTTATGGCAAAATTATGCAAATATGTTTGTGCTAAGTGTTTCCTGTTTTTCTTTTTTTCCCTTTTTTTTTTTTTTTTGGTCCTATCCAATGAGTGACACTAGCTCATTTTAGAGTCTGACTTCCAATTTTCCTGCAAACTAGGGCCAAGGAGCATGCCTTTCACAGAAAGGCCAAGGCTGGAGATGCAGAATGCAAGTGAGTGAAGACATAGGGCAGGCTAAGGACTGAAAGTGGTGTCCCTATAATCCTTCCTTGAAGAGGGGCTGGGAAATACTGCAGAGAGAGCACCTGTCATCCACACCTTAGCACTTGACTAACAGGATATGAATATACAAAATCCCTTAAGTAAAACACGTAGACAATCTCAATAAAACAAAAGAAAGTCTCAGGAAAACTAATTGGAGATTTAACATCCCCAGGGTCCTGCAGAAGCTCATTCTCAGTATCATAAGTCTTCTCATTTTTCCAACTGTTACCAGGACACTTAGGCCAGCTCACCTTAGCTTCACAGAACCCACTGATGAATTGTCAGGAATTCTGTCTGACAGTCATTAAGTGTTGGTAGCATGAATTTGGCCATGGTGAGAGTTCTTACATCGCGGAAATCAGCCAACACTCCACATCTGGGCTATTTAGACCCACTTTCCTACTTCTTGAGAGCTGCTATCCAAACACAACACTACTTATAGCTCTGCTTGGAAATACTCCCCTATTTCCTCCCCCTTCCTCTAGTCTTTGTCTTCTACCCTTATTGCCTTCTGCTGGGATCCCTTGAACATTTCCCACCCTAACTGGTTTTCTCTTTCTCTTTCACTCATAGATTTTTCCTGGACTTCACCATCCAAGAAACTCTTATGAAAGGGAGAAATTTTTTTTCCTTACAAAGGCTGTAGAAATGAAGTTCTAGAAGAGGAAGAATTTCATCTCTTCAGATTACAGATCTGAATATTCCCTGCCACCTCGTCCTGGGGCTGGTGAAACTTTCTCTGATTCCCTAAATTGACATTGGTAGACACCAAGTGAGTATTCTCAATGAGTGGCTCCTAATTAGCCCCAATGCTAAACATACTTTATTTACTTGTTTATTAACTAGTTAACAGCTAAAGACTGTGTGACCTTGTAGTAAAGTGCATATTTGTTGGTGGCTTAAATGTGAGGATAATGTCTTTTTTTATTGATTGATTTGAGAGGCAGAAAGAGAGGAAGAGCTCATACCTGCTGATTTACTCCCCAAATGCTCAGAATGGCTGGTTTTGGTCCAGGCTGAAGACAGGAGCCAGGAATTCCACCCAGTTCTCCCACATGAGTGTCAGAAACCCAACTACTTGAGCCATTGCCTGTTGCCTCCTGGAGTCTGCATTAACAAGAATCTGGACTCAGGAGCCAGAGCTAGGAATCAAATCCTCATACAGGTTGTGTCTTAAATGACATCTTTATTGTTAAGCCAAATCCCTGCCCCATGACGGTGTATTCTAGAACTGAAGGGAAGGAGGCAACATTGCCTCAGTAATCTGTGTACATTTCCAGTGAAACACTCATGTTCTAGCACCAAGATAATTGAAGGATGTCAATGAATCTAATTGTGGAGTTTAAAATAACTATAAATTATGTATTTTATGTAGACACTAGAGAAAGAATTGAAGCTACAGATTCCTTAGTTCTTAGAGCTTTCTTCTGAGAACTAAGACTACATGTCTCAATAGGATTTAACTCTTTGATACAGGAAAGTTCTTACATAGAAAATAAAATTGAGAGTAGGCAGTTAGCTTAGTGGTGAAGACATCAGTGTATCTGGGTTCGATTCCTGGCTCTGGCTCCTGACTCCAGACCTTGAGAGGCAGCAGGTGATGGCTCAAGAAGTTGGGTTCCTGCCACCCATCTGGAATTCCTGGATTGAGTTCTGGACTCCTGTTTTAGGCCCAAATCCAGCCTGTGCCATTGTGGGCATTTGAGGAGTGAATCAGCAGATAGGAGCTCTGTCTGCCTGCTCATCCCTCTCGCTCTCTCCCTCTCTCTCCCTCTCTCTTCCTCTCTCTCCTTCTCTCTCGCTCTCTTGCTCTCTTGCTCTCTCACTCTCTTTGCCTCTCAAAAAAAAGTAATTAAAATTTTTTGAAGAAAAATGTTTCACTGTAATCAATACACAATTATTCTTAAGTGCTGAAACTTAACTGAAAAGTGATTGCTGTTAAATATAAGAGTGGGAATAAGAGAGGGAAGAGATGTGCAATTCAGGACATGCTCAAGCTGACTTACCTCAAATGGTAGAGTTAGAATCATACCAGGGAATTCCAATTCAATCCCATCAAAGTGGCATGTACCAATGCCATCTCACTAGTCCCAGTGATCAATTTCTGTTCACAATTGATCATAATGATAGGACTAAGAACCAAAGGGATCATATAAACAAGAATAGTGTCTGAAAATACTAGCTGATAGAATAAAAAAGGGAGAGAACGATCCAACATGGGAAGTGAGATACACAGCAGACCCATAGAATGGCAGATGTCCTAAACAACACTCTGGCCTCAGAATCAGCCCTAAAGGCATTCGGATCTGGCTGAAAAGCCCATGAGAGTATTTCAGGCATGGAAAGCCAAGACACTCTGGGGGAAAAAAAACCTAAATGAAAGATCTCCGTGAGTGAGATCCCTGTGGAAAGAACGGGTCATCAAAGAAGGAGGTACCTTTCTCTGAAGGGAGGAGAGAACTTCCACTTTGACCATGGCCTTGTCTAAATATGATCAGAGTCAGTGAACTCAGGGGGCTTCCATAGCCTTGGTAGCTCATGACAAGAGCCTAGGGTGATTACTGATGCCATAAACAAGAGTGTCAAATTGTTAAGTCAACAACAGGAGTCACTGTGCACTTACTCCTCATGTAGGATCTTTGTCCTTAGTGTGCTGTACATTGTGATTTAATGCTATAACTAGTACTCAAATGGTATTTTTCACTTTATGTTTCTGTGTGGGAGCAAACTGTTGAAATCTTTACTTAATGTATGCTAAACTGATCTTCTGTATATAAAGAGAATTGAAAATGAATCTTGATGTGAATGGAAGGGGAGAGGGAGTGGGAAAGGGGAGGGTTGCGGGTGGGAGGGATGTTATGGGGGGGAAGCCATTGTAATCCATAAGCTGTACTTTGGAAATTTATATTCATTAAATAAAAGTTAAAAAAAGGGAAAAAAAAAGAAAAATCTTTCACCCAATAAAAGACTTTATATCTGCTAAAGGAAATTCTTGTGAATTAGTTTACTAGCTGTCAGTTTGCTTATCTGGGATAACAGCTTACTCACAAGACCACACTTTGCTTATTGAGGTTCTTGTCAAAATCGTCATGGTCTCTTGTCTGCCTAAACTGTTAATGTCAGCAACTCTGCCTAACTCCGGTTAGTTCCTTGCCTTGATAGAGTGGTTTTAAACCTTTTGAGCCTAGTCTCTCTCATGTCTTCTTTCTGAAACACTAAGATTATGAAGCTGTTATTTTCCTTGTTGAATAAATCTAATAAACTTAGCTCTAGGAGATCAGAAGAATTTTTAGTTGATATTTCTGAAAATTGAGAGTTTACACATTCTACAGGGAAAGAATGTAAGAATGAGGAAGAGTGCATTTACAATGGCCTAGTTGGGTATAGTTGTGTGTGACCTTCACTTTCCATTCCATACTATGACTTTTGTGCCCTGGAAATGCCTGGCTGTATGTTGTTCTGCAAATCTGGTGCTGTGGTTTGTGAATGGTTTAATTGTGTTCCTCAAGGGTTCATGTGTTAGAAGCTTGGTGCCCATTGGTATGTATTGAGAGTGGTAAATGTGTAAGAGATGGGGTCTAGTAGGAAATCTTTAAGTAATTGGGCAAATGCCCCCAGAAGGGATTAATGTAGCTCTCACAAGACCCCAGTCTGTCCAGCTTTCTGTATCACATGTGACATCCCCCTCTCTCATGCAGTCCTGTCGTGATGACCTCTGCCACACAGTGGTACAGCTAAGGGGAGCCCTCACCCAAGCCAACACCATGCTGTTTGGACTTTCAGCCTCTGAAACTGTGAACTAAATGAATCTATCCTTTTTTTTTAACTACCCAGCTCCAGGTATTTTGTTTAGGTGCCAGAGAATGGACTGATACACTTGAAAAACACAAATTTCCCTGATACAAATGATGTCTCTTTTTCTTTGGATTAAGGGGAGCAAGGGAGACATTTTGAAAGTATTCCTCTTCAAATATTCACCTGGTCTAAAGCTATTTTCCAATTATTAGAATTACCTTTGAAAACAACAGACTGCAATAAACATCTCATTAGTGGATATGAGATTGATGTTAGGCTACCACTTTAAGTAGATCTAAGTCTCTCAAAAATTAAGATTTTTTTCACTTGAAAGTATAATTGAATTCTGTGACACCTTAATAATAATAACAGTCATTTATTGCATATATAGCCTCTGGTAGACCCTGGACTAAGTGACTTTCAACTTGTACCCTAGTTTATTCTACATTCCTCTCTTCTAGGTTTCTTCTATCACCTTTGTTTCACGCACAAGGAAGTGGAGATAGAGAGAGAGCAGCTGGGTCACATGGTATCTCACAAAGGTGGGATCCACATCCTTCTGCAGACCCTGCTCTGGAACACTGGAATGGGTCTGTTGTTTCCTGACTCCCAGTGAGGGGGCAAAGATCACTGTATCGCAGGCAGCAACAGGGCAATGTCTTCTTGAAAACTTAATAAAGCCATGAATTCAGAAGATGCAAGTTTTGTAGGGCCTGAAGCTCATATCATTGTAGAACCTCTTTAAAAGAAAGAATACAGATTAGAATGTACAGTTAGATGCAAACATAATATTTATGTTAAATAAGAAATCATAATAAATCACAAATTTAATCTTTACTTAATATATACTAATCTTTACTTAATATATACTAAATTGATCTTCTATATATAAGGATAATTTAAAATGAATCTTGATGTGAATGGAATGGGAGAGGGAGTGGGAGATAGTAGGGGTGCGAGTGGGAGGGAAGTTATGGGGGAGGAAGCCATTGTAATCCATAAACTGTACTTTGGAAATTTATATTTACTAAATAAAAGTAAAAAATAAATAAATAAATAAATAAATAAATCACAAATTTGTAAAGCTAAAAATACCATCATCACAAAACCCAGAAAAATAGTATGTTTTTACTAAATAATGCCTGTGTTGTGTTTGTCACATCAATAAGCTGAAGATTGGGGCCAGCACTGTAGCATAGCAGGTAAAACTGCCACCTGCAGTGCCTGCATCCCACATGGGCACTAGTTTGAATCCTGGATGCTCTACTTCCTATCCAGCTCTCTGCTATGGCCTGGGAAAAGCAGTAGAAGATGACCCAAGTGCTTAGGGCCCTGCACCTACGTGGGAGACTTGGAAGAAGCTCCTGACTCTGGATCAGCGCAGCTCCAGCCATTACGGTCACTTGGGGAGTGAACCAGCAAATAGAAGATTTCTGTTTCTCTCTCTCTCTCCCTTTCTCCCATTCTCTCTGCCTCGGCCTCTCTGTAACTCTGCCTTTCAAATAAACAAATAAATAAATCTTTTTTTAAAAAAAGAGTTAAAAGTGATATTTAGGTGAGAGAATTAGGATATTTGACAATACTTTAGCATTTTTAGTAAACTATATTGCCTATCCTATTGGAAAAGCAAATAGCTATAATACTTATAAGGTTAGGAGCAATGAAAAAGTTTTTAAGCTCTAGTTCTAGGCACTAGTGTTAAAAATAAATATCATAGCTAACTTTCTTATAGCTTCCATTGTTGCTAAAACTATGAGATCCTCATAAATCATCCAGGCCATCCAATTCCCTTGTTTTGTATTAATGTTGACATCTAAGCTTATATTGAGTCACATTAACTTAGAAGAGAACACCAACAATTAAAGTAGATGATTCTAATCAGATGTTAATGGATAGTGCCTTGGATTTATTTCAGACAGAAGAGTTTTTTAAGGTTTCTCTGCTCTTACAGAAGCATTGCTCTTCAGTGTATGTAAACTTGTGTTATGAAAGAAATACTCATTCTGGAAAGGTACATAGCCCAGTGGTTAAGACACCAGTTAAGAAGCCGATGTTCCACATAAAAGTAACTGGGTTTGATTCTCAGTCTGGCTCCTGATTCCACTTTTCTGCCAGTGCAGAATCTCAGAAGCCCTGGTGATGGCTCAAGTAGTTGGATTCCTGCCAACCACAAGGGAGATGTGAATCGAGTTTCTGGTTCCTATTTATGGGCATTTGGGGAATGAAGCAGCAGATACCGGAGTGTTCTCTCTCTCTCTCTCTCTCTCTCTCTCTCTCTCTCTCTTTTTCCTTTCTTTCCCTCTCAAATGAGTAAATAAGTAATATTTGAAGAAAGAAAATACTCTTTGATTTTAAAGCTATGATGTAACATTATATTACTTTTTAAAAGATTTATTTTATCTATGTGTAAGGCAGAGAGAGGGAGAGACAGATAAAGAGATCTTTCGTCTGCTGGTTCTCTCCCCAACTGTCTACAGCAGCTGGGGCTGGGCTAGGCAGAAGCCAGGAATTCTGTCCTGATCTCCTATGTGGGTGGCCAAATACTTGGGCTATCATGTGTTGCCTTCCCAGGAACATTAGCAGGGAGCTCGATCAGAAGCAGAGCAGCCAGGACTTGAACCTCTGCTCCAAAATGGATGCTGGTATCACAGGTAGTAGCTTAACCTGTTGCACAATGCCAGGCCCAAACTATATTTAATCATTTAAAAAAGAGACAGAAGGAGAGAGAAAGGCAGAGAGAGAGAGAGAGAGAGCGCTCGCTATTATGCTAGCTGAATGCATAAACCATGCAACGACACATTTTGATTTAATCACTGTTTGTCATTGTCTTGCTAGTACAGTTTGATGTACACAAGCAGGAATTCTGACAGATTTTGTGTCACATTATTACATTCTAATCAAACATGATCATTCCAGACAAGCAGGGAAGAAAAAGTCTAAAGCATCTGTACTAAAAGATATTACATTTCTGAGTATGTTTTTAAAATGGAAGGTGGGTTTTTTTTTGTCTAGGATTGATGTGAACTGAATACTCTGCTTCTAATTTTTCATTCTGCTGATTGCAGGAATTTCCCCTGACTAGCTTCTAGCTCTGCATCTTTCATCCACACCTGCATCATTTTGATGTATGTACCCCAGTACATCTGACTTCTGTATCTAGAAGTTGGATGATTGTGCATGGTAAGCAAAAGGGTATTTCTAGAAGCTATTCTCAGACTAGGATGACTAGCACAGAGCCATTTTTTTTTTGACAGGCAGAGAGAGAAAGAGAGAGAAAGGTCTTCCTTTTTCCATTGGTTCACCCCCGAAGTGGTGGCTATGGCCGGCGTGTTGTGGCCGGCACGCTGCGCAGTTCTGAAGCCAGGAGCCAGGTGCTTCTCCTGGTCTCCCATGTGGGTGCAGGGCCCAAGCACTTGGGCCATCCTCCACTGCACTCCCGGGCCACAGCAGACAGCTGGAATGGAAAAGGAGCAACCGGGACAGAATCCGGCGCCCCAACCGGGATTAGAACTCGGTGTCCCAGCGCTGCAGGCGGAGGATTAGCCTAGTGAGCTGTGGCGCTGGCTAGAGCCATTCATAACATGAATATGAATCAATAAAATACATATTACTAAATCTATATAAGCTCAAATTCCTCTTAGCAAGATTCCAAAAACTTTTATAGCTATTCCAATGTCACTCAATTAATACAAAAATTAAAAAGAAATGAAGTGAGAGTGAGAAAAAAAGAGCAATCCTAACCAATTTGATTAAAATTACAACTTCAGCAAAAAAAAAAAAAAATATGACCACAGAAACACACACCATACTTTTAGGGCCTGTCTCAAGGCCTTGAAAAATTTTGAACTAGCTAGAAGTTAATCAATTTCATGGTATGTTCATCTATGACTGTGATGAAGTTCTGATCTATCTTATTGGCATTGTTGGTTAAATTATGTAAAAGTGTTCATCATTATATTTATATTAGTAACCACAGTGACAAGTGTTGTTGGCCAAAAATGGTGAATCAGACCTACGTCTTTGTGATTTGATGAGTCCTTCCTTGGCACAAATGTGGAATTTTGAGCTAGTAACATAGCTTTCCTTCTGCCATTAAGGAGGTCCACCAAAACCACTCTATTATCTGTTACATTAAAATTTGTATGCTAAATTTTATTCCATTAGATTTATAAGCTAAATCTCAACTGACGATCTCTTTTGTAGTTCCTTAAAGCCAAGTACATGTAGGCAATATTTGCAATAACTGATTTATTCTCAAAGTGACAATGTCGGGGTCGGCACTGTGGCATAGCGGGTAAAGTCGCTGCCTGCAGAGCCAGTATCCCAAATGGATGCCGGTTAGAGACCTGGCTGCTCTACTTCTGATCCAGCTCTCTGCTATGGCCTGGGAAGGCAGCGCAGGATGGCTCAAGTCCTTGGGCCCCTGCACCCGCATGGGAGACCTGGAGGAAGATCTTGGCTCCTGGCTTCAGATCAGCACAGCTCTGGAAGTTGCAGCCATTTGGGGAGGGAACCAGCGGATGGAAGACCTCTCTCTCTCTCTCGTTCTCTCTCTCTCTGCCTCTACTTCTCTCTCTGTGTAACTCTGACTTTCAAATAAATAAATAAATATTAAAAAAACACAAAGTGACAATATCCTATTACTCTTTTCTTCTCTGGAGTCATCTGTAATGAAAATGCTTCGTCAAAGGGATTTTAAAGGGAGATTCTGAAATCCTAGGGAAATTCCACAAGTGGACAGGACCTCATAGCTGTGTCAACAAAGAACATTGTCCAGGAGTCGATGAGTCATGTATCAAGCATGCTGAGGTTAGCATGGAGTCAAGAGAAGGAAGTTGGTTTTGGACACAGGAACTCTTGGCTGCTGGGCCGAATGACTGTGGAAGTCTAACTCTTCAGCAGATTTTTCTTCAGTGTTCACTTTATGTGAGATATGTGGGATTCAGATTGATTTTTTTTTTCGCTAAGGGTGAAAAGCAAACATAGCCCTTAGGAAATGGTATAGTGCTATACCTCCTACAGGGAGGTTCCTAGGCTGTGGGGGAGCTGTTCTTTAGATCATATTCCATCAGAGAAGGCTGAGTTTGCAAGAATGACCTTTCAGGAAATGTGGCCCTGCTTGAATTGAGTTTTAAGGAAGTACAGGTTTTGTCATGCAAAGGAAGGGAAGGATGTTCTAGCCTGGGCAAAGAATATGGGCAAAGACTCGGAGATAGATGAATTTCATAGACTGAAGCTGAAGAGGAAAGGACGAATTGATGGAACCAGGGAAGAGGCTGTAGAGGTCAGAAAAGGCTGAATAGAGGGAAATCTATATTGATACAAGGAGCATAAATTATATTCTGGGGCCGGCGCTAAGGTGTAGTAGGTTAAGCCTTCAACTGCGGTGCCAGCATCCCATATAGGCATCAGTTCGTGTCCCAGTTGCTCCTCTTCTGATCCATCTCTCCTGATGGCCTGGGAAAGCAGTGGAAAGATGATCCAAGTGCTTGGGCCCTTGTGCCTACATGGGAGACCCAGAAGAAACTCCTGTCTCCTGGCTTTAAATTGGCCCAGCTCTGGCCATTGTGGCCATTTGGACAGTGAACTAGCGAATAGAAGGCCTTTCTCTCTGTCTCTCCCTCTCTTTTTCTGTAACTCTGCCTCTCAAAAAAATTAAATACATCTTAAAGAAAAAAAAAAAAAAAAAAAACCTCTATCTTGGAAACCATGGTGTGGAGGTAAATCCTGAAGTTAAAACTAGGGAATGACATGGCTAAGTTTGCAATGTAGAAAGTTCATGTAACAGAGGTGAGTGAATGCTGGAGGGGAGTGTAGGGAGCAACCCGGACTGGACTAAGTTACTGGAATTAAGGCTTATTCTATGCATCTGCTCTCCCACAATATGGCGCTGGGAGAGGAGAAAACAGCTTCTACGCAGCTGCCTCTTGCCAACTTGAGTGATGACCTCCAGGAGCTGATCCTGCTCCTGATTGGAGGAGAGCAGCGTACTCGGCGTGTGGGCAGCCGAGTTAGGATTGGCGGAGGAGGACTATAAAGGAGGAGAGAGACGGCATGCACCAGGAACATCTAAAGGGAACATCTGAGGGAACACCTGTGCAGCCCCCGAGAGAGCCGGCCGGCGGTGTGCCACTCCCCTGCGGAAGTGGGGAAAGTGGCCAGGGGGAACTGCCCTTCCACGGAGGTGGAAGGGACAGTAGCCAACCCGGGAAGAACCAGCAGCAAACCCGGGGAGGGCCGAGCAGACAAAAGAACAGCGCAGGGTCCTGTGTCGTTCCTCCACGAAGACGGGGAGCGACAGGGAGAGCTTGAGATTGAATCAGTTGGGAGATTTCTGTGGTGATCTGGACCAGAGACCTTAGCACAGCTGGGCTAAGAAGAGGGAAGAACTCCACTAAGAAGTAAACAACAACAACAACAACAAAAAGGACTGAAGTTACAAGTTGCAAGACTTCAGAGACGCAAATGGAAGTAGAAATATGGACAGGAAAATCAAGAGTAGAAGTATTGACTGAATTTAAAAAATTATGACAACACAGAAGATAAAATAGGCAGGACAAGATACTGCATGTGTAGTGGAATATCAGTTTTGTAGCAGACAAGCAACACATGGAGTTGAAGATAAATGCAGAGAATCTTAAAAGCCACAGTCTGAGAAAGCAGACACTTTTTGTGTTATTTTATACTACTCTACACCCAAACTGGATCCTATATGTAATAAGAAACTGTAAATAATGTTAAGAAGAAAAGAGGCATGGAAGAAACAGAAGAAGGAAACATGGGAGGAAGGAAGAATTGCAGAAAGGAGACAGATTTGAGAGCCATTAAGAAAATATTCTTGGCTGGCGCTGTGGCTCACTTGGTTAACCCTCTGCCTGCGGTGCTGGCATCCAATATGGGTGCCAGGTTCTGGTCCCGGTGCTCCTCTTCCAGTCCAGCTCTCTTTTGTGGCCCCGGGAGGGCAGTGGAGGATGGCCCAAGTGCTTGATCACCTGCGCCCGCTTGGGAGACCAGGAAGAAGCACTTGGCTCCTGGCTTCAGATCGGCATAGCTCTAGCCGTGGAGGCCATTTCGGGGGTGAACCAATGGAAGGAAGACCTTTCTCTCTGTCTCTCTCACTGCCTATCTGTCAAGTAAATTAAAAAAAAAAAAAGAAGAGGTTCTCAAAGGTATGTGGGAAGCAAGATAAAGATAGAGTCCTGATTTCTACAGAAACAGCTTAAAAACAAGCATCACAGTTTTGTGCACCAGGCTCTTCATATGAAGAGACTTCAGAAAATTTGTGGAAAATGGAATTTAGAAATGCTTATATTGACATAATTTTTTTAAAAATACGTGACTATTTTCATTTCCAAGGGATACACATTTCATAAACTTTCGGAAGACTTCTTGCTAAGTAGGTGAAAGTAGTAGTCATGTCTGCAGCAAGAGAGTAGTTAAATTGCATCCTCTTGATTGTCCCTTGGTTTAGCTATGGGTACTGATAGGACCAGAAGGTGAGAGATCACGATGGGAGGGCAGCAGTCTTTGAATCTGATCTGTTGGACAGAGGCAGCCCGAGTGAAGTCACATCCATGCCTGGTTACTCAGCTCTGCCGAGTCGCCGTCCAGTCCAGCTTTCTGCTTCCCTGACTCCGAGTGCTTGATGCCTTGGTTGGTTGCACATGTTGAAAAGTCAAATGTGTTGGAACAAAACATTGTGGTAAATGTCCAACCATTCACTGCTGCGGCAGATGCTTTTTTCCCTAAACCCTTGAAAACGAACCACAATATTCATAATTACGTTAATAATAATGATGACAAAATTGGGCAGTACCATGTATCTTCCAAAGGCCCTACACATAAGATTGATAGCTTCAGTGACTGACTTGTTAGAACATTCAAATACTTGGGAATGGACTTTTCCGGAAGAGTCAGTAAGTGGTCTGCAAGTCCATGCAGTGATTTCCCTCACTGGAGCTGCCTATGCCATGGGCCCAGGGTTCCTGAAGGAGAGAGCACGTGGAGATAAGAGCCATTTTCTCCATAGAAAGACTACCTCCCTCTCTCTGTGCCACTTCACCATAAAATCTCCGTGTTCAACTCCAGCTCTCTGTTTCCAACTCAAGTCCCTAAGGCAGATGAGAATCCTTGTGATGTGCTCTAGTGATCCTATATTTATCTATATTATACATGCTACTTACTACTTGTACTCACCTCTCCCTATCCACACCAGACTGCAGGATCTACAAAGGAGCAGATATCTTATTCACTGTTGTACTTACAGCACCTACCACAGTGCTTGGCACATGACACACTGAAGAAGCACTTCCCAAGTTACTAACAGCATTGATATTATTAAATGATGTTATTAAGTACATGCACAAATGCTTATGTCAAAAATTTAAGCAGTTAAAACATTAGGACTGAAATACTTATAAATATTTACTCCGCTTCTCCAGTGAGCACATAGGGTTTCCAACCTCTCTCATCTCCTCTTCCGCCACACAGATATACACAGGTGTTGGTAAGCACTTGCTCATTACTGCATTGAGCTCTAGGAAAAGAGATATCAGAATAAAGTACTTACTAAATATAACCACTGCAGGAGTAGTTGCAAGAGTCCATTACACTGAGAAACTGAAGCAATTCTTACAAAACAAGATGAACAGGGATGGTTATGGAGAGCAAAGGTGTTTCACTTGTGGTAACAGACCAAATCATGTCTGGCACACACTCATCTGTGGCCATCTGAACCCCTGGTACACTTACAACGTGACTGTGTTTGGAGGTAGTTACAGCTGAATGTGATCATATGGGTAGACCCTAATCTAATAGAGCTGCCTTGCTCTAAGAAGAAGAGGGGGCACCAGGGATGCTCACTCACAGAGAACACATGTAGGAACACAGCGAGGAGGCAGTCATCCACAAGACAAGGAGAGAGCCCTCGGAAGAAGCCAAATCTGTCTTTCAGCCCAGAACTGTGAGGAACTATATTTCTATTATTTATGCAGCCCATACTGTGGTCTTTTGCTATGGCAGTCCTAGCAAACTAATATACTCCATAAATTATTCTTTCGAGAACATAAACTGAAATTTTGATGATCCATTTCATGAGAAATGATACTTTATCCTTAGTGCAAGTGCAAGGGAGTTTGATGGCATCATGTACTGAGAGCTGCCCACCACCACCTGGGTGTAATTGTTGTAAAAATTAATCTATTCATAAATATCAAACAAATTTATATTAAAAACTATTGGAGAATAGAGGAGATTAAAGAGACATGACAAATACATTCAATACATGATCTTGTATTTCAACCTGAAATAGTTTTTTCTCTATCTATTTGTTTCTGCCTCTATCTCTGTCTCTCCATGCATCCACCCATCCAATCAATCGTCTATGTAAAAATATAATTGATGTAATTATTTGAATGAAGACTGTAGATCAAATAATAGTATTGTACACCTATTAATTTCATAGTTTCAAGAATTGTACTCTAGTTCAGTAAGAGAATTTTATTTATATATTTATTTGAGAGGTGGAATTACAGACACAGAGAGAAGTCTTCCATCTCCTGGTTCACTCCCCAGATGGCCACAAAGGCTAGAGGTGGGCCAATCCAAAGTCAGGAGCTTCTTCCAGGTCTCCCATTTGGATGCCAGGGCCCAAGTAGTTGGGCCATCTTCCACTGCTTTCCCAGCCCATAAGCAGAGAGCTGGATCAGAAGTGAGCAGCTGGGATGCTGCCCATTTGGGATGCCATTGCCACAGGTAGAGGTTAGCCTAGTACCTCACAACACTGATCCCCCAAGAATTTTCTTGTTCTTGAGAATTACTAGGAAATATGGGTGAATAGTATTCTGGAAGCCCTTGTATTTTTTCAATGTTCTGTAACTTTAATGTTATTTTCAAATATAATGAAATGATTATAAATCATAGAATAAAATTTTAAAAATTTAAATTGAGAAATATATATACTCAAAAATTAGTTATTATACTAAGTCAGCCTAAAATATAACTGGGATGAAAATTTGTTAAACCTGGAAGCGTGTGTTTCTGTCGGGGTTAGGTTCAAAGTGCAGGAAGGAATGTTGGATTGTGTGTAACTTCCAGCAACACGGTCCAGGGACGAAGGCCCACATATGTTTAGTGTTGCAATAGTATAAAAACCCTTAGGAGCACTCTGGTCAGCACAAGTCCTCAGGGACAACCAGGTGTCCTTGTGTGTAGGGACAGTAGGAACCTTGAAAGGAATGATCCGCTGTAAACCGGATTTCCAAGCTGGCCCTGCTCTGGGAGTTTCTTGGCAGTTGCAGGCTTTCTGAAGCATGTGTGAAGGTAGGCACAACTTTCTGATCAAGTTTCCTTTTGCTTAACTATGATTCTCAGAAAGCAAGGATATCCAAAATGCTTGGAGACACACTTATTAAGAAAAAAATTTTTCTAATTGTGTTCATTTATATTGGCCAGAATGGAAAATGACTTCTGTAGGCTTCACACACTTTTACCTTTTTATCTTCCCAACTTATAATTTCAAAATTAAACATTGTTTTTTTATGTGGCTTCAAAGACTTCAACTTTTTTTCCCCTGTTATATGCAGAATTTAGAATATTTTGTGGGTCTTGCAAATTTTGTCTTTTTCCTGCCATGAGAAAAAAATAATACTTTCTTTTACTCTAAACTTTCATTTTTTTCCCTTTGAGAATTTGAAATACATTCAAGCATTTTCACAATAGCCTAAAACTGCTGTGGGCGTTAGGCACTATGTCTGCTATGCTAATGCATCAATCAGCCCTACTTTGCATTAAATTATGTTATTTAGGTTCTACTATACTATTAAGTAAAATGTAATATATTTGAATTGACATAGGCATTTAGTTACTAAAATTCAGAATATGATCTGTAGCATATTTTATGCCTCAATGTTGTTTAAATTGATAAATCTATATATCACTATGCAGTATTATATCCATTTATAATTTACATTGTATTCCACTGGATTCCACAGTTGGCTGCTGTTACCTGTTATCATTGAAGCAGATTTCCCTGTGCTTTACTGAGTGTTCTGTTGACAAAGGCTCAGATATTAATCATTTCCTATCTGACCTCAGACCATCCTGAATCCTGCTCTACAACAAATACTGTGTGTTTACTGTGTGGCTCTGTACTTTTTTTTCCCCACTAACATCAGTTTTTTTAAACAATATAAGACATCTCTGTAAAATAGTGAAATGTATCATGAATTCTTTCTAAAAGAGATTTCTCTGTTGATGAGATCTTATAAATAGAGTTATAGTATCTCAGAATGTATTGCACAATCAAGCAGAAGGGGAAAAAAGTGCCTTACATATAGTCAATGTTGATTTTAAGATTACAAATATTAGTTTTTCTAAAGAAAACTGTTTAAAATAGCCAATGAGAGTCACTTAGAGAATGGCAGTCAGTGTCAAGATCTGGCCCAACCCAGGCTTTCAAAAGTGCCCAAGTGTTTTGTTTTTGCACTTGTGGAATATCTGGCTGCTGAGTGCACTGTGGTGAACAGAAAGCAAGGAAAAAAATGTCTTTAGGAAATTCAACATGGTATTTAGTTTTACCTGTGTAACCTGCTTGTTTCTGAGTTCCAGGGCAAAGGGATCACTTACTTGATAGAGCAGATTATAAAAAGGATCTGGAGAGCTGGAGAGTCTGACACAGCAGGAAAAGTTTCTAAAATGATCATTATGCTTGGATGAGATTTATCGAGTGAAGCAATTCCAATTTGTGTCAGCTGACTCTATTAATCTGATCTCAGGTGCCCTGGAGTTTCTTTCACAGTAGTGCCTGGATCTCATGGCCTTTGGCAATTTCAGTAGGTTCCCAGAAAATTGTGAAGAAATACTGTTGAGGTCATCTTAGTTTACCCCTTAACCAAAGGACCAGGATTTTAATGGCAGAGGGGATCTGAAACAATCTTTTTTTTTATTTTTAGTGTGAAGCACATTGATGAAGAGAGTTCTGCCTGGACTTGCAGCAAAAATAGGTATAGAAGGCAGTGCAGATTTGAAGTGGTGAGTTGATTTTTCACAATTAAAATACTTTATTTATCACACAACTAATAGGTTGTATGATAAGGTTCAGAAATTCAGCTCGAGGGTTTTATTTGATGGAATCCCATTAACTTTTTCTCAGTGACAGAAAAAATAGCATCAACAGCAATTTTGCTTTTTTTTTTTTTTTTAGATAACTGAAAATGTAGAGCAACACAGTGAACTTCAATGAATAGCAATTTCTCAAAAATTATAAAAATGGTTCCTTTATTATCTTCTTAAATTACTGGTGTTTTTAAGGATGAGAAAACAATGAATAATAAAGATATTAACAAGTTTACACACACTGAAGAGCAATGCTTCTGTAAGAGCATAGAAACCTTAAACTCTTCTGTTTGAAATAAAACCAAGGCACTATGCATTAACATCTGATTAGAATCACCTACTTTAATTGTTGGTGTTCTAAGTTAATGTGGCTCAATATAAGCTTAGATGTCAACATTAATACAAAATAAGGGAATTGTTAATGTATTTTATCACTTTTGACATCAAGCAAGTAGCTTTTCAAATTACTTTCTACCTGAAACAGAGTATCTGCATATATGCAAAAGAGGTATTTGAGGGTTTGTGGAAACCATCAAAGGTGATAGGAAGGATGATCATTGAGGATTAATCTGTAAGTCAGCACTTATGAATACTTAAATTCAGAACAGTTTAAAAAGGATTATGATATTCTTCATCTAGAAGCTAGAACCTGCAACTGAATGGTAGATAATGTTTATGATAGACTTTTAAGCACCAAGCACAATAGTTGTGGCTTCAAAATTCAGGAAGAAATTTGTGAAATGTGACTGAATCATCCTGTGTCAGTATAATAGTTCTTGTCAGTCACTAAACTGAAAAGAGATCACTTATGAAAATCTGTGGTTGTTTTCTTTTGAGGGCTAATTGAAAAGGTGTTTGGAAATATGGAGAAGAGAATACAAACGTTTATGTGAATGTTGAAATCTATCAAAGAGCAGGACATAACTCTATATGCTGATGCCAGAAAGTTTTTGCTGCAGGCAGTGAAGGTTAAAAAAAGGGAGAATTCGGCAAATAACAGTCACTTACAGTAAGTAGAAAATTATAGAAACTACACTAAATGTTTGATGGAAACTGAATTGGATTGATAATATCACAAGACCACCTTCTACTCATATTAACAAGATGCATTTGGGAGAAGGAAGAAGGTGCAATATTAGAGGCATACTAAACAAGCAGAACTAGACTGAAAAGTCATCCCTGAAGCCAACCTAGCTCAGGCCTTGGGGAAGGAACTGAAATGACCATGAAGAGCAGGTAGTGGACTTGGGATTGATCAGTTCACATGAGCTGAGCTACCCTTACTCCCTTGCAAAGATCAAATGCCCAATGAGATATTTATCAATTATTATCACCATGAATGAAGTCATTCAATCTGCATAGAAACCATTCTCTGAGAAAATACTGAGAAAAGTATTTATACTTTTATACTTTATATATTTACACTTTATGTATTTATACTTTTATACTGAGAAAAGTTTCCATCAGTGCTAGTCAAGACAGAGCCATAGAATTTTAAATGGCAGAGATGCTTGGGACCAAATAATGACAAACTAGCTTCAGGGCAGCTGCAGCTTAGGGTTTCCTAATGTGGTTAGTAGACCAGCCATATCAGCATCATCTGAGATCTTGTTAGAGATGAAAATTCAAGATTCTCCCTAGACCTACAGAATGAGAATTTCTGAAGTTGAATCAAAAGCTGTATTTTAATAGAACCTCTAAGGCCCACCCATTACGGTTTTTTTTTTTAAAGATTTATTTATTTATTTGAAAGTTACACGGGAGAGGCAGAGGGAGAGAGAGAGGTCTTCCATCTGCTGTGCTGGTTCACTCCCCAATTGGCTGCAATGGCTGGAGCTGCATGGATCCAAAGCCAGGAGCCAGGAGCTTCTTTCGGGTCTCCCACGCAGGTGCAGGGGCCCAAGCACTTGGGCCATCTTCCACTGCTCTCACAGGCCATAGCAGAGAGCTGGATCGGAAGTGGATCAGCCAGGCACCCATAAGGGATGCCAGCACTGCAGGCAACAGCTCTATCTGCTATGCTATAATGCCAGCCCCAGGCCCATTACATTTTAAGAACTCTGTTGAAGTTTACTCTTTAACTAATGGGTCCATGGTCACAGGTAGTAGGCAAGTTGGAAGGAAGGTCAAGTTCTGCAATTGGGGTATAGACAAATACAACTATAAAACTCTTTCATGATCAACATCTCATTTTTGTATCATGTCAGGTCCTGGGAGGACCACCTAGTGCCTGGCATATAATGCAATCAGTGTTCCATGATTATTTAAATGAATAAACCAATGAACCAGTTAAGAGAACAACATCTCTGTTTTAAGTTCCAATATATATTATGCAGAAAATAAAATTACTTGAGTTATTATGTATTCAAAAAATAGATAAACCTGACTAATTTGGTCAACTGGATCTAACAGTTATGGTGGGGAAATGGGACATTGACCAAGATTATTTTTTTCTTTTAAAGTCTTGGAATATTAATGCCATAGCTGGCTAGTAAAAATTACTTCAATAGGCGATATAGGTGAGGAAATAAAGCAATATTGCCTACTCTTTTTCTCTTTTGGATACCATTTTAGAAAGCCATACAAGTTGGAAACAAACAGCTTTTATTTAGGGGATCTCTGGGACTTGCAACATCAAAGGGCGACTGGAAGGGAAACTTTGTGCTGGAGTCAAGGTATATGCTCTACAGGAAAAGGATTCTGGGTATGCATAAGGGAAATGAGACAGTAACATTGAGCTAATCATAACAGTTAAACCTGAGAAGATTGTCTCAATGGTCTAGGATCATCTATTAAAGAACACTGGTCAGCTGATTATTGTGGACTCTCATCATTATGGGTCATCAAAGAAGTAGGTACCTTTCTCTGAAGGGAGGAGAGAACTTCCACTTTGACCATGGCCTTGTCTAAATATGATCAGAGTCAGTGAACTCAGGGGGCTTCCATAGCCTTGGTAGCTCATGACAAGAGCCTAGGGTGATTACTGATGCCATAAACAAGAGTGTCAAATTGTTAAGTCAACAACAGGAGTCACTGTGCACTTACTCCTCACGTAGGATCTCTGTCCTTAATGTGCTGTACATTGAGATTTAATGCTATAACTAGTACTCAAACAGCATTTTTCACTTTATGTTTCTGTGTGGGAGCAAACTGTTGAAATCTTTACTTAATGTATGCTAAACTGATCTTCTGTATATAAAGAGAAACGAAAATGAATCTTGATGTGAATGGAAGGGGAGAGGGAGTGGGAAAGGGGAGGGTTGCGGGTGGGAGGGACGTTATGGGGGGGAAGCCATTGTAATCCATAAGCTGTACTTTGGAAATTTATATTCATTAAATAAAAGTTTGAAAGAAAGAAAAAAAATAAAATATCTGATTAATTCTCAATTAAAAAAAAAAGAATGTCTTACAAATTGTCACAATGCAAAAGAATCCTGGGAAAAATATGATTGACTGAGTTCCTGTACATGTTTTGGTCCAGTAAGACTGAGAAATATTTGGTTGCCCCTCATGAACTGCTCATCTTGCTGTGAAGTCAGTGTTTGATTGTGAGCTAACAATACCAGGAATCAAAAAGACAGAGAATGCCACCATTGTTTGCTCAATGTGATTTTCAGTAATTTCAGTAGATGCTTCTGGGCTTATCTCAGAAGTCCTAGCAAGTTGCAACCTAATAAGATGGTCTGTGGTGAAACTCATCTAGGGCAGCTAGGGGACATCTGGCAGTGGGAGGGGGCAGATGTAGCAGTTGCAGCCCTTTTCAGTGAGGCATCAGCAGCAATCACTCTCATAACAGCAATCAATCAATCACTTCCCAAGTCCGGGGATGAATGATGCAATGGTGTCGCTGTCCACTGGGACAGCAGCTGGGTTAGCTTCTCTGCGTTGTTCTGTGAGATTTCAGTTGAGTTTTCCTTCTATAGAGCGCAGCTCCTTTGAAGTCTAACTTTGAGCACACTAATCGAATTCTCCATTTTATGCCTTGATAAAGTTGGAACTTTATGCCTCCAGCCTTATTGAGACATAAAATATACTTTACATGCTTAAAACATACAATTTGTTAGGCTTTGTTATATATTACCATGAAGTCATCACCAGAATCCATATCATGAATATCTACCATCCTCAAAAGTTTCTTCAAATAGTTTTTTTTTTTTCCTGACAAGCAGAGCTACTGAGGGAGAGAGAAAGACGGAGAGAAAGGTCTTCCTTCCGCTGGTTCACCCCCAATATGGCCGCTACGGCCAGCACATTGTACCGATCCGAAGCCAGGAGCCAGGTGCCAGGTGCTTCCTCCTGGTCTCCCACGCGGGTGCAGGGCCCCAGGACGTGGGCCATCCTCCCCTGCCTTCCCAGGTCACAGTAGAGAGCTGGACTGCAAGAGGAGCAACCGGGACAGAATCCAGTACCCCAAACGGGGCTAGAACCCAGGGTGCTGGCGCTGCAGGATTAGCCTAGTGAACCACGGCGCCCGCCTTCAGTTTTAATCTCTCCCTCCCACATAGTCCCTCAGGTCTCCCAGCAAATGCTCATCTGCTCAGACTCCCAGGGAGAGTGATTATGGAGACAGAGGTAAATCTGCAAGTCTATCTGACCCTGGAGTGGCAGACCACCTCGCTTGTGCCACAAGTCGCTAATGTCTGCTAAGATTCAAGAAGGGGCAAATGAGGTTCCATCACTCAAGGGAAGAAGTAGCAAAGAATTGCCAGTCAAATGTAACTTACAACAAGTAAACTACCACAGACTGAAAACCACTATACACCCATTTTTAGAAGCATAGCAAGATTTGGAGTTTTTGATGAGATGCAAAATTTAAGCAAATACAATTAAAATTCCAGATATTATGTTCAGGACTGCAGGAAAAGTTTAAGTCAAAAAATTTGTTAAGTACCTGCTATTGCTTTCGGTCTCTCGCCAACAAAAAAAACAACCATTAGCTGCCAGCTTAAAACTTCTCAGAAGAAATTCTTCCAGTTCCTATTGATGACAGCATTTCAAGATGTGTATGGAAAAATGGAATTAAAAGATACATTTACTTTGGTGCAAAAAATTTTTGAAATCCACGTGGAGTTTTTTCATAATATGTATTTCTGTGAACTTTCTTGATGACCCTTTATAGGCATGGATTTCAAAATTTATTTGGTACCACAATAAACTTTTTTTTTTTTTGACAGGCAGAGTTAGACAGTGAGAGAGACAGAGAGAAAGGTCTTCCTTCCATTGGATCACCCCCAAAATGGTCGCTATCTGACCAGGAGCCAGGTGCTTCCTCCTGGTCTCCCATGTGGGTGCAGGGCCCAAGGACCTGGGCCATCCTCCACTGCCTTCCCTGGCCACAGCAGAGAGCTGGACTGGAAGACAAGCAACCGGGACAGAATCTGGTGCCCTGACCGGGACTAGAACCCTGGGGTGCCGGTGCCGCAGGCGGAGGATTAGCCTAGTGAGCCATAGCACCGGCGCACAATAAACTTTTAATTTCATTTTTCCATGCATTTTTTAGTATGTAATATTTCTCTTGAAACCATTACTCTAAATTGTTCTCTTGAAACCTAAACCTTTAAGTTGTATGCAAAACATTAACCAAGCCCATGAAAGACTGATCATTGTGAATATTCTGCCATTATGTGTTTTCTATCATATTTTATCAACACAATTTCTTATAACAAGCCTACTTAAGATATTGTCAAGAAGGGAGAGCAAATTTGAAAGCATTTAAATAGGATTTGGATCAGCACAGAAAATATTGTGTGGAGGCCCTTTGGCACAGTGATTAGGATGCTGCTTGGGACACCTGTATACCACATTAAGAGTGTCTGGGCTTATTTCCCAGCTCTGCTTCTGAATCCAGCTTACTGCTAGTGTGCACACTGGGGGGCAGAGGTTGAAGGCCCACGTAACTGGGTCCCTGCCATCCATGTGAGAGACCTGGATTGAGTTTCAGGATCTCAAATTCAGTCTGGCCCAGCCCTTGATCTTGCAGGCAGTTAAGGAGTGAACAAGTGCATAGAAGATACCGCTCTCTCGCTCTGTTTCTCTCTCCATCTCTCTACCCAAATAAAATGAAAATAAATAAATAAAAGTTTTAAAATGAAAATGATGTCACAGGTTAGTTTCTCAAGAAACAGATTCTGAAATGAATTTGGAGTTAAATATATTAATATGGAAGGCAGGGGGAGGACACAGGATTGAGCAGAGAATAGTCCAGTTAGGATGCAAACCTGATAGTGACAACCCACAGCAAATCTCTTTGCACCACCTAGTGCTGAAATGACCGGCCTTTCTGTCCTCATTTAGTAGCTATTCCAGGCTGCCCCAGGACAGGCATGGCCCTGGATAAGACAATTTTCTAGAGCTAAAACAGCAAGTTTTTCCCTGAAATGGTACCTGGACAGTAGAATTCCATGTCCTATCTCAAGGTTCTATTCCTGGAGATAGGAAATGCATCATACAACCCAGAGGAAAAGTTATGCTTCTATTAATGAATATATCTGAGATCCCTGAAGGAGTACTCTAGGATCTGTGATTCAAGGTTGATTCTAACATGCAATTTACTTGGATAATATCTGTTCCTTTGTTTTCATACACAAACACAGAAAACCTTTTTTAACACAACGGAGATCAAGAATAAAATCATAGGTGCTGAGGCCACTGCTGTGGTACAGCAGGTTAAATATCCTGGTTCGCTACTGCTGATCTAGTTCCCTACTAATACATCTGGGACAGCAGCACAAGATGGCTCAAGTGGTTGTGCTCCTGCACCCATGTGGGAGACCCAGAAGAAGCTTTTGGTTCTTGACTTCAGGTTGGCCCAGCCCCAGCTGTTGTAGCCAATTTGGAGAGTGAACAAGCAGATGGAAGATTCTCTCTCTCTCTCTCTCTCTATATATATATGTACATATATACATATACATATATATATATATTCCTCTCTGTAGTTCTTTCAGATAAATAAAATGAATCTTTAAAAAAACACCAAATGAGGCCGGGCCGCAGCTCACTAGGCTAATCCTCCACCTAGCGGCACTGGCACACCGGGTTCTAGTCCCGGTTGGGGCGCCGGATTCTGTCCCGGTTGCCCCTCTTCCAGGCCAGCTCTCTGCTGTGGCCCGGGAGTGCAGTGGAGGATGGCCCAGGTGCTTGGGCCCTGCACCCCATGGGAGACCAGGAAAAGCACCTGGCTCCTGGCTCCTGCCATCGGATCAGCGCGGTGCGCCGGCCGCAGCGCGCCGGCCGCGGCGGCCATTGGAGGGTGAACCAACGGCAAAAGGAAGACCTTTCTCTCTGTCTCTCTCTCACTGTCCACTCTGCCTGTCAAAAAATAAAATAAAATAAAATAAAATAAAATAAAATAAAATAAAATAAAGAAAAAAAACATCAAATGTACTATAGTTTGAATTTGTCCCCCAAATTTCATATTTTGGAAACAATCCCTCATGCGATAGGATTGAGTGGTGTAACTTTTTAGAGTAAGTCATGAGGATTCTGCCATCATGAATGGATTAATATTACAATGGTGGCGGTTAGTCATCACAGGAATGGGGTCCTTCAGCGCAGTTGCTCCGTTATCGCTGAGGCTCACTGCAGAAAGCTGGTGTCTGTGCTCTGAGTCCTTGTGCAGCTAGCGCAGCTGGAAGAGAGTACTTTTTCTTGTGCTGAGGTAGACATCGCTGCTATCAGTGATTTTTTCGGAACTTGTGCACACCCTGAATTATATATAGCCTGGCAGGTAAGTTTAAGGGTACTTTTGATCCTGTTTGTAATGAATTTACAGTCTATGCCTATACATGTTAGATGATTTTAAATTTAAATTTGTTACAATGAAAAACATTGATCTGCAAGAAAGTATTGAGGTGTGCATGGAGGTGATTTAAATGTAACACCTAACCTGATCTAGGGAAGGGAGTGTGTTATTGGATCTGAGGTGTACCAGAAGGATAATTGTGAAAACGTAGATTGCCTGCATATGCAGCTATGTTTTATGTTTTATTTCCTCTTTATAAGATGTGGTCTTTTTTTCTTGTAGGCTTCAGGGTTCTGATTCTCAACCAGAGTTTAATGCTTTCTAAAAATTTTTTTAAGTTTCTGCTTTTGAATTACAGAGAAGGGAATCATAATTTAAGAAAACGCTCACTAAAAATACCATAACAGATCCCAAACACTTGAGTTTGGTGATCCTGTCTTTCTTATATGGCCCTAGAATAAACATTTGGAGGCAGTGAGGAACATGGAACATTATATAACTTGGTGGTATGTTTTTGAAACCTGCTTTATTGTGACACGGTGGTTGCCATGGTGGTGGAGCTTCCACTGCTGTTTCTCAGTTGAGAGAAACTCAAAGGATACTTTTTTCCTTTTAAACTGCTATGAATCAATACGCAGATGTGTGATCACCATACTTACTAAATCATGAGAGCAAAAGAACGTAAGATGGAAAAAGTCTCTTGTATCTAGATGATACTTTAGATACAAGCGACCCTTGTAGCTTAATTGCCTTTAGTCAACCACTGGATCTCAGTTTGCATCATGTATTTTAAACAATTTTGAATTTTTAAAAATATATTGCAGTAGTTATGTCAGTACCTTATTGTTAAACTGAATCAGTTGAAGAAATCTTCAGTTCCTGGTTATTTGGGCCATTGAATCATCATGGACTAAGATTCTTTTATTTCTAGACATTATTTCCTTGAATTACACCAAAGAACCCGAAATCTAATTTTGGTTAAATTATTTATTTGTTTCATTCATTTATTTCCCTTTTTAAGGTCTGGATGGGACTTTTTTGGGGAGCCTCTACAAACTCTTCACTGTGGGCCACATGGGGCATTAGAAACCAGAGCACCCTGGGCTCCTTGCCAGTGTCTCAAGGTGCATGGGAACCATGGGTCCAGCCAGGGGATTCCGTAAGACAGTGCAGAGCCAGCCCAGGACACTAGTAGGAAGGCCCTAAATAAATGTTTTTTTAAAAAACCCACGTATTTATTCTGTATACTAACCTGGAGAATATCAGTTAACATTTAGGATATAAGATTTGAGATCAGTCATCTTCTATAAAAAAGAAAAAAAAGTTCTGACTTAAGAAAGCACATCTTTTTTTCGTGAGTTTTAGGCACTGTAGTAATGTGGCTTAGAAAGTATAATGGCCTAAATGTTTTCAAAATGTAAGTTCCTGTGGAGAATTTTGTTTATATGTGGGAAAACCTATAGGTTTAAAATAGTCTGTTTTGTCACCCAACTGATTTAAAAGGTCTTTCATTGTTTTTTTTTTTTTTTTTTTCACCCACTCTTCCCTTCCTATGAGGAAGAACTGAAGTGGGGGCGGGGGGACACTTATTTGTATAAAATCACCAAATTGGTGTTGATGACTTTTCAGCTTGAAGGTTTTCAGACCTGGTTAAAACTTGGTTTATTCTAATTTCTGTATCATCATCATCTGAGGTAATTAGTCTTATAACATGTATGTATCATATGTTTGTTCATCTAAAGCTTTTTAATCCAAATAAAAATGGTGTTTGCAAATTGATTTGGATTAAAAAAAAACAAGAATGGGGTCCTTATAAACTATGAATTTGCTTTCCTTCCCCTTCTATTTCACCCATGCGATGCCTTCCACCGCATTATGAAACAGCAAGAAGGCCGTAACCAGGTGTCATGCCTTCTGTCTTGGACTTCCTGTTCTCTAGAGCTGTTAGCAATAAATATGTTCATTATAAATTACTCAGTCCTTGATGTTTTGTTATAATAGCATATAAGAGATTAAGACAATAGGGGTACCAGTATATGGAGAAATGTTTATGACTTTTTATTTCTAGTCTATTGAGTTTATTCATGAAATCATCAGTTCTTAGGATTTTTTTCTAGGCTTTTCATAGTTTTCTGGTATTTTCTGCTTTGATAAAACCAGAATATCCAATCCAGGACCAACTAATAAGATGTAATTTGAAACTTCTAATTTGTATCAAATGGTACGTGCATTGATTCGAAATTCAAGTCTTAGGATTCAGTTTCAGGATTTTTCTAAGTCCGTCACAAGGTGGCCCCAAATCCATATTCTTTGCAGCTCCATGTTCATGGAAAATGAATTAAGCAGGAAGAAGTCATTAAAAAGCCTACTTAACAATCATATTTTCATTGGCTGGAAAAAGAGAGAAAAACAATCCTTACGGGCAGGAAAGCTGTTGACCATACCTAGGCATAATTCTTCAGGGCTTCTCCAATAAAAGAGGTAAATAAATTCTCCTATTAATGCCAAGTGCTTCAATTAGTACATGGCCTGAGAATAGGCCAACTAAGCTGAGAAAAATTTGTAATCTTTATCTTTCTTTCTCTTGTTTTTTTTTTTCTTTTTTTAAAGATTTATTTTTATTTACTTGAAAGACAGAATTACAGAGAGAGGTGGAGAGAGAGAGAGAGAGAGAGAGAGAGAGGTCTTCCATCCGCTGGTTTACTCCTCAAATGGCCACAATGGCCGGAGCTGAGCCACTCCAAAGTCAGGAACCAGGAGCTTCTTCTGGGTCTTGCATGTGGTTGCAGGGGCCCAAGGACTTGGGCCATCTTCCACTGCTTTCCCAGGCCACAGCAGAGAGCTGGATTGGGAGAGGAGCAGCTGGGACTTGAACCAGTGCCCACATGGGATGCCAGCACTTCAGGCCAGGGCTTTAACCCACTGTGCCACAGCGCCGGTCCCCCTTTATCCCTCTTTTATATTCACAGTCATTTAGTTTTTAACTTTATCTGAGTACTTCAGAACCCTGTCGTCTTTTTCTTCTTATACCTAAAATATAAAGAAACAGCATAGCTTATAAATCATGTAAAAGCCTGTCTGGAAAGCCTCAGATTAAAAGTATAAGAGCGTAACTAATTCATTACTGCTTCCCCTTATCTCAGTATCCTTGAAGTCCTAAGATGGAACTTCAAACATTTCTTTCTAGATAGTGAAAAATACTCTAGGCTAGTTGATACAATGCTAGAGGAGATATGTGGTAATTGATTGCAAGCGATAGATGATTTTTGAGCAGACAATGAAAGAATCTGTATAGAAGCTTGATGTTCTAGTTTAACTTAGTAGAACTGCAGCTTGGAAAAGTCAATTTAGGATAATCGCATGTGCTCCATGAATTTTTCTTAAATTAAATGAGAAATTAAATGAGAAAATTAAATGAGAAAGCATGTACAGTTCTGAACAATTGCCTGGCAGAAGGAAAGTATTTATTGTTACTTTTTATTATTGTCACTACATTCACTTACAATCTAAAAGAATAATAGAACTAATTAATTTAATCTTCAATGGAAAGGTCAAAACATAAACCTACTGATATTTCTTAATTGATTCTGAATTAAGGTTAGATACCAGCTCTAAATGGTGCATTAATCTTCTGAGTCTGTTTATTTATTTGTACTTTAGCAAAGCGAAGGGGATAACCAGGAGCTGCACAGCCTCAAATTTAGAGGTATAGTCTGAGTATATATTTTAGTCAAAAATTTTAAAATTATATACATATATATATGGTTTCAAATGTTTACTTATTCATCTTTATTTATTTGAGAGGCAGAGAAACAGAGAAAGAGAGAGATCTTCCATCCATTGGAAGAACAAATGTCCAACAACCAGGGCTGGGCTAGGTAGAAGCCAGGAGCCAGAAACTCCATCTTGGTCTCCCACATGGATTGTAGGAACTCAGACCTTGAGCCATCATATTCTTCCTCCCAGGTGCATTAACAGGAAGCTGGATCAGAAGCAGAGGCAGAGGTGGGACTCCGTTCTAGAAACTCTGATATGGGTTATAGGTGTCCCAACTGATGTCTTAACCCGCTGCCCATCAATGCTTGTCCCTCAAAGACTGTATTTCAGAGTGACTTTATAGACTTTTAAAAGTAGTTGAAAAAGGTTTTATTTGATTGCACATACTCTACAAGATATTTTTATTTTTGTCTCAAACAAAAGGAGCAGATATAAAAGAAAACCGTTGAATTTAGTAATCTGTAGAAGTCTTCCAGCGTGTCTGGCAAATGAGAAGGTGGAAATTAAATAGTCTAACTGTAGTGTATATAAAGCACAATTTGTAATCAAACGACTCACATTATGCTCAGAATTCCTAGCTTGTTGTTTAGTAAGAATTGTTAAATTTTGATTGCCTATTAATTTGTGGCAAGGGTTGTTATGACTAGCAATGAGGATGCAGGCCCTGTATATCTTTTTTTTTTTTTTTTTGACAGGTAGAGTTAGACAGTGAGAGAGAGAGAGAGAGAGACAGAGAGAAAGGTCTTCCATTTTCCATTGGTTCACCCCCCCCCCCAGTGGCTGCTATGGCCGGCGCGTTGCGGCCAGCGCACTGTGCCAATCCAAAGCCAGGAGCCAGGTACTTCCTCCTGGTCTCCCATGCGGGTGCAGGGCCCAAAGACTTGGGCCATCCTCCACTGTACTCCTGGGCCACAGCAGAGAGCTGGACTGGAAGAGGAGCAACGGGGACAGAACCGGCACCCCAACTGGAACTAGAACCAGTGGTGCCAGCACAGCAGGAGGAGGATTAGCCTAGTGAGCCCTGGCGCAGGCCCCCTAGATATCTTTTGTAACACTAGATGGAGAACATGTGCTTAACATTCTCTCTGCATATTAGAAAAAGCTGTTTAACACTGATTTTTCAAGATAAGGTGTTAAGATAGTCTTGGGACCGTCACCGTGAAGACACTGATTAAGCTCTTGCAGTCCACATTAGAGGGACTGGGTTCTATATCCATCTCTGGCTTCTGACTCTAGCTTCCTGCTAATGCAGACCCTAGGGAGACAGCAGTGATGGTTTACGAGGTTGGGTACCTGTCACCCAAATGGGAGACCCAAATTAAGTTGCTGGCTCTAGGCTTTGGCCTGGCTTGACCCTAGCCATTGCAGGTATTTGGGGTTCATAACCAATGGAGAGAAGTCTCTCTCTCTCCCTCTTTCTCTCTCTTTCTTCCCCCTCCCTCTCCTCCTCATAGTATCTAACTCTCAAATACAGCTTTCATACCTGATCTTTTATCATGTACAAAAGGTAAATTATATTTTTAAAGACTTAAAATTGGATCAAAACCCAGTATAAATGGATAATTGTAAATCTACCTACCTAATACATACATAGTTAATGATATACAGTTATACCAGGCACTCTCCAGTATATTTTTATAAAGATTTATTTTATTTATTTGAAAGACAGAGTTACAGAGAGAGGCAGAGACAAAGAGAGAGGTCTTCTATCCGCTGGTTCACTCCCCAATTGGCTGCAACGGCCAACCAGGAGCTTCTTCCAGGTCTCCCACATGGGTGCAGGGGCCCAACAACTTGGCCCATCTCCCACTGCTTTCCCAGGCCCCAGCAGAGAGCTGGATCGGAAGTGGAGCAGCTGGGACTAGAACTGGAGCTCATATGAGATGCCGGCGCTTCAGGCCAGGACTTTAACCAGCTGCACCACAGTGCCGCCACCCCCCTCTGGTATATTTTTACATATTATTTCATTTAATATAAGCAGCAGTTTTATCATATAAGTACTATTGTCATTTGTATTAAAGAGATAAATCAAAAGCTTGATATGCTAGATCAGTAGTTCCTAAATGTTTGACTACCTACTGTTTTATTTGATAATTAATATTCAAAAGAAACATCAAAGAAGAACAAAGAATCATGAAAAGGGTAATGCATGTGTACTGTGAACACGAGAGCTAGGCTTTTACTATTATTATGGCATCTAATGTATTCAACCACACTTCTGTCCCTCTGCTTCCACTCAAAGTGAATTGTAATCCTAAGTTTTTATTTATTCTTTGAATGAGAAATATAGCTTCTTCCAAAATCAGCTTAGCAATTTATAGAGCTCTTTCAGGTTTTATAAAATTACTTCAGTGGCAGTTATCAAATTAATATAAATATATTCAGCCTCATTCCCGGATTTTAGACTTTTGGCTCAGAATTGAGCAGCTGGTGTTGTGGCTTTAATTTAATACTTAATCATGATTTCATAATAATCACTTTGTTTTGACTCAATAAGAAAAACTCAATCTAACATTATGTTGTGAAACTAACTTATAAAAAGTGGTCAGAATTTGAGAGTAAAGAATTGTAACACAATGATGCTTTCTCATTTTTAAACCACTTTGTTGCCAATAGGCAAGTTGAAAAATGCAGTCAATGAAAAAAGTTTTTTGTCTTCTAGCCAATAGATTTCAAGAAATTTCTTCAGCTTTTCCTTTGGTTTCCCATGCAATATGCCTGCTATTTACCATGCAACTTCTGCATGTTATATTATTCAGTATTTTTTATTTGCATTTTTGGTAAATTTGTGAGAGGACCCTACCTTCCTTTTATCATCAAATATTTACTGAGCTTCTACTAAACACTGGAAACTACACTCAACTCTGGGGCTTCAAATATGAGAAAATATAACCCAAGATATCAGGAAACCACAAGATATTAATGTTTTAATTCATTCAATAAACTATTTACTGAAACAGTTGGAAGCCTGGATTTGGAGTCCTAAGGAAGTTTACGTAGGCATTCTGTTTGCCTGGGATTATGAACCCTGGTATCGAGAAGTTACTGCCTTGAGCAGGTGTCAGTGGAGACATGAATGGCGGGCAGTAGTGTTCCCCTTTCCCATGTCATTCCCTTGTGGCCAGCAATAACCACATTTGAGCAATAGGACACCCAATACTATGACAGACTTAAGAGCAACTGAAGGGAAAGTATGCTATGAGCCTGGAATGGCTTCTTTTGCAGAGAAGTAAGTTATACTTCTGAGAAGGGCAGGTCAGGACACTGGAGCCAGCTCCAAGGAGTAATCCTCAAGGAGAAGGGGAGATGTGAGCAAAGACCTGCAGGAACTGAAGAACTTAGCACAGGGAATTCCAGGCAGAATAAAGAGTTCCTACATGAAAGCATGATTGCTGTGAGATTAAGGAACAAGAAGGAACCAAGGCTTGCTACAGTGAGCGAGCAAGGAGGAATTCCTACACTGTTGTAAATGTTGTCAGGGAGGCACAGGGGACCCCAGCATGTAAGGCCTTCACTCATTCCTAAGGACTTGAGCATTAACTCAGAGACTGAAGGGAGCTGAGGGTATGTTCTGGACAGATGAAAGTTCCAGTCTGACATATTTTGAAAGGGTCCCAGTGGCAAGAATGTTAAGAGTAAATACAGATAAGCTTCAGGGGAGCATTTGGGAGGTTCTTCTAATCATTCAGGTGACGGAAGATGGTGATGCGACTGGGAGGGGCAGTGCAAGCGGAAATAGAGCCTCCAGGATTTCCCATTGGATTGGATGGGGAGTGTGTGAGAAAGAGGAGTTGAGGATGACTTTTAAGTTGGCTCATAATATCATTCCAGGCAACAGATGGACAATGGAGCTTGAAATTAAAAAATACCAAGGAATAAAATGTATAGTAGGAATTGGTGGTTAAATGTCCTGTTTAACTTTAAGGGCACGTGTTTATCAGTTTAGTGAATACCTTATAAAGCATTTGCCTGTATTTCATAAGCCTCCTTTGGGGCTGGCATTGAGGTGTAACAGGTTAGGCAGCAGCCTGCAATGCGTCATCCCCTGTGGGTGCTTGCTTGTATCCCCACTGTTTCCCTTCCAATCCAGCTTCCTGACAATGCCCTCTGGGAAAGCAGCAGAGGATGGTCCAAATATTTGGGCCCCTGCCATGCATGTGGGAGACTTGGATGGGATTACAGGCTTCCAGCTTCAGATTGGCCCAGCCCTGGCCATTGTGGTCATTTGGAAAGTGAACAAGTGGATGGATCTTTCTCCCTCTCTCAAACTTTTTTCTCTTTCCCTCTCTGTGTAACTCTGCCTTCAAGTAAATAAATAAGTCTTTTTTTAAAAAGCCTTCTCAAAATTAATTCACCCCTGCAGGTTAGTTTTGAAGGAGCAGTCTCATTTCCTTTATTCTCCATGATCAGTTTCTTTATATATTGCATAGTAATTATAAAGGAGAAATGTTAGGAAACATAAAAATGTTGTTAATTTCAAATGACAGAGGAGAGAAATAAGCTCAAACAAACTTAGGTGTGTGGAAGGGGGAGTTCATGTGTATGTGTGCATTGGAATATACAGACCTTTCTTGCTAGTTTCTTGTAATTCACCCCTTTCTGTCTTTTTGCATATTGGGTACCAGACTTGACTAGGAAAAGTAGGATGAATTGATAAGGAGGAGTATTTTAATCATCATATTGAGCTGTATTCTCATAAATTGATATCAATCAACAATGCAAACAATTGTCGTACAATTTTTTGTCACTTTTAAACTTCATTCTTAACCTCCACTTCATCCCTGCATCTTGGGGGCCCAGAGTATTGTTGCTGGTCTCTTGAAGACCACGCCCTGCCATCCAGAGCCTCCACGTCACCTTCCTGAATATAATCTCTATTAGGAAGATAAGTGGGGTCACTCTTTTATTGCAGGTCACTTCTTAACAACATCTTAAGAGCACACATGCAAACCAGGACACACACATGTGAAATCCTTTTCTCCCATTTTTCTTCTCTCACCCTCAACTTTATTTTTCCACTCTGTCCAATGCAGGAGAGGTTGTTCTTGTGAACTAACAGTGTACCAGTGCATGCCATTCTCCTTTTTCTGGGAATGTCCTTTGGATTCAGACCTTGTTCTATTGAAAGTAATGTACCCTTGTAAAATTGGAAAGCAATTGAGCAGATGAAGGTCAGAAAGAGATGGGTTAATGTGACATTTTGTATTTTGAGAAATGATTTTGACTCCCTCATGTAGAAACAGGTTATTCTCCCTGTATTGGCATCCAACTATTAAATGAAAATATAGAGGATTATTCACAGTTCAAAATATGACAACTCATGGAAGCACTTCAAATGAGGAGCACAAGAAGGTGTAATGGTATTAGGACCATTCCTAAAGAAGTATATCAGAGGGTCCCGGGTGCCATTCACTTTGCTCTTCTAACACAAGACACCAAATAATGCTCAGTGGCTTCACTGCAGATTGAGAAACACTCAAGGAAGACAGGAGGAGGTTTCTCAACACACAAAAAAATCATAGAAGGTAATCAAGTGCCTCTGACTCAGTGTCTAGTGAGACCACACTTTATTGTTTAAGTTCATAGCCAAATACATTCAAACACAACTAACCACAGCAGCTGTGAAGGGATCAGGCCAGTTGAGAAAAAATATACGAACTCTAAACTCTTGAGCAAGTGTTAAACCTATTCCATAATTATGGTGGTATCTTAAGTTCATTTACTGCAACATAAAACAAGGAATGTTGGGGGCAGAACACTGAGGACCTCCATGTCCTAGCCCCATCCTGAGACTCAGTGAAAACCAATGGGTGTGAAAAACTAGCTAAGTTAGAGAGAAGAAGCCAACCAATGACCAAAGAAATGCAAACAGCAGAACTTTAATATGGGCACTTACAAAAGGGAAGAAGAACACCCAGAGAGACATGTGTTTCTGCAAACAGAAGATATTTGCTTTTTTTTTTTTTTAAGAATTGCGATGATTTTGGATTTTCTAAAATTAGAACCTGAACTAAGGACTTGGGTTCTTGCAGTTGATTTGTGAGAGAATCCAGGACCTCAAAGTACAAGATGGGAGAAGTCAAACGGAAAGGCCTGGAAAGCTGAAAAAGGGGTGTGTGTCTCAGTGAGTCACTGCTCTGGGCAACAGGATCTCTGTTATCCTGGGACTTCCACAGAGCACTTGGATGCCTCCTGGAATTATTCGTGTTGGATGCCTGCACACTAGAGTGTATTGCCACCAGTTTCCCTTGTCCATGGGCTGATGATTCTCACCAGCTCCATTGACTGCTGCCTCCCTCTAGTACCCATTCTTGCACACTAGTCTAGCGGACTGCCACTACTTCGTGGAAGGCTGTGAGGCAGAAAGAAACTCTTGCTTGAGGTGATGCAAGGTGCATCTAAGGTTGTATGGGACTCTAGGCTGCTGCATTTGGCACTGAAATGAGAAGTAAGCTTGGATGTACAATGTGCAGAACAAAAATGGATACCATTGTGTGTCCCTTGTACTCAGCTTCACAGGAACTCCAGCCTGAGTTTTCTTGGTCTCTGAGTCTTAGTGAAACAAGATGCAGTTGCCATTACTGTAACCCATATTATTACCAATAGTCATCATCTCCTTTCTTCACTTCCATTCTAGATTTTCATTGTCTTCAGTTACATATTGAACTGCCATAATTTGCTTGCCTGCTGTGACAATCTACACTTCTATGCCTAAGGGCTTTGAGCTTTTGCTTGTCTTTCCCTTATCTGGTCACATTGCTGAACTTTGTCATTTACTATATCCATATGGAATAGAAATATCACTAGTCCCCATCAATTTTAGTGGCCCTAACTCCTCGTGACAATAAGGGCAAAGTACATCAACTACTATAGTAACTTTTTTAAAAAAATGCTTTTCAGGGGGCCAGCGCTGTGGTGCAGTGGGTTAAAGCCCTGACCTGCAGCGCTGGCATCCCATATGGGCACCGGTTCTAGTCCTGGCTGCTCCTCTTCTGATCCAGCTCTCTGTTATGGCCTGGGAAAGCAGTAGAAGATGGCCCAAGTCCTTGGGCTCCTGCACTTGTGTGGGAGACCCGGAAGAAGCTCCTGGCTCCTGGCTTCGGACTGGCGCAGCTTCGGCTGTTGCAGCCATCTGGGGAGTGAACCAGCAGATGGAAGACCTCTCTCTCTCTGTCTCTACCTCTCTCTGTAACTCTGTCTTTCAAATAAAATAAAATGATTCTTTAAAAAATTTTCTTTTTCATAGTAACTTTTTTGTCTTCTGGTCCATGACCATGAGGAGCCCAAAGTCACCAGGTGACAGTGTGGCTTTAGGTTCTGAGACATTTTACATGTGCTCTGGTACCTAGGTTCTCCCCCTTGGAAGCACAATCTTTGAGTTATCAAGACTTAGCACTGTGAGTTCTGGAAACACATTATCTTGTAAGTCAGTCTGTGCATGGTGTTTAGAGAGGATAGCATTAGTCATAGCCTTATTTCCCAGACCCATGTGTGTACTCAGGCACATACAGTGGCTGTAGTTTGAATGTATAATTCCACATCCTAGAGGACAGAGCGAAGACCCTCAGTGTCATCCCTCTCAGCTGGAAAGTGATGTTCATACTTCCCAAAGTCTGTTCACAATGTCACCGAGAAGAATGATATGGTTTGGGTCAGAGCAAAACTTCTAGAAATCTACCTCATTCAGTTATTTTTCCTGAAACCCTCCTAATGCTCCAGTGCCCCAAATCTTTCCTATTAATACCAAAGATTTTACAGAAAATCCCTTAACTCTGGCTTGCTCAACTCTTACTGTTAGTTCACTGATTCCTTCCTTCAGCTTCTGAGTTTCAACTGACTTTTTTTGGAAATAATTACCAATAAAAACAATTTTCCTATATTTTTAATGAAAAGTAAGCTCACTCTTAGCTCTTTGAAAATCTCTCTGTACTCTCTCTTCCAACGGGTATGAGAAATTCCTGTGATCTCACTCCAGCCATAGATGAAGCAGGAAGGAAGAAACATGGAGAATAGTTACTCACAAATTGTTCTTGCCATACCTATTGACATTGAAAAAGCTCTCATGTGTACAATGAATTCTCTGCAGTTCCAACTTCTGCCCTGCTCTGAGGACATGGTGCTTCCCCTTCATCAGGAATTCTAAGGAAAGCCCTATCCATGATGGCTCTGACCCCTACTCAATGGTCCACACTAACTACACCACACTCTCTCTGCAGGAAGGTTTGTTTTCCACTTCAGAGCTCCTATTATAAATCTCTGATAATACCTTTCTATGGTATACACTTATTAAGAAACCAAATCTCAGTTATTGAGTCTTTATTACTTCATAGCCTTAGAATTTTTACATCCTATCAATATGCTCTACAAAATATTATATGACACTTATTATCATGGAAACTATTGTGTGATTTCATAGTTATTAATTTCTCTAACTCCAGCCCTCTGTTCTCTTTGAGAGAGAGGGGCTCTGCCTCTGTATTATCTGTAATGTGTGATGATGTGAGCAATATTAGCAGGACATATCAGTTCCTACTTGGAGTCCAAGCTGGAGAAATGTTCTCATTTCATGGTGTTACATTCTTTCTCTGGATCATAGTTCAACACCCTCTCCAAGCAGTCATTGGTTAACAATTTGATCTTTGCATGGCCAATACTTTATGAGTGACATTATTGCAAAGCCATGTATTTAGTCTCCAGAAATTGTATCACTTTGCTGATAGCAGATAAAAGCATCCTTGGATAATTATCCTTTGACAGCATTTCTCATCAAAATACTTATGGTATTGAATGTTAATAGTGATTATTCTGCAATATAACATTTCTCTTCAGTAGTAAGAGCTTGGATGAAAACCACAATGTGGCATTATTATTATTTTCAGTATTATCACAAAAAACAAAGTGACTGGTACAGTGTGAAATCAATGGCAAAGGAGAAAAGTACAGAGAGAATGAAAAGCTATGTGACTGGAACAATTTTATAAAAATATATATTTGCTTACTACTTCTTTGATGGACAGAGTGACAGAAAAAGAGAGAGAGTGATCTGGGGCTGGGTCAGGCTAAAGCCAGGAGCCAGGAACTCCATGGCAAGAAACCAAGCACTTGGACCATCATTCTCTGCTCCCCATGCTCATTCTCAGGAAACTGGATGAGAAGCAGAGGAGCCATGACTTGAACCAAGTACTCCAGTATGGAATGCCAACTTCTCAAATGGAAGCTTAACCTGTTGCACCATAGAGCCTTCCCCTGAACATAAAACTCTTGATCTCCTCCTCTGGGGCAGGTAGAATAATGAGGAGGGAATTTATAAGCAAGAACTGACTTTTAGGACTGAGATTAAATTGTGTCTCAGAGAAACATTGAGCTATTCTGAATGGTATTTTGAATTGTTATTCTCCTATTAGAATATGAGCAATTTTTTCACTTTTAATACCTCATAGATTACTATCCTAAATCTTTCTAACTATTCTTGAGTTTGAACATTTCTACTGCCAATAGCCAGATTCCGAGTGTTGAATAATAGTGTAGTCCTGCAGGTCATTATGTTAGCCAGCAGGGAGAGCTGCAATGTGACTGTGCTCATCTCATCTGGAAACAGAGGCAACATCTGGAATGCAGTCAAGAAGGGTGCATCTGGGCTTCCATGCAGGCATAGTTCTTAAAGATGATGGATATGCATATGTGTATTACATGACTTTTTATGGTATTTTAAATTTCTGAAATACGTTATGATGTTTACTTTTTAAACTACTCAATTCCAGAAGAAAAGATTATAAATTTTTTTGTGATTATTACCTGTCAATACTAAGGATATCTTATTAGCTCCACAACTAGGAAAACGTTATGATAGAGCATGTGGAATTGTCACGCAGTATCTACTTAGAAGGGAGGAATTATCACATGTCAAGAAGAGGTGCTATTATGGAAGGGTGCTTAAAAATATACCATTTTCCCCTCATTTCAAGCTCTGGACCCAATGTCATAGGATGAGCCCATAGTGTAAGATCGAGCTCAGACAAAACATTTAAAAGGAGTGAGGTATGAAAAGAGGACCTTTTATAGAATAGTGGTTCTCAACTGGGGTGATTTTCTTCTCCAAGTGACATTTGACAAAGTCCAGAGTCATTGTTGATAGTTACAACTTCGAGTGGAGGATGCCATTGGGTAAAGGCCAGGATGGTGCTAAATATCTTATAATATGCAGGACAGTCCCCTATAACAAAGAAATATCTGACCTAAAACGTCAGTAGTGCTGAGGTTAAGAAAACCTATTGTGAGATGAGAAATGTTTTGTTGTTTTGGGAATGATGTGAACTGAAAGAGAGAATCATGACGTTACAGATACCAGGGGATCCCACAAAGAGGTACCCCATGGTCTCTCTCCCAGAAGAAGGCTGAAGGAGTGATGGAAATTGAGGTATTTGTGGGATCTGCTATAAAAAGTTTGCTAGAGAAGTCTGGGCAGACGAGTCTCAGATGGTCTCTTGAATATTTCTTCATCCGAACAGAGACATGGAATAAATATAACGCCTCTCTTCTTGATTCTGTTGTTGGCTTGTTGGGAGAGTCATTGTACTTAAAAAGCTCAGGCAAATAGGGAACATGGACACACCCATGGGTAGTGACCCTGGCTGCCAAGTGAGCAAGTGACAGTGATGCTCAGAGGGGAACCATCCAATTTCAGTTTTGTGTGCATTAAAAACAACTCTTAGAAAAAGAAAGAACCAAATCTCAGATATGATTATGTGTGTAACATCTTGGTAGAAAAGGATTTTGAATATGAATTGATCTGAGCCACAGAAAAATAGAGATACATTTTGGGTATACCTGTAGTGTTGGCTGAAATTTGTACCCATTTCACCACAAATTTGTTATTGATATTTTAGCTGGAGATTAAACCAATGCTAATAAATGATCTGTACTCATTCAAACATGACCTATACATTTTTATCTATGACACATACCCCAATTCTTACTATTTTCTATTGCAGGGATGCTCATATCTCAGGAAGTAAGAAGGAGTGAGGGTCCGCAGCCACCAGCAACTATGAAGTCATGTGGAGTCCTTCTGTGAGGAAATTCTTTTTGGCTTGACTCTTCACATTATCATTTATTTTACCCATGGTGCCTGAGAATTCTGTCTACAAAATCATGCTCTTCTCCCAGAAGTCCTGACAAATGATCTGCTCATTGCCAGACTATGATTGATACCATATTTTGAAAATCCCAGAAAGCCATAGGTTATCCATTTTAGAAAACTCAATTTTCTAAAAAATCAAATTCTTAATGAATATTCTTTAAAAAGAAGCCTTTGCAGAGTATATTCCCTATTTTTAAACTTCTATCTGGCTAAGATTCTACATGATTTTGCTCCCAAGAATAGAGGTAGACTCCTCCCTCCCAAAGTAGGTTTTGAATCTATCTTTGTGCAACCTTTCAGTAGCAGGGTTTTTTCTTTTCTTTTTGCATTTTCCTCTTTATTTACTAGCAGATGGATATTTATCATTAGACTATCAGGAAACTAGTACTCCTATTCTAGAAGTCATTGTGTTTATAAGTACTTATATCCTTATTAGTGTACTTGAATTCCTTCTAGCTATCTTCTACAAATCATAATCATTGCACATACACACACACACACACACAAACAAACATACAAAAATGCAGTGTGTAGAGTACCTTGATTTCCCTTTGTCATCTTTTCTTGTTGTCTTGGTCAAGAAAGATGTTTAAATTTCACTATTTCTAATTCAACTTAGAATACAAAGTTGATGTTCTATAAAAAATAATGTTCCTACTTGAGTAGCCTCTTCTTTTGATTCCTTGGGAAGATGATGCATTATTTATGGAGCATCTTGCCATGAAATGTGTAACAAATCTTATGGAGTCTCAGTCTCCTTAATCCTCATCTTTCTAGTATGGCACAGAAATCTAATATAACAAATGTTGACTTCTGTTTATTTCAGTTACATTAGATTCCTAAAACAGTCTTGCAAAAAATAAAGAGAACTAAACATTGCTAGTTTCTACAAATAGCTATAAAAATTGTTCCCTAAGCAAGATTGGATAGTTATTTCAAATGAGATGCTTATTGGCAACCATTAGCATAGGTAGTTGCACCATTAAATGAAGGTCATCTTATATTACCGACAAGTAAAAGTATAAATAAAAGTATAGGCTTTTCTGATTACTCAATATTTGAGTATCAGCATATTTTTCTGAACAAAGCATTCTTATAAGCCTAGAAAATGATTAGCTCAAAAAGTTAAATGCCTTAATCCACAAATCACTTACATATAAATGGCTTAAAGTCATGTCAAGGTGACATTTTAAAAAATATTCACATAATTAGAAAATACATTGCACAAGAGTCACTTAATCCCTGACTCTTCCTCTTAGGGCAATTGTGTTTAGAAATGCCATTTAGCCGGCGCCGCGGCTCACTAGGCTAATCCTCCGCCTAGCGGCGCTGCCACACCGGGTTCTAGTCCCGGTTGGGGCGCCGGATTCTGTCCCGGTTGCCCCTCTTCCAGGCCAGCCCTCTGCTGTGGCCAGGGAGTGCAGTGGAGGATGGCCCAGGTGCTTGGGCCCTGTACCCCATGGGAGACCAGGAAAAGCACCTGGCTCCTGGCTCCTGCCATCGGATCAGCGCGGTGCGCCGGCCGCAGTGCGCCGGCCGCGGCGCGCCGGCCGCGGCGGCCATTGGAGGGTGAATCAACGGCAAAAGGAAGACCTTTCTCTCTGTCTCTCTCTCTCACTGTCCACTCTGCCTGTCAAAAAAAAAAAAAAAAAAAAAAAAAAAAAAAAAAAAAAAAAAAAAGAAATGCCATTTAAAGGAGCCTTAGAGTGATTAAAACAGATTTCTTACAATGACCTTAAGCACTCTTGAACACTTGTGGTTTTTTTTTGATTTCCTAATACAGAAAATAACTTAATGTGATGACCTTTCCTAGTATGCATATGCACTGACTGCTCTGTGTTTGATTCTAGACATGCTTGTGGATTGTTAACCAAACTCCTCAAACTGTGGCCCTCCCATGATTGTTTCTATTATTTAGTGGTTTTCTATGAATTTGATTTGATTTATTATGTGGACAGAAGTCTTGAGCAAAACCAAATGAAAGGTATGGACTATGTTGTTGATTCTGCGGTCATAAGGGACATAGTGGAAGCTATGAAAACACTAAATCAGCAGCTGAGATCCAAAAGTGGCAACAAAATCCAAAATACTCAATGTAAAATCTGTATTAAGTTAATACTCAACACAAAACTAATGGATGGTCCTGATACTTGCTATTAAACTCTGCTCTTTCTTTGTGAGAATAGGTATTTTAAAGAATAAAGATATAATCAATACATTCCTTTGTAGTCACATAATAAGTTTTAAATGAAATGATTTTAGCCATTTGGTGTGGTCCTAATTTCTACATCCACTAAGACAGAGGGTTTCTCTTCAGAATGAATTTATTGCATATAAATTAGGCAAACCTGAGAATACACAGATAGGGGTTTTGTTGGTGAAGAGATCACAGTATAGAAAGAGAAAAGAGAGGCAATTTATAACATGGATACTAATAGGGTTTCAAGGAACTCCAAAATGACTCCAAATTAAATTTCACGTTTAGTAGTTTCTTTCTTTCTGAAGTTGCGGAAATAACCTGCCCCAATTCTGAAGGCTGCATTATTATACACAAATTGCTCAAAATAGGGCTTGACACATTAGCTGTTGGCTGTTATCAGCCCCTGTCATCACTGGGAAAACTACCCTCTTCCCTTTGTTCTTTACTTGTTATGCAGTAGCAGCCACCCCTTACTGGATGCCTACTATACATCACTATTTTATCCCAAGTAACATTTCATTGAATCCTCCCACTCTCTAGAGGACTGATTTCTAGATGGCAAGTTTAACATTCAGAAATTCACTGATTCGTCCAATTTTAGCTCTAGCAAATCCAGAGCTAAAATTCATGCTACACTTTTTGACTAAATCACATAGTCCCAAGGGTTTAGATCGCTATGGAAACTTGGGTTAAACTACTTAGTTCTCCAGTTCTATTTTTTGTGGGATTCTCTTGGGACTTACCCTGTAGGGCAAAGACATTGAAATAAAAACTTGCTTTAACTTGTAGAGAACTAGAAACACATACACAGTCAATTCAATGCACTTTCCTAACATACCTCCTTTTCTCCAGCCAGCCTGTAGAGGAGATGAATTTGTGGGCCTTAACGAATGGAAAAAACACAACTGAGCACTTTGCTTCTCAAATTCAATAGTTTACAGAAAACTCCACATGTCTGGGTGTGTCCTGTGACACTTACTGTGCATAATTAATAATCTACATTCATGCCAAAGTACTAAGCAACCTGGAGAGAATTAAACAAGTGTGACCCATAAAGAAAGAGGAAACATGAAGTATGGTGAAGAGGCTTGCTTTTCACGGACTGTGCTTATTCCCATCTCCTTGCCTAATGTCCCCTTCATCAGTTTCTTCCCCCATACCTGCCTTAAAGTAAACCGATGTGATTATACTGGATTTCTATCAATGCTGAACAGCTTATTAAATGTGTAGCTGTATTTGTTTTTATTGCTTTAGAATATAAACATTTATATGAACACCTATCACATATACTTCAATTTTTTAAAAGATTTATTTTAATCTCTATTTTTTAACTATTTATTTTAGTCTAGTCTCTCCAGACTGTGATCTCTTCACCAACAACACCCCTATCTGTGTATTTAAAAGATTTATTTTATTTGAAAGGCAGAGTTACAGAGAGGCAGAGGCAGAGAGAAAGAGAGAGAGAGAGAGAGAGAGAGAGAGGTCTTCCACCCACTGGTTCACTCCCCAAATGGCCGCAACGGCTGGAGCTGAGCTGATCTAAGCCAGGAGTTTCTTTTGGGTCTTCCACATGGGTACAGGGGCCCAAGGGCTTGGGCCATCTTCTACTGCTTTCATAGGCCATAGCAGAGAGCTGGACCGGATGTGGAGCTGCAGGGACTTGAACTATGGCTTTACCAGCTACGCCACGGCACTGGCCTCCACATAGACTTCATTTTATGGAAGTAATGATTGACTAAAATGTTTCAAATGGTTAACTACAGTCAGCACAGTTCTAAGCATTTTACATTATTTCATTTAATCTTTAGAACAGTCCTGTGACATACATATTCCTAATATCCTGTTTACACAAATAAACTAAATCCCAAAGAATTTGAATAAAATGTGCAGGATTAGGATCATAAAGCTAGCAAAATATACAAGATCATAAAGAAAGTAAAAATGCGAAGCCAGACAGCCGAACAGACCTTTTTGTTTTTTTGGTTCAGCTCTATATTATACTACTTTCCATACTCTTTAGAAAATCTGTAAAATGATTGAGGAAATAAATATCACCCATAATTGCATCGTTAAGAGGTAGCCATAGTCTGTAGTTTCAAACTATTCCACACAGAGACAATATTGTACCAGCACAAAGTTCATATTTTCACTCACTACATTTGCATAACTTAAAATATTTTAAATTGTTTGAATGTTAGGATTTCCTTTTTATGGTATATGGCACTTGCATCCAGCTTTTTAGGACTATCAGTTGCTCTCATATGTTTTACCACAAAAAGACTGCACTAACATATTTGTGTTTAAAATCTTTTACAGAATTATTCATATTTTTTTAAACTTTTATTTAATGAATATAAATTTCCAAAGTACAGCTTATGGATTACAATGGCTTCCCCCCCACAATGTCCCTCCCACCCGCAACCCTCCCCTTTCCCACTCCCTCTCCCCTTACATTCACATCAAGATTCATTTTCGTTTCTCTTTATATACAGAAGACCAGTTTAGCATACATTAAGTAAAGATTTCAACAGTTTGCTCCCACACAGAAACATAAAGTGAAAAATACCATTTGAGTACTAGTTATAGCATTAAATCTCAATGTACAGCACACTAAGGACAAAGATCCTACATGAGGAGTAAGTGCACAGTGACTCCTGTTGTTGACATAACAATTTGACACTCTTGTTTATGGCATCAGTAATCACCCTAGGCTCTTGTCATGAACTGCCAAGGCTATGGAAGCCCCCTGAGTTCACCGACTCTGATCATATTTAGACAAGGCCATGGTCAAAGTGGAAGTTCTCTCCTCCCTTCAGAGAAAGGTACCTCCTTCTTTGATGACCCGTTCTTTCCACTGGGATCTCACTCGTGGAGATCTTTCATTTAGTTTTTTTTTTTTTTTTAATTTCGCCAGAGTGTCTTGGCTTTCCATGCCTGAAATACTCTCATGGGCTTTTCAGCCGGATCTGCGTGCCTTAAGGGCTGATTCTGAGGTCAGAGTGTTGTTTAGGACATCTGCCATTCTATGGGTCTGCTGTGTATCTCATTTCCCATGTTGGATCATTCTCTCCCTTTTTGATTCTATCAGCTAGTATTTGCAGACACTAGATTTGTTTATGTGATCCCTTTGGTTCTTAGTCCTATCATTATGATCAATTGTGAACAGAAATTGATCACTGGGACTAGTGAGATGGCATTGGTACATGCCACTTTGATGGGATTGAATTGGAATCCCCTGGTATGTTTCTAACTCTACCGTTTGAGGTAAGTCAGCTTGAGCATGTCCCGAATTGCACATCTCTTCCCTCTCTTATTCCCACTCTTATATTTAACAGTGATCACTTTTCAGTTAACTTTCAGCACTTAAGAAGAATTGTGTATTGATTACAGTATTCAACCAAAAGTATTAAGTAGAACAAACAAAAAAAAATTACTAAGAGGGATAACATATCAAGTTGCTCATCAACAGTCAGGGTGAGGGCTGATCAAGTCACCGTTTCTCATAGTGTTCATTTCACTTTAACAGGTTTCCTTTTTGGTGCTCAGTTAGTTGTCACCTATCAAGGAGAACAAGTGGTATTTAACCCTTTGGGATTGGCTTATTACACTCAGCATAATGTTTTCCAAATTCCTAACAGGGATCACTTTTTCAGTTAAAATTTAAACACCTAAGAATAATTGTGTGTTAATTACAGAGTTCAACCAATGGTATTAGAAAAAAATACTAAAATGGATAAAGTATTACATTGTACATCAACCGTCAGGACAAGAGCTGATCAAGTCACTGTTTCTCATAGTGTCCATTTCATTTCAACAAGTTTCCCCCTTGGTGCTCAGTTAGTTGTTGCCGATCAGGGAGAACATATGATATTTGTCCCTTTGGGACTGGCTTAATTCACTCAGCAGGATGTTTTCCAAATTCCTGCATCTTGTTGCAAATGACTGGGTTTCGTTGTTTTTGACTGCTGTATAGTATTCTATAGAGTACATGTCCCATAATTTCTTTATCCAGTCTACTCTTGATGGGCATTTGGGTTGGTTCCAGGTCTTAGCTATTGTGAATTGAGCTGCAATAAACATTAATGTGCAGACAGCTTGTTTGTTTGCCAATTTAATTTCCTTTGGGTAAATTCCAAGTAGTGGGATGGCTGGGTTGAATGGTAGGGTTATATTCAGGTTTCTGAGGAATCTCCAAACTAACTTCCATAGTGGCTTAACCAATTTGCATTCCCACCAACAGTGGGTTAGTGTCCCTTTTTCCCCACATCCTTGCCAGCATCTATTGTTGGTAGATTTCTGAATGTGAGCCATTCTAACAGGGGTGAGGTGAAACCTCATTGTGGTTTTGATTTGCATTTCCCTGATTGCTAGTGATCTTGAACATTTTTTCATGTGCCTGTTGGCCATTTGGATTTCCTTTTTTGAAAAATGTCTATTGAGGTCCTTGGCCCATCTCTAAAGTGGGTTATTTGTTTTGATGTTGTGGAGTTTCTTGATTTCTTTGTAGGTTCTGGTTATCAACCCTTTATCAGTTGCATAGTTTGCAAATATATTTTCCCATTCTGTCGGTAGTCTCTTCACTTTCCTGACTGTTTCTTTTGCAGTACAGAAACTTCTCAATTTGATGTAATCCCAAATGTTAATTTTGGCTTTGACTGCCTGTGCTTCTGGGGTGTTTTCCAAGAAGTCATTGCCGGTACCTATATCTTTCAGGGTTTTTCCAATGCTCTCTAATAATTTGATGGTGTCAGGTCATAGATTTAGGTCTTTAATCCATGTTGAGTGAATTTTTGTGTAAGGTGAAAGGTAGGGATCTTGCTTCATGGTTCTGCACGTGGAAATCCAGTTTTCCCAGCACCATTTATTGAATAGACTGTCCTTACTCCAGGGATTGGTTTTGGATCCTTGATCAAATATGAGTTGGCTATAGATATTTGGATTGATTTCTGGTGTTTCAATTCTGTTCCATTGATCTATCCATCTGTTTCTGTACCAGTACCATGCTGTTTTGATTACAACTGCCCTGTAGTATGTCCTGAAATCGGGTATTGTGATGCCTCCGGCTTTGTTTTTGTTGTACAAGATTGCTTTAGCTATTCGAGGTCTCTTGTGCCTCCATATAAATTTCAGCACCATTTTTTCCAGATCTGAGAAGAAGGTCTTCGTTATCTTGATTGGTATTGCATTGAATCTATAAATTGCTTTTGGGAGAATGGACATTTTGATGATATTGATTCTTCCAATCCATGAGCATGGAAGATTTTTCCATTTCTTGGTATCCTCTTCTATTTCTTTCTTTAAGGTTTTGTAATTTTCATCGTAGAGATCTTTAACGTCCTTGGTTAAGTTTATTCCAAGGTATTTGATTGTTTTTGTAGCTATTGTGAATGGGATTGATCTTAGAAGTTCTTTCTCAGCCATGGCATTGCCTGTGTATACAAAGGCTGTTGATTTTTGTGCATTGATTTTATACCCTGCTACTTTGCATCTTTTAAGATACACCTAGAAGTGTAATTCCTGTGCCAAGTATGTAAGTTATGTGAGAGCCCCAGCTTGCTTTGCATCCCCTGAGACATTGTCTCTGTTCTTTCTGCCTATTGATCCCTTATTTACTCTTTTGTAGTGGCTTTTACTCCCAGAAGAGTTCCTAATTTCTAATTACATAAAGGACAAATTAGTCTCCAAATAGCAGTCAGCTGGTATTAGTTTAACAGGCTAGCGTAATGTTTTCAATTTTGCACTGTGTTTTCTCCCAAGTCAAACGTTCTGCACTCAAGGAGTGCAGGCTTTGTGTTCTTTAGTGCTTTCTCAAAGCAGGGCTTTGTCTGTGCTGCTACTACGCTCAGTCAGAGTCTGGCTCCTCTTGCTTCCTTCCAGTCTTTCTCCTCCAGGCACTTGCATTCCTTCTACGTCACAATATTATTGGATCCTGGCTACTACCACCTGGTTCAAGCTAAACATTTTGCTTTCCAAGCTTCTCTAAGTGCTGAAAGCTCCTTCCCTCGTTCCAACTGCCTTCTTTCTATCCTCCCTCCCTCCCTTCCGACTTCCCTTCCTACCTACCTTTCTTCCTTCCATCCTCCACTCCTTCCTATCTTTCTTCCCTCCCTCCTTCCCTTTCTTCCCTCCCTCCTCCTTCTCTCCCTTCCTCCCTCCCATCCTTCAATTCTTTCTTTCTTTACCTCCCTCCATCCCTCCTTTCCTTCCTTCATGCCATCTCCCCCACCCCCATCCAAACCTATTTAAGTCCAGTTGAGTGTCTCACATCCCCTGGCTGCTCTGCTTCTTGTTGCTAGGCTCTGAGATCAGCTTTTACTTAGAATCTTTGAATAACACAATATGCCTAGGCCCAGGTCACAAAATATGTCAAAGACTTCACTTGAGAAGAACCAAAGATCCTGGATATAAATAGGACTCAGATACTTTTCAGCCAACCACTGATTATAATTCGACATTTAAGTTCACTGTGAAGAAGGGAGCTCCACTTTCCAATTGCATTCTTGGTACTATATCTTCATTGTAAACAGAGGTAATTTTGAGAGAAGTTAGTTGGCCAGCAAATAAATCTTGATTTTCTAACAAAGAGTAGGAATGCTCAGTGAGTTGCAAAGACAACTCTGGGAGCTTCAGAAGCCCATGAAAGACCAACAGTATTACCCATGATCACTTCATGTTTAGATGACACACTGGAAACAGGGATCGGGGAAGTAGAATTGAGCTCTCTTAAATTATCTACTTTCTACAAAAAGAAAATTCACTCTGTCAAGTACATGTTGACAGATTTTTGGAACCAGGGAAAAAGGGATACAGAATCTTTTCTTTTTTTTTTTTAAATTTATTTTGTATTTAGTAAATATAAATTTCCAAAGTACAGTTAATGGATTGCAATAGCTCCCCCCCCATAATTTCCCTCCCACTCACACCCCTCCCATCTCCCGCTCCCTCTCCCGTTCCATTCACATCAAGATTCATTTTCAATTCTCTTTATATACAGAAGATCGATTCGGTATATATTAAGTAAAGATTTCATCAGTTTGCACCCACACAGAAACACAAATTGTAAAATACTGTTTCAGTACTAGTTATAGCATTACTTCATATTGGACAACACACTAAGGACAGATCCCACATGAGAAGTAAGTACACAGTGACTCCTGTTGTTGACATAACAATTTGGCACTCTTGTTTATGGCATCAGTAATCTCCCTAGTCTCTAGTCATGAGTTGCCAAGGCTATGGAAGCCTTTTGAGTTCTCCAAGTTCGATCTTATTCCGACAGGGTCATAGTCAAAGTGGAAGTTCTCTCCTCCCTTCAGAGAAAGGTACCTCCTTCTTTGATGGCCCCATTCTTTCTACTGGGATCTCACTCGCAGAGATCTTCCATTTAGGTTTTTTTTTTTTTCCCCCCAGGGTGTCTAGGCTTTCCATGCCTAAAATACTCTCATGGGCTCTTCAGCCATATCCGAATGCCTTAAGGGCTGATTCTGAGGCCAGAGTGCTATTTAGGACATCTGCCATTCTATGAGTCTGCTGTGTATCCCGCTTCCCATGATGGATCATTATCTCCCTTTTTGATTCTATCAGCTAGTGTTAGCAGACACTAGTCTTGTTTGTGTGATCTTTGACTCTTAGACCTATCAGTGTGATCAATTGTGAACTGAAATTGATCACTTGGACTAGTGAGATGCCATTGGTACATGCCACCTTGATGGGATTGTATTGGGATCCCTTGGCATGATTCTAACTCCACTATTTGGGGCAAGTCAGATTGAGCATGTCCCAAATTGTACATCTCCTCCCTCTCTTATTCCCACTCTTATATTTAACAGGGATCACTTTTCAGTTAAAATTTAAACACCTAAGAATAATTGTGTGTTAATCACAGAGTTCAACCAATAGTACTAGAACAAAACAAAGAGAAAATACTAAAATGGATAAAGTATTAGATTGTACATCAACAGTCAGGACAAGAGCTGATCAAGTCACTGTTTCTCGTAGTGTCCATTTCACTTCAACAGATACAGAATCTTTTCAAAAACACTTTAAAAATTATCTCTAGGGGCCAGCATTGTGGCATAGCACCTTAAGTCACCACCTGTGACGCCTGCATTCCATATGGGCACCAATTCATCATGGCTCCTCCACTTCCAATCCAGCTCCTTGCCAATGTGCCCTGAAAAGTGCTTGAGCCCCTGCCACACATGTGGGAGACCCAGATGAAGTTCCTGGCTCCTGGTTTTGACCTGGCTCAACCCTGGCCATTGTAGCCATTTGGGGAGTGAACCAGCAGTTGAAAGCTCGCTCGCTCTCTCTTTCTCATTCTCTCTCCTTCCCCCTCTCTCTATCCTTCTCTCTCCTTCCCCCCCTCTATCCTTTTCTCTCTTCCTCTCTCTGTAACTCTGTCTTTCAAATAATTAAATAAATCTTTAAAAAACCTTATATTTAATTATTAGTGAAACTTCTTAGCAAAGGAAATCTCCTAGCTGTGGCACAAGTGGTTAGGGAACACAATAGACGTGAAAGGATATTTCAGGTACAGAGAATCAAGACACAAGAATTAACTGAAACATGGGCCAGCTCTGTGGCATAGTGGGTTAAGCCTCCATGTACAGTGGTTCAGCTATTTGGAGGATTAAGTCACTCTCTATAAAGTATGTGGGAGGCAAAGGGCCATTTATCATTTTCCCAGACAGGGAAATGCATTGTGTAGCAAACAGGGACTTCAATAAATCAAGAACTATATTTCACCTAGCCGTAGTCTGGCCCAACAGTCATCTGGCCAACAGAAGTATTTCCTTGCTGTCTCCTCCCTTTCCCAGCTATAGTGACTTCAGTTCCCAGAAAGGAATATATGTCTATCATAGCTCCTCTGATGGGTGCATGCACTGTGTTTACAATACTATCTTCCTTGTTCTTCTAATTGTCAGGACTCTATTCCTAATTGGTTCATGCATGTTGTTAAAGAAAAACATTGCTCAGTGACATTTGGCAATGGGATTTTATAGGAAGAGAAAGAGATTGGGCTCAACTCTGAACAACATGGACTAGTGAGCATGGACTAGGAGCAGGGTAGGGGCCCAATAGATGGACAATTACTTACAGGAAATTCCAGGGATATGGAGATTCTAGTTAAGGTGATCTTACTTGGTTCTTTGTGAAGACAGACCAAAGTGATAGGACATCACTGGGAGATGGTGGAGGATGAGCAAGGTGATCAAACATTATTAGGAGTTGGTAGAAGATGAGCAAGTTGGTATCAAAAAGCAAGAGTATCAGAGAGGTCAGTGAGATACTTGCTAAAGTGCCTAGCAAGGATCTTTACTAAACCCAAATTTTATAAGGAAGGGCACAAATGGACCTAAGAGGAGGTTCAGAAGCCTGACTAAAATTTGGTCAAGCAAAGAATCTTTGTCAATAGGAGACTTGATTATTTGGTTAAACGTTAAACTGCTGAAAAGGAAAACCATACCCAGCATGCACAGCACAGCTCTACGCAAGAAGTAGGGGCATAGTGAATGTTAAGCAGAGGGCAGGAGGACCCTTTTCAGGGAAAGAGAATTCTATCTCAAAGCTAGAAGGTGGAAAGGGGCTTGTTTGCTCACAGATTATTATCTATATTAGAGTAAGGAGGAGAGGCAGCAATTCCCACATGAGTTGACAAGTGTTATCACTGGACAATAACTTGAGAAGAGCTGAGTGATGACCAAGTCTGAGGATACTTGAGAAACAAGTCACCGGATACAAATCGTTCAGAGTAGTTTCTTAAGAAACCCACATATGTCACTTATTATAAGCTGAGGAGTTAAATATAATTAAAAAGAATTGGGAAAAGATACTGGAATCTAGTCAGAAAGTCATTTAATGTAAATTCTGTAAGAGATAAACATAAGGAATTCATGCTGCCAGGAGATGCCTGGCTTGCCTTGGAATCTGCTGTAGATAGAAAAGATATGTAATTACCTCCAGTTTCATTGTTTTGTGTTGTGTTGACAGCTTAAAGCTCACAGTGCAATTACAATAGCCAACATTTTATAACTCTATATGCCAGGAATTTCTTTTATATGCTTTGTATGGATTATAAATCTATTTAATCATTGCATTAATGTAATGACTTAGGAACTATTGAGGAAATGGTGGCTGAGAAATTGTAAATAGTTCACCCAAGGCTATCAGCTCACAAGTGATAAGGTTGTAGTTTGAACTCAACAACCACTATTTCTAAACCAGCTTTCTTAACTATTGTATCGTTGAGACTCCCAGTATAAATAAAGCTTATTCACTTACATGGTCCTTTTCTGTATGTTTTCATGTGAACAATAAAAAACTCCCTTTCCAAATTAATACATGTATTATCACCTGCTCAGACTTGTTATTATCATCTCATATTTTTAACTTCTAGCTGCCCTCTCCATGGACCATTCCTCTCTCCTTACTCTTCCATGTTTTCGCCAGTTGATAACATTGCACCATGGCTCACTAACCCTTTAGCAGTCTATGGCTAATTTTGATTAGCCATTAGCTGGCAAGAGACCTAGCAAGTGAAGGGTTGGATTAGATTGGCTCTACTTTTGCCATTCTCTTTCTGAACCCACAACTCATGATTCAAAATAGTGTTTAGTCTTCTGTTTCCAAAGGAAGTAGGCTTCCCTCCAATCTTGGAGAGGCTGGACAAATCTCAACTAAGTTTTCATCTCTCAAATGGGTGTTAGAGGGTTAGAGGAAACTATGGAGGATTTGACATCTATGCATTTGCTATGTGCCAGTTTAGTTACCTTATATAAATTATTTCCTATAATCTTCACAGCAACCTTTAAAGGCAGTAAGTATTGTAACTCTCTGTGTTCTAATTTAGAAAACAGCCCAAATTCTCTCTTCCTTAAATGGCAGAACTAGAATTCATTTCAGTTTTACTTGTTAGCAAAGGTTGTGCTCTTTACACTGTCAGTTGTATGGCAAAGTCAAGGGGTTAATCCAGAGTTGAAAAATTATAGAACTGACAACTTCTGCTTTGTGAGTACTAGGCATGCAATATCTAATTTGGTCCCTTATGACTCTGTAAAATTTGTACCACTATTATTTCTAATTTATACAGGAGGAAAAAGAGACTTAGATTAAAGAAATTTACCTGGGATTGGATCATTAAATCTCTCACTCCAACCCCCAAGTGTTGTTTATTGGCTTAGCACAAACTAGATTTTCTTCCTTTGTTTTCATTTTTCTACAAGGCAGATGTGTGTGTGTACGTGTGTGTGTGTATGTGTGTGTGTGTTTATGTCTGAGCAGTCTCCAAAACAGTCATGGAAAATGTGTATTATAAAAATGCATACTTTAAAAACTATTTTTGTTCCAAGATAAACTTGTTTTAAGCCACTTTCCATGAACTTTTTAAAGTACTCTTGCATATAAAAATATATCTGAATGCTTTTTGAATGTCATGTTCTGTTCTACACCCTTGACATGATGATTTAATATAATCCTCACAACAAACATATGATGTGGCTATCATTATCATCCCTATTTTACAGAGAAAATTATCATCCCTATTTTACAGGGAAAATAAAGCAAAGAGTGGGTAAATCCTGTGTCATCAATATCACACGGGAGTCAAGAGGGGTGATGGGAATCACTCTAGAGATTATGCATCTGAGCTCGCTGAGTTCAGCTGCCTTTTACCATTTATGTTGCCATCAGAACTCTCTTCCTGAAACTCAGAGTCCTGTACACTCCCCCAAGCACCTGCAATAATTTCCCATTATTTATGAAACAAACTCAAATGTGTGTTAAAATGTATGTTGAATGACATTCAAAGGTCTTCACAATTTGGCTTTCTTTTCATATTCTATTTTCATTTCTCCTTTTGTTGATTCCATGTCTTCTAGATAACTTGCCAGCTCTAAACTAGTCAAGCACACTTAGCTATTTGTGATTTTTCTGTGACTGAAAGACTTTTATTTGTCTTTTAGACTCCAAGTCAATGTTCATGTTGTCTCATATGGTTATCTTACCACAAAGCTTTCCTTGTTCTCTGTGTGTAAAACAGCCCTTATTTTCTGCATTTATTTATATCTACATAATGTCACCTATTTCACTGTATTTTGCATTATGCTTTGATGGTTATTCCTCTCTCACCCAGACAAGACCATGAATCTCTTGAGGTCATGACCATACTCATGGTCTGGCATTCAATGCAGGCGATTGACATTCAATAAGCATTGCTGCACCAAGGATTTTAAGGGTGATTGATTATATATTGTGCATGTTTTTAGCTTTGAGAGGAGAATAGATCTAACTGTTGAGTTAAATTAACTCTCAGAATAAATAAAAATTATATATTATATAGATGAATTATACTCAAATATATAAATGTATAATTTCTGTATTGCATGAACTTTTCAGACAAGAGTGCAGTGATCTGAAATTCAGATCATAGTGAATGATGACAACACCAAGGCAGGCCAGTTCAAGGGTAACATGTCTGCACACCCAGCTGAGCCACTGTGAAGTACAACTTTTAAGTCAACTGTTCAAAAAAGTTCTTTCTAAATGTCCATCTTCCTTTCCTTCCTTCTGACTGGAAATGATGATGGAACAATTGTAGAAGTCACAGAGCTGGATGGTAGAGCCTCCTTCTACTTTGGGTCCCTGGCTAGCTTTATAGAAACTGCCTACTTACACAGAAGTTTTAGATAATAGAAAATAATAGAGAAATAAACTCCTATGTTGCCTAGTTGTTTAAATGAAGGTTCTATTTACTAACCAATACTCCAATCAACACACTCCCAAACACATTTATACAAGAAGTAAGCCCTAATGGGATTGTAAGTTTCAGCTTAAATATTCTTTGTTCAGAGAGACATTTTCTATTCTTTCAGTCTAAACCATTTTCCTTATTATGGCCTATGTTGAGGCTCAGCTGTTGAATAAAGCTCTGCATTATTTATAACTCTTGCTTATATTTGTGACTGTCTCTCTCCCATACTAATCAGAAACTCTATGTGCATAAGGACAGGGATTACATTTGCTTATTCACATTCATAAATACACTATCTGGAACAATAAGTACATGCTAAGTAAACATAGCTGATAATAATACAAGTAATAATAATAAGAAGAATAGCAATAACTACCGTTAGCTAAATACTTCAGGAGTTGTACTGTACTGTCTTACAAGCATTATTTATTTAAATATTCAAGAATATATGGAAAAATCACTAATAATGGTATTATCTTATTTTACTAAGTAAATATAATTAGAGAGGTTCTGTAACTTAGCCTAGGTCACACATTTCAAAGTTTATATTTTGAAGTTGGGACTTTCCTCTGTGCTTCTATATATCATGGGAGTATAGTTAACAAAAGTCAGGAGCATAATATCCACATAGCTCTACTAACTGAGAAATATATGAGTTCTATCAATTGAGATCTAGATTGTAGTGAATGATGACAATATTAAGGCAGGCTAGTTGAGTGACAACATGTCTGAACAGGCAGCAACCTCCCTACATCACTGCAGCACTTAAGTTTTTTTCTCTACATATCTGCAACAGAAACAAAGGCCTGTAACATGGTTTATAATTTAAAAATGATTGTCCAAAGTCAATGAAGTTAATTCAGGATGAGGCGTGATCAGCATTCTTCTGGACTCTATAATTCTCAAATCGGTAATTACAAGGGTATTTTTTTGAGTTAAGGGTTTGATCTGGAACTTATTCATACTTCCGAACTATGCATGATAATTATTTTGATGCATGTTTGTGGTTGAAACACCTCCCTCACACCCCACACAAACCCAGCCAAGAATGTAATAGCTAACAAAAGAAAATTCTCTTACTAACTGTAAACAAACTTGCGCAAAACATTGGGAAACAAGTAAACTAGAAGTCAGAGCACTGAAGGTCTGGGTCTGCACTGGTTAAGGTGGTGGACATGACCTAAGTGGCAATTTATCTTTACATTTAAGTTAAATAAAAGCAAGAGCTGGCATTGTAGCATAGGGGGTGGGGCTGCCACCTGTGTTGCCAGCATCCCATATGGGTACTGGGTCCAATTCTGGCTGCTCCACTTCCAATCCAGTTCCCTGCTAATGTACCTGGGAAGGCAGTGGAAGATGCCCCAAGTGCTTGGTCCTCTGTACCCACGTAGGAGACCTGGAACAAGTCTTGGCTCCTGGCTTCTGTCTGGACCAGCCCTGGCCATTGTGGCCATTTGGGGAGTGAACCAGTGGATGGAAGATCTCTCTCTCTCTGTCTGTCTGTCCTTCTCACTCTGTAACTATGTCTTTCAAATAAAAATAAAAATAAATCTTTAAAAACATTAAATAAAAGCAATGCTCTCCCAGCCCCCAGTTTCCCCTTGCACTGGTCACATTTTAGGTGCTCAAAATCACATGCATTTAGTGGCCATTTTGTGAGATAGTGTGATTTATAGAACATTTCCATCCTGGCGATAAATTCCACTGGACAGAATTCTAGATAATGTTTTTCAAACTTTTCTCTCTCAAGACACATTTAAGCTCTCAAAAATTATTTAGAGCCCCTAAAGAGGTTTTTATAAAAGTATTGGGTATAATCATTGACATTTTCTTTACTAGACACTGAAACAAAATTTAAAATCCCAACACATTACATTTGCCATCAGAGTGCTAACATCACTCCTCATCACAGAACTCTGCACAACTCTACTATTCAGTTTTGGTGAGTCAGGGCAAAAAATGCAAATAATATCTTAGTGTTTTAATTTTTTAAAGATTTATTTATTTATTTGAAAGTCAGTTACACAGAGAGAGGAGAGGCAGAGAGAAAGAGGTCCTCCATCCGATGGTTCACTCCTCAATTGGCACAACGGCCAGAGCTGCGCCAATCCAAAGCCAGGAGCCAGGAGCCAGGAGCCTCCTCGGGGTCTCCCATGTGGGTGCAGGGGCCCAAGGACTTGGGCCATCGTCTACTGCTTTCCCAGGCCACAGCAGAGAGCTGGATTGGAAGTGGAGCAGCCAGACATGAATGGGCGCCCATATGGGATGCAAGTGCTTCAGGCCAAGGTGTTATTTTTTTATAACCAGCCCCTATCTTAGTGTTTTAAAGATGTTTTATCCTCACAGGTGCACTGAAAGGGTCTTGAAGCTTTCTAGGGATCCCTAGATTATGCTTGTAAAACACTGATCAAGACCCTACTCTGTCACTAACTAGCTCTCTTCTTTCCATTTTCTTCTAAATATGTATGATGTTTATTTTGCCCATTGAAAAATATTTCAGATTTTAAATGTTTGGCAAAGTTAAATTAAAAAATAATCTTAGTTTTTTTACCAAAATCAAACTTCTTTGAGGGGCGAGGAAGTGAAGAATCTTTCAGTCGCTTCTTCTGACTGAATTAAAACCTGATGTTTCTCATGAATATGTTAGTCATAGTTTGAATTAAATTGAGTTTAATGATTTCTCTGATCTAGCTTCAAACCTAAACACTATCAAAATTATTGCAGAATGTTTGGTTTCAGACTAAGTAGTTACAGGTCCTTCCTACTTGATCCAAAAAGTATGAAACATCCCACAATGCAATAACACATGTTGAACTTTCAGAGTGAATACAATTTACTATTGCTAAAGGAAAGCAATGGATTGAGTTGTAGATAGAGTACATTGGAACAGTTTAACTATAACAGAATTTTCAATGTTGTCTTTAGTAAAAGAAGTGACTCTTTTCTGGGAATTTGTAAATGTCCATTCTGATATTGACATGAATTTTGTTGAACTTAGTAAAGAGCACAAAAAAGATTTCACAGATTTTATTAATATCTGTGATTTATATTACTCTTTGCTAGGATGCTTGCTTAGGTAAGTATATAATATTTGAAAGACAAAAATGAATGAGCAGAATTCATGCTTTAATGGTAAGAGGTAGAACCCACTTGGCAAAACCCTCCACAGTGGGAATTTGCTGTCTCTCCTCTTCTGAGGACTACTAGTCATTGGCAAAAGAAGTCACTCTCAAGTAATCAGTCTCTTCACACTGAGCAACCAAGACCTGTTTCCTCCTTTTCTTCCTAGATGATACCAATTGGTGCTTATAAAACCCTTCAAATACTTTTGCTAGGTGAACCAAATATGTCTCCTGAAAAATAAGTGGCCTTTGAAGCTACCCAAATATTTTTCCTGAGTGATGCTGGTTGCCAGACTGCTAGACTGGCCTATATTCCTTTTCAACTCTTTTTTTTTAACTTTTATTTAATGAATATAAATTTCCAAAGTACGATTTATGGATTACAATGGCTTCCCCCACATACCGTCCCTCCCACCCACTACCCTCCCCTTTCCCACTCCCTCTCCCCTTCCATTCACATCAAGATTCATTTTCGATTATCTTAATATACAGAAGATCAGCTTAGTATACATTAAGTAAGGATGTCAACAGTTTGCTCTCACACAGAAACATAAAGTGAAAAATAATAGATGATTTTTTTTTTAATGATGATGAAATCAGAGCAGACCTATTGTCATGTTTAATCCCAGTGAGAGTCAAGTTGGGAGTTGATAATTTCTTTCTTTTTTTTTTTTTTTTTTTTTTTTTACAGAGGATCAGTTTAGTATGCATTAAGTAAAGATTTCAACAGTTTGCACCCCCATAAAAACACAAAGTGAAATATATTGTTTGAGTACTCGTTATAGCATTAAATCTCAATACACAGCACATTAAGGACAGAGATACTACATGAGGAGTAAGTGCACAGTGACTCCTGTTGTTGACTTTACCAATTGACACTCCTGTCTATGGCATCAGTAGTCTCCCTATGCTCCAGTCATGAGTTTCCAAGGCTATGGAAGCCCTCTGAGTTCTCCGACTCTTATCTTGTTTAGACAAGGTCATAGTCAAAGTGGAGGTTCTCTCCTCCCTTCAGAGAAAGGTGCCTCCTTCTTTGAAGACCTGTTCTTTCTTTCCACTGGGATCTCACTCGCAGAGATCTTTTGCCAGAGTGTCTTGGCTTTCCATGCCTGAAATACTCTCATGGGCTTTTCAGCCAGATCTGAATGCCTTTAGGGCTGATTCTGAGGCCAGAGTGCTATTTAGGACATCTGCCATTCTTTGAGTCTGCTGAGTATCTCACTTCCCATGTTGGATCCCTCTCCCCTTTATTTATTCTATCGGTTAGTGTTAGCAGGTACTAGACTTGTTTATGTGCTCCCTTTGACTCTTAGTCCTTTCATTATGATCAATTGTGAACTGAAATTGATCACTTGGACTAGTGAGATGGCATTGGTACATGCCACCTTGATGGGATTGAATTGCAATCCCCTGGTATGTTTCTAACTCTACCATTTGGGGCAAGTCAGCTTGAGCATGTCCCAAATTATACATCTCTTCCCTCTCTTATTCCCACTCTTATGTTTAACAGGGATCACATTTCAGTTAATTTTTAACACTTAAGAATAACTGTGTATTAATTACAGAATTAAACCAGTCATAATAAGTAGAGCAGACAAAAAAACTACTAAGAGGGATAATGTATTAAGTTGTTCCTTAACAGTCAGGGCTATGCTGATCAAGCCACCGTTTCCCATAGAGTCCGTTTCACTTCAGGAGGTTTCCTTTTTGGTGTTCAGTCAGTTGTCACCGATCAGGGAGAACATATGGTATTTGTCCCTTTGGGACTGGCTTATTTCACTCAGCATGATGTGTTCCAGATTCCTCCATTTTGTTGCAAATGACTGGATTTCGTTGTTTCTTACTGCTGTATAGTATTCTAAAGAGTACATATCCCATAATTTCTTTATCCAGTCTACCGTTGATGGGCATTTAGGTCGGTTCCAGGTCTTAGCTATTGTGAATTGAGCTGCAATAAACATTAGGCTGCAGACCGCTTTTTTGTTTGCCAATTTAAATTCCTTTGGGTAAATTCCAAGGAGTGGGATGGCTGGGTCGAACGGTAGGGTTATCTTCAGGTTTCTGAGGAATCTCCAGACTGACTTCCATAGTGGCTTGACCAGTTTACATTCCCACCTTTTCAACTCTTTCACTGCCTAATGCTTAAGGCAAGGATGACTGAAGGTAGCGGTGTGATTAGGACTTCTTCACATGTTACCTTTGGAGGTTCATAGAAGACTGACTACTTCACTACATGTTCAGCCTCAGAGAAAAACAACAATTTGGCATGATTAGTCCATTTTTGATCAGGACCTTATCATTATCCCCACCAACATTGTTTTGGAAATGAATTGCAAATGTATAATCTTATTTTTCTGCGAACATAGTTTATCATCATTTGATAGTTTGGCCATCTTGATTGGAAAAGAATGAAAGCTTTGTAAAACAAGATGCTTGCACTAAACAATTGTATCACCACAAATTATTATGCCTATTTAGCATGTTGTAAGGGATTCCATTCTAAAAGTACTGTTAAGTCTTCTAAACAACTGCAAAATTATATTTTAAAGTCAGTACAAGGAGATTCAGACTGAGATTAACATTTGCTTAGTTATAATTTAAATTCAGTGAGAACAGACACATTTTCAATTTTTTTAAAAATTTTTTTTTTATTTTTTGGCAGGCAGAGTGGACAGTGAGAGAGGAGAGAAAGGTCTTCCTTTGCCATTGGTTCACCCTCCAATGGCTGCCGCGGCCAGCGCGCTGCCACTGGTGCACCGCGCTGATCGGATGGCAGGAGCCAGGTACTTCTCCTGGTCTCCCATGGGTGCAGGGCCCAAGCACTTGGGCCATCCTCCACTGCACTCCTGGGCCACAGCAGAAAGCTGGCCTGGAAGAGGGGCAACTGGGACAGAATCCAGCGCCCTGACCGGGACTAGAACCTGGTGTGCCAGCGCTGCAGGGTGGAGGATTAGCCTAGTGAGCTGCAGCGCCGGCCTCACATTTTCAATTCTAAACTGCTTTGTGTGTTTCTAATTGGGGATTATAACATCTCTTTATGTTAGAGAGTTGTATACAATTGTTCCTTTGTGGCTAGCAATTTTTTTCTTGCAAAGATGTAGTACAAACTGGTTTAGCCATCTTCTTCTGCATGGATCCAAATTCAATAGTCCTTAATATTATTCTGTCCTTTTGGGGAAGTTCATGCTTCCTCTGATCTTTGCGGATAGGACTTACAATTTCCTCTAGGTGATAAGGTCCCATGTAGATGTGCCTCAGAATTATGTGCCCTAGGATTGAAAGGGAGGGAATTGATTTCATCCTGCAATATTCATCAGTGGCACCAAAGGGGTCAACTCTTCTCACTTCCAAATGTCCCCATATCGGAGAAGCTCCTGGGGCATAAAACAAGAGACAGGGAATGTGGGTAGGACCATGTGCCACCAGATTATACCTATACAGATCTGTTTGCAGCAGGAATTGATAGGTAAATTGTGCTCCCAGGAAATACAAGGGAGGAAAAAACCCAATAAAATTATTACAGATAGTAATAAGGAATAACAAAAATCTGTGGGCCATGTGGAGATGTTTTCTCTTGGGTGAAAAAAAATGAAGGAGAACATTGTGGCTGAATTTTTCTGAATACATTGCAGTGTATTTATTTTGATATCCAATGCATACAAGGAAAAAAATGAGTGTAAGGCTGGCAGAATTATTGCAGTCCAATGTCTGCTCTGCATGCTCACTTCCCACAGCTGTCTCTGTTCCCAGTTTGTTGGTTTCTGGGAATATGGTCAAGCTAAGTAGAGTGTGTTTTTTATTGATAAAGTTCCTGATTCTAATTTGATAGAGTTCACGAGTCAGTATGCAGGCCTCCAGGATAATTTTCTGTCATTCCAATAGACAGTGGCTGCTTGCTCTCTGGTTGATTTGGGTCAAGTACTTGGATTGCTTCCCTGATGACTGATGGCAAAAAGAGGGCAGCCAAGTGCATCCCAGGTTATAGATAAAGCTCTGGGCAGCATTTCTGATGGGAGAAAACCAAGAGAAGCCAGAGAAGAGTGAAAAGAAAGGAGTGGTCCTCCTTGAAAGATAAGAAATAACACTCCGAAGGAAGGAGACTGGGGCTGTGACCATGACAATGTCTTGCAGGGTGAGAGAAGGATGAGTTCGTGATGAATTGGATGTCTCAGTGCAATCCTGAGCAGATTACCTTTATCAGCCTTTCTGTTTTGGGTCATAGGCCAGCCATCTCATCACAGCCAAGGTACCAGTCTTCCTTTTAGGGAGCCTGCAAATAGTACTGCTTACTCCTTTCTGAGACTCGATCATATTTAGGTAAGAAAATATACTAGTTAAGAGAGCAAAGTATCATTTTATTAATAATAGAGTTATTAGTGGCTTTTTATAACTGTGGGTAAGTGAAGTATTAATATTGAACTAGAATTAGACACACACACCTACTCAACCGCAAGCTGGGTTGGAAAAAAATCAGATATTTCCTGTGAGGTAAGTTAATTTCACTCTTGGCAGAGAGCAGAGAAGATCATTTGCTTTTGCTGGGCATGTGGTTCTGTGTGAAAGGTAAGGAGGGAGATTCTCTTTTATGGAATTTGGTTGATTACTACAAACTCATTAGTCTAAATAAGTGAATCGTCCCTTTGGAAGAAGAGGAACCTAATGAATTATTTTACAATGTACCTCTGGTTGATTACTACAAACTCATTAGTCTAAATAAGTGAATCTTCCCTTTGGAAGAAGAGGAACCTAATGAATTATTTTACAATGTACTTCCTTCTTCAGAGATAGATACATTATGAGGGTAAAGAAGCAGATTTACAGATGAAGCTCATACTTCTCTGAGCAGTGGAACCCATAGAGCAGCCCATACCATCATCTTGTTGTCTGATCCCAGTGAGTGGGTTTGGTGTCACATTCTTGACCTAGTGGGACTCACTCTGCTGTTGTAGATTTTTGACTCCCCTAGACAAAAATAATATGACAAAGAAACTAAAATGTATGAAGAAAGTACTTTGACATTTATGTGTTTCCTGGACTTACAGCTTCTAAGATGTTGAGACATACACTGTATTTCAGTGAGTTTAAGAACACAGTTGACCACAGCTTAACATATCTGACATGTAATATGGATTACTGCTGATAATAAACACTGATTAGCAGATTTTTCCCTTTCATATGGTATTAAAATAATAGTGTGCCTTACAATTTATAGTATCTTAAAGTCAATGAGTACTAATGAATAATGGGGCTAGGATTTGTCACCTGATTTATGTGATTATAAACTTTAAATTATTTTCTGGTCAACATTAATTCTTATCTGAACTACACAAGCAATTAAAGCAACTTGAGCTTCATGTTCTATGTAAATAATTTTCTTCCTTCTCCAATTGTTCCATGTATTGGTATACAATTTGGGATTTTGTATCTAGTATAATGCCATCTGTATAGAATTATGCTCCTTGGGAGCCAAATTCCTTCTTATCTACTGAGCTGAGGCTTAAGTTCTATGGAGTGGACTGATGAAAGATGTTTATAATCACAAGTTGAACAAGTGGTGATTGAATGTACCAGCAGCTGGGTTTTGTTAGAAGGAGATCAAGCCAGGGCTATTCACATTATTTTATGTAAACGCGACTTAAGTGGAATGTGAGGGGAAAAGACTTGGGAACTTTCTTATTGCTCAAGACTATTCTTGTTGCAATTGAGAAATATGGGAAATAACTGAGTGATATTTGACTTAGTAGTTGGAGTTCATGCAATATTTTAAAAAACATTTTTTAACTCAATACATTTGACTTGTCTGCTTGTGCAAAGTATCAATGAGGAAAATGATTTGATGTCTGCTGTTAAGACTCTTACTTGATATAAACAGAGAATGACTGAGTGCACTCATGATAATATCTGAGATATTTAGTGAGGGTCAGAGAGGTGATATGTAGTCCTGAATAAGGAATAATTCATGTTTGCATATGGCAATCAGAAAAAATATCATAGGTGTCAGCAGAGCTTTGAAAGCATGGGTAGAATTTTTTTCATGAGGAGATGCAATTGATACTTCTGAGTTCCAAAAATGGCAAGCTAGGTTATTTGGAGTTGAATCCCCCCAAAACTGTAAATGTTAGATAAATATTTTTAGGAAATCTTTTGGGGTAGGTGTTGTAGTGAAGTGGGAAAAGCTACTGCCTGTGATGACAGCATTATATATGGGCACCTGTTGGGATCCTGATTGCTGTCTGTTAATGGCCCGGGAAAAATAGCAGAAGATGATCCAAGTGTTTGGGCCCCTGCACCCATGTGGGAGACCTGGAAGAAGCTCCTGACTCCCGGGTTTGGTCTGCCCCAGCCCTGGCCAATGTGGCCACCGGGAGAGTGAACAGGCAGATGGAAGATCTCTCTCTCTCTCTCTCCCCCCACCCCCGTCTCTCCCTCTCTTTCTGTAACTCTTTCAAAATAAATAAAACAATCGTTAAAAAAACCTTGAGAGATAAATAGCTAAAAATGTAAAAAGAAATTAAACCAAGATTTGAGGGAACAAAAAGAGTTCTTTCAAATTTAAAAATTTTACCTTAATCAGTCATATCTGATACCCAGCCTAATAGAAGACTGTTTTAAGGGAGTTCAGAACCCAGGAATCTGAATAGACAGGAAACAAAATTTGGTGCAAACCAGTTATTAAACATATTTCACGCTAAGTTGTAAGTTCAGGAATACTAAATCTGAAACTTTAAGATATAACATGTTCCTAAACTGTTAGGAGTTTGAAACATAAATTAATTTGGAAAAATGCGGTGAGTGGTATATGAATAGCTATCATCATCAAGTTGAGTTTACTTGTATTTTATCTGCTGTCAGTAAGAATGAAGCCATGTCTATGCATGAAATGAGAATGTGTTTGTATGTGTGTGTGTGTCTGTGTGGTATGTAGGTTGGCAGCACTAAAAAAATGATAATTTATTTGTAGGTATTATCTCTATTTTTAAAGCTCTTCCATTAATGACAAGTAAACTTAGAGAACCTTACGATTTTCTCAAATTAATGTTCTGGGTGAATATTTAAGTAAATAATTTCCACTTTGAAATTTTATCCATATGACACTTCTTTCTTGCCACAAAATGTTTTCTGTTCTTTTTCTTTTTTTGAAAAGATTTTATTATTCAATGTGTAGCCAGGGTTATCATTCATTTGAAATAGAGCAGCTCTGGCCTATACTGAGAGCAGTGTGTTTTCTACTTGTTGAATTCTCTATTTAGTGGTGAGTTAAGCTTGCTATTATAAGGTCATTTGAAAGTATCTCATGCAATAATTAAAAGAAAAATAAGAAAGGAAGGAGGAGAAAGGTGGGAGTGAGGGATGGAAGGAATGTAGAGTGGAGAGTATCATTATGTTCTTAAATCCAAAGAATGGGTTTTCTTTTAGTCTCTATTGCTGGATCATCTTCACCTTTTGACCTTTAAATGCTAGAATGTGCTCAAACCCATCCTGTGACATCTTCTCTGCTTTATCTACAAGCAAGACCTAGCTAATTTTCCTAATCTTATGACCATCTTTCATCTTGTCTCTGAGCATCAGACTCACAAATGTGATTGCTCAACATTGCTATTTGGATGCCAAACAGGCACTTCAAATCTCTCTCACACATCTGAAAAAGAACTCTAGATTACCCTCCAACACAAACCTACCTAGTCTCTAATCAGTAAATAGCACCACCAGTCATTCCGTTGTTCAGACCAGTACTGTAGCAGACCTTAATTCTTCACTTTTTCTTCATACTCCACATCAAATCCATGAGCAAACCCCGTTGGCTCTCTGCAGAATACGTCAATACTTCCCACGCCCCTACTGTTAACCTTCAGTCCACGCCACCATGACTATCTAAGAATGACCATAATGGCCACCAAACTTGTCACTTGTCTTCCAATGTTGCTCCCCAACACTATTCTCTATACTGTTGCCATGGGGAAATTTAAAATGAAACCAAACCTTTCACTCTCCTACTCTGAATCCTTGAGTGGCATCCCCGTTCCCCCTCAGCACCACCACAGTAAGAATAAAGTCCCAAATGCTTTCCAGGGCTGCAAGGTTCTTCCTCTCTAGTCGCTGGATACTTCCTCAGCTTCATTTCCAAGCCTTTCCTTTCATTCACTGTACTCTTAGTTTTTCCTTCCTTACTCTTCCTAGAATTTTTTGCTCACAGTCTCCTTTCAGCACCTTTGCTTTTGCTCTTCCCTCTGTATGGAATGTTCGTCCACCAGACACGCACAGGACAAGCTCCCTCATTTTGTTCAGGTTTCTGCTTAAATTTCCCTTCATCAGAAAAATCTTTCTGGAACATCCTATCGATTTCCTTTGACCACTTGTTTTTGTTCCTTACTTTCATTTTGTTATTGAATACCTTTCCCACTGAGATACACACTCCAGAAGATCAGATCTTCGTTAATTCCACCTTCAAAAAACAATCAACATGATCAATGTCTTCTGAAAACTTGTAATTAAAATGCAACTTTTCTTAGAGGGTACATTTTTTTTCCAGGCAAATGGTAGGTATTCAGAATGTATTTGTTGAATTTTTAAATACATGAAAAAATGCAAATATCTCAGGTCCTTTTGTTACACTGTATGGAGCTTTTTGCTGACTAGTAGGCTGCAAACTGGTCTGGTCCAAGACATTTTACTTTCTCTCTATTTTTATAGACTATGTACTTAGAAATTGGTCAAACTTAAATTTAAAAACTGGTTTTTGTTCATTGCATATGACAAAACTATTAAATCTCTTCATTCTGTTATGCCACTGCTTGTAGGGATAATATTAATACTTTTTAATAATATCATTATGATAGTAAATAATTTATGTAAATAGTGCTTTAAGAGACGACTATCATACAGTGAATCTTGTCTGTTACCAATATTATTGTCAGGTTACTTTTAATGTAGAGTTTCTGTTCTCAAATTTTCTTAATCAGTATTTGGTTATTTTCACTTTCAGTACCTGTCATATGAGAGTAATCTTTAAGTGGTACCATAATGTTTATTTAATGTAGGCTGCTCTGTCTTCACTTTGCATGGAAGTGTGAGATCACAAACATAATTGTGCAAGCTGAACTCATACAAATTATCTTAATAATTATGGGAAAAATCATGATTTTTACATAACCTTTAAAATTGTTGTCAAAATACCAAAATATCTCATATTGTCAGTTGCTTAGGGAAATGAAAAAATGATAAAATTTATTTAATATACTATAATTTTTTACAGTATAAGCATTAAATATGAAAATGTTTCATTTCCTTGCAAAATTTATGAAGAAACCTTTGAATAATGTTTGCCTTCTTCTCACTGTGTATTTTATGCTATGGATTTAGGATTTTTCTTTGCCATGGGTAGCTGTCAGATTCCTTTCTAAATGTGCATCAGTATTTAATATTTTGTACTTTGCATTTTCTGTTATGCAGTATCTCTGAAGCTATTTTTTAAAGATTTATTTATTTATTTGACAGTCAGAGTTACACAGAGAGAGAAGGAGAAGCAGAGAGAGAGAGGTCTTATATTTGCTGGTTCACTCCCTAATTGGCCGCAAGGGCCAGCTTTGTGCCAATCCGAAGCCAGGAGCCAGGAGATTCCTCCATGTCTCCCATGCAGGTGCAGGGGCCAAAGAACTTGGGCCACCTTCCACTGCTTTCCCAGGCCATAGCAGAGAGCTGGATTGGAAGTGGAGCAGCCAGGACTTGAAATGGTGCCCATATGGGATGCCGGCACTGCAGGCGGTGACTTTACCCTCTATGCCACAGCGCCGACCACTGAAACTATTTTTTTTAAGATTTATTTATTTATTTGAAAGAGTTACAGAGAGGCAGAGACAAGGCAGAGGCAGAGAGAGAGAGAGAGAGAGAGAGAGAGATCTTCCATTTGCTGGTTCACTCCCCAAATGGCTGCAATACCTGGAACTGGGTCTATCTGAAACCAGAATCCAGGAGCTTCTTCCAGGTCTCCCACACAGGTGCAGGATCCCAAAGACTTGGGCCATCTTCTATGCTTTCCCAGGCTGTGGCAGAGAGTTGAATAGGAAGTGGAGCAGCAGGGTGTTGAACCAGTACCCACAAGAGATGCTGACACTGCAGGAGGTGGTTTTACCCATTTTGCCACAGCGCTGGCTCCTCTCGGAAGCTATTTTAACATGAAGTTTTTGCGGGTGTTGCTTCTTCTGGAACATCATCACCTCTGTCACAACCACTTTTTTCAATGATGCCTGCAAGTTTGTCTTCACGAGGTTTCCCTGGCTGTGTAGGGAAAGCTACAGGCTGTGCAGAAGCATTGTATCAGCATTGCCATGGGCAGCTGTTTCTTCAACAACTCCATTTACATTTGACTCAAATTGTATGTCCTGATTTATCACTTTTCAATTATTTGCTGCACTTTGTTCTTTGTAAGGCAACTCCTGCTTTGGACAAACCATTTTTCAGCCATGACATTACAATTACAACAAAAAAGTTCTAAGAATAAGCCGAACAAGAAATAAAATTTACAAAAAGTTGTAAAATGTCAGGAAGGCACATTTGTATCCACACAAATACAAATACACACACTTGAAATAAAGGAAATCAAGTATTTTCATGGACTCATAGGGGGAGTTTAATCGTGTATATCCTGTGGAAACACCATGGAAATGTTAATCAAAATGTAAAATACACTTGTTCTCCGACTCAGAAATTCTTTTTTTTTTTAATGATGAAAGGATTAATTTAATAGAAAATACAACACAAAACATTTGTTCATGCAATAACAGATTTCAAAATACATGAAACAAAAACTGATAGAACAACAAGAAGAAAGATAAAAATCTAAAATTATAGCTACATAATTTGAAAGATCTTTTTTACCAATGGATTGAACAAATAGATAAAAATAAGTATATTGAAAACTTGAGCAACACTATCAATATCCTGACTTAATTGACATTTACAAACACTCCTCACAACAAGGGCAGAATATACATGCTCTTGAGTCAAACGGAGTGTTTACAAAAAAAAGACTGACCCATAAAACAAGTCTTAAGAAGCTTGAAAAGGTAGAAAACCTACAAAATAAAGTGCATGACAAAATGGACTTAAATAAGACATCAATAATACATCCCAGGAAAAATTTTAATGTTCCAAAACTAAATTATACACATGTAAAAAATGAGTGAAAGAAAAATGAGATGTTAGAAAGCATTTATAATAGAATGAAAATAAATTACAGCATATTAAATTTTTCAGTGGTCATTAATGTAGGACATATGGGGAATTTTATATCAATAAAGATCTTTATTAGAAATGTCCCCAAAGCTAGCGCCACAGCTCACTAGGATTACTCTGCCTGCGGTTCTGGCACCCCAGGTTCTAGTCCCGGTCAGGGCGCCGGATTCTGTCCAGGTTGCTCCTCTTCCAGTCCAGCTCTCTGCTGTGGCCCGGGAGGATGGCCCAAGTCCTTGTGCCCTGCACCCGCATGGGAGACCAGGAGAAGCCCCTGGCTCCTGACTTCGGATCAGTGCAGTGCGCCGGCCACAGCGGCCATTGTGGGGTGAACCAACGGAAAAAGGAAGACCTTTCTCTCTGTTTCTCTCTCTCTCACTGTCCACTCTGCCTGTTAAAAAAAAAAGAAAGAAAGAAAGAAAAAAAAGAAATGTCCCCAACATCTACATTAACAATCTAGCAAACTGTAGAGAAAATAAGTTACAAAGTAATTGAAGAAAAAAACTAATAAAAATTAATGTTAGTATAAATAGACTAAAAAGCAGAAAAAATCATAGAAAAAAAGGGTAAACTAAGCAATGCTTCTTTGATAAAATGGACTGAGAAACCTGCAGCCCAAGAATTGAGTAAATTATTTTTCTTTTTTTTCTTTTTTATTTTTTTTAACTTTTATTTAATGAATATAAATTTCCAAAGTACGACTTATGGATTACAATGGCTTCCCCCCCATACTGGCCCTCCCACCCACAACCCTCCCTTTCCCACTCCCTCTCCCCTTCCATTCACATCAAGATTCATTTTCGATTATCTTAATATACAGAAGATGAGCTTAGTATACATTAAGTAAGGATTTCAACAGTTTGCTCCCACACAGAAACATAAAGTGAAAAATAATAGATGATTTTTTTTAAATGATGATGAAATCAGATCAGACCTAGTGTCATGTTTAATCCCAGTGAGAGTCAAGTTGGGAATTGATAATTTCTTTTTTTCTTTTTTTTTTTTTTACAGAAGATCAGTTTAGTATACATTAAGTAAAGATTTCAACAGTTTGCACCCCCATAGAAACACAAAGTGAAATATATTGTTTGAGTACTCGTTATAGCATTAAATCTCAATGCACAGCACATTAAGGACAGAGATACTACATGAGGAGTAAGTGCACAGTGACTCCTGTTGTTGACTTTACCAATTGACACTCCTGTCTATGGCATCAGTAATCTCCCTATGCTCTAGTCATGAGTTTGCAAGGCTATGGAAGCCCTCTGAGTTCTCCGACTCTTATCTTGTTTAGACAAGGTCATAGTCAAAGTGGAGGTTCTCTCCTCCCTTCAGAGAAAGGTACCTCCTTCTTTGAAGACCTGTTCTTTCCACTGGGATCTCACTCACAGAGATCTTCTGCAAGAGTGTCTTGGCTTTCCATGCCTGAAATACTCTCATGGGCTTTTCAGCCAGATCCGAATGCCTTTAGGGCTGATTCTGAGGCCAGAGTGCTATTTAAGACATCTGCCATTCTTTGAGTCTGCTGAGTATCTCACTTCCCATGTTGGATCACTCTCCCCTTTATTTATTCTATCGGTTAGTGTTAGCAGGTACTAGACCTGTTTATGTGCTCCCTTTGACTCTTAGTCCTTTCATTATGATCAATTGTGAACTGAAATTGATCACTTGGACTAGTGAGATGGCATTGGTACATGCCACCTCGATGGGATTGAATTGGAATCCCCTGGTATGTTTCTAACTCTACCATTTGGGGCAAGTCAGCTTGAGCATGTCCCAAATTATACATCTCTTCCCTCTCTTATTCCCACTCTTATGTTTAACAGGGATCACATTTCAGTTAATTTTCAACACTTAAGAATAACTGTGTATTAATTACAGAATTAAACCAGTCATATTAAGTAAAACAGACAAAAAAACTACTAAGAGGGATAATGTATTAAGTTGTTCATTAACAGTCAGGGCTATGCTGATCAAGTCACCATTTCCCATAGTGTCCATTTCACTTCAACAGGTTTCCTTTTTGGTGTTCAGTCAGTTGTCACCGATCAGGGAGAACATATGGTATTTGTCCCTTTGGGACTGGCTTATTTCACTCAGCATGATGTGTTCCAGATTCCTTCATTTTGTTGCAAATGACTGGATTTCGTTGTTTCTTACTGCTGTATAGTATTCTAAAGAATACATATCCCATAATTTCTTTATCCAGTCTACCGTTGATGGGCATTTAGGTCTATTCCAGGTCTTAGCTATTGTGAATTGAGCTGCAATAAACATTAGGGTGCAGACCGCTTTTTTGTTTACCAATTTAAATTCCTTTGGGTAAATTCCAAGGAGTGGGATGGCTGGGTCGAACGGTAGGGTTATCTTCAGGTTTCTGAGGAATCTCCAGACTGACTTCCATAGTGGCTTGACCAGTTTGCATTCCCACCAACAGTGGGTTAGTGTCCCTTTTTCCCTACATCCTCGCCAGCATCTGTTGTTGGTAGATTTCTGCATGTGAGTCATTCTAACAGGGGTGAGGTGAAACCTCATTGTGGTTTTGATTTGCATTTCCCTGATTGCTAATGACCTTGAACATTTTTTCATGTGCCTGTTGGCCATTTGGATTTCCTCTTTTGAAAAATGTCTATTGAGGTCCTTGGCCCATCTCTTAAGTGGGTTGTTGGTTTTGTTTTTGTGGAGTTTCTTGATCTCTTTGTAGATTCTGGTTATTAACCCTTTATCTGTTGCATAGTTTGCAAATATTTTTTCCCATTCTGTCGGTTGTCTCTTCACTCTCCTGACTGTTTCTTTTGCAGTACAGAAACTTCTCAATTTGATGCAATCCCAATAGTTGATTTTGGCTTTGACTGCCTGTGCCTCCTGGGTCTTTTCCAGAAATTCTTTGCCTGTGCCAATATCTTGAAGGGTTTCTCCAATGTTCTCTAGTAACTTGATGGTGTCAGGTCGTAGATTTAGGTCTTTAATCCATGTTGAGTGGATTTCTGTGTAAGGTGAAAGGTAGGGGTCTTGCTTCATGATTCTGCACGTGGAAATCCAATTTTCCCAGCACCATTTATTGAATAGACTGTCCTTACTCCAGGAATTAGTTTTAGATCCTTGATCAAATATAAGTTGGCTGTAGATGTTTGGGTTGATTTCTGGTGTTTCAATTCTGTTCCATTGGTCTATCCATCTGTTTGTGTACCAGTACCATGCTGTTTTGATTACAACTGCCCTGTAGTATGTCCTGAAATCTGGTATTGTGATGCCTCCGGCTTTGTTTTTGTTGTACAAGATTGCTTTAGCTATTCGAGGTCTCTTGTGCCTCCATATAAATTTCAGCACCATTTTTTCCAGATCTGAGAAGAAGGTCTTCGGTATCTTGATTGGTATTGCATTGAATCTATAAATTGCTTTTGGGAGAATGGACATTTTGATGATATTGATTCTTCCAATCCATGAGCATGGAAGATTTTTCCATTTCTTGGTATCCTCTTCTATTTCTTTCTTTAAGGTTTTGTAATTTTCATCGTAGAGATCTTTAACGTCCTTGGTTAAGTTTATTCCAAGGTATTTGATTGTTTTTGTAGCTATTGTGAATGGGATTGATCTTAGAAGTTCTTCCTCAGCCATGGCATTGTCTGTGTATACAAAGGCTGTTGATTTTTGTGCATTGATTTTATACCCTGCTACTTTGCCAAACTCTTCTATGAGTTCCAATAGTCTCTTAGTAGAGTTCTTTGGGTCCCCTAAATAAAGAATCATGTCATCTGCAAAGAGGGATAGTTTGAGTTCTTCCTTCCCAATTTGGATGCCTTTAATTTCTTTTTCTTGCCTAATAGCTCTGGCTAGAACCTCCAGAACTATATTGAATAGCAGTGGTGAGAGTGGACATCCCTGTCTGGTACCAGATCTCAGTGGAAATGCTTCCAACTTTTCCCCATTCAATAGGATGTTGGCTGTGTGCTTTTCATAGATTGCTTTGATTGTATTGAGGAATGTTCCTTCCAAACCCAGTTTGCTTAGAGTTTTCATCATGAACGGGTGTTGTATTTTATCAAATGCTTTCTCGGCATCTATTGAGATAATCATATGGTTTTTCTTCTGCAGTCTGTTAATGTGGTGTATCACATTGATTGTCTTGCGCACATTAAACCATCCCTGCATACCAGGGATAAATCCCACTTGGTCTGGGTGGATGATCTTTCTGATGTGTTGTTGCATTCTATTGGCGAGAATTTTATTGAGGATTTTTGCGTCTATGTTCATCAGGGATATTGGTCTGTAATTCTCTTTCAGTGCTGCATCTTTTTCCAGCTTAGGAATTAAGGTGATGCTGGCTTCATAGAAAGAATTTGGGAGGATTCCCTCTTCTTCGATTGTTCTGAATAGTTTGAGAAGAATTGGAGTTAGTTCTTCTTTAAATGTCTGGTAGAATTCAGCAGTGAATCCATCTGGTCCTGGCCTTTTCTTTGTTGGGAGGGCCTTTATTACTGTTTCAATTTCTGTCTCAGTTATGGGTCTGTTTAGGTTTTCTGTGTCTTCCTGGTTTAATTTAGGTAGGTTGCATGTGTCCAGGAATCTATCCATTTCTGATAGGTTTCCCTGTTTGCTGGCATACAAGTCCTTGTAGTAATTTCTGATGATTCTTTTTATTTCTGTGGTGTCTGTTGTTACAGTTCCTTTTTCATCTCTGATTTTATTGATTTGGGTCTTTTCTCTTCTTTTTTTAGTTAGTTGGGCCAATGGGGTGTCAATTTTGTTTATTTTTTCAAAAAACCAGCTCCTCGTTTGGCTGATTTTTTGGAATGTTTTTCTTGATTCAATCCTGTTGATTTCTTCTCTGATTTTAATTATTTCTCTTCTCCTACTAGATTTGGGTCTGGTTTGCTGTAGGTTTTCTAGATCCTTGAGGTGAATTGAAAGCTCATCTATTTGGTGCCTTTCCAATTTCTTGATGTAGGCACCTATTGATATAAACTTTCCTCTTAACACTGCTTTTGCTGCGTCCCATAAGTTTTGGTATGTTGTGCTGTTATCCTCATTTACTTCCAGAAAATTTTGGATTTCTCTTTTAATTTCTTCTATGACCCATTGTTCATTCAGGAGCATGTTGTTCACTCTCCATGTGTTTGTGTATGCTCTAGGGATTCCTGAGTTGCTAATTTCCAACTTCATTCCTTTATGGTCTGAGAAGCTGCATGGTATGATTCTAATTCTTTTGAATTTGCTGAGACTTGCTTTATGGCCTAGTATGTGGTCAATCCTAGAGAAGGTTCCATGTACTGCTGAGAAGAATGTAAAATCTTTAGCTGTAGGATTGAAAGTTCTGTATATATCTGTTAGATCCATTTGTGCTATAGTGTCGTTTAAATCTACTGTATCCTTGTTGATCTTCTGTCCTGTTGATCTGTCTATTTCTGAGAGTGGAGTATTGAAGTCCCCCAGTACTATTGTATTGGGGTCTAAGTCTCCCTTTAAGTCCGTTAATAAATCTTTTAGATAAACTGGTGCCCTGTAGTTAGGTGCATATACATTGATAATTGTTATATCTTCTTGTTGTATTGATCCCTTAATCATTATATAGTGCCCCTGTTTGTCTCTCTTAACAGTTTTTGTGGTAAAGTTTATGTTGTCCGATATTAAGATGGCTATGCCCGCTCTTTTTTCATTTCTGTTGGCATGGTATATCTTTTTCCAGCCTTTCACTTTCAGTCTGTATGGATCTTTGTTGGAAAGATGTGTTTCTTGTAAGCAGCAAATAGATGGGTTTTGTTCCTTAACCCAATCAGCCAATCGGTGTCTTTTAACTGGACAGTTCAGGCCATTCACGTTCAATGTGACTAATGAAAAGTGGTAACTTTGCCCTGCCATTTGCCAAAGATAAGTTCTAATATATGCTTTGAATTCCCTGTGATCTTTTGCTGTGAGCTTTCCTTCCTTTATCTTCTTTCATATTGATGACCGTGTTTCTGTGTTTCTGTGTGTAACACATCTTTAAGCATCTGTTGCAGGGCTGGACGAGTGGCGACAAATTCTTTCAATTTCTGTTTGCTATGAAAAGTCTTTATTTCACCTTCATTCACAAATGATAGCTTTGCAGGATATAATATTCTGGGCTGGCAGTTTTTCTCTCTTAGTACCTGGGCTATATCTCGCCATTCCCTCCTAGCTTGTAGAGTTTCTGATGAGAAGTCAGCAGTGAGTCTGATTGGAGATCCTCTGAGAGTAATCTGACGTTTCTCTCTTGCACATTTTAGGATCTTTTCTTTATGTTTCACTGTGGAGAGTTTAATTACAACGTGTCGTGGTGAGGATCTCTTTTGGTCGTGTTTATTAGGGGTTCTGTGAGCTTCCTGTACTAGGATTTCTCTGTCCTTCTCCAAACCTGGGAAATTTTCTGCTAATATCTCACTAAAAAGGCCTTCTAATCCTTTCTCCCTCTCCATGCCTTCAGGAACTCCTAGAACCCGAATGTTGGGTTTTTTAATAGTATCCTGAAGATTCCTGACAATATGTTTTAGATTTCTAATTTCCCCTTCTTTTCTTTGGTCTGACTGTATCCTTTCCTGTTCTCTGTCTTCTAAGTCTGATATTCTCTCTTCTGCTTCACCCATTCTGTTTGTAAGGCTCTCTATTGTGTTTTTCATTTGATCTATTGAATTCTTCACTTCAGTCACTATCACAGTTTCCTGTTGTTTAGTTGTTTTGTTTCATTTTGATTCCTCAATATTTCATTTTCACGAGAGAGATTTTCTATCTTGTCCATTAAGGATTTCTGTAGTTCAAGAATTTGTTTTTGAGAACTTCTTAATGTTCTTATCAATTTTTTGAGATCTGCTTCTTGCATTTCTTCTATGTCATCATCTTCATAATCTTGAATTGGGGTGTCTTTTTCATTTGAGGGCATCATGGTGACTTCCTTGTTTTTATTACCTCGGTTTTTGCGTTTGTTATTTGGCATATTGGAGATATTTGGTTTCTTCACTGTGGTGCTTTTTCTTGTTATACTATGACTCTAGATTAAGTGGACTATCTGTTTTTGATGGAGCATTAGGGCTTGAGATGGGTGTGGCCTGAGAGCTCTGTTTGGTGTGCCAAAGGTGACACTCCCAGGTTAGGCGTGGTAAATCTCTCTCTCTCTCTTTCTTTTTTTGATTCAAAAGGGAAGTAATTCCGCACAGCTGAACGAAGTTGGAGGTAGTTAGCAGGCAAATGATATACCTACAGGAGCCAGAGATCGGAAGCTCTTTCCCAAGGACCACACAGGGAATCTGTTCGGCCCTCAGAGTGGGCTCAAATTCTCCTTCAGTCTCCCACTGGGTTGCCAAAGTTATGGAATTGTAGCATCTCTGGAGAGTGCTCACGTGAATTCCGTGAGTTCTCTCCCCCACCGTCTCTTTTTTCACAGTCTCAGTTCAGTAGCACCACAAATTTACTAGGTCCTAATCTCCTGTTAATTCGCCCCGCCCAGAGTCAGGTTTTTCTGCTAGGCTCAGGGGCGGTGCAGACCTGAGGTCGCTCTGCTTATGACCTATGTCCAAGATGGCACCTGCTCTTTGTCTTGCTCGACCTTGAGAGGTGAGCGGAGAGAGAGAAACCCATGTCCGTACCTGTCACCTTTTTTTTTTCTCTCTCTCTCTCTTCCAGTTAGCCTGGTGAACTTCCCCCCCCCCCCGGGGGGGTCGTTCCCTCTAGTCTCCTCTCTCCGCTTGCCTGCTGGTGTCTTGGGCCATTGAGGTTCGGCTCACCTCGCGTTCCAGCGCTGGTGTGTTGAGTCTGCTGCTGGTGTCCCGAACTGTGGGCTCCCACGCTCTCCACGCAGGTCTGCTGTGAATCACGCATTCTGGAAGAGTTTCTTCTGCTGTTTCCTCCCCTACTCTTCCTTGAACCTGCAGTATCTCCACTTTTATTAAACTATCTCTCCCCGGACTATCAGTGTGCTCCCTTCCTATTCTGCCATCTTGCCTCCTCCCCCGACTCAGAAATTCTTGTTCTGTGAATTTGTTGCAAATAATTCTCTAATGCATTAATTTTCATTTTTAAAATTCTATAAATATCTAAATTCCACTACACTGGATTAGATACACAATGACACATATCTTTTTTTTTTTTTTCAGGCAGAGTTAGACAGTGTGAGAGAGAGAGAGACAGAGACAAAGGTCTTCCTTCCATTGGTTCACCCTGCAATTGGATGCTACGGCCGGTGTGCTGCGCTGATCTGAAGCTAGGAGCTAGGTGCTTCCTCCTGGTCTCCATGTGGGTGCAAGGCCCAAGCACTTGGGCCATCCTCCACTGCCTTCCTGGGCCACAGCAGAGAGGTGGACTGGAAGAGGAGCAACCGGGACAGAACCCGGCACCCCAACTGGGACTAGAACCCAGTGTGCTGGTGCCACAGGCGGAGGATTAGCCTAGTAAGCCGTGGCGCTGACCACTGGCACATATCTTTAATAAAACATTCTGCCCTCACTCCATATGCTGGGACAATAAACAAGCAAATAAGTGAGCTGAAATGAAATGATGCTGCTGTTTGTGTCATCAAATAGGATTGTATATGCAGAGACCATTTCCACAAATATATACTCACCAAAATGATATAATAATGAAAGTCATTATTCCTAGGGATAGAAAGCAGACAACTGAGGATTTGGGGATGAGAGGAAAATCTTAAAAACAAAACAAAACAAAGCCACTGTATAACCTCTTACATTGTTTAAATTTTTGCTGCAAACATGTCTTTTCTCAATAAATGTAACACATGTATCTATTCGCTGGGGTATGTTTGGTAAGAAACAGCAAATTGAACAAAATCATGAGACAGAACTAGGGTCTTTATTGACAAGATGGCCCCAGGAGTATAATAATTTGAATGACTACAGGAGGACTTGGTCAGAATTGGGTCTGTCCAGTGTGTTTTGAGGCAAATTTTGACAACAAGAGAAAATTTGCATAAATGATCTGATTAATATACCTTCTTAATTGTTGACCTGTACCTTTGTCCATTCAGGCTGTTGTAACAAAAACTACTATAAATCTGGTACCTGGTACCTTAAAAGCAGCAGAAACTCCTCTGACAGCTCAAGACGCTGGGGAGTCTGAGATCAAGACACGGACCAATTCAGTGCCTGCTTAGCTCCTGCTTTCTGTTCCACAGAGGCGGAAGGGGCAAGGCAGCCTGGGGCTTCTTTAACATGGGCACTAGAGCCTGGAGGCTCTGGCCTCACATCACAATCAGGCCCCACAGCCCCACTTCCTAATGCCACTGCCTGGGCGCCTAGGTTTGACTTGTGCTTTGGAGGCCGACAGATGTTCTGACCACAGCGTCCTGTCTCGTAGCTGAAGGATTCACTGAAGACTCTTAAGCCAGAGATGAGTGACCGTGGGGAGTTGAGCATTTTAGAGCAGTCACTTTACAGTCAGTGAGATGGAGTGAAATTGGGACAGGCTGGAGGCTGGAAGATGAGTCAGGCGATTTGAGTGGTACAGGGAAGAATTGTAAAATAATAAAATAGTAAAGCAGAGGAGAAATGTGCTAGGGGAAAATAACTGGTCCCTGAGCTCTCTGGCCCATGGGGTTGGGCATCGTGAAGGAGAAACACATGTTCTGAAAGTGGGTGAAGGATGGCGCTGAGCCTTTCCGTCAGTGACACCCAGTGGATATGGCTCAGGGTAAGAGAAAAATCCCTGCATGAACAGGAGTTCTGGAAGGAAAGAACTGGCTAAATTAAAATCACATAAAGAAAACGAGGAGCCAGGCAGACGCCCAGGCCAAGACCACACCCACGATGACCCAATGAAGAGAGGCTGGCGGAGCTGGCAGGCAGCAGCAGGCAGGGGTCTGAGATGTCTGGTGGATTAATACTTCCAGGAAGAGGCACATCGCTCACACCCAGAAGCACACAGAGGGTCTCTGGAGACTTCATGTCTGGGCATTCTATGGAGGCTGGGTGTGGCCAGGGTGGGACTTTTCCTGCTAACTGGAGCAGATGTGGAGGAGAGAGAGGGGGGTGAATTTCAGGATTCTTGGCTTCCTGCCTCCGCTGTGGCTCTAACTGGATTTGTAATATTTGGCAAGTCATTTAAATTTGTGTTGGTTCAACAGCTTCCTCTGTGAAATGAGGTTAAATGTGCAGCAGTTGGGATTTGGGGAGCTTACGTAGAAGAGGAGCTGATAACCCCAGGCTTGAGAGTCATAGGAAAGCTTCCCGGAGTTGGTGTTACACAGAGATTATTCTTCAGATCTCAAAATGTTAGGTGAGGTCAAGGATAAGGAGTCAGGGCACGAGGAACTGAGCTGAGTAGAGGCGATAGTATGAACAAAAGCTCCAAGTCCAGGAATGGAACTGTACTGCCAGAAAGACTAAGTAACTGGATACAACTTCTGGGCATAGATTGGTAAAATGCATTCATTTCCTTTGTCTCAAATGGCTTCAAACAAAGTATCACTGTTGACATTTTGCAGCGTCTACATTCCAGAAGCTACCTGCCCACAATCACGTAGCTTCAAAATGGTAGAACTAGGGTCTGTCTGCTCCAAACCATTTTCACTATAGACTATTAGCTCTTCCCCCACATTAGCACATTAAGATGGGTGGGTGCAGGAGCAGTAAGAAAGGTGTACTTTTCTCAGTGGATCCAGCAGTTTACATTTTGAAAGTGCTCTTTGAATCTGTACCGAAGAATCAAAGGGAAAAACTGAAAACTTATGGGTCATAAGGTAAAGAGGATTTGTGCTGCACATACAAGGAAGCAAAAAATCACTAGCCAAAGTGGTCAATAGAGAACGCACCCCTAGCCCTGGTGTTTTTCTCAGCAGTGTCCTTTAGAAAGGGTCTCACATTTATCTGCAACTAACTTAAGCTAAGTTTGGTGACTTTGATTCTTCATTTCAGACTTGCACACTAAGCCAAAGCAATTTGATGTTTATTCTACTACAACTGGTTCTTCCAGAGCTATCTGATTTTGAGAAAGCCAGGTTTTCAGAGACCTGGAACAGTTTTAGCCAGTCCTTGAATCTTCCTTCTAGAGTTTTTGCTATATGGTAGGCTATACTCACTTATTCTAAGGTCTTTTTCCAAATTAAATTGTTATTTATCCATTTATCTTTCTGCTTATTTATTTGAAAGGCAGAGAGAGAGAGAGAGAGAGAGAGAGAGAGAGAGAAACTCCCATTCATTGGTTCACACCTCAAATTACTTCATGGCCAAGACTGGGATAGGCCAAAGCCAGAAACATGATCCAAGTCTCCTACATGGATGGAAGGAAGCCAGTTACTTGGCCAATCACCTGCTGCCTCCCAGGTTGCACAGTAGCAGGAAACTGGAATTGGGAACAGAGCCAGGAGTCAACCCAGGCCCACCAATATAGGATGTGAGCCTCCCAAGTGGTATTGTAACAACTGGTCCAAATACCGGTTCCCATTCTGAGCTTTTTGATATTTTTGTTTCTTTCTTTTTGCTTTTTTTGTTTGTATTTTCCATGTGTAGGCTCAGTACAGTAACTAGGTGTAAATTTTATGCTATTTTTCTGTATTTTTAGAATCTTTTGAGGTTCCTGAATATGAGAGCTTTATTTGTCCTCAAAAATCTCACTCATCTTTTCAAATATTACTTCTCACCCATTCTCCCTTGCCTCATAGTCTGGAATTCCTTTTAGAAATAGATTAGATACTCTTATACTATCTTGAAGTCTTTTGACTTCTTTTAATAAATTCTATATTTTTCCCTCTCTGCTACATCCTAATTTCCTCAGATCCTCCAAAAGAATTCCCTCTCCAGCTTAATCAAATCTGCCATTTAAGCCATTCTATCAGATTTCATGTTGGAAATTGTGTTTTCATTTCTAGGCATTCCTTTTGCTTTTTTTCCCCAAGAACTTGTTCTTTCTCCTATATCAATCTTCTTCCCAAATCTCCTTCACTGATATCTAAGGATTTGAAACATATTTATAATTTTTTTTTATTTTAGTGCTTCAATTTTAAGGATGATGTCTATTGTAGATTTTGACTCTTGTTTAGGGTGGATGTCTCTCTAAGAGTTCCATGATTTTGGACTATGAGTTCATCTTCAGCACAGCTTTATCTTTGAGACTTCTGCGGGGCTTGTGTTGAAGGCATGCCTTATAGGCAGCTTCAATTTCACTTCTGCCCAGCATTTTTCTGAATCCCTCTCTGCTACCAGGAGAGCCCACACGTGTGTTATAATGGAATGCAAGAGCTGTCGATGGACATATCCTTTCTAGGTACTTCTCAAGGAACAAATTATTCTGCATCCCATCCCTTGTCCATGTTGAGGCAAACATGCTTCCTTATCCTAACGCTGTGCTTTTTACTGGGTCTATTCCCCTGGAAGGTTTCGATTTTACACAAGCATCTTTCTAACATCTCTGTCTTACAAAGATCCATAACCCAGTCATGTGTTCTAATGTGAAATTAAAATGTCAGCATCTCAGTGACCAGTTGAGAAATGACCTTAATGCCTCAGTCTGTATAATCCACAGCAATTACCTGTGAAACGTCTCTTCTATATTCTGATTCATCTCTTTTGAGGGGATTGGGAAAGGATCCTGGGTTTTTTCTCCACTGTCAGAGAATTAGGCTCTTCATTCGAGAGGGTTTTTCATGCCCAGAATTTCAAGGTGATTTTCAGTATGCGGAAAGTTAGGTTATTTCATAGGTTAACCAAAGTAAATAAACCCACCTCTCCTGGAACCCGAAGTCCCACACTCATTCACTCTTCACTTAAAGGTTCTCTCTGGGTTCTAGGGAGGCCCCATTGAGCTGTCTGTCTCTACTCTGGGAGTGGCCAGCATCAGCCTGAGGGCCTCTGAGCACCATGTTCTATGGCGTATTCCTACTCTTCTGTTCATGGGAGACATGAGCAGGTGCATCTCTCACATATCATCAACTAGATGCCTCTCTCTTGAAATTTGGAATTTTATATGCTAAAATACTCTTGGTCCTGTACTTACAGTCTTGAGATAGTTCTTTCATGGACTTTAATTTCAAAGATAATTGTTAGGATAATATGATTATCATTTGTATCATGATATAGCAATGAAAGTTTCCACCTGTTTTCAGCACTTTAGTGATGTGTTCTAAATAAAATAGTGGGAAAGAAAATGTGAACAGGCACCATAAAATGGGTTTCAAAGAACTAATTAAGAAGTGACTTGTCAATTTTAATAATAATAACAACACTTTGTGGTTTTACATGCTTACTTTCAAAGCAACTTCAATTTTATTATCTCCTTTTAAGTGATCACGACTTTGTTAGGGAGACTCAAAGGAAGAAGGCAATGTTGTTGGAAAACTGCTCTTTTAAAAAAGTTACTATTTCCTCTCAATAATTCTGAAAGGGATGTTGCTGTTTTGTTTTGTTTTGCCTAGTTTTCACATTTACAACTGAGTATAAAATTCAGCTACTTGCTCAGAATCATAGATGTCAAATGTCTGTTCTTTTTTGCCTACTCCCCCTTAAATATTTGCATATCTCCTCTCTAAAGACCAATAGTTTCCTCTAAGGAAATGTGTTTTCCATGTATCTGCCTTTGGATTTCTGCTCCGGTGTGTGTGAACACACATATGCAATGATAGGATACTTGGAGTCCCTTTGCATAGTGAAAAAAGTATCACTTTCTGAAAATGGTTTCCTTCCTCATATAAACCTGCTCACACCCTGTAACCACAGTCTTTTGGCAATTGGTTAGACCTGTGTAGATACCTGGATCAATATGATCTTTTCTTCAGCAAGATCTTCTATGCAGGGAACTGGAAATTGAACCTTAGGGAAAGCAAGTCAGCAAGTTATGGATGCTTTGCCATCAGGATCAGAGAACCAGAGAGAAAAAGAGAAACTTCAGGTTGGAAGAAAGAGGAAAGTCCACAGAGAAGGTCAGAGGAAAGTCCTTAGGGCTCCAGTCCTGTGACAGTTCCTTTCTGAAACAGCATCCTTGTTTTGTCTCCAAAGGAACATTGTTCATGTAACACATTTTTTCTCTAGAAATGGCAAAAAAATTAACACTTAATATTTGATGGTGCTTATGTATGCAGAAATTCTAGCAGGAAGAAGTTAGATGTTTGAGAAAAAGCTTAGCTCATTGTTTTCCTTATCATCTTTCTGGAGCACATCCTCATGTTCCTCTCTGGGTCTGGATGGTCTTGATGATCCTTCCTGCCTTCTCCTACATAAATCCACAGCTTCTTCACTTGATCACCCACATACTCTCTCTTTTTTTTTTAGAAAACTTTTATTTAATAAATATAAATTTCAAAAGTACTACTTTTGGATTATAGTGGTTCTTTCCCCCATAACCACCCTCCCACCCAGAAACCATCCCATCTCCCACTCCTATTCCCTCTCCCATCCCGTTCTTCATTAGGATTCATTTTTAGTTATCTTTATATACAGAAGATCGACTCTATACTAAGTAAAGATTTCAACAGTTTGCACCCACAAAGATACACACAAAGTATAAAGTACTGTTTGAAGACTAGTTTTACGTTAATTCTCATAGTACAACACATTAAGGACAGAGGGCCTACATGAGTAGCAAGTGCACAATGACTCCTGTTGTTGATTTAACAATTGACACTCTTATTTATGATGTCAGCAATCACCCAAGGCTGCCAAGGCTATGGAAGCCTCTTGAGTTCATAAACTCTGACCTTATTTAGACAAGGCCATATTCAAAGTGGAAGTTCTCTCCTCCCTTCAGAGAAAGGTACCTCCTTCTTTGATGGCCCCTTCTTTCCACCAGGATCTCACTCACAGAGATTTTTCATTTAGGTCATTTTTTGCGACAGGATCACTCACACTCTCAACTGGTATTATCTATCAGGTTTGCTTTCCTTAAAAACCAAATTCTTAAAAGTTATGACAGTTATTCCTTAAATACAATTTTATTTTAGATTATATAATGTTTAAAATTCCTCTGAGATAAATATTTCAATTCTTTTTTAAAAGATTTATTTACTTATTTGAAAGTTAGAGCTACAGAGAGAGAGGGAGAAACAGAGACATTCCATCTGTTGGTTTGCTCCCTAGATGGCTGCAATGGTTACGGCTGGAGCAGACTAAAATCAGGAGCCAGGAACTTCATCAGGGTCTCCCACATGAGTGGCAGAGGCCCAGGCACTTAGGCCATCTTCCATTGCTTTTTTCAGGCCATTAGCTGGGAGCTGGATTGAAAGTAGAACATCCAGGACATGAACCGATTCCCATATGAGATGCCAGCATTGTAGGTGGCAGCTTTATCCACTACGTCACCATGCCTGCCCCCAGAAATTTTTAAATTTTGAACACTGGGAATAAAGCAATCCTGATTTATATTGAGATCTAAGGGTGTGGGGTGCCTAAAATGGGGTGGATGTTAATGCCTTTGGAACTCAAAATGCTGAGTAGTCAAGAAACTATGCTGGTGATAAATGAGTTTTTAAAGATTTATTTTATTTATTTGAAAGAGAGTTACAGAGACATAAAGGGGCAGAGAGAGAGAGAGAGATATCTTCCATCTGTTGGTTCACTCCCCAAAATGCCATATTGCCAGGGCTAGGTCAGGCCAAAACCAGGAGCCAAGAGCTTCTCCTGAGTTTCCCGCACGGGTGGCAGGTGCCCAAGCACTTGGGCTATCCTCTGCTAGTTTCCCAGGCACATTGGCAGGGAGCTGGATTGGAAGTGGAACCACCAGGACTTGAACCAAAGTACTCATATGGGATGGTAGAATGGCGGGCAGAAGTTTAGTCTGCTATGCCACCACATTGGCCCCCATAAATTAACTTTTAAAAGTCATATAATGTCATTAAATGCAATCTGAAAGTATGCGGTGGATAGATCACGTGCTGGAGTCGTGAGGAAGGATGGTGGATACAGCAGTGAGGGGGTGGGATCCAGCAAGATATTGAGTTGAGTCTGCAGTGAAACCTGTCAACTTCAGTAAGAGGTGTGGGGTTTATCCTCAGTGATGAAAGATCCATCACCTCACTTTCCACTAATCCTCTCACAAGTGGCCAACCCTCTACCTAAAAACAGTGTATAGGTTTCCAGAAGGAGTAGAGAAAGCAGTTCACTCTAGTTCTAAATTAGCACAAAAGTGGTGCCACACCCAGAGAACACTCTGGAGGATGTCCCTGTTCACCATGCTAACAACGGGTGCTTGTTATCCACTGGATGTGATGTCCTTTGTGTGCCATCAGTTGGGTGCCCTGCAACACAAGCAAAGTGATATGTAAATACCTGCACACTGGAAGACCCACCCACAAGGAGCCCCCTTGTAAAAAATAACTCACAAATATATGTATATATATATATATATATATATATATATATGTATATTTGAAAGGCAGAGTTACAGAGGGAGAAAGAGAGAGGGAAGGAGAGAGGGAGAGAGAGATCTTTAATTTGCTCATTCATTCCCCAATAGGACCTGTAAGATTCCTTTTTAAAAAACAAAAACTAAACTCAAAAATAAATCCAAGTGTTGTGGCATAGTAGGTTAAGTTGCTTCCTGTGACACCAGCATCTCATATGGGCAACAGTTCATTTCCTGGATGCTCTACATCCAATCCAGCTCCCTGCTAATATATCTGGGAAAGCAATTGAGGATGGCCCAAGTCCTTGGACCCTTGTACCCATATAGGAGACCTAGAAAAAGCTCTTGGCTCCTGGCTTTGGCCTTGCCCAGCCCTGACCATTGTGGTCATTTGGAGAGTGAACAAGTGGACAAAGATCTCTCTCTCTGCCTCTCCTCTGTAACTCTGACTTTCAGATAAATAAATAAATCTTAAAAAAGAATAAATCCATTTTTGGTGAGTTGAAAATTGATAATAGTCATAACTCAGCACTTTATGTGTATTATCTCCACTTCTCCCAAAATAGGCAAAGTAAGAACAAAGGAAAGCTGTAAATCCTAAGTGTTATGTGAATTATACAGAATGACAAGATTTACAGCTTATAGATCTGAGGCAATAAGCCACAGTTATGAGACTTAAAAACCCAAGCTCTTATCCCATTACACTGCTCTCCCACAAAGGTGACCTATGGGTGAAACATAAGCTCTAAATCTCCTTAATTTTTCCTTCTCATTTTGCAGTTAGGAAAAAATCCAGAATGTGTTTTTTTCTGACTTGCTGCCTCTCCGGTTTTACTAAATGTTATGTCTTGAAAATCCAGAAGACATATGTTTCCAGGGGTTAAATCAAATACACTCCTATTACTGTTCCTTGTGCTCATCATCCTTTCTTCATCTATAAAATCACAAATCTCATTTGGAACTTCATTTCTAGAAATGCTGTACCCAAAATAAATGGATATTTTTATTTTCAAAGTGGAAGACTATTTTACTTAAAATATCTTTTAGCAAATGGATCTCTTGCCTACCAAGTTTCTCCGCAGAAGTGAGAGGCTAGCAATCAAGCCATCTTATGTCACTTTTGTGTTCAATGGGGATATTTGTAACACAGGTCAACTTGAATAGCATTTCAAATAGGAAGTGTGGGGTGGGGTTTTGGTTTAGTGGTTAAGGCACCCAGGTACCAGATTGGAGTGCCTGGGCTTGACCACCGACTCCAGTTCTGGCTCCTAACTCCAGATTCCTGTTAATGTAGTCCCTCAGAGGCAGTGCTGGTACCTCAAGCAATTCAGTTCTTGCCACCATCATGAGATGCCTAAATTCTGTCCCCAGCTCCCGGATTTGGTCTGGACCAGTCCCCATCATTGTGGGCATTTGAGGAGTGAACCAGCCAATGGGGCTCTCTCTGTCTGTCTACCTCTCAAACAGATAAATAAACATTCTTTAAAAATGTGAAATAATTGTTCTCCAAGTTGAGAGAGCATGAGGATCAGTTAGAGGACTGGCTACCACACAGGTGTTTGAGCCCATCCCCAGAGTCCCTGGTTCAGTACATCTGAGGGGAAACCTGCAAACCTGTGTTTCTAGCAAGTTCCCGGCAGGTGCTAATGTTAATGCTAATGACTGGGGAATACTCCTGGAGTCTCTGGAATAGACTTATTCTAATCTTGTTGTACTTTCATTCCTATTTGTAGCACAGTCTGTATACATTTTGTTTCTAAATATATATCTTTCATTAAAAGTAAAAAAGGGAATATGAGTATCATATTGGCTTTAATTGTACCTGTCCCCAGTGTTTTTGATAAGCGTCATCACCCATTCAGCCTCAGGATCCAAACAAATTAATCTCCCATCTTTCAATGTCACTCTGAAAAGAAAAGAGCATTTTGGTCAAATAACAGACATGCTCAATTTAATAATGAATTAAATATACTCATTAGAATTTCAAATGCCTAGAAATGATATGTTAATATACGCTTAAAATAAACACTTTGATTTTTTCAAGCTACATTAATTATATTATTAGAATATGAATTTCAGTCATATCAGTGGGCAAAACCAATTTTTAGATAAATTAAAGAATATCATTGTTTAGATCCTTTTGAAGTCTCAACTAATCAGCAAACATGTTGGACTTCAGGGATACACGGTATAACGTTAGACTCTGGGAAATCTATATAAGCATACCTTCCAGGCTAAAGATTGTCAGTCGTCTATTGTGTGTTCTTCATTGTTAGATTTCTGTTAATTCTATTACCTTTTAGGATCTCATTAAATCCTTATCAATTATTGGGCACAGAGAGCCTAAACTGCTTATCAAAATTAACTATGTAGCTTTCGACTCTGCTCCACAGATTCACAAACTCCACCACTTTTCAGGAACACTCTGAAATCCATTGCACCAAGACTTGGCCATCTTACCATAATCTGAGTGAGAAGAGTGCATCGCAGAGTTTAGGAAGATGACATAATTTAGTATCCAATTATGAAAAGAAATAATACAGCTATAAATTCTTAGCATATTCCCAATGGAGGATAGCTACAAAACATTACGCATAATGGTGAAAACTTGAAAAGAAGAAAAGGAGGTATACTGTCAACATAGTTATCTGTACAAAATTTACAAAGATAAATACAAGGCATAAGCTTTGCAAAAGAGGAAATTAAACTGCCATTTCTCCCAGATAATGTGGCCTGAGTGGAATATTTGTGGCTACAAAACACATACAAGATTTCTTCTAAAAAATAGCAACTGAGATGTTACTTTATAAAGGATTTTATAAAGAAGTCTTTTATAATGGCATAAGTAGTATAAGTAACTAGAAATAGAGTATTTTTGAATAATAAAAAATATGTATGGAGCAAAGTATAAAACTTTGCTTATGGAGAAAAGTATAAAACTTTAAGAACATTAAAGAAAGTCTCAATAAATTGGGAGCTAGTTTCTATTTTTGAAATGGAAAGCTAAACACCATAAAGATGTCAATAATTCCAAAGTTAATCTATAATTTTAAAGAAATTTCATTCAAAAATTATCATTTATCCTAGTACAAATCTATAAGAAGCTTATATGATGAACAGGAAGAGTAGACGTCTAAGAAGAGACAAGCCACTCCTGAAGAAGGTGCAGGGATTTGCCATTCCAGATGCTAAGAATGATTATAAAATGTTAATTATGAAGACTAACTATAGGTATAGACAGATTCATCAATGTGGCAGAGCAGAACTATGCCTCCACTTACAGGGGAATCCAATTTATGGCAGAAGTGGCATTGCAGTGGCTGGCACTTGATACAGAAGTTAGGCTGCTGCTTGAGATGTCCACGTTCCAGATTGGAGTGCCTGGGTTCCAGTCCAAGCTCTGCTTCCCGGTCCAGATTCCTGATAAGACATACCCTGGGAGGCAGCAATGATAGCACAAATACTTGGCTTTCTGCCACACACACGGGTGGCCTGGGTGGAGTTTTTAGGCTCCCTGCTTCTGCCTGGCCCAGCTCTGGCGGTTGTGGATGTTTGGGGAGTGAACCAGTCAATGGAAGATTTCTCTTTCCCTCTCTTTCTTTTAAATGAATAAAATACTTTGTTCAAAAAACTAAAGAGGTTACATTGTAGATCAATGGGAAAATGATGATATTTGAATAAACAGTACTGGAACAATTTATGGCTCAAATGAAAAAATAAAGTGGAAGAGGGTAATTCCACATCATATACAAAATTCAATTCCAAACAGATTCAGGTATTTAACATAAAGGAAAAACTATAAAAACTTCAGAAGATAATGTAGAAGAACGTTTTTCTGAATTCAATGAATGAAGTATTTTTTGAAATAAGATACAAAAAGTGCTCACTAGAAAAGAGTATACTACTAGACTAAAATACAGCTAAACTGTACTTCACAGAAGACACTACACTAAGTTCACAGAAGACACTATATCAATATAAAAATTGAGCCACAAATTGAAATATGAGCATTTCTATCCATAAAACTGACTTGGGATTAATATAATTTATATCCAGAATACATAATGAGCACCTGTGAGTCCATGGGGAAAAACACTATCTAAATAGGAAAAGGAGCCAAAGAAATGAATATGAATTCACAAAATAAGGAACACAAATGCTAACAAACATATGAAAACATATCTAACTATTAATACAAGAATGAAAACTCAAAGAACAATGTGATACCATTACATACCCGTGATATTCACAGCAGCAGTACTGGCTGGTATGTATGCAGGAAGAAGTGTCAATTGCTACAGTTACTCTGGAACACAATTTGGCATTGTCTAGCAAAACTGAAGATGTCCAAACCTAAGCATAGCAAATTATTCCTAGGAAAACTCTCCTATGATCCCATCTGCTGGTTCACTTCCCAAATGTCCACAACAGCTAGAGCTGGGCCAAAACTGAAGTCAGGAGCTGGAAACTAAATCCAAATCTCCCTTGTTGGTAGCAGACAATCAGCTACTCAAGCCATCACCTGCTGCCTACCAGGGTCTGCACTGATAGGAAGCTGGAATTGAGAACTAGAGCTGAGAATCGGACCCAGGCATTCTGACAGGGCACATGAGTATCTTAGCTACTAGGTTAAATGCCTGATCCTAGGTTATCTGTGGTACAGGAGGAAGTGAGAGTTGAACGGTGAGATTGGTTGAGTGCACAGCACATCATTCACCGCTTACATAGAAGGATCCATGTGGAAAGCCCTGACAGAAGTCTCTAAACTTCGACAGTGACCCCGGCAAGAATCTGGGGACTTGAGTCCTATAACTGCCAATAACTGAATTCTATCAATCCCTGGCTGGAAGTGGATTCCTCCCTGGAGCCTCTGGATGAGACATCAACTCAACTGACACCTTGATTTGCTTTTTGAAGCCCCAAGCAAAGAACTCAGCCCAACCACCCAGGCTGCTGACTGACAGCATTGCAAGAAAATGAATAGGATTTTAAGTCATTAAATTGTGGGGATTTGTTACCTAGCAATGAACAACTGAAACAGTATATGCAATATAGTTCATAATTTTAAAAAGTTTTAAAGAAATGTAAAAGTGATCCCTACTATCTCTAAGCTCTGTTTTTTTGTTTGTTTGTTTGGTTTTTTTTTTTTTTTTGGCTGATGTCTCTGAAGTGATCACTAGTGCCATTGGCCCATATTGCACTTCTCATATACTCAAATGTATACTAGAGAGATTTGAAGATAATTAATTATCCACACATCCTTTCTAAGGACTGTGTATCACAGCTCGTTGTCCATGTCAACTGACTTCACAGTCAAGTCCACTCAGAATATCTCATGCACTATGTCTCCCTTTGAAACACATTTTTTTCTTTTTGCAAAGGATGTATGAAATTTTCTGACATAAGAGCACACAGACTGACAAGCTCCTTCCCATATTGTGCAAGAATAAGTCCTGGAGCCCTGGTCTGTCTTGCACATTTTGTAAGCACATGTTGCCAAGCCCAGTGCTGGTGTCTTCAATACCCCCTCACTACTTACATGACTTCTTTTGTGCTGCAGTAAGGACCTGAAGGTATCATCTGGACATTTTTAATCAATTTTGGAGAAATAAAATTGGAATATATCTGAATACACTGACATCGCAATTCTTGAGATTCATAGAAATCAGCTGCATGAGAAAAGGATATAAAAATCCTCAGTGAGGACAAAGACAGCCACATTGTACTAATCTTTACTAGAAATCTGAAATTAGTGCAGTAAGATACTCAACTGGACTCACAAATTCAGTACTGACAGAAACACTTAGGGAGACTATCATTCAGCCCTAATCATATGCTGTTATTATGATCAATGAACACTTAATTGTAGGTGCAATAGACCAGTAATTCATTGCTTAAAACCATGCATGATCAATGAGATAACACATTTAATGGTAAAATCAACTTGATTCCCTTCCATGAAAAGTTGTAAACATAGAGAAAACGTGTGAACTTTATCAAATGAAAACAGCAGTTTCCATCTGCCTTACCCCACCAAAATAAGCCCCCAAACCTCTTTGCAGTCATGCTTTTGCTAGCATCTCTAATAAGAAAAGCACAGATTCATACAGCCAGATGTTTGCAGAAACTTAAACACATGTTTTCATTTGAGTCACCAAGAAATTCTTTGTGTACCATCTAAACATATCTCATTTCAGGGTTTAATTATACAGTTTTTGCATTCTCCTTATTGCCATATATAAACTTGTAAGATGTGGGATCTGTGCTAAAATTTTCTGGTGCCCCGAAAGAAAAGATGAAAGCCACAGCTGACTTACCAAAGATGCCCAGGACAAGGGCAGCTAGCAGGAGGGGTGCTGGTGAACTCCCTAAAGCCATGTCTGACCTTGATCTTGACCCTGGTGTAGATGGTGGAATCAGCAGTACAGCACACTACTACGTGCTCTCTATAAACTTGAGGGGTTTTGGTTGCTCTTATTGCATTTGCACTCCTGATTGAAGAATGAAAGGTACAGTTTATAGAGTGGCATGCTTGCCCCTTATGAGCCAATAAGGAAGCTAGGCTTGGTTTCCAAACTCTCTTTTAACTGGCAGGCGTGAGGCAGAATGAAACGGCTTGATGAATAAAGAAATCAATGTATTATTTCCTGGGAGTGAAACTGCATAACTGTGAAGGGATGGGTTCAGCGCCAGTTGCAGTTAGTGGTAACACAGACATGAGTCATGTGAGCATCTGTGCATTTATATAAAGACCATGTTTGCACAAAGGAGGGAATTCAAGTGATTTAAGATTATTTTTCCTCAGTCAATATTTGCTTTTGGCTTTTGTACCTATTTCGCATAATCCCATTAAGGTCTTAATAGAATTTGCCAGGCTGAAACTATACTTAGAGCAAAAATAAGCTATCAAAAATTGGAGTTCAGATGATAAATTTTGTCATGTCCAGAATAGCAAACTACAGTTTACTCATGGTTTGAAGGTGGCCGGTTCCATAGGCCAGAAGCTGTACTAAGTAACAGTGAACTGTGAGCTTTAGTTTTTTGTTTTTTGTTTTTTTTTTCTGAAACAGTGACTTCAATTATCCCATACTGACCACTTGTTTTGGCACTAATAAATCAAAGCCTTTGTATGAGTTCCCTAGTGTTTACCCTATCAAAGTGCTGCAGACTGAGTTGGTTGAAGCAACAGAAACTTTTGCCTTACAATTTTGGAGGCCAGCAGTCCAAACTCCAAGAGTTGGCAGGGTTGGTTCTTTTTAGTACTGCAAGCAAAATAGCAAGAAAATGACTCAGCTTAGCCCCGTCCAGGTTGTCGTGTCACCTAGCCCAACCTGGTGATCCAGAGCCAGAATAAAATGCTGATTGTTTCAAAGTGCTACATTTTGGGGAAACAATAAATAACTGATAGAGTCACTTAGCAGGCCACATAAAGCTGCTGAACAGGTTTCTTATTTCAAATTGCTTAGCTACAATATTCACAATATTCCCCTCAGTGTATCCTGCAGGTGTTCCTGGTACGCATGGCTATTAGTAATTTGTACCCTGAGACTGGTTCTCCAAATTTTAAAAAGCCAAGATTCTAGGGAAGAATTCTCTTTAGCAATCATGAGAATGTGGTTTAATGTAAATGGCCTTGAACTAAATACCAGAAATCAGAGTTCTGGCCCAGTGTTGCAATAAAATAGTTATATCATTTGGTAACTATAAAGTGGTGTCTGAGCCTCTACGGCCCCATAGATAGAATGAGAAGATTATTTGTGTGTGGGTGTACGTGTGTGTTTGTGTGATCTCTCGGGTTTTGAACGGAACTCCTGCCTGGCTGCCAAGAGCCCAGTCCTTAATCTTAATATTTGACTTGTTTTTTTCCTGTCCAGTCTATCTGGTTTCTTTTATCAGAGAATTGTTGAAAACAATGGGAACGAATCCAGCTGCTCTTCACTTAATATCTTTATCACTTTTAATGTGGAGGACGTGGCATCCGCAGCACGCCAGCCTGCTCCCAGGGAAGAGACGGGCCTGGTTGTGGTTTAAGAGACTCTTTCCCTTGACCTTAAGGCCTATGGGTCAAGCTCTTAGGTTTTAAGCTAAGGCCAGCCAAGGAAGAGAAATCACAGCTTGATGCCTGGCTCCCTGGGTGATTTAGAACACTAATGTAAATACAGTAGCTCTAATTTCTTGGAATTTGAAATTGGTTCTTATTTTCTGCAGAATCAAAAGGAAAAAGCTCACCATAGCACCTTGAGAGGTGCAGTGCAGTGCTCACTTCTACTCAGCAATGTTCTATGTTCTCCCATCAGTGTTCACTCTTTCCCTGCCTCACTTCAGATATCTCTAGTATTATACTCTTTAATGTCATTTTCCAAGTAGAGTCCAAGATGTGCACAAGTTTATCTTGGAGATGACCATAAAAACACAAAATGAGGGAGTAGAGAAAATCAGGGTAAGTAGTTAATAGAGAAAATACATATATTTTTAAGACACAATAGATGAGATGTCATTGCAGGCCACTAGGATTGACCTTGCCAGAGAACCTCTGGGAGCCTCTGTAAAACGTCCCTCAGAATTGTCCCTCTAAGGCTTCCATATCCAGCCACCTTGCAGTAAAACAGAATAGCCAACTTTCCTTCCATAAACAAGCAGAAAACCCAACAAAAATGCGAAACAGCTGTCCTTAAGACAAAGACATTGGCCAACAGGCATCAGAAGGACTAGGATTCCTGAGAAGAGGAAATAAACAAAGTTAGGTCCATGATCACCCTGCACTTTCTGCTGGAGCAGTTTGACCACTATGCAAGGAGGGGAATCCCAGGCTGACCTTGGTGGTCTTGCTGAGTTGAGGAGACACAGATTTGAATCCGGGAAAACTTGGGTAGAAAGAAGTTATAGAATCGTTGCAGAAAGGGGAGATCTGTGCAGGAAAACAGAACTCCAGAAATCCGCATTGAAGTTCCCTTAGGTCTCTTTGAATAATGTTAAGTCACACTTCATAGAGTGAAACACTCTACATCAGAGAGTTACCAGTGGTTTCTGAGCTGAACAATTCTCAGACTTCACATGGAGCCGGCAGATGTTTAAGGTCTGGCCTGTCAGGGTACAGAGAATATGTGAGCACTCAGGATTCAGTAGAACAGAAGGGACATGTCTTACAGTCTACCTGCACATGACTCAGAACAAAGGACATGCACTGGACCACCCTGACAAACTCAAAACAAGCTGCAGAAAGATCAAGGTGACAGTCTAGTTAGAGCAGAAACTTAAACTCTAAAGAAAGAAAAACAAAACCTTGGCATTCAGCAAGGTAAACGTCTAAATTTCCTACTTTCAATCAAAAATTACTATACCTGCCAAGAAGTAGAATAGCATGAACCATAACAAGGAAAAAATAGTCAATAAAATAGATTCAGAAATGGCAGAATGAGGACAGGTATTTGGCCTAGTGGTTAAGATGCCAGTGAGAATGCCCACATCCCAAATGCAGTGCGTGGGTATGAGTCCTGATTCAGTTCCCAACTCCAGCTTCCTACTAATGAGCACTCTAGGTTGCAGCAGGTAATGACTCAAATACTTGGGTCCTTGCCACTAATCATCCAGGTCTAGACCTGGCCTTTGCAGGCATTTAGGGAGTGAACCAACAGATGAAAGCATCCTCTCTCTCTTTCTCAAATAATAAGTAAGTAAGTAAATATATACATACATACATACATACATACATACATACATACATAGAAATTGGAGAATGAGCTTCATGGTACTGTAGGTTAAGCCATCACATAGGAGACCAGCATCCCATATCAAAGCATCAGTTTAAGTCCTGGATGCTCTCTTTCTGATCCAGCTCCCTGCTAGTGTGCCTGGGAAAGTAATAGAATACTGTCCAAGTACTTGGTCCCCTGCCACCAACCGGGAGATAGGTTTGGAGCTCCAGGATCCCGGCTTCAGCCTGGCCCAGTTCTGGCTTTGTGGTCATTTGGAGAGTGAATTAGCAAATGTAAAAACCTCCTTGTCTCTCTGTCTCTCCATTTCTCTCTGTCCATCTGCCTTTCAAAGAAACAAATCTTAAAAAAAATGCAGAATTATAGAATTAATAGATTAGGATTTTAAAAGTAGCTGTTATAAATATACTCAAGGATTTAAAAGTAAAAATATAATGAAAAGAGAAATTTTTATATATTTTATTTGTTAAAAATAAATCTTTATTTGATTTCAAATTGACTTATTTTATTTTATAATCTGAGTACTTCAAGAAGTTATATGGAAATGGAAATAAAATATAAGTTAATTTTGTTGCAAATAGTTTTTGAAATTCATGCATATCAAAGACCTTCAAAAGGTCCATGGGAAACACATATTATTAAAAAACTATAGGGGCCAGCGCTGTGTTGCAGTAGGTTTAAGCCCTGGCCTGAACCACTGGCATTCCATATGGGTGCTGGTTCTAGTCCTGGCTGCTCCATTTCCAATCCAGCTCTCTGCTATGGCCTGGGAAAGCAGTAGAAGATGGCCCAAGTCTTTGGGCCCCTGCACCCAAGTGGGAGACCTGGAAGAAGCTCCTGGCTCCTGGCTTTGGATTGGTGTAGCTCTGGTTGTTGTGGCCATCTGGGGAGTGAACCAGCGGATGAAAGACCTCTCTCTGTCTCTGCCTCGCTCTGTAACTCTGACTTTCAAATAAATAAAATAAATCTTTAAAAAAAACTACACCTGAAATTCAAACTTTTTGCATCCAAATGAGCTTATATTTCATTCCATTTTCCACTAACTTTTTGAAGTACAATTGTGTAAACATACATAAAGAAAGGAAGAGAGAAACTTCCAGAGTTGTCCTAACAAGGAACTGGGGAAATAGAATATTCATCAGTTACTCCTGTGCTTCCTTGAGGTTGCCTCTGAGGGCATTAAATCACAGACCATCCTACCTGTAATCTGATCCAACTTTCTCTACCTGGCAGGCACCCTCTCTCTCCCTGGGATGGAGAAAGCCTTAGGAAGAGAAGCAGAGGAGTAGAGGAGCTTATGTTGAGAAGCTGAGGCCCACTGCAACATACTGAACTCAAGGGTGGGTGGCGGGGATCTGCCGTGGGCCTCCACGGTGAGAGCAGAACACGCCCTTCTCCTCGGCGTGTGCCAGGGAGTCAGGGAAAAGAGAAGCATGATCATCTCTTTTTCTGGATCCACCTACGCTGCTGTTGTGGGTCTGCCCTCTTCCGATGTCTCTTCATTACTTCTGCAAGTCTTGACAGGGTATCTCAGGACAACCCACCAAGAAGGACCCACGACAACAAAATAGACCCAACTGTGTTTCCCCCTCTCCTTCTCTGGTATCTTTGGCAACACTATTCAGGAATCTTGGTCTCTGTTGTCAATGCTGTTGCTGGCTAATGGGCTTTTGAAGTTGTGATGTGTCACACAATATCCTTTTCCTATTTCCTTCACCCCACGACCACCAACTCACACACCCCCATGTCCCGCTTCCAGCCATAAGACCCTGAGGAGTGGGAAACTGCCTTGCATTTGCAAGGTGTCAGAACAACAGCTTACATATCCACTTGATCTAAGCCTGAGACCAGCTGATGTCCCTGGAGTTGGCTTGAAGATCAATAGCAAGAACCAGATTTCCAGAGCCATGAATAACATTAAATCCCTGAACACTTCAGAAAGTGCACTCTGCTATTGTCATTCTATAGAATGTGAGATGAGGTTTGATTGAGATCAAGAAAACTCTCCCAAGATCACAGTGATAGTGCTGGAATTGACTCCAAAACCAGTCTGAGCTTTGAAACCAGTCTAACCACTCTATGAATTAAAACATCCCCTTTGTTTTTGCTGTGTCCTATGTTCCTTACTGACCACAGCTAAGTAGCCAGTGCAGCAAGCTCCAGACAATGTTTGAGGGTAAAGATTGGCCTTAGGTGTGAAACTTGGCCTCAGGTAACCCTGGGGCCTCCTAACAAGCAAATATCTTCCAGGGTCCTTTACTCTAACTTAGAGTTAGGGGATGAGTGCTCGGCTCTATGGAGCTTCTAGAATGGTTTGCATTTACTTATTTATGTATACTTTATACATTTTCTTCATTGTCATCTCATTCATAATTAATAACCTTGGGGAAATAAAAAGATTATTTTAGTATCCTAGATGACGATAAAAGCTCATTGATGTCATTTCTTGCTCCTTAAGGCCTTACTTACCCAATTAACTTGGGATGAGCCAGATTTTGATCTAAGTATTAAGGCTGCCATCCTTGCTTTTTTTCCCTCTGCTGGAGGCACTTACCCAGGAATGAACCCTGAACCAGAGATAAGTACACGTCCCACACACATACCAACAGTTCTCTTTTTCAGGTTTGGAGTGCAATTTCTTTTAGATTATTGTAATCTTTTCCTTTTGACATGACAGCTCCATTTCTTTTTTTTTTTTTAGAAGCATCACATATTTAATGTCAGAATTTGAATTCAAGTAAAAAAATTAACACATGATTTCAACATTTAAAAACTATAGCATTTCTTATTCAAACAATACAGTGAATATCAAAAACACAAATGAAGCACAAATGTCCTTTTGACATGACAGCTCCATTTCTGTCTTGCAAACCTGGAGTGTTGCTCTCATCCCAAGGCAACACTGAATACTGGGTTGACCAGAGGGTTTTATCAGGAAAACAGTCTAGATTTTCATAAAAACTTCAGTAGAGAGAGTAGAACTAATGCAGCTAAATCTAAAAAACTGGCTGGCGCCTCAGTGGCTCACTAGATTAATCCTCTGCCTGTGGCACCAGCACCCCGGGTTCTAGTCCCGGTTGGGGCACCGGATTCTGTCCCACATGCTCCTCTTCCAGTCCAGCTCTCTGCTGTGGCCTGGGAAGGCAGTGGAGGATGGCCCAAGTGCTTGGGCCCTGCACCCACATGGGAGACCAGGAGGAGGCGCCTGGCTTCTGGCTTCAGATCGGTACAGCGCGCCAGCCATAGCAGCCATTTGGAGGGTGAACCAACAGAAAGAAGACCTTTCTCTCTGTCTGTCTGTCTGTCTGTCTCTCTCTCTCTCTCTCTCTCTCACTGTCTAACTCTGCCTCTCAAAAATTAAAAAAATCCGAAAGACCATTATATTAAGGAGCAGGCATTTAGCCCAGTGACTAAAACACCTGTGTCCCATATCAAAGTACCTGGATTCAATATTCAGCTCCAGCTCTTGACTCGAGCTCCCAGTTAATGCAGACTTGAGAAGCAGTGATTATGGCCTACACACATAGGATTGCATTCCTGGTTCCTGCCTCTGGCCCTGGCTCAGCCTCAGCCATTGCAAGAATCTGGGGAGTGAACCAGCAGATAGAAGCTCTATCGCTGTCTCTCAAATTAAGAAGAATTAAAACCCACTATATTTAGCATGTTGATGTAAAGGTTTGGAAAAACATTAAACTTAATGGTAGTTCCTTGTATGTAAAGGTTAGAAAGTTGAACACCAATCTACCAACCTTGATTAGCTCTTTTCATAGTTAAAATTATTCAGCTACTGACTTTTTCCTCCCTCTATGAATGACACAAATTCCATGAATTTTGAAGAGAAAACCAACTTTGCCCCATTTCACTGCTAGCCTCATTAACTTGAAAAGTCATTTAAAAAGTCATTTGAGGCCAGCGCCGTGGCTCAATAGGCTAATCCTCCACCTGTGGTGCCGGCACCCTGGGTTCTAGTCCCCTTTGGGGAGCTGGATTCTGTCCCGGATGCTTCTCTTCCAGCCCAGCTCTCTGCTGTGGCCCAGGAAGGCAGTGGAGGATGGCCCAAGTGCTTGGGCCCTGCACCCGCATGGGAGACCAGGAGAAGCACCTGGCTCCTGGCTTCGGATCAGCGCAGTGCACTGGCCACAGCGCGCTGGCCACAGGGCCACTGGGGGGGGGGGGGTGTGAATCAACGGAAAAAGGAAGACCTTTCTCTCTGTCTGTCTCTCTCACTGTCCACTCTGCCTGTCAAAAAAAAAAAAAAAAATTTGCGAAGTCATTTAGCAAGAGCAATAAAATGGGAGCCCTCATTAAGATAGATAAAAGAACTGAAACATTTTTAAGGACAGAAAATTGATTAGCAAGGTAACAAGGAACATTATATGTATAATATATAATAAATACATTATATAACATAATATATAATAATACTATATATATATATATAAAACAACAATATGTGTCAGTGACTCATGTCAGGGGGAAACCCACAGTTTGGAAAAGCTTTTTTTTTTGTAAATACAAACAAGTAAGTAAATAAATAGAGGAAGGAAGCCAAGCATTGTGAGCTATTACCAGATGAAATGGGGCGTGACTCATAGCTTGATTTATCTGTAGAGCAAACTGAATGTCCAGAAGAGGAAAGCAAAGAAGTTGAGAAACACTGATGTAAATCAGCAGATTATTCATTAAACACATCCTTGCTTTTCATCAGAAAATAAAACAAACACTGCTTATTTTAATCACTTTATTGTAATGCTCTTTGTAAAAACATCCATAAATAATGGAACCTCTCTGTTCAAAGACAGAGACACATTGCATAGTTAACACTTAGACAAGGCATTGTGCCTTACAAAGAAGACATAAAATGTCCAAAGGCTATTAAGAACATCGCCGTTCCCAAGGCTTCAACAGGACAGATGTTGCTACATGCTGTGAACCCATTTCAGTAATAGCTGACATTTTTTTAAACACTAACAAAAACAGCTGTGCACCTATATGCCCCTATGCTGACAGTGATCTCATTATCTATTTGCTGGAATCTCCCAGCCTCTTTTACAGTGACTGGCACGTGTTGAACACAAAAATATTCATATAATGATGGGTGAACATTTCAAACCCTCTTTCCTTCAAATAAATAAGAACAAGAATCGAATGAACTTGGATTTGATGTAAAACAAGCAATAAATATACTGGTACCTGCAAATAGAGTTAATCACACCACTAATTCTTCTATAAGTAAAATATGAACATAGTCTTTGGAAAACAAACAAATAAATAAAAGAACTCGTAGAAGAGATGCTCAGAGACACGAAGCCCAGTCCATGTGATTCAGGAGCTATTTTCTCTTCTTTTCCTACAGAAGTGGGCTCTGTTTCAGGAACAACCCCTGCTGAGTTTCTTCCTCCTTTCCCAGGTCAGCTGGAGTTGCCACTATAAAGAGAGAATGGTCGTTGGTGCTCGGAAAAGCTGGCTGCAGGGCACTCTTGTTCTGTCCCCCAGCCCACTGGGCTCTTTCCTCAGCCTGGTGCTTCAATGGCTACTACCTGTGGTGGCTGTGCCCTGCAGCAGAGACCTCCGGGCTGGCAAAGCTCTTAGTTAGGAATGGGGGTTGAGTGTGGTGCTGAGGTCTCTACTGGGATATTAGCCACACACAGCCAGAACCTATTGCTTTGTCTGTGGCACTGGACTCACTTAAGCCTCATAGCAACCTCATGAAGTAGCTACAGTGATAGCCCCTGTTATAATGAGTCCCAAATAATCTAAAGAATTGTGCCTTTGAGTCACCTGAGCAATGGGTCTAGATGTGTACCCAGTGCAGTATCTGAAAAATCTCAGCTCCTCACCACCAAGCTTTAGGGACCATTTTACAAAGCACTGTGGGGTCTGCTCTCAGGTTGGAAGCCCGACAGGAACTGGGGGAAATGTGTATATAACTTTTTGGTAGATCCAGCCAATACCAGCATGAATTGTAATGAGTGCAGCTGTACCGACGTTCACTGGAACAGGGAAAGGCTCTGGTTGGGTATGGAGGACACGAAAGGTCCTCTGTCACCAGAGCACAGCCGTGGTCCCGGTGGCAAATTGCTCTCGGTCCTGAGCTGCCCCCTGCCCTGTCCTGACAGCATTTCCAGGGGTCCCAGGGGTGGGAGCAGGGCCTGCAGCCGCGGGTCCCGGAGCCCCTCACTCACTTGCTGAGCCTCTTCTGCAGGAATTTCTTCACCATGGGGGCGGCGGGGTTGAGACAAGCTTCCTGCCCGGACTTGAGCGTGGCTCTGCAGAGAGACGGGAGGACCCGCGTGAGCCAGGGGTCGGGCCAGAGCAGGTGCGGGGCGGCCGCGGCGGCTGCGGCGGCGGCGGCGCGGAGCGGGCCGGGGCGGGACTTACATGACTTCGGTCTGGGCGCAGTGCGGGCCCGGCGACAGCACCTTCAGGTTCTGGATGTTCTTGAGGTGAATGCCCTGCACGGTCTGCAGACACTGGCAGCGCAGCTCGGTGAGCGCGGGCGCCCCTGCGGGGAGCGGAGACACGGTGAGCGCGGCTGTGCGGGACGCGCGCCGCCTCTCCCCCAGAACCGTCCCGGCCCGCGGTGGAGGGCCCGACACTCACCTGCTGCTCGCCTGCTGGCGGCCAGCAGCAGCAGCAGCAGCAGCGCGGTCCGCAGGAGCCGGGGAGCGCTGGGCGCGGCGGGGCACGCGGCGGGGGCCATGGGACTCGGCGGCAGGTGGCGGCGGCGGGGGGATCTGGAGCGAGGCAGCTGTGGCTGGTGTGGCCGTCCGGGCTCTGTGGCTCGCTGCGATCGGAGAACCCCTTTTATGCCCATTCGGGGCGGGAAAAGTGGGAGCCCCGGGGCCCGGGGAATTCCCGAAGCTCCTGGTGGATCTCTGGTCACGGAAGAATGACACCGGCCCCGCCCTCCTGCGTAACTGTGCGGGACCCCGGGGTGGGGGCCAAGCATTCTGCCCTCAGTCCTTAGGGAGATGAGTGGCCGCCGCGCCAGTCACCGGCTGGGAAGAACGCAGCAGTTATTTGGGATTTGGAGGCAGAATGCTTGCTCGCCTCTCGGGTTGTGCATTCTACAATCACACAGTCTCTCATGTGGATTTCCTTTTTGCTGGGAGCAGGCATCGGTGGCAAAAGCCGGTCCAGCGCTGACTGCAGTGACACCAACGGCTAGAAAGTGACTTCCACTTCCTGCATGACTCCCTTCTTCCTTCCCTCTGAAACCTTGGGACTTTCAAAATTTTCAGGAGCTTTCCTTTAACACGCACGAGACGGGCAGATTTGATCCATGGCACGGGCGAGGCAGCTCAGGGGCTGGATGCAGTGGGCTCCCAGGCCGCGCCTTCTGGCTCCGTCTTGGGACAGTGAGTGGGTGGGTGCGCCTTGTGCGGCAACCTGGACCCTGCAGGGTCCCAGCCTCAAGCCGCCTTCCATTCAAAGCAGAACCTTGGGGAGTCGGGACCCTGGGGGCCGGGGTGGGGCTCCCTCCTCCTCTAAGGCACACCAAAAGGCCTCTTTTGTCCAGACTGCGACTTTCCAAACTCTGTTAACCTGACGCTTTTCAGAGGACATGGTTGCACTTGTCGTGAGGTTTCAGAGTTGTGAGCTTCCAGGTCCGATTCACACATCTAGGAGACACGGAACATGATGGGAAGTGGAAGAGGAGAAAGAAACGCCCTCTGCCCTAGAGCAGGCTCAGTCCGGTCCCACTCAAGGCAGAAGGGCCCTGCCCTGGCCATCCTGTCCCCTGGATTTGCTTGCCGCTGACCCTTTCAGTTGGCTAAATCTCTGTGGTCATCCAGGGGATTATGTGAAGCCAGTCAACACCAGGAAAGAGGAAGCCAGGTTGAGCACATCCTAAATGTTTGTTAAATAAACAAAATGGAAGTAGACTCAATATGTTGTGAAATCTTGTATAAAGACAGAGGAAGAAAATTAATAATAGCTTAAAATGCTAATGGAAAAGATCACTCCCCAATTGTTCTTTTCACACTGAAATTTTTCTGTAGGAGCTACTGACACCCAACTAACTGTCCCTGACTGTTTACAACACTGGCAGGAGAATCGTGAAGAAATCAAGGCAGCATCCTAGATCCAGTGTCCAGAATGCCATGTGGTTAGCGATGCCCGGAGTACCTGTGCTGGTGTCACCAGCGTCTTGGGCAAGGATGGAAAGGGTGTTGCTTTAAAGCATTGTTTAGTAGACTATGAGCTCTGGCCTTTCCAATCACTTCTTTTCTACATGTCCCTGACTTATGTTCTCGGTCAGCAAGGATGTAAGGAAAGCACTGGCCCCATGGAAGCCAAGACACCGTGTCCTAAATGTCACCTGCAGTTTCAAGCTGTAGCAAATGCTGTAAATGTCTACATTGTAAAAGCTCAGTTGAGAATTTACAAAAATTAAAATGAACAAAATATTCTGTTTCAGGCTTTCAGGAGAAAAAGTACTATGGAGACGTGCACTTGGGTTTGGCGCTGTGGCGCAGTATGTTGATCCGCCGCCTGCGGTGCTGGCATCTCATATGGGTCCCAGTTGGAGTTCTGGCTGCTCCTTTTCTGATGCAGCTCTCTGCTATGGCCTGGGAAAGCAGTGGAAGATGGCCCAAGTGCTTGAGCCCCTACACCCTTGTGGGAGACTTGGAAGAAGATACTGGCTCCTGGCTTTGGATAGGCTCAGCTCTGGCAGCTGCAGCCATTTGGGAGGTGAATCAGTGGATAGAAGACCTCTCTCTCTCACTGTCTGTAACTCAACCTCTCAAAAAAAAAGTGCACCTAGATTTTTTTTTTTTTTGACTTTTGAGATGAGTCACTGATTTATTTGGTAGTCTGACTTTCAATTATTTCAGTTACAGAAAGGGAATGTGAATAAAAGTGATCTTTATTGGAAATGATGGATGAAATGAATGACTACCTCAAAGATACTTTACTGTTAGTCAGTTTGCTCCTAAAAGAAAAACTAGGAAAATTAACGGGAGATCAATATTTGTGTCAGGGACTAGGAAATGAGAAATACTCTAACACTTATGACATATGTGACTAGCTCATGAATAATTGAGGGTGACTCCTCTTTTTCTGGGATTGAAGGAAAATTAGCCCAGAAACATGAAAGTGGTTCTTTAAAATTTGAAAAAATTTTATTTGATATCTACTTGGAGTTATAACACATATTCACTCCATATCATTTATAAAAGAAACATATGAAAAGTTTTTTTCCTCTTTAGTCTATCTTAGCTTTTGCCTATGGAGCAAACTTTAACAAGTCACTGAAAATTAGTTTCATTTTCTCCAGCAAATGTATAGGCTAAATTTTCTCTCTCTCTCTCTCTCTCTCTCTCTCTCTTGATAGGCAGAGTTAGACAGTGAGAGAGAGAGAGACAGAGAGAAAGGTCTTCCTTCCGTTGGTTCACCCCCCAAATGGCCACTACGGCCAGCACTTCGCCGATCCAAAGCCAGGAGCCAGGTGCTTCCTCCTGGTCTCCCATGTGGGTGCAGGGCCCAAGCACTTGGGTCATCCTCCACTGCACTCCCAGGCCACAGCAGAGAGCTGGACTGGAAGAGGAGTATCCGGGACAGAATCTGGCACCCCAAGCAGGACAAGAACCCAGGGTGCTGGCGCCGCAGGCAGAGGATTAACTTAGTGAGCCACAGTACCAGCTGCGGCTAAATTCTAAGACCTAAAGGATTCTCAGTAAATATGAACTGTCACTTTCTTTATTTAGTTGCCCCATACCATGAACAAGTAACTGAAACTCTGCACCCACCCAAAGGTCCACAGTACTGACTTTTTCTCTCTGAAGCACTTTACAAACTTCAACTCATTCAGTCTTCTAAATAACCTGTGCAGTGGATACAATTGTTAGCTTTAGGAAGGTCAGAGAGGTTTAAGTAACTTTTCAAAGATCCTACATCCTTAAGCCTGGAGACCAAATCCAGAGAAAAGCACCTCTTAAACATGTTACTATGGTTAAAAACCTCTGTGATATATGATTAATAGCATCAGGAAAGGAATCATTTTTAAAAATCTGTTCATTTTTCCATAATTTGAATTTTCCTAAGTGAAAATTAGGAAAACAATCCTATAATCCCACAGTTTTATTTCACTAACAGCATCACTCTCTCCTGTGGCATTGACATAGCTTGTTATATTTTCTTGTAGTTCCCAATTCTGAAAACCAAAATAGTACCCTTACTACAGAGACACCTGCTAAATTATCCCTTTAGCAAAGGATGAAGTTTGACATCATTACTGTGAGATCACATGGATATAATTCCCTGCTCTGTCATGGGAAGTGTATTTCATGTCTTTGGAATTCTTTCCAAAATTTATGACCCAGATTTAGTATTTTCAGCCTCCAGAAGTTCAAGTTTAGTATTTTTACTAAATCTGAAGAATATTAAATAGCTGAGCAGTACTCATCAAAGCTGCTAAGTTTATGAAAAATAAGAAAAGGCTTAGAAATATCACAGTCCAGGCCTGAGGTTATGGTGTAACGGGTTAAGCCACACCTGCAACACTTGTATCCCATATTGGGTAATGGGCTCAAGTCCCAGGGGCTCTGCTTCTTCTCCAACTCCCAGCTAATGTACCTGAGAAGGCAGCAGAGGATGGCTCAAGAACTTGGATCCCTGCCATTCACATGGGGAGTGCATATGGAGTTTCTGGCTCCTTGCTTCAGCCTGGTACAGCCCTGGCTCTTGTGGGCATTAGGGAGTAAGTTGGTGGATGAAAGATTTCTCTTTTTTTCTCTCTCCGTCTCTGTTTCTGTCTGTCTCTCTCTCTCTCCCTCTCTCTATGTGTCTCTTCTTTTCTGTCACTCTGCCTTTGAAATAAATAAATAAACGTTTAACAAGAAAAAGAAAGAAATCATCACAGAGGAAACTATGGCAGACTCCACAACTAATTGCAGTGTGGGAACCTAGATTGGACCCTGGAAAAGAAGGAAGCCACTGATGGAAAAACTAATAAAATTCAAATAAAACTTGGAGTTTAGTTAAGAGCAATGTGCCAATGTTAGTTTCTTAGCCTTCAAAAATCTACCACGGTATTATAAAATGTCCACGATAGTAGAAACTTGGTGGAAGGCACACAGGTACTGCACTATCTTGGGAACTTTAATAAATTAAAATTAATAAAACTAAAATGTTTAATTTCTAAAAGGTGCACTTTCTAAATCAATTTAGAAAACCATCAAAGTGATATTAGTGAAGTTGTACAAGGATGCTTGATAAAGTTGGTGGGAAAATGGAATGGAATGATAATTTTTTTTTAGTGCAAAGCATTACTGAAATCCAAACATCAATTTTTCATAAAATGCATCTCCTTGAACTTTTTGAAGATGGCTTTTGTAGATGAATTTCAATTTTCTTTTGTACTAAAATAAGCTTATCTTTTATTTCACTTTCCTGAACCTTTTAAATCCCCCTGGTATGCTTTATCTGTTAACTTTCTAGAAAGGGAATAGAAATTTTGCTCAGATACTAACACAAATCCTCGCTGTTGCAGCTTGTCCACTTCATCATGCTTCATAGGATTAATAGCTTCCTTTACCTTTAAACACACTGCCCAAATCTGTCATCTATTTCTTGTAATTGAATGAAAACAGAAAGTGCTTGCTGTAATGGCATCCAGATCCAACCCTAAACTGACGTAAATGAGAGTACTCAGGGAGAGTAGAACTCTAATTTGTCCCCAGGAGCTGGCAAAAGATTGAAGGAAATAAAACATGTCACAATGTAGACAGCCTCTGCAGACTATGGAGAAACTTGACTCCCAGGAAAAACTTAAACAAAACCGCTGGTTTTGTAAGTAAATTAAGAGTGAAAGTCTTGTTATCATCCTTTTCTCCTTAATACACCACCATCCAATTCTAATTCAATAAGCAAGCTTTTAAAAAGGATTTTAAATTAATTTATTTTAAGCATTTTGTTGAAATATAATATGCACATCAAGGAATGCACAAAAATGTAAAAATAAATGAGATTTTTACTCTGAGCACACTCATACCAACACCCAAATTAAGAAAAGAAAAAAGCATTACCCTAGGAGTCATACCATTTCTCCCTCTCCATTTCTTTAACATGAAGAAATATACAAATAAGAAAAATCATGGGATATTTATCTTTGTGAGTCTGACTTGTTTCACTTAGCATGATCTCCAGTTGCATCCATTTTGTTGCAAATGTTGGGATTTCACTCATTTTTTATGGTTGAGTAATAGTCCATCAAAGACACACAAACACACACATATCACATTTTCTTTATCTAATCATCAGTTTATGGACATATAAGTTGATTCTGTATCTTAGCTATAATGCATTGAGCTGCTATAAACAGGATTTTTATTTATTTATTTAACTTATTTGAAAGAGAGAAAGGAGGGGAGAGAGAGAGAGCGAGAGAAGTCTTTCATCCACTGTTTTTTATTTTCCAAATATTTGCAACAGCCAAATTTGGGCCAGACTGAGGTCAGGACCCTGGAACTCAATTCAGTGCCCCATATGAGTACTAGGGACCCAAGTACTTGAGCCATCACCTGCTACTTTCCAGGGTACATACTAGCAAGAAGCTGGAATCTGGGATAGAGTTGGGATTTCATATGGGATACAAGTGTCCCAAGCAGTATCTTAACTGCTGCACTAAATGTTCACTCTAATAAGCAGATTTATTCTCTTGTTTGAAGACGTATTTCTTCAAGCCAGTGGCTTTTGAAGAGCTAAATGTTAGCATCTGTAAATGCTTGTAAGCAAATATCCCTAACGTGGAAGAATCTTTAAAAATGGAAACCAGCGTGGATAAATTCTGTTTGTCCTGTAATCATTATGGAACCTTCCAGTATTGAAAATTAGTAAAATCTAGGGTGCTAACATCTTTGATCGTGGTTTTTTCTTACCTTTGCTGTGTCAAGTATACATATGCCAGTATCTCACATCTTTTTACACTCAAATCAACTTATGTTTTAATTCTATTTTCCACAAACTTTTTGAAGTGCCTCCTATTTTATGCTCTGGTCGTGTTTCTCAGTTGCTGTCATGAAACAACATCTCTTGCCCACAATGAACAGCAGCCAGTGGATACATATTTCATTGTGCTTCATATTTCAGGCAGACATTCCACATTATTCCTGGGAGGGTCCCTAGCAGGATTGAACCCTAGCTATTCTCACCCACATCTTGTTTCACTCTGCTCGATTCTTTAGTCCACTAATTGGACTGAAGCACCCTGCATGGCAGGCTCACGATTCAGGTTCTGCTGTTTGAGTACAGCCAGAACTGAGAACTAGACAGAGACTGAGACCGAGAAGATACAGTGCCTTATCTACTGACCGGCAGGCAGGCAAGGGCATGTATCGCTTTCTATACTACCCCAGATTGCCTTAGAACCCGTTTTCCCACACCTGCCATTCAAGTTCCCTAAAATGATCTTTCCTGATGTAATGACTCTGCCCCTGAAAGTGGGAAGAGAAAATATCTGAGCATGAGATTGAATTTCTGGATCCATCCATTCCCGAAGTCCAAAGGCTCTGTGCCAAGGTCAAGGTCAGCCTCCCCAGAGACTGCTGGCTCCCATTTCTCTTTCCTCTGGCAGCACACCCTGGGTTATTTGCTCTCAGTCTGTGAGATTCAGGCAGAGGGATCCAGTCCTCAGTGCCTTTGGGATTCAGTCTTGAACTCTGCTGATTTATACAGCAGAAGTAAAGTGAGCTAAGCTGACCAAGTCAGAAACAGCCCCTGGAACTTTTGCTGGAACAATTGAAGAAGAGCTCCTTGATTCTACCTGGGGTTGTAAAACTGGTAAAATGGGGGCCTGAGAGTTCCTGCCAATACTTGAGAACCAGCCTAAGAAAGAAGCTGGCCCAGCAAAGAGCACAGGAAGTAGGGAACATTTGTAAAAGCACTAAGACACCTGTGCCCTCCAGCTGTCTCTGACTTACTCAACGCCTTTTGAGCTCTGTGGGCCAACAGAATTCTTTTTTCTTTCATTTTTAAAGATGAATTAAATCAGATGTCCATATCTTGCTGGTTAAATAGTCTTTAACACCCTCCATCTTCTTCAGTTCTGCACAAGATAGCTTTCCAACACAAGTTGACTTGTTACTCTATTTTTAATGCATCTACCCATTCACCTAGTCCTCATTTATGTACTGTATATAAGCTGTGATGTAAATTAGGTTCTCAGGCCACAAGAAGTGAAAAGTTTTTGCCTCTACTGAACTCATAGTCTTCGGAAAGATTCGGAGTTGTCTGGAGGCCAAAGGTAATCAGCAAAGGAGAGAGCTTTGCAGGCACTCAGAGGAGAGCCCCTGCCTCCTTCCCTTTCTTGGAAATATGGGAGCTGCCAGAGAAAGCTTTCTGGAGGAGGTTGCTGTGTAAGGTGAGTGGCAGGGGACCCATTACAGAAACCCAAGACCAAGTGAGTAAAGGCATGGAAGCTGGAAAATGTGTACAATGACTTGAGAACAAAGTTAAACAGTTTATTGTTTTAGCCTGGAGCTAAATATTGAGGCAGGGCTTGCAGAGAGAGAAAGTGGTAATGAGGCATGGCTCAAGTACCAGGCATCTGCTTGCCACCTTTATCAAAAGCTCATCATTTCTTCTGAGGGGTTATGTTGGCCCTGGAATACTGATCACATTTTGTATGGGGGCACTCAGGTATGGGGGACCTTTTTTTCTGTAAAGGGGCATTTGGATATTTATAATATTCAAAAGCCACAAAACTATCAATGGAAAAATTAGCCTGCTATAGATGAGTTGAATTTCAAATTCTTCCTACAGTTACCCTGGTAGGGACAGACCAGCCTGTGGGCTAGACATTCCTCACCTCTGGCCAGGTCGTGTGCATGTAAACTATCATATCTCATTTCTTCTTGCATCCACCAGTAGCCAGTATAGATCCGGTCATCTTAAGTACCCAACAAATACTTATTGAAATGATGCAAGAATACATGGGTTCAGGCCATAGTTTCATAACCAAAGTGTCCTGAAGTCCAAGACATTACAAAACTATCCTTGAAGGATAATAGAAGCTTAAATTTCCTTACGTTCTTTTGCTTAGTTTGATCACTTAAGAGCTGAATAAGAAGACATCTCATTGGACATAAGTGATCCCAGATGAGAAAGTTGAGCCACAGCCACAGTTTGAGTTCTAGAAGAGCTAGAAAAAAATATTTTACCTGGGACAGCCAGAGAAATGAATTTGGAACCAACTCCTTAGAATGTTCTGAGGCCAAGGTCTGCCAAAAATTCCAAGAATACAGATGAGACTTGCAAGTACATTCTAAGCTAGAGGGATTATCTATCCAGGTTTGGAACAAATGGGATCAATGTCAGGAGTAATGCAAGAGAGGTCCTGGTTGAGAGTCACAAATGGAACTGGGGTCTCTGAGTTCTGCATTTATAGTCCATTTGCCTCATGGGCATGCATAACCAGCTATTGAAAGGAACACAGTCCAAGCAGAAAGTAAATAAATAACAGGTATTCATCCTCTACACTTTTTATTCATCTCTGAAAATAAGGCATAGCCATAGGTTTAGTAGAAGAGGTAATGTTGCATAAAACTCAACTTTTTTCACAGTTTTATATATTTATTTATTTAAAAGGCAAAGTTACACGGAGACTAGGAAAGACAGAGAGGGAGAGAGAGATCTTCCATCTGCTAATTCACTCCTTAAACAGCTGCAAGAGTCTGGACTGGGCCAGGAAGAAGTGAAGAGCATGGAACTCCATCTGGGTCTCCAATGTAGATGTAAGGGGCCCAAGAGCTTGATCCATCTTTGTCACCTTCCCAGGTGCATTAGCAGAGAGCTGGGTGGGAAGTGGATGTAGACATTGTAGGCAGCAGCATGGCATGCTGCACCACAACACTGGTCCCCAGTGTTATATACGTATGTTATAAAAAATTAAAAGAAAAAAGGAGGAGGGAGAGAAGGGGTAGGAAAGTATCATTGGGATCTTGCAATCATATCTATGAACTTCACGAAATCTGTTCTCTATGTATTATTAAATAAAAAAGAAATTTTTTCCTAAAGTTTTTGAAAGCGGTACTCAGTAAATAAAGTACATCATGACCATATAGTGTAAAAAGAAGAAATACAGGATTGCCAAAATGACAAAAGAGTAAGGAAATGAGATAATTGCTCATGGAAAATATCACATGATGGATTTGTTTTGGAAATGAATACATCATTATGATTTTGATATTATGGAAGCAAAATTTAGGAAGTTGAAAGGTGGATGTATAAACCACAAATAAAAATAGCATACATAGCCTAAAGACACAAATTTCATCTAGGAAATTTGTGAATCATCATTAAAGCTTAATATTAAGTATACCATAGTATTTTTCATGGTTAATTATTCTGTAATTTTTTGGCCCAAAATAATTTTTGTTTTTATTTTTCCTCTAAACTCTGTCCATATACTCAGGCAATATTATTTTTAAAAATTTATTGTTTTTGAAAGTCAGAATTACACAGAGAAAGAAGGAGAAGCAGAGAGAGAGAGAGAGCGGTCTTCCATCCTCTGGTTCACTCCCCAGCTGGCCGCAACGGCCGGAGCTGTTTCAATCCGAAGCTAGGAGCCAGGAGCTTCTTCCAGGTCTCCCATGTGGGTGCAGGGGCCCAAGGAATTGGGTTGTGTTCTACTGCTTTCCCAGGCCATACCAGAGAGCTGGATCAGAAGTGGAGCAGCCGGGACTCAAACCGGTGCCCACATGGGATGCTGGCACTGCAGGGGGCGGCTTTACCCGCTAAGCCACAGCGTTGGCCCCCAGGCAGTATTTGAGGTAGAGAGGTCTGGATGCTGTTGCTTTCAAAGGAGTCACTTAGTCACTTTGCTGGTGTGTGACTGAGCTAGTTTGTTGATTAACATTTCTGAAGTGGTTAAGAACACTAAAGAAAAAGGAGATCCAATTAGATGTGGTAAAAACCATGGTGGAGTTGGGGAAATGTTGGCATAGTTGTGCATATTTTACATGTGTATGTTATAAATTCAATGTGATTATTTACAATCAAATTAATTTTTAATGAGCTGAGATTACAGCATCTGTGTGTGATTAGAGAGTGTGGATGGACAAATGAGAACTCTTAATAGATTCTCTATTAGTTACAGATGTGATGCTAACTGAACCATCAAGCAAATCACTGATTGGGCAAATGGCCTGTGTGTACTGCAATGCCCAGGAACACCTCTGTGTGATTTCTGAGCCTAACTTGGTTAGAAGTTGAGAAAACAGTGTCTTTCACACTCAATTAACTGTTGCCTGGGGGTGCCTTGTCCTCATGAGGCAACCCCACCATGCAGACCACCACTGACTGCATGATTTTCTGTGTAGCTGATATTGACATTTCTGCAAGGATATTGCGTCAGGCATTTTTCTGGTATCAGAAATAAAAGGAGGGAATCAGTTTGACTTTTATGCCCTACTTTTAAATAGGGAAACAGACAAAAAAAATCACAGGGCCATTTATTACTTGGGTGCATAATTTGCTTTAATCCTTATTTTCTATTAGTTCCAGAAATTATCACTAGAATTAATGAGGAAGAAGACTGATTCTCCAGCACAGCTGATCAGTAACAGCTAGTTGTCCAACTCTGCTCTGCTTTCCAATTTTCTTCCATCTAAGCACTCACACTGGATGATAGTATAGTCTCCACGCTGTGTCTGCCTCAGAGGAAATAAATATTTGGCAAGTTCACTTTGGTGTGGTTTGAATGGGTCCCCCAAACTGGATTCCCAAAATAGCTCTGTTGAAAGGTGGGAACTTTAGCTGGCACCGCGGCTCACTAGGCTAATCCTCCGCCTGTGGCGCCGGCACACAAGGTTCTAGTCCCGGTTGGGGTGCCGGATTCTGTCCAGCTCTCTGCTGTGGCCCGGGAGTGCAGTGGAGGATGGCCCAGGTCCTTGGGCTCTGCACCCACATGGGAGACCAGGGGGAAGCACCTGGCTCCTGGCTTCGGATCAGCGCAGTGCACCAGCCGCAGCGTGCCAGTTGCAGTGGCTATTGGGGAGTGAACCAACGGAAAAAGGAAGACCTTCCTCTCTGTCTCTTTCTCTCACTGTCCACTCTGTCAAAAAAAAAAAAAAAAAAAAAGTGGGAACTTTAAGAGTTGATTAGGTCATGAGACCTCTGTGGTCATCAATGGGTTAATGACATTACCATGGGAGTGGGTTCATTTTCCTGGGAGTATGATCCATATGTGAACCAATGGAAAAAGGAAGACCTTCCTCTCTGTCTCTTTCTCTCACTGTCCACTTTGCCTGTCAAAAAAAAAAAAAAAAAAAAAAAAAAAAAAAAGGATGAGTTTGCCACCCCTGCCCCTATCCAAGTGATGCAGCAACAAGGCTTTTGCCACATGCAGCACCTTCATCTTGGCCTTCTTTGTCTCCAAAACCAAAAGTCCAATAAATGTCTGCTCACTATTAATTATCCAGTGTGTGGTATGCTGTTATAGCACCACAAAATGGACTAAGAGAATGGCCTTCCAAGTTTATGACTTTTCTTATCTTATTTGCTAGATAGTTAATGTCCTGCATATTTTATAATCTTTGGATATGCTGGTTGATAAACACCATGGTATTATTATTTGATTCTTTTAGTTGTTACCATAAGTGGACAATATCACATGTTTATCATTTTAACTTCTTTTCTAACTAGCTGCCTATACCCAAGCTTTGTGCTACGGTTCTACGTGGGGAATTCTGGGCTTCTTCACTGGGTTCTTATTAAGTTGCTTGTTAGTTCAAGGGTTGTGGTCACCAAGGTTGGGAAATGAAATAGACGCTGGGGCTAAAGTTCCAAGGAAAGGGAGTAAAAACAACAGGGGAGCTGTTAGTGTGATTTGCTCCTTTTAGGAGCCCCACACAACACTGCCCCCTTTTTGCAGTTGAGGGAACAAGAGATTCAGTCACACAGGTTCAATGTTTAGCCCAAAGCTCTTGTCTTAGCCTGTTTTGTGTTGCCAAAACAGAATATCATGGGATGGGAAACTTATAAAGAATACAAATTTATTTCTTAGAGTTCTGTAGGCTGAGAATCCATGGTGCAGAGAGTGGAGGATCTTGTTGTCCGTGTTAAAACATGGTAGAAGCGGTCACATGGTAAGAAAGAAAATGAGAGGAGGGTAGTAAGCTGAGGAGCAGAGAATTCAAACTCATTTTTACAACAACCCACGCACAATAATGAGCACACACCTACTCCCATGACTTAATCATCTCTTAAAGATTTCACTTTCCAATAAAGTCACTGTGGCAATTACATTTCAACATGAGCTTTGAAGGGGACATTCTAGCTACAGCAACTGCCTTACTTATAAGTCCATTGGGCAAAAGCTGGCATTCACAGGAAAAACAAAGAAAAGAGCTATATCGGAAGAAGAAACCAGTGTAACACCACTAATTAATCCTAGTGAATGTAAGAGTGCTTACTTTTTTAAGCCCTTCAAGAATGCAATGTGTTTCTAGCCTTAGTTAACTTTGCACCACGCTAGGGTGTGCATGGCTGAAACTGAACCAGAATGGACAGTGAATATATCTGTAAGTAATAAATATATCTGTAAGTATCCTTGTTGAAAAGGATCTATAATCTCAACAATCCAGATGGCATCCTCTTTGGTGTGAGGTCTTCAGCTCAAAAGCTCTTCCTCTTAGAGCTTCCAAGGACTCCAGACCAGGCCCTCAATGCAGACGCAGATTGAAGGAAGACCCTAGGCAAGGAACTTGAACAGTGCAGCTGCTCCTGAGCATTTTCTCCCTACTTACTCTCCAGGGAGCTTACCCAGAGTGTGGATTGCCACACAGAATGTCAAAATTTGACTCAAATCAAAGAATTGGAGTAGTGTTTTTAAATTACTAGTCATGGTTCTTCTGTGGGTTATGAGATCACTTCAGCCTGGTCCAGCCAACTTTTAAAAAAGTAGACTATGATAAGCTAGGATAGTATACAAACAAAATACCAAGACACTCAGTACAAACCAAGCATAAGTACTATATTGTAAGCTTGTTTTATGTGTGGTGTATCTGTGTGTAAACACATACACAAATTCCCACATAAATAAATACAAAGTAAATATATACACACACATAACCTATTCTGTATAAGCGAATGCTGGATCACATGGGTTTGCCATTCATCCCCTGGCTAAGGAAAGCTTACTCAATCTCCCTGGGACTTGTTCTTCTATCTGTTAAATTGGGACAATTTTCCATCTTTACAGTGATCTTTTGAAAAAAATTTAATTTAAATTTTTGATTAGTTTTTAACAGATTCAATATAATTCATAAATAAAATTCTAAGACTTGAATGATATTCTCTTCCTCCCTTCCTACCCCCTTCTTCCCTCTCTCCAGGTCAATCTCCTGCTCTCTAATGGCTAGCAATTGCAATTAAGTAAATGTTAAGTAAACTAAATATTTCCTTTATGATTACATGCAAATAAATGATACTTTATCAACAATTAGAAATTTAGCCTAAAATCATGTTAAATGGATGATATTTTGAAAAAGGAAATGAGAGGTTTTGAGTGGTAAAATTACAAGTTTAAAAAAATCCCCCTTCATTTCTTCTGTGTTTTTATTATCTATAAAGAGCATGCATGGTGTTTTATAATGAGAAAAAGATATGGATATATCTTTAAAAACAGCAAAACCCTCTATGCTCTATGCATGACAGAGGAAACCACAAAGACTTTAGAAGGTTAAAAAAGTAAAAATTACAAAAATGCAGAACTTCCAAGAACAGAATATCTTTTAGTGGTTTTGTTTGATTGATGGGGCCATGACCATGCAGTAAGTGCCTGGTTTGTGGACATTTTCTGCTGACTGTGTCTAACCACTGCCTGGGTTGTGGGAGCAGGGTGTGTATGTGGAGAGGGAGTTTAAGTCCATTTAATCAGGATCACCCCTTGGATGTTTAAAGAGCAAGGGGTTGCTGTGTGACTTGGGCTTTTTCTGACAAGAAAGCCCTCTCCCAATGCACTTGTTGCTACATGCATCAACTTGAAAGTGTTCCAGGGATAGTTAAACCAGGGTGATTCTGAAGCAAGTATTTATGAGGCACTAGGATCCAAACATCCATTCACTTAGCAAAGTTTATTTTGGTCCTTTGGCTCTTTGACTCATATCTATGAATTATTGAGTCCAGGAAAGTTGTTTGAGACAGACAGCAAGTGGGAAATAACCCCCAAAATTATACAAACCAATGCCTCACTCCCAAAATTCACCCCCCCAAATTTCACTTGATTTTTTAAAATTTAATTAGAGAGAGAGAGAGGGAGAAAGAGATAGAGAGAGAGAGATAGAGAGAGAGACAGATATCTCCCATCTGCTGGTTAACTCCCCACATGCTTGCAACAGCTGGGGTTAAGCCATGTTGAAGCCAGGAGTCTAGATTTCAATCTGGGTCTCCTACATGAGTGGAACTGGCCCAAGTAGTTGGTCATCACAAGCTACCTCTCAGAGTATGCGTTAGTAGAAAGCTGAAATCAGAAGTGGAACTGGCACTTAAACCCAGGAACTTCAATGTGGAATGCAAGTGTCCCAAGTGGCATCTTAACTGCTATGTCAAACATTCACCTCAAAGTTCACTTGATTTGAAGAACTTTCATTGCTATTTCAGCTTTTTGGCTACTTACTTATCACCAAATGTTGCTCTGTTAAACGTCTTACTCAAAACTCCAAACTGATGGGGATGGTACATTGAGAGCAATATTGATAGCAATAATATAACTAATAGTGGCTGATTTTTGAGCACATGCTATGCGTAAGGGACTGTGCTGATCATTTTGTATACTTCATCTAGTTAGTCCTCACAACAATTTATGAAGTAGAAAGTCATATTATCCCCATCTCCCAGACTAGGAAACTAAGGACAGAGGGGAAGTAAGTGTGGCACAGCCTTGAATGCCATGCCAAAGACTTTTGAGTGTGAACATTTAATGCAGGGAAGTGCATGCTTGCATCTGCATTTTGGAAAGATAACTGGGTATCAGTGAATAAGAGTTGTACCAAAGAGGAGAAACACCAAGTAGATAAAAACTAATTGGGGGCCACCACCCACTCTCTGTCCATCCTTGCAGAACTGTGTGTCCAAACATGCTGAAGATGGAATGATCTTGTGAATCCACTTACTTATCTTTCAGTGGTTCCCATTTCCTTTTGCTTCACTGGGAAATTCCTGCTCCATCTTAAAAAGCTGCTTAATGGGACAGTTCCTGTCTGAAGAATTAGCTAGCATGCCTCTTGCCAGTGTGAAAGGCTGAGAGCAGGGAATTTGGAGTCAGATGGATCTGTGCTGCCTTTCATAAGCTGTCTCTTATTCAAGACTGTATCTCAACTCCAGAGTGGGGATCTTATCACCTCACCTGTAATGTGGATGTGGCATCTCATAAACCTCTATAAATTGTATTTATTTTCATTAGTTTGTCATCCCAAGGATCTTCCCCCAATAGACTTAATTGTACCATTCTGTTTTTTCTAAGAGCTTCATCCTCCCTAACACAAACATTGTTACGGTAGGTGGAAGTTGCCTCTGCTCACCAGCAAGGGTCTGCAGCTTTCTCCTGCCTCAGCTACGTTCTGCCTTTTGGATCAAACACAGCAGCTTGACTGATGCTCTCCAGCCCTCAGATTTCCATGCAGCAATCCCCCAAACCTGTGACTATTTTACTTTAAATGGTAGAAAAAGACATCATAGGTGTGTTAAGGATCTTGAGCTGAAAAGATTATTCTGGATTATCCAAGTGGGCCCAATGTCTTCACAAGGCTCTCTTTAGGAAAGGCAGGTAGGGTATGAGAGAGGGGAGAGAGATAACGATGGAAGTGGAGGTTGTAGTGATGCAGTTTGGAAAGAGAGGAAGAAACCACAAGCCAAGGAGTGCCAGTGTCCTCTGGAAGCTGAGAAAGGCAAGGAAATGGATTTTCCTCTAGAGCCTCAGAAGGAACCCAGCTCAGAGTTGAGCTTGTAATATTCATGTTGGGTTTATGACCTCCACAGGACATATTTGTGTGGTTCAATCCCCTGAGTTTGTGGCAATTTGTTACAGAAGCCATAGGTAACTAATATACTCATTTGTTACACTTTTCCTTTCTCCCCAGAGTGCCGAAATGTCTTCTTAAACTATGAATAAAAATACCAACTGGCACCTCTCCTGGTTTTCACATCTGTTTAACATACAAACTTAACACCTCTGATGTTAAGGAACCCATTGAGGAGTGAACCACAAATAAGATTTCTGTGAATCTGAGAAAATTCAGGGGAAAAAAAATCTACATGTGTAGGCTTAGAGCAACATTAACAACATTAACAGTCCATAAATAGAATATAATAAAATCAGTCCCATAGGTTGTCAAATGAAGGCTCCACCACAGGAAGTAATATGGGAACAGGACTGCTTTTAACATCTCATTTTTGTGAAACGTCAATATTTTCAAAAGACCCCAATAAAGACTGTTTTTGAATGTAATTCCTAAAATTGTCAAAGGTACTTTGTGTATTGGAAAACTCCAACTGAAAGGTAATGCAGTTAATATACATTTTTTGTAGTACATGATTATTTACAGTAAGTAGTCATTCTAGGTTCATTTTCGTTAATTTTTTGCTGATACTAGGAGAGCCTAAATCATCAGGGGATAAAAGCAGAAACAGACTTTTTAGTGATTATTTTTTAAGATTTATTTTTATTTATTTGAAAGACAGAGTTACAGAGAGAAGTAGAGACAGAGAGAGAGGTCTTCCATCTGCCGGTTCACTCCCCAGATGGCCGCAACGGCCGGAGCTGCGCCGATGAAGCCAGGAGCCAGGAGCTTCTTCTGGGTCTCCCACATGGGTGCAGGGGCCCAAGCACCTGGACCATCCTCCACTGCTTTCCCAGGCCATAGGAGAGAGCTGGATCGGAACAGGAGCAGCCGGGACTAGAACCGGCGCACATATGGGATGCCAGTGCTTCAGGGCAGGGCTTTAAGCCGCTGCGCCACAGTGACCCTTTAGTGATTATTTTTTTAAAGCAGCCTGGTAACGCTTCATTGATATTAATGTTCATTTGGCAAAGCTAATAATAATAGTAAAAGTTAATATGTAGCTGTGAAGTAATGCAGTGATTGCAAACAAGCAAACAAATGTCAGCCAATGTACAACAAGCAAAACCGGTCTTCACTAAATGAATCCTTCCTCCAAATGATTTTCTACTTAAAATTCTAGAGTTTTTTTCTTATATGAAAATGTGATATGTCAACATTTTTTGCTCTATTATTAATAAACATTTTGACTCTACCAAGATCTGGTTTATATTAGTTTTTTATTTAAGATTTGAAAGATGATATAAACATCAGAGGACTCTTGGACAGTTAGGTGAAAGTGAAGGGGGAAAAAATAACCAAACAGGCGCTAGAGCAAACAAACAGATTTAGGCAGCAAGCAGCTACTCCTTCAGGAGTTTCTTGATCACTTTCTTGTACAGGGCCGCCTGCGGATCCAGGCAGAGTTTCCTCCCGTTCTTCAGCGTGGCTCTGCCAGGGATGAGAGGAGGTGGGTTCGAAGGCAGGAAGAGAAGGGGTGGGGTGGGCAGAAGCGCAAAGCATGGGCACCGATCCAAGATCCAAGGGACACGAGGACTTACATCAGTTGGGCGGTGGGGCAGTGGCCTCCGGCCTTGATCAGCTCCAGGTTGGTGATGTGCCTGGGCCGGACGAGGGAAGTGGTCTTCACACACACGCAGTGCAGGTCTCCCTCACTTTCTTTTGGGTCATCTGAGAGGGAAGGAGGAAGAGGAGGAGAGAGGGGAGGTGGCAGGGAGTGGGGGCTTTGGATGGCCAAAGGTACCTCAGCGGTATTTCCCACTGCCTTGGGCCTTCATTTCTTGCGCCATACATCACGCCGCCCTCGGAAAGGGGACGTTTTGACCGCCGGGTAAAGCATGCGTGCAGCCCAGTGCGGTGCCCACGCTCGCGGCAGGTGCGCCCAAGAGTAGCGGGACCCTGGGCGTTAGCGCCTCTTCCCTTGCCCCAGCACGCGGACCCGCTCTCAATCGCTCCCGGCACCTTCTCCGGTGTGGGTTCTCACCACTGGCGGCGGCTGCCACAGTCAGCAGCAGCAGCAGTCCCAGGAGCAACAGTCCGCGGCTTGGCCGGGGTCGGGGGGCACCAGACGCCTCTGGGATGCTCATATCGCCGGGGCTGCAACCGGATGGAGCGCGCGAAGGAAGGCAGGCTGGGGCTCCGCTGGCCAGTGGCTGCAGGGGCGCTGTGAGCCCGTTTTATCTTTACTGTCCATGCAGTCCGGAAGCCTGGGTGAAGGGTGAGAAGCCACGGCACGGAAGCTGTGCACTGAAGAACTGGGCTCTGGCCAGCCAAGATGAAAACAAAACCAAACAAAAACTGTCTGGAATCAGTCACTTATCTCCGCTGGGAGCTGGGTGCAAGATTAACATCGGCAACCTTAGCTGAACTTACATATGTGTATTACAAACATGTGTTTGTGCATCTAGAAATAGTGCTTGAATCTTGCAAGGTTCGCCTTTTCTCTTTTATGTTTAATAGCAGTCTTTTCTGTAGTCAGCAAGCAGCAGACACAGCAGGGATCCTCAGGACCCAGAGGACACTTTTTGTTCCCCTCCCAACTCCCACCAGCATTACCAAGCACTGCCCATAGGCTCCAGCCTTTCTTGTTGCTTACTAGCAAGTTGAGCCTTGTGGCTGTATGTGTTAAGAGTGTGCTGTTTGTAGATGTTTCTGCTACTAAAAAGTTGAATCTGGTCTCCTCCACCTCTATTCTGAATTTCATCTGAGTGTGGAAGCCTTCGTCCAGTCATCAGATTGGTCAGGTGGTACCAGTAGCCATTCAGCTCACTCCAGGAAATGTCTATTATCCTCAGCACTCTTACTCATAAAAAATTGCAGGTGATATTTGAATGCATTCTTTCATAAAAACTTAGTACCTGAATGTTCCTCCATCCAGCTCCATTCTAGACAATATCCCAGAGGAGAGGACAAGAAGAGTTTGCTGGGCCACATCTCCTAGCACCTGCTGTACCTTTGGCAAGTCCCAGAGATGGGTGAGACAACACCAAGGAAACCAGAACAATGGAAACTTAGTGTGAAGACAATATGGAGGCCAGGGGAGGGTATGCTGCAGAATCCCACACTAGAAATAGTACAGTCAGTGTGGACTGTCTCCCCTTCCTTGAAAAAGGATGACTTTGGCTCTTGATCGGGGTAAGGTTCACGTTCATTACAAAGCCAGAGGCCCTCCATCACGTTGATGAAGGGTAGGAAAGGTCATCAGCAGCCCACTGTATGAACTACTGAGGGCTTTGAGCTCAACAAGACAGGACTCCTGCAGGAATGTGCAATTGAATTCTTGGACCTAGCATTTCTTTCTCCTACTCTTCCACCACCTGCCTTTTCAGCTAAATCCTATTCCCGTCTCTGGCGTCAGCTAACATCTCATTTCCTCATCAGGACTCTCCTGGCAGCTCTATCTGCTATGATTGTTTGTTGTTCTATCTTGTGACACCCTCTGCTTTCCTGTTTCTCGCAGATGACACCAACACCCATGCACATATTATACACACAGAGATGTGTGAGTATTTAAAATGAGTTCTTTCCTGAAATGGCATGCTCTGTGAAGTTTCTGTTTATCACTCTTGTAGTCTCTTCCACCACTGTTTTAGCACACTGGGCGGAACTAAATATAAAGTAGCTACATTAGGGAATATAATAAGTGTTGAAAACGTGGTGATGAGGCTCTGACTTGTTCACATCTCAGTTCTTTCACGCAACTGGAGGATGCCTTCACGTTAACACATGTCACATTTGGTTGTAACAATGAGTCTCCCTGTCTGTCACCCTTAGACAGTGATCTATCTCTTTAAGGGGGGTTCTTTGGGACATACATTGCTGAACATACGGCATCCAACAGTGGCAACTGTAGAATATGTGCCATCCACATATGGAACTGAAACGTGAGGCCCTTCTGGCTTAGCAGCAGGAAGAATGGGCAGGAGGGATCCTTCTGAATATGAAGGAGCAGCATACCCCTAGCTTTCCGTATGTGCAGTGTTGAGGAAACTGGGTGGCACTGATTGGAAATTGAGCCATCATTTCTCAACATCTAAGAAGAAAATTTCTGCACATGTACACAAAAATAAAAGTCATCTGTGTCTCAGGGATTATGAACCCAAGGCAAACACTGTGGCAGCTCTCAAGAGCTGGCCTGTCAACTGTGAGTCACAAGCCTATTTTGAAGAAAAAAAAATAATGAAAACAACTGTAATCCCTATTTACTGCTTCATTACATGTGTCTTTTTGCCTAACTGTTACTTAGTAAATGCATTTAATTTTTAGAGAGAGCATTTTTTTAATGATTTATTTATTTATTTATTTGAGAGGCAGGGTTACAGACACAGATAGGGAGAGACAGAGAGAGAGGTCTTTCATCCACTGGTTCACTCCCCAAATGGCCGCAAGAGCTGGAGCCAGGCCAATCTGAAGCTAGGAGCCAGGAGCTTCTTCCGGGTCTCCCACACAGGTGCAGGGGTCCAAGCACTTGGGCCATCTTCCACTTCTGCTATGGCTTTCTCAAGCCATGGCAAAGAGCTGGATCACAAGAAGAAAAGCTGGGACACGAACCAGGGTCCATATAGGATGCCAGCACAGCAGGCAGAGACTTAGCCTGCTATGCCACAGTGCCGGCCCCTAGGGAGAACATTTTAAGGCAAAGAGCCCATGAAGGTTTGGAGATAAAATGAGTCCCAAGCAATGTGAACTTGGTGTTCTACATGCTGATGACATGAACACGTCCCAAAATCATGTTCAGGTTGGAGTAGCTGAATTCATTTCTTCTTCCATAACAAATTCAGTATATGTAGTATGCTATTTATAAGTCAGGTCCTATTTTGTGTGTCAATAACACAATGTGTGTGATATGTACATAATCTCTTCATCAGAGAAATAAGAATAAAGAAAGTGGTGTTGCATAGTACTTAAGAGCACAGTTTCAAAACCTTGACTGTAGCCTGCTTAGTTATCTGATCTTGGGGCCCATTGTTTAATCTTTTTGAACTTCAGTTATCTTCTTTGTAATAAGGGGCACATTTAATGATAACAAAATATCACTACCATTTATATATGGGTTGTTATGTGATATAAAATACTTCAAGCATCTTGAATTTATTAATATTTTAAAATTTTCACCTCAACTCTATGAGATAAACAATTTTATTATCACATTTTGTAGATGAGAAAACTGACACAGAGAGGTTACGTAACCTAAACAAAATTACCAGCCAGCAAGTGATAGTGTCAGGTTACCCAGTTATCTGGTTCTAGAGGACATATCCTTAACCAGATCATAGTTTGCAAGAATATTTAATTCTTACATGCAAAACACCTAACATGATAGCATATTAGATTGATATTTTGGTTATTTTTATACTACATTAAAAATGGACAGCTTGGGGCCGGCGCTGTGGCATAGCAGGTAAAGCTGTCGCCTGCAGTGCCAGCATCCCATGTGCTCCTCTTCCAATCCAGCTCTCTGCTGTGGCCTGGGAAAGCATTAGAACATGGCCCGAGTCCTTGGGCCCCTGCACCCACTTGGGAGACCTGGAAGAAGCCTCCTGGTTCCTGGCTTTGGATCAGCACAGCTCTGGCAGTTGTGGACAATTGGGGATGAACCAGCTGATGGAAGACTTCTCTCTATATATATCTCTCCTTCTCTCTCTCTCTGTAACTCTGACTTACACATAAATAAATAAATAAATTTTTTTAAAAATTGGACAGATCATCCACTTGTACAATACTAAAGTGTAATTCCTCCCCACCCCATTCTGCTAAAATTAATAACACATTACAATAAATAAATAGCACATTTTGATTTCATGTATACCTTCTATAGGAATAGTGTGTATATAAATTTTAGGGGTTAAGAAATGAATGAGGGGCTGGTATTGGGGTGCTGTGGGTTAAGCTAATACTTGGGATGTTTGCACTCCATATCTAAGAGTTTGGGTTCAAGTCATGGTTATTCTGCTTCTGATTCAGCTCCTTGCTAATGTTCCTAGGAAGGCAGTGGATGGCATTCCAAGTATCTGAGACTCTGCCACCCAAGTGGGAGACCTATATGGAATTTCAGACTCCTAACTTTGGCCTGGCCCACTCCTAGTCACTTCAGTCATTAAGGGACTGAACCGAAGATGGGAGATATGTCTATTTCACTCTCTCTTTCTCTGTCACTCTACCTTTCAAATAAATGACTAAATCTTTAAAAAAAATAAAAATTTGTTTGATTAATAAAAGTCTAGTGAAACTTAAATTCTCTACTGTATTTCTTTGCAAACATAATTCTAATAATAAATCTAGAAGCACATAGATATTAAAGAAAATGCAAACATTCCAGAGTAAAATATTTTTGCTGCAGAAAATACTGGAATTTTAAAAGTAGAATATATTAGTGTTTTTGTATCATGTAGTTTTTGCTTTACCAATGTTATATATATTCATCTGAAATTAAATAATAAGTGCTTACAAAGCTCAACATCAAAAGACTTTATTATTTTTAGCGTTTAAATGTGAAAGTAAACATTAGAAATACATTTCATAAAATTCTGGGAAACAAGACATCTTAAGACTGAGATAATGAAAACTCTATTAAAACACTAAACATGTTGATAAACATTTATCATGCAAGTATCCATGCTGGGCACTCTGCAATTCCTAATATCATTGCTCACCATAAATTTAATTAGTCTTCATGGGCATGTCTACTCTAACAGTAAAGCAGTGGAAACAATTAACACAAATGTGTTAGGAAAGAAATCTTCAAATAAAGAAATGCAAAGCACAGTACAATGTTTAGCCAAGAATCAGAGTAAGTCATGCCATACAGTTGTGTTTATTTTCATGCTCTTTCTGCCGTAGTTTAGCCAGCCTTTGCAGGACATAATGGGATTTTTGAGACTGAAAGAAAAACAGACCCCAATTTTAATACAGTGACAACAGGTATTCTGGATAAATAAGACCTCTAGCAAGTTAAAGCTTTAAAAGCTTACCATTCCTGGGAGGTAAGAAAGTCTGGCAGAAAGTGAACAGGTTAAACAACAGATCCGTCATGCTTTAACATTTTCTGGAGCATTTTCTTGATTCTTGGAGCTTCTGTGTTCAGGCAGATTTTCTTTCCATCCTTCATTGTGGCTCTGTAAGACAGAAGAAGTTATCTATGGGTGCCCTGGCTTGATTGTCAGAAGGGATCCATGATGTTGGAGCTAATTGGGTGGTTGGGGAAGGCAGTGGAAGCCTTCTCTGATGAGGCAGTGTTAGAGAGGCAGGAACTTACATCAACTCCATTTTGGAGCAATGGACTCCTTCCCTGATGACCTCCAATTTGCTGATGCTACTGGGATGAATTCGAGACATTGTCTTCAAACATGTGCAGCGCAGTTCAGCATACATCTCTGAATCTACCACTAGGGTAGAAAAGATGACTCTATTAGTGGTCATGATTTTTTCCCTCTTTCCTCTTTGTATGTATCTCAGAAAGCCATTGAGAATATAATCAGCAAACCTTTGGTAAAGCCTTAGCCAAAAGCCCAGCACATGAGAAGTGCCCGTTAAGCATCTATCCTTCCTTTAGAGTTATTAGTGTCATGGTCTTCTCCAGCCCCAGGATTCACAAGATAGTCTCATCCCTAGACACAGCTGTAAGAGAACAGCCACAGCTGCAGGGAAACAGGGCCCATGCCTTAACATTCCCCAAGTTTCTCTTACTTTGTCCACTGGTGGAGGGAACCAGCATGGTCAGGAGCAGTGACAACAGCAGCAACACCTGTAGGACACAAAACCGGCGGGCACTGGTGCCGAAGGAGGTGGTGTTCAGCTTGGGGCTCATGGTGGAGAAGATGAGCTAGAGGTGTTTCCAGAGCCAGGAGCCCTTCGCCTGGAGGTGAGTTGCTGCCTGGAAATCTTCAGCTCAGTGGGGTTTTTTTGCTCTTCAGATGCCTTTTATACACACTACTTCAAGCTCAATAGGGAAGAAGAGGCGGGGAAAGAGGATATGTGGTAAGATACCCATAAAAGTGCTGTCAAGTGTGCCTAACCCAGATAATTACCACACTGGTCAGAATTCCTGCTAAGTTGTGTTTTATGCTTATTTCACATTCTTATTCTTCCTTTCTCAATACCCATCTTCTTAACACACATATAAGCATTCTGGTTATGGAAGTAGGAACTAGACTGAGCTACTCTACGTATTTTCTTTGTATGACTGTGTAGCAGTATACTCTGACTTTCCTGTAATGCAGTTTATAAGTTTAATAGATACTTACAAGCACTAGAATTCATAAAAATGCATGAAAAAGGGAGTTACCTTTCCTTTCCAGTTGCTTGAAAAAGCAGTTCTGTCATGGTTGTTGATAATTGTGGGACTGGTTTGGAGTATGTGATAAAATATGAGCCAATACCACTTGTATAGAATCACTTTGTATATTACATTTTGAGCTTTTTTCTGTCTTCTAAAATGTATTAAATTTTGCAATTTCACTGAGAAATTAGAAGCAAAACTCACCCATACCCCTCCCCAGTATTATAAAATAAGGTATTTGTTTCTACTATCAGAATACATCCTAAAAAGCAAGATCCAGAATATTTTTTCCCTTGAGTCTTAAAGTAATAGAGAAATAATTGATAAAATTCATTCTAAAAGATTTATACACTGCAGATACATGTGGAGTACATGTAAGTTCCTCTTCATTATTATTCCACATTACCATTCTCCAGTGATACCTTTAGTAAAATTGACATTAGTTTTCTATTCTGTCTGCATTTATATTGTACATATGTATGCATGCACAGAGAGACATATAACACATGGAGATACATATTTTCATATGGATCATTAAATCATTATTCTATATGGATCATTAAATTCATATAACTTACTTTTGGCCTTCAAAACTATTTATTCAGCATCCTTATACCTACATCACTGTAGATTTGCCCCATTCATTTTAATATGGCACTACATTCTGTGGTAGGGATAATGTTCAGCCCGTGCCTTGCTGGTGACTTTGACTTTGCACTGTTACAAATTGCAGTGAAATCCTACTTGGAAAATCTCAGATCCTAATCTGAGATGTAGACTAAGCCCCACAGAGGTAGAGGGGGACTGCACGTCACATGCTGACCTGTATGTCAGGGTCTGGATCCCTGACCCAGCTCTAAGACTTGGCTCCTCACCTAGACTGTACACTCTTGAAGGCAGAGTACATCCTAGGTTCCTTTGACTATGTCATATATCTTATAGCCTGTAGAGTAATTCAATACACAGGTTAATCACACACAGTATCAGTAAATAAATCAATGGATATATATCATATGCAGAAAAATTTCTATTTTCTTACAAATCAGCTGAAATTCTCAAATCAAGCTCCACGTGATCCAACGCACTTGTGGTATAAAACAGTGAGTAAGGGTAAAGGAGAAGGCAGTTCACAAGTGGCCTGACCACAAGTTGTCTTCCTGTTACAACTACATACAAGTTATATGTGATATTAAACTTCCCAAATTCTTCTACACGTTTATGCCGTTAAAAGTCAAATAATTTTGAAAGCACTAAAATACAGAATTACATTATTCAAAAGAATGAGTACAGGATACCTTTTCCAACTGTTTACATTTTCACAGTTGTTTAATAGTTGTTGACTATGCCTACAAAAGTTCTACTTAAGTGCTATTTTTGAATGTATAATTTATTTTTCTCTACCTCATTTATTTTCTTATAAATTAGAATTAGTAGATTTAGTAGTGGACATATTAAACTAAAATAATTTCCACCTGTTCCCAAACAGAAATTCATAGGCAAGCTTAAAGGAAGGGCTTTAGCTGAGCATTAGTATCTTCCTAAGGGCTTAGTTGTGGAATCAGTGACAGAGAAATGCTTGGTAGGAAACAACAACGAGGGAATGCTTCTTTGCAGCTCTTTCTGAGTGGCAACGTCATAGTCTTTTCTCATTGTTTTCACTGAAATACTGTTAATTCCCTAGTCTGGTGTATTTTCACTAAATATAAGTTCAAGATTATTTGCAGAGGAAGATATGAATGTTTTTAACATTATTAAGTGTATCTTTCCTTTTCTGTCCATCACAACCACCCAAAACACATTGCTGACAATATTTACTGAATTCACTCAACATTTTCATTCTCTCGAAACTTACACTGTTCAGATTCTTCCCTAGATCATTCAGTATTATTACTCAAAAGTCCCTGACCCTTTTGCAGAATTATGTGGAAAATCATCAGAGATGATTAGGTCAGGGTATTTGGGGTGGTTGATACCAGTAAAGAGGTGACATGTAGCACAGTATCATCATCATCATCATCATCAAGTCATTGTCTTAATCAACAAATATGTCTGGTTACACTTTGTCAGCAAGTTTCAAATTGAAACATGAGCACATTTCTTCACTTATTAATATTTCACAAGCCGATTAGCATTTGAGTTAAAGCAACTTTCTGCTAGCTTTTATTTATTCAAGAAATATTGATTAAATATTTATCATATGCTAGGCATTACCAAGTTCTTTTTTGTGTGTGACTTTTTAATTTAGCTCTTTCTTATTAAAAAGTGAGCATTTGTGCAAAACAATGGAATCTAAATAATCCTCTACCATTACCATGACTACTCTTTTACTGTCACTTACATCATTTCCTTTAATTTCCATGATGAGAAATGCAATCCAGATGCTAATAAACTGACTTTACAAAAGTGGGTAAAAGATATCTTAAAATAAATTATTTAATTAAAAGCAGATGGCTTTTACAAAATTTTGAATTAAATGAATTCCAGAAGTAGAAAGAAGTTTCAGAAGTTCTTGGGTTTTAAAAATAACAATATCCTTTTTATAAATCTTGCACTGTCTCTGAATTTTTTTTCTTGTAAGCTATTTTATCTCTTTTCTCTTTGCAAAGTCACTAAGGAAATAAGAAAATTCCTTTGACCAGACAACAGAAATGATCTTTTAGCTATTTTAAAACATATAGAAAGAAAGACATGGCCAGTGCCACGGCTCACTAGGCTAATCCTCCACCTGTGGTGCCAGCACTCCGGGGTTCTAGTCCCGGTTTGGGCGCCGGATTCTGTCCCGGTTGCTCCTCTTCCAGTCCAGCTCTCTGCTGTGGCCCTGGAAGGCAGTGGAGGATGGCCCAGGAACTTGGGCCCTGCACTGGCATGGGAGACCAGGAGGAAATACCTGACTCCTGGCTTCAGATTGGCACAGCGCGCTGGCCGTAGTGGCCATTTGGGGAGTGAACCAACGGAAGGAAACCTTTCCCTCTGTCTCTCTCTCTCACACTATCTAACTCTGCCTGTTAAAAAAAAAAAAGACATTATCAGACTGTTATTCATTAAAACAAAGGGAATTAACCTTGCCTTATATAGAATAATTTGAACTGACATCTTCCAAATTCTTCTTTCATGTATAATGGAAACAAGTTATTATCTGGAAATTAATCATAAAAGCAATTGGTACAGCAAAATTGGAGGTTAAATTGTTAAATTTTGAGTCAGTTTGGGTCAATAAATTGAAATAGTAGCCAACAAAAGCTTTTCAATACGTGATGGAACCACATGTATCTTCAGCATGACTCTGATCTACAGTAAGTGTCCAGATCTCTATTACTCTAGCCTTCAAGTTAACTGAGTTTTGCTGTACACTGCCCAGAATTGAGGCATGGGTGGGTGTGGAGTAGAGTGGGGTTACTGAAAGAGTTGGGTGCTGGTACTTAGGAGTATTAAAAATGTTGCAGTCCTGAGAAACTTTAATTTTATGTTAATTGCTATCATTCATTGAACATCAAATGCATAAATATTACCAAATTAAATACAATACATTCATTGTTTTGAAGAGAATTCTTTTTTCTTTTTTTAATTTTTTTTTATTTTGACAGGTAGAGTTATAGACAGTGAGAGAGAGAGAGAGAGAAAGGTCTTCCTTCCATTGGTTCACCTCCCAAATGGCCACTACGGCCGGACTGAGCCAGGAACCAGGTGCTTCCTCCTGGTCTCCCATGCAGGTGCAGGGCCCAAGGACCTGGGCCATCCTCCACTGCCCTCCTGGGCCACAGCAGAGAGCTGGACTGGAAGAGGAGCAACTGGGACTAGAACCAGGCGCCCATATGGGATGCCGGCGCCGCAGGCGGAGGATTAGCCAAGTGAGCCATGGCGCCGGCTCCTTGAAGAGAATTCTAATACAGTGTCTTCTGAAAGCCTGCAAACACATTAAGTTGTTACCAGGATTAAGGATTTGCTTTTACTGTGTAACATGCTGTAGCTTAATGTAACAGTTTATGAGGTTTGGCAATTCTATGTGCTAATGAGAGGTTTCACTGCCAGGTCTTACCTGAGCTCTTGTAAGTGTGTGCAGTAAGAAAGTCATTGCAGCTGTCAAAAGAAAGTCAAAGACTGGCCTCATCCATTGTGGAGACAGCTGGTACTGGCTGCTAAGATTCCTGCTAGGCACCTGGATGGTCAGCTTCCTCCTCTCCTAAGTGGCACCATTTTAATTCTCAGCAATGAGTTGAAAGGATAGAGGGGGAAAAAGGTGGAGGGAGTGGAGAGAAAAAGGAAGGAAAGGAAAAAAGGAGGAGAAAAGAGAAAAACAAAGCAACGTCAATACAAAAGCCCTCCATTCCCCTCCTCCTGCTGCTGCTCTCTTCCATCTCTCTTCTCCTCCTTCCCTGTTCCTCCCCACTCTACTCTCCCCTCCCTTCTGCTCCCCTTGTAGGACAATCTTGGCCTGGGGGAAATACTGGGTATGTCTGCTGTAAAAATACATTAATTTAGGTTGAAAGCTACTCCTTCTCATCATCTCCACATCCTAAGGATGAGGAACAGGGTCTGTTTTGTATCAAGATTATCAACAAATGACAGTAATTTAGTATTTGATCACTGAATGATGTATTTGAAGGAAAATACATCATTAATTTGAAAATGCTACCTTGTAATTGACAGAAACTACATAGACAATACATAGTTTCCAGAAGCTTTTTAAGAATGATTCACAGTGTGGGACTGGCACTGTGGCATAGCAGGTTAAGTTACAATGTCAGTATCCCATTATCAGAGTGCCTGGTGAGTCCCAGTTGCTCTGCTTCTGATCCAGCTCCTTGCTAATGTGCTTATGAAAACACTGAAAGATGGCCAGGATATTTTGGCCCTGTTCCCTATGTGGGAGACCTGGACAGAGTTCTAGGCTCCTGGATTTGGTTTGGCCTAGGTCTGGGCCCAGGGCCAAGCCATTGCAGCAATTTGGGGAGTGAACCAGTTGATGGAAGATATTTCTCTCTCTATTTCTCTCTCTCGCTCACTCGCTCTCTTCCCCCTCCCCACCGCTTCCCTCCCTCTTGTCCTTCACTCCACTCCCCCGCCCCGTAGCCCTGATTTTCTCATGGAAACAAATTCTCAGGAGCACCAAAACATAAACTTTCATATGTGGTTAGAAAGAATATGGATAAAGTCAGGAAAATAGGGTATTTAAGCTATGCAGATCTCAATTCCTCATTTATAAAGGGGAATTTGAGCTGGAAAGCTTGGGAAAAGAACTCACATTTATCAAGCATCTATTTTGTTCTAGGACAGCCCTCTGTGCTTGGGAAATAGACTTGGCTACACTGATTTTATGAAGGAGAGAACTAAGAATAGACGTGTTCAACAAATTATTAAGGTCACTTATTTAACAGTACTCGAGATTAGACTGGATATGTAATTGCTCTGGCTTTCTACAGCACCATAAAAATATTTACAAACCATAAAGAAATTACAAACTGTAAAGAAATTACAAGCTTTACAAATTGTAAAGTAACTAGCTAGAAATGAGTCAACTACTTTTCTCTTTGTCCATCCCTAGAAAAGAATCAGAAACAACCACATAAACTTCTGTGGCAGGAGAAACCCATTTATTAAGAAGGTGGATTTTGCAGAGCCCTTATAATTTCTCTGTTTAAGAAACAGGACTCTCACTATACATACTTGAAATGTACACAGTCCTTCTCAGGAAGATAATATTAATTCCGCTGACTAAGAGCAAACCCAAACCGCCAGCCAATATTAGAAGCATTGTATACTGTCTTTCTCTTCCTTGATTTAGTCATGGGGACAACTAGAAATCCCCAGGTGCTAGGTCTGTCAGTAAATTTCTCATTTTGTAACATCCAGGAAGGACTTCTGAAGTTATATACAACATAAGATACCACAACACTCCTTTTCCTTGTGCAAGAATTAAACTATGATAGAAAAACAAAGTCACTAGTCATATTTGATCATGGATCTTGTCATACCTTTAGGAATTGCAGGATTATGTGAATGTGCCACACCCAGAGACAAGTAAGGAGGGCTAGTAGAATGAAGGACATTAAAATTACATATTGGATTGAGAGAGTAAGTTAGAATAGATTTTAGCTGATGATTTGTTCAGTCTCAAGTAATTTCATGTATGAGAAACAGTTTCAGAAGAAAAAAAGAATAAACAGAGTGAAAATAGTATTTAGAGGTTAGCATGAGGAAACTAAAGATGTATCTCTAGGAGACATCTGTTAGATTACTTTTCCCCAATGTTAGTCTTGATTTTTGCTAGTGATAGGGCCAAGGATCAACTAGTGAAGGTAGCAATGGTAAACAGCAGCTGTCATTGAGGTTCTTGTGTAAGTTAGACAAGGTATATACTTGGCAATGCTATCATACAATCTAATTTCTCTACGGAATGGCCAAATGTAAAATGGGCATGACAACCACAATTGGACAAATATTGTAGTGAGATCTTAGTCTATGGTCTATGCACAAACTAAACTTCTATGTCTTGCTCCTGGAAAGTTCAAAGATCTTGAATGGTCATAAAGCAAGAAGTAACCAGTGATGTTTTTCACAATACTTAAGTTTATCTATGCGAGGATCATTTTATATGCTTTCACTTACTACTATCATGCACTTATTTAATAAATATTGTGAGGCTATTGGGACAAATCACAGATTGTTTAAAATATTAAAATTTAGATTTCAAACATTCATAGTAATTTGGCTTGCTTTTTAGTATTGCCACAGAATTAGTATAAAATTCACAGATTCAAAAGAAGATACTACTTGAGAAAGTGAAGAGAGGCCACTTAAGTTTAATACTTTCTTAAAAATTAGATTTTGTGCTTTTCCATATTGTTAAAAAATTACAAGCAAACTTATGTATGTGAGGCTACTCTAGGTTTTTCCATGCTTATATGTCTCTCTGTTAAAAAGATATATCAGTATATAATAATAGAAAATATATTAATCAAATTGATCTTTTATATTTATAAGGAGAGAGAGAGCAAAAGATATAGAAAAACCTAGATTGGATAGATATGCTAATAATATATGGATCCATACAATATAAACAAATACATTTTAAGTCAAGTATATTTAATATATTAATCAAATCACAGTTTGTTGATTAGTCTTTTTCTCTATTTTCCTAAGAATGAAATATTTTTATGAAATAGCTACTTTTAACACCAGAAACAGTGAGTCCTCTTTTTTTTTAAATTTATTTATTATTTGAAAGGCAGAGAGAGAGGGGTCTTCTATCCCCTGGTTCATTCCTCAAATGGCCACAACGGCCAGAGCTGGGCCAATTCAAAGCCAGGAGGCAGGAATGTCTTCTGAGACTTCCACATGGATACAGGGGCCCAAGTACTTGGGCCATCCTCTATTGCTTTCCCAGGCCATAACAGAGAGCTAGATCGGAAGTGAAGTAGCCGGGACTTGAACCGGTGCCTATATGGGATGCCAGCACTGCTGGCAATGGCTTTACCTGCTATGCCACAGCACTGGCACCAACAATGAGGCTTCCTTAGTTTGGAGCACCCTTGTGCTCCTTACTATGTGCTAGGCCCAGTCCTGGGGACTCAGATGAGCATCATAAGCATTGTCCCTGCCCTCCTGGAGCTTACAGAGAATTGGAATGGATAGACACTAAGCAAATGCCCACATTTGTGTTAGCCCTGTAAACCTTACGGTCCCGTTGGTGAGAAATGTTATGAAGGAAAAGTCGAGTGCCAGGAGAAGGTATAAAAGGAAGCTTAATCTGGCAGAGGGAAGGGTCAGAGAGCTTGCCTGAAGGAACTGGGAGTTAGCCAGAAGAAAGAGAGAGGCAGTTGTTATAGGACAAAGAGATTGCATTTGCACAAACCCTTATTGAATCGACAATAGCCAAGAAGGATAATAGAACAGACAAGAATTATGGCTTAATCAGCACCTACCATTAGCTATGTTACTGATTTTAGGATACTATGACAAACTCAGGGTTAGAGTAGCTTGCATTATGAAGCCATTTGGTACCACACATTGAGGATACAGAAATGAATGAAATATGACTGGTGCGCTAGGAGAGCTCTCAGTAGAGTAGGGTGAAGAAACCTATAAACAAAGAATGCACTATGTTATAATTCTGATAACTAAAAGATTTTATAGGAGCATCAAAATGGAAGCCTTGAGCTCTGTTGGGAGTACCAGGGAAAACTTGATGAAAGAGCTGTTATTTGAGCAGCATTCTGAGTTATGAATAAATTTACTTCCAGTTAGAGGCCCCGGCAAGTTCAAAGGCATGAACTCAAGATAGAAAATGCTGGGTTAGGGAACTGAACACCTGACTGCAAAAGCATGAGGGAGATCTAGAGCCAGAAGTGGGATAGGCCAGAGCCACATTTGCCATGCTTAGCCACTTTTTTTTTTTTTTCCATATCTAGGAAATGGGAAGCTAGCTAAGGATTTATTTGTGTTTTCTAAGGCCCCCACAGTGAAGCAATAACTGCAGGGAAGTGAGTGGAGAAAAGGTTGAACTAGTGTGATGGTATTGAGAAATGAGGGTCCTTTCTCCAGACGAAAGGACTGGTTAACTTTTCAAATAATGTAGAATTGAACATGAATTTCTTGCCACCATACAATAAAGAAGAAACAACATGAGTAAAATTTTAGAAATTTTATTTTTTCTCAAGAACAAAATAGTATTGTAAACCAATGAGACACACAGTACATCAGTACAATTTTAATATACCAAATGATGCATATTTAACAAAATGATCAAAACCTTTGAAAGATACACACTATAGGCATCCAAAAACCTTAACAGGTTTGTGTGTTTTAGAATACTAAATGATGAATTTACATTCCAACAGTTTGAATGAATATGTTCTCAAAACTTTCAGGGTAATTGATAACTGTTGAGCTTTTCTTTAAAAAAACTAAAAGAATGGTTTTTTATCAAAACTAGAGTGTGGAAATTTACTTGTTTCTTATCTTCTGCAGCTATCAAAAGGTGTATATTTAGTGACCATAATTATAGCACTGCTAATAAAATAGTTAATAAATAGCACATAAAATCAGTTTAATGAGTAAATCATGACATTATGCCATACTAAGAAGACATCAATTGTCTAAAATTATAGGAAGAGAATATATTAACCTTATAGGACTTAAATACTTAGAAATTCTAAATAAGGAAATATATTCTACTCAGATAACTGTATGACACACTCAGCTTTCTAATGCAATACAGCATCTCAGGGTCAAGAGGGGAAGTTTGCTAACATATTCCCCAAGAAACAACACAAAAGTATTTCCTATTTCATGAGGAAAGTGAAGATAACAGTGTGTCTTCCTCATTGGTATCCTAGTGAAACATCATTTTCCTAGCAAATCCACAGCCTTTTCAGAGACACAATAAGAAATAGTTAGAAATACCACACAGTGGGCTCCATTCGAGACATTTTGGAAGATTAGCAACCAGTGATTATTGGCTCACAATATAGTCGATTGCAAGCAATTCCAATAACATAGCAGATAAAAGCAGCAAATGGCAGGACATGTAAGCTAAATACTTCATAAGACGAGCAGAACGCTTCAGGGACAGATGAGGGGAGTCCAGGAGGAAAGCCGCCCAGGCACTCCTTACTGTCTTCTGAGTCCAGCGCTCCCTAGAAAACTCTCTGCTGAAAACTGGGTAGTTTTTCCAATGCTTGGTTCTCTCTCGTAATCAGTTTTCCTTGTTTCCACTGTGGAAAACAAAAAATTACATCAGTTTGGCCAAATTTCCACACTGCTACCTTCTCCACCGTGGTTTCAAAGCACAGCATTTAAAGCAGTGAAAACAGAAATAAAGATCAATAAAAGCAAACAGTAGACTAACATGTGTAGACTATCTCAGTAATCAGATAAGATTGGTGATAAAGGGTTTCCCAGAAGATTCCAGATCACAACTTTTCATTCTGAGCCTCCTATGGAATGTGGCACTCAAATCCTATAGAAATCTAAGCTCTCAGGAGATAAGATCTAAAACCCACAAAGATCAAAGTGACAAGTACCTCTCTAAAATTTTCTGGATGGCTTTCTTGATCAAAGGGGCTTCTGGGTCCAGGCAGATTTCCTTACCGTTCTTCAGAGAAGCTCTGCAGAGAATTAAAAAAAAAAAAAAATGCATCCTGCGACCCTGAGTTTTGGGGGCCAAAGACCAGGGTGTAGGGCGTCCCTGTGACCAAGGTGACATCGGATCAGAACTTACACCACTTCCACCTTGGAGCACTGGGGACCCGCGGCGATCACCTGCAGACGAGCGATCATTTTGGGGTGAATGGCCGTGGTGGATAAACACACGCAACGCAATTCTCTCACCACCGCCGCGACGGGGCCCGCTGCGGAAGAAAGAGAACGTGTTAGAGCTCCTGTTGCTCGGGAGAGTTGATCCCCGTGTCCTGGTCGCCGCGCCTCCCGGGTGCGCCCCGCGTGCCGCGCGCTCTCACCGCTGGCGAGGGGCGCAGGTGGCGTCAGCAGCAGCAGCGCGAGCAGCGCGCACAGGCAGCTAGAGGGGCCAGAGAGGCGGGAGGCGCGGCTGGACAGGAGGCTCATCGTTGCAACGGGAGCGCGGCGCGACGAGGGGCGCGAGTTCCAGAGGCGAGAGGAAGCGCGGAGAGGTTCGAAGCTCGAGAGCACCGTGGCTTCCTGCAGCGCTCTGCACTCCTTTTATCCGCTCTCGCCCCTCCCCTCCCCAGGCAGGAAACTCAAGCTTTCGGATGCACGGGAAATTCCCAGGACTTTGGAGGGGTAGGGGCACGGGGATGGATGAGGGAGGGGCTGTGGGAATTGGGGAGAAGGGCGGAGGGGAGGAGCTGCTGTGCCCGCCCCTCAGGGATCTCCTCAGCCCCGCCCCTAGGTAGAGGGAGCTGTGGCTCCCGCCAAAAGTGAGGACCGATCCTTCAGGTGCCTTCTCCCAGGTGCGCACCAGGACCGGCGAAAGCCGGAGGGTCAGGGGTGAGGGGAGGGGGCCATGGGGGAGGTGTCTCGAAAGGCTGGAACGGAACAGGGAGCAGAAGATGTGACTTTAGGAAAACGCCTGCACCTCCTTAACACCTTCTGCCTGTGATTGCTGTTTAGGAAATGCAATCCGAGATTAGGACTGCGCCAAACTGAAACGGCTGCTCTACTCCCGCTGGAAGCCAGTGGCAGGAGCGGGCTCCAAAACCCAGTTTGCTTACTGGAAATCCTACGCTGGTGCTTTAGCGAGCAAATGTGTGTCGAAGTGGTTTCGCAAACACAAGGCTTCCCTTGGAAAATGATTCCTCGGTTTTGGGCAGTTCCCTTGCTACTGACTTGGAAGAGGTTTGGGGTGAGTCGGGCTGGGTTGAGTGCCCTAGCTGGCACCAGCTCCGGCCCCTAGGTCAGGTGCGCGTTTCACACGGGACGCTGCGGAGTTTGAGGGGACCCATCAGGAAGTTGTGTGTAGAGGATTGAAAACTGACAGCCAGGCGCTACCCACTCTGCCTCTCCCCAGACAGCCTCAAGGTGGAGGGGCCAGGAGGTGTAGTCTCTAGATTGTAGTCTCTAGTGAGCCCAGAGCTGGCTCCTTGCAGGGGCTCCCAACATCCTCTCGCTCCTTTCTGTTTTCTGTGGAGGTGGCTAGGCCAGTTAGGTTTAGCAGCCCAGTGTTTCAAGTGTCTGTCTCTGTGCAGGAATGGCTAGGATACAATGACTTTTCGAAGTGCACTAGATCCTCTTCTGTTTTGTTTTGAAGACCCTTGTCCTAGCCATTGTAGGCCAGCAAAGCTAACCAGTAAACACCACGGCAACCAGAATCCAGCCAGGAATGGGAACTCTTGTCCTTGGTGTCCCAGGAAATTTCCTGAACTTCCCCACCCATCTTCCTGGGAAAGACATCGCATCCACTGGTGAGCCAGAAAGAGGTGTCATAGACTTTAATAACTTTTATCCTGGAAGGAAACTTGAGAAATTCTCTGACTGAGGCAGACTGGGGGAGGGGGAGGGGTTGACTGTCACTTTCTGGGAAGCTGAATAGGAAGTTCTCTGGCCTGTAGTTTCCTGATGCCATTAGCATCATGCCTGACTCAGTGAATGCAACTCTTCACCCTTTTGGGGAGCAGTGCACAGTGAAACACAGCTTGCAGGTTGACCCCGTTGACTGTAGAGACTAGAACGTATCTAAAGACAAAAGACAAACCTGGCTAAAGTGGGCTAAGACAAAACTTCAAGAATGTGACTAAAGATGTTGAGCAATTACATTCATTTTAACCACAGAGAATCAACCATACAGCGTAATGAGTCTTTGTGAAAGAAAAATGTTTTGAGGACATAGGTTTTTGACTTTTAAAATGTGCATGTGTGTAGTGATGGTGGTGGTATATGCAGGGGATGGGGAGAGGTAGATTAGTTCCAAATGAGCCATTTTAAATATACTTGAGCATACGAATTAGTATTTGGCACCAAACATTAAGTAAGAACAGTGAAGGGTCATGCGATGAGCTCACCAGATGCATGGATCAGGTGTGCATGCCTCACCTGGTTTGCACTCTGAATCAACTCCCTGTGATTGTTTGGAGACTATAAAGGGAAAAAATTTCTCAAATTGACAAGCAGGTACTAGAAAGGACCTTACCCAATCTAATCAAGGAACTTAGCTGGGCTTTCTAATTGAAAGCATCCTGACCCACTGTTCATGTCTGCTTCCTGTCTCCGCATCTCTGATGCTGGCCTTGTAGAAAGTACAGGCAGGAGTGTGAATGGCTCCAATACCTGCTGAGGTTGAGAGTGATGGCACCAAGAACCTGTGGAGACAGAGCACTTTAAAAACAATTGCTTATTTTTCTCTCATTTGCAGGGAAGCCATTTGTCTTACTCATACTGTGTGCAGGTAGTAGAGAGAGACGGTTAATTTTGTTTCCAGCTGCAATAAAACAGTCCACAAATGACACTGGTATCCTGACAGCCTACAGATTGACTATCAGAAACAATGGGATTCTAGTCATTATACCACAGAGTAATCTAATATGGATGAAATAATTTCAAATGGTTTTCAGCTTCCAAAGTGCTTTCACACTCACTATTTCTGGAGCCTCACATAGATTCTTTGAGGCAGATGGGAGAAATTATCCTTGTAATTTTTCAGTTAGAAAATGTAAGGTCTGAGAAATAGTTAAGAAGTAGAAAATCCAGGGTGGGAACCCAAGCACAGAAGAATCTGCCACAAATATGCAATGGCTTCCAGATTACAAACCGCTGTCTTCACAGCACTGGCCAGTACTCCCCAGCAGCTCCCCACAGGCTGGTTAACCACTTTACCGTGTTACCCAACAACCATCCTTTAAGCTAATGAAATCTTCAGTCCACTCATTCCTCTCTTTGAGACCGCAATGATATCAAAGTCCCAAAGGACTTCCAGATTACCCAATCGGATGCTGACCTGTACTTTCCAAATCCATCATTCTCTGCACAACAAACTCCAACTCCTGTCTTCTCCAAAAAAGGCTTTTTCTGACAAAACCATTCGCAACTTGTTCCTTTCACTTTTGGTCTTTGGACTTTGAATGTACCTATAATAGCTACAGCATAACACAGAGTGTAATTATTCCTGAATTTTATTTTTGTTTCCCGCAAGCCAGTATAAACTTTTATAATCAGCAGTGATGAGACTTTAAAAAGTTGATGGAAATAATGAAAAATAAATTTACTTTGGTGCAAAAAAATTTGAAATCCATCTTCAAAAGTTCATGGAAAACACATATTATGGAAAACTATGCATGACTTTAAAATTTTGCACCAAAATAATCTTTAATTCCATTTTTATACAAACTTTTCATAGTCTCCTCTTATTTCTCTCATAATCTCCAATAAGTTCTAAGTTTGGTGATGAGCTGCCTATGACCACCTGCTAATATATCATAATAATAATTTTTTATTTTACAGTGTTATCTATCTTATAAGTAGATTTTAAGGGGAAAACTGTAGGGCCATGTACTGTTACTAACTTCTCAATATTTTGGGCTCCACTATTTTGAGACTTTTCTGATATGATGGCAATGTCTCTTGGTTCTTCTCAGAGAAGTTCAAATGATAATTTCAGTCTGTGGAATCAAAAGAATGCTCCCAACAGAGAGGGACATTTGATATTTAAAGGAAGGAAATTATACAACTAAAGCATTGACCAAACAGCATGATTTCTGTGACTTAGACATAAGTTGGAGATAAATGACAAGAAAAAAAAATCTGATTAAGTTAATGCTGTACTGAATGCTAACAGTGTGAGAATGTCATTCTAAATTGGTCTTTCCTAACAAAACAGGACAGCTTTCATTGTGTGATTTACTGGATGGCATAGTCCTGGCCAAATGTTTTCTAATTCTCCATTTCTTTTTTCTTTTTTTTCTTCTTCTTTCTTTTCTTTTCTTTTTTTTTTCTTTTTCTTTTTTTTTTTTTTTCTTGACAGGCAGAGTTAGATAGTGAGAGAGAGAAACAGAGAGAAAGGACTTCCTTCCATTGGCTCACCCTCCAAATGGCCGCTATGGCCAGTGTACTGCGCTGATCCAAAGCCAGAAGCCAGGCGCTTCCTCCTGGTCTCCCATGCAGGTGCAGGGCCCAAGACCTTGGGACATCCTCCACTGCCTTCCCAGGCCACAGCAGAGAGCTGGACTGGAAGAGGAGCAACCAGGACAGAATCCGGTGCCCCAACCGGGACTAGAACCCAGAGTACTGGTGCTGCAAGAGGAGGATTAGCCTAGTGAGCCACGGCGCCGGCCTCTCCATTTTTTTTTTTTATATCTACTACTCTTTCTGTGACCTCAGAGAAATGCTGTACAGTTGAGATCATTCAGTATGTACACATATCTACACATATCATTACCAGGGCAAGCAGAGCAAGGATATCAATACGAGGAACACAGCAAGAGTTTAAGTGGAGGTGAAGTCACTTGCGTGTATGCACAAGAAAAGGAAAGGACCAGTAATCTCATCCGATTTTGCAGAGTCAGTGCAGTTTGGCTGTCTCCTCCCCCATGGGGCCTGGCCACCTAATGAAGACGCAGCATAACTCAGGAAATGACTTTGCTTCATTGCTTCAGCTTTGCTGTGAAATGTCAGGGTTACTGCCCCTCCTTTAGCCCATTATCCAATTTTCCTTGCTGGACATTTCAAGTTAAATCTGCTTGAGAAAAGTGTCTATCAGTGAGCCTTTATTGAGTCTATACTGAGCTAGTTTCCAAATAAGTGCGGCGGAGCCTTTTCTTATCACCTTCTGGATGGATGGGCAGCGAATTTTCTTTTGTTCAGTTGTGCAAGTGTACAAAGGCTTTCTTTTTTTAAATTTTTTTAATTTTTGACAGGCAGAGTGGACAGTGAGGGAAAGAGACAGAGAGAAAGGTCTTCCTTTGCCGTTGGTTCACCCTCCAATGACCGCCGTGGCCGGCGCGCTGTGGCCAGCGCGCTGTGGCCAGCGCACCGTGCTGATCCGATGGCAGGAGCCAGGTGCTTCTCCTGGTCTCCCATGGGGTGCAGGGCCCAAGCACTTGGACCATCCTCCACTGCACTCCTGGCCACAGCAGAGAGCTGGCCTGGAAGAGGGGCAACCGGGACAGAATCCGGTGCCCCGACCGGGACTAGAACCTGGTGTGCCGGCGCCGCTAGGCGGAGGATTAGCCTAGTGAGCCGCGGCGCTGGCACAAAGGCTTTCTTAACAACAGATGACATATAGGAAACAAAAAAGATGAGGATTAAACATATACATGTTTCAGAAAGCTTTGAACTTTTCAAAAATTAGGAACCATTCAGAAATTTGACTTGGGTTAAGAAAAAAACCAGGAAAGGAAGAAAAAAAGAACCCTCCCCAAAGGAGTTTTAGGACTAACTAACTGCTTTTAATACCTTTGAGAAGACAGTTTTATGATACTGCTAAGATTATTATAGAAGTTAGACTTCTAATACTGCTCTTAATAATTGTTGTTTGAATACTAGCATTGTTGTACAGTGGGTTAAGATACCACCTGTGGTGCCAGTATCCATGTGGATGCTTGTTCAGTCTCAGATGATCCTCTTCCAATCCAGTTCCCTGCTGATGTGCCTGGGAAGTCAGGGAAGATGCCCCAAGTGGTTGGGCTTCTGCCACCCACATGGGAGACATGGATGGAATTTCAGGCTCCTAGCTACAACCTGGCCTAGCCCTGGCTGTTGCAACCATTTGGGGAGTGAACCAATGGATTGAAGACTTCTCTTTCTGTCCCTCTCTTCTATAACTCTGCCTTTCCAAAGGTAAATAAATCTTTAAAAAAAAAAAAAACCAAGATAATGGCTGTTTGCTATGATGTTTCAGAACACTACCACTTTCATACCTTGTATTTTTTTTTTTTTTTTTAGAGAAGGAAAGAGAGAGAGAGAGAGAGAGATCTTCCATCTGCTGGTTTATTCCCCAAATAGCTGCAAGGACCAGGGCTGGACCAGGCTAAAGTCAAGGGCCCAGAGCGTCATCTGGGTCTCTTACATTGGTGCAGGGACCCAAGCACTGGGGCCATCCCCTACTGCTTTACCAGATGCAATAGCAGGGAGCTGGATGGCAATGGAGCAGCCAGGACTTGAACCAGCACCCCTATGCAATGCTGCCTCTGCAGGCTGTGCTTTAACTAAATGTGCCATATTGCTGGCCCCAGTATTTTTTTTTTTTTGCAGACTATTCATTTCTGCATAATCTCACATTATATTTCATTCTTGTTTAATATATGGTAAAACTTTACCACTGCTACCTTAGTAGGAATAAATGCAAATGTTTTTGTATGTATGTGACTTATGTGATTCTTAGACAATGAAACCTGTGATTTGCCTCATTGATCATTGTTTGATGATGTAGCAAAAACCTAATATTTCATAGGCATCCAAGACAGTTTTCATGAAGTTAAAGGCCAGACACACACACTCCACTGCCATCACCATCACCATCACCATCACCATCAATAAAACAAAAATCAAAAGAGAGAAATACAAAGTCATGTCTTATTGTTGATTCCTTGCCACCAGTGTTTTGTTAAATCTGATTATGAATTCCCAGTGAATAACTGCTTTCATGCACATTTAAAGTATTATTTTTATAAGAACTGGGAATTAGGAAATTGCTGTCACTGACATAAAGGGGTTGCAACACCAAACCAAAGGTCACAAAATCCTAGAAATTCTGGCTAATGCTGGGCTCTGAGTTCTTTGCTGACCAGCTGGAATGTGAAAGCATGGCACTCTCTGGAGAGTTGAAGTAATCAAATTGATTTACCAAAATGTTTTGCTTTGAATCATTTTGGTTTCCAAAAAATTTAGTATTAGTAAATCAGACTGGAGGCCATTTACTTTGGAACAGAATGTTCTTTGGGAATAGTTTTTTTTTTATTTTTTTCCTAAATTTCCTAAATTTGAGACCAGACTGATGAATGCTATGGCTGGGATTTTGTCATAGAAAAGAAAAATATGGTAGTGGATAATGTATCAGAAGTAGACCATAAGTTAGCACCTGTCACAATGTGGAAATATACAAGGTATTTCTTTGTAGTAAGGGAAAGTTGTGGTTATGTACAAGTTAGTTTTGGTAATAAATGAAAATCATGAAAGCCTTGTATCAAAGTATATGTGGTCAGCTTTCCATGATTGGAAATAAAAGCATAAATTAAGGCAATCATAAACTTCTTTTTAACTTTCTATTTCAGAATAATTTTAAATTTACAAAATGAAAAAAATGTGAAGTAGTACAGGGAGTTCCCATATAACCCACATGCAGCTCACCCTATTGTTGACATCTTAATCAGTATGATGTATCTGTCAGAATCCACAACACACCCAACTTCCCCTATTTTTTTAATCAAAACTCCTTCTCTCCCTCCCACGCCTCCTAGCATCTATTAATTAAAATTCTGTGTTTGGATTGAGGCATGTTTTTGCTTTAGCTCCCATGTATGAGGGTAAACATGTGGTATTTGTCTTCCTGTATCTAGCTTATTTCACTAAAGATGAATTATTTTTCCTGGCTGGATCCTAGCTATTCTTTTGCCATGAGCTTCTGTATGACCTTAACCAATGTGTCACTTCTTTAAATGTAAAATTCTAATCACAGTTTTCTTCCCCATAGAATTATTGACATGAACAAACAGGATGCCTGTGACACATTTTGTTTTTATATTTTTTTATTTTTAAAGAGTTTATTTATTTATTTGAAAGGCAGAGTTAGAGAGAGAGAGAGAGAGAGAGAGAGAGAGAGAGATTGGTCTTCCATCTGCTGGTTCACTCTCCAGATAGCCACAATGGCCAGAACTGAGCTGATCCGAAGCCAGGAGCTTCTTCTGGGTCTCCCACATGGGTGCAGGGGCCCAAGGACTTGGACCATCCTCTACTGCTTTTCCAGGCCATAGCAGAGAGCTGGATGAGAAGAGGAACAGCTGGGATACGAACTGGTGCCCATATGGGATGCTGGCACCCCTGGCAGAGGCTTAATCTATAATGCCACAGCATTGGCCCTGGCAACTTTTAAATACAGGATTTTGTATTTTATGTTTTAGGTTGAGGTAAAATTTATGTAGTGAAAAGCATACATCTTAAGTACACAGTTCAGTAAGATTTGAAAAATGTGAACAATTAATTAAGACACAACTTTTTCATCTCTCCAGAAAATCTGAGCTCTTTTTGAGTGAATATTCCTTCTGCACAAGAAACCGCCATTTTTATTTTTAGTTTTGCCTGTTGTTGAACTTCGTATAATAGAGTCATCCAAGATATCTTCTTGGTACCTGGCTTTTTTCTTGTGATTTTAAATTAATTAATTAATTAATTAATTTTAATTTTATTTGAAATAGAGAGCAAGAGAGAGAGATTTCACATTTGCTAATTCACTCCCCAAATGCCCACAACAGCCAAGACCAGGCCAGGCCAAAACCAAAATACTAGAGTCCAACCCAGAACTCCCACATGGGTGGCAGAGACCCACGTATTCCAGTCATCATCTCCATGTCTCAGAGTGTGCTTTAGCAAGAAACTGGATCAGAGTAGAGTAGCTGGGGGCCAGTGCTGTGGAAGAACAGGCTAAGCCTCCTCTTACGGCACCTGTATCCCATATGGACACCAATTTGTGTCCTGGAGGCCGCTCTTCAATCCAGCTCTCTGTTAATGGCCTGGGAAGGCAGTGGAAGATGGTCCAAGTGCTTGGGCCCCACACATGTAAGAGACCCAGATGAAGCTCCTGGCTCCTGGATTCAGATTGGCCCACCTCTGGCCAGTATGATCATATGGGGAGTGAACCAGCAGATGGAAGACCTTTGTCTCTGTCTCTCTCTCCATTTGTAACTCTGCCTTTCAAGTAAGTAAATACATCTCTAAAAATATTTTTTTTAAAAGAAGAAGAGTAGCTGGAACCAGAAATCCAGACATGGAATAAGGGCATTTCATGTGGTATCTCAATCACTGGGTCAACGCTCACCCCAGTGCCTGGTTTCTTTTACTCAATTCCTGTGATTCATCAATGGTGAGTATTGTGAATATTAGTACTATAGTTCTCTATGGAATTGAATATCCATTTAATAAATTAAATGAAGTATCTGATTACACAAATATATGAGATTTTGTTTTACAGTTGTCTGGGAGTGGATATTTGGGTCATTTCCAGTCTTGGGTTAGCAAGTTGGCTGTTGTGAATGATGTAGCTATAAACATTATGTAAGTCCTTTTGTAAAGGTGGGCAAAAACATGGCTCAAAAATTATTGTTCTTCCCAATTAGATGTGGCACATATTTTTCCCATCCTTGAATCTGACTGACTCTGTGACTAGTTTGGTCAACATGGCTTGGCAGGAGTGATACTATGTAACTCACAAGAGTAGATTTGCAGCTTCCAACTTTGTCTTTGGCATGGTTGCTTTTTTTTAAATTTTATTTATTTATTTTTTTGACAGGCAGAGTGGACAGTGAGAGAGAGAGAGACAGAGAGAAAGGTCTTCCTTTGCCATTGGTTCACCCTCCAATGGCCGCCACGGCCGGCGCGCTGCGGCCAGCACACCTCGCTGATCCAAAGCCAGGAGCCAGGTGCTTCTCCTGGTCTCCCATGTGGGTGCAGGGCCCAAGCACTTGAGCCATCCTCCACTGCACTCCCGGGCCATAGCAGAGAGCTGGCCTGGAATGGTTGCTTTTGACCTCCAAGCAATGTACTGTGTTCTGTGCAGAATCCATCTGAAAGAGAACCAAGGCACTCCAGCTGATAGCTCTACCTAAGCTCCCCTTTGAAAGCCAGCACCAAACAACCAAGCAACCATGTAAGTCATCTTCTTAAACATTCCAGCCCCTCCAAGCTTCAAATGACTGCAACTCCACCTCACTGGGCAAAAGAATCACCCAGATAAATCTAGTTCCCGGTCAAATCAAATAATATTGAGGTGATAATTATTCCTCCAATAAACTAAGTTTAGGAAAAGTTTTTGCACAGGAATAAACAAAATAGATATTTTCAAATTCTTGAGTAAATACATAGGAGTAGAACTGGTAGAAATAGAACAGGTCTATAGTAAGTAGCTGTATAGTAAAGTAGCTTAGTAAATTCACACTCTCACCATCTGTGGGGAGCAACTGAGACTAGACTAAGTTACTGGAATTAAGACTTATTCTATGCATCTGCTCTCCCACAGTATGGCGCTGAGAGAGACCAAACAACCTCTATGCAGCTGCCTCATCAGTTTGACACGCTGCAGGAGCTGATCTTGCTCCTGATTGGAGGAGAGCAGCGTGCTCGGCGTGTGGGTAGCAGAGTTGGGATTGGTGGAAGAGGACTATAAAGGAGGAGAGAGACAACATGCACCAGGAACATCTGAAGGAACATCTGAGCAGCCCCCGAGAGAGCCGGCCAGCGGTGTGCTGCTCCTCCACAGAAGCGGGGAAAGCGGCTGGGGGAGCCGCCACTCCATGGAGGTGGAGGGGTTGGCAGCCAACCCGGGAAGGACCAGCGGCAAACCCGGGAAGGGCCGAACCCGGGAAGGGCCAAGCAGACGAAAGAACAGCGCAGGGTCCGGTGTCGTTCCTCTGCGAATGGGGGAGCGACAACCATCAAAAAGTGTTGTGATTAATGTATATTCTCCTCGTCACTCTTTAACATTTTTTGACACTTAATTATCATTTAATGATGACTAATGGTGTACAGCATCTTTCTGTGTGCTCATTTGTCACTTGTAAATCTTTCATGAAGTGTATTTTCAAATCTCATCTTTTGCTTTAAGTTGGTTTAAGGCACTTTTTAATATTGATTTCTTGAGTTTTATCATACATTGTAGTTACAGATCCTTCCTTTGATAGATAAATGTATTATGACTGTCCAAGTCTATAGTTTGAGTTCTCATTGTTTTAAATGTCTTTTTGAGGAGCTAAGTTTTTTAAATTGAATGCCTAATTTATTGTATTCCTTATATCTAGTTAATTATATTTTTCTGTATCATCTCTTGGAAATCATTGTCTACTCCAAGGATGAAATATACCTTCCTATATTTTCTTTTTGAAGCACTGTACTTTTAACTTTTATGTTTATGCATATAGACCATATAGAATTATTTTTTATGAATAGCTTAAATTATTTGTTGAGTTTCATTGCTTCACTTTTGTATCCATATGGATATCCAGTTATTCTAGAAAGATATTTTGAAATTTTTCCCACTGAATTTCCTAGGAACCATTATCAAAATTAAATTGATAGCATATGTGTGTCTATTTCTGGACTTTTAGTCCAGTCTCTCCTTACACCAAATATCCTCATTAATGTGGTTTAAAATAATGAAATCCCAACTTTTGCAACAAAATGATTACAACTGAAGATCATTATGCTTAGTGAAATAAGATAGATCCAAAAGACAAAATTCACATTTTCTGATTTGTGATGGTTAATACATATAGAGAGAATATAAAAAGATTGCTGTTGATGAAACTGACATCTTTGAATTTGATTATTGCTTATAGCCCTTGTCCATATTTCTGCTGAACAGCAGTCTTTACTTTGTACTTATTGAACTATTTACTTAATGGAAAATTAAGCCTTTTACTATAAAGTACATTCAAAACATATTATCTCAAAAATTTTTTTTACTTATTTGACAGGTAGAATGAGACAGTGAGAGAGAGAAACAGAGAGAAAGGTCTCCCTTCCGTTGGTTCACCCCCCAGATGGCCACTACGGTTGGCGCTGCATGCCGATCCGAACCCAGGAGCCAGGGGCTTCCTCCTAGTCTCCTATGTGGGTGCAGGCATCCAATCACCTGGGCCATCCTCCACTGCCTTCCTGGGCCACAACAGAGAGCTGGACTGAAAGAGGAGCAGCCGGGACTAGAACTCAATGCCCATATGGGATGCCAGCGCCACAGGTGGATGATTAGCCAAGTGAGCCACGGCGCTGGCCCAAAAATTTTTTAAAAAGAAAAGAGATAAAGGCAGAAGGAGGGAGAAGTGAAGGAGAGAAGTATCATTATATTCTTAGAATTGTATCCATAGACTACATTAAATCTGTTCTCCTTATATTAATAAAATAAAAATGTAAATATTTTAAAAATTGAATAATATGGTCACTAACAGGCCAAATGTTGCTAAGGGTAGATTTTCAATGGTGGCAACAAGAAGAAAGTATATAACGTCTCAACAAAAAAGATGATACACAGTACCCATGTGCATAGGGATGAATGATTTACAAGGTTAAGGTTAGATACCAAATGAATTGTAGGAGTGATAGTGTTGGAAAGCATAAGTTGACTGCTGTTGTGGGTAAGTGGATGGAGAACCAATTAGTTAATATTTCAAAATATCCCGTTCCATATGCTTGTTCCCAGATTAAACTAGCTGATTCTAATAATTATTCAGCTTTAACTTCAGCATTTGCAACATATTCAACACAGCTTAATTGAACTTCTCTGTTGATAGGTGTTCTTACATTTGTTGTTAATGTCTTCTGCCACTTGGGGCCAACCAGTCCCTGAAACCTGGACTCATACTAGTCACGAGTCGTTTCCCTTCCTGTATTATTAAATTGTAAAATCATATTGTCAAAATAAAAGATAGTATTTCTGGGGAAAAGCAATTTTGGCTTATTTATATAAAACTCTTTTTTTCCTAGAAAAATGAATTTTTATCTTTCTATAAGGCCTTTCTCTAGTCTTCTCCCACCCTCCATTTTGGCTCAGATGTTTTTGTTGTTTGTATGAGACCTTATTTTAACTGAAGCATCCTCTTTGCTAACATCTGATGTATAGTACATTTGCAATTACCATCAGTAGTATTGACAACTACTTTTTCCAACAGTTTTTAGCTTGGCCCTGCTAAAGGCATAGGTAACAGAGGAAGTTGTCAGTTCACACTTGCTGAGTAATCCTAGAAGTATTCTCCAAGTTGTACATGTGATTGCTTTTCTCAGAACAAGAAAATCTGGGATGTTGTATCATGAGCTAATGCAAATTTTTAAAAATTCATAAACTATTCATTCATTACCTTGATAAAAGAAATTTTCTAGACCCTCAAATCTGATGACAGTATAAAAACTGAAGGAATTGTAAGATCAGCCATTGGCAAACCAAAATCTCTTAGCACATGTACTCCAAAATCTTATATAAAGTACTTCTTTCCTCTATGCCCATAGAGTTTGAGGAGTTGAAAATTCTGTATAATTGACAAACTGATGTCTTAATTCCTATGGAAATGTAAGAGACCTGGAGGAGCCAAAGTAATCTTGAAAAAGAATAACAATTTGAAGGGCTCACATCTCCAGATTTCAAAATCTACTACAAAGTACAATAATCAAGGCTAAGTATTGCTGGTCTAAGAGCAGACATATAGATCAATGCAGTAGAACTGGGAGTTTGTAAATCCACTCATACTTTTCTCATGAACTGATTTTTAACATGTGTGCCAAGATAATTAAGTGGGAGAAAGAATAATCTGTTTAATAAATTATGCTGGACAACTCAATAACCACATACAAAAGCATGAAGTTGGACTCCTATGTCACACCATACAAAGAAATAAACTCAAAATGAACCAAAGAGCCAAATATAAGTGCTAAACTAATAAAACTATTAGAAAAACCCATAAACATTGGTCATTGTGACTTAGATTAGACAATAAACATAAGCAACCAAAATTTGGACTTAATTAAAATTTAAAAAAAATTTTTGCTTCAAATGAGTTTATCAAGAAATTAAAAATATATACCACAGAAGGATGGCCCAAGTGTTTGGGCCCCTGCGCCCGCATGGGAGACCAGGAAGAAGCACCTGGCTCCTGGCTTTGGATCGGCACAGCGCTGGCTGTGGCGACCATTTGGGAAGTGAACCAACGGAAGGAAGACTTTTCTCTCTGTCTCTCTCTCTCACTGTCTACAACTCTACCTGACAAATAGATAAATAAGAAAAATTTTCAAAAGAAAAAACGAGAGCCATTGTGTCCATGGATTTTAAAATATATATATACCACAGAATAGGAGAAAATATTTGCAAATCATATAGCTGGAAAGTATCTAGTATCCAGGATATATAAGTAACTCCTAAAATATAAAAATAGACAAATAATTCAAAGTGGGAAATCTGTTAGAACATACATTTCTTCAAAGAAGATATATAAATGGTCAATAAATGCTCAACATCACTTTTGCTCAGGGAGATACAAATCAAAACCACAATGGATAACTAGAATAAAAAGTCAGAAAATATTAAGTATTTCAGCGATCTGTAGAAACTGGAATCCTGATACATTGCTGGTAAGAAGGTAAACAGTGTAGCAAATTCGGGAAACAGTTAACATATTTTTAAAATGTTAAACATACAGTTACTATATGATCCAATAATCTCACTCTTAAGCACATAACCAAGAGTTATATAGGAAAATATATCTACGAAAAGTTTGTCTGAATTCTAACAGCTGCATTATTTTTAATCATCAAAATGTAGAAACAACCTAACCATAATCCATTGATGAATGGATAAGCAAAATGTAATATATTTATCTTGTGTCAGCCCTAAGAAGTACCAGTTCATACTATAACATGGATGAACCTAGAAAATATGGTGCAAAATGAAAGACGTTAGATACAAAAAGCTATATACTGGATGATTCTATTTATATAAAATGTCCAGAAGAAACAAATCCATAAGACAGAAAAGTTAGTGATTTCCAGGGGCTTGGCCTGAGAGGAATGGGGAGTGACTCTTAATATGTGTGAGTTTCAGGAATGAAGAGACTGTTAGGGAATTAGATAATGGTGTTGCAAAACTGTGTGAATATATTAAAAACCACCAAATTAAATGCTTTAAAAGGGTGGATTCTAAGGCATGTGAACTGAATCTGAGAAAAAAAAATTCTTGGGCCCTGCCCTGTAACTACTTCTAAATCAAAATGAGATGGTGAGGTTTCAAATAATCTATATTTTAAGTTCTTTAGGAGATTCGTATGTACATTAATATTTGAGAATTGTTCCTTTAAACCATTTTTTAAAAGTCTATGTCTGATTGGTGTCCAGAATGTTCTTCTTGGCCTCTTTTTTCCCATCAAGGTTTCAGAATATATCTTTATAAGACTTCATGATAATGAATTTTTTCCTATGTATATATGGTAATTGGTACAATAATAATAAAGAATGCTGTAAGTGTTGAGCAAATTTTTAAAAAATCATAGAATGTTCAGATCACAGCACTTCATGTTCTCTGATTTCTTTTTTGATGAACCAATTCCAAGTAAAGCTTTTATTTTTTTTTTTCTTGGTCAGCAATTTCTTCTATTCTCTTCAGCACTAATTCGGAACTTCATTGGTCTGGTCTTCTAATCTCTTCAAATCTCTCTCTCTCTCTCTCTCTCTCATTCTCTTAAACTTCAATTCGTGTTGCCTTGCCTTCAGACTTTGCTGAATTTTACCTGGTTTTATCTATTTTTATTTTATTATTTCAAATACTGAAGTGTTTTTTTTTTTTTTTTTTTTTTTTTGACAAGCAGAGTTAGACGGTGAGAGAGAAAGGTCTTCCTTCCGTTGGTTCACTCCCTAAATGGCCACTACAGCCAGCGCTGTGCTGATCAGAAGCCAGGAGCCAGGTACTTCTCCTGGTCTCCCATGGGGTGCAGGGCCCAAGCACTTGGGCCATCCTCCACTGCACTCCCAGGCCACAGCAGAGAGCTGGACTGGAAGAGGTGCAACTGGGACAGAACCGGCATCCTAACTGGGACTAGAACCCAGGGTGCTGGCGCTGTAGGCGGAGGATTAGCCTAGTGAGCCACGGTGCCAGCCAAAACTGAAGTTTTTTTTTCCCTTATTTTGAGAATTTTCATTTGTTAAGTGCTGAAGACACAGAGATGATCAGGGCTGTCAAGGACTTTGTCTTTGTGGAACTTACAATCTGGAGGGAGAGATAGAAATAAAATAGGTAAAGAAACAAGATAGTGACTGTGAATATTTTCACAACTTGATTTATAAGGCAACATGGGCTTGGAATGCTTAGAGTAGAACGGTGGTCATTGAGATGGTGACGTTTTAAGCTGACATTATGAAGACAGAAATGAATCAGGCATTCAAAGAGCCTAGAGGAAAGACCCAGGCAGAGAGAGCAGCAAAGGGAAAGGTAGAAGCAGGAAAGAGCTTGCTGTGTTTTTGTTGTTGTCTTGACTGTCTAGGAACATTTGTTTTGTTTGTTTGATTGTTTTCTGAATGGAGAACTGGGTTGTGAATGGAAGAGGGAGGAGGAGGTGGAGTGGGAGTGCAGGTAGGAGGACGGATATGGTGGGGAGAATCATTATATTCCTAAAGTTGTACTTAAGAAATTTGTACTCATTAAAGAAAATGTTTCTTTGGAGAAAAGAAAGAAAAAAATGTAGTCTGTGATTGCTAGAATTTAGCTAGAAAGGGGAAGAAAATTCTAGGTTAAATTTACAGAAATTTCTAAGCTAAAGTATTGAGTTCTGTTTATTTAATTTTCAATTAAAGTAATTTCAATGACTTTTATGTTACAAGAAGTTAGATCTGCTTTGTGTTTTAAAAACGAACCCAACATCTGTGTGGAAATAGTGGTGTCCAATTTGGATTTAGAAACACAAGCTAGAAGGTTAATTAAACCCTAGATAGGCAAACTATTGCCCATGAACCAATTCTGGCTGACCACATATTTTTGTAAATAAAGTTTTTAAAACACATAAAACACAACCACAATGATTTGCATACATTTTGCCTACAACACCTTTCATGCTACAGTGACAGTACTGAACTGTTTTGACAGAAACTATATGGCCCACAAGTCAAAAATATTTATTATCTTGTCCTTTATAGAAAAAGTTTGTCAACCTCTTGTCTGGATAAGAAATTTTGAGTTGGACAAGGACAATATCAATGAATATGTGGAGAGGCTGGGAGTTCCTTTGTGTAGTTCATGAATACAACATTCAGAATATGATAACGGCTTTGATGTAAGCAATGAGATAATCAAGAATTATCCCCAACTGATGAAAATTCCTCTGTATATGGTATGCTATCTTTTCATAAAGATTTATTTATTTGAAAGTCAGACTTGGTGGGGGGAGAATCTTCCCCCTGATGGCTACAACAGCCAGGGCTGGTTCAGACTGAAGCCAAGAGCTTCTCCAGGTCTCAGGGTCCAAAGCACTTGGACCGTATTCTGGTGCTTTTCCCACACGACCAGCAGGGAGCTGGATTGAAAGTGGAGCAGCCAAGACATGAACTGGTGGGCATGGGGGATGCCAGCATTGCAGGTGGCAGCTTTACCCACCACACAGCAATTCGGGCCCCATGTTTGTAACAGTCAAGAACACAAGGAATAGTTTTGTGCAGGAACCATGTATGTGAGAGACATTACAGAGAATTAATCACAGAATCCACCTAGAGAGAGAGCTAGAAAGAATTTATGGCTTCGAATGTGTATTGAGTGCCTCTGTTTCAAGTCATTTCCTTCTTTCTTCATTACCCAACCCTTTTTATCTTCTGTAGGATCTGGCTTGGTATTTCGTATTAACATTCCATGAATCTTATATTATCCTTTCAAAATAAATGCTATTATTTGTTGTAAACATATAAGAAAAAATGGTCTCAGATAGATAATTGGTAGAGTTTTGATTTAAAAGCCTATGATCTTCTCACTCTACTGTTTTGCTTCTCAAAGAAAATCTGTGTGTTGAACATTAGTAGGATGTCAGGTGTCACTCATGTCTACCTTGCTGCTCCCTCATGTGGTGCAACCAGAGAGATATTCAGTGAAACTTCATGCAGTCTCTCAGTATCCCTAATATCCCAGTAAAGAAAATCATATCATCCATCAGTTACTGCTGTAGTTTAAATATGGGTTGTACACCTTAATTCATGCAGGAATTTAGTCTCCCAAAGTCTTATGTTAAGATAGGAAGAAAATAGAAATGTAATCTGAATATGATGTTTAGATGTGGGACCTTGGGAAGTGTTTAAATTGGATAATGCCATTAGGGATTAAATCCCCATGATTTAATAATGGGGGATTTATAAGGGAGGGAGGGAGGGAAGGAGGAAGAGAGAGAGAGAGAGAGAGAGAGAGAGAGAGAGAGAGAAATTAGTTCTTACCACAATGTTTTGAATCCCAGAGGGGTCCTCATAAGAAATTGTCTCCAAACCTAAACAAAATTACCCTCTTTTCTTTACCAGTGGTGTGCCTCAGGTGTTTTGTTATAGTAACCAAAACCAGAATAATATATTTACAAATAGCAATTTAAATAAAAAGAAGTGCACTAAAATGTTGCGAGACTCACAGAGTTTCCAGGAGCACCAGCTAGCCAGTCTTAGAAGATGCACAAAAGAATGATATCCAAACCCATGCAGCAGTACCAGGTTGGTAAAAAATCACAAATCTCCTCCACTGGTCCTGAATACCATCACTTACATTACTGTACACACTTGCAATGTTGTATAGTATGGATGCTGTCGTTATAACTACTGAAACTGCTATGCTGAAACAAGATATATGTGCTGGCACTGCCACTACTCATTGCTGGCATTACCATACCCCCTTCAAGTGAATCTCAATACTTTCTTCATTAACTGTTGAAATCTTTCAGAAGCTCCTGCTACATCTCCCTCATCATCCACTGGAATGTGGTAAAAGATCTTAGTTATAAAACACAGATTTTGTAGCAAGATAAAAAGTTCATCTTGCTTGGCATGAAGGCAGTCTGAGACAATTAAGAATATTATAATCAGGGCTGGTGCTGTGGCGTAGTGGGTAAAGCTGCCACCTGCAGTGCTTGCATCCCATATGGACACCAGTTCAAATCCTGGCTGCTCCACTTCTGACCCAGCTCTCTGCAATGGCCTGGGAAAGCAGTAGAAGATGGTCCAAACCCTTGGGCCCCTGCAACTGCATGGGAGACCCAGAAGAAGCTCCTGGCTCCTGGCTCCTGGCTTCAGATTGGCACAGCTTCAGCCGTTATGGCCAATTGGCAAGTGAACCAATGGATGGAAACCCTCTCTTTCTCTCTCCCTCTCTCCCTCTCTCCCTCTCTCTCTCTCTGACTCTGCTTCTCTGTGTAACTCTTTCAAGTAAAATAAATAAATCTTAAAAAAGAAAAAAGGAATATTATAATCAACAAAGGACGTTCACATGGTTTTCTCCAGAATTCTTTCTCAATTGGTGAGGTATTCAGATCAAGTGATCTGTTAATAACTGTCTAGACAACTGTTAACTAATAGCTTTTTAACAGCTGTGTTTATGTCATTAATCTGCAATAATACAATTATCTAAGATTTATTCTAACACTGCCATGAATCATATGTCTTTTAAAAAATATTTATCTTACTTATTTGAGAGGTTCACATAGAGACAGACTGAGATCCCATCTACTGTTCACACCATAAATACCTGTGAACCAAGACTGAATTCAAGTTTTCCACATAGGAGGTAGGAACCCAACCACTTGAGCCATCACTGCTGCTTCACAAAATGTGCCTTAGCAGGAAGCTGCCTCTTGAGCAGAACAGGTACTTGAACCAGTCATTCTGACATGGAATATGGGCATTTCAGGCATTTTCAGATGTGCATTCCAAATGCATATCTCTCATTTGATATGTTGCTTAGTGAGTAGTCAATAAGTATTTCACGTAGAAAACTATGGCAACATTAGCAATGAATTCCCTTTCAATGTATTCTACTACTATATATGCAATAAATCTTTCCTTGATTAAAGATATTTGGACTCAATTCATGCAGTCTTTTGAGAAGATACTCAAGAGGAAAAGAAATTATTGATGATTCTATGTTTCTCTTCATCTCTTTGAAGTCAAGGAGTTTGACTTTTTGCTAGTCTACTCTTTAGATAGGTATGAGGATCTTAGAAAGTATAAAAATAGTCCTGGCAACACTATTACTATTATAGTTCAAGTTGGATTCCCATCATTAGAACACATGAATGTCCTTTAATGTTATAAATTCACAAATTCTACAAAGAATTTAAATCTCTTCATTGGGCATCCTAGATTTAAAATCCACTGGGACTCAAACCACAAAGTTCTGTTAATTAATGTATTAATGTACTTATTCCACATATATTATTGATCACCAATTGGTATGAGAAGCAGGTTGTTTTCTCATCACATTTGGTTATAGGAGAAATAGACAATAATCAGAAAAAAATCCTTAAAATTATATTTTGACCTGTCTTCAGAAGATTCTTTGATAAAGGCTTATAAGTTAGAAAATAAGCTTCCACACTTCTAAGTATGGCTTATCATTAAGATTCTGAATTCTGTACTATTTATATCATTATTACTCATCTCTAACCCTTTCTTAGAGGCCATTTTCTTAGTTATAAACAGTGGTTCTTTGGTGGCTAACTAAGCTGCCTAACAGTGATAATAAAGACATAAGTATGCCACTGGGATCTTGGTTTTATATGGGCTGAGGATATGTAGTCTCTAGTAAGGAAATAGCTCTGGCTACCCACAACCCTGAAAGCTTTTAATGTGGGAGACATGACTTCAACAGGCTACCATGGCCACATCAGTACTTAAAACAAAGGCACGAGCCAAGGTCTGACCTTTGTGGTCTCTTACTTTCTTTATTATGAGCTTCTATACCACTTATGATGCTTGCTTCTTCCTCTAGTTCTAATAACTTCCACCAAAATTGGATTGATGTGGTAGCCACTCAGTATCAGTACTCACAGATACTTAGCTGCAGCCAGCATCTGTTTTCACATTTTCTAAATGAAGTTAATCTGTCAGAAACTGCCCCTGTCTACTGTCCTCATAAATAGATTTTTCAGCCTCAACACATGAGAAATTTCTATTTGCCTCTATATTTTATATTAAGCTATACAAACTTTATGAATTTCATACATCCAAATTTAGGAGAATAATGATACTTCCCACACTACTCTCCCTCCTGACTGCACTCCCACAGTTCTTCCTCCTCCCTCTCCTATTCTCATTCTTATTTTTTACAAAGATCTAGTTTCAGTTAACCTATACTCATAAGACTAACCATTCATGAAGTAAAGAGTTCAACAAAAGTAGGAAAAAAAATATTGTTCCTCAACAGTTGATACAAGGGCTGTTCAAAATCATCACATCTCAAAGTGTCAATTTCACTACTATACATCACATTTTATGTACTCTATTAGTTACCACAGATCGGGGAAAACATGGTGTTTATCTTTTTGGGACTGGCTTATTTCACTAAGTATAATGGCTTCCACTTGCATCCATTTTGTTGCAAATAACAATTTCATTTTTTTTTACTGCTGTATAGTATATGTACCATAATTTCTTTATCCAGTCAACAGTTGATAGACATCACTGTTAATTCCATATCTTAGCTATTGTGAATTCAGCTGCAATAAAAACTGCAGGTACAGATAACTCTTTCATATACTGATTGCTTTTGGCTTGGATAAATTCCCAGGAGTGGTATGGCTGAGTCATATGGTAGGTCTATAATCAGATTTCTGTGGAATCTCCATACTGCCTTCCACAGTGGTTGCACCGTTAACATTCCCACCAACAATGGTTTAGAGTATCTCTCCTCCAGCATCCTCACCAGAATTTGTTATTTATTGATTTCTGTATGAAAGCCGTTCTAAGTGGAGTGAGCTGAAACTTCATTGTGGTTTTGATTTGCATTTTCCTGTTGGCTAGTAATCCTGAGCATCTTTTCATGTGATGTTGGCCATTTGAATTTCCTCTCTTGAAAAATGCCTGTTCAACTTCTTTGCCCATTTCTTAACTGGACAGTTTGCTTTGTTGTTGTTGAGTTTCTTGAGCTCTTTATAGATTCTTGTTATTAATCCTTTATCAGTTGTATAGTTTGCAAGTAATTTTTCCCATTCAGTCAGTTGCTTCTTCACTTTGTTGAGTTTCTTTTGCAGTGCAGAAGCTTCTCAGCTTCTGGGGTCTTTTCTAAGAAGTCTTTGCATATGCCTGTGTCTTGCAGAATTTCCTCATTGGTCCCTAGTAGTTTGATGGTATTGTGTCATAGATTTAGGTATTTGATCTATTTTGAGTGGATTTTTGTGTAAGGTGTAAGGTATGGGTCTAGTTTCATACCTCTGCACATGCAAATTCAGTTTCCCCAGCACCATTTGTTAAAGAGATTATCCTTGTTCCAGGGATTGATTTTAGCTCCTTTGGCAAAAAAAGCTGGTTGTACATGCATGGAATGATTTCTGGAGTTTTTACCCTATTCCATTGGTCTAGAAGTTGGTTTTTGTGCTAATATCAGGCTGTTTTGATTATAACTGCCTTGTAGTATGTCTTGAAATCAGGCTTTGTGTTTGTTGTGTAAGATGGGTTTAGCTATTTGGAGTCTTTATTGAATAGTAATGGTGAGAGTGGGCATTCTTGTCTGCTTCCAGATCTTAGGGGGATTGTTTTCATGTTTTGTCCACTCAGTAGGATGCTGGCAATGGGTTTGTCATTATTTGCCTTGATTATGATGAGGAATATTCCTTCTATACACAGTTTTCTTAAAGTTTTCATCATGAAAGGATATTGTATTTTACCAAAAAATTTTTTGCATCTGTTGAGATAACCATTATGGTTTTTGTTTCTCAGTTGGTTACTGTGATGTATCACATTGACTGATTTGCAAATGTTGAAACATTCCTGCATACTAGGGATAAATCTCACTTGATACAGGTGAATGATCTTTCTGATGTTTTGTTGGATTAAATTAGCTAACATCTTGTAGAGGATTTTTGAATCTATGTTCATCAGGGATATTGGTCTTAGTTTTCTTTCTCTGTTGAATCTTTCTGTGGTTTAGTAATTAACATGATACAGGCTTCATAAAAGGAGTTTGGAAGGATTCCTTCCCTTTCATTTGTTTTGAATATCTTGAGAAGAATGGGAATTAGTCCTTCATAAATGTCAGCAGTGAAGCTGTCTGGTCCTAGGACCAGGTACCTTCTCTCAGAGTCCCAAATCAGATGTGATTTAAGGTCTGAATTTTCCAACAAAATGTTCATGTTCAAAAACAAAATTTTTTTGTTCAATGTCTAATTTAAGGATTTATCCATTACTGGTTAACTTATCTAACATTGAGGTTTGTGGAAAACACCTGATACTGATGAGAAAAGGAAGAATGATCTGTCTGCTGACTTACAAATATAAGACTGGAGTGCCAAATTAGAGATCCACAGTGAAAACAATGTTACTGAGATCTGTCATTGCAAAGAAATAGCTTGCCAACCTAGTTGCTTTAATCATGCCTGCAATCCAAATCTTATTATTTAACATTTTGGTAAAAGCTGAAATTATGAATTAACTCCATTCAAGCATGTTTATGAATCATAGAAACCTTAAGTGCTGTGATTAAATGTGAACTAGTATTTAGAAGATCTTCTAACTCATTATAGGTATGTATGTATGTATATTGGGGAGAATGGAAAGTAAATAGAAAAGCAGATCAAATATGTCATCTGTTTTTCTCTGATATGTTGCAGTTAATATAGAATATAAAATGTATAAGAATGAAACTGACATCTTAAGATTTGATTATTTTTCTTAATCCTTGTTTATACTCATGTAGTTTCTACTGTTTATTTGAACATTATGGTTAGTGGTACATTCAATCTGTGACTATAAAGTAAATGGAAATTATGTTATTGCAAAAAGTAAGGGAAAATGAAAAGAAAAAAGAACAAGTAATTGAAAGAAGCAAGTATGATTATTTTCTTGGACTTGCATCTGAAATACATGAAATCTGTCCTATTTATATTAATTTTTTAATGTTCTAATATGTTCGAGTGAATGTAAAAATATAATTCTATGTCCACAAAATGCTATAAATCATGTATTCTGTCTCTGAGTGCAAAGGTTGTTATGCTTTTCTTTATCATTTGATGGCCATGCTGACTAAAGCAGGAGTTGGCTTCCTCTGGCAATCCCTGCTGGTATTGAGCAAAGTTGGCTTGAACCATTCTTATGTTGCTGGACAGCATGAGTCTGGATAATGACCTAAAAGCATAACAGGATGTGGTGTAGCATGACACACTCAATCCTCTGCTGAATCAGGCTTTTTTGTTTTTCTCAGCTGTCTTCCTCTTTTCATCTGACACATGATCTGATTATTCCTTACCTCTACTCATGAAATAGGTCAAATTCGATCAATACTATAAAGATTGTGATTGTTTGTGTCCTACTTACTTCCTACTCTAAATATCATTTTAGTGGCAAGAATGGTATTTCTTCTCTAAACACTTGTGGCAAAATAAGCCCGGTGTCTTGGCTCTTTTGAACATCTTTCTCCTCTTCCTCCTCCTCCTTCTTTTTCTTCTCCCTCTGCTACCACATACCAACAAACAACAAACTAATATTTGATGATAATTACTTTATGTCAATGGAATTTTATGAATTATCCTCTTTTAACTCTACCCCAAACAACTGTTTTATCCCTTGTTTGGATAAGGGTATAGAAGCTTATGAAGTCAACTGACTTTCATGAGGTCACACAGGAAAATGGCCTGGTATTCTTCCTTGCCTAGTCTAAGGCTTGCTTTACATACACACAGGTTTGCCTGCCAAGAAGAGAGATAGATATTTGACTTTTTACAATGGCAGTGCAGGTGTGTCAGAGACATCATTGTGTATTTTCCATAATCCTGCCATCCAACACCATTTTCCTCTCTGTAGCCTCTCACCATCTCCTTGGTGTGCCATTCATTTACTCATAAAATATTTATTGAGTTTCTGCCACATGTAAAGCAATGAAAAAGGCACTGAAGATACAGCAACAAATGAGAAAAAGATGTGTGTGTATGTGTATGTGTGTGTAGAATAGAATGATTTGAGGAAGATGCCGATTAAGAATATTTGAGAAAAATCTGAAAGAAGTAAAGGAGAAATCATGTATTTCTGCAAGAAAGAATTTGAGGCAAAGAGAACAGCAAGTCCAAAGATCACAGGGCAATGAACCTACTTTGTATTTAAGAATCAGTGTGGGCCAGTGCCTTGGCTCAATAGGCTAATCCTCCACCTGCGGCGCCGGCACACCAGATTCTAGTCCCAGTCGCAGCGCCGGATTCTGTCCCGGTTGCCCCTCTTCCAGGCCAGCTCTCTGCTGTGGCCCAGGAGTGCAGTGGAGGATGGCCCAAGTGCTTGGGCCCTGCACCCCATGGGAGACCAGGAGGAAGCGCCTGGCTCCTGGCTTCAGATTGGCGCAGTGCGCTGGCCGTAGCAGCCATTGAGGGGGTGAACCAACGGAAAAAGGAAGTCCTTTCTCTCTCTCTCTCTCTCTCTTTCACTGTCTAACTCTGCCTGTCAAAAAAAAAAAAAAAATCAGTGTGACTGAGCAATATTAACAAAAAGAAGTCAGAAGCTCTAAAATTAGAGAGTTTGTGCATTGAAGGATGATGAGAACTTTGATTTTCTCTAAATGGATTACAAAACAATTTGGAGGATTTTGAACAGGAAAGTGAAATGATTCTTTTTTAAAAAACAAATTTCTGGGCCGGCGCCGTGGCTCACTAGGCTAATCCTCCACCTTGCGGCGCTGGCACACCAGGTTCTAGTCCCGGTCGGGACGCCGGATTCTGTCCTGGTTGCCCCTCTTCCAGGTCAGCTCTCTGCTGTGGCCTGGGAGTGCAGTGGAGGATGGCCCAAGTACTTGGGCCCTGCACCCTATGGGAGACCAGGATAAGCACCTGGCTCCTGCCATCGGATCAGCATGGTGCGCCAGCTGCAGCGCGCTGGCTGCGGCGGCCATTGGAGGGTGAACTAATGGCAAAAGAAGACCTTTCTCTCTGTCTCTCTCTCTCACTGTCCACTCTGCCTGTCAAAAAAAAAAAAAAAAAAAACACAAATTTCTACATGCTGTTGTAAAAAAGAATGAACAAATGAACGGAGAGAGGAAGGAAGGAAGGAAGGAAGGAAGGAAGGAAGGAAGGAAGGAAGGAAGGAAGGAAGGAAAGAAGGAAGGAAGGAAGGAAGGAAGGAAGGAAGGAAGGAAGGAAGGAAGGAAGGAAGGAAGGAAGGAAGGAAAAACCAAGACCAAGATTACAGGGAGATAAACCAAGATAGAGATCAGCGTGAAGGCTTTGTAACAGTTCAGGTGCCAGGCTATGATACCCTGGCTTACAGTAGGAGGCATGGAGCTGATTCAAAGGTGTTGGGTTGGAGTCTCTATGAAAGATGCTGCCAGCAAGACTTACTAGTAAGTGAAATGTGAGGAATGATATACATGATGAAATTAAGATGACTTGCCAGAATAAGTGGAGGTATGAAGTTGCCATCAGTGAGGTAGGGAAATTCAAGAAGAAATTAGATCGGGAATGGCTGCGGATTTAAAGTTTTGTTTTGCTAATATTAAATTTAGGGTTTCCTATTAGATCACCCAGGTAAAGATAAAAAAAAAAGTTAGATGTAGGAGCATGTAATTCAGCAGAAACTTCAGGACTTGCATTATCCAAATTTGAGATTCGTTATCGCAAGGATGTTGTTATTTACAGATAAAGAATTGAATCAGATTACTTAGGAAAATGAGTACAGAGAAAAGAAGCAAACTATTCTCTTGATAATTCACTCTAGTTGCACTACAGAATTTCCATGGAGCTTTAAAATATGTGTACTCACCAGACTTCACTATTTCCCACTGAATAAGAATCTTTGAGAACAGGGTACAGGAATACATTTCAACCAGCTTCCTTAAACAATTTATTATTTAGAAACTAACATGTGCTTAGAAGTCAGTATTATGAGCCACTGTTTGTGTTTATAATAGGAATCCATTGCTAACATTGAGAGGATACTTCATTGTAGATCAACTTCCATATAACCAAATCCAAAATCTGGTCTTCCTTTTTCTGTATTAATTTTTAAAATCATTTATTTATGGCCGGTGCCGCGGCTCACTAGGCTAATCCTCCGCCTTGCGGTGCCGGCACACCAGGTTCTAGTCCCGGTCGGGGCTCCGGATTCTGTCCCAGTTGCCCCTCTTCCAGGCCAGCTCTCTGCTGTGGCCAGGGAGTGCAGTGGAGGATGGCCCAAGTGCTTGGGCCCTGCACCCCATGGGAGACCAGGATAAGTACCTGGCTCCTGCCATAGGATCAGCGTGGTGTGCTGGCCGCAGCGCACCGGCCGCGGCGGCCATTGGAGGGTGAACCAACAGCAAAAGGAAGACCTTTCTTTCTCTCTCTCTCTCTCACTGTCCACTCTGACTGTCAAAAAATTTTATTTATTTATTTATTTGAAAGTCAGAGTTACACAGAAAGAGAAGGAGAACCAGAGTGTGGGGGGGTCTTCCATCCGCTGGTTCACCCCCCAGTTGGCTGCAACAACTGGAGCTGTGCTGATCTGAAGCCAGGAACCAGAGCTTCTTCTAGGTTTCCCACGTGAGTTCAGGGACCCAAGGACTTGGGCCATCTTCTACTGCTTTCCCAGGCCATAGCAGAGAGCTGAATTGAAAGTGGAACAGCCAGAACTTGAACTGGCACCCATATGGGATGCCAGCACTGCAGGTGGCATCTTTACCCACTAAAGCACTGTGCCTGTTCCTCAATAATCACTTTCTTAGAGAGGGATTGTCTGATTTTTCTGACTATATCAAATCCCTCCATGGCATCAGGTTAAGAAATAAACTTAAAAGTTATGGCCAGGGTCCAGCATTATAGTAGAGCAGGCAAAGCTGCCACCTGAAATGCCAGCATCCCATAGGGGACATTGGTTTGTGTCCCGGTTGCTCCATTTCTGATCCAGCTTCCTTATAACAGTCTGGAAAAAGCAACAGAAGATGGCCCAAGTATTTGGGCTCCTGCACCCATTTGGGAGACTCAGAAGACGCTCCTAGCTCCTAGCCTCAGCCTGGCCCAGTGCTGGCTGTTGGAGCCATCTGGAGAGTGAATCAGTGGATGGAAGATTTCTCTATCTCTATCTCTCTTCTTTTTCTCTGTGACCCTGTCTTTCAAGTAAAATAAATGAATCTTTAAAAAAGTTATTGCCAATATGTTTTAAAGAAAATAGAATAGAATAGAAAAATATTAATGTGGGTTGCTCATAATAAGGATAAGTATGTCATATGCTTCATTTGATATGCACTACAAAGGACAAAGGACTCAGCTTGTAATAGTTTCACATTTGTAATATTGTGTGTGTGTGTGTGTGTGTGTGTGTTTTATTTTTTCCTATGGTCTATCAAATTAGACTGTATGTTCCATGTTCCACTTTCTTTCCATTTTATCCTTATTCCTTGATCTAAGCACTCAAAGCTTATTTTGTGGAAAAGAGGGAGGAAATTAGAAGGGGTAGAAATTGATACTTGGGCAAGATAAGCTGTATTTTCATGCTTTTTAGTACAATCATAAGTAGCCTTGCAAATGCAAATTTTGTGGGTTAATCATCTTTATACTTGGAAAAAATAATGTGTCCCAGAGCTTTTACTTATTTTAATAATATTTAAAGGAACAATTAAATGGCTTTATTTACTAGTGTTAAGTGAAATGCTCACAGAATCTGAAATTAGTCTAGATTGTGTTCTTGCTCAAGATGAACTTTGCAAATTCAAGTCTTCCTATGAGTCACACTAAGATGATCTTTATCTTTTCTCTTTTGGAAATCTAGCATTCTATAAAAATTAATGAATTGGCATTTCATCCCTGGTTAGGGATGCTATTCTCTTCCCCTGTGAAGTTCCTTTACTTGCTGCTATAATCACTGTTTCCAGCGTTTTCTACTCTATTGGTTGTATTTGCTCTGTACTGACTATTAGAAACCCTAACATTCATGAGAAAAGGGAATTAATTTGCTACTTAACTGGCTATTACAGAATTAGAATTAGTTTAAATGTAACTGAATCCAGGACCCAGCTATTGTCAGTCACCAAACCTTAGTTTCTTGGCTCAGCCTTAATGGTGCTGTCATTCTCAGATTCCAACTAGCAGCAGCTTGGTTTCTGGACCTCAGTCCCTATACATCTGGGGTCCATACTGGTGAACTTCCTAGCAGAACTCTCATTTTCTTCCATTCATATCCAAATACATCCCTGAATCAATCACTGTGGTTGGAGGAATGTGATATTCTAATTGACTAAATCCAAATCTTTTACCTAGGGTGAATTCAACTTTTCAGAAAGTACATGGACTAAGAATGGGGGCCAAGTGATTCCCCTGAAGGAAGTCAATATATGGTGGCCAGCAGGAAAGCAAAGCCAAAGTGACAGCAGCAGTGTCTTCTCATACACCATGTTTTTCTTAAATTATTTCCTTTTCATTTAGGAATTGTCATATAAATGTGTCTTCACATACTATGTTTTACTACATGGCTTTTCTAATAATTCCATGCATGAGAGTCCTTCAGAAAGTTCATAAAATATGCATTCTGAAAAAAACTTTTTTTGCACTAAAATAAATATCTTTTAATTCCATTTACCATGAACTTTTAGAAGTACCTTTTTATATAACTTTCCATCTCAAGTACAAAGTAGTTTCTTTGTGAACACTATGATATAAGTTTGATTTTACCTATTAAAAATGTATTTGTTTGAGGTTCCAATATGACAGAATAGTGACAGGACAGTCCAAAATTCATAGAGCAAAATAATTAAAATAAGGATAGAAACTACACATCTGAGATGAGGCCATGGGGGATTCGCAGCAGGAAACTAAGTGAGTTCAGCAGAAATGGTCCAGGTCCCTGCCAAAAAAGCAAATAAAGAAAAAAAGCAGAGGTTCAGACTGAGAGAAGAGAGCACAGACCCCAGCGGACCAGTTGAGGGAAGAAATCATGGATCACAGAGCTGTGGATCACAGTGGCAGAGAATGTTTGGTGAACTGCTTTTGAAGTTCCACACAGGGAAAAAATAAATGAACAGTTAAGGAGATGGCACATTCCTCCCTCTCTCCCTACCCTATAGGGACCAGCAGCCTGCCAGCTGGGAGAAACCACTCCATTCCTCTGCTTGTTTTTTTTCCCCCATTTTCAGATGTAAGCAGGTGGCATGGAGCAAGGGGAAGCCCTGCCTATTGAAAGATTGTGCCTACTCACCACCATTGAGGAGCGAGCCAGGTTCTAGTAGGCGGGGGCTCCGTTCATGTGCCCACTACCCACAGATCTACAGCAGCTCATAACAGAGGAAATTGTGCTCATAGGAAAGATGCCACAAATCAAATGTGCAGGTTATTAAGCAGTGCAGACTAGTGCTGAAAACACCAGGGCGTCACATAGCTGTGAGAAGGGTAGATCACATCAACTGAGGTGAACACCCTCCTCCATCCAGATAACCAGAGGAGAGCTACAAAGCCCAGTGGAGGGCTTACCTTGGATACTTGCTCCACCCAGGAATACTGAACAGTGCAATCAGGTCACACCCAGCACACATCTCTTGGTACTCACTGAAAGTATAGACATCCCGCAAAGCCACAAAGACACAAAACAAAAATAAAAGCAACCGGAACCCCCCCCCCCAAAAAAAAAACTACACAAATCCTTCAAAAACAAAGGAAGAAACTTAAATAAGAATAAGGAAGACACTATGAGCCCCCCAAAGGAACTCTCAACACTTCAATAGTAGAAGGTGAAGATGAAGAGTTTGAGTATATGCCAGAAATTAAATTCAGAAAATTTAACATCAGATTACTTAGAAGCAACCAGAAGCAAATTTATGAACTCAATGAAAGTTTTTTCATGAAACTGAGATATTAAAGAGAATTCAGAATGAAATACTAGAAATGAAGAACTCAATAGATCAAATAAAAAATGCAGCATAAAATCTTAACAGAGTAGGGGAGACAGAAGAAATATATCATAACTAGAAGACAAATTTCTGGAAATTTCACAGTCAGACCAAAAAAAAAAAAAAAAAGAAGAAGAAATTGGAAAACTAAAAAACACCACTGGAGATCTGCAAGATACAAATAAATGCCCCAAAATATGGGTCGTAGGAGTTGCTGAAAGTGTGGCAAGAGAGAAAGGATAAGAAGGCCTTTTTAATGAAATAACTGAAAACTTCCCCAGTTTGAAGAAACAAAGGGACATCCAAGTAGAGGAAGCATGCAGGACTCCCAATAGACATGACCAGAAAAAATATTCACCATGATATATTGTACTAAAACTCTCCACAGTAAAACAAAAGAAAAGATTCTAAAATGTGCGTGAGAGAAATGCCAGATCACATTCAGAGGAACTGCAATTAGATCACAGTGGAATTCTCATCAGAAATCATATAGGCTAGGGGAGAAGGACGATATGTATTCTAAGTCGTTAGAGAAAAAAATCGAGCCATGAAGACATAGAAAACCACAACAGACCAATAACCAAGACAAAAAACTCGAATCAGTGATAAAGACCTTCCCCAAAAAAAGCCCAGGACTGGATGGCTTCACTGCTGAATTTTACCAAACATTTAAAGAAATAACTTCAATTCTTCTAAAGCCATTCAAAACAATCAAAAAGGAGGGAATCCTTCCAAATTTTTCTATGAAGCCAGCATCACCTTAATTCCTAAACCATAAAAATATACAACAGAGAAAGAGACCTACAGACCAATCTCTCTGATGAACATAGATGCAAAAATCTTCAACAAAATACTAGTCAATCGAATCCAACAGCATATCAGAAAGATCATCCACCCAGACCAAATGGGATTTATTCCTGGTGTGCAGGGATGGTTCAACATTCACAAATCAATCATGTTCTCCCTGACCTGTGATAACTAACAGAGCACATTATAGACAACATGTAGAAATGAAATGGACATTTTGAGAAGTCATGATTTTGTATGGCCCTTCTCTTGACTGTTGAGGAATGGCTTCTTATTCTGTATTTTTGTTTATCTTTTCCTTTCTCTTTTATTTTCTTTTTCTCTTTCATAAGATTCATTGAATGCTATACTTAACATAGAGTTAATCATATATGTCTAAGCAGCTCTTAGTAAAGAATAAGAGTGAGATTAAGAAAGGGAAGAGCAGAGGATGGGAGTGTGCATGGGAAGGTGGGCATAATGGGGAGAATTGCCAAGATCCTAAAGTTATAATTGTGAAATGTATGAAGTCCTCAACTGAAAAGCAATATAGTCCTACATATATTCCTACGGATTTACTTCTTTTTAAAAAAGATTTATTTATTTATTTGAAAAGCGGAGTTACAGAGAGAGAGAGAGAGAGAGAGAGTCTTCCATCTGCTGTTTCACTCCTCAAGTATCCACAACAGTTGGAGCTGGGCCAATCACAAACCAGGAGCCAAGAGCTTCTTCTGGGTCTCCCACATGGGTGCAGGGGCCCAAGCACCTGCACCATCTTCTACTGCTTTCACAGGCCATAGCAGAGAGCTGGATCAGATATGGGGCAACTGGGACATGAACGAGTGTCCACATGGAATGCCAGCACTGCAGGCAGCAGCTATACCAGCTATGCCACAGTGCCAGCCCCTGGACTTACTTCTAAGGGTACAGCTTAACAACTAGCCATAGGTCCCCCAAATCTCTTAAACTACCTGATAAAAATAGCAGCTTAAGTGTTATGAAGATCAAATGGATAGGAATAAATGGTCACTTTACTATGATCAAGTGTTAAAGTGATCACATAAATAGGACAAAGTGTTTGGAAGCAATAACAGAATTAAAAAAAGAGTGATGGCTCCCACATGGAAAAGAGTCCATATAGCAGCCTCACAGAATGCCAATCGCTTTAAGTAGTTCTCTAATCTCAGAATCAGCCCTAAAGGCATTCTAGTATGGCTGGAAAGCCCAGGGGGAGCATTTCAGGCATGGAAAGCCAAGGCACTTTGGGAAAATAATGTCCTACATAAAGGACCCTTGTGGATGAGACCCCAGTGGATAGAAATGGCAGCCAGCCAGTGCCGTGGCTCAATAGGCTAATCCTCTGCCTTGCGGCGCCAGCACACAGGGTTCTAGTCCCAGTCGGGGTGTCAGATTCTGTCCCGGTTGCCCCTCTTCCAGGCCAGCTCTCTGCTATGGCCTGGGAATGCAGTGGAGGATGGCCCAAGTGCTTGGGCCCTGCACCCCATAGGAGACCAGGAGAAGCACCTGGCTCCTGGCTTTGGATCAGCGCAATGCTCTGGCCACCACGCGCTGGCCACGGTGGCCATTGGAGGGTGAACCAACGGCAAAAAGGAAGACCTTTCTCTCTGTCTCTCTCTCTCACTGTCCACTCTGCCTGGAAAAAAAAAAGAAAGAAAGAAATGGCAGCCAAAGAAGGATGTACTTTTCTCTGAAGGGAGGAGAGAACTTCTATGTTGCTTATGGTCATGTCTAAATACTGACAGAGACTGTGGATTCAAAAGATTTACATAGTCTAGGCAGCTCATGTGAAGAGTTTCAGGTGATCATACAGAAGAGTGTCATACATAAGAGTGTTGTTTGCTAAATAAACAACAAGAATCACTGTGCACTGACTTGCCTTGCAGGACCTCTCTCCTCAGAGTTGTATCATGAGACTTAATAGTAAAACTTATTCTCAAGAATCACATCCATTTAGTGTATTAAATGAAGGATAATACTATGTCTCATAAGTTAATGTTATGTCTAAGAGCTCAAAACAGGTGTACCATCCTTGGGTTCTTCTTTAAAGACAAGTAACTTTCTAATAGGAAAGAAGGAGGAAGAAAGAAGGAAAAGAAGGAGAAAAAAGTGAAATCACCTTTGAGAAGCAATAACATAGGACAGCCCTTGTCTAGACAGTTGATGAACAGTTCTCATAGCTTTTTAAATTCCATTCTTTCTTTTGTTTCTTACTTTCTATTTTTCTTCCTTTCTTGGACTAAATAGGAGAAGGAGGAGAAAGCGGGGAAGAAGGTGGGAGGGTGGGTATGGTAGGAAGAATTACTAGTTCATAATGTTGTGTTTATGAGATACATACAAATAAAAATAAATAAATGTATTTATTTATGTATTTATTTATTTAGAGAATCTCCTTTCAGAATCTCCCTAAGTGGCCACAACAGCCAGGGCTGTGCCTATAGAAGCTGTGAGCTGGGAACTCAATCTGTATATCTCACATGGTGACAGGGACTCAACTTTTTGAGCCCTTACCTGCTGTCTCCCAGGGTGCACATTAGTAATAAGCTGGAATTTGGAGAAGAGTTGGAACTTGAACCCAGGAATCCTTATATAAGATGCAGGCATCCCATGTGGCAGCTTAACCATGCTGCCAAACACCCGTCGCTGGGTTATACCTTTTATGGAGGTGGAATACTGATTTCTCCAGGCAAACCTCCTCCCTAGTGAAATAAGACAGTCCCCCAAACACAAACGTCATATGCTTTCTATGATATGTGGTAGTTTATATAGAATACAAAAAATACTTCAATGTATAGGAACCAAACTGACATCTTATGATTTGGTTATTGTTTACAGCTCTTGTCTTATTCCTGTGGAACAGTGGTCTTTCTTCATTTTACTTGTTGAACATTATGGTTAATGGTACATTAAGCCTGTGACTATAAAGTAAATTGAAGGTATGTTGTTGGAAAAAATTAAAGGAAAATAAAGAAAGTCAAGAGGGGGATTGAAGGAGGGAAGGAAGGAGGGAAGTATGATTGCCTTCTTAGGATTCTATCTATGGAATACATGAAATCTGTTTTCTTCATATTAATAAAAATGTTTTTTTTAAAAAAGGAGACACAGAAAGACTTCCAGTTCAATCCCTACCTCTTATTTATTTTCTTGGGAATTGTATAATATTTTAGGTTATGAATAAAATTTAACTTAAATTTAATTTAATGATGTCTCTGGGGTAAAGAGGAGTTAGTCTGATAGAGGAGGGAGAAAAGAGAAGAATGTAAAGAAGAGTAAGAAGAGAAAGAGCTTAATTTCCCAGAAATGATACATATCTCATTACTGACTCATGTTATTTTCATCAAAACATACTTTTCAAAAATAAATTAAAAGTACCATCCATATTTATAGTGGAAAAGAGTCAAGAATTTGTTTAACACATTAATGAGGGAAACGGAAGGTTGATAATAGCTGATTCAAAGGAAGAGAGAAGTGTGTGTGTGTGTGTGTGTGTGTTTTCTGTGGAACAAAGAATTCTGGGACAAAGTTGCAAAACCAAATAAAAATTGATTAGTACCCTATAGGATAATAGAAATGTAACATTTGAGATTATCTTTTGCATGCAGCAGAAATAATTTAAATCACTAATGAACAACATATCAATTCTTAAGAAGTTAACATCTAACTTTACAAAGTCTGAACATAATAAATAGAATAAACAAAATTATATCTCTGGAGAGAAAGATTTGATTTATTTGGGCTTGTTAGATGATACTATGGTATGGCTTTGAAAAGTTATGCAGGAGTTGGTGTTTAGCATGGTGATAAGACACTTGCCTCTCACATTGGAGCACTTTGGTTCAACTCTTGGCCTCTGATGACAGCTTCCTGCTAATGTACACCCAAGAGGCAGAAAGTGATGGCTCAAATACCTGAGACATTGCCACTCATATGAGAAACCTAGATTGAGTTCCTGGCTTCAGGATTTGGCCTTGGCTGTTACAGGCATTTGAGGAGTGAACCAATAGTGGATGGGATTCTCTGTCTCTCAAGTGCCTAAATAAAAATTAGAGAACAAGCTCATTGAAAAATAGAATTAAAATAAGTTTGATTTAATATTTATTTAATTTTATTTGAATTGAAAGGGGGAGAGAGAGAGAGAGAGAGAAATATGAATGAATCTTCCATATATTGGTGCGCTCCCCAAGTGCACACAACCACCAAGCAATAATCTTATTTTCTTATTTACAAAATTCAGATTTTTTCTTAATGATTTAAATTACAGAAGATATTTAAGTGCTTAAGTTGGAATAGGGAAGATAAGGAAGCACTGTTTCCAGCTGTACAGAGGGAAAAGACTGGACATTTCCATACTTATATGCCGTGGGAGAGGGGCAGATTTGGAGAGGTGGTCAAGGCACAATTCCATACACTCAGCCTAACCAAACTGAAAGCACAACTTAGTAGTGGGATAGCTGATATGGGAAAGACCACCAGCAGAGGCTGATCATAAAACTGTGCACCTAGGCCGGTGCTGTGGCTCACTAGGCTAATCCTCCACCTAGCGGCGCCAGCACACAGGGTTCTAGTCCCAGTCGGGGTGCCAGATTCTGTCCCGGTTGCCCCTCTGCCAGGCCAGCTCTCTGCTGTGGCCAGGGAGTACAGTGGAGGATGGCCCAAGTGCTTGGGCCCTGCACCCCATGGGAGACCAGGAGAAGCACCTGGCTCCTGGCTTCGGATCAGTGCTTTGTGCCGGTCGCAGCGCGCCAGCCACGGCGGCCATTGGAGGGTGAACCAACGGCAAAGGAAGACTTTTCTCTCTGTCTCTCTCTCTCACTATCCACTCTGCCTGTTAAAAAAAAAAACAAAAACAAAAACAAAACAAAACAAAACAAAAAAAAACAAAACAAAAAAAAAAACTGTGCACCCAGCTTATTGCGGTGGTTCCTAAAGGCCTTAATCCCATAAACACACACTTTTGAGAAGGTGACTCAAGTAAATTCTGTGTGCTGACAAACCTATTTATGTTAATAAAATATAGCCCTTAATTAGTCATCAACTTCCCAGGGACTTCCCAAATCGAAGTGTAATAAATCAATAATTGTCAAATTGGAGATCATATTCAGAGAGGGGGTGGAAGCCACAGGAGTTTTACTAGAACACCCCTCTGTTTCCTTCCTAAATGACATCAATCTGTGATTTTTGAATGCATGATTTCAGAGCTTAGAAATACTGCCACCTGCTTCTTTATAGTTGAGAAATATTTTATGTACTCACTCTATTGATGGAAGCATTTGTATATATTGTCTTGGTACTTTCTGTTTCTTCTATTTCTGATGAAGCCATGGTTAGCTTGCTTGTTTCGATAAAAGGCTGGGAATTTCCACCAGGACTTCTATGAATTCAGAAGCAGATTCATGATTCTGCATGTTATTGTTGAGTTACAGTCACTGTCACTATATCTTACATGCAATATTCACCTTCCCAACCTCTGTTCTCAGAACATAAAAACTGTGGAAAGGCCTTAGCCATATCTCCTATTTGGGTTGCTGGATTCTAATAGAGGTCATCGTTGCCTTTTCAGGGATATGATAAGTGCATCAAATTGACAGCCTTCAGGAACAAATTTGTTTCTGAAATTGTGAAAATATACTATTTTTGTTAATTTTTTAAATCCTATGTTTTTAAACAATGGAATAAAATGAAAAATAAATAGAGACAATATAAAAATAGGAGTTTCTGGGGCTGGCACTGTGGCACAGAGGGTTAAGCCACCACCTGCAGTGCCTGCATCCCTTATGGGCACCAGTTCACATCCTGGCTTCTCCATTTACATTCCAGCTCCCTGCTAATGTGCCTTGAAAAGCAGCAGATGACCCAAGTGCTTGAGCCTCGGCACCCACATGAAAGACCCAGATGACGCCCAGCCTTGCCTGTTGTGGCCAGTTGAGGAGGGAGCCAGTAGAAGGAAGATCTCTCTCTCTCTCTCTCTGCCTTCCCCCGTAACTCTGACTTTCAAATAAATAAATAAATTAGTCTTTTAAAAAATTAGAAATTTCTATAGCAAATCAGGCATCCTGGGGCACAAAGATATCTTTCTATTGTGTATCTCACTCCTCATTTTCTCCAGCTTCTCATACTCATTTTCCTCCTTAATCATGGGAAAAAACTGTCTGGCTTCAAAAATATGCTGCCTGGTGTTCCACTTAAAAACACAGGCGAATAGACAATATGCTCATATCTATTTCTAGTAATTCCCACAAAAGTTCTCTTCTTCCTTCTATATTTGTATGAAAGCAATATTCTCTCTATTAATGACAGTGGACTGTGTAGAAGAGGTGAGAAAAACCAAAACACAGATATGAACACTCAGAAATGTCACTTGGCTGAAGCTATCCTGTGATCACAGAAAGAAAATGAAACAAGTTTTCTGAGAAGAGAATTTTTCATTACCATCAAGGAAGGCATGATAACTCTTCTGGGAATTACCATAAAGGAAGGCATCATTGCTGAAGGAACCTATTTCTTGTAGATTCAGCTAATGTTATATGTGGTGCAAAGCCACAACCCTTTATTCTATCTGTTTAATTTCTTGCTGCACCCAGAGCAATAAATGTATAATTTGTTTCCCTTTGAAAATGCTGATCACTTTTCTTCTGATAGTAGATAGGCTGATAGATAACTGACCATGTGTTCTTAACAAGTGACACCTTAGTATAGTATAGTGGAACTAAGAACAGTGGTCATCGGAGTAATACTCAAGACAGGTGCATGAGCAAGCCATCTTCCTCTTCATTTCACTTACCTTGTCCAAATCTCTCTACTTTTCTTCTCGCATTTCCCTGTTATCCAGATTTTTTTTTTCAGGAAAAGATTTTATCTTAGGCATTCACGGCAATGTTTTATGCACTGGGTCAAAGAGCCATTGTGTTTGACATTTTAATCCAAGTGTCTAAAGAAGAATGAAGAGTAGTTGTCTCCACAAAAGAATTTCAGACATTAGAGAGTCATTGGGGAATTTGAGGGAGAAAATAGGTGCTTTCTGATCAGAGTCTGAAATTGCAACATTTCTGCTAAGAGAAAATGTTCACTGCCTGAGCTGTAAGGGACCATAGTCCATTTTGGATAGAGCATCTGAAACTTCAACTACAGCTGCTTGTGTCTTAACTGTCTTTCAGTCTTATTCTCAGGTGTAGCAGTACTGTTACACTTAAATTATATTGTGGGCTGGCATTGTGGCATAGAGGGTAAGCTGCCTCTTATGATGCCAGCATCCCATAATAGAGTGCCTGTCTCCTCTCCTTTTGATCCAACTTCCTGCTAATGCTTCTGGAAAGGCAGTGAAAGATGGACAGAATAGTTGGGCTCCTGCCCCTCACTTAGAAAACCCAAATGGAGTTCTTGGGTCTTGGCTTCAGAATGGTCCAGGCCAGGCCACTGTGGCCATTTGGGGAGTACACCAGATATTGGAAGATTTTTCCCTCTCTCTATGTCACTCTCCTTTCAAATAAATAAATCTGCAAATTATATTGCATGGTTGTATTTTGGAATTAATTTAAGTTGTTGAAAACCATTTCACTGAGATATTACTGACATGTAAAAAAATGAACATACCTAATGCATACTACTCTATAAGTTTGGAACAAGTAAACACCCATAAAGATCATAAATATGTCTATCATCTCCCTATGCTTCCTCCATCCCCATTTATTGTTAGTATCATTTTTTAAAAATTTTTTGGGGAAGTGAAAGCACTTAACATAAGATCTAATGTCTTAGCAAATTTTGAGTATACCATACAATAGTGTTAAGTTCAGGCCCTTTGCCATATGATAGGTCTTTAGAACTTATTCATCTTGAATAATTGAAACTTTCTGTCTTTTGACTATAACTTCCAGATTTTCTTTTTATCCAAGCCTCTGGCTACCACTATTATACTCTCTGTTTCTATAATTTTGGTTATTTGGGGTTCCACATATAAGTGAAGTTAAACAGTATATTTCTTTCTATATCTGGTATACCATATTACTCTAAGATGCTCCAGGTCCATCCACATTGTTGCAAATGCTCTTTGATGTCAGGTTCAAGGACACTTTTTTAAAAGACTGAATAATATTCTTTTGGATGTGGATATACATCTATATAAATTATTATGATGTTATTATTCAGATGCACATATATACACACACATACATAGACAGGTATTGTTTCAAAGTAGGATGCACAGAAGTAGGATTGTTGGATCATATGATACTTAATTTTTAAGTTTTGAAAATTATATTGGCATTTGTGAAACAATATTTGTTACTTATACTCACCTGAAAGAAACTTTGCATACTTGTGTTTTCTGTTCTCCATTTCAGAACAAGATTAAGAAGACAGGATCTAAAATATTTATAAATGAAAGCCAACTGAGTTAGAAATGAATTATAAAGGGAATCCAATCTATATATAGCACTACTGTAGGAGCATAGATGGTTTTAGCTCATATTTTGGTATGAAAGCAATTTATCTCATTTACAGAAAACAAAGGCATATGTTGAATCATGAAAACACCAACCATTTTTAGCATGCATCCTTTTTTCCAAGAAAATTTTTATTTAAGGTATACAAGCTTCATGTATTCCATATATACAGATTTAGGGACAGACATAATGATACTTCCCACCCTACCTTGCCTCCTGCCCATACTCCCACCTTTTTTTCTTCTCTCTCTCCTACTTACAATTTTATTTTTAAAAGATCTATTTTCAATTAACTTTATACTCATAATAATAACACCACATAAGAATAAGAATTACACCACATAAGAATAACAAGTAAAGGGTTCAACAAATAGTATGAAAAAAACCTGTTCCTCAAGAGTTGAGACAAGGGGTGGTAAAAATCATCGCATTTCAAGGGGTCAATTTCACATCTATAGATTACATTTTAGGAACTCTGTCAGTTATCACAGGTGAGTTAGAACATATGGTACTTGCTTTTTTGGAACTCAACTTATTGCACTAAGTATAATGGTTTCCAATTGCATCCATTTTATTATAAAAGACAGGATTTATTTTTATTTCCTGTGGTATAGTATTCCATGGGGTAAATATGCCAACATTTTTTATACAATAATCAGTTGATGGAAATCTGAGTTGATTCCTTATCTTAGCTATTGTGAATTGAGTTGCAATAAACATGGGAGAACAGATAACTCCATTTCCTTTGGGTAAATTCCCAGCAGTGGGATGGCTGAGACATATGGGAGGTCTGTCTTCAGATTTCTGAGGTATCTCCATACTGTCTTCCACAGTGGCTAGATCAACTTATATTCACACCAACATTGGATCAGAGTACCTTTTCCCCCACATCCTCATCAGCATTTGTCATTTGTTGATTTCTGTATGAGAACCATTATAACTGGAGCGAGGTGAAATCTCATTGGGGTTTTTGTTTGCTTTTCCCTGATGGCTAATGATCCTCAGTATTTTTTCAAGTGTCTGTTGGCCATTTGAATTTGCTCTATTGAAAAATGCCCGTTCAAGTTCTCTGCCCATTTCTTAACTGGATAGTTTGTGTTTTGTTTGAGTTTCTTGAACTCTTTATAGATTCTGGATATTAATTCCTTTATCAGTTGTATAGTTTGCAAATATTTTCTCCCATTCTGTCAGTTGCCTCTTCACTTTGCTGAATGTTTCTTTTGCAGTGCAGAAGCTTCTCAGCTTGTTGTAATCCTATTTTTCAACTCTGGTTTTGATTGTCTGTGCTTTTGGGGTCTTTTCCAAGAAGTTTTTGCATATGCCAATCTCTTGCAGAGTTTCCCAATGTTCTCTAATAATTTAATAGTATCAGATTGTAGATTTAGGAGTAGATTTAGACACTTTTTTGTGTCTTCTATCTTTCTTTCTTTTTTTTAAATTTCATCATGGAGATATCCTTGATATCCTTGATTAAATTTATTCCAGGGTATTTAACGGTTTTTGGTATTTAATTATTTATTTTATTCCAGGATATTTAATTATTTTTGGTATTTAATTATTTTATGAATGGGATTGAACTTAGAAGTTCTTTTTCAGCCATGGCATTGTCTGTATATATGAAGGCTATTGAATTTTGTGTGTTAATTTTATATCCTGCCACTTTATCAAACTAGTTTATGAGTTCCAATAGTCTCTCTGTGGAATCTTTTGGATCCCCTATATATAGAATCATGTTATCTGTAATTTGTATCCCTTGATTTCTTTTTCTTGCCTAATGGTTCTGGCTAAAGCTTCCAGGACCATATTGAATAGTAATAGTGAGAGTGGGCATACTTGTCTGGTTTGAAACCTTAGTGGGAATGCCTCCAATTTTCCCCATTTAATGTGATGCTGTCTTTTGGTTTGTCAGAGATTGCCTTGATTGTTTAGGGGAATGTTACTTCTAAACCTAATTTTCTTAATGTTTTCATAATGAAAGGATGTTGTATTTTATCAAATGATTTCTGCTTCTATTGAGATAATAATATTTTTTCTTCAGTTTGTTAATGTGATAATCACATTTATTGATTTGTGAATGCTGAATCATCCCTGCATGTCAGAGGTAAATTCCACTTAGTTCAGGTGTATGATCTTTCTGATGTTTGTTGCATTCATTTAGCTAGTATTTCATTGTGGATTTTTTTTATTTATTTGACAGGTAGAGATATATATAGTGAGAGAGAGAGAGAGAGAGAGAGAGAGAGAAAGCTCTTCCTTCCATTGGTTCACCCTCAAAATGGCCGCTATGGCCGGCACTGGGCTGATCCGAAGCCAGGTGCTTCTTCCTGGTCTCCCATGCGGGTGCAGGAGCCCAAGTACCTGGTCCACCCTCCACTGCCCTCCCGGGCCATAGCAGAGAGCTGGACTGGAGGAGGAGCAACCGGGACTAGAACCTGGTGCCCACGTGGGATGCTGGTGCTGCAGGCAGAGAATTAACCAAGTGAGCCATGGCGCTGGCCCTTCATTGTGGATTTTTGCATCCATGTTCATCAGGGAAATTGGTCTATAGTTCTCTTTGTCTGTTGTATCTTTTTCTGGCTTAGGAATTAAGGTGATATAGGCTTCATAGAAGGAATTTGATAGGAATTTTCCCTTTTTCAATTTTGTTTTTAAGATTTTATTTATTTATTTGAGAGGTAGAGTTACAAACAGTGAGAGGGAGAGAGAGAGAGAGAAAGGTGTTCCACCCACTGGTTTTACTCCCTAAATGGCCACAATGTCCAGAGTGAAGCCAATCCAAAGCCAGGAGCCAGGAGCTTCTTACAGGTCTCCTACACAGGTGCAGGGGCCCAAACACTTGGGCCATCTTCTACTGCTTTCCCAGGCCATAGCAGAGAGCTGGACTGGAAGAGGAGCAGCAGGAACTAGAACTAGCATCTGTCTGGGATGCCTGCACCACAGGTAGAGGATTAACCTAGTGTGTCACAGTGCTGACCCCTCAATTGTTTTTAATGACTCTAGAAGAAATGGTGTTAGTTCTTCTTTAAATGTCTGGTAGAATTCAGCAGTAAAGCTTTCAGGTCCTGGGAATTTCTTTTTGGGAGGGTCTTTATTACTAATTCAATTTCCATCTTGGCTATTGGTCTGTTTAGGTTTCCTATGTCTTCATGACTCAATTTTGGTAGATTGTATGTTTCTAGGAATCTATTCATTTCTTCTAAGCTTCCCAATTTGTTGGCATACAGCTCTTTGTAGCAATTCCTGATGATTTTTTTTTATTTCTGTGATGTCTGTTGTTACATTTCCTGTTTCTTCTCCGATTTTATTGATTTGGGTTTTTCCCTCTTTTTTTGGTTAGTTGGACCAGTGGAGTATCAATTTTGTTTATTTTTTTCAAAAAAAAAAACCAGCTTTTTGTTTCATAAGAGTATAGTTGCAGTTAATGATTCACAAATTTTAGAAACTGCAAATTATTTAATTATTACCAGAAGACATGATGTGATGGACAATATAAGGGGACTAGATTATCAGGCATAACAGCAGAAATACCATAAAAACTTCAATTTCTCTGCATACATAATTTTTAAAATATTGATTTAAATATAATATTTACAGATAATGGCATTATCAATCAGAACAAAATAGCATAAGCCTTTAGAATTATTAATCTTGAGGCACCAAATGTGAGAAAAAGGATCAACCTATCGTTATAAGATCATCTATATTTTGGATTTTTCAAATAATGTGTTTTTATTAGTTTAACAAAAAATAAGAAATTGATGCCAGATGTCTAGAAAATTATAAAGACTTGTCCTTTTAATTTTACCTGGTACATTTTTTATGTCTCAATTATATGAAGGAAGTCTAAATCACAAGTGGCTTGTCTATGTGTGGATCTAATGCAAAAGGGATCTCCAAGAAGCAAAGGAAACAGCATGATGATATTAATGGAGGCCACAGTAAGAGAGACTGGGACTGAGGGATACCAGAGTGAAATACTTGGAGAACCACTTCTTCACTCTGACCCTGAAACCCCTAGTTTGGCCACAGAGGTTTTGTGATTTGCTCTGTTAAAGGAAGCAGGTTCTCTTCCATGCTCCCTTGCTTTACATGTGAAAGAAGTATTTCAAAAAGTGTTGGGTTCCTGTTTATATTTTTGGATCAACATTTTTAGAAGAACAGTGCATACTTTAGATGAAACCAATTTTGAGCTGTGACCTCTTACATAGTTTGCCAAACCAAATTTGCTTGTAGTACAACTTCATTTTGACACCATGCACACTCAGGTCACAGATCTTATTAAGTTTACTATCAGGGATAATATTGCACCCCAGCATTCTGAACTTCAATAAAGAAAGTCCTTTTTAAAAATCTCAACTGCAAATTCCAGTATGAAAGTAATAATCCCTGGTAGGAAAGGGTCTCTGTGTCCTCTTTTTTGGTGTGAAAATCTCTGGAATGGCTCTTGACACTTCAGCCCCCCTGCACTGATTTAGAAGTTCATAATCCCAGACTTAGCAATGGACAAACTTTATCCAAATAATTTTATTTTTTATTTTTTATAGATTTTATTTATTTATTTGAGAGGTAGAGTTACAGACGGAGAGAGGGAGAGACAGAGAAGAAAGGTCTTCCATCTGATGGTTCACTCCCCAAATGGCTGCAACAGTCAGAGCTGGGCAGATCTCAAGCCAGGAGCCAGGAGCTTCTTCTGGATCTCCCATGCAGGCACAGGGGCCCAAAGACTTGGGCCATCTTCCACGGCTTTCCCAGGTTATTATCAGAGAGCTGGATCGGAAGTGAAGCAGGTGGGATACAAACCAGAGGCCATATGGAATGCCGGTGCCGCAGGCAGAGGCTTAATCTACTTTGTTCAGAGCCGGCCACCTATCCAAAGAATTTTAAACATTTGCCTATGTCTAAAATAAAAATAGCTATTCTGCACCGAATATTAATTAATTTTATTTATTGATTCTGAATGCTTATTTATCTGAATCTACTTTTTAAGATGATGAGCTCATCATCCTTATTGACTAGATAATAATGCGCACAAAAGAAAAAGTACCAAAAATGAATATTCAAATAATTAGAATTCTATTCTATAAATTCTGAATAAACTTTATAAGGTTTTATTTGTTTGAGAGAGAGAGAGAGAGAGAGAGAGAGAGAGATCTTCAATTTACTGGTTCACTTCCCACATGCCCGTAATAGCTGAGACTGGAAAACGACTGAAGCCAGGAGTCAGGAATTCCATCAAGTTCTTCCACATGGGTGTCAGGAAGCCAACTACTTGAGCCATCACCAGCTGCCTTCCAGGTTCTGCATTATCAGGAAGCTGGAAGTGGGAATGGAGCTGGAACTTGAATCCAGGTATTCCAATAGTGGATGCAGTATCCCAAGCAGTGTTCTAACTGCTGGATCAAATGCTTGCCTCCTGAGCAAATATTTTTGACTGGAAGTTCTCTTGTAGGAGTCACAAGGAGTAGAATTTTATTCCCAGAAAAATGTAAGCTGCTTGATAAGTTTCTTGCTTTTTTCTCACATGTACACATGTGAGAACTCAAAATGTGAACATTTGAAGGAATTGTGACTTTTAAAGAGAGTCAGTGTGCTGGAGCCAGTAAGTTATAGACAGAGGGTCAAATGACTTAGATGTAAATCCCAGCTCAGCACTAACCGCATGTGTAAGCTTAGCCAAGTCGCATTACGAATGACTTTTTCTTATTAGCTCTTCTCTGTTTCTGCCTGGAAGAGGATGTGTAGGATGGATCTTCCAGAAGTTAAGTAGGTTGCTCAAAGACACCATTCTGTAATTGATTGAGACAGAATTTAAACTCAAGTAGTCTAATTCCAGGGATTGATTCTCAGCCAGTAATCTTTATTACATATATATATATATATATATATATACACGCATACATGACATATTTTCTTCTTAAAACTTTTTTTCTTGTTTATTTGAGAAGTGGAGAGAGAAGGAGAGGGAGGAGAGAGCCCTTATCCACTGGTTCACTTCCCAAATATCTCCAAAAGTTGAGGATGCAGAGCTGAGAAGCAGGAATTCAATCCAAGTCTCTCAGATGTGTGTCAGAAGCCCAGTTATTTGGATAACCACCACTGCCTGCTAGGCTCCACATCAACAGGAAGCTGGAGTCAAGGAGCCAGATCTCAAACCCAGGTACTCCGACATGGGACAAGGCCAGCTTAACAGCTAGGATAAAGGCCTGCCCCTGGCTAATCAATTTTTACAGAGCTTCCAAGATAATCTTCTGGAGAAAAGAGAGTCTTCAAAAAATGGTGCAATTGGAAATCTTCATGGAATAAACTAAACCTTAAACTTTGTTCCACACTAAATATAACATTAATTGAAAATAAGTATATTTAAGCATAAAACAAAGTGTCAAAATACTGGAAGAAAATTTTTGTGATTTTGAGATAGGTAAAGATTTTGTTTAGAGAGTAACAACACTAATCATAAATGACATGGTTGGTGAATTGGACTTCATCATAATAGAAAAACTACTTTTTTTCAAACAATACTGTTAAAAAATGAAAAGGCCACAGACTGAGAAAATACATGTACCAATATACCTGATACTATTCACAATCAAATCATATAAGAACTCATGTAGCTCAATATGACAGAAAACAAATCATTCAAAACAATCATTGAGAAAGGTTTTGAGTAGTTACTTCCTTGAAGAAAGTATGTAACTTCTCAATACACACATGAACACATGCTCATGATTAGTCATAAGGAAATTTCAAATTAAAACTACAATGAGATGCCATATGACATACCTAAAATTTGAAATACAGATAATATCAACTATTGGAGAGGATGTGGATCAACTGTGGTAAACCACTTCAGAAAATTTCATCAATTTCTTGTAAGATTAAGGATACAGTGAAGCAACCCAGAATACTGCACTTCTCAGTCTTTATCCTACAGAAATAAAAACACATGTCTGCAAAAAGTATTGCACATGAATGTTCATAACAACTTTATTCAAGATAACCAAAAACTAAGCCAAAGCAGATGTGGTATGGTCTTAAAGTATGAAGCATTACTCAACCACTAGAAGAATGAGCTGCACACACATGAATGAATTTCAGGAACATTATGCTGAATGAAAGAAGTTAGACATCAGAATACATGATGGATTATGTTACTTCTATAAAATTATATATTATCTGAGAGACTTGGATTGAATTCCTGCTTCTCAGCTCTGCATCCTCAACTTTTGGAGATATTTGGGAAGTGAACCAGTGGATAAGGGCTCTCTCCTCCCTCTCTTTCTCTCTCCATTTCTCAAATAAACAAGAAAAAAAGTTTTAAGAAGAAAATATGTCATGTATGCGTATATATATATATATGTAATAAAGATTACTGGCTGAGAATCAATCCCTGGAATTATATATAAATTATATATATGTGGATCTGTGGTTACCTGGGACTGGAACAGGGTGAGTGACTGACAAGGGGCAAGGTGGAATTTTGTCAGAGCATATTAAGTATTCTATACCTTGATCGTCACTGTGGCTATGCTGTTATCTTTGTTAAGACTCATTCAATACTACACTTCAGAAAGATGTATTTATACTGTATATAAAATATGCCTGTCCTTATTTAAATAAAAGGCAGTATTGGATCTTCTAGAATTTGTCATAAATGGGGAACAAAGTGTCATCTTCATTTCAGAATTGTAGAACTTAAATCTCAAGAGTGAAGCCAATACCCCTTTTGAAGACCTGTATATTGTCCAGCCTTTATCAATTCTCATAGAGTATCTCACCAAGTTCACAGACTCAGCCACCAACAAGCAATGCTACAGAATCTCAGCTGATTCACTCCTCAGTGACCCATAAAGTACGAGACATTTTCTGCCATGTTGTTTCATCATTTGCTGTTTTCTGAGACCCAGAAGACATTAAGCCCATCTGGAATTTTCATTACAACACGTGAGGTTCAGCAAATAGTATAAAAAATTACAAAGATGACTAACACAGAGATCCCTGTTTTGGGAAGCATATTGAAATAAAGTAATTTTTAAATGTTCTTGAACTTGTCATGTTTGGAAATTAAACTACACACTTCATGAGTGAGCATGAAGCAAAAGAAAAATAAAGACTGGTTTTAAATAGTGTTTAATGACTAAACATCATTATTAAAATCAAAGAGATAAATAAATTTGCCCTAATCATAAACTATACAGTGTATGAAACAACACATAGCACCCATAAATATGGTTAATTTTTGTCTATATGTTAAATAATTTTTACTTTTTTTCTTTGACAGGCAGAGTGGACCGTGAGAGAGAGAGACAGAGAGAAAGATCTTCCTTTTGCCGTTGGTTCACCCTCCAATGGCCGCTGCGGCTGGCGCACCACGCTGAACCGATGGCAGGAGCCAGGTGCTTCTCCTGGTCTCCCATGGGGTGCAGGGCCCAAGCACTTGGGCCATCCTCCACTGCACTCCCGGGCCACAGCAGAGAACTGGCCTGGAAGAGGGGCAACCGGACAGAATCCGGTGCCCCGACCAGGACTAGAACCCAGTGTGCTGGCGCCGCAAGGCGGAGGATTAGCCTACTGGCGCCGACCAATTTTTAACTTTTAAAATAAAAAATCAAAAACCTGGAGAAATCAAAATATGTTGGTCATATATTATCTACCTCTCCCTGCCCCAACCTTAAAACATTTAAAAGCAAAAATTTTATTTGTTTGGGGTCACCATCCATTATTACTTAAAATTAACTCTACCCCAAAAAACAAAAAAGTGTATTTTTTTGAAAGATTTTTTAAACATTTATTTCAAAAGATTTATTTATTTGGAAGACAGGGTGATGGGGGTGGGGAGAGAGACAGAGAGAAAGAGAGAGAGTAATTTTCCATCTGTTAGTTCACTCCTTAATAGCCATAACATCAGGGACTACCCAGGCTGAAGTCACAAGCCAAGAGCTCCATCTGGGTCTCCCACAAGTATTTGGGTTATTTTCTTCTGTCTTCCCAAGTGCATTAGCAGAGAGCTGGATCAGAAGCAGAGATGCTGGGACTCACTAGTGCTCCCAAATGGGATGTTAGTATGGCAGAGAGTGGCTTATCCCACTGTACCACCGTGGTCCCCATAAGAGATATGCTTCTATTGTTTCTCTGGTGACTTGAAACAACTGTCAGACATTATTATATTTATCATCATTTGTTGATTTTATAATAATCTCCTAGAGTAGATAAACTCAACTACATCCAAGTTCTACAGACATATCAGACAAGCATTTTACATACGGAATACAATTTTCAGGAAGTGTTTCTTTGGATTCAAATTTTCTGAACAATTCAGGTTATATATTGCTATATTACAATTTCAAAACATACACTTTTAGGTTTGATGAATCCCTACAAATGCTGATAGGTCTTTATTCAGTACCAGCAAGGAAATGAGGGGTTGTATTGAACACCTGCCTCATCACCTTTACGTCTGTAGAAAAAGCCTTTACTTCTTCACCAAAATATTCACATTTGGCACATTTCTATCTTTAAGGAAATACTACCTTGTAAAATATAAATTTATTCTATAGGCCAAAACATAAATAAATGAATAACATGCAGTTGTATAAGCTGCTGTGACTGGGGATTGGGTTTGTTTAACTTGTAAATCCTGACATCGCCACTTATAGTGGAAATTCGAGAATAATTTTGAAAATAATCCAAAGCAGCACATTTGAAACTGACCCAGGGAAAGCACCATGTATGTTCTCAGAGTGCTCCCATTCTCCACAGGCCCCTGTAGCAAGGGGAAGGCAGGACTGGGAGAGTTTCCAGGCCCAGTGTGTGGCTGCTGTGAAGAGTCCCAGACCTCCTGGCATCTCACCCAGAAGTGTCAGCATACACAGGTTCTGGCATTTCCCTACAACTCTTCCAGAAAAAAAATGAAACCTTCCTTTTAGAACCTCTGCCTCAGAATCTAGGTTAATTTAGGGCTTTGAGTATGCCAGCCAAATTTTCTTTTTCAAAATGAAACCACAGAAGTAAGTTTGGTTTGGGGTTACTAATCCCCATAAGGAGGAAGAAGGAAGCTTAGAAAATAAAAGTTCACAGGGATTTTGGTAGGGAATACATTTAAATTTCCTTCTTTTTCTTCCTTTTTGAAATGAAAAGAAACAGTTCTACAATTCCATAAACATTTTTTACATTCAACTCTAAAACTTTTTTTAAAAAAAGTAAAATTACATAATGTGCATGTAACAATTACTTATCTACTCACCACTGAGACTGTTATAACAACATTTCATTATATTTGCTTCAGGTCTTCTTTAATTAAAAATTACACTGCAATACTGAAGTCCCGTTTACCAACCATGGGTGATTTGAAACAATTGTCAGACATTATTATATTTATCATCATTTGTTGATTTTATAATAATATCCTAGAGTAGTTAAACTCAACTATATCCAAGTTCTACAGACATATCAGACAAGCATTTTACATATGGAATACAATTTTCAGCAAGTGTTCTTTGGATTCAAATTTTCTGAACAATTCAGGTTATATATTGCTATATTACAATTTCAAAACAATACACTTTTAGGTTTGATGAATAACGCTGTCCTTTTCACTTTCCATTTCCTCCAATGTTAGTGCCATTCTCACTAAGGTTCTAAAGCTTTACTCTCTACCATCTGTGTGCTATTCATATTAAAAAAAAGTTTGATGTTTGCGTCTTTTCTTGTACTCATAACTGTATTTTAAAGACTTATCCAAGTTAACCCAATTAGATTGAGTTGTTTCATTTTAGCCTAGTATCATTGTACTACTTATCAGTGTGTCTACTGAGGGATAGAAACCATTCCACATCTGTGCTAATCTAATAGCGCTATGTAAGCATCCTTACGGGTTACTACTTCTGTACCTGCTGAGCATTTCGCTAGGCAAAACCTAGAGGTGATATTGCTGAGATCAAGTGTATATATTCAGTTTTTACTGGGTAAATATGCCCATCATCAAATGAATAGATAAATAAAATATGGTGTATAAATAAATATGTGTGTAAATAGAATATTATTCAGCTATAAAAAAGAATGAAATTCTGTTATTTGCATCAAAATGGTTGTAACTGGATAACATCATGTTGAGTGAAACAAGCTAGATACAGAAAGATTTCTCATGTTCTCCCTTATATGAGGGAGATAAAATTTTTTTAAAAAAATAAAGCAATGCCTGCTTTATCAGTTTTGTTGTTCATATGGTGTTTTGTCAAACTTTGTTTTGAATCATTTTTGGGCAGATTATTGGGTGATATATACTACTTTAGTTTCCTGATCTGTGACTACCTTGACATTTGCTGTTTATGTGTGAAGATGACATTTTTCATTTGATTGTTGTTTATGGTCCTTGTTTGCATTCCTGCTCAACTATGGTCTTCTTGCCTTTTGTTTGTTGAACTCTTTATTGGAGTACTAAGCCTTTGACTATAATGTAAATAGAAAATACTTTATCTCAAAATTTTTAAAAATGTTAAAGTTATTACTAAACTGTTATATGAAGGTACTTACATGCACTGGGTTTTCCCTCAGCCATATCAGTGTTCATGTCCCTGCATTCTCAGTGTTGCTTGAGACACCAAATTGTCCACCATCTGGGGGTATCAAATTATATTTCATATGTTTTCATTTTGATATTCCTTGTAGCTAAGGAAACTAAGCATCTATTAGATTTCTATGAATTACCTATTTGTATTATGGTTCGCTTTTCTAACAGATTGATTATATTTTTCTTATTTGTGTGCAGCAGTTTTTAAAAAATATAACTATATTTCAGATGCTAGGTGTAGAAGAATGAGAATCATTGTATTTTAAATTCATCTATAATATATACCTAATAGAATATAATTCAGCCATAAAAAAAGACAAAATCTTATCCTTTGCAACAATATGGATGAACCTGGAGGACATTATATTGAGTTAAATAAGCCAGGTGCAGAAAGACAGATGTCTCTTGATCTCGTTCATTTGTGGAACTTAAACGTGTCAGTCACATAGAGGTAGAGAAGAGGACAGTGATTACCAGAAGCTGTAAAGAATATGGAGGAGAGGGATGAGGAAATGTAGTCAATGCATGCAAAGCTATAATTAGATAGGAGGAGTAAATTCTGGTGTGCTGTTGCACAATAAGTTGACTAAACAAAGGGACTTCAAAAAGTTTGTGGGGAAGGCAGACTCTTAGCCTAGTGGTTAACATGTTATTTAAGACACCCCATTACATATTGAAGCAGCTGGATTCAATACTTGGCTCAGCTCTTGATTCCAACTTCCTGCTAATGCAGACTGTGTGAGGTACAGATGATAGTTCCAGTAATTGGATCCCTGCCACCCACGTTGGAGACTGGATTGAGTTCCTGGCTCCCAACTCCAGTTCCAGCCCATCTGAGCCTTAGGGGGCACTTGGGGAGCGAGTTGCAGAATGGGATGTCTGCCTTCCTTCCTTCCTTCCTTCCTTCCTTCCTTCCTTCCTTTTTCTCTCTTTCTTTCTCTCTCCCTTCCTTCCTTCCTTCCTTCCTTCCTTCCTTCCTTCCTTCCTTCCTTCCTTCCTTTCTTTCTTTCTTTCCTTCTTTCCTTCTTTCCTCCTTTCTTTTGCTCTCTCCCCTCTCCCTCCCTCCCTTTCAAATACAAATAAATAAACCTTTAAAATTCCCACATAGTTGTTTTTATATTATGCACTATTACAAACTTTTTATTTATTTATTTTTTATTTTTTTATTTTTTGACAGGCAGAGTGGACAGTGAGAGAGAGACAGATTGAAAGGTCTTCCTTTGCCATTGGTTCACCCTCCAATGGCCACCGCGGCCGGCGCGCTGCGGCTGGCACAACGTGCTGATCCGGAGCCAGGAGCCAGGTGCTTATCCTGGTCTCCCATGGGGTGCAGGGCCCAAGCACTTGGGCCATCCTCCACTGCCCTCCCGGGCCACAGCAGAGAGCTGGCCTGGAAGAGGGGCAACCGGGACAGAATCCGGTGCCCCGACCGGGACTAGAACCTGGTGTGCCAGCGCCGCAAGGTGGAGGATTAGCCTAGTGAGCTGTGGCACCGGCTATATTACAAACTTTTTGAAGTCCCTTCTTGATATTTTGTACATTTCAAATAGGTAAAAGGGAATTTTGAATATTTAGCCACAACAAATGCTTGAGATGACAAAGATACAGAAAATAAAGTTAAGTAAACTCTCCATGTGTATGCTAGCTACATAATATTGTCTACTTATAAATAGCTTTGGTTCCTCATCACAACAGCAAAATAATGTGTTGTGGTCATTCACTCAAAAAATATTTTATTTTATAATAATTTTAGATTTACAGAAGAGTTGGAAAGATCATATAGATTGTTCAGATCATGCATAGGAATTAAATTTACTTGGTAGATGGTGCAATTATCCTTAACACAATATTAATTGTCTAGAAAGATAAATTCCTTGGAAGATATTCAGCAGTTATTTTTATTCTAAGTGTTAAGAGAGATAATATAGACAAAGGTAAGTGAATTTTCCATTATTTCTACATTCTGTTTGTTAACTGAAGCCCCCCAAAACTTACACGAATTAAAATCACATAATTGTTATTTCTGGGCATTAGTGTAATAAAACTTCTAATTTGTTCCAAAAAAATTTATAGAAATGCATGTATCTGCTGTCTTGTGTTTGTATTAATGTAAAATCACAAAAATCAACTAAGGAACTCAGATGAAACTATCCAAGCTAGCGATAAATATTAACACAATCAACACAGATACTAGAATGCATCAGAAAAGTTTTTAACAATGTACCTGGAAACTCCAAAAATAGTAAATGTATGGGACACATAATTTGTAATATTTTCTAATATTCATAAAAACTAATTTAAAAAGGCTTCTGCAATTTATCAATGAGTAATTTTATTAAAAATGTGCTTATATTTCTATACTTTCAAATATTAGTTTGGATAATGATAAATTATGTAAGCAAATGTAAGAACTGTAGAACAATTTTAGCCATTTCCAATTTTGTTTAAAATCCAAAATCACCCACTGATTAAAATATTATACTTCCAACTTATTTTTAAATATTTGTAAGGGGTATAAAAGCAACATCCCTCAACACAATCAAGGCAATTTATGACAAACCCATGGCCGGCATCCTATTGACTAAAGAAAACCTGGAAGCATCCCCAAGCAAGGATGTCCACTGTCACCATTGCTATTTAATATACTCCTGGAAGTTTAAGCCAGAGCCATTAGGCAAGAAAAAGAATTTAAAGGAATACAAATCATAAAGGAGAAAGTCAAATTATCCAAATAATCCAGATGACATGGATTTTATATTTAGGGGACCCAAAAGACTCCACTAAAAGACTATTGTAACTCATAAAAGAGTTTGGTACAGTGGAAGATATAAAATCAGCACAGAAGAATCTTTGGTATATATAGTCAATGTTATGGCTGAGAAACAACTTTTAAGATCAGTCCCATTCATAATAGCTTCAAAAAGAATTAAATACATTGGAATAAATTTAGCCAAGGATGTCAAAGACCTGTATGATGAAAATTACAGAATGCTAAAGAAATAGAAGAAGACATTAAAAAAAGGAAAAATCTTCCATGTTCGTGGATTGAAAGAATCAACAGCATCAAAATGCCACATTACCAAAAGCAATTTACAGCTGCAGTGTGATCCCAGTCAAAATACCAAGAACATTCTTTGCAGATCTGGAAAGAATGATGATACAACTCATACAGAAACACAAGAGACTCTGAATAGCTAAAGCAATCTTATACAACAAACACAAAGCTGAAGGCATCACAATACCTGATTTCAAGACATACTACAGGGCAGTTATAATCAAAACATCCTGGTACTGACACAAAAACAGACTATAGACCAATGGAACATAATAGAAACTCCAGAAATCAAGTCAAACATCTACAACCAACTTAGCTTTTACAGAGGAGCTAAAGCCAATCCTTGGATCAGGACAGTTATTGCCAACAAATGGTGCTGAAGGACTTGATCTCTGCATGCAGAAGTGTGAAGCAGGACCTGTACCTGACACCTTACACAAAAATCCACTCAAAATGGTTCAAGACTTAAACCTATGACCAGATACCATCAAATTACCAGAGAACATTGGAGAAACTCTGCAAGACATTGACATAGGCAAAGACTTCATGGAAAAGACCCCAGAAACACAGGCAATCAAAGCCAAAATTGACAAATGGGATTACCTCAAGCTGAGAAGCTTCTGCACTGCACAAGAAACACTCAGCAAAGTGAAGAGGCAACTGACAGAATGGAAGAAATGATTTGCAAACTACACAACTGATAAAGAATTAATAACAAGAATCTATAAAGAGCTCAAGGAACCCAACAATAACACAACAAATAATCTGGTTAATAAATAGGCAAAGGACTTGAACAGGCATTTTTTTCAAGAGAGGAAATTCAAATGGCCAACAGCCACTTGAAAAAAAATCTCAATATCACAAGCCACTAGGGAAATGCAAACCAAAGCCACAAGGAGGCTTCATCTCATCCCAGTTAGAATGGCTCTCATACAGAAATCACCAAACAACAATTACTGGTGAGGGTGTGGGGGGAAAGGTACCCTAATCCACTGTTGGTAGGAATGTAAACTGGTGCAGCCACTGTGAAAGACAGTATGGAGATACCTCAGAAATCTGAATATAGACCTACCACATGACCCAGCCATCCCACTCCTGGGAATTTACCTAAACCAAAACAAATCAGCATATGAAAGAGTTAACTGTACCCCCATGTCCATTATAATACAATTCACAATAGCTGAGATATGGAATCAGCCCAGATGTCTATCAATTGTTGACTGGATAAATAAACTGTGGTATATATACACTATGGACTATTATTCAGCTGTAAAAAAATAAAATCCTGTTTTTGAAACAAGATGGTCAAAACTGGAAACCATTATACTTAGTGAAATAAGCTAGTCCTAAAAGACAGACATCATATATTTTCCCTGATCAGAGGTAACTAATGGTGTACCTAAAATGTAATATTAAGGAGTGAAGTGCACATTTTGAGGAGATGATTTTTTATAGCCCTCATCTCTTCTGTTAAAATATAGTGGTATTTTTTCTTCATACTATTTGTTGAACTCTTTTGCTTAGTGTAGGGTTAATTATATGATCATTAAGTGAACTTAAAATAGATCTTTTTAAAAATTAAGAGTGGAAATGTGAGAGGAAGGAGGAAGAAGAATTGGAACTTGGGAGGGAGAGAGGATAGAGGGGGAAGTATCACTATGTTACTAACTCTGTATATATGAAATACATAAATCTGGTGAACAAGACCCCAGCAGATGGAACGGGCCATCAGGAAGAGAGGCGCCTTTCTCTGAAGGAAGGAAGGAACCTCCACTGTGATACGGCCTTGACTAAACAAGTTCAGAGTCGGTGAACTCAAGGGGCTTCCATAGCCTAGACAGCTCATAGGAAGAGTCTCGGGTGATTGCTGGAATCATAAATAAGAGTGCCAATTGTTAAATCAACAATGGGAGTCACTGTGTACATGCTCACCATGTAGGATCTCTGTCCTTAATGTGTTCTACTATGAAACTTAAAAACAACACTACTAGTCGAACAATATGCTGCTTTTTACATTAGCCCCTTCTAAGTCTGGCAGAGCTTTCATAGAAATGATCCCAAACTCTCTTTTTTTTGACAGGCAGAATGGACAGTGAGAGAGAGAGAGACAGAGAGAAAGGTCTTCCTTTACCGTTGGTTCACCCCCAGTGGCTGCTGCGGCTGGCGTGATGCAGCTGGCGCACTGCGCTGATCTGAAGCCAGGAGCCAGGTGCTTCCTCCTGGTCTCCCATGCGGGTGCAGGGCCCAAGGACCTGGGCCATCTTCCACTGCCCTCCCGGGCCACAGCAGAGAGCTGGCCCGGAAGAGGAGCAACTGGGACTAGAACCCTGTGTGCCCGCGCCGCAGGCAGAGGATTAGCCTAGTGAGCCGTGGTGCCGGCCAGATCCCATACTCTTATAGTCTAGCACCTAGTAGAGTGTTCAATATTGGTGTGCAGTGAATAACACTTCTTTAGTACCACTAGGAGTTCTCTAAGAAAACTGTATGCATTAATTTGAGCCCCACTGACATCACCCCTTCAGACTGCTACTTATCACTTAAAGATATGAAGTGGTAGACAACAAAAACCGACACACTGAATAGGAATTTAGCTAGTGGTTAAGACACTAACATCATACATGGCAAAGTGTCTGGATTTAGTCTGGCTCCTGATTCCAGGTTCTGGCTAACCCATACCATGGAAGCCAATGATGATGTCTCAAGTGGTTGGGTCTCTGCCATCCATGTGTAAGTCCTGGATTGAGTTCCTGGTTTCTCAGCTCAACCCTGTCCTTTGCAGGCATTTGAAGAGTGATCTTGCAGATGAGAGGTCTGTCTGTCTATTTCTCTGCCTCTCAGATAAAATATGCAAAAGCTTACACTATTGGAATTACATAAAATAATTTTATTCACTGAAACATCACGTGCTCACTGCTGTTTTTGGCCATCTATTGACAGACTTCTTTTTGTGAAGGCAGGTGATTAAATATAAAGGTCTTTCTTCTCAGAAATTAGATACATAGATAATACATGGATAGGAAGATACAGACAGGTACATGATAAATATAAATATAGTCCTCTCATGTGCTCTGATATCTAAATGTTTAAAATTTGTTACAAAGCCATTGTCTTGTGCTAACAGCTCGGGGAATATGGTGTGAAAAAGGAACAGAAGTCATAATGAGAAAAACAGAACAAACTTGGCTGCCATCTACATCAAGGTGTTCCTTGCATGCTATAAGGAACAGGTTTCCCAGAATACTCACAAAATAGAATTGCCTCCACTAATAATTCTCCTTTCTCAAGGGAAGATATCCTCTTTGATAGCTTTTAGCCAATAATCCCTACTTTAGGTTTGAAAAAAGAGCAAAAGGAAAACATAAGACCTTCTGTTTTGAAAGTTTTCTGTGATTTGCTCCTATAAATGTTGGCTTTGCCTTTGTTTGCAGAGCCATGTTTTATAAGCAATGGCACTAGAGCAAGATGCTACTGGCTCAGAAGAGCAGATTATCAGATATTCAGAAATTTTATCAACCAGAGGTAGGTGTTGGCACAGAAGTTAAGCTGTCTCTTGGGATACCTACATTCTATATGGAAGTGTCTATATGGAAGTGATACCTACATTCTATATGGAAGTTTCTGGGTTCAAGTTCTGGCTCTGCTCTCTATTCCAGCTTTCTGCTAATGCACACCACGGGAGGCAGAGGGTGATGGCTCAGTGCTTGAGTCCCTGCCACCCACAGGGAAAACCTGAATTGAGTTTCTGGCTCCCTATTTTGGCCTGACCCAGCCCTAGCTGCTGTAAGTATTTGGTGTAGGGGGTAAATCAGTACCGGGGAGATTCTCTCTCTATATCTGTCTCTCTCTCTCTTCCTCTCCTTCTCCTTTTCATTTCCTTCCCCCTCCCTCTCCTTCTCTCTTTCCCTCTCCTCTGTATTTCTCTCTCCTTTCCCACGATTAAATACATAAACAAATAAACAAATATTTTTAAGACTTTTTTTTAAATTTATTTGACAGGTAGAGTTATAGACAGTGAGAGAGAGAGAGACAGAGAGAAAGGTCTCCCTTCCGTTGGTTCACCCCCAAAATGGCCACCATGGCCAGCGCGCTGCGCTGATCCAAAGCCAGCAGCCAGGTGCTTCCTCTTGGTCTCCTATGCGGATGCAGGGCCCAAGCACTTGGGCCATCCTCCACTGCCCTCCCGGGCCACAGCAGAGAGCTGGCCCAGAAGAGGAGCAACTGGGACAGAATCCGGCGCCCCGACCAGGACTAGAACTCATTGTGCCGGCACCGCAGGCAGAGGATTAGCCTAGTGAGCCGCGGTGCCGGCCCCCCTCCCCTTTTTCTCTCACATGAATTTAGTTTAATAAGCTGCTTGCATAGCTAATCCTATCTTGACATATGACTCTTGTAGAATTAAGCCTAACTCACACATATAAAAGTACATTTTGAGCTGCACCCAAACTTGGTATCTCTGGAATTAAGACTGACACTGCCTAAATTTTATCAACCTGAGCTATTCCTCCACAAATATCCACATTCAATCCTATCCCTAAGCATATTCCATGATTCACTCTCTTCTCTCTCTCCGTATTCTATTCTTTTATACTTCAGAGGATGTTTACTTCTTATTTGAAAAAGATTTTCATTAAATGTAATATCAATAATGAAAATGCACATATTTCAAACTCACTGGGTTTTCACAAACTGAACTAGTTTTTAGACTAAGCAGCAGAACATTACCAGTACTCAGAATACTTTGTTTTATCATCACATTTTGTTTTTTAAGAGCTCTCACATTTCTGACTTCTAAAAGCATATCTGGCCTTTGTCTGTTTTCATTCTTTATATAAGTAGGATCATACAGTTTCTGGAGTTTCATGCCAAGCGCCATAAACTCAGTATAGAATTTGTGAGATTTATCCATATTCTGTGTGTAACTATAAATAATTTGTTGTCAATGTTGCTACAAGAAATAGAGTATTACATTACATGAATATATCATAATTTATTTATATATTCTATTGTTGATAGTCTTTGGATAATTTTTAATATAGGACTATCAAAAGTAGTACTTGTATGAATATTTTACTAAATGTCTGTTTAGTAATATATGGGTAGTTTTCAACCAGGTTTACCTAAGAAGGGACTTGCTGGGTAATAAATAATGCATGTCTGCTTTAGTAGATATAGCCAGCTTTCCACTATTTTATTTACACTCCAGTCAACAGTCAACAGACTTTCAGAGTTCAAGCTGTTCCACATTCTCACCAATACTTGGAATTATCCTCTTCATTTCAGTCATTATGATGGGTGTGGTCATTGTTCATCTGCATGGTTGAATTGGTACTTGTTGGTTTCTAATTGGTTTCTTACCAAACCTTTATATCTTTGTTAGTGACTGCTCTTGATTTGGTTCTGCTCTTTTGTTAAGGCCCAATCTCCCTTTGAGGCAGAAATGTTGACAATTTTGTTTTTGTTTTAAATAGAATGACAGTTATCTCTCATTCCTCTTTCAATTCTTTGCAGTATTTAATGAATAAGATGGTCACTTATTAATGCAACACCCTAGTTACGGATTAGTGATGAAAATGTTAGCAACTATAGTGACCTGAATGTGTTCTTTGGAATGAGGTGCTGCAACAATTTTTGCACTTAATGTTTTTCTGTTACTCATTTGCTCTGAGGCTTCCAAGAATACTCAGGTGTTCCAAATTCTTAGGAATTTCAAGAGTAAGTGGTTTCTCTTTCCTTACCTCATATTAACTTACCTCACCTTTCCACCCATATTCATTACAAGTTCTTTGCCACTGTAATAGAATCAGACACCATGAATACTATAAGCTTTGACATCAGAATCTTATCTCCAGAATTGAAAGATTCAAAAATATATATCTGAAATATGCTAAGTGTCCAGTTCTGTTTTTTCTTTTGGCCAGAAGCAGCAAAAACAGTAAAAACAAAACAATAAATTGATATAATAATATAGAGACATAGATAGATATATAGATATTCCTCATGATAGTACAACCTGTTTTCAGGACCCAAAATGATAATATGTACTAACAGTCCAATTACTACTGACTAAGTTCAGTAGTAATTGAACTGAACTCCTTATTTACAAAAGTCTGTGAGATATATGTACTTGGAGAGGATTTCAGCTCTCATACAGGAAGCATTATCTCAATAGGCAGACAAATGTCACTCTTTCCAACTGAAATACAAATGATTTGCAACTTTGGGAGTTCCACTTCTTCAGATTGCTTTTCTAGCAACAAGTGACTAATGGATAATGACCTTTGTATCTCTGATTTAGTACTTGGCAAAATCCCGAAATGATAGACACATATGTGGGGTCTCCTTTTTATGGAAAAGGTGACTTATGAAAAAAAACTATTTGTGGATATCAATTCCTAAAGATTTATTTGTTTATTTTATATTTGAAAGGCAGATAAAGAAAGAGAGAGATTGAGGGATGGAGAGAGAGAGAGAGAGCAAGAGAGAGAATCTTCTATATACTGGTTCACTTCCCAAATGGTTGTAACAGCCAGGACTGGACCCTGCTGAAGCCAGGCATCAGAACTCCATAAGAGTCTTGCCAGTGGTGACAGGAGTCCAAGTATTTGGGCCATAATCCACTGCCTTACCAGGTTCATTATTAGGAATCTGGATTTGAAGTAGAGGAGCCCAGTTGTAAATCAACATTCAAATCTGGAGTGCAGGCTTCCCTAACAGTGACTTAACCCACAATGCCACAATGTCAAAGCCTTTGTTTTTTGTTTTTTAAAAAAGAATTGCTATCACTTAACAATTACAGAATGGAAGACTGAAAATCTCTTTTAAGTTATATTTAAAGCCCCAACAAAAGGAACCAAAACTTTCTAAAGTGAGTTTCTAGTGAGTAGTGAGAGTATGAATAGACAATAACAGCCATCACAATGACAATATCAGTAAGACAGGCTCGTGACCTGGGCAACACATTAGCATTTCCAACAGTCATAATTCCTAAATGATATCAATGGCAGTTAGTCCCAGAACTTCCCATAGCTACTAGTTACAGTTTGTTGAATTAAATATTAATTTTTCAAATTGGCAAAAATGAAATGTCCCCAGATAATGTAGTAGAGAAAGGAGGAAAATATAGTTATAATAAAATCTTTTGTTGACCATAAAGGAATAAAATTGTAAACTTTGGCAAAAAATATTATAATCAGCAAATAGAGGGAAATTGGAGTTTCTCAGGGGTTATAAATACAAATAGAAATGTCGTATGTGAAAAAATGGAAGAGAGAAGAAGAGAGTGAAATAGTTGAATTAGTGATTATAAAAGGACGAAAGATTTGCAACAGGACCCTTCCCTTTGACCACCTCCCCAGTGAGTGGTACCTGAGATTTTTAAAGGCACAGTCTGCAATTAGCAAATTTTGAAGGATATAAAACCTTCAGAATTGCACTAGAATGGTCACAAAAGGGTGAGTACAGTCCAGGGCCTCACAGGATTCATGGAATAGATTCTGAACTCCTACAAAGCCTTGAATACACTGCTTAGCTCAGGTTTAACCAGATTCCCAAGGGCAGAAAGGCTGCAGCTAACATCTAGGTTGCAATGCTTCCTACACTAAGTTCTTACGAAGAAATGGAAGCTGTCAATGAAGACTCAGAGTTACACAGCATTTGTCAATGTCTGTGCAATTAGCACATTTGTCTGTATCTATGTCATAGAGTATGTTTGAATTCTTTAGTTTCTGGTTAATACTTAAAGAAAGGCACTGTAGCTTACTTGCACATATTGGCTGAAGCTTCCAGAACAAAGATTGACAGATGCTTGATAGTGAATTCTTGTGACATTGATCTGAGTGGGCCTGATGAGATGTGGTGTGATGGAGATGGACTTGATTGACCTTGGAAACAGAAGACTTAGTTCCAAGTTGTGACCTGAGGTAATCTTCAGGAAGTCCCTTACATTTCTGATCATACAAAGCAGGTTATTACCTTCTGCAAAGTGTTATACTAAGAGGAGAGAATATAGTTGTATCAATAAAATACCAGGCATAAGAATGCAATATGTATGCATATGGAAGTGTGTGCATATAATTTCTACATTCCAGTGTTTTAAATCTCTTACTAAATTTACAAAATATTTTCTTGTATTTAGGACAATTCCTTTTTTAGAAAGATTTATTTATTTATTTGAAAGGCAGAGTTACAGAGAGAGAATCAGAAAAAGAAAGATCTTCCATCTGCTGCTTCACTCCCCAAGTGGCCTCCAGGGCTGGAGCTGGGGAAATCCATGGCAAAGAGCCAGGATCTTCTTCCAGGTCTCCCACATGGGTGCAAGGGCGCAAGCACTTGGGTCATTTTCCACTGCTTTCTCAGAAGCATTAGTGGGAGCTGTATAGAAAGTGGAGCAACTGGGATTTGAACACTGGTGCCACAGGCTACAATTACCTGTATATCCCCCAGTGGTTATGGCCTCCTTAGACTTCTGGAGAAATACAGCAGGGCTGGAACTGATCAGCATTGCAGAATCTTGGCAAGTTTTTCAGTTCAATGTGATATTGACTTGCACCATAGAGTTAGGAAATAGTGCATTCCAAGCCTAACTCAAAGCAATAGATTTTTTTCCAAATCTTAGATGAAAATCCTTTTCTCTTTGGCAATTTTTCCCCTATATTGTCCTCCATACTTTATAACTTATATTCATTGCAATGACAGGGGAATTTTAGGAGAGATGGTGATGGTTGAGCCTCCTCAAATCATTTATTTCGTTATTGTATCTGCTTCAGATGAACTCTTAGTCCTTGTATCACAAAACAAACAATTGTGAGCAAAGGAACAGTTTCCAGGCAAACCCAGGAACTCCCACATTTTGGTCCTCAAGACTTTACTGCTTTATAAATAAAAGTTTGCCTCAAAGTCTATTACACAGGATAATATAAATAATCTTACAAATAAAATTGGAGATCTAAAATTGCATCTCTCTCACAAAACACATGGACCAAAATTAGAAATAATAAATGAATTGATCTTCATACAAATTAAACATTTTATGCATCAAAAAGTATATGAATAGAGTGAAAAGGCAACTGATAGGGTGGGAGAAAATATTTTCAAATAATGTATCTGGGAAGAGATTTACATCCAGAATATATAAAGAATTCTGAAACTCAATAACAAAAATCCTCCCAATTAAAAAGAGCCCTGAATAGACATTTGTTCAAAGAAATTATACAAATAACAAATATGTACATATAAATATGCTCAAAATAATTAATCTTCAGGTAAATTCCACATTGAAATATCAACATAAGTTCCTTCACACTTTTGTATTAAAAAATAAAATTAAAAGTCAAAATAAATATTGTGATAGTGTAAAAAAATTGTAAGTCTTGTGCACTGCTCATGAGAATGAAAAATGGTGCATCCTCCATGGAAATATATGAATGCTATTTCTTTCAAACACAGAAATAATCTTATGACTTAGTAATTCCACTTCTACATATATACATAAAAGGACTAAAAGTCAGAATTCAAACAAATATTTGTTCACCCATCTTCATAGTAGCATCATTTACAATGGCCAAAGGGTGGAAATAACACAAATGTCCTCTAGCAAGCAATTACACAAAATGTAGCATATACATACCATGGATTGTTATTCAGCATTAAAATAGTAGGGAATTCTGCTGTAAGCTACAACAAAAATAACTCTGCAGACATTGTGCTAAGCTAAACAAGCCAGTAATGAAAGAATAGATATTGCATGAATCTACTTATATTAGGAAGCAAAAGTACCTAAAGAAAAATAGACTCATGGTTATCAGAGTTTAGGAAGGAGGGGAGATGGGACAGCATTGTCTCATGGGTACAGAGCTTCAATTTGGAAAGATGAAAATAGTTATGGATATGAAGAGTGGTGATGGCTACACAATAGTGTGAATGTACTTAATTCCCTTAATTATAATCCTAAAATCATTAAATCATAAACTTTATATATATTCGACAATAGATTTTTAGAAATCTTAACACAGTAGGGAGTGGAATACATTGGATAGATACATGCATAATAAAAAAAGATATCTAGATAGATAATTTTGAATGATATAAAAACTTCCCAACTTGGATAAAAGGGACAATGAAAGACACATAAGGTAGGCTTGAATTTGGACTTATACTGGAATCCAGTCATTTTCCTTGTTTTTAGGGATAAATAAAAGATTTTTAGGCTATGTTAGAATTAGACTGGAGGTCCCTCACTACATGCAGCCCTACTTGACAGTGCGTAGCTATGTTCCATGTCCTAGAAGGAGGAATAGCTACACTTTTTTAGTGAACAAGGAGATCAAAAAGATTCTTTCAAGAAAAAAAAATAGTATTAAAAAGAAAAAAAATAGAAGTTAGAGTTCCTTTCTCAACAGGACAGAGACCTCTAAAACTTACCCATAAAATAAAATGAATATGGTGAGCCAGGAAGACAGAAAAACAAGGATAACACTAAGATTTTCTTTTCTATTCAAAATAAAGTAATATACTATACATGTTGAAATCTATAATTCATTCATGCTTTATGAGAGGATCTTGAAATATGCTTTAAAAATCTTCAAAAATACTTTTGTTAGTGGAATTAATAGGAATAAAGTGTAACTTATTTGAAAAATTTCAGAATGACCTGATCATAAAACATGTTTGGCAGGCACACACTAAGAAAAACAGAGATAATGGAAGGTAAGGGATGACTTGCTGCATCATAACAGGACTGCAGGAGGCCTGCAAAGACCTAAGCACAAATAAGTTAGTTGTCCCTTGAATCCTGTGTTTCTTTGAGGCTCCCAAAGTAAGTGTTTGGTGCAGCAGTTAAGAACCTGCTTGGGGGGCCAGCACAGTGGCTCACTTGGTTAATCCACCTGCAGCGCTGGCATCCCGTATGGGTGCCTGTTCTAGTCCTGGCTGCTCCTCTTCCAGTCCAGCTCTCTGCTGTTGCCCATGAGGGCAGTGGAGGATGGCCCAAGTGCTTGGGCCCCCGTACCCGCATGGGAGACCGAGAGGAAGCATCTGGTTCCTGGCTTCGCATCGGCGCAGCTCTGGCCATAGCGGCCATTTGGAGAGTGAACCAACGGAAGGAAGATCTTTCCCTCTGTCTCTCTCTCTCTCACTGTCTATAACTCTACCTCTCAAATAAATAAATAAATAAATAAGAAGCTGCTTGGACACAAGCATCCCACATTGGAGTGCCTGGGTTTGAGGTCTGACCTCTCTTTTGATTCCAGCATCCTGGTAATGAGCTAGCTCCGTGGGAGGTAGCAGGTGATGCTTCAAGTACTTGGGCACATGCCACCCATGTGGGAGACTTGCATTGGGTTCCAGTCTCCTGGCTTTGCCATGGCCCAGTCTCTCTTTTGCACATTGAAGTTCATTGTCTACTTGTCTGTTTCACATACCTATCTACCTTTCAAATTAATTAGCTAATTAAAAAATACATAAATCAGACTCTCGCAAGATGCATGGTGGATATATTTGAAAACACAAAGAGAATATACTTACAAAATACTCTCCCCATGAACACTAGAATATAAGTATGAAGTCCAAGAGTCATAGAGTGAGTAGCAGACAGTTAAATCATTTTGTGACATAGAACTGCTAGATAGAAGAAAGGTTTATCTTCAATGCTTGCATCATGTTTTGCAACATGTCTTTTTTGCAAAGCTACTGGAATGTTTGAAACAAACTCTGGATGGAAACTTAAGTAAATGTTTTCTCACCTTTATTTTCCATTGAGATATGATTTTGTCTGTCATTTTGCTAAATAATGTTACAAAGTCTAATAGCAACTATGTTTATTCAACTTGATTTTTATTTTTAGGAATGAAAAACATGGAGAAATCCATCTTTCTATATTCATAAATGTTGGATTTTTTTGACAGGCAGAGTTAGACAGTGAGAAAGAGAGACAGAGAGAAAGGTCTTCCTTCTGTTGATTCACCCCACAAATGGCCGCTATAGCCGGCATGCTGCACCGATCCGAAGCCAGGAGCCAGAAGCTTCCTCCTGGCCTCCCATGTGGGTGCAGGGCCCAAGGACCTGGGCCATCTTCCACTGCCTTCCCAGCCCATAGCAGAGAGCTGGACTGGAAGAGGAGCAACCGGGACAGAACCAGCACCCCAACCGGGACTAGAACCCGGACTACTTAAGTTTCCATCCAGAGTTTGTTTCAAACATTCCAGTAGCTTTGCAAAAAAGAGGATTAGCCTAGTGAGCCGTGGTGCCGGCCAAATGTTGGATATTTTTAGAAGATCTATTTATGTATTTATTTGAAAGGCAAAGCCACAGAGTGAGGTGGGGAAGGGAGAGAAGGAGAGAGAGAGCGAGAGCGAGAGCGCGCGCGCGAGAGAGAATTTTCTAACGACTGGTTCATTCCTTAAGTAGATACAACAGCCAGATCTGGACCATATCAAAACCAGGATCCAAGAACTCAATCCAGGTCTCCCACATGTGTCATGGAAACACAATTATTTGTACCATCACCACTCCTCCCAGTGTCTGCTTCAGCAGAAAGCTGGAATTAGGAGTTAGAGAAGAGAATTGACTCCAAGTACTCTGATATGGAAAGTTAAAGCCCACTGTCACAAGTTGGAGTCTTTGAACCTTATGCAATCTTATGGAAAATTCCTGATTGTCCCTTCTGCAAATCTTGCAGGGTAAAACTGACCTAGTAGTTACTCTGATGCGTTGGAAAAGTCCCTGTGTGTTGTCTGTGATTTCTACAAATTCAACTGATGGTTTCCAAGTGAAGCAATTGCTGTCCAGCTGTCTTTTAAAGTGAGTATGGAGACATTACTGATTTCTTAAACCTTCTACTATTATTGCAGAGTTAATACACTCTTAAGCAATTTTCACTTGCTGTACAACTACTGCAAGCACAGTAATTTTCCATCCTCTGAAGTTTTCTAATAAAACATGGATGTAAAAATTGTTCAATATTAATCTTATGGCTCTCATATTCTCCCTGTCTCTGCATTTTTTCATTTTTCCTTTTCTTGATTCTTTATTCAATGCTGAATCTTTAAATTGACCTCTCTGGTTGGCTTTTTAGTAGAGCATTTTTTTGGGCTGTCTCATAGTGACAGAGGAAAGAGGGAAGAAAATCATTTGACATATTTTAAAGGTGATAAAGATGAAACTGGAAAGTCAATTTTTAAGTATTCATTATTAAGATTCACTAGATTGGTACATAGGTATCAACTTGTTTCATGGCTGACATTCATCACATTAAAGATGATACTTAACACATTAAGAAATTTTGTATAAATGTGAGAATTAGTTCTTTGGCTTCATCTCCTACTGGCACAACAAAGCTCATAGAAAGAACACTTTCACTTGGTTTCATAGCCCCCATCTTCCTTAAAGAAACCCCAGAAGAATAGCATACAGAGTTCATAATTTAAAATGAGGCCAATTGTGGAATCTACTAGAAATTTCCAGCCCCCAACCTAAGCTGTTTTTACAGCAATTTGTTGTTGGTATGGCATAGCTAACCGGTAGCACTTGTTCTGTTTCATGTCAAATGCCAGTCAGACTGAGATTCTTTTCACTTCTCAAATCACGTCATGTGCCTGCCCACAGATTCCTTCCTCCCTACTGTCTAGACCATTGCCTTGTACCCTCTGTGCGGCCAACTCCTACTCACCCTTCAGACTCCAGTTCAGATTTCCTCATGAAAGTCTAGGCTGTTTAGATTAGATAACCCCTGGCTATCTGCTTTCAAGAACCCTGTAAAATTACTCATTTGTTATCTGTTTAGTAGCTTATCCAAGATATCCACAAAAGGAAGTATTTCAAAGCGGCATGGAACAAGGGACCTTGAATTTAAACAGGAGAACAAGGAAATGAAATTTAGGTGGAACTCTGGGGGAAAAGTAAAGGCCCCCACAACATGGGCCAAGAAGCAATGTAGGCAAGGAGATTCCCCTCTAAAGGGAAACAAGCTGTCATGGACTGTGAATGTCCACTTGGTTCCTGTTATATGTCACTCACCAATCTTTTTGTTAATTCTGTTAGCTGAACACTTACATGTTCATGTGCCCAGAAATTAGAAATGAAAACGTCTTTTGCCATTGATGTTGACCCATGGAGTGAACAACAGCAGCAGGTACCCAGAGTGATTATAGGGAGAAAATGGCTTACGAAAAGTAGGTCGCAATGTGAATTAACTTGTGAGGAGACAGAAAACTCTCTTCCTCATTCAAATTGTTCTGCAGCAGAATATGTCACGTTGAAGGGAAAGATGACCCTTTGGGACTCTGAATCATCTGAATACTATGAGTATAAAACCAATGAATGAAAACCGCCAAACCTGTGTTTCTCTTGCAGTCTTTAAAAGCTAAATTATTGCAAGAGTTTTCACTTAGATTGTATATTTTAAAAGGATTTATTTATCTAGTTACTTGAAAAGCAGAATTGAGAGAGAGGAGAGAATATCTTTTACCCACTGGTTCACTCTCCAAATGGCCTCCATGGCCAGGGCTGTGTAGTTATAAAGTTTTATTCATTATGTATTTTGAGTTTCTTTTCTTGAGTATATAGAACTTTAGCATTGTCAATTTTTGATAAACTGAACATATGCCAGCAAAAAATGTCTCTTGAGAAGGAGCTTTAAACTAAGCTTTCTTTGGATAAGGAATAAGCGAATTTGTCATCACAAATCATCACTAAACTAAATTCTAAGTTTGTCTTTGTGGCAAGAAGGAAATTGATCCACAATACTGGATTGAGATATAATACAACACAAACATTTTTAAAAAATAAGTAAATTTGTAAAGTACCTAGCTACATGAAAGCAGAATTATGGAGCCTGAAGACAAAAGTGGACTTAAAATACCAAAGGGCAATTGCATATGAACTAGGAGGTAGGTAAATGTGAATGAAGGCTCTAGCATCATTGGGGTTTGACTAGGAGTGCAAAGGTAAAAAATAGTAAATGGGATTTTTCTTCATTTCTGGAGTTTTGGGCCACTGTCACTTCAAGTATTGTCTCTGACCTTTTCTTTTCTCTTCTGCTTGTAAAAACTCAATTAGACAACCACAAGACCATATCATTTTTAAAATATTTGTTTGAAAGGGAATGGGGGCAGGGAAATTCCATTCACTGGTTCACTTCTGGTCCTCTTGGACCAGACCAAAGCTAGGAACTTCACCCAGTTCTCCCATATGGGTGGCACGAGCACCATCATCCCACTGCCTCCCAGGTACATCAGCAGGAAGCTGGATTGGACGCCCAGAGTAGCCACCATTCAAACCAACCCTCTGATCTGAATTGTGGGCATCCCATGCAGTGATTTCATTGGCTGCACCAGAATACCTATCCCATGCCCTGTGCCTTTTAACTTCTTTTTTCAAATTACTATCTCCAGATAAAATTATTCCATTCTACCTCATAAATATAGTTCTTCATTTTTTAAAATAGTTTTATCTGTTACAAAATACATCCATTGCATTTTAAAAAATATTTTCACTTTTTGGAGTAATGTTTGTTTGCTTTTTCAAATATGTGATCTTTAATTGTCTTTTAAAGTATGTTGGCTCTTTTGTGTCAGTTTTACTTCTTAATTACTAGTAACTGCCTTATATTATGTGCTCTTTTCCCTATTTAATAAAATTCACAGCTGTGCTAAGATGTGCACACAAATATACTAGTTAATTGAAAAGCTGAGGTCAGCTTTATTAGCAAAGTTGAATACAGTGCAGAGTTGAAAAGTTCCCAAAATTTTATGGAAGATACTAGTTTTGTCACTCATTTTTAAAAAGGAGTGCTATACCACAATAAAGATTTGTGAATTTCCATGTACCATACAAAATGCTAAGGAGACTCTTTTATGTTATTAAAATCAAGAAATAATTTTAACATAAATGAAATTTGCAATAAATTGAAACTATAAAAGACAAACACCTCATAACTTTGATTATAAATTTTATTTTAAATGTTTTATAGTTACACTTATATTTTTGAACTATCAAAAACAATAGAAGAAAATTTTAGTTATACAAAATATCATCTTCGATTTACAAAAAAATAAAACCTGGTGTTGAAAACCACAATCATTTAACTAAAATTATAAGAATCTGTGCATAATAAATGCATTTTATCCCACAAACATTACTTGGCTAACATTGCCTGGTGACTTTTTGCTGTTTTGAGACAGGGAATTCTAACTCAAGATTCTGTGCTTCAACACAGAACTACATACCAAAGCTCACAATGACAACACAAGATGAGGAATGTAAAAAACTAAGACTTTGAGTTCAATTAAAATTTCAGAAAAACAATGATTTACTTAAGATTTAAAAGGTAGTTGTTATCTGAAACACATTTTTTGCTATTGCTAGAAGCCCTGATCAGAAATTCTCTAATATAATATCATTTAATATCTAAAATAAATATAAATTCACTCTAATATCATTATAATATCCTCTGAACAATGCTTCCCATTTTCCATAAGGCAAACATTTTACTATATTTTATGCTTATGCTTAAATAAATAAATAATAAATAAGTGAATAAGTTACACTTGAAAATAATTTACATGAACATGAAAAAAATGTAAAGTGCTTCCATGTGCCCTCACAACATCCCTGTGAGGTAGGATGTTGGCTGATACATTTTCTCTTGGTTAGGGATAAAGGAGTAATCAAGACAGTTGGCTTGGAACTCATGGCCTGACCAACAGACCAGGGTTGCCAGTGGCAACAAATAACAATTCCAGTATTCTTAGCTAACTATGAATTTCAGCAAACTTGATTGTCCCATCATTTTCATGTGATGATTGAAACATCACACTTCTCACAAACCAATTCCTGACATTGAAGGCCAGGTATTCCCCTGGCCCTTGACCTCAGGTTTGTTCTTTGTACATTGTCCCATGCACTATCTAAGATATTCTTATCTTTAAAATTTATTTGTTGTTTGCTATAGGGTCAAATAATTTTCAGTATAAACATCTACTGGATAGTGCATGGGATAATGAAAAAGCAACTCACAGCTTTATAGAAATTCGGGTTTAACTGAGAATCCTACATTTTATCAGGCAGCCCTACGACAGATCCATGCAGTATTTAAAGCATTGAAGTAGACTTTTTTGAATGTTTTGGCGTCTTTACTGAGGAATTCTTGGATAGTATGGAGAATGCATTTTTTTATGACTCTTGCTGCTCAGCCCTGAAAAACATAAAATTTAATTTAATTTAAAATGGGAATATTAATAGTGTTCTAATACTCATATGAAAAAAGTTGAGTTCTTGAAAACATATGTTCTTGAAAATTCAATACTGTCTTAGACATTCATGTGTTCGAAATACCTTTTATTTCCAACTAGAAATAGAGAGATCAGATGAATTATTATCAAAAAACTCTTCTGAGGATGACAAGGGACTTTATTAATAATACTAGAACACAGGCACAAACCCAGACTTCTCTGAACAAACAGAAGGGTGTAGTCTCCCTAGTCAGGAGAACAACTAACTCTCCATTGCTGCTGGGTTTTGTTTTTAAATCAAAGAAACAAATATCTAGGAGCAAATATTGCCAACAATAGCAAGAAATTTGTGGGTTGACTTTTAGACTCTATGTCTCAGGAAAAACGAAAAAAAAAAGAGAAAAACTAACCTCTTCAAGAATATTTGCACAACCTTCTGCACCCACTTTTCCTTGGGGTCCAGGCAGAGTTCTCTTCCATCAACAAGTTTTACACTGAAATGAAAGGTCATTGAAATGAACATTTTACATTTCCATTCAAATCATGGGCCCTTAGTACAGTAGTAAAATCTAAGGCTAATACAAACATCATCTACTAATGATGGAAGTGATTATATGCAAATGTCTTGTAGACAAAGATTTTTGTTTTGATTTCTTTTGCTCACTACTTTATTTGCAGTACCGAGAACTGTCCTGGATACTACCACTTTCCTCAATTCTAGGTCTTTGCTAAAGCAAAAACCTAATTATTTATAAGTACTTACATGATTTCTGAATTTGCACAGTGAGGTCCACTCTCAATCACTCTCAATTCTTTGATAAATTTGGGATGGAAAGGTGTGGAGTGTGTCTTTATGCACTGGCATCGAAGCTCTGTACCAATCCGTGTCAGAACTGCAGCTGTGGGGAACAAAATCATTTAGAATTGATATCATCAACAGGTGCAATTCTGCTAGCTACCCTGTCTATAATGCCAATGAGTATTGGAGGAAGCAAATAGTCTGCAGAAAGCAACTCATATCTAGCAACTCCATTCCTAACATTGAAGTCCAGATGGTCTCTGAACCCTTGACCTCAATTGTCAGTCATTACTGTCAATATTGATTGACTTTCTACATAAAGAATCAGAGTTGTCTCCGTGCGAAGTTGACATCCCGTTGCTACTTTTTTCTTCCCCTAGATACTGCACATGCCTCTGGGATACTACATTGGTACCTATAATAGTCAAAGTAAGATTCACTAACATCCTCTCACAGTTTGCTCTTAAACAGAATTAGTAGAAATACACAAGTGGCACACAGATGAATTTCATCTTAGTAAAATCCTCAATGCTTATGAGAAAAGAAAAACTACATGTGCTATGAGTATTCTTACTTAATAGGCAGGAATCCCAAGAAGCTTCATAAATGTGCTTACCTTCACAAAGAGTCAGAGAGAGCAGGAAGGTTGCCAAGAGAGCCACAGCCAGCTTGGAGTTCATGTTTATTCAGGCGAAGTAGTTTCTTCCGGTTCCTTACTGGCTCTTGTCCTAGAAGCTTAGGAGCTCTGCTGTCTCTGAGGACTTGTGTGGAATGGAGCGCTCTTGCGGCTTTTTATACCAGAGAATATGTGCACCCTCATCCCTGCATTGTGTCAGAGGAAATTCCACAATATGCAACCGCACGCCTGGCCCTGAGGGCCAAAGATGAGTCACCAGACTCCCCTGGTTGGTTCTCTTTCTAATATTCAGAGTGATTGAAGCTTCCTAATCCTCAAAAGTAATTTAATACACAGATTATTAAGTACTCAAGTTTTCCTGAGAGATATAGTATTATCAAATATTACTTTTTATTGATAGATAACTTTATCATAGTGTCATGTAATGGAGTGGCAATTGTTAGAACACGGTTATTTTTTTTTTAATTTTTTTCGTGTCTTTGGGTGATTTATATGTACTGTAATAATAATGAAGCTAATCTATTCAATCATTCTTATTAGGGATGTAAGTTACAACGAGCTCTTTTCTAATTATCTTAGAGAGCTTCCAGGATCTGTTACTTCTCTCAAGGACTTTGTCACTAATTTTCAAAAACCTTGGTTTTCTAATGCTAGCAGAACAGAAGGAACTGAAATAGGTCACTTCCACAAACATTTACCAAGTCACTTTCTGAGTTATATGAGGGATCTTGAGATGGGTGAGATAGAGCTCGGTCTCATAAGAATAAATCTATATAAGGACTGATGATACTGCAGAGTAGACAGCTGGGGGCACAAGGACAGATTCTTCCAAAAGCAGTTCAAGCTGGGTGCTGAAGGACTGAGGGCTTCAATGAATGAGGGTGAACAGGAAGAGCGCATCTCCGTAAGGACGCTGTGCGAGATTCTCCAGTATCATGTCATGCTATGTTTATGCTCCTGGAAGTGGGCATTGAGGGTCTTTGGTTGGGATGGAAATGAGGTGTTATCTAATAGAAAGGTGAGCAGAGTATAGGATCAAACTCTGACTCAGCTACCTTTCCCTTGTGTTCTTTATCCAAGGAATTCAATATTAACTTCTAGCAAGTGAATGACGTGAGAAGCTTTACTGTGTCTTAAAAAGATGGTTCTATATGCTAGAGTCCTGGAAAGAAGTCTTTGCACAGAAAGATCTTCATTTCATTGGATAAGTAGTATGGAATTGACCTTAATATAGCAAATGTCTATCCCCATCTGGACAAGTACACAACTTATAAACAGTGCAGTTTGGTTTGACAAGTTGCTTCTTTCCCAGGAAGTACAATATAGTAGTGACATCGCCCACATAAGGGTGTGTGAAAGGTGAATGCCATTTTCAAATGCTTTACATAAATGCTAGACAGTTTCTGAGAAACTATGTTTCTTTTTTATCTTCCTCTCACCAACCTAAGGCTTGAAGAAAACTAGTGCCTGGGTCACATTGCCATTTATAGCAAAGCAAATGTTCATTTATATAATATAGTTGCTATTATTGCTTAGTATTCCAGAAATATAATTATCCATTTATTAATTTAACAGGTGTTTCTTATCTGCTAATGCCAGATGTTGTAGCAGATGTGAATACTACATAAATAGGATATAGTATCTGACTTCCATGAGTTTTCAGTCTAGTGTAGGAAATGGAAAATCGTACACAAGCAAGTAAACTACAGTGATGCATGTTATACTATAGGACGTTACAGGAAACTCTGGAAGCAAATGAACAGCATCTTCCTTACAGTTTTGATTAGATAAAGATTTTCTGAAGAAACAACTTCAAATCTATGACCTCTCTTGGTGATGGTAAGGAGTCAGAAAAGTCCAGTGGACTGCCTCGCTTGTGGAGATAAAGAAGTGCAAGGCAAGGAGACGGGAGAGGACAGGATCCATTGGGCTTCCTAAAATGGTCTAGCAGTTAGTACAAAACACATGGAGAGACAAGAAGAAAAAAATGGTACCAGGTGTGTAAAAAAAATCTTAGCTCTTAAAGAAAATTTCCAGTCTCTTTCCTTCAGGGAGGTTGGCATGCTCAGCAAAGACACATTGTCACACTGATGCATGAGGCACAACTGGTTCCATTCATCAGCACCAGGATCAATCACTAAAGCAGCGCCACTCAGACGTTCAGAGCTTGATGGGCAGACAAATACCCCTTGACTCCTCCCTGAAGGTTGCCTTCATATTTTCGATGAGTCCCACACACTCAGGCATTCATTTTCTTCTCCCCATATCTCCCTCCCTTCCTTCTCCCATGGGTCTCCTTTCATCCTGATATCATTCTTGCAGATTGAGGTTGCGACTTCCATTCAAAGTTGAGGCTCACATTTTCTGTTAGAATGGAGCATTTACATGGCAAGAAGTAACTCTTTTTTTCAAAAGTTGTATGTCTCTCACAATGTAACCTTCAATATCCTAGGGCTTTCTCCATCATCAGAGATGGGGATAGACAAAGACAATATGACTAAAGGGGCAATCCTATCTTGTCCCACTTGTACAAAGATAGCACTTTGAATCTACATGGTGAGTAGAAGGACTGAACAAGTTTAGGTAGGAATAGGAGCAAGAGTAATTGTCCTCTTCAAGAACATCATGCCTTAACACAGAGTAGAGTGGGGTGCAAAGTTCAACTGAAGTGCAGAGCTCTACATAAATATAAGTGATGTTTTGTCCCCCTCTGGAGCAGAATGCAGAGTTCATGGGACTTTGACAATTGAGTTATTTAAGTTCTCCCAGCTCTTGAGTCTCAAAAATCACTTAATGTTCAGAGAAGTGCATCCAGAGAACCCCATCATAATCACTGATCAAGGCTATCACCCAAGGCAGAGAGCTCAAGAAAGAATCAAGAACAAGGAAAGGATTTACTTTTCCACATTAATTCATAACTCTTTTTCTTCCACTAAACTCCCCCTTCAACAAAACACTGAGTGTCTCTTTACTGTATTAAACCAACTAAGCCCTCCACCCCATTTAAATAAATATGTTAGAGTCAGGATGAGCCTAACAAAGTTGTAATTATAAAGCAGATTATAGTCACAAAGCAGACTGTGGTGGGGAAAACTCAGACTTTGAAGCAGGATGAACTTGGCTTTCAGTCTTGTCCCCTGCTTACTAATGGAGAGATCTTGAATAAGCTGATGCCTATGCCCCTGCAATCTGAGACTCTTTCAGAGCTGCCTTTCCCAATCCTGGAAGTAGAGTCTCAGCTCATGTCTGGAATTGCTTCTCCCTTGAAGAAACTAGTTTCAGCTCAGCAACACTCTAGAGTACCTGAATAATAGACAAAATGCCACACATGTAGCAATGAGTTTGACTTGTGATGTTGTTAATGTTAATATTGATAAACACACCTGCCCGTTGACATTTTCATCAGTAAAGCCCAGAATTAGTATAAAGATGTGAAACCTGTAATTCTTTATTTTGTTGATATAACTCGATCTACTCCAGTAACCCAAGGATATTTCTAATCCATCTCCAAATTCAAATGTCACTAGTTATCAAGATGCAAAAACAGTCAGTAAAGTTGGTCTGTGTAGCTGAAAGTGCCCTACCTCTTATAGAAAAGGAATATTTTCCAAACTCTTCACAAGTTGGGGAAGCAAACAGTTAAAAGTATTAGTTTTGAACAAGATAGAGCCATAATAATTTAAATTTAAGGTTATTTATTGGTGTTGGGATGAGACCAACCTGTCGTTAAGCTCAGTACTATTAGCCAGAAAATCACAAGAAGTTTCTGAACTTCATTGGGTCTCAGTTATGTAGTTTCACAGTGAGAATTAGAGGAAACCCATGGATAATACCCTGAATAGTGTCTGAAACAGAGGAGAAGCTCAATACTACCTTTCTTCCCATCTAATCTATCCCTCATGTCATTTCATGGAGTGGGAGGAGGACATTTCTTTCAAAATCTTGCCACTCAAAAACTGAAGTTGTATTTACAGAATAGATCTTTGAAAGTTTATATATAACCATAGTTTCCTTCCATTACAGAAGCTTCATTTTTCTTCCAATAATTCAGTTGACATTCGTGTGTTATAAAAAGGTCTTATACTCTTGATATACAGAGAATTGTATATCCTTCCTAATTCTTCTCCCAAATCAATAGAGTTTGGAATTAGTAAGACAGTTTTTGGGGAAGAGCCAGATTGGGGAAAAGGCATTTATTATGAACTTAGGGAATCTAAATTCGCCCTGTCTTCAATTTTAAAAATAATCTAAATATGTGGCCGGTGGCGCAACTCACTAGGCTAATCCTCCACCTGTGGCACCGGTACCCCAGGTTCTAGTCCCGGTCGGGGCACCGGATTCTGTCCTGGTTGCCCCTCTTCCAGGCCAGCTCTCTGCTGTGGCCCGGGAGTGCAGTGGAGGATGGCCCAGGTCCTTGGGCCCTGCACCCACATGGGAGACCAGGAGGAAGCACCTAGCTCCTGGCTTCGAATTGGCGCAGCGTGCCAGCCGCAATGTGCCGGCCATAGAGGCCACTTGGGGGGTTAACCAATGGAAAAAGGAAGACCTTTCTCTCTCTCTCTCTCTCTCTCTCTCTCTCTCTCACTGTCTAACTCTGCCTGTCAAAAAATAAAAATAAATAATCTAAATATTTACTAGTAGTTATTTATTTTCTTTAAAAAATGAAAGGACGTATGTACCCATTTATTCTGAAAACATTTAGGCACTGTTTAGGCCAACGTTTATAATTAAAGATAGCTTTGAAATGGCAATGATTATATATTATGTTACCAAGATTTATGTCATGCAAAAGAAAGATCAAAGGAAATGAAATCACATGGCAGAAAAGAAAGTTGCTATCCTAGCTATAAATGTGGAGATTGATGCCCGTGTTTAATCATGTCTTGGGGAAAACACTCAACACATCAACAGTTAAGTCAGGTGACCAATGGAGGGGGTGGAAGGGGGAAGTTTCAAAACGCTGTATGAAAATGGCATGGTTTTTATAGTGACATTTTCTTTTCTCAGATGGTCCTTTTTATTTATTGTTTGTATAGACATGTGGTATTGTTCAAACTGAATTCAGATGAAACCCAGCAATTTGAAGAAAGTGGCATAAGAGGAAAAATAAGTCTTATGCTGTAATTCTTATAGTCTATTTCTTACTCTCATTCTTAAAACTTATGTGAGCTTTACCTTAAATGTGGCTTTCCCCACTTTGTCTTCAGGGATTATTAAAGTGTTTAAGAAAAAATTGACCCAAATCCAAATTCTTCATGGATGGATTATGCTAAACTAGTGAGCTCCCAGTCCATCTGTGTGCCTGTTTACTGACCTATGTCTCATCCCCTTTGCTGGAAATTCCATGAGGTCAGGGACCCTGCCTGCTTTATTGACACTGTGTGCCAGCTCTCATCCTGGTGCCTGAAAGTAACAGGTGCTCTGTAAACATTCCTTGAATGAAAGCACAAATTCCCCAGCTCTCATAACCTCTCCAAATAATAAAAGCATATCAACCAAAGAAAGTGAAAGGGCTTATCTTTGCTCTTGTTGTCTCTTGGGAACAATTCTTTTATTTAATGAAGTCAGAGGAATTTTTAATGTGGAAAGTACAGCTTTAGTTAATGTGCTAACTTAGCAGTGGTGGATAAATAGAACAGTAACCTGTATGGCCAGGCTGCAATCCCTTTCCTTGGTGAATTAACCATCAAACTCCTATAGGCACCTCTAGATCTGGCAGTAGAGGGAATATGGGGCAGATGGATAAGGAGAAAAATAAGGAGGGCCAGAAAACTCAAACATAAAGTACAGATGAGAACAACCTTTCATGTTCTTGTTACCTACAGGAGTGAAAACCAAATGCATCCAAAAATGTTAACACTGAGTATACCTTTCAACTGAAGAAACTTCCTTATGGAAGCTGTTAAAAGGCCGTGCCAATGGAAAAAGTGACAGGCAGGGGTGGTTAAATTTTAATTCTTCCACAGTTCCCTTTAGCTTCCCCAGATAGATATATAATCCAAGAATAAACTGTAAAATTGTTTTCACATAAAAGGAAAATAAAATTATAAAATAATCTGGTTCATATCTCAGTTTAGAGAAAAGAACCAAATATCAGAATCTCAAGATTTATGGTGAATAAAGATATAAAATTTCTTAGTCTACCTCTTCTTAATCTGATATTCCATTGTCTCAGATCTTCTCCCAGTTGATTTATTCTTTATCATTTTGTACACCAGCTCATCTAGGATATATCTTTCTGCACTGAGTCATGTTACTTATCAAAATTAAATCTCCCCTTTCAGTCCCTACACTATAAAACAGGAAATCACTACTCAAATGCTCCAGTGGAATTTTGCAACAGAGGAAATACTGTCCATCCCAAACCTACTGAGTGAATTTTTCATGCACTTCCTTTTCCCAAAGAGAGAGAAAGAAACCTGGAAATCACCACTGGCACAGTCTGCCACAGAGTTGAAGTCCAAAGCAAACCGGGAGGGGTGGGGTTGTGGAGCAGGTGGAAAATAGCACACCCAGCCACAAGACCAGGGCGATGACAGCACAGTCAAGAGACCTGAGGTGAAACAAAGCAGGTTCTAGATGGCCAAGGTTAGCAAGAGAAATTTGTTTCTGGATTGGAGTTGGACTCACTCAAGAGTAATTGTACTAACAGGAACTTATTACTAGCATGTCACTCTTTATTTTGTGTGATATTCACAACAACACTGCATTTTGGTTCTTTATTCCCACCTGACAGATGAGAGAAAGTCAGAGGTAAAGTAACTTGTAGACAGTCACCCAGCAGGTTGGAGGCAGAATTAAGCAGAGCCCAGAGAGTCTGTGCTGCCTCAGGAAGTTTTACTTCTATGTCTAGAGTGCCACAGACTGTTTCGAGCACATTTTTCTTCTTTCTCCCATATTCTCCTGCTGGAGAGGATCTGGAGGCACAGGGACCAGAGATGAGCACCATGGCTCTGTAGAAGGACTAATCCCTCCTCCTTTCAAGGAATTGGTGAGATGAGTGGATTTGCAGATGCAGTCCCTTCTGAGGGAGATTGGGATCCTGCTTTCTTATTCTCTGGAGTTTAGCGTACATGAACTGGATGGAAAGATGGAAATTGATCCCTGGCGACCTTGACCAGTTGTAGTGGGACAGGACACTCGCCCAACCTTCAGATTTACCACACATTTAAGAGAATTTGTGCTCATCACTGAACAATGGGCAAATTAAAACTCGTTTACAAAGTTCCCCTCAACTGAGAGGAGAAGGACGTGGGTTTAATGAAGAGCCTAGAGTAGGGGCCATGGGCATGGTGTGAGTAACCATCAGATTCCTTGCCTCACAACCGCAACACAGAAGTAGAAGGAAATGCTTCCTTTGTTCTTGCCAGACCCAAGTTCCTCTTCCTTGATTTCTTCATGCCTCACAGAAAAGTTGTGACAGTTTGACCCCCTTGTTGTGCAACAAGTAATGTGGTTGGAGTTGGGGGAAAATATTTTTAATAGGAAAGTAGACTTGCCTGATTTTCTCCAAAGCAAAAACACAAAACTTAGTGGCTATCACTTAAAAACACATGGAAAGAGATCTGACACCCCTCATCCCCATCTATTCAACAGACACAGGGCATCTGTATATCCCAAACAGTGTTCAAGATGCTTGTGGAAAATGTTAGTGTGGCACTCTACAACTGCCTACTTGCAAGGAGGGTCTTGGGTAGATCAGTGTTGCAGTGGGAAACAGAGAAGAGCAGATAAGGGGGAGAGGGGTGGCAAGCAGGTGATGAGTGAGCAGATTGTGCATTGGAGAAGCAAGGGAAGGGAGGCTGACACTGAGTGGAGAACCGAAGGACCTAGGAGCTGGCTCTGTGACTCTGTGGAAGAGAGTTCCAGGCCAAGGGACAATTTGAGTGAACAGAGTGGAGGTCCTGCCTGGTACATTTGAGAAGCAATAATGAGGCCAGTAGGGCTGCAGCAGAGACAAAGTAGCAGGGAGGGACAGAGAGGAAGAGACTACATCAGATAAGTCTTGTAGGTCATTATCTAAGGGTTTTGGTTTCCACCATTTCCATGTCTTAGGAAAATAGGACACCGGTCTGGCTGCTAGGGGAAAAGGACTTTTGCGGGGTTAGGATGAGAGGGCAAAGTAGGCTGAGCAGGGTGGTAATAGCATAGGTGGTCATGATTCTGGATAATCGAAGGTACAGAGCAAAATTATGGGGGATTCAGTATGAGCTACAAGGAAAAGAAAAAATTGTGAGTAAAATAGACATGAGGTGAGCAACCGGAAGGATGTAGTGTCCAGTAGCTTGGCCACTTGAGAGAGCATTTAAAGCCAAGTGACAGGGGCCGACACCACTGCTCACTTGGCTAATCCTCCACCTGCGGCGCCAGCTCCCAGGTTCTAGTCCCAGTTGGAGTGACGGTTTTGTTCTGGTTGCTCCTCTTCTAGTCCAGCTCTCTGCTGTGGCCCGGGAGGGCAGTGGAGGATGGCCCAAGTGCTTGGGCCCTGCACCCGCATGGGAGACCAAGAAGAAACACCTGGCTCCTGGCTTTGGATCAGCGCAGCATGCTGGCTGTGGCAGCCATTTGGGGGGTGAACCAATGGAAGGAAGACCTTTCTCTCTGTCTCTCTCTCACTAACTCTGCCTGTCAAAAAAAAAGAAAAAAAAAAAAAAGCCAAGTGGCAGGACTGCTTGACATGGGGCAACTCTTGCTAGATAGACTCTTCCAGTTGCCTCCAGAGAGGAGCCCTTCAACCAGACTAAAGTGTTGTGGGAGTCAGTGCCCCTCGTGCAAATAATCAGGAAACAGGAACAGGGTGGGGTGTGGGTCTAGCTTAAAACTGCCCGTGCTCCACTCACTTTACTACCAGGCTATTCACATGAGCTAATGCATTAATTGTCACAGGAATGTGTTGGAGCTGCTGTCTCAATCTCACCATTGAAGAAAATAGGTTCAGGCCAGTGCCGCAGCTCACTAGGCTAATCCTCCGCCTGTGGCACAGGCACCCTGGGTTCTAGTCCAGGTTGAAGTGCCAGGTACTAGTCCTGGTTGCTCCTCTTCCAGTCCAGCTCTCTGCTGTGGCCTGGGAGGGCAGTGGAGGATGGCCCAATTGCTTGGGCCCTGCACCCGCATGGGAGACCAGGAGGAAACACCTGGCTCTTGGTTTTGGATTGGCGCAGCGTGAAGGCCATAGCGGCCATTTATGGGGTGAACCAACGAAAGGAAGACCTTTCTCTCTCTCTCTCTCTCTCTCTCTCTCACACACACACACACACAGTCTAACTCTGCCTGTCAAGAAAAGAAAAAACAGGTTCAGAAACTTAAAAATCACATTCACCCAGCTAGCCAAGCAACTTGAGCCAAATCCGAGGTCAGATTCAAACTCTGGTCTGTTGGGTTGAAAGTCTGGGCTCTTTCTCCTCTGCAGAATGAAGGCCACCCATCGAGTGATCGTGTCCTGGGGACCCAAGACAGGAAAACCCACTCACCAAGATTGTTTTAAGCTTGAAAAATAAGGTTATGAGAGCATTAGAGAAAAATTCTGATTGGTCTGATGTTCTGCTTAACACAGTGAAATAGGCTCAGTTGGCAACATCTCCATTAACTCTAGTAACACCTGTTGATTGCAATCACCATTTATCTAAGAGGTAGCACTGGGAGCTATTTGTCCAGGTCCTTGAAGTTACAAACCCCCCAAAGCTGGTCCTTAATATTCTTACTGAATAAGATCACACCCTCAGGCACAGAGACATTCAAATAAGATTGGAAACAGAAGATATGAAACATTTAGCTTTGAACTTTGACCCATGTGGGGCTCCATGGGATGGCCAGCCATGGAGCCCCCATGTCAAGGTCGGTCTGATAGCTGCTGCTGTGTCTTTATCACAAGGCGGATGTTGCTAGTTTCGGTTAGGGCAATGCTTTCCAATGGTCGGGGCTTTCCAGAGGCACTGAGCCTGTCTCGTAAACAACAAGATGGCGCCGAGGACCGTGCGGTGAGCCTGCCTGCTGCGTGACACCTCATCTGATTGGCCCGAGGACGCGTGCACACTGCGTGAACAGACAGCGGATTGGAGTGTTCCGTGCATGGACTTGAGCCCACTTGCAGTTGGCCAGATTTTGTATATAAGCTGTGTGCTGAGGAAGGAGGGGGCTTTCTTTCCACTCTCCTTCCTTCATTCTTTCTCTGTCGCTGTTATTTTCTTATTAAAAGTCTACTGAAGACCGATAAGCCGTGAGCAGTGTTGTTCCTTTGCGGGCAAGGGAGCGACAGACCCATCTGACCAGAGTCTACATGTGCTGTGAAGTGCTCACATTTTAAAGACATATTTGCACATTCTAAAAGTGTTCATTCATTCAATATTGACAATTCATTTTTTAAAGTTCTTATAATTCTGTTTTTTTTTTGTTTTTTTTTTGTTTTTTTTGTTTTTTTTTTTGACAGGCACAGTGGATAGTGAGAGAGAGAGACAGAGAGAAAGGTCTTCCTTTGCCATTGGTTCACCCTCCAATGGCTGCTGCGGCTGGCGTGCTGCAGCCAGCGTACTGAGCTGATCCGAAACCAGGAGTCAGGTGCTTCTCCTGGTCTCCCATGGGGTGCAGGGCCCAAGCACTTGGGCCATCCTCCACTGCACTCCCGGGCCACAGCAGAGGGCTGGCCTGGAAGAGAGGCAACAGGGACAGAATCCAGCCCCCCAGCTGGGACTAGAACCCAGTGTGCTGGCGCCACAGGCGGAGGATTAGCCTATTGAGCTGCGGTGCAGGCCATAATTCTGTTCTAATATTCCTCCTCCTCTAGGTACTGTACTGAAATTCTAAGAAAAAGAAGGGGGAAAAATGAAAGGGAGTGGCTCAGGTCCACCATAACTTTTACAGGGCTTCACGGCAGAACTTATGTTACAGAAGTCTGGAGTGGGAAAAACTCCCTAGATTCAAACAGGTGGCAAAGACAGTGGAAGATCCAGAGCAGTTTATTAACAACAGCGGGCTCAGCTGGAATCATTTCCTGAGAAGTGAGCATCAAACGCAAGTTTCTTACAGTATTTATCCATTCATCAGCATCATAACCATTACAGCATTGGTTGATTTAAATTTCAGCCTACGTGACTTAGGACCACACCTCCAATGGTTGGTGGGTCCAGTGTGTTTATAAAAGAGATACCTGGGGCAGATTTATAGGACAGTCTTAGGACTGGAGTTACAGAAGCAGAACTTAGGACATCTTCCCTCCCTGGACAAAATCACCACATACAACTGCTTCATTAGATAATTGGGAGCAGCCACTTTTCCAGGTTAGTATCCCAGGGTCTGCTTTCCTTCTTTTGTTTTTGGTTGCAGCCGTATTTCTCCTATAATTTTAGCACAGTAAGGCACTGCTCACCTTTGTAAAGTCAATGGGGAGGAGAAAAGAACATCTCTCTCTCTCTTTGTTCATTTAGAAAGGCAGGTGTAAGGGAGATATTCCATCCCCTGGTTCACTCTCCAAATGCCTGCAGCAGCCAGGGCTGGGAGCTCAATTCAGTTCATTTAGAAGTCCAAAGCTCAATCTGGGTCTCCCACGTGGATGACAGGAACTTGAGACATCACCTGCTTCTTCCCAGGGTCTGCATCAATAAGAAACTGGAATCAGGAGCAAAGTAAGGACTCAAACCCAGGCACTCTGATGTGGGATGCACACGTCCTAAGTGGCCTCATAGCCACTATGTCAAACACCTGCCCTGAGTTAAAAAGAAATTCTAGAAAAACAACATATTTTTCTTTCATAGGATAAGCAAGTGTTCCCAAAGCAGGCCTTAAGTTACACATGAATTCCATCCTCGATGAGCTTGGAACATCGCAGCCTGGTGAGGGAATGTGCAATGAGCCCTGCCTCATATGTAGATGGCAATGCAGACAAAATATTTTTTAAATTTGAGGTAAACAAATTTCATGTAATTCACATATACAGATTAAGCAACATAGGGAACTTCCCACCCACGCTCCCACCCTTCCACCTCCTTCCACTCTTATGCCCTCTCTTAATTTTCACAAAGGCAAAAGGCTACCCAGGTAATCCTTCTGATTCAGTTTATCTCAGTACATGCCCCACCTTGTGGTCAGAAGGCAGCACCACCGCACTCCCGGCCACAAAAGAATTGCCAACAGGTGGGGCTGAGAGAGTTTCAAGGAAACGCAGCCAGGATTTTAGGCAAGCGTGCTCTTCTATTCTCCCAGTTTCTCTGGACCAATACCAGCTCAGGGGCTCATTTTCTGTGCACTTGTGTGTGCGCAGTTGTGTGCTTGTGTGTGTGTGCCCCAGCATGTGCTGCTTAAATACCAGAGCCTGCCATTTTCTGCATTTACAGCTACCCAGCTCATCTTCAATGAACTTTCCACCGCTTTCCAGTTAAGCCTTCCAAATAGACACAGATGTGCTTCTGCTTCCTTTTATGGAGTTAGGGTCAAGTGGGCTTGTTATGCTTCTCCTTAGTTCCTAAACACCAGGAGTATCTAGGTGGTGCCTCAGCAATGCCTGCTGCTCAGGGGAGCTTGTGGCTGTGGACTGAAAGTCCATGTGCTTGTGCATGTGTGACTACCTGTTCAGGGTGAAGAGGGGAAAAAAGAGAGTCACAAGAGACCCACACCTGACCTTTCCATGAACTAGTGTGGAGAGGATATTAGGGAAACCCCTCACCCCCGAGTTTTTCTCTGCAAAAAGCAGCCATTTTCTTAATTCAGGGGCCTGTTAAAATATTCACATCAAAATTTCTTTGGAACACATAGAAATGGAACATAAAGTAGTTGATATGTTTTTCTTAAATTGTAATAAAATCCACCGAATTTACCATCTTGACCATGCCTAATGCACAGCTCAGGCATATTTGTACATTCACATTGCTGCACAACCCTCAACTCCATCCATCTCAAGTCTTTTGGATAAGAATTAGCTTGGTTCAAACAGGTTCAGGCATTTGTGGGATCACTTAATGTCTGAAGCCTAGGTCTCTGAGCTGCAGACGGCGACTTAAAGCAAACAAGACAGGATTGCTGTAAGGATTAACTAATAATATTTGTAACTTGTTTAGCATATGAGGAAGTTTCCAAATGTTGTAGAAAATGGAATTACAACAATTTATTTGGTCAAAAAATTGAAATTCATGTATCTGAGAGGATTCATGTATCTGAGAGGGTTTTCAAAAAGTTTATGAAAATGTCTTATGAAAAAAAATGCATGATTTCAAAATTGTATATGCCACAATCACTTTATTTTCTATTCCATTTTTTCATAAACATTTTGAAGTCCCCCTATCCTGATAAATGATGATATTCCCTGGTTGTTATTGTTGTGATTCCTGGAAGTCTAGCCACTTCATTCTCTTCTAAACCCTCCTACCATAACCAGTAAAGCTACTTCTCTGGCTCCTAGATCCCTAGCAAACATCCCCATTGCTGCATAGATTTCTTACATGACTTTGATTATGAGTTTTCAGAATTGTGTGTTGTTTTCTATAGCAAGGAAATGGGCCAGAAAAAGAAAATGCAAAGAATAAAAAATGTAGCTACTAAAGCAATCAGAGAGTATGTTCCAACATAGTCAGATACCAAGTCATCCCAACTCAGAGCTGCAAATGCTGAGTCAGTGAGGCAGGGACTGTGGCCAGCTGAGGTCGTGGCCTTGGAGGATAATGTCCATCATGATGTCCATCGAAGACCTTCCTCTCCTGGTGGCAGTAGTGGCCCACCCAGGGGACAGGCAGAGAAGGCTCAACTCACCTCCCCCTGCCCTGGCTCAGGCCCTCTCATATCATCTCCACTCCTGCTGCCCCGCAATATATCTGAGCCCCTTGGCATAGCCTATTACACCTGCTTTGTAGGAGATTCTTAGGACTGGTTAAGTCCTGTAGGAATTGTAAATCTTATTAATGTATGGAGCCAATCTAATTTTCCACACATAATCCCATTTAGAACTTTCACTTCATCCTCCTTTCTCCCTCCATCTCTCTTTCCTTAACACTCAAGTTTCCTGATAATAAATGTAGGAAATTTGAAACATAAAGAAAATTTTTGAGAAGAAAAAATTGTCTGTAATCTCATTACCCAGTGATAAAGATCTTGATACACTGGAACAAGCATTGTAGCACAGCAGGTTAAGCCACTTCAGCATCCCATATGGTCATCAGTTCGAGTCCTGGCTGCTCCACTTCCAATCTAGCTCTCTGCTAATGTGCCTTGGGAAGGCAATAGAAGATAACCCAAGTACTTGGGCCCCTGCCACCCATGTGGGAGAACCAGATGCAGTTCCAGGCTGCTGGCTTCTGCCTGGCCCAGCCCTGGTCATTGCTGCCATTTGGGGAATGAACCAGTAGATGGAAGATCTCTCTCTCTCTCTGTCTCTCCTTCTCTCTCTGTAATGCTGACATTCAAATAAAATAAACAAATCTTTTTTAAAAAGATGTTGATGCACATCTTCCAATAATGGCATGAATTGGTGCATATATTTCCCAGTTAGTTTTGTACTGTGTGTTTGTACATACGATTTTGTGTTCTGCCTGTTTCACTTTCCATTCTCTGATCAACATTTACTACCTTGCTAGTATCAGTCAGTACCTCCACGTCATGATTTTTGATATCCATGTTGTTTTATAACGTGCAGTTCTATGAAGTCACTTTTCTCAACTTCTCTGTTTGAGACCCTTACCATTTTAGACCCATGAGCCAGGCAGTCTTGGTTTCTCTGCACTGAGACTACCACCAAAATTCCTAATATGTCAATCCTCAATCTTCATCTTCTCTGCTTCCCACTCACTTCTGCCAGGCAAACCTTCTCATCTGAAAATCTGACTGTCTTTCCCCAGCTTTAACCTGCTGTGTCAATGCAGGTGGTTTTTAGGATACAGTTTACATCACTGATCCCGATAGGAGTCAATCTCTTGACCCCTTCTGGCCTCTGCAGATTCCTCTCTGTCTCTGCGCGTCCCGTTCTTAGCTCCAGCCTTTCCAGCCGTGATCTCTGAGCCCTGGTGCATATGCTAGCACACCCTCCTTACCTTCCCTCCTTTTTTCTCAGTTACCCAACTGAACCTTTAAACAGTCTAGTCAGCATCATTCTCTCAAGCATGCCCTCAATCGTCCCTGAGTTACATAAAGTCTCCAGACCTACCCTCCCTAACACAGTGAGACTTGCTCCCAGCCAAGTGGATTCTCAGACTTCAAAGAACATCAAAACTTCTGGGAGGACTGCTAGAACCCACGCCCTCAGTGAGGCTCAAGGAAGCTCCTGAGAATCTGCTTTTCAAATAAGTGCCCAGGTGATGTCTGTGGTGCTTGTCCAGGGACCAGAATTCAAGAACCACTGCTTTATCCCAATGTGCTGTGCCATAGTGACTTAGGTTCCTTTCTTCTAGATGATAGCCTCTGTATAACAGGGTCTGAGTTGAATTCCAGGATCCTCATCCATGGTGAGCACATTAAACAATTTCCCAAAGAGAGGAACTCTCCTGGGAGAGCCCTGGTTCAGCACCAAGTGGTGACTGTGAGCATCCACAGTCAGCTTCCTCCTGCAGGCTCCACTCTGATCTCAGATTTCTGAGGAGTGACTCAGTGTAAAATTCTGTGCAACATTGCTTGCAGACATGCCCCAGGAGTCATGAGTATGAGCCCCTTAACCACGTGTGGAATTTCCCAAGGATTTGTAAAATCTCCCTTTAAGTCCCCTTTCCTCAATGAATTTTCCATCACAGATGTCTCCAGAATAAGATATTGTTCACTTGTGCATACCTCACCAGCTGCATGTTTCTTTTTAATTTTTTTTGAAAGGCAAAGAAACAGAAACAGAGGTAGAGAGATCTTCTGTCCACTGGTTCAGTCCCCAGATGCCCACAAGAGCAGGGGCTGGACTAGGCCAAAACCAAATGCCCAGAACCCAATCCAGGTCTCCTATGTGGGTGGCAAGGACAGAAGTAGTTGAGCCCTCACTGCCATCTCCCAGGGGGTTCATTAGCAGGAAGCTGGAATTGGGAGTGAGCCACAGCTTGGACCCGGGCACCCTGATGGGGGTGTGACCACCCTCAGCAGCCTCAACCACTGTATCAAACACTCACCCGCAATTTTGCCATCAGCAGCCACAAAAGGAGATAGAGGAAATTTTACAAGGTTTATCCTAAAGTTTTGGTGAAAAATTATTTCTATTTCTGGGAGAGATTAGGAAGCTAAAAAGGAAGAATTCTATATCCAGAAAAATGCATTGTCATGGAAACAAAAGTCCTCTTGCATGTGACCTAATGGAAGGTTTTTATGGGAAGAATTCTGCTCTATCCACTACCCTGCTAACCACATCTGCTTTCATATTCAGCATACCTAGTCTAAATTCAGGAAAACACAACTATTCATTCAACTTCTCATGAACACTTGGAGCCAGAAACCGAAGTGCTGCTTCCTTACAGTGCTTTGGTTTCATTTTGATGTATTAAGCTTCTAAGTGTCAAGGCCATCTTTTAAAAATTGCTAATAATTCATGTATTAGTAATTTTTATTTAAAATGCTACTTTTTATAGCAGTAGAAAATGAAGGAACTCACGTTGGCTCCAGGGTTTTTTTGTTTTTTTTTTTTTTGTTTGGCTGGTTTTTTTGTTTTGTTTTGTTTTATTTTGTTTCGAAAGGGTTTATTGGGGGAAACCCAACAGACTGGAGGGAAGGGGTGAAGAAGGAAAAGAGAGAGAAGGAGAGCATAAGAGAGATATCAAGAAAGAGAGCTAGAGAGAGAGATCAAGAGACAGAGAGATCCAGAAAGAGAGAGAGAGACAGAGAAAGATCACAAGAGAGACAGAGACATGGAGAGAAAGAGAGCCACGTGTTCAGGAACAGGCCCTCTTAAAACTTTGCCAGGAGGCAGGCAGGGAAGTAGGAGCAGCAAATCCCATTAGGGTAGGGGTGGAGCTGACACCAGTAGTTGGGCCATGTGGCCACCCGGCTTACAGCAATGGCAGCAGGGCTAGAGCCTAGGATGGTGTCCGGGGGTGTAGATCGTGCCATAGATAAGACCGTGCCATTTTACTAACATTCCCCTCTTTTGTTTTTTATAAAGCAAGAGTTGTATGGCATTCCATTAGCCTCAAAAGTCCAGGAGGGGTAGAGGGACAATGATCGGTCTTTAGAGCTACTTCCTATTAGTATGATGAGGTACTATCTACTGTCATGGGGTAATGTCTCAAGCCACTGTCCCCTGGGTGGGGAGCTGAGCATATCCTTGTAGCAGCATTTGGTTGACTGCCTGGTTGGTGAAGCCTTTGGTTTGTTCCATTATCATGTCCTGTAAACACTTAAACAGGCATGGTAGTATAAAGACAGGGTGAGAATTGCAACCAATGGTCCTAGTTGTGGGGAGCAACTCGGACTAGACTAAGTTACTAGAATTAAGACTTATTCTATGCATCTGCTCTCCCACAATATGGCGCTGGGAGAGGAGAAAACAGCTTCTACACAGCCGCCTCCAGTTCAGCCAATAAACTGTAGGACTTGCTCCTGATTGGAGGAGAGCAGCGTACTCGGCGTGTGGGCAGCCGAGTTGGGATTGGCAGAGGAGGACTATAAAGGAGGAGAGAGACGGCATGCACCAGGAACATCTAAGGGGAACATCTAAGGGGAACACCTGTGCAGCCCCCGAGAGAGCCGGCCGGTGGTGTGCCGCTCCCCCGCCGAAGTGGGGAATGTGGCAGGGGGAACTGCCCTTCCACGGAGGTGGAAGGGACGGCAGCCAACCCGGGAAGAACCAGCAGCAAACCCGGGGAGGGCCGAGCAGACAAAAGAACAACGCAGGGTCCTGTGTCGTTCCTCCACGAAGACGGGGAGCGACACCTAGTAGTGGCATTAACCAAGTAATCAGAGGATTTCACAGAGGAGAGGAAATGAGAGGGGTCTCTGGACCCTTGTGAAGTCTGTCTGATGAGCATGGTTTAAAGCTGATCCCAACCAAGACTGGGAGAAAAGCCACTCATCTTTTGCAGGTAGAGGGGTTTGTCTGTAGAGAAATTCTGAACAATAATACAACATTAAGTGGGGGAGAGGACACAGGTCAGGAGTAGAGCCAGTGATGTAAGAGTAGAGGCTCTGATTACAAAGGAATGAGGCCTCAAGTGGGCTAGATAGGGTCTAGACAAAGGACAGAGTCATTATTAGAGGACCTAAGGAAGCTGCTGCCTAAGCCACAAATAAGTTCTCCACTTGAGAGGCAAATAGAAACTGACAGAAGGGGCCTGATAATAATCTGGTGGGCTTTAAGGCCTTGTCAGTAATGAGGCCCAGACCTATCTCTTCACGTGGGGTGTGAACCTCCTTGGGGAAGGCACCTTGTTGACTTCCATTACCTAGCTGGCCTTGGAGGAGAGCTGGCCAGGTAAAGGCAGGAGGCATCTTCTGCTTGCAATGTTACTGACCCTACTTGGCCATCCTCTCAGCAGCAGTGTTCACTTTGGAAGCTGGGCCTTTCAGCTTAGAGCCAACAAGATCTGTGACTCTGACCTGGCTCCAGGTTTTCAAAGAAGTCTCTGAAATAAATTTCATAAGGTTGAGCCAAACAGGCTTACAAGTTAGCTTTGCTTCCCAATTTCCCCCCAAAAAATGATAGGAACGACATGGCTCTCTCAGTATGTTTTCTACAAAAGCTTTGTAATTGTTCCTTAATCTATATGGGGTCACCCAATCTTGGCTGCTTTCTTCCTTCATTGACACTGTAAAGACACATGCAGGACGCTGAACTCACATATGATGGTTCAAAGTTGTGTACCACATGGATGATCTGTAATTAACAGATATTTAATCAATGGAAAATAAACATCTCCAATACTGCAGACATCTTTCAATTGATTTTTATGTATAAAAATACAAAGAATGAGTATAGAGCAAGACATGCCCCCCTTCCTCCTGAAATAGGAGAGGGGTAAGATTTACCTTGAAGAAATCTGGTGGCTATTTCTTGAGTTCTAGCCACTTGCTATGCATATGTAGCAATTCAATAGCCAATTAATAAAGAAAAGATTTCCATGTCACACTAGAAGAGAATGGACAACCTTAGGTCTCAACCAAAAGAAGCATTCTCAGTAACATTATTCAGCCCTGAGCTGGAATTCTGACAACATAGAAAGTTGTACATCCAAACATATGCCCACATATGTTTTGTAGTGCAGTAGACCAAATTACTAAACAACAAAAATGGAATATTCCTCAAAAAAATGACGAAACCATTTCTTTCAAGTTTTGATGATTTGATCTTTTTACACTGTTAGTTTGTCAAAATAAGCAATGAAAATATAATTAACTCACCTAGAACATATCCACAGTAGTGTTTCTTTCCTTTTTCATGTTCTTAGAAGGGATTCTGTGCTTAATCTTTCTTTATTTCATTTCCTTCTTTCATCCATTGAACTAATAGTTATTTATTCTTTTATTTATTTAATCATTTTAATTTTAATTTTATCTGAAAGGTAGAGAGAAAGAAAAAGATGGACATACAGACAAATGAAGAGAGATCTGTCTACTGGATCACTTCTCATATGCCTCCAACTGCCTAGGCTGGGCTGGGCCACGCTGAAACCAAGACCAAAAAGAACAAAGCAGGAGGTATCACATTCCATAACTTTAATAAATATTACAAAGCTACAGTAATTAAAACATCATGTATTAGCATAAAAACAGATAAGATCCATGGACAAATGAAAAATAGTAGAGACTTTAAAAGTAAACCCATGTCTATAGCCAAGTGATCTTTGAGGAATATGTTGAGTATATTCATAGGAAAAAGGATAGTTTTGGGATATATACATGCCAAAGAATGAAACTAGGTCTCTATCTTATCATTTACAAAAATCAATTCAATATGAATTAAATACCAAAATGTGAGAACACCTGAAATCTTGAGACTCTTAGAAGAAAACATAGAGAAAACATTCCAGCACATTGGAATGGGCAAAGATTTTCTAGATAAGACCCCAAAAGCACAGGAAGTAAAAGCTAAAAATATACAAATGAGATTTCATCAAATTAAAGAGATTTTTCATAGCAAAGGAAGTAATCAAAAGAGTGAGGAGACAACCTACAGGATGGAAGAAAATATTTGCAAGCTATACATTTGATAAGGGATTAATATTCTGACTACATAAAAAATTCAAACTGAATAGCAAAATATTGCAATTAAAATGGACAACAGGTCTAAACGTATTTATCAAAGAGAAAAGTAGAAATGGCAACAGATACATGAAAAAATGCTCAGCATCACTAATAACCAGGGAAATGCAAATCAAAATCACAATGAGCTGTCACCTCACTCCAGGAGATTGGCTATCATCAAAAAGACAGAAGATAACGAGCATAGCAAGAATGTGGTAGAAAGGGAACCCTTTTTTTATATAAGATTTATTTACTTATTTGAAAGAGTTACATGGAGAGAGAAGGAGAGCCAGAGAGAGAGAGAGAGAGAGAGAGAGAGGTCTTCCATCCGCTGGTTCACTCCCCAGATAGCTGCAATTGCCGGAGCTGTGCTGATTCGAAACCAGGAGCCAGGAGCTTCTGGGTCTCTCATGGGGGTACAGGGGCCCAAGCACTTGGGCCATCTTCTACTGCTTTCTCAGGCCACAGCAGAGAGCTGGATTGGAAGTGGAGCAGCCAGAACTCGAGCCGGCACCCATATGGGATGCCGGCACTGTAGGTGGTGGCTTTACTACTATGGCACAGCATTGGCCTCAAAAGGGAACCCTTACACATGGTTGATGGGGATGTAAATTGGTACAGTTATTATGATGTTTCCTTAAAAAAATGGATCTATCATATGATCCAGAAATCTCATTGTTGGATATGTATCCAAGGAAATGAAATCTGTCAGAGACTTCTTCATGACCCTGTTTGTTCTAACACTATTCACAATAGACAAGAAATGGAAACAAACTAAATGTCCATCTATCGGTAAATGGATAAAGAAAATGCTTACATGTATATAATGGAATATTTCTCAGTCATAACAAAGATGAAATCTTGCCATTTGCAACAACATGGATGGAATTGGAGAACCCTATGTTAAGTGAATAAGCCAAAAACAGAAAGACAAATATCGCATGTTCTCACTCATACATGGAGTCTTAAAAAATAGATGATCTCCTAGAAGCTAAAAATATAATGAGGGTCACCAGAGGCTGGAGAGGGAAGTGGGGAAAAAGAATTGGGGAAAGGTTGATTGATGGTTGTAGCTAGATGAAAGTAAGAAGTTCTGGGAATCTTTTGCACAGGAGGGTTATGTTAATGTACAGTGTGTTCCTCTGTTAAAAAAACAGAAGATGGCTGGCGCCGCGGTTCACTAGACTAATCCTCTGCCTGTGACGCTGGCACCCCAGGCTCTAGTTCCGGTCAGGACACTGGTTCTGTCCCGGTTGCTCCTCTTCCTGTTCAGCTCTCTGCTGTGGCCCGGGAGTGCAGTGGAGGATGGCCCAAGTTATTGGGCCCTGCACCCGCATGGGAGACCAGGAGGAAGCACCTGGCTCCTGGCTTTGGATCGGTGCAGCGCACCAGCCATAACAAGCATTTAGGAGGTAAACCAACGGAAGGAAGACCTTTCTCTATGTCTCTCTCTCACTGTCTAACTCTGCCTGTCAAGAAAAAAAAAAAAAAGAAGATAGGATTTTGGATGCTTTTACTGTAAAGAAATATTAAATGTTTGAATAGATAAATATATTTTTGCTAATTGAATATTATACAATGTATACATAATGAAATATCACATAGTACCTCATAAATATGTACAATGTTTGTATGTCTGTTACAAAACTTTAAGTAAAAAATTTGAAAGAAAAACTTTTTAAAAGGCTTGACGAACAAAATATTAGTTCAACCTAGGAATTGTACAGATGAAAACACTCACCATGTCGCATGGACAAAAAACAAAATCAAAAACTCTAATATCCAAATTGATGAGGAAAGGAGAGAATGTTCATACTCTGCTTCAGTTTACCTTTGTCTATTCCCCAAATGATTAAAGTCTTGTTTAATAGTCCTATTTCTTTCCCATAAAACAAAAAAACACAAACCAATAGATATTGAGTTTCAAATAGGGAAGCCAATCCTTACACTAAGATCCCTGTTAGGGCAGGATCACCATGAAGCCACCACATGATCTTAGATTTTTTTCCCCCAGTACATTGTTCTCACCACCAGCTACTAATCCAAAAAGTGTTAGGGTACCAGCATGTTGCGATTAGTACATGGAGGAAAAAGTGTAGGTTACTCTACTACCTGCTTCCTTCCAGACCATGAATGATAGCCTTTAGTGGAATATACAGGCAACCAGGAGCAATGACACAGTAAATGTTGTAGTGTTCAATTAGTTACCTCCACCTACCTGAGCAACAGATTGTTATGTACTGATCTTCAGGATTCTGAATCATTATACCTGACTATATAGGAAGTCACAGGGTCAACATGGGCAGCTCCCTAAACATCAGTATTCATAGCTTCAAAATATTGCTTTTATGTCCATTAAAATCAACAAGGGAAAATGTCACTAAAGGGGCTGGCACTGTGGTGTAGCTGGTAAAAAGCTGCTGCCAGCAGTGCTGGCATATCATATGGCTGCCAGTTCAAGTCCTGGCTGCTCTACTTCCAATCCAGCTCTCTGCTATGGCCTGGGAAAGCAGTAGATGATGGCCCAAGTCCTTGAGTCCATGTATCAATGTGGGAGACACATAAGAAGCTCCTGGCTCCTGGCTGCAGATTGTCCCAGCTCCAGCTGTTGTGGCCATTTGGGGAGTGAACCAGTGAATGGAAGAACTCCCCCCCAACACACACACACACACACACACCTCTGCCTCTCTGCAACTCTGTCTTTCTAATTAATTAATTAATTAAAATAGAAAAAGAAAATAAACTGTTGCTACAACCCTTACATTAAAACAGATGTTTCCAAAGGAATTTTATATTTGTGGGGAGCCATCAGATCTCCACCATCAACTCTCTCCTTTGTCATCGGAGGTGTTTGATTGCTTTGGGGAGAATTGCTGATCCTCCATGGTCTCCCACTGCCTTTTACTTAGCAATTTGTGTAGTTACAGGTGCACTAGTCTTCTGTCTCCTACTGGATTGTGCATTCTCTGAAGATTCAGACTGCGTCACTTGTCTTCTGCCTCCTCCACTGTGCCCAGAACATGACAGTGTAATGCAAATGAAGTAAGACTCATTCAGCTGGGACAGTTTACTTTAGTGGAGAGCTGATTATGTGCAACATTGTGAGGAAGTTGGCTCTCAAGTTCCAGACTACCCAAACTAGCCCAATTCTATGCTCCATTTTTAGGATCTAGGACCCTCATTTTCTCTTCCCTCTTTCCCTTTTCAATTTTTTTTTACTTTTCTTGTATAATATGTCACAAATGGTTTTGAAAAGCTTTAAATAACCTCCCAATTTTTTTTAAATGCGGGTTTCAATAGGGAACAGGTCCTTAAACTGAAGGGAATTGTGAGCATCAGTCAGAGGAGGAAATTATTTTTGTCATGGGGCAATCCCCGTTCTAAAAACATACCACACAGATGATTACATGTCCCAATGACTTAAAAGGCCAGCCCCAGAGTGACCCATGGTGAATCAGATCAAAATATTTTTTTATTAAAAAAGCATTTTCCAATTCTAAAATGAGCTGTCAGTATCAGATGACATTACACAATGTAGAGGTTTGCTACATGGATTTAAATCTATGAGAGATAAAACTGTATTCTCTAAATATAAAGGAAATAATTGGATCCTGAAGGGTTTTGCTTTCCTCATTTTTTTTAAGATTCGTTTGTTTATTTGAAAGGCAGAGCCACAGAGAGGCAGAGGCAGAGAGAAAGAGAGAGTTCTTCCATCCACTGGTTCACTCCACAATTGGCAACAATGGCCGGAGCTGGGACAATCTCAAGCCGGGACCCAGGAGCTTCTTCTGGGTCTCCCATGCAGGTGCAGGGGCCCAAGTACTTGGGCCATCTCCCACTGCTTTCCCAAATGAGAGCAGGGAGCCTGATCTGAAGTGGAGCATCTGGGACTTGAACCGGCATGCATATGGGGTGCCGCTACAGCAGGCGGCAGCTTTACCTGCTGTGCCATGGTGCCAGCCCCACTTTTCTCACATATTAAATGAGAATCCTGGACAGTAACAGCAGAGATTATTTGACTATGTTTTCTATTTTGCAAACATCCTTGATGCTTTCCATGTATTAAGTCATTGAATCTTCACAACTCTATCCAATTGGCACCATTACTATCCTCATTTTCAAATGAGAAGTTGTGCAGCTTGTCCATGTTCCTACAGGAGGTAAAGGAAGAGGAAGATTAAAAATCTGATCTCTAATTCTGGAGCCTGACTTCTTAACTACCTGCCATGACCTACAAGGCTCATCCCGAACTAAGAATCTCTAAGTCTCTCTCGCTCAACCATAGTAGACATCTCATATAACAGCCTTAGCTCATGGACCACCATGAGAAACCATACTACATACAGTACCTACATAATGAAAAAATTTTGAAGGAAATGATATGTAACTGGTTTGTCAAAGTTTCAGTATTACAATAATGATTTGAAAGTACTTATCTAAATTTGTTTTCAGGATATTTTAACTTGCTACAGTATTTGGGTTCCTGAATACTAACATCACTAGTAAATATTCATTGTTAAAATTTTTCTCTGCCTTTTGCTGATGCAACTAGCTGGATAAAATTAGTATACTAATTCCATTATACATAAAAGTTAGCAATTACTGAGTCCCTGAGGATTTGGGAGATACCAGTGCCCACAGAGTTCATCTAGTTCAAATCCTACGCTATAGATTGAAGTTTTCATTTAATAAAGAGGACAGAGTAGTAGTAGCAGAGCTAAGCTATTTCAAGACCTCTATAGAGAATCCTTTGGCTTGAATTTGAGATATTATCTATGGAACAATCTAAACTAATTGTTTTACCCTCTATTTTCCTTTTTGTTCAAGTATTTGGGTCACTTTTTAACAAGCATTTATAAAATTCTTGGCTATTTAAATCATCTTGTTGCATGTTTACCAGACCAGACAAATCTCTGATGATGGAGTCTCTTCTGCAATATTATAGGCTGATAGTTGAGTATATTCATAGTTTGACTCAATTTCCTCTCTCCTTAAAGGTAACTTAAACTGGCCAGGACAACCAGGTTGTGAGCCCCTGCCCAGCTGCTCACTGGCTATGTGACCTTGAGAAAGCCACTCAACCCCTTTGCACATCAGACTTTTCATCCACTCAACTAAGGGTTTAGATACATCTTAATCATTCCTTTCTGCAGTTGACCTGGAAATAAAGTCACACATGGAACTTCAATAGCATTGGTCTCATGTGAAGGAACTGTCAGCAAAAGTAAAAGTCATAACATTCAAGGTTCTTCAAGCAAACCATCCACAGAAAGGTGAGATTTCTCAATGTGTAATAAGATCAAGATTTGATTTGCTTTTCTACTCTTCTCCTTAAAATGCTAAAATTTTGTATATTTCAGAAATTAAGTTTAAATTTCTGGTAGGTTTATATGGTTGTTTGAATATCATAATGTCTTTTAAATATATGAAGTGTTACAAAACTAAGCTCAAATGTGTTGCTCTAAACAGAATAATTCATGGGCTAATGTTGTGGCACAGTGGATTAAGCTGTCCTTTGCAATGTTAGCATACCATATTGAAGTACTCAGTTGAGTCTGGCTGCTCAGCTTCCAATCCAGCTCTTTGCTAATGCATCTGGGAAGGCAGAAAATATGGCCAAAGTACTTCAGCCCCTGCCACTCATGTGGGAAATTAGGATGGAGTTATGGGGTATTGGCTTCAGCCTGGCCCTGCCCCAGCTATTGCAGCCATTTGGGTTATGAACTAAAAGATGGAAGACTGACTCTCTCTCTCTCTCTCTCTCTCTCTCTCCCTCTCCCTCTCCCTCTCCTGTCACTTTGCCTTTGAAATAAATATTTTTAAAAAAGAATAATCCAGCATTACCAAGGGTGTTTTCAATAGCCTCCAACTATGTTCAGTCAAAACTTGGCATTTATTTGAATTACCTTATTAGGTCAGCTATGCTTTAGTTTACTCATATGTTATTTTGACATTTCACCCTTGGATCAGAGTAATTTGATCATTCCTGGGAAAAAATAAAAAAGATGAATAAAAAGAATTATTACAATATTTTTGATAAAAGTGAATTTATCCACTAATTAGACATACTTTAAAAAGAAATAAGCAAGAAACCTTTGCCAGCATCTTGAATTTTAATGATTTGCTAAGACAGTGAATGTGACTTTTTAACAAGGAATTTTAACAAGGTTATTCATTAGTGTTTGTGAAGTGCATTTCCAGAATAAATTCACATCGGCTGGCTGTCACCTTATTGATTGAATACCATCCTTGAAGGAGAAAACAATCAACATTCCTCAAGCAGAATATCCAGTTTGGAGAGTGATCACTGAAAAAGGAGATAATGCCAAAAACATTTCATGGGAGACTTGAGGTACTTCTGTTTAGCAACAACATTCTTACCTCAACTCAGATAACCTGATCCCACTGCTGGCTGCTGAATCTGCAAGACATTACCCACCACCTTTCAGCCATGCGTTCATAATGGCACCGAGGTATTGAGCAATCTCGTACACAGGGTTGGGAAGATTTTGTGCGCACTCCTGTGAAATACGTGAGTAGTAAGGACAATGCCTCCCGCTAACTCCATTTCCGTGTTTTATGAAACAAGCAGGCCAGTCAATCCCTCAGCTATGATTCATCAAAGAACAGGAATTCTCTTAATTAGCCCTTTGGTGGTTCTCTCTAAACCTCTGCACTCAGAACAGTTCATACGTGCTGCTCACCCCTCTTCCACATTCTGTTTTTATCTGTACTAATCCTTCCATAAAGACTGAGCCAAAGGAGAAAAGTGGCACAAATCCCCATCATTTTGCGGAGTATTGATGTCCAAAGTGCTCTTAGATTTCTAAGTCATTTTCTTCTCTTAGGTCACATTTTCCTCTGTAGAAACCAACCTCCCCTACAAAGTCACCTGCTTAGACTTCAGCATCACATTTTCTCAGAGACAATGCACAGCTTTTCTTGCTTTTCCAGTTACCTATGTCATGGTACTACTGAAATCCTGATCCTTCAGAAAGAAAGATGCTGGGGAAAATGGAAGCAAAGCTTTCATACAGGTAGGAAGGTGTATAAGCGGGCAATAAATGTGACATCAACTTTGGAATCCATGTTAGAATAAAAGCCTAGGTTTGCTGTGCACTATGTACCCTTGGCCATGATGTTTAATCTCTCTCCTCTCCAAGGTTCTTTAATAAAAATGGGGCTAGCAATTACTTCTTCAGAGGATTATTTTGGGAGTTGAATGAGACAGCATGGATACAAACATTTAGTGCAGTTCTTCAGTTCTCAGCTATCAACATGGAAGTGTATATTTCCTCAGGTATACAGAAATTAGAGAGTTTCACACAGGCAGCCACAGGAGAGGCCCATCGGTAACTGCTTCTAGCTTTAGCAACCTCATTCTGAGTTAAAAAATTAATCATATGGTTGAAGGAGGACAAGTGAAAACATGCTCATTGTACAAGTTGTGTGCTAGGAGAAAAAAGAGAAATTACAAAATGAAAAAGTGGACATAAGGCAGGGGCCATCTGGTCTAGCAGTTAAGATACCTGTGTCCCACTTTGGGGTTTCTGGGTTTAATTCCTGGCTCTGATTCCTGATTCTACCTTCCTGTTAATTCATACCCTAGGAAGCAGTAATGGCTCAAGTAATTGGGTTTCTGTCATCCATTCAGGACACCCAGATTGAGTTCCTGGTTCCTGGTTTCATACTGGCCCAGCCTCAGAGGTTGCCGGCATTTGGGAAGTGAACCTGCAGATGGGAGCTGTCTCTGTTTCTGTCTGCCTCAGTCTCTCTGCCTCTCAAATGATAATTTTTAAAAATATGGATAAGGTAGAAACAAAGATACATAGAAATAACGGGAAATAAAAGGGACACCAGCTTTGGAATTAAAGTTAGAATAAAAATCTTAAGTTTGCGGGGCCAGCATGGTGTTGGTGTAGTGGGTAAGGCTGCTGCCTGAAGTGCTGGCATCTCAAATGGGCTGTGTTTCTTGTCCTGACTGCTCCAGTTCGAACCCAGCTCCCTGCTAAAGGCCTGGGAAGAGCAGTGGAGGATGGCCCAAGTGCTTGGACCCTGCTGCCTATGCAGGAGACCTGGAAAATGCTCCTGGTTCCTAGCTTCAGCCTGGTCTAGCACTGGCTGTTGCAACCATCTAGACAGTGAAACAGCAGATGGAAGATCTCTCTCTGTGTCTCTCCCTCTGTTTATGCAGCTCTGACTTTCAAATAAATAAATCTTTAAAAAAAAATCCTATTTTCTTACCCTTGTGAAGCTCTAATTCAGCATTACAGAGAAAGTGGCAAGAGCACAGATTGTAGGGTCAGAAATGCTGGCTCATGACCCTGGGTGTGACAACCTACCAGCTGTGTGATCTCCAGCAAATTACTTAAGAATGGTCTAAAGATCCTTTTGTTTAAATTTGGGATGCTTATAACTTCCTTGAAGGATTAACTTATTATGATGAGTATAGGAGGACATCAAAATGTTCATGGAAAAAATGGAATTAAAAGATGTGTTTTTGGTAAAAAAGAAATTTGAAGTCCACATACTGTTTTTTTTTTCTTTTTTAAAATTTTTATTATTTATTTATTTATTTATTGAGAGAGAGAGAGACAGAGAGAAAGGTCTTCCTTTCATTGGTTCACCCCCCAAATGGCCACCATGGCCAGCGCGCTGTGCCAATCTGAAGCCAGGAGCCAGGTGCTTCCTCCTGGTCTCCCATGCGGGTGAAGAGCCCAAGCACTTGGGTCATCCTCCACTGCCTTCCCGGGCCACAGCAGAGAGCTGGACTGGAAGAGGAGCAACCGGGACAGAATATGGGCCCAAATGGGACTAGAACCCGGGGTGCCAGTGCCACAGGCAGAGGATTAGCCTAGTGAGCCGCAGCACCGGCCCACATTGTTTTTTGATAATTAGCATTTTCCGTTAACTCTTTGAAGATCTCTCGTAAGTAGAATCAATATACAATAGACATTCAATTAATTATTGTCATTATCATTTACTGAAAGAAGTACTCCTAGTTGCTTAACTCAGACCAGATCTTAAATCATCTTCCAATGGGTCATGAACAGCAATGAGCCATGACAAGCATTCTACTTAAAGTCTGAATATTTCATACTTTGCATTTTCCAGGAAGTTGCTAAGGAAACCAGCCTGGCACGGAGGGCAACATCCTGTTATCTTGCACATTAGTTCATGAGACAGCATTTCTTTGTATGATTCAGAAAGCTTTTTCCACATATGAGAACAACACAATCATTCTGGGTTAGACATGCCAACCCTCCTGCTAGAATTCTATCCTAGAAAGAGTACAAGGTCATGACTATGCTCTTGTACATAATGTGTCTAGCATTATAACAATGGGCTCTGACTTTTCTCTAAGTTCATTCTTTTCCATTTGTCTTTTCTCCTTCATTTCTTTAAGTGTCAACTTTCATTTCAGCATTCCAGGCATTTTTCTTGTGTAGTCTATCTTTTTTCATCTTAACAACACTGTGAGGTAGATATTGTTACTCCCCATCACCAATGTCAGCTATTCATTGGCCATAAGTGAATCAGGCGAAGGGAGTGGAGTGAATAACCACTCCAGACAATGGCATTTCTCTGGAAAAGCAGCATCTGAGAACCATTGCCAACCAGCACTCCTAGCAGATGTAGAATGGGTACACTGGCCCAGGAATTATGGTGGGAATGGGCACCAGTAGGGTCTACTATTCCCATTTTTCAGATGGAGGGGGGAAAAACAAGGAGAGGGAATTGGAGCATTTAAATAACTTCACCATGTTTATATAGCTGGTAGTAGAAAGATTCTAAATCAAACTGCCTGGAGTCAAGTCAAGTCTTCTTTCTACCACAACTGGTTTACTGAAGGACATTATAGGGACTGCTGAGAATTTTTGCAAGCTTTTTATGATGTGATAAGCTAGAAGAATCCCTTTGTTTAAGCTCACAAATCATTATGAAAAGGAGTCGTTCCTTTATTTTCTTCAAGATTTTTGTTTATTTATGTATTATTTTAAAGATTAATTTATTTGAGAGGCAAAGTTAAGAGAGAGAAGGAAAGACAGAGAAAAAGGTTTTTCACCTGCTGGTTCACTCCCCAAATGGTCACAACAGCCAGAGCTGAGCCTATCTGAAACCAGGAGCTTCTTCCAGGTCTCACACATGGGTAAAGGGGCTCAAGCACTTGGGCCAACTTCCCCTGCTTTTCCAGACCATCAGCAGGGAGTGGGATTGGAATTGGAGCAGCCAGGACATGAACTGGTGCCCATACAGGATGCCAACACCACAGGCAGAGGCTTAACGTCCTAGGGCACAGTGCTGGTCCCAGGAATAGATCCTTTAAACTTTTGTACAGTTAGCTCTTCTCAACTTCACCTGATGCCCTCATTACTTTTGTTTTCTTGGAACTGGAAAACAAATGCGTAGGCATCCTATTCATGTTATCCACTATTTCATGCACTTTGATTTTGACTCTTCTAAGCAGTTCATACCAAAGATCAGGCCTGTCCTTGAAGTCTGTCTTCATAGGACAGTTTTCTACCTTGTTGAAATAATGGTCAAGTTTTGGGCTTAACCGGGAAAAATTTTGACCAGGAAAAACCTGATATTAAAAAGGACTGTCCTCCCTTGCTACATGTCCTAAAGCTCCAGCCTTGTTGACATCCAGTCTGTATTTGAATGGTGACAAGTACAAGACATCACAATGGTGAAATGACCAGAACTTCAAGTTCTTTTTGACATCTCATGTCTAACAACACAAGTTGGACCTTTAATAGCTTAGATTTAGCCTTCCTCTTCTCTTTCCTCTCTTCTCTCCTCTCCTCCCCCTCTTCTCTCCTCTCCCCTTCCCTTCCTTTCCCCTCTTCCTCCCTCTATCTCTCTTTCTTCCTTTCCTTTCTTCCTCCTCCTCCTTATTCTTTGCTCTCTCTCTCTCTTTCTCATACTTTTACTTAGTATCATTTACACACCTACTGCACTAAGAGTTTTCAAGGTGGAGCTAATTTACTTTAAGCTCTCTGAACTTCATAATTGGGGAGCAGCAAGGAAATAAAAAAGAGCTAGAGGCACAGGAGGAAAAGAAGGAAATTGTAAATCACCAGAAAGCAGTTTCTTCAGGGAGTGGAATAGAGCCATGATTCAGACATGAAGTAGTTGAAAAGGGATGAAACAGGAAGAAGGGAGAGGACTATGGGAAATAACATTTACATTTACGGGCTCATATTTGAAGTAGTTATAGTGCCAAATATTTTGCATGATTGTTATCTCCATTTAACCCTCTTGTGCTACCAACTGGCGATTTTCCCAAAGTAAAGTCACTCTGAATAAAAAATGTTTGTCTTCGCAGATTCATCCAAACAGAAGGAGAGCTCAACCCAGCATTTTGGACCACTTTGAGAGTCCCCACTAACTGCTCTTGTACTCCAGTTAACAAGCAAGCATCACAACTCTATTTCACTTAAACTTCATAGTAACTTTATCATTATCGAATAATTGATATGGCTTGATTTGTGGATGAAGTGGTAATTATAGAAAATGTCATTATCTTCTGTTTTTATTGTGCTACTGCCCATAACTGGCATCATAGCTCTAAGAAAGCCACTGATATAGAAAGTGTACCTGTAAACAGCTCCTGAGAATGAATGAAAATCATTATGAATTCTGCCATTTATTCAACATTGAGTGATCTTGTTATACCTCAGTGACATCACTGCCTGCTCTTAATTTTACTTCCAAATGTAGGGATATAATTAAAAATTAAAATTTTCATTTCATAACTATAAGATGATGTACTCTGTTCAATGAGAATTAAGCTCTAAATAGTTTAGACTTTGTCTAGCTCCCATGTGAAACATTACAATTCAATCAATATTTGGTATTTGAACATTTCAAGATATTGTCAAAATGGCTGGAGTTTCACAAAACCATTTTCACAATATTTAACGTAGATAGAGATTCAAGGTAGAACTAAATAAAACTTTTTAAAAATTTAGAAAATCCTTCAATTTTCTCATTAACCATCCTCTTAATCAATTTTCAATTGACTGATAGTCATTGTCACACCCCTGGTTTTATTTGACTGTAATATTCTTCAAAATGGTATTTCTTGGGTGTCTGCTGTGTCCTAGAAGCCATTCCAAACACTAAAAAAAGGAGATGAAACATTCAACTAGCGGAGCTCACCGCGAGTCCTTCTTGACCGTCATTACATCTGGTACTCAACAGAGTTTCCTCAATGTTCTCTAGTAATTTGATGGTATCAGGTCATAGATTTATATCTTTGCTCCATTTTGAATGGATTTTTGTGTAAGGTATAGGGTAGGGGTCTAGTTTCATACTTCTGAATGCAGAGATCTAGTCTTCCCAGCACTGTTTGTTGAAGAGACTGTCTTTGCTCTAGGGATTTGTCAAAAATAAGTTGCTTGCTGATGTGTGAATTGATTTCTGGAGTTTTTATTCTGTTACATTGATCTATACATTTGTTTTTGTGTCAATACCAGGCTGTTTTGATTATACCTGCCAAATAGTATGCCTTGAGATCTGATATTCTCATGCCTCTGGTTTTGTTTTTGTTGTTTAAGATTGCCTTAAGCTATTCAGGGTCTCTTGTGTTTCCATATAAATTTTAGCATCATTTTTTCTAGATCTGAGATAAATGTCAGTGTTTTGATTGGGATCACATTGAATCTGTAAATTGTTTTCAGTAGTATGGACATTTTGATGACATTTATTCTTCAAATCCATAAACATGGAAGATTCTTCCACTTTTTTATGTCTTCTATTTCTTTCTTTAATGTTTTGTAATTTTCATTTTTTTGATGTCTTTCATTAAATTTATTCCAACATATTTAAAATTTTTATAACTATTCTGAATCAGATTAATCTTAGTTCTTTCACATCTATGGCATTGTGTATACAAAGACTATTAATTTTTGTGTGATGATTGATTTTATACTACTTTACCAAACCCTTTTGTAAGTTCTAATAGTCCCCCCCCTTTTTTTTGACAGGCAGAGTGGACAGTGAGAGACAGAGAGGTCTTCCTTTGCCGTTGGTTCACCCTCCAACGGCCGCCGCGGCCAGCGCACTGCGGCCGGCGCACCGCGCTGATCCAAAGGCAGGAGCCAGGTGCTTCTCCTGGTCTCCCATGGGGTGCAGGGCCCAAGCACTTGGGCCATCCTCCACTGCACTCCCTGGCCACAGCAGAGAGCTAGCCTGGAAGAGGGGCAACCGGGACAGAATCCAGTGCCCCAACTGGGACTAGAACCCAGTGTGCTGGCACCGCAAGGCGGAGGATTAGCCTAGTGAGCTGTTGCGCCAGCCTCTAATAGTCTCTTAGTGGAGTCTTTTGGATACCTTTTTGCAATCTGCAAATAAGGATAGTTTGACTTCCTTCTTCCCAATTTGTATCTCTTTGACTTCTTTTTCTTGCCTGGTGGCTGTAACTAAAACTCCAGGACTATACTGAGTATCAATGATGAGAGCAAGCATCCTTGTCTGCTTCCAGATCTTAGTGGGAATGCCTCCCATTTTTCCCCATTCAATGAGATGCTTCCTGTGGATTTGTCATAGATTGCCTTCATTATGTAGAAGGATGTTCCTTCTATAGTCAATTTGCTTAAGGTTTTCATCATAAAAGGATGTTGTATTTTATCAAGTGCTTCTTTTCATCTATTGAGATAATCATATGGCTTTTGCAAATCACACTTGTTGATTTGCAAATGTTGAACCATCACAGCATACCACAGTTAAATCCCACTTGGTTTGGGTGGATGATCTTTCTGATGTGTTGCTGGATTCGATTGGCTGGTATTTTGTTAAGGATTTTTGCATCTAATTTCATCAGAGAAAGTGGCCATTAGTTCTTTCTCTGTTGTTTCTCTTTCTGTGTTAGGAATTAAGGTAATGCTGGCTTCATAGAAGAAGTTTGGAAGGATACCCTCCCTTTCAATTGTTTTGAATAGCTTGAGAAGAATTGGGATTGATTCTTCTTTAAATGTCTGCTAGAGTTCAGCAGTGGAGCCATCAGGACCTGGCCTTTTCTTTGTTGGGAGGACTTTACTACTGATTCAATCTCTGTCTTGGTTATTGGTTTGTTTAAGTGTTCTTGTCTTGATGAGTCAATTTTGGTAGATTGTATATGTCCAGGACTCTATCTATTTCTTCTAGATTTCCTCATTTGTTGGCATACAGCTCTTTGTAGTGATTCATAATGATTCTTTTTATTTCTGTGGTATCTGTTGTTACATCTCCTTTTTTGTCTCTGATTTTATTAATTTAGGTCCTCTGTCTCTCTCTGTGGTTAGTTGGGTATGTCAATTTTGTTTATTTTTTCAAAAAATAGCTTTTAATGTTACTGGAGAAATGGCAGGGTTCTTGTCTTCACACAAGAAAGAATTCAGGCATGAGACAGAGTAGTGGAAAGTAAAAAGTAGCAAGGTTTATTAGGGTAGGGACATCTGCAAGAAAGGATGGGCACCTCTCCAGACAGGACCTGAGAGTGCCCAGTCGCTCAGACTGGGGGGAGGGGGGAGCGAGGTTACATGGTTGAGTAGAGAGATCACACCTGGGCAGGCCAGGTAGGTGGCTCAGCATAGAGGCAGAGGGCTGAGCACGCAGTCTGGTTGAGGCCGGAGGTTTTCAAGGAGATGGGTCTCTGTCTTCACAGATTTCCTCCTGAAACAAAGGATTTTATGGCTTTAAATATTAAGAAGCTCCTATCTGAGTTTTCCCTTGAAGGTATCAGACAGGAGGAAGCCTAGCTGGCGCCATCCTGGGTTCAGAGGAAGGGTGAGCAGGACCCCCTAGAGAATGGGGATCCAGAGCAGGTTGTTTGAAATGCAGTTACTGGGCTGCATCTGGGAGATTGTGGAAGATTTGTCAGGCAGAAGGGGCGGGGACCCGCATCTGGCAAGTTATCAGGTAGAAGGGGGCAGGGCAGAATGCGAACACTGGGCTGCTCCTGAAACATTATCGGGATGACTTTGAGATGTAGATGCATGTGCTGGATATAGATGTCTTCTCTTTAGGCCTGTCATACACACATAAGCTCATATCTAACTTCCTACCTGACATTAATTTTACTGATGTTTTGTATTTTTTGTTTCAATTTTGTTTATTTCTTCTCAAATTTTAAATATTTCTTACTCCTAATAATTTGGAGTTTGGTTTATTGTTGTTTTTCTAAGTCCTTTAGATACAGTGATAGTTTATTTAATTGTTGAATTTTAGATTTCTTGATGTAGGCACCTATCACTATAAACTTCCCTCTTAATACTGCTTTTGCAGTATCCCATAAGTTTTGATATGATGCATTGTCATCTTCGTTCATTTCCAAAAATTTTTTTATTTCTCTTTTGATTTATTCTGTGACCCACTGTTCATTCAGGGGCATGTTGTTCAGTCTCCATGTGTTTGCATATGTTCTAGAGATTCATGAATTATTGGTTTCCAGCTTAATTCCATTGTGGTCACAAAAGATGCATGGTATGATGTTGATTTTTTGAATTTGCTGAGACTTGCTTTATGGCCTACCATGTGGTCTATCCTAGAGAAATTTCCATGCATTGGTGAGAAGAATGTGCCTTCTGCAACTGTGGGGTGAAAATTTCTGTAGATATCAGTCAGGTCCATTTGACCTATAGTGTCAATTAACTCTGTTGTTTCTTTGTTGATTTTCTGTCTGGTTGATCTATCCATTGATGAAAGTGGGGTGTTACTATTGTATTGGAATGTTTGCCTGCCTTTAGATACATTAACATATTTTTAAATATTTATTTATTTATTTTAAAGCCACAGTTACAGAGAGGCAGAGGCAGAGAGAAAGAGGGTGAGAGGGGTCTTCTGTCCACTGGTTCATTCCCTAAGTGGCCGCAAAGGCTGGAGCTGGGCTGATCTGCAGCCAGGAACCAGGAGCTTCTTGTGAGTCTTCTATGCAGGCACAGGGGCCCAAGGACCTGGGCCATCCCCCACTGCTTTCCCAGGCCACATCAGAGAGCTGGATCCGAAGTGGAGCAGCTGGGACTCAAACCTGCACCCACATGGGATACTCACACTGCAGGTGGCAGCCTTTCCCACTATACCACAAGGCAGACTCTAACATTTCTTTTAAATAGCCACTTGCCCTGTAATTAGGTGTGTATATACTTATTTTAGTCACATATTCCCATTGAACTGATCCCTTAATCAATATATAATACCCTTCTTTGTTCTCTTTTAATAGTTTTTGTGTTAAAGTCTGTTTTATCTTAGTATGGCTCCACCTGCCCTTTTTTGCTTTCCATTAGCATAGACTATCTTTTCCCATCCTTTCATTTTCAGTCTGCATGTATCTTTATTCGTGAGATATGTTTCTTGTAGGCAGCAAATAGATGGGTCTTGTTTTTTAACCCACTTGGCCAGTCTGTATCTTTTAACTGGAGAGTATATTGTTTACTTTGGATTTCTTTTGTACGTTTACTGGGGGATTTTCTGCCTTCACATTCTTTCGTAATGATGTCTATTTTTCTGTGCCTTTGTTTTTGTCTATTTTGTTCATTGCTCTATGAAGTACCTAGAGCAGTGGCCGAAAACTTGTAGACATTCAATACACATCTATTGACTGATGCCCCAACTCACAGTTGAAGGAACTGTGGCCCAAATCTTGACCTGGATGACACTAGGTATGAATAACAGAGCTGGGATGAAAGTGAAATTCTGCCCATCTCAACACTCCTGAATGCTGAGCTATAAGCATCATTTTGCTTGGTATCTATCTGCCTGTCTGTCTGTCCACTTGGCACTAAGTCCAGATGTGACTGTTTAACTCTGAACTTGATGTCTCCCTTGGAAAAAATTAGGAATATTAGATATAATTTGTTCAAAGTCAAATGTTCCCATTTCTATTGGTTCAACAAGTCTGAGAGTTAAGGCTGCCATGGCCATTTCCCTGGGTATGTCGGGATTCTGCTGTGGGAAAAGGAAAGCATGAGACTAGAGCATCTTTCTTCCAGGGGCGGGTGATTTGGTGCCTCCCTTTACCTACTCACATCAAGCCCAGAACTGCAAGCTGCAGGCCCTGCATTCTCAATATATCTTGTTTGCATATTCTTAATGCTTTGAATAAAAAAAAAACTATTTTTATTTATAACTTAAGGCTTCATATGATAAAAAATATCATGGATATAAAAGTTGGAGGATTAATAAAAGCCTGAAATTCACATGTTGCTTCAATTTTGAAAACAGGCAGAGTAATTCTTTGAAAGAGTTGCATACTTATTTAGGTCACATTAGTTAGTAATTCAGAGGGACAAGAAGGAATTATGTGACTTTGGGAGGGTAATGCCTGGGATTTGAATCCCACTTCCACTACCTACTGGTATGTGATCTTTGTTCCTTAACCTCTCTACATTCAGTTGCTGATCTATAAAATTGAAATCAAGAACACCTACCTAAAGGGTTGCTTTGGAAATGAGTGTTGACACAGGTGAAATGCTATGTAAGTGTTGCCATCATACTGTTGTAATCTCCACGTGTGCAGAGTGACTAGAAACCTGGTTCAAGGACATCAGGAAGGAGCTGCTCAAAACACACAGGACAGTGCTTAAGAACACACCCTTGAGAATCAGACATCACTGGACTAAAGACTCATTGCTACAACTGCTATCATTGTGAACTCAGGCAACATGGCCCGTGGTACCCATCTCATAATACAGTAAATAACTAACTTGGCAAAGAATTGAGCTGATACTGGTCAAGCCTTCAGGTAGAACCTGTTGCACAGCTAGTGCTTTCTTACCTCAAATAAATAAAATTACCAGATGAAAATGTTAAAATTTAGTTCAGAGTATTATGTTACCTATGCAGCCTCATATACTATCCCTTTGTAAAAAAAGAAGGAAAAAAGATTTTTGTTTTTTTTACTAAAGAACTTTCACTTTTCCATTTTGTACAAGTCTGCTTTCTCATCCCATACCTGAATGAGGCCGTTGCTCAAGGCTCTGATCATAACCACAAATCAAGAATTTTGATAGTCTGGGCTTAGCTTGTTCCTTAAACCCAGACCGAGAACTCATTTCCCTCATCGCAGTGACGCAAAGCCAACTCATTGTCCTGGAAAAGAAACAACAGGTTCTTATATTTGTCACTGGAGTCACAGTTATTCATCTAAACATGAGGATGCACATTCTGGAATAACTTAAGCAATGGTGGAAATCAGGAAGACCAGACCGTCATCAGAGTGGTCCTCACCCTTAGAGAGCTTGCTTAATCCCTCTGTTGTTTTCATCATGAATTGTGCGTACATATGCGTTCATTCTGCTGCAGCCTTAGCATCGGGGGAGAGACAGCACACACAGTACACACAGTTGAGGCAGCCCTTCCTGGGAAGACCCCCCAAACTCTGTGTTTCTATCTCTCCCTTTTTTCATCCATAAAATGAGGAAGTCACAGCCCTCCTGACTTAGCAGGGGCTGGAAAAACTGAGATCATTATAAATCCCTAGGCCAACACCAGACCACAAAATAAATACCAATCTGTTACTATTATGAACGTTGTCAGAGATCCTATTTAATCTTCTATGAATAACCTACCAATTTTTGCTAAACTTTAATCTAAATAAATGTAATGTTCCAAACTGAATCCTTAAATGTCCACTGAATGTTTCTGTTGTAGTTTCCCATTTTCAAAAAAGGTTGTAGTAAGAATAATACATTAAAACAAACAAAAGGCTGGCGCCGCAGCTCACTAGGCTAATCCTCCACCTTGCGGCGCCGGCACACCGGGTTCTAGTCCCGGTCAGGGCGCCGGATTCTGTCCCAGTTGCCCCTCTTCCAGGCCAGCTCTCTGCTGTGGCCAGGGAGTGCAGTGGAGGATGGCCCAAGTACTTGGAGCCTGCACCCCATGGGAGACCAAAAGTACCTGGCTCCTGCCATCGGATCAGCGCAGTGCACCAGCTGCAGTGTGCCGGCCACAGCGGCCATTGGAGGGTGAACCAATGGCAAAGGAAGACCTTTCTCTCTGTCTCTCTCTCTCTCACTGTCCACTCTGCCTGTCAAAAAAAAAAAAAAAAAAAAAAAAAAAAAAAAAAAAAAAAAGATAAATGATCCCTGTAAAGTCAAGTAGTTCAGAGTTAGAATCCCAGCCCTTTTGTTTGCTGCCTGTGTGATGCTAGATAACTGAATCTGTTCTTTTTCTTATTTCACAAAATTGGTGTAAAAATAAAATAAGCAGAACCACATAAAAATCCAGCATATTATCTCACTCAAAGCAGATTCTCAAAAATAATCTTAAAAAATCACAATTCTGGATACTAATATGGACACTGTAATCACATCAGTGTAACATTTGAGAATTTAAAATTGCTTGCATTTATATTGCTGGAAACTGAGGCTCTGAGAACAGGTGTTTTGCAAAACCACTTAGGTGCAGAGCGGAGACAAAGGATTTAGCTTCGTGTGAAGGAGTTGCCTTATTTGGTAGCTTGAAGAACACTTACTACAACTGATACTACAACTGATTATGAAACCAACTTCTAGTGTTTGGGCCCCTGCCACTCACACTGGAGACTTGAAAGAAAGCTGGTATCTCCTGGCTTCAGCCTGGCCCAGCCCTGGCTGTTGGGGACATTTGGGGAGTGAACCAGCAGATGGAAGATCTATCTGTTTGTCTGTCTTTCTGTCTCTGTCTCTGTTTCTATCTCTTCTCTCCTTCTCTTGCTCTGTAATTCTGCCTTTCAAATAAATAAATAAATCTTAAAAAAAAAAAAAGAACTCCAGGTCTTAGCTATTGTGAATTGAGCTGCAATAAACATTAGGGTGCAGACCTCTTTTTTATTTGCCAATTTAAATTCCTTTGGGTAAATTCCAAGGAGTGGGATGGCTGGGTCGAACGGTAGGGTTATCTTCAGGTTTCTGAGGAATCTCCAGACTGACTTCCATAGTGGCTTGACCAGCTTGCATTCCCACCAACAGTGGGTTAGTGTCCCTTTTTCCCCACATCCTCGCCAGCATCTGTTGTTGGTAGATTTCTGCATGTGAGCCATTCTAACCGGGGTGAGGTGAAACCTCATTGTGGTTTTGATTTGCATTTCCCTGATTGCTAATGACCTTGAACATTTTTTTCATGTGCCTGTTGGCCATTTGGATTTCCTCTTTTGAAAAATGTCTATTGAGGTCCTTGGCCCATCTCTTAAGTGGGTTGTTGGTTTTGTTTTTGTGGAGTTTCTTGATCTCTTTGTAGATTCTGGTTATTAACCCTTTATCTGTTGCATAGTTTGCAAATATTTTTTCCCATTCTGTCGGTTGTCTCTTCACTCTCCTGACTGTTTCTTTTGCAGTACAGAAACTTCTCAATTTGATGCAATCCCAATAGTTGATTTTGGCTTTGACTGCCTGTGCCTCCCGGGTCTTTTCCAGAAATTCTTTGCCTGTGCCAATATCTTGAAGGGTTTCTCCAATGTTCTCTAGTAACTTGATGGTGTCAGGTCATAGATTTAGGTCTTTAATCCATGTTGAGTGGATTTTTGTGTAAGGTGTAAGGTAGGGGTCTTGCTTCATGATTCTGCACGTGGAAATCCAATTTTCCCAGCACCATTTATTGAATAGACTGTCCTTGCTCCAGGAATTAGTTTTAGATCCTTGATCAAATATAAGTTGGCTGTAGATGTTTGGGTTGATTTCTGGTGTTTCAATTCTGTTCCATTGGTCTATCCATCTGTTTCTGTACCAGTACCATGCTGTTTTAATTACAACTGCCCTGTAGTATGTCCTGAAATCTGGTATTGTGATGCCTCCGGCTTTGTTTTTGTTGTACAAGATTGCTTTAGCTATTCGAGGTCTCTTGTGCCTCCATATAAATTTCAGCACCATTTTTTCCAGATCTGAGAAGAAGGTCTTCGGTATCTTGATTGGTATTGCATTGAATCTGTAAATTGCTTTTGGGAGAATGGACATTTTGATGATATTGATTCTTCCAATCCATGAGCATGGAAGATTTTTCCATTTCTTGGTATCCTGTTCTATTTCTTTCTTTAAGGTTTTGTAATTTTCATCGTAGAGATCTTTAACGTCTTTGGTTAAGTTTACTCCAAGGTATTTGATTGTTTTTGTAGCTATTGTGAATGGGATTGATCTTAGAGGCAATAGACTCTTTTTTAAAAAAGATTTATTTATTTATTCATTCATTCATTCATTTGAAAGTTACAGAGAGGCAGAGGCAGAGGCAGAGAGAGAAGTTTCCCATCCACTGGATCACTCACTCCCCGTATGGCCACAATAGCCAGCACTGCACCAATCCAAAGCTGTGAGCCCAGAGCTTCTTCTGAGACTCCCATGCAGGTGCAGGTGCCTATGCACTTGGGCCATCCTCTACTGCACTCCCAGGCCACAGCAGACAGTGGGACTGAAAGTGGATCTTGAACTGGTGCCCATATGGGATGCCTGCACCGCAGGTGGCAGCTTTACCCACTACACCACAGTGCTGACCCCAACAATAGACTCTTGATCTTTCAGCAGTTCATTTCTAGAGCCATGGCTTGTGTCAAAAGAATCATCTTGGCCGGCACCATTGCTCACTAGGCTAATTCTCCACCTGCGGCGCCGGCACCCCGGGTTCTAGTCCCGGTTGGGGCCCGGATTCTGTCCCGGTTGCCCCTCTTCCAGGCCAGCTCTCTGCTGTGGCCCGGGAGTGCAGTGGAGGATGGCCCAAGTGCTTGGGCCCTGCACCCCATGGGAGACCAGGAGGAAGCACCTGGCTCCTGGCTTCAGATCAGCACAGCATTCCGGCAGCAACATGCCGGCCGTAGGGGCCATTGAGGGGTGAACCAATGGCAAAGGAAGACCTTTCTCTCTGTCTCTCTCTCTCTTTCTCTCACTGTCTAACTCTGCCTGTCAAAAAAAAAAAAAAGAATAATCTTTACCAATCCATCCAAGGACAAACTTTAGGACACACATTCACTGCCTGAGAGCTGCCTGGATGGGGGGAAATGATATGACTGAAAGCTAGAGGGGAAATGAAGTGACCCAGCACAAGATGACACAGGCAGAGGGCAGTGTGTTCATGCATTATGGCAGGTGGATCTCAGAGGGGCTGCACGTCACATCTGGAAGCACTTGCTCCTATAGGACCAAGAAGTTATACTTTACTTTTGCAGAATGCTTACTTTTCCTGCATATTTTATTTTATTTTATTTTATGAAACTTCCTTCTGATGTGTTAAAGACCACCACATTTCACTTTAGTGAGCTGATAGTCATATCCTCTTAGTTGAGAAGAGAAAGCTTTAAGAGTGGAAAGTTGAATAAAGTAAAGCCAGTGACCATCCAGGGCCAGGCCACTCTGTCCCCACACATGGATGGCAGTGTTTTTCTGACTTAAGTGATGTCTAGCCACTCTGTGAGAGGAGAGTGAGAAGAAAAGAAGGGATTATGAGAAAACAACTATCTGCTCAGCCAGCCCTGCAGCGTTGCTCACTTCCAGCTTGAAACTTTGGTCTTGGCCTTTCTATGGATTCCTTGCTCCTTGACCCTGGCTTGCAGCAAAGTTGGAAGCTAGACTCTAAAATGAGCTGACAGCACCCATGGCTAGCTCACCTCCCCTACCCACCCACTCCCCAAAAAAAAGAAAAAAAAAGAAATACTTGGTACAAAGCATTTGTCTTTAAGAAAGTATTTTCCTTATTCATTATATTTGCGTAGATTTGTCATAGACAACCATTTCAACAGAGGGGAAAACAGCATGACCTTGAGTCTGCGGCATCCTGTTGCCCTTTGTAGCCAAGGTCAGGCTGTTTCTCCACCTGCTTCCTTTCTGCTCCTCTTGGCAGATCTGAAGCTAGTAGGGTCGTATTCAACATTGCATGTGCCGTGACAGGGCAGCTGTAATTGAGCAACAACATTTGGTTTGGCCAATAGTTCAGTTTGTTGAGTCATAAGGCTGACAAGTAGCTACAGCACATGAAGTAGCACTTCATGAGTCAGTGCAAGTGAGCAGCAGTGGCTCAAGTATCACACGCATGACTGAATGTCTCTTTATTCTAGGAAGGATATTCCTATCTATTTAATTCAATGACATTGGTTCTCAAATATTCAGTGTAAGTCTCAGACCTTCAGGAAGATGTCCCAAGACCCATGATGAATAGTGTCTTATGTCCAGCGTTCTCCCTCTAATTGTGAGTCTTCACCAGGAAATGCCAATACTCAATAGCATATTCGTTCTTGAGCAATTTGATACCTCTTGGTAAAAGTATAAGTTGAGAAATCAGTTTCCTGCTGTCACTACTCCAACACCTTACAGACTTTCAATAAACAAATGCAGTTTCTTCTTTATTCTACTAAAAAAGAAAATTTTTGTACAAGCAAACAATTTAAGTGTCTTGAAAATGTCAGCAAGGTGAGTTAGGTTCCCAGTGCATCAGTGGTCTACCTTGTGTTGCAAATTTTCATGAATCCATTGAGGAATCAAGATAGACAATACCATTATTCTTCATTTTTCCTTATCATGTTCCATTGCTCTACATTATCATAGAGTTACTTTACCTAGGGCTGGCACCGTGGCTCACTTAGCGGCGCCGGCATCCTGTATGGGTGCCAGTTCTAGTCCCAGTTGCTCCTCCTCCAGTCCAGCTCTTTGCTGTGGCCCCAGGAGGGCAATGGAGAATGGCCCAAGTGCTTGCACTCCTGAACCCACTGGGAGATCGGAGGAGGCACCTGGGTCCTGGCTTTGGATCAGCTCAGCTCCGGCCATGGTGGCCATTTGGGGAGTGAACCAATGGAAGGAAGACCTTTCTCTCTCTCACTGTCTATAACTCTACCTGTCAAAAAAAAAATGAATCACTTTACTTAAATCATCATTCCACTAGTGGCCCAAGAAAGATTAATCTGGAAATCTTTTTTAAAGATTCACTTATTATTTATTAGAGCAGTAGGGAGGGAGACAGAGGAAAAGACCTTCCATTTGTTGGCTCACTTTCCAAATAGTTGTGGTAGCCAGGTTTGGGCTAGGCTGACCATCCTGGTCTCCCACAATGGGTAGCATGGGCCTGGAGCTTGAACTGGCATTCCAACACAGGATGCCAAAGTTGCAAGAGACAGTTTAGTCCACTGAATCACAACACCAGTCCCCTCATCATGAAATCTTGACCATTAGTACTGCACCCCGATCTCTTCCTCAACTGTTCTCTTGTTTTCAGAACTCAATTTTTAAACTCTTTCTTCTAGAATTCCTTCCCAAAAGTTGTCCTCCAAATCTAAGTCTCTACCATCTCAGCTCTGCGGAGAAGACAACATTTTTATCTCTCTTGATTATTTTTTATTGGTTTTTAAAATTCTTATTGACACAATAATTGTACATCTTTATGACACACAATGTGATGTTTGGGTGCATTTATACATTGTGTGTTAATCAACTCAAGATACTTCAGTCATGCATCCTCTCAAACACTTTTCATTTCCTTTTATGAGAACATTCAAAATCTTCTAATTATTCTGGATTAAATGATACAACATTGTTATTCTAGGTGCAGCGGTAAAGACAGGGACCCTGCTTACTTTTTTCTTTTATCCCTATGGTCTAACCCACACCCTTAGTAAGTATAGTACTGTCCTTGTCACAGAACCTGTTGTCTCCTCAATCATACTGGGAGCTCCTTAAGAGGAGGAACCGTCTCATCTATGGCTCTCCAAGCCCTGTTCAGACACATTATACTCAGGATGTGCTTGTAGAGGTGGTGAACTGAATATATAGGGAGGCTTCAGAATTGTGCTATTGAGAGCAAGAGGGTCTGTAAAGTCCTTGTTGCACGTGGCCTGGATTTTAGTCTCACAAACAGTTGAAAAAATTTTAAAAAAATATGAGATGGGAATGACTTGGTTGCCCAGAGTGGTTTCTGGACCACCTCCCTCCCACAGCCTCGCCTGTGCCTTTCTGACAGTTGTAATGTTGCCGTTGACTTGCTGTTGTCCCAGCTGGTCACTCCCTTACAACTAATTGAATAAGCTGTTGCCCCTTCTTCCTCTTTTCTTCTATCCTCAAGCCCCCATGTCCTTCTGTCCACCTCTGCTCAAGAATTCCAGGGCTACCCTTCCTTTTGACTTTGTTATGAGTGCTTCACCTCCACTGTCTCCCAGCAGTCACATAGGAGTGAAGGAAGACAGGGATCTGGACAGGAGGAAAGTGGTGCCTGCAGGGTCAACAGCTTTCACATTCCTCAGATGAGCAAGCATGAGGGCATCTAGTGTTCTACTCTGTTGAGAGGGTACACGCTTTCTTTGCCTTCTCAGGCTGTCTAAGCTCAATCCAGGAGGAAAAGAGAATTCTTAAAGCTCTTGCTGCTATGGGTGAGCTTTGCTTCAGAATGTTGATTCTAAGGTGATTGTGCATCCTGTCAATGAAAACTGGGCCCCCAAATCCACAGGGAAAAGGGCAGCTCAGCCACACAGTGAGAGAGTTCAAAATCAGGATTTCTGAACCACAGGATTCTGGGGTTCCTTGCTCAAAACCAGGAGACCAGAAAAGGCCTCTGCAAAATGTCATGGTCATTGGTGGAAGTGAAAGGAATAAAGCCCTAACACATGCATCAGCTCTGTGAGCCCGGCCCTTGGCAGGCTCTTTATTGAGCTCTCTCTTCCAGTTAGCTCCTTTCTCACCACGGATTTCTTTATTCCATTTTTTGCAATCGTGTCAAATGTCACATTCACACAGCAAGTGAAAAGAATATATAATTATTTTAAAACATTATTGTAAATGTGGGCATATATGCAGTCACCACTTAGATCAAGAATTCGCAATTGGCACAGAGTTAAGATGCTACTTGGGACATCCATATCTCATATCAGAGTGCTCGGGTTCAAGTCCTGGCTAGGCTTCCGATTCCAGCTACCTACTAACATGCACCCTGGGAGGCAGTAGATGATGGCTCAAGTAGTTGGGTTCCTGCCACTCAAGTGGTAGACACAGATTGAGTTCTAGACTCCTGACTTCCAGTGGGCATAGGCCCAGTTATTGCAGGCATTTGGGGAGTGAATTGGTGAATGGGAGATCTGTGTGTGCATGTGTGTTTGTGTGTGTGTGTCTTTCCAAAAAAAAAAAAAAAAAAAAGAGAGAGAGAGAGAGAGACAGAGACAGAGAAACTATTTTCTTGATCAATTATCTAATTAAAACAGATTATATCAACCCATGTATATACAATTAACCAATAGAACAGGAACAAGGGTAGAGGACTTAACTTATTAGATATCAAGAGTGTCTGATTTTCCTGGCCTTTTGACAACTTTTCTGCCTCTCTTATACATGAAGTGTCCTCACTTGGGATTTATGGGCTACCATGCATCCTTCAAAACTGACTTGAAACAGGGATTCCCCTCAGAAGCTATCATTGACCTTGGGTACTCCTTTCTCTGTGATTCTTTACAACTTGGAGAACTGTCTTACAAGCTGTTTAGGTTCCAGTTGTGAGTCAAGTCCTGTAGATTTGTGACCTTAATCTAGCTATTTAATCTCTATAGGCTTCAATGTCGTTGCAATTTTCTGAGAGAATTCAATTAGGGTCTTTATTGTGAAACTATTTAGCTCTATAATATAATTCTGATTATTTTTATTTTCCATTCTAGTCTTTTTAGTGCAGGGATCACGGACCATTTGTCTTTGTATCCCCTTCACCTAGCCTGCAATCTCAACCTAGGGATGCATTAGAAACTTGGGATGGTAAGGTTCATTATCTGTAGTCCAAGTAGTGCATTGTCTCCCTGGAAAGAATGGTCAAAGACATTCATCTACAAGTCGTTTGTTTCTGGAAATAAAACCCCAATACTAGAAAGTTTCGCTTAAAACTGTAAGACTAGAACTTTTCCCTTAACTTAAAGCCCCACCATGTTTTTCACCAAGCAACAGACTATCTCTTTACCTGTTCCGGAATTCCAGAGTTCCTTATACGCTGGAGAAAATGACAAACCCAAGAAGGTGACGAAGAAGAAAAACAAAAAGAGGAAGAGGGAAAAAAAAAAAAAAAAGATGGGAATGGAAGGAGAGGAGGGAAACAGAAGAAAGAATCATGGAGGAGATAAAGCATTGCCATGTTTTCTGTGGCAATATTTACCTGTACTGTCATGACCCCATGTTGGAGGGATTGATTCCAGGACCTCTTCGAACCCCAAATCCACAGATACTTATGCCCCTCACATAAAATGGCATAGTATTTGCATACAATCCACACACATTCTCCTGTGCACTTTAAATCAAATGTAGATAATTACAATATGTGATAAAATGTAAATACTATGTAAATAGTTGTTATACTATATTATTTAGATAATTATGACAACCAAAGAACACCTTACCAATTTATTACAGATGCAGTTTTTTTTTTCCTGAATATTTTCCACCTACAGTTGGTTTAATCCTTGTTGCAAAACCTATAGATGGGACATGTTAAATGTAGATGCTTCCCTTTTACAGTTACTACACAGAATGTTTTATAATATTCCAGTCTGAGATGTTCAGAGTATTTTTCTAAATACCTGAGCTATCCCAAAGAGAAAGAATAGTTCCAGAATTGAGTTTAACTGTCTAGAGGGTGTACTATCTGGAACAATGAATGAATTTGCCAAAGAAAGGGATCCTGTATATACACTGCAAGCTCAAGAGGTCAGCTTTGGACAATTTTTAAATAATGGCCTAATCCTTGTCCCAGACATTGAGTACTCGGAAATATTGAGGTCTATTTTTTAACATGTCTGAATTTATTTTGCTTTTGAATTTTTATTTTAGCAAATAGCTAATTTTTTTTATTTTAGCAAACAGCAAACATTAAATATTACACTGTTACAATAATGGATATGAGTGAACTATGTTGGCCTGTGGTGGCCACAGAATAAATGTTTGATGCATGACTCCACAGTGAGGCTTTGATCACTGAATGACACTGAATGACAATGTTGTTTTAGACTTAAAAAAACATGCTGAGGAACAGGGCCTCCCCTTGTTGCCCGTCTCACTTGTTGACATGGGCTATCTGGAGTGCAATACTGTCTTTGGCTCTTGTATTCTGTCATATTTGTACTGAAAAAGATTTTTTTTTGGCCGGCGCCGCGGCTCACTAGGCTAATCCTCCGCCTAGCGGCGCCGGCACACCGGGTTCTAGTCCCGGTCGGGGCGCCGGATTCTGTCCCGGTTGCCCCTCTTCCAGGCCAGCTCTCTGCTGTGGCCAGGGAGTGCAGTGGAGGATGGCCCAGGTGCTTGGGCCCTGCACCCCATGGGAGACCAGGAAAAGCACCTGGCTCCTGGCTCCTGCCATCGGATCAGCGCGGTGCGCCGGCCGCAGCGCACCGGCCGCGGCGGCCATTGGAGGGTGAACCAACGGCAAAGGAAGACCTTTCTCTCTGTCTCTCTCTCTCACTGTCCACTCTGCCTGTCAAAAAAAAAAAAAAAAAAAAAAAAAAAAAAAAAAGATTTTTTTTTATCATTGAATATGACTATCATTATAGAAGACAATCAGAGTGAACTCAAGAGAAAGCAAATTTACTATAGCAAAAATGGAACAGACAAATTTCCTTCTTATTTCTAACAAGTTCCTTTGGAAAACAGACATGAAATTAAAGCAACCAACTTGGATTCCAGAACCTTGTTCTTTGCCCAGGCTGTAGAAATGCCATACTGTGGAAGGGCGGACAAGGCTGTCCTCAAAGCTGGGTCATGGAGCTCAGAATCAGGTCAGAGCTGGGAAACTCAAGATTCAAGGAAGTGTCTGAGTCTATTCACAAGGTCCAAGTGAATATCTTTGTCTTTCCCAGAACCTCCTTTGTCTTCCCTGACAGCACCATGACAATGCGATCATAGCTCAAACCAGTGAAGCAGAACATGCTTCCTCCTGGAAGGTTTAATGCCCTGAGAAGCTGTTATTTAGGCGATTGTATGACACACTTAGAACTAGGGTATTTTAGTAGGTCAGTAGAGCATTAGGTAAATATGCTGTCCCGGCTGCAGTCCTGCAGGAACAGGCCTGCCAAGTCTGCTTTCATTCTGCTCCATGCACAAGTGAGACCATTAGCATCACCACGTGCAACTGGACACCACAGTGTGTTTTAGTGGCGAAGCTCTAGCTAGATGAGACTTGGACTACCAAGGTGAAAAACGAGAGGACTAACCATGAGAATGCCTAGGCCTCCATCACCTCCAACCTGAAGTACTGCTATAGACTTGTGCTCTATCTAATTGGTCTGCCTACTTCTTCTCTTATAATTATGCATTTTATTTTCAGTTAGAAATGGATTCATTCTGAAAAAAAAAACCTAGACTCCACAGAAAGACTATTAAAACTGATGAGCAAATTCACAGAATCTTGGAAAACAAAAGCAACACAGAAAAATCACTAGCATTTTTATATGCCAATGATGAACTCACTGAAGAAAAATTGTAAGAGCAAACCATTTCACAATAGTTACCAAAAAAGAAAGAAAAAGATAAATTTAGCCAAGGATATGAAAGACTTCTCCAATGAAAATTACAAAACACTAATGAAATAAACTTAAGATGACACAAAAAGATAGAAAGACTTTCCACAGTTTGTAAAATGGAAAAAATAATATTATTAAAATGCACATGCTTCCCAAAGTGATATTAACATACACATACTTTCCAAAGTAATTTGCAGATTCAATGTGATCCTCATCAAAACACCAATGATATTCTTGACAAAACTAGAAAAACAATCCAAAAATTTATAAGGAAGCACAAAATATCCTGAATAGCCGAAGCAATCTTGAACAAAACAAAGCTAGAGGCATCACAATACCTGGTTTCAAGACATACTACAGAGCTATTGCAACTAAAACACCATGGTACTGGTATAAAAGCTGACACATAGTTCAGTGAAACAGAATAGGGATCACAGTACAATGGAGTGACTATAACTCACAACTATGCAGCTAAACCAAATGACGTTAACAGTCACCAAAAACCTCTATGATAAATGATGCTTAGAAAATTGGATAACCTCATACCAAAGAATTAAGTTTGATCTATATTTCACCCTAAACAAAAATAAAATCAAAATGGATCACAGATCTACATATAAGATCTGAAACTAATAAGCAACCAGAGGGATACATAGGGTGTAGAGGGAATTTCAACACATTAATATTGGCAATTAAAAAAAATCAAAAGCACAGGTAAAAAAAATCAGGCAAATAGGATTATATCAAACTTACTAGCTTCTGCACAACAAAGGAAACAATTAACAGAGCAAAGAGAATCATCAGAATAGGAGAAAATACATTTGTGAACTATTCACTTGAAGAACTGGTGTTGTGAAACAGTGGATTAAGTCAAAGCTTGAGACACTGGAATCCCATATCAGAGGGTTGGTTTGACCTAACTTCTTGCTAATGTGCCTGTGTGGAAAAGCAGAGAATGATGGTCTAAATACTTGAGTCTCTGCCACTCATAGGGGAGACCTAGATAGGGAGTTTCCAGATCCTGAGTTCAGCTTGGCCCAGCTCTGGCTTTTGTAGGCATTTAGATAGTGAACCATCAGATAGAAGATCTCACTCTCTCTTTCTGTCTCTCCTCTCAGTATCACTCTGTCATTTGAAATAATAAATATTTTAAGAAGACTATTCATTTGATAAAGAATAAATATTTAGGATATATGAGGAACTCAAAAACTCAACAAGAAACATTCAATTAAAAATAGGCAAAGGATCTGCATAGTTCTCAATACCAAAATACAAATGATCAAAATATACATAAAAATGCTCAGTATCAAGAGCCATCAGGGAAATGCAGATCAAAACCACTATTGGACATCATCTTACCCCAGATTGAATGGCTATTATAAAAATATTTTTTTAAAATGATGATGAGGATATGGAGAAAAGGAAACAGTTATACACTGTTGATGGGATGCAAATTAGTGCAGCCATTATGGAGAACAATATAGACGTTCCTCAGAAAACTGAAAATGAATCTAGCATATGACCCAACTATCCCACTTTTGGGTATACATCTGAAGCAAATGAAATCAGCCTATCAAAAAGATATCAGCGTTCCTATATTTGTTGGAGCACTGTTCACAGTACATAAGATATGAACTCAACCTAGGTGTTCATCAGTGGATGAATGGATAAAGAAAATGTGATATACATATAAATACATACACATATGTGTGTGCATATATAAAATGTATATGCAATGGAATATTATTCAGCCTTTAAAATAATGAAATCCTGACATTTCCAGCTAAATGGTTGGTCATTATATTAAGTGAAATAAAGCCAGACACAGAAGGACAAAACCATATGTTCTCTCTCATGTGTGGAAGTTAAAAGAAGTAGATCTAAATTTAGAATATTAATTACTAGTCTGGAAAGTATTTGGGAGGAGAGACAGAGGGAGTTTGGACAGAGGATAAATAAATAAAGCATGGTTAAATAGAACTAACTAGTATTTCACAGTAGAATGGAGTGACTGTGATTCACAATAATGTATTATATATTGTAAAAAGAACTGCAAGAGAGGAACCAGGAAGATCTAAATACAAAGAAAAGGAAAGGAAAGGAAATGGAGGAAAGAAAAAAAAATACAGACTCCTTCTGAGTGAATGAGACAAAGGCCCTGGTTAAATACATCTTAACATGTTACTACTCAGTTCAGCATTTGCAATGGCTTCCCATCACTAAGCTACAAGTAAGACATCCGTACAGTGGTATTCATGTGCCTGTGTGTTCACCTCCTCTCCCCTGCTCCTGGCCTCCTTTTCTGCCACTGGTACACGGGGAGCTCTGCTTTCTGCCGCATGCTTTTAGAGCCTGCAGCCTTCTTGAGCTGACAGCGTTGTTGCCTGGAACATGCTAAGCCCACTCCCTCAAAGTCTGCCTCTGTTGTGCAGGATCTTCCTTGCTTCCTTCTGTCCTCTGTGTGAATGCTCCCTCTTCAGAGAGCTCTTCTGACCTTGCTCTAAATTAAATCCCCTTGTTCTCTTGATTCCTCTTATCTCCCCCCATGGTATTTGAATTACCAACATGCTCACTTTGGTAAATGGAAACAGTGAAACCATCAAGATTAAATAAACATTTTACAATGAAGTAGCAAATAAAGCTATCAAAGAAATACAATGCCTTCTTATTTTCTCCATTTGCAACTTTCTCAAGGTAATCTTGAAAATCTACAATCTACAATCAGCCTGGGTCTGTTATTATTTAATACTGTTTTTTTTTTTCTTTCTAGCATACACACCCAGACTTCTGGACTTGGATTTCTGTGTTCCTTTTGTGTAGCATGACTTCTGAACTACATACTTCTCTCAAATGTCAACTTATTATAAGTAGATACAAGCATCTGTCTGCTTCATTATGTGTTCTGGCATATCTATGCCTGAACATTTATGTAATAAGATACACATTGTTTAATTATAAATTGCATTCCATTTACTTCTACTTTATATTTTAAATAGAGCATTATATTGAGTTGCACTAAATTATATGTGCATAGAAATAATATTCCTTCTGCATTTCATTTTTGGATAGCATAGAATAATATAACATATTTGCTATAATAAGTATATTTGTAGACTACTGACCTAACCCAATTCCTTCATCTAACACATGAGGAAACAAAAGCACAGATTACTAAAGACCATGATGTTGGGACCAGAGGCAGGGCTATACAGCGGAGGCGTGTGCAGTCACTTCCATACACTCTGCTTTTCTACAACAGGTTTCCTCAGTATGGTTCAGATTCTTGAAGCAATAGAAGAAATACTTGTTAAATTATCCTTCTTGCACAAGAATCTTTCTTTTAATCTTTATGGATTCTCTAAATCTATGTCAGTGAAATTTTACACTTAATTGGATTCTGCAAAATTGCCTCAATTATTCACCTTTGTTACAGAACTCTTTCAGAAAAAATGAAATACATCTGCTCACAGATAGAACTTTTCAAAGGGCTTTCGCACACAGACATGTCATTGCATTGCTAGTTTTAGCATTTGGTTTCTGCTGAATGTTTAGTGAAGCCACCCCACAGACACTCTTGTATTTCATTACACAGTAGACACAAAGTGTGTATGTATATGGTGGAAATGTCTTTGATTCCCAAAAAATAGTTCAGTACTGCAGACACAAAATCAGGCCTTGCAAAGAGAGACCTGCCAAATAGCAGCTTGTCAAATTCATAATGTAAGTAAGTATATAAGTGTCCACCAGTAGAAGTTCCAAACTAACCTGATCGTAGGTTAAGATGCATTTTGTTGGCCAGCGCCGTGGCTCACTAGGCTAATCCTCCACCTGCGGCGCCAGCACCCTGGGTTCTAGTCCTGGTTGGGGTGCCAGATTCTGTCCCAGTTGCTCCTCTTCCAGTCCAGCTCTCTGCTGTGGCCCAGGAGGGCAGTGGAGGATGGCACAGGTCTTTGGGCCCTGCACCCGCATGCGAGACCAGGAGGAAGCACCTGGCTCCTGGTTTCGGATCGGCGCAGCGCACCGGCCGCAACGCACCGGCCGTAGAGGCCACTTGGGGGGTAAACCAATGGAAAAGGAAAAAAGGAAGACCTTTCTTTCTCTCTCTCTCTCTCTCTCTCTCTCTCTCTCACTGTCTAACTCTGCCTGTCAAAAAAAAAAAAAAAAAAGATGCATTTCGTTGATAAAAGACAGTGTTGGTTGAGACCCTATATCACATTCACTACTTGATAGGTTTGAAACAAGAATTTGTCTGAAATTATTCTTAAGCTATCTTAGAGTTTCACATCATGTGAATCTATTTTGCTTATTATTAGGGAGATTGTGTATTATATCTGTGCTCAGATACATGGAGTCTTTCCCCATAGATAATGTCAACATATTTGTGGTTCTGAGACACCATGAGTCACAGAGCTTCATAGTAAAGTTATTGTATATATACTTGGCCTCATTGCAACATTCATATGATCATTACGCAAATATCTTTTTTTTTTTCAAAAAAGGATGCATTTATTTATTTAAAGGCACAGTTTCAGAGAAAGAAAGAGATACAGACAGAGGGAGATCTTAATCTGCTGTTTCACTCTCCAAATGACCACAACAGCCAGAGATGGGACAGACTGAAGCCAGGAGCCAGGAGCTTCATCTGAATTCTCCCACATGTGTGCAGAGGCCCAAATACTTGTGTTATCCCCAGCCACTTTTCCCAGGCCATTAGAAGGGATCTGGATAGGAAATGGAGCAGCCAAGACTCAAGCTGGCTCCCATACAGAATGCTGGGGTCTCAGGCTACAGCTTTACCTCCTGTGCCATAATGTTGGACCCTAGGTAAACATCATTTGCGCATCATCTATGTCTAGGTGTTAGAAATAGGGACTTTGACCCTGCCTTTGTGGAACCATATGTTCCTGAAGAAAAGAGGGCCATGTCTTGCATCTGTGTCCCCCCATCTGATGACTGAACACCATATAGGACATGTTGCTCAACGCATCCTTGTAAAATGAATAAAAGAGAATAAGAAACACTGGTAAGAAGACAACTATGTGCTGTTGGCAGCTGGATTTCCCACGCCTAGCACAGCCCCAGAGCCTGAGGACCTTGAATTGTTTTTGTCTCTTCTTTTTCACTTTCCATGAAATTTTTCTTTAATACTATCCAATAGTTAGTGAAAGCTTCTAGCTACCTCTCTGGAAGATATGCAAAGGGGGCAGGAAATTGTCCTACGTTTAAGTCATTAAATCCCCTGACTTGAACCAAATCAAGCATAATATTATTGAAGCAAGGCTCTGTGAAGATACCCAGACTATCTGTACAGTGTAGCATGGGAAAGCAGTAGACCAGCAATGTGTTTCCTTCTGGGTGGAAAGAGCACAAGATCCAAGCAGTCAAAAGTGTAAGGAGATACCTTGCGAGCCAGCTCCACTTTCTCCTCCATCCTGCTCTTCCTACGCCTCCTTCAGCTGTAACCGAGTCAAGAGTTGACATCATCTTTCCTCTTCACCTCTTGCTGGTGATCACCACCAGGAGGGAGGTCAGAAGCCTGGCTCAGGAATGGCACCGTGGCTCAGTAGGTTAATCCTCTGCCTGCAGCGCCGGCATCCCATATGGACACTGGTTCTAGTTCTGGCTGCTCCTCTTCCAATCCAGCTCTCTGCTGTGGCCTGGGAAAGCAGTGGAAGATGCCCCAGATGCTTGGGCCCCTGCACCTGCGTGGGAGACCTGGAGGAAGCTCCCAGCTCCTGGCTACAGGTCGCTCAGCTCTGATTGTTGCAGGCTTCAGTAGAGTGAATATTAAATAGGGAGTGAATCAGCGGAAGGAAGACTTTTCTCTGTCTCTCCCTCTCACTCTGTGTAACTCTATCAAATAAATAAATAAAATCTTTAAAAAAAAAAAAAGAAGAAGAAGAAGAAGAAGCCTGGCTCACACTTCCTCCACCAGTCCTCCTTATTCACTTTTAATTTCCCTTTATAAATTAAAAAAAAATGCTTAACAATAATTGTATGTATTTATGGGTTAGTGTGAAAGTTTAACCCATGTGTATAGTGTGAGCTGATGAAATCAAGGTGCTCAGTATTTCTCGCTTTTTACTACATTATGTTTGGAGTCTTTAAGCTCCTTTCTTCTATCAGCACATAAAATACATTATAGGCTTCTGTGAACTACAGTGACCCCCATTGTGTTAACACTGGGAACACATTCCTTCCATCTAACTCTGGCTTGATACCCATTAACCAGTCTCCCTATAGCTGCCTCATCCTTCCCAGCCTATAGTAACCTCTGTCCTATGATCAGATTGAGGTTGTTTTTAGCTTGCACATATAAGGGAGAATATGCAGTATCTGTCTTTTTCTCTGGCTTATTTCATTTAATATAATTTCCTTGAGTTCCATCCATTTTGCTGCAAATGACAGGATTTCACTTTTTAACGACAGAATATTATTCCAATGAGCACATATAATACAGTATTTTATCCACTCATCCATTGGTGGGCACCTTGGTTGATCCACACTTGACTATTGTGCATAGTGCTACAGTTAACATGACAGTGTAGGTGGTGGACTTCAGAGGTCAGGAACATGCCAGATATCCCTACCCCACTCTGATGAGTACTTTTGGGCCCTGCCAGCTATCTCTGATATCTTCCCATGGTCCTTCCATTCCTAACATTTACTCGTATGACAATCAGTCTCTAATCCTTATCAATGGATTTTTTCCTAATAAAATGTCACTTGAAATTCTTACCACCTAGGTTGTGGTAAGTATAACAACTGCTCTTAGCACTTGAGAAACTTACACTTCTAGAGATCTGTGAATATTCATATTGATTCAAAAAGGTAGGGTGGACATATATGCAGATATAGCACTTTCTTCTTTTTCTTTCTTTCTGTATGGCCATCCAGTAACACTTGGCCTCACTGCCCCACACCTTTCTTGAATGTTTCGCTTTCCTTGGCCTCGCAGTTCTGATTTCACTACTTCTGTGGTTGCACTGCCTCATCTGCGGTTTTGCTGCTTTACCTTGCCATGCGGAGTCTCATTTCTCTTTTACCTTTTCAGAAACTTGCTGATTCTAAGGTCTGTGTTAGTGTTTTCCTTTTCATGAGAATTCCCATTATTCAAGTAACCATCTAGTCACATCTAGTCAGTAATCACTGGGAGACAGAGAGAGAGAGAGAGAGAAAATGAGGCAATCTTCAAAAAGTTCATGGTAAAGGTACATTATCTTTTAATACTATTTCTCCATGAATGTTTTGAAGTAACCTATATAACAGAAAAGCACATATATTTTTTCACATAATGTTTCAACTATATTGTTTTTACCCTTTCAGATTAATTAAAAGCACACATTGGAATTTTTAAAATAATAACTATTACCAGATGAAGAATAAATTGAACTATTTTTACTTTCTTTGCAATTTCCAATTAACCTGTATTAATCAACTTCAAAAAAAGTTAAAAAATATAATGGTCATTAATATAAACATGAAGAAGCTTCAAAAAGTTCTTGGAAATATGCAATTAACATTAATGTGCATTTCCATTAACTTTTGGAAGGTCCTTATATTAACTAGTAACTGTAATAGTATCCTTCTGAAAATTAAAGTTCAGTTGGCAACTTAGTGTATGAAAGATAAGATCTGTCTTCCGTGTTACTTTATGGTTTTGAAAAAAATTCCTTTGAATGATTCATTTGAGTTATACTTATTGAAATATCAAAGAGATAAGAGCTGAAATATTCAAATAAATATTTTCCTTTCCTGAATCCTAGATCTCAGTGAACGTAGAAGTTCATAAACTTGGAGGCTTTGATGTGACAACTGGAATGACAAATTAAGTGTAATCGAAGATAACATAGGCCTGCAGAACAGTGTGTAACCAAGTCATTGCTGTCCTTTCTCTGGGAAGTACCCATTTCAGCCCCCAGAAAGGCCCTGTGCTGAATGCATGGATGAAGAAGAAGTAGTGAGCCTCTTTTCAGGGGCCTGTCACCGAGCCAAGGCTGACATGTCCATGTAGTGTTCAACAGTAATCACCACATCCGTAGGCTCCCCTTAGGTGGTTTCAGAGCCCCGCCGTCTCATCATTCATGTCCCGTTCTTCTCTGGCTTTTCTCATTTGCCCATGCAATCCACCAATCAATGACAGAAATAAGAAGGGTAGCAATATGTGATATACTCCATCAATGGAAGCGATTATTAGCAATGATGCTCAACTTGAGAGTCTTAGAGTTCTCCCCAGGATCGTACGACAAAAACAGAGTTTGTAATCCTTCCTCTGACGACCAGATCACGCTCCAGGCTTTGTCAGTTCAGCACATGATGCTTTTACCCACCCTGATGCCCAAGACAGAAGCCAGAAACTTATCTTCCTTTTCCCAGCCACAATGCCATGTAACCAACCAACAAATCCTCTCACCTTCACACCCAGACCTGATCTTCATCTTCACTGCACCTACCTTAGCCCAACTTTCATCATCTCTTAGCTGCATTTCTACTGCAGTCTCCTGCTAGTTCCTGATACAACAGCCAGGGTGGTCTCCTTAACAATAAATCAAATCACAATGCTGATCTGCTAAAAAGCCCCCACCGACTTCCCATTGCCCCTAGAATAAAGTACTGACTCCTTACCAAATACCACGAAGGTTCTCAAGGGCTGCCAATCTCTGCCCCTCAGGTAACATTAACCATGCTCCAGCTGCCCATGCCCCCTTTCTCACCCTCAGACTGTTCTTTCTGAAATGTGCTTTCCCAGGAGCTGTATGTGGCTCCAAGTCATAGCTCAGCATCATCACCATCAGAGACCTATCTGACTGCCCAAACCAAATTAGCAAATTAGCCCCTTCAATATACAATAATTACTGTGCTCACTTGTCTACTATCTATTCTCCCGCTACTCCAATCCAACATAAACTCCTAGTAAGTGGGGACAGTGCTTTTCTTGGTGCCAGAAACAGCCTGGCAGGTAGTAGGTGCTTTATAAACAATGTGTTAGTGATCTGGGGGACCATTTATTCCTGTATTGTCTTTCATCAGATGACAAAAACCTGAGAGAAAAAAAATGAATTAAGAAATAACAATCTCAAGTGAAATAGAGCAATTGTATATTCAAATATTCAACATGAGATGAAAAGTAAAGAGGTGACTGCTACTGCTGAGTGAGACCCTTGCAATGCTTGCCAAGTTCAATGGATTCATCCATTGCATTTTGCTTAGTGTGTCTAATATGCACACACATTTATTTACTTTTATTATAATGAAAGTTTTTTCACACTGTGATTTCGGGTGGGATAATAATTGAACTTTGCAAAGAATATTAGCATCTTCTACTTGAGCAAGAGAAAAATGACATCTAAAACTTACTCACTCTGAAACTATGGCCACACTGCTCAGCTTCCCCCGGTTGCCATCAATCTGTTTCCATCTGAAGCATCAGTGCTTCTGTTATTTCAAAGGAGACCACCAGAAAAAGAGGGGGAGATTTAGAAAATCACTGCATTTTGGCATTTAAAAACAGATTTGGGACCAAGACCCACCTTAGGACTGGGGAATTTTTTAATGTACATTTGTTTTGTTGTGAGTCATATATATTAAAAGTCACCATTTGTAGGAGTCTATTCAAAGGGATGAGTCAAATATTGTCCTTTGTTGCTGAGCAGAGAAGTTTCTATTTACCTAAGATGTGTCCTTCTACTTTAGATAAATTATTCCAGACATGAATAGCGGCCTTGTTATCTCATTAGCCAATGCAAATAAGGGAAAAATGAGCTCTACCTAATATCATTCCATGTGACTGGTAGGAAAGAACTTGGTTATTTTTCTTGTAATATGAACTGAGCTAATATTCTATCACTTCAGAGAATTCTAAATAACCATTGGAGAGCTCCAATTAGGGTGTTCCTAAGTTTTCAAAGCTGCTAGAGTTATTCTACATGATGACAAAAAGTTCAGTCAGTAGTATAAGAAGGATAAGATGGAAGGAAAGCAGGCAACTTCCCTGTGTCTGAAATAACTATTTGAACACCAATGCACCCTTCTTCATCCAGCCTCTGCCTTGGCTGAAATTACTCCCCAAAGCTCTACTAATAACAAGTCTGTTCCTTCTAGAACTCAGATTTACTTGTATGTTTTATCTCTACATTGCCTGCCTCAAAAAAGAGTAGATGCTTCTGAAGAATGAAGGAATAATGGGAAAGCATGAAGGGTGGGAATTTGCAGTGGGAAAAAAAAAACAATCCCAACCTAAGAATCAGGAGCCTAGTTTCTAAACCTATGTAAATTCTCTGGCCTTATATTCCCAAATGTGAAATAAGTACAGGGATCTTTCAGATTCCATTAAGCAAAGGAAGATGTTTCTGTCTCTCTCTCACTGTCCACTCTGCCTGTCAAAAAAAAAATTCTATCAAAACTGAGCTGAGTTTCCTAAAGGCAATATTCACATTTAATTGTCCTGGTAACAAGACGGTGGCTAAAGTATAGGGGCAGGGCCTTGATGAGGACATAGATGATATGTACAGTAACCTCTAACCTTCTTCACACTATGTATCTCGCTGTTGGTCTGGTTTATCTGGCTAGACTTGGGAAGCTTCTTTTTTAAGATTTATTTATATATTTGAAAGGTGTAGTTACAGAGAAAGAGGGAGAGACAGAAAGCGAGATCTTTCAGCCATTGGTTCACTCCTCAGATGACCACAATGGCAAGCACTGGGCCAGGCAGAAGACAAGAGCTTCATCCAGGTCTCCCACATAAGTGGTAGTTGCCCAAGCACCTGGGCCATCTTGTGTCCCAGGCCATTAGCGGGGAGCTGGATTGGAAATGGAGCAATAGGAACTCAAATGGGTGCCCTGAGTGATCCCACCATCACAGGCAGTGGCTGTACCTGCTATGCCACTATGCCAGCACCTTGGGAAGTTTTGTTAAATTTTAAAAATATTAACAAAATCAAACAATTATTGAGATACTCTTATCTTCCTTCTCTTCTTCAGTCTTTGCTGGTGGTCAAAATAAATGTGTGATGAAAATGTCCTAGCTTGACATATCCTAACGAGACTAGAAAGGGGGGAAGAAAAGATATATTCCCTTCCTTTTCCCTCTTTGATTTGTTTGGATGGCAAGCAACTAACTTCCCAGGATTGTTTTTAGCATCCTGAGTAGAATTTGTTAGAGGGCTCTTTGGAGGATGTTTGTACAACATTTTTTCTTAATTTCCTGCTTGAGTCACAAAGTATGATCTGCTCAGGACTTGAAGCCATTATTTTTATTTCGGTTTCTGCACATTTTGGTGGATTTGTCTTCTTGAGGGTGCTAAGAACATCTTGAGAATTCTCTGATCCCTATATTAAACTATACTGAGACATGGGACTGCACCTGCTTTTGTATCCATATATTAGATAATACTGGGACCAGGGAAAATGACTCAACTTCCTACTCTAGGGAAGAGCATTTTGTGGAAGGGAAGACTACAAACTGCGGGGCTTATTTAGGAAGACTGAACAACTTGTGACTTAGACTTGCTTCCACAACTTTGCCTTGCTGTTCCCCCAATCTCTACCCCTTCCCTCCTTGCAAACACACCTTAGAATCACACACCTGAGGTCCTAAAATGCCACCACTTCCCTGCCTAAGTAAGCATTTTGGGAATGCACTAAAACTGGACAGTGTATTAATAAACTTAGCTTGATCAGTAAGTTTTTCTAGTTACCTTTTTGGAACTTGACAGCTGACAACCTAAGTGCCATTTGTGTGACTCAACTTCATTATTACCCTACCTTTTCTCCTTTAATGGCATTAGAATCTACCCAACTAGAAACAAGATTATCCTTAGTACTCTGTCTGATCTTTAATAGCTAATCAATCCTGAAGTCCTAATGATTTCATTCCTTAACATCCCTCTTTGAATTTGCTGCTGCTGTCTTCCATTCTCTTTCTACCCCTACCCTGAGTACTCCTGATAGCAATTTCCATTTGTATGGCTGATTGCAGACTTATGTATGCATATGTACCTGAATCCCAGACTTGCCATCTAATACATATCCCCCAGCATGCTGGTTTGGAGGTGTCCCACCCCTTTAGCTTTCCCCAGGAAACAGGATTTTCTGGACTGTCTCTCTTACCTGAACACAATATTTTCTTTCTTATGCAAAATGCAACCACTTGGCCCTCACCTCCACGCTGCTTGCTCTTCTCTGTGTAATACAGGGGATTTTGCTTGGACCTCCCTAGAAGAGAGCTGACTTTGAATGAGATTACTGCAGTATGTCCATGGTCCAGCATTCCTTCAGAGTAGCTGGCAGAATCGAATCCCACCAATTCCACACTAGTAGCCATGAAATTAGAAAAGGAAGAAGGGACAGGAACTGTGGCATAGTGGGTAAAGCCACTGCCTGCAGTGCCAGCATCCCATATGGGCGTGGGTTCCGGTCCCAGCTGTTCCACTTCTGATCCAGCTTTCTGTTATAGCCTGGGAAAGCAGTTGAAGATGGCCCAAGAGCTTGGGCCCCTGCATCTGTGTGGGAAGAAGCTCCTGGCTCCTGTCCTTGGATCAGCCCAGCCCCATCTGTTGTGGCCATCTAGGGAGTGAACCAAAGGAAGGAAGTCCTCTCTCTTTCTCTCTCTCTTTCTCTCCCACTGCCTCTCTATAACTCTGCCTTTCAAATAAGATAATTTTTTGTAAAAAGGAAGAAGTGATGTGGATCTATTTGCAGTTTCCACATCTATCCTATTATTTCATTGGCCACAATTTTTAGCATTTGTATGAACAGTTGTACTTCCTTTGATTGTCTTCATTATCTGAAATGAGCAAAGTGCTGAGTTAATGTCTTAAACTGGAGGCTTTTTTAAATTTTTTTGGCATGCAGTGTTCTCAGATGAAGGAGCAACTGGGAAGGAGGGCTCCAGTTATTTGCCTGCATTGGCAACCCCACTAGAGGGTATCTCAGGGAAGGGCCTTTAAGTCCAAGGTCAGGCAGCCCAGGTCCTAAGAACTGAGGATTACAGATTTGTATCATGAGTTATCTGTAGACTGGGAGAGGAACCCCATGGACGTCTCATAAAGAACTTCTTGATGCCATTAATGTTTACATGGTTCCGCATTATTTTTAAATACATCATTAGGTCAATAATAGATTTAGGCGGCCGGCGCCGCGGCTCACTAGGCTAATCCTCCGCCTAGCGGCGCCGGCACACCGGGTTCTAGTCCCGGTCGGGGCGCCGGATTCTGTCCCGGTTGCCCCTCTTCCAGGCCAGCCCTCTGCTGTGGCCAGGGAGTGCAGTGGAGGATGGCCCAGGTGCTTGGGCCCTGCACCCCATGGGAGACCAGGAAAAGCACCTGGATCCTGGCTCCTGCCATCGGATCAGCGCGGTGCGCCGGCCGCAGCGCGCCGGCCGCGGCGGCCATTGGAGGGTGAACCAACGGCAAAGGAAGACCTTTCTCTCTGTCTCTCTCTCTCACTGTCCACTCTGCCTGTCAAAAAAAAAAAAAAAAAAAAAAAAAAAAATAGATTTAGGCATGGCCTGCCACAGAGACAATGATTGCAGTGTTTCTTGTTTTTGTTTTTGTCTTTCAGGATTTTTCCCCTTCGTAGGTCTGCAGGTGACCACATGAGAGTAAATAAGATTTAATTACATGAGGGTGAGGAAAACAACTCCCAAATTCAAAACTGAAGTATCCCTTTTCAAAGTTAACAATTAACATTTATAGAATGCTAGGCATTGGACTGGTACTGTGATGTAATGGGTTAAGCCCTTACCTGCAATGTCAGTATCCCCGTGGGCACCAGTTCAAGTCCTGGCTGCTCCACTTCCAATCCAGTTGCTTACTAATGTTCCTGGGAAAGCAGTGGAAAATAGCTCAAGTCCTTAGAACCCTGCACCCAAGTGGGAGGCCTGGATGAAACTTCTGGCTCCTGACTTTGGCCTAGCCCAGCCCTGGCTATTGTGGCCATTTGGGAAGTGAACTAGCAGATGGAAGATCTTTCTCTATTTCTCCCTCTATGTGTATATATATATATATATATATATATATTCTTTCAAATTCTGACTTTCAAATAGTTAAAGTCTTTTTAAAAAGAATGCTAACCACAACTATACTTAACAAAACCTCAGGAGATAGATTAATTCATGGCAATTCACCATGGACATTGTCCAATAAAGGTCCTGAAAAGACTTGTTTACCTTGGCATTGCACAGCTTTTCCCAAATTCAGCAGAGTATGACATGCTTTTCTACATAACTCCCATAACTCCCCAGCAAACAGCCAGTCAAAGAAATGCAAACCCACAGTGGCAGCAGAGGGTACAATCTCAGGCTCCCTTCTGGTCTTTCTAGTCCTGACACAGCATATGGCCTATGCTTTTCAAGTAAGTTACAAAATTGAAACCCCATGGCCCCATCTATGGCCAATCTCTGTGTGTGGTTTTTTAGTTTTACCTGGTTGGAAGACCCTCCAGGACTGGACTATAAAAGTCACTTTATAAGATCACTAAGCCAAGTGCTAGGCATAGATCAAAATTTTTCTGTGGCTTTCTAATGTGAAAAAATTAAATTAAATTAAATAAGTGGATTAATTGCAGCTGACTGCCCTCCCAAGCTAGCTAAAGTTTCTACAGGCAGACAACAGTGAAAAAAATCAACTGTGAGTTCATAGAAGGAGATGATTATCTCTAAGTAAAGAAAAAGGAAAAGTTCTACTCAAGTTAATCCTTCCCCTTCCAAAAACATAAGTACCGGCCAGCGCCGTGGCTCAATAGGCTAATCCTCCACCTTGCGGCGCCGGCACACCGGGTTCTAGTCCCGGTTGGGGCGCCGGATTCTGTCCCGGTTGCCCCTCTTCCAGGCCAGCTCTCTGCTATGGCCAGGGAGTGCAGTGGAGGATGGCCCAGGTGCTTGGGCCCTGCACCCCATGGGAGACCAGGAAAAGCACCTGGATCCTGGCTCCTGCCATCAGATCAGCGCGGTGTGCCAGCTGCAGCAGCGGCCATTGGAGGGTGAACCAACGGCAAAGGAAGACCTTTCTCTCTCTGTCTCTCTCTCTCACTGTCCACTCTGCCTGTCAAAAATAAAAAAAATAAAAAAAATAAAAAAAAAAAAACATAAGTACCCTACACACTTCAGAGGACAAGAATTTTCAGATGCAGAGTTCTTATATCTGCACTGTGTTCAGAGCACACAGTGGTTCTTCCGAGTCATGTGAATTTGGACAAACTATACACCTCTCTTTGATTTCCTCATATGAAAATGAGACAATGAAAATCCAGTTCCAAAAGGTTATTATGGTGATTAATCCAGTTAACACTTGTAAGGTGCTTCATTCAGCACCAGCACATAGTAAATGCTCATTGCTATTACTAACATGGTCCAAGTTGTTGCTGCAACTTGGTTCTACGTGATCTCCAACAAGTTGCTTCCTCCTTCCAGGAAGGATGCGTTCATCTCTTGAGAGTTTTCTCAACAGCTCTTTAGTCTATCAAGGGAAACAACAGGTGGGGGGAGGGCCCTCACTCAACAGGAACAGTACAAAAAAGGTGACAGCTAGTCTCAATCTGACTCACAGGTTCTGACAGAAACAGAGTAGATATTCAATTACAGGACCTTCCCATCTCAGACTATGAAAAGCATTTAATGAGAACTCTAACTCAAGTTCCTGAATAAAGCAGTTTTTGATAGTAACCATCATTATGGCCTTTACCAGTGCAAGGGCAAGCTAGGAAGTGTGTTCAGTAGGAATATCTAAAATATCGTGATTCTTACTATACAGGGTCTAGGCTAAGCACTTGACATATATTCTCACATTTGATAATTCAGCAACCTAATGATGTCAATGCTGTTCTTATACCTATTATTCAGAAAAGAAAAGAGATCTTTACAGAGCTCAAGGATCAACCTCAGATCACATACCAGGAGTGTCGGTGCTCTGATCTGAGTCTAAGGAGTCCAGTAATAGAGCCAGTACTTTCAATGACTCTACTGCACTATCTGCCCAAACTCACTGTCTTGCTGAAATAATTCATTCTAAGTGGGCTGCAAGAACATATGTACATGTGATGTATAAGCTTGTAAGCATTTCAACATACAAACAAACTGTTATCTTTGAGACCAGGTTACAGTGTCACGTTTCAACAACCGCTTACCCACATTGCAAAGATTTCCAAACATCAGAAACTCCTGGGTTGAGTAATACCAACTAGATATTTCATGGCTTTAAAAAACTATCCTAACTGCATATGACCTGTTCATGAGTCTTCCTAGTCTCTATATACAGATAATTCCTTGATACCACAAATTTTGTTTTCCGCTGAACCAGTAGTAATCCTACCATGCAATTCTCCTTATAATGAAAGGCAGTGACAAGATTCCAACATTCCAAAGTCCTATGGATGTTACAAGGAAAAATTACATGTTGATATAATCAGATTGTTAAACTGAAAGCAATAAAATCAACCCTGGAACTTAACTGTCCTAAAACTAGAGCCCTATGATTGAATTAGTTGGCTACTTGTTTTGGTATTATCAAGGGCTTGCCTCTTCTTTTTTAAAAAATCTGAACACGATCCTTTGTTAAGATATATTTGTTTATTTATTTGAAAGAGTCACACAGAGAGAGAGGGAAAGAAAGAGCGAGATTTTCCATCTTCTGCTTCATTCCCCAAATGGCCACAACAGCCTGGGCTGGGCCAAAGCTAGAAGCTAGAAGCTTCTTCTGGGTCTCCCACATGGATGGCAGGTGGCCAAGTACTTGGGCCATCTTCCACTGCTTTCCCAGACACATTATCAGGAGCCATATTGAAAGTAGAACAGCCGGGACCCAAATCAGTGTCCATATGAGATACCCATGACACAGGCAGCAGCTTAGCTCACTGGGCCACAACACCAGCACCTGAATACAGTTTTATCTGACATACATGTAGCACTTCTGCCTTGAGTACATGAAGAAATTCATAGATGAAATCTTATATTTTGAGAGTTTAAAAAATGATATTAAAGGAAATTCCAAACAAAAGATGTTAGTGCCAAATGACCACAACCGAGTATGTATGGATTATACAAACTAGTCAGACTATTTTAGCACCTTTCTTCTATATCCTAGCAATTTTCTAAGTTGATGCCACTTGCCTGCAGGCCCCACCTAGAATTGTTAAGGTTGACATATATCTTAAGGCGGTAGATGCCAATGATGACAGTCCTACTTACATGTTTTATGTGTGACAGATACAGTTCTCTACTTTTTTAAAAAAGATTTATTTGTTTATTTGAAAGGCAGGGCTGTGCCGAGGCTCACTTGCTTAATCCTCCACCTGCGGTGCCAGCATCCCATATGGGAGCCAATTCAAATCCCGGTTGCTCCTCTCCCAGTCCAGCTCTCTGCTGTGGCCCGGGAGGGCAGTGGAGGATGGCCCAAGTGCTTGGGCCCTGCACCCACATGGGAGACCAGGGAGAAGCACCTGGCTCCTGGCTTCAGATCAGCGCAGCTCCGATTTGGGGAGTGATTTGGGGAGTGAACCAGTGGAAGGAAGACCTTTCTCTCTGTCTCTCTCTCTCACTGTCTTTAACTCTACCTGTCAAATAAATAAAAATAAATAAATAAAAAAGGAAAGGCAGAATTACAGAGAGGCAGAGAGAGAATTTTCCACCCACTAGTTCACTCCCCAAATTGCCACAAAGGCTGGAGCTGGGCTGATCCAAAGCCAGGAGCTGGGAGCTTTTTTTGGGTCTCCCATGTTGGCCTGAGGCCCAAGGACTTGGACCATCCAGTGCTTTCCCAGGTACATCAGCAGGGAGCTGGATCTGAAGTAGAGCAATCAGGACTCAAACCCGTACCCATATGGAATGCTGGCATTGCAGGCAAGTGGCTTTATCTGCTACATCACAGCACCGGCCCCAGATACCGTTCTTTAATCATCATTACAGCCCCATGACAAGGTAAGGCAATAAGGTAAAGAGAGGTGTGGCAATTCATCTGAGGTCACATAGATTGCTAGCAGCAGAGCCTGGATTTGAACCTCTAACATGTGGCTCCATAATCTGAGCTTGTCATCACTACACTGACTCAGTGTTAATCCCAAAATGCCAGATGCAAGCCCAAGGCAACTCCTAATTTTAAGGAGCCCTAGGTGAGGAATTTCATGCTCTTGGCTTCCTTTCAGGGAAGACTTCAAGAGCAGCTAAGCCTGAGAATGACTGAAAAGACAACCCAATTGGCTTTAACAGGGTCCTGAGGCTTCATGGGATTGCCCCCTACCAAGAGAGTACTGGCTCAAGATGGCCACCCAGAAGTGTTGACGGGTGAAAACTCTCCTCTTGTCCACAGTGCTATTGTTTCAGGAGCAAAGAAGGCTCTCTGGTAATGTCAGCTCTCCCTCCAGCATCACCCCAACAAAACGCTAAGTGTTGCATCTGGTGACTGCTGCAGATTGGAGGGACAGACGTTGTAGGCCTCTTGCTTCCAGAAACCTACATCCTAAAATTCTAGGTAGCATTTATTCTTGACCCATTCTTTCCTCAAGTGTATTTAAACATCTTGCTGGCCAGAAATTTCTACTATTACACATTGGTTCCTCTTTTCAAACTGAGAAATGAGTCGCCCAATCGGGGAACCCTGAAAACTAGCCAAACAACTTGCAGTGGGACCTGCACACTCATGCATTGCTCTGACTCAGACACAAGTTTCATTGAGGGTGAGGGCAGGATGAGCTGGTTCCCTGCACTACTGATATCCCTCAGCTATGAACTCTGGGATTGATGAGCTTGGGATGAATGAGGCTTTTGTGCTACAGAAACACACTAATCCCCGCACTACTCTTTGTATGCCAAAGGATGCCAATTCATGGATTGACATTACCAACATCAACTTGGTACATTCACAGGAAGCTGAAGGTTCAGGTTGCCAAATTGCCTGAGGTACGGTAATAGGAAAATTAGGAAGTATCCATCAATGCCAAGACAAGAATTTTGTCTTATAATTTTACCAAGTAACTTTGGATGAAATTATGTATTTGAAGATTATTTCAATATAACAATTATTGAACATTTATTATGAATGAGGAAATGTGTTAGCTTACTGGCAAACAAAGATAAAATAATGACCTCTAGTGAAAAATTTGTAATACAATATTGCTTGAAGCAACATACTTCTTTGACATTTTAATACAAAGAGAGAAAAATTTGTCCTTTTTTCACTCTGTGAGAGACTTATTTTAATGTTGATTTCATGCATGTTTATAGTTTACTCTCATAGCATTAAGTTTTGAACACAGATCATGTCATTCTGAACTGCTTGTTAAAATGTTTTTTGATGGCAAAAAAAAACTAATGACCACTCATTTTCCTATAAACAAAATCTCCATGATGCAAGGTAAAGACATTCTCATGTAAAGCAATAAATCCATTTGGGATAACAAGCCTCTGATACCACTCCCCAGTCTAATCCGTAGTTAGCTTGAACAACATTAATCGACAGTGTGATGAAGACTGATAGTTCTCAGTACAATATCCTCTCCATGTTTTTCCTTCTAAAAGGATCCTGGGGTCAGCACCATGGTGCAGCAGTTTAAGCAGCCACCTCTGACACCGGCATCTCATATGGGCACTGGTTCCAGTCCTGGCTTTTTCTCTTCTGATCCAGCTCCCTGTTAATACACATGGGAAGGTAGCAGAAGATGGCAAAAATCCTTAGGCCCTTGCTCCCATGTGGGAGACCTGGAAGAAGCTCCTGGTACTGGTTTCAAATCAACCCAGCCCTAGCCATCGTGGTCATTTGGGGAGTGAAGCAGTGAATGGAAGGTCTCTCCCCCCCACCCTTTCTTTTTCTGTCTGACTCTCTCTCACTCTCTGTGACTGCCTTTTAAGCAAATAAAAATAAATATTAAAAATAAAGAATGAGGATCCTGATTTGGCCATGTGCTCAGTGACAATGTGAGTTCTGCCCTCTAAGATAAATTATGACTGAACCAAGTCCGTCCTGATAATCCTATTCTCTTTTGTCAGTGATTGGTTTAGAGGTTAACAAGCGTCCTATTTCTGGCCAGACAGATGACAGGGCAGTCAATTAGGGAGGATCCTGGGAAATATTTTCTTCCCTGATTAGATTGGGAACATATGATAGATAAGCACACTTTCTACTGATGAAATGGCTCCTTAACTTTTTGTGAGTGAATATATGTGTAATCAAGATTGAGAACCTTCAATTTGCTGGGCTGATAGTGAAAATGTGGGGACTTTGCATTATGTGATACATCTTTCCTTACAAATGGACACATATAGTAAATGATTACAAGAATTATTTCTAGGGCCTATGCTGTAGTGCTGCGGATTAAATCCCCAGCCTGAAGCGCCAGGATCCCATATGGGCGCCGGTTCTAGTTCTGGCTGCTCCACTTACAATCCAGCTCCCTGCTAATGCACCTGGGAAAGAAGTAGAAGATAACTCAAGTGTTGGGCCCCTGCACTGACATGGAAGACCAGGAAGAAGCTCCTGGCTCCTAGCATCAAATCAGCTCAGCTCCAGCCATTGTGGCCATTGGAGAAGTGAACAGGTGGATGGAAAAACCTCTCTCTCTCTCTACCTCTCTGTAACTGTCTTTCAAATACATCTTTTTAAGGTGCTCTCCACTGTCCTCACCTCACCTCCAATTCTTTTACAAAGATAAGTTCAATTAAAATGAAATAAAAGATAACCAGCCAAGAGAAAACCACTTGATTGTTGCCATGTGGATATGTTCTGTTTTCCTGAGCAAAAAGAAATAACCAAGCTTTAAGCAAAACATTAATGCTTTTTAATTATGGTTTGATGGGGCTGTACTGTAATTTCACCAACAAGCGTTTCTAGATGGTCAGTACGATGCTGCCTTATCTTGTTCTCTAATTATGAGGAGTGATATTCACACTGTAAAGGAAAATGCCCACTGGGGTTCCCTAAAGAGGCTCTTTTTGAATCTTTATATCACAATATGCCACAACACAAAACTTTTACAGCATCAGACCACACCCGAGTCCCTGGCAAAGAAGTGAGTCTGCTAATTTGGTAGCTGACGTAAGTGACAAGGCTGAGGAAAGAAGCCTACAAATCCACTAGGCAGCATGCACATGCCCACACAGATAAAAGTGAAGCCATGGAGAATCCATGCAATGTGTGTGACCTTATCCGTCAAAAGGTGACTTCATTCACACCCGAATGCATCGTTCCATGTGTGTACAAAATGATGAGCTCCATGCTATTGGCTTTATATATGCTATTCCATTGAAACATCTTAGAAATTCTGCAAGGACTATTTTAGTAATTTGTTTTACAAATGAAGATGCTGAGGCATGAATAGGATAAATGACTTGTATAAAACCACATTACTAATGACTGGTAGAGGTAAGAATTGAATGGCCTTCGCCTAGGAGGCTGTGCTTTTAGCTCAATACTGCCACTTACAGGTAGGATGGAATATCACTTCCTAGAAGGATATGATTAAATTGCAGTCCTGGAATGGACTTGACCAGCGTCTATTTCCTCTGTTCTCTGCCATGTAGTGACCATGTAGAGTTATGAAGTGACCATGATGTTTGATTGGACTGTGCCAGTTCCATGATCCAGATCGATCAACATATTTTCTATTTTCACATCTCTCGCAATTATGGTCAATTTTTCCATGCTTCAATTTAAGATAAGATCTAGAAACATCATTTTGTGACCATGAGAAGTGATACTTTGCACCCTGATAATGGACAAGGAAGCAGGTAGTCCCAGTTGCTGTGGGTGGCCATCTTTGTGACCAAGAGATCACAGCTACCCTGAGAATAAACCCAGAAAGAAGAGACAGCCAAGATCTTGGCCAAAATATGTCTGATGCTGGATCTCCCTTTAAGTTACAGTTCCATGAGCCAGCAAATCCACCTTAATGCTTAATTCCCACTGAGTTCATTTTATTCAACTGGAATCTATTAGCTGTTATATAGACACCGTTACTGAATAATTTTTGTAAAGATTTATTTGAAAGTCAGAGTTACACAGAGAGAGAAGCAGAGAGAAAAGAGAAAGAGAGAAAGAGAGAGAGAGAGAGAGAGAGAGAGAGAGAGAGAAAGGTCTTCCATCCACTTATTCACTCCCCAATTGGCCGCAACTGCCAGAGCTGCACCGATCTGAAGTCAGGAGCCAGGAGCTTCTTCTGGGTCTCCTATGCAGATGCAGGGGTCCAAAGACTTGGGCCATTTTCCACTGGTTTCCCAGGCCATAGCGGAGAGCTGGATCAGAAGTGGAGCAGCCGAGACTCGAACTGGCGCCTATATGGAATGCTGGCACTGCAGACGGCGGCTTTATCTGCTACACCACAGCACCGCCTCCTGTGCTTGAATAATTTTAAATGATGAATTTACTTTCTACATGCCATAGTTGTGATGAGGGCTTCTTTGTGGACATCTTCCTAAAGATAAAGATATGGAATCTAGAGCAATGCAGTGTTCAGACAATTGTTCTGTAGGTCCTCTAAATGTCATAATTTGAAATGCATGATCATAGGTTAATATGAATAATGGAATTCACACTGATTCAATCATAGTACTACTCACTAACTTGTGTTAATTGTGTGAAATACACTATATGTCAAAATCAAGGAAAATAAACTTTACTTCCTGAGAATTGGGGGGAAATGTCATATGCATCCTGTTTGTATTAAGAGTATCAAACTATGTTGCAAAATAAAACACAACCAAATCAATTGTTTCTCATTTTGTTCAAATCAATTTCCCCCATGAAGAATTCCTCAGAAATTCAGAGAATTATTTATAAAGTATTACTCAGTCTTTCTATTGGTTTCAATTCTCAAGCATTACAGAATTTGGCTCCCCCACATTGGATGTGATCCCACAAAGTATTCATTATCCTCATGACTAACCCTTCTTCACCATTGACCTGTTTCCTGTTGGTGTCGGATGGCCTTCTGCGTACTCCCAGATAACTGACCCAACTCTACTCAAGTTCAGAAAAACTTCAAAGTATCAAAATGCCTGAGCACACATAAATGTCAAGAAGAGCACCAGCTAAGTGAAAACTGGATTGCCATCTCTCCATAATGAGGTCTATGATAAAATTACTTAAAAGAAAAAATACATATACCTGTATGTATTTATTTATATGTGTGTGTGTATGTATGCATGCCCATTACTTGTCTAAAGAAAAAAAGTTTTGTTTGCCCATTACTTATCTAAAGAACAGTGTACCAGAAATTTGGGGAACTAGGGGAGGACATATTCTAAGTTAGAAAGGTTATCCTGAAAGGCTAGAATAGGATAAGTCAGCCTAGAAAAGCCCATGAGAGTATTTCAGGCATGGAAAGCCAAGACACTCTGGCAAAAAAAAAAAAAAAAAAAAAAAACCACCTAAATGAAAGATCTCTGTGAGTGAGATCCCAGTGGAAAGAACAGGTCTTCAAAGAAGGAGGTACCTTTCTCTGAAGGGAGGAGAGAACCTCCACTTTGACTATGACCTTGTCTAAATAAAATAAGAGTCAGAGAACTCAAAAGGCTTCCATAGCCTTGGAAACTCATGACTGGTGCATTGGGAGATTACTGATGCCATAAACAGGAGTGTCAATTGGTAAAGTCAACAGCAGGAGTCACTGTGCACTTACTCCTCATGTAGGATCTCTGTCCTTAATGTGCTGTACATTGAGATTTAATGCTATAACGAGTACTCAAACAGTATTTTTCACTTTGTGTTTCTATGTGGGTGCAAACTGTTGAAATCTTTACTTAATGTATACTAAACTGATCTTATGTATATATAGAAAATTGAAAATGAATCTTGATATGAATGGAAGGGGAGAGAGAGCGGGAAAAGGGAGGGTTGTGGGTGGGAGGGAAGTCATCGGGGGGGGGGGGGAGCCAATGTAGTCCATAAGCTGTACTTTGGAAATCTATATTCATTAAATAAAAGTTAAAAAAAATTTAAAAAAAAGGATAAGTCAGCCTAGAAATTTCCCCTGGATTTCAGAGATGATTTTATTTACTCATCAGTGAATCTAGCAAGGTCATGCTGAAATTATAAATAAGAGAATCATGGTTGCGAATGCCCTCCACAGGAACACGCACTGTGGTTGAACAAGTTGTGTAGATGGCTCACTGCAGTCACAGAGAAAGCACGTCACAGACAGGAGGTGTCTCACTAAGATGTCGGAACGTACGGACTTTGGGCCTGTGTTAGAATTTATGGGAGGATTTAGGAAGCAGGAGTTTTTCTGGATTGCATCTTGTCAGAAATGATGTAATTCTCTGATTCTATCTGCTCATAAATTTCATCTGGAAGAGAAAGTCAAGACAAAACCGTGACTGCATGCTTGCTTTGCATGCATGCTTTGCGTTCAGATGTGAATGCACAGTTGGCTTGTTTTTGTCTTGATCTATCGCAGTCACAGAGTGCCATTATCTGCTGTCTGTGTTCTGTGATGTCATTTGTTTCAATAGAGAATTTCAACGACAGCAGGAAAGTCAAGCCAGCTTCTGGATATGAGAGATAGCATTCTCCAACTTCTCAGTGTCTAGTTATAGAAAACAAGTCCTCCTACTAAACAAAGAAACAAGGCCCAAAAGTCTGAAAAAATTTTTTGAAAATGACAACACGAGTGAATGGGGAATTGCTTCCTCAAGTTGCTGGTAACTTGCATTAGACAAAAATAAGGGGCCAGCACTGTGGCATGGCAGGTTTAGCAGCCGTCTGCAGCACTAGCATCCCATATGGGCACCAGTTCAAGTCCCAGCTGCTCTTATTCCAATCCAGCTCCCTGATGATGTGCCTGCGAAATAAACCAGCAGATGAAATTCTCTCTCTCTCTCTCTCTCAACTCATACTTTCAAGTAAATAAATAAAGTCTTTGTTTTAAAAAAAGAAATTTGATAAATTTTTTTTTCATTTTCTTCATTAAAATTTGGGTAAAACTTTTAGACCTTGTCAACTCAAGATTTCAAAATTAGGTAAAGTCATTTTTCTCAATGCTAAAATGAACTAGGCAGAATTTTCAAGAGTCCACAAAAAACTGAGGTAGAAATGTTTACAAATCTGGGGTTATACAGAAATATATGAAGGAGATCAAAAACATTTATGAAAAGGTGTTAATTTGTGTGGGAAAAAACTTTGAAATCTACATGTACAAGGGACATTCAAAAAGTCTATGGAAATGCATATTATGAAAAAAAATGATGTATAGAGGTTTTTTTTAATTCCACCTTCCACAAATATTTTGAAATTCCCCTATAAATTTTGATATATGCCACAGCAAACTTGCATGACTCTTGGAAAAGCAGCTGGGCCATATTGGTCAGAAAGTATAAAAGCACACATGTTCTTTGAGTTAATAACACTGGTTTTAGAGCTTATCCCTTGTAAATATTAAATTATTTGTAGAAATGTAAAATTAATAATATCCTAATTTCAAACAACAGAAGGAACTTTAAATAGATTTGCTTCTAAATTCCATAGATGACCTCTTAAATCATAACTTAAATGATGTTTATGTGACGGCCTGTCAGAGTTGTCATGCTTGGAGTTAAATAGGTCTTTCTGGGACCTGTATTGTGTCATAGCAGATTAAGCTACTGCCTGTGACACCAGCATCCCATATGGGCACTGGCTTGAATCCTGGCCACTTCTCTTCCTATCCAGCTCCCTGCTAATGTGCCTGGGAAAGCAGTGGAAGATGGCCCAAATGCTTGGGCCCCTGCAGGCACATAGGACATCCCAAGGAAGATCCTGACTCCTGGCTTCTGCCTGATCCAGCCCTGGTCATTGTGACCACTGGGGAGTGAACTAATGGTTGCAAGATTTCTCTGTCTTTCTCTCTCCCTCTCTCTGTAACTCTGTCTTCCAAATAAGTGAATAAATATTTTTAAAAATAAACAAGTAGGTCTTTCTACATCCTACATTGTCAGTCCCTGTACGTGACCTTGATGAGGTGAGATGAGACAATCCCCGAGGGCTCTGAAAGCAGCAGGACCTCTGCTCTCAGTGCTACAGTAGCTGGAGCCATGGAGAATCTGTGTGGCACAGTTTCATGTCCACTGCTGTCCACCTGCAGCACTGCCAGGGTCCACTTCTCCATAAACCTGTAGGAAACATCTCCTCCAGGACTCTCTCTTCCTGGGGAAACTTGGGAGATAAAATTAAATGGGAAGTAATAAAGGATACAACACTGCCACTGGTGGTGGAATTGCAGCTAACACTGATTGTCTCCTGCCTTCATATCCTTGGTAGATTTCCCCTCTCCTCAACAGCACCTCTGCTTGATTTAGAGATTTTTATGGTGGCCTGATAACCAAGTCCTTTTCAAATCAAAATTGCTGCACTTGTACATTTACCAGAACAACTGAGCATGATTGTGCCAAATGGCACCTAAAGTGGATCACTCCAACTGGATCCACTTGTAAGGGATGCCATATAGCATTAATTCCAATTAGAGTACACACTTCCCACACCAGAGAGGAAGGAATCAGGCCATAGCTGTGAGATTGGATTAAAGACCAAGTCACCCAGAAATCACTAGCCTGATAAGGCACTGGAATGACTTGTGGCAGCCACAGCTGAAACATGAACCTGGAGATGAGCCTTTACAACAAGACTGGGGAGCCTTCACCTAGAAGGCTTATAGTTGTTGAGCTGTAGGTCTTTATGCAGTGCAGTGTGCTGCCTGGGATGACTATGTGAGTTCAACAAAAGGTGAAAGTGGAAGTGTCCCTGCTTAACATCAAGCTCAGTGATGCACTTAGAGAATTTATGCTTTCTTTCCCAGAAACACTGACCTCTTCAAGGTTAGTTATTTTTTTTTTTCTTTAACAAGACTATCCCAGTGCCAGGCTGTTTTGATTATAACTGCCCTGTAGTAGGTCTTGAAATCTGGTATTGTGATGCCTCTGTCTTTGTTTTTGTTGTATAAGATTCCTTTAGTCTATTTCTGGATAGTATCCTATTACCTGTTTTTTTGTTTTGTTTTGTTTTTGTTTTTTGCCAATTCCACAGTCCTAAGTAGTCAGTCTTGTAATCAAATAATAATATATCTTCCAACTTTGCTGATTCCCAAAAGTTTTTTTGGATGTCTGACATTTTCATTTAAATTTCAGAAGCATCTCTTAAAATCTTACAGAAGAAAAATGCATAGAATGAAGTTTAAAATCCTCATTATTCAAAGCTCCTTGGATCCCTATGGTACGGGCTGCATTGTTTTTGAGCTACAAAGTCACAAGTAAGGGGACCATATGTGCCAGTTTGCTCAAGATGGTCCCAATTTACACCTATTGTCTTGCAAGAATTATTAATAGCATCTCCTTTCACTCTCAACATTGTCCTCAATTAGATGATAAATTAAATGGTCCACTGAACCTTGGCTGCTTTACCAAGCCTGAAAACTCTCACATCTATAATTTCTAATGCATTGCCACCTCCTCCTTGCTATCTTAGTAGGGCACCACTGAGATGACGCACAGCTATTCTCAGGACACAGACACTGCCCATGGGAAAATAGTACCCACATCTCACCTGCTCCAAAGCTCTGCTCTCTGGTTCCCTCCACGGTCTCTTCCTTGTCTCAGACTTTAAGAAAGAAAAGAAAAAAAAAACTTGAAAGAATGTTGCCTGTTGTCTTTAGAAACTTCTGTTTTCCATTTTGCCTGAACTAAAGGACCACAAGAGCTATAAATTGCAGAAGAAAATATTTATGTAGGAACATAAATCTGTATCTCAATAAATGATATTGCCATGTTTATATCTCAGAGTCTATTAGTATTGCCTGGCACCAAGCAGATGCTTCATGAATCCTGGAAGGAACAAAGAGTGAGAAGAGGATGCTGGGAGGGAGCTCATATTAGAGATGAGGAATGAGAATGGATTTCCTGAGTTTTCTGGGTGAAGCTATGATGCAGCAGGCTCCTCTGAAAGTTTTGCTGTTTGTAATCCCCGACCTATCCCACAACTTTACTGACCAATGGGTCCAAGCCATGCCCTGCTGCCTACCTGCTGTGAGTCCCTGGATCTGTTGTTGAACTCTCCTTAAACTGAGTATCCTGGCACAGTGCTAATGACATCTACCTCATTAGTTGACTGTAGCATCTAAATGAAGAAGGTGTAAGGAAGTACTTAACACAGTGCAAAGCACCAAGAGAGCACCTATCCTCAGCAAGTGTGTGGGGGAAGGAAGGGGGTATAACGTGCAGATACTGCAGCTTAATGTGTGTCCACACATGTGTGTATGTTTCATTTGAACCTGAAGCATGGTAGGTGCCCAATAAATACAACTTGAATTAATTATAGTAGTTCATACGCATTTTTCAAAATGAGAGATTTGAATCATTAAGCATTCTCCTTGCTATCTCCAAATAGCATAAGAACAGCTGATCTCCAGCCATGAAAGGGAAATGACTCTATATTAGAGGAGTTTTCTATTTCTATCATATCCTATTATGTGTTACATTTTTCTTTTTTTAGAGTTTGTTTTTTAATTTATTTGAGAGGTAGAGTTGCAGACAGAAAAAGGGAGAGACAAAGAGAAATATCTTCCATCTGCTGGTTCATTCTCCAAATGGCAGCAATGTCTGGAGCCCAGCTGATCCGAAGCCAGGAGTCAAGAGCTGCTGCCGGTCTCCACATGGGTAGAGGGGCCCAAGTACTAGGGCCATCTTCTACTGCTTTCCCAGGCCATAGCAGAGAGCTGGATCAGAAGTAGAGCAGCCAGGGCACGAACCAGCATCCATATCGGATGTCGGCACTGCAGGTGAAAGCTTAGCCCACTACGCCACAATGCCAGCCCCCATTTTTCTACTTTTTAAAATATTATCTCTTCATAGGGTTTCTGTAACTCCTGTATTTTCCATTCTAGCTTCCCATCTGCAGGCTGGAGAATCAAGTTGATTACTCTTCTTATTTGTCACAAATCACAAGAACATGGTGAAAATAATCAGTATTATTTTATCATTGGCTTAGGTGGCAGCCCAGGTAAATCTCTTAATCCAGACCCTCTACTGAACACTCCAGCAGCCTCCATTCCAAGACTGATTTTGATGACTCTGATTCAGTAGAAGGTGCAGGTTGACCAGCTAAAAAAAAATTAATGGTTCAGTTTATAACACTAGAGGGCGCTTCAGTCCAAGATCTGGCACAAGTTAACAGCCTCGCTGCACTGCAATATGCTATTGATTACATTGCTTTGATTTTTGCTGTATTGTACTGCATTGTATTGAATGGCCTTGGATTAAATGATGTCATATTATATAGATTTATAAGATATTTAATTGGATAGCATTAGATAAAAAGCACTTACTATCATATATTTCAACTGTTATGCTTGGCTAAAGTTGAAGCATATTTCATCTCAAAAATTCATCAGGCTGATTTACAAAGAGACAGTGTGCTACAATTTAAAAAGCATGGGTGATTTAGTAAATGTGCCTCTTTAGAAGCAAAAATGTTTGCACATAGAAGGTATTAAATGACATATTTTAAAGAATTAGACACCATCTCTTTGACATATGTGTTATTCTCTTGATGAGGTGGAGCAAATTATGTAATTAAATATTTTTACAGCAGATCTTTTTTAATAAATGAGTGATTTATTTATTTGAAGGGGGGAAAGAGAGAAAGAGAGACAGGCAGACAGACAGAACAATCTTCCATTTGCTATTTCACTCCCTGAATGGTTGCAACTGCCAGGGTTGGTCCAGGCAGAAGCTAGGAGCCCAGAGCTCCATCCAGGTCTCACATATGGGTGGCAGGGGCCCGAGTACTTGGGCAATCATGTGCTGATTTCCTAGACACATCAGCAGAGAGCTGGATCAGAGGCAGTGCAGCTAGGACTGGGACCAGCACTCATTTGGGATGCTGGCGTTGCAGGTGACAGCTTAGCTTACTATGCCACAAGGCCAAGCCAGTCACAGCAGATTTTCTGATTACCCAGAACACATCATCTATGTGTTCATTGTAAATTCTGTTGCTTAAACTCTCTTAGACTCAATAAATCAGAGCTTCTGTGAGGTGATGGGGGTGGTATTGGGGAATCTGTATTTTTATTAAGCATCCCACATTAGTATTGAAGTTTCAGAACCACTGGCTGAGCCCACTCTCCATCTCAGGCTTCGACCCTTCTTTCTCTGAGGAATTAATGAATTAACTGATTATTTGGTGCAAGTGTTTCTGGGAAGTTCTTCAGTTGCAGAAGCAAAGTTCAGCTGGGATGAATGGAACTTGAGCTTATTCCTGTCCATCACTGTCAGGATACTCTCACACTGAGCCACAGCAGAGACCCTGGGTGTGCAGGCAACAGAGCCCGAACCTGGGGTTTGGGCCCAGCCATAGAAAAAAAAGAAAAGCTACAAACTGTGATCAATGTCCTGCCCCAAAGTCTGGTCTCAGCACTAGCAGCATCAAAATTATCTGGGGACTTGTCAGAATGCAAGTTCTTGGGTTCCACATTGTCCCTTCTGAATCAGAAACTTTGAGACTGGGGTCCAGTAGTGTGTACTTGAATGACTCCTTACTGATGCAGGCTAAAGCTTGAGAATCAGTGCACAGTTCCATGTGCAGTCCCCTAGGGCCCGTTAAACTTAGAGAACTTGAAGTCATGTGTCCTGGTTTTCCCATGGCTTTTGTGGGTTTCCAAGTATGCAGTGCCTATAAGTTTAGGTCTCTTGGGCATCAAACAGGATCTTTAGCAAAAAGCTTCTCTTGGAAAATTCCAAAGATATTAAAAATTATTAAAAATACTTTTATAGACACAAAGCTTATTTAATTCTTACCACATCAGTTTGAAGCAGAAACATAGTCTTAGACGTTTCAGTCTTTCCATGCAGCTGAACAATGTGGAAAGAGGTCAACCTTGTTAACACTCGTGGGAGGTGCAGGTATTTTGTATGACAGTGAAGTCACCACCTGGGATGCCTGCATCCCATATCAAAGGGCCTGATTTGAGTTCCAGCAGCTCCACTTCTTTTCTAGAGTCCTGTATACATACACCCTGGGCGGCAGCTAGGATGGTCCAAGTACTTGTGTTCTACCACACAACAGAGAGGCTGTGATGAAGTTTCTAGTTCCTGGCTTCAGCCTGGCCCAGCCCTGGCTCTTGTGGGCATTTGGGGAATGAACCAGTGGGTGGAAGATCCCTCTGTATATCTGTCTCTCTCTTTCTCTATATTATGAAAAAAACTATGCATGGGTTTCACTTGTTTTGTCCCAAAATAAACTCACACTAACTTATCATAACATATATAAACAGGATCTAGTTCTAGGTACTAAAAAGGATAAGACATCATTTTGAAAAAAGCCCCTAAAAAAACAACAGGAGTATTTATAAATTTGGAACAAGACAAAACATCAGACTGACAATGAAGTTTGGGTGTGAAAGTAGAGAAATCACTGATGCTTTACAAGATGTTTATGGAGACAATGCCTCCAAAGAAATCGGCAGTTTATGAATGGATAACTCATTTTAAGAAGGGATGAAGTGATGTTGAAAATAAAGCCCACAGAAGCAGATCTATCACATCAATTTGCAAGCAAAAAATTAACTTTGCTTGCCTCCTAATTGAAAAGGACTAATGATTATTAGTTAAAAAAAATAGCCAGCATCAAAACCACCTCAACCAGTTTATTTTATGCAATTATGACTGAAAGTGGGCAAGTTTTCTGCTCAGTGGGTGCCTGAACTGGTGTTCCCAAGTCAGATGTAGACAAGAGAAGAGCTTTCAATGGGAATTTTCAGTGAGTGGGATCAAGAAGCTGTTACTTTTTCTTTCGAAGAATTGAAATAGAAGATGAAACACAGCTCCATCAGTACTATCCTGAAGACAAAGCACAATCAAAGCAATGGAGACCAGGAAGTGGAAGTGGTCCGGTCAAGTCAAAAATGGACTAAAGAAGTACAAAGGTCATGGCAGCAGGTTTTTAGGATGCCCAAGACATTCTGCTTGTTAACTTTCTAGCCAAAGAATAATGATATGTGCCTATTACGAAAGTGTTTTAAAAAACTGAGCCAAAACATTATCAGAAAAGTACCTGGGAAAGCCTTGCTAGAAAGTCCTGGTCCATCATGACAATGTTCCCACTCATGCCTCTCATCAAACAAGGGCAATATTGCCAGAGTTTCAACAAGAAATCATTGGGCATCCAACTTACAGACCTGATTTGGCTCCTTCTGACTTCTTTTTGTTTCTTAATCTTCAAACAAACTTTAAACAATTTTTCTTCAATTAATAATGTCAAAAATAATACATTGACATGGTTAAATTTCCAGAATATTCTAATGTTTAGAGATGGACAAAATGGCTGATATCATCACTTAAAAAATTTTGTTAAACCTGACAGAGTTTATTTTGAGAAATAAAGTTTCTATTTTTAATTTTCTTCTTTTAATCCCATTTTCATGAATTTTTAAGTCCTTGTATATACATGAATAGGAATAGTATCCAACATTATGTCTTAGAGCCTTAAGAAGGCTTTCATTGTATGGTAGTTAATTAGAAAATAAGTGAGTCATCAGCCAAAAGCACTCCCTTCTTTCTTAGAGGGCAATCGTATGATGATTAACTAAAACATAAGATATAGCACTATGCCTTTCACCTAACAACATAGTCCCAAATAAATATAAGCATTGTTATTTTATTATTAAATCAATCAACAAATGTTTGTTAGTGTCCACTGTATCTTAGGTGCCATTTTAACCAATAAGATCATAGCAATGAAAAAAGAGACAAATATTCCTATCTTTGTGGAATTTACAATCTAATGAAAAAAGACAATATACAAAGAGAAAAACAGCAACAAGTCTTGTGGAGAAAATAGAGCAGGGAAAGGAGACAGTATCCTGGGGTAGGATGGAGCTACAATGTTAAGTCAGATTGCTCAGGGAAGGAATCTCCAGGAGGGTGACAATTCAGCAAGAACTATGAAGAAGCTACATGGATGGAATACATGATGGAGTGAAGTGTATGGAAGGACAACTACAAATACCCCAGAGAGCGGCAAGGAGGGTGTCTGGGGGCTGACATTGTGACGTAGTAGGTAAAGCCTCCACCTGCAGTGCTGGCATCCCATATGGATACCGGTTCAAGTCCCAGCTGCTCTACTTCCAATCCAGCTCTCTGCGGATGGCCTGAGAAAGCAGCAGAAGATGGCTCAGGTCCTTGGGCCCCTGCACGCATGTGGGAGACCTGGAGGAAGCTCCTGGCTCCTGGCTTCAAATTGGCCCAGCTATCTGGGGAGTGAACCAGCAGATGAAAGACCTCTTTCTGTCTCGTTCTCTTTCTGTTTGTGATTCTCCCTCTTAAATAATTAAATAAATAAATCTTTTAAAGAAAGTAAGAGTGACAAGGATGCCAGTGTGATTAGAACTAGTTGAGTGACAGGGAGATTATTAGAAAATGTGGACAGGTAAGTAGCAGGGTGAGCCTTGAGGTGACTGCTGGGGCTTTGACGTTAAATTTGTGTGAAGTCTATAGCTGTTAGAGCTTTTTAAAGCACCATGAATGAAATGATCAAACTTTTGTTGTAAAAGGACCACTTTGCCTGCAGTCCTGAGAACATACCATGTGGAAGGAGCAGAATAGAAGCAGGAGACCCAATTATGAATATTTCAAAAATCCATGAGTGAGACGGTCTCACTTCTGACCTAATGGTAACACACAGGTGTTAGTAACTGGAGAATTCTAGATATATTTTGAGAACAGAAAAACAACATTTGCTCATAGATTGAATTAGTGTGAAAAACAAAAACAAAAAGAAGCATTGAGGTCTAACATTTACCAATGTGTAAAAACTAATATTTGGGGTAAGTGTGGACCAGAAGTTTGCTCCCTGACATTATATTGCAGATGACTATTAGAAATCCAAGAGGATTGGCCGGCGCCACGGCTTACTAGGCTAATCCTCCACCTGCGGCACTGGTACCCCAGGTTCTAGTCCCGGTCGGGGTGCCGGTTCTGTCCTGGTTGCTCCTCTTCCAGTCCAGCTCTCTGTTGTAGCTCGGGAAGGCAGTGGAGGATGGCCCAGGTCTTTGGGCCCTGCACCCGCATGGGAGACCAGGAGGAAGCACCTGGCTCCTGGCTTTGGACTGGCACAGCGTGCAGGCCATGGCAGCCATTTGTGGGGTGAACCAATGGAAGGAAGACCTTTCTCTCTGTCTCTCTCTCTCACTGTCTAACTCTGCCTGTCAAAAAAATAAATAAATAAATAAATAAAATAAAATAAACAAACCAAGAAATCCAAGAGGATACGTGTTGAGTTGGCAATTGAATTTAAGAGTACGGAATTCAGTTTGGAGATGTAACGTTGGAAGTTACTTGTACATCGACAATTGTTGAGATGAGGAAGAATTAAAAAAGGCTAAAACTTTGATAAAGTTGCCCAGAGTTATTTTATTCAAAATTACCAAAAACTGGAAACATGCTAAGTGTCCAGCAATAAGAGGTGGATAAGTGAGCTGTGGTATACACAATGGAATGTTACTCAGTAATAAAAAGCAACATACTAGAGACAATGCCAGCAACATGAATGAGGCTCATAGAAATAGTAATGAGCAAAGTTAGTTGGACACAAAAGAAAATGCACTGTACAATTTTGTTTAAGTGAAGCACAAAAAGAGGCAAAATTGTTCTATGTGGCAGCAATGGTTTCCGTGGAAGGGTTAACGGCAGGAACTGAGTGATAGTGTTATGAGACAACTCTCTGGCATGTGGGTAGCTTTTATGTCCGGATAAGCAGTTGGGTTGCTTTGGTGTATGCATTTGTCAAAACTTGTCCAGTGTAATATTTTAAAAGTATGTATCTCACATGTGTGATTTATACCTTAAAAAGACAAAAAAAATTTTTGTTCATGTAAAAATATTGAATCCTAGGGAATAAAGTTAGCATATATGCAAATTGCTTATTGAGAAATTGATTGTTATAAACTGCTTTGAAAAGGATCAAAAATGACTTAGTGAAACATGGAAGATGGATAGATATGCGATTTAAAGTATGAAAATATGCTAATTTTACAGCCCCAGAGGTGAGTATCTATGTGTTTCTGTACAAATCTTTCTACTTCTCTGTATATTTGAAAAGTTTTATAGTAAACTTTGAAAAATCAATCTTTGGGGCCAGCGCAGTGGCACACTAGGTTAATCCTCCCCTGCGGCACCGGCACCCAACATGGGTGCCAGGTTCTAGTCCCACTTGCTCCTCTTCCAGTCCAGCTCTATGCTGTGGCCCAGGAGGGCAGTGGAGGATGGCCCAAGTGCTTGGACCACAGTACCCGCATGGGAGACCAAGAAGAAGCACTTGGCTCCTGGCTTCGGATTGGCATAGCACTGGCCATAGTGGCCATTTGGGGAGTGAACCAACGGAAGGAAGACCTTTCTCTTTGTTTCTCTCTCTCTCACTGTCTGTAACTCTACCTGTCAAATAAATAAACAAACAAAATCTTTAAAAAAATCAATCTACTGATTCAGAGTACTAACTACTTTTATATTCTTTTTCTTCTTTTTCCTTCAGTCTAGCCTTATTAGATTAAAGGCTCATGGGAGCTGAGTTTCTGCACACTGCTCTATCATTAAGATCTGCAACATAAGAACATTGGGACATATACACTGCAAAAAGTACATGGAAAGTGAAATTAAAAGATATATTTATTTTTGGTGCAAAAATTTTGAAATCCATGCATAATTTTCTCATAGCACATGTTTTTCATAAACTCCTTGACAATTCCTTGTATGCATGGATTTCAAAATGCTTGCATGCATTGGGTGGTGTTAGGTTCAGCAGTCAGAAGTTGGTCTCACTTTGTCAACTAAACCAGAAGAGTAACAAAGGGTTAATTTGAATGGAGACTTGCACTGAGAAGAGTTGCTCAAGCAACTTGAGAAATTATAACTTAGAGGAAGGGACTGCATTCTTCTACAGGGTGCAAATGTAGCATTAGAAGTCTTTTTAAGGTCTCACAACACTCAGTGCAAATCACAAATCCTCATTCCTCTCAAGGCTAAATATTTCATGCCATTATCTTCTTGTTTGCAAGGTTTCTGAGGAAAAGCTGAATGTGATTCTTTGCTTCTCTGTAGGTAAGATGTTTTTAATTCTAGTTTTATTTGAGGTTGTTTTGTCTGATTTTTTCCAATTGTCTTTTCATGACATTTATCCTTGTAGATGTCCTCAGGGATTCCTGGCTTTGTGTCTGGTATTAATTTGGGGACAATTCTCAATCATTAGTACTTCAAGTATTTCTTCTTCTCCTTTCTCTTTTTTTCCCTTCTGATAGTTTCATTATTCATATGTTACAAATTTTATAGTTGTCCCACAGTTTGTTGTATAGTATGGTCCATCTTTTTCAGTTTCTTTGTTCTTTGTTTTTCAGTTTCAGAAGTTTGGATGAAAATATCCAAGCTCAGACATTCTTTACTCAGCTACATTCAGTCTATTAATGAGCTCATCAAAGGCACACTTCACTCTTGGTTACATTGATTTGATATCTAGCATTTTAAAAATTTGGTTTGGGGCCAGCGCCACGGCTCAATAGGCTAATCCTCCACCTGCAGCTCCCGCACACCGGGTTCTAGTCCCGGTCAGGGCGCCAGATTTTGTCCCCGTTGCTCCTCTTCCAGTCCCTCTCTCTGCTGTGGCCCGGGAGTGCAGTGGAGGATGGCCCAGGTCCTTGGGTCCTGCACCCCATGGGAGACCAGGAGAAGCACTTGGCTCCTGGCTTCAGATCAGCTCAGTGCGCCAGCCGCAGTGCACCGGCCACAGCCCACCGGCCGCAGTGGCCATTGAGGGGTGAATCAATGGAAAAGGAAGACCTTTCTCTCTGTCTCTCTCTCTCATTGTCCACTCTGCCTGTCAAAAATTTTTTTTTTGTTTTAGGATTGTCATTTCTCTGCTCACATTAAAATCTGCTCTTGCATGTTTCTACTTTCACCATTAGAGTGCTTAGTGAACATAATAATGATACTTTTTTAAAAAAAAATTCCTGATCTCATAAATTCAATATTCTTACCACGTCTGACTCCAGTCCTGATGTGTTTTTTGGTGTTTTCAAACTCGATTTTTTGCCTGTTAATATGTCTTGTAATTTTTCTTGACACCTAGACATGGCAAGTGGCTAAACAGCACGTTAAGTCAGTAGTCCTTTAGTAATACGATGCCAAGATGTGTAGAAAGGAAAGTTCTATAGTACTATGGTTGGGATTCAGCCTTCTGGTAAGTCTGTGATCCTAGACTAATTCTCAATTTTCCCCTCCCTTGGTGGCATAGGGCGTCTAGAAGGGGCTGGAGTTAGCTGTTTCCCTTCTCTCAACAGGAAGGCTGTGAGGAGGCTGAAGCAAGGTTTTCCCTTCTCCAAAACCAGGTAGGCTTTCATAACATTCCAGCTTGTTACCAACCTGGAGGCCTTTTTACTTTTTTTAAAAAAGCAGCATTTTATAAAGCAATAATTAACTTGATGAAAGTTATATTTCAAAAATGTCATTCACAATGGCTATAATAAAATAAAATATTTAGAAATATATTGAACCAAGGATGTGAAAGATTTATACAATAAAAATTATAAAACACTGGTGAAAGAAATCTTAGAGGACACTGCAAACAGTGGAAGGATATTCCATGTTCATGGATTGAAAGAATTAATGTTGTAAAAATGTCAGTATTTTCTAAAGCAATCTACAGATTTAACACAATGCCCATCAAAATATCAGTGACATTCATTATGAAAATAGGGAGAAATCCTAAAATTCATGTGGAAGCACCAAAGACTGAATAGTCAAAGCAATTCTAAGCAAAGAAAATAACTAAATATAGCTGGAGGCATCACAATACATGACTTTAAAACATATTACTAAGCCATAGTAGTCAAAGCAACATAGTACTGGCATAAAAACTAGCACATAGATCAAAGAAACAGAATAGAATACCCAGAAATTGGTCCGTATACATACAGCCAACTGATTGATGACAGGTTGCCACCAATATATATTGGAGAAACAATGATCTCTTCAATAAATGGCACTGACAAAACTGGAAATACCTATGTAGAATGAAATTAGATCTCTACCTCTCACCATATACAAACATAAATTCAAAACACAACAAAGACAAGACCTGGAACTACAGCACTGCTAAAAGAAAATACAAGGAAAACACTTCAAGACATTGGTGCACCCAAAAACATAAGTACAGAAGCAAAACTAGACAAATGGGATTATATCAAGTCAAAAAGCTTCTGCATGGCAGCAGTAGCAATTGACAGAGTGATGAGACAACTGAGAATAGGACATAGTATTTGCAGGATATTCATCTGAAAAACTGTTAATACCCAGAATTTAAAAGGAACTGGAAAAGCTCAGTAACAACAACTACCACCACAACAAAGCCCCACAACCAATTCAGTTAAAAATTGGGCAAAGGTTATGAATGGAAATTCCTCAAAAGAAATGAAGATGGTCAACAAATTCATGAAAAAACATTCACTACCACTAGCTATCAGAGAAATGCAAAATCACAATGAGATATCACCTCTCCCCAGTTGGAACAACTATTTAAAAAAAAAAATGCTGGCAAGGATAAGGAGAAATGGAAACTCTTACATACTATTGGTGGAAATATAAATTAGTACAGCCACTATGGGAAACAATATGGAGAGTCCTTAACAATCTAGTAATAGAACTTCTACATGATCTAGCAATCTCACTACTGGGAATACATTCAAAAGAAATAAAATCATAGCAAAGAGGTACCTGCTCCGTCATGTTGTACTGCACTATTCATGTGGAATGAAACATGGTGTCTATCAACAGATGAATGAATGAAGGAAATGTGGTATATATACACAATGAATTACTATTCAGCTATAAAAATGAAATCCTGTCATTTGCAACAAAATAGATGGAATTGGAGATTATTATGTTAAATGAAGTAAGATAGACAGAAAAATAAAAGCCTTGTGTTCTCCCTCATATATGGAGGCTGAAAAAGTCAATGTGACAAGATATTGAGGGCTCTAGTCATAAAGTAATGACAAAGAGAGGGGGCATTGGCTACCTTGTTTGATCAGTACACATCCTATAGATGAATAGGTACAATCATTGCTGATTTTAAAAATTGTTTTAAATGTTTAAAAAGATGGAAATGCTAACTAACCTGATCTGCTCACATGTTGAATATGTGTGTTGACTTGTCACATGGTGCCCCATATATACACACAATTAAAATAAAAAAATAAATGGGGCAGACACTAGCTACAGTGGTTAAATGCAATTGGAACACCTGCATCCAAATCAGGTGCCTTGTTTGAATCCCAGCTCCACTCTCAATTCCAGCTTTCTGCTTACATGTACTTGGGAGGCAGCTATGATGGCTCAAACAGTTGGATCCCAGCCACCTGTATGAGAGACCTGGACTGAGTTCTTGGCTCTTGGCTTCAGCCTGGCCCAGCCCCAGATATTTCAAGCATTTGGAGAGTGAACCAGAGGATAGAACTTATTTCTCTAGCTCCTTCTCTTTGCCTCTCCATTTTCAAAATATATTTTGAAAAAACCAAAACTGGAGAAACATAAAAAGGACAAAATGCTCTGGTGTATTTCCAAATGACTACTTTTCACCTGCCCTGCTAGAAGCAGGAGGGGATATTCCTCCAGTATTTACTGTGAGAACCCAGCGGAGCTCTGGCTCCTAAGGCATCCTGTGTCTGCAGCCCTCTGGAGAGTTAACCTCAGGCTAATCCACTCTGAGCTTCCAGGAACTCATCAATTACTTGCAGGTTTTTCTCTCACACTGGTTTCAACAGTGGTTTCTACCTGTGGACTTCTTGGGAGTCTCTGTAGCCACGTCCCTCAAATTTTGGAAGCAGCAAATGGCCCTGTGACCTCACTTTTCAAATGAATCTAGGAAGAGTTGTTGATTTTTCTGCTTGTTCAGATTTTTCCACGTTATGCCAGGGTAACAAGTTCCAAGTTCCTTACATGCCAGACTGGGAACCACAAGTCTCAACTTCAAACACTAGATTTCTGAATGAGACCAAGGCTGAAGATAAGCACTCTGAAGGCAGCTGAAGGGCCTGTCTTCATCAGGAAGGAATTGTCCAGGCCTTGGATGTGAACAGGACAGGATGACTGACAAAAGCACGAACCCTCTCCTCGTTGGTGTGTGCAATAATTTGGCCCATCAAGAGTTGACCGTCCTGGAAGCCTTGAGATAAAACACTCCCGGATCAGGCATGGACATCAGCTTTTGTGAACAGAAACCCAGAGATGTGGAAGTAGGGTGGCCTCAGATGGCTGCAGATGGGGGCAGGAGAAGACTGTGGGTTGAAACCCTGACAAAATCCAGAAGGGGTTTTGGCAGGGAGGGGTAAGTTCTAGTGCCCTGTAGTTACAAAGCAGATGTCAGTAGAATATGGGGTTAACATTAACTCCAGGTATAGCCACACTGCATTCCCACAGGAGTGAGCACGTGTCCTTTCATGGTGATTTCTACGTTAAGACGAATGATTAGAGCAAAGCAAATTAGGAACATGGCAACTTGCAGCACAGAAAATGGAGTTTGCAACGCAAAGAGCCTGAAGTAGGTTTTGAGTAATAACCTGTCAGAAGGAGAAACTGGTGATGTGTGTTCTGGAACCACAGCTTCAGCTTCAAAAGTTCCCTAATTTTATAAAAGAACAGTGAGGAAGAAAGCAGGCCCTCATGGTGAGAGATTGACAGGAAACAAGGAAACCCTGTGGCTATAAGATTGCAGTGGAAATTTGAGTCACATAGTTTCCAGTTCCAGAGACCAACCCAGTAGGAACTCAAAGTGCAAAGCCAACTTACAGTTTCTGAGAACAGCTGATGCGGAGTTTGGAGGAAACCTGCTGATGTCTTTTATGCACCAAAGGAAAGTTCACTCAGAAACCCGAATACTGGAAACAAATCTTTAAATAAAAAAATTATTTTATTTATTTGAAAGGCAGAGTTGCAGAGAGAGGGATAGAGATCTTCCATCTGCTGGTTCACTCCCTAGATGGACACAACAGCCAGGGCTGGGCCAGACCAAAGCCAGGAGCCAGGAACTCCATCCAGATCTCCCATGTGTGTGGCAGGAGCCCAACCTTTTGGGCCATCTTCCAGTGCTTTCCCAGGTGCATTAGCAGGATCTAGTTTGGAAGTAGAGCAGCTGGGACTCGAATCAGTGTCCATATGGGATGCCGGAGTTGTAAGCAGCAGCTTAACCAGTAACGCCAAAAGGAGAGCCCAGAGTGGGAACAAATCTTGAATTCCAATGTAGGAGAGCTCAGCCATCTAGAGGCAGAGATGGTCACAGGACTCAGTCTGGAGGCAAAACCAACCTGCCTGGCGCCACGAACACAATGGGCTCTCAGTTCTCACGCTTGCTTCCTTCATTCCCTTTCATTCAGCCTTATTGCTGCTGGAGTGAGCTGTGGAGTGAAAGGCTGGTCAGGCTGGTGTGATTGGTGTTCCCACAGAAATTAGGAAAGGGAAGAAAAGCTGCCTCCAAATCAACTCTCTCCCACCCCTTTCTACCTCATTCCTTGACTACTGTGAGCCAACATTAGGCCCTAGAAAGAGGCTGCAGAAATCAAAATACCTTTCTTCTTTTCGTCTGTTGCCCTTAGAAACTACAATACTTCTCATTGAATCATGAAATTCAAATCATCCCTTTTTTAAAAAAATTCTCTTTATTTAGATTGGATGGAAAAAACATAGTTCAAAAAAAATCCTTAGGGGGCCGGCACCATGGCTCACTTGGTTGATCCTCCGCCTGTGGCGCCAGCATCCCATATGGGTACTGGGTTCTAGTCCCAGTTGCTCCTCTTCCAGTCCAACTCTCAGCTGTGGCCTAGGAGGGAAGTGGAAGATGGCCCAAGTGCTTGGGCTCCTGCACTCACATGGGAGACCAGGAGAAGCACCTGGCTCCTGGATTCGGATCGGCGCAGCACCAGCCATAGCAGCCATTTGGGGGGTGAACCAACGAAAGGAACACCTTTCTCTCTCTCTCTCTCTTACTGTCTATAACTCTACCTGTCAAATAAAAAAATTAAAAATAAAAAAAAATCCTTAGGATTGATACTATTAAGGCTGTAAATGCAGATTTAGTTGTTCTCATTTAGGAGTACTTCTGTTTTTCTATTTTAATTTTTAATTCATTTTTAACACATTCAATATGGTTGGTAGACACAATTCTAAGAATATATTTCCTTCCTCCCTCCCTTCCACTCCTTCCTTCTCTCTTTCTTTTGTTTTTGAGGTAATACATTGTAAATTTATATTACAGTAAAAAGGCCAAAGCCCCTTTTAATTGTACACATCATTCTAAGAAATTTATATGCACCCTGACATTAAGATCATGAAAATAAAATTTAAAATGTGTATAAACATTTACATATATTTATATAAGCACACCTATGTTTAAGTACATGTTTAAGAGGAGTATGTACCTGTATATGTTGGAAGGTGGGAGGGGCAAAACTGGCAATGACTTCAGGCTTCCTATGGCTGACTAGTGCTCACACCTGCTCCCTTTGTGCCAGCAGCTGCTCTAAAGGCTTTGCATATTCACTGTGTCTGTGCATATAAGCTCACAGCAATTCTATCAGGAAGGATGACAGCATTCATTGTGAGCCCTGTTTCTCAGATTGGAAAGCTAAAACACAGAGAAATCAGGCGAGGAGTCAGAATTTAGACTGCGCTTGAGAGTGCTACTGCCCAGCCAAGTACAAGGCCTCCTCCCTGGAGTCCATTTAAAAGTCACCAAACAGGTGTGACTACCTAATTCTTCTGTCCACATCAATCCCACTGACACTGCTAGAAAAGGTTTTGCTATAGTAACTGCCTTGTTCTATCTACCATTGCTTGCAGGAACCTGTTGGGAAGTTGGGACTTTAGCCTGCAGGATAGAAAATGACAGATTAGGGAAATGGAATGTCACATTTCAAGACATGTCTAGAGCAAAAAAGACTTAGACCATTGCGTTTCCTTGATTTTTCCCTCCTTCCTTCCGACTATGCCTTCCAGATACCTTTTTTCACTGTCAGGCTTCTATATAATCCAGGATCAAAAGAAAACACCCCAACCCCTCCACCTGCCTTACAGGTACTGCTGCATATTTGTCTGCCAGCGGTCAGTCTGCAAGGAGAGGCGCACCTAGATGTTGAAGAGAAGGTAGAGCTGACACTACATAGTCCAAAAAACTGTCTTCACCTCTGCATCAACGATATAATAATTATAGTCCCCATCTAATGAATGACCACCATTGGTTGGCAGAATCAGAAGCTGTCCCTAATCCATAAAATAATTCTTTCTGGTATTATCCTCAATTTACATACAAGAAAACTTAAGCATCTAAATCCTCTCCTTGCTGAAATTACTCTGCTCCACTTGTTTTCCATTTTCCCTGCTCTTTCCTGCCATGGATCTTTTGTACATGCTGTTCTTTCTCTGTAATGCTCCCCCCTCTTCATTTATAATACAAAGAATGTATTTTAGTGTGTAATGATATACTCATTGGTGCCATTTTCAAATAATGTCTGTGTCCTGCCTAATCCTCTGAGCTCCACAGAGCAGGGATGCTTGTTGTCTTTTGCTCACCAGCTATAATTTATAAATTGATGCAAAGCCACAGATACATTTACAAAAATGTAAATTGCATGAACTAATTCCTCCAAACTGGCAGAGTCAAGGTCAAACCTGGTTCAGTCCTCATCCAAAGTCTGAAATCTCTCTTTAGTGTTGGTGCCTCCAATATATCCCTGACACTTTAGAAAAAGAAACCAACTATGAATCAATGACTGATAGAGGAATGCCAAGGGCACACAGTCTGGCAGAGACAGTTAGGAGTCTAGTCATGTGGCTCCAGTAGCCCCTGCCATTGCCAATGACTGGTTCCCTAACCTTCACACTTAGTTTAAAATGTTCAGGTTTTATGTGTTTATTTGTTTTGTACTCTACATATGAGCTACCACAAATCAAAGAAAACATGATATTTGTCTTTTTGAGTGTGGCTTATTCCACTAAGCATAACAGTCTCCAGCAGCATCTTATTGTTTCAGTTTATGGGCCCCTGTGGACTCAAGAATTATTGAGGGCCACTATGTGTATGTGGGTTATATTTATTAATATTTACCATGTTAAAAATTAAATCCAAGGGGCTGGCACTGTGGTGCAGCAGGTTAAAGCCCCAGCCCGCAGCACCAGCATCCCTTGTAGGTGTCGGTTTAAATCCTGGCTGCTCTACCTCCGATCCAGCTCCCTGCTAATGCGCCTGGGAAAGCAGAGGAGGATGGACCAAGTCCTGGGTCCTTGTACCCACATGGGAGACAAAGAAGAAGCTCCTAGCTCCTGACTTCAGATCAGCTCAACTACAGCTGTTGCAGCTATTTGGAGAGTAAACCAGCAGAGGGAAGACCTTTCTCTCTCTCTCTCTCTCTCTCTCTCTTTTTCTCTCTCTCCCCCCCACCTCTTTCTATAAATCTCTCAAATAAATAAAATAAAATCTTTAAAAAATAAAGTGAAGAAAAATTTTTAGTGTTTATGTATTAATTTATTTTAATAGAATCAGTACATGTTTATCTTACAATTTATTTACAATTAAATAGACACTCTATAAAGTTTGGAAGAGGTCCACAAGTTGTGCAGACACTGATATGAGGAAACAACAAACTTGAAATAGCAATGAACTATAACTGCAGCAAAGGAACACAAGAATTCTCTAATAATTGACCCCAAAGAAATAGAAATTTATTGGTTAAAAGAAAGTCAAAATACTTCTAGTGATCTTAAGGAAATTCAGTGAGATACAGAAAGTCATCAATCACAAAAATAATCAAAAGGAAGAAAGGAACAAAGGATCTAAAACATGAGAAATCAATTAACAAAACGGCATGAGTAAGGCCTTATTAATAAAAGCTTGAAGGTAAGCAGGTTGAACTCTCCAATCCAAAGAACAAGAGGGGTGGGCATTTGGCCTAGTGGTAAAGAATCCAGCTGAGATGACTGCATCCCATATTGTAGTACCTGAGTTTGAGTCCTAGCTTTGCTCCTGATCTCGCCACACATATGGGAGACCTTGATCAAGTTCCTGGCTCCCAGCTTCAGACTGGCCCAGCCTTGGATGTTTTAGACATCATGACAGTGAAGCACCTAAGGGAAGCACTCTCTGTGTGTATATGTATGTTTGTATGTGTCTGTCTCTGTCTCATTGTCCCTGTGTGTGTGTGTGTGTGTGTGTGTGTATCACCTTGCCTTTCAAATAAAAATCTTTACAAAACATTTATAGTAATCAAAACAGAATGGTACTGGCATAAAAACAGAAGTATTGCTTAGTGGGACAAAATAGGATGTCCAGAAATAAATCCAAATGTATACTGTGAATTAATTTTTGATAAGGGCACCAAGAAGACAGAAAAGGTAAAGGTTAGTATCTTCCATTAACAGGGCTATAGAACTGAATTTTTTTTTTTTTTTTTTTTTTTTTTTTTTTTTTTTACAGGCAGAGTTAGACAGTGAGAGAGAGAGAGAGAGAGAGAAAGGTCTTCCTTCTGTTGGTTCACCCACCAAATGGCTGCCACGGCCAGCGTGCTGCGTCGATCCAAAGCCAGGAGCCAAGTGCTTCCTCCTGGTCTCCCATGCAGGTGCAGGGCTCAAGCACTTGGGCCATCCTCCACTGCCTTCCCGGGCCACAGCAAAGAGCTGGCCTGGAAGAGGAGCAACTGGGACAGAACCCAGAGTGCTGGCGCCGCAGGAGGAGGATTAGCCTAGTGAGCCGCGGCGCTGGCCAAATTTCTATAAGCAAAAGAATATAATTAGAGCCTCCTCTTACACAGAAATCAACATAAAATGGGAAAAGACCTAAATATAAAACTAAAACCATAAAATTCCTAGAAAAGAACATAGAAAGCTTCTTGACATTGACCTTGTCATAGATATTTTTGGTCACATTAAAAGCCCAGACAATAAAAGCAAAATAAATAAATGAGACTACATCAAATCAAAACCTACTACATAGCAAGGAACACAACCAACAAAATTAAGGCAACCTTCATCCTGGAAAAAGTATTTGCAAGTCACATATCTACATTCTTCAAAAAGTTCACAAAAAACTGTATTAGGAAAAAAACACACAGATTCCAATTTTCTTTTGCACCAAAATAAACTCATATTAACTTGTTTTAAGATGTCTGAACAGTATCTAGCTTGAGGTACTAATAAGGAAAAGAGTTTGAAAAGAGCCCTTATCAAAGAAAAATGAATTCTTCTAAAATTGAAGCAAAAATAAACATCAAACCAAAGACAAAACCTGGATGGAAGACTGGTCAAACCATTGATGCTTCACAAAAAGTTTTTGAGACAGGGCCTCCAGAGGAATCAACAGTTTACAAATGAACAACATTTTAAGACGGGATGAGACAGGAGAAGGAAATATGTGGCAGATATAGCCTCCACCCATCAATCCAGCATCCCAGTTTGAACCCCAGCTACTACTCTTCTGATCTAGCTCTTCCATGCTAATAGCCTTGGAAAAAGAGCAGAAGATGATGGCCCAAGTGGTTGGGCCCACATCACCCATGTGGGAGACCCACACGTTGCTCACTGCTGGCTCCTGGATCAGCCTGACTCCGCTCTGGTTGTTATTTTTTATGCGAAATAATTAGGCATCCACCTTATCATCCTAATTTGGCTCTCTCTGAGTTCTTCTTGATTCCTTATCTGAAAAAAATCTTTAAATAGAACTGGTTTATCTTAAGTTAGTAACATCAAAGAGTGCAGTGACATGGTTAAACTCCCAGGAACTTCTGTTCTTTAACAATGAGCAAAATAGCTGGTATCTTTGCTTCAAAGGGGTATGGAATTTAATGGAGTTTATGTTGAGAAAAAGCTTGTACATTTAACTTTTAGGTCTATTTTTCTACATACTTGTTGAAGCCCCCTCATCATATGGTAAACAATTTAGGGATTTCTAAAGAAATAAAAAATATAACCCAACCATTTTTTTTCTGGGTAGAAATCCAAAGGAGATGAAATCATCACGCCATAGAGATGTGTGCACTCCCATATTTTATACAGAATTATTTACAGTAGTCAAAGTACAGAGATAATCTCTGTGGGTTGAGTAGGACTTGCCTCCCCAAAACTCATGCAGATGTTTAAAGTCTGATAATTAATGTTAATGGCTGATGCATTAAGGGTGGAGATTTGATCTAATAATGACATCTTGGAGGTGGGTCTGGGGGAGGACTTTAGATCATTGCGGGCATTCCCTCAGAGGTTGATTCTTATAAGAGGATTGATTATCTGAGTTCCAAGTCCTGTCTAGCTGTTCTCTCCTTCCTGGCTCATCATGTAATTGTTCTTCTATCCTCGCCATGATGAGCTTCCATGAGACTGCAGACTATGGAGATGCCTGTGAATTGTAACCTCCAAATTTAGCTCACCTTGGGTATTTTAGTTAAAGTGATAAAAGGCTGACTAACACACATCCTAAGTTCCATCAATGGATAAATGGGTCAAGAAAAAATGTGGTTTGCATGTAGAAGGCAGGATAGTGTTCAGCCTTAAAAAAAAAAAAAAAAAAAAAAAAAAAGAAAGATCTGGCTATTTGCCACAACATGGACAAACCTAGAGGATGTTATGCAAAATAAAATGAGCTGGACACAGAAATAAAAATACTGCATTATCTCTCTTACATAGCGAACTAGTGTGGGCAAGGCAAGGAGTCAATGAGGGACAAGGAGCTAAGGATTGCCAACACTCAAACTGAGTACATCCCCCAAAGTCCATCATCTCTCAGGCCTTTTCAGCAGGGCTGAAGATACAGCACATCGACACCTCATCTTACAGCTAAGCCTCGCTTTCCATCAGGCGCCAGATGGCAGGACACCTCCTTGGACATCACCAAAGCAACTGCAGCCCCACCCCAAACCCTGCCTCCTTTGGATCTTCAATAAGGTCCTGCCTCTATAAAAAGGATGAGCCCAGCCAGGGAGGGGGCAATTCTCCCTCTTGAGATTGTCTGCCCTCCTGTCGAGGTGTACCATCCCTTTGATTCTCTGCTTTCTACTAACTTGTATCTTTGTCTCCTGGTTGTATTCTTACACATGGGAAGACAAAAACCTGGACTCAGTCCAGGTGGGGTCTTTTCGGAGCCCAGCCAGGGCTCTTGATACCCTCAACATAATTCCGGGATCCCTATCCCCACAATGGAAACAACAACAACAACAACAACAATAATAATATGTTCATAATATAGAGATAGAGAATAAGAGCATTTTCTACAAGGAAAGGAAGAACAGAGAAATGCAGGCCAATATGTAGGAAGAACAGTAACTATGGGAGATAATGGATATGTTAATCTGCTTCCCTATATAACTCATTTTGCCATCTACATGTATCCCATAGCATTATGTTGCAAATCTCAGATATACAAAATGAAATTCATTTTTCAAAAAGAAATCAGGGGTCAGCACTGTGGTGTAGTGGGTAAAGCTGCTGCCTGCAGTGCTGGGATCCCTTATGGGCACCGGTTCCAGTCCCGGCTGCTCCACTTCTGATCCAGCTCTCTGGTAATGCCCTGGGAAAGCAGTAGAAGATGGCCCAAGTGCTTGGGCCCCTGCACTCATGTGGGAGACCCAGAAGAAGCTCCTGGCTCCTGGCTTCGGATCAGCCTAGCTCCAGCCGTTACAGCCATCTGGGGAGTGAACTGGCAGGTGGAAGACCTCTCTCTCGCTTTCTTATTTTTTTTAAGATTTCTTTGAAAGGCAGAGTTACAGAGAGAGTCTTCCATCTGCTGGTTTACTCCCCAAATGGCCACAATGTCCAGAACTGCACTGGTCCGAAGCTAGGAGCCAGGAGTTTCTCCCGGGTCTGTCACATAGGTGCAGGGGCCCAAGGACTTGGGCCATCTTATGCTTTCCCAGGCCATAGCAGAGAGAGCTGGATTGGAAGTGGAGCACCCGGGACTCGAACCCATGCCCATATGGGATGCCAGCACTGCAGGTGGTGGCTTTACCCTTTACATCACAGCACCCACCCCTCTCACTCACCTCTCTCTCTCTCTCTCTCTGCCTTTGCCTCTTTGTAACCCTGCCTTTTCAAATAAATAAATAAATCTTTTTAAAAAATCAAAGATAAAATAAGAAAACAGAAATTGGCCAAGTGCTATTTTTAGAAAAATAGCAATCGCTGTCACTTTCCATTGTATTTATTTGTCTTATTCACAATAACAAATTTTAGAAGGCAGTTACTTTGGGGATTGGAAAATGTTTCTTCCCATTTCATTATCAGAAAACGGATCTCCACGGATTATAAATGATACATTTGTCAAAATCCCCCATCTCTTAAAATCTATCAAAACATCATTATGCCCTGTGTTTGCTTCTGTCATTGAATTTTGAACCAAAATGTAATGTGTATGTTTTTAAGTCTCTACTTCTCTCTAACAGAGAATACTGAATGGAGTTTGTGCTGGAGTTGCAGACTGGAAGCTCCTGGAGGGCAAACACTGTCTTATTTGTCCTTGAATTATCATCTCTGCATCTACCTCTCATAAATAATTTTTTCAAAGAATGACTAAGCTGACCATTACGCTCTTGAAAAGCAGTGTGTGCAGAAGATAAACTCTCAGCGTATAAAAGAATGGTTTGGAAATGGAAATCATTTTCATCACTTCACAATTAATGCAATTATTTATCATTGTGCAAGTTATAAAAACAGCTGTGTGACACTTCTCCTCCTGGACACATAATGACCGATTGAAAAGTCCCTGTTCAGTTTTTCAACATAACTACCAAAAGGGAGGCTTTAAAATATTCACCATCTAAAAATTTTAAATGACCTGTACATCAATAACACTATTGTTCTCATTAAAATTTGTGGGGCCTCCTTAAAGGGAATTTCTCCTCTATTATCTTACTTTTCTTAACAAGGGCTTAAAATATCAAAATTTTAAAATCTTTTCCATAGAAAAGTGATTAAGTGTTCTGTAATTGAAACAGAAAGTCATGGCTTATTCTTCAAACTTCAGATAAATGTTGAAGGCTTTCCAAAATAATCAATCTGTTACAGTTACTGCAATTTATTAAAATCTTTATGGCAAAAACATCATAATTATAAAATATATTTCAGGTTGTCAGATTATTATGAAGGTCTGGCTTCCTCATTCAGTCAGTTTCCCAGTTAGATTTTCATTGGGAATCCCCTCATTGTTTGGACCTATGGGCTTCCTTTCAACTTCCCTTAGGGCCTGGGCTTCAAGCACAGCCTCAGATAAGACATGAAGTGTTAAGATTATAACTTATTTACCACTTTTGACTACCTAACTTAATTTTTAAAAGGATTAAAACATCACATTCCAGGGGCCCGGTGCTGTGGAATAGTGGGTAAAGCCTCTACCTGCAGTGCCTGCATCCCATATGGGTGCTGGTTTGAGTCCCAGCTGTTCCACTCCCAATCCAGCTCTGTGCTAATGGCCTGGGAAAGCAGCTGAGGATGGCCCAAGTCCTTGGGCCCCTGTACCCACACGGAAGACCCAGAGGAAGCTCCCAGCTCCTGGCTTCAAATCGGCCCAGCTCCAGCCATTGCAGCCATTTGGGGAGTGAACCAACAGATGGAAGACTTTCTCTCTCTCTCTCTCTCTCTCTCTCTGCCTCTCCCTTTGCCTCTGCCCTTCTGTAACTTTGTCTTTCAAATAAGTAAATAAATAAGTCTTAAAGAAATGAAGTGTAACTCCATGAAACAAACTGATGTAAGAGACTAACAAATGGGGTCACATAGTAGTAAAAACAGGCAATTGCTTCTTCTCCATTTTTTCTTCAAGTAACAATTATCGGTAAACACTTTCCAGGGATGATTCAGTAGTCTATGAAAGTGACCCAATCCAATAACAAACCAAATATTTTTTTCTTTCTCTCTTTTTCTCCTTCCTTCCTTCCTTCCTTCCTTCCTTCCTTCCTTCCTTCCTTCCTTCCTTTCTCTTTCTTTCTTTCTTTCTCTTTCTCTCTCTTTCTTTCTCTTTCTTTCTTTCTCTCCCTCCTTCCTTCCTTCCTTCCTTCCTTCCTTCCTTCCTTCCTTCCTTCCTTCCTTCCATGGGCAACTGTAGGATTGTGATAGGAACCCATTGTGATCCAAGTGTTTTTCTTACTTTCCAATTATTGATATGTTGGTGTAAACTCTAAATGGGTTAAACCCATAACTATTAAATTAAAAACATAGGGTAAATAATTCTCAGTATTTTACTGGGTGATGATTTTTTAAATAAGAACCTCAATGCACAGGAAACAAAAGAAAAATTAGAAAAATGGGATCCCATTAAACTAAAAAGCTCTGAAGAGCAAAGGATACAAAAGACAGAGTGAAGAGATGACCAACTGAACATGAGAAAATATTTCAAACAACACATCTGACAGTGGACTAATATCCATAACACACACACACACACACACACACACATCTCAATAGTGAATAATCAAATAATTGTTTAAAAAATCGTCCAATGGCTCTATATAAACATTCTGAAAAGAAAACACACAAAAAAGCCAGCATGTATAGGGAAAAGTGTTCTTTATCACTAACAAGCAGGGAAATAAACATCAAAATCACATCCAGGTAGAATGGCTATTGTCCAAGAAGACAAAGGGTAACCAGTGCTGGCAAGGACCTGGTTAAAACGGAATTCTTGCACTCTATTGATGAGAATGTAAGTAAGTATGGAAAAGAGTAGGGAGATTCCTCAAAGTGTAAAATTAGAGCTACATTTGAGCCAACAATCCTACTGTTGCGTATATCTGCAAAGGAAATGGAATCAATACATGGAGGAGTTACTGGCACAATTCACAATATCCAAAAAATGGAATCAACCTAACTTTCAACCAACTGATTAATGGGTAAAGCAAATGTGATACATACACACAATGGAATCCTATTCAGAAATCTTTAAAAGGATGAAATCTTGTAATTTGCAGCAACGTAGATGAAGGTGGAGACATTATGTTAAGTGAAATAAGTTGATCTCATAGATCTTAGACTGGATTCCAGAGGCTGGGAGAGTGTGTGAGGGGGTGGAGACTGAAGGGAATGATGAGAAAAGATCAAAAAATGGGCAATAAGTTATAGTTAGAGTGACTATTGGTAATGATCATGTAATGTATACTGCAAAAAAAAAGGCTGAAAAAAAGAATTTTGAAAGTTCTAACTACAAATAAATGATAAATGGTATAGATATATTTACCATGATTTGAACATTTTAGAATGTATCTATGTATTGAAACATCACATATACACATAAATATGTACAATTATTTTGTGCCAACTAAAAAATGAAAAATATAAAATATATATGAATTATATATGCACACTTGTGTATGCATGTGTGGGTGTTTATGCGTGACAAATGCATTAAGATGTGTCATTTACAGCCGGCGCCGTGGCTCACTAGGCTAATCCTCCGCCTTTCGGCGCCGGCACATCAGGTTCTAGTTCCGGTCAGGGTGCCGGATTCTGTCCCGGTTGCCCCTCTTCCAGGCCAGCTCTCTGCTGTGGCCAGGGAGTGCAGTGGAGGATGGCCCAAGTACTTGGGCCCTGCACCCCATGGGAGACCAGGATAAGTACCTGGCTCCTGCCGTCAGATCAGCGCGGTGCGCCGGCCTCAGTGCACCAGCCGCGGCAGCCACTGGAGGGTGAACCAACGGCAAAGGAAGACCTTTCTCTCTGTCTCTCTCTCACTGTCCACTCTGCCCGTCAAAAAAAAAAAAAAAAAAGTGTCATTTAGCTTGTACTGTATGATATACCATCCTAAAAGGTCATGGTTTAAAATAACTCATATAGCTCCAGGTTGGATTGACAATTTGCGCTGCACTCACCACGGCAGTTTCTCTACTGTTCTTAGTTGACCAAAATTCAGATTTTCAGATTTTCCATATTGCACAAGTGCAATGAAACACTTTTTATACCACAGAATAAAAAGTACACATTTACAAAGGGATAAAGCACTTGGAAACAAAAGGAGTCATTGAGCCTCTATCTGAAATTGAAGGAAGCCAGTTGGGAAGCAATTATCAGAAGGTAGGCTTCAGGGATGCCTGCAGATAAAAATAAAATGCAAAACAAAACAGCCTTGATCCTGATGATAAACAATCAATCCCCCTAGGATCCAGAAAATGAGGATGGAGCCTGGAATTGAGCAGGACCTTCTAGGACCTGGGAGCTGTAAACACTGCAGACCCTGTTAGTCATCCTCCAAAGGTCAACCCATACCAGCAGCCACACACCAGGGGTGGTGAAACCAGCATGGCCATCAGACTCATATCCACAAGAAACACCAGGTCACCCCTGTCCTTGCATTTTGTAAGACTGTAAACATTTCATTGTAATCCTAAACACCTGTTTGCCCAAAGGATGATAAATCTGATTGTCCCTGATCTCCAAACAGCACAGGCTAAACAGGGAAACTACCTGACCTTTTGAGCATATGTAATCCTATTTAAAGAGCTTTATATAATAGGCAGCCTGCAAACCTAGAGCAACTATCGGTCACTCTGTTAGTCTGATGTGAAGCACAGCAGGAAATCACTCTGCCTCCTGAACTCTTTGTGGGAATCATATTTAATCCGTCTTGGGGGCCATAATGTTTATGCTTGTACATTAATCTGCTATTTAAAAAGAATATCAAGAGTATCAAGAGTTGCTTTACAAGGGAAATAGGTCAAGTTACAAAGGTACTAAAATGTGTGTGTGTGAATAAAAGCACTTTTTATTTTGATAGCATCTGTTATCTAAGTCTCCAAGTCTTTTTGCTGCCCTTTCATGATTAGAGTTATTGAGAGAAAGCAAAGTCCCCACATTCAGTTCAGTAGATAAAGATTAAATGATTGCTTATTTCACTGTTGTCTTTCAGTACAAATGCTTTCAAATGTTGATGACTACCCGTCTCTTTGGTGGAGCTTATTAAATACACAGATACTTGAGGTGTACCCCAAAGTCACTACAACACAGTGCCATAGGAGGCGGGGCCCATGGGTGTGCGAGTTTAGCCTGCTGCACACGTGGGTCAGGTGACACCACTCAGGGTGGAAAGGTGCTGGCCATACAACGGAATGGCAAAGAACAAGGAAAACAAAATCAAGACTTTTTGAACTGAAAGAGACCTGGAAGAAGAAAGACTTGTGAACAAGGGCATTCTGTCCTCGCTGGTGTCATCGCTCATAGACCACGGACCAGAGAATGGAGATGAGCGCCAGTCCCACTGCCTGGCTCCAGCCTTCAGCAGGTGCCAGTCCGCTGCCCAAGAAGCCTGTAACAGGGAGCTGAGGAGCGCACCCAGCAGCTGCTCCTAAGAAAGAAAGTAAACACTCCCAACATGCACTGAGGCGCAGGGAGGGGCTCAGGTTCCTCACACTTCCCTGCAGAGGCCAAAAGGACTAATAATTAACCGCTGCTGCTCGGACGCTGCGGGCGGGCGCCGAGCCGGTGCGGGCTCAGAGAGGAGCGGCGCGCCGCGGCTCCGCCCCCTCTGGCCTCGGACCTCGCCTACAGGTGGGTCCCAGGTGAAGCCCAGGCCCTGGAGGTACGGAGTACTGCCTTTCCTGCAGCCAGAGCTCCTGGTTGAACACGGGAACTCACTCTGCAGAGCAAGTGCAGCCCAGCACCTGCGGGTGGAGCCCCGGTGTGAAGCACGGCGGTGGGGAAGAGGACCCCTGCACCGCCCCCCTGGAGTCAGGTGGAGCGCAGGTTATCAGAGAGCAGGATCAGAGGCTGCAAGGTTGAATGAATGCGCGCTTGTTTCAGAGCAGGCTGAACCCCGGACACTACTTTTCCTCCTGATTTTCTCAGAACACTCTATTCTGCTCAAGGTAAGGCGGTGGGGAGGGTGAGGAAAGGAGGGAGCCGGGGGCAGCAGGAGTGGCCTGACTGTGGCCGCGCCAGTCCTACTCCCTTAGGTCAGGAAGCCCTTTACCTGCAAGTGCGCTTGGCGCTCGCCCTGGTAGACAAACTAGGCTCTTGGACTACACCCCGCTCTCCCGGTGGCCTGAGCCTTAGAATCTCCTGGGAATCCTTAGCCTGGGATTCAGATCCTTTTCACTGAGGGTTCAGGTAAACCTTGATCTGTTTTCACAAAGGGACAGGGAGGTCACCGCCAAACAATTCAAGATTCCCAACGCAATTTCAGACCTAAATGAAACAATGACCGTAAATGACTAAATGAGACTCCATGGGTTAAGGATACAAATTCTGAAGCAGGAGAGTCATCCTGGCTTTGCTGTTTCCTAGTTTGCCCCTTTGCAATCTGTTTCACTTATCTGAGCCTCAAAAGTTTGTCATCTTGAAACAGACATCACACCAGGATCTGCCATGAAGGGCTCTGTGGGAATTATTCATTCAGCAGGTGTTCTACACAGGGTGTCTCCTTCTGGCATTAATAAGCAGCTCTGCCAACAGGGCCATATGAAGAAGGGTGCTGAGCTAGGAGACCAGACTATGCGGGTGCTGGCATTGACCTGGGTTCCAGAAAGTGGATCCGGGACACATGAGCAGGTGGTAGGCAGGCAAAGCGCCTCTCTGAGCAACAATGAAAGTACCTGGTTTCTGGCCACCTTTCCAACAAAGTGTGTGGTGACAAATTTAAATGTATTTGCTACTCAGTCACTTATTTTAGAAAAAAATCCTGTATATATATTAATCTGTTATTTTTGAAAGAAAAATAGAAATGTATACTAAGAGTTGCACACAATTTTATATTTGGGGATCCATGGCATTTGATTTTTTTTTTCAGAAAGATTACTTCTCAATAACTTCAATCAGAGTGTACCATATAATCCATGTATTTATATTGTAGTACCTACTGAATTGTTTGTATTGAGATGATGTTGCCATTCATTTATGTTTATGTACAACAAACACCAAAGAATGGCACCTATGTTTTGTTAATCTTTACCTTTTAAGCTTAAATGACCTGGAAGTGGCAATATTTTATGAGGTGTTATTAAAGGCACTTGTGTTAATGTTGCTGGTGGATTTACTGATATTGCTAACTTAGAGGAGGGGACAAAAGTGGTAGCTGTGACTAGCAATTTTTATTGATGTCATTTTATCTTTTTGATTTTATTAATATAAAACACTTAAATGATTTTTGATTGACCCTAACTTTATATGGTCACTGTGTCAGTGGATTATTTTTTCAAATTGCAAAGTAGAAATTCTCCAGTATACTTGTAAGAGGGTATTGAAAGGAAAATTGTGAATGAAATTCTAAAGCCAACCTAACCGAACATTACTTTTTCACTGTCTTCTGGAGCCTGGTCGTGTTTCAGTGTAGTTCAGCCAACAACTGAATAAATTAAATAAATTAGAGCACCAGTATGCACTTCACATTTTTAAAAGAGGAAATATACTTTTATACTGGTATATATTATTAGAACTCTTTATACTAAGTTGTTTAGTTTTTGTGTTTCTTGAAAGGCATATGTCTAAATAAAGAACAGCAACTCCAATTTGAGATCAATCTATTTAATCATATTTGAAATTGGAAATATAGATATAATTTTTCTACTTTTTCTACTATATATAACATTTTATGATAAATGATGAAATGTTTTGATCAAAGAGTGATAACCAATAGTGATTAAGGAAAAACTAACTTCCAATTATATTCAAAATATTGTAACATGCATACATAATTTTTTAACATGCAGTTGAGAGGTTCATCCTGACCCTTGTTTTAATTTACTAAAATAAAAATATCTATACTTTTAATTGAAGCAGAAATCTAATGCCAACAGTTCATTTATTTGTAGAAGTTCATTGATTGTAGTGTAAAGGGGAAATTCAGGGTTATTAAAGGTACATGGGCTGCTTATAAAAGTTCAGATCTTTTTAAATGCTCCAGGCCAGTTGAAAATACATCCTTGGAAAAAGGACTCTTTGATATGTTCTGTTGCATATATTTATCTGTAGTGTCCAAATCTATAAATTATAGTGGTCTTATCAATTTTATAACAACTTCAGTTACCAAAGCAACCAGTGCCACCACTTGTAGTAGTTGAATATGGGCATGTCTCCTCTTTAAGTCACGAGGGAGCTTACTACAGGAGCTTAGATGGTTGAAGGAAAATTACATCATTGCTCAGAACCCCTTAAATGGTGCTCAGAAGAGAGAGTTTTGCAGCCAAAATATAAACAGGAGAAATGACTCATGATCTCTGTGAAATCAGCCTTAAATTTCCTTTTGAGAACTCAGAGGGAGCAGAGAATCCTTGGATTCCACCACAGAGCAAGCTCAGAAGCCATCTGCAGGCTGATCAGCTCCCTCCAAGACCATGTAGTGGTCAACGTGCCTGAAGTCCTTGAGTGGCCTCTATAACTTGCTTCTCCTCCTCTTGTCCTCACCTGCCTGAGGGTACTTTGGGCAGAAGAAAGTGCAGGGCATCAGTGCCATGGAGATACCAAATAGAATATTAAAGATTTGGCATCACAAGGTAGATCCCACTGGAACTGACAGCCATGGCATGCTCACACATCAGAAAGCCTGGGTTCGATTCCTGGCTCCAGCTCCTGACTGCAGCTTCCTACTAATGCAGACCCTAGGAGGCAGTGGCTTTGACCCAGTAAATGGGTTCCTGCCATCCATGTGGGAGACCTGGATTAAGTCCCCAGCTCCTGGCTTTGTCTGGCCCACCCTGATTCTTGCCGGTATTAGGAGATGGAACTAGCTGGTGAGAGTTTCCTTCTGTTTATTTCTGTCTCTCTGCCTCTGGAATAAACTTTCTCAGAAAAGTGCTACTAACACTTTTTAAATTTTTTCTTATTTATATAAGGTGAATACATTTCATGCATTTCATATATACAGATTTAGGAGCATAGCAGTACTTCCCACCCTTCCCTCCCTCTCACCCACACTTCCACCCTGCTTCTCCCTTCCTTTCTTAGTCTTTCTTTTAATTTTTACAATGACTTACTGTCAGTATATTTTATAATCATGAGATAAACTCTCCTCTAAGTAATGAATGCACTAAACAGCAAGAAGACGAAACACTGTTCCTCAATGGTAGATACAAGAGCTATAAACAATAATCAAATCTCAAAATGTCAAGTTCACTCATATATATTACATTTTTGTACTCTTAGTTACTACAGATCAGAAAAAACATATGAAATTTGTCTTTTTGGGACTGGCTTATTTCACTAAGTATAATGGTTTCCAGTTGCATCCATTTTGTTGCTAAAGACAGGGTTTCATTCTTATTTATAGCTGAGTAGTATTCCATATTGTAGATATGCCATGTTTTGTTTATCCAGTCATCAGTTGATGGACATCTGGCTTGATTCCATTTCTTACCTATTGTGAATTGAGCTGCAATAAAAATGGAGGTACAGATCACTCTTTCATGTGCTGATTTCATTTCCTTTAGGTAAATTCCCAGGAATGGGATGGCTGAGTCATATAGTAGATTTATTTTCAGATCTCAGAGGTATCACTGCACTATCTTCCACAATGGCTGTACTAGTTTACATTTGCACCAACAATGGACTGGGATACATCTTTCCTTACATCCTCACCAGCGTTTATTGTTTTTGGATTTCTGGAGGAGAGCCATTCTAACTGGGCTGAGGTGAAACCTCATTGTGGTTTTGATTTGCATTTCCCTGATGGCTAGTGATCCTGAGCATCTTTTCATTTGTTGGCCATTTCAATTTCAAAAATTGAAAAATTTTGAAAAATACCCACTTAAGGGGCCGGCACCATGGCTCACTTGGTTAATCCTCTGCCTGAAGCACCAGCATCCCATATGGGTGCCGAGTTCTAGTCCTGGTTGCTCCTCTTTCAGTCCAGCTCTCTGCTGTGGCCTGGGAAGGCAGTGGAGGATGGCCCAAGTGCTTGGGCCCCTGCACCGGCGTGGTAGACCAGGAGGAAGCACCTGGTTCCTGGTCTCAGATCGGCGCAGTGCACCAGCTGTAGCGGCCATTTGGGGAGTGAACCAACGGAAGGAAGACCTTTCTCTCTGTCTCTCTCTCACTGTTTAACTCTGCCTGTCAAATGAAAAAAAGAAATACCTGTTTAAATCCTTTGCCCATTTCTTAACTGCATTGCTTTTTATGTTGTTGTTGAGTTCCCTGAGCTCCTTATAGATTCTGGATATTAATCCTTTATCAGTTTAATAGTTTGCAAAAATTGTCTCCATTCTGTCATTGTCACATCACTTCCTTAAGTGTTTCCTTTTCAGTGAATATTTTTATGAATATTTTATTAGTTTGATGTAATCCCATTTGTCTATGGTTTGTTTTTATTGCCTATACTTCTCTGGCCTTTTCTAAGAAGTCTTTGTCTATGTCAATATTTTGCAGAGTTTACCCAATGTTCTCCTCTAGTAATTTGATATTATCAGGTCATAGATTTCAATCTTTGATCCATTTTGAGTTGATTTTTGTATAAGGTGTAAGGTAGGCATCTTGTTTCATACTTCTGCATGTTAAGAACCAATTTTCCCAGCATTATTTGTTAAAGACTATCCATTCTCCAGTATTGACTTTAGCTCCTTTGTCAAAGACTTGGTTTTAGATGTGTGGATGGGTTTCTGGGGTTTCTATTCTGTTCCATGGGTGACATGTCTAATTTTGTGCCAATACCAGGCTGTTTTGATGATAATTTCCCTGTAGTATATCTTGAAATGTGGTATTGTGATGCCTCCAGCTTTGCTTGTGTTAAGATTGCCTTAGCTATTGGTGTTCTCGTGTTTCCATTTTAACATAGTTTTTTCTAGATCTGAAACGAATGTCATGGTATATTGACTGGGATTGCATTGATTCTGTATATTGCAGTCCTACCCTATGACATTTTGATGATATTAATATTCCAATCCACAAACATGGAAGAGTTTTCATTTTTTGGTGTCTTCCTTTCTTTCTTTTATGTTTTGTAATTTGCATTGTAGAGATTGTTTACCTCCTTGGTTAAATTTGTTATGGATACTTTCTCATTTCTTTGGAGTGATGTAATTGCATATGGCTCTGATCTTCTCTATTCCAAGTTTTTTCTCTACCCCAAGTTTCTAGGTCAGAACTGAGAGAACAACTTTATTTTGGAGCTGAACAGTTATTTGTAGCTTTGTTACTTTTTGAGGGTAAAACACTATTTTTTTAATTTTAAGTTAAAAAAATTTTTTAAATTTTAGAATTTACAGCCCTTAATTTAACCTTACCTTATAATTAAAATAAACAGTTGTTATTGTAATGTGATACTTTCTGTTGTTTTTTTAAGTAACTGTTATTTCATGTGTGTGTGTGTGTATTTTATGTCAGATATGCTCCTGGTATATGAATTAGAAATTACACATGCAATCAGAAAGAAAATAATTATCATTTATGTTCTCACAACTCCTAATTTCCCTATTAATATTTTAACATACATCCTTATTAATATTTTAATCTACACTCCTGTTTACTGAATAGATTCAGTATTTTATATGTCTCATCTAAATACCTGAATATAAAAAGGTACTTCAAAATATTCATGAAAGAATGGGCATTTGGCACAGCAGTTAAGATGGCATTTGGCACACACACATCTCTTATCAGAATCCTGGGGTTCAAGTCCCAGTTCTGTCTCTGATTCCAGTTTACTGCTAATGCACTTCCTGAGAGGCAGCAGTCGATGGCTTAAGTATTTGGGTCCCTGAAACCCAGATAAGAGGCTTGGATTGAGTTCTGTGCTTCTGGCTTTGGCCTGGCCCAGCCCTACCTCTTGTGGGTATTTGGAAAGTTAACCAGTCTATATACGATCTTCCTCTGTGTGTCTCTGTCTTTCTATCCCTTTCTACCTTTCAAATAAAAAGGGAAAATAAATACATTTTAAAAATTAAAATTCCTGTACAAATGGACACAAAATACAAATTTATTTTGGTGCAAAAAAACTTTTTAAATCCATACATTTCTTGTCATAAGACACATTCCCCATTAACTCAAAGATCCCCTGTATTTTCTCAGTCTAGAAGACATAACAGTGAAATAGTGATAATTCCATTCTAAAGGGTCTAGTATTCAATAATATAATAAGATTAGAGAAAGAAAGTAGTGATTAATCAGATAGCTGCAGATAATTTGCTGTGAAAGTTAAGACACAAGAGAAATTCACTTTGGCTGGAGAAAATATGGATGTTAGTGCACAGGCACACACACACCCACACACACATTTAGTTCTTCATAAAGTCATGACCATTGTGGCACTTCATGCACCCAGTGACTTCAGAAATAAGGGGCTATAGATACAGATATAGGCTACACTTCCACCAGCACCATAGAAAGCACAGAGCAGGAACTCAGGAAATGTTTATTGGATAGTCAATGAAACAAATTTTCCATTTTAAATAAGTAACCGTTTAATACATCCATGGTTGGGCACAGGAAGGTACTTTAAATGACTGACTCATTTGCTTCATGTGGGCTCATTTTGGTCAGAAGGTAACCGACAAGCCCAGGCAAGACCACACCCAGGTGGGAACACAGAGCCGGGCAGGTGAACCACACATGCCTCAGCTCTTCCTGGGCTTTGCCCAGACCCTGGTGCTGCCTGATGCTGCCTCCTCAGGTCCCAGATGCCCTTGGCTAGCTCAGCTTCATTCTGCCTTCCTGAGCGTCTCCCATTCCTGTTCATCCCAAACCTGCTGGTACTTCCTAGTGCAATTTATTTCTCCAGGACTTGATTGCTGAACTAAGTCTCTGTCTTTCATTCCCGGGCCATAGAGCAGGCTAAATAGCCAAACTTAAGTAAGTGACCTTATTTCATACACAATGTACATCAGCGAGCTCTGGCCCCAGGCCTTAGAAGGAACAATATCATCTACCCTCTCAGTGAAGTGTTATAGATTTGCGTCAACCATCTTCCTTTTAGGAATAGTTCTACCAAATAGCTGTGAGCAGTGAGACCTCAAGGCCTCCAGACTTCCAATTTTCTTTCTTCATTAGTCTTCTCCACCTCTGCCATTCATGACCTCTCTGTCATCTTACCCATAAGGCTTTACGAAAACTAGGTCAGACCCTCAAATTCACCAAGTTCATATAATCTAGAAGACTCTAACAAGAGACCCACCAGGTTTCAGTTTGCTGTGAAGCATGATGAATAGGAATGGTAAACAGAGGAGGAGAAACTGTGTGAATTCATAGTTCTGTGCCTCACTTTACAATTAACAGCAATGAGATTTTTACCAAGCTGTATTTTTACCTTTCGTGTATTTAAACCATTTGAATATTTTATCTAACCATTTTTAGCTCTGACATGGTCACTATTCTTTTCTATTCAATTACAATGCACTGACTATGAACAGACATTTCATTCTGTTTTCACTTTCTTTCATTAAATCCCATTCCACTGTCCTGCTGAAGTTCAGAGAATACCATAAAAGCACCGGAAATACTTTCATCACATCTGAAATCTGAAGCTGGCTGTGATTTACTGCAATATAGATCACAAGTCAGACATGTAGTTACTTAGTGATTATTTAATCTTTTTAATTATGTTTTTGTGGCTTTTATAAATACAAACAGAGAGAGAACTGACCGGAAAGCCACGGTAGTGACTCTTCAGCCCATCACTGCCAGTTTTCACCTTGTGTTCAAAGTTCCTATTGGTGGTTCTTTTCACTTCAGTAATATCCTCTGGCTCAGCGAGGGCCTGCTTTCTGGTTCATAGAAACTTCTGGCTATTTTCTCACCTGCTGGAAGGGGTAAGGCAGCTCTTGGGATGTCTAATCCCATTTGAGAGCACCAATATCATTTGAGAGGGCTCCATACTCATGTGCTAATCACCTCCTGAAGTCTTCACCTCCTAACACTATTGCACTGGGGATAGGATTTTAACACATGAATTTGGCAGGGGGCTCATGGAGCTCCTGCTGTATCTGTCCCAGGGCAACCTAAAGGCCCAACAGGTTTCTAACCCCTGGCACTGCTTCACTGGACTGAGTAACACCTGTTCTTTCTGATGTGAATCTGTGCATTGTCCAAGACATGCCACAAAAGAGGATGACCCTGCCAACAATGTTTCACCAAAAAGGATGACATCCCCAACTTGAGGGCTATCATTCTTTGAGCAAGGGATAACATCAGCAAAGGAAATAAGGCATAAATGAACAATGGCAATACAAAGCAGGAAGAATCACAGCAGTGTAGATGAAGAAGGTTATGGGCGACTTACAGAGGTTGCAACTAAGTGGAAACTAGAAAGAAGCAGAAATCCAGACCTACAGTGATGGGAGTCCTTGCATGCTAGGGACTTGCAAAGAAAAGACTCCATGGTATGGAACTTCCAAGACTGTCACTGAAGACCAGCATTAACCTTAGTTTAGAAAGGTAGGTTTGAGTGGAATTGCAGAAAACCTGAATGTCAGGTTAAGGGTCTTAGTTTGTATTTACTAAAAATAAGATCCAAGGAATGTTTGTAAACAACAAAGGGACATGATGGTCAGTGGGCTAAAAATATAAATGGATACCCCAGTCCAGCATTTAGCTTAGGGACTAATACAGGTGCCTGGTGAGATTAACAAAGTGACTAGGAGGGAACTTCAAAAAGTTCATGGAAAAATGGAGTTAAAAGAAAGCATATTTCTTACAGCAATATGATACATCAAGAATTTTATGGATACCTACCTACTGGTCACCCATGCTTGCAAAGTCATAAATAAAGCCTTGCTTTTTTGTTGGAAAACAACAACAACAAAAAAGAATTTTATGAGAATGGCAGAGTAACTTTCTTTTCTTGCCCTCTTCCTCCCATCCACTTCCCTGTATTCTGGAGAATTAGGATATAAAATGTCTTTCACTCATCCTAACCCATGAAGCCTAGTTTGAAAAGAGAAAGAAGAAATACCCTCCCTCACCTTTTCTTTTCCTTTGTTTTCTTTTTCTCTGTCTTTTTTAAAGAAAATCGCATTGCTTAGTGAAATAAGCCAGTCCCAAAAAAGACAAATATGTTTCCCCTGATTTGGGGTACTAATATGCAGAGTAACAAAAAATGTAATGTATATGAGTGAAATTGATGCATTGACATTTTTAAAAGATTTATTTTATTCATTTGAAAGGCAACATTACAAAGAGAAAGGAGGAAGGATAAAAATATCTTCCATCCTCTGGTTCACTCCACAAATGTCCGCAACAGCCAGGGCTGGGTCAGGCAAAAGCCAGGAGCCAGGAGCTTTCCCCAGATTTCCCACATGGGTGCAGAGGCCCCAATACTTGGGTCATTTTCCTCTGCTTTCCCAGGTGCACCAGCAGGGAGCTAGAACGGAAGTAGAACACCCGGACTCACTGGTGCCCACAAGGGATGCTGCAGGCTGACTCAGTTGGTGGCTCTACCCACTATGTCACAGTGCCGGTGCTGACGTTTGGAGATTTGATTATTGTTTATAGCCTTTGTCTATACTTCTGAGGAACAGTGGTTTTCTGCTGACTACTTGTTGAAGTCTTCATCTAGTGGATGGTTAAGCTTGTGATTATAAAATAAATTGAAAGCATATCACTGCAAAAATTAAAATAAAAATAAGAGGAGGATGGAGGGTGAGAACAGAGAAAAGAGAAAGGGTACAGTGGGAAATATCACTATGCTCTAAAAATTGTATATTTGAAATGTGTTCCTTTTATATAAATAATTTCTTTAAAAAACTGCATTTCTCTCCATTCCACCTTTTTTTTTTTTTAAAAATGATTTTTTTGTTTATTTGAAAATCAGGGTTACACAGAGAGAAGGAGAGAGAGAGAGAATCTTCCATCCTCTTGTTCACTCCCCAAGTGCTACAATGACTAGAGCTAGGCCAGGCTGAAGCCAGAAGCCAGGAGCTTCACCTGGGTCTCCCAATGGATGGCAGGGTCCCAAGTACTCAGTCATTAGCTGCTTTTACCAGGTCATTAGCAGGGAGCTGGATTGGAAATGCAGCTGCCAGGACATGAACTGGTGCCCATATAGGTTGCTAGCTTTGCAGGCAGTGGCTTTACCTGCAACACCTCCCTCCCCACTACCACCTTTTTTATTCTGTCTGTAATCCCTGATTCTATATGCTTCAAACAATGGCAACTAAACATGCAATTCATGCAAAATGGAACAACCAGAAAATATATGTTAAATTTTTGGTCATGCCCTAATGCCATCTAAATGAACTCATAAAGGAAGGGATTATTCTGGTCTGACCACAGTTTCCAGAGCCTGAAGGAGACTGGAGGTTATTATATTATGCTTAATCAACCTTCAAGTCAGAACTTGATTTTACCTGCCTGGAAGCCAGCAGTTGTGTTGGTCTGACTGGGACAGGGTTCAGCCAGTTTGGGTTGAGTTGTTGCAATAGAAAAAATACTATTTCTTGCACAGAATCATACAGAAGAAAATGCTTTCTAGATATATGTCTGAAACAGACTTAATAAACTGCCTGGTCCTTCCTTACCTTGAACCTCTATTTCTGTAGTTTTTCAAGGATAAGATGTACATTTCTCTTTTTTGTTCACATGTGAAATTTTATTTAAAACTCCCCAAAATATTCTTATGCACTGGAGACATAACAAAATATTCCATTTAAATCAGAAACTAATGCATGAGTGCATCACAGAAATAAATCATTCATATCATTCTGATGTTTAGGGCATCATCGGACCATCTCAAGAAGAGAGGAAAGATGACCATGCTGGCTCACCAGTACCCTTCTTGGATCTTCATCAATGACAGGACATTCATAACCAGGTAACCACACACTTAACATTGTTTACTATCCCTCATCAGTCATTTCAAAGTTTTCTAAACACACTGTAAAATATACTGCATGAGAAGTTGAAAAAACATGTCGCTAAAGTATCCTAACCCATATGCTCTCATGGAACAACCACTCCTATCTCATTATTGGAGCTTAATTTGATAGAGAGCTACATCTCTATTTTAGTACTTAGAACAATACTGAAGAACCACTTTCAGTGAAGGATCAAAGTTACCTCCTCAATCAAAGATTCAACCCAGGGGCAAAAAAAAACAGTGTTTTTTCTTGTGCCTCATAGCACACTTTATTTTTACTGACTCCCTCTTAGCCAATATATAGCAAACATCCACATGTGTTTTCTTATATACAGCAAATAGCACCCTACTTTGCTTTAGAAATAATAGAGGCGGGGACTAAAAACTAAGAGTAAAGATAATAACAAAACCTGGTTGTATGAGAGCAGAGGCTGAGAAAGGGGAAGGTAAAATGATGAAAAACCAAGTGGTCATGACACAGGACCCAAGATATTCAGAGAATGAGAAATAAAAGCAAGTAAACGGTAGAGAGAAGTGAATGTAGGTGATGTAGGGTTGAGAACTGGAAAACTAGAGGGAACAAATATGGTCATGGATGGAATTAAAGCCACAGTTGGAGGATAAGGATGAAGTATAAGAGGTGGGAAGAAGACATGAAGTGAAATGTGGAAGCTATATTCATGCATTCCTCAAATGCTTACTAGCTGTTCACTATGGACAGGTTCTCTGATGGATCCTGAGCATCCACCAATGAGAAGAAAAAAAAACCTCTTGGTCTTGGGGCTATATCCTAAATGGAGGATAGACTCACTATGCAAAATAAATGCTGAAGGGTATGAAGTATAAAAATAAAGGAGGAAAGTGAATAATGAGTACTGGAAGTCAAGAGAAGGAATCCAATTCAAGATAGGTTTTATTTTCAGTAGCCAGAGAAGGTCTGGGTAAAGAGGAAGCATTGGAGGACAAGCTTGAAAAAAATGAACCAGCAAGTCCTGCAGGTGTCTGGTTGCGAATGGTCCAGGCAAACAGAACAGCAAGCCCATTGTCCAGACCCAGGTACATAGCTGCAGTGGTTGAGGAGGCCAGTGTTGGGTAATTAAAGACAGATAGACAGTAGGGAAAGGTGAGGTGAGAGACCACAATGGGACCAGGACATGTATCACTAAGAGACTGGTCTGTCACACTAAATAAGACAAGAAGCCATGGATGGATATTGGGCACATAGGTGACAATGTCAGTCTGTTAAGAAAAGATTGAAGAGGGGATAAAAATGGAAGCAGAAAAACGATGAAGGGACTGATAGTTGAAGATAGAAATAGTAGTGGCTTGGACTAAGGCAGCAGCAGTGAATGTAGGAAAGAAAAATGGCCAGACTCAACATATATTTTGGTTATGAGAGAGAGAGAGAGACCTCCCATCTAGTGATTAACTTTGCGAATGCCCACAATGATTGGGACTGCACCAGGCCAAAGCCAGGAGCCATGAAGTTAATCTAAGTTTCCCATGTAAGTGGCAGGAACCTAATTGTTTGATCTATCGCCTGTTGCCTCCCAAGGTACACATTAGCAGGCAGCTGGAAGTGGGAGCCCGAGCTGGCAATGGAAACCAGAAACTGACACCAGGTGTGGACAACCCAACTGGAGTCTTAACACTAGACAAAATACCTGCCCCCAGATTTTGGACATATTTTGAAGGGAGAGACAATAGGATTTCCTGAAGGGTTACATAGGGAGTGAAAAAAAAAGAATAATCAGGATAATTAAAAATATTTTTCTGTAAGAGTGTGATTAAGATTTCTGAAGCTATAAAATTACAGAAAAAAAAAACAACAAATTTTTGATGTAAGATGGTGGATTCAGTCCTGAATGTGTTACATTGCAGATTGAATAACATCACCAAGTTACACAGGTGACAGTTAATGAAAGCCAAAGGAGATACTATCCACATAAAAGCCAAAATAGACAGCTGGAAGGGTGCTGGAGACAGTTAAAAGATAATCACTTATCTTATTTGCCTCCTCCCAAAGAGGTTATGGAAGGAATACAATGTCTCCAAAGAGACTACGTCAGTATTTCTTTTTGCCCATATGCCTTATGCGAGTGTAAATTGAACCAACCAGGAAAACAGACTTACCACACTAGTAGCAAAGTTCAGAGAAGAAACAGTACACAGGGTTAGAGGAGGATGTGCCAACCTGTGTACTGATTTTCCTGTTCCTCAACTTTTCTTGAGTCGGTTCAGTGCATGAAATCAAGATGCCCATCTCACGTTGCCGAGACATTGCCATACCACTCCCAGGGCCACCTCTCAGTGTGAGTTTACCACCTGTTTTCCTCATCCTATTCCAACTGTGATTCCTGGGGATGACATGGCTTTGTGCATTCAGTTCTTTTAACCTTCCCTTGAGATCAGCTTACAGTCCACTCTCTATAGTCACCAGGCATCCCCTGAAAGCATCCATAGCCCTCTGGAATCCATTGCATTCACTGGCAATTCCATCAGTTAGAATGTTTCTTTCCTAAAAAACATTGACAAATATGATAGAGAAGCCCCCACACCCTCCCTGACTCTTGTCTGCTCTTGGGGGTCTTTCTCATCTTGCTAATACTGGTCATTTGTATGCCATGGTTTTTCTTTGTTCCCTAGGTTCCCCAAATCCCTTGAATCTCCAATTTTGCTAGGATAACTTCATGTTTATTTTTTATCCATTACTTATTTATTTGTTCTGAGAGGCAGAGAACAAGAGAGAGTACACTCCCATCGACTGTTTCCCTCCCCAAATGTCTGCAACAGCTGGAACTGTGTTGACTGAAGCCAGGAGCCAAGAATTCAGTCTGGGTCTCCTATGTGGGTGGCAGGGACCCAACTACTTAAGCCATCACCTGCTGCATTAACAGAAAGCTGCAGTCAGGAGCTGGAGCCAGGCATCAAACCCATGCACTCCAGTGTGGGATGCAAGCATCCTAACCAGCATGTTAACCGTTAGGCAAATGTGTGCCTCATTTTCCATCATCATAGATCCACTGATTCTGTTCCAAATGGCTTTAAATGCCTCTCATTTGTAGCTTTGGCAACAGAGCTGTAACATCTCATCCTGGATCACCACCTTCCCCTCTTCTGCTCATTTGTGCAATAACATGGCTGCCTCTTCATGGAAGTAGACATCTCTCCCACATGCTGACAGTCACCAGGCCACCTTGTTGCTTTCTCTGTAATATTTCAGTTTCCCAGTCTCACTTTTCCCACAAAATCCCCCCAGAGCCTCAGTTAGATTTTAGTTGGTCCTCTTTAATTACTTACATAATTTGGTTTAAAAATATTTACTTTCCAATTATAAAAGTATAAGTATTTTTAATAATTACAGTTACAATTATAATTGTAATTATTATTTCACACACATAGATTAATATAAAAGCAGGGAAAACTAAACATAGAAATGTTAGAGTAAAATGTATCCATGCCTACCACTCAGCAAAAAAGGAAAGACAGTTTAATTTTGACATCTTCCCTTCTTTCTAAGGATGTCATTTTACTTACCTGTGCTCCCACTGTTATCCTCTTTTATACAATTGTCATTGCGTTACAAATAATTCCTTGAGCCTTTAAAATATCTTCACAGTATGATTTTAATAATGTTGTTCCATTCAGTGATAATAAAGACACCGTAATCCCTGAAGTTTGGTTGTCAGAATGGCTTCAGTTTTTTGAATTCACAAGGCTAGTTTACAGAAACACAATTACTGAGTTAAAGTGTACAAGTTAATGTACTGTTACTGTTAAAAATCATTTTTCTTAAAATGTACCATGGGTTCACTTCCCATCTGGCCTTTCTTGTTTCATGCAGGACTTACGCATCTTTTGCATCCTTTGAATTTGAGAGGATGATTTTAAGTGAAACATAGATGACCATTTTTTATTTGAACATTCATGAAAAATAAAACCAACTCATGCAATCTTTGATTTTTCTCAGCACAAATAAAAATATACTTTAAAAAGGAGTCAATTAGAAAAATATTGACAGAAGATGGTAATTTTGAGTAACCCAAAACTTTCTCTTCAGTAATATCTACTAGAACGATTAGTAGTAGCACAATTTTTTTATTTTTCATATGTACTAGTTGTACACATTTATGGGATACAGTGTGATGTTTTAATATACTTTTACAGTGTGCAGAAGTCAAAGCAAGGCAATCAACACTTCCATCTACTTATTCTTACTCTAAGTTTGGGAGCTTTTGCGCTCCTCTCTTCTAGTTTTTCATAAAGTTAAAAAATGTGTCTTGTGAACTGTGATCCTCCACACAGTTGGGGGAATCTATGGATGGAACACTCAAAATTATTCCTTCTATCTCAATCTGTTTTAGCACCCATTTTCCAAACTCCCTTTCTCACTCCTCTCCTTTTCCATTCCAGCCTCTAGGAATCAGTATTCTATGTGCAAACTCACTATATTTTAGCTTTCACATATGAGGGACCTGATTCTTTAAATTTACCAAAATCATGAAAGCAGTGCCTGAATAACTAGTTTGAACAGCCCTCAACCAAAATGTATCTGTCCTTCCTACAAAATAGCTTTCAAGTCAGCACTCTATACTGAAAATATTTTTAATCAATACTTTCCAGTAATTAGCAAAAGAAGAGAAACCAACTATTTTTGAGAACTTATGTGGGTCTTACTATTTGCAGCAAAATACGTTGCAACAAACTCACACAGGTTTTGGAGGATATTTCCAGAGAAGGGTGTGAGAGTCCAGTGACTCTTATTTTCTGTCATATTTTGAACTGGCAGAATGCAGAACCTGTATTTCATCTTCTGTAACCCAGAGCCCCTTCAAGCCCTACAATCCCTATGTTCACTGAGGCTCCAAATGTCAAGATTAAATATTGTAGAAATGTATCACACAAATACTAGACTCAAAGAGAGCGTTTTTCAAAATGTGGCCCAGGAGCCCCCTGCTTCCAGATCAGTTGCTCCTTAACAGTATAGGCCCTTGGCTCCACCCCATAGCCAGTCTGGTGATTCTAACCCATACTGAACCATGGCTCAAAGAGGAAAGGATCAGGAACTTCTGGCTTCCTGACATAAAGAAAACTCCTGGAGCCAGAACAAATCACTGCAAATTTGTAACCAGAAATTACCACTGGGCAACTGTGATAGCCAATGTACACCTCTCCAGCAAACACCCCCCACTCATTTATTTGCTTAACAAACTGTTTTTCAGTTCCCTGTCTATATACTTGCCCTGTTGGTAAACAAGACAGAAATTACCAACTTCTTGGGGAACTTTTCTTTTTCTATATAGAAATACATGAAAACAAATAGTAAAATAGAATTTGCCTAACTGAAAATTTGCTTTCAGTAAATTTCATAAGAGTTAGAAATATTCAATAAAATAAAAGGTCCTACTACTTTTTTTTTCATCTGATATCCCAGTACTTTTTTATTGAGCAAATGGCAAAATGAGTAGGAAGAAAATCTGCAAGAATATACAGGTGAAACTACCACTCTGAAGTATCCTTAGAACATTTACCAAAATAGATGTTGTAGACCATAAAACAAATATTAGTAACTGCATAATATCAAAATGATGGTATACAAATTATGTTCTATACAGCTGGAGACACAGGATCACTCGGGTTCCCACTCACCACTGGCAGCGTAACATTTGTGTCTTAGTGCAGAGTGAGAATTCTTAGCTTAGAAATTTCCTTGTTGAAGGGTGTTGGCACAGGTGAGCTTCATGCTCCAATGACTAAGGTTCTTGCTGCTACTTTCTTGCCTGAGGTCATCACCATTCTACTGCTTTACATGGCAAATAATCTAAGGGAGCTGAGGTTTGTTTTGTTTTGTTTTTTTAAAGGGGGTTTCTTATGGTTGCTTTCACAGTACTTTCTTCTCGGGTAGTAGGATAAAAACAGGGCACTTTGAGGTAAGTGAAGTGCCAGCCCTATATTTAAAAAACAAAAAGAAGTTCAAATCCAGTTTAGAATGCAGATCATATTTCACTCTGTTGGACTTTTTCTAATATCAACCCTTGTAGGCTGTGCCACCTCCAACAGCAGCCCAAAGGCACGTGTGCATTCCTGCCTGCAGTAAACAAGCTTAATTAGCCTGATGTCATAAATTTTTGCAGAAAGTGCATTATTCCGAGCACTTTCTTTTTCCAAGCATATTGGCCAGCACCCTCTGCTTTAACAGAGGAGGCGGCCACCTGCATGTCTAAGCAGAAATAAAAACACAAAGAACCAGTGTTCCAGAGGCTGCCTCCTGCCTGGCTAGGACAGACAGAGGGCAACGTTTGCCCAGGTTCTCTGACCAGGGTCCTCTCTGATCAGAGGCACAGGTGCAGACACCACGTGCCCTTGCTAGTTCTGAAGGAGGTGCCAGACAAAGGAGGACACCACTGCCCTGAAGGCAGTTGAATTTCTGTCTTCAGCTAAGGATAAAGGAGCCCTTTCTGGAGTATTTCTACAAGGAGTCAGGATTTTAAAATCAACCAGAGGCAAATGGTTTGAAACATGTTTAGAGCTATCTCCTTTAAAAGTTAGACTTTTTTTTTTCCACATTGGGATTCTTTGTAAAAACTCACAGTACTCATGGTTGATAATGCAGGGAACACACAAGAAAATTGAATTCAAGAAAGCGGGTAACACATCTTTTACTGTGTCACAATAATGTCCCCCACATATGTGAAAAAGGACATTTCTTCAGCTTTATGTATAGCTGATATTTTTCTTTCTTTCTTTTTTAATTTATTTGACAGGTAGAATTATAGACAGAGAGAGAGACAGAGAGAAAAGTCTTCCTTCCGTTGGTTCACTCCCCAAATGGCCGCTATGGCCGGCACTGCGCTGATCTGAAGCCAGGAGCCAGATGCCTCCTCCTGGTCTCCCATGCAGGTGCAGGGACCCAAGCACTTGGGCCATCCTCCACTGCCCTCCCGGGCCACAGCAGAGAGCTGGACTGGAAGAGCAGCAACGGGACTAGAACCCAGTGCCCATATGGGATGCCAGCACCGAAGGCAGAGGATTAACCAAGTGAGCCATGGCGCCGGCCCCATATAGCTGATATTTTTCAATAAGAACTTAGTGCTCGGTGAACTCAGGGGGTTTCCATAGCCTTGGCAGTTCATGACAAGAGCCTAGGGTGATTACTGAGGCCATAAACAAGAGTGTCAATTTGTTAAGTCAACAACAGGAGTCACTGTGCACTTACTCCTCATGTAGGATCTCTGTCCTTAGTGTGCTATACATTGTGATTTAATGCTATAACTAGTACTCAAACAGTATTTTACACTTTATATTTCTATGTGGGAGCAAACTGTTGAAATCTTTACTTAATGTATGCTAAACTGATCTGTATATAAAGAGAATAGAAAATGAATCATGATGTGAATGGAAGGGGCGAGGGAGTGGGAAAGGGGAGGGTTGCGGGTGGGATGAAGTCCTTGGGTGGGGGGAAGCCATTGTAATCCATAAGCTGTACTTTGGAAATTTATAGTGATTAAATAAAAGTTAAAAAAAAAAAGAACTTAGTGCTAATAGTCATTGAGCATATCAGTATGACTGGCCTGTTATTCCAAGTAAAATTCATCTCCTCCACTGTTACCTATTATCATTTAGTGAGTTTAAAAACCAGATTGTTCTAACATACACTGAAACTGCTTCCATGGAAAGTCTGTTTACTCCAGAAATATATTACATGTATAAAATTTACTTGAATTCTTTTTTTTAACTTTTATTTAATGAATATAAATTTCCAAAGTACAGCTTATGGATTACAATGGCTTCCCCCCATAACTTCCCATAACTTTCCTTCCACCCGCAACCCTCCCCTTTCCTGCTCTCTCTCCCCTTCCATTCACATCAAGATTCATTTTCAATTATCTTTATATACAGAAGATCAGTTTAACATATATTAAGTAAAGGTTTCAACAGTTTGCACCCACATAGAAACACAAAGTGAAAAATACTGTTTGAGTACTAGTTATAGCATTGAATCACAATGTACGGCACATTAAGGACAGAGATCCTACATGAGGAGTAAGTGCACAGTGACTCCTGTTGTTGACTTAACAAATTGACACTCTTGTTTATGGCATCAGAATCACCCTAGGCTCTTGTCATGAGTTGCCAAGGCTATGGAAGCCTTTTGAGTTCACCGACTCTGATCATATTTAGACAAGGTCGTAATCAAAGTGGAAGTTCTCTCCTCCCTTCAGAGAAAGGTACCTCCTTCTTTGATGACCTGTTCTTTCCACTGGGATCTCACTCACGGAGATCTTTCATTTAGGTCAATTTTTTTTTTTTTTTTTTTTTTTTTTTGCCAGAGTGTCTTGGCTTTCCATGCCTGAAATACTCTCATGGGCTTTTCAGCTGGATCCGCATGCCTTAAGGGCTGATTCTGAGGCCAGAGTGCTGTTTAGGACATCTGCCATTCTATGGGTCTGCTGTGTATCTCGCTTCCCATGATGGATTGTTCTCTCCCTTTTTTATTCTATCAGCTAGTATTTGCTGACACTAGTCTTGTTTATGTGCTCCCTTTGGCTCTTAGTCCTATCATTATGATCAATTGTGAACAGAAATTGATCACTTGGACTAGTGAGATGGCATTGGTACATGCCACCTTGATGGGATTGAATTGGAATCCCCTGGTATGTTTCTAACTGTACTGTTTGGGGCAAGTCAGCTTGAGCATGTCCCAAATTGTACATCTCTTCCCTCTCTTATTCCCACTCTTATATTTAACAGCGATCACTTTTCAGTTAAGTTTCAACACTTAAGAATAACTGTGTATTGGTTACAGTATTCAACCAAAAGTATTAAGTAGAACAAACAAAAATACTAAGAGGGATAACGTATTAAGTTGTTCATCAACAGTCATGGCAAGGGCTGATCAAGTCACATGTATAAAATTTACTTGAATTCTTGTAAGTGTTAGCTACACAAATGAAAGCCGCCTCCCCCCACTCCCCACAGGGTAGATCAGCATTCAGTCTTCTATATCTTATTCCCTAAACAAATGAGTCTGCCTTCTGAAGCTGCAGAGCTCAAACCAGAGTCTTCCTCGGAACCGCTTGGAGGGCCTTTTAAACTCTAGGTGCCTGGGCCTGTTAAACTCTAGGTGGTGCAGGTGCTGCTGGTCTGAGGATCACAGTCTGGGAACCGCAGGTCCACATTAGCAGGAAACTGGACTCAGGTGCTGCAGCCAGATATTGGACCCAGCAGCTCTGACGTTGGGACATGGGTGTCCTAACCAGCTAACTTGCTAGGTCAAATGTCCACCCCTTCAGTCACTTAAAAGAATAAAATCACTTGGATTCTCAGTACCCTAAGAGGTAAGAAAGTGGATCTCCAAGTGTGATTCCTGAAATAGTGGCTTCAGGGTTGCCTGGGCATGTGTTTGGAAGGCAAATTCTGAGGACTCCTCCAGGCGTGTCCAGTGAGTAATTCTGGGGGTGCAGCACAACAGTCTGTGTTTCAACGAGCCTTTCAGGTGACTGTGCCCCACGTTCAGAACCCCTTGTTGTGAGTGCAAGTTGAAAACCCCTTTGTCCAATCCAATGATACGGACTCCAGGGCTTTATGTTGTCCATGCATACAGGGTATATGTTTTTTCTACAGCTTCCCCCACTATTTCCTTAGGCACTAAATGTTTCTTAATCTGTTCTCTCCCAAGCAATCGGCTACAACAACAAATACATTTTCACCTAAGGGCGTGTCAAGCCCCTATTTTTGGACTACAATCAAAATATAAAAATTAGCACAGACTTGTGAAAGTGTCCAGGCTGTGAGCCGTGTTTTCTGTGTGTTTTGGGCCAAAGGAGATTAGACAGCCAGGGCTTCCCTCGCTCTTTCTTTCCTGTCCCCTTGGTGGCCCCGGTGGCCCCTCGGAAGCCAGCTGCTTGTGATAAGAGAAACCAGGGACTGCTGTGGCACCCGCTCATTGCTGCTGCCAACCACAACCGTAGGTTGTAAATTTTCAGAAATTGTCATCTTAACCTTCAGAAGCCAAACACAGAGTGAAAGGGAATACTTAAGTGCTTCTCCTCACTGAAAGTCACAACATGCTAGGTTGTGAAAAACACTGAATGCCCATAATGAAGAGATCTCTTTAAAAATTGTCAGATGTCAGATCTAGAGCATGCGTCTGCTTTCATCAGAAGAACAAACATTGACAAAAAATATGTAACCCTCCTTTGCCTTCCCGAGTTAGCTTCCTCGCCATATCTTATCAACATGCAGTGACACAGTTCCAAGTCACTATAGCCCCTCTCAGGTGGGAGAGTTTTCATGGATAGAACATTCTGGAGGTTTTCCTTGTTTTGTACCTACTGACCAACCACCACTTCAAGTTTCTTTACAATACTATGAAATTATTCCTTAATCTTTAATCCTTTAGCTCTTATCTGGGTGGGTCCTAGAAGTTGAGGACCATTAAGGGTGCCAGGCCCATTTTTTATAAAGGGAAATCTTGTTCTTTAAAAAAAAAAAAAAAAAAAAGAATGTCCCAGAAAATACAAAGTTACAAAATAGCGAAAAATAGCCAGAAGCAGTGGGAGGGTGCTTCTGTGTCCAAATGAGACAAGGGTGGCTCTATCACACCATGGTTAGATCCCTGGAGATCATGTGAAACTCCCAGGTCCTTCTTATCATCGGTAGTCAGCAGTAGGAGCAGCAGAAGGAGGTAAGGACGAGGACAGAACTGCTTGGAAGAACAGAGCAAACAAATCACAAGTGCCAGCATCCCCACCATAGTTCACAGTATTCCATCCTCAGCCATAGTTCATAGTATTGCAGCAGGGCTGCTGGAAAAGTCAAATGTTTTGTTCTTCACAAAGGGCAGCCCCTTTGGCACATGTGCCCTGCCCAGGGCTTTGAAGTCCAGAGAGGTGCGCAGAACTCTGGCCTCCTGATAATTCAGGACCTGTGTTTTCACCTCAGTTGAGATAGAGACAGACTTCTTCTCCCCCAGCTTGTCAGTTTTCAGATCTTGGAACCTGATCGCTGCATTTGCAATGGAAATGAGAATAACCCACTTTGCTGGCTGAGGGAGGTCTCTGTGCTAAGGGTGAAAGGCACTCTTTTTCCTTCATCTTCTGAGCCAGCAGATGAGGGCAAAGGCAAGGGGAGCTGCCGCTATGGCTGCTGATGGAAAAGGAGCTGCCCAAGTGTGCAGCTGTGATGCCAAGGATATGTTGATTCACGTGGATAAAGTGGGTTCAGAGAATTCCGTCCGTGCTTGCAGACATCAGGAGAATGGGATGACATTTTGTCTTGGCAGATTGCTTCATGTCTTGGCTTTATCTGTTGTCATAGTTCCTGATTCCATCTTTCCAAAAAACACACAGGTTTGTATTATATTTAAATGGATGGGAAACTACAGGGAAAAACCATGAATGCATTACACATTTATTATAAAGAGGCTGCAAAGTTTCCAGAGTCGTAACTCATGATATAAAACCACAACCTTCATTCCTAGCAAATAATCCATTTTTATGACCTTTGTATGTTTCATTCCTAGTTACTTAATAAAAACATACAAAAAGTTTTCAATTCAGTTCTTTGACCCTAATAATTGAAACATTTTAGTAATCTCATTGTGAACAAAATTCATGGGGGAAAAACTGAAAGTGCAAGAGAATAAGCTACTGCTTTTAATCTGCTTCAGTTTTTCATCCGCTGAAGGGACCGGCGCAAATGCTCAAGATTCCTGCTCTTAAAGAGGAGCGCATGCGCAGCGGAACGCTGCTGTCTTCAGGCAGTGGAGGGGCTGCCTGACTTGCGCCATGAGCATTTTTCAGTAGTCTCTAAGCAGCAGAAGGAACACAGACGCAGGAAGTGCAGCTAAGTACGGCCAAAGGTCAAATCGTCTTTGGCAGCTCTCTTGACATCACGCGGTCGTCTCTGAACGTTATGCTGGGGTACAGCCTACCATAGCATTTCTGCTTTCCCTGAATGGCTCCAGGTAAATCATAATTAAAACAAGAGGGAAGCTTGCTACAACAACTACCTGTCATCCCTTCTGTCTGAGGATATGAGCCTAATTCACAACCACCCAGCAGCCCATGGTTATGCTTATTATAGTTTTACAAAATCTAATAAAAATGGTGCCTTCTAAATTGTTCTGGCTATATTGCCTGATAAGATTGAGGAACTCATTTCTTGCTAAATCCATTACTCACGATGCACGTCATTCTGCGGGTAATTCCCCATCTGCTGAGCGGCTGCAACTCAAGCCACAGAGTACAAAGTACACCTGACCTTTTAACAGTTAGCCCTGGGTCCGCCCTTCCTCATTCACACCAAGAGACTGCCTTTTTAAAGGAACAGGAGCCCGGAGTCTCCTCAGCACCCTTCCCTGACCCTGACACCCTGTGGAAAGTCTCTCCTGGCCCACCCTCTTCCCAGAGTTGTGATGAAGAATTCTAGGCACCTGTCAGCATCTGCAGGCTCCTCAGCACTGCTGGTGGCAGACACTCAGCGTCCGGCATGGAGAAACGTATGATTCGATCCGGTCCTTCAGTTAGAAATGCAAAGTATAGCATTCCTCAGTTCAGTGAAAAAAAATCCACATTACATGGTGCGTGACGATTTTAAATTTTAAAAAATATATATTTATATGAGAGGCAGTGAGAAAGAGTACTTCCACTCACTGGTTCACTCCCCAGATGCCCATCAGGAGCTTGGAACACCAGCCGGCTCTCTCACATGGATGGCAGGAACCCAGCCACTTGAGCCGTCACCTACTGCCTCATAGGAGAGAAGACAGCTGGTGTCAACAGCTGGAGCATCAAAACCAGATACTCTGATGTGGGACATGGGCATCCCACCTGGTGTCTCCACTGCTAGGCGAACACTGCCCCTGCAATGATGCTTTTCAAATCCTTCTTACATACTGTGTTCCAAAACACCACGGCTTCTCCTCAGAAAATCCATTTCTGTATGTCGCATGCATAGATTACCTTTGAACGCTGTGTCTATTTCTTGGACATCTTGTAGCTTCTAGACATCTCTAGTTATTAAACAAAGAAGATCAGATGCAGAATCTGTTTCTCACACCCATTTTAAAACAGTCCCAGGGCAATGGAACAGTCTACATTAAGCAGCTGATCTACCCTGGGTGGGGAACTCTTCTAGAGTTGACAGGAAAAGGTATATACATTTTTTCTTTTCTATTCTTTCTTTTACTTTCTTCTCCTTTTTCTGTAGAGGGGAATCCATTTAAAGAAATTTCTTATCTTTTTAAAGATGTATTTATTTATTTGAAAGTCAGAGTTATACAGAGAGAAGGAAAGACAGAGAGAGAGAGAGAGGTCTTCCATTCGCTGGTTCACTCTCCAATTGGCCGCAATGGCTGGAGCTGCGCTGATCTGAAGCCAGGAGCCAGGAGCTTTTTCTGGGTCTCCCACATGGGTACAGGAGCCCAAGGGCTTGGGCCATCTTCTACTGCTTTCCAAGGCCACAGCAGAGAGCTGGATCGGAAGTGAAGCAGTTGGGACTCGAATGGTGCCCATATGGGATGCTTGCACTGCAAGCGGCAGCTTTACCCACTATGCCACAGTGCCAGCCCCAAAAGAAATTTCTTAAAATTACCAGTGACCTGCATAGTGTATATTAAACCCTGTCCCTTTCCTAAAAATTGCTTGGTTAACATCTTCAATTGGCTTTGAATCCCGTAAACCATACAGTTCTCGTGTTACAGTTATTTGGCTTTCCTTCTAGATTTTAGGTCCCTCCATCTTTGTGGGACATTTGAAAGTTTTTCCATGAAACACCAGACCCGGTCCTGCACCTGCACCCCACGGTTTTGCAGTGGCCTTGCTCATCCCACTGCCCCCATCTGTGGTTGTGCTGAAATCGTTCCTTCAGACTCTCCTGATGTTCATCGTGTCTGTCTCCTGCCTAGAACCTCCAACAGCTCCCCATTGTGTGAAAAGTAAATTCTGAATTTCTTAAAATGGTTCACAGGACTCATTACATGTCAGACTCATAGAATCCCAACTCTGAGTTTCTTCTACAAATGACAGAAGTAGCTGCTCGTCCCTGGTCTTTCCTTGCCATGTAAGCTCTTCCCACTCTTCTTGTTTAATTATTACCCACCGAGGTTCACCCTAGGCTGCAGTGATCTCTTAAAGCTCTCCCTACCTGTGAGGGTGACCAGGACCTCTTAACTCTGCTTACACGGGGCCTCTGGCATGTAGGAATGACCGGCTATTAGTACAGGCCCTCTTGTAGAGACTACATTGTGAATCATCACAGATACAGAGAATCAATTTGTCAGCAGCTCTTCAACTCCTCATGCCCGTTGGCCATGTCATACCAGAAGTAGATAGGTTGTCATTTTCTTTCCATTGTTTATATTAGACTCATATCACCAGGCACACAAGCCAACCATCTTCAAAAGTTCCTCTGGAGACCAGCATTTGACCCAGTTGTTAGGATGCCTGCGACTCACATCAGAGTGCCAGGGCTTTGGTCCTGACTCCAGCTTCCTCCTAATGCACACCCTGGAAGGCAGCAGGTGATGGCCCAAGTGATTGGGTCCCTGACATCCACATGGGAAAACTGGATTCAGCTGCCAGCTCCCAGCTTCTTTCTGGCCCAGTCTCACCCATTTTGTGCATTTGGGGAATGAACCAGCACATGGGAGCTCTGTTTGTCCCTGTCTCTCTCAGTCTCTCCCTCTCTCTTTCTACCTCTCAAATTAAAAAAGCGGTTCCTGTTGGAAGGTATGTGCAAAAGACAAAGTAAATGTTTGGAATTCACCTTCACTATTGCTGTAGTTGTTCATGAAACTCTGAATTTTCTTTCCTAGTTCCTCACTTTACTTTGTGTTATTAACTTACCTAATTTTATTCCAATATTTTAGTTCACTGTGTTCCAACCTATTTTTTATTTTCAATCACAAATGGTAATTGTATATGAAGCAGGTGTGAGATTTCAACATATGCATACACAGGGCATCCTGATGATATCAGAAAATCTAGCAGTTCCATCTCCTTATCATTTCTTTATGAGCCTTGGAGCTCCTCTGTCCTTGTTCTTTAGAAAATGCAAAATGTGTTATTGTGGCCAGAATCTCTCTAACTGGCCTATGCTGCGCTAGAAATGATTCCTTCTAGCAATTGTTTTTGTCCTCCAGCACACCATTAGTTCTTAATCAAAAAGATCCTGCTCTTGGTGAGAAAGATGGGGAAGATTTCCTTGGTATCCAGTGTCACACAATGGATTATGTTTTGGCAGACTTTCTCTGCATGGGGCCAAAGTATAAATATTTTAAGCTTTGTCTACCATATGGTTGCTGTCACCACTATGTGACTCTGTGGTAGGGGTGGGAGAGCAGAGCATCCATAGATGACCAGCAAACCGATGGGTGTGGCTCTATTCCAACAAAACGTTATTTACAAACACAGATAGGCAGGGCCATCACCTGCTAGCTCCCTGGGTCATTTAGAGACATATTCCAGTTGAAGATTTTGTTAAACTCTGTGCAAGTACAGAAATGCTTTCCTCTACACACAATTCTGGGGTACCTATTTTGAGGGCTACTTGTACCAGACCACTAAATACAGAAACAGAAGCTGAGGGAGTAGCATTATGTAAAACTTCATTTGCTTTCATAAGGACTCTCATAGCTCAGCATATTAGGAGTTGCATCCCAAGTGAACCTGAAATTTCTGTCTGGAACTAAAAAAGAAGAGCTATAAAAGTGCTCCTGTTCTTTGCCAGGAGCATAATTTGCAGAAAAAAAATCCCACAGCAATGAGCCCGAGGGAACAAAATCAGTGTGCCCAATGATATTTAGAACAGAAATATTCATTAACATTAAAAATTGAAAGGAACCCAGTTGGAAAATTGAACAATAGCATGGAGGCCATCTGTAGAATCTGTTTTATATGGTAATTGTGTGGAGTGTATTGATCCTTGGAAATGTGCATGTTGAAAATTACAATTGAGACAAGTCCAATGGGAAAAGTATTTTACATTATTTCAAATGTATAAAAATCTTTATAGAAGAGACCTGTCATTCACTGTTCAGGAAGTAGGAGCCCACTAGGAGCAGTGAGAAACCACCTGCCTTCCCAAAGCTGCTCATCTGAGAGGGATTCAGATGTTGAAGGGCAAAGGGATTTTAGTGAGAAAAATAGTTGGAATTTTAATTTCATGGGAATTTTTTCCCTATAAAATTCCCTAATATAAAAAAGACTTCCCCCTTTGTTCCTTATTGTACCAGACCATTAAATAAAGTTGAGGAATAAAGCTTTTCTGATAATTTTTAAAAGTTTCAGGCTGGCACATAAAAATTGTACATATTTATGGGACATCATGTGATATTTTGATGGATATATACACTGTATAATGTTCATATCGGGATACACATATCTGCTTAAACATTTATTATTTCATTATTATGAAAACATTCAAAAATCCTTCTAGTTTTTTTCTTTTGGAAAAAATATACCATAGATTATCATTATCTGTAGCCACCCTACTGTGCAACAGAGCACTAGTAACTTGGAGCCGGTTAATCAGCCTTCCCCATCTCTTCCTCCCGCTATTCTCCCAGCCTCTGGTAAGCCCCATTCCACTCTCACCTTCTGTGAGGCCCACAGTTTTAGAGTCCACATATGAGTGAGATTGTATGATACTTATCTTTCAGTGCCTGACTTACTTCACTTAAGAATTTGTTACTAATAGCATTTAGCCAGAGATTATTGAATTCATACCATGTGCAAAGTACTCTTCCTGGCACAGAATATGGTGTGAGCAAAATGTACAAGCACCTCTTCCCTCTTGGAGGTACAGAATATAGATGAATAAGTATGGTGTATAGAAAGTTAGATGTGACTCCGGGAAGATGCAAAAGAAAGCAGAATGTTGAAGGGATGCAGACTTTTAGACTGGGTGATGTCGAAGGCCACGTTGAGAAGGGAACCTTTGATTAAATGGTTAAAGAAGATGAATGAGCTAGCGATGGGATGATGTAGGGTTGAGTCACTGTCTTTCTGAGAAGGATTAACAAACCAAGGCCCTGGCATTAGAGTATGATCAGAGCATTCAAAGCTAAGTGTAGATAGTGAAGAAAGAATAATAGGAAATGAGAAGGAAGAGATAACAGAAGGCCTGGTCACACCTAGCCTTTTAAGTCATTGTTTGGATTATAAGGATGTTTTTATTCTGAAAATTGAGCAAGACATTGGAGCGTTCTGAGCTAAAGAGAGGGAGAGTCAGTGTTACACTAAAATAGTATTTGCTGTTGAGATTAGACAGCTACAGGGAGGATTTTTGGGGACTGTTACTGTAATCCAGGTGAGAGATCTCAAGAATTGGCAACATGGGTGGAAGGATGGCGGTGTGGCAGGAATCAGTGTCTCAGCGCCAGAACCCACCTGCCACTTAGAGTGAAATAATCCAGGAGAAGCAACCATTCCTTGACCATTGCTTTCTCTCCAGTAGGAAGCACAGTGTCAGGTGCATAACAGATGGGTACCTTAACATCCGTTAAATGTTGCCAAACAGAAGTGTTGTGAAACCCAATGACTATTTCATGGCTGCCTCTCCCCACTAGCACTCCCTCCTCACCACTCTTGGCCCATTTTTCATGCTTTAGTTATTTATCTCTGAGTTAACACCTTCATTGTTTGTTAAGTTATGAGAAGGCTTCAGTTTTCAAATCACTGGCATTAAGTCAAAATGACAGAACCATAAAGATTTCATTGAATCACTTTTTTTCTCTCATTCTCTATGAATTGAAAGTATTATTATTACCTTTCACTGCTAAGAAGCCCAAGAATGACTGGAACATCTTTTTTTTTTTTTTTTTTTTTTTTTAGGGAACAACTGAATTCTTTATTGGAGACCTATAATGTTTTTTATGGAAACCAGAAAAATCTGCATATTTTATATGGACAGGTAAGCCCATCAAAGAAATGTAATAGAATTTGACTCACAGGGGAAAAAAAAAACTATGAATGTACTGAGGAATCAGGACGAGTTAGAGTCTATGTTCTGGCAGCACAAATGGCCTGGGAGAAGCAAGTGAATCCTTAACTTGATTTTGATTTTGATTTTAGGCCTGGAACATCTATGATTTTTTAAGTGTTTTTGGGATAGGAAAGCATTTAAAAATAATTTTAATGACATAGTTAATTTATATTTTATTTATTTATCTTTATTTGAGAGGCAGTGAGAGAGGGATGGAGAAGTGAATGAGAGACAGTTGTGCTCCTGCCCCCTGTTTGATACGCAGATGCCTATAACAGGTGAAACTGAGCCAGGTCAGGCCAGGAGCCCTGAATTCAATACAGGTCTCCCATGGGAGTGGTAGGCACTCAAGCTTTTTAACCATCCCTGCTGCCTCCCAGAGTCTGACAGGTGGGAAGCCAAAACTAGGAGCCAGAGCCAGGGATCAAACTATGTCATACTAATAGCAGATTTTTTAGATGTTGAAGAAATCACCCAGGGAGATCCTGAAGCTAGAATGTATTTTTTTTAAGATTTATTTGAAAGAGTTGCAGAGAGAGGTAGAGACAGAGAGAGAGGTCTTCCATCCAATGGTTCACTTCCCCAGATGGCTGCAACGGCCGGAGCTACGCTGATCCAAAGCCAGGAGCCAGGAGCCAGGAGCTTCTTCCAGGCCTCCCACGTGGGTGCAGGGGCCCAAGGACTCAGGCCATCTTCCATTGCCTTCCCAGGCCATAGCATAGAGCTGGATCAGAAGAGGAGCAGCTAGAACCGGTGCCCATATGGGATGCCGGCGCTTCAGGCCAGGGCTTTAACCCACTATGCCACAGTGCCAGCCCCCACTAGAATGTATTTTTAGGGATGCAACTGGCACATGACTGTACCAAGTGGCCTTAGGTTTGCTTTCCTTCCTTCTTCCCTCCCTCCCTCCCGCCCTCCCTTCCTTCCTTCCTTTTCTCTCTCTCTCTCTTTCTGTCTTTCCTTTCATTCTCTACCTCTCCTCCCTCCACCTTCCTCTTCCTCCTCCTCCTCTTTCTCCTCCAACTCCTCTTGCTTCTCCTGTTTCCCTTTGGATATTTTTTTCTCTGTCTCTCCACTGAGTCTTATATAAGAATGAGGCTTACTTCACATGCTTACATTGTCCTGGCCCTAGGGAACATTAGAATTTATTACTCCTGATTTAAATCTTCAAATCTGATGACACAGAATGGAATTTAGGCTACCAGGATTTGGCTGGAATCTGCAGGTTGGAAAGAAGGAAATTTATAAAGCACTCTGGCCTTCACTACTGTGTTTAAGTGATTCACTCTACTTGGGTATTTCAATTAACTTTTTAATTTAATAAAATACTGGAGGAAATTACTAGTGCCTTTATAAAGAACTGTGTCTAATTTTAAATTATTTCAATATTGTCCTATATCTTAGATCTTTAGTTTGCATAATATTAAAATATAAAATTTAGAAAAAACATCAAAATTTTAGGAGTTTTGGGAGTTTCTGCAAAATTCATAAGTTTGTTTCCCCAGGGGAAATACTTGAGTTCTCTTCTTAAGGATTTTATTAAAACATCAGATTCTCAGAGTCACAGCAAATGCATGATAATGACTACAACACAATTCTCATCAATTTTCATGTTAATGTGTTATTAATACAAAGAGAACAAATTCAATGCAGTTCATACATACAATTCTTTTTTTTAAGATTTTATGTATTTATTTGAGAGGTAGAGTTACAGACAGAGAGAGAGAGAAAGGTCTTCCATCTGCTGACTCACTCCACAGATGGCCCCAACAGGCAGAGCTGGGTTGATCCGAATCCAGGAGCCAGGAGTTTTTCTAGGTCTCCCACACAGATGCAGGGGCCCAAGCACGTGGGCCATCTTCTACTGTTTTCCCAGGCCATAGGAGAACTTAATTGGAAGAGGAGGAGCCGGGACATGAACCAGTGCCCATATGGAATGCTTATGCTGCAGGTGGAGGCTTAGCCCACTAAGCCACAGCAGCAATTCTAAGAGTATAATAATATGTCCCTTCCTTCCTCCTTCGCTCCCGCCACCCCCTTTTTGCTTTGCTTTTTAAAATATTTTCAAGATTACATTTTTTTATAGATTTTATTTATTTATTTGAGAGTTAGAGTTACAGACAGTGAGAGGGAGAGACAGAGAGAAAGGTCTTCCGTCCGCTTGTTCACTCCCTAGATGGCCACAATGGCTGGAGTTACACCAATCCGAATCCAGGAACCAGGAGTTTCTCCTGGTCTCCCAGGTAGGAGCAGGGGCCCAGGGACTAAGCCATCTTCTATTGCTTTCTCAGGCCATATCAGAGAGCTGGATGAAAAAAGGAGCAGCCAGGACTAGAACCGGTGACCATATGGGATGCTGGCGCCACAGGTGGAGGATTAACCTGTGCCACAGCACCAGCTCCAGAGGTTACATTTTTATCTATGTAAAAATTAAGAATGGGGACAGGAAAGGAATGAGGAGAAAGGGTAGGGGCATAGGTGGGAGGTAGGGTGGTGGGGGAAGTTATCACCATGTTCCTGAATCTGTATATAGCAAATGCATGAAATTTGTATACCTTAAATAAATTTTAAAAAAAGAAGTAGCATTTTAAATACACATTATAATCAAAGGCCTAATGCTCCACTAAATAAAGAGTTCAACAAATGAAATGTAAAAAAGATTCTAGTTTAGCAGAAATATAGGCAAGGACTATACATAATAATCCAATAAAAATATGTCAAGTTCAGTAATATACAGTAAATTTTAAAATCACAAATCATTAAATCTATAGTAGTATATCATTCTTAATCATTTAGCAAAGATATAAAGCAAAGTTTAGCAAATCTGTACTTGCAGCAATACTGATAAACAAAGGCATCTCTCTCCTTCTCTCTCTGATTTTTAGCAATCAGGGAAATGCAAGTCAAAATCACAATGAGGTATCACCTCATCCCCGTCAGAATGGCTAGTATCCACAGTTACATATGCTGCCCAGGAGTTGAGAAAGGGGAACTCTGTACACTGTATCAGGCAATGTAAATTAGTACAGCTCCTGGGGAAAACAGTATGGAGACTTCTTTAAAAACTAGAAATACACTTGTCATATGATCCCACTATTGAGTACATACCCAAAAGACACAAACACATCGTATCAAAGAGATACCTGCACCACCATGTTTATAGTAGCACTATTCACAACAGTAAAAATACGGAATCAACCAAAGTACCCCATGTCAGGTAAATGAAAAAGAAAATGTGAGATAGATAGGTTGATAGATAGATAGATAATGAATGTCACTGTTATAAAAAAGAATGAAGTTCTATCATTTGCATCAAAATGGATTCAACTGGAGGACATCACATTGACTTAAATAAGGTATACACAGAAAGACAAATACTACACATTCTCCTTTATATGTGAGAGCCAAAATTGAAAACAGAAAATCTTTGAGCTCTGATTTAGAACACTTAAGTTGAAGCATGGCCTTTCCAGTTCTGAGTTCCTGTTTACAATGTAAAAGCTATTTAATTTTTTAAAATGCATAGTTTCATATTTTATATATTTTAAAAAACCAAACAAGGTGAAGTGTACAGTAAGGTTATCACATTGCTTAATATTTCAATCTTTGCTCACTGGTCAATAAAGTCAGAATTCAGAATTTTGCAAATCTTCTGACTTAGAAGTGATGGAAACTATTAAAAGAGGCAGTCCATGGTTGATAATATATAACTTTCATCATCTCTCATGATTGAATCAATTACTTAAGCAAATATTTATTGAGTGTATACCATGCCCTGGACACCCTCTAAAGCTAAAGTTGTGGTGGTGAAGGAATGAGACTACAGAATGGCCAACTCCCTGCTGCCCACATTCTAGTACAAAAGATGGACAAGAAACAAAGGGAGAAAAATGTCTGTTATGACGCATGATGATAGGGACTCCATATAGCAAAACAAAGAAGAGGACTCAGAGATGTCCCTGGGAAAGGTGTAAGGGGAGACGGGTACTGAAAGACAGAGACTGAAAGGAGGCAGTGAATGATGGAGAGGTCTGTGGAGCAGGCATTCCAGACAGAGACAGCAACTGGAACTAAGGGCTGAGCCGTGCTAGTGTGGTTGAGGTGCAGCATGGAAGCCACTCTGGGAGGAGCCCTGTGAGAACAGGAAAGCAGGAGTCAGGGAAGCTGGAGAGGTAACTGAGCAGAGAAACGTTCCAGAGTACATAGGATCCTTTAGCTAGATCACTGTGAAGTCTCTAGCCCATACTTGGGGTGAGCTGGGAGGCCATTGGAGGATTTGAATAGAACAAAAGCATTAGCTAAATCACATTTTCAAAGGATCTCTCTAGTTACTGGGAATATTTGGGGTTGGGAGAGGCAAGGGAAGAATGAGATAGACCAGAGAGAAAAGGAGTACAATAACCCAGGCAAGTGATTACAGTAATGAGGACCAGAGTGGAAGTAGAAGTGGTGAGATGGGGCCACATTAAGGACATATTTTAATGTAGTGCTAACAGGAAGTGTCAGCTGTGAAAGAAAGATTATGGGTAGCACTAAACTTTTTGGCCTAAGCAACTGGAAGGATGAGGGTGCTATTTACAAAGCCAGAGATGAATGAGAGAGGACAGTATTTATGTCAGAGAGGTCAAGAGGTCAATTAGAAAAAGACTAAGTTGATGTCAAATATGCAGTTTAACTACTTAGCTCAGGAGGAAGATGTGGGCTAGAAATATATGGTTGCGGGGGCTGGCACCATGGCATAGTAGGTTAATCTTCTGCCTGCGGTACCGGCATCCTATATGGGCACTGGTTCTAGTCCCAGCTGCCCCGCTTCCTGTCCAGCTCTCTGCTGTGGCCTGGAAAGCAGTGGAGGATGGCCCAAGTGCTTGGGCCCCTGCACCCGCATGGAGACTGGGAAGAAGCACCTGGCTCCTGGCTTCTGATCGGCACAGCTCCAGCCATTGCAGCCATCTGGAGAGTGAACCAACAGAAAAAAGACCTCTCTCTCTATCTCTTCCTCTCACTGTCTGTAACTCTACCTCTCAAATAAATAAATAAAATCTTAAAAAAAAAAAAAAAAGAAATACGTGGTTGGGAGCTGTTGGTATAGAGATGGAATTCAAAGCGCCTGGAGGTCACCAAGGACATCGGTACAGATCCAGAGAAGAGCCCTAGGGATAGGCAATAAGATTAGGTGTAAAAAGCCTTCAAGTGAGTTTCTTAGCCAGCCTCTAAGGAGATATTTTCTGATGGTAGATGGTAGAAAATATTCTGAAATCCCTTGTCTCGAAAACACATACCAATGCTTGATAACAGATGGAGTAGTCAATTCTAGAGAACAAGAATTACATCACTTCAGACAGTAGTTGTTCCATGAGGTTTTTATGTAAAGAATTAATTAGAGTCTCTTTGGACAAAGAAAGGATGTTATGCACTAATAATATAGAATCTGCATTGTGTGCTGACATTTCAAAGAAAGACCTTTGTGTTGGGTTGTTGAAAACACTTGACCTCTGAGTAATCCGAAATGAACTAACTGAAAAATGGGACAAAGAGCAAAACTTTGTTTCTAGAGTGGCTTAAAGACAGTTTACCAGACAAAGAAATAAGCAGCAGTAATAATTACCAAGCACATCTGGAGTGCTTGCCAGGTCCTGTGAATTAGGGATTCTCATAATGTCCATTTTTCCGAAGAGGAAGCCCAGACTTCAAAAGGTAGTCAGCAGCTTGCTCAAGGCCGAGTAACTAGGAAGCAGCAAAGCCAGGGTTTGAACACAAGTCTAGCTGATTCCAACGTCTGGCATTTTCTTTATTCTCTTAAATAAGAATTGAGTCATTCATGTTGTCTAACAGTTGAATTTTCATAATAACAGTAGCTAATTGTTGTCATAATGGTTACTGGATGGTTGACATATAACTCTTCTTGCTTCTATATTTTCCCACGTTTCTATAACAATTACACATTAATTACTTTAATAACAGAAACAGACTTACTCCTATTAAAGATAAAAATAGATTAGAAAATAAGTTCTATGGGAACATTGTTCTCAGTGTTGTTTAAAAACAAGTAGTGTTCAACACATGTTTTTAAATTTTTCTTTAATGCACAGCATTTTCTTCTTTTATTACACTATTTCTAACTTAAAAGAATTTCCAGGGCCAGTGCTGTGGCATAGTGGGAAAAGCCGCCACCTGCAGTGCCGGCATCACATATGGGCGCCAGTTCCAGAGCTGGCTGCTCCATTTTCAATCCAGCTCTATGCTATGGCTTGGGAAGACAGTAGAAGATGGCCCAAGGCCTTGGTTCCCTGCACCCGTGTGGGAGACCCGGAAGAAGCTCCTGTCTCCTGGCTTCAGATCAGCACAGCTCCAGCAGTCACAGCCACTTGGGGGAGTGAACCAACGGATGGAAGACCTCTCTCTCTCTCTGCCTCTCCTTCTCTCTGTGTAACTCTCACTTTCAAATGAATAAATAAATCTTCAAAAAATTTTCCTAAAATTCTATTGACTTTTCAAAACTATCACTTTGATAGTGTTTTGGACTTTACAGTGTGTTTTCACATGTACTCTGTATACAGAATTCTCATGTATTCTGTATAACTTTTTGAGCTAAACTTTTCTTGTTCAGAAATAAGAAAACAAGTGCTAAGTGTCCCGATAGTTCTTTCCTATGATTTCTAGTCCAGTGCAATTTTAAAACCTGCTTTAATTTTAAATTAAACAGAATTACAGAAATACAGAATTCCACTGAATGGACGATTCAGAGTTCAGACTATCTTAGCATACTACGCCCTCTGGTGGATGTGCCATTAGCATTGTGACTAATTTTATTGGGTATGGTTTTCAAAAATAGAATATTTCAAAAATAAGTCTTTTGTAGATAAATTAATAAAAATCATTCTTGGGATTTTTGAATCTGTTATTGTTTCTCATGAACTTAATTTCCACAACATCAGTTAAATCATTTAGCTTCTATAAATCATACAAAAACAACGTGGGGGAATATTGGTTTCTTCCTTAGGCAGAAGATGGCAACCTAATTGTGGAAGGAATGCTGGACATTTTCTGGGGAGTAAAACGACCTATACAGCTGAAAATACAAGATGAGAACCAAATCTCTCCTTTCACTACGTTGAAGTCTCCAGAAACCTTTTCCACCAAAGGGTAAGCCATCTTTCATGCTTTTAGTTCCTTAGATGATATGTATATTTACATTCGTTGTATGCACTCTGAAAGAGGGAGCTGATGCTTGTTGGTAAATGCTTACACAGTGGATTTGAATCCCCTGTGAAGTAGGAGTTTGTAAGTCAGGACTCTGCAAAGTTATGTAATTTGTGCAAGCTCCCCGCTAAGGTTGGCAGAAGTTAGAACCTTAGTTCTACGGGCAACGGAATCTGAGCTCTGAATCCCTTTACAGTATTGCTTCTCTCCTGAGAGTCTACGTTCTTTCATTGGGAAAAAAAAATATTGTAACCCAGGATTTGTTTATCCCTATCCTAGTCTCCTAAACATGGGGCAGAATTTAGACATCTCTCACTGGAGCAAGGGATTCTTCCTGATTTCTAATAAAGACTTAATCATGCCAGACCTGATTGTTCTGATCCTGCTCAACAGAGCACAGCAAAGTGCATTAGAAGTTAAATAAATACGCAAAACAATTTCCTGTATGGCTTACCTTGAATATCCAAGTTGAGCTGTTTTCTTCATTATTCCTTCCACTTATCAAAAAAATTAATTAATAAGTATTCCCGACAGGAATATACCTACAAAATTCCCTCCTACCTCTGCTTCTCCCTTCCTTCCTTCCTTCTATTTTTTTAAATTCTTGACTTCCAGCTCTTCTCCCATCTCTACATGAACACTGAGCTATGAGCCTTCTCTTCACAGCATTCTGTCCTCCCATTCATTGTTAGGGTGAGTCAGGTTCTCTCAGAGGGGAGGACAGGAAAAGGGCTGCCAGGACAATTTGCACAATGTGGTCTTTGGCCACAATAAGAACAAACAGCTGTCACCTCAAGGGAAGTCTGCTTTTCATTTGGAGAAAACATTTAAGCCCCACGATGACTGTTGGCTTGCCAATGTTTCCAAACATTATGCCCCAGCATTAAGAACATTTTTAATTCCCTACACATATTGTTCAGGTTCTCATTCTCCTGAATCTCTGAGCAGGAGACTACCAGCTTCGAGACACCTATTTGCCATCCTTTAAGACTCAGGTCAGGTGACATTTTTCAGAGAGCCTTTTCTGGCCCTTCAGTGTGTAGTGGGTACATTGACACTTATCTACATCACTCTCAGAGCATACAGCTTCCTGCATTTTTATGAACTGATTTCCCCCTCTGTAGTGTGAGCTTCAGGATGGGAGAGAAGAAGCTTTGTTCATCTTTGCATCCCAGTGTACCTGGCACAAAACAGGGGCTCAAAGCGGAGTATCAAGGGGAGTCCCCAGAAACTTGTGGTTCAATTACCTCTGCTTTGTTGGAAGGATTCTGTCTCTGCATCTACCCCTTCCCACCAGCCTCCTGACCATGCTGAAGATGGCCAATGGTATGGAATCCAGACGTTAGGAAACAACGGAGGACCAGTCTTAGGTAGCCTGATGTTGTCACCTGCATCCCACCCCTTGAGGTACTGGACAACTGATAGGACTGATGAGTCTACATGAGAAGCATCACTTTTTTCAAAGAAGAAATTGCCCTGGGTCCAACATTCAGAAACCTGTACAACATAACGAATTCACAGAATTAGCTATCACACTTCATATTACCTCAGAACGCAAGGCCCACTTCTCTGAGCAGTCAGTTTCTTTTGTTGCATTTAATTTTTTTGATTCATGAAAACTTAATAAGTATTCAGTTTTAAAGGAAGATGTAAGGGAGAGGAAGTAAGGTACATGTAACAATACATTCAGCCATCATGATTTTGATGGTTTTCAGTTTCACGATTGTTCTAGCAGTCTTGAATTTTTGTATGAGTTTCAAGACCACAGGTGGACAAAGTCCTGTCTGACAGCTCTCCCTATAGTGCAGCCAATGCTGCAATCCCATCCTTGGGATGCACCTTCTCTAGGACCCGTTTACACTTTCATCATTTGCCAGATGAAACTGGGAAGCAAACAGAAGTTATTTCCTAGAATTTAAATCTGCAAAAGAATTACCTAGAAAACCATGTCAGCCTGCTTTTTATAATAGTAGGTAGCTTTGCACAATGCTTGAAACATGCACTTGCAGTACATTTGAACTTTCTGGAGAGCAAGAATTGGCAGAGAAAGATCCTTCTCCTTATACACTTATAGACACACACACACACACACACTCACACACACAAGCAAGCAAAATTTGATTTGATTATGATTAACTACTCTGATAGCCAACTGAACACTCAGGTAGGAAGGCATATTTGGAATGGCTTTGCTCTGGCCTCTGGTTCTCTGGTGGGGTACATAGCCACATCAAGTATTATTTTTTGTTTCAGTTCAATCTTATACATTCTCACTCTGGTGGCCACCCTTAAGGTGGTATTTGCCTAAATTCTGGGCCCCAATTAAATTGTGTAAATAAATTTATTATTTCTTCACTCTAATCCTTCTCCCATGTTCCTTTTCCCACACGTGGCGTCTACAGGCAGAACCTGTACCTGTGCTGACATGGGATCACAGCTGTGGTACTTCCAGCAGCTGAACCCTGTGTATACACCTGCAGGAAGGGCTGTAATCTGGCTTATTTCAGTTCACCTCTGAGAAAATCACCAATCTTTCCATGCTGGATTTTTTAATGATGTTTGACATGAGTCACAGCTGAATGGGAGTGATGGAGGCTTCAAAGAATTGAGTTTGTTTGAGCTCTGACCACTTGTGATCCTTTATGGAAATGATTCTATGGGTAGAACTTTGATCTCCCATATCTAGGCCAAGTGTTTTCCTTCGGAAATTTTTCATTAAAAAAGAAAAGAGCAATCTTTTTGAGATGATTTTTGCTGGCACTATTTTTCATTGCTGTTTCTAATATCTTTCCAACATCTGTTTTGCCTTATTTTGGACAAGTCATAGCAGTGTGACATAAAGAGCAGAACTAGGCAGGTGTACATTTGAATTACATCAATAGTGCTGGAGTTCCCTTACAATACAGGTAAGGAAGTGACCACATTCTATTTGTCTATCCAATTTCCACCTCCTTTTTGTTTTGAAATTTGTTAGAAAATTTCCCCCACAGTTTAAATTTGCAAGTCACCGTGAAACCCGGTCAGAGACAAATAAACAACCCCCCAGTTTGGGCAAGTTAAACTATTTCATGTTACATAAATTTCTAAGCTGTTTTCTCTTGAAAACTCTGGAAAACCACCCTCCCACCCAGCATGTCCATCACTGGATATGGTGACTCTTCACAGGACACAATCCAGAGGGGGATACTGATGCTTTCTGCTATAGATAGTAAGGAGAGAGGAAAGGAGGCTAAACACTGGATGTATCCAGTCATGCTTAGGCACCTATGTTTGTGTGGTGTCACTAAGCTTAAGAACGTGAGACCCTGGCAGCCACCGAGTCTGCCAGGTCAGCAGCCATCTGGGTGGCACATCACTGCTCTGCATACCTGGGGAGTCTCACCTCCTCCACCCATTGGAAATAGTGCCAGATTGCTTTGCATTTTTAATTCCTGCTTTTCATAGATATTCTCTCTTTTCCATTATTAATTCTCCTTCAATGTTAAGTATATCTGCCCCCTTTTGATTATTAATCTGTCATAGATTGGAGGGAAATAGGTCATTTTATTTGCCATAAGCGTAATTAGATTCTAGGGCAGGCATTTGGTGCAGCAGTTAATAGGAGGTTAGAAAAACCCACAACCCTTATTGAAGGGCCCGGATTCAAGTCCAGTTTCCCATCCACATGCCAACTCCCTGTTAAGGAGCATTCTGGGAGCAGCAGGTGCTGGCTCAGGTACTGGAGTTGCTGCTACTCTCTTAGGAGACCCAGACTGTGTTCCCATTTCCTGGCTTCAGCATGGCCCAGTCCCTTTTGTTGCAGGCATTTGAGGAGTAGACCAGTAAATGGAAGATATCTCTTTCTCTCTCTCTCTCTCTCTCTCTCATTCAAATAAATGAATAAATACTTCAAAAATTTAATTAGAATCTGAATCAGTACTTGAGTATTTCTTCTTTGGGTGTGTTACCTATATTTTTTGGGACATCTTTTTTTTGTTGTTGTTTGCTTTTTAAAGATCTCATTTATTTATTTGGAAGGCAGAGTGACAGAGGGGAGAGGATGAGAGAGAGAGATCTTCCATCCACTGGTTCACTCCCCAAATGGTTGTAACAACCAGAGCTGGGCCAGGCCAAAGCCAGGAAAGACTGAAACTATCCCAGTCTCTAGGGCCATCTTCTGCTGCTTTTGCAGCACATTAGCAGGGAGCTGGATCAGAAGTGGAGTAGCTGGGACTTGAATCAAAGCTCACATAGATGCCAGAATTTGCAGGTGGTAGCTTCACTCTCTGTGGCACAATGCGAGTTTTGACTCCTTATAATCTAACAGTAGAGGGCGCTGGAAAACTAATTACCAAATATATTAGGATTACTCTACTTCATAAGACTATTATGCCAATCAAATGATGCAATAGTTGTAAAAAGACTTCAAAAGAATTCAAAGTCAAGGGAAAATTTTTTCACATTAATTATTAATATTAAATATTATTTTTTGGTTGCCACTATGACAACTGGATAGAATAGATGACACAAATCATCTATGGATAATGCATTTCATTATATGGAAATAGATATTGTGGAAAAAGCCCTTAGTGGGACTAAGACTGGCTCCATACATAAGAATATCCATTTGCTTAGAGAGATTAAGAATGCCTTGAGCCCCTAAAGGTTATTGGCCTATCACAAAATAGATACAGCTGGTCAATATCATGAAGATGGTGACATTGAAGATGAGGATGATTCTTAAGATTCATAACACATATTGAGTGCTTAGTATGCGCAGGGCATGATTTCAAGAATTTTGCACAAATTAACTCATTTAATATTCATATCCTACATGCTATTACATCATATCTACGTTACAGATGAGAACATCGAGGCACAGAGAGGATAAGCAGCTGCCCAAGGCCAGCAAAATAAAGACTTGGCAAAATAAAGATGAGTGTTGGCAAAACAAAGATGGGTGCTGACCTGATGTAAAATAAATAAGCCGCTGTCAGGTCCTATTGGTTCCGAGCACTAGAATACACTGAACGTTGCTACTACCCTATATGAAATTATAATTCTTCAGAAAAGGAGTTTCTCATGCTTTTCCCCTTTCTAAACTGCTCTTCTCCATAGTAGTCAATGGCCTTCAAGACAAACAAAATATTTTATTCTCCCAGAGCCACTCCCCCCAATAGTACTTTGAATACAATGGATACTCAATGTGCATTAGAAGGATGAACACTTTTATATCTAAATTCACCCAAGAATCTCATGAGATATCTGTATAACTATGAATTCTGTTGCTTTCTCCTAATTCCATTTGCATGTAGTTTTTGCAGATTCTATCTAGCCTTGTGTTGAGATGTATAACTGAATTATTGCTCTAAAACATTCAAGATATAATCCCAAAAAGTACAGGAAGTATTTAAAACGCATGTTGGTAACTCTGGGATGAATATGATTTTAATAATATCATAAGATTGTTATAACTTTGGTGATTTATCCACCTACAGAGGTCCATAAGTATTATATTGATATTATAAATCTGAAAGCCATTGTGAACCTCAATAAGAATGGAATTGATGTTATTTACAAGATTGATTACTTTGCAGGAGAATGACTCGCTGGGGAGAATTTGATGATCTTTATCATATTAGCGAGCTGGACAAGACCCAGATTCCAGCATCTGAAGCAAGGAATTCTCAGGAAGGTCAGTATTAAGGGAAGATTTATTTTTTTAATCAATGTAAGGATTTATTGCTGAAATCTAGCATTTTATACTCTACTACTCAATAAGCTTTTGTTTTATACTTTAAAAACATCTTCTAGATGCATAGTAACTTAAGTCTCCACCATGCTCCTATGATATTTAAGAAAGTTATCTTCTTATGTAAAATTATGATTTTTTTAAAACTTATATGAAGCCACTTAGGTTTGATTGACTAGGGAGCACTAATGGTTTGAATGTACTCTGTATTCATAACATTATTCAATATTTTCCCCAAGGATTAGAATCATGTATTGTTCCAAGTAGTTTTATATGTTAGACCAACCCCTTCAGACCTAGTCCAACATCCTTTTAAAAGGTGAAGCTTTAATTAGTTAATAAATTTATATATAGCATCATTCTCAGAAACAGTAGATATGCTGATATCACTTCTATATTTAATGGAATTATTTCAAAGATTTATTATAAAAAGAGAAATCTAATTATCAGATGAGTTCATATCAAACTTGGCAAATCCATGAATAATCCCAGCTCCTGGCACATGTCACATTAGTAGCTGTAATAATAATGAAGAGGATGTGAGAGTAATAATGATCTTCAGAGCTATAATTTACTGAGACTCTGCCAAGTATCGTGCATGATATTTTATTTTTTTTCATGTATTGCTTCATGCAGTTCTCACACACAGACATTCAAGGAGGAGCTGATGACTGAGGATGGAGGCTGGGGGTGACAGAGTTCAGTTACCTGAGCTGAGGCTATGATATTTCCACACCAGGTCCAGACTGAACAGTGATTTCTTGCCGGCATTAACTTCTTGAGCCTACCAGTAACCAATATCTTCTAATGTGTAGCTTTTTAATATTTCCAAACCATTTTCAATTCTATCTCCTCCTTTCTCCTCTGTCATCTCCCTAAGAATTCAGATCCTACTTTTAAAAATGAGATTCCTTGTAGTACTCCTCTACCTTTGTCTTTAGGACCTTGAAATTTTGTTATATTAAAACATGAGTTCTTCCAATTATCCCTTTGAAAATATCCACTAAGCTCAGGATAATTCCAAAAGCTTGGCAACAAAGATGCCATAAAACCTGTTTAATTGTTTTTAAGCACCAGAACTAAACAAAGATGAAATATCTCATGTTTATTTGATGCTTATTATTCTAATTACAAAAATATTATTTAAAATCCCAAGGTAAAATAGAACACTGTTGCCACCAGATGGCCCTATTCTTACATGAGAACATATTTAGTTGAGGAAATTGGAATAAATGCTATTCTCAAGGTGCAAACAGAAATGGAAGCAGAAGGCAAGCTTGAATCTTGATAAGCTTGAATCTTGGGCTACATTGTACCTAACCTAGATTCAGCTTAAACTCACTCTCCCCACCCAGTCCAATGCTATACTATAAGTTTAAATTCTAACCTAAAAGAAGTGGTAATAATTATAAAAAATGGAATAACAGCCAAATTTTGAGTAGGAGATTATGAATTCTTTAATATATATGACTAAATGAAAAGAAATTATAAGATAGTGTACAATTATGGAGAACAGTCATTTGTATCACACTTCTGGAATGTTCTTGAAAGTATATTATGTGATATCTCTGTGGTTTATTACAAGTAGGCCCTAGTCCAAATCATCCTACTACTTTCACTTTTGTAAAAATCAGAAATAATATCTTTCAAATCTCTATATACTATACAAATGATTCTCAAGGATCTTTCTGTAGTTTTGCAGGGAAATTAAGGCCCAAATGGCCATCTTTTTAGGAAAAGTCCAATGAATCTGGAACCAAAGTAAAAATTGGCATCCAGACCTGTTCCTATCACCTATAAGTGCTACTTCAACTCCGTGTACTTTATCTTAGGTGGAAGAGATAGACTTCCTAGAGCATCAAGTTTCTTCTCCTAGCTCTAACATTCAGAAATCCATATAATGCACCACCCCCACATAGATTAAGATGGAAATAACACTTAAACCCCAAATACGTGGCCATTTTCTATGAGATCCAAGTCACCGGCAACATTTTCTGTCTGAGTCAGTCCCAGACAATATTAAATATAGAATATGTAGCTAAGCAGTGGACTATAATGCTTTTAAACATCAAGGAAATAGCAGCATTCCTAAAATTAATAAAAACATATATGAATCCACCCCAGGATGCAAGGAGATAGGCAGCTAAATGACATGGGCTTTTAATCTTTATTCTTCCCAGACTATTTGTCTTACCACAGCAGCACTCTGAAACCACGTGCAGATGAAGAGCCACAGTCCTCACTGCTTTACAGAACCATGAGTGAAGCAACCCTGGTGAGGAAAAGGATGAAGCCGCTAACGATGGACCGAAAAGACAGACAGAACCATAGGGCCTCTATTAACGGACATTTCTATAACCACGAAGTGAGTTGTTAAAGTTCCACTTATTTGAATTCCATCAATGTGATGTAGAATAATGTTATCTAGTGAGCTAACAATACCACTCAAATCAACTTGCAATTAAAATGGTAATAATAACAATAGTATTTTGTCTCAGATTTATTGAGCATTCCCAACTGTTAGGCATTAAATCAGTTTAAATAGATTTTGAGTGAATTATCTCATTAATCACTGAAACAATCCTAGGAAGTAGGTACCATTAGTTTCTCTACTTCACACACGAGTTAATGAGGTTCATGTAGCTTTGGCAATTTGTCTTAGATCACACTGCTTTTAAGAATAAATAAATTTGAACCCAGTCCTATCTGACTCCAGAATCCACGCTCTTCACCAATGTGATGGGTGGATTCCTTCCAAGTGGCAGGCACTGGCCAAGCGTTGGAAATATATAGATTTTTCAATTGATGCCTCTGCCAGCATGAAGCTCAGGGCTTAGACAGGAAAAGCAACATACCAACAAATAATGTCGGATAATATAAATAATAGATGTGAGTTTGAAGGACTTTTCAACAGTAATATTTAAACAAAAAGAAAAAATCATCCAGAAACCTATTAATTCCAGTAAATTGAACATCTCATTTTGCATATTCCCTTCCAGGTCTTATACATATACACTTACTTTTTCTACAAGTGTAGTTGAAGTTTCGATACAATTTGCGTTCTGATTTTTCAACAATGTGTGTTAAATTTATATGTGCCTTTCCATGGTTCTTGTAAGATACTTCTGTTTGCTGAAGGAGGCCAATATCATTCTTTTTCCAGAACTAAAGTATTTTTCATGCCATGCACTTTAGCAATCCTTCAGCCATTCATTTAACAAATACTTAGAGAGCATTTATACTATACCAGGCACCCTCTGAGCTTTTTAATAGTAATTCATTTTTCTGTAGGCCTGTTCCTGTAGGGTTTTCTACATTATTCCTTCTTTCACCCTAGAGAGAATATGGGTAGTGTACCTTTGAGGTTTGGTCAGAAGAAACTCCCTTCTCAATTCTTCATTCAAGTTGGACATGATTTTCTGGTTCAAGAATTTTCCTCTTGGCTATAAAGTAGCATTCACTGTACTCACAGATATGCAACTATCAATTGTCCTGGTTTCTTCCTTTTCTCAGAAATTGTGTTGTATAGCGTCATTTATGGGGTGATTTTTATCAAACAAGGAAAGCCACACTGCTCCAGATGAGTGGCTTCTAGATGCGTCACTTTTGCTGAGAATAAAATTGGCACTAAGTTGGCATCACAGTGTGGTGGTTAAATGCCTGGGTCCTGGAGCTTGACAACCTGATTTCCAGTTCTTGCTGAGCAAAGTTAAACATTTACTCAGTCTCTTGCTTTTAGTTATTTTATCCTTCCTACTTTACAAGGTTATTGATGGGATGAAATGAAATGAAATGAAATGGATTAAGCTCTGAGCACATGAAACCTCTTGATACTGCCACTATTGTGAGCCACAGACAATATCCATATTAAAGTCTTAGATTGTGATATTGGAGATAAGTTATGGTGACTATGACTCGACAAGTATATATTTCTATCCATTCAGTAATAAATCATTTTGTAGCAAGGTTCTAGCATGTGTTTTGGGCAATATAATTAATATAAAGATTGTGGTTTTAAAATAAAGTCCTCATCAACATGATTTCAAATTCATTTTATGTTGGCATTACTCACTTATTTGTAAATGAAGTCACTGAAGTCTTGCGATGTTAAATGAGCTGGCAAAGTTGGGGTGAGTAGACTGTGGAGTGCCCTAATCTAGTGCTATTGCCATGCTCCGTGACACTTCACATAAACAACGTAAACCTGCAAATCAAACATACAGGAGCCCTGAGTTACTGTGGGACGAACAGGGCTCCATAGATCTGATAAGCAGTGCTCCTAAGGGTCACAGAGTGCCTTATTCAGGCCTTAAAATGAACACAGAAACGAATTTTTCTCATACGTAAGGTTTTCCCAGACATTCTCCTCATATTGTCTCAGAAAACTTACCTACATATGCAGATTTTTTACTCACACAAATGCCGTGGTTACATGTATTCTTTGACAATTATTCATATTTACCAGGTTCTCAATATAGGATTTATCTAGCACTCCAAAAGGCCGCCCCAAAACCCACCCACTTCCACATCTGCTGAACTTACCCTATTTTTACAGAGGCTTGGAACATTTCAAAATTGGAAATAAAGACTGTGGAAATAAATCTTGACTTAATATCCTTTTCTAACTTTTAAATACATCTCATGCCATGTGCTCTTCCTTTCTGCTATCTGATAAGTAAAACTTATTCTTTTTCTATTCTCTGTTACACATGGAATTGTATCTCCTACAAGATAACTGTCACAAGTTATATTCACACCAGCAATTACCTACTTGTGAGACCCCACTCACTATTTTTCTTTTGTAAAATTTGAACATATTTCATTTGTATCACAGAATTTAAAATCAATCTGGTCTACTTATGGTTATGAATTCAGTTATTTAATATTTATAAGGGGTTTAGAATAACTCTTACTACATAGTGAAAACTATAGTAAGTAACTAATTATATGAAAATCCTATGGAATCCGTGGAATGCTATAGCTTTCAAGAATTATGAATTCTGCCTCTGCTCAGCAATCAACTTACATACTGACAGCAAACAGATAGTGTGGCCCTACATAGGCACAATCACGTCTTAATTCCTTTCATAGACTTGTAACCAAGAAACATATACAAAATAGGGAAATCCTAGCTGAGTAAGTATTACTGTCCAGCATTTCTCCAAGTGTGTTCCAATGACTACATACTATTTGTTGAACTCTGTATTTAGCATAGGGCTAATCTTATTTTATAAAGTTAATTGAAAATAGATCTTAGTAAAAAGTAAGAATGGGAATAGGAGAGGGAGGAGGAAGAAGGGTGGGAGTGCAGATGGGAGGGAAGGTGGAGTCAGAAGAATCACTGTGTTCCTAAATTTGTATATATAAAGTGCATGAAGTTGGTATACTATTCAACAACAAGAAGAAAAGCAAAAACAAACACTGGGATTTTGAAATGGAATACCTTGAGTTTTTTGTTTTTTTTTTCCCTAATGAGAAGACCAGTTTTAAAATTTCGACAACTTTTAATTGGATACAATTTTAAGGACTTACATGACATTTTTTTTCCCTAGACATCAATTTTCACTCCAACCTTTGGATCAGAAACTAAGGTCAGAATAAACAGTAACATGAGAACTGAGGAAGTCATAAAGCAACTGCTCCAAAAATTTAAGGTAATTTTTTTCACTAAAGTAAACTATAAATATCTTGCCTATAATGTAACTGTAGATGTGAATGCAGTTGTCTTAAAAGACCAAAGAACATGGAGATCTAAGTTGGATGTTTTCTTCTGAAGGATTCCTTCTTGTTTATGATGCATTTTAGTAACTGTGCCCTGAGTAATTACATTATGCACAGGGAAGCAGTGGTGTTTTTGTCTGAAAATAAAAAACAATGGAAGAACCAAATTCAGATTTGGGGTCTGGTTGGCTTAGACAACATCATATGATGACGAAGGATCACATGTTGGTTCATCTTCTTCCATTGACAGATTGAAAATAGTCCCCAGGATTTTGCTCTCTACATTATTTTTGCCACAGGAGGTAAGAAAGCCTGGTCACTCTTTGTAACTGACTCGAGTAATTCACAGTTTTCTGACCATGGGGAAGCAAAAGAGCTGTCTACTGTTGGGGGAAATGGAAGAAGATAAGGAGTACAAGAGGGAGGGGGGCTTTCTGGTGTTATTTATATTCCATCACTTCAGAGAAAGATAACCCCAGAATAAGGTAGCCCTACTACAAGGTTGCAGTCCTTATAACACACAAGAGATTGTTGGTTGACTAGACAATAAATTCCCTGACTAGCGGTCAGAACCCTCAGAAGCTCCCTAAAGGGCATCCAGGAATTGTTAAGCATTGATATACGTTGTTCACTTGTGTACTTGTCCTTGTATTTGTCTAAAAAAAAAAAAAAACCAAAAAAAAAAAACCAAAAAAAAACCTGTTTTTTTGTATTTGTTTGAAAGGCAAAGAAACAAACACTCAGATCTCCCAATTACTAGTTTATTCCTCCAAATTCCTAAACAGCCAAGGTGGGCTGGGCTGGGCTGAAGCCAGGAGACAGGAAGAGACATATACGGGCACTGTGTCTTGTTTATGCTTCGTTTCTACAAAAAAAGGAAATCCCAGATATGAAGCTACTTTGACAGAAAACTACAGGCACTTTTATAGTGTTTATATTAAAACTTTGGAAAATTTGAAGTTCTGGGAATATACCAAGTTGGATGATAATTACTTTCTCTACCTCCCTCTCATAACTAAATAGATGAAGCATATAGATGAATGAAATAATTAAAATACTGGCCTCCATTCTCAAAAACATTCTGTATAGATACACATATGTATGTAGGTAGGTAGGTAGGTATTAAAGATGATCCAAGAATTGGATATGGAGTAAGAGAGAGAAGAAAAATTGAGAATAATTACAAGGTTTTGCACCTGAACAACTAGGAAGATAAAATAATATTAACTGAACTTAGAAGGAATCAAAAAGTATTTGTTGTATAAATGAATAAGTGAAAAATTATGAGGAATTATTGAATCCTTTTACTTTATAAAAGGCACAAACAGGACTGGAGATGTGTCAGAAAGCCAAGCTTGAATTCTTTGAGATATTAAGGCAAAATCCCAAGTATAGTAAGAGAAAGGAGTCCATTTTTAGTTCAGTTCAAAGTTTGCCCTTCCACTTACTCTTTTTTGAGTGAGTGACGCCTGTTGTATGTTCTTTTCAGTTTCTTTGTCTTTCTAGATGAGCTGAAAAGAGAAACTGAGTGGGAAAATCACCTTTCGTTGGGATAAACTCCTCAGTATGGTTTTCCCTCATTTTCATTCGCAGAGCAGAGACGGCTGAAGAAGACAGACATCCCACTGCTGCAGAGGCTCCTACAGGGACCTTCCAAGACCCACGCTCGCATCTTCCTGATGGACAGAGATGCAGAAGAAATCAGCAGTGATGTATGGGCACCGCCACCCTGAGCCCGTTGTAGTTTCCCTCCTGCCTCGCACCTCTCACATAAATGCTCTGCCTTTTGTGTTGTGTTTTTCTTTCTCAGGTAGCGCAATACATTAACTTCCATTTTTCTCTCTTGGAATCCATTCTCCAAAGATTAAATGACGAAGAGAAAAGAGAGATTCAACAAACAATAAGGAAGTAAGTCAAGAGCAAGCATGCCGGATGCGTGGTTCTTTAATAGGTTCCTTATACAATTGCATCCGGCTTTTAATATTCTTTCTCTTCTTCTCATTTTCAGATTCAATACAGAAAAGGCCATTATACAACAATGTCTTCAAAGTAAACGGACAGTAAAAACAGAGACAACGGTGTAGTCAGACAGGCCTCTATTGCTAAAACACTTCAACAAAGTTGGAGACGTGTCCCTCTCCCATGAATGCACAAGTACTGTACTTGCACTCATACAAATAGTCAAGGCCTTGAATCTGTAGAAAACTGAATTTGAAGGAGCTTGTTTCTCTTTGAAGTGATGAGGTTAACTAGGGTTCACTGTTGGACTAAAAGAAGATTGAATTTAGATTCACTAACTGAAATAGGTGGCGTGGATACTGTGCCTTCCAAATATATTTTATAGCAAAGCACGCAATGAACTCCAATTTAAATGACATCTTCAGGTATCATGCTGCACTTTAAACTTATTTTCTCTTGAACTCTTCAAGAGAACTGAAACATCAGCTGAATCAGACATGACTCAGAATAAAGACTGCCGGTTCTAGAAATAAACAAGAAGCAAGCTCTTTTCAGCACCAAGGACTCTCACAGTGACAGCGTTTCACAGATCTTTGAAAACCCCAGCATTTCCATGACATCTCAGACTGTCTTGATAGGAGGAGGTAGCTCTGGCTATCAGTCACATCCAAGCTATCCTTGCTTTGGAAGGAAGATTATCAACTCTGCTGGGAAATTCAAATTGCAATTTGCTCCAACCTGGGTCCTTCTTTTTCTTCTCTCTGTTTTAATGACAAAAGTTAGTTGAAGTCTTTTGTTTTCCTTAGTTGTCACACAAACACATGCCAAAAAGACTTAATATGTTACACTAGCTAAAACAAGCCTTGCTCCACAAATTATGAATATCTATTGCTAAACTAATGTGATGGTTAAAGCAAAGCTTTTGTAGCTAGAACTAGGCAGAGGATTTGGAGCTCTGCTCGCTCAGAATCCCTCTTTCACAGGACAGTTGCCAGGGTACTTAGGAGTCTCCTAAACTTATTTGGGAAGAAAAAAACACTGAAGAAATTATACTGAATTATTTATCAACTGAGTATTAAAACTGGATTTTTAGAGTACAGTATTCTGTGTTGTAAACTGCTTCCATTTGCACTGCTCATAAGCATTGCATTAAATTGTTTGATTATATTACATGTACTAAGTAACAAATTTATATATAATGAACCCAGCTGAAAGGTCAACTTTTTAATATTAAAAGGGGAAACAATTTTAGGGCAAAAGTATAAAGACTTTATCCTTTCATGTGTTTAAATAATAAAACAGTTTCATCTCACGAAAAGTAGGCAAAAGGAATAGTTAAGATTTGGTATGAGCAGACTAACGAAAAATGTGAAGTAATGGCAAGTAGCTGCTATAAACATGAGAGCAGTTTCCTCTTTAATATAACTGAAAGCCTGCAAAATGCATCGGAAAAACATCTGGCCTTGCACAGAAAGCAAAATGGTAGATGGTATGAAAAGAGAAATAACAGGAGGTGAAATGTGTATTGCTACCAAATATATGGAGAAAAAAGTGTATCTTCATAGTGCTCAACTGTAGCAGTCATTGTCCAGTCAGGAGAGAGAAATCAGGCAGTAACTGCAGTAGGAGTTTATAGCACAGAATTTCTAATATCTGAGAGGAGAGTAAAGCTAAAGACGGGAAGAGAACTCTAAAGGGTACCCTTTGGCTAAAAGAGAGATGCTTAAAAATAAGAAGCTTAGAATAAGGGGTTCATAACTCACTGGAGGGGCAGGCATGTGGCCTGGCAGTTAAGATAGCAGCTAAGAGCCCGCTTCACACTACCTGGTTTTGGCTTCTGACTCCAGTTTCCTGCTAATGCAGGCCTTGTGAGGCAGCAGTGACGGCTGAGGCAGTTGGGCCCCTTGTGGGAGACCAGGACTGCAACCACTGCAGATATTTGGGGAGTGAACTAGCAGATTGGAACTCTCTCTACCTCTCTCTGTGTGTGTTTACTTCTCAAATTAATGAATATTATAGAAAGAAGAATTCACTGGAGAAGATGTGCCTACAACCTCCTGGGTAGGTTACTGGGCTGCCCAGCACAAAGCGAGCCTCACTTGCTGGGTGAGCAGGAATGGCTCCTGTAGAGTAGATGACCTTTGCGTGGAAGGACTTGGGGCACAGAGGGATTGGGGTGCTGCTCCAGGCACTGCTGCCACAAAGAGCTGGAGGAGCCATCTTTGCAGGAACATTGTAGAACCCTTGGTATGGTCTGGGCTCGGGCAGCTTAGCATTCAGCAACTGGATGGCTAGCTGGATTGCCAGCACCACAGGGTCCTCTCTGTGAGCCTCCGCCATGCTGAGATGTGGAGAGCAGAGACTGGGCTCAGTGCCAAGCCACCACTGGCCAGATCAAAAGCTACAGAAGCAGGCGGGCAAACGAATGCTGGAGAAAGCTGAACGCTACAGGCAACTGGCGCTGGAGACCCCACTCTGGGCAGAGCCTTGGAAGAAAAAAGCCTGCTCTCCAGGAGCCTGGCCTGCCGGCCCCTGGGAACCCAGAAAACCTTTTCCTCCTGCAGTACAGCGCCCTCTACCTCAAAGTGTGATGTCATGCAAGCAGCGAAGGAAAAGAGTGCCTGAATAGATTACCACAGAGCTCAGAGACAATAAAACAATAACCAGCATGTCAGCAAAACCCAAAGCAAAAAAAAAAAAAAAAAAAAAAAATTGAAATATACTCTTGTCTATTAGCAAAGATTAAGAAATGATGTGAACCACTCATCGTATCACAAGGAGACGGACACAGTCCTGGTAGAAACTCGAATGCATATTATTTTTCTTGATGACAAGTTAATGCTATTTATCCTATGATCTTATCAAACGGAAATGACCAGTGGTACCAAGACATTCTACAAAGATATTTATTATACTGTTATTTATTGTGATGCAAAAAAGTAAAAGGTTTAAATGTTTGAATAATGGAAAAAAATTAAAAGTTTAGAGGGAAAGAAATTTTACCATAGAATGTTATGTAGCCATTATGTTTCTAAATAAACTTTAATTATAAGAGTAAATTATCTTTGATATCTAAATAAGAATATGTACACATTCCAAAATATTTATTTCCCTTAAGATATGTGTGTGTGTTTCTATGTGTATGTACATATTAATATTTGTGTGTGTACACGCTCACAAACCAAAACAACATGTTTAATGTAGTTATGTGGGGTTGCAGAATCAGGGTGATCCATGTTTATCTACTTTTTATTTATTAAATGTTCTGTAGTGAATGTATTATTTTTAAAATCAGAAAACAGAAAAATTGTCATTTAAAGGTTAGCAACAACGAAAAAGCAAGTACATGAAAGCGTAGAGTTCTACTAGGTGCAAAAATGTTCAAATCAGTTATTCAAATGCGACATTAACACTACGTCTGTGATAGTTTTAAAATACATCCATAAAGTCTTGGATACATTTCTTTCCAAGAAATAGAGCTGAATCCTCCTCATTTTGCAAATGGGCTGGACTTCGTGGCTTCTTTCTGTTCTGTTTTTAATTGACAAAAAATAATTATTTGTATTTCTGGGGTGCAATGTCATAGTATGATACACACATGTGGTACACTGTGGAATTAACTCAGGCTCATTAACATAGCCATCACCACTCTCACTCATTATTCTCTAGGGCTGAAGTCACGGGAAATCCATACTTCAGACAATTAGTGACTTAACACAGAGACGAGGTCTGAAGGGACAATGTGGGGCTTTGGAGTACAGGTCACAGAAACCATGTTCTCTTGTGTCACTTGCTCTGGGGGAAGCCAGCCACCCTGGGCTGAACGGTCCTGGCGCACTGGGACCTGTTGCCACAGCCTGGCAAGAGGTCAAGGCCTTCTGTCCACAACTGTGTCAGCACACGCCTGGAAGTGGATCCTCCCTCCTCAGTCACGCCTCTAGAGGACGCCCACCCCTTCTCATAGCCCAACTGCAGCTTCCTGAGAAAGCCCAGTGAAGCTACTGCTAGATTCCTTATCCCCAGAAACTGTGGAGGATGAGCAGTGCTTCTTGCGGTATGCTGTTAGATGTCAGGTTAATGCACTATCTGGCTGTGGATAACTAACACAATTTCTGAGGCAAAAAAAAAAAGGGGGGGGGTCTGTTTACTTCAATTATGTTTGCACAGTACAAGAATATAAATTTTCATCACAAAACCATTTTTCAGTGTTTTCAGTGGTCCAAATATTTCATTACCAGTTACTTGTTAGTTCAAATTATGTTCTGGGTAATATATTGCAGTTATTAACAGTGGAGAGCCTCTCACATGCATCTTTATATACTTCGATGCATCTTAGGTCTAGGATGTGTTCAGTCAAAAAGCAATTAGAATAAATTAGTGAATGAATGAGCAAGTGAGTGGATTATCTAAAATATTTTTATGAAACGTGTAACAGCTCCTTTTTCACAAATCTCATTCAGTAGCTCAAGAAATCTGGACTCTTTCCTCAAGGGAAGGTTTGACCTAGCAGCTAAGATACCCATTGGAAGGTCCACATCCCACAACAGAGAATTTGGGTTCAAGTCCTGGCACTATCCTAATTCCAGCTTCCTGCTAGTGTGCATACTGGGAAGCAGCAGGAGATGGCTCAAGTAATGGCAGTCCTGCCACCCACACGGTAGACCTGGATTGGTTCCTGGCTCCCAGCTTCAGCCTGGCCCAGCCTCAGCCACTGTGGGCGTTCAGGGAGTGAACCAACAGGTGGGAACTCTGTTTCTGTCTTTCTGCCTCTTAAATATATATATATATATATAAATATATTTCCTTTTCATATGGTTTTCTATAATATCAGTGTATACTTCATCATCTTGTGGCACTGTGAACCAAATATTCAGTTAGGCAGTGTTACTGTGGAATTTGGTTTGGAGATGTTTAGACTGGTTTCAAGAACTAAAAGAGAAAGAAGTTCATTTATAAGGCAGCCAATGAGGTGGGAAAGACAGCAAGTGTGATTATTAAGTTGAAGTATGTACATGGGAAAGAAAGAGAAATAGAACACAATTAGGCAGGCAAAATGCCTCAGTGACACCCATTTGTCTTATAAATTAATAACATCTTACACCTGTTCAATCGACCCATTTGGAAATATTAATATTTAACCCACAAAAGCAGTAATTTCATATAGTTCTGCCTAAACCCACTTACCCTTTGCCAGGCACTATTTTAAGTGTTTTACACTGAAACTCATGTTACGCACATTACAGTCCCATGAGGAAATTTCTCTTTCAACTGCATTTCATAAATGAGTGCAGTGAGCCACAGAGAAGTTCTGAGATTTGCTGAGGTTTTCAGCAGAAGAAGTAGGTGAGATTTGAACCACTATGGAATCTGGGCTCTCAACCACCCAGGACTCCACTCCCTCAATAACATTTCCTTTTATGTGTCCTCACTCGTGTAATGGGAAAAAAATAGAATAATTCCTCGCTATCCCCTGGAGATTGGTCTCAGGACTCCCTGCAGTTGCTCAAGTCCCTGACATAAAATGTCATATATTTTACAGATAGCCTACCCACATCCTCCTGCTTACTAACTTAAATCAGTTCTAGCTTAGTTATCATACCTAATAAAGTATAAATCCTATATCAGTGGTCGTTATACTGTTGCTTAGAAAACACTAACAAGAAAAATGTATGCATACTTTTTTTCTTAAATATGTTTGATCCTCTGTTGGTTGCTTTTGCAAACGTGGAACCTGCAGATACAGAGAGCTGGCTGTAACTCCTTTATTGGACACATGTGGGAGTTACATGAATAATACATGCAAAGGCTGGCACTTTTCACATGAGTGTATGATCAACATTAGCTGTTATAATTAAACAGTGTGTCCCCAACCACCACAGCAGCCTTATCTTCCACTGCCTTACTACCCACAACTACTGAATTCTTGTCTTAAAAAGTAGCCAAATTGAGTCACTCAGTGTCTCCTGAGGCAGCTCACATTTCACCACAGTTCCACGGCTCCCACTTTCTAGTCCTTGGCCAAGGTCATTTCCTCCACGAACCTCCTGGGTCTCTGCCACAGTGTGTGATTCCAAACCCTTGCTGTGCACCACAATTTCTGTGACACTGGAAATTTGAAATTTGCCTTTTATTAGAATTTCTTACATGTTTATTCCCTGCAATTTCTAGCACAGCATATTGAATGCTTTAGGCGCTAAACAAATGTTTATTGTGTTTAATTTGAAATGCATATGAATAAGTTGAGGGAAAACAATTATTTAAAATCAAATAAAGAGCATTATAATACACATTAATTCTTTATTTTTAGCAAATCAAAATAAGACAAATAAAAGTGCTGATTTTTACTTTACCTATTACACCAAAAAATCTGGAAAAATAAAAAAAATTCAAATTACAAATACAAGTTTGTTTATGTCACCTATGGCAGACCTTCCAGGGAAAATACTGATTATCTCTTAAAATTAATACACATATATTAAAGCTAAAATTAATACACATGTATTAAGAGTACTTGGCCCCAGTGTCAGCATTACATGTACAGGCTAAAAATGAAAGGCAAAACAATTACGCAGGTAACTTTGTTTTAAAAGACTTATTTACTTATATTTTGAAAGGGTTACTGAGAGAAAAGGAGAGACGGAGAGAGACAGATCTTCCATCCTCTGGTGCACTCCCCAAATGGTGGCAACAGCCAGGATTGGGCTAGAACAAAGTCAGGAGCCAGGAGCTTCAACCAGGTCTCCAGCATCAGAGGAGGCAGGTTAAACAGCCCCAAAGGTAAGTTATAACACATCTTGTTCCTCTTGGCAAGGATCTATTTCAGAAGTAGTATGGGCAGAAACTCCGACTCCAAGCGTGGAGTATTTCTCCCTATGGAAACCGAGCAGCCAGTTCCCAGCCAGCCATGGCAGCCCAGTACAGCCACCAGAGGCTTTTGCAAGCCCACGGTTCTCACCTTTCTGTTGCTACTCCTTAGAAGCAGAGAACCTGTAGGGAGATGGGGAGTGTGACTGGATTTTCCAGGGTGACAATGAGAGGATTTCTCTATTAAGTAGGAAAGGAGAGATTTAGTGTGGACTGGCTCCTGCTCTTGAGTAACATTGTGAGCAGTTGAAAAATTATCTTGTTGACTCTTCTTTTGAATATTAAACCTGTGTTTCATGGCTCATGAAAAATAAATGCAGATCTCCACAAAGATCCCACTTGGACATTTCCTGGGATCATTTAGGCCTCCAAGACAGACTGGCACTCTTCAATCAGTTTGGACCCCTAGGGGAAAAAAAAAAAAAGCAAAGAAGCACATCTGTGAGGGAAAAAGAAAGAAAAAAAACCTAGATAGCTATGATCCCCAGATAGAAAAGCTTTCAGACTTAGCTGTTATATGCCTGGGCTGGACTCTAATGGGCCATTTTCTCATGTGTTTGGGCTTTTCTGCAGGCCTACTCCCTTAGCTTAGAGATCCATTAACTGTAATTCCTCTCCCACTTTTAGAACCCCCAACTGGCAATGAACTAAAAATTTGCTTCCTTTTCTCAAAAATTTAGGCGTTTTTTCTTGCAGGCTACAGACAAGATCATTAGCATTAGCACCGCATTGAGTCTGAAAACTGCTCCAGGCTGACCCCACAAGTCACTCCACACTTTGCACAGGAATTCAAAGGAGACAAATCTGCCGGCATCGAATCAGAGTGCCTTCTATGTGGGCAACATTGAATCAGAATGCCTTGTATGCGGGTTCTGGCATAGACCTCAATACTCTCAGTTCAGTAGTTTTCCTCGACTTTTACCTGTGTAGTCTGTATTCAAGTAGAGATTACCTGTGGAAGCCCAGATGGATAGATAGAAGTGAGACCTTCTTTAGCAAAAGTGGGAATGGGACAGTTAGAGTACCATTCTAAGATGTGTATACACACACATACACACCATGGAGGATTATCCACTTGCTCTCCTAGGAGCTCCTAAGATCCTTCAGAAAATGGTTGGAAGTCTATTATTAATTTAGTCCTCCCCATTTGCAAATAATACCATACTAAACTATTCAGACAAATTAAAATCCATATAACCATTTTTAAGGAAACAATACTTCTGGAGTTTAGGATATCCTTGCTTCTTTGGTAATCTATGATGTTTAAATCAATGTCCATGGGAAATTTCCCCATAAGCTTAACCCAAGACCTTCAGTTTTATCCTAGTCTATTTTCTTATAATCAAAACATGGTGATGGAATTTCTTCTTTCTGCATATCAGTCCTTCCTGATTTCATGTATCCCACAGTTCCTTGGTCAGTTTCTGTTCATAAAATGTTTCTGGATATGGTAAGATAGGAGGAACACCTTTAAGAAAACTTCTTTAATAATGAAAAATGGATGTGTAAAATTAGAACAGTGGTGATGGTTGGAGATAAGGTCCATGCAAGGTTTTCTTACATTAAAAAATGTAAGGGCTGGTGTTGTGATGTAGCGGGTAAGGCTGCAGCCTGCAATGCCAGCATCCCATATGGGTGCCAGTTCATGTCCACGTTACTTCACTTCCAATCCAACTCTCTGCTAATGGCTTGGTAAAGTAGTGGATAATGGCCCAAGGACCTAGACCCCTGTCATCCACCTAGGAGACCTAGAAGAGGCTCCTCACTCCTGCTTTTGGCCTGGCTCAGCACTGACCATTGTGGCCATCTGAGGAGTGGACTAGTGGATGGAAGATTTCTCTCTCTTTCTCTCTCTCTCTCTCTCTCTCTCTGTGTGTGTGTGTGTCTCCTCTCTCTGTAACTCAGACTTTCAAAATAAATGAATGAATTTTTGAAAAAAATGACTCATGATGAAATGAGGATGAAAAAAGAAGAAGAGATATCTTCCTTATGCTGAGTCTACTGAATCTAGATTTTCTACTCTTATTTCTTCTCCTGCTATGCCAGTGTTGGAAGACTGCCAACACGTCATCTATACCAGTTTATCCCTTGGGGATAGATATTAAGAATCTATCCCTAGTGACATGGCCTTCAATCTTTTCACATTCTGAATACTCTCCAAGCATAATAATTTACCAACAGACTTTTAAAATGTGTTGTCTGAACACCCTAAACAGCACTCTGTTCTAAAAATCAGTCCTTAAGGTATTCAGATCTTGCCAAAAAACTCATGAGAGCATTTCAGGCATGGAAAGCCAAGACACTGTGGCAAAAAATGGCCTACATGAAAGATCCCAGTGGAAAGAAAGGGCCATCAAAGAAGGAATACCTTTCTCTAAAGGGAGGAGAGAACTTCCACTTTACTTATGGCCCTGTCTAATAATGATGGTGTTTGTAGACTCAAAAGGCTTCCATAGCCTTGGAAGCTCATGACAAGAGCCTCAGGTGATCTGACATCATAAATAAGAGTGTTAATTGTTAAATTACCAATAAGAGTCACTGTGCCCTAACTTCCCTTGCAGGACCTCTGTCCTTAATGAGTTGTACAATGAAAATTAATGGTAAAACTGCCTTCAAACAGTACTTTATACTTTGTGTGTCTGTGTGGGTGCAAACTGTTGAAATCTTTACTTAGTATAGAGTTGATCTTCTGTATATAAAGATAATTTAAAATGATTCTTAATGAAGAATAGGATGGGAGAGGGAGTAGGAGGTGGGATGAGAGTGGGGGTGGGAGGGGTATGGGGGAAGAACTACTATATTGAAAAAGTTGTACCTATGAAATTTATATTTATTAAATAAATGCTTTCTTAAAAAAAGGATAGCCACTTCCCCACAAAAATGCCCTTCATTAATCTCTAGAACCTAAGAACATATTACCTTATATGCAAAAGAGACTTTGTAGATGTGACTAAGTTTATAAGGAGATTATGTTGAATGGCATAAGTATCCTTACAAGATTGCTAACTGATGAAATGGTACTGTTGCATTTCCTCAATCCTGTTGAACCAGAGGTAGCTCCTCATCTTTTTGTTGTCATTGATGGTCACAACGGGTCAGTTTTCTGGCTGAAAGCACTACATTCTGCAGTTGTCTGGTAAGTTCTTCATGATTCCATTTAGGTGAAACATATAGGCAGAAACAGTGTATAACTAGTCCTGTATGCTTTCTACCACATCCCATATGGAGGCAAAGAATGTTTAGTTTGTCCACAACTGTTGTCATTATACTAGGATTGTTCACTGGGTTAAGGAGGAGCCTACCAGGTTTGTCCTTTGAAAAGTTACTTTGTTTGGTCCAAAATTAAGAAGTTTGGAGAGTCGGACTTTGAAATTACATAAACATCCTGTTCTGCATTGGTCCTCTGAAAATCTCACAATCTATAAATCACCCTTGCCTATAAAATTATTGTATTTGAATTTATGCATCTTAAATGTCCTATTTCAATTCTTGCTTTATACTTGTATTTGCTGGTCTTTTCCAGAATTTTAATGTTAATCAAAATTCATTTTCTTTCTATATAATAAAAGTTTTTTGGTTTAAAAAAATAAAATGCATTGTCTCTCACCTCTTCTGAAATCTCAATGCCATCAGTAAAAAAATACAAAAAGAGAATAAAATGTTGTCAATGCTTTTCTAAAAAAAAAGTCACATAAAAATAAAATAGGCTGATAAATTTCTGGAGGGAAAAAATAGAAATCAATTGAGGGCAATATTGACCAAAGTAGAAGAACAGGAGTTCAGAATAGAAACATGAAAGATTTATGGTAGTAAAAAACCAAGAAGTCATTTATTTCTGGGCTGCTCTGTTTTTTATCTGGTATTTTCCAAATATTCCACAGATTCTTGAGGCCGCTAATATGCCTTCAATATATTCATTTTTATTTAGGTTAGTCAGAAATATTATTAATAATTAAAGAAGTCAAGTGGCCTAATGTATGAACAAAATGATCTTTAAAAATGAAAGAACCCAAAAAGTTTATCTGTTAGGTATTCATTCTGAAAAACTACATAAATATATATGTATATAAAATGACATAAATAAATAAATATATAAGTGTGTGTGTGAGAGAGAGAATAACTGGAGGATATAGCCCAGTGAAACTTAAAAGAATCCATGAAAGAACACAACATGAGATAAAAGAAATAGTCAAATTTCACCAGGATTGCATCGAAAAATAACCCCAGTTGGACCACCAATAATCAGGCCTAAAAATAACTTTTAATCCAAACTGAAAGCTAAAGTGAAAGGACTTCTCTAAATATAAAATTAAGATGATAGAATATTCAATTATAGAAACTGTAAATATATTATAATATTGTAAGAATTATAGAACCTGAAATATTTTCAGGGTATGTGGAATGTAGGTGCTTTCTGTTTTGTCAATGGGAAAAGGCAACTAAAAACTCCCAGGAGAGAAGATTGTACTAGGAAATCATAATTCAAATACATAAAACTAAATAAACATAGCATTGATTTGAAAGAGGCAGAGAGAAAGACAGAGACAGCAAGCAGGGTCTTCCCATTACTGGTTCACTCTCATTTCCCTACAATGGCAGGGGCTGTGTCAAACCAAAGCCAGGAAACTGGAACTCAATCCACATCTCCCACATGGGCGGCAGGGACCCAACCACTTGAGCCATCATCTCTTGCCTCCCAGGGTGCACATTAGCAGGAAGCTGGAATCAGAAGCCAGTCTGGAACTCAAATCCAGGCCCTCCAATTTAGCATAAGGGCCTTCCAAGCAGTATCTTAACTGCTGTACCAAATGCCCACCCCAAATCCTGACATATTCTCACTTGAGAGATACAGAATGAGAGACAGGATGACCTAAAGGTCAGTTACTCACATTTACTCATGATATTGCTATAAATGATATTCTTAGCAATCATTTTTTTTTTTTTGACAGGCAGAGTGGACAGTGAGAGAGAGAGACAGAGAGAAAGGTCGTCCTTTGCCATTGGTTCACCCTCCAATGGCCACCGCGCTGCGGCCGGCGCACCGCACTGATCCGATGGCAGGAGCCAGGTACTTATCCTGGTCTCCCATGGGGTGCAGGGCCCAAGCACTTGGGCCATCCTCCACTGCACTCCCTGGCCACAGCAGAGAGCTGGCCTGGAAGAGGGGCAACCGGGACAGAATCCGGCACCCCGACTGGGACTAGAACCTGGTGTGCCGGCGCCGCAAGGCGGAGGATTAGCCTAGTGAGCCGCGGCACTGGCCCACAATCATGTTATTGAATATACCATTTAATGGTTTATGGTTTTTAGCAACAACCTATTATCAAAGCACATAAACATGTACACAAAGCAGGATGTATAAATCTAGACAAGATCAAAGAAATGGCATAAAGATAACAAAGGTTGCAAAGAAATTTAGACATATTGATTACATTTTGGAGAGACATTAGATGGTAACTAAAGTTGAAAGATCAAGAAATAGAATATAAAATAACAATATTCTAACTTAAAATAATGGGAGTCCTTGGGTAGGATGGTTGAAGTTAGTATAAGTGCACTGTATTCTTTAAGTTATGGTAGTAGTTTAAGAAGTTATTAAAATGAGTGTGGTGATCACTGAAGAACTAAAAGCAAAAACTTAAAATTGGTTATCTCTTAGAAATGAGGAATGCCCCCTGCTTTCCTGTGTAAACTTTCACCATGTTCATATATTGCTTATGCCATCTGCAAAATTTATGTAACATATCCAAAGAAACTGGGCACAGTAACTCAGAATGACTTGCTCAATATAAATATCACCTGGATTAACACATCCGCATTTCTTCATAAATGCATCCCAATATTATAGTAGCTTTGTCAGCTCATCAAGTTTTAAGGATTTATTGTAAGTATCAACTACTACATTCAACAAGTCATTTCATAAGAACATGTATTAAACCACAACTAAGTGCAAAACTTTACTTGTCCAGATTTCTATAAAATAATGATAACTTTACATTCAATTTTCTGTTGGTTGATAAATAAACATCTTTGACTTTAATTACATTCCTTCACTGACCTGGAAGAGATAATTCCCAGGAGAAAGTAGAATTTTCCACTTTCAATACACATGATTTTGTGCAATGTGAGATGCCCCTTTTTGGCTAGTCCAAATTCAGCCTGGCGTACACAAGGTGAATAGGCTACACCCTACATTGTTCCATCCTGTGTGGGTGAAGGAGTCTGAGTTTTCTATTTTACTCCCATTTTTATTTCTTTCATACTCTTGCCAGCATCCTAACATTGGTTTTGATTCTTTTTTTCTCCTTAGAATTCGCCTTCATTATGGCTTTACTTCTTAAAATATGTTTTCTGTCTTATCCAAAAATGCTTCCTCTCCCAATAGCCATGGCTGGAACTACAGACTTCCAGCCTGCCTGCTCTCCCTTGCAACAGGAAGAACAGGCCCAAGTAATTGACCAGTATTATCTAGAAAAGAAAGCAGCTAGTCCCTCACAGCCCTTGGAAGAGCTACTGGCTGCTGTGCCTCCTCATATTCATTAAATAAATAGGTCCCTTGGACACTCCTGGGAAGCTACTAAGAATTATTCCATTTTACAACAGCAGACCACGACTCCTTCTGAAGTACAGAGCCAGAGTAATATGCAAAATTTTAAATAAGGTTCTAAAATACTTTGATCATCTATTCCCACTATTTTTGCCAAGTGTTTCATATACCTTAGGATTATTTTTAAATATTTCAATCTTTCTCATTGAATATTCCCAAATTACTTAATTTTCTTGTATAAATCTGTTACTTTACAATTGTCTCATTATTTCTGTTACTATCCTTGACCCCAACTTCTCACCAAGAGTTAGATAAATGGAAATATTGGAAGGGGTGGGGGAAAATTATGATTCTTTACCTTTCCCTTAAACTAGTAGTTCTTAAGGTACAGTCCCCAGTTGAGCAACAGAATCATCTGGAAGCTTGTTAGAAATGTAAAAGTCGGATCTCACCCCAGATCTACTAAACCAAGAGTTCTAGCAGCAGAACACACTTGTTCTGTTTGTATAAGCCTTCCAGTTGTTTCTGGTGCTCACTGGAGTCAGGAATCATTGTCTTAGGAAAATCACGCAAAGGTAAACTTGACCAAACTTCAGAGATTGTGCGGAATTATGTATAATAAGCATTTTGATCTGAAGAAATAATTCTAGTCCATTTAAATTAGCATAATATTATCTTCAGATAACTTCTATTTTCTACTTTAGTTTTGGGAGAAAATCTAAATGAAGAAGAAAGGGAAAGAGAGAAAGAGAATATTTGGACTTTTTAATAATTAAGTTTTGCTGTTGGACAACAAACTAGGAAGAACAGCAGACAGAAATCTTCTGAGAATGCTCTTGAATGAAATTGTTAGAGTTTCGAGATCAAGGACACTCCAGGAATACTTCCTTTGGAATTCACTGACACGGCTCTTCACCAGATGTGTTTGTTTGACTGGATATGGGGTTGTTAGTCCGGTGGAGTCATATTTCTCAAGGTTTTATGAAAAGAAGGCTTTAAAATAAATAAATCAACAGGACGCTAGTGCAGGTGGACTATGTTAGTCGTGTGCTAGTCCAGGACTGGGCAAGCAGTTTACTGGGGCCTTTGTAGTTTATATAGTCTCTGCCCTAGGACTGGAGCCTGCTGTTGCAGCAATGAAGTATCCATTAATAATTTGTAAATAAATGAGTGTGGCTATTTGCCAATAAAACTTGCTACACATATACAGGACAGGGAGCTAGTTTAACCTGGGGCTATAGTTTGTTACCCTTGGCTAGACCATAGATACATGGCTCCTCACATAAGCACAGGTACAGGTTAGCTAAATGGGTAGAAAGGAGTCACTGTGGGTGATGAAGGCATTCATGAAAATTAGTACCTTTGAAAATATCCCCCAGGGCTTCGCTAAACTCAACCACAGTAAACCAGCCCCAGCCTGTTTTGCAAAAGCATGAAACTGCTCTATTTTTCTTAACTTCACGCTTGCACTCCTCCACACAGATCCTATCACCTACAATGCCTGGGTTTCTTTTCCTGAAGTCATGTCCCTGGTAAAGAAGCCAATCCCAGGTGCTCTGCTTTGATTCCCTTTGGTGAAATTACACAAGGTTACCAAGCAGCATCCCTCTATGATTCTCAGAACTGTAAGTCACACTTTACTATCACGAAAGCCCATCTACTTGTTGACAATTTGCGAGTAAATCACAGAAAATGTTCTTCTGGAGGTTAGTTTGGGGAGGATTCAGACACTCTTTTCTCCTGCCGTGTTTTTTCATCTCTCTGTTCTTCACCTTCTATTCTCATGAATGTCTGCCCACTGAAACAAGGAAATCCTCTGTATCTGGTTCCCTAGTTAATCCCTAAACCACATTTGGTGATTCTTGCTGATTGTACCCTAGAAATTTCTTGAACAAAACTCCAGTCTTCCCAAATAAGTCTTTAAATGGCCATTTCTATAAAATTCCTCTATTTTTTCCAAGGAAGCCATTTTTCTACTTTGCCAAAGGGCTTCAGCTCATCCTTTTTCCTCCTAACCCCAAAATCTAAGCATTCATGATTCATCCAGCATCATGGGTTGTACCCATCTCCATTCATGCCTAATTCTCCTGGTTTTCTCAAGTGCACATAAATACTAAAATATCCTACACCAAGTAGAGTTAATTACTCCAATCCACCTAAACTGAGATTTTCTCTAAATCCACTTAATTGAAATAGAGAAAGGATTTCTCTTGCAGTAACATTCCTCCTTTTTTCTTTTACATTGATAAATCCTAACAATCCTTAGAGAACAAACAGGAAACAGGAATACCTCTTCTTGAAAACATATTTCACTTTTCTCTGTTCGGCAGCACACCTGCACCAGATGAGTAAAATTCCCCAAAACGGCTTGAAACTGTGTCTCTGATGCATACAGTTTCTGCTTCACAAGGTTGCTGAGGAACCTAAATAACAAAGAAACAAACAAACAAACAAACAAAAACCACTAGTACTCCCTAAGTTCTAGAAAGCAAGACTGCACAGCCGCCTTTTTTATCCTGAGCACCACACCACCCATGCCTTTTCACCATTCCCACTCTTAAGACTGAAGGCTGGCCGGTGCCACAGCTCAATAGGCTAATCATACGCCTGTGGCACCAGCACCCCGGGTTCTAGTCCCGGTTGGGGCACCGGATTCTGTCCCGGTTGCCCCTCTTCCAGGCCAGCTCTCTGCTGTGGCCAGGGAATGCAGTGGAGGATGGCCCAAGTGCTTGGGCCCTGCACCCACATGGGAAACCAGGAGAGGCACCTGGCTCCTGGCTTCGGATCAGCATGGTGCGCAGCCACAGCATGCCGGCCGTAGCGGCCATTGGAGGGTGAACCAACGGTAAAGGAAGACCTTTCCCTGTCTCTCTCTCTCACTGTCCATTCTGCCAGTAAAAAAAAAGAAAAAGAAAAAGAAAAACTGAAGGCTTTCACTATGGAAGTCAGTCTGGAGATTCCTCAGAAACCTGAATATAACCCTACCATACAGCCCAGCCATCCCACTCCTTGGAATTTACCCAAAGGAAATTAAATTGGCAAACACAAAAGCTGTCTGCACCTTAGTGTTTATTGCAGCTCAATTCACAATAGCTAAGACCTGAAATCAACCTAAATGCCCATCAACAGTAGACTGGTTAAAGAAATTATGGGACATGTACTCTATAGAATACTATGCAGCAGTCAAAAACAATGAAATCCGGTCATTTGCAACAAAATGGAGGAATCTGGAAAACATCATGCTGAGTGAATTAAGCCAGTCCCAAAGGGACAAATATCATATGTTCTCCCTGATTGGTGACAACTAACTGAGCACCAAAAAGGAAACCTGTTGAAGTGAAATGGACACTATGAGAAACGGTGACTTGATCAGCCCTTGCCCTGACTGCTGAACAACTTAATACTTTATCCCTTTTAATATTTTTTTTGTTCTACTTAATACTATTGGTTGAACTCTGTAATTAACACACAATTATTCTTAAGTGTTGAAACTTAACTGAAAAGTTATCCCTGTTAAATATAAGAGTGGGAATAAGAGAGGGAAGAGATGTACAATATGGGACATGCTCAAGCTGACTTGCCCCAAATGGTGGAGTTAGAAATGTGCTAGGGGATTCCAATACAATCCCATCAAGGTGGCATGTACCAATGCCATCTCACTAGTCCATGTGATCAATTTCTGTTCACAATTGATCATGATGATAGGACTAAAAGTCAAAGGCATCACATAAACAAGACTAGTGTCTGAAAATAATAACTGATAGAATAAAAAAGGGAGAGAACGATCCAACATGGGAAGCGGGATACACAGCAGACTCATAGAATGGCAGATCTGGCCTCAGAATCAGCCCTTAAGGCATTCGGATATGGCTGAAGAGCCCATGAGAGCATTTCAGGCATGGAAAGCCAAGACACTCTGGCAAAAAAAAAAAAAAAAAAAATTTAAGTGACCTAAATGAAAGATCTCTGTGAGTGAGATCCCAGTGGAAAGAACAAGTCATCAAAGGAGGAGGTACCTTTCTCTGAAGGGAGGAGAGAACTTCCACTTTGACTATGACCCTGTCAGAATAAGATCGAAGTCGGTGAACTCAGAAGGCCTCCATAGCCTTGGCAACTCATGACAAGAGCCTAGGGTGATTACTGATGCCATAAACAAGAGTGTCAATTTGTTAAGTCAACAACAGGAGTCACTGTGTACTTACTTCTCATGTGGGATCTGTCCTTAATGTGTTGTCCAATGTGAACTAATGCTATAACTAGTACTCAAACAGTATTTTTCACTTTGTGTTTCTGTGTGGGTGCAAACTGTTGAAAGCTTTACTTAATATATGCTAAATTGATCTTCTGTATATAAAGATAATTGAAAATGAATCTTGATGTGAATGGAAGGGGAGAGGGAGTGGGAGAGGGGAGGGTTGTGGGTGGGGGGGAAGTTATGGGGAGGAAAAAGCCATCGTAATCCATATTCTGTACTTTGGAAATTTATATTCATTAAATAAAAGTTAGAAAAAGACTGAAGACTTTGAAAATAGCTTGATGTCTTCATGGTGTTCACAATGTCCATCCCTATCTTCAAGTGCCCTGTTGTCACCCACTGGAGATGATACAGAAGAAAAGTGCCCAGTGGGAGAGGGGTGATACACCGTGTTCAATTGCACTTTGCCCTCAGGACACTTGACATGGACAGTTGGAACAAAGCAGGATGGGTAACTGAGTCACTTGACCCCAGAACTGAGATGCCACCCATCCTCTGTTGCCCCACTGCCACCAACAGCAATGTCTTCAAGGCAAATGTGATACCAGTGAAGGCCCTGGGCAGTGGCCAACACAGTCACCACAGGGAAGGCTCTGCTTTTTCTGGCTCCCAGGATGGTCCCACAGGCCCTACAATTACAGATGAAGCAGATGGTCATAGTTTACCTACCCAGTGGAAACAATAAAAGGACCTCCAGCTGAAGGTGGTGACCCACACCTTCACATCCCCTATTAGAACCATGAGGACAAAGCAGAGTCACATAGCTACAAATAATGGGGAAGCATAGCCCATGATTTCTTTTCCAGAAACTACCATTGTGATGGGGCTAATTTGAGAAGCATGTGAAGCTGTTAACCTCTGAGGGCCAGCGAGACAAAGCCAAAGGAAGCTGGATAATTTGGGGGCCAACATTGGAATGGAGAGCAGTTCCTGATGCTTGGGAGATAGCAGCATCCCATATGAGTACTGACTGGAGTTCCCACTGTCACACTTGTGATCCAGCTTCCTGCTAATGTGTCTGGAAGAGCAGCAGAAGATGGCTCAAACTTTTGGGATACTACTACCCACACGGGAGACCTGGATGGAGCTCCTGGCTCCTGGCTTTGGCCTGGCCCAGCACTAGTCATTGTGGCCATTCGATGAGTGAACCAGAGGATGGAAGAGTCTCTCTCTCTCTCTCTCTCTCTGTCTCTCCTCTCTCTCTCTATCTCTTTCTATCTTTCTCTCCTTCCCTCCCTCCCCCCTTCTATCTCCCCTCCCTCCCCCTTTCTCTCTCTGTCTTACCCCTCCATCTCTCTCTCTGTAATTCTTTCAAAAAATAAATAAATCTTATTTTTAAAAAGAAGCTGGGTGATTTTAACTAAGTCTATGGTTACCCCCGATTCCAAGTCCTAGAAATTGAGGGAAAATTAGATAGAGGACAAAGATTTCTATACAAAAATATTCATTGTGACAATTCATAATAGAAACTAAAGACAATCTTCATGCCTAACAATAAAGAATAGCTAAATTCATATAATAGAAGAGTGCATAGTCATTAAAATTCTATTTTGAGGAATAATTAGTGGCAAATATATGAATTCTAATTTGTTAAAAAGCTATATTAAGAAATAATGTCAACAGTCAATGTCTTTTACGTGTATTAATATTTACTGTATTTCAGGCAATGTGTAAGAATTTCATGTCTGTTATCTCATGCTATGATTTCTATATTCATTTTAAAAGGCTCTATCTCATCTCCATTCCATCTCCGTTCCATACATACTGCATCTGTAATGGTGGTTTCTAACTCCTTAGGAATAATATGAGGGGACTTGAAAAATGAAAAATGTAATCAAAAGATAAGTTTATTTTGGTGTAAAACTTTTTGAAATCTGTGCATAGTTTTTTCATAATACAGATTTTCCATGACCTTGCTGAAGAACCTTAGGACATACATCACCAACTGGTGGTGAGAGCCTCCCCCTGCCCCAGAAGACATGAGGATCAAGAACCACATGCAGGGGCCAGTGCTGTGGCTCACTTGGTTAATGCCCTGCCTGTGGTACCGGCATCCCATATGGGCACCGGGTTCTAGTCCCAGTTGCTCCTCTTCCAGTCCAGCTCTCTGCTGTGGCCTGGGAAGGCAGTGGAAATGGCCCAAGTCCTTGGGTCCCTGCACCCCCATGGGAGACCAGGGAGAAGCACCTGGCTCCTGGCTTCAGATCAGCATGGCTCCAGCTGTGGCAGCCATTTTGGGGGTGAACCAATGGAAGGAAGACCTTTCTCTCTGTCTCTCTCTCTCTCTCTCTCACTGTCTAACTCTATCTGTCAAATAAAAAAAAGAATCACATGTGAGGACTCATCCAGCAGACAAGAAGCACACCCCAAATTTCAACTCAGTGAAAAAGACTCACTCAGTGGAGGACAAGAGTAATTCTGTGGTTCCCCAGTGAAACCTCCATAAGACTCATTTCTGAGTTCTGTGTGGATTGGGTAACTTCTAAGTTCTGCAAATCATAAAAACACCAGCAGCTCTGCCATGGCATCCTCTCAAAGCGCATAATTCAGGAGAAATGGAGGGGTATGACCTTCTTTTCATGACAAAACATAAACCAGCTTTGCCTTTTCAAAGTGTCCAGTTTGTGGCAGCTCATGACAAGAGCCTCGGATGATCACTGATGTCTTATAAATAAGAGTGTCAATTATTAAATCAGCAATAGGAGTCACTGTGCACTTACTCCCCATATAAGATATCTGCCCTTAATGTGTTGTACCAAGCAAATTAACGGTAAAGCTAGTCTTCAAACAGTACTTTATACTTTGTGTGTCATGGGTGCAATCTGTTGAAATCTTTACTTAGTATATACTAAGTTGATCTGCATATAAAGAGAATTAAAAATGAATCTTAATGAAGAATGGGATGGGAGAGGGAGTAGGAGATGGGATGGTTGTGGATGGGAGGGAGGTTATGGGGGGAAAATTGCTATAACCCAAAAGTTGTACTTTTGAAATTTATATTTATTAAATAAAAGTTAAATAAATAAAAGTATCCAATCTGCAGATGAGCAGGAGACAGAGTACCTGGAGGGCACATGTCTCCTCAGTGGGGCAGGAATGGTGCCACGGATAGCATATCTGGCCAACTCATTGGGAATGGGGGGTGAGAGGAGTTCCATAAAGTGCCTGCTTGAGAATTTTGTAGATAATTGATGGAACTGAGATTCCATGTAAACAGTAATAGAAAGAGACTACAAAACCTGCACTATTAATCTCTTAGAACCAAAGACTGATGGAGCCATAGCAATTGTGGTGTTTGCACTGGTATACCTACATATTTGTATACTGCATATGTATTTATACTGGATATCTGCATTGTTGGAATTAAATGATTATAATTTTCCTCTTTACATTCTCCTGTATTTTAGAGTATAGTAAGATCAATATTTAAAAAGAACTAGAAATTATAGGCATTATTTTTTCTAACTACTCTCTATATATTCAATTTTCATCCTAGATTAGACCTTAATGATCACTATGGAAAGAAAACATTGCTCGTGTTTGTGCATCTATACCATTCAAGTCTGTGTGATTAGGATATATGCGTATAATCAAATCAGTTTATACCACCTTTGAATAATACACCTAATTATCAGTTTTTAGCAGATTAATTATTCAAGATCATAAATTCGGACTATTTCTCATTTGAATTTCATGGATTTGCCTCAGAACATATTTTCCCACAGAAACATTGCTTGTGGTGTTGAATTTATGAGCCAACCTATAAAAGCATAAGAGCTTAAGTCCCAGATCACAGAAATTTTCTATCATGGGTACCTCAGAGAAAATCAAATCATAGATCTTTCAGACCTACACAATGGGATTATCCTGTTTCCATGCTTCTATTTCAAGCTTCTGTGGTCTGTTATAGATGATTAAGTATTGCTAAGGGACCAAAGCTGGTTCAAGAAAAGGACAGAGTTTTCTGCTAGCTCATTCAAAATCTGAAGTTCTCTTTTCTCCTAATATAAGTTGAATATTCTACATCTGAAAAAGGAAATGTAACAAGAGATACCACAGAAATAAAAATCACCAGGAATTACTACAAAGAGCTATATGCCAACATGTTGGAAAATCTAGAAGAAATGGGTAGATTCCTAGAGACATCATCTACCAAAATTGATTAATGAAGACATAGAAAACATAAACAGATCAATAACCAAAACAGAGATTGAATCACTAATGACCTTCCCAAAAAGAAAAGCTCAGGAATGGATGAATTCACTGCTGAATTCTACCAGACATTTAAAGAACTAATTCCAATTCTTCTCGGGCTATTAAAAACAATTTAAAGGAGGGAATCCTCCTAAGGTCTTTCTATGAAGCCAGTATCACCCTAGTTCCTGAACCAAAAAAAAGAAACAACAGAGAAAGAGAACTGTAGACCAATATCCCTGATAAACATAGATGCAAAAATCTTCAACAAAGTATTAGCTAATTGAATCCAACAACATATCAGAAAGATCATTCACAGTGACCAAGAGGCATTTATCCCGGTATACAGGGATGGTTCAACATTTGCAAATCAATCAATGTGATACATCACAAACAAACTGAGGAACAAAAACCATATAATTATCTCAATAGATGCAGAGAAAGCATTTGATAAAATACTACATCCTTTCATGATGAAAACCATAAGCAGATTAAGTATGGAAGAAACATTCCTCAACACAATCAAGGAAATTTATTGCATCCTTGAATTGGGAAAAGCTGGAAGCATTCCCCTAAGATCCAGAACCAGATAAGGATGCCCACTTTCACCATTGCTATATAGTCCTGGAAATTTTAGCCAGAGCCATCATGCAAGACAAAGAAATCAAAGGGATACAAATTGGAAAGGAGAAAATCAAACTATCCCTATTTGCAGATGACAAGATTTTATATATAAGGGATCTGAAAGACTCCACTAAGAGACTATTGGAACTCTTAGAAGAGTTTGGTAAAGTGGCAGTATATAAAACCAACACAGAAAAATCAGTAACCTTTGTATATACAGACAATGCCATGGCTGAGAAAAAACTTTTAAGATCAATCCCATTCACAATAGCTACAAAAATTAAATACCTTGGATAAGTTTAACCAAGAATGTCAAAGATCTATGATGAAGATTATAAAACATTAAAGAAAGAAATAGAAGAAGACATTAAAAATGGAAAAATCTTCCGTGTTCATGGATTGTAAGAATCAATATCATCAAAATGTCCATACTATCTAAAGCAATTTACAGATTCAATACAGTCCCCATCAAAATACCAAGGACGGTCTTCCCAGATCTAGAGAAAATGATGCTAACATTCATATGGAAACACAAGAGATTCTGATTAACAAAAACAATCTTACACAACAAAAACAAAGCTAGAGGTATCACAATGCCAGATTTCAGAGCATACTGCGGTTAAATAATCAAAACAGCCTGATACTGGCACAAAAACAGACATGTAGACCTGTAGAACAGAATAGAAACTCCAGGAATCAATCAATCCTCACTTCTGTCTTCTTTCTCCTGCAGTTAGTTTCCCACGTTGGTTATTTAAAAACAAAGAAAATCCCCTACTGTTTGGGGACAGGTAAGAAAAAAGAGTCTTCCTTGATTAGAAACCAAAGGTCTGGGAATGAAATTCAGGGCAGGAGATATCATGGTGTCCTGTTACCTATCCTGATCACGACAAATAAAAAGGTAGTTAGTTCACAACAGGGGACTCTGCCATTTGTAAGCAAGACCACTCCCTACCCCCACCACACTACCAACCACGTGGTACACATGATCTGTTTGCTGTGCTCTGTCCCTCCAGCTTCCTCCTGCCTCCTCCACTCTGGTATCTCTACTTACCAACCTCATTGCCTTTATTTTAAAACATTTTCCATAGTATTTATACTCTTTTAGGTTTTTTACTTTTTAATTTACCTTTTTGTCATCTTAAATACTATTATTTTAGCTTTCTTTACTTGAGAGGCAGAGAGAGAACACCTTCCTGTCCACTAGTTCACTCTCCACATGACTGCAATAGCATAAGCTGGGCCAGAGCTAAGCCAGGGCTGACACCAAGAACCAGGAACACAATCCAGGTTTCCCAAGAAGGAGCAGGAATCCAGCCACTTGAGGCATCACCACTGCCTCCCAGGATCTGTATGCAAGAGAAGCTAGAGTCAGGAGCCAGAGCTAGGGATTTAACCCAGGTACCCTAATGTAGAATGCAAGTAATTGGCTAAAAGCCCACTCTATTACATCCTGTTTTTGGTATTCAGTACTATCAACATGTTTTCACTTTTTCATTTCTATGCTGCCAATCTTTTATTTGTATTAAATTCATCCATAATTCCATTTAAAGGCCATTTTATGCTTTAAATGTTGCTTTGTATATTTTCCATACTATTTTATATGCTGTTTTAAATTTTAACATTTCAACTACATAATTTTTATTCTATTTTAAATTATTTTACTTTAAACTTCTCTATGTCTTTTGTTTGCTCTATCTTACTCTTAATTATCTTACTGATGTTTTCCTTTCCCCTCCAGGAGCTACTTTACTTGCTTGTTTGTTTTGTATTTTGTGGACTGAGGAGTGTTGTCCAGCCAGAATTATGCAGGCATAAGTAGAGATACCTTACCGCTATCACGGAAAGCTGCAAGTTTTTTCAAGACTGGCCTTTCCCAGTTTCCCAATATGGGTCTTTCTAGGAATATCCAGAAATCCTAATAGTAACTATCTCTGTAGTACTGTTTTCTCCATACAAGAGTACATGATGAATTTGCTGGAACAGGGATGCTGTTTCTGAATATTTCACATTTCTGTGTCTAACATTTACATAAAGAGCACCATATTTTAAAAATTGTGGAGGCTACTATTGTAACTCTTTGATTTAGGGCACAGCAGCAGCCATATTTTGGTAATTAATCACATGCACTTTGAGCCAGATAGTTTGGGCTCAAACTCCAGCTCAACAACCTCTGTACCCATTGCATGATCTCACAGCAGATTCTTGGGCAAGCTCAGCCTATTTCCTCATTATTAAAATGAAGCAGTACCTGCTATGGTTTGAGCAGAAGTTGGTTCCCCATGACTCATGTAGACATTTGAATCCCAAAGTTTTATGTTGTGCTAATGGTTAATGTTGATTTAGATGTGGAAACTGTGAATTGATTTGGGAGTTTGGCATTGGGTTCTTGCCCTTAGGAGTAGTTCCTGCAACAGGGTTGCTTATATGAGCCCACTGTGCTTCCTGTCTCTGCTTCCTGACTTGCGATGTGATTTTCCCTCTGCCATACTCCAGCCATATCACTAATGGGGCCACTCAAATTGGACTGTGAAACTCCAAAGCCACAGGCTATTAAAAAAACCTTCATTCTCCCTAAGTAATTCCTCTCAGGTGTAAATCTGACTAAAACTTCATCTATCTCATAAATATTCTTAAAGATTTATTTTGTTTATTTGAAGCGGAGTTACAGAGAGAGGCAGAGAGAGAGACAGAGAGAGATCTTCCATCTGCTGGTTCACTCCCGAAATGGCTATAATGGCCAGAGCTGAGTCTATCCAAAGCCAGGAGCCAGGAGCTTCTTCTGGATCTCCCATGTAAGTGCAGTGCCCCAAGGACTTGGGCCTTCTGCTGCTGCTTTCCCAGGCATTTTAGCAAGGAGCTGAATTGGAAGTGGAGCATCCAGAACTCTAGCCAGTACCCATATGGGATGCCGGTGCTGCAGACCGGGGTTTTAACCCACTGCACCACAGCACTGGAACTCTTATCTCATAAATTTGTAATGAGGTTTTCATAAATTTTCAAATGTAGGTTGGTGCCTATCCAGTCTGGGAAACTTCCTAAGAGGAAGCAAAGTACGTACTCAGGAATTGAGATGGACTTTTACCTTCTTATATCTTATTAGACTTGAGCTAAAGAAAGAATAAGAGTTATGATAGTCTTTGGGTACTTAGTGAAGTGGAAAGTTTTAAAGCTATATTTGTGGTCAGCTTTATCACACAGAAAATACCTGGCCATGACCCCTGATTTTTGATGACTTCAGACCCAGCTAACTGCCTCTCTTTCCATTATTATCTTGCCATTCATCATTTTTCTGTAATTTCAGCAACTGCATTAATGATCCATATGTGACATATTGACTGCAAAACTGAATTCAGTTGTCTACATTACCTTGCATCCATGTTCTTTATGATGCAACTTTTCTACTCCTCCTATAAAGAAATGAAGTCTATTTCCACATGAGCTAGCCATGCCGCAGAACTGTCATTGCACAGTTCCAAACCTTGGCCTCTGGTGGCCTCTACCCTTTCTCTCTCTTCCAGCTACCATTTGAAGAAATTGAGTTGGAAACCAGACAACAGGGCACCACGTGCAAGAGAAAGAAACAGTTCAAGCTGAGGTCAGTCAAGGCCAACAGCCCACAATTGGCTTAGCAGTCTAGTGCAGTCATGTAAGCAAACTCAGCTGCAGACTGGCCCAGGTCAGTACATTCACCCAGTCAACACAGAGAACTTGAGCAATAATCATTGATGTGCTGAGCCACTACATTTTATCAAAAACTAATTGTATAACATATGAGGAAAGGGTAAGGGGAAACAATGGACAATGAGCCACAGTAGCCAGAAGGAAATAGGGTGGACAACATAGAGGAATGATAAGATAGTTTAATAGATGTGAAAGCAAGAGCTGAAATTTTGCTGACTTCATCCAGAAAACTTTTTTTTTATACAGAACGTGTCATGGAAAATGTTGCTCAAATTTAAAGAAATTGTATCCCACTAGCAACATTTAAGATCAATATGTATTTAAGATCAATGTATTATTAACAGCAACCAAATCAGAATAGCATTTTGTAAAGTAATAATTTATATTCATAAATTTTCTAATTTGTAAATGTTTCCATATACCACATATATGTCATCTATAAGGGGCCTTTAAAAAGTTCATGGGAAATGCATATCATTTAATTCCATTTTTCAAGAACTTTTTGAAGCAAATTCATATAAGCATGTACACACCATGACTTTATATAATTTTGAAAAGAATTGTACATCATTCATCTCACCTTCCCCTGGACAGGCACTTGCAGACTAAGAGTATAATAACCCTACCTCATTGTTTATTGTCAACAAATAGGAATCTTTCCTTACTCTGAAACACAAAATATCTGTGAAGTATTTCTCACTGTAGCTTTAGTGGCAGAAATTTGGTTGGAAGTGATAAGGAAAATGATTTAGAGCTTTAAAAATGCACTTTTAATAATTAAACATATTCGAAGATGAAATAGGCTACTTTAAGCAAATGATCTGTCCATCACTGGAAGTATTCATAGAGGAACTTCACAGTATGTTTTAGAAGAATTTCTTGAATTTGAAAAAGGAAGTATTGATTAATACTTAAAATTCCCTTTTTTTCAGAATGCTTTGATTTTATATCCTCACTGAAGTATGTGACATTTAAATGTTTATCTCCTATATTTTGAGCTTCTTGTGACACCCTGGTTTGCTATACCCTGAGAAGTTGCTGCAACACCTTATATGGTGCAAGGAAGTTCATTATGGGGTGGTAGGAGATATACAGAGGAAATCAAGTATTGAAGGAGTTGAAATCAGAGGCATTATATTATTACCAGCTGGCACCCTTCAGTAATCACCCCCAAATCATCCTTCCAGGTAGATTAAAAAGCACCCCTAATAACAGTAGTAGAAGTTATCAGTTACATACTACGAGGTGACACGTGTCATCCTCAAGGAACACTGCAAAGCACTTTCCCAACACATGAGGGCTTGTCAAAAAGTTAATGAAAAATGCATATATAAGGCCAACACTGTGGCACAGTGGGTTAAGCCGGAGTCTGCTGTACAGGCAACCCATATAGACACTGGTTAGAGTCCTGGCTACTCTACTTCCAATCTAGCTCCCTGCTATTCCTGGGAAAGCAGCAGCAGATGACCCAAATCCTTGGGCCTCTGCACCTGGATGAAGCCCCTGGCTCCTGACTTCTGCCTGGCCCAGCTCTGGCCGTTGCAGCCATTCGGGGAGTGAATCAGTAGATGGAAGAACTCTCTCTGTCTATCTTTGTCTCTCTGTAACTCTGCTTTTCAAATAAATAAATAAATAAATCTTTTTAAAAAATGCATATTATGAAAGTCAATGAATGGATTCCAAAAATATTTCTTGCCAAAGCAAACATCTTTTAACTCTACATTTCATGATGTTTTGAAGTATCCTTGTTTAGCTCCTGCAGAATATTAGTAGGTTCTGTTGTCCAAGGATTTCTGGGTTAGAACAAGCTAACCAGATAGTCAAGATTTCACTGACTTTTATTTTTAATAGCAAGTATCAATTTTCAAGGGAAAAAGGGTAAAAAAATTCCCAACTTACTTGACCAAAGAAACCTTTTTACATAAATTACCTTTTAAAGTTTACATTTTAATAAAATTATGTTAACGTATTTCTGTCAATATTTTGTTTTATTTTTATTTTTTTATTTTTGGACAGGCAGAGTGGACAGTGAGAGAGAGAGAGACAGAGAGAAATGTCTTCCTTTTCCTTTGCTTCACCCCCCAATTGCTGCTGTGGCTGGCTCTCTGCAGCTCGCGCACCATGCTGATCCGAAGCCAGGATCCAGGTGCTTCTCCTGGTCTCCCACGCAGATGAAGGGCCCAAGGACTTCAGCCATGCTCCACCGCACTCCCAGGCCGCAGCAGAGAGCTGGACTGGAAGAGGAGCAACCGGACAGAATCCAGCCCCCGACTGGGACTAGAACCCCATCTACCGGTTCCGCAGGTGGAGGATTAGCTTATTGAGTTTGTCAATATTTTCTAATCAATATGCTTCAATCCCATTAACTAATTGTATACAGGTAATAAGTATGATAGCCATAATTGCAAATCTGAAGAATATTCTTAATTCCACTTGAATTCCAACATAACATTTAGCTGTTCTTCTTGTTAAACAATCATTATATATGCATCCAATTTAAATGCTTTTGTACTCACTTCCTTGTTGGTGAACAAAGTTAACATTCTTACTTTTGCTTTTCAATGTGGAGTTCCTCCTCCTGAGCCCCACACAAGTCCTCTTTAAGTCTGATGATCTGGTGACAAGATAAAGATGGAGCAACATAAGTTCTGTCAATTTGCAGATCATCAAAGCATGGCTTTCTGAAGGCATATGAGTCATCACAGCAGTGACCCACTGCAGCGTTGATAGGCTCAGCCGCATGTCGTCTGCACAATGCTCCAAGAATTAGCTTTGCCTTTCCCAGAAGAAAATTTAAAAAGAGACATAAGATCAATGGTCATTAATTTTTTTCTTAAATAAACTAACATTATATTTAAGTATTCTAAAGTTTCTTCTAGTTCCACCTGAATTTCACTACTTGGGGAAACACAAAACTATGGGGTACAGCCTGGTTCCCAGCCTCTCCTGCTTCTTCCTATCATATTCAAGATGAGCTCATTTGGGCTTCATCCTTAGGTTCCTGTCCAGTCCAATTTATAGACCAGTGTGGATTTAAGGCAAGAGCTTCCTATGCTCCACCAAATAAAGCCTCAAGTCAACACTATCGCTAACTTGACTCTGATGTAAAACTGATGATGATTGAAGTTCTTAAGAAGCTCAAATCCAATTTTGTTTCTACTTTTACACCTAGACATTTGCAAACAACCACAGAACTTAGAACATGATAGATACTATATGAATATTTGTATAATTAATAATAAAATTATTAATGGAAAAAATCTTTAGATTCTATTTCAATTATTTCCTTCTTCTTCCCCTTTTGAAATTGTCACCTTGCATTGCTCACAACTTAGTGCTCAAGACACTAGTAGTTATCCTAATGCTATCTGCAAACCTGCCTCTATGCCCCCATTTTCATAAGGACAACCCAATTTCTCTATCACTTATTTGGCTGAGGGTGAAGTAACTGAAACCAGCTCTAACAACATTTAATGTTTGGTTTTAGAAGTAATGAAAAAGATCACCCAAAAACAAAGTTTTAAGGATACACAAGTTTAATCAAAACAGTACCCCCCCCCAAAAGGCATGACTAGATAATAAAAATTAATAAAAAGGAAGGCAGGGCTAGATACTTTTTAAATATGAGACCCAAGCAATTAGTTTCATCAAAATAAAGAACAAGTAGATCATTCATATCTTGGATATGATCTACTAAAAACATTCAGCAGAGAAAGCTGTCACCATATAAGAATCCAATAATGTTAAAATCATGCTCCTGGAGAGGAATCTGGATACTGGATCTCAGAGACTTGAGTATCTTGGTTCCTGGAGTGTTATTCTCCATTATGAGGAAAGAATAATATATTGTGTTTTCACTATAACCTGAAGATCAAACCCTCAAGATCAAACCTGATCTGCTTTTGACCCCATTTGCACTAATATTCACATCCTAATTCAGTCTCCCAAATATTTTGATTCAGGAAAAAAACATACAGACCTAATTATTATACCCAATTATCCTTCCTATTGGAAAGATATTGGTCATTGTAAATGAACAGATTTGTGAATTTAGTATCTGTAAATTTGATTAGGATGAGTTAGTCTAAAATCAACATTACCTTTGGAGTTGCTGGCAAAATCACTTTTGTTGACTTTAAAATCTAAATAGATCCTGGGATATGATCCAGAGAAAGACCTTGGGAATCTGACACCCACAATGTTAGAAGGGAAAACCTTACCAGCTGCTGATCAAAGACAATTGACGTGAGCTGACAAGAAAGAATTTCTCCTGAAGACAGAAATATCGGGCTTTGTTGACTATTACTAGATGTGTTCACAGAAGGGACTTCGATGGCTGAGGATTAAAGATTAGAACTTTCAAGACTAGGCAAATCAAACCTCAGATGTGCTTACCGAATCCTCAACGCAGAGGAACTGCTGCACGCCGCTCAGCAGGCAGCATCTGGTGGCAGCAGCCGCCATCTTCTTGGTGAACAGAACCACCTCTTGAGCAGACAGCTGTGGCGCTTTCTTGGTGTAAAGGACTATGAGCCTGAAAAGGTTGCTTCCTCTTACCATGGGCAACAGCTACCCACTTAAACATGGATTCTACAGTTTTTTCCAGGACCTGACAGTGTCTATGATTTAAGATGTGTAGTGAACAGTTCAGAATGCTTTCAGGACATATGACAATTAAAGATACAAGGCTTAACTCTTCCTTTTGAATATGATGATAAGGATCACCTTCCTTTCTCCTTCCTCAGTGTATTTTCTTTAGAAAACTTTGAATTGTAAACACTTCGTCCTGTCTGAAATGTATACAAGTTTTTTGGAAATTATATATATCTCCTGTCAGCTTCATGACCCAGAAATGTCTTCTTTAAGGACCAAAGAGCCATCTTTTTTTTTTTTTTTTTTTTTTTTTTTTTTTTTTTTTTTTTTTTTGACAGGCAGAGTGGACAGTGAGAGAGAGAGAGAGAGAGAGAGGTCTTCCTTTTGCTATTGGTTCACCCTCCAATGGCCGCCACGGCTGGCGCACTGCACTGATCTGATGGCAGGAGCCAGGTGCTTCTCCTGCTCTCCCATGGGGTGCAGGGCCCAAGCACTTGGGCCATCCTCCAGTGCACTCCCTGGCCACAGCAGAGAGCTAGCCTGGAAGAGGGGCAACCGGGACAGAATCCGGCGCCCTGACCGGGACTAGAACCGGCTCACTAGGCTAATCCTCCGCCTTGCGGCACCGGCACACCGGGAGCCATCTTTTAAGAATGCAAACAAAGGAGATAGCTATCTCCCAGGTTTTAAGGAGGGCAGCTCCCACTCTAGTTGGTGCTTTGCTCCAAGCTGCAAAACTACCTCCTCTCATGAAGATATATTAAGCTCCCCATGCTCCCTGACAAAGCCACTTAGCTAACACAGATGGTGACCCCAATTACTGAGTAAAGTTAGGATGAACTTAATGTGACAAATAGTACTGTCAAGCCCTCCCAATGGGGATTGGTTTTGTTTACACTGAAAACATAGATGTAATGAGTTGTATTTGCTGGACTGTGTAGGGGGCTGAGGTCTCTGCCTGTCTTCAGTCTCCTGTTGTATGGCTTGTGGGGTGTAAACTAGTTCATCTCTCTACTATTCTTGTAGAGATGTTTTCTGGGTTGGGATAATAATATTTCCCCAACAATGCACCATGAATTGCATTGAGTCTGATCCCAGGACATTCAGGCAAGTGGCCCAGAGGGAAATAACATCTGAGCTGGGATCTAACAATGATTCCAAAAACCCACATTAAAGTAGGAAAGGAGCATTTGGGAAGTAATTGAATGTGACTGAGAGAGATAAGAAAGAAAGTTTTGTAACAAAATCAAATTTTCATTGTTCAAAACATGATGATGTTTCCTCCATAAAGAAAGTTATTGGCGGGGGAGAGAAGGGGCTGACACTGTGGCGTAGCTGGTTGAGCCTCCGCCTGCAGTGCCGGCTTCCCATATGGGTGCTGGTTCAAGTCCTGTCTGCTCCACTTCCAATCCAGCTCTCTGCTATGGCCTGGGAAAGTAGCAGGAGATGGCCCAAGTCCTTGGGCCCGTGCATTCACATGGGAGACCTGGAAGAAGCTCCTGGCTCCTGGCTCCTGGCTTTGGATTGGCCCAGCTCCGGCCATTGTGGCCAATTGGGGAGTGAACCAGCATACAGAAGACTTCTCTCTCTCTCTCTGCCTCTCCTTCTCTCTCTGTGTAACTCTGACTTTCAAATAAATAAATAAATCTTAAAAAAAAAAAAAGAAAGTAAGTATTAGAGGTGGACAAGAGGCAAAGTGAGGGGAAAAAGCAATCTGAACAATTTGAAGGCTGTTCCAGCAACCCAGGTAAGAGCCTGAACTAGAAGGATGGTAGGAAGCCATAGATAGGGAGAGAGACCTTCAAGGGAATGACTAAAGAATCAAGCATTGAAGATTACCAAAAATTGGAATCAAGTACGGAACTAATAATAGAAATGGAGTTGGGGAAAGAGTTTGCTTTCTACAACACCCAAGGGAACAGGCAACTTAGTCAAATGGTCCACATAGTATAATCCATGGTCCATCAGAATCAACATTTATAGGAATTTATTAGAAATGCAAATTCTCAGGCTTCATCCCAGAGTTATAGGATCAGAAACCCTCCAGGTGGGAATGTGTGTTTGAACAATTATTCCAGATAATTGGGATGTAATATCAGGTTTGAGAACCACAAGTTCTCAAATAAACCTTATTCTGGTAATTACCAATGGAATTCGCATATAAAAAAGTGATAAGCCAAAAATTCTCTGTAAATAAGCTATAATACCTTTTCTGGATCTATTATTTTGGACATTTAACTTAAAGTCAGTATTATGGGACTCTATATCAAACTGAAGTTTTCCTCAACGCTCTACTTCCAAATAGATTATTACAGTAAGATCTCAAAGATCACTAAAAATTACCCTTTGTTTTTTGACATCCTAATCCTCAAAATACAATGGTACTTACCAGGCTCTGCACACAAGGAGAGGTGTGTGTTCTCTCTGAAAAATGACTAAGGTATCTATCTCTACTCTTGGTGAAAATACTAAATTTGCGCTATAGATCTGACCTGGTACTGACAGAGAGATCCTGGCTTGGATCTCTGTCACAGCCTTGACTCAAAATCACGAAGTCCCAAACTCAGTGTTCAGATGTGAAGGTGAGGCCCCTGTGAGAAGGCAGCCGGGCAGTGCCCCAGCCATAGACATTGGCATCCCTAAACAAGCATCTGGGCAACTGGCTTGAAAAGCAATGTAGATGCACCCAAAGTTATGTACACATCTATCTAATCAAGACAAAGAGAGCTAGGTGATTTCTGAATTGACTCATTCTCTTAGCCTCTGAAGTTTTTAAGATAGGATATAAATACTTAGCTACTCTCAGAATCAGGATTTACCTAAATCTTTCTAAAGACACAAATCTGAACACCATTTTATAAACATACCTGTCGTGAAAGCTACTCTCTCCTAATTTCTTAAGTAAATCACAGTGATTTTTTACATGGTCTCTGCTTTCACGTACCACTTTTTGGAACATTTCGTTCTGAAAAAAAAAAAAAGAGAGAGAGAGAGAGAGATAATCAGTGTTTATCTACAGTTGCACCAATATATCTTGAGGTAAGATTGCAAAACCATCTTCTCTAATAGTTTAACATAACTATTTTCCTAAATCTAGGTTTATTTAATGAGTTTGAAAAATCACATTTTGCTCAAAGAGAAATTACCACGTACTTGGTGAAGAAGAAGTGGGACAGTAAGATTATATTACACTCCCCATGATATAAATTCATTTATGGGCTTAAATGGAATGTTTCATAAGCACAGGCAAGGCACTCATCTAGGCAGAAAGAACTTTAGTGATAGTTTATAGATCTAACTTTGACTGGCTAGCATGTATGTATATTGGACATTTTTGTCTTTTTTTTCTAATTTGAGAGGCAAAGAGACAGAGAGTAAAATAGATAGAGATAGAGAAATCTCACAGCCACTCGTTCACTCCCCTTCCTGCAACGGCCAGAAGTGAGCCAGGCTGAAGCTTGGGCCTGGGACCTCAAACCAGGTCTCTCATGTGGATGACAGAAATCCAATTACTTGAACCATTATCACTGCCTCCCACTGCCTTCATTAGCAAGGAACTGGAGTCAGGAGCCAGAGACGGACATCAAACCTAAGCATTCCAATATGGGACATGGGGTTATGACCTGGCATCTTAATTTTTAGGCTAAACATCCGTCCCAAGTTATTTTAATGATATATACACTTCACATAAATAGAACAGGCATGATATAAGTGCAGAAATAGAAATGCAGATTAAGAAGTCATGGCTTAATAAAAATACCACTGGCCATGAAAACAGGAACATATTTCACAATGTATAGTGAAGTGAATCAAGTGGAATTTTCAAATATAGGAAAAATATAGGAAAATTCAGAGTTCTTGAACTGTAAAAATAAGATTCCAGTAGGAAGATTCTAGTGAGTTTGCTTTGCTTTTTTCTAGGATCACTGGTTAACATCTTAACTAATCACACCTTGTCTCCCTTATCCTAATAAGCATTGTTTGTTCTCCTGAAAATGGTATCAGATTTGCAAAACAGCCTGGATTTTACATTTAACCCTGTCCTTGCTCTCTATGTAACAAACAAGTCACCTGAACCTTCTCAAATTTGATAATCTGATCTTAAAAAATGTACTTTATAATTCCAGCATTATCTTTCTTACCAGGCTGTGGTGAGGATCAGATAGGCCACAGTTGTAGGTGTGCTTTGTAAACTTTAAACATCCATGCTTTTGGAAGATGTTATCATCAAAATGATTTTCAGGCCTAAATAGTGAGGCTCTGAGAGTGTGCTCAACTACAAGAGACTAAATCATCCTTATTTATCCTTCTCTTTGGAAACAGAAAGATGTTACGTGTACCTGCGTGAGCCCATAAAGGAAAAGAGATGCTTTCACCCTCAATCTCTACTCTCCAACCCCCTCTCCAGGCCTCTAAGGGTACGGAAGTCATCGATTAGAATAACCAAAGCCAGAGCCGCCCTGGCTCAGGGTAACCCATGGATAACTTATCATTTGGAAAGAGGTTTGGTAGGCCATCAGATTTTTCATATCAAAGGCATGACAGGAGCTGCTAGCTGTGAATAGTAAGATGTGTCCCATGAAAGAAGGATCCTTTTTAGACTTCTTAGCGAAACAGTAGGTCTTCCCACACCCTAATAGGCTGTGAGGTTGTTTTCATGCTATCTGCTACTATATGCCAAGCAATCATCTACATTCACTTTAAAGAGGAAATTGCAGAGTTTTCATGAAACACAGAACCTACAAGGCAGTGACTCATTCGGAATATTATGTGCCTTTTGGTTCAGAAGGAAATCATATTTCTTTTCTATTGCTTAAAATCGGCATGAACATGCAACATCATCTTATAAAAGTGTGGTGCCACTAACAACACCAGGACTTTCCCTATATTTGTAGTTATTTATTATAAGAACTGTTAAAAAATGAATTTACCCCATAGCTATAACACTCCAGAGGGTTTTCTAATTTACAACAGTTTCCCAATAAATTTTCATATACTGTATTCACTCTTAAAATCACTGGAACTGCCAACTCTGGATGTCTTCTTGAATATTCGTAAAGAAACCTGTATCATATGAAACATATTAGAAGGTAAAGAGCAAAACTCGGAGACAGTGAGGTTTGTTTTGAAAATCAACAATAACTACAGACTTTTAACTAAAGCATCTAGAAACTTTGGGAAGCTACATCTCAAAATGTACTGCCTACATTTTGAGATAAGAAGATAAAAGCGAGAAAATCACATGATTTATACAAACTAACACAGTAGTGAATGGCAGATCGAAAACTTGAACTTAAAATATCCTGACTAACTGACCACTTCCGGCTTTGAGACTCTGCTTCCTTTTACTAGAAATTAATTTCAGGTGTTTGAGTAGACATACATTTTTTCTAATGAATCTTGAAAGTTTGTTGTCTAAATATTACAATTGTTTTCTAGGATGATACTAACCAGGTATAAAATTAACATCTAAGCTTTCAAATGTGATCAGTCCATTCGTAATCTATGCATTCTTCAATGTCATAAGAAAGAAAAATATGGACTGTAGAATATTTTCAAATCAATCATAGGACTACAGAAGGAACTCTTGAAGATATCTGATCTTACTGCCTCAGTTAACAGTTAGAACACAAAAACCTAGGGCAATCAAAAGACTTGACCCACATTCTACAGTATATTCACATCAAAACCAGGCCTGGAACTCAAGTCTCCCAATTCTAGACTCATGTGTTCATTTAGCACTCAAAAGACTCATTAAGATCTATACCTATTGATTTTTCAGCAGTAAATGTGAGTTTAAGAATTCATAATAAGTGAGTTCAGATAGTGCATTCACTTTTATCAACCAATATCCCATAAATTTGAGAAACATAGCTAAGATCATTCTACAAAGAATTTTGAGGAAAATTCAAGTTCTCATCTTTTGCTGGAATTATTTCAATCACACGACAATATTATCTCAATATTATATATTGAAATCAGTAACTTTTTTGCACAAATTAGTATATGAGGATTCTTCAAAATAGTCATAGAAAAGTGAAATTAAAAGTTTATTTTATTACAAAACATTTTGAAATCCATACACAGATTTTTTCATAACACCTATTTTCCATGAGCTATTTGAAGATCCTTCATACACTTCTGATGGCACACTAGGGCTGCCAACACCCCAATTTGTTAAGCGTTAAGTGCTACACCATAGGATTTATAGTAGATATTAAATTAATCAGAACAGAGGAACTGACCAGGTATATACCAAGCTGAAGCTCTTGCTCATCTCTAAGTCCCCAAGGACAAGGCTTACAAACACCATTGTGTTTAAAAATTCCTACACTAGTTGTCAATGTTTACAAATTAAGAGGTTTCTACTTATCTTCAAATGCAGGGACACAATCACCCAAAACCCCTATTCCATATTCCCATACAGCAACATGACTGACACTGAGCATTGGCTGCCAACATTGGAACGCACAGCCTCTCCTCCTGGCCACACTTCCTACCCAGCCACTCTGTTCCCTCACTGGCTGGCACCTGTCATTATTCAAGTGTGCAACCTCCCCCGAAAAGTTCATGAATACATATTCCACCACTACGACTTTACAGAAAGCGCTATTACTCTTGTAGAAAGTCCTCTTGCTTGTCAGTGAATTCTTTGCATACAAATTGGTCTTCTGTGAACCTGCTGAGTGGCAGGGGCAAAAGGTCAGGTTTGTCATCATTTTCTGAGATGATGATGCATTCCCCTCGGAATGGCACTGGCTGTTCACAGCACCGAGTGATCTTGCTGGATAGGATAGCCTGTTTAGAGCACGTATAGTCCATAAGCTGACTCTATAAAACAAGAAATGCAGCAGTTATTTTTGATGACTTCATTCTGATCTTTATTGTTATTAGCAGAAAATTGGAAGAAAAACTTGTCACTGTGTATTGCTTTATCCTTGGCAAGGTGAAAGACTGAAAAGGTTATTTTTAGTGACTCACTTTAAAAAGGGAAACTTCTCTACTTGACTTTTTTCACATGTCACAGACTCTTCTAACATCTTTTAAAGAACATAAGGGGAGAGCCACCATATTATTGTTGCCATGCTTAGCCAAACAAAATACAAATGATTTGTTTGTCTTTCCATTGTTGTTCTTATTTTGGGATCCTATTTTAGGAGGCATTTTTTTTCTCTGAGCCACATCACAATTGGTTTATTTACTATATACACCATAAATTACTATTTCACTTGTATATTTACTTACAAACACAAATAATTGGGAATGGATGTGTGCATATGTATAAGGCAGTCTCTACATTTAAAGAACTCAATTCTTAGAACTGTACCTGTGATATTCATTCTCTTTATATTAATAAAAATTCAAAAGCATTAAAAAAGGAACTCAAAATCCAGTCATTTGCAACAAAATGGAGGAATCTGGAACACATCATGCTGAGTGAAATAAGCCAGTCCCAAAGGGACAAATACCATATGTTCTCCCTGATCGGTGACGACTGACTGAACACCAAGAGGGAAACCTGTTGGAGTGAGGTGGACACTATGGGAAACGGTGGCTTGATCAGCATAGCCCTGACTGTTAATGAACAACTTAATACATTATCCCTCTTAGTAGTTTTTTTATCTGTTCTACTTAATATGACTGGTTTAGTTCTGTAATTGATGCACAGTTATTCTTAAGTGTTGAAAATTAACTGAAATGTGATCCCTGTTGAACATGGGAGTGGGAATGGGAGAGGGAAGAGATTTATAATTTGGGACATGCTCAGGCTGACTTGCCCCAAGTGGTGGAGTTGGAAGCATACCAGGGGATTCCAATTCAATCCCATCGAGGTGGCATGTACCAATGCCATCTCACTGTTCCAGGTGATCAGTTTCAGTTCACAGTTGGTCATGGTGGAGGGACTGGGAGTCAAAGGGAGCACATAGACAAGTCTAGTACCTGATAACGCTAACCAATGGAGTAAATAAAGGGGAGAGTGATCCAACATGGGAAGTGAGATACTCAGCAGACTCATAGAATGGCAGATGTCCTAAATAGCACTCTGGCCTCAGAATCAGCCCTAAAGGCATTCGGAGCTGGATGAAAAGCTCATGAGAGTATTTCAGGCATGGAAAGCCAAGACACTCTGGCAAAAGATCTCTGTGAGTGAGATCCCAGTGGAAAGAACAGGTCATCAAAGAAGGAGGTACCTTTCTCTGAAGGGAGGAGAGAACCTCCACTTTGACTATGACCTTGTCTAAACAAGATAAGAGTCGGAGAACTCAGAGGGCTTCCATAGCCTTGGAAACTCATGACTGGAGCATATGGAGATTACTGATGCCATAGACAGGAGTGTCAATTGGTAAAGTCAACAACAGGAGTCACTGTGCACTTACTCCTCGTGTAGGATCTCTATCCTTAATGTGCTGTACATTGAGATTTAATGCTATAATGAGTACTCAAACAATATATTTCACTTTGTGTTTCTATGGGGGTGCAAACTGTTGAAATCCTTACTTAATGCATACTAAACTGATCCTCTGTAAAAAAAAAAAAAAAGAAATTATCAATTCCCAACTTGACTCTCACTGGGATTAAACATGACAATAGGTCTGCTCTGATTTCATCATCATTTAAAAAAAAAAAAAAAGGAACTCAAAATCTAGTCACAGAGTCAAATAATTAAACAAGGACAATCAGAATGCATTATAATAGAAGTTGTAAGGAAAATATACACATGGTGCTTTAGAAGAAAAAAAGAGAGATAAGCAATGCAGACTGGATAAGGATCACAGTGGAAGTCTTGAATGACTTGTGCCTGAAAGACAAATGGAAGTTGGCTTGAAAGAGGAAGAATATTCTACAATTATTTGTATTTATATATAAAGAATCTGAGAGGTAATAAATCATGGTATGTTTGGGAAACTGTATTAACATATTTGGATGTTACTGAGAAAATTGAGTTGATAACTGATGTGTTGTGAACCAAATCAGTGATTGGATAGATTTAAAAACTACTGAAATGTATAATGGAAAAGATTGTGGTAAATAATAATAAAGTTAGAAGCAAAGGGGAGTGATAAAAAGAATCTAGGGTGATATAGGAGACTGGGTTAGTACTAGCATAAGCCATGGAAATTGATATTCAGTAAAAAGAACAAACGAGCAAGGTGGCTCAAAATGGAAGCCAAAGTGTTCACTGTTGGAAAACAGAGTGTAGTATATAGATCAAATCATCTGCAAGGCATCCACCTGGAGGCTTCTTCTTTGTAGGCTGGGGTGTACTTGAAGGCTCTGGAAAGAAAAGGGTGAGGGCTAAATCTGAGAAGGATGAGTTGAAGCTACATTATGGGACCAAGGGAAAGCATGTGCCTAGGCTAAGCAACAAACATGGTCTCAGTCACTCAACTTCTTCTCTCTCGAGAAAGTCCTAATGGGGAGGAAAGGCACATCTCTTCCAGGCAGTAGTTGCAGGAATCAACAGGCAATTTGTCACCTCAGCTGGTGAGCTTCCAATATTGTCTTCAGTATTAAAATTGAGCCAGGGGTTCAAGATTGTTATAGGCAGCCTGGGAGATTTTTAAGGCTGAGATGCAGAAATGGAATAAACCACTTTCCACCAGAACTTGGTTAGGTGGCCCCACAACATCTCTGAACTATGGAAGAGGAAAGAGCAGGAATTCTTGCTGAATGACTAGCCATTTCTGAGAGTGTGCAAAATGAAAGAAAGGAAAAGGCCCAAGCAGATCTGTCAAGAACACCAATTTCGGGGGCCAGTGGTATGGCATAGTGGATCAAGCTGGCATCCCATATGAGTGCTGGTTCAAGTCCCAGCTGTTCCACTTCTGATCTAGCCCCCTGATAATGTACCTGGGAAAGCAGTGGAAGATGGCCCAAGTGCCCCTGCCACCCACATGGGAAACCTGGATGGAGTACTTTGCTCTGGACTTCGGTATAGAACAGCCCCAGCTCTTGCAGCCATTGGGGAATTGGACCAGCAGATAGAAAAATTCTCTCTCTCTCTCTCTCTCTCTACTGCCCTCCCTCTCTCTCCTGCTGTGTGTGTGTGTGCACATCTGTGTCTCTCCCTCTCTCTCAGTAACTCTACCTTTCAAATAATCATTTTTAAAAATATCAATTTTAAAGGCTAATAGAAGAAATGAAATTGATGAAATAAACTGTAACTACATAAATGTTCTGTTTTCTACCAGAACCTTTGTGGTCATCACTGGAAAACTAAGAGTGCAGTGGTTGAGATTTGAAGCTCTAAAGTCAGATCCTGGGTTTTAATCTTAACTTTGCTACTTTATAGCTCTGATTTCAGGCAGGTTACTTTGTTTCTTGTACCTCAATTTCCTAATCTACAAGATGGTAATTAAATAATACATCCTAAGAGTGTAGGAATTATGTGAATTAATACTTACTAAAGAAGTAAAAAAAAAAAAAACAGAGCCTGTCACAGGGTAAATGCTGATAAAAGTGCTTATTGAAAAAACTGATCAAAAAAGAAAAAAGTAACAAATACTAAACTTGTACACTGTTAGTGGGGATTTAAATTAGTACTGCCACTGTGGAAAACAATATGGAGATTCTTTAAAAAACTAGAAATAAAACTGCCATATGATCCACAAATACCACTCCAGGGTATATACTCAACATAAATGATGTTTTATATAAGAGGTGCCTGAGCCACCATATTTAACAATAGCCCAAGATACAGAATCAATCAAGGTGTCCATCACCAAATAAGCAAACAAAATGTGGTAAACTTACACAGTGGAATAATAGCCACAAAGAATGAAATGTTGTGATTTAAAGCAAAATGGATGAAACCAGAGGACATTATGTGAATCGAAATAAACCACAGACAGAATGACAAATATTATGTCCTTCTTCATATATGAAAGATAAAAAATTCAATTGGAACATAAAATAATGATTCCTAGAGACTAGGAGGGAGACAAATGATGGAGTGAGATTGGATAGTGAATAACATATCACAGTTGAACAGAATTAATGCCTAGAGTTACACAGCATGAGGGAGTGACTATGGTGCACAATAACTTATTATATATTTTCTAAGCAAGTAGAAGAGGAGAGCTCTACAGCTAAACTAATAAAGGAAATGCCAAAGAGAGGGAAATGTTGATTATCCCAACTTGATAAGTACACAGTGTATACATGTATTTAAATGTCACATTGTACCCCCATAAATATGTACAGTTATTGTTAAGTATAAACAATTTTAATGCTTTTTAAAGTATAATAAATAAAAACATTTGAAAGAGTTGAAATGTGTAGAGTGAGTGTTTTGCATACAAAAGGCATTTTTAAAAGCTAATACTGTAACAATTATTATACAATCTTAGAATATTGGTCTTGAGGCTGGTGCCGTGGCATAGCAGGTTAAGTCACCGCCTGTGATGCCTGCATTCCATATGGGCACTCATTCAAATCCCAGCTGCTATACTGCCAGTCCAACTCTCTGCTAATGGCCTGGGAAAAGCAGGAAAGATGGCCCAAGTACTTGCACCCTTGCAACCATGTGAGAGACCTAGAAGAAGCTCCTGGCTCCTGGCTTCAGCCTGGCCCAGCCCCCACTGTTGCAGCCATGTGGAAAGTGAACCAGAGGATGGAAGATTTTTCTCTCTTTGTCTCTCCCTCTCTCTTTCAAGTAAATAAACAAATCTTTAAAAAAAATCAAGCTGTATTAATTTCTATCACTTAATATTAAAAATTAATATCCATTCTAAATATAACTTTGTGAGAAGATGTACTCTTACAAAGAACATGGTGTACTATGATGAACACCAACAAACATAAAAAGCTTCTAAGATATGCAATTCTATTGTATACAATGAATACTCTATTCCTGAGAGTATTGAAATACTCTAATCAAAAGAGAATTAAATCAACATAAAAATAAGAAATAATTATATTGTGTGAAATAAGTGATCAAGTGAAATAATTTTTGTTAACAGTGATGAAAAATGAATATAAATAAACTAAGCAAACAGAGTTAAAAGCAATTAACAAACCTAGGGAGAGAAATAATAAAATAAAAGCAGAAACCCAATAAGCAAGCACAAGAACATTGTATTGAAGAAGATCAATAATTTAAATAGCCTTTTTGCAGAGCAAATTAAATAAATACATGAGCAAAAAGAGGCATAATTACATGGTTGATGTTAATCAGACAGAACCATATGCACCTAAATGAGAACATGCCAAGGAAACAGATTTTTTTAGAAATGTGGCTATTACAAAACCGGACCAAAAACAAGTACAGTTAATTCTTCTTATTCATGATGGATGTAACACTCAATTAGTGACTAGTGAATCACTGCCCCTGAAGGTGATAATACAAGGTCCCACAAGCCTTTAGTCACTGCGTTTTTTTATCAGCCAATCAAGACACATTTTGTTTTATGTGGGTTTCTATTTAAAAACACATTATTTAATATATGCTATTCACTCACTAATGTGGAATTCATAAACCAACACCCCTATAACTCATGCATGAACAAAGCTTATCTAATACAGATTTTTTTTCTCCATAAGCACATCACAGCCTTCCTGTGCTTAGGAACACTAGGTAGTGCTTCATTGCTATGCTTTGGGGACACTTTAAATAGAAAAATCACCAATTAATAACACAAGAATGCAAACAAAGTCATTAAGTAATCCGTGAACAGGACACTTCTTTGCAGTCTAAATGCTGAAGCGGGAGGGCAGACCACAGTCCTGTTTGCCCTCAGCTGGGACTGCACATGTTCAGCAGCTCAGATTTTTCACTACTCTGAGCATGCACAAGTCTGCAAGTGACCACAAAGGTGCTGTGAGAACTGGTTAGGGGTTACAGATAAATTTGGGAAAACAGATGAATCCATAAGTATAGAATCCTTGACCACAGAGGACCCACTGGGAAAACATTGAAATTGATCCATAGCCAAAAAAAAAAAATAGTAAAGCTAATATACCAGTTTTTATGATCATCCCAGTTTCAATTTCATGGACCAGTCCAAACTTTCACAAAAAAAGATGATCTGCATACTATTTGAGTTATTTCAGGTAATTCAAAGGAAAAAAATCTGATTCATTTTCAAGAAGTTAACATAAATGAAACCAACATTTGAAAAGTATCTGCCAAAAAAGAAAGCTATTGATCAATCTCATGTCTAGTCATAAATACAAAAATCTCAATATATATAAACATATTTCTCCAGTCTAGAGATACAGTAAAATGAGGTTGACTTGAGGACTATAAAAAGATGGCTATACTTTTTTAATTTTTTAATAAAATTCATGGGAGAGTAAGTCAATGGACATAAATCAGTTGATAATCCAAAAATGGCAATAGAACATTTACTAATTTAGAATCACCCTGGGGCTGGTGTGTGGCACAGTGGGTTAGGCTGCTGCTTGCAACACTGACTCCCATATAGTCCTGTTTCAAGTCCAGCTACACCAGCTCCTATATGAGTCCTGTTACAAGTTTGAGCTACTCAGCTTCCAGAAGGCTTCCTGCTAATGTGTCTGGGAAAGTACTGGAAGATGCCCCAATTACTTGGGACCCAGCAACCTATGTGGCGAATCCAAGATAAAGTTCCTGGCTCCTGGCTTCAGAATGACCCTGACCTGTTGTAACCATCTGGGAAGTAAAGCAGTAGGTGGAATATTTCTTTCTCTGTGTCTCTTTGATTCTTCCTCTCTTTATTCCAAATAATATATAAATAAATAATAATACTTCCAAAATATTTTAAATAATCTATCCTAATTAAAAGCAAAAGAGAATTTTCTAAAATAGAATCAAAACCCTCTTAACACATAAACAATATCTATATTAAGCCTGTTTCCATTATGGTCTGTATCAAGGCAGAACTTCCAGGACAACCTTGAGTTATTTAATATTGTTTGTGAACTCTCAACAACACAGCCCATAGCTACAGATTTGGTTGGCATTCCTGCCACAGTCCAGACTAGAATGGGAACAGTTCCAGGGATACTGCTTTGACACAGGTTTTGCTTATGTATTTTATGTTTTGTTTTATTAGGAGATTTATGTTTTGTTTTATTGGGATGAATTCTATCAGACCCCAAAGTTCAATCTGTATCCCCCCCCCCACAAATTCACCTAGCTTTGACAAAGGCAAGTAAGATTCTAGAAGCCAACATTGAGTCCAAGTATGCAGGATAGTATTCCTGTCACACCAGCTGCATCTTCTGCTATAAAATAAAGTAATTCAAGGAAAAATTCCCAGTTGTATGTCTCCAGGACAGAATTGGCAGTGTCAGCTATACCTTCTTAAGCGATAAAGCTGAATGAGGCACTGACCCACACACAACAATCCCAATGCCTGGCAAAGAAAAACTGTGTTCTGACTGCAACTCTGCCCCAGCCAAGGAGAGATTCGAGGATTTAAGATTCTAAAGATTCCACTAACTGTTCTAGCCCATGATTTTCTACTTTAATTGCTATTGTTACCTACATCCTTTAATCTGTCATGTAATAAGACTAAAATGGTTGGGGTCAGGAGTCATTGGCCAAAGGAGACATGAGTCTCTCCATGAAATTATGTTATTGTCTTCTTTGTTTCTGTTTTTTTTTTTAACATGACAATTATTCAACTTCCAAATGTATATAATGAATAGCAATGTGACTTGTGATTTACTGAAGCCTTATGAATTTTTGTTGCTGATTCCCTTTTTTCCCTCCTTCTCTGGACTTTTAAACTTCACATTTGAGGTGGGGCCAGAGAGTCCTGCACTGCCCCTGCCCCGGGCCTGTTGATGTTGCTTCTTCAGCCTGGCTTGCTTCCCCCTCCCACCTAGCTGATGTGTCCTAATGGTGCAGATCACAGCTCTAGGACCCGTGCAAGGCTGAAAGATGAATGAAACGTAGCCCTAATTTGGAGTGAAGTTAGAGACCAGCTCTAAAAGCTTAAAGAAAAAAGGAATAAAGTGAAATAAGAAAGGAGAAGGGAGGGAAGGAGAGAGGTAGGAAAAATGATCACATGAGTTGGGAAAAGATAAGAGGGGAGACATCAGCCTACTTGTAATATTGTGAAATAAATGGTCATTACATTTTCGGAATCATTATTTACCCTGTTATCTTTACTAGTATTTGAAATTTACAAGCTTTTTAATGGCACTAGTCACTGTTAAGAAAAGAGAGGGTCTCACCCTGCCAAGTGTGCATGCTACTGTATTTCCTTCACAACAGATCTCATGCAGATTTTTGACATCCATGGTGAGTTTGGCAATTTCAGAAAAGTTAGCTTTAGGTTGTTTTTTAGTCAGCAGAACCAATTCCCTGAAAAGGAAAATAAGTACATTTTAAACAGTATTTTAGACTCAATGCTTTCTAAAATTAGTTCTAGTTCCCTGAGTAATGAAAACAATAGGAACACATCTGCAAATGTGGGGTGAAGAGCATGTACTACTGTCGCTCCCCCTCTTCATGGAGGAACGACACTAAACCCTGCCTAGGCTTCATATCCGAGTCACGGCACCATTATGTCGCTCCCCGTCTTCGTGGAGGAACAACACAGGACCCTGCGCTGTTCTTTCGTCTGCTCGGCCCTCCCTGGGTTTGCTGCTGGTTCTTCCCGGGTTGGCTACCGTCCCTTCCACCTCCGTGGAAGGGCGGTTCCCCCTGCCACTTTCCCCACTTCCGCGGGGGAGCGGCACACCGCAGGCCGGCTTTCTCGGGGGCTGCACAGGTGTTCCTTCAGATAGATGTTCCCCGGTGCATGTTGTCTCTCTCCTCCTTTATAGTCCTCTTCCGCCAATCCCAACTCTGCTACCCACACGCCGAGTACGCTGCTCTCCTCCAATCAGGAGCAGGTCCTGCTGTTTATTGGTTGAACTGGAGGCAGCTGTGTAGAAGCTGTTTCCTCCTCTCCCAGCGCCATATTGTGGGAGAGCAGATGCATAGAATAAGTCTTAATTCCAGTAACAGTATAGTCCGAGTTGCTCCCCACATACTACAAATGTTTTCTATTTCTCCAAAGGTAGCACTCAGAACCACACGGAGACCTAAGTCACAAAAAGAACAATTCATGATAATTTTTATTGTTTAAATTATTACTGGAAGAAGCTGATTTGCTTTAGATAGGTGATGAAATGCAAGCTGACTAGACTTGGAAATTTATCTAACCTGAGATTCCTAGGTAAACCTCTTCATCATAAATACAGAAAGTATCAGAACGTAAGTCTTTCCTGCTTCTGTCAACAATTGAGCTACATCCCTGAAATTTTCTGCAAACAGAGACAGTGGTCCTTCTCTGCAAACAGAACTGAGCTTCTAGGCAGCCTAACATTGGCTTCAGTTGGGGTACAAGGTAGTTGAAGAAAACTGCATGTCTTTAAGATCAACTTGGGCAGAAATGCAGTCCCAGCCAGGAAGGAGGTAGGCTGAGTAACTGCAAATGCTCCTCCACCCATGCCTCCAAAAACTCCATTCCCTTCTTTCTTTTACATGATGTTGGAGCCAAAGCCAATCTTCAGGAGAAAAGAATACATTTTGTCCTCCAGCCTTTATTATTGAAAGAGGTAAGGACCTGGCATCTCAAAACATGCAGAACTGGTATATTGATTATTTCGAGTAGAAATTCCTTGAAGACCTGTAACTTCAGAGGGGGTCATTGGCCTGCCTTTTGCTACATGCAGCGAATCACAAAGATTCTTCACAATGGATCCCTTTAATATATCAAGGCCAGAAAACAGCTTTGATCACCAAAGATAATTGGGACTGCAATGAATCTAAATAAACAAGTTCTGCAAAGTAACCCTAATCTTCCACTTGCTACCTCTTCCCATATCTCTTATTGACATTCCCAGAATTTACTACTCATGTTCAGAGATCCATCTGTCCTGTCACTCTTTCACAAAGTTTAGGTTCTTTATCTGAAAAGTATAAAAATATCATGAACATTGTTTTGGACATTGTTTTGGACATGGTCATTGTTTTGAACTTCACTGTCCTATGAAGATTTCTATGTACATGTAAATTTAGTTAAGCTTTTATGTTTTTCTCTTTTTATCAGCCCTTGTATTAATTAGGTTTCCAGATTGAGCCAAAGGGCCCACATAAGAAGTAAGGGGGATTTGCGAGGCAGGGCAGTCTAGAGGATGTGGGAAAGTTCATAGTGCCTCCATCTCAATGTCCTGTGTCTGTGCACCTAAGAAGTTCTAAGGGATTTGAGCACATGGAAGAAATTGAGGCAGGAAATAAAAGGGGAAGTTGAAAATTGTGCAATGCCATCCACAGCTCTCTCCCTGCCCTATTTGGTTTTTGTTTGTATGTTTGCTTTGTTTTATATTTAACTTTTTTATTTCTATGAAGGGAACAGATTTCAAGTATTTCATTTATAGAGTTTTAAAAACATACTTATACTTCTCACCGTCCCTCCTTCGCTCCCATCCTCACTCCTCCTTCCTTGTTTTTCTTTCCATTTTTGCAATGGCATACTTTCAATTTACTTTGTAATTGCAAGCTTAAACCTCCACTAAATAAAGAATACAACATGTTGCACGTAAAAAAACTGTTCCTCAGAAGTAGAGACAAGGGCTATAAGCCTGAATCAAATCTCCAGATGTCATTTCACTCTTAAACAGTACATTTTTTGTACTCTATATATCAGTTATCACAAATCAGAGAAAACATAATATTTGTCCTTCTGGGTCTGGTTTACTTCACTGAGTATGACAGTCTCCAATTGCATCCACTTTGTTGTAGCAGACATGATTTCATTCCTTTGTATGGCTGAGTAGTACTCCATCATGTATATATACCACACCACATTTTCTTTATCCAGTCTTCAGTTGAACATCTATGTTGATCCTGTATCTTAGCTATTGTGAATTGGGCTGCTATAAACATGGTGGTACAGCAAGTATGTGTAAAGAATCCAGGTTTATGTTGATAGACATGGTTAAATAAAGAATAAATGACTTTCAAACAGGCTTAGTCAAAAGGAATAACCCAACATCAACAAATCCACAAAATCTAAACAGGTAACTTACACTGCTTTTGCTACTGTGTGGTTGAATTTCGTCTTGATTTCACATAGATGATGATGCCTCAAAGACATTTCTTTAACATATTTTCTGATGGGTTCTAGCTGTAAATTAGAAAAGCAATCCATCAAAGAATATGGTAGTAATAGAAAGAGTTAATCACACCATTAGGAAAGGAGAGAAAAGTAAAAGTTATGTCCTTCCTCAGCATTACAGAGTCTTCAACTAAACCACTTCAAAAGAAGCCAAAATGCAAAACAGCACCCTGCTTTCCAGAGATCACTTCAAACATTTCAAATACAAGTGAGTACAAGAAAGTGAGCTAATGAAAGCCCAGAGAGCCATCACACTATATTTCAGTAAGTACAATTATTTTACAATTATATTTCGCTTTTATCCAAATTACTAACCCTGTCTCTTGGACATATCCCACGCTACTTATCTAAAATTTATATTCCAGTTTTGCAATATGTCAGTAATAATGAGTTCCTCCACACCCCAAATGTTCATATTCTTTATCCAGGGGTTTCTAGTTTTAAAATTCTATCATAAGAGTGGGAATAAGAGAGGGGGAGATGTACAGTTTGGCACGTGCTCACTTGGACTTACCCCTAATGGTAGAGTTAGAAACATGCCAGGAGATTCCAAGTCAATCCCATCAAGGTGGCATGGACCAATGCCATCTCACTAGTCAAAGTGATCAATTTCAGTTCATAATTGATCATAATGATAGGACTAAGAGTCAAAGGGATCACACAAACAAGACTAGTGTCTGCTAACACTAACTGATAGAATTAAAAAGGAGAGAATGATCCAATATGGGATGCAGGATATATAGCAGACTCATAGAATGGCAGATGTCCTAAACAGCACTCTGGCCTCAGAATCAGCCCTTTAGGCATTCAGATCTGGCTGAAAAGCCCATGAGAGTTTCACAGGCATGCAAAGCCAAGACACTGTGGCAAAAAAAAAAAAAAAATGACCTAAATGAAAGATCTCTGTGAGTAAAGATCCCAGCAGAAAGAACAGGCCATCAAAGAAGGAGGTACCTTTCTCTGAAGGGAGGAGAGAACTTCCACTTTGACTAGGGCCTTGTCTAAATAAGATCGGAGTTGGTGAACTCAAGAGGCTTCCATAGCCTTGGCAGCTCATGACAAGAGCCTCAGGTGATTACTAACATCATAAATAAGAGTGTCAATTGTTAAATCAACAACAGGAGTCACAGTGCACCTACTCCCATGTAGGATCTCTGTCTTTAATGTGTTGTACTATGCAAATTAATGGTAAAACTACTACTAAATCAGTATTCTATGAAAAAAACTCTGTCATAAAGTTTTCTAAATAAATTAAGGCTTAGTTATGCAAAAAATGTATAATTGGTTATGATAGCAAAACTTTGAAGACAAAATCATTCAACAGCAGGATTGTGGTATTCAGACTTAACTTCTAATAAATAGCTGATATACTTAAATCTCTAATCAAAATTATATACTCAACATGATCATAATCATATATAAAATGAAATCTAGAATAGAAAAATTAATAAAAGAAACTATCAAGATCTGTGTCCTTGTTTTGTAGGAATATGTGATATTTTAAAATTTCTAAACAGCTTTATATTTTCACTTAAATCATTTTATTGCCATATGTGTAACTATACCTTACAGTGGTATTTTCAAGTAGAGTAAGTAGAAAATGTACACAAAGGTAATATTAAAATCATGAAACTAGCATAGAAACAATATAATAAACTTTAAAGATAATTTAATTGTATTTTATAATAGTTATCCTTATTTTATTCCATCACACTCATTCTAAATCAAATATAAGCAGGCTATTCACTTATTCACAAAACAGTTTGTAAGGCATTTTCTCAAACATCACATTCACTGATCACAGACAAATGTTTACACAATTGATTGTGTGGTTTTCTGGGAAACAAGTAAGAATCACCAGGAACAGACACTTTAAAAAAAAAGATTTATTTATTATTATTTGAAAGGCAGAGTTACATAGAGTCAGAGGCAGAGGCAGAAAGAGAGAGGTGTTCCATCCACTGGTTTACTCCCCAAATAGCAGCAAAGGCCAGAGCTGGGCCAATCTGAAGCCAGGAGCCAGGAGATTCTCCCAGGTCTCCCATGCATGTGCAAGGGCCCAAGGACTTGGGCCATCTTCTACTGCTTTCCCAGGCCATAGCAGAGAGCTGGATTGGAAGTGGAGCAGCTGAGACTCAAACCAGCTCCCACATGGGATGCCGGCACTGTAGGCAACAGCTTTACCTGCTATGCCACAAAGCCAGTCCCAGGAATAGATATCTTAACAGCAGCGACATGTGAGCTCACAAAGTGAGAAAGGAGGAAGAACTCTCAATTGACTTATAAGTATCTGCTTATGCCTAAATTATAGGAGCATGTTAAAGATTTAGGAAAAATGTCCACTAAAAACGGTTAATATTAAGAAAAGTTTGTAACAAAATATTAAGTACAAATTGCCTAAATGTTCATCTCCAAGAAAAAAAAAAAAACTTCACAAAAGCTAAGGAATAAGATTTAAGGCTATGCCTGATCACTAGCTTTTAGCTTTTAATTAATATGAAATCATCATTTTTAAAAAGGGCAGTTCTGCTTCAAAATTCAGCTTAGGAATTGGCTTCTAAAAAAATGAAGTTTATCAGGGGAAGAAAGGAGATGAAGATATATATATAAACATATAAATATAAGTAGTTTTAATGAAAATAACTAGAGTCATTAAGTCCTTAGAATATACCAGAAACTCCTCAGATACATTATTTAGTTTCTGATAGACAATGAGGAACTCAATACAAGTTAATGTAAAATTATACTGAAGTTTGGAGGAAGATAAGATGAACTTCTTACTGGAATGATCAAAGGAGACAGCAAGGAAAAAGTGGCAGCACCTTTAGCCTTGAGAAATTCACCAAAATAATTATCAAACTACCAATAATTTTCAGCATTACATTTAAAAAATCTGACATCACCATCAGTATTTTTGTTGATTTAGAATCTTTATAGAGCATGCAAAAAAGTACTTATATGGTTGATTTATAGTTATTCAATAAAAGAGAAAGGGCTACATAGTTAGAATTGTGCATCTGATGTTATTTTACAGAGTGGCTACAGTATCTCCTAACCCCATGCTCTTCTTAAAAGGAGATTTTGAAAATCCTCCCATCAAGAGATAAAGCATAAGTACTGTCCCTTTCAAACTGGTGAGGTTTTATGATGTTTCAATCTAAAAGGCATGGAAGAAGTGATTTCTATGGCTGAACTAAAAAAGGCCAATGAATTTCTGCTTTATCCACTATAATATCTGCATGAAGCCTTGAACCACATGAAGTAGTCCACCTATGCTCTATTAAACCATGAGGAAGCCCAAACTAACCCACTTAGAGGCACCATATGGGCAGATTCTAAGACTACGTAAGAAGGAAGAGAGGTTGAAAACATGGTCTACATGTTTCAGTCTCCAGAGTCCCATATTCAGCCATTGGCCCCCACAATCACAAAAAGATCCTGAATCAGAAACAACTGCATGAACCCTTCTTGAATTCCTGACACACAGAAATCTTGAGATAATAGAATGGTTTTCATTGCTTGGAGCCACTAAATTTTAGGGTGTTTTATTATGCACCAATAGGAACTTGAATATTAAAAAAATTATTGTTAGGTAAAATTATGCTAGACCATGCTTCTAAAATTGTAATGAAGTCCACAAGAGGTCTTCAAAAAGTTCATGGAAGATGCATATTATTAAAAATCTATTTGTAGAGTTCAAAATTTTAACATGAAAAACTTAGCTTTTAATTCCATTTTCCCATGAAGTCCCTCATATTTCATAGATCTGCAGAAGAATTTTGGATTCTGTATTTCCATTAAGCTGCCAGATGACACTTGTACTTCTGGTCCACAGTCCACACTTTACATAGCAGGGCCCTAAATAATGATTGGCATATGAATATTGTACCTTTATCTGGAGGCATTTGGTCTTATTTTCTTCTTGGCAACATGACTGAACAGCTGTTTCATAGCAAGCAGACATGGTCAGGATAGTAGGTCCATATAAGAATGGATATGTTCTAGAAATTTCAAAACTGTACCTGTAATTTGACAAACACAAAGTTGTACAATTTAGAATTCAAGAACATATGCTGGTACTATTTCTTAAAAACTTAAGATTTGTCGCTCCCCGTCTTCGTGGAGGAACGACACAGGACCCTGCGCTGTTCTTTTGTCTGCTCGGCCCTCCCCGGGTTTGCTGCTGGTTCTTCCCGGGTTGGCTACTGTCCCTTCCACCTCCGTGGAAGGGCGGTTCCCCCTGGCCACTTTCCCCACTTCCGCGGGGGAGCGGCACACCACCAGCCGGCTCTCTCGGGGGCTGCACAGGTGTTCCTTCAGATAGATGTTCCCGGTGCATGTTGTCTCTCTCCTCCTTTATAGTCCTCTTCCACCAATCCCAACTCTGCTACCCACATGCCGAGTACGCTGCTCTCCTCCAATCAGGAGCAGCTCCTGCAGCTTGTCAAGTTGGTGAGAGGCAGCTGGGTAGAAGCTGTTGCTCCTCTCCCAGCGCCATATTGTGGGAGAGCAGATGCATAGAATAAGTCTTAATTCCAGTAACAGTATAGTCCAAGTTGCTCCCCACAAGATTCGTTTAGTTTTGTTGACCTGAAACTTAGAATTTCATGGTGATTTAGATGAGGTGGTGCTCTACTTAAACGCACCAACCATGCACTGTGACAGATCACTATGTGATTCATCAGACATCCTCTGAGTGCCCATAGGATGGCCAAAGGTGCCTTCTAGGCTGGAAGAAAATGAAAATCAGCAATTTAAACCTTGCATATATTTATAGGAAGTGTGCGTTAGATAGCTCAACAGGCCAAGCTGAATTGTAAACTGAGAACTGTACACTGGAACAGAAGAAATAAATTTAAAAGTTGGTGAGTGGAGAGGAGTCTCAAGATCATCTACAAGTTCTTTCGAGACTAGGAAAGTTAATGTCACTGTCCTCCAAGATGTGTCATTCAATTGTTTGGTTTGTTACTAAATTCCCTGTCTTTATAGGCTTCTCTAAATGGCTCCTCGCATTCAGTATAGAGTTTGGGCACCAGGCTTGCCTCTCATCTGTCATCATATCTCTTCATAATTTGCAAAGCTTTCTTAAACCCTGCGCCCCTACACAGGCATATAGATCCAACAGCAGTTGACATGACAGACAAAAACTATCTCTGTGCCCAGACAAATCTCTTGTCTCTTCCTGCATAACAGGAAGACTCTTCCCACACCACAGGAAGACTCTTCCCAGCCTCCTTTGCCATTAGATTAAAAACAAGTAACAGAATCCTAACCAGTAAAACATGAAAGAACATGCCATATTCCACTTCTAGCTCTGGTTACTAATTTCTTCCCACAATTCCCTATTCTCTTTGTTTCATGGTGACTTTGGAAACTCAAGCTCCAGATGGTATGGCTCCAACATCTTGAATTCCTGAGTAATTTTTTGGAGGAGAATTGTTGCAAGTTGAGCTGAGCTGGAAAAAGATGAATTCCAGGTGTTAGAGCAGTCCATTAAGGCTGCAGAGTAATAATTAAGCCTTTCATCATTCCTTAGGATACTATAAGCAAAAGCTAAATGCAGGGAGTGTCAGCTCCCTTCTGTTCAATTTTCCCCGTGGACCAGGACCAGTAAGGACTGGGAGGATCATGACAGGCATAGGATCAACTCTTTCTGAAGGAACCCCAAAAGGCTCCTGTAGTCATAAGGACCCTGTATTTTCAATACTCTGTTTATCTTGCTTGTCCTAGTTGACTGCCTACTCCACTGTACCTTTCAGTATATTTGCTGCTGGTCTGCCTAATCCAATACTTAAGGAGAAGCCTCCTCTACAAGTCCTAGTCACTTTTAATCTGTTTCAATGCACAGGCATGTCCCCACTTTGTTGGTTCAATTAAATGTAATTGTCATTCTTAAGGAGAAAAAAATTATAGCTCAACTTTTCACTTTAATTCCATGTAATGAAGCATTGTGTTCTCCAAGGCTTTTATAGGGGAAAAAAAGTCTGGCTTCAAAATAAGAAAACACTCATTTTAGAAGACAATGGCACAAAGAAATGGCTTACCTGTCCTTCACTGACGCATGATTCTCTTTGTCCATCTCACAGATATGTTCTGCATTTGGAATTTGGAATATATCACTGTAATCAGCATCATCTTTTTTATAGGACAGGAAGCACTTGTGCCTTGCTGTGTTACTTGTATTGCAACAGTGGGAAGACCCATGTTTGTCAAGCATTCCTGGGTTGTTACATATATACTCTAGGAAAGTAGTCATCTGTAGGAAGCAAGAATAAGTTAAAGGGAAAGTGTTCTGATGAAACATGTCCTAATACAAAAAGTAAGGAATTATTGTAAAGAAAGACAATTGATTACATAATGTTAAGCTTTTAATTCAGCAGTCCCTTAACACAGCTCATTTGAGTAAGTCTTAGGTTTTTAAGTCTAAATTTCCACATTCTAGAAATTTACCTAGTCAAATTTATTATTCTCTCCTTTCCTATGCAACTGTTTCATTTTCGTGCCATGGAGAGCTACTGAAACAAATAAGCATAAGCCATAGAGTCCTGGGAAAGATATTTTTAATGAGAACTACCCACCGAGAAATAGATGGTGATTTGCTCTTCTTGCTTCCTAGTTGTTTTCAGTTTGGTTTCCATAGGAAATTATTTTAAGAATTGAACTCTGAGACAATGTGTACCCATTGTCAAATTTTCAAGTGGAAATGTAATAATTTAATTAGTTTGCAAATACCTTTCAGTGGCAGTAAATGTGTGGAATGACTCTCAAGTGACATTTGTTTTCAGATTTGGGGGATAAGGCCAAATAAAGGTCATCTTTTGAAATGGAAATGAGTGGGAATCATAAAATAAGTGAGACAGGCAGAAATACTTTCCTTAAAATATGAGTCTAATAAGACTCCAAAAATAAAGTTTTAAAAATATATAAGTAAAAAATGATTCACATGCATTAAAATTATTAAGCATAAGAATAATAAATCCAAGAATATGCACCTAATAAGAATATGTTAGTGTTTAGCAAGAATTTTTGTGGAATTTGCTAATCACAAGACATAATATTTTATAAAGAAATAATAAATAATTCCCAAGATTTTCTACAAACTGGAAAAGGATCCCATAATAATATTCACTTATTTCTCCTTTACATATTAGCTAAAAAACTTTTTGAAATTACTACTTCAATTTCCCAGGAACCTTTCTATGAGGATGCCATTAGACAAGGTATTCCAAAGACAGAGACAGAGCAATTGATACCAATTAGCCAAGTAGCATTTGGGCTATACTTCGTTCTCTTCAGAGTATGTTTCTCTGAGCCTGGTTTCCCAGAGATGGACAGATCAAATGTAGATTTATAAACCTACAGAGATTAAATCTTGGGTGTGACTCATCTACATATCCATTTCTTACAAACCTTTGACTAATTGTTCAACCAGCCCCCTTTATAACCTCTTTTGGCTGCAATCTTGTTTAAAAGAGAGAAAAAGGCAGAATATGATTCACCTACCAGTTGATGAGCACATGGGGACAGTGACTCATGTGACTCCAGGCTCTTGCACTTCTCTGAAAGACCCAGTAACTCTCTAGCTATGGTCTTTACTTCTTCATACGTTGCTTTCTGAAGAAACTGAGCGACCATAATGCTGGTGCTGAAACGCAAGATCCATGAGTGTTGAAAGTAGCATTCAACCCCTTTCCTCCATCACTCATCATTGTACCATTGCTGCATTCTCCCCAGACATAATTAATGTGTTTTCAAAAATAAAAGAATTTCCGTAGAACTCACATGTCTCTTAAGTTCTCCTGAAGATAATTCTGGGTAGCATTATGCTGTATGGCTGAAAAACAATGAAATTTTATTGGCTGCTGTGATCTGACAGCTTGTATCCCTAACCCCAAAGCTGATGAGCTTAGATCTGAATGCTTGAAATCCTAACTCCTGAGGTGATGGTATTAGGAGTCTTCACTTCTTGGCCTCTTGGCTAAAATCAAATGATAATATTAGGAGTGAGAGCTTCTAAAAGAACGTGAGGGTAGAGTCCTCATGAGTGAAATTAGTGCCCTTTTAAAAGAGACCCAAGGAAACTTATGCATCCCTGAATTGCATGTGGAATAGCATGAAAACATTGTCTAAGGATCAGAGAGTAGGTTCATACCAGATACCAACAGTAAGGCCTCTCACCAGACCCTGAATCCACTAACACTTTGATCTTGGGCTTCTTGGTTTCCAAAATTGTGATGAATAAATCTCTATTATTTATAAGATAGCCAGTTTAGGGATATCTTGTCATAACAGCCCACATATCTGCATCAGAGGAAATTTTCCAATTCGAAATTCCTCTTCACAATTCTGTAACCTATGTTCATTCACTCATAAATTTCTAGATATATTTTTATTAACCACAGTAAATTGGAACAATTTACCAGGCTATACCTTCACTTATATTTTCAAGTATTTTATTTTATTTACTTGAAAGACCAAGAGAAAGAGACACATGGACAGATGGAGGAAGATCTTCATCTTCTAGTTTACTCTCAAAATGCCTGCAACAGCCTGGACTGGGAAGTCCAAAGTCAGGAGCTGAGAGCCAGGAATTCAATCCCCGTGTTCCACACAGATGGCAAGGATGCAAGTGCTTGAGTCATCACCTGCTGCCTGCCAGCATGCCCATTAGCAGAAGCAGATCCAGGACGGAAACCTGGAACTCCAATAAGGGATACAGGCCTCCCAGGGAGCATCATAACTGCTATTTCAAAAATCCACCCCTTTCCTTGGTATCTAAACTGCATTTTGTGAACAACTTATTTATGCTTAAATAGATTGTGTAGTTGAAATCTATTGTTGGTCTACAAATAAACCACACACATATGTATTGACATTTCCGAATTAAACAATGTTTTGATTACTCGACTCTTGACATGAGAAGTTATTAATGCACCCAAAATTAAAACTTAGCATGGGGAACAAAAACATAGATGTTAACTCCTTGCCACGCTTAATTTGGCAAACACAGAATCTCAGATACTGTGGATTCATTAGTTACCTCCATCTTCTTCCTCACCCCCACTCACCACATACACATACTCATGTTCTCTATTGAAAGCAATGCTTTCCTTGTTTACACTCTTCTCCACTAAATAAAGAAACCATAATTATTCACTATATTAAAGTAAGTATAGGTTTAGAGACAATTATTTTGGTTTCACCTTCTACCTAAGGTATTTAATGAAACCTTGGGGAAATAGCTTCTGCTCGCAGAGTCACTTTGTCTCCATTTAAATAAGGTCTACTACATTGGGTGGTTGTTAGAATTACACAAAAGCATCTCTGTGAAGCCCTGAGCCTAGTGCCAGGCACATAATGCTTGTCAGTCATGAAAAATGTAGCTCATAATACCGTTGATGCCATTATTCTCACTGTTTCTCTAAAATTGCTCTCTCAATTTCAAGTAGAGTTTGAAATGTAACATTCTCTCACCTACCGAGAGAATTAAGCTAAAGTGAGTTATTCCTGCATGTGTCACCCTCACATATTAGATCGCTTTCTGTATTCATTCCACACATTAATATCTAGCAATTTCCAGTGACTCTATTGACAATGACAGCACTGAGAAGGAGAAGCCTTCCCATACACATTTTAGTAGTCATCATGTCTCAGCTACCTCGTCCTTAAACAGAAAATGTACAAGCATTGATTGTAAGTATCATTTCCTACCTGCATCTAGTAACCTTCTCTGAAGAGTCTGACATTTAATGCAGCTGATGAAAACAAGAAAATATATAGGCTTGACAGTCTTCATTATTTCAGATGAAGCTTTATGGGAAAGAGCCCTATCATCTGACAAAAATCCAGAATTTCTTTATATTCTTTTCAAGTAATCACTATTAACAATTAACCTTTTCTGGTGAATATTTTTACCAGGCTACTCTGATCCCTAAAAAACTGAGGAAACTGATGACAATGAAGAAATATTATTGATGGATTACATTCATTAAGAAATGCTGGATTTTTAAACAAGTCATGTCAATCTACTTGCTCTCAAGATTACAACATGCAGGCCTTGTAATAACTAATCAATAAACCCTTTTGAAAAATACTGGTCTGCAATATCTCATTCCTGGAAATGCTTGTTGACATGTACAAAGTTCTAAAGTGGCAGGAGGGGAAGTTCAGATCAAATAAATGATCTAGGCACAGGTTCCAATGTTGGACATACTTCTGTGTTCCTGAAGAGAGTGGGAGCTAAGCGCACAAGTATTGGGAGCAAGCCCAGGAGATTGGGACCCAATTTATTGAGTGCTTACTACTGTCCTTGTATTTATAAAGACTTTACTGTAGGTAACAATACACATACTATCACTCTTTGAGGGAGAAATTCAGATTTAGGCCCATTGAAATTGCTCATGGACTCACATACAAAAATTCAAGTCTGTCTGGTTTCCAAGTTCCACACCACCCAAGTGAAAACAGCTAAGTATGGGGCTGGCATTGTGCTACAGCAGGTCAAGCCATTGCCTACAGCAAGTGTATCCCATATAAGCAGTGGTTGAGTGCTGGCTGCTCCATTTATTATCCAGCTCCCTGCTGTTGTGCATGGGAGTCCTTGAGTCCCTGACACCCCTGTGGAAGATTCAGATGGAGTTCTGGGCTTCTGGCTTCAGCCTGGCCCAGCCTTGGCCATTGTGGCTATTAGGAGAGTGAATTGGCAGATGGAATGTCTCTCTCTCTCTATTTCTTTCCCTCTCTCTCTGTAACATTCTCTGCCTTTCAAATGACTAAATAATTTTTTAAAATAAAATAAAATAAAAATTGAATTCTGAAAATTAGTCAGCTATCCCTCCCCACTCACGCTTTGTCAGTCATCTAGCTCTTGGATCTAGGTCAGGAAGAAAGTAATTACTGATTAAGCAAAACATTTAAGATACATGTAAAAGCAAAATGTTGGAAATGAGAGATTACTGGTTATTATTTTAGCTATTCCTATTCTCAGTTTCTTCATTTATAAAGGAAAAATCTGGATCAGATGATATTTAGATCCTATTACTTCAATCTGCTACCCACATATTCTCATTTCTGACTTCCTAAGCAAATATATATATATATGACATATATCATAAGTAAGAGAGGCATATTTGCCTGAAAAACAACCAAAAATCCTGTTATGATATGTATTTGGGACACATCAGCTTATGGAAGAGAATATGAGTGGTTCTGTGTGACAGAAAACTGAGGTCAGCAAGGGAAATCTTTGGCCACCTTCCATTACCCTGTGTGGAGTCGTAATACTCCATTCTTCTGTGGTGTATGCTAGTGCTGCAATTTTGAAACTTTATCCTAAACTTCCTGGAACTATCAGAAATGAACTATTAAACTAGTCTAGTCCAATCCTTTGGCAAACTTTGGATGAATGCTATCAGACTACCTGATATCTGCTAGTGCAGACATTACTGATGGATCACTGTGTTTCTCTCTGAGCCTAGACACAGCCTTCTCATAGCACAATGCTACAGGACAGCCACTATCAATGGATAGGAGTTGACACTGAAGAAAAATACTGCTAAGTGTATGCTAAACTAATTCCTCCTTTTAAAAAAAACTCAAAATTAACTTTCTGTGGGAACTCTGCTCTCAGAATCAAGTGCAAATAGTAGTGGATTCTTGAAAATAAAAAAGATGGGAAGCGGCAAGAAGGAAGAATAGGAAGGGAGCACACTGATAGTCCGGGAAGAGACAGTTTAATAAAAGTGGAGATACTGCAGGTTCAAGGAAGAGTTGGGGAAGAAACAGCAGAGGAAACTCTTCCGGAACTAGTGATTCATGGTGGACCTGCATGGAGGGCGTGGGAGCCCACAGCTTGGGACACCAGCGGCAGAAACAACGCACCAGCGCTGGAACGCGAGGTGAGCCAAACCTCAGTAGCCGGAGACACCAGCGGAAAAGCAGAAGGAGGAGCCTAGAGGGAACGAGGTTTGAAGCCCCATGGGGGAAAGTTCACCAGGCTAACTAGAGGAGACAGGCAAAAAAAAAAAAAAAAAAAAAAAAAAAAAAAAAAAAAAAAAAAACCAGTATGGACAGTATGGACCTCTCAAAGGTGAGCAAGACAAAGAGCAGGTGCCATTTTGGACATATGTAAAAGCTGCACAACCTCAGGTCTGGGCCCACCCTCAGCCAAGCAAAAAAACCTGACTCTGGGGGGGTGAAATTACAGGAGATTAGGACCTAGTGAATGTGTGGAGCTAATGAACTGAGACTGATAAAAAAGAGACAGTGGGTGAGAGAACTCGCCAAGTTCACGTGAGTACTCTCCAGAGATGCTACAATTCAGTAACCTTGGCAACCCAGTGGGAGACTGCAGGAGAATTTGAACCCACACTGAGGGCAGAACAGATTCCCTGTGTGGTCCTTGGGAAAGAGCAGGTGAATGTTATACCCACAGGAGCCAGAGATCGGAAGCTGACTACCTTCAATTCTGCTCAGCTGTGTGGAATTATTCCACTTCTGAATCAAAAAAGAAAAAGAAAGAAAGAAAGAAAGAAAGAAAGAAAGAAAGAAAGAAAGAAAGAAAGAAAGAAAGAAAGAAAGAAAGAAAGAAAGAAAGAAGGAGAGAAAGAGAGAGATTTACCACTAGTAACCTGGGAATGTCATCTTTGCCACACCCTTAACCCTGAAGAACCAAACAGAGCTCTCTGGCCACATCCATCTCAAGCCTCTAATGCTCCTTCAAAAGCAGACAGTCCACTTAATCTAGAGTCATAGTATAACAAGGAAAAACACCACAGTGAGGGAAGAAGAATCCAAAGAATATCTCCACAACGCCAAGCAACAAACACAGAAAATGAGGAAACAAGAATAAGGAAGACATTATGACAACCCCAAATGAACAAGATATGCCAAACCAATATTATGAAGAGGATGATATGGAAGAAATGCAAGATACGGATTTCAAAAAATCTATGATAAGAACATTTAGAAGTTCTCAAAAACAAATGCTTGAGCTACAGAAATCCTTACTGGACAGGATAGAAAATCTCTCTCATGAAAATGAAATATTAAGGAGGAATCAAAATGAAATGAAACAACCAGTAGAACAGGAAAGTGTGATAGTGACTGAAGTGATGAATTTAATAGATCAAATGACAAACACATTAGAGAGCCTTAAAAACAGAATGGGTGAAGCAGAAGAGAGAATATCGGACTTAGAAGACAGAGAACAGGAAAGGATACAGTCAGACCAAAGAAAAGAAGAGGAAATTGGAAATCTAAAACATATTATCAGGAATCTTCAGGATACTATTAAAAAACCCAACATTCGGGTTCTAGGAGTTCCTGAAGGCATGGAGAGGGAGAAAGGATTAGAAGGCCTTTTTAGTGAGATATTAGCAGAAAATTTCCCAGGTTTGGAGAAGGATAGATAAATCCTAGTACAGGAAGCTCACAGAACCCCTAATAAACACGACCAAAAGAGATCCTCACCACGACACGTTGTAATTAAACTCTCCACAGTGAAACACAAAGAAAAGATCCTAAAATGTGCAAGAGAGAAACGTCAGATTACTCTCAGAGGATCTCCAATCAGACTCACAACAGACTTCTCATCAGAAACCCTACAAGCTAGGAGGGAATGGAGAGATATAGCCCAGGTACTAAGAGAGAACAACTGCCAGCCCAGAATATTATGTCCTGCAAAGCTCTCATTTGTGAATGAAAGTGAAATAAAGACTTTTCATAGCAAACAGAAATTGAAAGAGTTTGTTGCCACTTGTCCAGCCCTGCAAAAGATGCTTAAAGATGTGTTGCACACAGAAACACAGAAACACGGTCATCAATATGAAAGAAGGGAAAGGAAGGAAACCTCACAGCAAAAGATCACAGGGAATTCAAAGCATATATTAGAACTTATCCTTGGCAAATGGCAGGGCAAAGTTACTACTTATCAATAGTCACATTGAACGTTAATGGCCTGAACTGTCCAGTTAAAAGACACTGATTGGCTGATTGGCTTAAGGAACAAAACCCATGTACTTGCTGCTTACAAGAAACACATCTTTCCAACAAAGATCCATACAGACTGAAAGTGAAAGGCTGGAAAAAGATATACCATGCCAACAGAAATGAAAAAAGAGCAGGCGTAGCCATCTTAATTTCAGACAACATAAACTTTAACACAAAAACTGTTAAGAGAGACAAAGAGGGACACTATATAATGATTAAGGGATCAATTTAACAGGAAGATATAACAATTATCAATGTATATGCACCTAACTACAGGGCACTGGTTTATCTAAAGATTTGTTAAGGGACTTAAAGGGAGTCTTAGACCCCAATACAATAGTACTGGGGTCTTCAATACTCCACTTTCAGAAATAGACAGATCAATAGGACAGAATATCAACAAGGATACAGTAGATTTAAATGACACTATAGCCCAAATGGATCTAACAGATATATACAGAACTTTCAATCCTACAGCTAAAGATTTTACATTCTTCTCAGCAGTACATGGAACCTTCTCTAGGATTGACCACATACTAGGCCATAAAGCAAGTCTCAGCAAATTCAAGAGAATTAGAATCATACCATGCAGCTTCTCAGACCATAAAGGAATGAAGTTGGAAATTAGCAACTCAGGAATCCCTAGAGCATACGCAACCACATGGAGATTGAACAACATGCTCCTGAATGAACAATGGGTCATAGAAGAAATCAAAAGAGAAATCAAACATTTTCTGGAAGTAAATGAGGATAACAGCACAACATACCAAAACTTATGGGACACAGCAAAAGCAGTGTTAAGAGGAAAGTTTATATCAATAGGTGCCTACATCAAGAAATTGGAAAGGCACCAAATAGATGATCTTTCAATTCACCTCAAGGATCTAGAAAACCTACAGCAAACCAGACCCAAATCTAGTAGGAGAAGAGAAATAATTAAAATCAGAGAAGAAATCAACAGGATTGAATCCAAAAAAAAAAAAAATTACAAAAAATCAGCCAAACGAGGGGCTGGTTTTTTGAAAAAATAAACAAAATTGACACCATATTGGCCCAACTAACTAAAAAAAGAAAAGACCCAAATCAATAAAATCAGAGATGAAGAAGGAAAGTAAGAACAAACACCACAGAAATAAAAAGAATCATCAGAAATTACTACAAGGACTTGTATGCCAGCAAACAGGGAAACCTGTCAGAAATGGATAGATTCCTGGACACATGCAACCTACCTAAATTGAACCAGGAAGATATAGAAAACCTAAACAGACCCGTAACTGAGACAGAAATTGAAACAGTAATAAAGGCCCTCCAAACAATGAAAAGCCCAGACCAGATGTATTCACTGCTGAATTCTACCGGACATTTAAAGAAGAACTGACTCCAATTCTTCTCAAACTATTCAGAACAATTGAAAAAGAGGGAGTCCTCCCAAATTCTTTCTATGAAGCCAGCATCACCTTAATTCCTAAGCCGGAAAAAGATGCAGCATTGAAAGAGAATTACAGACCAATATCCCTGATGAACATAGATGCAAAAATCCTCAATAAAATTCTTGCCAATAGAATGCAACAACACATCAGAAAGATCATCCACCCAGACCAAGTGGGATTTATCCCTGGTATGCAGGGATGGTTTAATGTGCGCAAAACAATCAATGTGATACACCACATTAACAGACTGCAGAAGAAAAACCATATGATTATCTCAATAGCCACAGAGAAAGCATTTGATAAAATACAACACCCTTTCATGATGAAAACTCTAAGCAAACAGGGTATGGAAGGAACATTCCTCAATACAATCAAAGAAATCTATGAAAAACACACAGGCAACATCCTATTGAATGGGGAAAAGCTGGAAGCATTTCCACTGAGATCTGCTACCAGACAGGGATGCCCACTCTCACCACTGCTATTCAATATAGTTCTGGAAGTTCTAGCCAGAGCTATTAGGCAAGAAAAAGAATGTAAAGGGATATAAATTGGGAAGGAAGAACTCAAACTATCCCTCTTTGCAGATGATATGATTCTTTATTTAGGGGATCCAAAGAACTCTACTAAGAGATTATTAGAACTCATAGAAGAGTTTGGCAAAGTAGCAGAATATAAAATCAATGCACAAAAATCAACAGCCTTTGTATATACAGGCAATACCATGGCTGAGGAAGAACTTCTAAGATCAATACCATTCACAGTAGCTACAGAAACAATCAAATACCTTGGAATAAACTTAACCAAGGACGTCAAAGATCTCTAAGATGAAAATTACAAAACCTTAAGAAAGAAATAGAAGAGGATACCAAGAAATGGAATAATCTTCCATGCTCATGGATTGGAAGAATCAATATCATCAAAATGTCCATTCTCCCAAAAGCAATTTATAGATTCAATGAAATACCAATCAAGATACCGAAGAACTTCTTCTCAGATCTGGAAAAAATGATGCTGAAATTCATATGGAGACACAGGAGACCTCAAATAGCTAAAGCAATCTTGTACAACAAAAACAAAGCTGGAGGCATCACAATACCAGACTTCAGGACATACTACAGGGCAGTTGTATTCAAAACAGCATGGTACTGGTACAGAAACAGATGGATAGACCAATGGAACAGAATTGAAACACCAGAAATCAACCCAAACATCGACAGCCAACTCATATTTGGTAATGGATACAAAACCAATCCCTGTAGTAAGGACAGTCTATTCAATAAATGGTGCTGGGAAAACTGGATTTCCACATGCAGATGCATGAAGCAAGACCCCTACCTTTCCTTTCACCTTACACAAAAATTCACTCAACATGGATTAAAGACTTAAATCTATGACCTGACACCATCAAATTATTAGAGAACATTGGAGAAACCCTGCAAGATATAGGTACCGGCAAAGACTTCTTGGAAAAGACCCCAGAAGCACAGGCAGTCAAAGCCAAAATTATCAACTGGGATTGCATCAAATTGAGAAGTTTCTCTACTGCAAAAGAAACAGTCAGGAAAGTGAAGAGACAACCGACAGAATGGGAAAAAATATTTGCAAACTATGCAACTGATAAAGGGCTGATAACCAAAATCTACAAAGAGATCAAGAAACTCCACAAGATCAAAACAAACAACCCACTTAAGAGATGGGTCAAGGACCTCAATAGACATTTTTCAAAAGAGGAAATCCAAATGGCCAACAGACACATGAAAAAATGTTCAAGATCACTAGCAATCAAGGAAATTGAAATAAAACCATAATTAGGTTTCACCTCACCCCAGTTAGAATGGCTCACATTCAAAAATCTACCAAAAGCAGATGCTGGAGGGGATGTGGGGCAAAAGGGACACTAACCCACTGTTGGTGGGAATGCAAACTGGTGAAGCCACTATGGAAGTCAGTCTGGAGATTCCTCAGAAACCTGAATATAACCCCACCAAGGCCGGCGCCGCGGCTCACTAGGTTAATCCTCAGCCTTGCGGCGCTGGCACACCAGGTTCTAGTCCCGGTCGGGGCGCCGGATTCTGTCCCGGTTGCCCCTCTTCCAGGCCAGCTCTCTGCTGTGGCCAGGGAGTGCAGTGGAGGATGGCCCAAGTGCTTGGGCCCTGCACCCATTGGGAAACCAGGAGAAGCACCTGGCTCCTGCCATCGGATCTGCGCAGTGCGCCGGCAGCAGCACACCGGCCGTGGTGGCCATTGCAGGGTGAACCAATGGCAAAGGAAGACCTTTCTCTCTGTCTCTCTCTCTCACTGTCCACTCGGTCTGTCAAAAAAAAAAAAATTAACCCCACCATACACCCAGTTATCCCACTCCTTGGAATTTACCCAAAGGAAATGAAATTGGCAAACACAAAAGCCGTCTGCACATTAATGTTTATTGCAGCTCAATTCACAATAGCTAAGACCTGGAATAGACCTAAATCCCCATCAACAGTAGACTGGATAAAGATATTATGGGACATGTACTCTATCGAATACTATGCAGCAGTCAAAAACAACGAAACCCGGTCATTTGCAACAAGATGGAGGAATTTGGAAAGCATCATGCTGAGTGAATTAAGCCAGTCCCAAAGGGACAAATATCATATGTTCTCCCTGATTGATGACAACTAACCAAGCACAAAAAAGGAAACCTGTTGAAGTGAAAGGGACACCATGAGAAACAATGACTTGATCAGCCCTTGTCCTGACTGTTGATGTACAATGTAATACTTTATCCATTTTTGTATTTTTTGTTCTACTTAATACTATTGGTGAACTCTGTAATTAACACACAATTATTCTTAGGTGTTTAAATTTAACTGAAAAGTGATCCCTGTTAAATATAAGAGTGGGAATAAGAGCGGGAGGAGATATACAATTTGGGACATGCTCAATCTGACTTACCCCAAATAGTAGAGTTAGAAATGTGCCAGGGGATTCCAATACAATCCCATCAAGGTGACATGAACCAATGCCATCTCACCAGTCCAAGTGATCAACTTCTGTTCACAATTGATCACACTGATAGGTCTAAGAGTCAAAGGCATCACATAAACAAACTAGTGTCTGAAAATAATAACTGATAGAATAAAAAAGGGAGAGAACGATCCAACATGGGAAGCGGGATACACAGCAGACTCATAGAATGACAGAAGTCCTAAACAGCACTCTGGCCTCAGAATCAGCCCTTAAGGCATTTGGATCTTGCTGAAGAGCCTATGAGAGTATTTTAGGCATGGAAAGACAAGACACTCTGGAAAAAAAAAAAAAAACACCTAAATGAAAGATCTCTGCAAGTGAGATCCCAGTAGAAAGAATGGGCCATCAAAGAAGGAGGTACCTTTCTCTGAAGGGAGGAGAGAACTTTCACTTTGACTATGACCTTGTCTAAATAAGGTCGAAGTCGGTGAACTCAAAATGCTTCCATAGCCTTGGCAACTCATGACTAGAGGGAGATTACTAACAGCACAAACAAGAGTGTCCAATTGTTAAGTCAACAACAGGAGTCACTGTGTACTTACTCCTCTTGTAGGATCTCTGTCCTTAATGTGTTGTCCAATGTGAATTAATGCTATAACTAGTACTGAAACAGTATTTTACACTTTATGTTCTGTTGGGTGCAAACTGATGAAATCTTTACTTAATATATACTAAGCTGATCTTCTATATATAAAGAGAATTGCAAATGAATCTTGATGTGAATGGAATGGGAAACGGAGCGGGAGTTGGGTGGGGTGCGGGTGGTAGGGAAATTATGGGAGGGGGGAAGCCATTGTAATCCATAAACTGTACTTTGGAAATTTATATTTACTAAATAAAAGTTTTTTAAAAAGAAAGAAAATAAAAAAGATGTTAGGGGCCAGCTTTGTGTCTCCACTTGGTTAATACTCTGCCTGCGGCGCCGGCATCTCATATGGGCACCGGATTCTGTCCTGGTTGCCCCTCTTCCAGTCCAGCTTTCTGCTGTGGCCTGGGAAGGCAGTGGAGGATGGCCCAATTGCTTGGGCCCTGCACCCACATGGGAGGCCAGGAGGATGCACCTGGCTCCTTGCTTCGGATCGGCGCAGCGCCAGCCATAGCCGCCATTTGGGGGTGAACCAACAGAAGGAAGACCTATCTTTCTCTCTCTCTCTCACTGTCAAACTCTGCCTGTCAAATACAAAATTAAAAAAAGAAAATAAAAAAAGGATGTTAAGTCGCCTATTAGTGACTTATGGTGGAATTTCAGACCATAGGAAAGACAAGTAGAAATTTTTAAAGCAAAAGGCAGGGAAATGAGTTCCATGATACAACTCAGTGAACACTACATAATGTGATCTTAAAAAAAAAAGTTTATTGATTTGGAAGGTGGAGAGACAGTGGCAGAGATAGAGACACAAAGAGAGAACCCAATATTCCACCTGGAGGTTCACTTCCCAGATCCCCACAATATCCACAAATGGGCCAGGCCAAAAACAGGAACCATAAACTCAGTCCAAGTCCCCCATGTGGCCGATAGGGACCGAACTACTTGAGCCATCACTGTTGCTTTCCAGGAGGTACACTAGCAGGAAGCTGGAATCAGGAGCAGAGTCAGAATCTGAAACCAGGAATCTGATATGGGATGCAGATGTCTCAGGAGGCTTCTTATAGGGTAGACGTATCACCATGTTCCTAAATCTGTGTGAAACACATGAAACTCGTTTTACTTAAATAAAAAATTTTTAAAAGAGGTTTCTTAACCACTGCACCAAATGCCTACCCCCCAAAAAAATGTAGTTCTTTACATTGGTTTTAAGGTCCAAAATGAAAGGTAAACAAGTACCAGAGAGGATGATAATACTTAATAAATATTATTTTCATAGCAAACTTAGTTCTTGCGTATGTCACTGAAACAGAGCTCAAAGGAACCTTAGAAAGACCAGGACTGGATCCCTGAATCCCACTAAAACCCTGGCTAATGGCTGTTCATTCACCTGCAGACTTGGCATTCACTTGTGCACCCATACAAGCACCACTAGTGCTAAAAAACTCTCTCTGCCTGAGCCCAGATGTGTTCTATTCATTGGCACAAGTTATGCTTGACTAATACAGAGTAAGGTTGACTTGTCCTATCTACAGATTCTCTCTTCTCCAGGTATGATGTCTTTCCTATAAACCACTCCTCCCCCTCTTTTTCTCACAGCCCTGTGGCTTCCTGCTGTGATTAATGCATCTCTGACAAGACAGCCCAGAGAAAGTCATGTGGCAGCCTTCTGTGATAACAGACTTCCTGAAAGCAGCAGATTTCAGGTCTCTAGTTAAGCACAGTATTGAACAATAGCAGAATCCACTTTTAGGAATGAAATTGAATCATCTAATTTTGCTTCTGTGGGCCAAATCTGTTCCCTATTAAGTAAAACTTTCTTCCTTGTTATCCTCATTGGTAAATGAGAGTGTTTGGAGGAAAAGGTCAGAGGACAAAATGACTTCATGAATTAAACATTACCATCTGCTAAACGATGCATTGGATACTTTATTTTTTTCCAAAAGAAATCTTTTATTTAAGGAATACAAATTTCATAAGTACAACCTTAGGAATATAGTTATTCTTCCCAAGATACCCACCCTCCCACCCACACTTCCACCCCAACTCCTACTCCCAATCCCCTTGCCAGTACCATTCTCCATTAAGATTCATTTTCAATTACTTTTGTACAAAGAAGACTGACTCTCTACACTGTAACAATTTCAATAATTTGCCCACACACACACACACACACACACACAAAACTGTTTGAGAACAAGTTTTACAATTAACTCTGATAATACAAGTCATTGAGGACAGAAGTCCTGCATGGGGAGTTAGTGCACAGTGACTCCTGATGTTAATTTAAGAATTAACACTCTTGTGTATGAGGTCAATGACCACCTGAGGCTCTTGACATGAGCTGCCTAGGCTAAGGAAGACTTTTGAGTCCACAAACTCTGTCAGTATTTAGACAAGGCCATAAGCAAAGTGGAAGTTCTCTCCTCCCTTCAGAGAAAAGTACATCCTTCTTTGATGGGCACTTCTTTCCACTAGTCTCACTCACAGAAATCCTTCATGTAGAACATTTTCTTGCCACAGTGTCTTGTCTTTCAATGCCTGAAATGCTCTCACGGGCTTTTCAGCCAGACTAGGAAGACTTAAGGGCTGATTCTGAGGTCACAGTATACTTAAAACTATGGTCATTCTATTCATCTGCTGTGTGGACTGCTTCCATGTTGAAACATTCTCTCCTTTTTAATTCTATTATTATTACCAGACACTTGATCCTATTTATATAATCACTTTAACACTTAAGATGACATTTTTACCACCGAGCCTAGTGGGATTTAGGGTCCCATGGCCAGTTTTTAAATTTTACACTTAGAAGTAAGTCTTTAGGAATGTATGCAGAACTATATAGCTTTACAGATACAAGTTTCCTCCTCTCTCTCTTATTCCCACTCTTATTTTTTAATGAGATCCATCCTCAATTGACTTTATACACATATGATTAACCCTATGTTAAGAACTCAACAAATATTATTAAGAAAAAAAAAACTGTCCCTCAACAGTCAAGACAAGAGCTGTTCAAGTCATCTCTCCTTGAAGTGTCAATTTCACTTCTTCAGATTTCTTTTTAGGTGCTCTATTAGTTCCCACAGATCAGGTAGAACATATGGTATTTGACCCTTTGGGACTGACTTATTTCACTAAGTATGATGTTTTCCAGATTCATCCATTTTGTTGTAAATAATTGGATTTCATTTTTTTACCACTATGTAGCATTCCATAGTGTAAATATCTCATAATTTCTTTATCCAGTCTTTAGTTGATGGACATTTAGGTGTTTCCATATCTTAGCTATTGTGAATTGAGCTGCAATAAACATGGGGGTGCAAATAACTCTTTTATTTGCTAATTTCATTTCCCTTGGGTAAATCCTAAGGAGTGAGACGGCTGAGTCATATGGTAGGTCTATATTCAGATATTTGAGGTATCTCCATACCGTCTTCTATAGTGGCTTTACTGGTTTACATTCTCACCAACAGACTCATAGAATAACAAATGCCCTAAACAGCAATCTGACCTCAGACTCAGCCCTTAAGGCAACTGGATCTGGCTGAAAAGCCCATGAGAGCATTTCAGGCATGGAAAGCCAAGACACTGTAGCAAAAAATGATCTACATGAAGGATCTCTGTGAGTGACATCCCTGTGGAGAGAAGGGGCCATGAAAAAAGAGGAGGAGAGAAATTCCACTTTGCTTATGGCTTTGTCTAAATACTGACAGAATTTGTGGACTCAAAAATCTTCCATAGCCATGGAAGCTCATGTCAAGAGCCTCAGGTGATCACTGACATCATAAATAAGAGTGTCAGTTAAATCAACAATGAGAGTCACTGTATACTTAATCCCCATATAGGACCTCTGTCCTCAGTGAGTTGTACTATGAGAATTAACTGTAGAACTTGTTTTCAAACAGTACTTTATACTTTGTGTATCTGTGTGGATACAAATTGTGGAAATCTTTACTTAATATAGAGTTAGTCTTCTGTATATAAAGTTAATTAAAAATGAATCTTAATGGATAATGGGATGGGAGAGGGAGTAAGAGGTGAGACGGGAGTGGGGGTGGGAGGGCAGGTATAGGGGGAAGAACTGCTATATTCCTAAAGCTGTACTTATGAAATTTGTATTCATTAAATAAAAGCTTTCTTTAAAAAATGACACCTACTCATAGAATAGTTAGGATTGAATGAGGTAGTGCATAAGAAGTATGTAGAACAATGTTTAGTGCATAGAAAAAAATCAATAAGCTAGTAGTAGTAGTAGTTATGGTGCCTGCCCACAACTCCCCATTTATATCCAGGAATGAATGACAGGAGCAGGATATAGAAGGATTCTGCCCACACAGTTGCTATTCCAAATTTTGATTTCCTCAGAGCAGGGCAGATTTAGTTGGTGTGAAAAAAAAATGTTAATGGAATGAATGAATCATGAGTGCTTAATTGTGAGATTGGTTGATAAATGACATCAATGTGAGAAATAACCACAATTTGTGTTTATTGCTTGCTGCAGTAACACAATTTCAGGGGAAGATGATGGAAGAATCCTTTTATTTTGTTCTTCTCTGGATATGAAATTTACCGCAGGACATACAGGATGATTGCTAGAAAGAAAAATATATATTTTATGTATCAAACGAATAGGAAACATAGGGGAAGAATTTAGCCTGTTAAATTTAGCCTAGTGGTTAAGATGCCACATCCCACATTGAAGTGCCTAGGTTACAGTCCTGGCTCCAGCTCCTGACTCCAACTTCCTGCTAATGTAGATCTTGGGAGTCAGAAGTAATTGCTCAAATATTTGATCCCTAGGAGACTTAGAGTTTTCAGCCCCTGCCTTCAACCTTATCCCAATCCCAGCCATTGCAGCATTTTGGGAGTGTACAGGAGCTCACTCTCTACCTCTCTATCTCTCTGCCTCCCAAATAAATAATAACAAATTTTAAAAGAATATGAAATCTCATTAATTGAATGATAGAAACTCATATACTTAATACAATTTTTAGTAGTAACTATGTTTTGCCTCTGGTAGCTCCAAACCTACCATCAGTTGAGGTTCATCATTACTGTACATCATGAGTATATCCATGCAACCTTTTGTTTCTAAAGTGTGTGTTAGGACTCTTACAGAAACTGTATGTCTTTTTAAAAACTATAAACACATTTCTTTTTTGTTTATAGGAATTCTGCAGCAAGACTCTTTGCATCTCAATCCTATCTCAATAAAAGTCATTTTAAAAGTCACTGAGATTCTCTCAAAAATGACTCTTGTTACTAGGTTACTTCTCACCCAACCCCAAAGACATTACCCCTCTTCTTCCCATCAGTATTGAATGTCTCTTTTTGCTGGTCCAGAGAGCTGAATGCAACAGCATAAAGATGGAGGGGTAGGCACATTTTAGCTTTTCAGAAAACTGAACAGAAAGAGAAGTGCTAGCTAACACATTTGTAGCATTGCCACCCCTAAGCAGGGATTGATACCAGAGAAACATGACAGGACTGATATCACAGAAGGAAGAAGCAGAGATAGACATTGACATGTGAGAGAGAAAAAGCCAGAGAGACCAAATAAGCTGCAAATGCATTTAACATTTGATGTGAGAGAAGGGATTACCTTTGATGCCTTTCAACTCTTTCCCAAGCAGCCTGGCTTCAGTCACCAATTTTCAGATGCTGAAAGAGAAAGAGAGAGAGAGAGAGAAAAGAAATAAAAATTTATAGGAAGAAAAGCTTAAGACCTTGTTATTTAAATTAAGAGAAGCATATTACCCTGAATTGGGGGGGTTAGAATCTTACAGCACTCCTATATAGTATAGGGGGACAGTGACCATTCTTTCTTCAAGTGAACTTCAGAATATACACACAAGAACTTGTAAAAGCTACCAGTGAATTCATCCATCCCCTTCCCTAGCCCTAAAGTATACCAATTACATAAATGCTTGGTGTTGATCAATAACTTCTAAAGAAAAATTAAAGATTAAGCACATTTTTAAAGGCATACTAAGCAAGCACTGAGCCTAGTGGAGGGCTCTCCCCAACCTGAAAGGTGGGGAGGGGCTGTGCCTGTGAGTGAGCTTGAGAACAGATGCTTCTAGAAAAGGGTGAAATGAAACTTGGAAAACAAGCCACAGAGCAATCCACTGGGGCCACAATAAGCGGGGCTCACACTATAGGCAGGTGGCATGTCACAGCAGGGAGCATCTTTCACCTCTTCCCCTCTGCTCGCCTTACCTTCCACTCCCTTGGGAATTCTTAACCAGGGGAGGTTAGGATAAGGACTAGGAGGGTAGGAAAATCACACCAAAGAGACTTCACTTTCTGACATTTTTCCTGCACCCTCCCTTTGGAGCTAGTAGTGATGTCCTTTGCAGATCATATTGAGTCTTTATTTTGTGAAGATGATGGGTGACTCAGAACTGGTGGTATAATCAAGGAGCATTATTATCATACTTACCTACAGATGGTGAGCTTCACTTCAGTTACATGACCAAGGCTACTGGGATTATAAAAGCCAGGATTTTTCAACAGCTTTTTATACCCCATTCTATCATCAAAGAGATAGTACCCAAAGCCTGTACCAGAAAGCTGTCAGCCAATGAGGTGTAGCAACGGTGCTGTCAATCACAGACTTAGAAGACGTTGCGAAGAGGAAGCAGGGGCTTACCATGAGCTCTGATTTATTTTGTTTGCCCTGGATACCAGTGGAATTGCAGTTTTAAAAAAAAAAAGCACTACCTCTTGGTTAAAACAGGCTTCAGGCCCCTTGGCATTGCAGCACTTCTCCAATGTGTCAGTGAAATTAGTGAACAAAGACTGCAGCTCTTCATCTGGGAGTTCAGGCTTCAGCTTCACTAAGTTGACAAGAAACCTATGGCCCAAAAGATGCCACACAGAATTAATAAATGGTTTCATTTTGAAGTTCCTCTTCTTCAAAATGTTTGTTACAGAATCATATGTTTTGGGGCGGGGGTATCAATATAAACGGGAATAGAGAGTTAAAATCTCCCCTTTCAAAAAGGTCTCCTGAAGCTTTCCTATTAAACGAATAGAATGGTTTGCATGGAATATTCTTTGGAGGGTTATGTAATCGCAGACAAAATGGTATAAAAATGTATACAAGGGGACCTCAAAAAATAGTGGAAGATGGAGTTCAGAGGGTAAGTTTATTTTACAACAAAATTTTTATCATAATACATGGAAAATGACTGTTACAAAAAAACTCCATGCAGAATTCAAAATTTCTTCATATCACAGAACCCTCACACTCTGGATTCTGTTTTTACATGACTTTTTTTTCTTTTTTGACAGGCAGAGTTAGACAGTGAGAGAGAGAGAGAGAGAAAAGTCTTCCTTCTTTTGGTTCACCCCCCAAATGGCCTCTGCGGCCGGTGCACTGTGCTGATCCAAAGCCAGGAGCCAGATGCCTCCTCCTGGTCTCCCATGTGGGTGCAGGGCCCAAGCACCTGGGCCATCCTCCACTGCCTTCCCAGGCCACAGCAGAGAGCTGGACTGGAAGAGGAGCAACCGGGACAGAATCTGGCACCCCAACCGGAACTAGAACCCGGGGTTCTGGCTCCGCAGGCAGAGGATTAGCCAAGTGAGACGTGGTGCCGATCTACATGAACTTTTAAAAGTACCCTAGTGTTAGGTTTTTATTATGCACGGTATTATAGGTTATGTGACTACATTTGATGTTTCTAGAAAATTTATATATAAAATGACCACCAATCCTCTTCTTCAATATCTGAATGCTGCTTCTACTACACTTGGTAGAGATACTACCTAAATCCAAATCAACTAGTCATTTCTTGGCATTTAAAGCATTGTCTGAGATAAAGAAGGTAAAATTTCTGTCCCCTTAGGCCTCTCTTTTTTTCAAACATTAAGTGAAGCTCTCAGAGTGAATAACCATGTTGTTCTTCCAAAAAAATCCAATTCATCATAAACCTACCTGTGAGACTGTGTGCCAGCCATGCTAACTCACCTCCCAAACATAGTCTCATGTACATTCCAAGTCTCTAGTAAAAGGAAAATAACTGAGTTTTTACTTATAATCAATGACAGTGGTTATCCACTGGTGCTTTGCTGAATAGAAGAGAGTGGACAATTTTACAGAAGGAACAGGATTGTGACACCAAAAGCACATAACCACTACAATGAACCTTCTCACTAATACGTGATGCAGGCTATCTCAGACGGAAGACCGAGCCATGGAGAGAATGGTTGTACCTGTCTTTCTTCCTCTGGAGCTCCTCTTTTTGATCCTGACACCAGTCTAAAGGAAAGGCAAAGAAGTCTTGCGAAGTCGGTGGAGGCACATACGTTTGATCAGCTTTCAGACCTTCAAAGCAGGGCCTCCGGAAAGCAAAGTTGGTTTGACAGCAATGGTCCACAGCAGGGTTGATGGTTCGATTTTCCTTTATACCACATAACTCTCCAAGAACTAAATCCATCTGTACCAATGGGAGATGGAACACAGATGGGATTTTAAAACTTGAGCAGACTTTTGAAAAATACGATTAGGTGAATAGCTAGATTGTGCTGAGATCCTTGCTAACCTGACTCAGAAAAATGCACAAAGTTTTAACACTACACTATAAAAGGAAAAGTAGAAGCAAGAATTCTAAATGTCACCAGGACAAAAATGCCAGCCTCTGCAACCTGTACACAGTACACAAACTTTTAATTGTGAGCACAGAGCTGTGAACAGTCAACTGAAAAGGACCACCACACACTGCAGTCCTTGGGTGGATTTCCCTCTGAGATGTCGCAAAGGGTACTTTTCACCCCAATCCTAAAAACACACATTCAACATGTGATCGGAGTAAACACAGAAATTCTTTTAACTGAACTCTCTCTCTCTCTCTCTCTCTCTGTTTCTTGCAGCAAAAAGGAGACTATGTAACATTCCTTAAAATTATGAGGCTTCTGCTCCAATTCTGAAACAATATTGCAATTTCAAAACAATTGCCTTAAAAAATCATTTCTAATAAAAATAAGAAACAAGAACATTGAAAAAAGCCCCCAAAATATTTAAGACATTCACTTTTGCTTCCTACAATTTTCACAGGGTAAATCAAAGAAAAATCTATATTCTTTGCTTGATGATGTTGATAACAGTGTCAAGAGAAGGGAGACAGTTACTATAAACCAATGAGTGAGGACAGACTTTTGTTAAGAATTAGTCACATATGAGGGCCATGCTTACCAGATTATCAACACAGGCAAACTCTTCACTTAGTGTGCAGCAGGTAGACAAAGCCATCACCATTTCCTGGCCAAGAGAGAGCAGTTCTTCAGTGGAGAGCTGAGGGGCTGTTTTGGTGAGTTTGATAAGGTAGCTGAAAGAACACGGGTCTGTTTGATTCTGAATGAAGGTAGATACCCATTGGCCCTTGAATAGCAATAGAAATGCACACCCATCAAGGCTAGAGACAATTAATATATGTGCAAAGTGACTCTCAGCTCTCATAAAACACGCCTTATTTTATTACATCCTGCCTCCTGTAACTCTATATCTTAGCTTCCTTTCCAATTTCATGGTCACTACCAAGGCTCTTGGACTTGTCTGTCATGTCTTATATAAGTGTAGGAGATCCTTGCCAGCAAATACCTTGGCTAGCATGTAAAGCCCTGCTTGAAATACTTTGTGTATCTGGTAAATATTTTTAAGAAGATTTAATAGGTACATGTTGAGAAAAGGTAGTTACAGAGAAAGGAAACTAAGATCTTTCAATCACTAAGTTTGAATACGCAGCTATCTGATTGCAGAAACACTGAAATCACATTTTTTTAAATTGCATTTTGTTGATTTGAAAATGTTCGGTTTCAACAGCCACATTAGCATGATAACTAAGAGAATCCAGATAAACTGTGTATTATTCATGAATACCTACAAGCACACTGGAAGAAGAATCATTGAAATGTTAAATAAATGCAGTTGTTTCTATAAACTCAGTAAAAATGGGCATAAATTCTAGGCAAAGCATGTCATCCTGAGCAAATCCAAGTTTGCTCCATCCCTTTTCCAAACCAAGCAGAATCCAAGAATTCTGGGTTGGGGTGAGAAACTCAAGGTCACACAGAAACTTGTCCAAAATTTTGCATTTCTCTCATTGCTGTCCTTGTTTCTGATAAAGGATTAACGTGACCATTCAATGTGCATTCTTGACTTTCATGTTTCTGTTCCTTCCCAGTGTTTAGTATTGATCATCACTGAAAGACTGAACTGTTTTTCTACACTCTGAGGGATTCTGTATTTTGTCTTGATCTTGAGTGCTAGTTCACTTGTGCAAATGACCTACTGATATTTCAAGCCATCCTTCCCCAAATTCTGGAAACGTTTACATTCTTGTTGGACCATCTTCAGGCTTTTTTCAGTTGTCTCATTGAATTTCTCTTCCTGCAAATAAGAATAATGATAGAATCAAAGTTGTTATCTAAAATGTAATCATAAGTTTGATGTCAATTTGTCAGTCTTTATTTACTTACATAATATTTTCAAATTTTCATTATACATTATTCACCAAGTTAGGTGTACTTTCTGCATGTGTGTGAAAGAATTTGAGTTTTTTTCAATTATAGATATATAGTTGTTCTAAAATTTGAAAATCCAAGTTTTCATAATCATCTTGTTCATTTTTAGAGCTTTCCAATTGACGGTGTAATTCAGATATTATATTGACAAGGATCACATCTGATTCTTACTTTGAATTGATCAAAGCATTTGTTATCACTGGCCTTATGAAATTAACTAACTTGTCCAGAATGACTCACCTAGTAAGTATAGCTACAGAACTTTTACAATCATGTTTATATTTATTCTATATCATTTTCAATCATTTAGATTTGGAACATAAAATCTTCAATAGTTTTCTTCAAATTTTTGACAGAAATAAAATTGGACATCTGGGGCAGGTTAAGCTGCCCCTTGGGACATCCACATCCCATAGTGGACAGCCAGTTTGACTCCTGGCTACAGTGCCTCTCATCCAACTTCCAACTAGTGTACCTAGGAAGGCAGCCAATGATAGTCCAAGTACTTGGGCCCCTGCCACCTATGTGGGAGACACAGATAGAATCCTGGATTCCTGGCTTCCACCTGGCCCATCCCTGGCTGTTGTGACTATTTGGAGCGTGAACCAACAGACAGAAGGTTTCTCTCTCTCTCTCTCTCTCTCTCTCTGCCTTTCAAGTAAATGAATCATTTTTTAAAAAAATGGGACATCTACTGAGTGGCCACCTGAGAGAAAACTGCACACCAGGTGATGGATGTGATGAGACAGACTGTGTCTCCATGTAAAAGGAAAATTTTCTAGCAATGATTCATTTGAGGATCAGGAACAGAGTGCCTTGTCTGGGACAATGACAGAAGAGAAATGTAAACAAGTCTTACTCTACTGTTCAAATTTGAAGCAGTGTAAACCCTTTAATGGCAAGTGAAAGAAAATTTTTAAATAAAGCAAAATAGTACATATCAAAGCAATGAGAAACAAATCAAAAACTTCCAATAATTTCCATAGTATATAAGGGTTAATATGCATTGAGATGAAACAATCTACTAATTGTAATAGAAAAATCAGTAATAGACATGAACAAGTTGTTCATAGGTAATTTGTAAATGTTATATCTAAAATCTATAGGAAAAGTTTCACATAATTAAAAAAAATCAAATAAAATGTCTGCTTGAATCACGATCACTAGTTTTTACATATCAGTCTAGCGGAGACAATTTCCATGTGTCATGTTGGTGAAGGTGAAGTTGAATTGAGCATTCTCCAGCACTGCTGCAGGACTGCACACTGGCAAACACAAAGTAGTAGAGGAGTTCAATAATTACATCCTCGTGATAGGACATCATCATTTAAAATCAAATATATTTTCAAGTCTCTAGTGACATAAAACATTTTCTGGGCCAGCGCCGCGGCTCACTAGGCTAATCCTCTGCCTTGTGGCACCGGCACACCAGGTTCTAGTCCCGGTTGGGGCGCCGGATTCTGTCCCGGTTGCCCCTCTTCCAGTCCAGCTCTTTGCTGTGGCCCGGGAAGGCAGTGGAGGATGGCCCAAGTGCTTGGGCCCTGCACCTGCTTGGGAGACCAGGAGGAAGCACCTGGCTCCTGGCTTCAGATAGGCGCAGCACACTGGCCATAGCGGCCATTTGGGAGGTGAACCAACGGAAGGAAGACCTATCTCTCTGTCTCTCTCTCACTGTCTAACTTTGCCTGTCAAAAAAAAATTTCTGGCATGAGCACTTGGGCTAGCAGTTAAAATGCCCCATCCCATAGTGGAGAACCTAGATTAGAATCCTGGCTCTGCTACAGATTCTGGCTTCCTGCTAATGTACATCTAGGCAACAGGAAACAATGGCTCAGGTACTTGAGTCCCTGCCAACCACACAGGGGACCTGCATTGAGTTCTCCACTCTTAGTTTTGACGTGGCCCACCCTTATTCATTGCAGGCACTGGGAGAATATACTGGCATATGGGGGCTCTCTCTTCTGCTTCTTTCCAGCTCAAATAATTAATATTTTTACACTGAGAAACAATAATTAATATTTATAAAGTTTTCTATATTAGAAGTTAGAAGGATCAAGGGATGGATCCTCCATCAAGCCTCTAGAAGGAACACAGCCTCTCTGACACCTTGGTTTTAGTCCTGTAATACTCATGTCAGATTACTGGCTTCTTGGAAGAGAATGCATTTCAATTTTCCCATCTTATCTTCCAAAACACAAACACATTTGTACACCGAAAAGCAAAAGAAAATGTTACTAATATCAGATGTTAGTAATTGAGAAACTGGGTGTGGGGTACATGGAAACTCTATTTTTCAAAATTTTTGTTTGTAAATTTAAAACTGTTCTGAAATAAAACATTTATTTTACAAAAAGAACTTTTAATTTTAGCTATTCTGGGGGACAGATTTAGAATTTTTTATTTTATTCTTTGTACCATTTGGTATGCTCCTGATCATGTATATTAATCATTTGTTACTTTTATAACATAAAAAAAATCCAATACAGCTCAATAAAATAGAGAGTACACACATACAAATGTAAATAAACATTGAATAGGGAGAGTTTTTTGAACCATCACACTGAATCATGGCTTAAATTATTAAGCATAAGCCAAATGGATGCCATCAGTCTTCCCAATGATCATCATACACTAAATCTAAAGACTTAAAGAGGTCAATCATAATTCTCCCTCCTACACTAGAGCAAGACTTTGACATCAATGTTAAGTGTGCTGATGTTCTTTTTTAATTCTGTGAACTGTGATGCTGGAACCTACCACACTGTGGTAACAATTCAGAGGGTTTTCTGTGCTGCAGCAATTTTCCATGAGATTCTTGTATACTTCAGCAATTCTCAAAAGCTCTACTATAGACAGGTCTTGATGCCTTCTTGCATATTCATAAAGAAACCTGTAATGTATACAATATTTTGTATATTAGAAATTAGAGCAAATCCTACTACCATTTAATCTAGATAGACCTCCTAAACTCAATCTGCTTCCACATGCTAGGTCCCTCCTCTGGTTTGGTCAGAGTGACTTAAGAGAACATTTTGACACAGATGATTGATCGTTTTACAAAAATCCTCTTCCATATTATGTGGACTAACATTTTTTGTACAAGAAAAGACAGAATTATTAGAGTTGTTTAGAGTTAGTTATGAGAGGGATTTAACACAGAGAACATCAGAAATAATTTGCTGTTCCATCTGTGTTTTAGAAGATTCACACTGGTGAGGCCAGCATGTGACATAGTGGGTAAAGCCACCACCTGCAATGCTAGCATCCAATATGTGTGCTGGTTCGTGTCCCGGTTTGTTCCCTTCCTATCTAGCTCCTTGCCAGTGGCCTAGGAAAAGCAGCAGAACATGGCCCAAGTGTCTGGGCCTCTGCCACACATGTAGGATATCCGAATAAAGCCCCTGGCTGCAGACTTTAGCCTGGCCCTGTGCTCTGGCCACATTGGCTATCTGAACCAGCAGGTGGAAGACCTCCCTCTGTGAAACTCTGACTTGCAAAATAAATAAGTAAATCTTTTATTAAAAAATAGAAAAAAGTAAAATTCACCCTGAGTATAATTCCATTGGGAAATACATTCAGTTGCCTAACTTGGGCCTGTGGAAATGGGGCTTTCTCCTCACTCCCTGCAACCAAAGCAGGAGATGAGGAGCAGCCTTTGCCCATTCTCCATCCTGTCATTGCCAAACAGTGAAGTGGCCACTCTTTCAGCCCTAATTCACGGCAGTGGTTTCCATGGACTCAGCCAGGGGCTCCAAGAGTATGGATGGGAGTGACTTGGGGAGAAGGTGGGAAAGGAAGAGAGAGGAGGCTAACACTTACTAAGCCTTAGTGGATGCTAGCCTCTGGATCAAGCTTTAGGCCCAAGAGCCAGAACTGTACTTCCTGGTCTTTGTAAGCACTTTCTCATTTCACTTCACCCAATCCTCAAAATAATAAAGCTAAGGAAGCTAAGTCACAGGCTGGTTAAGCATGTGGCTATGAATAGAATTAGTCAAATAAAATTTGACCCCTTGTCCCCAGGAATGCCCACCCCACTCTTCTCTATACAAAGCGGACTCTCAACAAAGAACACTGTCTTCTCCAAGTACCTCAGCTGCACCGCCTACTATCTTCTCCATAAAGGACTCTCATCTGCTCATTAAAAATTAGCTAAGGTCTTCCATGGTTTGTGAGAAAAATACCCCACAAAATTTTCACGACCAAGTAACTCTCCACCATTTTTTGTTGTTCTTTCAGTGGCCTTTGACCCTCTTGCATAATCTTGGTGTTCCTGGCACAACCCCCTCAGTTTCCTGTCTGCCTTCTCTATCCCATTTATGGGATGTGTTCCCCCCACTGAAAGGCAGTAGTGATGAGCCTTCACAGAATCAGGGCTCCTCTCAATATCTGATGTAAGTCAGCATATTTTTTTTCTTTCCAAGGAGGAAAAAATACCTAAAAGATAACATCCTTAAATGGTTGTGACAAAAAACCCTGGAAGTCCCCCTGCTGTAGCATCCATTGAGGGCTTTCCTCGGATGCTCCTCTGGCAAGGCTGCACCTTAAAGTCCAGTTCTGACTCTGCAGGCTCAGTGTCATTTTTCCCCAAGGCTCCAATCACCATCTGTGTTCCAACAGGGATGATCTGGCAGGTAACGAAAATGATGACCAAAGTTGCTTCCTTTCATAAGCGTGGATACAATCTATCATTGTATTTAGTTTAATTTGGTTTAATACCCACTACTCATGAGAAATAAAAGAGCACAGTCATTTGAAGAGGCATATAGAGCTAGGTTGCTTGCAATTAAATCCTGACTGTGTCATGTGTTAGCTCTGGGACTTTGGGACAAGTTACTTAACTTCTCTGAGTCCATTTTATCTCCTGTAAATAGGAGTAATAAATGTACACTAACCTCAAAGGGCTGTTTTGAAAATTTGGCTCCAGAACTACTAGCTTTCCCCTTAAGAGCTACGTAGTTATTTTACATGATTCTTGGGGATATCAAAATAAATAAAATATTTAGCTCATTGCCAGGCATGCAATAAACACAATTCTCAAGTAGTCAATAAACATTAGCTTTCACTATAACAAAGATTCTTTTTCTTAAAATTATTTAAAAATACTTTCTATAGAAATTATCTTTTAAAAAATTATATGATACTCCATGAATAGCTTCTTTTCCTTCAGCCACATTAGCCAAGTTAAATCAAACCTTATCAACTTCTTTCTATTGGCCTTATAAATTTCAATAGAGAGTTTATATTACGCAGCAAAAAAGTTGTCTGGGTCAGTATCTCGTTCTTCACACAAATTTTCGTTGTCAGTAAGTTTTGCTTCTCTCAAAGATAAATCCTTTGGTCTATCGTCTTTATTTGAGTTAATTATACACTCTCCACGCTCTGGTATTTTCTTTTCACAGCACTCTTTGATTTTGCTGGAGATGGAATCTTGTTTTGAGCAAATATGGCTCATAATCTTGCCCTGTACCAGATAAGAATGAGAAATGACTTTATTTCCAAATTTTTTCAGCATTTCCTTCATAATGGAATCTCTGAATGCAGAAATATCTGGGGTCATTCTGTCAGCTAACTTTGTAGACAATACTCATTTAAATTTTGTATCCATTCATACACATGAAGTTTTATGTTAGTGAAAGCTTTATTTCTTGGGATTTAAAATAATATAATTATTTAAATTAGGCTCCATCATAAATTTATATTCATTGTTACGTATCATTAATCTTTAAAATACTTTAGTATTTTATATTGTCATTTTGTATTCTAAATATTGTTTCCTTCCTATTGGAGTCTACCTGTGCTTTCAGTGGGGCTATCAAAGGCATGTTAAGGTCACTGTAATATCCATAGCCCTGATGTTGTCGCCTGAAACTACATTGCCAAGAAAATGGCAAAAGCTCAAATATTTGATAAGTGACAGAGATTGGTAAGCAAATGAACTACTATATCAATCAGATGAAGATTTTTCAAATACAACAGGCCATTCTACTCATGGGATCATTTCCTCATGGAAATTAATTTGAAACTTCAAAAGATCAAATAATGTTCAAAATAGAAAAATCTTATTCTGCTCCCTATTCCTACTCTTCATCCCAATTCTGATCTGTATATAAGGTGTAGGAATTAAGGAGATGGTAAGGTTATCACATTTACACATAATGGATAATGGTTAATGGTTTCTTTTCTTTTTTTTTTTTAATTTACAGACAGATAAGAAAAGAAAGTTCCCACCCATTGTTTCATTCTCCAAATGCCTGCAGTGGCCAGGACTGGGCTAGAGTCAAAGTTAGGACTGGGTTTCCCACATAGGAGACAGGGATTCAACTACTTGAGCCATCACCTGCTGCCTCTCACAGTTTGCATAAAGAGGAAGCTGGAGTCAGGAGCTAGAGCAAGGTGTTGAATGCAGGTACTCACCTGCTAACTCCTCACGCCAGGTAGATAATTTTTAAAAGCTGATTTTCCCCAGTCCCTTCTCCAGACACTCCAGAACAAGGCTGCACATTTCTTCCCACCCTCTGTTCTAGTCTCACTTCAAGGTCAGTGAATTCCATCAACACACCAGGCTATTGCAGGCCTCCCTCACTTTACTCAAGCTATGTCCACTGCCTGAAATCTCCTGGTGAACATTAAGGCTGAGGAATGGAATGCATCTCAGAGTTGAAGTGAGAAATAGAATGGAGTCTGGCACCATGTTTCCAACAAACTCCACAGAGAACCAGGAAGCCAGTCTTTGCAAACACATTCACATTTCATCTAAGGACATCTTGTCTAGGAGCATCTCTTATTCTCTGAGGATTCACTTCTATTTTCAATCAACTATAATTCAATTCTTCATATTTTTTCATAAAGGCATTAAAGAGAATGAAATTTGAAATATGATCCCTTAGTCTCAGCCCCAAACTTCACAGAAAGTTTTCAATTACATCCTCATTCAGTACATTAGATTTTAATATTATAAAACCAACATTTTCATAAATAACCCAACAATTAAAAATAAATCATGAATGAGATTACTTGAACTGGGTTCTAGTCAGGGATGAAATAACTTAAGAGACATTTATTGCCAGCTGCTTTAAATAAAATGAATGCTTCTTAATACCTTGAAATTAAAATTATGTAACTAACATACTGCCTTCACCATAGTCTAAAACAGTTAAACTAATTAAAAGTCACAAAGGTAAAACCTAATTTCAACTAAAAAGCAGTCAGGACATTTTGAATAAAATTGTATTAACTTTGAGTGCATGAAAAATTTAAACTATGTCAACAATATAGTTCCCAGTATATTTCCTAGAGAATCACTTTAATGATTCCCAGAGTGTAGGATATGCAGATTGAAGAGATGTTGGTTAAAGGACACAATTTTAGTTAGACAAGAGGAATAAGTTTAAGGGCTCTGTTGTACATCCTGATGACAATAATATGTTGTATACTTGGAAATTACTAACAGAATTTAGTTAATACACACACACACACACACAAACACAAATGATATGTGGTAATGTATGTGCTAAATAGCTTTATTTGGCCATTCCACAAGGTACATATAGGGAAAACTATGTTATGGGGCAGCCATTTAACCTAGTGATCAAGAAGCCAGTTGAGATGCACATTTTCCATATCAAAGTATCTGGGTTCAATAGCCAGCCCCAGCTCCTGACTCCAGCTCTATACAAACCTTGGAGGCTGCAATGATAGCTCATGTAGTTTGGTTCTTGCCACTCACATAGGAGACCTGGATCAAATTCCTTGCTCTAGGCTTTGACCTGGCCATTGTAGGCATTTTAAGGTTTGAACCAGCAGAAGGGAGCACCCTCTTTGCTCTTCCCCCTCCCTTAAACAAATACATATATACATCATGTTCTAAACTATACATGTACACAATTTTTACTTGTTAATTATGAAGAAGAAAAAATTATTTGAAAGTATTTTGAAAGATTGTACCAAATAATCTGAGGAAGCTTAAAGAAATCAGCTCTTCAGATTACAACAAGTCATTCCCTGAGCCTTACTGCTAAGTTCTAACAACTCTAAAACAAAATTTGTGACGTAAAGGGTAACATCAGAATTGGTGTTTGGCACTGGTTTGTGTCCTATCTGCTCTACTTCTGCTCCAACTCCCAGCTAATGACCTGGAAAAAAGCAGTGGAAGATGGCTCAAGTGATTGGGCCCCTGTCACCCATGTGAGGACCTGGATTGAGCTCCTGGCTCCTGGTTTGTTCTAACCTAACCCTGGCTGTTGTGACCATCTGGGAAGTGAACCAACAGATGAAAGATCTCTCTATATATAACTCTGACTTTCAAATAAATAAACAAAATATTTAAAAAAAAACAGAGAAAGAGCTTCAATTTGGCTTAAACATATTTTTTAAATATCTCATATTCCTGAATTTTTTTATGTCAATACATTCAGCCATATAAACTAAAATTTGTTGAAGAATCTCTAAAAAATTACAAGTGTAAAAGGAAACCCAAAGTTTTATTTGGACTTATTTACTAAAATTATATTTTATATTATTTTTTAAAATTTTCCTAATAGCACAGCTCAGGTCAATGTTAGAATTATAAAAAAGTTTACCAAAAATCACTATTTTTGCTTAGTTTTGGAGACTAGTTACCATGCCGTAGGTGCAATGTACAACATCCCCTTCACAGCATCCATCATACGTGGAAGAAACATCTTCAAGGAGGGAAGTAAGTTCCTTAAACCCAATCTTGGGGAATTTTTGGCTGAGGACAGCAATGTTTCTGGAAACAAAATTGATAAACCACTAAAGTGACTTGAACAGCAACTAGAACAAGAGGGTGTTCTTTGCTGATAAAATATAAATAGCTCCCAAAAGCGCTGGTACCCTTGGTTTTGCACACGCAGATCTTTATCAAACAACTGATGCGACGATGCAGTCTATATGAGCACTTTGAAAATTCTGGGCTGATAGTTGGGTCTGCGCCCACAATCCTGGATCAGAGCAGAAAGAGGTACGTCCTGAGAGGTTCGACCTCTTCAGTAATTAGTATAGCAAGAAACACTGTGTAATGGGCCACTACTTTGTATTCTAAGCCCATGGCAGGCATAGAAATCTTTCCTACTGATGTACTTGAAATCTCAGAATTTTTCTGAAGACATTGTTCTAGCACATTACAAATTAGTTAGAGTGAGTACTAAAGAATAATGAAGGTTTTATTTGGGTTTGGATAGGTCATATCAAGCTGGTAAGAGTTTTAAAACCCTCATCAGGAACTCTTAGACTTGTTCAGATTCCCAACTAACCAACATTTATTTCAGAAGTACCCCGTTTTCGTTTGGTTTTCCCCACCCCACTAATCTTCTCCCAATATTAGATCTGATTCTGAGCTATCAGTGTAGACTTAAACCACCACAAAAATCCTTGCAACACCTGGAAAAATATAAATAAAATGTCATGAAGCATTTAACAAGGAAAGTGAGTGAGACAAAAAAAATACAAGTAGAAACACGATACATACGTAGAAAACTCACATAGAGTTTAAGACGTTGGATCCAAATTTTAAAAAGGCCCCACAGACATTTTTTTGATAAGAAGACATTGCTTTTAAGTATTGTGTGACAGGTGCTGCCTGTAGGAAAGAAGAAAAATGTGTTGAAGCAAGAGTACCTCACTATTATTTTATTTAACTACATGTCAGTCAAGTCATTACAGTTTTCCCAGAGACAGAGAGTCTATGAAATTTTTAATTTAGCAAATTTCCATATCAAAATCAATATTCCCTTGTGCATATTATAAAGGCAAAGCCAACGTTCCTGATAACTGAGCTGCACTTGGAAGATTCACTGTGCTCACAAGGCGGGGCAATATTCTGTAAGCTTGACTATGGGTAGTCTCAAAGAGGATAGAAAATAGAATGTCAGCTTTCATCGTGGATCTCCACCGGCTAGCACTTCTTCCAATGTACAAAGAAAACGAAGGCTGAATAGAGAACCTAGAACTGAGCGACTGTGTCCCAGTGATCTCAGGTAGGGAGAATATTTGGAACAACAGCTGACGGCTGTCAGTGTGAAAATCAGTGAATGTGAGGAGGAAGTGCCATGATGGTAAATGACCCCACATTTCCATTTTAAGTGAGCATGCTGGTCCTGGTGTCACATCATCCTTATCCTTCCATGAAACAAACAGGGCACTCACCCTGACTCCAAAACAGCTGGCTTTGTGTTGTTCTTCACAGCACCTGTTTGTCAGCTCCTCAAACTGAGCAGCAACAGTCAGAAGTGTAGGGGCAAAGGCAAAGGGGTTCCTTCTGGCCACTTCATATATATAGCTATAAAAAGAAGTTTCAGATTAAAAATAAGAAGAAGAAGGGAAAGGGGAGAAACAGGGAAGGAATGCTAGGCAAAGTAAAGGAGGGGAAAGAAGTGGAAGAAAAGACAGGGACAAGTAGAGCAAGCTGCAAACTGAAGGTAAAAGGGAGAAATGTTTCCCTTTATAGAAAACGTCAATACAAAGCAACAATGTTCAGTCCCCAATAACAGTACTGTCAAGTCCTTTTCATTGAAACTGTTAAAGCAAGGGTGATGATACAGCTGTAATCCTGTCTGCTGAGCTGTGCTGTTCTTCTTCCCTCCCCGTGCTGCCAAGGGGACAGCAGATCTCCCTCCTACTTTCAAAGAACAGCTATCTTTGCCCAGCCCATCTGTGATCTGGGTCAGATTTACTTGTGTACAAATAAACTTATGACTTCGGTTTCAGTGAGTACATCAATTTTCCATAAAGTCTCTGCTGCTACAATTACTGCACTATTGAAAACAGATTTTAGCTAAACAGCCAGTAATTTAATCTCTTTCTGATGTAAAAGCTGAGACTTTCCCTGGGGAAGATATATTATTTCCTCCACTGTGTTTCCTAGCAATTTAACACTGCACATACACTCCTATTCTAGAGTGTATCCTTCATGTAAGAGTCTCAAAAGCAGGGTCCCTATCTTTTCTTTTTTTAAGATGTATTTATTTATTTGAAAGCAGGGTTGTGGAAAGAGAAAGAGAGAGAGAGAGAGAGAGAGAGAGAGAGAGAGAGAATCTATCTTCCATCCTCTGATTCACTTCCCAAATGACCACAACAGCCAGGGCTGACCAGGCCAAAGCCAGGAGCCTGGAAGTCCAGGTTGCCCACATGGATAGTATGGCCCTAAGCAGCCAGGGCCATCTACTGCTGCTTTACCAGGCAAGTTAGCAAGGAACTGGATTAGAAATAGAACAGCCAGGACTTGAATGGATGCTCAAATTGAGTGTTGGGGTTACAGGTGGTGGCTTAATCTACTGTGCCACAATACCAATTCCCAGGGTTCCTGTAATACTCTTGTTTATTTCTTCAATGCTGAGCACAAAATGTGACACACAATACATGTTGAATGAATTCATGAACCAATCAATGAAATCAGCCTGGTACTTTTGAAATACGTATTGGATTTAGCATCATAATAATTCTTCAGTTAGATCTTTTTTTTTTTTTTACTAAAATTAAACTTACTGATTTAGAAAAGAGTCTCTGCTATTTTTATAAGCCTGACACTTCTCTTCAGGATCCAGAGTAAGGAAAGGAGGTAGAAATCCCACATCAGCTTTCTTGTTGTAGAAGAAACAGAGTCTTCTTTCAAAGTCAACTTTACTGCAGCAGTGTGAAAAATTATGCCTTTGAGACAGCCCCTCCATAGCACAAATCTTTTCCTGTAAAATGTTATTCTGGACAAGAGAGAAGAAAATGACAATTCCTCATGCCAAAGACACAGTGGACCCAAAGAACAATCAGTGCCATACTGTGGGATACAGATTGTCATCTTCCCCCTCATCCCCCACAGAGCATTTTATCCAAACCCTTGACGATCATCTCACACTTCAGGAACCTTTCCGTAACCCTTAGTCATCATTCTTTTTTTTTTTTGTTCTCTACCTCGCCCTTCCGTCATTGACTTTTCTCCTCCTCTCCCAAGGTGACAAGGTCAGTGTGAGTGGGTTCGTAAAGACTTTGGGGTGTTTAGTAACAGTATTCTAGAGATGCAGAAGGTGACACTACTTGGGGATGCCCAGAAAGGGGAATGTGACAGCAGAGCTCATACTGAGAGAGGCAGCTAAAGAGGCAGCTCCATGTTTCCACATGCATGTTCAGGCTATGGCAGGGTACATATGGCATACTGTATACATAAGGCATATGCTCACATCCTGCAAGTACATAGTCAAGTCCCCCTGTGCATCTCTCCTGAGGAGAGTACCTTATCCTAAATGCAGAAATGGGGCAAAATAAAAGCTAACATTCATTGAGCATCTTTCTTTTCATATGTGCAAGCTAAAAATGCTCTCTATGTTGGCAACTAGTCTTGTATGTTTAAGAAACACAAACAATTTACTTACAGCTGTTTCTGCACATTCTGGGAGTGTCTTGTCAGCCAAGCATTTGTCTTTGTATTCTAGCATGTCTTTCATGAGCATCTGCACTTCCTCAAAGGTAGCTTCCTGAACATATTGAGCAAATGCGATGATGGTGCTGCAATGGTCCACACGAGGTACACAATGTCATGTGCAGAATTTCCATTTACATCTATCAAAAACTCACATCCATTGGATGACTTGTCTCAAGAAATTATCCAAATATAAAGGCTATAAAGTATACAACTCAGTTCTGTCACCTGAATTTTGTAATTAACAGTGTGTTTGTTTTCATATATTTCCTATTACTTAAATTACCACTGAGAAGCACTAACATTTCTGGAATGCATCAGACTAGATTACAATAAATACCATCTTCAAAAGGAGTTTAGCACAACTCACAGGTATCCAGCGTTCTCTTCTATGAATTTCTGAGTAACACTGAAGTCATCTGAAAAGTAAAGATATTTGCTTTACAACTTACCCTGGTATGTTAACACCTTCTCAATAAATAACTACACATAACATTTGAGTGCACCAAGTATAAACTAGAATATTGATGGTAGAAAATAATTTGGCATATTTTACAAGTAGTAGAGAAAATATATGAACCTAAAATGAGATCTGAATCATAGCTGATTATGTGCTCAAGAAATATTCACTTAATTAACTAATTTGAATTACTCTCAGACTGACTAGATTTTAGATTTGCCATTGTTGCTCCATGGACACAAAAGACAAATACAATCACCATTTCCATGATAAGTAGTTATAATTTATGACTAGAGAAGCGATATGAGATTAACTGGCAAGTGATGTGATGAGTGACCAGGCCTGACAAGACTGCCATAGCTCACTGGTATCAGGTCAGCACAGTTCATAAGGCTACCCGGAAACAGATAAAGAAGTGATCTCCAGACTCACCTAATATTATGGATTCCTTTCCAATGAGTGTACACTAATCAGAGCACATTGTGTTCACCCACTACAATGTGGAGGCCTTATTTTGTTTGTGAAGCATTCTGTTGGACACCTTAAGGCAACCAACAATGACTAAGCCATCTCCCCTGGGCTGCAGGATCCTAAACACTCTTCTAGTGGAAAGGACACATACACATACCTGTATTCTCATCTGGAGTGTGGTTAAATATTTGATGGGAATGTTTTATGATACATGGCTGAGCAACCAGAACAAAATTGTAGGAAGAGTAGCATATGAATTGAGCCTACCAGAAAAATCAGAAGTTCTGTCTTTCTGTGTGGTGAGAACAATGGGAATAACAAGTCTAAGGTTATAAATCTTGAGACATACTTGGGGGAAGTCCGTCAATCCATTGTGATGAGAAAATGAGACATGAAAAGGAGCAATGGGACTTAGGTTAGGAAGGACATGACTTTGGATTATGAAGGTCCTACATAAGAAGTTGAAGCCGTGGTGCTCCATGGAAATGTTTATGTAGCATAGTAGTAGGGTCATTTCTATACACTAAGAAATACCACTCAAGGACAGGTACATTTAAAACACTGAGACCCCCACCCCAGCCCCCATAGTGTCTGCCAAACAGGAAGTGACAAGAACTGTTTGTCAGTCAGATGAATGGAAGAATGGATAGCTAGGGAAAAGTAAAAAGGTCATATGTAGACTTCTGCAGTTTCCCTGTTGAGAAATCAGCAGGATCTGAATTTTAGCAGGAGTGATGGTAAAGAAATGAAAAATGTGAGTACAGAAGATATTAAAGATAAAAAAAAGCAGGATTTTGAAAAAGGTTGTTACATTGAAAAAGGAGAGAGAAAACTCAAGAATGACCACTGTTGTCAAGCCCCATGATTGGTGCCAAATTGAGTGACACACAATTCTACCTTCAGAGCCACAGGGATGCCTAGGACAACTTTATGCACATTACAAGAAAGAAGGTCCAGGCTAGTGAAATGACAAAAAAAAGAAAAAAAAGAAAAAAAAGAAAAAAAAGAAAAAAAAACAACCTCCTCTGGACAGATAAAGTTCAAGTTGTTACCCCTTTGGACTGAAGAAATATAAAAGGCACCATTTCCTCCAGGCTGACACTGCCTTAGCCAGGCTTACAGGTACAGAGGCTATAAAATTGTACAAAGGAGGAAGCAGAATCCTGCATACCCTAACTGTACCTTTGGCTATGAGATATGTTTGACCAGGAAAGATTCAAAAAAAAATCTCAGTTCATAGTCAATGTTTCACTGTTACCATAAACCATATGGATTTACAAGAAAAACGAAGATATTAAAATCCGTTTAGTAAATCACAGCAACGCTTTCTATCCTGCCATAACCTGCTGACCATTCTCTAGGTGTGATAACCTTCTCTGTCTATAAATTCGGTAATATGAACAACAAAATACAAATACTAGAAAGGTAAATTGGGACAATTGATTAGCATATTCAAATTTGCAACCAGAAGGAAAAAACAAGTGCACAATTAAGTTGAAAGAAAACAAGTTTTTCAAAACTTTTAATTATTCTAATTTTGTCTTTTTTGATATATAAATAAATTTCTTACCTACATCCTGAGGCTTTGTGGGCAGGATTAAGGATGCAATCAAAAACAAAGAGAAAAAAACAATTCCTGCAAGGTTTAATTGTTTCATTTTCTGGATTTTTGGGTTTTGTTTCTTCTTAGAATTGCATTAACAACAGAAAGTAATAGAACTGAGGAAAATCAAGTTCTTATATTATTCTTTGACCCAGCTAGTAAAAAAGTAACCCATTTAATCTACTTCTGAAATACTACATCTTTGATTTTTATTTGATCACACTACAGAATTTCTTGCCAATTATTAACTAGAAAAAACTTGCCTCTAGGTTTAACTGGAAAAATCTATTCAGTTAAGAAAAAAGTCCATAGGTCAAGTATGCACAATACCTAGTCAAACAGATAATCCAACAGAACTTGAAATACTGCAAATGTTAAAGAAAAGGGACTCCATTAAGTGATTCAATGAAGAATAAATATAAGTAGAAAGATAAATTTTCCTGGAAATCAAAGGAAATTAAGCTTAAAATAATAAATTTTATAGATCTTAAGAATTAGAACAATGAAAATATCTAATGCTGGTAAACATACAACAAAACAGGTGCTCATATAATCAAAGCTTTTAGAAAATACATTTATAACAAGGATCGGTAATCTTAAAAATATTCATATTATTTGAACCTAACACTCAAATTCTGGGAATCTATACTAAGAAGTTTTTTTTTTCTTTTTTGACTGGCAGAGTGAACAGTGAGAGAGAGAGAGAGAGAGAGAGAGAGAGAGAAAGGGAGAAAGGTCTTCCTTTTGCCATTGGTTCACCCTCCAATGGCCGCCACGGCTGGCGCGCTGCGGCCAGCGCACCGCGCTGATCCGAAGGCAGGAGCCAGGTACTTATCCTGGTCTCCCATGAGGGTGCAGGAGCCCAAGCACTTGGGCCATCCTTTACTGCCCTCTCAGGCCACAGCAGAGAGCTGGCCTGGAAGAGGAGCAACTGGGACTAGAACCTGGCGCCCATATGGGATGCGGGCGCCACAGGTGGAGGATTAACCAAATGAGCATCGGCGCCAGCCCACAGTGTAGGTTCTAAACATTTTTTTCTACAAGAATCATGGGCTTCTTGAAGAAATGAATGCTTCCATGGCTGGTACCTAAAAAGCATACAGATAGTAAGAACATTGTGCCAGACACTGAGGAAGTGATCAAACACTGATTGGGAAATGTCAAAAACTATTGGCTTTGTTCTTTTTGCTCAAAATTGCTTTGACTATTTGAGGATTTTGTGGTTACCCATGAATTTCACAATTGTTTTCTCTATTCTGTGAAAAATACTAGGAGACTTTTGAATGGGGATTGCAATTCATCTGCAGACCATTTTGGATAGTGGGAACATTTTAATCACTTTAATTCTAATACATGAACACAAAATATTTCTCATTTATTTTATATTCTTCCATTTCTTTCATCAGTGTCTTATAGTTTTAAGTGTACAGCTTTTTAAACTCTGATTAAGTTTATACCTAAGGTTTTTTGTTTTTTGTTTTTGTTTTTGTTTTGACAGACAGAGTTAGACAGTGAGAGAGAGAGACAGAGAGAAAGGGTCTTCCTTTTTCCATTGGTTCACCCCCCAAGTAGCCGCTACAGCCGGTGCATTGCGCCAGTGCACTGCGCTGATCCGAAGCCAGGAGCCAAGTGCTTCCTCCTGGTCTTCCATGCGGGTGCAGGGCCCAAGCACTTGGGATCATCCTCCACTGCACTCCCAGGCTACAGCAGAGAACTGGACTGGAAGAGGAGCAACTGGGACAGAATCCGGCGCCCTAACCGGGACTAGAACCCGGGGTGCCAGTGCCGCGGGCGGAGGATTAGCCTAGTGAGCCTCAGCGCTAGCCCCTAAGTTTTTAGAGTTATTAAAATTGGGCTGCTTTATTGATTTCTTTTTTAGATAATTTTTTGTTAAGTATAAAATTTTACTGATTTTTGCATGCTGCAATTATATTAAACTTGTTTATTAGCTCTGAAAATTTGTAATGGTCTTTAGGGTTTTCTATATACAAGTATACTACACATTTTTTAACTGAGTTATATTCTTTTGCTATTATTGAGTGTTTTAGTTCCTAATATCGTCAAAATAATAAATCCTTGTCAGATGTATAGTGCATAAACGTTTTCTCCCATTCTGTAGGTTGTTTCTTCACTAAGTTGATTGTTTCTTTTGCTGAATAAAAATTCTGTAGTTTGATGAAATCATGTGGGTTTTTTTTTGCTTTTGTTTCATGTTACTTTGTGCTCTGATTTAAAAAAAAATCATTGCCCATTCCATTCCCCTGAAGTGTTTTAATCAAGTAATTTCAAATTTTCACATCTTACATTTAAGTCTTTATTTCATTTTTAATTGATTTTTGTGCATGATAAAAGATAGGGGTCTAGTTTCATTTTTCTGCTTGTGGATATCCAGTTTTCCCAACACCATTTATTGAAAAGAATATCCTTGTTTCAGGGTACACTCTTAGAACTTTTGTTAAGTTCAGTTGGCTATAAATGGGTGGGTTTAATTCTAGAGTCTTATTCTGTTTCATTGTTCTAGAATCTGTTTTTATGCCATCATCATACAGTTTTAATTACTGTAGACTTGTAATATATCTTAAAGTCAGGTGGCATAATGTCTCCTGCTACATTATTTTTGCTCAAGATCACATTATCTACACAAATTTTAGTTGCATTTTCTCTAGTAATGTGAAAACTGTCATTGTAATTTTGATATGGAAGGCATTGAATCCATAAGTCACTTTGGGAAGTATACTTCACATCTATGAACAGGATGACTTGCTATTTCTTTGTAGCCTTCCTCTAATTCCTTTCATCAATGATTTTGTGGTTTTCATGGTAGAACTCTTTCACCTCTTAGGTGAAATTTATTCCTGGTTTTGTTTTGTTCTGTTTGTTTTTAACACTTGGAAATAGAATTGCTTTCTTGATTTCTTTTTACATATCAAATTTTTATCCTGTAACTTTGTTGAATTTGTTCATTAGTTCTGAAAGCTTTTTGGTAGAGTCTTTGGAGTGATTTTATATACATCATGTCATCTGTAAGCAGTTACAAATTCTCTTCCTCATTTCTGATTTGGATGTTCTTTACTCTTTCTCTTGCCTAATTGCTCTGGCTAGGACTTCCAGTACTATGTTGAATAAAAGAAAAATGAGTGTCCTTGTCTTGTTCCAGATCTTAGAGAGGACGCCTTCAGCTTTTTCCCAGACAATGTAGCCTTAGTTATTGGCTTGTTATATATGGCCTTTATTATGTTAAGGTACATTATTTCTTTCTTTTACACTTTAGGATTTCCATCACACATTTAATTTTATCTGTACAAGTTTTATAAACTTGTTACAAACTTGTTTTTCTTTTCAAAATCATTGGATTTCCCTATCAAATTCAGCACTATACAGTATGCCCTTGAAGTAAAATGAGGTTATCTGCTTTGTTTGGATACCACATTCCCTTCCAGAAAGCATTAAAATAAAGACAAGACTATACAGATCAAATCCAGTATGATTCAAATCCAACAATGAATATAGATATATTGTTTTTGTGCCTAATTTGTTCAGAGTTTTTTTTTCATTGAACAATGTTGAGTTTTATAAATTCATTCTCTGCTTCTCTTGAGATAATCTTAAGTTTTTTCTGCTTCATTCTGTTGAAATGATATATAATTTTATTGGTTTGTATATGTTAAATCGTCCTTCTATGCCTGAAATGAATTCCACTTGATCAAGCTGTGCAATCTTTTTAACATGCTGTTGAATTTGATTTGCTAGTATTGGTTAGATTTTTGTGTCTATATACACCAAAGATATTGGCCATTAGCTTTCATTTTCTTGTTGTAGCCTTGCCTGGTTTTGGTATCAAGGTAAAGTTGATCTCATAGAATAAACCTGGATGAATTCCCTCAACATCTGTTTTTTTAAAATAGGAAAGATGGTTATTAATTCTTCTTTAACTCTTTGGTAGAATTCAGCCATCTAGTCCTGGGCTTTTCTTTGTGGAAGACTTTTTATTACTGATTCAATCTTGCTAATAATTATTGGTCTGTTTAGGTATTTTATTTCTTCATGATTCAGTGTTGGGAAGGTGTATGTGTCTAGTAATTTTGTCCCTTTCTTTAGGTTATCAAATGTGTTGCCAGATAAATATTCACAGTATTCTCAAACAATCTTGTATTTTTGTGGTATCAATACTACTGGTCTGTTTTTGCCTCTGCTTTTATGTAACTGTTTGGCTTTTCGAAGAACCAATTCTTTGTTACATTGATTTTTTGGTATTATCATTTAGTTTTGATGTCATTTATTTGTGCTTTGATTTTTGTTATTACTTTCCTTCCATTAATTCTGCATTTAATTTGCTTTTGTTTTTCTAATTCCATAAGGTGCAATGATAAGTTGTTTGCCTGAAATCATTCTGTTTTTCTGATGCAAGCATCAACTGCTATAAACTCCCCTTTTAGTACTTCTTTTGCTACATCCCTAAGGTTTTAGTATTCTATATTTTCATTTTCATTTATTGTTTGAGGAAATTTTTAAATCTGCTTAATTTCTTCCTTGATCCATTGATTGTCCAGGAATAAATTGTTTGATTTCCATGTGTTTACATAATTTTCAGTTTTTCTTGTTGTTTATTTCTAGCTTTATTGCATTGTGCTCAGAAAAGATACTCCAGCTAAGCCCTACTCTTTAAAATTTGTTGAAACTTGTTTTGTAACTCACCATACACTCCACCTCAGAGAATGTTCTATGTGCTATTAAGAAGAATGTGTCCCGGTTGCCCCTCTTCCAGGCCAGCCCTCTGCTGTGGCCAGGGAGTGCAGTGGAGGATGGCCCAGGTGCTTGGGCCCTGCACCCCATGGGAGACCAGGAAAAGCACCTGGCTCCTGGCTCCTGCCATTGGATCAGCGCGGTGCGCCGGCCGCAGCGCACCGGCCGCGGCGGCCATTGGAGGGTGAACCAACGGCAAAAAGGAAGACCTTTCTCCCTGTCTCTCTCTCTCCCTGTCCACTCTGCCTGTCAAAAAAAAAAAAAAAAAAAAAAAAAAAAAAAAAAAAAAGAAGAAGAATGTGTATCCTGTAGCTGTTAGATGGAATGCTCTGTTGGTATCTACTAGGTTCTGTTGATCTGGGGTGTAATTTAATTCTGCTGTTTCTTTGTTGGTATTCTATCTGGGTGTTCTGTCCATTTCAAAAGTGGAATGTTAAAGTTGGGTGGATTTGGAACCAGCGCTTTGGTGTAGCAGATAAAAGTTGCCACCTCTGGTGCCGGCATCCCATATGGGCGCTGGTTCGAGACCCAGCTGCTCCACTTCTGATCCAGCTCCCTGCTATGGTTTGGGAAAGCATTAGAAAATGGCCCAAGTCCTTTGGCCCCGGCACCCACGTGGAAGACCTGGAAGAAGCTCCTGGCTCCTGGCTTTGGATCGGCACAGCTCCGGCCATTGCAGCCATCTGAGGAGTGAACCAGCGGATGCATGACCTCTCTCTCTCTCTTTCTCTCTCTCTCTCTCTGCCTCTCCTTCTCTCTCTGTGTAACTATGACTTTCAAGTGAAATAAATAAATCTTAAAAAAAAAGTTGGGTAGTTTTATTTTATTGGAGTTCATCTCTCACTTTAAGTCTATTAACATTGGCTGTATTTGGGTGCTCCAATATTTTACATACATACATTTATAATTGTTACTTTCTTTGCTGTATTGAAACTTTTATCTTTATATAATGACCTTCTTTGTCTCCTTTTACTGCTCTTGATTAAAATCTCTTTTATCTGATAAAAGTATTACTACCCCTCCATTCTGCCTTCTTTTGGGTTCTGATTGTCTGGAATACCTTATTCCATTATGTTACTTTCAATCTATGTATCTATGTGTGTGTGTCCTTAGAGATGAAGTGGATCTCTTGTAACCAAAATATAGTTGGGTCCTCTTTTATCCATTTAGTTACTTTATATCTTTTAATTGGAGATCATTCAACCTATTTCCATTTAATGTAATCACTGATAGGCAATTTCATACTGCTGCCATTTTGATACTTGTTTTACAGTTTTATTGTAATTCCTTCTTTTCTTCCTCTCTTATAACCTTCATTTGTGGTTAATTGATTTTTGTATAGTAATATACTTCCACTGCTTGTTTACAAGTTTTGGTAAGATTATTATATAATTTTACTTTGTGGTTACCATGAGTTTCACAAAAATCTTTTAATTATAACAAGGTATTTTGAAAAGATAGCACTTAACATTGCTTATGAAGATAGGAAAAGAAACAAAAAAGGAAAAGCTAAGAAATATTAAGAAAGAGCTCTAAAATTGTACTCCATTCCTCCCCACATTTTTAATTTTTGGTGTTTCACCTTAACCTCTTCCCATATTGCCAGTCTCTTAATGTTTTGTTTTTGTTTTAAAGATGTTTTATTTATTTGAAAGTCAGAATTACAGAGAGAGAGGGAGAGAAGGAGAGAGAGAAAGAGAGAGGGAGACAAAGAAAGAGATCTTGCATCCAGTGGTTCATTCCCAGGTGGCCACAACAGACGGGACTGAGCCAGGTCAAAGCCAGGAGCCAGAAGCTTTTACCAGGTCTACCACATGAGAACAGGTGCTCAAGTGCTTGAATCATCTTCCAGTTCTTTCTCAGGCCACTAGCAGGAAGCTAGATTGAAAGTGGAGCAGCCTGTACCTGAATCAGCACCCATATGGGATGCTGGCATCACAGGCATCAGCTTGAAATGCTACACCACAGCACCAGCCACCTTACTGTTTTGTGGTATTTTTAATCTTCCATAAAAGGTTGAATGGTTTACGTACTATGTATTTTTTAACTTTTATTTAGTAAATATAAATTTCCAAAGTACAGTTTATGGATTACAATGGCTTCCCCCCTCCCATAATTCCCTCCCACTCGCACCCCTCCCAGCTCCCACTCCGTTTCCCATTCCATTCACATCAAGATTCATTTTCAATTCTCTTTATATACAGAAGATTGATTTAGTATATATTAAGTAAAGATTCATCAGTTTGCACCCAACAAAACATAAAGTGTAAAATACTGTTTCAGTACTAGTTATAGCATTAAATCACAATGTACGCATATTAAGGACAGAGATCCTACATGAGGAGTAAGTACACAGTGACTCCTGTTGTTGACTTAACAATTTGACACTCTTGTTTGTGGTGTTAGTAATCTCCCTAGGCTCTTGTCATGAGTTTCCAAGGCTATGGAAGCATTTTAAGTTTGCCAACTTCGATCTTATTTAGACAAGGTCATAGTCAAAGTGGAAGTTCTCTTCTCCCTTCAGAGAAAGGTACCTCCTTCTTTTTTTTTTTTTTTTTTTTTTTTTGACAGGCAGAGTGGACAGTGAGAGAGACAGACAGAGAGAAAGGTCTTCCATTGCCGTTGGTTAACCCTCCAATGGCCGCCCCAGTTGGCGCACTGCGGCCGGCGCACTGCGCTGATCCGAAGGCAGGAGCCAGGTGCTTCTCCTGCTCTCCCATGGGGTGCAGGGTCCAAGTACTTGGGCCATCCTCCACTGCACTCCCTGGCCACAGCAGAGAGTTGGCCTGGAAGAGGGGCAACTGGGACAGAATCTGGCACCCAGACCAGGACTAGAACCTGGTGTGCCGGTGCCGCTAGGTGGACGATTAGCCTAGTGAGCCACGGCGCCAGCCAGTACCTCCTTCTTTGATGGCCCATTCTTTCTACTGAGATCTCACTCACAGAGATCTTTCATTTAGGTCATTTCTTTCTTTCTTTCTTTTTTTTTTTTTTTATTTGCCACAGTGTCTTGGCTTTCCATGCCTAAAATACTCTCATGGGCTCTTCAGCCAGATCCAAATGCCTTAAGGGCTGATTCTGAGGTCAGAGTGCTGTTTGGGACATCTGCCATTCTATGTGTCTGCTGTGTATCACACTTCCCATGATGGATCATTCTCACCCTTTTTTATTCTACCAGTAAGTATTAGCAGACACTAGTCTTGTTTGTGTGATCTCTTAGACCTATCAGTATGATCAATTGTGAACAGAAGTTGATCACTTAGACTAGTGAGATGGCATTGGTACATGGCACCTTGATGGGATTGTATTGGAATCCCCGGGCACATTTCTAACTCTACCATTTGGGGTAAGTCAGATTGAGCATGTCCCAAATTGTACATCTCCTCCCTCTCTTATTCCCACTCTTATATTTAACAGGGCTCACTTTTCAGTTAAATTTAAACACCTAAGAATAACTGTGTTAATTACAGAATTCAACCAATAGTATTAAGTAGAACAAAAAAAAAATACTAAAATGGATAAAGTATTAAATTGTACACCAACAGTCAGGACAAGGGCTGATTAAGTCACTGTTTCTCATAGTGTCCATTTCACTTCAACAGGTTTCTTCTTTGGTGCTCAGTTAGTTGTCACCAATCAGGGAGAACATATGATATTTGTCCCTTTGGGACTGGCTTATTTCACTCAGCATGTTTTCCAGATTCCTCCATTTTGTTGCAAATGACCGGATTTCATTGTTTTTGACTGCTGCATAGTATTCTATAGAGTACATGTCCCATAATTTCTTTATCCAGTCTACTGTTGATGGGCATTTGGGTTGGTTCCAGGTCTTAGCTATTGTGAATTGAGCTGCAATAAACATTAGGCTGCAGACTGCTTTTTTGTTTGCCAATTTAAATTCCTTTGGGTAAATTCCAAGGAGTGGGATGGCTGGGTCTAACGGTAGGGTTATCTTCAGGTTCCTGAGGGATCTCCAGACTGACTTCCATAGTGGCTTGACCAGCTTGCATTCCCACCAACAGTGGGTTAGTGTCCCTTTTGCCCCACATCCCGTCCAGCATCTGTTGTTGGTAGATTTCTGAATGTGAGCCATTCTAACTGGGGTGAGGTGAAACCTCATTGTGGTTTTGATTTGCATTTCCCTGATTGCTAGTGATCTTGAACATTTTTTCATGTGTCTCTTGGCCTTTTGGATTTCCTCTTTTTTTTTTATTTTTTAAAGGCTTTATTTTTTTTATTTATTTATTTAATGAATATAAGTTTCCAAAGTACGAATAATGGATTACAATGGCTTCCCCCCCATACCGTCCCTCCCACCCACAACCCTCCCCTTTCCCACTCCCTCTCCCCTTCCATTCACATCAAGATTCATTTTCGATTATCTTAATATACAGAAGATCAGCTTAGTATACATTAAGTAAGGATTTCAACAGTTTGCTCCCACACAGAAACATAAAGTGAAAAATAATAGATGATTTTTTTTAATGATGATGAAATCAGATCAGACCTATTGTCATGTTTAATCCCAGTGAGAGTCAAGTTGGGAGTTGATAGTTTCTTTTCTTTTTTTTTTTTTTTTTTTACAGAGGATCAGTTTAGTATGCATTAAGTAAAGATTTCAACAGTTTGCACCCCCATAGAAACACAAAGTGAAATATACTGTTTGAGTACTCGTTATAGCATTAAATTTCAATGCACAGCACATTAAGGACAGAGATCCTACATGAGGAGTAAGTGCACAGTGACTCCTGTTGTTGACTTTACCAATTGACACTCCTGTCTATGGCATCAGTAATCTCCCCATGCTCCAGTCATGAGTTTCCAAGGCTATGGAAGCCCTCTGAGTTCTCCGACTCTTATCTTGTTTAGACAAGGTCATAGTCAAAGTGGAGGTTCTCTCCTCCCTTCAGAGAAAGGTACCTCCTTCTTTGAAGACCTGTTCTTTCCACTGAGATCTCACTCACAGAGATCTTTTGCCAGAGTGTCTTGGCTTTCCATGCCTGAAATACTCTCATGGGCTTTTCAGCCAGATCCGAATGCCTTTAGGGCTTATTCTGAGGCCAGAGTGCTATTTAGGACATCTGCCATTCTATGAGTCTGCTGAGTATCTCACTTCCCATGTTGGATCACTCTCCCCTTTATTTATTCTATCGGTTAGTGTTAGCAGGTACTAGACTTGCTTATGTGCTCCCTTTGACTCTTAGTCCTTTCATTATGATCAATTGTGAACTGAAATTGATCACTTGGACTAGTGAGATGGCATTGGTACATGCCACCTTGATGGGATTAAATTGGAGTACCCTGGTATGTTTCTAACTCTACCATTTGGGGCAAGTCAGCTTGAGCATGTCCCAAATTATACATCTCTTCCCTCTCTTATTCCTACTCTTGTGTTTAACAGGGATCACATTTCAGTTAAATTTCAACACTTAAGAATAACTGTGTATTAATTACAGAATTAAACCAGTCATATTAAGTAGAACAGACAAAAAACTACTAAGAGTGATAATGTATTAAGTTGTTCATTAACAGTCAGGGCTATGCTGATCAAGTCACCGTTTCCCATAGTGTCCATTCCACTTCAACAGGTTTCCTTTTGGTGTTCAGTCAGTTGTCACCAATCAGGGAGAACATATGGTATTTGTCCCTTTGGGACTGGCTTATTTCACTCAGCATGATGTGTTCCAGATTCCTCCATTTTGTTGCAAATGACCGGATTTCATTGTTTCTTACTGCAGTATAGTATTCTAAAGAGTACATTTCCCATAATTTCTTTATCCAGTCTACCGTTGATGGGCATTTAGGTTGGTTCCAGGTCTTAGCTATTGTGAATTGAGCTGCAATAAACATTAGGCTGCAGACTGCTTTTTTGTTTGCCAATTTAAATTCCTTTGGGTAAATTCCAAGGAGTGGGATGGCTGGGTCTAACGGTAGGGTTATCTTCAGGTTCCTGAGGGATCTCCAGACTGACTTCCATAGTGGCTTGACCAGCTTGCATTCCCACCAACAGTGGGTTAGTGTCCCTTTTTCCCCACATCCTCGCCAGCATCTGTTGTTGGTGGATTTCTGAATGTGAGCCATTCTAACCAGGGTGAGGTGGAACCTCAATGTGGTTTTGATTTGCATTTCCCTGATTGCTAATGACCTTGAACATTTTTTCATGTGCCTGTTGGCCATTTGGATTTCCTCTTTTGAAAAATGTCTATTGAGGTCCTTGGCCCATCTCTTAAGTGGGTTGTTTGTTTTGCTGTTGTGGAGTTTCTTGATTTCTTTGTAGAGTCTGGTTATTAACCCTTTATCTGTTGCATAGTTTGCAAATATTTTTTCCCATTCTGTTGGTTGCCTCTTCACTTTCTTGACTGTTTCTTTTGCAGTACAGAAACTTCTCAATTTGATGCAATCCCAAATGTTAATTTTGGCTTTGACTGCCTGTGCTTCTGGGGTGTTTTCCAAGAATTCTTTGCTGATACCTATATCTTGCAAGGTTTCTCCAATGTTCTCTAAGAATTTGATGGTGGGGTTGTAGATTTAAGTGCTTAATCCATGTTGAGTGAATTTTTGTGTAAGGTGAAAGGTAGGGGTCTTGCTTCATGATTCTGCACGTGAAAACCCAGTTTTCCCAGCACCATTTAATGAACAGACTGTCCTTACTCCAGGGATTGGTTTTGGATCCTTGATCAAATATAAGTTGGCTGTAGATGTTTGGATTGATTTCTGGTGATTCTATTCTCTTCCATTGGTCTATCCATCTGTTTCTGTACCAGTACCATGCTGTTTTGATAACAACTGCCCTGTAGTATGTCCTGAAATCTGGTATTGTGATGCCTCTGGCTTTGTTTTTGTTGTACAAGATTGCTTTAGCTATTTGAGGTCTCCTGTGTCTCCATATGAATTTCAGCATCATTTTTCCAGATCTGAGAAGAATGTCTTTGGTATTTTTATTGGTATCCCATTGAATGTATAAATTGCTTTTGGGAGAATGGACATTTTGATGATGTTGATTCTTCTAATCCATGAGCATGGAAGATTTTTCCATTTCTTGGTATCCTCTTCTATTTCTTTCTTTAAGATTTTGTAATTTTCATCGTAGAGATCTTTGATGTCCTTGCTTAAGTTTATTCCAAGGTATTTGATTGCTTTTGTAGCTATTGTGAATGGGATTGATCTTAGAAGTTCTTTCTCATCCATGGCATTGCCTGTGTATACAAAGGCTGTTGATTTTTGTGCATTGATTTTATATCCTGCTACTTTGCCAAACTCTTCAAGGAGTCCCCATAGTCTCTTAGTAGAGTTCTTTGGATCCCCTAAATAAAGAATCATATCATCTGCAAAGAGGAATAGTTTGAGTTCTTCCTTCCCAATTTGTATCCCTTTGATTTCTTTTTCTTGCCTAATAGCTCTGGCTAAAACTTCCAGAACTATATTGAATAGCAGTGGTGAGAGTGGGCATCCCTGTCTGGTACCAGATCTTAGTGGAAATGCTTCCAACTTTTTCTCATTCAATAGGATGTTGGCTGTGGGTTTTTCATAGATTGCTTTGATTGTATTGAGGAATGTTCCTTCCAAACCCAGTTTGCTTAGAGTTTTCATTATGAAAGGGTGTTGTATTTTATCAAACACTTTCTCTGCGTCTATTGAGATATGTACTGTGTTTATAACATCAGAGCATTCTGAGTTTGTTTGTACAGATTTTCTTGTCAGTGAATGTTATAACTTTGGATATTGTTTTCTTAGTTATTAGCATCTCCTTTTAGTATTTCTTGCAATACCAATGTGGTGGTGATAAATTCTTTCAACTTTTGCTTGAGGAGGTTTTTATGTCTCCCTCATATGTGGAGGATAGATTTGCCAGGTTCAGTATTCTTGGCTGGCAATTACCATAAATACTGCATCCCACTTCATGCTGGCTAGTGATATTTCTGCTGAAAAGTCTGCAGTCACGCAAACGGGACCTTTTGATGGGTTATTCACTTCTAGTCTCTTGCAGTTTTGAAAATCCTCTCTGCAGTTTTCCTTGGAAAACTTAATTTAATATATTTTGTTATTTAGTTATTTACTTGAAAGACAATTATAGAGACAATGAAACGCACATGCAGAGAGAGAGAGAGAGAGAGAGAGAGAGAGAAAGAGAGGTTTCCATCCACTGGCTGAAATCCAAAATGGCTACAAGGGCCAGGGCTTGGCCAAGCAGAAGCCGAAAGCCAGGAACATCTGAGTTTCCCACAAGGGTGGCAAGGATCAAGCACTTAGGCCATTCTCCTATGCTTTCCCAGACGTATTAGCAGGGAGCCAGATCAGAAGCAGAGCAGCCACAACTGTAACTGGCATTCTGATATGGGATGTCCAGCAGCCTAACCCACTATATCACAACATTGGTCCCAGAGAGTTGGATTATAATATATCTTGGGAAGACTTAGTTGGGTTAAATCTGACTGGTGATCTTTGACCTTCTCTACCTGGAAAGTTATTTCTCTAGGTCTCAGAAGTTTTCTGTTATTATCTCCTTGAATATGTTTTATACCTCATTGACATTCTCAAGTCCGTCTTGAGTCCCACTACCTCAGTATATATTCCTTTCCAACTGCCCCAAAGTTCCTGTAAGTTTTATTCATTCTTCTCAATTTTTTTGCCTCCTCCAACTGTGTATTTTAAAATATTTTGTCTTAAAGCTCACTAATTCATTGCTCTGTTTGATCTAGTCTGATAGTGATACATTTTATTGTGCTTTCAATTTCACTTAGTGTACTTTTCAATTGAAGAATTTGCTTGATTTTGTTTAGTTACTTTCATATCTATTAATTCTACTAGAATACTAAATGGTTTTTCATATTCTTTTGAAGTTAACTGAGTTACCCTAAAGCAGCTATTTTGAAATCTTCATCTGAGCACTTAAAAATTTTATTCTTTTTTTTTTGGCCCCTTTTTTGCTCTTTAGGTGAGATCATGGTTCCTAGAAAGTATTTTTAATATTTTATTTATTTATTTGAGAGGTAGAGTTACAGACAGAGAGAGGGAGAGACAGAAAGAGGTCTTCCATCTGCTGGTTCATTACCTAAATGGCTGCAATGGTTGGAGCTGGGCCAATCTGAATCCAGTGGCCAGAAGCTTCTTCCAGGTCTCCCCAAGAGTTCGGGGGCCCAAGCACTTGATCCACCTTCTACTGCTTTCTCAGTCCATAGCAGAGAGCTAGATCAGAAGAAGAGCAGCTGGAACACAAACTGATGCCCATACAGGATGCAGGCATAATAGGTGGAGGCTTCACTTACCACACAGGGCAAGCCGCCCGAAAGTTCCTGATGATCATTTGTGTACAATGTTGCTTGCACATTAATGGATAAGTTATAATAACTTGGCTTCATTTGTAGGTGTTCTTATGAAAATTCTAAGTAAATTATTTATTTTCTTTAAGCCTGTAGACACTTCTTTCAGCAGTAGATAATATCCTAAGACAAGTCTTGCTGCAAGTCTGCTATGGATGTTTTCTCGTTTTTCAGACATCTCTAAGCTCCAAATCATCCTGAATCTACAGTTGGTGTGCTGTTCAGAATGAATAATGGAAGTACTTTAAAGGGGATCGTCCATCCCTACAAATCTTTTCCTGGGATAGGGTTAGGCTCAGACACCTAATCCTGTGTCCACCAATAACACACTATTCAGCCCACTGAGACAACTGAATCCTGGGTATAGGACCAAAGTCCACACTTCTGTTATCTGTCTGCTGTTGAGGTGGACTCACTGAAGCTCCTCCAATCAACCACTGGTTATGCTAACTGGGGTTTAAGATCAACCAAGGCCATTGAATTTCACTTGGCATTGAAGCAGGTCCAGGAGCTCTGTCTATAGCCACTGGCCTAGAGACAGAGACCATCAAGATCTTTTCAATATTGACTTTTACCAACCTGATACCTAGTTCCAAAATAGCCCTATGGTTCCTTGCTGTCTACTCAGGGTTGTAGGAGGAATGATAGAGGCAGCTCCTCAACTGCCAAGAAGGCCCTAGGTAGTCACACCTGGGTCACTGGACCTATGCAATTTTAGGGGTGCACATGTGGAGCTGGTGTAAATACATGCTCAAATTAGTCCATCCCACCAGGATTCAGGGTTTAACTTCATACTAGAGCAAGTCCAGAGACTCTATCCTATAGCCAGGGGCCATTATTATCTGCCAATGTTGGGCTTTACCAGTCCAGTTCTGAGTCCCAAGAAACAGCCCCATGCTCCTTGGTATCTGCCCAAGGTTGGAAAAAAGGTGATACCAGCAGCCTTCTGACCATCCAGAGTGACAGCAGCCTGGGTCACACATAGCTAAACCAAATTGTAGGGGTACATGTCAGACTTGCCTGAGACTGGATGAGGTACACAATGGAACAAGTCTATCCTGCTGAAGCGCAGGTCTCTTGCTGATGCTGGGACAAGTCTGCGAGCAGTAACATGGAGTAGAGGCGGTTGGGCTTTATCAGGTGTTAGGTCTCCAGGCAACAGGCTGGCCCAACTCCAAGGCAAGATCCTAAACTCTTTTCGGCCCTAATTTGCAGCACCTAGAGACCTGTTCCAATTTCTGTCAGCTATTATGGGTGAAGGGTTCAAATGCTTAGGTATAGGCCTGGGGGCAAGGGCCATGGGGCTCTGTTCAAATCTGAATTTTATCTCAGTGAGCCTGGTTATGTGATTCAATTCCCTCTTCTCACATAATCAGGAGATGTCATTCTTCTTGCTACACGGGCTAAGTCTTTCCTTTTGTCTTTCTTCAATGTGGTTTTTCTTACTATTATACTAAAATGAGGCACTGTGGTTTCTCATTAGCTTCTGTAGTTCTTATAAAGGTGACATGGTATGTGAATAGCTGTTCAAGTTGATATCTCAGTGGGGGGTGGTCATTGGTCCATCTTACTCAGCTAGCATCTTGTTTTCCATTGAGTCTTTTTTAAAAATATCCATTCAATCACTGGATTTTTTTATTGAAAGATTTAGTTCATTTTTATTTCAGGTATTTTTAAAAATATTTTTATTAATATAAAGGGAACATGACTCAGGTATTTCAAAGATACCATTCTAAGAACATAAGGGTACTCCCCTCCCCACCCTCTCCTCCTTCCTTCCTTTCTTTTTTTTGTTCCTCCAATTTTTGAAATAATAAACTTTCAATTTACTTTGAAATCACAGGCTTAATACTCCACTGAATATAGTGCCCAAAAAGTAAAAAGTAGAAAGACCACTGTTCCATGGGAATATATCCAATATTATACATGATTATCATAAATAATAATCAAATCATAAGATGTTAATTTCACTCTTATACATTCAGAGTTTTTTTTTACTCTGTATATCAGCTACCACAAATCAGAAAAACATATTATATGTATCTTTTTTGGGACTGACTTATTTCACTAAGCAAATTATTATTTTTTTTTAATTTGATGGTCCTTTATTGCTGGTAGTGGAGAACAGACTCATGCCTAAAGAACTGTCAACACTAAAACTCAAAGCAACAGGGTTTATAAAGACAAAAAAACACAAGGAGGGGAGGGGAAAAACAGATTGCTATGATGAGTGTGGGGGGAATACATGGTTACTAGGGTCAAGTTGACCTAAGGCCTAGACAAAACTAATATCAATTACAATCTTGACAATAGACAAATTGCAATCTTAATATTAATCCGAGTGTATTTTCTCTGTTTTAAGATTGCATGATCATGCTAGGGAGTTTCTATGCTCTGTCAGTGGGATGCAGTATGCTGTTATTGCATGAGTACTGTTATTGTCAGAGTTTTAGATCATAGTTTCAGACCAGAGTCTCATGGTGGGGTGAGGGGTGCTTTTTCAAGATGGAGTCTCAGGTGCTCTAAAATAGAGTCAATATTTTCAAGGGTTTTTTTTTGTTTGTTTGTTTGTTTCTTTTCTGAACATATATTTTTCAACTTTTATTTAATAAATATAAATTTCCAAAATACAACTTTTGGATTATAGCGGCTTTCCCCCCCCATAACCTCCCTCCCACCCACAACCATACCATCTCCCACTCCCTCTCCCATCTCATTCTTCATCAAGATTAATTTTCAATTATCTTTATATACAGAAGATCAACTTAGTATATACTAAGTAAAAATTTCAACAGACTGCACTCACACAGAAACACAAATTATAGAGCACTGTTTGAGTAGTAGTTTTACCATTAATTCGAATAGTACAGCACATTAAGGACAGAGGTCCTACTTGGGGAGTAGGTGCACAGTGACTCCCGTTGTTGATTTAACAATTGACACTCTTATTGATGATGTCAGTAATCACCCAAGGCTCTTGTCATGAGCTGCCAAGTCTATGGAAGCCTCTTGAGTTCACCAACTCCCATCTTATTTAGACAAGGCCATAGTCAAAAGTGGAAGTTCTCTCCTCCCTTCAGAGAAAGGTACCTCCTTCTTTGATGGCCCATTCTTTCTATTGGGATCTATTCACAGAGATCTTTCATTTAGGTCATTTTTCTTTTTTGCCACAGTGTCTTGGCTTTCCATGCCTGTGAAACAATCATGAGCTTTTTAGCCAGATCCAAATGTCTTAAGGGCTGATTCTGAGGCCAGAGTGCTATTTAGGACATCTGCCATTCTATGAGTCTGCTGTGTATCCCGCTTCCCATATTGGATCATTCTCTCCTTTTTAATTCTATCAGTATTAGCAGACACTAGTCTTGTTTATGTGATCCCTTTGGCACTTAATCCTATCATTATGATCAATTATGAACTGAAACTGATCACTTTGACTAGTGAGATGGCTTTGGTTCATGCCACCTTGATGGGATTGACTTGGAATCCCCTGGCACGTTTCTAACTCTACCATTAGGGTTAAGTCCGAGTGAGCATGTGCCAAACTGTACATCTCCCCCTCTCTTATTCCCACTCTTATATTTAACAGGGCTCACTTTTCAGTTAAATTTAAACACCTAAGAATAATTTGTGTTAATTAAAGAGTTCAACCAATGGTATTAAGTAGAACAAAAAAATACTAAAACGGATAAGTATTAAATTGTACATCAACAGTCAGGACAAGGGCTGATTAAGTCACTGTTTCTCATAGTGTTCATTTCACTTCTACAGGTTTCCTTTTAGGTACTCAATTGTCACTGATCAGGGAGAACATATGATATTTGTCCCTTTGGGACTGGCTTATTTCACTCAGCATGATGTTTTCCAGCTTCCTCCACTTTGTTGGGAATGACCGGATTTCATTGTTTTTGACTGCTTTATAGTATTCTGTAGAGTACATATCCCATAATTTCTTTATCCATTCTACTGTTGATGGGCATTTAGGTTGATTCCATGTCTTCACTAAGCAAATTATATCCAGTTGCACTTATTTTATTGCAAAAGACAGGATTTAATTCTTTTTAAGCCTGTGTTATGTGTGTGTGTGTGTGTGTGTGTGTGTGTGTGTATATATATATATATATATGACACACTTTCTTCATCCAGTCATTAGTTGATGGACATGTGGGTTGATTCCATATCTTAGCTATTGTGAATTGAGCTGCAAAAAACATGGGGGTATGGATAGCTATTTCATACACAGATTTAATTTCTTTTGCGTATATTCCCAGGAGTAGAATGACTCAGTCAAACCAGAATTTATTCTCAGATCTCTGAGGAATCTCCATACTATCTTTCATAATGGCTGTACTAGTTTATGTTCCCACCAACAGTGGATTAGGGTACTTTTTCCCCACCTTCTCTCCCAATTTTGATGATTTTTGATTTGTATAAGAGAGCCATTCTAACTGGGGAGAGGTGAAACCTCATTGTGGTTTTTTAATTAGCATTCCCATGATGACTAGTGATCTTGAGGATTTTTTCGTGTGTTCGTTGGCCATTTGAATTTCCTCTTTGTAAAATGCCTGTTCAAATCCTTTGCCAATTTCTTAACTGGTTTGTTTGTCTTGTTGTTTTTCATTTTCTTGAGCTCCTTTTATATTCTGAATATCAATCCTTTATCAGATGCTAGTTTGCACATATTACTACAGTTGTGTCAGTTGTCTCTCTGTTAAGTGTTTCCTTTGCAGTGCAGAAGATTCTTAGCTTGATGTACTCTCATTTTTCTATTATTGCTTTTATTGCTTGTGCTTCTAGGATCTTATCCAAGAAGTCTTTGCATATTCCAGTGTCTTGCAGTTTTTTCCCTATGCTTTTCTCTGGTAATTAAATGGTATCAAGTCATATATTTAGATTCTTGATCCTCTCTGATTTGATTTTTTTTTAATTTTTTTTTGACAGGTAGAGTTAGACAGTGAGAGAGAGAGAGACAGAGAGAAATGTCCTCCCTCTGTTGGTTCGTCCCCCAAATGGCCGCCATAGCCGGAGCTACACCAATCCAAAGCCAGGAGCCAGGTGCTTCCTCCTGGTCTCCCATGCGAGTGCAGGGGCCCAAGCACTTGGGCCATCCTCCACTGCCTTCCTGGGCCACAGCAGAGAGCTGGACTGGAAGAGGAGCCACCAGGACTGGAACCCAGCACCCATATGGGATGCTGGCACTGCAGGCAGAGGATTAACCAAGTGAGCCAAGCTCCAGCCCTGAGTTGAAACTGTCCTTTCTCCAGGGAATGATTTTAGCTCGTTTGTCAAAGATTAGTTGGTTGTAGAGGCATAGATGTTTTCTGGATTCTCTTTTAACAGTTTTTGTCTTAAAGTCTATTTTGTCTGATATTAGTATGGATACTCCTGATCATTTTTGATTCCTATTTGAATGGAATATCTTTTTCCATCATTTCACTTTGTCTATACGCATCTGTTTTTGAGTGTATTTCTTTTAGGCGTCATGTAGATAGATCTTGTTTATCATCCATTCAGCCAGCCTGTATCTTCTAATTGGAGAATTTAGTCCATTTGCATTCAGAGTTTTTATTGATAACTAATGACTTGTTCCTGCTATTTTTCCATAAATATTCCTTTTGTTTGTTTTGGATCCCCTTTGTGCTTTTACTAGAGGTTTTCTGCCTTCACATTCTTCCTTGATGCTGATTCTCTTTCTCTATTTCTGTGTTTTGTACATCGTTAACTATCAGTTGTAAGGCTGAGTGGGTGATGACAAAGTCTTTCAATTATTTTTAGTCTTGGAAGCCCGTTATTTCACCTTCATTTACAAATGAGAGCTTTGCTGGGTACCATAATCTGGGACTTGGACTGTACCATTTTTTCCCTGTCTGTAGAATTTCTGATAAGAAATCTGCTGTCAATCCAGCTGGAGACCTTTTAAAGGTAATCTGGCATCCCTTTCTTGCACATTATAGGATCTTTTCTTTATGTTTTACTTTTGAAAGTTTAACTATAATGTGTCATCATAAAAATCTTTACTGGTAATGTCTATGTGGGGTTCTCTGCACTTTCTCCCAATTAGGGAAATTTTCTATTATGTCATCTAACAAATTTTCTAAGCCATTCTGTTTTTCCATTCCTTCAGGAACTCCTAAGACATGTATGCTTGGTCATTTTACAGTATCCCATAGATCCTAAACACTGTTTTTGGTTTTTCTAATTTTTTCTTCTTTTTTTTTTTTTTTTTTTGTCTGATTGAGATATTTCCAAAGATTTGTCCTCTAGCTTGGATATTCTTTATTCTTTCTACCCAGTCTTTTGTTAAAGCTTTCCACCCATATTGAGCATGATAGGTCTTCTCTATCATCAGTAGGAGGAAGGGCTATGAATGCATTGGCTGGCATGTTCATAGCCTCAGCCTTTCTCTGTGCCAAGGTGGATCAATTGTCTGGGGTTCATGCCAGCACACACCACCAACTCAGGTGAACAAACCATACAAAGGATCTATGCACTCCATAGTGCAAGCACAGAACCCTCCACAATATTCCTCCCCAGTGAGCTTCAGGAGTCAGACAAGGTGATTGCCCAAAGACCCAACCACATTCACCCCCATGCCCTACTCAGTTTCCTGGCCTATATATAACTTGCACAGTCACGGGATCTCCACAGTCACTGGGTGCAAGAGATACATGGATCCATTCTCTCTCCTTCAATTCTCCCTGTCCATGGAGCAAGCTGCCCCATACCCAGAGACAGCTGCCTGCCCATCCGAGGTCAGTTGATGCTTCACCTTGGCAAACTGAGTCTGGTGCTTTGGTGCGGAAGTGGAGTAAAGCAATGTGTCTTCCCTTCACGGATATGCACCATGCCCCCTGCAAATTCTCCATGCCAGACTCAAAATCAGTGGGAACAGAAGCGTTCTCCCTCAGACAAGATCACCAGTGGCATGTGGGCTGCTAAAGGCTCTGCTCACCTCACTGCAAAGACGATGTCCCCTCCAGCACATGTCCATAGGAGTCCCTGATAACATCCTGGTAGACACTGTGTGTTTGTACAGTCTTTATTGCTCCACAGAGATTCTCTTCTGTTCTGTTGGCTTTGGACCAAAAACTTCTCTACAAATGTTCCCTGGGAACATGTCCCTTCCTCCTGTTCTTCTGGTATCTTCTTGTGGTCAAACTCAGTATGTCTTTTCCATATTCAGTCAACTTGGATCTCTCTCAAGGTACTCACTGACAAATAAAACCTACTACTACCATTTTGTTCATTGTTTTTGGTATTTTGTGTATCCTGTGTTCCTTTCTCCCTCTCTTATTGTCTCCCTCTGTGATTTGATGGCTTTTGTCAGAGTATGATATGATTCCTTTCTTTTAATGTTTGGTGTATCTACTAAATGCTTTTGCTTTGAGGTTATGATGAAGCTTACATAAAATACTTAAAATTGGCAATTGTAAGCGAACAACTTTATTTTGATCACATGGAGGAACTCTATTCTTTGACTATTCCCATGCACATTTTGTATTTCTGATATCACAATCTATATTTTCATAATGAATGTCCAACAAAAAATGTTATATAGTTATTTTAAATAGTTTTGACTTTCAACCTCCATGTTAAAGACAAAATAGACTTACATCACAGAACAGTATCAGAGTATTCCAAGTTTGACCATGTCCTTACTTTTTAGTTGGTTTTCTACATTTACATGTTTTTAAGTTACTAATTAGAGTCTTGTCCTTTCAGCTTGAAGAACTTTCTTTAGCATCTCCTAGAGGGCTGGAATGGTGGTAATGAATTCCCTCAGGTTTTGTTTATGTTGGAGAGTCTTCATTTCTTTATTTTTTGTGAACAAATTTTGTGGGTAAAGTACTCTTCTTTGTATGTTTTTTCCTCTTAGCATTTTAACTATGTCATCTCACTATCTCCCAGCCTGAAAGATTTTTGCTGAGAAATTTGCTGATAGCTATATTGATGCTTCCTTATATGTGATATGCTTTTTTATCTTGCTGATTTTACAATTTTTTGTCTTTGAATTTTGATTTTTTAATTATAATGTGAATTCTTCAAATGTTAGCATCTTTCCTCAGATTTGGAATGTTTTTGGTCACTGTTTCTTTAATATGCTTTCAGGTTCCCTCCCTCTCTCTCTCAAAAGATAATTATGGGAATATAGAGTCTCTTAATGGTTTCCAATAATTCCCATTGACTTTTCTTATTCTTCTACTTGATCAAGTCTGATATTGAGGCTATCTTTTAAATTATCAATTGACTTATAGTATCCTTCATATCTATGATTCTTTTTAATTTGTTTCTATGTCTAACAAGTTTTTTAAATTTTTTCATTATTGTTTTCCAGATTCTGTTTAATTTTCTATCTCTGTTTTCTTGCAGTTCACTGAATTCCTTTAAGATGATTATCCTGGGTTCTTTGTTGCTCATTTCATATATTTCTATATATTTGACTAGAGCACATTTGAGGAAGCAACCACCTCTTCTAGCTTTAAAGGTATTCTTTGAAAGGGATAGGTATTTTTTTAGCCTGGAATTCTGCATGAGATAGCTTGTAATAACCATGGGCAAACAGGAATTGTCGTCAGATTCTCTCATCGGTCTGATGCATTTGCCTTTGTTCTGACATCATGTGGGGCTGCAGACCAGGCGGCATTGTCTAATGAGATCCTTTGCCAGCTTTTGTAATGAGACAGAGTTGCTGGTTGGGCACTACAATTATCTCTTATCAGGCAGGGATGCATGGTATATTCTGTCACTATATGATACTATAGTCTGGATTTTGAGGCTGAGCAGAGCCACATACTGGACTCAGGATGTATAATAAGGCTGCTTGGGATATAGGGTTAAAAGATGTGCTCCATTGAAATGTACAACTGAAGCTTGCCTCTCTGCTTGAGCAGAGCTTTGGAGCAGGCTCTAAGGCTAGGATCCATTACTATTTGGACTCAGAAATCATTGAGAAATGTGCAGCCTTGGGTATCTCCCTGCCTGGACAGTCTTGGAGTAGGCCCTAAGGCTAGAACAGGGTGGCTTGCTAGCTGAGGATTCAAGCCAGGTAGAAGCTCCCACCACGCTTCTAGGAGCATTCAGCTCAGGTTTACAAAAAGGCTATGGCATTTGTTGATATCTCTGTTCAAGTGTCACCACAGCAGAAACACAGCTATCTCCACAAACTGCATGCTTATCATTATGAACACTATCTCCTATCTTTGTTTCTGACTTCACATGGTCTAGACCTGCCTTTGCCTCTAGTGTTCCCCATGAGCTGAGACAGGAGTGAGCTTCCTAGGAAGCAACTTGAAATGCTAAGAACAGCTCTTTGTCCACCTCTAGCTTTTTTTTCCCCACTATAGTAATTGTGGATCCAGGGGAATCCCCCTCTGTATGGCACCATGCCAATGAGGAAAGAGAAGTGTAGTCAAAGTGAGATTGTTCCTCTTATTCCTGTAATGTGGTTTTGTTTCAGTTCCATGGTTCATGACTATACCCTTCCTACCCACACAGTACTCTCCTGAAACCATTAATCATGCCTTGACACACCTTTGGTCATGTTTTCCTTTTTCATGAAAGAACCTTTTCCTTTACTTGAATGAATGAATGCTCACTCATCTTCTAAGACTCTTATTAAATGTTTGTGGGACTGTGCTCCGTCAGACCTGATCTCACATAGCCTTTGACTTCCTCAGTAATTTGATGTTACTTCTATTATGTTCATAACCCTGTAGCATTGCTATTTAGTTACTTTCTTCTCTACTGAAGCAACTGGAAAACAGTAACTATACCCAAAAGGAATAAAAAATTAACTGATGAAAATATTATTTGCATTCAATCAAAATAACTACAGTAGTTACCACTTAATGTTTTAAAATGTTTGTGGGCCAGGGCTATGGCATAGCAAGTAAAGCAGTGCCAGCATCCCATTTGGGAGCCAGTTCAATACCCAGCTGCTCCATTTCTGATCCAGTTCTCTGCTATGGGCTGGGAAAGCAGTGAAGATGGCCCAAGTGCTTGGGCCCCTGGATCCACTTGGGAGATCCAGAAGAAGCTCCTGTCTCCTGGCTTTGGATTGGCCCAGCTCCAGCTGTTGTAGCCATTTGGGGAGTGAACCAGTAGATGAAAGACCTCTCTCTTTATACCTCTGTCTCTGCCTCTCTGTAACTCTTCCTTTCAAATTAATAAATAATTAAAAAAAAAAAAGCTTGTCAATAAAACTGAACAAGATTAAGGAAAAAAGTTACTAGATCTTATAGAAGTTTTCCTAGATCTTATAGAGGAAGAATTTATTTTCTTATCTCCAGAATATCTTAGGATATTTAAATGGTCATGTTGTGAACAATGTGCAGCATGAAATAGTGCTTAACTAGGCATCAGTGTTGTAAATCCATCCCTGGATGGCTTTAATCTCTTAAAATGTCCAATACTCAATACTTTTTTTTAACAGAATCTGCCTCTGGATATTGCTTACAAAACTGTTTAAAGAAAGTATTTACATGTTCTCATAAATAAGCAGACTAGGAAAAAGTAAACATTTGGAGGTACTTTATTTCAATGACATAGGGAAATCTCACAAAAAGTCATCATTTTCTTAATTCATAAAAGTATTATCAGTTATAATTAAGTGAAAAAGTTCACACCAAGCAATGAAGATAAATTTTGTCTTCTCTTCTCCTGTAACATGAACAAAAATACTTAAGTGTTAATTAAATGAGTAGGTGCAGAAGGTAACCATTTTATTTCAAATAGGGAAGTATTACATACAGCAGATCTGATAGCATTCTATAAGTTCTTTGAAATGCCTTAAAAATTTTTGTATTAATTGAGTCACTAATTTAACACCATGGGCATAATTTCATTCCAGTGTTTTTAAAATCTCTTATGGAATTGCATTGATTTTTATAAAAATAAATGATACTTCTTAGAATCTATCTCACTATAGGTTAATATTTGGGGAGAATCAACGTTAAATTCTGTATTATCTGAATTTTTGTTACCTGAAGCAATTTAAACTTCTAAAGCAGCACGAGTTTTTGAAATCAGCTTTGGACCCTGAAAATTAACAACAAATAAAAAATAATCAAATAAAGGAATGCCAGTCATACCGTTAACTCTCCACAAACCAGGATGAATTCACAGATTTGTAGATTAACCAACTTAAAAAAATAAAGAAATACACCTTTGATGCCAATAAGCTGGGACAGTGGAAGTCAGAGAGGAACACTAATCCCCTCATAGCAATAGTGGGATTTTTTTTCTGTACCAGCCTCCAAATCCTTCCCTGCCTCACCCCACATTATCCCCTCCTTGATAAATCACCAGACATCAGAAACTAAAAGATGTGCAGAAAAAGCACTACTACCATTTGTTAATGTTCTCTACATCCAAATGTCTTCATGAATCAGAGGACAGTTTCTTGAACCAGAAACTGTCTAAATCACCATCAGTTATTTATATACTTACTTTGTAGCTTTTTCTACTAAGAAATAAATCAAAATGACTAATTCTTTTAATATATTTAAAAATTATAATTTTCCTAATATTTAGGAGAAAATTTGATTTTTTTAACTTCCTGGAACCCCTCAATCCATTTCTAAATGAAATTTAAGCCTCTCTGACATTATAGATCAAAGAGTATTCATTGCTCACAACAAAAACCTGCACACCAAGTGTCCTGAGAGTGGAAGTGAGTTGCACACACCTCCTGGGCAAAGCAGGCCTCCCGCTCCTGGCCGTGGCAGCACTTCTCCAGCATGCCCGAGAAATCCGCAATGACAGCCTCAAGCTGCTCCTGCGTTATTTGCGGCTTTTGCTTCACGAGGTTAATGAGAAACCTATGATTTAAAGTAAAACACAGCACCAGAGAAGGTGGTTTTGCAATGGTGTTTTTCTAGAACATTCTCAGCAGAGAATGCATAGAGCCCTAGCCACCCTCACCGTAAACCCTCACTCCATCAACCGACCCCTGGGCTTACTGCACACACACTTTATCTAGTGCATTCACCAGAAAAACAGGCTGGAAACACACCATGCACTCCACTGGTCTCTACTTATGCAAATCAAGAGGAAACCCCATGATGCTTCTGCCATACTCGTACATAGTGAAATATGGTCTTTTACTTAGTTGACTAGCATGTCCTTTCTTGCTCTTTCTTCTAAAGAGTTTTTATCTAAACTTAAAGACTCAGACTTCCAAACTCTGTCATCCACAATTGTCACCCCTTCCCTGAGCCCTGGCAGCACTGCCTGCCCTACTCAGCAGTGCTTTCATGTTAGAGTTAAAGTTGACAGAGGCAATAGGGCAAACTTGCCAGAGAAGGCAGAATTCTCACTGTACCTTGAAACTGCCCTCCGACAGTGATGGAGGAAAAGGAAAGAACAGATTTTCCATGGAAAGGGGGCCATTTACAAAGCAAGGCAGCATCAAATGCACCATGCTCAGAGAATGTAAGTTCCATTGAATTGCATTACCGTCACCATTACAGAACTCTCTCAAAATGAATTGAGATGTGCATATCATTTCTTAACACCCACACTGCATGGCTGAATGAAATATTATGGTTATTCTCTTCAAAGTGTAAATAGTGCCAAAATTGATTAACTGGTTTGTGTTCTGTATTTGGAAGGAAAATACCCGTACTTACTGCAAATACACTCCCTAATGCTCCCAGACCCCCAAAAAAGTGGGGTTTTTTTCTCAGCCAGGAAAGTCATCACAATAGTTACAAGGAAAAGTTACTTTCACTAACAAGAAATTGTCTATGCTAGTGAATGTTTCCAGACCTCCTTCCCAAATAAGACTGTGAGTGCTTTGAGGGGATAATAATGTTCTACAGGGGAGCCCAAGATTATTCAGGGCTGAGGCAGAAGTATATTTTACTCTTTAATGTACATCTTCCCCACAATAGCCAACAACAATCTCTTACTCTTGCTTCATTGTTTGCAGCGCTATTCCCTGAGCTTGGCATAGATCCGCGTGGAAGATGAACTTGTCAGCAGAGAATGGTGGAGGGACGTATGTTTCATCCAGCACCAGTTTGTTGAAGCACAGTGCCCTGTTGGCATATGAGGACGTGCAGCACTGGCCAACCCCAGGATTCACAGGCGTAGCCTCATGTCTGATACATAACTGGCCCAGAACAAGGTCAGCCTGGGGAAGAGAATAAGAAGACAGCAAGGAAATTGGCATTAGTAACAAAGTCTTTCAGGTTCCAGAAAACTGTTGCAAAATTTTTCAATGTCCAGCAATTTATAATTACTCTTACAGAAAAATTAGCTCTCTATGAAGGATCATGGTTGCCATATCATAGATTCCAGTGTTTACTCATTTGTTTAGGCTAAAGCTCAGCATTTAGTGACAGGTTTTACAAAGGTGATGTTGAGGACAGTCCCTTCAGCTAGTAGTGTGAGCTCTTTGTAATGTGCTTCCAGTTACATAACTACTTCCAAAAGGCAAAACAACTCTGCTCTGACCTACAAAAACTCATATGTGTCTAGCATTGTCCAAGTAAGTGCAGTTGAGCTTTACCTTTCAGGTTGATTCACTTTCTAAAGAATAACATACCTCCCCCTCACAACACACACACAAATACACATACAGCTGATATAGGATCCTAAATGGAAAGATATCAAGTCAATAGGTATGTGCCTGTCAGGCTCTTCTAGCTTAGAGTTCTCCATTGCACAATCCAGAGCTATCTCTTAAGTGCCTAATAATAGCTTGCAATGAGGGCTGACATGTTTTGTGTGCATGTGTGGGCCAGGCTTACCCCTCATGAGTTACATGGATCCATCCTCATGGCACACATCCAACCTTACAACTTTTATTCTCAAGTGTCAAATTAAAATCTCAAGCTCAGTGATCTAAGTAAGTGTCCCAATGTGACATAGCTAACAAATCAGGAAAGTAGATGGGTGGTCTCTACAGCCTGCTTTTCTTAGCCATTTCACCTTCCTGGCACCTTACATCCCTCCCGAGGGAAGAATCCAGTAAATGACTGCATTGATGCATAATCACAGGAGACTCTCCTTTCACGCTTACTGGTGAAAATTCTCAAGCCATGAAGACCAACTAACAAATGACTCCCCGCCTCAATAGAGGAAAAGAGAAAAAGCAAATAAATAATTTTGTTTGCAATTGTGACTTTAAGGGGAAAAATTCAAGAAAAAACTTCAACCTGCAATCAAATATGTAACAGGAGTGGCATTAGGAACTAAACACTATTGGTATCAGTAATTAGAGAGTCATTTTCTATGCAAAACGTGGGACTCAGCCAGTTGTGTGCCTTATATCTTGTCAATGGGAACAAATTGTCCCTACTATCATCATCTTAATAAAAATTATACTACAAAAAGCAAAAAAAAGTCTGATTAGAAAAAAAAAGTCTACTTTTAATCTCTCAAAGGTGAAGCTGTTTCTTTTTTTTTATTTTTCATTAAAGCAAGCACTCTGAACACGGGAGATCTTGAGTGAAATCACGTGTTGGTCATTCTCTCTTTCCTATGAGTGTAGCTTCTTCAGATTCTGCTGAAATAACCAGCTGATTCTCGGACTGGAAGCCTAGCCCCATGCCAATCATTCCAAGATGAATTCACAGCTCCCTTCTAACTGGAAGGAATCCAAGAAGCTCAGGAAAGCCATCGCCACTCTGATTTTACCATCACCCCTTCATGGAAATTTTGAGGCTTTTTAAAGTCAAACAGTACAGAAGTGGGATGGCACCAAACCACCACTCACCGCCGTCTCAGCACAGGCCAATCGCTTGTCCTCACTGAGGTGGCAGCACATGGCTGCTTTGGCCGCCATTTTCCTGGTCAAGGCTATCAGCTCGGGTGAAGTAAGCTGCGGAGCTTTCTTTGTGTAGGAAACGAGGAACCTGAAACAAGCATTTTTTCACCAAGTCATCCATGAGTTTCTGGGTTCCTTGCACCTTCTCAAAGACCCTCTTCTGATGTATTTGGACCAACTTTTCAGATGCATTAACAGTCACTCTCTGTTCTGTCCCAACATTGCACAATGGGAAAACAAACTGGGCAAAACGTTGACTCCTGTTCCCGACCTCAGAGCTTCCCTGCTTTACCTGTGAGTCTTTAGTGTTTTAACAATGACATACTGGGACAGAATCTTTATGCGAAACTTGGCACAGCGTAGGGGACTTAATGGAACGACTACATTTCAGCCATCCCTGGCAAAATTGCTCCCTACAAGAGGGAAATACTGTAGTCTACCTTCTCTTGGGGGAGACTGAGTAATCAGATTACACTGACTTCCAATTAGAAACAGAGATTGAAATTAGAGTAGCCATGGGTCACTAGTCTAAACTTACTTCCCCCTTCCCACTAATAATCTTAAATCACTAAAAATATACGCAAACATACACATTTTGAAAGTTATACTCTCCCAACTTCTGATAGAGGTCACAGCTTCGTTTTACCACTGCTTGGCTCTCCTGAATGTATTTCTGTAATTCTTCTTCCTGAAAATATAAGCATTATTATGTACATTTGTTTCTATACCTAGACATAGAATGTTCATTTAAAAATTGACCAGTATTTTCTTCTATCAAGAAGCCAATCCTAGAGAAACCAATCTTCAGATATTAAAGATGGTAAAGTATGAATGAAACAAATTGAGTTTGGAAAGATGGATTTTAAAAGTTTGTGAATCACAAAATGATTTGATGGCAGAACACAATGTTTGAATAAAAGGTTACAGTTCTGTCTGTACAAATCTCTTACTTTTCTGGAACTGTCCAAAAATGAATGTTATCTCTGTTCTGTACATCAAAGAATTTTTTGTTTAACATACATTTCTAAAATAAGACTACTTGTTAATAAGTACTCAATAGCTAGGTAATTAATTAATAGATATGAATAGCTAACTACTATTTAATAACTGGAAGTTTTCAAGCAAACAATATTTTTAATGGATGATTTTAACCAATCTTCAGAGTCTGCCTAAAATTCTGGAGCAACTTACCCCTTTATCCTGACATTCAAGAGGATTTCCAGTCTGGAAACATTTCTCCAATAATTCTTGGTAACCTTTAGTAATTCGTAGAATTACTGTGACAGGAAGTTCAGGATGTCTTCTTGAATACTCATAAACAAAACTGAAATATGTGAAGGAATTATCATGTTAGGAACCTGAGACAAAAATTAAGTCATTACTTCTCTAACATTCCTATAAAATACAATATATATGGGTGGTAAAAGTATTAATACAAATTATAATCCTCAAATTGTCCTGTAAAATGGTATTTTCTTCTTTTTACCTTACTTTGCCTTTTCAACTGTGGACTTCGCATTCATTCCTTCAAAAAATATGTTTTAGTGCCTACTCTATGCCAGCCTTACTTTATGCCGTGAAGAGTCAATGATGCGCCAAGATAGAACACCTTTCCTCGGGAATGCAAACATTGTAGGGAGGCAGACACAGCACGTATAAAATAGGTCATCTATTTCAGGGAGTAATAAATCAATGAAAGGCAAGAAAGAATGATGGAAGAGAGGGAAAAGGGTGACACCTGAAAGGGTGGGGCCACCAGTTAAGAAAAGTCTCTCTGGACAGCTGATACCACAAACAAACTCTGAATCAAGGAAAACATACAAGTCTCTGTCTCAGAAAAGATCTTTCTCAGCTAAGAAAAAGTCTACTGTGAGATCCTTTGCAATTGAAGAACTGCCTGCATTAAACAATTAGCTTGAGAGGTGCATGGATATATACCTAAAGATAATTCTTGAATTTACTAATTGTATTCCCAGGTTATAGAAACCAGTTGTTTATAGTTCTGCCACCATTAAATTGATAATGTGTCTCTGAAACCTGAACTTTGTTCTGGTTTGTATAATTTCATTTAGCAGTGTAAACAATGTCTGAATGTCTAATTTTAATGCAACAATAGAGTAATATCCTCAAAGAATATTAAAAAGAAAATTGGACCATTATTTTCATTATTGCATTAGAATCAGACTCATAAATTTAGAAAGACCCTTGGAAATTATTAAGTATAATGTCATAAGAGCTGCACAAACTCCTCCGTTAATAGTGTCCATGGATACGTATGTGCAATAAAGAAAAATATATTAACTTGACTAATTGCTTCCCTTAAAGGCAAATAGAAACTACCAATTACATTACAACATGCTACAAGTAAATGTCTTTAAGTATACTTTGATATTCTTTGAAAAAAAAGTATGTATTCAATAAATAGTGAAACTGTTCTAATAAAAGACCTCCTGTCTAACATTATATATTGAGCTATAATTTTGGAAAATAATTTTAACATGGGATAGCAAAAGAACACTTTCTTAATCATGAGCCCTTCTTTTTACAAAAATATCCACGTCCTATCTGTAAGTCTAGTGGTGGCCTCTGGATGATGACAGTGCTCACAGGATGACAGTGCTTCTGATTCCAGAGGAATTGATATAGAATGAAACACAGCTTCATACACAAGCCAGCTCACAATAGCGTTGGTGAATACCTCACCATGATAAGACAGAACCCATTTTCCATTCCTGAGTCATCAGCTTAAATCTATTTCGGCTCAGAACATTCTAGCCAAACATTCTCACATAAACATACTGAGCTCAAAATCCAGTTCAACCACATGAAGCTGTCAGCCACGTGACAGTCTTTCCTTGTGTGAACATACCGTTACAGAACATTACCTTGCCAAAAAGATGTTTTTTTGCTGTGAAGAAAATTGGTTGAAATCTCTATCTCCTAAAAACCTGTGTAGATGTGGAGATAGACCTTCAGGCTTGTCGTCGTTTTCTGCATGAATTATACAGTGACCAAGTTCAAGGATGGGCAATTTGCAGCATTCTGCTATTGTGCTTGGTAAAATGTGTTGTTGAGAACATATGTAGGACATAATTCTTTCCTGTAACGGGATAAAGGAAGCATACATTTCAAAGGGTTTTTTCCCTTTCATGTAGAACTTTAGGTCCAGTTCTAGGGAAAAAAAAAAAAAAAGGCAGGGAGAAGGGAGTGGAAGGAGTCATAGAGGGAGGAAAAGTGAAGGAAAGAGAGAGAGAAAGGGAAAGAGAAAGGAAAGAAGAAAGGAAGGAAGAAGACGTTTTACCTTGGTCTTTCATTTTAGTCCCCCCCCCCCCATCTTGCTTTTGCTCACTTCAATTTCCTAATTGGTTAAATTTTTCCATAGCTATCAACTAAACTCTACTAATTTATTTTAATAGGAACCTTTTAAAAAAAAAAAAAAAGCACATGCACTCTTCAACTGCATGCACGTTGCTGTCTATCTTCCTATTAGTGTTCAAATATGCTACTAGAGATTTGCCGTGGTTGCCATGACACGGAGAGAGCAAATTTGCAGCTCCACGTTTATCAGAACAAACTGCAGCTGCAGCTTGAGGTGTAGCAGTTTGAGGTGTAGCAGGTTAAATTTCCACCTGCGATGCAAGGAGCTGACTTCAGACCCTGTTGCTCCACTTCCAGTCCAGCTCTTTGTTAATGCATCTTGGAAAGCAGTGGAAGATGGCTCAAGTACTTAGGCACCTGCACCCACGTGGGAGGCTGAAAAGACAGAAGGTCCAGACTCCTGGCTTGCATGGCCCAGCACCCACCATTGCGGCCATTTGGGGAGTGAACCAACTAATGGAAGGTCTCTGTCTCTGTCTATCCTCCTCTCCCTATAACTCTGCCTTTTAAATAAATAAAAATACATTGAGATTTAATGCTATAACTAGTACTCAAACAGTATTTTTCACTTTATATTTCTTTGTGGGAGCAAACTGTTGAAATCTTTACTTAATGTATGCTAAACTGATCTTCTGTATATAAAGAGAATCGAAAATGAATCATGATGTGAATGGAAGGGGAGAGGGAGTGGGAAAGGGGAGGGTTGCGGGTGGGAGGGATGTTATGGGGGGGAAGCCATTGTAATCCATAAGCTGTACTTTGGAAATTTATATTCATTAAATAAAAGTTAAAGAATAAATAAATAAATAAATAAATAAAAATAAATCTAAAAAAAAAGGCAAACTGCAGTGTCCAATGATGACCTCCAGAGGGCAGTGTATAGATAATGAATTAGCAGTGCTGGTGAGAGCCAGCAACAAGTAGAGGTTGCAGACGCAAGTCATGAGATTGAAAATGTGTACATTCTGAGCAGAGAAACCAGAACCCATTATTCAGCTATTAAAACCTAACCACATATCACAGAGAAGTCAACTTTTCCACTTTAAAGGAAGAAGTGGTTATAGCTCCGTATTGTTGTTTTAAAACTCGTTCTAAAAATAACTATGAAAATCAGTAAAATTCCCAATTAAAGACTGAGGAAACTGCCCTAAGAAAAAAAAGCAAAGCAAGTCTTGCTGACATCCCTAATATGCAGGCAAACTCTTTTAGAATGGAAAATTAGTGAAGCTGTAAGGCCAGTCAGTCGGGCAGTCTGTTTGTGGTGCATCTTCCCCACTCCCCCACTCTGGGCTTCCTGCTTGCTCAGGGATTGTCTCTCTTAGGCCTTCCCTACAGCCCCTAATTCTTGCTGACTTACAAGGTGATCTCAGCCAAGTTGCGCAAGACTGGACTGAATTGAGAAAAGAACACTTTATCTTCATTTTCCACCTTTTGGTTTTCAAGCCATTTGAGGATCAGAGCAGTCTCCTTGGAAAGGAAGGTGTGCCACAGGGCACCAGAGAAGGAGTATTTGGAGGCAGTCAGGCATCTTGTGAAATACCTAGGAAGTATAGGACTAGTCCCAAGTTAACAATGCCATACACCTTACATGGCTACTGACGTGGCACACTCCAGGAATCCATGACTGGGGTGGGGGGTGTTCTATTTTCCCAATTTTCCCAGAGCTCGTTATTGACACTTCTCTTTGGCATGGCTGCTTTTTACCTTGTAGGACAGTTTCTTTTGTTATTTTGTTGAACTTGTTCATTCCGCAAACTATAACAGAGTGCCTTCCATGAGCTAGGCATTGTCCCATAGAGATAGCCATCAACAAAGCATAGTCCCTAAGCCTAAGGAGATTACTGTTGTACCTCTCCTCTCAGACCATAAATTCCTTGAGGTCAGCTATGCATCCACAACAAGTGTTCCTCACTGTGGCTAGCAGACAGGAATTACTCAATATATATTCATCAACTTAAAGGATGGAAAGACCAAATACATTTAAAAGAGTCTGAGGGCAACAGCTGTACTGCAGCGGGTTGAAGCACCACTTGAGTCACCCACAACCCATATCAAAGTGCCTGGGATGGAGACCACCTGCACTTCTGGTCCAGCTTCCTACAAGTGTACCTAGGAGGCAGTGGATGATAGCTCAGTTACATGGGTTCTTACAACCCACGTGGCAGACCCAGAATGGGAGTTTTAGGCCCATGGATTCAGCATGGACCAGCCCTGGCTAGTGCAAGTATTTAGGAAATACACCAGCTGATGGAAGATTTCTGTCCCTCAGTCTTTCCCTCCCTCTTTGTTGCTCTATCTTTCAAGCAAATAAAAATAACTTTTTTTAAAAGCAGAGTCTGACCCCCCAAACTCTATGTGGAAACTTCCTGAAATGTTACTGTCTTCTTTAGAAGTGAGAATTGAAGATCTGGTATTCTGGCCCAGAGAGTTTAATTGCTACCGGCATCTCATATGGGTACAAATTCAGGTCCTGCCTGCTCTGCTTTCAATCCAGCTCCTTTCTAACGTGCCTGGGAAGGCAGAAGAGGATGGCCCAAGTGCTTGGATCTCTGCTATCCCTTTACAAGACCCTAATGAGGCTCTTGGCTCCTGGCTTCATGCTGGCCTAGCCATGACCATTGTGGCCATTTGCAGGGTGAACCAGTGGCTGAAAGATATCTCTGTCTCTCTCTGTCTCTGTCTCTCTCCCTCTCTCTCTCTCTAACTTTGCCTTTCAAATAAATAAATAATCTTTTTCCAAAAAAAGTTTGCAATTCCACTTGGTTGCCTAATTACCAGACCCTGTGACAGCTCAGAGAGCCTTCTCTTTTGTAGAATGAGACACACAGAAAGAGCAAGCAGAAGGAAGCATGACTCCTTACCCCGTCCTGCAGGCACTCCAGCACGTTGCCCTGACAGCACTCCTTGTGCGTGTGGGCCACATCCAGGACCAGTTTCTGAATTTCAGTGAAATTCGCCTTGGGAAGCTTCTGACTCATTTTAACAACAGTTCTGGGGTATAGAAAGGAAATAGAAATCAATGGTGATTATCAAACAAAATGGCATTTGTAGAGGATGTGAACTTAGAGCTCCGAGGAGAACTGAAATGTCCTTGATCATAAAGACAAGACAAAGTGTTTTTAAGTCTTGTCAATCCCTGCCTAGTCTTTCACAGCCTTAGCTCTGTAAACTGTGACTCTGTCTCCCAAATGATTTGCAACTCATTTAATTCTCCTAAAACCTGCCTGGGATGAGATGGATTCTATCCTTTTGCTGCTCACACCTGATGCAGTGCATTTGAGATAACTAGAGTGAGTGGATGCAAATATTTAAAAGGATAAACAATTCCATGGGAATAGCAATCATTGTTCTCTTGAAAGAAAAAATGTTTCTGAGACTCCAAGGAAGGGGTGCATATGTGCACATCAATGAAGTGGAAGAAGAAAGAAGAGTAGACTGAGCATTCCAGACATGCCATCATGCAGAGACATACAAGGTGGCCAAAAGGGGAAGAAGAAAAAAAATATGAATTCTGTGTATCTTATTTATTAAATGTTAAGTACTTTCTGTGTGAAGAGACTACTCTCTATAATAAATGTATTGTTGCTGTTATTGATAAAGATGGATTTTCTTTATAGATTCCAGCATTTTAATCACTTATGGATACCATATGATAAGCTCACTACAGTAATATCTTAATTTTAAAAGTAGTTCATGAATTAATCTTTAAATTTCTAATAGAGTTGGAGAGTGGTTAAAGGACAAATCTGACCTTTTCCAAGAAGAAATTTAAATCCATCTTTGGAACTAACCCCATGACTAAAAACTTTAATGTGGCCTGCACTGTGTACATTCTTTTTAATATATAACTTAACAAATAGGAGAACAAACAAGTAAATAAACTCTGAATGCATATACTTTCTGCACTTCAATTTTTATCAGCTCAGTTGTTTTCCTATACCAGGAATGTTTCATCATAAAAGAGTTGAAGAGAACTTTAAAATAGTTATATACTTTCAGATGGTCTTTGTTCCTAACACTAGATTTCAATATTATTAACTCAAAGGAATATTTTCATAGTAACCAACAATTGACATATGGGCCTCACAGCAGATCCAGAAGCACAACTAACACAAAGAATGTCTGGTAAGCCAGAAATTTTCAATGATATTCAATGAAGATCGATCTTTGTAGAGCAGATAAAGACATATGGGCTAATGCTGAGGTATAATTTGACTGCAAGCCAGAATTTGAAGAGTGTCTGGCAAAATAAACAAACAGTATAAGCCTTAACACACTCTCCAAGTATTAGCTCAGCTAGGCTTGAGTAAGATTTATACTGCAGACAAATCTGTTAGCCTCCCTCCAGGCTGAAAAGGGCTTGATTCTATACATATCAGCACCCATAGAAGAAACTTTCATTCTGAGTAACAGCAACAATGAGACAAAAGGACCCAAATTCAAAATGGCAGCACTGTAGATCTCACTTCTTTCCCAAACAGAAAGCTCAAACTTACATAGCTTGGAAGGTGAGGGGTGAAAAATTTCTCATTACTGAACAAACATGTTGATTTAGCAAGCTGACTTCTCTTAATTCTTTTGTAATTGGTGCTGCCTAGATGGAGAGGAAACAAGATGTCAGGAAGTATGTATTTTCTTTTACAAGCTTTAATCATTATAAAAACAACAGATACAGCTGAAATATGAGATTCCATAAACAACCTTCAACTAAAAACTGTAAATATCACACATGCTTTCAGAACATAATTCATTCATTCATTCTTTCTTTTAGATGAGTTTCTTTGTATCTATGGCCAGATAGACTTATTGAAGATATATTGGAATAAGAATATTATAACTTTCATATTGTGGATCATGAATAAACAAGTACTTTTAAACAGCTTTAAAACTGATTGAATCCTGATAAGTTTTTTGTTTTTTTAAGTTTTACTTATATTTATTTGAAAAGCAGAGTCTGGGGTCGGCACTGTGGTGCAGCGGGTTAATGCCCTTGGCCTGAAGTGTCGGCATCCCATATGGGCACTGGTTCGAGTCCCGTCTGCTCCACTTCCAATCCAGCTCTCTGCTATGGCCTGAGAAAGCAGTAGAGGATGGCCCAAGTTCTTGGGCCCCTGTACCCACGTGAGAGACCCAGAGGAAGCTCCTGGCTCCTGGCTTCAGATCGGCACAGCTCCAGCTGTTGTGGCCATTTGAGGAGTGAACCAGTTAATAGAAGATCTCTCCCTCTCCCTCACCCTCGCCCTCACCCTCGCCCTCGCCCTCGCCCTCGCCCTCGCCCTCGCCCTCGCCCTCGCCCTCTCCCCCTTCCCCTCCCCCTCCCCCTCCCCCTCCCCCTCCCTCTCCCTCTCCTCTCTCTGTGTAACTCTGACTTTCAAATAAATAAACACATCTTAAAAAAAAAAAAAAAAAAAAAAAAAAAAAAAAAAAACCAGAGTCATGGTAAGGGAGCAATTGAGAGAGAAAGAGAAAGAGAGGGATTCTATCCATTGGTTCTCTCTCCAAATGTCCACAACAGTCAGACTGAGCAAGCCTAAGCCAAGAGCTGGAAACTCTATCCAGGTCTTGTAGGTGGATGGCAGGGATCCAAGTACTTGAACCATCCCCTGCTGACTCCCAGGGCATGCATAGGAGGAAGTTAGAAGTAGAAGCGGAGCTGGGACTCAAGTCCAGGCACATAGATTTGACATGCAGACGTCCCGAAGAGCATCTTAATTGCTCCACCAAACACCTGCCTCCTCACCTGTCCTCCACTCCCACTAATTTCTTAAATGTCTGCTCAGTTACAAAACAGTAAGATAACATCACCACCTGAAAAGTTAGAATTCTTAGAAAATTTATGTCATAAGACTTCTGGTGGCAAGTAATTAATTGTTCCAGCATTATTCCCATTCTCTGAAACTGAGAGCTATCTCTTCTACAAACCTAGCATTGTTTGTTTAATGACAATGAATACATACCTCCTCAAATTTGTTCTAACAATTATGTAATGAATTAAGCCTTCATTCACCTTTTCATCTCTCTTCTCTTCCTTTCTCCTCAATTTTCCTTCTCACTCCTTTCATTTACATTATCATCTTACCTTGTCTTTCCTTCCTTATCTCACCCAACTCACTTCCTTAGTAACAAAAAAAAATCATTGACTGAATTAATGAATGAAAAAACACAAAATCTCATTTATTTTGTGCAAATTATTCTAGACTGCAGAAAAATCATCTACCCTGAAATTGACACTGCCCACTAAAGCATATTTCTGTGTTTAATTTTGTTCACTTTCACAAGTCACATGGTCAGACCACAGGCTGGATTCAGATATCCACACAAATATGGTACCTTTGTTTGAAAGCATTCCACAGCATTTTCAGCTTTACAGCAAGGTGGGATTATTTTGTCATAGCGAGTGGCCAGAGAGAGAATTGTCGGTGCATACAGGAAAGGGTGCCTTCTTGATATCTCATAGATGTATCTGTGAATTGAAATAGAGCAAGAACATTGAGCAACATCCAAAAGTAGTACTACTGATGCTTGGAACAGCACTCTGGTATTTGAAAATTCAGGTGACAGCAGAAACAAAATGCATTTGGCTTTTTCTTTACTGTTTTCCTAAGGAGAAAGCAGTCTTATTTTTTTTTTCAACATGCTTTCAAAAGTTTTCTTCACTGAAGTTCTTGGGAAAAAAATATGGCAGATAAAATCAGATTCTAGCAAGAGAATAAAATAGCAGAAATGCTGACTATAATTTTTATTAAAGTCTTCACTTCAAGAAGCCTACCCTGGGGAAGACAATTACCCAGGTGGTTAAGATGCCCCCATCCCACTTCAGAGTATCTGGGTTCAATACTAGCTGTGGACTTTAGCTTCTTGACTATTCGGAGATGCTAGGAGGCAGCAGTGATGGTGTGGGAGACCTGGACGGAGATCCCGACTCCCAGATTCCCCTCCACCTTCCTCTCCCCAGTTATTGTGGGCTTGTGGAGCATGACCTAGAGGATGGGAGCTCACATCGCGCTTGCTTATGCTCGCTCGCTCTCTCTCTCTCTCTCTTAAATAGATAAATACAATTTTTAAAACCCAAGTCTACTAAGACATGTTTCAGAGACCAGAAAAGCCAGACCTCTGCTAAGAAAAGTAGAAAGGTAGACACTTGGCTCCCAGGTGGTGCAGAATGAGCTATCCACCTTGACAATCTCTGTAGCAGCCAAATTCTGAGGGCAGAGCTTCCATTTCTGAAGTGAGCAGTGACATGGAAGACGGAAAGCAAGAAGAATTCGAGGAGACTTCTTTGACAGAGAACCTGGGTTCAGGTGTCCTATCAGTGTCACACCTCCTAAGCCTCAATTTCCTCTTCAACAGAATGGGAAGAGAAGAATGAAGAGGCAGTGGGAAGAGGACTTCAAAGTTGTTTGTGAGCATTAATCCAATCCTGGTGCCAAACACACATGTCCTGCAATATCTTAACTGCTCAGTCTTAGCCATGTTTATGTCTGGATTGCCAATCCTTTTAATTTTTTAGTTTATTTAATAGACAGAGAGAGAGAGAAAGAAAAAGAGAGAGAGCCTATCCACATTTCCATCACCAATTGCCCACAGTGACTAGGGCTGGGCCTGGGAAAAGCCAGGAGCAAAGAACATAATCAAGTCTCCCGCATCAGTGGCAGAAATCCAGTCCCCTGAGTCAGCACAGCTGCTTCCCAGGGTCTGCTCAGCAGGGAGCTGGAGGCAGGGGTCAAGCTGAGTATCAAACCCAGGTCTTCCCAAGAGGAACACAGGTAGCATGACAGCTAGGCCTGATGCCCATCCCTCCAACCGTTCTCCTTTGCAGGAAATTTGGCAAATCCAAGAAAATAAGTCAATATTTGACTTCAGAATTAGTTCTTTTGTGTGCTGCTAATAACTACTTAAGTTTGGTGAAATTGAGAGATTAGAAAAAAGAAAACAGGTGCATCTCAAGAAACTGAGGAACAGCTGGCGGTTGGCTAGGTGGTCTGTATGAAACCTGGAATGCTGTAGAAATAAAAGTTATACTGAGAGTGCTTCCTCTAATTTCCTTGTTGGTGACCCCAGCAGACACAATATCAAAAATTACTTCTGCTTCTCCATACTTTGGAGTAGATCTGTAAATTCAACAGAAATGCTGAGTTCTGCTTGGTCAGATCCTGACCTGTTCATGAACGCCTCCCTGTTTTCCTCATACGCTTTACATCCCGAGACAGGCTCCGGAACTTGAAAGGGTGGAATGGAAGCGTGCGCGGCCTTCTTGTGAGCGAGGAAGCAGCGGTGTCTGTCGTCTCCGCCCTGGCGGCAGCACTCGGCGAGGCCGCACTTCTCAGAAATCTCCGTCTCGTGGCAGATTTCTTCCAGAAAGGCAGGGAGCTAGAGGAATGATTTAGTTTTCTGATGAAAGATGGCTAACTGTACTTAAAGATTCTAGAAAACACACAATGTGTTTCTAATATCCAACATCAGAACTATAGACTATGAAAATGCCCCACATAGATTCTAACACATTTACTTTCAGGCTGATGAGCCAGCTTGCACTGCTGCCTTAGGGAAAAGAGAATTTCAGTTCCCAGCCCTAAGCCCTTCACAGGAACATCAGACAAAACTGTTTTATTTTTAAGTAAAAAAGACCATATGATATTTTATCCCTTCTCCCTCTCCTCCACTTTGAATTATTTTATTTTTCTCTTTTTTGTTATAAATCATTTGGCCCCAGGAAATAAGTTTTCTTTTTTTTTTTCTTTTTTGACAGGCAGAGTTAGATAGAGAGAGACAGAGAAAAAGGTCTTCCTTTTCCATTGGTTCACCCTCCAATGGCCGCTATGGCCAGTGCACTGCACCGATCCGAAGCCAGGAGCCAGGTGCTTCCTCCTGGTCTCCCATGCGGGTGCAGGGCCCAAGCACTTGGGCCATCCTCCACTGCCTTCCTGGGCCACAGCAGAGAGCTGGACTGGAAGAGGAGCAACCGGGACTAGAACCCGGTGTGCCGGCGCCGCAGGTGGAGGATTAGCCTAGTGAGCCACGGCGCCGGCCAAGTTTTCCTTTTTTTCAATGAACCACATTTAAGATATAGATACTCATTTAATTTGATATTCTTATGACAAGACAGAAATCTAAAATTGGATATTATTTTCAGTTAAATATAAAAATGATTTTTAAATGGAAGAGAAAACAGATGCAAGTCATTAGTCAGATGGCGACTTAGCTAAAATGTTTTCAGATGTACATGCATCCTTGTTAGGTGCCTTAATTCTGCCAAAATCAGGTGATGAGACCAACTTTCTGAATAAAGCCTTCGAGGAACACATGTATTCCGTTGATCTCAGGAAACTTTTCATTTGGTTTTTTGTAACTGCTAATATTTAAAGAATCTTAGCAATGCTAAATAAGGCTCCTAGTTCTCAATTCACACTTCCAAAAAGCCTTTAAGTTTACAATGATAAATCGCCAATCTGTATCACCACCAGGAACATGAATTGAACATAAAGTTGCAACGGGAATGTCTTTTGCATAAGTTGCTTTAGGATGTGTGTTCTGCAGAATGTCTACATGTTCTTGACCAGATTATCAGGACAAGCCAAAAGTAACAGATTCAACACAGGGATTTTTATTGCATCACCAGTTTCAGAGTTGGGAAGCACTTTATTTTAAGGGGCAGCTACTTTACAGTATTCTATTCACATTCCCTTTTGGCTGCTTCATCGACCCCACTGCAACAGAGGAAATTCGGGCACCTTGTTCCCTAACTGGCTTTCTCTAATCACTATAAAGTTGGGTTTTTTTATATTGAGATGCAATCAGCAATATTATTATTTATTGAGCTTTTACATTGAGACATTCTAATACTAAAATAAGAATTGCTCATCCAAAATTCTAATTGAACTAAGTATTATGTATTGTTGTTATTAATTGTTTGCTAAATCTGACAATACCAACCTGGTGCTACCTACCTCACAGTCACAGTAACATTGGGTTCAATATAATGTGCTACTAAAGATGTTAGGTCTGAAGCCAGGTGGCTCAACTGAAATCTTTTTTCTACCATTTGATGGTTCCTTTAAAAAAGTTACTCAACATCTCTGGCCTCAGCTTTCTCAACTAGAAGATTAACCTCTACTGCCTAGGATTATTGGGAGGATTTAATAAATTAATATTTATAAGCAAAACCAATATTCTCCTGGTAAGCTTCAGCCAGGGCCTCTTGTCTCACTGGACAACCATTTTGACCCATCTGTGCCCTCCTGTGTGCCATAAAAGATTTTAATTATCAATGTGTATGTGTGTAACGTTCCCTAAAACAATGTTGGTCACATTGTGTTTTTAATGAAAATTAACTACTACTACTAGTATAATTTCAGTTTCCATGACAACTCTGAGACAGAAGCTATTACTATCCCTTGTGTTATAAACAAGAAAAGAAGCTCAAAGGAGTTAAGTAATACGCCCATGGTCACATTGGTCATCCTATTTCAGAACTTAGTTCTTAGTCATCATACTTCTTATGTCTCTTTACAATGCCCGTCACTGCTTCCTCACCTTCTACTGCAATTCGGAATTAATCTAATCCTTTTTTGATCCAACTCTTCAAACATAAAGTACATTTTTCATGCCTTCCCTGCATCCTGTCCTCTACATATTAAATTTTGCTCAGATACACAATGCCTGTTCATTATGATTCACTCACCTGATTTTCTAAACACCCTGAAGACTGGTCTCTGACAGTGGGTTTCTCAATTATGGTCAACACATCTCTCACCATTTTGCTTATTTCCTCATAAGTGGCTTCTTGCGCAAACTGGGTCACAAATATGGTGGCTCTGAAAAAAAAAAAAAAAAAAGCACTTAATACTTAAGGACCAGATATTTGCTGTCTATATTCCTCAAGTGTATTTGGTTTTTTGTTTGTTTGTTTGTTTTCTGTATGTTGTAAGCTGTTAGAGGGCAACCTTCATGAAAATGTGTGTGAAATTACTAGTATTTGAGTCATCTGGAAAGAAATTTCAGTCTTTTCCTCATCTTCATCCTTCATAAATATACATATAGCTATTATAAGTCAAAATTAAATGGATTTCTCAGAAGAGCGGTTTCTCCTTTTTACAGTTACCCATTCATTTCAATGCATCTGCAATGGGGGCATCCATAGCCTTCACAGTTTCGTTGAAATTTAAGTATAGCATTGGTCATTAGACCTCTGCCTTTGTCTATGCCCAGCATGAGCAAGGCCTAACCCAAGACTACCATGCTATACTTAAGAAACTGACTCCAAGCAGAGCTTGTGTAGGCTTCTGTGTGCTAGCAGCAGCAGCAGCAGCAGCACTCTGCTTGAAATTGCTTCCTAGACATTGTAAACATGTGGAAAGACACTTAGAGAAAGACAGACTCTCCACAAATAACAGCAAACAGAATAGTTTTCCTCCTATGATTGTGACAAAGATTTAAATATTATGTTGAATTAAGTAGTCTACAGAATAGAGAACCGTATAATATCAAATTGGTATTGTTGAGAAAAATCCCTGAATTCATATATGGTTGTCATTGATTAGACCCTAACACTTATATTCCAAAACCTAATTTGGTTTGTACCAAGGAATTTCAAGGGCTCTAGATGTTAATTTCTAAAGTGCTGAGCAACTTTTCAGGATGTTTTACACAATTTGATATTCAGTGTAAAGAACTTTCCTTGAAATTTTCCAATTTGCATTTATACTTTTAAAAATGTATAAGGTTATCTAATTTCATTGAGCTCTCTACTAATATTTTCATTGCTTTGTTTCTTTAAAGTGCATTTATATAAAACTTACAGGTCAACTAAATTCATTCCTGCAGAACATTTTGAAGAATCCAGTATGGAATCTGAAAAGAAAAGCGAACTTCATGAGAAAAACAGTGTTTTCAGCTGCATCCAGGAAACATTGCCACATGGAAATATTTGTATTTAAGTTAAAGCAATAGCATTTTAGAATGAAGAAGACAGGAAACTAGGAAACCTAAAAGATGAAGCTAACATGAATAATTTATAGTAGGCCTGGAACTAAAGTCCAGATTTCATCTCCAAGTGTTTGCTTTCCCCTGAACTATGATACTGTAATTGCCTTAAAAATTAAATGGTTAAAATATGTTTCCATCATCCTTTTGGACATAATTGCATCATAGTTAGCCATTTGTACCTCAGTCCCAGTACTTCTTCAGAAAAATAATGATATGTTTCCCTTAATTAAGAACAAAATATTAGTTATTTTACCATTATAAAGATGCTTTATTTGTAAAGAAGCCAGGATTACATGACCTGGTATATACACACAAATACACACACCCACATTTTTCCCACTGAATAAATAACATACAAAAAATCAACATAGAACATATGAACCACTCATTGATCGTGTTAAGCACTGTTATGATTTTTGTAAACCTCTGATAAGGTTACAGGTTAGTCTTTGGTTTATATATCTGCACTTGTTAAACATATTTTCCTGTGTGGAACAAGAAATATAGTGAAAAGAAAATGAATTCAGTATAAATGAATAAATGCAAATCTAAGAATCGTGATGCATAGAAAAGAAAAATATAAAATACCTCACCTATTCCATATGCATTGCTGTGCAGTGTTTTGGATTCTGTAAAATTTAGTAGTAATAAAAAAATTGATACTACCCACTTCATTTCTTCCAGTTATTTCGTTCTTGGTAGTGCTGGGAGAAGAATATCGAAGACCATGGTTGAAAGCCTTTTATACTCTTTTCAGGTGATGCCTGTTAACTAGTAACCTTCTGCTGATACATCCGTTACTTTATTTCCTTAGGTTGAAAATGGGATGATGTGTAAATAATTAACACCACAGGGGTTATCTGTATTTTATGTTCAAGGACACAGACCTATTTGGGGTGGAAAAAAAAAAAAAAAAAAACAAAAAAAGAGACCTTGAAAATTCACTCCTTTTTGGAATATAGCAAATAATCTTCTCAAGTTGCGTAGTGTTCAGAGATGCTTTTCCCTAAGTTGCAAAATAATTAATTCCTTTCAAATTAAAAAGTTAATGAGACTATAAATAGAAACTAAATGCATGCATTATTTTAAAATGTTTATTTATTGCCTATTATATGCCAGCCACAGAACATGTTCCTTGATCAATTCAGACTATTAAAGAATATATTGCTTGATCATTATGTTGCTATTGCGTAGCTCAGAAATACTTTTCACCTGGTTTGTATGTCAATTGGGTGCATTTTTAAATATTTAGTGCCTTGTATATGGTTTAACACAGAAAATTCTAGCACAATCCCAGGTGAAGTAAGTTCTGTAATAATGTCATTGGTGCAAATTAGTTTTGCATGTGTGTCACCATGGTATGGGTCAGCTGCATATTATTTAGCAACCCAAGATGATGTTTTCTTCTTGCTATTTTATTTGCATTTATTTTATGCTGGTTTTCTTTCTTGCTCCATAAGTTTTTGCTCCCTCAGTTTCTTCTGGGATATCTTTAACCTCTGTGCCAGCTCCTTTTCTGGTTCAGGAATGGTTTGTCCCTTTTCAGTCAGGATCATCTTCATGTGGCAAGCAGAGATTGTGGATGGGTTAATCTGAACCTGAGCTCTGAAGGGATGGCTCTGTTCACTGGATATCTCCCATGACTGGAGAATCTACATTCAAACCTTTAGATTCAACATCACTCTGCATTTTTAAGCATGTGCAACACAAATCTAGCACTCTTTTTTGGACCCAAACCTATGTCCAGCCTCACTGTTTGACCTGGGCACATCTACCAACTCCACCCCTTGCAATGACAAAGTGGCACACAACGTGTCTTTAATGTGACATGTTTCAAATACCTGGTGTCTTTTCAGATATGTATACCCTTGATGGCCTGGGAATTTTCTCAGACGTTCCTAAAGTGAACCTCTTGATTTGCATGATTTTGTGGGATTGTCTGAGTGAAGTGATTAGCAGACCATTTCCACAGATCACTGGAGGCACCTTACAGGGCAAAGAGGACATGATGACATTAGTGCTAGGTAATGAGCATTTACAAGAGTCTAAGAGTGGGGACCAGCATTGTGGTGTAGTAGGAAAAGCCACCGCCCATGACACTGGCGTCCCATCTGGGCATCAGTTGGTGCCCCCAGTGCTTCACTTCTGATCCAGCTCCCTGATAATGGCCTGGGCAAAGCTGCAGAAGATGGCCCAAGTGCTTGGGCCCCTGTTACCCAGGTGGGAGACCTGGAAGAAGCTCCTGGCTCCAGGCTTTGGCTTGTCTCAGCCCTGGCCATTGCAGCCATATGGAGAGTGAACCAGTGGATGAAGGCGCGCTCTCTCTCTCTCTCTCTCTCTCTCTCTCTCTCTCTGTGTGTGTGTGTGTGTGTGTTTCTTCCTCTCGCTCCATAACTCTGAGTCCAAATGAATACACAAATCTTAAAAAAAAAAGTCTAAGATTGGTTCACTTCATAACTTCCATGAGGGTCTCAATCTGGCTACACATTGGAGTAGGGGTGAGGGCCAGTGAGGAGAAGGTACTTTTTAAAATTCCCAGTACCAAGACAATTACCCAGACCAATTAAATCAGAATCTGTGAAGATGGAATCCAAGCATCAGCTTCTTCTAAAGCTTCACAGGTGATTCATTATTGTGAAGTAAGATTGTAAAACCAAATGATCGACACTAGGAACAAATAAATATGGTGCATTCATAAAGTAGAGCAATATGCAGCCAGTGAAATAATCTTGTGAAACAATAGCTCTTGATATGGAAATATGCTTATAATATATCCCTCAATTGAAAACAGGAAAAAAAGTTATGTTCAAAATAATCCCCTTTTTCTGCCTTCCCTATTCTTTCCTTCCTCCTCAAAATAAAGTACGGAATAAAAGACAGGAATAATGGACCACAGAGTTATGACATTGGGTTTCTCTAGATGTTAAAATGCCATCTCTCACTCGCTCTCTCTCTCTCTCTCTCTCTTCCTTCCCTCCCAAAGCTTGTTCAATGAAAAGATTACACATAATTTCTAAAATAAAATGTAAAAAAATGTAAAAATAAATGCAGCATATTTTTTATAAAAATGGATCATACAGCATGTATCATAGCGGAAGCAAGGTCATCAGTGCTGGTCAGCTAGAATCTCCATTAATTTATTAGGTCATGTTTATCTTCTACTATGTGTGGCCATGCTGAGATCTTCTTTTAAGGACAGGCTAATTAGAGCAGGCCCTGCTCATGAACTCTCCAGTGAGAGGCACTGTTCACCTGGTCTACACTTGGCTTCCTGGAGAGTGTGTAATAGGCACAGCTCTCCCACTAGATTTGCTGAATGAATGATGAATGCATTTGTTCAAAGACAAGAGCTGAAGATGGAGGAAAAGGTTACATTTGACAAATCCCATGTTCTACAAACTCTGAGGAGGTCTTTGACACTTTACAAACTGTGTTTCAGGTTTTATGCTAATATATGTATAATCTGCATAACTGGGTAATCCAATTTTATAATCGTATTAAAAGATTAGAGGGAATGTACATAAAAATTCCTGGCAAATAGGCCTTTCTAAAGTATGATTATCCCAATATTATAAATAGACACAAAACTACAAAGGTACACATCAATCTAGAGGTGTATTCTGTCAGCCAACCCATCAGGATGCTGGTGAGGCTAAACCAGGAGTAACAGCCTCACTCTTGGTCCAGGTCCTACATGAATTGGCTTTGCGTCCTCTTTTAATTCTCTCCCTGATTCTCCCTTACCCACAGATCTCTATTGTCCTTACTGTGTGATCAGAGAGGCACTAGAGTCCCAGGAGAACCAGGTTTAAAATTGCCCCCCACCTCCGCCACACACACTTATTAACTGCATGACTTTGAGTGAGTTAGATAATTTCTCCAGGCTTTGTTTTCATCATCTATAAAATGACAAGAATGATTGTGTCTCCCTCATGACTAAATGAGAACTAAATTAATTAATTAAAGGGTGCCTTTATCCTAGACAGGGCCTCACACGGAACAGCACTTGACAGATTGGGTTGCAGCAATTCTTTCATCACCAATACTAAGTCTGCATCCCAGGCATTGTTCTTTGATGGGAAAAATCAAGCACGAGACACAATCATCATTCCTGGTCTCACCAAGCTTACTGCCTAATGGGAGAAAGACCATTACATGAGCAATGGCTGCCTGGTATGATGATAACGTGATGAGCAGAATAAAAAAGGGGTGCCTGACAGCTTCAAATGAGTCTGGCAAGCCTTCCTGGAGGAAGTAACATTTCTGGTGAAGATTTGAAAAGAAATTCAAGAGAGCCCAAATAAAGAAGGAGGGAAGAATGTTCCAGACAAAATTAGAAGGCAGTGCAAAGGATCCCTAATGTGGGAGAACAAGGCATATTTAAAAAATGGGGAGACACGCAGCTTCAATGAAACACAAAGTTTAAAGATGATAGAACTCACTCTGTAGAGGGAATTTCTGAACATGTTGGCAGAGGTGACATCTCTTTTAAATCAAACTTACACCTCATCCTAGGGTACTAGGAGACTACAAAAGGGATCAAATAAAAATTATATTTGCATTTTAAACTGCCTCTCTTTTAACAAAAGGCAACAAGACAGTGATAAGAAGATACTGCCCAAGGATGAGGGTAATGCTAATAGAAAACAAGAGGTGTGCATAAACGTAAGTGGTGTGAATGAGATGACATCAGGAACCGGCAACTGAATACATGTTCAGGTCTGGATTTATGGAGCTTAAGATAAAGTGACCCATGTACCCAAATAGTTCTCACTATGCCTATTGACTTAGCATAATTGTTAACCAGAATCCTTTCTCACCTGCAAAAACATCCTTGGCGCAACAACATGGCTTACAAGTTAAAATGTCATTAAGCCCTCCAAGTGAAGAAGTTGGTGGGTGTTTGGATAGTGCTCTTGTCCCTAGAACAAGATCGAAGCTGGAGATAGAGATTTGGCAATCGTCTCATAGAAGGTTTTTGTAGCCATGTGAGTGGGTGGAAAAGAGATTGCAGTGGAAAGAGGAAACCTGCAATACCAGTGTTTACAAGACAAGCAATAAAGAGGGGCTTTAAACCAGAGTTTGTCTACTAACTGCAAACAACTCTAAATCTCTATGTGTCATTGTTCAAAGGCTATTTTTAAGTGCAGAGTTCACATCACATGTTGTTCCACTGCTCTCATTCTTTTTGTTTTAAAGGGTTATACATTTAGTCATCAGTTTCATCATTCAGTAAATTGTATCATGCAATGTACCACTAATGACTTTTAAAAAACTTTTACTTTTAACATTTACTTGTAACTGACACATAACTATTGTACACATTTGCAGGGTACTGTGAGATGTCGTAAGACATCTATATATTGTGCAATGTTCAATACAGAGTAAATAAAACTATAACTGCATTTAAAATATCCTTTTGATGAAAACATTTGAAATCTTCCCTTCCAGCATAAATATAGATATAGACAAGTAGCTACAGAGACAGTGACAAAGAAGAGATAGTCTGTGCAATAGAACACCAGAACTTTCTTCTCCAATCTCACTATAAGTTATTATCCATTCATCAAACTTATTCTCTAGTCAACTTGATTGCTCTAATTCTGATTATATTAACTTTTTTTCATAAATATGTGGAATTTCTAAAAAGAACATGGAAAGAACATGGCAAGGTAACCTTGACTGTGGTACCAGGAAAATATTTTATTTTTTTTAATTCAGTTGCTTTATTTTTCATAGTGATAAGGCTGCCATTACTAAGCAAATGGTTTTTGTACATCACAATTGAATAAGTAGGCAAATGTATTATTGAAAGCAATCGTTCTTTCATCAAGGAAGATGGGAGATACAAACACAGGAAAGAGAAATGACAAACTCCATAAAATAGTTTAGAAATTACAGATATCAATATAAACTTACAAGTTCTAATAAACATCTTTTACCTTGTCTCTCCCAAGATTCTGAAAGTTATGATATGCCACAACCAATGAGTGTACCTAGCTCCCAAATCTGGATTTCAAAATACCACTCTCCCCCAAAGGGAACCACACTCCTTAAAGAAATGACTGATTCTAGAACTAGGGCATGAAATGTAGGGGATATGACTGGCGTATCTTACTGTGCTGTGCAATTCAAGCAATTCTACCAAACTGATATAACCAGGTTGAAAAACCACAGAAGTCAGTTTTAAGGGAATTCTTAAAATATTTTCACATCTATACTATAAAGAAAACTCAAATTCAACTTACATTACAGGAAAACTCCCTATCTTTCTACCTTTAAACTAGATTCTTTCATTTGGATGTATTTATATATACCATTGCATAAAATGCTGGGTCATAATTATTTTTATTCATGTTATTTTGTGAAATAATTTTTTCTTCTCATCTCCTGGGTCTGACAACCCTAAAACAGCCATGACATTTTAAATCATTATCCATGGATGTAATAGTCAACTACTACATGAAAATGGTCACCTATCCAATGTTAAAACCACAGTAAGTTTTGCTTGTGTTAACTATATTCCAAAATGGTACAGTATTTTGAAACATAATATATATAAAATGTATTTTGAAACATAAAATACAGATTATGTAAGTATTAACTGAACTGTATCATTGCAACTCATCACCTTTTGAGTATTCGTACTTGATCGCTTATGTAATTAGCCATTAACTATATAAATACTCAAAAGGTGATGAGTTGCAATGAATTACATAAGCGATCAAGTACGAGTTTTAAAGATAGCACAATCCAATATATTGTAAACATCTAATTGAGTGCATCAAGTTTAGCTTAAATTTTCTTTTCAGCAACATTTCAGACTCTGGAATCTGACTTCTAACTTTCAAAGTAAGAACACTGTTGGCAAAGAACAAGCACTGTAGAGCCGTATTGCCCAGCTTTGAATCCCAGTTCCACAACTTGACTGCTGTGTGACCTTGGGCAAACTCTATGCACTTTTACATCTCCTCTTCCCAACCTGTAAAGTGGTTACAGTAAATGCACCTGTCTCAAGAATATTGTTAAAATTTTTATCAGTTGGCACATATAAAATACTTAATATACTCCCTGGCATGTCAAAAAATTCATGAAGACAATAACGACGATGATAAAGATGGACTCTGTTAGTATACTGGCAGCCTCTCCACCCTATCCTCTCTTAAGATGATGCTTAATAAAGAGGCAAGTAGTTTGGGGGTACATATTCTACAGAAGCTCAAAAGCTTGGAGAGCTATTATGTAACAGTAAAGAGTACCCTTTATTGAGAGTCTGTTTTTTTTAATGTACAAGTTTAAGGGTCTCAACAACCTAACAAGACTAGGAACAACAGCTTCATTTTACACATATAAAGTCAAAGGCCAAGAGAAGACATGAAAGTACGGGGTTAAATAAGTAGCGAATCTAGGACCCAAAACCATATTATCCAAATAAAAATCCCATCAGTCACAATTGTTCATTCACAAACCCAACAGTTTGGTTTCTCTCCACTCATGTAAGTAAAAAGAAATAAATAGTGGCTCTAACCACTAAATTCTGTCCTTCCCAATCATCTGATGGGCTAGGGTTATGTCACCATACAGATGATGATTTACCAACATCTGTGGTGAGCAGTTTTAAATGTCTGAAAACACCTTGAAAAACCTGAATGTGAGTCTTTCAATCTACATACTAGAAGATGGAAATCCTTATTTTCAGTGTGATATTCAGATGTCTCAGAAATTGCTAGAGAATGACACTTTCTTTTGGGGAAGAAAACCACTGGTAAAAGGCGGGCATCAGACTGTTCTATGCCTACCAGTACTGCTATCCTCTTTGTTTTCAAAGGGACCCTGTCCCTTGCTAATATCAAGAGTTCACCATCAGTTGGCCTCAGGAAAATATTTTAACTTTGTACCAATTGTTAGCCATCTAACATCAGATAACTAATGTAATCTGATTCGTAATTTTCCCACAGATATTATGAAAACCATATCTCCTCTGAAATTTATATATAGATGGAATAATGTATTTTAGATGCTTGATACTTACAGATGTTTTTAAAAGATAACATTAATCGGGGCCGGCGCCATGCCGCACTAGGCTAACCCTCCGCCTGCAGAGCCAGCATCCTATATGGGCGCCGGGTTCTAGTCCCAGCTGCTCCTCTTCCAGTCCAGCTCTCTGCTGTGGCCCAGGAGGGCAGTAGAGGATGGCCCAAGTGCTTGGGCCCATTCACCCAAATGAGAGACCAGGAGTAAGCACCTGGCTCCTGGCTTCGGATCGGCGCAGCTCTGTCCGTTGCGGCCATTTGGGGAGTGAACCAATGGAAGGAAGACCTTTCTCTCTGTCTCTCTCTCACACTGTCTGTAATTCTACCTCTCAAATAAATAAATAAAATTTGTAAAAAAGATAACATTAATCATTATCATTATAAGCATTGGCATTAGTATTCAACATCATATATCTTCTTCCTCAAAGCACATGTATATGTAAGTGGGTAGAAAATGTCTTCTCCTCCCTCAGTCTTTTTTTTATTCTCCTTTCCATCAATGCTTGTCAAAAGTGTACCCACCCTTTTTGGGCTAAAACTAATTATTCTCCATAGATGTGTTATTGACTTCCTAACCAGAGCTGAACTCTCTCAAATTCAACAGTGTATAACACCGTATGTAGTGTTTTCTAATAGAACTTCTTGTTTGACACCTGCATATCACAGTCATTTTTTTTAACTTTTATTTAATGAATATAAATTTCCAAAGTACAGAATATTGCTTACAATGGCTTCCCCCCCATAACGTCCCTCCAACCCGCAACCCTCCCCTTATCCACTCCCTCTCCCCTTCCATTCATATCAAGATTCATTTTCGATTCTCTTTATATACAGAAGATCAGTTTAGCATACATTAAGTAAAGATTTCAACAGTTTGCTCCCACACAGAAACATAAAGTGAAAAATACTGTTTGAGTGCTAGTTATAGCATTAGATCTCAATGTACAGCACACTAAGGACAAAAATCCTACATGAGGAGTAAGTGCACAGTGACTCCTGTTGTTGACTTAACAAATTGACACTCTTGTTTATGGCATCAGTAATCACCCTAGGCTCTTGTCATGAGCTGCCAAGGCTATGGAAGCCCCCTGAGTTCACTGTCTCTGATCATTTTTAGACAAGGCCATGGTCAAAGTGGAAGTTCTCTCCTCCCTTCAGAGAAAGGTACCTCCTTCTTTGATGACCCATTCTTTCCACTGGGATCTCACTCATGGAGATCTTTCATTTAGGTTTTATTTTCCCCCAGAGTGTCTTGGCTTTCCATGCCTGAAATACTCTCATGGGCATTTCAGCTGGATCCGCATGCCTTAAGGGCTGATTATGAGGCCAGAGTGCTGTTAGGACATTTGCCATTCTATGGGTCTGCTGTGTATCTCACTTCCCATGTTGGATCATTCTCTCCCTTTTTTATTCTATCAGCTAGTATTTGCAGACACTATTCTTGTTTATGTGATCCCTTTGGTTCTTAGTCCTATCATTACGATCAATTTTGAACAGAAATTGATCACTGGGACTAGTGAGATGGCATTGGTACATGCCACCTCGATGGGATTGAATTCGAATCCCCTGGTATGTTTCTAACTCTACTGTTTGAGGTAAGTCAGCTTGAGCATGTCCCGAATTGCACATCTCTTCCCTCTCTTATTCCCACTCTTATATTTAACAGCGATCACTTTTCAGTTAAGTTTCAGCACTTAAGAAGACTTGTGTATTGATTACAGTATTCAACCAAAAGTATTAAGTAGAACAAACAAAAAATACTAAGAGGGATAACATATTAAGCTGCTCATCAACAGTCAGGGTGAGGGCTGATCAAGTCACCGTTTCTCATAGTGTTCATTTCACTTTAACAGGTTTCCATTTTGGTGCTCAGTTAGGTGTCACCTATCAAGGAAAACAAGTGGTATTTGTCCCTTTGGGATTGGCTTATTTCACTCAACATAATGTTTTCCAAATTCCTAACAGGGATCACTTTTCAGTTAAAATTGAAACACCTAAGAATAATTGTGTGTTAATTACAGAGTTCAACCAATGGTACTAGAACAAAAAAAATACTAAAATGGATAAAGTATTACATTGTACATCAACCGTCAGGACAAGAGCTGATCAAGTCACCGTTTCTCATAGTGTCCATTTCACTTAAACAAGTTTCCCCTTTGGTGCTCAGTTAGTTGTCACCAATCAGGGAGAACATATGATATTTGTCACTTTGGGACTGGTTTAATTCACTCAGCATGATGTTTTCCAAATTCCTCCATCTTGTTGCAAATGACTGGGTTTCGTTGTTTTTGACTGCTGTATAGTATTCTATAGAGTACATGTCCCATAATTTCTTTATCCAGTCTATTGTTGATGGGCATTTGGGTTGGTTCCAGGTCTTAGCTATTGCGAATTGAGCTGCAACAAACATTAATGTGCAGACAGCTTGTTTGTTTGCCAATTTAATTTCCTTTGGGTAAATTCCAAGGAGTGGGATGGCTGGGTTGAATGGTAGGGTTATATTCAGGTTTCTGAGGAATCTCCAGACTGACTTCCATAGTGGCTTTACCAGTTTGCATTCCCACCAACAGTGGGTTAGTGTCCCTTTTTCCCCACATCCTCGCCAGCATCTGCTGTTGGTAGATTTCTGAATGTGAGCCATTCTACCTGGGGTGAGGTGGAACCTCATTGTGGTTTTGATTTGCATTTCCCTGATTGCTAGTGATCTTGAACATTTTTTCATGTGTCTGTTGGCCATTTGGATTTCCTCTTTTGAAAAACGTCTATTGAAGTCCTTGGCCCATCTCTTAAGTGGGTTCTTTGCTTTGATCCTGTGGAGTTTCTTGATCTCTTTGTAGATTCTGGTTATCAACCCTTTATCTGTTGCATAGTTTGCAAATATTTTTTCCCATTCTGTCAGTTGTCTCTTCACTTTCCTTACTGTTTCTTTTGCAGTACAGAAACTTCTCAATTTGATGCAATCCCAAATGTTAATTTTGGTTTTGACTGCCTGTGCTTCCGGGGTCTTTTCCAAGAAGTCATTGCCGGTACCTATATCTTGCAGGGTTTTTCCAATGCTCTCTAATAATTTGATGGTGTCAGGTCGTAGATTTAAGTCTTTAATCCATGTTGAGTGGACTTTTGTGTAAGGTGAAAGGTAGGGGTCTTGCCTCATGATTCTGCACGTGGAAATCCAATTTTCCCAGCACCATTTATTGAATAGACTGTCCTTACTCCAGGGATTGGTTTTGGATCCTTGATCAAATATGAGTTGGCTGTAGATGTTTGGATTGATTTCTGGTGTTTCAATTCTGTTCCATTGGTCTATCCATCTGTTTCTGTACCAGTACCATGCTGTTTTGATTTCAATTGCCCTGTAGTATGTCCTGAAATCTGGTATTGTGATGCCTCCTGCTTTGTTTTTGTTGTACAAGATTGCTTTAGCTATTCGAGGTCTCCTGTGTCTCCATATGAATTTCAGCATCATTTTTTCTAGATCTGAGAAGAAGGTCTTCTGTATCTTGATTGGTATTGCATTGAATCTATAAATTGCTTTTGGGAAAATGGAAATTTTGATGATATTGATTCTTCCAATCCATGAGCATGGAAGATTTTTCCATTTCTTGGTATCCTCTTCTATTTCTTTCTTTAAGGTTTTGTAATTTTCATCATAGAGATCTTTAACGTCCTTGGTTAAGTTTATTCCAAGGTATTTGATTGTTTTTGTAGCTATTGTGAATGGGATTGATCTTAGAAGTTCTTTCTCATCCATGGCATTGCCTGTGTATACAAAGGCTGTTGATTTTTGTGCATTGATTTTATATCCTGCTACTTTGCCAAACTCTTCAAGGAGTCCCCATAGTCTTGTGGGGAGCAATCCAGACTAGACTAAGTTACTGGAATTAAGACTTATTCTATGCATCTGCTCTCCCATAATATGGCGCTGGGAGAGGAGAAAACAGCTTCTACGCAGCTGCCTCCAGTTCAGCCAATAAACTGTAGGACTTGCTCCTGAGTGGAGGAGAGCAGCGTACTCGGCGTGTGGGCAGCCGAGTTGGGATTGGCAGAGGAGGACTATAAAGGAGGAGAGAGACGGCATGCACCGGGAACATCTAAGGGGAACACCTAAGGGGAACACCTGTGCAGCCCCCGAGAGAGCCGGCCGGCGGTGTGCCGCTCCCCTGCGGAAGTGGGGAATGTGGCCAGGGGGAACTGCCCTTCCACGGAGGTGGAAGGGATAGTAGCCAACCCGGAAAGAACCAGCAGCAAACCCGGGGAGGGCCGAGCAGACAAAAGAACAGCGCAGGGTCCTGTGTCGTTCCTCCACGAAGAGGGGGAGCGACAAGTCTCTTAGTAGAGTTCTTTGGGTCCCCTAAATAAAGAATCATGTCATCTGCAAAGAGGGATAGTTTGAGTTCTTCCTTCCCAATTTGTATCCCTTTAATTTCTTTTTCTTGCCTAATAGCTCTGGCTAGAACCTCCAGAACTATATTGAATAGCAGTGGTGAGAGTGGGCATCCCTGTCTGGTACCAGATCTCAGTGGAAATGCTTCCAACTTTTCCCCATTCAATAGGATGTTGGCTGTGGGTTTTTCATAGATTGCTTTGATTGTATTGAGGAATGTTCCTTCCAAACCCTGTTTGCTTAGAGTTTTCATCATGAACGGGTGTTGTATTTTATCAAATGCTTTCTCTGTGGCTATTGAGATAATCATATGGTTTTTCTTCTGCAGTCTGTTAATGTGGTGTATCACATTGATTGTCTTGCGTACATTAAACCATCCCTGCATACCAGGGATGAATCCCACTTGGTGTGGGTGGATGATCTTTCTGATGTGTTGTTGCATTCTATTGGCGAGAATTTTATTGAGGATTTTTGCATCTATGTTCATCAGGGATATTGGTCTGTAATTCTCTTTCAGTGCTGCATCTTTTTCTGGCTTAGGAATTAAGGTGATGCTGGCTTCATAGAAAGAATTTGGGAGGATTCCCTCTTCTTCGATTGTTCTGAATAGTTTGAGAAGAATTGGAGTTAGTTCTTCTTTAAATGTCTGGTAGAATTCAGCAGTGAATCCATCTGGTCCTGGGCTTTTCTTTGTTGGGAGGGCCTTTATTACTGTTGCAACTTCTGACTCAGTTATGGACCTGTTTAGGTTTTCTATGTCTTCCTGGTTCAATTTAGGTAGGTTGCATGTGTCCAGGAATCTATCCATTTCTGATAAGTTTCCCTGTTTGCTGGCATACATTTCCTTGTAGTAATTTCTGATGATTCTTTTTATTTCATCACAGTCATTTTTAAGCTGTGTAGGTCTTCCTGGAGAGTTGACTTCATGGAATTGGTGACTCATCCTTGTGATTCCTATGGCATTTAGCACAAAATCTGGCACAAAGTGAAATCTTTATAGAGAATCTAAGGAGCATAGCATCAGATTGTTACAGTCAGGATTTATGCACAATTTTCCTCACCCATTCATTGGTACAAATGAGTGACACATTTCTCAAATTCACCACATGTGGGGAGCAACCCGGACTAGACTAAGTTACTGGAATTAAGACTTATTCTATGCATCTGCTCTCCCACAATATGGCACTGAGAAGGGAGAAACAGCTTCTACGCAGCTGCCTCCAGTTCAACCAATAAACAGCAGGACCTGCTCCTGATTGGAGGAGAGCAGCGTACTCGGCGTGTGGGTAGCAGAGTTGGGATTGGTGGAAGAGGACTATAAAGGAGGAGAGAGACAACATGCACCAGGAACATCTAAGAGGAACATCTATCTGAAGGAACACCTGTGCAGCCCCCGAGAGAGCCGGCCGGCGGTGTGCCGCTCCCCTGCGGAAGTGGGGAAAGTGGCCAGGGGGAACCGCCCTTCCACGGAGGTGGAAGGGACAGTAGCCAACCCGGGAAGAACCAGCAGCAAACCCGGGGAGGGCCGAGCAGACAAAAGAACAGCGCAGGGTCCTGTGTCGTTCCTCCACGAAGACGGGGAGCGACAACCACAGAATATTAATGATATGCCTATATTCATATTTGGTTTTTTTTCCTGATATTTAGAACCCAGAGGCTCCACAATAGATCTGGTAAACAGAGAAAACCTAAGGCCTGCTTCCCATTTGCAGAATTTCAAATATTCACTATAGAGTCGAAATAACCTAAATATCAGTATGGGAGATGTCCCCCAAATCCTCCATCCCCAAAGGGTCCTTTCCTGCTTTAAGATTTAATCACAGGCCAGCACTGCAGCTCAATAGGCTAATCCTCCACCTGCGGTGCCAGCACACGGGGTTCTAGTCCCGGTCGGGGCGCCGGATTATGTCCGGTTGCTCCTCTTCCAGTCCACCTCTCTGCTGTGGCCTGGGAGTGCAGTGGAGGATGGCCCAAGTGCTTGGGCCCTGCACCCACATGGGAGACCAGGAGAAGCACCTGGCTCCTGGCTTCGGATCAGCGCAGTGCACCGGCCACAGCACGCCAGCCGTGGCGGCCATTGGAGGGTGAACCAATGGAAAAGGAAGACCTTTTTCTCTGTCTCTCTCTCACTGTCCACTCTGCCTGTCAAAAAACATTTAGTACCATGCTCATCCCCATGATTATAAGAATTCAGAGCCGGCGCCGTGGCTCAATAGGCTAATCCTCCACCTTGCGGCGCCGGCACACCGGGTTCTAGTCCCGGTTGGGGCGCCGGATTCTGTCCCGGTTGCCCCTCTTCCAGGCCAGCTCTCTGCTATGGCCAGGGAGTGCAGTGGAGGATGGCCCAGGTGCTTGGGCCCTGCACCCCATGGGAGACCAGGAAAAAGCACCTGGCTCCTGGCTCCTGCCAGGATCAGCGCGGTGCGCCGGCTGCAGCGGCGGCCATTGGAGGGTGAACCAACGGCAAAGGAAGACCTTTCTCTCTCTGTCTCTCTCTCTCACTGTCCACTCTGCCTGTCAAAAAAAAAAAAAAAAAAATTTAAAAAAAAAAAAAAGAATTCAGAGATGCAGGAAGCATCTTGCGTTTACCCTGACACCAGTGCCTCTTATTCCCTGTGCTGTTAAATTGTCTACCCATACTCTTTTGTTTCTGCTGTCCCTTCACTATTCTGATTCCCATGTTGGGTGCCCACCAATCAATTTTACCAAGAGCCTCCAACACAAGTTTTTATCAAGGAACTAGAACTCAAGCATGCAAAGTACTTCTCAGCTTGCATCAATACCAATGGACTGTCTTCACGTGGAGCCCTGACCGACCAGTCCCTTGCCTGGTTCCTCCTCCTTTCTCAATCTCTTCTGATCCAGCCCCAGCTTCTACAATCTCTCTCCTACTGTTTTAAGGAAGAACAAACTATCTCTCCCTTTGTTTAATGGGAGCCTTCCTAAATCATGCTCTGGAAGAAGAGTCTGCATTCACATTTGCTGCCCCCTAGAAAGCTATCAAAGAATTTTGTTCAGAAAAAAAAATGTTCTTCATCAATAGGATTTTGCCCCTTACTTTTGGGGGGAAAAACAAAGTGAAAGAGATCAAGGTCAGATTAGGCAACTGATCTGCCTGACAAACTTAAAAGGATACAAGTGACGTGAGGTCAGCAAGGTGAACCAAAATATCAATATGGGTCAAGAAGAGATAAACCAAAGTAAGCAAAGGGCCAATTGAAAGTAAATTTCACAAAAATGTATGTTCCACTAACAGCAACCCTCCTTAGCTGAGATGACTGCTTATGACAGGCAGAACTGGCCCACATATTTCAATAGCCTATAAACTATTTGAGGGAAACACTGTACTTTGAGAGCATCTCCTAAAAGTCCTATAACAATCACTTGTGCAGAAAAGCTCTTCCCAAATACTTTTTATGCAATGACTTTTTAATATGGAATTTTTCTCTTCCTAGCTTCCTTACAATGACAACCTAAGAAATCACAGAAGGACTTCTGGCCTTTTACCATCATCAGGATAACTGCTAGATTCTCCCTTTCCTTAGTGTCTTAATCCATTCGCTCTACTGTAACAAACATTTATTACATTTCTAGAGGCTGGGAAGTCCAAGGTCAAAGTGCCAACAGGTTTGGTGTCCGGTGAAGCTGGGTTCCTCACAGAAGGTACTGACTAGATGTCTTCACATGACAGAAGGGACAGAAAGGCAGATGGGCACTGGAAAACACGCCTCTAAAAATCTCACCTCTTCACACTATCACAATGGATGTTAGGTTCCACTGTAACAATGTTGGAAGGACATTTACATTCAAACAATAGCACTTAGTGCATTTGAGTGCTGACCTATTATTGTGAGTGATTTAGAAAAGACTCCTACATATCCCAGCATGCACTACATGTTTGTGTCCCTCCAGAATTCATCACATGAAGTACCAGTCCCAAAAGTGATGGGACTTGGAGATGGTGCCTTTGGGATATGCTAAGGTTTAGATCCTCAGGATGGTATAAAGTGCCATTATAACGAGACACTTACAAGTTCTCTCACTCTCTTGGACATGTGAGGATGCAGCAAGAAGAAGACCATATAGAAGACAGGAAGAGAAATTGAATCCTACAAGAACCTAGATTTAGACTTTCCAGTCTATAGAAGTGTGTGGGAGGGTTCTTTTTTAAAGGATTTATTTATTTATTTATTTATTTATTTATTTATTTATTTGAAAGGCAGAGTTACAAAGGGAGAAGGAGAAACAGAGAAAGAACTTTCATTTGCTGGTTCACTCCCCAAATAGCCAGTACTATAGGCAGTAGCTTACCTGCTGTGCCAGAGAGTTGGGCCCAAGAAAATGAGTTCTTTAAATCACCAATGCCACGGTATTTTGTTATAGCATCCTGATACACACACATACAAATATACACACACACACAGAGCCTTATTAATATGCATTTCTCTCATGAGCAGTATATGGAATTTAAAACTGGAATTATATATTACTCTTAAGCAAATCATGCCACTTTATTTTATATATATATATATATATATATATATATATAAAATTTTGCTTTGCTTAGAAAAATGCTCCTTTAAGGGACTCTGCCTGAAGTGCCAGCATCCCATATGGGTGCTGGTTCAAGTAGTCCCAGTTACTCCACTTCCCAATCCAGTTCCCTGCTAATGCACCTTGGAAATCAGCAAAGAATGGCCCAAGTACTTGAGCCCCTGTACCCACGTGGGAGACCCAGAAGAAGTTCCTGCCTCCTGGCTTTGGTCTACCATTTGGAGAGTAAACCAGCAGATGGAAGATCTCTCAATATCTCTCTCCTTCTCTCTCTGTATCTCTGCCTTTCAAATAAATAAGCAAATCTTTTTAATATGCTCCTTTGGAAAATAACCATAAGGGCCAGGATTGTGGCACAGAGGGTTAAGTTGCCTGCAACATTGGCATCCATAGGAATGATGGTTTGAGTCTCAGCTGCTCCTCTTCTGATCCAGCTCCCTGCTAATGAGACTGGGAAACCAGTGGAAGATGGTACTAGCACTTGGATCCCTGTCACCCACATGGAAGACTTGGATGAAGCTCCAGGCTCCTGGCATCATCCTGGCCCAGCCCTATCCATTGTAGCCATTTGGGTTTGAACCAGTGGATGGAAGATATTCTCTCTCTCTCTCTCTCTCTCTCTCTTCTCTCTCTCTCTTTCTCTCTCTTCATCTCTCTATTACTCTGCCTTTCAAATAAATATATAAATCTTTTAAAAATAAAGACATATGTATTCTCCAGTACTCTGTGGGAGATAAAATGTTTTGAGTAGATTTCACTATAATCTCACATCTTCTGCCATGAGAAAAGTGATAAATGGGTCAGAACACAATTCCTCTCCCATCCTCAACACATAGTGGTCATCCTTGCATTGAGTCAGTTTTGTCTCAAGGAATGCATGTGTTGTCCAACTCCATCACCAAGTCAGGGAAACCAGTTCTCTCATCAAGTCTACTTTGAATAGAGATGAGGCAGTCCTTCCAGAAATGGGAAGCAGCAGTGGAGCCAATATTTGAAAATGTTTATGGTATCCTATGATTTTTCTCCTATTGAGACTTTAAATATCAATGGATTTTCTTTCCCATAGAACAGAGACAGTAATTTTGACACATATTCATCTAGACATCCACTGGAGATTAACTTTGTCCTTTTTTCCCTTTGTAACCTCAGTTCTATACCCTATTGCTCTAGTGCTAAGTCCAAAGACAGGGACTACCCTATCTGAAATTTAGGCGTGTTCATTTGCCTTTCTGATGCCCTCCGCCATCATTGGAAGATGTCTGTGGCTCCTCATCTTCAACCATGCAGCTCTTTTAAACTGCAGTGGAATTACTCCACTTGAGGTAAGTGATGGTCTTTGACCCAAGTGAAATGGACTTCCTCTTTTGCTTACAACACCCCCACTCACAGCCCTTTTTACTCCCTGGTGATACAGTTCCTTCATTCAATTCTTCCCTTGAGATTCTTCAGATAAGCTGTTTAAATGACCAGTTTCTGGGGTCCAGATATGGTGGACAAGGAAATGAATGACAAACCATTTAAAAGCAGAACTGAATAGCTGAAGATGAAGAATTAATGTGGAAAAGTGATTGATTTATTCATTTGCACACAGATATTGTCTAGTAGTGCTTGATAATCTAGGGTTGAAGAAATTATACAAGGTCTACATGAATTATGCAAAATGGACAAAACAGTTATTATACCTATACATCAATCTTTATATGTAGCATTTTATTTAATGTAATAAATTATTAATTATAAGAAGATTCTCTCTTCCCTAAAAATATACCTTGAAAGCCTAAAAAGCTTTCTTTGTAAAAATTCATGTATTTATTCATCAGTTACTCACAAAAAAGATCATTTAGATAATTTTAGGCCAGTCAGAGTGAAGGGACAGTAACCATCTGGAACATTCCTACACATGCCAACTTTGCAAGGGTATTTCTTATGTATTTTAATTTGGAGTAATATTCATTATTTCACTTTATTAAATAAGCTGAATCACTATTATTACCTTAAAGTAATTACTTAATTACTTAAACTAATTGCCTTAAATTATTACTATTATTACCTAATTTTCATTGCTCAAATTTACATAAAATTTAATTTACTGTTTTTGATGTATGGGAATCCAGGAAATTATTGTGAGTCAAGCAAGATTCTATGATTATAACATGTATGACTGTGCTACAATGTTGCAATGGCTATGACGTCACCAGGCAATAGGAATTTTTCAGCTCTATTATAATCTTATGGAACCAAAATCCAATACATAGTCTGTCACTGACTGAAATGTTGTTATATGGCAAATGATTTCCTTATAGGAAGACAATGTCTTCCTTATTGCCAAACACATCTCATTCTTGACTGATTTTGTTAACTCCCATATCAAGAAAGTGGTAGCCATGATACAATGGATGTTTGGGTTCTGTTTGTAATGAAACCAATAAGTTTTCTTCCCTCTACAGTTTTCTATTACTATTTATTTAACATAATACTGATTATATCATTATTCGTAACAGTGCATCATCCATTATGTTACCATAAATTCTGGCTTTCAATGACTCCCGAAATATTATTACTGTGCTTTATTGATGAACAAAAATATAAATATCTAGTCATGATAAATTTACCATTCAGGGGGCCGGCACTGTGGCATAGCGGGTAAAGCCACCGCCTGGGATGCCAGCATCCCATATGTACACCAGTTCAAGTCCTGGCTGCTCCACTTCTGATCCAACTCTCTGCTATAGCCTGGGAAAGCAGGGGAGGATGGCTCAAGTCCTTGGGCCCCTGCACATGCTTGGGAGACCCAGAGGAAGCCCCTGGTTCCTGGCTTTGGATCAGCGCAGCGCCGGCCGTAGTGGCCAGCTGGGGAGTGAACCAACAGATGCAGGACCTCTCTCTTGTCTCTCTCTGCCTCTCCTTCTCTCTGTGTGTAACTCTGACTTTCAAGTAAATAAAAAATAAATAAATCTTTTAAAAAATTTACCATTCAGATTTTCTTTGTATAAACATAGAAAGATAAACCTTGCAACCATGGTTTCTCCTAATCTGTTAGGTCATAGTCAGTGCACTTCTAGAATATAATCTTTTTCCATGGTAACTGCACCCCTGCATTACATAGCCACCAACTTGGTAGAGAGCAAGAGAACTGTGGTGAAGCAAGAAGAGTTAAGTATATTACTTCAAGAGAATTTAGCATAACTTGAGACAAACCACACAATGTAATAACCACATTGGTAGAGGCTAGAAGGAGCTTAACTGAAAAGGGTCACCAGCATCACAGAGGAATGATCTGAAAGCCCTTGGAACAGGCACAAATAGTCACCCCTGAAGACTAAAGGATACTTAGTGTAGAGATAATGTATAGATTGCAGTGACCACATTTGGGTCCAGTGGCAGAGTGCACCTAGCAAAGAATATTTGCCACCACCCTTGCCACCTGTATGTATAATAAACAGAAGCAACAGACAGGACAAAGCTACTGGATGCTCCCACATGTGCAACTCAAGTCCAAGCCACAACCCTAATCTCACCTTGTGTTCATTGCCACACCCATCACAAGCCTCTAGAGATTCACCAAAAGCAGACAGTCCACTTAATCTAGAGTCATAGTATAATGAGAAAAGCCAACACAGCAAGAAAAAAAAAAAGAAGAAACCAAAGAATATCTCCACAATGCCAAACAACTAATGCAGAAACCAAGGAAACAAGAACAAGAAAGACATCATTACACCTCCAAATGAACATGACACTCCAATACAAAATCATGAAGATGATGAGATAGAAGAAATGCAAGATACGAATTTTAAAAAATTAACAATAAGAGCATTTAGAAGTTATCAAAAACAAATGCTTGAGCTACAGAAATCCATACAGGACAGGACGGAAAATCTCTTCATGAAAATGAAATATTAAGGAGGAATCAAAATGAAATGAGGAATTTAGTAGAACATGAAATTGATATATTAAGATAAATCAAAATGAAATGAAGAATTCAATAGAACAAATGAAAAACACATTTGAGAGCCTTAAAAACAGAATCAGTGAGGCAGAAGAAATAATCTCAGACTTAGAATACAGAGTACAGGAAAGTATACAGTCAAACCAAAGAAAAGAAGAGGAAATTAGAAATCTAAAAAATATTGTTGGGAATCTACAGGATACTATTCAAAAACCCAACATTTGGGTTCTAGGAGTTCCTGAAGGCATGGATAGAGAGAAAGGATTAGAAAGCCTTTTTAGTGAGATACTAACAGAAAACTTCCCGGGTTTGGAGAAGCACAGAGACATCCAAGTACAGTAACCACAAAGAACCCCCAATAAACATGACCAAAAGAGATCCTCACCACAACACATTGTAATCAAACACACCACAGCGAAACATAAAGATTCTAAAATGTGCGAGAGAGAAAAATTGCCAGCCCAGAATATTATATCCTGCAAAGCTCTCATTTTGAATGAACTTGAAATAAAGACCTTTCATAGCAAACAGAAATTTAAAGAATTTGTCACCACTCATCCAGCCCTGCAAAAGATCATTAAAGATGTGTTATACACAGAAACACGGTCATCAATATGAAAGAAGGTAAAGAAAGAAACCTCCCAGTAAAAGATCACAGGAAGTTCAAAGCATATATGGAAAATGGCAGGGCAAAGTCACTACTTATCAACAGTCACATTGAATGTCAATAGCCTCAACTCTCCAGTTAAAAGACAAAACCCATCTATTTGCTGCTTACAAGAAACACATCTTTCCAATAAAGATCCATACAGACTGAAAGTGAAAGGCTGGAAAAAGATACACCATGCCAACAGAAATGAAAAAAGAGCAGGCGTGGCCATCTTAATATCAGACAACATAAACAGATGAACATTGAAACAGAATTACAGACCAATTTCCCTGATGAACATAGAAACAAAAATCCTCAGTAAAATTCAGGCCAATAGAATGCAACAACACATCAGAAAGATCATCCACCCAGACCAAGTGGGATTCATCCCTGGTATGCAGAGACGGCTCAACATTTACAAATCAATCAATGTGATACACCACATTAACAGACTGCAGAAGAAAAACCATATGATTATCTCAATAGACACAGAGAAAGCATTTGATAAAATACAACACCCTTTCATAATGAAAACTCTAAGCAAACTGGGTATGGAAGGCACATTCCTCAATACAATCAAAGCAATCTATGAAAAACCCACAGCCAGCATCCCATGATTGGGGAAAAGTTTGAAGCATTTCCACTGAGATCTGGTACCAGACAGGGATGCCCACTCTCACCACTGCTATGCAATATAGTTTTGCAAGTTTTAGCCTGAGCTATTAGGCAAGAAAAAGAAATAAATGGATACAAATTGGGAAGGAAGAACTCAAACTATCCCTCTTTGCAGATGATATGATTCTTTACTTAGGGGACCCAAAGAACTCTACTAAGAGACTATGGGGACTCCTTGAAGAGTTTGGCAAAGTAGCAGGATATAAAATCAATGCGCAAAAATCAACAGCCTTTGTATACACAGGCAATGCCATGGATGAGAAAGAACTTCTAAGATCAATCCCATTCACAATAGCTACAAAAACAATCAAATACCTTGGAATAAACTTAAGCAAGGACGTCAAAGATCTCTAAGATGAAAATTACAAAACCTTAAAGAAAGAAATAGAAGAAGATACCAAAATATGGAAAAAATTTTCCATGCTCATGGATTAGAAGAATCAATATCATCAAAATGTCCATTCTCCCGAAAGCAATTTATACATTCAATGCAATACCAATCAAGATACCGAAGACCTTCTTCTCAAACATGGAAAAAATGATGCTGAAATTCATATGGAGGCATAGGAGACCTCAAATAGCTAAAGCAATCTTGTACAACAAAAACAAAGCCGGATGCATCACAATACCAGATTTCAGGACATACTACAGGGCAGTTGTAATCAAAGCAGCATGGCACTGGTACAGAAACAGATGGATAGACCAATGGAAGAGAATAGAATCACCAGAAATCAATCCAAACATCTACAGCCAACTTATATTTGATCAAGGATCCAAAACCAATATCTGGAGCAAGAACAGTCTATTAAACAAATGGTGCTGGGAAAACTGGATTTTCATGTGCAGAATCATGAAGCAAGACCCCTACCTTACACCTTACACAAAAATTAACTCAACATGGATTAAAGATCTAAATCTATGACCTGACACCATAAAATCATTAGAGAAAATCAGAGAAACCCTGCAAAATATAGGCACAGGCAAAGACTTCTTGGAAAAGACCCCAGAAGCACAGGCAGTCAAAGCCAAAATTAACATTTGGGATTACATCAAATTGAGAAGTTTCTATACTTCAAAAGATACAGTCAGGAAAGTGAAGAGGCAACCAACAGAATGGGAAAAAATATTTGCAAATTATGCAATGGATAAAAATTTAATAACAAGAATCTACAAAGAGATCAAGAAACCCCAAAACAACAAAACAAACAACCCACTTAACAGATGGGCCAAGGACCTCAATAGATATTTTTCTTTTTTTATCTTTTATTTAATGAATATAAATTTCCAAAGTACAGCTTATGGATTACAATGGCTTCCCCCCCCCCATAAATTCCCTCCCACCTACAACCCTCCCCTTTCCCTCTCCCCCCACTTCCATTCACATCAAGATTCATTTTCAATTCTCTTTATATACAGAAGATCAGTTTAGCATATATTAAGTAAAGATTTCAACAGTTTGCACCCACATAGAAACACAAAGTGAAAAATACTGTTTGAGTACTAGTTATAGCATTAAATCACAATGTACAGCACATTAAGGACAGAGATCCTACATGAGGAGTAAGTACACAGTGACTCCTGTTGTTAACTTAACAAATTGACACTCTTGTTTATGGCATCAATAATCACCCTAGGCTCTTGTCATGAGTTGCCAAGGCTATGGAAGCCTTTTGAGTTCACCGACTCTGATCATATTTAGACAAGGTTGTAGTCAGAGTGGAAGTTCTCTCCTCCCTTCAGAGAAAGGTACCTCCTTCTTTGATGACACGTTCTTTCCACTGGGATCTCACTCACGGAGATCTTTCATGTAGGGTTTTTGTTTTGTTTTGTTTTGTTTTGTTTTGTTTTGCCAGAGTGTTTTGGCTTTCCATGCCTGAAATACTCTCATGGGCTTTTCAGCCAGACCCGCATACCTTAAGGGCTGATTCTGAGGCCAGAGTGCTGTTTAGGACATCTGCCATTCTATGGGTCTGCTGTGTATCTCGCTTCCCATGTTGGATCATTCTCTCCCTTTTTTATTCTATCAGCTAATATTTGCAGACACTAGTCTTATTTATGTGCTCCTTTTGTCTCTTAGTCCTATCATTATGATCAATTGTGAACAGAAATCTGACGTTTCTCTCTTGCACATTTTAGGATCTTTTCTTTCTGTTTCACTGTGGTGAGTTTAATTACAACGTGTCATGGTGAGGATCTCTTTTGGTCATGTTTACTAGGGGTTCTATGAGCTTCCTGTACTAGGATGTCTCTGTCCTTCTCCAAACCTGGGAAATTTTCTGCTAGTATCTCACTAAAAAGGCCTTCTAATCCTTTCTCCCTCTCCATGCCTTCAGGAACTCCTAGAACCTGAATGTTGGGTTTTTTAATAGTATCCTGTAGATTCCCGACAATATTTTTTAGATTTCTAATTTCCTCTTCTTTTCTTTGGTTTGACTGTATACTTTCCTGTTCTCTGTCTTCTAAGTCTGATATTCTCTCTTCTGCTTCACCCATTCTGTTTTTAAGGCTCTCTAATGTGTTTGTCATTTGATCTATTGAATTCTTCACTTCATTATGATTTCTCGTCACTATCACAGTTTCATGTTCTACTAGTTGTTTCATTTCATTTTGATTCCTCCTTAATATATCATTTTCACGAGAGAGATTTTCTATCTTGTCCATTAAGGATTTCTGTAGTTTGAGAATTTGTTTTTGAGAACTTCTTAATGTTCTTATCAATTTTTTGAGATCCACTTCTTGCATTTCTTCTATCTCTTCATCTTCATAGCCTTGAATTGGGGTGTCTATTTCATTTGGGGCGTCATAGTGTCTTCCTTGTTCTTGTTACCTCGGTTTCTGCATTTGTTGGACATTGTGGAGATATTCTTTGGTTTCTTCACTGTGGTGCTTTTTCTCGTTATACTATCTATGACTGTCTACTTTGGACTGTCTACTTTGGATGGATCCTTAGAGGCTGTGACGGGTGTGGCCAGAGAGCTCTGTTTGGTTCTTCAGGGTTAATGGTGAGCCAAAGGTGACTCACCCAGATTGTTCTCTCGCTCGCTCTCTCTCTATCTTTTTTTTTTTGGCTCAGTTGTGAAGTAATTCTGCACAGCTGAGTGGAATTGAGGGTAGTTGATGTATGAAATCTGGTCCCTGTGGGTATTTGTCTGCTTACCCCTGGGACCACACAAAGAGTTTATGCAGCCCTCAGTGTGGTCTCAAATTTCTCCACAGTCTCTCACCGGGTTGCCAAGGTTACCAAGTTTGTGTACTCGGTGAGTTCTCTCGCCACACCCCTCCTCAGATTTTCACAGTCTCAGTTCGTTAGCTCCATTCTTTCACTAGGTCCTAACCTCCTGTTATTTCTCCCCACCAGAGTCAGGTTTTTCCGCTTGGCTAATGGCGGGCGCTGCTTTATGTATGTCTGAAATGGCGCCTGCTCTTTGTCTTGCTTGGCTTTGTAAGGTGAGTGGAGAGAGAGGCTAGTGTCCGTGCCTGTTCCCCGTATTTATTCATTTTTTTCTCTCCTCCCGTCAGCCTGGTGAACTTTCCCCAGTGGGTCTTCAGGCCTCGTTCCCTCTAGGCTCTTTCTGCCTTTCCCTGCCAATGTCTTGGGTTACTGAGGTTCTTGTCTCACCTCCCCTTCTAGAGCTGGCGCGCAGACTCTGCAGCTGGGCTTCCATGCGGTGGGTGACCTTGCTCTCCCCGTGGGTCCTCTGTGTCACATCCACTAGATCCAGAAGAGTTTCCTCTGCAATTTTTTCCTGAGCCTTTACCTGAGGCTACAGTAACTCCACTTTTATTAAACTATCTTTTCCCTGACTATCAGAGCGCACCCTCACTATTCCACAATCTTGGCTCCTCAAAGAATGTCAATTGTTAAATCAACAACAGGAGTCACTGTGCACTTATTCCCCATGTAGGATCTCTCTCCTTAATGTGTTGTACTATGTGAATTAATGGTATAGCTAGTACTCAAACAGAACTTTATACTTTGTGTTTCTGTGTGGATGCAAACTGTTGAAATCTTTACTTAGTATATACTAAATTGATCTTCTGTATATAAAGATAATTGAGGCCGGCGCCACGGCTCACTAGGTTAATCCTCCGCCTTGCAGTGCTGGCACACTGGGTTCTAGTCCCGGTCAGGGAGTCGGATTCTGTCCCAGTTGCCCCTCTTCCAGGCCAGCTCTCTGCTGTGGCCAGGGAGTGCAGTGGAGTATGGCCCAAGTACTTGGGCCCTGCACCCCATGGGAGATCAGGATAAGTACCTGGCTCCTGCCATCGGATCAGCGCGGTGCGCCGGCCACAGCACGCTGGCCATGGCAGCCATTGGAGGGTGAACCAACAGCAAAGGAAGACCTTTCTCTCTGTCTCTCTCTCTCACTGTCCACTCTGCCTGTCCAAAAAAAAAAGATAATTAAAATGAATCTTGATGTGAAAGGGATGGGAGAGGGAGTGGGAGATGGAATGGTTGAGGGTATGACTGAGGTTATGGCGGGAAAAGGCCACTATAATCCAAAAGTTGTAATTTGGAAATTTATATTTATTAAATAAAAGTTAAACAAAGAAAATGAGTATTATGAAAAGATTATGGGCCAGCGCCGCGGCTCACTAGGCTAATCCTCCTTTCTCTCTGTCTCTCTCTCTCTCACTGTCCACTCTGCCTGTCAAAAAATTTTTTAAAAAAAGATTATGCAAATGTTTCAAATTTTTATATCAAATTAACTACTTTTTTGAATGTTTATTTCATCTATTTGAAGGACAGAGCTAGAGAGAGAGAGATTCCATCTATTGGCTCATAACCCAAATGCCAACAAGAGGCAGGGTTGGGCCAGGCCAAAGCTAGAAGCCTGAAATTCCATCTGAGTCTCCCACATGAGTATCAGGGACCCAAGCACTTGGGCCATCATCTACTGCCTCCCAGGATGCATTAACAGGAAGTAGGGTCAGAAGCAGAGTAGCCAGGACTTGAATAAACACTCCAATATGGACTCAGATGTCCCAAGCAGTGGCTTAACCTATTGCACACAATGTCCACCCCAAATGTATCTTTTAATTCCATGAACTTTTTTTAAAAAAGATGTATTTATTTATTCTAAAGGCAGAGCAACAGCGAGGGAAAGACAGAGAGAGAAAGAGATCTTCCAATTGCTGGTTCACTCCCAAAATGCCTGCAACAGCTGGGGGTGGGACAGGTTGAAGCCAGGAGACAGGAACTCCGTGTAGGTCTACTACATGAGTGGCAGGGTATCAAGCACTTGAGCAGTGATCTGCTGCTTTCCCACTTTCCTAGGCACATTAGCAGGGAGCTGGATCATAAATGAAGCATCCAGTATTGGAACCTGTGTTTCTACATGGGATGCCAGTGTCACAAGCTGCAGCTTAATGCACATTGTCAGCTCCTCCATGAACTTTTGGAACACTCTCACATATACCTGACTTCATATCAATATAAACAATTGGAGTAATAAATAAAAAATAACTCTTCTTTACAGAAGACTCTAAATAAGATATGTAGATACTCCTTCTTCCAGGGGTTTAAGTTTCTTCCTTCTCTCACTTTCAAAGTGGGTTGGATTTAGGGACTCATTTTCAAAAACCAGAGTAAGAAAGGGGGAAAATAATAATTTTACAGAAGGTAAACCTGGCAAACACGACCTTAACCAAGGGATCAGAATTCCCATTCCCAGTCAAGTTGGTATCATATCATGCACCACTGACATAATGCTTCACATATGCAAAAATGAGTGGGCTATTGTGGTGGCCCAGTTTCCCATGTTGTGCATCAAAAGGAATACCAAACAGACAACAGGAACTGTGCACACACCATGGTGCCCTTTCTAAGTCAGAGCAAGCGCCTGCCTCCTGGACTCAAGTGTCAAACTCATCTGGGGATTTCACTGACTCCAAGGGAAGCCCCAGCTTAGAGATTAGTTATAGAGCTTCTTTTTTTCAAAAGTGTTAGGTTTCACTTGGTACCTGAGACTGACTGTGGCAGCAGTGCCATCCAGGGAAGGCAGCCGGACCTGGTCCCCTGTCAGTATAGCGGAATGGCACTGCCTTATTCAAAATTTAATAGATCTACCTTTGACCAGTCAGAGGCCATTATCCTCATTTCTTTCCTTCTGGACTCCCTCTTGCCCTTGTGTTGATTGCAGAAAATGTAGAAAGAGTTCAGAACACTGAACATGAATCCAAAACAGGGGTTGGTTGAGGAGGGGGCAGGTGGATGGTGAGCGTGTCCACACAACATTCCAGGAATGGAAGGGAGCTTTTTAAAATTTGTGCCAGAACCTTTTGCATACAAGATACTTAAAATGAAATAATAAAGCATTATTATTAAGGGTAAATTGTAGAATAGCACAAATATTAAGAAAACAATTATTTAAAAAGTACCTGAAATGTAATATATTGGAGTGACATGGACATTTTGAAACTCAATGATTGTTTATAGCCCTTGTCTCTTCTGTTGAGGAACAGTGTTTTCTTTTTCTTCATACTATCTTTTGAACTCTATTTTTAGTGTAGTGTTAATTACATGATCATTAAGCAAACTGAAAATAGATCTTTGTAAAAATTAAAAGTAGGGGGGCCGGTACCATGGCATAGCAGGTAAGGCTGCCACCAGCATTTCATAAGGGTGCTGGTTCAAGTTCCACCTGCTCTGCTTCCCATCCAGCTCTCTGCTATGTTCTGGGAAAGCAGTAGAACATGGGCCATCTTGGGCCCCTATACCAGCGTGGGAATCCAGGAAGAAAAGCATTATAGAAAGAGATTAGTGACATGGCAAGCTATGAAGAAGCAGTGATAAAAGTCTGTTGAGCAGTACAAGATTTGGAGGGGGAAATTTTCTTGTATAAAATTAACATGTGCACCCAATATTGATCTTCTTTTGCCTTTTCAGAGGTAGTCATTTGTCTTATAATTTTGTCTATAAATTTACAGACCTATCAGGCCTTTTCCTATGAATTGCCTTACTTAGTAATTTATTTGTATATATATTTTTAATTTTTTAAAATTTTATTTAAGTTATACAAGTTTCATGGATTACATATATACAGATTTAGGAACATAGTGACACTTCCCCCATGCCCAGTAGTAAGATATGCCTCACCCCTGCTGCAGTTTTTATCCTTTTATTTAGAATCATCATAATGATATTGTTTTTGAATGCTTAGAATCCATAACTCATAATTAATGTTTCTTATCTTTAATTACCCCATAAAGAGATATAAGTCCTCTCCTAAAGTGCAATAAGAAAGAACACATCAAATTTTCACAGAATCTACAAAATCTTCAGAATGGCAACACATCTTTGGAAAATAACAATTCCAGACCAATATATTAGTTTTCATTTTTTATTAATTGCAGCACAGAGAAAAGAGGCCAAATGTTTGAAGGAATTTGTATGACTTAGATAGGCTGTTGGTTTTATATCAACAGAAAAGAAAAACAGATGAATAGGCTCTGGGTCTTCATTTCTCTTCTCTTATTCTCAGGGTAGGCTGAAAAACAAAGTGACAAATTCAATTGCTGTTTGTAAAATAGCAGGCATTTTTGGAATCTATTAATACAGTGCTAAGGTACTTAGATTTTCTTTCTGCAGTTTCCAACAGTGAAAACAATTTAAGCCTGTCCTAGACTACAGCAGTCAAATGCTCCTGTTGAGCAAAGGAGGAGGACACAGTAAGTGTTGAAAATGTTCTCTTTATCACTGATGTCATCAGATCCCTCCAGCTTCAGGGTCAGAGGCTATTCATCCTCACTTCTCAGTCATTTTCTTACCACCTACTTCTTAACTAAGTTATTGCCAACAAAAGCATCTTCCCACGGTTAGAACTCTAGGTAGAAAATGCTTTCACTTTGTACTAAAACAAGTCACATTTTTAAGTTACCAATTTGTGTTGATACAAAATTACTTCCTTGTCTGAACACACAATAAGTAGTTATTATTATGTGAGCAAAGAGTGATAACAATGAACTATACATGGTAGGCAGTCTGGACAACATGAAAATAATTGATGCTAAGAAAATAGTTGGACAACTTGTTTTTAACAACATTTTGGTTCATTATTATTCAATTTTTTAATCACTCCCAAAATACTACAAGCAAAATGAGTAGAACACATTTATATTCAAACATCTCTGTTTTAAAGTGGGTTCTTTTGTCACAAGAAGAGATGTCCTGTTACAGTCCAGCATCTTGACATTGCAAATTTAGTGGCAGGTTATCCACTGTAAAGTGGAAGTTTACATGAGGTAGATAGATCATGTCAACCCAATGAAATGAATTTACTGTACTACTAGGTTAAACCACATGAAATTATTGGTAATCTACTGTTTTTAATGCATAAAGATATTTTTTCCTATGGTTTAGTTTAATGCTTAGGGTATCTTCCTACTAACATGGATGACTTTGAATAGGCCAGTGGTGACCTCTTACTCTGGTTTGAAATTTTGAATTTTTGGCTTCACCTGTCACTCCTAGTTGGATGTCCCTTGGGTAAATTATTTAACCCATGCCTTGACTTGGACTTTCATTATATTACCTACAAAATTGGAATAATAATGGTACCCAGTCAGCCACTATTTGGGGAGTTAAATAAATTAATATATAAAGAGCTAAGAATAGTGATTGTCCCGGTCTGCAGGTTTCTTGGAAAATGACTAATCTTTACAATTTTAATAATAACTATTATAATTACTGCTTCAAAAAATCAAAAGTATAGTTACCTGAGATTATTGTGGCTGTGATTTTTTAGCCTAAGGTAGCTTTACTTGATTCAACAAGTTTTGGACCCTAAATATAAAGAAATGACAAATATTAAGAAAATATAGGCATTATTATTAGAATAAAAAATTAGTGGTTATATAGCCATTGTTGATTTCAAAGTTTTACATACATCAAATCCTTTAAATCCAATTTACCACCAGAAACCCTGGAAGGAAATTCACTGGCATCCATTGCCACCAAAAGAATAAAGAAATTACTACTGGGCCATAGAAGGGAATATTAAATGAATCAGACATTTAAATGTAAATTTCCCCACTAACCTATAAAATTATAAAATTAATCAAATCACAGATCAATACTTTTCAAGAAAATGTTTAAATAAATTAATGTTTTATTCTCATGAGCAAAAGACTTCAAGCCTCATAAATATTCCTATGTTCATAAACATCACAAATCTGGAAACTGAATAGGCATTATAAACAATATGCCACAAGGCAATAGAAGATAAAAACCAAGAACTGTGTAAGTCATTCTATAAGCAACTAATTGTGCGTAGAATAAGATGCCTGTCCCACATACCTTCAATATATAAATCCATAACCCCTAACCTGCCCAAACACACAAAAATAAAACTTAGACATATTAAAATGAAGGCAACTCCAGTACCTCCACAGCAAAGCAGGCCTCCTTGTCTTCAGCACTGCAGCACTTGTCTAACAAAGCTGTGAACTCTCCAACAACAGTTTTCAGTTGATCATTTGTTGCGTGGGGCTTGTGTTTCACCAACTCAACAAGTGCCCTGCATTTAAATGGAAAAAGAAAACAAAACAGCAGGAAAATTGTTATTTACCTCAAGAAGTCTTGTGACGGTAAAACTAGTAGAGCCACCATTTAAGATTACAAACACTGAGCCAGGCAACTCTGGATTCGAGGCCAGGCACATTCACTACAAGCTTCAATATTCTCCCCACCACCACCCACCCACCCCACCTCCAAATAATTCAGGTAACAAAATCCAATTTCCTATGGTTGGCTGACAAATCAAATGAGATAATCAGTGTAAACTGCTCAATACCTTGCATGTTTTCAACAAATCTCTTTGCAGTAAATTTCTAGAGAGGATTATGTATTGCATTTATGTATTCTTCAGATTTTAAAGGTCAGTCCAGACTTAATTTTATAACTATTTCAAAGCTAAAAATGGTCTTTAAAATTTTAATTATTCCACACTTCACTTTAAAAGTTTTTCATATAAAAATATTTATATTTGATCTTTGAAATTTGCATCATTCAGTATTAATGATGGAGGGGGTACTATAGGAAATAAGATTATTCAAACTCATGGAAGCCAGTGGTTCTCTTCCATTGACATTTGTAGAGACAATGCTAGAAAGAGCTATATTGCATGAGAGGCTTAACAATATTACTGTTAAGTAGGGACCATGGTTGTAGCCCACCAGAAATGATAGCAACTTAGCAACTTCCTGTGTTAAATTTCATGCAAGTCAACTCCTTTATAACAACAGTAGGGAGTTAGGTCTCATAATTCACATTTTGAGGTGTTTTTCTCCAAGTCACATTGCAAAAATCACAACTTACCATTTGCCTCATCTCTGGGGTAACCATAGACAAACTTTTCTACAAAAGCATTCATGCCTAGTAATAAATTTAGCTATGATTTCTAGTAACTATGTGCCAACATGCACAAATCCATTAATTAATGGTCCGGTTTTTTCTACTTGATCTGGAATAAGATGTTGTTTTACTATGTCTTTTATCCATCATAGTACTCTGAAGAATTTGTAGCCAAGATTATAATATAGTCATTTTGCTAAGAAAAAAAATCCATTCATTTTGTTCTAGACATTTGTCTCAGGTTAATAAGGCTAATAATTTTCTCTAGAGAATATAACCACTACTTAATCAAAGGTTGCTCATTTCAGTTTATATTTCCCACTATCAAAACCACAAACACAAGCAATAACGAAATACTGCTCACGTTTGTTTCTTGATTTTCCTCTCCGTTTCTGGAAGAGTGCATATGTCCGCATGGAAGGTGAATGTTTCAGCATTAAATTCTTTGGGGACGTATGTTTCATCGGGGCCCAGGGCGCTAAAGCATGGTCGTCTGTCGACCAATGACTCTGAGCAGCATTTGGTGACTTTCTCACTCACTGGTGTCTTCTCATGCAACACGCACAACCTGTTCAGGACCACGGACAGCTAAAAAACAGGCAGGAGAGCAGAACTTGAAAGGAAGCAAAGTTCAAAGTTTTCCAAAAACACCTACTTTCCAGCACACAAAATAAGCGATGCATTTTAGCTAGCAATGTTGAATGCAAGGCTGATTGAGGTGGTGGCTTGCTTATTCTTGGAATTACAACTAAGGTACTTCTTAGTCTTTTCTCGTTTAATAAGTTAGGTCTGCATTTTAAGAATAAATCACTTGAAAAAAAGAATAAATCACTTGAGAAAATAAATAACAAAATAATTTGAGATGGTATGTCTCGAAATATGTGTTGGAGTGGGGAAAAAGTAATCCTAAGCTAACACATTAAAAGGATACCTCAGAGAAAGAAAATTTAGAAAATGCCAGGATAAAATATTGAAAACTCATGAATTATTTTTAAAAAAGTTATCACCTTTGGGATCTCATTTAAAATCCTCATTTTTTATAGTCAGGCTATTATAGGTAACCAAATTCTGGCTGCCACTACCATATACACACACTCACACAATCATATGCACACTTTAGTCTACTCCTGCTTCTGAAAGTTAGCATTGTCAATATCTAAAGACCAAATTCATAATTGTTAGCTTTGTTATATTTTAAAAGACTCACATAATCTTCAACACAAGGCAGTCTTTCTGCTTCAGGATGCTTACAGCACTTGCTGCCCACTTTTCCTAGGCTTCTTGATATTTCCACGAGAGTTGGAGTTGACACTTGAGGTACTTTCTTGGTATAACGAACTAGGAGCCTGTACAAAAACAGTCCAAGTGTTTTCAGCTAAGCAAGAAGCTAGCTTTTTCTAACATGGTAAAAAATCAGTGAACACTAGTCAAAATCAACTAAGATGTTTTTATTTTCATCATATTATATCTATCCCCAGGGATGTGGGGGTAAAGTAGGAGGAAGATCTTTACCTGAGCAACAAGTTAAATCTGGATTTGAATCCTATGTAATACTGTAAAATCTTAGGATGGTGACTTACCCTAGGAAGGTTCATTACATTGATAAAATCATTATTGCTTCATTCTTTCATAAAATTTATTGAGAGCTTAATATAATTATTTATCAGCGCTGAGCTAAATTTTAAAGATGTGTGTGAAAAAATGGTAGCAATTTTACTTAACTACATAGGGAGGGTGCAGGGATTAAAAGAAACAGAGTGTACAATTAACCTGATACGGCATTTAGCATTTAATAATCATTTATTGAGAATGTCAATCACCATTGAAAGTCAATATCTGACTGTAATATACTTAAAGGAAAAAACTATGTCTTGTTCACTGTTATTCCTAACATCCATAGTTAGAAGAGTAAGTATATGAGTTGCACAATAAACATGTACTTATTGATGGGTTTCTTCCTGTCTTTACCTCCATAGCTAAGGCTCTATTGAATTGGAACATCAGTCAAGCAGGCCAATCTGTCTATTTCCTCTAGGGAGAGAAATTCTATGGGAAAATGAGGTTGTAACCATTAAAACCTGGCTATATCTTCTCCAAATCCAGTCTTTCCTGAAATACTAACATATGTATCTAAATTCATATTATGATATTTTTGTGTTCAGTTTATATATTACTTCGTGAGCTACTATAATTCAAGGCCTACAATTTCCTTCTTTATAAAGTATTACTTTGTTTTATTTGCTCATAAACTATCCTGCAACCTCAGTTCCAGTATACCAATCCTCCCAATCTATATATATCCATTCTCAAGAAATCAATGTTTTTAGAACATTCAAAAATATAGGCCCCTCCATCCCAGCAACTATTTCATATCACATCCTCAGTACTTCTTGATAAACAGTGATTGCAAATATAAGCAGCATTTCATTATTAAAAGTTCCATACTAAGTGGCCTATATGTTGTGTTAGATCATTATAAACCAATCAAATAAAAAAGTTACCCAATAAACAAATATGCTTACGCATTTTGGAAGTTGTAGTCACCAAGCTGCTCATAGAGTTCACAGTTTTGTTTCACTAAATTCTTGGGTTCATCCACAAGAGGCTGAAACTCATCAAGCTGAAACATAAAAGAATTGTGTTTATGGTATTCTGCTTGAGGAACAGATTCAGGTCATCCTCTAGTCACCCTACTATTCACACAAGATCTGTCCCCCTTTTTACCAAAGACTTGTAACTATATCTTCAATGCCACATGTAGCACGTGACATTCAAACTGTCTATTTTATTTTATTTTATTTTATTTATTTTATTTTATTTTTTACTTTTATTTTATTTTAACCTTTGAGAAGGTTTAGGAGGAGTTTTCTAAGAAATGAAGTGAGAAGAGAAAAAAATGTTCCTCCAGAAACATTTCTTAGAAAACTCCTCCTAAACCTTCTCAAAAAGATTTGAAAATATTCTAAGGAAGTTGGTTCACCACTTTCTTTAAGATATTAATTCTGGGGGCCAGCGCTGTGGCTTAGTGGGTTAAGCCTCAGCCTGCAGTGTCAGCAGTTCAAGTGCTGGCTGCTCCACTTCAGATCCAGCTCCCTGCTAATGTGCCTGGGAAAGCAGTGGAAGATAGCCCAAGTGCTTGGGCCCCTGAACCCATGTAGGAAACCCCAAGGGAGCCTCTGAGTATCCAGTAAGGGATCCTGGCTTCTGATGTGCCCAGCTCCAGGGTTGCAAGCATTTGGGGAGTGAAACAGCGAATGGAAGACCTTTCTTTATCTCTCTCTCTCTCTCTCTCTCTGAAACTCTGCCTTTCAAATAAATAGATATTTTTTTAAAAAGATATTAATTCTGGTACTTGATAAATCATCAAATCAAGTTAATTTTCTTTATATCTAAATTGAAGCTTTAACTGATATTTAAATTTATCTTGGCCGGCGCCGCGGCTCACTAGGCTAATCCACCGCCTTGCGGCGCCGGCACACCGGGTTCTAGTCCCGGTCGGGATTCTGTCCCGGTTGCCCCTCTTCCAGGCCAGCTCTCTGCTGTGGCCAGGGAGTGCAGTGGAGGATGGCCCAAGTACTTGGGCCCTGCACCCCATGGGAGACCAGGAGAAGCACCTGGCTCCTGCCTTCGGATCTGCACGGTGCACTGGCCGCGGCGGCCATTGGAGGGTGAACCAACGGCAAAAAGAAGACCTTTCTCTCTGTCTTCTCTCTTACTGTCCACTCAGCCTGTCAAATAAATAAATAAATAAATTTATCTTACTTTGGCCTTAGGAGAAAGAAAAATCATGGTCAAGACTTTGTAAAGTTAGAGATTGCTCTCTTCAACTTTTTCTTTCCTAGACTTTTCTAGAAAATGGTTTTAGTTAAGCATTCTATTTCAGGTTATTTTTCCTATAAATGCTGAAGAACACAGATTTGAACTCATCTCAAGAAAATATCTAAATTGTGATATATATCACTTCATATTCTTGCATTATTTCTCTTTGTCCTTATTGGAATCATCAGTCAGAGAGCTACATTTCTTTCCTGCAGGAAACCCACCACTTTGGCATAGCATGCGTGAGGGTCATCAGTGGCACAGCACTTTTTCAGGGTGGCTTCATAGGCCTTGCCAAGTCTCAGCAGCAGAACGACAGAGTAATCAGGGTGCCTTCTTGAATACTCATACAAAAACCTAATTAAGATAGAAACAGATTTAGATGGACAAATGAGCAAGAAAAATCACATGAATAAGCTCATGAACAACATACATTCCAAAAGTCTGAATTTGATGAAACTCTATGCAGTAAAGCTTAGTGAATAAAGACTTGGGGTCCAGAGTTAAAGTTACCTGTGTTCAATTCCTGACTCTGCCACCTATTTCACTCTATCACCGTGGGCATCTTCTTAAAACTATCAATCTTAGTTTCCTCTTCTGTACAAAGGGACTAGTGATGCTATCTATTTGTTCGGGTGGATTGTGAGAAACCCATGACTCAATCTATGCAAAACACAGTTTGTCCCATATTAAATGTTTAATGAATGATTGTTTTACTTTCATGTATCACTAGTTTGATTTGGACTACATTGCAAAAGGATTCTGATAGACAACAGGTACATAGATAAACGATAGATGAATATATTTTTTAATTTTACTTTTTCCTCTCTGGATAAGTGAAATTTTATATTTTATATTTTAAATTTTATATTTATATTTTCATGTAATATTATTCAGTACAGAGCAAAGTATCATAATCCAACAACAGAAGCACATATTTTTAAAAGTTCATGTTAAATGTATATATAAAACTATACATGGATTTTAAAATTTTTGCTCCAAAATAAACATATCTTTTAATTCCATTTTCCATGAACTTTTTGAAGTATGAATATATATATTTGGTTCTTTAGTGGATATTACATTGTAAACCTATGAAATTTATGTCTTTTCAACCAAATATAAACTATGTGGTGTCAGAATCCACATTTCTTTCTATACTTCTTTGCTTTCATCATGTAAACAGGTATAGATAGATAGCCAGATCTTGGAAAATATGTATTAACACATACAAATATATATGAATGATGTTCAAGAAATACCCTTTGAGGGCTGGCGTCATGGCACAACAGGGTAAGCCAGCATCCCATACAAACATCTGGCTGCTCCACTCCCAATCCAGCTCCCTGCTAATGTGCCTGGGAAAGCAGCAGAAGATGGCCCAAGTAACTGAGCCTCTGCCACTCAAGTGGAAGACCCAGATGAAATTCCAGGTTCCCAATTTCAGCCTGGCCTTACCCCAGCGGTTGTGGCCATTTTGGGAGTGAACCAGAGGTGGAAGATCTCTCTCTCTCCCTCTCTTGATATCCCCCCTCTCTCTGCAACTTTGTCTTTCAAATAAATAAAATAAATCTTTTTAAAAAAGAAATATCCTTTGAACTAATAAATAATACGCACACATTGATATCATTTATATATTTCCATAAATATTCCTGAGGAGTAAGGAAATTTGACTTTTGCCATGAGTATGTATCATACTTTATGACAATTTTTACACTGATTAACTGTTTCACATTTAAAGGGTGGGGTAGAGAAGGATCAAGAAGCATTCTTGGCAATACAGATATTACTGCAACTCTAAACAAGGGCCTCACATATCTTCCTAATAAAAGCTGTGAAAGGATAGTTCCTTATCTACTTACTTGCCCAAGAAGAGATCTTTTGCCTCTTCATAATTTTTGCAAACATCCTTATCCTCAACAAATTCCTCAGCTACTGCTGGCAAGCCAGCAGGTGTCTCATCATTATGCAAACCATAAATGCAGTGGGCTTTTTCCAATATTGGCTTATCACAGCATTCCTTCAGATGACTGGAGATTGTTTCCTGATGTTCACACATGTACTTGGCAAGGTCCGCCTGCAATCAAGTTGATGGAAACTACTCAACATAAATTGACATGGCTACACTTTCTCCCCAGCTACTTACTATGTGGCAGAACACACTGTATTCCAAGACAATACACATATCAATGAACATCAAAGAACATATTCTCAGTTGTATTCTAAGCCTGCAGCCTCAAATATCCCTACTGATTAAAAAAGATTGGCCAATAACAGCTTATTATTTATTTGGTAATCAATTGACTGCTGTTATGTATTAATTTTATATTTCTACTCTTAAGGGATTTAAATTGTTCTCATTAAAACTCAGTGTTATTTTTCCAAATATTCCTCACAAATTAAGTATAGTCCTTTTGAAGCCAAATATCTAAGTATGAGATTCTTAGAGAATAAATCGATTGCACAAGTCTTTGGCCTTCCTTATAACTATGACGCACCTCCCTTTAATGTTGAAGGGAGGAGCAGGCATGGTAGTCCAGCACATTAAGCTGCTGCTTGCAATACCTGCATTCCAAATTGGAGGCTGGTTCAGGCCAGCTACACTGAACTTCCCATCTAGCTTCTTGCTAATGTGTCTGGGAGGCAGCAGATGATATTCCCAGTATTGGGTCTCTGCTATCCATATGGGAGACCCGAACGGAGTTCCCAACTCCTGGTCTCAACTGATGCAACCCCAGTGGTTGTTGCAGGCATTTGGGGAATGAACCAGCAAATGGAAGATTCCCTCTATTACACTGTGCCTTTCAAATCAATAAATAAATCTTATTTTAAAAATTGTTTTAGGATGTGTCATAATAGATTAGAATTCTGGTATTTGGTTGTATTTTAATTCTTGAAGAAAGGGTGAAAATATTACAAGTTTGGAAAAAAAACAGCATGTCAAATATTCATATGTTTAATACAGAGAATGAGTGAAAGGGGGTGAAATACAACAGAGCATTCAGAAAATCCATGAAATATATGCATTATGACAAAACTGGGGCCAGCACTGTGGCACAGCGGATTAAAGCCCTGGCCTGAAGTGCTAGTATCCCATATGGGTGCCAGTTCTAGTCCCGGCTGCTCCTGTTCCGATCCAGCTCTCTCCTATGGCCTGGGAAAGCAGTGGAGGATGGCCCAGGTGCTTGGGCCCCTGCACCCATGTGGGAGACCCAGAGAAGCTCCTGGCTCCTGGCTTCGGATCAGCACAGCTCCAGCCGTTGCAGCCAATTGGGGAGTGAACCAGCAGATGGAAGACTTCTTTCTCTCTGTCTCTACCTCTCTCTGTAACTCTTTCAAATAAATAAAATAAATCTTAAAAAAAAAAAACTATGTGTGGGCTTCAAAATATGTGCACACCAAAATGAACTTCCTTTTTCATTTTTTTTTTTTTTCACAAACATGTTGAAAGAACCCTAATGTGTCATTTCCCAAGGTCTTTTCAGGTACTGACCCTTGTCCAACCCCACCCACCTCCTCAAAGATCTTCTTCTGTAACTGTCCTCCTTCAGGTTAAGCCCATGCTCTCACAGTGTAACTGAAAGGGGTTACAAATCAGTGAATGAGTTCATCTGGTTATTTAGTAATAACCAGGTTTAAGCAGGGGAAACGTGGAGATGGAGTAGATGAGAGCAAAGAAGATAACCTCAGTCTGCACTCAGCTGCCACCAATGACTCAACGTATCTATTGTGAGAACTACGCACCGATTTCAAAATTTCCATGAACTCATAAAAGTCCCCTCATGTTCATCCTACCCACTTCAGCAGGTAAGGCTCTTTACCCTGTCATCTGCACATTCAAGCAGGTCACCGTGGCAGCATTCCTTGTGGACTTTGGTGAGATCTGTCACTATCTTGGAAATGTCTGTGAAGTCAGCCTTGGGAAATCTTTGGCTCAGACGAACAAGTGCCCTAAAAAGAAAATTTTCCCATCCAATTATTATTATCATGCAATATTTTACTTGCAAGCACAAAGGGAAATACCACTTATAACAAGGAAATTCAACACAAACTGACATAGAAATTATTTTTAAAAATCATTAGTTCTTATTTAAATGCTAGCTCTGAATCAGAGTTATTGTTTTAGGGAAGAATTATCCATCAAAAGAGTACACATGGTGGAGAAAGAAATCTAGTAATTCATAAAAACTGAAATCAAAGAGGAGTTCTAAAGGGGTCAGCAGGCTGAGAAACATCACATTTGGAACCAAATCTGACTTCCAGATCTGACTTTATCAGTTCTTAGCAGTGTGACCCAAGGCAGGTTCCTTCCCCTGCCTGAACTTGAGCCTCTACAGTGTCATAACAGAATGCTAAATCAAAGGCCTGTTCTGAGGAGTAAAGTAGATGGTACATAGGAAAGCATTCTGGAATCTGGGAAGTACCACACACTCACGTTATCTTCTTTTACTCAATTAAAACACATTTTCCTCCCTTCTAAAGGTTTCTGAGAAAAGAAATTTCATAACTTGCACCGCATTAGAGAAATTCATTACGCACTCTTATACCAAGAAATTGGCCCAGCACAGTTGTTAAGTTCTGTGATGAGATGGACTAGAATAGTGTTCTCATTCCCTACTGACTCATTTCAGAATCATCTAAATCTAAAAAGGAAGATTTCTTCCCCAGAATCAATGACGGCCTGTTTTACTGTGTATTGTTTCATGTGGGGGTTGATTTGGTTTATTTTGGCGATGTAGATGGTAAGACTAAAGGGCCTGACTGGTTTGGTTGAGAATTTTCAAAGAGTGGGTGTAATGCCTGTTATATTCATTTTATCTCCTTTACAGATCTGTTGCTGACCAGCAAATGACGGAGTTGGAGTATTTTTCTTAACTCAGACATTGAAGGATGCTCCTATAATCAGCTATTAATACAAGCATAAAAACAGAGGCCCATTCCAAAATGTGACATAAAGAGCAAAGTTGAAGCTCTGAGAAAATGAGAAGTAATATTGACGTAGTTGATAATTGGATTTAATTATTGGGACAAAATAGGACCAGGAGACACTTTTGGGTCATTGAAAGGTAAAATAACATGAAATAATGGACCATTACAATAAGGTCCCAAATCTTTAAAAGCGAATGGGATTTACCTATTTTTCCTTTCTTTTAGGTCAAAAATATAATAGATAATGTCCTCTAAATCTTTGACTCCATAGAAGAAATGATGAACCATAATGTTAACTTGTCATTGATATTCTGATTTTCACCTCTATTAAATTTCCACCTTTTACACAACTGAAAAAATGTATTGGAAAGCACTGTGTAAAATATCACATTTCACAATTTTTTCAACTTAACCATCATCATTTACTTTGCTGCAAAGATGTAAACAATGTTTAAAAAAATATTTACCATGCTTTGTAAGCTCTGTCTCCAAATTTCTGAATACTGGCACACCTGAGTCTCTCTTGGGCAGCTGAAATCAGGGCTTTTTCCTTCAAAGCATCAAGCTACAGAAAAGAATATTTTTAAAAAATTAGAAACAAATTCTACATAAAACACCTAAATTCAGATCAGACTGCCCCAAATTAAATTTTACAGAGATAAATAACACCTACATTCCCAAGTACTCCTTTTGGTAAATAATCATGTAGCTATATAGAAAGAGACAAAATTAATCTGGCCATAGTGGAAGCCTCTAGGTGATCCAAGGCAGTCTCGAGCCCTCCCAGGGAACTGGGCATTGAAAGGAGATGAGGGAGAAAAGAGGACACCAATACTCCTCAGCAAATGAAAGTTGGTTGGATTCTTCATTTTAGGTCCTCTTCCACCCCTTCTCATATCAATAAATTTCCCCAAAAAAGAGAATGAACTACATAATAAATTTTTATAGAATAAGTGAATGAATTTGGACTTCTAGATGTAGTAAAATCTTCTACTTCAAATTCTCTTCCCCAGTAAAATTTTCATGAAAAGATAAACTAAAGCTGTGGCCCCTTGCTGTGCCAGTTGACAAATGGGCATCTCTGTACCTCACTCTACAGATGACCTCCCCTTAGTAAAGAGCAGTAGGATGTTTAGACACGCACACAGTGACGCCCTGGTCGGACCAGCACTGGAAAATCGCAGAAGGAATGAGATCAGAGGCATTTCTGAGAATGGCAGACCTTTGGGGGATACAGCAGTGAGGCAGACTGTTTTGACCACATAGGGCATTTTATACCAGAGACTTAGCTTCCCTGACTAACCAGCCAATAAGGTAGACAGGATCTGAGCTCGCACTGTGAACTGGTTCTTTTATTATTTGGTGGAATACCTTAGGTGTGAGGCAGGCCCCTTTATCAGCAGCTTCGCAACATTCTGTTAGAATGGCTTTGTACTTCTGAGCATAGTAAAGGAGTTCAGGGGCATAAAAGTAAGGATGTCTTCTGGCAACTTCATATAAATAGCTACAATTTAAAAAAGAAAAGAGGGTTAGTGGTTTTCTTTTTTTGAATTTATTTAGCAGGTAGAGTTATAGACAGTGAGAGAGAGAGAGAGAGAGAAAGATCTTCCGTTGATTCACCCCCCAAATGGTTGCCACGGCCAGCACCATGCTGATCCAAAGCCAGGAGCCAGGTGCTTCCTCCTGGTCTCCCATGCGGGTGCAGGGCCCAAGCACTTGGGCCATCCTCCACTGCCCTCCCGGGCCACAGCAGAGAGCTGGACTGGAAGAGCAGCAACAGGACTAGAACCCGGCACCCATATGGGATGCCGGCGCTGCAGGTGGAGGATTAACCAAGTGAGCCACAACGCCTGCTGGTGAGTAGTTTTCTATAGCAAAAACCTCCCCCCAAAATAATTTATCAAGTAGCCCAATTTGCACCTGAGAGCCGTTTTGTCATTCTTTGAGTGAAAGGACAGATTAAATTTATATATGGGAGGTGCAGATGTATATGCATATCCGGTTAAATTTTGGTGATATAATGTTGCTGACTAAAATCAAATTACAAGTGAGATCCCAGTGGAAAGAACAGGTCAACAAAGAAGGAGGTACCTTTCTCTGAAGGGAGGAGAGAACTTCCACTTTGACTACAACTTTGTCTAAATATGATCAGAGTTGGTGAACTCAAAAGGCTTCCATAGCCTTGACAACTCATGACAAGAGCCTAGAGTGATTACTGATGCCATAAACAAGAGTGTCAATTTGTTAAGTCAACAACAGGAGTCACTGTGCACTTACTCCTCATGTAGGATCTCTGTCCTTAATGTGCTGTACATTGTGATTTAATGCTATAACTAGTACTCAAACAGTATTTTTCACTTTGTGTTTCTATGTGGGTGCAAACTTGAAATCTTTACTTAATAGATGCTAAATTGATCTTCTGTATATAAAGAGAATTGAAAATGAATCTTGATGTGAATGGAAGGGGAGAGGGATCGGGAAAGGGGAGGGTTGTGGGTGGGAGGGAATTATGGGGGGGAAGCCATTGTACTCCATAAGCTGTACTTTGGAAATTTATATTCATTAAATAAAAGTGAAAAAAAAATAAATAAATGAAGGTCAGATAGTAAATACTTGAAAAAAAAGTTTTGGAATCATTAGTAAAACTTTGTATTTCTATGTTAATTTGATTTGAAGAGGGAGATTTTGCCTGTTTACTGTGCTCATGATAAATTAAATCTAGCTGTAAAATAAAAAAAAATTAAATTAATTATGGGAATAATTTATATATATATGTACATGTATCCTCATAATATCTCAATCTCAAATGTTTTCATATAGATCATATTCTGCTTCAAGAACAAACTTTTTTGAGAGACAGAGAGAGCTCCAACCATTGATTCACTTCCCAGATGCATGCAACAACCAGAGCACAGCCAGCAGCCAAGAAAGCAATCCAGATCTGGTGACAGGAACCCAATCATTTGAAACATCACCCTACCTCCTTGGGTCTGCATTGTACAGGAAGATGGAGCTAGGAGCCAGAACTGGGAATCAAACCCAAGTACTCTGATATAGAATGTGAGCATCTTAGCCACTTGGCTAAACATCCATTCCCAAGATCAACAGAACTTTGAACATACTTTTGTAGCATAGGATTACATGGTGTCAAATATTACTTCTTTAAGAATGATAAAGGGGCCAGCGCTGTGTCACAGCGGGTTAAAGCCCTGGCCTGAAGTACTGGTATCCCATATGGGCACCGGTTCTAGTCCCAGCTGCTCTTCTTCCAATCTAGCTCTCTATTGTGGCCTGGGAAAGCAATAGAAGATGGCCCAAGTCCTTGGGCCCCTGCACCCATGCAGATGGAAGAGCTCTCTCTCTCTCCGTCTCTACCTCTCTCTGTAACTCTTTCAAACAAATAAAATAAATCTTTTTTAAAAAAGAATGATCATAAGATGAGCCTGCAAGGGATAGCAGGTAAAACCACCCCTTGCAACACCAGCATCCCATATGGGTGCCATTTCAAGTCCCAGCTGCTCCACTTCTTATCCAACTCCCTGCTAACGCACCTGGAAAAGCAGCAGAAGGTGGCTCAACTGCTTGGGCCCCTGATCCACGTGGAAGATATGAAAGAAAGCTCCTGGCCACTGGCTTCAGAATGGCCCAGCTCTGGTCATTGTGGACATTTGGGGAGTGACCCAGTAAATGGAAGATCTCCCTCTGTCTCTCCCTCTCTCTCTGTAACTCTGCCTTTCAAATAAATAAATAAATCTTTTTAAAAAGTAGTCATAAGAACAAAACTTCCAAGTCTGAAGGCAGAAAAATATATTGGTTGTGGAAATGTTATAATGAGTGCTGATCCATACATTTATTCCATAATTTTAAATTTTGAAAAATGTGAATATCTAATTACTTACTGTCCAAAGAATGCCTTTTCATCATCATGAAAGGCTTTGCACAAAACATCAGCTTCTGGTCTCGCAAACGGAGGCAAGTCGGGTTTATCATCCTTGTGGTGCAGGAAGCATTCGTTTCGCTCAGGTTCTTTTTTCTCACAGCAGTCAGCCACGTCACCATAGGTGTCACGAAGACTTGGCAATGCACAGATTTTGTCTCCAAAAATATCATGCTAAATGGAAAAGATCGGGCACAAAGTTGATAGGAAGCACTTTATTCTCTTTATAGGCAATGAACAGTATAGGAAATGTAATATACTGATAGAGCTTGGCAGGGAATCATATAAAAATGTACTCCCCTTCCAGTTAGCATTTCCCTCCATTTGACCAAATCTGTGTAATTTTCATAAGAATTAATTGCCACCCTGTTACTTATGGAGGATAAGACAGAAGGGCAAAAAATGTTTTGAAAAGTGTTTCACTACTCCACTTCCCACGTGATATAGAAGACCAGGAAAGCAATTATTGTTACCAAAAATCAAGGAAAAATGTCATTCTATGTAGCAAGTGATTTCACATCAGAGAGCAAAGTGTTCAGATAACTTCTCATTTGATGTACTCTTTTTTAAGAGGTCTGACTTTCTAGTAAGTTTCATTTAAAACAGAGAAGTAACATGATCTACTACATATTAAGTTATTGCATTAAAAATACAAGTTTTTTTAATTCTGGAAATATTTACTTCAAAATATTTAATTCATTAAATGAATCCCTTCCTTCTCCCATTCATTTTTATTATGAAAGTCCTTGTCATCCAGGGAAATTATACTCTAAATTCTGTTCTATGCAGAATTAAATTAATTCTTCAAAAAGTATATTTTTAAAATTTTGGATTTTTAAAACTGCAATATTGTTACAATTTAGTTATTCTCCCATAGGGAGAAGAACACCAAAAGAAATCAGAGAAAGTCTCTAGTGTAAATGAAAAATGCCCCCCAAGAGGCATGTATAGACTGAGTTGTGAAACATAATTTCTCCTTGTTTTAAGACTTGTCTGGAAATGCCAAAAGCTCAAAGTTCTTCAGAATGACTGAGTACCTTGATTTTTCAAAACATGTAAAACTACAGATATCCCTAAAATGAGGAATGTATAGATGTACTATTATTTCATTCAGTTAACAAAATTAGCACACAAATCAGTTGGAACTTTCTGAGATAAAAATCATACTTTCACCTCAAAGAGATGCTCCTGACAGCACTATGCACAACAGTCAAGATGTGGTAATGTATGCCCATTAACAGATAAGTGGATAAAGGAAATGTGATACATATACAAACACATAATGAAATACTATTCAGCCTTAAAAAGAAGGAAATCCTGCAACAGACACCAACATGGGTGACCTTGTTGGACACCATGCTAAGTGAAATAAACCAGCCATAGACAAATGCTGAATGATTCCACTTACATATGGTATCTAAAATTACCAAATTCACAAAATCAAAGAGTAGAGTGATGGTTGTTAGGGGCTGAGAGGAGGAAATAGTTACTAGTCAACCAGCATAAAGTTTCCATTGAGCAAGATGAGTAAACTCTGATGATCTGCTATGTAAATTGAAGATATAGTCAACAATGCAGTATTGTGCACATTAAAAATTAGTTAAGGGGGCTGGCGCTGTGGCATAGCAGATAAAGCCGCTGTTTGCAGTGCTGGCATCCCATATGGGCACCGGTTCAAGTCCCAGCAACTTCACTTCTGATCCAGCTCTCTGCTATGGCCTGGGAAAGCAATAGAAGATGGCTCAAGTCCTTGGGCCCCTGCACCCGCATGGGGGACCCGGAAGAAGCTCTTGGCTCCTGGCTTCGGATCAGCACAGCTCCGGCCGTTGGGACCAACTGGGGAGTGAACCAGCAGATGGAAGACCTCTCTCTCTGCCTCTCCTCTCTCTGTGTAACTCTGACTTTCAAGTAAATAAGCAAACCTTTTCAAAAAAAATTTTTTTAAATTAGTTAAGAGAGATCTCATACCGTGTTCTTAACACAACAAATCAAAATAAATAAATAAAAGCATGCTATCACTATTCACCTCTAAGAAAAAAAATCTAACTGAAAGGATTGCTGCAAATCTCAGATTACCAGTTAGACACATTAAAACTGTTGTGTGTGGTCTCAGTGAAGAAATGTCTGTTAGAACTGGGCACAGTTAGCGTGTCTTCTCCCAGAAGAAGTGATGACTTATTAGTCTATAAGATATTTAGGTGCTGCTTACCATCTGGTCATTTAACAATAATTTTTAAAACTGAAAAGAATTTTCTTCATTTGAAATATTTGGGTACTTAAAAGAAAAGAAAAATCTTCAAGATTGGAATGTACTTACAAGTGATTTGTCACAATTTGCTGCTGACTCATCAGCAACACATGCTTTTGCCAAGTCTGTTACTTCCTTCACTAACTTCGCATGCTCTTCATATGGGCACTTCTGGAGATACTGAGAAAAGGTAATCAGCACCCTGAAACAAAGGTCACAAGAATTTGTAGCACAAAGATTTTAACACAAAACCAGTTGCTATGCTAGAAGGCAAGTCATGTACTCACATGCTCTATATATTATACATCTGTCTTACTGCACCAATTATTGACTGTTCACATCAGGTGTTACATGAGACCTAACCAGGCACATGTGGCTTAGTAGACAAAGAGGATATTTAACAGGATAGTCCCAACATTCATGAAAAATACAAATAATTTATTTTTATGAACAAAAACTTTTAAATTTATGGAGTTTCTTACAATATATATTTTTCATGAACTTTTTATGACCCCTCATATACATGGATTTCAAATTTTTTTGCATCAAGATTATCTTTTACCTCTAGTTTCCCTCAAACTTTGTGAAGTATCCTTGTATTTCCACAATGCTTAAATGTATGTGTGTGCATGTTACATATCTATGCACACACACCGAGCAAGAATGAAAACTGCATGCCAATTAGATGTAATTGGCAAAACTAGGAGTCATGTAAGTCCTTTGAATTGCTTAAAATAAAAAACAAAACCCACACACCTCATTTAATCAGGTTGTGGGATGAGAATGACCTTTAATAATGTAAACTATTTTCTCATTTTCTTCTTAGATTAAAAAATTTTAAAATGTTCCCAAGAAACCACAGGACTTCATACAATGTAAGGGGAATTTTGTAACTGAGGTGCAAAGGAACCCCATATCACAGTCCTTTCCATGAGGCAGGTTATAGCAGAGTTTGAGTGTTTCACCATCCAATATAGTAGCCACTAACCACATGTGACTACATAAATGTAAATTTATTAAAATTAAATACAATTTAAATTTATGCCCCTCAGTTGCACTTGCCATATTTAAAGTACTCAGTAGCCATCCATGACCAATGGCTACCATATTGGAAAGCATGATACATAATGTTTCCATCAGTGCAGAAAATTCTATTGGACAGCTCTGTTCTAGTATCTGGAACCTCCAGGTCATCACAAACACAAAATTTGACTCTTTCATATTTTAACTTACAGGCCTATGAAATGTTCTTCTCCCACATCATTAAACCGATGAGCAATCTCACTTTTATCTGCAAGAAGGGCAAAAAAAAAAAAAAAAAGACAAAAGAGTTATATAGAGACTGGAGAAAACTACAAGTTATTATGCTTTATGTTTCATTCCAAAATTTGAACTCTGACCTATCCAGAAAACCTTAAGCTGATGATGAGCTATTTCTTCTGCATTTAAACAGAATTATTCAATTTCCAAGAATGCTGTTTTAAAAATCTTTAAGAGGCCGGCGCCGTGGCTCAATAGGCTAATCCTCCACCTTGCGGCGCCGGCACACCGGGTTCTAGTCCCGGTCGGGGCGCCGGATTCTGTCCCGGTTGCCCCTCTTCCAGGCCAGCTCTCTGCTATGGCCAGGGAGTGCAGTGGAGGATGGCCCAGGTGCTTGGGCCCTGCACCCCATGGGAGACCAGGAAAAGCACCTGGATCCTGGCTCCTGCCATCGGATCAGCGCGGTGCGCCGGCTGCAGCGGCGGCCATTGGAGGGTGAACCAACGGCAAAGGAAGACCTTTCTCTCTCTGTCTCTCTCTCTCACTGTCCACTCTGCCTATCAAAAATAAAAAAAAAAAATTAAAAAAATTAAAAAAAAATCTTTAAGTATTTGTAGCTATCTATTCAAATTTGGATATGATTTAAAGTTCTTGTAGTATCTAATAACAGCTATTAAGAAGACAATCTGGGGGGCCGGCGCTGTGGTACAGCAGGTTAACGCCCTGGCCTACAGTGCCGGCATCCCATATGGGTTCGAGGCCCGGCTGCTCCACTTTCTATCCAGCTCTCTGCTGTGGCCTGCGAAAGCAATAGAAGATGGCTCAGGTCCTTGGGCCCCTGCACCCATATGGGAGACCCGGAAGAAGCTCCTGGCTCCTGGCTTCGGATCAGTACAGCTCCGGCCATTGCAGCCAATTGGGAAGCGAACCATTGGATAGAAGACTCTCTCTCTCTCTCTCTCTCTCTCTCTCTCTCTCTTTCTCTGTGTGTGTGTGTATGTGTGTGTGTGTCTCCTTTTTCTGTGTAACTCTTTCAAATAAATAAATAAATCTTAAAAAAAAGAAGACAGTCTGAAACAAAAGTAACTAAATATGAGCTCTATTTGTAAAATTAACACCGCAAACATTTTTTTTTGCTATGTTTTGTAAAGGATAACACAGTGAATAGGGTAAGAGATAGTTGGAGTTACAAATTCTATCTTCACCTCTGCTTCATGAACTTTATGACACTGTCTCAAGTTCATTTATGCACAAAATAATTATAACCACTAAACAGTTCTCTGTACCTTTTTCACCTAGGATGTTTGAAATACAAAGATAATCTCATAAGGGCTCACAAATATAAAATATTTCTTACAACATTCTAACAACAAATACTAAAAAAAAACAATGCTTTAAAGATAGATGAAGAGTTTACCGAAACATCTTTTACTAGGAAAATGAGATAAAAATTGAGCAACAGAAAACCAGAATTCTTACGTGCTTCTCGGCGAAACACACCCCTGGAATAAGCAGAGCTGAAGAGGAAAAGAAGGGAGATAAAGGTTACCCACTTCATTGTGCCAAAGGCTGTGGGTTGGTAGAAGAGAAAAGATAGGGTGAATGGAAGGAACTCAGCACTAATATACTTCTTTAACCAATAATTGTAGATTATTAACTAGACTCATCTTTGTATTTCATTGGCTCTCAACTGATTGCAAAATTCATAATATTCTTGCCAAAAAATTGTTTGACTAAATTCCTTGTACATGTTTGCTATCTGGAACTGTTTTCTGTACAAAACCTTGCCAATTCATTAAAGTTATATAAAACATCTTATCAAATTTTACATAAGAGTTTAAACGATTTGTACCTATTATTCGTTGCCATGTTCTTTATCTGCAAACTCCCATTTGAACATTTTAGCTTATGGTGTTTGCAAAAATGTGAACAAACCAAGAACTTTACTTAGAAATAAGAGCTATTAAAAGAGGTAAGTCTCAAATTCTACCTGTTACTAATTCCAATTGTGTTTTTGTTGATAAATAATGAAAAATTTACACACACATTAAAAGATTTTGATGTTTTACATTCCTTTGAAACTGTTCTGTCTGAAAAAGCTGATGATGGCTCAAATGCAAAGAGAGAGAGAGAGAGAGAGAAAGGAAGGAAGGAAGGAAGGAAGGAAGGAAGGAAGGAAGGAAGGAAGGAAATAAGAAAGACAGGAAGGCCATAGCAACAATAACAACTGCATACCAGAATCTTCAAAAAGCTCATTAACAATGTGTGTTATGAGAAAATAATTTGGATTTCAAAATTCGTTTCCCAAAATGAACTTATCTTTCAATTCCACTTTTCCATGAATTTCTCAACATTACCTTATATTTGGCTTTTTCATGTTTTCACTCCAACTCTGACCTACAGGTGATTCAGTCCCTGAGGTAGGATACTGAGAACCAATATGAGCATCTCATTTTCAGCTAAGGAGACCCAGGAAAGAAAATGGACCAAAATGGCAATGATGATGGGCTTTGCCACTATTTACACAAGAGGACAGCCTGAATTCTGACTATACCTCTAGGGATTATGGGAATCCTATGTCTTCACCAGACATCAGTCTCTCCATTTCTTCATCTTCATAAATAGAAAAATTGCATACTCTTCTGTAAAGGTACTCTAAATTCCAAAATGAGTTTAGCAGTATGTCTAAAAATAAAACAAGAAGAGATAATTTCTTATCCTTCCCCACTTTTCTCTGCCCAGGGTTCTGACCTTACCTCAAATGGATGTTCTTCCTCTGCCCTTACACTCTAAAGATGAAGAACTACTGCTCTCGACCCCTAGGACAACTTTCTCTGATACTGTAGAACAACCATTGCATCAGGCCAGTTATTTCCCATAATTAAATAACTGATTCAGTCCAAATGGTCAGTCATGCTGCTCCACAGTAATATAGAAAAGGTGCATTGTATCTAATGAAAACAATGTATTGTGCAGACTAATAAATCCTCAAGATAACCATTATCGTTCCTATTCGTGCTTATAATGAAAGAAATATGCTTTCTACAATGTTATTTCATTTATTTCATCTCCAGGAATGTGTACTAATTAAATAATCGAGCACAGAAGAGGAGAAAATAGGTAACAGAGAGTTTGGGGTGGGGTTTTTTGTTTGTTTGTCTGTTTGTCTTTAATGAGCCAACAGAGTACCAGACTTGTATTTCAGGCCATGGGTTAACAGAAACCTATATTGAAAAAGAAAGAGAAAAACTATTCTAACTTCCTAAATAGAAACAAATAGTTCTTTCTAGTATAAATTATGGAAATTTTCCTTATAACTTCCTAGATGCACTATCTTGTTGGTTTTGTGTGTGTGGTTTTTTTGTTTTTGTTTTTGTTTTTGTTTTTTTAAGCCAGCGGCCAACCTTACCCTTTTTCTGATAGGAAATCCAGGGGAAGGACTAAGGCAACATACAGTCTTTTTCACTGAAAATAGTTATATAATTGATGTAAAATTCAAGCCTTTGTCACACAAACACACACACACACACACACGTGCACACACACATGCACACACACATAACTGTGCTTCTATTTTCACCTAACAAATTAGAAGAACAGTTGTTTTATTTATTCTATAATGCATTATATTACAGTACAATGGTAAACAAAGAAAACCTAAAAAATTTGAAATCCATCATGACTGAATAGGAACTTTAATTTCCATATATTTAATGAAGAACTCAAAGCTTTACAATATGAAATTGATAACATCTGCACTTTCCTTGTAGTACCTTTGAGGGGTTTTACATGTTTAATCCTTATTAAAAGTCAGTAGATAGTTGAGAAATTAAAATATTTCATTTCTAACACTATTTGCATGTTTAACATTCACCTTAATTAATAAGAAATCCTTGAACATTTGCAAAGCAAGAATTGCAAAATTTTCCATAAAAACTTCTGGCATTAATTTACATATACAGGCTACACTAACAGGATTAAAACCACATAATTGTTAGTTATTTCTAAATATCCTGTTCTTCAATCTTTTGAATTCTATGTTTAGTCAGTCCTCAAAGAATTCTGGCATGAGATAAATGCAAATATTTAAGCTAAGAGTTATAAATATGGTTTATAGAATCCATCTTCTAAGTAACTAACAAATTAGCTTCAGTGATTTTAAAATGTCTTTTCATTTTTAGGGAAGAAATTTAAAATAAAGAGTCATCAAGAAAATTACTTTATTTAGAAAGAATAATAGTGTACCAATCACTGAAAAGAGGCCAAAAAAAAAAAAGAGTTGAAATATGAATGCAAGCAGGAATTGAACCAGAGCCTTTTTCTCTTTTGCCTCTTGCTTTGCATTCAGTTTGGATAGAATAGGCACAGTTTTGAAGTAGATGAACTGTCTCCTTCTAGTGCCCCACTTTCTTACCACGGTATACATAGCTGTAAACCTACACCCTCTGCGGCTCTTTGAGCTCCTGGCGTTTCTCACCAGCTGTTCCAACCAGGCTTCCCCTCCACCAGGCAATCCTGGTCCCTGAGGATCTCTCCCTCTGGAACCACTTACCACTTCTCACAGAAGTAAAGTGAACATATTCAGGACATATGACAACAAAGTCTGATGCCATCATCAGTATTTTAGCACACTTCCTAGAAATAACTGCCTTATTCCCAGTCATTCTAAATACAGAGACGTGGAAGCAGGAAGAGTTTTTCTCAGCATTCTTCCTCCTAAACAATGGACTTGGGCTGATCCTACCACTTCCTACCGGGAAGTACCTGGACTACTTTCTAACACAGAAGGCTAGAAAAGTACAAGATCACTAAGAATCAAACAAACCAATTGAAATACAATAAGCACTTTCATTTCGTATTTATTCATAAAGATATGTTACCCAATTAAAACATAAGACAACTGCTCCAAGTGTATTAACTTACACAGGCATTTCTAATGCAAATAAAAAGATGTTACCCAAATGTCATCTGTTTCCTCATCTCCCTCCAGAAGCCATTCCCTCAAAATATCAGCATAAATTAGTGAGAAATATGGAATTTGCTGAAGACTTTAAGGAGGAGAATGCAGGTATCGTAAAAAAACACACTAAATGACCATCGTGGACTTGTGCCATCTCTTAAACCTCTTTCCCCTTTTCTGGTGAAATCGTCCCCTTTTCTGCCTTACCCTCATGTTACACTGGATTAAGGAATATATGTCTGCTTCCACTCAGATATCCTAAACTTTTTATTTCAGATTTGTCAATTCTTTACCAGGCAGTTTAATTCAGCTTAGAGAGGGTTTCTAGCTGCAGACTGGGACATAAGTTATCTGTAAGGCTTCCTCTACCTTGAACATTCTGTGATTCTGTGTTCTGAATGTGATAGTCTCATAAAACCAGAAAACGACCTGGCCAGCAGGGAAGATATACCAAGCTGCAGAGGTAGGATCCAAATTTGAGAGCTTGCTCATGCTTAAACCGCACAGTTGTTTCTTGGTCGTTCCTACCTGTCTGGTTCACCTTAACAGTTTTAGAAAAGTAAAAGGTCACTTGAACTTGTTCAAACTACATTAATAAAATGAGGTTTTCTCATATCTTTTTATCAGGTTTATCCATTGTAGGAAAAATACAGTTAATACTGTAATCTATGCTTATCCACTTTTCACAAATTAATAGCAAATAGAATCTATTAACATATAAATTGAAAATAACACTAGTAACTCCTCTTCCAAAACAATGTCTACAAATGATAACCAAGCAGAAATGAATGCAATGCTGCAAGTCCATTCCTATTCTGTATTTTTTGCAAATGCAGTTCAAGAGACTACCTAAGAAAACTTTAATTTTAAATTACAAAAATGAACTTTAGCAGTTTCTTATAAAATAATAAGGCTTCTATGAGTAAAATATTCCTATGCTGAAATTTTAGGAGCTCAATTTTAAGATATTTTAATTAAAGGGTAAATTTATTTTTCTCCTTAAAGTCTTCTAAACCTTTAGGAATTATTAAATGTTTTGTAGTCTTCCAGTGTCAGTCCTTAGCTGGAACTTCCTCCATCTGACACCCAAACAAGCCTTGGAATTTAAGTCTTGAAATTCTCAGAAGTTTTCCAAGTGACTACATATGGACTTACATCAAGAAAAGGATTATTTGTGGGCCAGCACTGTGGCCTAATGGGTAAAGCCGCCGCCTGCAGTGCAGGCATCTCATATGGGCACAGGTTCAAATCCCAGCTGCTCCACTTCTGATCCAGCACTCTGCTATGGCTTGGGAAAGCAATAGAAGATGGCCACGTTGTTGGGCCCATGCACCCATGTGGAAGACCCAGAAGAAGCTCCTGGCTCCTGGCTTCTGCCTGGCCCAGCTCCAGCCATTGCAGCCACTTGGGGAGTGAACTAGTAGATGGAAGACTTTTCTCTGTCTCTTTGCCTCAGCCTCTCTGCAACTCTGACTTTCAAATAAATAAATAAATCTTTAAAAAAGATTATTTGTATTGGAGTGAAATGGACATTTTGAGAGGTGATGATTGTTTACAGCCCTTGTCTCGTCTATTGAGGAACAGTGGTTTTTTTTCTTCACACTGTTTGTTGAACTCTTACTTCGTGCAGGGTTAACTTTGTGTTCATTAAGTAAACTGAAATTAGAACTTTGTAAAAATTAGGAGTGGGAATGGGAAAAGAAGGAGGAAGAGGGGTTGGAGTATGGGCAGGAAGGAGAGTAGGGTGGGAAGTATCACTATGTTCTTCAACCTGTATATATGAAATACATAAAACGTGTATAACTTAAATAAAATTTTTAAAAAAGAAAAGAATTAATGTTAACATCTAAAAATATATTAAATAAATAATTGGCCTATTTCTCTTCTCTAATTAGAATAAATAATACAATGTGAATATTTTAAAAGTTATTTTAAATATATATTTTGGGTATATAAGCATTGAATTATTCAAAATTAGTTTGTTGTTAGACATTGAGAAGAATAGAAGTATCTCATTAGAAAAATTTATGTTTTGAAGGTTTTGTTTGCAAAATAAGTCATTTAATAATAATGTGATACAACAAAACTATGCATTTGAATAGAATAAACCAATTTCAGTAGCATATGATGCTGATAATGACATTCTCTTTCCAAATGGTTGCTGATTCGGTTATGGTATCTCCAATAGCTTAAGTTTCTAGTTGAAATACATGTACTTATTATTTTCATTTTTGTATTTATACTATATTCATTATAGATATATAAATTAGACTTTCCACACTTAATATCTTGAAAGCAGATGGCATATTGATGAGTCCAAATTTCTCTCTGCAGTTACAGGGAAATCTGGCAAAAAGCACACATCAGGAGTAATGATATCAAAAAGTAAACATTACCCTGGCATCAACAAATACACTATTTGTTTGGGAACAACAGCCTTATTGCTGACAGGGTACAATGTTTCATGTTTACTTTAAGTACCACCACTTAATCTTTAATTTATACTCAAGATTTACTGAGTGTCCACAAGTTGCCTAGTAATTATTAGACCCTTAGGATACAAAAGATTAATAAGACACACAAAGTTCCTGACTTCAGGAGCTTACAGTTTGGGAAACAGGTAAACATGACCATAATGAAATTGCAACATTGTAAGTTACTTTGCTTGGAGAATACAATGTACTCTTAGTATGATAAAGAAGTAGTAGAAGAAAAGCTCTAGATGTAAGAGCAATCTGTGCATAAGGAAGACCTGGGAGTTCTAACCTCTTTAACTACTTATGCAACACAAAAGACTAAAATTTCAATTTTGCATTCGCTGGGTTCATTTTGCTTGTGAAAGATTTTGCCTGGAGACATACAATGAAGAAGCAGAGGATGAAGGAAGTATGGAAGATTTGAAGATGTGTAACTTCTAATGATTGACAATAGACCAAAACAAAGAGTGGGGCTGTAAGTTAAGAAGATAGTACTTACTGCAGAAATGTTAGGAAAGAAAAGGAAAGCAGGCTGGCAGATAGAAAAGCAGACTTCACAATTTGGGGGATTTCTAGACAAAGCTAACTAGGGAAGTGTGGCCATTTTAGTATTACAAATCCCAAAGAAAGATACCATCCTTACAGAAAGTTAGAAAACTAAAATATATATATAGAGAGAGACCCTTGAGGAGGAAATAGTTTATCTAAGGTGATAGACAAAGTGGGTAGATCACTTGAATATTTAGGAGGAAACAATGTCCCTAAATAAGGCAGTATTTATTAAACAATATCGTGTGCCTGGAAGTCTGAGAAAACTTTCCTGGGAATGTGACATTTGAGCTGAGAATTTTTTAAGTGATCTTGAATAAGGAGGAAAGAAAACAGCCTTCCAGGCAGAAAGAACAGTGTATGAAAATGGTTGAGTCAAGAAAGAGTTTGAGGGACCTGTGTTGAGGTGCAGCGGGTTAACACCCTGTCCTGAAACCCCAGCATCCCACATGGACACCAGTTCGAGTCCCGGCTGCTCCACTTCCATTACAGCTCTCTGCTGTGGCCTGGGAAAGCAGTGGAGGATGGCCCAGGTACTTGGGCCCCTGCACCCATGTGGGAGACCCTGAAGAAGCTCCGGGTTCCTGGCTTCGGATCAGCACAGCTCCAGACGTGCGGCCAACTGGGGAGTGAGCCAGCGGATGGAAGACCTCTCTCTCTCTCTCCCCCTGCCTCTCCTCTCTCTGTGTAACTCTTTCAAATAAATAAATAAATCTTAAAAAAAAAAAAAAAGAAAGAGCTTGAAAGAAATTTTGGAAAAATTAGACACACAACCTCAGAGACAGCAAAGTGTGAGATAAGATAGAGTAAGATATCTTTTTATATGTCATCTTAGGTCTTTACTCCAAAAGCAATGGAAAAATGTTGAATGATTTTATTAGTACGATGATATAATCTGGTCTTTGCTTTGGAAATATTATTCCTGCAGTGTGGTGAAGAGGCTGGGGAGAGTAAGAATGTATGTAGGAATCAGAAGTCTACAAAAATGATCCTAACATCAGAAGATGAGATCTTAAATTATATCAATGGTTTAGAAATGGAGAGGAGTAAAAGATTAGAGAAATTTAGCATAAGTCCTGGCTTTTGACCCAAGTAACAATGTCCCTTCTACAAAACCCAGTGGCTTAGAAAGCCTCCTCTGGCCTTCTCCAGATATTCTCTGCTGAAAGAATCCACAAATCAAAGGGTATATGCCTCCAGTCTGCCTGCTTCTTCTTGACCATGATTCAGGTACCTTCACCATGAAACTCCATGGCCAAACAGCCCTGGAAACCTTCTAGGACCTGAAAGGGCCACTGACACATGCATATCCTCCCGTGGACAGACTGTGAGTGGATGTGTTTACCCCTAGGCTGAACAGGGCCCAGGAAACAGCTGCTTGGAAGCCTATGATCAGACCCAGGATGTGAGGAATAAGGTTTCCACACACACGGAATTGAGTCCCCACCTTACTGCAAGGGGGAGTCAGCACTGGGCAGAGGAGATATGGGCAAGCATTGGTGGTTGATTCTTCCTAGAAAAAATTTCATGGAGATAAACCTGCATAGAGCATCGAGTCATTCCGGAAGGGACTGCTGTTTTGTTAGTAACTTCCTGATGGGTGGAATCACAGACAGGTGATAAGGTGACTGAAGTGGTGCTCCCATCGTTCCTAAATCTCACCACATATGGCCTGTCCCACTAGGACAAAAGGTTAACTGACCCTCGTAAATAACCACTGGAGCCTGGACTTTGGTGCATGAACTTTGATATCTCTATTTGTTCAGAAACCCTCTCTCTCTCTCTCTCTCTCTCTCTCTCTCTTTTTCTCAGACCATTGAGGTTCTTAGATTAAAGTTTTCCTCCTGAAGTGCTACAATCTGTATCCAACATCCTCTTGAAATATAATGAGTTCCTTGAAAGCAAAAACCGTGTCTCATGTTCATTATGTCCAGCACCAGATCTTTTATCTTTGGATAAAAGAGCCGTGTATAATTTCAATTGATTGTCAGCTTGATTTCACTGGCCAAGAGACAACTGCACACCCAAGATAAGTGGCCACGAGCAACTTGATACCATGTGTCCTCTTACATTTTTCTTTTCTCATTAAATGCAGTCGAGGGAATTAGTGTAGTTTGAGGGATGAAATAGAAGTAAGCAGGTTGGAAGAAACTGCCTTACTTCAATATTAACCAACTGAAGAGGCTAAGAACATTCTCGACAATCAGCATACTGAGGTGTATTTATTTATTTTAAATATTTATTTATTTATTTATTTGAAATGCAGAGTTACAGAGAGACAAAGGCAGAGGGTGGGCAGTCTTCCATCGATGATTCATTCCACAGAGAGCCAAAAGGCAGAGCTGTGCCGATCCGAAGTCAGGGGCCAGAAGCTTCTTCCTGGTCTCCCATGTGGGTGCAGGGCCCCAAGGACTTGGGCCATATTTTACTTCTTTCCCAGGCCATAGCAGAGAGCTGGATCTGAAGTGCAGCAGCCAGGACTCGAATTGGCGCCCCTATGGGATGCCAGCATTGCAGGCTGCAGCTTTACCCACTACGCCACAGAGCCAGCCCCTATGGTTTATTTAAATAGTCCATGACATATCCCACTGGCCCAATAATCATGTTCGTTGTACAGAATGTTGCTCAATACTTACAGCATGCCTATGGCTGACATTTATTCGCCTGTCCCTCCTGAGCCAAATCCAAGTCTCAGTTCCCATTTTGAATTTTATTTAGATGAGTCCCCAAAGGGGATGCTAAAGGAGTTTAAATATGAAAATCCAATCCTCCCAACGACTGAACCATCCTGCATTTTTTCTAACCATTTGTTATAGAGAAACTTGCCCACTTTATCACATGGTGCAGTTGCTTCCAAATCAGTCAAATTAAACTGACATCCACAGTAACCTAAATCAGTCCACTCAGTCCTTTGGTTCCTACTCATTATACCTTAAAATTGTGACTAATCCTAGAAACATCAAAGAAATCTGACTTCAGAAGTGGGGAGAGGAGGACAGATAACATTCCTTTACTCAATAGAAAAAATCTGGCATGTCAATCATTAATAAAGATATGCTTCCTTTTAAACCAAAACATAAGTTTTTATAGGAAAAAAGCAGTAAATGATAGAATTTCATGACCATTCCGATGTTCTTTATTATCCACACACTAGGGAATATTCAAGTGAATTCTTCACGTGTTGGAGGCTGCTTTGTTTATACCCATGATCATCTAGGGAGACTTCCTACACCTGTGAACTCAAACTTATTTCCTAATGCCATAAGGTGCAACTCCAAAGTCTCTACAAGACTGTTATTGACAAAAATCTCTGCAGCATGTCTACTACAGTAAGATTATGATTTCTAACTATCTTTCAAGCAATTTCCAAACAGGATCATGAAATAAATTTAGCATATTATGACAGTTTGTTTCAGTAAAATACAAGTGATAAAGTTGATCCAAGTGCCTTGCATATTGAAAGATAAGTACTATTTTGTGAAATTTTTGTGATACCATATATGTCGATATCATTCACCATGTAAAATGCACTTCTTAATGTAGTCACTGTCAAAAAAAAAGCAACTTGGAGATCCACTTCCCCCAATGAATCCACTTACATCAGCTCAGTATGTTCAAAATCAGTTGGCACCACAATCGTCAGCTAATTTTTTCCCATATCTCCCATTTGACTTACAATAACATAATTCTCCATGTCACTCATTTTCATAGGTTTGGAGTAACTTTAATACCTCCTTCTCCTCAACATCAATTATTCAATTTGTCCCAAAATAGCTTTAATCCACCTTCATATTTATCTTTATCCCCCAGGACACTGACACCACATCGATGACTGATTTGGCTCTCAAAAAAATCGCACCTCAATGGACACTATGAGAAACAGTGACTTGATCAGCTCTTGTCCTGACGGTTGATGTACAATGTAACTTTATCCATTTTAGTATTTTTTTGTTCTAGTACTATTGGTTGAACTCTGTAATTAACACACAATTATTCTTAGGTGTTTCAATTTTAACTGAAAAGTGATCCCTGTTAGGAATTTGGAAAACATTATGCTGAGTGAAATAAGCCAATCCCAAAGGGACAAATACCACTTGTTCTCCTTGATAGGTGACAACTAACTGAGCACCAAAAAGGAAACCTGTTAAAGTGAAGTGAACACTATGAGAAACGGTGACTTGATCAGCCCTTGCCCTGACTGTTGATGAACAACTTAATATGTTATCCCTCTTAGTATTTTTTTTGTTTGTTCTACTTAATACTTTTGGTTGAATACTGTAATCAATACACAGTTATTCTTAAGTGTTGAAACTTAACTGAAAAGTGATCGCTGTTAAATATAAGAGTGGGAATAAGAGAGGGAAGAAATGTGCAATTCGGGACATGCTCAAGCTGACTTGCCCCAAACGGCTCCAAACGGTAGAGTTAGAAACATACCAGGGGATTCCAGTTCAATCCCATCGAGGTGGCATGTACCAATGCCATCTCACTAGTCCCAATGATCAATTTCTGTTCACAATTGATCATAATGATAGGACGAAGAGCCAAAGGGATCACATAAACAAAACTAGTGTCTGAAAATACTAACTGATAGAATAAAAAAGGGAGAGAACAATCCAACATGGGAAGCGAGATACACAGCAGACTCATAGAATGGCAGATGTCCTAAATAGCACTCTGGCCTCAGAATCAGCCCTTAAGGCATGCAGATCCGGCTGAAAAGCCCACGAGAGTAATTCAGGCATGGAAAGCCAAGATACTCTGGCAAAAAAAAAAAAAAAAACACACACCTAAATGAAAGATCTCCGCAAGTGAGATCCCAGAGGAAAGAACAGGTCAACAAAGAAGGAGGTACCTTTCTCTGAAGGGAGGAGAGAACTTCCACTTTGACTACAACTTTGTCTAAATATGATCAGAGTTGGTGAACTCAAAAGGCTTCCATAGCCTTGGCAACTCATGACAAGAGCCTAGGGTGATTACTGATGCCATAAACAAGAGTGTCAATTTGTTAAGTCAACAACAGGAGTCACTGTGCACTTACTCTTCATGTAGGATCTCTGTCCTTAGTGTGCTGTACATTGTGATTTAATGTTATAACTAGTACTCAAACAGTATTTTTCACTTTGTGTGTCTATGTGGGTGCAAACTGTTGAAATCTTTACTTAATATATGATAAACTGATCTTCTGTATATAAAGAGAATTGAAAATGAATCCTGTTGTGAATGGAATGGGAGATGGAGTGGGAGATGGGAGGGTTGTGGGTGGGAGGGAAGTTATGGGGGGGGAAGCCATTGTAATCCATAAGCTGTACTTTGGAAATTTATATTCATTAAATAAAAGTTAAAAAATATCACACCTCAGTTGTTATAATGAACTCTTAATAAATATTCATACCACTCATTCATTTCTACTCCAATTAATCCTAAAACTGTTCTCTCCTTAAAATCTTTTATTAGCTCTCCCATTACTTTTAAAATAAATACCAAGCTTCTTACCTTGGTATTGAATATGTTTTCACATTTGATTGCACTAGTTTATCATGTCCCTGAAAGCAGAAACTCTTTCTCCATCACTGCAGTATCATAGTTAACATGATTGGCATGCAATACCTTTTTAATCATATTTCTTGAGCAAGTAAAAAAATTAATGAAAAAACAGTGAAAGAATTGTCTTTGTAGTATAATCTTTTGTTCCCCTTTCACACATGAATTCCTCCCTAAATTCAATAATATTCATTGTAACTTTTTTGGAAGCCTACAAATTATGAAAGACTGCATTAGGTGAGAAGACATGCAAGGTGCTATGCAGCCCTCGCCTTCTTGCCCAGCACACTGTGTTCACTTCCAGGCCCACATCTCTGTTTATTGGCTCTCTTCCATCATGATGACCTCCCTTGGGGTTTTCTATCTAATTAACCCCATTTTCAGGCGTATCTGCAGAGCTTCTCTCCCTAGTCTTGTATTATTCTGTCTTCCGATGATCGCTATTACTTTGTTTTCATTCTTCATTATGTCTCTTACATTATATGCTCTTATTAAATTGCAAAATATTTGAGTAAAAATTTATCCTATTAATTGTATTTTTCACAATGTTGAAGTTCCTTACTTATTAGTGATTAAACCCAAGAAAAATTAAATAAGTAAAATTTTTCCAAGTGCTCATATCCATGGAAAAAAATGTAAATCTCCATCTCTAGCAAATATAAAACCATTCGAGTAATCCCAAAGATTCCTGGCAAGCAATAGGTGCTCCATAAATGTTTGTCAAATGAATGAATGAATGAACAATTAAATGGTTTTCAGATTGTGTCCAGCAACTCCTTGATATCCATGAAAGTATAGCAAAAATCTTGGAGCTTGTTCTCAAAAATAGTTTCAAATAATGACAGAAACTTTGCATTTATACAAGCTAAGGCTACAAATACTAGCTAAAATCTCAAGTGTGTTTACATGTGCTTAGAACTATGTTAACTCCATTGAAGGACTGAGTGTGTCCAGAGAACAAGAACAGCAGAGAACTTTTTATTAACAAGCATTTATAATATATGTTGTGACAATGTGTTAGGCTCTGTCTCACCATTCTTTTCCAGCATTACTTCTTTTGTTACTCTGAAAATCTTACTATGGCAGCATTATCACTATCCCACTTTACAAATGAGGAAGCTTGGGCCAGAGCCGTGGCTCACTTGGCTAATCCTCTGCCAGCGGCGCTGGCACCCCGGGTTCTAGTCCCAGTTGGGGCGCCGGGTACTAGTCCCGGTTGCTCCTCTTCCGGACCAGCTCTCTGCTGTGGCCCAGGAGGGCAGTGGAGGATGGCCCAGGTGTTTAGGCCCTGCACACGCATGGGAGACCAGAAGGAAGCACCTGGCTCCTGGCTTCGGATTGGTGCAGCGTGCCATTGGGGGAGTGAACCAACTCTTTCTCTGTCTCTCTTTCTCACTGTCTAACTCTGCCTGTCAAAAAAAAAAAAAAAATTGAGGAAGCTAATGTTAGGCTAAAGTAACTAACTTTATCAGCATCATAATGAGTAACAGAGCAAAAATTGTGAACTCAGCCCTGTCTTTGATCAGAAGGAGAGACAGAGACAGACAGAGATGATGATGATGGTGTGCTTCCAAACACTAGATCAATTATCCTATGCTAGTCCCTCAAAGCTTTTTTTTTTTTTTTTTTTTTTTTTTTTTTTTTTTTGACAGGCAGAGTGGACAGTGAGAGAGAGACAGAGAGAGAAAGGTCTTCCTTTTGCTGTTGGTTCACCCTCCAATGGCCACCGCGGCTGGCGCGCTGTGGCCAGCGCACCATGCCTATCCGGAGGCAGGAGCCAGGTGCTTATCCTAGTCTCCCATGGGGTGCAGTGCCCAAGCACTTGGGCCATCCTCCACTGCACTCCCAGGCCACAGCAGAGAGCTGGCCTGGAAGAGGGACAACTGGGACAGAATCCGGTGCCCCAACCAGGACTAGAACCCAGTGTGCCGGTGCCGCAAGGCGGAGGATTAGCCTACTGAGCCACAGCACCAGCTCAAAGCTTTTTTATTATATTGGCAAAGCTGTATCTATTTTTACTGACAATAGACAATTAGGGAGACTGTTGAACTGACATGAAGATGTACTCTTTTTGTCTTGTGCTGTATGCTTTGTTCTTCTCAAATAGGATCTCTCAGTACCATAAAGCCCTTACTTTGTACCTTCTTATAACAATCCCAGTCACTAGAGCAATAAGAAAGAGAATCGAGGGAGGTATAGTGTAGGCTATAGAAGGAAACAGAGACACAAACACACTGGGAATGAGGCACTGAGTATCCACAACTGTTCCAAGTTTTAGGAAATCTCACACAAAATCCAAGATTGGATCCACTGTTTCACATTGCTTTAATATACTATTTTTAAAAGTCACATTAAGTTTTATTTTACAATATTGTAACTAACATTCTTTTCAATTACTGCTTTGCCAGTGCTAAAAGATGTACAGGAACAATGTTTAAACACTTTCTAAGCAAAGTCCTTCTAGCTCACACCATGTCCCATGCTTCCTAGGAAGATGATCTTCAAATTTGTTTTCCGTTTAGTTGCACTGATGATTACCTTTAAAACTAAGTAGGTTAGGGCAATATCTGTGGAATTTGTTCAACAGAATTTGTTTGTCCAGATACAAAACTGCTGGGTTAAGCAGAAGCAGAGTGGACTGGAATGGCAAATACTAAACGCAAGCCACATAAAGGCAACAACCAGAAAAAAATGGTATTCATGGGAATGAGCGCCCTTCTGGTAATAATTACCCAGAGGATTTCTGGGTGAGATACGTGGTCATTCCATAGGATTGCCACTGCACACTTCTGTTTATTATTTATTCACTGAGTTCATTCAAATGATGATCTGGTGTCTTTTATACTTCCACATATTCCCAATACTGTGCTAAGAACTATAGGGGTGTTATCATGTACTCTAAGAGCACAGATTTATGCGTAGAACTTCCAAATTTAAATGGCAGCCTCACTTCTTACTAGCAGAGTGGAACTGGGCAAGCTACTTCAACACTTTTTGCCCTGATTTTCTCTCCAAAGAAGCAGAGATAATATCAGTGGCATGGCTGTGTGGAGTACACTGGCTAATGCATGTGAATGGTAGCAGTGTCTGGCACATAGTGACACCCAATGAATCTTAGCTATCCTTATCATTATCACTGTGAGAAAAAGCAGGCTGCGGTCAGCAAAAAGTCTTACCTTAGAAGTGTTTAAAGGACATTGCTGTTGTAGACACACATGTAAGAGCACTTAAATCACAAAGCAATACAGATTGACCAACCACAGACTGACCTACAAATACTCTAAGGCTGTCCACACAGGAAGGAAGGAAGTTCTGTGGGTCTAGTCAAAAATGTGAATTAACCTAGGTCTTAAAGATTGGTACAGGTGGTACATATTGCTATCCTCATCATCTAGAACAATTCATTTTAGATCTGTGAGAATAGAGCAGAATTTTAGGACTAGGGAAGTCCAGAGAGATAATTGGCTCCATGCCCTCTGTTTTACAAATAAGAATATAGAGGCCAATGGCATTTGTTGTGGCACAGCGGCTAAGCTATCACTTGGGTTGCCTGCATACCATATCAGAGCCTGGTAGCTCCACTTCTGATCCAGCTTCTTCCTAATGAACCTGGAGTGCAGGAAATTATGGCCCAAGGGCTTGATTCCCTGCCATCCACATGGGAGACCTGGATGCAGTTCCTGGCTCCTGGTTTTGATGTGGCTCTGCCCAGGCTGTTGCAGGCATTTGGGAAAGTAAACCAACAGAGGTAAAAGCTGTTTCTCTCTGTCTCTCCCTCTATCACTATATCCTTTAAATAAATAAACGTTTAAAAAGTCAAGATGTGGGGCCAGTGCTGTAGCGTAGTGGATAAAGCTGCTGCCTGTGGAGCCAGCATCCCAGATAGGTGCCGGTTCAAGTCCCGACTGCTCCACTTCCTATCCAGCTCTCTGCTGTGGCCTAGAAAACCAGTGGAAGATGACCCAAGTCCTTGGGCCCCTGCACCTGCGTTGGAGACCTGGAAGAAGTCCCTGGCTCCTGACTTTGGATGGGCCCAGCCCTGGCTGCTGCGACCATCTAGGGAGTGAATCAGTGGATGGAGGATCTTTCTCTCTGCCCCTCCGTCTCTCTGTAACTCTACCTCTCAAATAAATAAATAAATATGTTTTAAAAACAAGTATTATTTCTAAGGGAAAAAGTGTATATGCCAACCCGTTAGCCGAACCATCAACAAACACCTTTTGATGAGCTACTATGATTGTGCCAGCCTCTATTCCAGAAGCTAGAGACTCAACATCAAATAAACAGACATACTCCATGACCTGGAGGAGCTTACATGCCCATGAGGAAGCCAGCAAACCGACTAGTAAATAAATCATTTCATGTGCTGATAAGTTGAAAATAATAAAATTAGGTGCTGGGAGTGTGGCTGGTGAAGAGCTGCACCGTTGGGTGGTAGGGACACATCAGAGAGAAGGCCAGTCTGAGGAAGTGACAATCGTCATCTGAGTGATAACAAAGCGATAGCCATGAAGAGATTGGGGGGGTGGAGATGAAGATTGAAGTCATTCAAGGGAAAACACAGACAGAACAAAAATGCTCTAAGAAAGGACAGAAGGGAGGCCAGGGTGGCTATAGCAGAGGAACAAGGGGAGAGCAGCAAGAGATGAGGTCTAGAGGGAGGCAGAAGCTGGACTCCATAGACCTCTGTAAGGAGATTGGAGTTTATTCTGATTGTGCAGAGACATAAGTCACTTTTTTAAGAAGTAGCAAAGTAGCATAGCAAGATCTGATTTAAGCTTTAGAAAGCCACTGATCTTTCACGGTGGGCAATAGAGGAGGCAGGGAACCCAGAAAGCTGTGGCAGTAGCCCAGGTGAGAGACGATGTGGTCCAGAATAGGACTGTAGCAAAGAAAATGGCAAGCAGTAATCAGATTCTTACTATATTTTGGGAGTAGATCTGTCTGAAATTACTAACCAATTAGGTGTGAGAGAGAACAGGGATTCAGTAACGACTAGTAAGTTTTGAGGTTAACAACTGAGAGAATGCTGGGACCAGTCATGGAGTGGAAAGGCTGGGGGACAGGCAGAGAGGTTTGGAGAATATACACTAGGTTTAAGGATGATAATTAATGTTCCTCCTTGCTCTTCTTCAGCCTGAAATATCTGCTTGCAGCCTGGTAGAGAAGTGATGTTGTTGATACATGAATCTAGACCTCAAGGGAAAAGTCCAGGATATGGGTAAACATTTGAAAAAAAAAAAATAATAATCCATGGAACGTGCTTAAAGCCATAGGGTTTTTTTATTTTATTTATTTGACAGAGTTACAGAGAGAGGTAGACATACACACACACACACACACACACACACACACAATAAAGAGAGAGAGAGAGAGATCGTCATTCCAGTGGTTCACTCCCCAAATGGCTGCAAAGGCAGGAGCTCAGCTGAGCCAATCTGAAGCCAGGAGCCAGAAGCTTCCTCCAGGTCTCCCATGTGGGTGCAGGGACCCAAGGTCTTGGGCCATCCTCCACTGCTCTCCCAGGCACATTAGCTGGGAGCTGGGTCAGAAGCAGAGCAGCCAGGACTCAAAATGGTGCCCATATGGGATGCTAGTGCTGCACCACAGTGCTGGCCCCAAAGCCATAGATTAAAATGAGATCATCAAGTGTAGATGGGGAAGGGTTGAGTGCTGAGAACAGAACTGGAGGCTCTACAAGTCTTAGGAGTCTTAGGTTGGAGGAGGAATCAGAGAAAGCTGAGAAAGGGAGTTGATGTGAGGCAAGAAGAAAGCCAGCTCACTGATGATGTGCTTGGGAAAGCAGCAGAAGATGGACCAAGTTGGGGCGCTCCCACTAAAGTGGGAAACGCAGATGGAGTTCCAGGCTCCTGGAGTCAGCCCACCCCTGTCCCGGGAGTTGGAACCTCATAGGGAGTGAATCAACAGATGGAAAATCTCTCTTAGTCTGCTCTCTCTCTCTCTCTCCCTCCTTCTCTTTGTCTCTCCCTCTCTCTGTATCACTCCAAATACATATTTTTAAAAAAATCAATGATAACATTATAGTTATGTTTGATTTGGACAAGGAGCTAATTTGAAATCTTTCTTGAAAGTTTATATTGTATCAGAAACAATTTTAGGCCTTTATGAAACACAGAAAGTATAAATTTGCATGTTATAATTATCTGCAAGAGTTTTACAAATTAAAAGCAAAGTGATGCCAGAAAAAAAAATCTATCATACAAGACAGGAGGCCAGCGATGCCAGAGTTCCAAGCAATGTGCACTTCCATTCATTCATATTTTTAAAATTTAATATGCAGAAATATCTGACACCTTAATCTTTAGAATCACCTCTGACCGTAGTTAATTCCTTTTATATACAAATAAAAATAAGAAATCCTTGACTATAAAGAACAAATTCACTTACAGGTTGTTAAACTATAGTATGAGCCCATCTGCCACTTTGAAGGCCAGTGACCTCATGTTTACACTTTAATCCTTTACCACTGATAATTTGCAAAACCGGGCAGACAACAAATGCTCTACAACTCTAATCAACAAAGAGTGAACTATGTCCATTGAAAAGTATACTCTGGGCAAATGAATTACAGAAAGTCCACACCAAAAATGACCTGCAAGGACTAGCCTCACTTTGGGAAAAGGAGAAATGCTGAGCCCAACATTTATGTATTAACTGGGGAGATCTCACAGGCAGAGAGTCAGCAAATGAGTACCATAATTCTGTATTGTGAGAGTTTATAGCTTACAAACACTCCAAATAATAATAAAACAATCTCTCATCTAAATATGACACCAACCTAATATGGGCAAATATTAAAAAATTACTTATTCTTATGTATCATATGTTTGTTTTGCCCACTTTTAAATTTATTTGATTTATTTGAAGAGGGGAGTGGTAGAGGGGGAAAGACGAAGAGAGAGAGAGAGAGATCTTCCATCTGCTGTTTCATACCTAAATAGCCGTAACAGTTGGGGCTGGGAAGCCAGGGGCCAGGAACTGCACCCTAATCTTCCACGTAAGTGGCAGAGACCCAAGTACTTGGACAGTATCCCATTGCTTTGCTAGGCACAGTAGCAGGGAGTTGGATTGGAAGTAGAGCAGCAGGCATTCGCACCTGCGCTCTGATATGGGATGCTGGCATCAGAGTAGGAAGCAGCATCTTAACCTGCTGCACCACAATGCCTGTCCTTGAGCCCATTTTTAACACATCAGTGGAGAGACATTTGAAAAAGAGCAATATGGTGAAATAAAACTAGATATTATAATGCTAGTTTTCTATTATAAGGGTAGTTTTCTATAGCACCTGGGAAAATCACTTTTTCCAATGTGAAAAAATTCTAAAACAATTGTGTGGGTAGTACTTATACTCAAATTAGCAAAATGATTCTGGAAACATTAGACTCAGTTTAGAGAAGTTCTTTTCTTTCTTTTTTTCTAAAGATTTATTTATGTATTTGAAATGCAGAGTTACAGAGAGGCAGAGAAAGAGAGAGAGAGAAAGGTCTTCCATCTGCTGGTTCATTCCCCAGATGGCTACAACAGCTGGAGCTGGGCCATTCTGAAGCCAGTAGCCAGGAGCTTCTTCCGGCTACTGGTGGTACAAGAGCACAAGCACTTGAGCCATCTTCTGCTGCTTTCCCAGGCCATAACAGAGAGCTGGATCGTAAGTGGAACAGCTGGGACTGGAGCTGGCGCCCATATGGGATGCTGGCACTGAAGGCAGCAGCTTTACCTGCTACACCACAACACCGGCCCCTGAGAAGTTTTTTTGTTTAACCCACTGGATTGATATTGTTGTTTCTTTTTTAGTTTATTTTCATTTTTATTTATGTATTTCTTTTATTTGAAAGGCATAGAGAGAGACAAAGATCTCCCATCTGGTAGTTCACTCCCCCAAATGCCTTCAATAGCCAGGCCTGGGTCAGGCTGAAGCCAGGAGCCAGGAACTCAATCCAAGTCTCCCAGCTGGGTAGCAGGGATCCAAGTATTTGAGTCATCACTGCTGTCTTCCATTGTACACACCAGCAGGAAGCTGGAATCGAAATGGAGCTGGGATTCAAACCCTGTTCTCTGATATGGAATACAGGGAACCCAAGCAGCAGCCTAACCACTGGACCAAAAACTCACACCTGATATCGCCACTGCTATGGTCAGATAAAGAAGATTGACTCTATGAGGGCCGTATTACAGACTGTCTGATGTTATCCTGCCTCAACCATTTACTGGTTTCTACCATTAGACATGCTAACATTTGTGCTTCAGTGTACTCAACTGTAAATTGAAGACCTGGATATGTTTTGAGAATTCAGTAATTTTAATACATATAAAGTACTAGACATATAACAAGCACCCAGTAAGTGTTGTCCATTATTATTATATCCACTACTCTTGTTATCATATGTAGCAAACATTAAAGTATGTGTGCATGAAATTAATTGTCTAAAAAAAAAGCTAAAGAAAATGGAATGAGGAGTCCAAGAAGCTTAGAAAACAGGATAGGCTTCAGAGAGACAGACAGACAGACAGAGATACAGAGAACAGATATAGATACATAGATGATAAACCCACCACTTTTGTTTACCAATGTGTGCACAAATAACACTTGAAAATATTTGTAAGGTGAATATGTAACTCTTTTTGGAAGAGATCTTTACATTTTATCTATTTCTTTTTTTAATAACTTTCTCAGTCTGTCACTTCTTTTTTTTTTTTTGATTTATTTCTTTGAAAGGGTTTTTTTTTTTTTATTTCTTTAAAAGGAGGAGTCAAAAGAGAAAAGAAGAGATCTTCTATCCACTGGTCCACTTACAAATGGCTACAATAGCTGGGGCTGGGCAAGGCCGAAGCCAGCAGCCAGGAGCCAAGAGCTTCTTCTGGGGCCATCTTCCACTGCTTTCCCATGTGTATTATCAGGGAACTGGATGGGAAATGGAAGCAGCAGAGATTTGAACCAATGCACATATGGATGCCAGCATTCAAGGCAGTGGCTTAACCCACTGTACCACAACACTACCCGCCTGTGTTTTCCCCATTTCCGAAAATCTCCTGGAGCTAGGGAACAATTATACATTATAGTATACAAAGTTAATATACAAAAGTCAGTTGTTTTCCCTTATAACCATAACCAAAAAATGAAATTCAAAGCTAATATCACAACACCATTTGCATTAGTGCCCTAAATAACAAATACCTAAAGGAGCAGGTATTTGGACTACCAGTTAAGATGCCAATTAAGACACCTACAACCCATATTGGAGCACCTGGGTTCAAATTCCAGGTAGAGTTCCTGACCCCAATCTCTAGCTAATGCATACCCTGGGAAGCAGAAGCAAAGGCTCAAGTGATTGGAGTCCTACCACCCACTTTGGACACCTGGATTGAGTTCCAGGCTCCCAGGTTTGGCCATGGCCCTGCCTGGAGCAAATGGGGGCATTTGGGAAGTGAGAAAGCAGATGGTGGCTCTCCCTCTTTCTGTCTACTTCTTAATTGTGGGGAGCAACTCGGACTAGACTAAGTTACTGGAATTAAGACTTATTCTATGCATCTGCTCTCCCACAATATGGCGCTGGGAGAGGAGGAAACAGCTTCTACACAGCTGCCTCCAGTTCAACCAATAAACAGCAGGACCTGCTCCTGATTGGAGGAGAGCAGCGTACTCGGCGTGTGGGTAGCAGAGTTGGGATTGGCTGAAGAGGACTATAAAGGAGGAGAGAGACAACATGCACCAGGAACATCTAAGGGGAACATCTACCTGAAGGAACACCTGTGCAGCCCCCAAGAGAGCCGGCCGGCGGTGTGCCGCTCCCCCGCGGAAGTGGGGAAAGTGGCTAGGGGGAACCGCCCTTCCACAGAGGTGGAAGGGACGGTAGCCAACCCGGGAAGAACCAGCAGCAAACCCGTGGAGGGCTGAGCAGACAAAAGAACAGCGCAGGGTCCTGTGTCGTTCCTCCACGAAGAGGGGGAGCAACACTTAATAAAAATACTTAGATAAAATATAACATTAAATATATAAGATTTGTATGAGGAAAACCACAAAACTCATTAAAAATATTCAAAGAACTAAATAAATGTAGAGATATTCCATGATCATGGATAGGAAATCTCCGTATTGTCATGATATCAGTTCTTCCCAACCGATTTATAAACTCAATATAATTGCTATTGAAATCCCTGCATATTATTTTGTAGATGTTGACAAACTGATTTTAAAGTTTATGTTGAGAGACAAAAGATGCTCCAACACAATATTAAACAAAATCACAGAATCAATACTACAACTTCAAGACTTACTACAACTCCAAAGATCAAGCTGATATGGTGTTAGCAAAAGAATAAAAAATGAATTAAAGGAAAAGAGAAGAAAAAAAGGGGGAAAAGACAACATAAAAACACCCCAATTGCAAGATGCTTCCTAATTTTAGCAATGTCACAGTAATGAAGCAAATGCACATCTTAGGTTAGGAAACTGTGATATTTTAAGGGTTATCTTTTAAAGTCAACCTTTCTTTCCATTCTACAGGATTATTTGGGTTATTCCTTTGACTACAAGAATGGCCCTGTTCCTTGAAAATCAATAGACTGAACTTTTTTTTTTGCAAGGAAGACATAATAGTACAAGTGTTTTTCTGTCTCAAATAAATATATCCGAACCTATCCACTGATATCAAAAGTGATCAGGTGACTTTAATGTCTCAGAGATCACACATACATCACATATACTTCAAATTTATGTATCATTGTATTCTTACTGTCTGGTCTCAATTAAAGAAAATTTTTAAATAACTTGTAGCAAATTATTCATTTACCAGCACATTCCACAGAGAGACTTATTTTTTTAATAAAAATTTATTTATTTATTTATTTTTAACTTTTATTTAATAAATATAAAGTTCCAAAGTACAACTTTTGGATTATAGCAGCTTTCCCCCCCCTATAACCTCCCTCCCACCCACAACCATCCCATCTCCCACTCCTTTTCCCATCCCATTCACATCAAGATGAATTTTCAAATATCTTTATATACAAAAGATCAAAATTATTTATTAATTGGACTGACATTTTTCTTTTATATTTTACAACTGTAAAGAAAAGTTAATGAAATGAGTCTTTTTTTTTATTTTATTTTATTTTTTTTTTTGACAGGCAGAGTGGACAGTGAGAGAGAGACAGAGAGAAAGGTCTTCCTTTGCCGTTGGTTCACCCTCCAATGGCTGCCGCGGCCAGCGCGCTGCAGCCAGCGCACCGTGCTGATCCGAAGGCAGGAGCCAGGTGCTTATCCTGGTCTCCCATGGGGTGCAGGGCCCAAACACTTGGGCCATCCTCCACCGCACTCCCTGGCCACAGCAGAGAGCTGGCCTGGAAGAGGGGCAACCGGGAAAGAATGCGGTGCCCCAACTGGGACTAGAACCCTGTGTGCCGGCGCTGCAAGGTGGAGGATTAGCCTATTGAGCCACGGCGCTGGCCTGAAATGAGTCTTTAATATACTGTTAAAGTGCAAATTGTACCTTCTACATACCGTAATGCAGTAGCTTTGAACATACTCAAATACTGGGTCCTGGTAATTCCAGCAACCTGAAGTTGTAGCAATAGGGAACTTCCACATCAAGTTTTCTAATCTAATATAGACATAAAACAATGAACTCAGGACATATCTTAACAGAATTTGTTACATTTTGGTTCAAATTAACTCAAAAGATGGTATTCTAGGTGCTTAGAAATATAAGCAAAATAAACCAAGAGATATAGATTAGCCAAGTAATCAAAGAATCAGGCAATGTAGAAATCCTTCCATATTAAATATCCTCTTAAAGATTGAAATATATAAGAGAATATACAGCAATCCTTAAGACTGTCTTATTAACTCCTTAAATTTGCTAATACCAAGTAATTAGTTACTGGACAAAGCTATGAAAAATATGAACTCACAAAGAAATATTGAAATGTATATGAGGTTGTCTAGAACTCCTAAGTGATTAACTGAGATATAGCAACTATAAAATAAATACATTTAATGGATGGGAATAGGCCGGCGCTGCGGCTCACTAGGCTAATCCTCCGCCTTGTGCGCCGGCACACCGGGTTCTAGTCCCGGTCGTGGCGCCGGCTTCTTTCCCAGTTGCCCCTCTTCCAGGCCAGCTCTCTGCTATGGCCTGGGAGTGCAATGGAGGGTGGCCCAAGTGTTTGGGCCCTGCACCCCATGGGAGACCAGGATAAGTACCTGGCTCCTGCCATCGGATCAGCACGATGCGCCGGCTGCAGCACACTGGCCGCGGTGGCCATTGGAGGGTGAACCAACAGCAAAAGGAAGACCTTTCTCTCTGTCTCTCTCTCTCACTGTCCACTCTGCCTGTCAAAAATAATTAATTAATTAATTAATTTAAAAAAATAATAATGGATGGGAATAAATGGCTCACTCCCCATCCCAACATCCTCAATTTAAATGTATTCCTCAGCATAGCTATGAATTTGTATATGAGGACTTTCAAAGTTACTTGAAAATAATCAAAATGTGAATGTTAAATCTTCAATTATTTTTAACTGTCTTTATTTTTAAAGATAGGTCTTTATCTGGCTTCACAAATATGCCATGGAACATAAAAGAGTGACATCAAAGTAAATATATTGTTGGAAAATCAACAAAAGACACAACTGACTCCAATGAAGAGTCAAATAACAAAAGCTTAGGAGGAAAAAAATCATTTTTCTGGAAATGCTTCCTATAGCTAATGATTCTCCCTCAATAAAACACACCACTGCCATCTCTCTTTTCATGTGTGCTTCCTCCAGTATGGCATGCATGTGATAGTACAAAGGATGGTGAACTCGAATCAGGAAGCTTGGAGTCTGAGTTTTCTCTTCTACTTTGAAGCACTGAATAAGCTGAAACTCTTAGATCTCAGTTCAACTCAGTGGATCTTTGTAATTCAACATGGGCCAAATAATCTGGATACTTCAAGATCACAGCTGAATAAGGCTGACCAATTTAAGATATATTAAGAATGTCCAGGGCCAGCACCGTGGCACACTGGGTTAATCCTCCACCTGCAGCACTGGCATTCCATATGGGCACCGGTTCTAGTCCTGGTTGCTCCTCTTCCAGTTCAGATTTCTGCTGTGGCCCAGGAAAGCAGTGGAGGATGGCCCAAGTGCTTGGGCCCTGCACCTCATGGGAGACCAGGAAGAAGCACCTGGCTCCTGGCTTCGGATCAGCGCAGCATGCCAGCTGTAGAGGCCATCTGGGGGGTGAACCAACAGAGGGAAGACCTTTCTCTCTGTCTCTCTCTCTCACTGTATAACTCCAACTGTCAAATAAATAAATAAAAGAATATCCACCTAATACAAGATTATTGAAAGTGTCATTGGATAAGTAACATTGGACAATTCACTCATCTATAGAATGGAGAGTTTGGCCCAAATGACTCTTAAGTTCCTGTCTACAATTTTGATTCCTTTGAAACTATAAGTATAGCTTTTGCCTACCATGTCTAAACACTAACCAGTTCCTCACTCAAGCCTGAGTTGCATAACAAAAGAGAAATGGTGTTTACTCCCAAAAGAAGCAACTAAATAGCAATTATGATGGAGTAGACCTCTTCTGAGTACTTTACACTTGTGCATATATGTATTTAATCTTCATAATTGAAGTAGGTAATACTGTGATGTTAATTTAACAGATAAGGTTCCTGAGGCATCAAAGTAGTATAATTTGTCCAAGCTAGTAAGTACTGGGCTCAGGATATAAACCCAGGCAGTCTGGTTTCAGAATCAGTACTTTTACCTACTCTACTCTGCTGTATGCCTAATAGTCACAGAGTACATGTACTTTATCCAAATGGGAAAGATTGCTTATATCACACTCTTAGAAATCTTCCAGCTTACCTACATATTACCCAAAGATATGAGCAGAGGTGAATAAACACATTTGCTATCAACTCCAGAAGGAAATGTGACTCAAATTCCTGACATTGTGAATTTGATTGATGCTTATAAGTAACAGATCTTTTGGGGGGGGGGGGGGGACGGGATATTTAATCTTGAAACATTACCCACCATTATAATATTTGCTATTGTATTTTGAAAATGGAGGCCTCATGAAGAATTCGAATCTCTTGGTTATTCTTATTAGATCTGAATTTCCATCTTGTTGAAGGCCTTCAAAGGATACAGTGCCTCACTTTTGGTCATAGACTGTAGGCCCCTTAAGGATGGGTCTTCACCTATCTTGACTCTTGCTCTATTCCCACTAAGTAGTATAATGATCCTTCAATAAGTATTTTCAGATAACCAACAAGAGTTTACTGAATTAATAATATAAAAAAAGAAAACTCATTTTCAAATGAGTAGCTTCCTCTTTTCACAATAAGGTAAATATACATAATGAAGAGAAAAACTGGGATGGGTGGTTGGTCTAGTGGTTAAGATACCACTTAGGATGCCCATATCCCATATCAGAGTGCCTGGGTTCAAGTCCTGGTCTTACTCCTAATGCTAGCTTTTTGACTATGCCCTGGGAGGCAGTGAGTGATGGCTCATGTAGTTGGGTCCCACAAGGGAGACCTTGATTAAGTTCCCAGCTCCCAGCTTCCTTTTTCCTGGCATTTTGGAAGCAAACAAGCAAATGGGAAGTCTACATCTGTCTGATCTGTCTGCCTGCCTCTCAAATAAATAAATTATTAAAAAAAATTGGAAAAGGGAAACCTGAATGAGTATTCAGAAGTGTTCTCTGAAGAAATGTTCTTGCACATTAAACATCTATGAAATGAATTTTGATGTGTTTCAACTTTAATTATCTTTGATAATGTTCTTATTGATATCAAATAATGTTCTTATATGATATGTTCTTATTGAAAGATCAGTCTTTGTTATCCAGTGTACAAGAAATCTCTTTGATTAAAAGTGAAATATCTTGGGGCTTGGCACTGTAGCAGGTTAAGCTATGGTTTGCAATGCTCACATCCGTATCAGAGTGTCACTTCCAGCCCCTGCACCCAACTTCCAATCCAGCTTTTTGCTAATGTGCCTGGGAAAGCAGCAGGAGATGGACCAAGTACTTGGGACCCTCCTACCTATGTGGAATATCTGGATGTAGTTCCTGGCTCCTGGTTTTGGCCTAGTTCAGCCCAAGCTGTTGCAGGCATTTAGGCAGTGAACCAGTGGTTGGAAGATATTTCTCTCTCTCTCCCTCTCTCTCTCTCTCTCTCCCTGCCTGCCTTTTGAATAAATAAATAAATCTTTTTTCTAAAAAAGTGAAATCTTGCCTATAAAATAATTGTCCATTTCAGCAACTGAGACATCAAACAAGGAAAAGCCTAAACTTTGTGTTTTAAGCAATCAAGGCACAGGCCCTATTCTACAAGGAGACACCTAAAGACTCCTGTTAACTACACTAAATCATTGAGTTGACATTGGGTTGAAAGACTGAATTAAAGTTAAACTCTAAAAGAAGTATTTTTAAATGGTGGAGAATGAAGAAAATCATACATAAAACATAGCCTCAGCTTTAAGAGCCAAATAAATTTCACAAAAGTTATGTGATTACTTAAACTTCAAGGTAAACATTAATGATTCAAATGTGGATGGTAGGTCTCAGATTAATAAGCCTGTACTGCTGAAAGAGAGTCAAGGTTATCACTGCTTCTCTAAGCAAATCTAAAGCCCACGCATAGTAACCTTTGAAATTTTAACCAAGCATCACCAGACTTAACACTGATTGCTTCAGTTTACGTGCTGTTGGTCGTAGAACTTTGAACCAGCCATTTTGTTTGGAAAGCTTGTAGATATTGTATCTCTTTAAGTTAAACAAACCCTTGGACATACACACAGGTTGTTTAATGAGTGTTGCCCCCTAAAACGGAAAATTTCACTATTGATGAGTGGAAGTACAGACCAAAGCTAATAGTCACACAGTGAAAACTCACTCGAATTTCCTCTCTTTTCTGTCACTGTATTTTATATGAAAAGCTACTACTGCCATTGTATTATTCTTCAGGAGAATAATTCCACATTATCTTGAGTTATGTCTATTTAAAACTGATGTGAAAGCATTATAGCATAATAAATATAAAATTTTATTGTTTTTGTTTTGTAATATTCTTCATTGAAATGTAGTAGTGTTTCTGCGTATGTTTCTGGGAGTATAATTCTGTTTCTTTGTTGAATTCCAGTAAAATATCATAAGCATATTTTATAGGGGGAAATATAATCCCTTGATCAGCCACATCCACTCAATTCTATAATTAAGAGAATTTTAAATTATTTAATTAAATAAAGGATACTAATTTCTCATAAATATTAATAAAAATGTTCAGAATGTTAGTGATTGGGCTATGATCACTACTATTTGTTTTGCAATTAAAATACTAAAGAGAAATTATGCAACCATGTTAAATTCTAGCAGAACTCATTTTTTCTTTTCATTTATGGATAGTTCAAACACATTTACTTCTCCTTTTAGTTTAGGTTGTTCTATTTCAGAATAGGCTAGAAGTAAGGAAAAGTTAGAATAAATAGAAGTATTAACAGTGCAAAAATTGCTCTATTCCAAGCTCTGGGATAACACTGTGGCCTGCCATGATGATGAACTTTTCTTATTGTTTTTTCATTTCCCGAACTTCTATTTCAATTATAAACAAAGATGTGATACAAAGTCCATTTTGTCAAGATGAACTTGTATGAGCCACCCTTAATGTGACAGAAACAGAAACTCGATGGGAGGTCTTTCCTTCTACACTTCAACCTAACATAAATATTATTAAAACACTTTACTCAAAAGCATAGATATACGTGCAATTTACCAAGCAGTACAAATTTTTTAATTGATTGATTGGTAGATTGCTTTGAAAGACAGAGTGACAGTGAAGAAGAAACAGAGAGAGAGAGATCTTCTTCCATACACTGATTCACCCAGCTAATGCCCACAACAGCCAGAGCTAGGCCAGGCCACAGCCAGGAGCCAGGAACTCTTTCTTGGTCTTCCACATGGGTGGCAGGAGCAAAAAAACCCTTGGGCCATGATCTGCTTCTTCTTAACTATATTAGCAGGAAGCCAGATCAAAAGTGTGGAGTAGCCGGGACTTGAATTGGACACTCCAACATGGAATGTGAGCACCACAGTGCCTGCCCCATAAAGAATATTTTAAAGTATTTTAGTTTGCACGCTGTTATATGAGCATGCCCTATGCAGGTCACCATAGAAACTCACTTTGAATGGTCTCACACCTGTGAGACTATTTGTGTCACCATTGCCTGGTATTGGTTGAAGATTGAGTTTCTATCCCCTGTGTTAAACCAATTTATATTCCATCACAGTGAAGACAATTTCACGAAGATTTTCTTTTATCATGACAAACAAGGTCAAATTGGTTTGGGTCTTTTAATATAGTAATATTTATTATCTTACAATTCCCTCAATATAAGATAATGAAAGAATAATTACCAGGTTCAGAGGAACCTGGAACTCTCTTCCAGCCTGGCAAAGGGGTCTCCTGCCATGGCAGTGAAGTCCTGGGATTGCAGTGGAGGCAGAGCCTACTACGGGTACTGAATGCTAAAATAGTAAGCCTGGAGGCCCTCCTCAAGAGCTGTAAGGCACAGGAGTCAACATATGGCTCAATTTCTAAAATAATTTTTAGCTCACCCCATGGAAAGATCCTACCCAAATGAAAACTCTGTCATAGGGGCTGGCACAGTGGCATAGTAGGCTATGCCTCCATCTGCTACAGCAGCATCCTGTATGGGTGCCAGTTCAAGGACTGGCAGCTCTTTCTTCTGATACAGCTCTCTGTCATAGCCTGGGAAAGCAGTAGAAGCTGACCCAAGTGTTGGACCCCTGCACCTGTATAGGAGACCTGGAAGAAGCCCCTGGCTCCTTGCTTTGGATCAGCCCAGCTCTGGCTATTGCAGTCGTTTGGGGAGTGAACCAGCAGATGGAAGACCTTTCTCCCTGCCTCTTACTCCCTCTCTCTGAAACTCTACCTTTCAAATAAAATTAAAAAAAAATCCTTCTTAAAAAATCTCTGATAGCTGTGAGTCCAGTGCACATAGATGATTACCTGATGTCGACACCTATTTGCCTACACACTGTTTCTTCAGTTCCCTCCATTTGATTACCATCCCCAACACTGTTCTGAAACCTCATTTCAAGTGATTGTACTAGACCCCAACGGTGTTCTATGTTCTACGTGGTCTATGATGTGAAAGGACATGGTCAACAACATTTGATTAGCCCTTTTTGTGTTGATCTCAAGCAAATTACATTATTCTAGTTCCCCATGCTCTTCTTTAACCAATTTTCTACTTTCTTATTTGTTGATAACTCCCCTTTTTATCTTCTAACCAGAGAATTCTTGCCTTCTGCTGAGCCAGTCAAGAAATCATCTAGTTCTGTCTTCTTTTGGTCATTTTCTTTCTCTCCCTATCTTCCATTTTATAATGTAATACCTGTGTTAATAGGTATATATACTTCAAACCACAAGCAATCCTGCTTTTTACACAAACAAGTATCTTTCCAAAATATCATATGTATTTGCTACTTTCCTTTCACTCAAAAATTTGCAGTGGTTCTCCCATGCCTTTAAAATAAAATCCAAACTTTAATAATGTCCTGGAACCCATGTTTAGTACAGAAAAAAAGGTCATCTAGAAATGATAGCTTTCCAGACTGAATCCCTTGAACAAACTAGGATGACATTTGCAAGGTCTTCTAAGGTAGAAATGTCAACAGATTGATGAAATACAAAGTGCCAAGCTCCCATTAGGGCAGGAAGATGTATAGAAGAGATAAGCAATAGGCATAGCATTAAAAAAAGTCAGGGATTCAATCAAACTCACGGAAATAGGTGGACAGGATTAAATGGTGAACTTAAAGATGGCATGAGCTAGATGAAGGTAAAAGAAGTAACATCCTTACAACATGAGTGAAGATAGTGGGAGCAAGCCATAGGCATCTCCTCCTAGAGGTTCTGCAGAAAAGAACCTTGGAATGAGATAATACAATAATTTCTGAAGTGCATTTTAGAGAATAAAGTCATCTACTTAAGGGGAGAAGACAGAGATAGATAGTACATGGACCTGAAAATATATATGCATTAACAGAAATAATATCTTATGAAATATTTTCTTATTGACTTTCTTGTATATGATCTTCCTATTCAATGCATTGTGAATTATTAAAACTGATGTAGCAGGAATGCAAAAAGAAGAAAATGTTAGCATTCATTTATTATAGGATTTTCAAGTGGTACAATAATCTTGAAAGGTTTTTGTTAAGAGAGAAAGGTTTTAATCTTTAATCTTGTTCATCTACATTTCAAAAGGGAAAACTGAATAGTCTCAACCTACATAGACTTTTTTTCTCTTATAGGCCTTAGACAGAAAGAACTCTAAATGTGAATAAGAGACATTCTGTTCTACCACCCAAAAATAAAATGGAGAGCCCTTTCAGAAGAAAAATAGCAGAAACAAAAGAGAAATTCCAAAGGAATGAGAATAGAATGAATACATCGCTAATGTTATTCTGAGATGTTTTGTCCCCTAAAAGAGAAGTAAGAATTAAGAAGACAAAAATTCAGATAGGTTGAGGAGAAAGGCAAAAAGAGTTTTATACTGCTTTCTTTTTACCTCCTAGAAATAGGAGGTAATTACAAAGCACCCACCTGGACCAGCATGAAATACCCTTTGCAGAATAGAAATAAACACAACTGCATAGCGACTACTGAGTTCTTATGAGATCTGTAACATTGTGTCTGAAAAAGTCACAAGCACATTCTACACAAATGATTGAAAGGTGTGGGCACTAAGCTCACTGCCAGCACATGGGTCTGAATCTGGGGATGATAAACACTACTTGGTGAATTAATCTGCTATTGAGTGTGATTACAGACAAATATGGTCCTCATGGAGATTCATCTTAAGTATGGGAGGTTGAATTTTGGCATATCACATAAGGTTTGAAATATCTACACAGGACAGTATTTTGACGGAATATTTCCCTGAAGAATTCAGTAGAATAAGAGAAATAAATTCAAGAGAACTGAAGAAAAGACAAAAAAATTACACTAGAGAGGTAAAGCTTAGAACCTCGTATACTTGACAGATTTGGGAAGCTGAAGCTGAATCCTTCCTTTAGGTTAACTTCAAGTCAGAAAAGTAATGAAGTCCTCAGTAGTCGTTTTGTTCATCACCCTGTCCTTCTTGGAATGCCCTGTGTAAGAACGTGGTGTTCAAGGCTGATCTCAGTCAGAATAGCCCAAACCACTCGGAGGTAATAGTCCCTTTGGCAACAGTTTAATCAGTAAGTCCAACATTACATAGAAAAATCATCTAGAACATTCACATAGTGTCAGGGAACTCACCCACACATGTTTGTCTGTCCTGTGCTCTAATACAAAACTTTACCAATCCTACCAAAAGCTTGTTGACTCTGGCCGTGAAACACCAGCCAGAGGGATCACAGGTCACATATTACTAAGTTAAAGAGCTCCCCACCACCACCCCAAAAAATAGCTAGCCAGGCATTTCTTCTTTCTTTTTCCACTCCCTTTCCCAATATTTTCACATCAGACTAAACAAAATCGCCATATTTCCTTTAAACCAAACAGAGCTCTGGCATTTATTTATATGAAAAAATAAATTACAACCACAACTACCTTTCTTTTTTTCTCATATGAGTCCCCTTTTCTCTCTTTTTATTTACTTCTAAATTGGATAGTCAATGGGTTCTAAAATATATGTCCAAGTAGGAAAGGAGTACAAATGGAAAATAACCAATATCTTTTGCCATTCCGGTGCTACTGGATGAATGTGATCCAAAGTAACACATGTGCACTTTCACTATCATTCTAGTAGAACAAGTCCCAGTCTTTCACATGTGTAAAATCATCAGCGGGTGGGGCATGTGTTTGGCACAGCAGTGAAGACACCCTTCGGTTGCCTGCATCTCATATCAGATTGCCTGGGTAAGAGCCCTGCTAGCTTCCTGCGAGCATGCATCCTTAGAGAGAGCAGGGATGACTCAAGTACTTGGGCTCCTGCCACCCACATGGGAGATCCAGATTGAATTCTGGGCTTCCTGCTCTGGCCTCTTCCAGTGTCAGGGGTTGCAAGCATTTGGAGAGTAAACCAGTGGATGGAAGATTGGTCTCTCTATTTCTCTCCCATTCTGCCTCCTTTTGCATTTCAAATGAATAAAAAAAAATTTTAAAATAAAATCAGTCATGGGTGGTTAATATTCTCTCAATAACATTCTACATTGAGAATAATGTAATCATTATTTTAATTTTAATGTGATGTCACAGATATAAATGTCATGTAAAGTACATCAATTCAATGGAATATTACACCTAGTAGACAGAAAGAGAGAACCCCTAATAAATACTTCTGAAATGTTCTCTAAGGTATATTATTCAGAAAAAAAGAGTGCAGAATGGAATATGTTATATGTTAGGCTTAAAAAGGAGGGGGAGATCATGTTGAGAGAGACACATAAATATTGACTAGTAATTAATAAAAACAATCTCAGGAAAGATACTAAAAAATAACACTGGTTGATCCTTAGGAAGGAATTAGATGATTATGGAATAGTTACGGAACGTATACTTTTCATTAAATGTGAGAATTCATGTATGTACGCCTTTATAAAACATGAATCCTTTTCATGTACTATCCACTAAAAAGCAATTGAAATTAAAGCTGAACAAATATTTAATATAAAAGATAGTCCTTTTTGAATCTAAGAACTGGTGAGTTTTTTTCTACCATCATAGTGATCTTGGGAAAGTATGTCTAGTTCTAGGAAAAATGATGTCTGAAATCAAATATTTCAGAAATCTTCTCATATAATTGACAAGGAACAAAATTTCTGTTCTCCTTCTTCCGAAAAACAGGCTTACTGAGCTTCCTCTTTACATGGACCGCCCTGGAGTCACTGTGGCTGCAATGACTGAGTGGAACGAGAAACTTCAGCACCCTCCTTCAAAATTACTCCATCTTTGAATGCTTCACCTCAGCATTAAATGCAGTCATTATCATATTTTTCATTCCATAAGTTCTGAAAGATGGCAGATGATGGTAAAGAAACCAATGAAAAACAAAACAGAAAATTTACTCTTTGCCACCAGCTGGACATCTGCAAGTGTGCTACATTGATGTGCATTTTATTGATCTATGCCCCTAAGAGCACGTGTTTCTCTCAGGCAGACATCATCTCTTATTCATTCCTGTAGTACCCAGTGCCTACAACTCTGTTTTTTAAGTTATACAGTCTGTGAAACCCTGAGGTGCTTTGTCCATCTGCAAACATTGATTTTCTTCCTTTAAATAATATATAGCTTAAACTCTGTGTATGAATGTATGTATATATGCAGGCATATACAAGCACATATATATGTGTGTGTGATATCATTATATATAATGTATATATTTATATTATGTCCAATATGCTATTTATAATATAATATGTATATGCACACTTTTTATAAAGTGTGTCATATTCAAATTGGAGACTAGAGATTACGAAATATTAACTCTTTTGGCCAGAGCAACTCAATTTCATACAAACCTAGGGAAAAAATCTTTGCAATGCATACATTTTAACTTCTTGAAAAATTCCAGTGCTTAGGAATGTTGAAGCTTCGAAACTATACTTTTCTATAGTTCAGAACAGAGCATATCCAACTATGTAGGACAAATCTATGTGACAAGTTTATCCCATTCTTCTGCTGTTCAAGGTAGGTAAGCTATTTCAAACTGATCTGCCTACTTCTTCCTGAGTAAGGGAAAAGTATGACTTCACATCAACAGCACTCCTTAAAGTGGCTAAAGTGTTCACCTTCCTGGAACTGTGTGCATACATGTGTCCTGGGCCACTTCAGGCCAACAAGGGCATTGAGGAGAGCCTCAAGGTACAGAACATGTAACTAAAAACTAGACAAATGATGGAGAACAAACTGAGTTCTGGTGAGTGACCCTAACTGTGTGACAACAATAGGACAAACATGGAACCCACTCAGGTTCCATGGAACTTCTTAGAAATGGATCATGTGATGGAAGTCGTTGTTTTGTCTGGACGAGGGATGGACACTGGAAGATGAAGGGGTGTCGTTCCTATTCATCCTTAATTTTGAATTACGAATATTCCATCTCTTTTTTAAAGATTTTTTAATTGTTACTGAAAAGCAGAGAGAGAAGGAGAGTCAGAGAGAAAGAGATTTTTCATCCACTGGTTCACTCCTCATAGGGCTGCAACATCCAGGGCTGGGCCAGGCCAAAACCAGGCGACAGGAGTTTCATCCAGGTCTCCCATGTAGGTGGCAGAGACCCAAATACTTGGACTATATTCTGCTACTTTAACCAGGCCATTAGCAGGGAGCTGGGTCAGAAATGGAACAACCGGAACTTGAATCAATGTTCATGTGGGATGCTGGCATTACAGGCAGCAATGTTATAGACTATGCCACAACACTGTCCACTATTTCATTTACTAGAAGTGGGAAAATTTACTTCTCAATTACATATCCAAGTCATATTTCCACACCACTCTCTCCCCTCCACTCCCTCAGATATCAGCATACTGGCAGAAAGGCACATATTTGAGTTATAAATGAAAGAATTTTGTGAGCAAAATTAGTTGAGCAATCCGAGTCACCTGTTAGACATCCAAGTAAACGCCACATATGCATTATCTCAAGGGAGAAATTAGGACTGAAGATTCAAATATGGAAAATAGCAGTATTTTGATAGCAATTATAAAATGAAACTAATTTATTAGAGGGAGAGAGAGAGAAAGAGAGAGGTGAAGATGGATAATCCAAGCTCAGAGTAAGGGACGATGAGTGAGCCAGGACCCAGAAAGGAGGGAGGAAAGGAGGAGAAAAACTGGAAGAGTGTTGTGTAAGAAACCAAATAAGGAAATGCTCAACTACATCCAATGGTCCTGAAGATTTCAGAAAAATAAGACCTCAGATTTGACCACTGGTTGTGATAAGATTGGGGTGGGGGTGGGGATTTCATTGTTCCCTTAGACAATATTAGTTTCAGTGGGGTCACACCAGTATCAGCATATTTGAAGCACTGGGGAGGGAATAAGTAGGTATAGAAGTGGAAGTGAAGTTACAAAATTAGCTCTCTTTGTAAATTTTGCTATAAAAGGAAGCAGAGAAAGAGGTCTTGGGCCAAGTGAGGACTTTCCAAAGATGGTGGTAATGCTTATATTTTGAGGGAAAGGATCCAAAAAGAAAAGAAACTGATGATGCATAAGAAAGGAGCTATGATAAAGGAGAAATTCCTTGAATGGTCCAGAAGATACAGGATCCAGCACACACACTGAAGAATAGGTTTTAGACAGGAACCAGGACCGTTCAATCGCCGGAAGAGAGAGAGTAAAGTTCACAGGAAGTGCGGCGGTGAACTAGTATTTCTGGAGGTTGGGAAGATGAGGGCATTTTCTTCTGATTTCTTCAATATCTTGAGTGAAGATCAGAGGTTAGCATGATAAGGAAGGGAAAGATGTTCATTCTGCTTTGCAGGCATGTCTGTTTTTTCCTGGTAGGCTGGGCTACTTTGTGAATAAACTTCATGACCTGCCCAATAACCGTGGGCCCTGCATCTAGGGGCCCAAGCTTGGTTTAAGGTTCTACTGTCTAGTCTTAAAATTCTTAATCATTTTTGAACAAAGAACCTTATATTTTGATTGTGCTTGGAAAAGAACAAATTATGGAGCTAACCCTGCTGGGAGTAATTGAATCTTTAACACCAGTTTTCTAGAGTTTCATAAGTACTTTGGTATGGGTCTTTTTCAACCATTGTACTGGATCAAAAGTGCACATTTTCCAAAAATATTTAATGTCATTCCAGACTAAGAAACGTAGTTTTAATTTCCTCCCTTCCTTTTTCACTTTCTATAAATCTTATGTACTGAATATTGAACCTCTTAAACAAATCCTCTACTTACTTAGCACCGCTTCCTTCTGACTTTTTTGTCTATGTTTTGTTCTACTTTCTGAGCAATTTCCACAACTTTACCCCCAACTCAATTTCAGTTGATTTTTTTCTTCTTTGGCTTATTTGTTTGGTTCTTAAGTAGTAATTCATATTTTATAAGCTCCTGTTCCTATTTCATAGATTCTGTGATATCTTTTATTGAAGGCAACCTACATATTTTTGGTTTTCTACTGTTTTTTTTCTGTTGCTAATATTTCCTGTTTCCTCTGAATTTTGGTTTTTTTTTTTTCTACATCTCTAGTTTAAGAGACTTGACTCAAATGTCTAGTGATCCTTAGTTTTCTGTACATACTTAAAAATTATATGTATGTAGTTTGGTGCAGTGGTTATGAGGCTGCTTGCACATATTATATGGGAATGCCTGGATTTGAGTCCTGGTTCCACTTCTGATTCCAGCTTCCAGCTAGTGGGTACACTGGAAGACAACAGGTAATGGCTGAAGTACTTGGATCCCCACCACTCAAAAGGTGACCCACATTAAATTCTGGGTTTCTAGCACTGACCTGGCCCAAGTCTGGCTATTGCAGGCGTCAGGAGAGTGAACCAGTAGACAGAAGACATCTGTTTCTCAACCTCTCCACCTTTCAAGTATATAAAAATAAGTTTAAAATTTTTTAAAAGCAATAAGATAGAATTGGTGTTAGTGGACAAAGAGCATACTTTCCCAGAGATAAACATACTTGAACATGAATAGAACAATTCTGGAAGAATAATGGTTTCTGGGATGGTAAAACTGAATCTCAGAAGTCTAGATCAGAGAATGGCTTACTTGTTTGGTAAAACATTTTACATTGTTTGAAATAATTACCAGGTATGTATATTGCTGAAGTGGCATTAAAATTTTATTCTCATTACACCCAGAGGTGTACTAAAAATATACCTTTTTGTTTTGTTTTGTTTTCCATAATTGGTCATGTGTCTTCTTACTGAGTAGTAGAGAAAGAGATAATTTTTTAATGTTTGAAATAAAATTTCTTTTTCTCTTCTGCTTTGTTTCTGTTTTATTTGGCTTAAATGTTTACTCTTGAGTTATCTCCACCCCCAGCAACTTTCCCTAAATGGCATGGAATTGTCTGGAAGACAGGGCTCAGGTGCTCTAACGGAACCAGGGAATGGGTTCGCCTTAGGTGTTCACAGCTTATGAAGTGTGGCAAGAAAGGGCCCCCTCTGACTCCTTACTATCTGTTCCTGAGTCTATAGCTTGTGGAGAAGGGGGACTAGGAGTGTGAAGCACATTCTGTCTCTGCCCATCCACATTGCTCCACCCTCTTATTCTGCTTGGGCTGCCCCATGCCCAACAGGGTAGCCCTGCAGAGTGATAGATAAATACCCTCTGACCCCAAGAGCCATTTACCAGAGTACATGCCCGTGTGCCCTCATCTGATCTAAAATGTCTCCCTTCCAGGATTTCAGCCTGGGGAGGAGACGACATGACATGTGTGTCTCATTCCTTTCCCGGTCTTGCTCCTTCTCCGCTTCTGGGCACTGCACAGGCGGATTCAGGTTTTCTCCTTTCTTCAGATCTCTCCTCTGCCCTAAAACAGAAAGCCTCATGGCCTAGCCGGCATCCTTAGAGCAAACGCCACTTCCCAGCTGGAAGGAAAATTCTGATCTAAGTTGCCAGGTCTGGTTCTTCATACAGTTATGGAAGTTACCCAAATGGAAAATTCCTTTTCTTCCTCCACAAAAACCCTAGATTTCAAGGTTATTGTAAGACATCTTTTAGGTAGTCAGAAGCAGTACCATCCTTTTTCTTTTCACTTTGTACTCAAAATTTGCAGAATTATATAATAGTAGGGATTTCAATGTTATTAAGAGAAATTTTTTCTTGGTAGTCAGAAGTAGCACCACCTATTTTTCTCTTTTTATTCAAAATGTACAAAATTATATAATAGTACAGAGAATAATAAATGATCAACATTTTGCTATGCTATTTCTTCAGTAGCCCATCATTTTCTGCTGTACTAATTTAAAACAATTTCCAGGTATTATATTATTTTGCTTTCTTTTTATATTCCTCCAGTAACTCCAAATTTCACCAACAACACCCAAGATATAGCATCTGAGTATTTAGACTAAATAGGAAGAAAATCTTGAGCATAAACGTGCAGTTTTTTAAATTGGAATTGCAGAAATGCCAAGTTAAATGAGTCTTGCTACATTTTAATTGTTAAATGCTTACCTACAAAATGCTAACTTTTTCTATTTGGAATAATAAATGCTATTGTGGAATTATTTTCTCACTTTACTTTCAATTTAAAGCTTTCCATATTTGAAATTTTGTCATTCTTTCAATTAATGATTTATTATTGATTCACAATAAACCAAAGTATTTGAAATTTTAACTTATTCTTTTAATGTTCTCATCTGAAAGAATAGTGCTCATTATATTACTGCATTAAGTAAAAGAAAATCAGAATGAAAATTACATATTTGCTATAATTATATAGATTTTTTTAAACATGTATTTTATTTATTTGAAAGACAGAGTTACAGAGAGAGATACAGACAGAGAGAGGTCTTCCATCTACTGGTTCACTCCCCAGATGGCTGTAACGCTCTGAGCTGTGCCAATTCGAAGCCAGGAGCCAGGAGCTTCTTCCAGGTCTCTCACATGGGAGCAGGGGCCCAAGGACTTGGGCCATCTTCTTATGCTTTCCCAGGCCACAGCAGAGAGCTGGATAGGAAGAGGAGCAGCCGGGATAGAACCAGCACCCATATGGGATGTCAGTGCCTCGGGCCAGGGCTTTAACCCACTGTGCCAGAGCACTGGCCCCAAGTATAATTCTATATATATATATATTTAAGATTAATTTATTTATATATTTGAAATGCAGAGCTACAGAAAGAGAGAGGGAAAGACAGAGAGAAAAAGAGATCTTGCATCTGCAGATTCATTCCCAATGGCCACAACAACCAAGCTTGGCCAGGCCAAAGCCAGGAGACTCTGGGCTTCTTCTGGATCTCCCATGTGAGTGCAGAGGCCTGAGGGTTTGGGCCATCTTCCACTGCTCTCCCAGGCACACGAGCAGGGAGCTGAACTGGAGGTGAAGCAGCTGGGATTTGAACTGTCGCCCATATGGGATGCTGGCACTGTAGACGGTGGCTTTAACTCGTTGCACCACAGTGCTGTCCCCTGTAATTATATTTTAAAAAAATATAGAGGGTATAAACTAGAAAAAGACATAACAATGTGATTACATTTCTAGAACCGAACCACAATTTTTCCCTTTGAAGTTTCCAGCTATTCTATAATGTAGCTATAGCACATTCCCACAGAAATTGGATTTTTAAAATAGAAAAAATACAGATTCTAAGAGTTTTCTTAATATGGTTTTCTGATCTATTTTTTTTCTATTCATCCAGTGGTCTTGCCAAATTATAAATTATTTCCACTGTTTATTCAGTTACACAATGTATACCAAGAGCTCCAGATGGCATCTCACAACAAAGTTAAAGCAATCTTGTTTCTATTAAATACATTCCATGAAAAATTTCAAAAGATAAATGATGCAAATATGTTTTGGCAGGGAAACCCAATGCTGTAGAACACTTCAGTCTTCTTTTACTCTCTTAGAGAATGTGGAAAGGCTCTGTAACACCATGTAAATGGCAAGGAAATTCTGTTGGATGTGCAAACAGGGCTAACAGGGAGTAATGAAAACTGAGTTCTGATCTCTTCTCTGCTCTAACGTACTCTGCAATTTGATGAGTTTTTTAACCCATCGGAGCCTTTTGTTATACGTAAAATCTTGAGCATATCAGCCTTTCTCAGCTTGCAGTGCCGGTCAGCAAAGTTAAAGGCTACCTTGAGTTGTTTTAGCTTTTTTGGTTTTAAATCAGTATCCGACCATCCAAAGAGAACTGGAATGGTAATTGTGGAAAGTGTCTTATTAGCAATAATATTAAATTGGCCTAATTGAACTGCACAAGCTTGATGAAAATAAGAGTTTAAGAGAAATACAATAAATTCAGAAATAAAGTAACAAAAAGAAGAAAGTAGGAAAATACCACAGACTATTCAAAAGAAAGGCATAGGGTTTTTCAAAAGCATTAGCTTTAAGTATCCAAAAATGTATCAATTGTGTTAGTAAATTGTACAGTTCAATAGGCTTGCCCAGATAATGTGTACCTCTTCCTAAAGATTTATCAGCAAATTTCCTAAAATTCATGTGTTCAAATAACTGCTTTTTATAAAAATGATCATAATTCTTCAAGGTTCTCCTTAAAATGGTTAAAAATTGATGTTATTTTAAACCATAGTGAGAATCTTAGAATTTGGAGCTTAAAGAAATATCTAGCTTACGGCTGTCTTTCTTTTACTTAGACAATATCCCAAATGGTGGTTCAGTTTTTTGGGCTTTGCTGTCTCTGTCCAATAATGCATACATATTTAGGCTTTGGTTCATAGACACCTGTTCTGTTAGCAGGCTTTTCGTGCTCAGATCATGTTTGTGGAACTGAACTGAACTAATTATCCAGACCTTGGACTGCCATTTGGCGTGACAGCTCCCACAAAAGAAAGCTCTCAGTTCTTTCAGGAGCCAGGGGTCCAGGAGGAATGCTGTTGCTTCTTACAGACTATTATTTAAATGCCCAATGTGTTATGAGTGGTCCATAAATTATCATGTAGGAAGTTTATGCGTAACTCAATTCATACAACCTCCAAAGAAAATGGTATCGTAAAAGAATATTTTTTTTGGCTTCAGGGAAACAGAAATCTCTCAAAGTGAGTATAACCCACTCAGCACTTAGGACAATCTTATTTTCCTAATTCTTAGGTACCTTAAAAAGAACTGAAGGGGGAAGATATACGTCTACAGAGAGTGCCTTGTGTTATCTTTGTTCACCATTGAGCAACCCACATTCTTTTTTGTCAGCCACCTTTGACTTTCTGGGTGTTTATCCAAATATTTGCCTTTTGATGTCATGTTCACACCATGGCCATGGTAATTTTTAAACATTAAGTTATTGTACCTTTGGACTTCAGGGCATTAATGGATGATGGGCATTTCAACACTGTTTTATATGAAAAGAAAAATAATTCATTGAAGCTGGATATGGATAATTATCATAAAAAAGCTAACATTTACTCACTATTTATCATGTGCCAAGCACAGGCTTTTACAGGTTTTATTTCATTTTACCCCCACAGCAAAAAGAAAGTGAGTCTCGAACAGGTTAGGTAACTTCCCAAATCCGTAAACTTCGTTAGTAAGCAAGCCAGAATCAAACCCAAGCTGATTTAAGCACCTAGCTCTTAGCACAACTCTTAGCACATGGCATTATTGCAAGAGCAGTTGATTAAATTAAATTAAATCTTATAGCAGATTCAATGTGTCTAGAATGTGGTTTACACTGAGAAAGACATGAACAGTTCTTCTGTGTTTCTAGTTCTCCATATTTAATCCTTCTTTTATCTGTACCCAGAAGAAAGGGGAGAAAAAGAAAGAAAAGGATATGAAGGGGTCAACACTGTGCTGTAGCAGGTAAAGCCGCCGCCTGCAGTGCCGGCATCCCACATGGGCACTGGTTTGAGTCCCAGCTGCTCCACTTCTGCTCTAGCTCTTAGCTATGGCCTGGGAAAGCAGTGGTACACTCATGTGGGAGACCCAGAGGAAGCTCCTGGCTCCTGGCTTCAGATTGGCACAGCTCCAGCCGTTGCAGCCATTTGAGGAGTTAACCAGTGGATGGAAGACTCTCTCTCTCTCTCTCTCTCTCTCTCTCTGCCTCTGCCTCTGCCTCTCTGTAACTCTGCCTTTTAAATAAATTAATTAATTTTTAAAAGGATATGAGAAAAAGGACAGGGAAGAGGAGAAAGAGAGGGAAAGAGAAGAGGAAAAAAAAATAAATGTGGTATTTCTTTCCAAGAAAATAAAAGCTAGCTCCCTAAAACATATTCTTTGCATCTTACTAGAGTGGCTTCTTAAGCTATTGAGTCTCAGGTCCAAACCCATCCTTCTTTTCTTTACTTTGTAAAATTGGGGCTGGGACCCTGCAAATTACATTCCTCCTTGTCAGCTAATTCCTGTTAAAATCTACCAAAGAAGGCTGCAGAAGAAAATGAGAAGCTAGGAGGAAGACTAATACATAAAGAGTGAAACAAACGGCTAACAGCAGAAGTAGATGGAGGAGGAAAGAGCTAACACAGGAATTCATGAACAAAATGGATCTTTGCAAATATCAATAAAATTGGAAAACTTCTCCCACAACTGGTCAAAAGGTAGAGGAAAAAGCACCCCAAAACTGAATTTAGAAATACAACATATAGCCAGAGCTACACAGAGCGAGGAAAAATAATCAGGGTTTCTGCCTCTAGCAATGGCAGGTCAGGTGCTTCCGCTCTTGCAGTCAATACCCTGCAGTGAGAAATGGACTGAAAACTAGGGGGCGCTGTGGGATCATCAGAGCATGGAATAAACAGCTTCAAACAAGCTAGACAAGGAACCGTGTAAGACATTTAGAAAGGGCTGGCCCTGGGCATCGGAGGAGAGGCACTACTCTCGGCGCTGGCCCGTCTAAGATAGCATAGCAAGATGCGTGCTGAGAACCTACGGAGGAGGTAGAAATAGTACCCAACGCTGCTGCAAGACAAAGGGCCACTGCTAGGATGAAGCTACCACAAATTGTTAACAAGATGAAGAAAAAAAACTTCAGAAAATATCAAAAATCTTGGGGCCCGTGCGGCTGCTCACTTGGTTAATCCTCCGCCTGCGGCGCCGGCACACGGGGTTCTAGTCCTGGTCAGGGCGCCGGATTCTGTCCCGGTTGCTCCTCTTCCAGTCCAGCTCTCTGCTGTGGCCCGGGAGTGCAGTGGAGGATGGCCCAAGTGCTTGGGCCCTGCACCCCATGGGAGACCAGGAGAAGCACCTGGCTCCTGGCTTCGGATCAGCACAGCGCTGGCCATGGCGGCCATTTGGGGGTGAACCAACGGAAGGAAGACCTTTCTCTCAGTCTCTCTCTCTCACTGTCTAACTCTGCCTATCAAATAAAAAAAAATCTATCATTCATAGTCATGGTGCCCATATGTAGCATCTGTAGTATTTGTGCCCACACACTATATATGATAGTATTGTGGCATAAAATTTTTCCAAAAGCAATGGGCAGTGTGGTTCTGGAACCATGAAAACGTTCAAACCATTTGCTACAGTAATTCACACTTTGAGTTCATCTAAATGCATTATTCAGAGATGTGCCCGAAAATTTATGTTCACAGTGGTTTCTGATAATGTTGAATCTTAACTACATGCACTAGCATGCCCTGAGCAAATGGACTTCTCTCTTTCCAACCTAGCCCTTTGAGTACTGGCACAAATAATTGTGCCAACATTGAAAATATTTAGCCCAGCTTCTAGTTAAGTAACCTAATAAAGTATAATTAAAAATTAAGAAGATGAAATTAGAGAGAAAGCAAGGAAAAGAAAATGCATAATCATGTAAGCCACAATAGATACTTTAAGGGTTAAATGAGAGTTCAATAAACTTGAGAATAAGGCGAGAATGACTGCATTTAAAGATTGTGCCCAGATCACTTCCTCCAGGAAGCCTTCCTAGACTACCTTCAATGTAGAATCATCACTCTGTGAACATCCACGATCCCTATTCTTCCCCCTAATACATCATGCGGAGAGTTCTCCATAAGTAAAGGTTTGTTTATGTCTCCCTTCCCTTACCTGATGGTGTGGTTCTGCAGATTATGGACTGTATCTTTATCTGTGCACCTCTTGCTCTTGCTGAAAAAAGCATTCAAGGAATACGGATTGAAAGAATTGAGGATGGAAAAAATAGGTGGAAGGATATTGCTACATGAAAAGGTGATTCACTTGTATTCCTTGTAATAAAATAATATGAGCAGCTGGCTCCCCCAGTAGTGGACAAGTTAAGCCCTGTGCCTAGCTTGCATTGGCTTCTACAGGTCCACACTATACCCTTTTCCACCCTGATTTGTGCTACAAGAAGCCGATCTGATCATCAGCTGGGACCCTTGCCCTCTTGGTTCCTTGGGGTGCTAGTAATGAGAAGCCTGACAGCAGATGGGGTTGGTAGGAGATTGAGGTGAGGATGCTAATTTCCCTCCAGTAACTGTGGAGTCGCTGAGAATTGGCCTCCCTCTGTGGGAAGCTCCAGCTCTGCTTGGCCAGTCATTTCCATGCCTGCCGGCTCTGTTTCCCTGCCTGTTCCTTCAGGCCTGGGAGAAGTGCTACCGAGTCTGCTAGCCCTGGGGTAGGTTGGTTTCCTTCTGCCTACACATCAGTGAACAGCCCTTATGTCAGGTTACTTAGTCTGAGTGTGCCTCCTGGTTCTTGCAAGGACCCTGACAAACAGAAGGCCTTCATTCACAATGCTGCACAAAATCTGGAAAAGAGCACAAATATTAGCATCATCCAGATTTTTACTCCAAAGATATAATAATGACTATCAAGAGAACCTTTTAAGGTGATATTAACTAACAGAGAAGTGCTAAGAGTCTTACTGTGGACAAGAGTTAGAGTCTTGGGGCCAGCGCTGTGGCGCAGCAGGTTAACACCCTAGCCTGAAGTGCCAGCATCCCATATGGGCGCCAGTTCCAGTCCCAGCTGCTCCACTTCTGATCCAGCTCTCTGCTATGGCCTGGGAAAACAATAGAAGATGATCCAAGTCCTTGGGCCCTTGCACTCATGTGGGAGGCCGGGAAGAAGCTCCTGGCTCCTGGCTTCAAATCAGCATAGCTCTGGCCATTGCAGCCAATTGGGGAGTGAACTACTAGATGGAGGACCTCTCTCTTTCTTTGACTCTACTTCTCTCTGTAACTCTTTCAAATAAATAAAGTAAATCTTAAAAAAAAAAAAAAGTTAGAGTCTTTGAAAATTCATAATGGAGGGACAGGACTGTGATGCAGAGGGTTAAGCCACCATCTGCAGCACCAGCATCCAATATGGGTGCCAGTTCCAGGCCGGGCTGCTCTACTTCCTATCCAGCTCCCTGCCAATGTGCCTGGGAAATCAGCAGAAGATGCTTCAAGTTCTTGAGCCCATGCCATCCACATGCGAGACCCAGAAGGAGTTCCTGGTTCTTGGCTTTGGCCTGGCCCAGTCCTGGCCATTGCAGCCATATGGAGAGTAAACCAGAAGATGGAAGATCTCTCTGTCTCTCTTTCTCTCGGTAATTCTGATTTTCAAATAAATAAATAAGTCTTTAAAAAAATTCATAATGTAAACAATAGTTAGAAAAATAACAGAAAAAAGCTGTAACCAAGGAAAAATAGTATTACATTTTTCCTCACAATGATGAAATTTAATCTTAAAATTTTAAGAACAATAAATATTAAGAATCCCTGGATGACAGTGTCTCTGTTAAGCTCTCCATTTTTATATCCTCTCTTCCCCTGCTGAGAATAGAATCTTATATGTTAGTACTGAAAAAGTGTTTGTGAAATAAATTAATCAGGAAGAAAGCTTAATCAAATTAAACAGGAGGTAAACAAAACAAGAAATATCATCTTTTTTAAAAAAGATTTATTTATTTATTTATGTGAAAGTCAGAGTTACATAGAGAGGGAGAGGCAGAGAGAGAAAGAGGTCTTCCATCTGTTGGTTCACTCCCCAATTAGCCACAATGGCCAGAGCTATGCCGATCCAAAGCCAGGAGCCAGGAGCCTCCTTTGGGTCTCCCTTGAGGGTGCACGGGCCCAAGGGCTTGGACCATCCTCTACTGGTTTTCCAGACTACAGCAGAGATATGGATTGAAAGTGGAGCAGCTGTGTCTTGAACTGGCACCTATATGGGATGCTGGCACAGCAGGTGGTAGCTTTACCCGCTAGGCCACAGTGCCAGCCCTAAGGGAATATGATCTTACACTTGCATAAGGGAGGAGATCCCACGCTGGGAATATTAAGTGGCATTCTAACCATCATATAATAAAAATATAACCAATCTGAATATGGTTCCATTAAGGAGTAAATATTCATGTCTCAATCAATGAAACTGAGTGCAATGTATATAAACTAAAAAGGCTGAGCTTGGATGAAAACCATGTATTTGTTAGACATCCACACTCTATTAGTTTCTTTACATATACTCATTTTAATCCTCCTAGTCCTGCCCAGTGGAGGAGATCAAGAAAGGCTTCTAGGAGGAGCTGGTATTTGTGTTGACACCAAAAGAGGAATCAGGAATCATCCATGGAGATGAAAGGAGGAAGTTTATTGAAGGTAGAGTGATGCCATGTGCAAAGTCACAGAGACAGAAAAGCAGGATGCATTTCAGGAATCTCAGGCATTTCAGGACTGGAGAAGGAATGAGGTGGACTGGAAACAAAGCAGGGGTTTGTGCTGCAGACCAAGGAGAGCCACCATTTCTACATAGAAACAGCATAATCTAATATTTGTTTTTGGAAACATGTGTGGAGCAACAGTGTAAAGATGATTGTTATAAAGACTAAAATAAATAATAAGAACAACCAACAAGTGCACCTGAAGCACTGTTTACAACTAGTTCTTATTTTCTTAGGTTGTTGCTGTATTGCCTTTTGTCTCCCTGTACCACTTTATTGGTCTATTTTTTAAGAAAGGCCACCTGAAGTTCTGTGCCAAGTCAACCTTGCAGTCGGTCACGTCCCCATTGACATGCATACTGACCACAGCTTTAGAAGTTGTTTCTCTTATCTAATGCCCTAGCACTGGTTTACAGCACTCACTGGGGCAAGAGCGCCACCTCGTGTTGCATCACTGCCTGTTCACAGTCCCCAATAAGCTTTCTTTTCATTAAGTTGCTTGTGCTCCTTCCAGAAGTAAGACGGATGAAAAAATTGTTACCAAATGTGTTTTCCAAATCTAACAGAGAGCCTCGGGCTCTGAGAACTGAGATATTGGTCGTTATATACTGCAAAATGCTTGGCCTATGTCTTGAAATCCTGCTGACATTGATTTTAACAAACATATTTTTCTAGAAGATATGATATTAAAAAGTAGAACTTGAAATTATGATCTCATAACTAAAATAGGTTAAATATAAACCTTTCCTAATGTCTCTCCTAGAAGCCCGTGCTCAATAGTAAGTTCTTAGAAAAGGTTCCAAGAGTCTGTTTGAAAGTACATTCCTTGATGTCTGAAAAACAGGCTACAAGTCTTTGCAGGCAGACCAACTATTTAAACTATTTAAAAAGAATTGTTGCAGATAGAAGTTTCCTTAAATTCCTGGAGAAGGACCATGTGTGGATTCTTTCCGTGTCCACCTCCCTATACAGCTCTACGGACAGTTTTTTTTCCCAAAAAATCTGAAATTTAAGGAATACAAACTTCATGCTTTTCATAAATACAACTTTAGGAATATAGTTATTCTTCCCATCATACCTGCCCTCCCACGTTTCTTCCTCCTCCCTCTCCTATCCTATTTTCAATTGACTTTATACATATACGATTAACTCTATACTAAATAAATGATTCAACAAATTGTATAAAAAAAAAAACTGTTCCTCAACAGTGAATAAAAGGGCAGTTCAAAGTCATTGCATCTTGAAGTGTTAATTTCACTCCTATAGATTACCTTTCAGGTGTTCTGTTAATTACCACTGATCAGGAAGAACATATGGTACTTGTCCTTTGGGGACTGGCTTATTTCACTAAGTATGATGTTTTCCAGTTTCTTCCATCATTTTTTTTTTTTTTTTTTTGCAAATGACCAGATTTCATTAGTTTTTACTGCTGGATAGTATTCCATGTTGTATATATCCCATAATTTCTTTATCCAGTCTTCATCCAGTTGACAGACATTTGTGTTGACACCATATCTTAGCTATTGTGAATTGAACAGCAATAAACATGGAATAATATAACTCTTTCGTGTTCTGATGACATTTCCCTTGGGTAAATTCCCAGGAGTGGAATGGCTGGGTTATATGGTAGGTCTACATTCAGAATTCTGAGGAATCTCCATGCTATCCTCCACAGTCTCTTTACCAGTTCACATTCCCACCAACAGAGGATTAGGGTAACTTTTGACCCACATCTTTTTTATTGTTTGTTGATTTCTGTATGAAAGCCGTTCTGATAGGGGTGAGGTTAAACATCATTGTGGTTTTGATTTCCATTTCCCTGATGGCTAGTGATCCTGAGCATTTTTTCATGTGTCTCTTGGCCACTTGGAATTCTGCTTTTGAAAAATGCTTTTTTATGCCCATTTCTTGACTGGGTTGTTTGTTTTGTCGTTGTTGAGTTTCTTGAGCTATTTATATATTCTGGTTATTAATCCTTTATCAGTTGCATAGTTTAAAACTATTTTCTCCGATTCTGTCAATTGCCTCTTCACTTTGCTAAGTGTTTCTTTCACAATACAGAAGCTTCTCAATTTGACCTAATCCCATTTTTCAATTTTGGCTTTCATTGCCTATGTCTCTGGGATCTTTCCAAGAACTCTCTTTGCCTATGCCAATATCTTGCAGGGTTTCCTCAATGTTCTCTAAAATTTGATGGTATTGGATCATTGATTTTGATCTTTACTCCATTTTGAGTGCATTTTTGTGTAAGTTGTAAGATAGGTGTCTTGCTACATACTTCTGCATGTGGAGATACAATTGTCCCAGCACCATTTGTAGAAGAGATTGTCCTTGCTCCAGGGATTGATTTTACCTCCTTTGTCAAAGATAAGTTGGTTGCAGATGCATGGGTTCATTTCTGGCATTTCTATTCTGTTCCATTGGCCTATCCATCTGTTTTTATACCAGTACCAGTCTGTTTTGATTATGACTGCCCTGTATTATGTCTTGAAATCTATTATTGTGATGCCTTTGGTTTTTTGTTGTATAAGATTGCTTTAGCTATTCAGGATCTCCTGTATTTCTTTATGAATTTCAGCATCATTTTTTTCTAGATCTGAGAAGAACGTCCCCAGTATTTTGATTGGAATCACATTGTAAATTGCTTTTGGTAGTATGGGAATATTGGTGATACTGATTCTTCCAATCCATGAACATGGAAGATTTTTCCATATTTTAGTATGCTCTTCTACTTCTTTCTTTAATGTTTTGGCATTCTCATCATAGAAGTCTTTGACATCCTTGGTTAAATTTATTCCAAAGTATTTAATTTTTTTAAGCTATTGTGAATGGGATTGATCCTAGAAGTCCTTTCTCTGCTGTGGCTTTGTCTTGTATACAAAGGCTATTGATTTTTATGTGTTGATTTTATATCCTGCCACTTTACCAAACTCTTCTATGAATTCTAATAGTCACTTAGTGCAGTATTTTGGGTCATATATATATATATATATAATCATGTAATCTGCAAAAAGGAATACTTTGACTTTCTCTTTCCCAATTTGTATCCCTTTGATTTCTTTTTCTTGTCTAATGGTTCTGGCTAAAACTTCCAAGACTATGTTGAATAGCAATAGTGAGAGTGGGCATCCTTGTTTGGTTCCAGATCTTAGTGGAATGTTTCCAACTTCTCCCCATTCAATAGGATGCTGGCTGTGAGTTGGTCATAAATGGCCTTGATTGTGTTGAGGAATGTTCCTTCTATACACAGGTTGCTTAGTTTTCACCATGAAAGGATGTTGTATTTTATCAAATGCTTTCTCCGCATCTACTGAGATAATCGTATGGTTTTTGTTCTTCAGTTTGTTAATGTGATGTATCACATTGATCTGCGAATGCTGAGCCATCTGTGCATACCAGAGATAAATCCCACTTGTTCTGGGTGAATGATCTTTCTGATATGTTGTTGGATTCAATTGGCTAGTATTTTGTTGAGGACTTTTGAATCTATGTTTATCAGGGAAATTTGTCTATAGTTCTCTTTCTCTGTAATATCTTTCTCAGGTTTAGGAATTAAGGTGACTCAGGCTTCACAGAAGCAGTTTGAGAGGATTCCCTCCCTTTCAATTGTTTTGAATAGCTTGACAGGAATTGGAGTTAGTTCTATGTTAAATGTCTGGTAGAATTCAGGAGCAAAGCCATCCAGTCCTTGGCTTTTATTTGTTGAGAGGGCCTTTATTACTGATTCAATTTCCATCGTGGTTATGGATCTGTTTAGGTTTTCTATGTCTTCGTTGCTCAAGGTAGGTAGGTTGTATTTGTCCAGGAATGTATCTAGCTAAAACTGCCACTGGACCCCCATGAGAAGCACAGAATGCAAACTGATATTCTTCCCAAGCCTCTCTAGCTCTAAACACCTGTGCCCACGACAGGTAAAAACCATAAAACCCCAAATTGTAATCATGGATTAATACCAATCACCTCTGAAATGCAACCCAACTTATGTATAAATATGAAAACTGATACAAATTTGCATAAGTTGATCATTCAAGACTTACTTCAAAGCTATGTCAATCAAAACAGTGTAGCAGAGGCTACACTGTTGTGAGGCAGTAGATTAAGCTACTGCTTGCAACACCAGAAACCCATATTGGAGTGCCTTTTCAATTCCCAGCTAATCTGTTTCTCATCTAGGTTCCTGCTATTGCACCTGAGAAGGCAATGGCTTGGCGTTTGTCTTTGCCTAGCCTGGCTATTACAAGCATCTGGGAGAGTAAACAAGCTAATGGAAGCTCTTTCTCTCTGTCCTTCCTTCTTTCTCTCTGTCATTCTACCTCTCAGATAAATAAATAATTTTTTATTTTTTTTACTTTTATTTAATGAATATAAATTTCCAAAGTACAGCTTATGGATTACATTGGCTTCCCCCCCATAACGTCCCTCCCACCCGCAACCCACCCCTTTCCCACTCCCTCTCCCCTTCCATTCACATCAAGATTCATTTTTGATTCTCTTTATATACAGAAGATCAGTTTAGCATACATTAAGTAAAGATTTCAACAGTTTGCTCCCACACAGAAACATAAAGTGAAAAATACTGTTTGAGTACTAGTTATAGCATTAAATCTCAATGTACAGCACACTAAGGACAGAGATCCTACATGAGGAGTAAGTGCACAGTGACTCCTGGTGTTGACTTAACAAACTAACACTCTTGTTTATGGCATCAGTAATCACCCTAGGCTCTTGTCATGAGCTGCCAAGGCTATGGAAGCCCCCTGAGTTCACCGACTCTGATAATTTTTAGACAAGGCCATGGTCAAAGTGGAAGTTCTCTCCTCCCTTCAGAGAAAGGTACCTCCTTCTTTGATGACCTGTTCTTTCCACTGGGATCTCACTCGCGGAGATCTTTCATTTAGGTTTTATTTTTTTCCCCAGAGTGTCTTGGCTTTCCATGCCTGAAATACTCTCGTGGGCTTTTCAGCCGGATCCGCATGTCTTAAGGGCTGCTTCTGAGGCCAGAGTGCTGTTTGGGACATCTGCCATTCTATGGGTCTGCTGTGTATCTCACTTCCCATGCTGGATCATTCTCTCCCTTTTTGATTCTATCAGCTAGTATTTGCAGACACTATTCTTGTTTATGTGATCCCTTTGGTTCTTAGTCCTATCATTATGATCAATTGTGAACAGAAATTGATCACTGGGACTAGTGAGATGGCATTGGTACATGCCACCTTGATGGGATTGAATTGGAATCCCCTGGTATGTTTCTAACTACCGTTTGAGGTAAGTCAGCTTGAGCATGTCCTAAATTGCACATCTCTTCCCTCTCTTATTCCCACTCTTATATTTAACAGTGATCACTTTTCAGTTAAGTTTCAGCACTTAAGAATAACTGTGAATTGATTACAGTATTCAACCAAAAGTATTAAGTAAAACAAACAAACAAAAATACTAAGAGGGATAACATATTAAGTTGTTCATCAACAGTCAGGGTGAGGGCTGATCAAGTCACCGTTTCTCATAGTGTTCATTTCACTTTAACAGGTTTCCTTTTTGGTGCTCAGTTAGTTGTCACCTATCAAGGAGAACATATGGTATTTGTCCCTTTGGGATTGGCTTATTTCACTCAGCATAATGTTTTCCAAATTCCTAACAGGGATCACTTTTCAGTTAAAATTGAAACACCTAAGAATAATTGTGTGTTAATTACAGAGTTCAACCAATGGTACTAGAACAAAAAAAAATACTAAAATGGATAAAGTATTACATTGTACATCAACCGTCAGGACAAGAACTGATCAAGTCACTGTTTCTCATAGTGTCCATTTCACTTCAACAAGTTTCCCCTTTGGTGCTCAGTTACTTGTGGCCGATCAGGGAAAACATATGATATTTGTCCCTTTGGGACTGGCTTAATTCACTCAGCATGATGTGTTCCAAATTCCTCCATCTTGTTGCAAATGACTGGGTTTTGTTGTTTTTGACTGCTGAATAGTATTCGATAGAGTACATGTCCCATAATTTCTTTATCCAGTCTACTGTTGATGGGCATTTGGGTTGGTTCCAGGTCTTAGCTATTGTGAATTGAGCTGCAATAAACATTAATGTGCAGACAGCTTTTGTGTTTGCCAATTTCATTTCCTTTGGGTAAATTCCAAGGAGTGGGATGGCTGGGTTGAATGGTAGGGTTATATTCAGGTTTCTGAGGAATCTCCAGACTGACTTCCATAGTGGCTTCATGAGTTTGCATTCCCACCAACAGTGGGTTAGTGTCCCTTTTTCCCCACATCCCATCCAGCATCTATTGTGGTAGATTTCTGCATGTGAGCCATTCTAACCGGGGTGAGGTGAAACCTCATTGTGTTTTCGATTTGCATTTCCCTGATGGCTAGTGATCTTGAACATTTTTTCATGTGTCTGTTGGCCATTTGGATTTCCTCTTTTGAAAAATGTCTATTGAGGGCCTTGGCCCATCTCTTAAGTGGGTTGTTCGTTTTGATGTTGTGGAGTTTCTTGATTTCTTTGTAGATTCTGGTTATCAACCCTTTATCAGTTGCATAGCTTGCAAATATATTTTCCCATTCTGTTGGTTGCCTCTTCACTTTCCTGACTCTTTCTTTTGCAGTACAGAAACTTCTCAATTTGATGCAATCCCACATGTTAATTTTGGCTTTGACTGCCTGTGCTTCTGGGGTGTTTTCCAAGAAGTCATTGCGGTACCTATATCTTGCAGGGTTTTTCCAATGCTCTCTAATAATTTGATGGTGTTGGGTCGTAGATTTAAGTCTTTAATCCATGTTGAGTGAATTTTTGTGTAAGGTGAAAGGTATGGTCTTGCTTCATGATTCTGCACGTGGAAATCCAGTTTTCCCAGCACCATTTATTGAATAGACTGTCCTTACTCCAGGGATTGGTTTTAGATCCTTGATCAAATATAAGTTGGCTGTAGATGTTTGGATTGATTTCTGGTGTTTCAATTCTGTTCCATTGGTCTATCCATCTGTTTCTCTACCAGTACCATGCTCTTTTGAATACAACTGCCCTGTAGTATGTCCTGAAATCTGGTATTGTGATGCCTCTGCTTTGTTTTTGTTGTACAAGATTGCTTTAGCTATTCGAGGTCTCCTGTGTCTCCATATGAATTTCAGCATCATTTTTTCCAGATCCGAGAAGAAGGTCTTCAGTATCTTGATTGGTATTGCATTGAATGTATAGATTGCTTTTGGGAGAATGGACATTTTGATGATATTGATTCTTCCAATCCATGAGCATGGAAGATTTTTTCATTTCTTGGTATCCTCTTCTATTTCTTTCTTTATGGTTTTGTAATTTTCATCGTAGAGATCCTTAATGTCCTTGGTTAAATTTGTACCAAGGTATTTGATTGTTTTTGTAGCTATTATGAATGGGATTGATCTTAGAAGTTCTTCCTCAGCCGTGGCATTGCCTGAGTATACAAAGGCTGGTGATTTTTGTGCATTGATTTTATATCCTGCTACTTTGCCAAACTCTTCTATGAGTTCCAATAATCTCTTAGTAGAGTTCCTTGGATCCCCTAAGTAAAGAATCATATCATCTGCAAAGAGGGATAGTTTGAGTTCTTCCTTCCCAATTTGTATCCCTTTAATTTCTTTTTCTTGCCTAATAGCTCTGGCTAGAACTTCCAGAATTATATTGAATAGCAGTGGTGAGAGTGAGCATCCCTGTCTGGTACCAGATCTCAGTGGAAATCCTTCCAACTTTTCCCCATTTAATAGAATGTTGGCCGTAGGTTTTTCATAGATTGCTTTGATTGTATTGAGGAATGTTCCTTCCATACCCAGTTTGCTTAGAGTTTTCATCATGAAAGGGTGTTGTATTTTATCAAATGCTTTCTCGGCATCTATTGAGATAATCATATGGTTTTTCTTCTGCATTCTGTTAATGTGGTATATCACATTGATTGATTTGCGAACATTGAACCATCCATGCATGCCAGGGATGAATCCCACTTGGTCTGGGTGGATGATCTTTCTGATGTGTTGTTGCATTCTATTGGTGAGAATTTTATTGAGGATTTTTGCATCTGTGTTCATCAGGGATATTGAAATTGAAAGAATTTGTCACCACTCGTCCAGCCCTGCAAAAGATGCTTAAAGATGTGCTGCACACAGAAACACAGAAACACGGTCATCAATATGAAAGAAGGTAAAGGAAGGAACCTTACGGCAAAAGATTACAGGGAATTCAAAGCATATATTAGAACTTATCTTTGGCAAATGGCAGGGCAAAGTTACCACTTATCATTAGTCACATTGAACATTAATGGCCTGAACTGTCCAGTTAAAAGACACCGATTGGCTGATTGGCTTAAGGAACAAAACCAATCTATTTGCTGCTTACAAGAAACACATCTTTCCAACAAAGATGCATACAGACTGAAAGTGAAAGGCTGGAAAAAGATATACCATGCCAACAGAAATGAAAAAAGAGCAGGCGTAGCCATCTTATTATTGGACAACATAAACTTTACCACAAAAACTGTTAAGACAGACAAAGAGGAACACTACACAATGATTAAGGGATCAATTCAACAGGAAGATATAACAATTATCAATGTATATGCACCTAATTACAGGGCACCAGTTTATTTAAAAGATTTGTTAAGGGACTTAAAGGGAGACTTAGACCCCAATACAATAGTACTGGGGGACTTCAATACTCCACTCTCAGAAATAGACAGATCAACAGGACAGAAGATCAACAAGGATACAGTAGATTTAAATGACACTATAGCCCAAATGGATCTAACAGATATCTACAGAACTTTCAATCCTACAGCTAAAGATTTTACATTCTTCTCAGCAGTACATGGAACCTTCTCTAGGATTGACCACATACTAGGCCATAAAGCAAGTCTCAGCAAATTCAAAAGAATTAGAATCATACCATGCAGCTTCTCAGACCATAAAGGAATGAAGTTGGAAATGAGCAACTCAGGAATCCCTAGAGCATATGCAAACACATGGAGATTGAACAACATGCTCCTGAATGAACAATGGGTCATAGAAGAAATTAAAAGAGAAATCAAAAATTTTCTGGAAGTAAATGAGGATAACAGCACAACATACCAAAACTTATGGGACACAGCAAAAGCAGTGTTAAGAGGAAAGTTTATATCAATAGGTGCCTACATCAAGAAATTGGAAAGGCACCAAATAGATGAGCTTTCAATTCACCTCAAGGATCTAGAAAATCTACTGCAAACCAGACCCAAATCTAGTAGGAGAAGAGAAATAATTAAAATCAGAGAAGAAATCAACAGGATTGAATCAAGAAAAACATTACAAAAAAATCAGCCAAACGAGGAGCTGGTTTTTTGAAAAAATAAACAAAATTGACACCCCATTGGCCCAACTAACTAAAAAAAGAAGAGAAAAGACCCAAATCAACAAAATCAGAGATGAAAAAGGAAACATAACAACAGACACCACAGAAATAAAAAGAATCATCAGAAATTACTACAAGGACTTGTATGCCAGCAAGCAAGGAAACCTGTCAGAAATGGATAGATTCCTGGACACATGCAACCTACCTAACTTGAACCAGGAAGACATTGAAAACCTAAACAGACCCATAACTGAGACAGAAATTGAAACAGTAATAAAGGCCCTCCCAACAAGAAAAGCCCAGGACCAGATGGATTCACTGCTGAATTCTACCAGACATTTAAAGAAGAACTGACTCCAATTCTTCTCAAACTATTCAGAACAATCAAAAAAGAGGGAGTCCTCCAAAATTCTTTCTATGAAGCCAGCATCACCTTAATTCCTAAGCCAGAAAAAGATGCAGCATTGAAAGAGAATTACAGACCAATAAATAATTTTTTAAAAAACAAACTAAAAAAGACAGCATAACAGTGGCACTAGGGTAGGTATATCAATCACTGTAATAGAATTAGGAATCCAGAAATAATTCCATAATCTATGCTTAACTGATTTTCAGGAAATGTGACAAGATCATTCAATGGGAAATAGTCTTTTCAACAAATTGTGCTGAGACAAGTAGATAGCCACATGCCTCACAATATACAAAATTATTTAATTTGGATCAAAAACCCAAATACTATTCATCTATTAGAATAATACATAGACAAAAATCATATTGTTCTTGGATTAAGGAAGAGTTTTTTATGTAGTACACAAAAAGCATGGCAACAACAACTTAAAATTCAGATAAAGTGGACAGCATCAAAATAAAAAAAAAAACCTTTGTGCTCCAAAGGACCCTATCAACAAAGTAAAAAGTCTGCCTATGGAATAGGAGAAAATTTTTGTGAATTATTCTGTTGAGATTTACCTAGTGACTATAAAAATAATTCAATAATAAAAAGTCAACACTATTTTCAAATCAGGAAAGAATATAAATATAAACTTCTCCACAAAGGATGTGCAAATGGCCAATAAGAACATGAAAAGATGCCTAATGTCACTAGCCATCAAGAAAATGAAAATCAAAATCATGAGACACCATTTCACACCAACTAGGATGACTATCCTCAGAAAGATGAACAATAATAAGTGTTAGAATTTGGAAAAATTAGGACACTTACACATGGCTTGTAGAATTGTAAAATGGTGGCAGCTACTTTGGAAAACAGTCTTGCAGTTCCCCAATAGTTAAACAGAGTTGCCAGATAATCTAGTAATCCCACTCAGTTATACAAATACACTCAATGGAAATAAAAATATTAGCCATATATCCACACAAATACACACGAATGCACATACACAAATATTCTTAGAAGCACTATTCATAATGACAAAAAGTGGAAACAACCCAAATGTATATAAACTGATTAATGAATGAACAAAATGTATTTTATCTAGACAGTGGAATATCATACAACAATGAAAAGAAATCAAGTAGGAATACAAGCCCTGGCCTGGATAAATAAAATATTATGCTAAGTGATCACAAAGGACAACATATTGTATTATTCCATTTATATGAATTTTTAAGAATAGGAAAAATCACAGAAAATGGATTAGCTGCTGCCTGGGGCTGGGAAGGATCAGGAGATTGCCATGGGGATGGAGTGATAGCTCAGGGATGCAGTGTAATAACATTCTGAAATTGTGGTGATGGCTGCAAAAGTGTGAATATCCAAAAAAAAGCTTCTGAGTTGTACACTTCAAAATGGATGAATGTACAGCATGTGAATTATATCTCAATAAAACCATTGAAAAAGCTAACTATATGTGATAGTCATTCAGAAATATTTTGCTTTGAATGCAGAAGCACAGAGTGATTCTCATAAGTCAGACATGAGTGTGAAAACTAGCTATCTAAGCCTCGTGTAACTGCCCTTCACAAATGTATGTAAGATATTTATTGGTTTCAAAAACAAATAAGTTAGTGAACAATTGAAGAAAAGATACTTAGTGCAGTAAAATGGCTGCAAACTTTTACTTGATGATATTAAAGATATGAGATCATGGGAATAAGTCTGCTGTAGTCAAAGAGAGCTTAGCCAGCGCCGTGGCTCAACAGGCTAGTCCTCCGCCTAGTGGCGCCTGCACACCGGGTTCTAGTCCTGGTTGGGGCACCGGATTCTGTCCCAGTTGCCCCTCTTCCAGGCCAGCTCTCTGCTGTGGCCAGTGTGTGTTTAGGCCTTTATGTCACACACACATAAGCTCATAACTGACTTCCTACTTAAAATTCCCCCCTCAAGAGGCAATACCCAAAATTCTTCTTTGGGATTATGGATGGAGTTCCGTTTTCTGTAACTTCTTCAAAGCTGGCATATGGGCGTCAAGGGGGATTTGGGTATTTCCTCTTGCTATCTGTCTTATGGTGTGCAACAGTGGCCTTGGAAAGACTGTGCTGCTTGGTCCAGAGGGCTGCTCAGGTCGTCAAATGGAATGGGCCGGAAGCCTTGTCTGACGACCATTTGGAGTTCAACAGTTTTTAGTCTGTTAGAGACAAAACGAATAAGGGCATTAAAAACACTCGGTGCAAAGAGAAGCATCAAGATTACAGAAGTTATTGGGTCAAGGAGAGGAAATAGCCAGGGTTTCCATGACCAGATGTCAGGCCAGAAATCCCAACCCTGCTTGGCCTGGTCCTGGAGCTGATTGGCTTTGTCCAGGAAAAGTATGAATTTGGATTTGTACCTGTCTAGTCTGATTGACCCAGAGACAACGTTCTTCCTGGAACATGGCACAGATACCTCCTGGAGCAGCAGTTGGCATGTCCAATATTTCTTTCTTTCATAACCTTTTGTGACTTTCGCACACTTCCTTCAACTTACTTGAAACATTCCATCATTTCCATTCCAGTCTAGAGTAAATTGGCCATCAGGATTCTTAAAAACCATGTCCTTTCCTTATTTAAAAAGCTCTTTCTTTTTTAACCCTTCTTAAACAACACTCTTTCCTTCTAAACCTTTCTTACCAAGCACACTTCTATACTTGTGCTGTTTTCCATAGAGCCTGGTTGGCTCTTTCTACCTTACCGGAAGACTGAGGTCTCCATGCAGAGTGAAGACACCTTACAAATCCCTTGTGTGATCTAGAGCTCTGGTTAAGGCAATCAGTTCTGCTAACTGAGCAAAAGTTCCTGGGGGCAGAGCACACTTCAATAACATGTCATGCCGTAACTGTTGCATGCTCTGAGAAGCAGGTCCTGTCTGACAAAACTGTTTCTGTCTGTGAACCAAACCTCATCTGCGTTAGTCAGGGGGCTGTCTTTTAGGTCCCTTCTGCTGGCACAGATCAAGTCTATAGTCTCAGTACAGGAGTGGAGGGGACCACTTTCCCCTGGAACTGGCATTAAAGTAGCTGGGTTTATGCCTGAAAAGCCCATGAGAGTATTTCAGGCATGGAAAGCCAAGACACTCTGGAAAAAAAAAACCCTAAATGAAAGATCTCCGCAAGTGAGATCACAGTGGAAAGAACAGGTCATCAAAGAAGGAGGTACCTTTCTCTGAAGGGAGGAGAGAACTTCCACTTTGACCATGGCCTTGTCTAAAAATGATCAGAGTCAGTGAACTCAGGGGGCTTCCATAGCCTTGGCAGCTCATGACAAGAGCCTAGGGTGATTACTGACGCCATAAACAAGAGTGTCAATTTGTTAAGTCAACACCAGGAGTCACTGTGCACTTACTCCTCATGTAGGATCTTTGTCCTTAGTGTGCTGTACATTGAGATTTAATGCTATAACTAGTACTCAAACAGTATTTTTCACTTTATGTTTCTGTGTGGGAGCAAACTGTTGAAATCTTTACTTAATGTATGCTAAACTGATCTTCTGTATATAAAGAGAACTGAAAATGAATCTTGATGTGAATGGAAGGGGAGAGGGAGTGGGAAAGGGAAGGGTTGCGGGTGGGAGGGACGTTATGGGGGGGAAGCCATTGTAATCCATAAGCTGTACTTTGGAAAGCTATATTCATTAAATAAAAGTTTAAAAAAAATTAAAAAAAATAAAGTAGCTGGATTTAGAGTAGAGCAATGCCTTATTTTTACCTGAGGGTTTTCTAGAAGGAGGACCTGATATTTTAGTATTCTACTATCTGTGAGCCAGTGAGAGCCCTTTTGCTCTAATAGAGAATTTATTTGATGTGAGGTATAAAGGGTGATATCTTGCCCCAATGTAACTCTAGATACCTCCTCTGTCAGCAAGGCGGCTGCTGCTATCATCCTTAGGCAATGGAGGCCATCCTTGTGCAACCATGTCTAAGGTTTTAGAAAAGTAGCCCAAAGGTTGCTTAACAGGTCCCAGATCCTGAGTTAACCCTCCTAACATGACTCCCTGCCTCCCAGTGATGTACAGCTGGGAGGGTCCCTCTGGGTTTAGCAGTCCTAGCACTGGGGCTTTAGTCATAGCATCCTATAGCTAAGCAAAGGCTGTGGTTTGCTCTTTCCCCCAAAGGAGGGGGCTCTGCTTTGGCTGCCTGTCAAGAGCCTGGTTTAGGAACTGTGCTGTTTCCCTGTATCTAGGAACCTACTAGAGAAAACTGGGAGTGCCTGAAGTTTGCATAAGTAGGAATTTGCTCCAAGGCCCATATCCTGTCTGGGGCAGGTTTTCTCTCCCCAGGGGTGAGGATAAGGGTTAAATAATTAGCATTCTAATGGACTGGCAATGCTTTGTTTTCCTCTGGATACCTAGTGGCTAGTTTTGCTAGGAAGTTAAGCCAATGTACAAGACTAGAGTCTCAGGCTGGGAAAAGAGACAAACCAACAAATCATTTACATTTAACCATCTACATTATGGATTATTGTGCACCCCCCTCAAGAGATAGGTCCTTTAAGTTCTCAGTGAGGACCTGTCCAAATAGGTGCAGGACTATCTAAGTTAGCTGTTACTGAAAGCCCTGTTTTTAGGAACTGGCAGGGAGAGCTTTCTAAGCTTAATACTATTGGATAGACTTTTAAGTTCTGGCTGGGTGTGTGAGACCCAGACCTGTCCATGGGGTGCTGGAAAGAATTGCAAAAGATGCAAATCTCCTTTAAGGGAGGCACCCTGTTGACTTGCATTACATGGCTGGACTAGGAGGAGAACTGAATAGGAGGCTGATAGAAATAGGCAACTTGCATTTCACTGACCCTAGGCCATCCCCTCAATAGCAGTGGCTGGATCTGGAAGCTGGGCAGAGGCTGGTCAGAGCCAAAGGCTTTTTAGCTCAGGGCCACAAGGTCTGTGGTTCTGAACCAGGAGTCCTTCGACACCCAGGGCAGTTCCGTGTCCAGTGGCCTTGCTCTTGGCAGAGCTGACAGAAGGCAGTTGCTGTCACGACAGCTGCTTGCCCAATGCCCTGGCTCCTTATATCAGCAAGTTTGGGGTGCACTGGCCTTGCTGGGTCTCCTTGACTGCAGATCACCGTGTAAAGCAGCCATTGATTGGCTTGTTGCCTATCCTCTGCTGCTAGCTTGCTCCTCGTTCTCCTGGTCTCTAATAAAGTAGACCAAGGAGGCAGCCTCTATGATGTCAGTCAAGGAGGTGCTCAACCCAACCCTGATTTCTGAAGCTTTCTTCTAATATAATGGGCGGCTTGAGTTAGGAGCCTATCCCCTAATATGGCATTTCCTACAGCAGAGTCAGGATCTAAATCCGTATACTTATCAAGACCCTCTGTGAGCCTTTCTAGAAAGGCAGCTGGATTTCCCTGTGGTCCCTATTCTATCATTGATAGCTTATTAAAGTTCTTTGGTCTTGCCTTACTGGCTGCCCTTAGTCCTGCTAAAAGACAAGCCAGCATGTGGTCCCTACTTTTTCTTCCCTCAGGGGTATTACAGTTCCATGAAGGTTCCTTAATTGGGATTGCTGCCTCCGCGATTGGGTGTCCCTCATCCTGCCTATGTAAGGCGTTTGCATAATCATTGGCATGCTGCGACACCATTTGCTTTTCCCCATGAGTTAGGGTAGTGTTTAGAAGGAATACTACATCCTTCCAAGTAAGCTCAGACATGCCGGTAATCTTATACCATCCCTCTAGCCACCTGTCGGGATCCTCAGTGAAGCTTCCCATTTCTGTTTTCATCTCATTTAAATCCTGCATTTTAAAGGGGATCCGTATTTTGGTGGAGCCATTGGGTCCTATCACTTCCTGTAAGGGAAACATTCCTGCACCCTCCGCCCTAGTGCCCGAGCTCACCCCTGTGCTCGGCCTCAGGCTGGGGTTCTGGCTCGGCCTCAGTCTCAGGCTCGGGCTGGGGCTCTTCCGAACCTCTGGGCAAGGTGGGGCAGTTGGCTCCAGGAGGCTGAGGGCATGGTGGCGCCGGGGCATCTAGGGGAGCACTAGATGGCGGCTCCTTTGGCTTAGCTTTACAGTGGACTCCTGATAATAACTCAAATGAAGTTAGCATTGCTGAGTCCAGTCTGCAACTTTGACAGTATGTTTTATTTTTAAAATGGCTTTACCATTTATTTCTATAGTGTTTTGTATGTATTATTCCTATGTACATGAATTTCCTCCTAAGTTTTAATTGCAGAGTATTGCTTTTAAAGCTTTAACTGTGAACTGATATTCAATTATGGATGACTTTATGTGCTAATTAACCAAAAATCTCAGGGTTCCAAAAGCTGTGACTTCAAGTGCTCCACCTTCTTTTCTCTTCATTATCCAGCCAGGGAAGCAGTCTCTGTGGGGAATGTCGGCACGGTGTCATCACTATTTCAGAAGACAGCAGGCAGAACCACAGGATGGCTCTGAGCACTTCTGACCAGGAATGGCATTATGGCTCCTGCTTCCCTTCCTTTGTCCAAAGCAAGCTGACACCACTAAGCCTGGAAGGATGATCATCCTATCAAGAAGGACACTGCTGGTCATACAGCTGAGCTTGATCTCTTAGGAGAAAATTTCCAACCTTCCACAGGAAGAACAGCAAGAATCTAGGAACAATAACCTCTCACCACCATGAATCACAGAGTCTCAAGGAAACATATAGATCATCTTATTTGATCTCCTATGTTTTTAGAAGAGAGATCAGAGCCATAGAAAAGGAAAATAATTTACTTAATTATGTAATTAATGAGGGCCAAACCTCTGATAAGGAGTTCTTCCTTTCCCAGTAGTACAATCCCCATGTTTATATGAACAATCTATAAATGTAAAAAGGAATACAGTAGGCCAACCTAGCTATGTATCTACAAAAGAATAATACATGCCAAGAGGATTTTCAACAAGAAAATGCTAATTTATGCGCCTCACTGATGAATATCATGTATATCTAACAAGGTACTTAAATAGAAGAGAAATTGCTCCTATTTATTTTTGGAAACACTTCACATCAGGGCTTGATTTGTTGTTTAAATGATGGATTTAAGAAAACTATGGAGAAAATGATAATAATAAAGGCTAAACTTCAAAGTGTGCTATGTTGCACATGGTGAATAGCAAAAAAAAAAAATTGAACAAATATTCTTCCAGTATTTAAAAACTGTTATCTGATTCAGCAAAGAAGTCCTACACCTCACAAGTGAGGTTCTCACATCAGTCTCTTTTTCACTTCCATTTTACTTGTTAATATAAGCAAACATATCAATCAACATTTGTGATGAGCCATGTCTACTCATCAATTGCAACCATGGGGAAGCTATGCACACAAGAATTTAGTAAAAATCAATGTAAGAATTCTATAACAATCAATTGGTTGTGATAATATAATATAAAATTTACAATAAAAATCACTATGGGGACTGGCGCTGTGGCACAGAGGGTTAACGCCCTGGCCTGAAGCGCTGGCATCCCATATGGGCGCCGGTTCTAGTCCCAGCTGCTCCTCTTCCAATCCAGCTCTCTCCTATGGCCTGGGAAAGCAGTAGAAGGTGGCCCAAGTCCTTGGGCCCCTGCACTCACGTGAGAGACCGGGAAGAAGCTCCTGGCTTCTGGCTCAGATCAGTGCAGCTCCAGCCATTGTGGCCATCTGGGGAGTGAACCAGTGGATGGAAGACCTTTCTCTCTCTCTCTCTTCTGTCTCTACCTCTCTCTATAACTCTGTCTTTCAAATAAATAAAACAAATCTTTAAAAAAATCACTATGTACTTTGCTATTTCTAAACTGTATGCTTTAATTCTTTGTCATTAGACTTCATAATGAATTTATAAACATAGATATGCATATTTTCTCAGAGAGCTGGTTGTTGAATATTTACCAGCAAGCACTAGGAATAGCAAAAACTTCTGATGTTCATCAAATGCATTTTTTAAAAGATTTTTTTTTATTTATTTTGAAGTCAGAGTTACAGAGAGAGGGAGAGACACAGAGAGAGGAGAGATCTTCCATTTGCTGGTTCACTCCCCAGATGGCTGCAATGGCCGGGACTGGGCCAGGCCAAAGCCAGGAGCCAGGAACTTCTTCTAGGTCTCCCACATGGGTGCCATGGCCCAAACACCTGGGTCATCTTTCCCAGCTTTTTCCAGGCCATTAGCAGAGAGCTGGATTAGAAGTGGAGCAGCTAGGACACAAACCATCATCAATATGGGATACTACTCACTATGGCACAACTTTGGCCCCATCACGTCTGTATATATTTACATACCTATGAAATGTAGGATGCTTCTTCTTTTTTATTTATGAGAGAGAGAAAAAGATGGCATTTCCATCCACTCTTTTCAGTCCTCAAATTCCCATAAAAGATCTAGTACAATGTACAATCTGTTTCTTCATTTTTATGAGAGAGAGAGAGAGTACTTTCATCTACTGTTTTCACTCCTCAAATTCCCATGAAAGGTCCAGGACCCAGGAAACTGGAAATTCAATCCAGGCCTCCCACATGGTAGAAGGAACCCAATTACTTGAACCATCACAACTGCTATACAAGGTCTACATTAGCAGTAAGCTGGCATCAGGAGTCAGGTATCAAACCCAGGCACTCCAATATGGGACACTGTGTCTCAGCCACTAGGACAGATACCCACCCCAGGACCTGTTTCTAATTGCTATGTGAAATACAAAGATATAGTCTCCTCAAGGAGCTAAATATCCAACAGAGGAAGCAATTGGAATAACTGTAACTAAAATGCAAAGCAATGTGAATAGCCATAAACAATTGAAAACATAGTAACAAAGCAATATACCAGAAATGTCATCTCTGGAATTAGGTGTGATTTACATATATTTCAAGACAGAAAAGTTTTATTATGAATGAACAGAATTAGTGTTTATCACAGTGATTTGTGTGTAGTAGATGATCAACGTATATGTCTCTTAAATTATACAAAAGGTAAATCTTCAAGGAAAAAAAAAACTAGTAATAAAATTAATATCTGTATGGGGAGGAACAAATAAGAATTGGATCAACGAAGAAGCCCACAGGTGATTTAGCAGAAAAGCAGCAACAGGATTGGAGAGCAGGAATTCTAATAAGCACACCTGTGCTGAGACAGGTAAGACCTTATGGGGCATTTGGCATCCTTAGGAGTTCTTGCAACAGCATTCTATCTGTAACAGCCTCCTCAAAGGAAAAGGGTTAAGGGGAAAGAAAGAGAGATAAATCCATTATTTCTGTCCCTTTATTTTGAATTGCCATGAAAACAGATTCAGACTTCTTTCTGAAGCTTTTAGATCTGCATGCTACCAATTTTGGCAGTCTTACTGACTATCCCAGTAATATATCCTTACTTCTCACTGATGTTTTTAAAACTCACTGATATTTTTGACATGGTTGATAGGGCTGAAATGCAGTTGGATGGCCGAAACTCAAATAAGCTTCAGATAAAATGTAATCAGACCAAAAATAAGTATTAACAATAGATTCTCAGATTCCTCCAGTCTTTGACAGAATGAATAAATACAGAGAAGAAAGCTTGAAGAATCTGTAGGAGGGGAAAGTTGCAGAAAGGAGTCTAGAAACAAGAACTCCAAGCCTTCTCATATTTGACCTGGGAAAGAAATTGTGGACTGAGATGTTTTGTACATAATCTACAATGATAGCATAGGTTTCATAATGGTTTTTTGCTTTGTATTAATTTTCACACTGAGAATGTTCCCAGGGAATTTAACTGAGGTGTTGCAATGAGATGATGAATTTAATCTACTTGACTTCCACATCAGAATAATCTAGCTTTTCATTTCACAAGGTGGCACATGGAAATAAGACATCATAATACCTAGAGTATACTTTATTTAAAAGATTAACTTAAATAAACAACATGTTTTTCTTAACTTTTGAAAATGAAAAATAAAAATGGCCTTGACAATTTAAAACCCACAAAATGCATACTACTATACACTAAAACAAGATGTGAGGTGCACCCAGACATGAAGAAAGTCACAAGAGTAAGCAATGTTAGGAATGAAAAGGAAGAACCTAAGAACAAATAAACAGGAAATCCATAAAATTATAAAATAGTGTACATTTTTGCTAATACTTTTCACATATTTAGATATTTTATTTTGCTAATTCCAATAACAAGTACAGTCACATGTTTCTAAACAAAATACTCCAACTATATAAAAGTACTTCAAAAATTCATGAATATACAATTAAAAGATAAATCTATTTTGGTGAGAAACATTTGTAATCTATGCATAATAGGGGTCTTTAGGGCCTACGCTGTAGCACAGCAGGTAGAGCTGCTGCCTGCAATGCCAGGATCCCATAATAGGCGCTGGTTAGAATGTAGCTGCTCCACTTCTGATCCAGCTCCCTGCTATGGCCTGGGAATGCAATAGAAGATGGCCCACCAGTGCAGAAGAAGCTCCAGGCTCTTGACTTCAGAGTGGCCCAGATTGGCCAGGCTCTGGCCATTGCAGCCATCTGGGGAGAAGTTTCCCTCTCTCTCTCTCTCTCTCTCTCTGTCTCTATAACTCTGCCTTTCAAATAAAAAAAAATTGAATTTTTTTTTAAAAAGAGGGGTCTTTAAAAACTTTGGATAATGAGTATTATGAAAAAAATCTATACATGAATTTCAAAAAGGATTTGCACCAAAATAAACATCTTTTCATTTCATTTTCCACAAACTTTTTGGAGTACTTCATAGTAGAAAGTCTCTCTGCCATACTCTTCAACCACATAGTCTCTCTGTCAAAGGCATCTCAACATTATCATTTGTTTGTGAATACTTCTAAAGACATTTTATTCATTTACAAGTTAAAAGAAGCATAACTCTTCTTATTCCTTTTCTTACATATAAAATAAATTTAACTGGTAGGTTTTAAAGAGTCTCCTTGGGACAGACATTTAGACTAGCCACTAAGATGCCCACATCCCACATCACAGCACCTGGATTCCATTCCCAGCTCCCGCATCCCATTCCCATTTCCCAGCAACACAGATCCTGGGAGGCAGTGGTGATAGCTCAAGTGGTTAGATATCTGCCACCCACGTGGGAGACCAGGATTGTGCTCCTGGCTTCCAAGTTCCACCCATTTCAGCGCTGACCCTTGGAGAGAGGATGGGAGTTCTCTCGCCACCCCTACTTCTCAAATTAATTAATTATTTAAAAAGATTTTCTCACTGACAAAAATTAACAGGCATTCATAACAAAACCTTCAAGAAGCTGATAATTTATTCTGAACAAGTAGGTCCAGGCAATAAAAAACAAGGGAGCTCTGTGCAGATACCCATGAGGACTGGCTCACACACTATAATCAAGCTCCCTAGAGCAGGCTAAACTCATATAAAACTTACATTTCCCAGAATTTCCCTTGCTCAGCTATTGTATGTGATGTGGGCCTTCCCTGTCCAACTTTACCACGTGAAACTAATTTGGAAGTGATTCAAATAGGAAGGATTAAAGGGCAGGGCTCCTGTTTTTCAGCAGTGGATTGTGACAAACTCAGTGGGGTTCCTGAGCCAGGAGCAAGCAGCTGGTCCTGACTGCAGGTAGCTTCCTGATTGGCAGAGTCTCTGGGATTCTGGAGCTGCCAGCTGGAGATTTGCAAGGCAACTTCCTGATTCAGGGGCTTCCTGGTCATGGCAGAGAAGGAAGCTCCATAAGTTTTCAGTTTTGATTGTAGCAAGGGCAGTATCGCCCTTGATGTCCCAGTTCTGCAATATGGATTTTGTCAGAGCTCTCAGAAATTCAAATAAAAGACTCTTTTTCCAGCCTTCAAGATATACCTCTAAGTCAGTCATTTCCTATCCTGCAGCATAAATCCATTTTTATCTATTGTGGACTTGTCATATACGGAACTCCAACTAATATTCTACCCAATGTATCTTAAAATCTGGAAAAAGACAATACAAGAATGGAAAATTGTATATGAACATCATTTATAAATATAGATTTAAAATTCTACATAAAAATTACAAATCAAACCTAATACTGAAGAGAAAGACACAGAGGTCATCAAGTAGGTTTCATTTCAGGAACTCCAAAATGGCTCAGCCTCAGAAAATTAGCCAATACAATTGTCCACGTTAATATATTAAAACAGCAGCATGATTTTTTTACATTGATGAAAAGATACATTAGAAAAAAATCCAATATTTCTGATATCTTTTAAAAATAGCAAGACAAAAATAGAAGAAAATATGTTTAACAGTTGTTATTTTAAAACCTTCCATAAACATCACACTTGATGACAAAATACTAAAAATATTCTCTTTGGAGTCATAATACACAGATGGCCACTATAGCCCCTGGTTTTCTTTTCTTCTTTTTTAAGATTTATTTTATTTATTTGAAAGACAGAGTTACAGAAAGAGATAGAGCCAGAGAGAGAAAGAGAGAGAGAGGTCCTTCCATTCGCTTGTTCACTCCCCAGATGGCCACAACAGCCAGAGCTGAGCTCATCTGAAACCAGGAGCCAGGAGCTTCTTCCTGGTCTCCCATGTGGGTGCAGTGGCCCAAGGACTTGGGCCATCTTCTGTTGTTTTTCCAGGCCATAGCAGAGAGCTGGATCAGAAGTGGAGCAGCTGGGACTTGAACGAACTGGCACCCATATGGGATGCCAGTGCTGCAGGCTGGAGCTTTAACCTACTGAACCGCAGCACCAGCCCAGAGGCCCTGGTTTTGAACAATGTTCTGGAGCTCTCACACAATACAATTAGAAAAGGTAAGAATTATGAAAACAATAAAGAATGAAGGATTTCATCCATATTCTTCCTTGCCCTCATGTTGTAGCAATGTGCTCATTACCCTTTATAAATAGAATCAATCAACTCTGCCAATATCTGAAGGCCCTTTCTGTTTTTCCAGTGACAAGAGTTGTCCAAAGTGGCCAATTTGCTGAGTCTCCTGAGCAATCAGCTAACATGTTTTTAATATGCTTCTTTTAGACAGTAATATCTTTTGATATTAAGTAATATGTCTTAGATATTAAGACCTCCGGACCAGTCAAAATGAGAATTCTGAAGACAGGAAGTAAAAAATTTATAAGTAAGGCACATGATATAATTTTGTGAATATCACCTGGAGTCATTACGTGCCATATCTGGGCATTCTGGCTACAGGAAAGGTAGCCACATAGGCTGGATCCTAATTCAGAACATGAGTCTAACACATCATGCAAGACAACACTCCGACCTCCTAAAATACTGCTTTGCCACCCAGCACCATGAGTGCTAGTCCTTAGTAGAACATTCTGACAGCCCATAAAGCGAGTGGTAAGAGATCAATTTAAACTGTAGAATCATTTTCTTGGAGCAATGCTGTGTTCAATACAATGACTCTAGATGTGATACTCAGAAATTCCAAGAAATGGAAGGAAACTCTAAGCATGGCAGATAGAGAAACCTAACTGCTTTCTAGTTACTAGCTCTCCACTTACCCAATTCCAATTTATGCTACTGCGGCAGAAAGACCTTACAAGCGACCTTCAGAATGCTACCTCCTGGTATTCAGATCCTGTATAATCACTTTCACTTGAGTGTGGGTGGGACCCGTGACATGCTTCCAATCAAGACTATGGTAAAGATGATGAGATGTCCCTTTTGTGATTACATTGGATAGTAAATGGAATGGATGTCTTTATTGTAACTATATTATATTATTAAAGTTTCCACCTCAGCAAACTGGAGCTAGACACCCTCCTTTTAGAAAGGACTGGCTACATAATTTGTTGGGACCAATGCAAAAGCAAAATGTAAGACCGTTTGTTCAAAAAAGGATTAAGGGGGCTGGCACCGTGGCTCACTAGGTTAATCTTCCGCCTGCGGTGCTGACATCCCATATGGGTGCTGGGTTCTAGTCCCAGTTGCTCCTCTTCCAGTCCAGCTCTCTGCTGTGGCCTGGGAAGGCAGTGGAAGATGGCCCAAGTGCTTGGGCCCCTGCATCCGCATGGGAGACCAAGAAGAAGCATCTGGCTTCTGGCTTCGGATCAGCACAACTCCAGCCATAGCAGCCATTTGGGGAGTGAACCAACGGAAGGAAGACCTTTCTCTCTGTCTCTCTCTCTCACTAACTCTATCTGTCAAATAAAAAAAAAAAAAAAGAATTAAGAATTTCAAAAAGCCACAAAAGAACATTAAATCAAGTGTGGGGCCCTCTGAGTGCAAAGACCTGTGCACACTCATAAAACCAGCTGTGCCTGTGGATCTGATGATGGAAGTGGACGTGTTCAAGATTACACATCAAGGACCAATGAGCAGGTTCCAAATAGCTAGCAGCAGGCTAAGGCCTCATAAAACAATCTGACTGAGCTTAGAAATGGATTCATCCCTGATGGAGCCTCCAGATGAGAATGCAGTCTGGTCAACACCTGTGAGATGCCAAGAAAAGGATTACGCAAAGCTACATCCAGACTCATGACTTCTGGGAGCTGTGAAATAATAAATGTGTTGCACCGGCGCCATGGCTCATTTGGTTAATCCTCTGCCTGTGGAGCCAGCATCCCATATGGGCAACGGGTTCTAGTCCCGGCTGTTCCTCTTCCAGTCCAGCTCTCTGCAGTGGCCCTGGAGGGCAGTGGAGGATGGCCCAAGTGCTTGGGTGCCTGCACCCACGTGGGAGACCAGGAGGAAGCACCTGACTCCTGGCTTCGGATCAGCATAGTTCCGGCCGTAGTGGCCATTTGGGGGTGAACCAATGGAAGGAAGACCTTTCTCTCTGTCTCTCTCTCTCTCTCTCTCACTAATTCTATCTGTCAAATAAAAAAAAATCTGTATTATAAGCTGCTAATTGTATGGTAAGTTTTAAGGCAGCATTAGAAAATTAATGGAGTTATTTACAGAAAAGACGGATGATAAGTTCCTGCTTTTGGAAAGATGGGAACCAAATCAGACTTCAGGAGTAAAAGTTGATGTTGTTGCTGAGCCCATACATAGTCTCCATCCCTGTATGATTGCACTTTATTTATTAGACTATTGAGGAAGCAAAAATATGACTGACAGGAAGGAAAGAAGCTGACTGACAGCTGTAGGAATTATCATTGTGTCTATCTGATTATTAAGAGCTCCATCAATGATAAGAGCCTTTTGATGACCTTTCATTTGGGACAATATCCTCCTGTTTTGGGCCTATTAGAAGAGATCTATTCATGTACTTTACTTTTTGACCCTCCCCATTGCCTTTAAGACTTGAGTCTTCTTCCTTCTAGTTCCATTCACCAAAGTCTGCAAATGAGCATAAATTCTTAGGACGCACCTTCCAGGAAAACTGGAAATTATCTGAAACTCTCTTAATTCTACTCTTTGGTAGCAATGTGCTTTTTTTATGGTCCTTAAGGGGTACTGAATGGGTTGTAAGGTGAGAGAAATCTTACTGCCTGATGCCTGCAAATCATGCAGTCTAATCTGTTAATCAGAGTCAATTTTAGGTCATAAGAAACTCATCATGAGGTCATAAATGAGGCTGAAAGAGAAATGAGAGGTAGAAGTAGCATGCTCAGAATGTGAATCACCCGCACACACAACTCACACATGCATCTGGATATCTTCAGGCTCAGTTCCATACGTAGTACTCTTTTTAAAAAATTTTATTTATTTGAAAGGCAGAGTTACAGAAAGGCAGAGACAGGGAGAGAGAGAGAGAGAGAGGGAGGGAGGGAGGGAGGGAGGGAGAGAGAAAGGTCTTCCATTCATTGGTTCATTCCTCAGATGGCCACTACTGCTGGACCTGGGCCAATCCAAAGCCAGGAGCCAGGAGCTTCTTCTGGGTCTCCCATGTGGGTGCAGGGGCCCAAGCACTTGGGCCATCTTCCACTGCTTTCCAAGGCCATAGCAGAAAGCTGCATCAGAAGTGGAGCAACCAGAACTCAACCCTACACCCATGTGGGATGCCGGCGCTGCAGGTGGTGGCTTAACCTGCTACCCCACAGTGCTGACCCCTGTGCTGCTCTTTGACAATGAAATACTGCTGGACATGACCAAGTTGTTTTTTTTTTTTTTTTTTTTTTTTTTTGGCTGTTTTGATTGAAAATATTCTGGTTCGTATTCATGGTCAATTCGGATAGTTACCTTGTCTTCTGCTCAGGAAATTACTGTTCACCATTATGATAATCATGTCAATTTGCCTCTATTGATTAAATGCTTTTGATTAGCTTATGTCAATCCAGGATCATTTCATCATTAAAATCAAGGGCACCAGAGTTGGCACTGTGGCATAACAAATAAGGCCATTGACTGCAGTGTCTTTATCCCAAATAGATGCTGGTTCAAGTCCCAGCTGCTCCACTTCCAATCTAGCTCTCTGCTATGGCCTGGGAAAACAGTGGAAGATGGCTCAAGTCCTTGGGTTCCTGCATTCACGCTAGAAACCCAGAGGAAGCTCCTGGCTTCAGATTGGCATAGCTCTGGCCATTGCAGCCATCTGGGGAGTGAACCAGTGAATGGAAGACCTCTCTCTCTACCTCTGCCTCTACCTCTACCTCTACCTCTACCTCTACCTCTACCTCTCTGCAACTCTGCCTTTCAAGTAAATAAATCTTTTTTTAAAAAAATCAAGGGCACCCTCGATGTTTAGTGTAGTGATTTAGTGAAGAGATTATCTTTGGAACCCTCTTGAGTGTTACAATTTGGAATGAGGAGAGTAGAATGTTCTAACATTTCTACCTCCCAAGTCTTTCAGTTCTTTGCTCTTTTCTTGTTTATAGCATGTCAAGTTCTGTTCATATGAGCTAGATTCAGTTAACCAAACAAGAGAACAATTAAAACTTCTCCCAGATGTTTATGTTAGAAGTCAAATTTACAATAAGGTTATCCTTATTGGTAAATTCAGTTACATTTTTAAAATTACACTCTTTTGTTATTGGTCCAACATGCTCAGATGCCATTAACGTGTATTGATCAGATTTATATCTGTAAATTAGCCAGATATTTTTTCTATGGCTGAACTAAAATAATATCTCCTTTTAATTATTTGAAAGTATAAGCTTTACTATCTTGAGGTTGATATTATAATTTTACTCCCCTTCCACAAATTCAAGCTAGAATTGGGCTTCCATTTATTGTGTTAGGTATGGAACAAGAAGATAATTTGCTTCTACCTTCAAAATGACTTCTTTTTTATTAAATATTCATTTATTTTGTTTGAAAGGCAGAGTGACACAGCAGGAGAGGAAGAGGAAGAGGGAGAGGGAGAGGGAGAGGGAGAGGGAGAGAGAGAGAGAGAGAATCCACTGGTTCACTTCCCAAATGACTGCAACAGCTTGGGCTTGGGCCAGGCCAAAGTCAGGAGCCCGGAATGCCATCAGGGTCTGCCACTTGGGTGGCAGAGGCCCGAGTCTTTGGGTCGTCATCTTTTGCTTTCCCAGGGACATTACCAGGGAGCTGTATGGGAGGCAAAGCAGCCAGGACTCCAACAGCACTGTCATATGGGATTCTGGCATTGCAAGTGGCAGTTTAACTTGACGCACCACAATGCCAGCCCCCAAAATGAGTTCTTAAGGCAAAGTTGTAACAGAGTCTTCAAACAAACTAAGAGCTATTCCATGAGTTAGATCAAGGTAAACCGTTCAGCTAGTAAGGGAATCTCTTTGAAATAAAGAAGTTAGCACATTCTGAGTGAATACAACTGAATCCTTCATAGAGTCCACTAAGTGAGGATGTCACCTTTTCTTTATAAATCTATAAACTTCATATGAGCAATTAGGAAAAATTATGAGTTCAGCTGATGCAAGAATTGGGAAATCTGAAAAACTAACCTGAGTTTGATATTTGGCTATTTCAACCTTGTGGTTCCAAGGCAGAAGGTATTCTTTTAGTTGAATTTCAACCTATGTCCTAATTTAGAAATTTGAGAGTGCCATTCCTGTAGTTTTTCACTGTTCAGCATATTTAGAAACAATATCCCAGACCACTCCTAATACCAATTTATATCAGTCAGCATTTTTAGTTAGAAACAAAAAATTACCAAGTTCAATTGATGTAAGCAGAGTAGGACACTTTAAAAGGATTTCTGGATTGCTCATAGAATCATAAGGGAGCCTAGATAATTAGGGACAAAATTTTGCGCCAAAAGCAATATCCAAAACCAAGTGGTCTAATGGATAACGCTACTGTAGCCTGCACCAAACAGCAGTTGTTACAGACTGCATTGAAACTCAGCTGGCTCTGTATACCAAACGTCACCAACAGCAAGGCTGGCTGCACTGCTGCAACATTTAATCCTGCCGCAATGACGCACACAGCTGTCCTGAGTTCCTCAGTTCTGATGCTTTGGCTCTGGATTCTAAGTACAGAGCCAAGATCATTTGCCTATAGCCTGGGGTGAAAAGAAGCTGAGAAAGCAAGCACCTAACATTTTCAGTATTTATAGTGGAAAGCAGGGTCTTTCTCCCACCAAAGTCACACAATGGGGAGTCCTAAAAAGGTAGGGACAAAATTACTGATGAGTAGTCACATGAATGACAAATATCAAATGTAACTACCATATATGTCATATGATTGACAAATTCTACCTCTAAAATTTCTCATTCATGTACAAGATAGGAATAAGGATTTTCTCAAGCATTGTACATAACAACAAACGTGAAAAGAAATCAAATGCCATTGGTGGAGGGTTGGATAAATAGTTAGAGATATATTGCCGGCACCGTGGCTCACTAGGCTAATCCTCCGCCTGCGGCGCAGGCAACCCCGGGTTCTAGTCTCGGTTGGAGCACCGGTTCTGTCCCAGTTGCTCTTCCTCCAGTCCAGCTCTCTACTGTGGCCCGGGAGGGGAGTGGAGGATGGCCCAGGTCCTTGGGCCCTGCACCTGCATGGGAGACCAGGAGGGAGCACCTGGCTCCTGGCTTTGGACTGGCACAGCGTGCAGGCCATGGCAGCCATTTGTGGGGTGAACCAACGAAAGGAAGACCTTTCTCTCTGTCTCTCTCTCTCACAGTCTAACTCAGCCTGTCAGAAAAAAAAAAAGCTAGAGATATATTAATCTAACGGAACATTTTTTATTTAGGTATTGGGAAACTGCTGTCTCAGACACAGTGCTAAGCACTGGGTTCAGAAACTGGGGTGGGATGGGGAGAGGGTTACAAATACATAAAGTTTTAAAAGACTGCCTTTAAGGTGCTCCCAATGGAGGAGTAGGAGAAAAGACACACAAATTTGTGAGTCTTAAAAATTTTGTGGAAAATGCATATTATGAAACAACTATATATGAATTTCAAAAACTTTGGCACCAAAACATCTTTTAATTTCAGTTTTTCATGAACCTTTTGAAGTACCCTTGCATTTGTAAAGTAACTAAAGTTTATTATAGCACAATGTTTTCCTGGAAAATGCCTCCAAAATGTTTCCCATGGTTGGTAAAGCAGGAGAGTGGCATCAGGGGAAACCTCATGGAAAAAGCTTTTCTTTCTCCTTTTTATTTTTTAATTTATTTTTTAAAATTTTTTAAGGTATACAAATTTCATGTATTTCATATAAACAGATTTAAGGACATAATAATACTTTTCACCCAACCCTCCTTCCCACCCACACTCAAATCCTTCTACCTCCTTCTACTCTTATTGCCACTCTTAATTTTTTTTTTTTTTTTTTTTTTTACATTTTAAGCTTTTATTCAGTGCGAAAGATGCATGGGAAAGTGAGAGCTTTATTTAAGAGAGGGGTAAATGTAGATTCATGCCAAGTATCAGGAACCAGCCACGTGGAAGAGCATCTAGGCTAGGAAGCATGGGGCAGGTGGCCCGAAGGCCATGCACCCTGGAGGCGCAGTACTTCAGCCAGCCCCCTACTGGCAAGAGGCCAGGGAAAGGAAAGGAAAGAGGGGCAAAAAAAGGGCCTGACACACTGTGTCCCAGGCTTTAATCCATTTTCAAAGGGGATGGGTTAATTAATCTGATTGGCTGGTGGGCACTCAGGTGTGGCCAGGTAGAGGCATGAGGTCATGTGGGGTGTGGTGAAGGCGTGGTCTTCCAGCTCACAAACCTAATCAATTTTAAATTGTATGCCTCTGTACTTGATTCCCACCACTCCTAATTTGCACAAAGCTCTATTTTCAATTTACTTTATACTCATAACACTAGCCCTACACTAAGTACAGAGTTCAACAAATAGTAAGAAGAAAGAAACATTGTTCCTCAACACTGGAGACAAGGGCTGTAAACAATCACTGAATCTCAAAATGTCAATTTCCCTCCTACACATTATATTTTGGTACTCTATTAGTTGCCACACATCGAGGAAAACTCATGGTATTTGTCTTTTGGGGACTAGCTTATTTCACTAAGCATTATTTTTTCCAGTTGCATCCATTTTGGTACACAACACAGGATGTCATTTTTTTTCTTTACTACTGAGTAATATTCCATAGTGTATATATACCATGATTTCTTTATCCAGTCATAAGTAAGTGGACATCTGGGTTGATTCCATATCTTAGCAATTGTGAATTGAGCTGCAATGAATAGATAACTCTTTCATATACTGATTTCATTTTGTTTGGGTAGATTCCCAGGAGTGGAATTGCTGGATCATATGATATATTTATTTTCAATTTATGAAGTATCTTCATACTATCTTCAACAATGGCTAAACCAGTTTACTTACCCACCAGCAGTGGATTAGGGTACCATTTCGTTCACATCCTTGCCAGCATTTATTGTTTGTTGATTTCTGTATGAGAGCCATTCTAACCTGGGTGAGGTGAAACCTCATTGTAGTTTTGATTTGCATTTCCCTGATGGTTAGTGATCCTGAGCTTTTTTTCATGTGTCTGTTGACCATCCAAATTTCCTATTTGGAAAAATGCCTGTTCAAGTCATTTCCCCATATTTTAACTGGATTCTTTGTTTTGCTGTTGAGAGTCTTGAGCTCTTTATAGATTCTGGCTATTAATCCTTTATCAGATTCACAGTTGCAAATATTTTCTCCCATTCTATCAGTTGCCACCTTGCTGAGCGTTTCCTTTACAATGCACAAACTTCTCAGCTTGATGTCATCCCATTTGTTAATTCTGGCTTTGATTGCCTGTGCTTCAGGAGTCTTTTCCAGGAAGTCTTTTCCTGTGCCAATGTCTTGCAGAGTTTCCCCAGAATTCTCTAGTAATTTGATGGCATCGGGTGGTAGATTTAGGTCCTTGATCCACTTTGAGTGGATTTTTGTGTGAGATGTAAGGTAAGGGTCTTGCTTCATACTTCCACATGTGGAGATCCAGTTTTCCCAGCACTATTTTCTCAAGAGACTGTCCTTGCTCCAGGGATTGATTTTAGCTTCTTTGTCAAAGATTAGTTGTTTGTAGATGCATAGATTGATTTCTGGAGTTTCTATTCTGTTCCATGGGTCTACATGTCTATTTTTTGCCAGTGCCAGGCTGTTTTGTTTACAACTGCCCCGTAGTATGTCTTGAAAGCTGGCATTGTGATGCCTCCGGCTTTGTTTTTCGTGTATAAGATTACTTTAGCTATTTAGAATCTCTTGTATTGGGTATGAATTTTAGAATTGCTTTGTCTAGATCTGAGAAAAATGTCATTGGTATTTTGATTGGGATTCCATTGAATCTGTAAATTGCTTTTGGTACTATAGACTTTTTTAAAAAAGATTATTTTATTTGAAAGTCAAAATTACACAGACAGAGAAGGAGAGGCAGAGAGGGATAGAGGGGAGAGAGGGCTTCCATCCACTGGTTCACTCCTCAATTGACTGCAATGGCTGGAGCTGTGCCGATCTGAAGCCAGGAGCCCAGAGCTTCTTCCAGGTCTCCCACATGGATTCAGGGACCCAAGGACTTGGGCCATCTTCCACTGCTTTCCCAGACCATATCAGAGAGCTGGATTCGAAGTGGAACAGCCTGGACTCAAACCAGCACAATTTGGTATACTGGCATTGCAGGTGGCAGTTTTATGCACTACACCACAGTGCTGGTCCAATGTATAGACATTTTGATGATATTAATTCTTCTAATCCATCAACATGGAAAATTTTTCCAATTTTTGTGTCTTCTATTTCTTTGTTTAATGCTGTGATCTCCTTGGTTCTATTTATTCCAAGATATTTTAGCATATTTTTTGTAGTTATTGTGAATAGGATTGATCATAGAAGATCTTTCTCAGCCATGGTATTGTCTGTATATACAAAAACTATTGATTTTGTGTGCTAATTTTATATCCTTCAACTTTACTAAACTCTCTTATGAGTTTAAATAATCTCTTAGGGGAGTCTTTTCTTCCCCAGTATATAGAATCATGTCATCTGCAAAAAGGAATAGTTTGACTTTCTCCTTCCCAATTTGTATCCCTTTGATTTCTTTTTCTTGTCTAATGGTTCTGGCTAAAACTTCCAGGACTATATTAAATAGCAATGGTGAGAGTGGGCATCCTTATCTGGTTCTGGATCTCAGTGGGAATGCTTCCAACTTCTCCCCATTCAATAGGATGTTGGCTGTGGGTTTGTCATAAATTGCCTTGATTGTGTTGAGGAATGTTCCTTTTATACCCGATTTGCTTAAAGTTTTCATCACGAAAGAGTGTTGTATTTTATCAAATGCTTTCTCTACATCTATTGAGATAATCATATGGTTTTTATTCTTTTTTTTTTTTTTTGACAGGCAGAGTGGACAGTGAGAGAGAGAGACAGAGAGAAAGGTCTTCCTTTTTGCCGTTGGTTCACTCTCCAATGGCCGCCGCAGCTGGCGTGCTGCAGCCGGCACACCGCGCTGATCCGATGGCAGGAGCCAGGTACTTATCCTGGTCTCCCATGGGGTGCGGGGCCCAAGTACTTGGGCCATCCTCCACTGCACTCCCGAGCCATAGCAGAGAACTGGGCCTGGAAGAGGGGCAACCGGGACAGAATCCGGCGCCCCGACCAGGACTAGAACCTGGTGTGCCGGCGCCGCTAGGCAGAGGATTAGCCTGTTGAGCCGCGGCACTGGCTTGGTTTTTATTCTTAAGTTTGATAATGTGATGTATCACATTGATTGACTAGTGAATGTTGAACCATCTCTACCTGGGATAAATCCCACTTGGTTTGGGTAAATGATCTTCATGATGTGTTGTTGGATTCCATTAGCTAGTGTTTTGTTGAGGATTTTTGCATCCATCTTCATTAGGGATATCGGTCTATAGTTCTCTTTCTCTGTTGTATTTTTTCATCTTTAGAAATTAAGGTAATGCAGACTCCACAGAAGGAGTTTGGGAAGATTCCTTCCATTTCAATTGTTTTAAATAGTTGTGAAGAATTGGAATTAGTTCTTTAAATGTCTAGTAGAATTCAGCAATGACGCTGTCCAGTCCTGGGCTTTTCTTTTTTGGAAGGGTCTGTATTACTTATTGAATCTCCATTTTGGTAATTGGTCTGTTTAGGTTTTCTATGTCAATTTTAATAATTGTATGTGTCCAGCAATCTATCCATTTCTTCTAGAATTTCCAGCTGTTTACATGTAGGTCTTTGTAGTGATTACTGATGATTCTTTTTATTTCTGTGGTATCTGTTGTCACATTTCCTTTTCCATCTCTAATTTTATTGATTTGTCCCTCTTTTTTTGTTTTTGGGCCATTGGGAATCAAATTTGTTTATTTTTTTTTTCAAAATTCCAGATCTTCATTGTACCAATCATTTTTATTGTTTTTTGTTTCAATTTTGTTTATTTCTTCTCTAATTTTAATTGCTCCTTTTCTCCTACTAATGTTGGGTTTGGTTTGTTGTTGTTTTTCAAGGTCTTTTAGATGCATTTATAGTTCATTCATTTGGTACCTTTCCAATTTCTTGATGTAGGCATCAATTGCTATAAACGTCTCTCTTACCACTGCTTTTTCTCTGTCCCATGAGATTTGATATGTTATATTGTAATCTAGCAATGTTTTTATTCCCAGAAATTTTTTGATTTCTTCTCTGACCAACTGCTCATTCCAGAGCATGTTTTCTTAGTCTCCACATGTTTGCATATGTTCTTGAGATTCTTGAGTTGTTAATTTCTAGCTTTGTTCCATTGTGGTCAGAAAATATGAATGGGATCACTTCTCGGCCTTTTGGCTAAGATCAAGTGTAGTATCTGTTCTTATCAGTTTAATATCAGAAAATATGAATGGTATGATTATAATTTTTTTGAATTTGCTGAGACTTTCTTTATGGCCTAGTATATGGTATATCCAAGAGAAAGGTCCATGAACTGATAAAAAGAATGAGAAATCTGCAACTCTGGGATGAAGGATTCTATAGATATCACTTAGGTCCATTTGGTCCATCAACTCTGCTGTTTCTTTGTTGCTTTTGTGTTTACTTGATCTGTCTATAGATGAAAGTGAGGTGTTGATGTCACCTATTACTATTGTATGGGTGTCTATGTCTTTTTTTAGATCTATTAACATTTGTTGTAAATAGCCAAGCACCCTGGCATTGGGTGCATATACATTTATTATAGTCATATCTTCCTGTTGAATTGATCCTTTAATCATTACATAGTGCATTTCTTTGTCACTTTTAACTGTTTTTGTGTTAAAGTCTATTTTGTCTGATATTAGGGGGCTACACCTGCCCATTTGAGATTCTCATTAACATAGAGCATCTTTTTCCATCCTTTCACTTTCAGTCTGTGTGTATCTTTGTTGTTGCAGTGTGCTTCTTTTTTTTTTTTAAAGATTTATTTATTTATTTTAAAGTTAGAGTTACATAGAGAGAGGAGAGGCAGAGAGAGAGAGAGAGAGAGAGAGAGAGAGAGAGATATCTTCAATCCACTCCCCAATTGGCTGCAACAGCCAGAGCTGAGCCAATCCAAAGCCAGGAACCAGGAGCTTCTTCCAGGTCTCCCATGTGGATACAGGGGATCTTCTACTGCTTTCCCAGGCCATAGCAGAGAGCTGGATTGGAAGTGGAGCAGTCAGGACTCAAACCAGTGCCCATAAGGGCTGCTGGCACTGTAAGCAGCAGCTTTACACTACATCACAGGGCTGGCCCTCATTGTGTTTTTTATAGGCAAGTAAATAGGTGAGTCTTGTTTTTCAATCCATTCAGCCAGACTGTATCTTTTAACTGGACAGTTGAGGCGATTTACATTCAAGGTGACTATTGATAAGCAACTAGTTGGCCGTGCCTTTTTTCTGTAAATATTCCTTTTTTTTGCCTTGGATTTCCTTGTACTTTTACTGGGAGATTTTCTACCTTCACCTTCTTTCATACTTACTATCTTTGTGCTTCTGTGCATAGCACATCCTTGAGCATCTTTTGTAAGTCTGGATGAGTGGTGACAAATTCTTTCAATTTCTGTTTGCTATGGGAGTTCTTTATTTTATCTTCATTCATAAATGAGAGCTTTGCAGAGTACAGTATTCTGGGTTGACAGTTTTTTCTTCTAAGACTTGGACTGTGTCTCTCCATGTTCTCCTGGCCTATAGAGTTTCTGATTAGAAGTCAGCTGTGAGTCTAATTGGAGATCGTCTAAAAGTAATTTAGCATTTCTCTCATGTATATTTTAGAATCTTTTTTTATGTTTTATTGTTGAAAGTTTAACTACAATGTGTCATGCTGAAGATCGTTTCTGGTCATGTTTATAAGGGGTTTTATATACTTTGTTTAGTTGGACATCCCTTTCTCCAAATTAAGTAAGTTTTCTGAAATTATTTCACTGAATAGGCCTTCCATCTATTTTCTTTTTCCACATCTCCAGGAAATCCTAAGACCCATATTTTGGGTCATTTGATAAAATCTCATAAGTCTCAAAAACTGTTTTAAAATTTTCTAATTTTTTCTTTTATTCTTCTGATTCTTCTGTTTCTTATTCTTCTTTTTGTTCTTCCTCTTCTTCCTCCACCTCTCCTCCTCCTCTTCTTCTCCTTCTTTTTAGTCTGACCTAAACATTTCCAAAGATTTGTCTTCTAGCCCAGATATTCTTTCTTCTACCTCACCAAGTCTGTTGTTAAGGCTTTTCACTGTATTTTTAATTGACATAATGAATTCTTCATTTTTAATATTTTATTTTTATTTCTCTTCAAAATCTCAATTTTATGGGAAAATTTTTCCTTTGTGTCATGTATCAGTTTCTTTAACTCAAGAATTTGCTTCTTATTGCTTCTGAATAATCCTATGATTAATCTTTGAATTCTGTCTCAGGCATTTCATAAATCTCTTCATCTTCACATTCTAATATTGAAGTGCTGTTGTTTTCCTCTGGGGGCATGATGTTGTCTTTCTTCCTTATTCTTGTTTCTTGAATTCCTGCATTTATTTTTAGGCATTTGTGGAGATACTTGTTGGTTTTATCCTCTCATGGCTTATGTCTTTGAACTATGCCTCTGTGGCTTAGTGGAATGTCTGAATTTAAGTGAATACACAGAGGTGTGTGCTGGGTATGGCCAGGGGCTCTGGTCCATGCTCCTGGGGGGGGGGGCAAATATCCAGGGTGACACCCAATTTTGGTGTGGTAGATCTCTTGTTAGTAGGGAGGAGGGTATGATTACCTCTGTTGGTATAATCAAACCCTCACATCCTCTCTTCCAAGGTGAACAAAGCATAGATGTTAGCCCACAGAGGGTGCGATACTCATCTGCACTGCTGCATAAGCCACACATAGGATCTGTGCAGTCTGCAGTGTGAGTGCAAATCCTGTTGCAATGACTTACCTCAATCAGGGAGCTCTGACCTTGTGGAGCTGCTCTCAGTGATTGCCCAGAGACCCAGCTACACACAGTACCCTCTCGTATAGTCACAGAGTTCCCACAGTCTCAGCACACATAGCTCCCACAGTCACAGGGTGCAGAGAATCTGCTCCAGTCCACTAGCCCATCTGGCCCACAGAGACAGTAGAACTGACATTCTCAGAGCCAGCTGCCTGTGGGTGCTCCACCTAGGCGGTTTAAGCTCCAGAGCCTATGATATGTTGAGCAGCTTGAGGCACCTCATAGTCCTGTGTGAGTGCCCAGGCCCCTGTCAATCCTCCCAACCAGACTCAAAATCAATGAGGAATGTTAATTTTTCCCTCTGGTACAATCCCTGGATCACACACATGCACAAGAGCCACTAGCTGCAGCCCTTACTTGTTTCACAATGGTGCCTTCTCCCTGCCAATTGCCAACATGCACAAGAGCTTCTGCATTTGGTGCTGATGTCATAATGGCTTCTCCCTGCACATTGCCTGGTATACACAATAGAGCTGCTGCCTCTGCTACTGCTGATCTTGTCGCTGCCAGTTGCTGGGTATGCTCACAAGAGCTTACTGTAGCCACTACTTATGTCCCAAATGGTGCCCACCCTCCATCAGCCAGTTGCTGGCTGTTCTGTGTGTGTCTGTGTGCAGGGGGAGTGGTCCGGGGAGAAAGAAAACGCTCCTTTTTTTGGCTGAGTTAACACATAATACTCTGTCCCTCTTAGGACTCCAGGCTGGACTCAAAGACAGTGTAATCCGCCAGGCTCTTCCTCTGGCTATATCACCAGTGGCATGGTCTGCTGCAGTCTGATCTCACCTCACTCTCCAAAGCTGGTGCTTCCTCTGGCTCTCAGCTGTTGGGCTCATGTGTTGTGTCTATGCTCTTGGCTGTGTGTCTGCGCCTTCCAAACTGCTCCACAGCCTCTCTTCTCTCTGATGAATTTCCACTGTGGTTTTTCTCTCCAACTGTCCCCTGAGACTACTTCCTCCACTGTTTTTTTCCCTTGTTCCCCTAGCCTAAAGCAGTATGCCCTTTCCCTATTCTGCCATTTTGGAACCTCCCCCAAGGAAGAAATTTCAAACTAAATTAAACAGAAACAGCATATACCTTTCAATTTTTGTTACACTTAAAACTGCCATGGTTATGCCACACCAAGGAAAAAGTTTCTTACAAATAAAACAATTATAATTTGGCCATTCAAAATCAAATAAATCATTCATAGAAAATCCATAAATAATAAAGTTGAGTCACTTTTTCACCTTTAATTTAAAAAAAAAGTTTTGAACATATTGCCATCTAGTGGTTTCAAACTTTAAAAAATTAAAGGCTCTAGTCAGTCATTCAATCATATTTCCTGGGGAAAGTTCCCTTAATAGTTCTTAATTAAACAAATATTACATTTATGTTTCTGCTTTTAGAGAAAGCGCACTGGATTTAGACTACTAGGTTGGGAATTGTAGGAGAGGTTATTTTGTTTTGTTTGAAATCTGATATTTTTGTTACTGTTTTTTAAAAAATTAATTCATTTATTTATTTTAAAGTCAGAGTTACACAGAGAGAGAGGAAGGGAAAAAAAAAAGAGAGAGGTCTTCCATCTGCTGGTCCACTCCCCAACTGGCCCCAATGGCTGGAACCGCGCTGATCTGAAGCCAGGGGCCAGGAGCCTCCTCCGGGTCTCCCATGCAGGTCCAGGGGCCCAAGGACCTGGGCCATCTTCTACTGTTTTCCCAGGCCACATCAGAGAGTTGGACTGGAAGTGGATCAGCCAGGACTTGAACCAGCACCAACATGGAATGCTGGCATTGCAAGCAGTGGCTTTACCCATTGTGCCCCAATTCTGGCCTCTTTTGTTACTCTTAAAACTTACTTTTGACTAGACTCAGATTTAGAAGTAGAAACTCTCAGAGGACAGCCTGGATTTTTGCACAATCTCTTCCTGGCATTTTAATTTGGTCCTTTCATTCCCTCAGCCAAAAGTTTAGCATTCTCTTCAGCCTCTTTCTTATTTTTCTTAGTACACCATTTCTTCAGAGCCATGCCAGCACTTGTGTTGCAGGACACATGGAGTAACAGGGTGCTGAATCTTGGGTGCTTTGATCCTCTGTATCCTACATTCTTTTTTTATGAACTTTCTTACTACGTGTTGGCTGACATCATCTTCTTTTTAAAGAGGCTGAAAAGTTTGTAGATTCTGATGGTCCCTTTAGGCTCCAGGAGACGAGGGTATCACCGTCAACCACTCTAGGGATATTCTTCTTCCTCCTTTTTTTAGTTCTTTTTGCCATTTCCACCTCCTGCTGAGTTGGGGACATTCCTGTTATATAGACCAAGGAGAATCAGAGAAAGAACATGCAAATCTATTTGGGGGTTGCACTGCAGATGCCAATCTGAGTGTTTTCAACTAGGTTATTATTATAAGAAAAGAAAAGAGCAAAGGCTACCAGGTTTTAAAGCTTTACTTTATCATTTATTAGCTAAATGACCATGTGCAAATTAGGTAATCACTCTATAAAATGGATAGTATTAATATCTACCTCCCAGAGTTGTACATAAGAGTTAAGAATTAATAAAAAGATCCAAATAAAGGTATCTGGCTTGTAGTATACACCCACTAGGTAACAAATTTATTTGATAAGGAAAGAGTTGCAAAATATTTGGGCTGTCAGTAGGATTAAAGTTTGAGTGACACAATACTTAAAATGATGGAAATTTTAGTGGCAGTTCTTGTTGGAACATTAGAATTTTACTTGGAGTAGTAGAAACATTATGTGGGTGTATGGCTACTATCCAGAAATACACTAATTTTATATACACTCATTTTGAAGGATCCCTGAATCAAAGTATGATTGTGATTTATTGTCACAATATTTCATGTCTGATTTTTGCCTTTTAGCTATTCTACAAGAACATATAAATCTTTCTATGACAGCATAAATGGTAGTGGATGAAAAGGCAGCTTTGCCAGTTGGTTAAAAATATTGGGGCTCATGTAAGATACAATCAGCCCTAAACCTGCCTGTCATGAAGACAAGGCAGATGGAACTCATCTTCTCTATTTATGACACTCTTTGTGCTGTAGTATTGTCATGACTTATTTTCTTCTTCAAGACAGTCCTTGAGGCTCAGTGTAATTTGATTTCGTCTGTCCAATGAAGCATAAATAGTGTGATTTTTAAAATACATTTGACAACAATGTCTCCTGAGATCTCCAGGGATATGTTGATAAAATGTTAGATGACAGCATTATTGAGATGATAGCATGATTGAGAATTTACAGCAAGGCAAGCAGCAATATACATAATATTAGTGGATTGAAGTAATTCTGGAAGGCAAAAAAGCATGCTCTAAGACTTGGTCTTGAATACTTCTTATCCAGCATCATTATCCAAATCTTGGATGAAAGATGTGTGCTTCTTCTAAGATGCAGAGAACTGTGGGTGAGTAGATGTTGTAGGCAGCTTCTAAGATGACCCCAGTCATTTCCACCTCCTAGCATCCATTCCTTTGTGTAATCCATCCCCTTTTGTGTGAATTGGTCCTAGGGACTTACTTCTAATCAATTAACACAACAAAAAGGATGGGAATCTCTTCCAAAATTACATTACAAAGAGATTGTGCCTCCCATCTTATACATTCTTGCTGTCTTGCATACTTGCTGTGATGGAATCCAGTTGCCATATTGTAAACTGTCCTGTGGAGAGGCCCATGTGGCCTTCAATCAACAGTCCATGAAGAACCAAATGTAGCTGATAACCACATTAAAAGCTCAGAAACAGATCTTCTCTCAGTCGAGGCTTCAAATGAGAAGCCCCAGCTGACATCTTTATTACAGCCTGGAGAAGGATTTCATGGCAGACACATCCAGACAGCCCATGTCATGGATTCCTGCTTACAGAAACTGTGAGCTGATGTTTGCTGTGTTAAGCAACAAAATGGTGGAACAATTTGTTACACAGCAATAGATAACCAATACTCTCGATCAGGTGTTGGCAAACTACAGCCTTTGGGCCAGGTCTACTCTGAGCCCTGCCATTGTACAGCTCTTGAGCTAAGAATGGTTTGTTTCCTTTAATAGAATTTTTTTAAATTAAAGAAAAAGAAGACTATATAACAGAGATCCAATGCCAACAAAATCTAAAATACTATCTAGCTTTTTACAGAGAAGGTGAGAGAAGTGATGTGGGGAGCAACTCGGACTAGACTAAGTTACTGGAATTAAGACTTATTCTATGCATCTGCTCTCCCACAATATGGCGCTGAGAAGGGAGTAAACAACTTCTACGCAGCTGCCTCTTGCCAACTTGAGTGATGACCTACAGGAGCTGATCCTCCTCCTGATTGGAGGAGAGCAGCATACTCGGCGTGTGGGTAGCAGAGTTGGGATTGGTGGAAGAGGACTATAAAGGAGGAGAGAGACAACATGCACCAGGAACATCTAAGGGGAACATCCGGATAACAGCTGAGCAGCCCCCGAGAGAGCCGGCCGGCAGTGTGCCGCTCCCCCGCGGAAGTAGGGAAAGTGGCAGGGGGGCCCGCCCCTCCACGGAGGTGGAGAGACGGCAGCCAACCCGGGAAGGACCAGCAGCAAACCCGGGAAGGGCTGAGCAGACAAAAGAACAGCGCAGGGTCCTGTGTCGTTCCTCCACGAAGAGGGGGAGCGACAAAGTGAGGTGCCCATGCTGTGGCATAGTGGGTAAAGCTGCTGCCTGCAGTGCCAGCATCCCATATGGGCAATGGTTCAAGTCCTGGCTGCTCCACTTCTGATCCAGCTCTCTGCTACGGCCTGAGAAAGCAATAGAAGATGGCCCAAGTGCTTGGGCCTCTGCACCCACATGGGAGACCTGGAAGAAGCTCCAGGCTCCTGGCTTCAGATCAGCCCAACTCTGGCCATTTCCATGTATTTGGGGAGAAAACCATCAGATGGAAGCTCGCTCTCTCTCTCTCTCTCTCTCTCTCTCTGTGCCTCTTCCTCTCTGTAACTCTTTCAAATAAAAAAAAATTTTTTTAAAAGAAATGAAGCAAATAAGATAAAAAATTGGTAGCCATTAATAAAAAATGTTGACTATAAGTCAAAAATTTAATTTCAGGAATATAGGATAAAGGTTATATGAAAAGGATTGGTAGATTTTAGTGGATCCCAGGATAACAAAGAACTAAAATAGAAAGTAGGGCCTAAAATAAAAAGTTAATGTAATTCAAGTTTACATTAACATAAATATAAACACAATTCAAAGAGGAATATACCCTCAAGACAACACTAGTCAGACAACAAGTGGAATATTTTAATATGAATCATTTTCAAACTGATTAGAGGCACTGGAAAAGGCTTTTGTATAAGACTTATTAAATTTATTTCCTTAATTAATTGCAAGATACATTTTTTAAAAAATCAACAGTATCGATGCACCACTGAAATTCAAAGTTATGCATTTATTCTGTTACTCTTCATATTTTTCAACTCAATTCTTTGATGACAATTTGTATTTTATAACATGTTTGTATTTTCTTCCTTTGTTTTCTTTAAATGTTATTCCCAAAGGAGAATGGGTCAATGCATGTGTTTGAATATGGAGGATGGAGATAATTGCTGTATTTAAGAGTGCTGTGTCCTACATATCTACTCGTATGTCCTGAAATTTGGTCTATCTAGGATGGCAAATACTACATACATCTCTGCTTATAAATATATCTTGGAGCTTTGAAGTAAAAGTTACTGTACAATAAAATCATTCTATAGAAAAACAGAAAGGAAGTAATTTTTACTAAGTTTGAATTCACATTTTGGCATGTTATGATGGAGGAGCACAGAGATGAACCAAGCTTACTACAACTTGTCTAAGTTCAAAGCATCTTGCACAGTGACTGGAGAGGAGATGGGATGTCCTAAAGGACATAGTTAGCTTCCTTCATTCTTTTTTTTCTCCCAGAAACCTTTTATTTAGGGTGTACAAACTTCATGTCTTTCATAAATACAACATTAGGAACATAGTAATTCTTCTCACCCTACCCACCCTACCACCCGCACTCCCACTCTTCTTCTTCCTCCCGCTCCTCTTCCAAATCTTATTTTTAACCAAGATCTACTTACAGTTAATTTAATACACATAAAAGTAACTCCATACAAAGTAAAGAGTTCAACAAATAGTATGAAAAAAAAAAAAAACTGTTCCTCAACAGTCAAAACAAGGGCTGTTCAAGGTCATCACATCTCAAAGTGTCAATTTCACTTCTACAGATTATCTTTTGGGTGCTCTATTACCTATCACAGATCAGGAAGAACACATGATATTTGTTCTTGTGGGACTGGCTTATTTCACTAGGTATGATGTTTTACAATTGCATCCATTTAGGCAGGATTTCATTAGTTACACATTTATTCTAAGTTATCCACTTATTCTGTAACAACTTATGCAAAGGACAGGATTTCATTTTTTACTGCTATGTAGTATCCCATGGTGTACATATCCCGTAATTTCTTTATCCAATCTTTATCCAGTTGACAGACATTTGGATTGATTTCTTACCTTAGCTATTGTGAATTGAACTCAATAAATATGGGGGTACAGTTAACTCTTTCATATGCTGATTTCATTTCCTCTGGATAAATTCCCTGAAGTGGGATGGCTGGGTCATAGGGTAAGTCTATATTCAGGTTTCTGAAGTATCTCCATACTATCTTCTACAGTGGCTGTACCAGTTTATACTCTCGCCAACAGAGATTAAAGTATCTTTTCCCCCACATCTTCACCAATACTTGTTTATTGATTTCTGTATGAAAGGCATTGTGGTTTTGATTTGTGTTTCCCTGACAGTTAGTGATCCTGAGCATTGTTTCATGTGTCTGTTGGCCACTTGGATTTCCTCTTTTGAAAAGTGTCTGTTTAAGTCCTCTGACCATTTCTTAACTGGGTTCTTTGGGTTGTTGTTGTTGAGTTTCTTGAGCTCTTTATATATTGTGTTTACTATTCCTTTCTCAGTCACCTAGTTTGCAAATAATTTCTTCCATTCTGATGGTTGACTTTTTACATTGCTGAGTGCTTCTGTTGCAGTGCAGAAGCTTCTCAATTTAATATAATCACATTTGTCAATCTTGGCTTTTGTTGCCTGTACCTCTGGGGCCTTTACCAAGAACATTTGACTATGCCAATACCTTACAGGGTTTCCCCAATATTTTCTAATAATTTGACAGCTATCAGGCCATAGATTTAGGTCTTTAATCCATTTTGAGTGGATTTTTGTATAACAGGTAAGGTAAGGGTTTGCTTCATACTTCTGCATGCAAAGATCCAGTTTTCCCAGCACCACTTGTGAATAGTCTCTTAGTGGAGTCTTCTAATCCCTTATATGTAGAATCATGTCATCTCCAGGTAGAGATAGTTTGATGTATTACATAGATCGATTTGTGAATGTTGGACCATCCCTGCATACCAGGGATAAATCCTACTTGGTCTGGGTGAATTATCTTTCTGATATGTTATTGGATTCAGTTGACTAGTATTTTGGTAAAAATATTTATGTAAAGTTCATCAAGAAAATTAGTCCATAGTTCTCTTTCTATGTTGTATCTTTTTCAGGTTTAGGAATTAAGGTGATTTCAATTGTTTTGAATTTTCTGAGACTTGCTTAATGGCCTAGCATGTGATCCATCCTGAAGAAAGTTCCATGCACTGATGAGAAGAATGTGTACTCTGCAGCTGTAGGATGAAAAGTTCTGCAGATATCCATTAGATCTTTTTGGTCTATAGTGTTGACTAACTGTTGTTTTCTTGCTGATTTTCTGTCTGGTTGATCTGCCCATTGCAGAAAATGTGGCATTGATATACCCTATTACTATTGTATTGGAGTCTATGTCTCCCTTCAGATCCATTAACATTTTTTCAAATAGCTAAGTGCCCTGTAATTAGGGGTATATACATTTATTATAGTCACATCTTCCAGTTTGATTCCTTAATAATTACATATTGTCCTTCTTTGTCTCTTTTAATAGTTTTTGCATTAAAGTCTATTTTGTCTGAGGTTAGGATGGCCTTACCAGCTCTTTTTTGGTTTCAGTTAGCAGGAATATCTTCTTTCTTCTTTTCACTTTCAGGCTGTGTATGTCTTTGTTGGTGAAATGTGTTTCTTGCCAGGTGGCTGCATGGCCCAGCTACCTGAGCCAGGCTCCACCCCCATCGTAATGCTTCCCTGCCCTCCCTCAGGCAAAATTTTAAAAGGGCCTGTTCCTGAACACATGCTCTCTTGACTCTTCTGTCTTGGTTCTGCTCTCTTGGCTTCTCTCCTTGCTAGCTCCTCTCCTCTGGCTCTCTCTCTTATACTATTTCTCTTTCTTTTTCCTTTGCCGCCCCTTCACTCCAGTCTGTTGGGTGTTCCCCAATAAACCCTTTCTCTTACTCCAGTGTTCGGTGTGTTTTGCGGCGGCTAACATTAATATATAACAGAGGTGGGGGGTTGCTCGTTCACTCCATATGGACTTACAATATCCAGGGCTGGACCTGGCCAAAGCCAGGACCCAGGAATTCAGTCTCATGTGGGTGTCAGAGACTTAGCTGCTTACACCATTACCTGCTGCCTATCAGGGTGCGAAGAAGCAGGAAGCTAGAATCAGAAGCAGAGCTGAGACTCAAATCCACACACTGTAACATGGGATATTGGTGTCTTAAGCAACATCTTAACTACTAAACAAAATGCTGGCCCCTGAAAGATATTTTTTATACTGGAGTTGACTCTTTCTACATGGTAAAATAAGCTAAGACTTACCATTCTTCTTAATTGTAGAATTTAGTGATACTGAATAATTCTGTTTGTTCAACCATCACCATTGTTCATACCCAAGATTCTTTATCTTGCCACATGGAACCTCTATATCCATTAAAAAGTAACTCTTCATTACTTCTTTACTTAGTCCATGGAATCATCACTTTTTTTTCTGTCTGTATTTGACTATTCTAAATACTACATAGAGGTGGAATCATGCAGTATTTGCCTTTAGTAATTATCAGCTTCCCTTATGTAGCCTATTGTCCTCAAGGCTCATTCACATTGTAACATGTTTCAAAATTTCCTTTCCTTTTAAGGCTGAATAACATTCCATTGTATATATACACTGCATTTTGTTTACCCATTTATCTGTCAATTGACTCAGGCTCCTTGCATATTTTGGCTGTTGTGAATAATGTTGCCTTGAATGTGAATACACAAATATATATATAAAAAAGAAATGTGTTTCTTGTAGGCAGCAAATAGGTAGATCTTGCTTTTTTTTTAAAAAATCCATTCATCTAGGCAGTATCTTTTAACTGGATAGTTGAGGCAATTTACATTCAAGGTGATTATTGATAAGTAACAACTTTGCCCTGCCATTTTTCCATAAATATTCCTATTGCTTACCTTGATTTTCCTTTGTACTTTTACTGAGAGATTTTCAGCCTTCATTTTCTTTTTTTTTAATTTTTATTTTTTTTGACAGGCAGAGTGGACAGTGAGAGAGAGAGACAGAGAGAAAGGTCTTCCTTTGCCATTGGTTCACCCTCCAATGGCCGCCGCAGCTGGCGCACTGCGGCCGGCGCGCCGCACTGATCCGATGGCAGGAGCCAGGTACTTATCCTGGTCTCCCATGGGGTGCAGGGCCCAAGCACTTGGGCCATCCTCCTCTGCACTCCCTGGCCACAGCAGAGAGCTGGCCTGGAAGAGGGGCAACCAGGACAGAATCCTGCACCCCGACTGGGACTAGAACCCCGTGTGCTGCCGCCACAAGGCAGAGGATTAGCTTAGTGAGCCGCTGCGCTGGCCTCCTTCATTTTCTTTCATAGTGATGGTTATGCTTCTGTGTACAGCACATCCTTAAACATCTTTTGTAAGTCTGGATGAGTGGTGACAAATTCTTTCAATTTCTGTTTGTTATGGAAGGTCTTTATTTCACCTTCATTCAAAAATGAGAGCTTTGAAGGATACAGTATTCTGGGTTGACAGGTTTTTTTCTCTTAAGACTTGTATATGTCTTGCCATTCTCTCCTAGCCTTTGTGATTTCTGATGAGAGGTCAGCTGAGTCTAATTGGAGATCCTCTGAAAATAATCTGTCATTTCTCTTTGGCACATTTTAGAATCTTTTCTTTATGCTTTACTGTGGAGAGTTTGACCACAATATACATGGTGCAGATCTTTCCATTAGGAGTTCTATGTGCTTTACTTGGATGTCCCTTTCTTTATCCAAATTAGGGAAACAGGGAAATTTTCTGTAATTATTTCACTAAAAAAAAAGCCTTCTAATCTATTCTGTCTTTCAGTGCCTCAGGAACTCCTAAGACCCATATGTTGGGTCATCTGATTGTAGCCCATACATCTCCAACACTGCTTTTTAGTTTTCTGATTTCTTCTTTTTTGGCCTGAGTGTAAAGTTTCCGAATTTTTGACTTCTAACTTGGAAATTATTTCTTCTGCCTCACTGAGTCTTTTCTTAAGGCTTTCCACCACATTTTTTATTTGATCTACTGAATTTTTCATTTCCTATATTTCATTTTGATTTCTCTTTAAAATCTCAATTTTATGGGAAAAATTCATTCATGTCATTTATGACTTTTTTTTTTTGACAGAGTTAGACAGTGAGAGAGAGAGACAGAGAGAAAGGTCTTCCTTTCCGTTGGCTCACCCCCCAAATGGCCACTATGGCTGGTGCGCTGCAGCCAAGTGCACTGTGCCGATCTGAAGCCAGGAGTCAGGTGCTTCCTCCTGGTCTCCCATGCAGGTGCAGGGCCCAAGCACTTGGACCATCCTCTACTGCCTTCCCGGACCACAGCAGAGAGCTGGACTGGAAGAGGAGCAACCGGGACAGAATCCGGAACCCCAACCAGGACTAGAACCCAGGGTGCTGGCACCACAGGCGGAGGATTAGCCCAGTGAGCTGCGGTGCCGGCAATGCATGACTTTTTTAATCCATAGATTTGCTTCTGAATAATTCTAAGTAATCTTATGATCAATTTTTTGAATTCCATCTCTGGCATTTCTTCCATTTCTTCATCTTCACATTCCAGCATTGAAGTGTTGCTGTGTTCTGTTGGAGTATCATGTTTTCTTCCTGATTCTTGTTTCTTGAATTTCTGCCTTTATTTTTAGGCATTTGTGGAGGCACTTGTTTTTTTCCCCCTGTGATGTCTTTTATCTATGGACTATGCCTTCATGGCTTAGTGGAGTGTCTGGTCCTTCAGTGAATACTCAGAGCTGTGTGCTCAGTGTGGTCCAGGAGCGCTGTTCAGTGCTCCGTCATGAGATGAGTGTACAAGGTGGCACTCAAGTTGGGCATGGTAAATCTCTTCTTCTTCTTTTTTTTCCTAATCAGAGAGGAGCGTATGATCCATTCTTTTGGTGTAGTCTCATGCTCACCTCCTCTCCTGATCAATGCCTGGGTGTTATCCCCAGTGTGTGCAATATTTGTACATTCTGCCACAGCAACCACACAAAGGATCCATGCAGTTCTCAGTGTGAGCACTGACCCCACAATGACTCTCACTAGGCAATCAGGGAGCCCTGAGTATGTGGAGCTGTCCACAGTGACTGCTCAGAGGCCCAGCCACACCCTTCATCCTCCCATGTAGCCACAGTGTTTTTACAGTCCTTCCCAGCACATAAGGCCTCCACCATCATGAGCACCAAGCCCCTATCAAGTCTCCAATCCAGACTCAGGTGTCTTTTCTCAGCTGGTTGCTGGGCACCCAAAAACAAGCTGTCACAGCTGTTCCATATGTCGAAAATAGTACCCACCTTCTCTTAGCTAGTAACAGGATGCCTGTGCTGGGTGGTCAGAGACAATTTTGCCACCCCTTCCTTTTTTCTCCCTAGGTTGGCAGGCACACTGTCCCCACACTGGGCTCCAAGCTGGACTCATGCCAGGTTCTTCCCATGGCTTCGTTGCCAGTGGCTTGGCCTGCTGCAGTCTGGGTCACCTCACTCTCCAAAGCTGGTACTGAGGCTCTCAGCTGCTGGGGTCCTAAGTTGTGCATGTCCACACCCTTCACGTAGGTCCAGTGTCCCTCTAATTTGCATGGAGTTTCCTCTGTAATTTTTTCCCTAACTCTTCCCTGTTATTGCACTCTCTCCACTTTTTTTTTTTTTAAACTATCATTCCCTAGACTTACCTAGCAGTGAGCTCCATCTGTATTCTGCCATCTTGGAAACATCCCCCCCCCCCCTTCATTCTTTATCCAGAGTAATGTCTACTCTCTCCTTGCTTTTCTAGAAAGTTACTTCAGTGTATTTTAGCTTAATGAGCCACAATTCCTTGCTGTTGATGGCTAACCCTGAGTGGCTGTCTGACTGTGGTAAGCAGGGACCCCAGATCTAGTGGCTCCTTCAGCTTCCAGGCCAGTTAGGAGGAGACAAACAGGCCTGTAACAGAAATAATCTTTGATGCTGAAACTTGAAATAGAACTGTGGAAGCACTAACAAAGTTCCTCTGGGGAAGAGGGTTTCTGCTCAAAAGGAATGAAAAGTGCCCACTATTTCACAGGTGTAAAGAACATCTGGACTGAAGGCCATATACTGCCACAAAATCCACTTGGTCTGGCCCTGTCAAGGCAATCACAGGCAGGAATTGAAATTCAATAACTTTATAGCAAGCTGATTTTTTTTTTTTGACAGGCAGAATGGACAGTGAGAGAGAGAGAGAGAGAGAGAGAGAGAAAGGTCTTCCTTTTACCGTTGGTTCACCGTGCTGATCTGAAGCCAGGAGCCAGGTGCTTGTCCTGGTCTCCCATGCATGGTCCTTGGGCCATCCTCCACTGCACTCCCGGACCACAGCAGAGAGCTGGATTGGAAGAGGGGCAACCGGGACAGAATCCGGCACCCCGACTGGGACTAGAACCCGGTGTGCCAGCGCCACAGGTGGAGGATTAGCCTATTGAGCCGCGGTGCTGGCCCACAAGCTGATTTTTAAGTTGATAATTTTGTATGGCCCACGAATGATGTTTATAAATGCCTAAATGGCCATTGGCAGAAAAAATGTTCCCCACCCAACAGATACAGACTTTCACTAATTTGACTCAGTAGCCTGAAGGACAGAAAAGAAAGTACAAGAATAGTGGAAACACACAGAAGAGAAGAGGACTGGAGTGTTAACAGTTTTGTTTATGCTAAAACATTATTTGAATGGAATTATATACTTAAGGGTAACATTTAGTTACATTTATTTTAAGCATTTCTTTTGGAAACATTTATTTTGTTCTACCTAGTTGAAAGTTGAGGGGAGGGAGGGAGGGAGGGAGGGAGAGAGAGAGAGAGAGGATCCCACTCACTGGTTTACTCCCCAATGCTCAAAATGGCCAAGACTGAGCTTTGCCAAACCTGAGACCTGGAAATGCAATCCAGGTCTCCCATCTGGGTGATTCATCATCATGTGCCTCTTAGCATGCACATCAGCAGGAAGTTGGAATGGAAAAGGAAGTCAGGTTCCCTGGGCACTCAGATATGGAATGTGGGCATTCTAAGAACTATCTTAACTACTTTGTCAAATGCCTTGCCTCTAAGGATCTTAACATTTAGATCTCAAGTCTATAGTGTCCTTATTTGATATCTAAAGGGGAATGATTCCAGAACCCCTGAGGACACCAAAATCTGTGGATACTAAATTTCTTATTAAAAAAAACACAGTATGTTCATATAATCTATACACATCCTCCTATGTACTTTAAACCATTTTTGGATTGCCCCTCACATCTAACACAATGTAACTGTTATGTACATAGTTGTTTTAGGATATCGTTTAGGGGATAATGACAAAAAAAAAGGTCTGAGCAAGATCAATATAGATGAGATTATTTTTCAAATACTTTCCATCTGCAGTTCGTCGAATCAAAGAAAATGGAACCCATTCACATGAAAGGCCAATTGTACTTGGATAAAACTCACATTTGAATGCATTTTGTTCTACAAGTCCAACACAGTAAGCTTTGTTTCACTCTTAAGTCATAGTTGATGATACTCTATAAGAACCTTTAATTGCTAAGGATGTATAGAAATCACCATTGTGTAAAGCTTCTTCATTGTGAATGTCTCTGTAAGGAATTATTACAAATTTGAATTTGGCTATTAGGAGATGCTCACAAATTTTAAATGATTTTAATAACTTAGTAAATATAAAGGCAAAACCATTAGTCCTGTAGATAAGTTTACTGGTAAGAAAGGAAACTGCAAACACAGATGCCTACCCTTTCTATTTGTATATTCATAACAGAGTAATTTGTAAGAGATTATTTGAAGTTTTCAATGCATTTAAAAGATGAATATCAATGCTTAATAAGCTTCCACTTGTCCACAAAATGGAAAGCCATATATCCAGAAAATACTCATTTGGAAATGAAGTATTTAATTATGTGGCTGTTACACCTTCATTTTGAACTTGAGTTTTCTGTTACTGCTGTGTTGTCCATACACAGATACATGGAACACCTGGAGACAAAACAATTCCAAAACAAATATTATTGTTTAATATACAGTTTTCATTTTTTTATATTAATTTATATTTTTATATATGACAATTCATTATCCATATAATGCAGAACTCGTCTGACTGATTTTTATGAAACAGAAAATTCCAGTAAAGGAAAAGAAGTATAATTGGCTTTTTTTAAAAAAGATTTATTTATTTACTTGAAAGTCAGAGTTACACAGAGGAGAGGTGAGGCAGAGAGAGAGAGAGGTCTTCCATCCGATGGTTCACTCCCAAATTGGCCGCAACAGCTGGAGCTATGCGGATCCAACGCCAGGATCCTCTTCTGGGTCTCCCATGTGGGTGTAGGGGCCCAAGGACTTGGGCCATCTTCTACTGCTTTCCCAGGCCATAGCACAGGGCTGGATCGGAAGTGGAGCAGCCGGGTCTCGACCTGGTGCCCATACGGAATGCCAGCACTTCAGGCCAGGGCGTTGACCAGCTGCACCACAACGCCGGCCCCCTTTCTTTCTTTTTTAATCACTGCTGGGCAGCCAGTTTCTCAACTGACATATTGACACATGCTTTCATTGAATGTGCCAGTCTAATTGGTTAGAGTTATATACGTTGCATCTGGGAACCATTCTCTCTTCTGCCCAGATCTACTATGATTCGGTTTTACTACTTCAAAAAAAAAAAAAATGTATAGACATGTGTGTGTGTGATCTTAAATCTGTTATTGGGAAACAGTTCTAAACTGTCCCTCTTAATCCCCAAATATTGCCTACAAATGGCAACACAGTATTCCACTGAATCCCTGCACCAAAATTTAAGTAATTCTCCAATCCACTGGTCATTGGTGTTTATCTTTTTCCCACAATAAGAAATAATAATGCATTTTTTTATTTTGTATTATTCATAGGAATACATTCATATGAATATCAGAAAATCAAATGGAGACGATATTGTGTAACTGTTTATATTTATTGCCAAATAACTTCACAAATTGTTTGAGTAATTTATATTGACATAAGCAAAAATAACTATTTTTTTAACTTTTATTTAATGAATATACATTTCCAAAGTACAGCTTATGGATTACATTGGCTTTTTCCCCCCTCATAACTTCCCTCCCACCCGCCACCCTCCCCTCTCCCGCTCCCTCTCCCCTTCCATTCACATCAAGATTCATTTTCAATTCTCTTTATATACAGAAGATCAATTTAGCATATATTAAGTAAAGCTTTCAACAGTTTGCACCCACACCGAAACACAAAGTGTAAAATACGGTTTGAGTACTAGTTATAGCATTAAATCACAATGTACAGCACATTAAGCACAGAGATCCTACATGAGGAATAAGTGCACAGTGACTCCTGTTGTTGACTTAACAATTTGACACTCTTGTTTATGGCCTCAGTAATCACCCTAGGCTCTTGTCATGAGTTGCCAAGGCTATGGAAGCATTTTGAGTTCGCCGACTCTGAGCATATTTAGACAAGGTCATAGTCAAAGTGGAAGTTCTCTCCTCCCTTCAGAGAAAGGTACCTCCTTCTTTGATGACCTGTTCTTTCCACTGGGATCTCACTCGCAGAAATCTTTCATTTAGGTCAATTTTTTTTTTCCAGAGTGTCTTGGCTTTCCATGCCTGAAATACTCTCATGGGCTTTTCAGCCGGATCCGAATGCCTTAAGGGCTGATTCTGAGGCAAAAATAACTATTTTAACATAGACTATTTTTCAGTTTTTCTGTAATCTATTATTTTAATAGGAACAAAATTGTTATTTGAATTTGCATTTTAATTGTTACTGAAACAATATTTTTCATATTTCATTATTAATTTTTTGACAAGTAAATAAAATAATATTCTTTCTTCACTTTTTATAAACTTAGTATTAAGTTTATCACTTTGGATGAACTCTTATGATAGGTATATTTTTTCTGTCATATTGAAGCTAATATTTTCCTGATAAGTTGTCTTAATCTAAATATTCAGATACACTCCTTTATGTTTTTAAAACTCTTCAAGTTGTATATGGAAAACTTAATGGTTTTTTAATGAATTTATTTTTATTTATTTAAAAGGCAGACAAAGAGTGACAGAGGAGAGAGAGAGAATCTTTTATTTGCTGGTACACTCTCCAAATGTGTGAAACAGTAAGGACAAGGCCAGGCTGAAATCAGAACCCCAGCTGGGTCTCCCCAGGTAGGTGGTCAGTACCATCATCTGCTGCCTCTCAGGGTAGCATTAGCAGGAAGCTAGACCAGAAGTAGAGGAGAAACTCAATCCTAGACACTCCAATGTGAGATGCAGGCATCCAAAGCAGTGGCTTGACTCACAATACAACACCCACTCTATTTAATACATTTTAATCTTTCATTTTTTGGTAAAATTTTGTTCACTCATTTCTCCAATTAGTCATATGTTAAAATAAATGATTACAGATAGCTAACTCACCTCTGCAGAACTGATTAGGAGATTTATCAACCATCCTCAATAAAACTACTCCTGCTACCTCACACTCCACTGTATACTACACTACATAGAGCTGCCCCTGCAAGAAGCAGCTAAATTGCAAATCAACATTTAAAATCAAAATTTTGTTCATTGTAAATTCTGGTTAAGGTTCATTTTCAAAATACTGTTTGTTTTCTCTGTTCACGGCATTTTCCTACAGATGGCTTGTCTCTCCCAGCTCAGTAGTACAGGTCTCCATTTCAACTGTTTTAGAGGACTACTGTACATATATATATATATATATATATATATTTTAATTTGAAAGGCAGAGTTAGAGAGAGAGAAAGAGAGACACACACACAGAGATAGAGATTTTCCATCTGCTGGTTCACTTCCTATATATGGCCACAACAGCAGGGCCTGGGCCAGGCTGAAGCTAGGAGCCTGGCTTCTTCCTAGTCTCCTATGTGGGTGCAGGGGGTCCTTGGACATCTTCCACATTAGCAGATAGCTGCATTGGAAGTGGGGTAGCTGCGTCTTGAACTGGCAGCTATATGGCCCTCTACAGATGGAGATTTAACCTGCTATGCCACAATGCTGGCCCCATCTTTTTGAAGTGGTATCCACAGCACCCTCCAAAGTGATTCATGTAGACAAAGCCTTCTTTTAAAAAATATGTACCTTATCATAATATATTGTATATTAACTTTTTGGTCCATTAAATTCTTTTGTATATTGATTTGCATCTCATTAGTCTAAGGATACCCCATACAAATATTTACGTACATTGAAAGATTTTTTGGCCAGTGCTGCGGCTCAATAGGCTAATCCTCCACCTAGTGGCGCCGGCACACGGGGTTCTAGTCCTGGTCGGGGCGCCGGATTCTTTCCTGGTTGCCCCTCTTCCAGGCCAGCTCTCTGCTGTGGCCCGGGAAGGCAGTGGAGGATGGCCCAAGTGCTTGGGCCCTGCACCCTATGGGAGACCAGGAGAAGCACCTGGCTCCTGCCTTCGGATCAGCGCAGTGCGCCGGCCGCAGCGCACCAGCCGTGGCGGCCATTGGAGGGTGAACCAACGGCAAAGGAAGACCTTTCTCTCTGTCTCTCTTTCTCACTATCCACTCTGCCTGTCAAAAAAAAAAAAAAAAAAAAAAAAAAAAAAAAAAAAAAAAAAAAAGAAAGAAAGAAAAAAGAAAGATTTTTTAAGATGATATTCTTTTTAAAATGATAAATTATATTACTTATATAAGTTATCAAACCGTATAAATAGCAAGTTCAATTCAAGTATTGGGGGGTATTTGGTCACCTTGAAGGCAAGGATTTGTGGGGATTCCATTAACATATGATCATTTTCTTGACATAGTTGGCAATAAATTCAGCCGCTGTGAGCTTGGGGTTTCTGCTGACCGTCTACCATAATAAGTGAATAATAGGTAGATCTATAGTGCATAACATGGAGTACACACACAGAGAATTTTCTACCTAGCACATCTTTTCTAAGAATTTGTTTTTTCACCACCCTCATTCTTAAAATTAAATTAAAATTAAAAAGGAGGGAAGGAGGGAGAGGAAGCAAAAAAGATAATGAAAATTGAATTCATATAATAAAACATTTTATAGCATATAAATGAAAACACTGCACTTCTTACGGAATATAACTTTAGTATTCTCTTTTTTTTCTTTTAAGATTTATTTTATTTATTTGAAAGACAGATTTACAGATAGAGGAAGAGAGACAGAGGCCTTCCATCTGCTGGTTCACTCCCGAGATGGCTGCAATGGCTGGAACTGCGCCGCTCCAAGGCCAGGAGCTGGGATCTTCTTCTGGGTCTCCCTCGTGGGTGCAGGGGCCCAAGAACTTGGGCCATCTTCTACTGCTATCCCAGGCCATAGCAGAGAGCTGGATGGGAAGAGGAACAGCTGGGACTAGAACCGGCACCCATATGGGATGTCTGCACTTCAGGTCTGGGTTTTAACTTGCTGCACCACAGTGCCGGCCCCAACTTAAGTAGTCTTAAGTGACTACCGCTGTTTTCTCTCCCAAGATATAAGATTCTCTGCCATTCCAGATAATAAATTCTTTTCCAGGTTCTGATCAAACTTGTATATTTGGGGTTTTTTTTGAACAGGTAGAGTTATAGACAGTGAGAGAGACAGAGAGAAAGGTCTTCCTTCTGCTGGTTCACTCCCCAAATGGCCACTACAGCCGGCGCTGCACTGATCTGAAGCCAGGAGCCAGGTGCTTCCTCCTGGTCTCCCATGCAGGTGCAGGGGCCCAAGCAGTTGGGCCATCCTCCACTGCCTTCCCGGGCCACAGCAGAGAGCTGGACTGGAAGAGGAGCAACCAGGATTAGAACCCAGCGCCCATATGGGATGATGGTGTCGCAGGTGGAGGATTAAAGTGAGCCACAGCGCCAGCCCTGTTTGTAGATTTCTAATCCTTGTATTCCCACATTCTAAAACCAGGAATGTATAGATTCAGATATATGCCCCCCAGGGAAACAAAGAGACCTTTCCAAGTTTGCAAAGACAAGTCTTTTCCTGTTAGTCTGGTTTCTTCTGTGTCTTGAAAATTTTTACACTTGTCTCTAAACTTTCATGGTACATTTAAGGAAAAGAGAAGTGAAAGAAACTCTAGAAGAACAGAAGACAACTGAGATAATTAAGGCTCTTTGGCATGAGAACAACTGAAATTATAAGAGAGAGATAATGTTACAGCTTTGCACTCAGAGTAATATGAGTAAAAATTGGAGGTGTACGTTGGGTGGTGGAGAAAAGTTCTGGCGCTTACCCTACTCCTGAGTATGATCCTTTCGTCACTGTACTTAAATGATCCCTGAATTCACCCAACAGAGCCACGTCAATTTGAATGACGGAAGACACAACTTATAAGTCTTTGCCACCCTCACCAAACATACTTGCAGGTGGAATTTCACACTTACAGGTTAACAATCCAGTCTTCCAGTTAAGAAACTTGAGCCAATAGATGGCTTTGTTTGTAAGAAAAAGTACCATTTGCCTTATGAACATGCAACCAACAGGCAGGATTCAGTAGAGATTGTCACAATTTATTTTATTTTGCATTGAGAGAGAGAGAGAGAGAGACAGTGAGTTAGTTCTTTAAGCATATATTCTTGCTTAAGAATATAAAATCTTAATAGTCATGTCATAAGATTATTTGAAAAGATATACTTTCTGGTCCTTTAAATATATATGATTTTCAGTTTAAAAAATTAAGCATTTATATTTTATATATTAAATTACTGAATTTTTTCCACGAATGTTTCTTCATGCTTCCTTCTACATGTTCTGACTTCCAGTTGAAGGTTGATGTGGAAGTCATTGGGTAGAAATTATGCAAACTGTTGCCAATCTAATCCTCTTCAAAGTTTCAAACAATGAGTCCCTATTTCCAACAACCTTAGGGCTAAAGTACTTCTCAGAGTCCTGGAGTCTCCAAATCTGGGACTAATTTTCTTTATTTCCAGTAATTCCATTCCTATTCTGTTTTGGCCCAATTCATTCGTTTGTTCATTCATTCATTCAGTAAATGTTTGTTGAATACTGATCATGTGATAGGCACCACAATGGTCTGATGGCATAGGCTCCAGAATCAAACAAATCAGGTTAAAATATGGGATTTTTCACTCACTCTGTGGTTCCTTAACCTCCTTTTGCCCCTGTTTCCTTAACTGTTAAAAGGGGAAAATAAATTTCATAGATTTGCTATAAATATGAGAGGAAATGGTGCATGTCAAGTGCACAGAACAGGTCCTAAGAGTTGGTAAGACCTCAAGAAACTTTAGGTGCTGTTATTAGGGAGCTTTCAGTATTTAAGCAAAATAGAAATTAAAAGAAAATTGAGTAGGTGCTATTCCAGAGGAAACAGAGTGTAATCACAGGGACCACTGAGGCAACCACACAGAGACAGACATTAAAGCTGAGCCTGTAAATACAAATAGGCGTCAGCATGGGGATAGAAGATAGGAGTAATCTAGGCCAGGAAAGCTATATGTGAGAGGCATGTGAGCATACTAGAATGGTACTCTAGAGAAACTGATGAAAGCTCAGAAGAGCAGAGGAAAGAGAGATGAGGGCAAGGAAGTGCAGCAGGATCCAGGTCAAAAGATTCTGTTTTTTCAACTTTTTTTTTCTCTTATTTATTTATTTATTTGATTTATTTTCAGGTTTTTTGAAAGGCAGAGAGACAGGAAATGAAGAAGACAAACAAGAGATCTTGCACCCTCTGGTTCACTCCTCAAATGCCTGCAAGAGCTGGAGCCAACCAGGCCAATGCCAAATGCCCTGAACTCAATCCAGGGATTCCATTTGGCTAAGAGAGGCTCAACCACTTGAGGCATCATCTGCTGTTTCCCAGCATGCACATTAGCAGGGAGCTGGATCAGAAGTGGAGTAGCCAGAACACAAACCAGGCATTCTGACATGGAATGTGGGAATCCTGAATGGTGACTCAATGATTATGCCAAGCACTATAGATCAGACCTAATGGATATCTACAGAACTTTTCATCCTACAGTTGAAGAATACACATTCTTTTCAACAGTGCATGGAACTTTCTCTAGAATAGACCACATGCTTGGCCATAAAGCAAATCTCAGCAAATTTAAAAAAATGGAAATCATAACACTTATCTTCTCTGACCACCATGGAATAAAGCTGGAAATGAACAATTCAAGAATCTCTAGCATATGCAAACACATGGAGATTGAACAACATGATCCTTAATGAACAGTGAGTCATTGAAGAAATAAAAAAATTTCTGGAAATAAATGAAGATAATAATACAACATTTCAAAACTTATGTGATACAGCAGAAGAGTGTTAAGAGAAAGTTTACAGCAATTGGTGCCTACATCAAGAAATTGGAAAGGCACCAAATAAATGAGCTATTAACATATCTCAAGGACCTCAACATATCTCAACAACACCAAATCAAAGCCAAAACTTTTAGGAGAAAGGAAATAATTAAAATTAGAGAATAAACAAAATTGAAACAAAAATTATAAAAGATCAGCAAAACCAAGAGCTAGTTTTCTTGAAAAAATAAATGAAATTGACACATCATTGGCCCAACCAACAAAAAAGAAGGGAGAAGACACAAATCAATAAAATTAGAGATGAAAAAGGAAATGTAACAACATATACCACTAAAAACGAAAAAAAAAAAATCATCAGAAATTACTACAAAGAGCTGTATGCCAACAAATTGGGAAACCTAGAAGAAATGCATGGATTCCTGAACCCATACAACTTACCTAAATTGAACCATGAAGACACAGAAAACCTAAACAGACTCATTACCAAGATAGAAATTGAATCAGTAATAGACTCTCCCAACAAAGAAAAGCCCAGCACAGCATTGTTTCACTGCTGAATTCTACCAGACATTTAAAGAAGAACTAATTTCAATTCTTCTCAAGCTATTAAAAAAATTGAAAGGGAAGGAATCCTCCCAAGGTCCCTCTATGAAGCCAGCATCACCTTAATTGCTAAACATGAAAACGATATAACAGAGAAAGAGAAATACTGACCAATTTTCCTGATGAACATAGATACAAAAATCTGCAACAAAATACTAGGCAATCAAATCCAAAACCTATCGAAAGATCATTCACTGCGACCAAGTGGGTTTACCCCTGGTATGCAGGGGTGGTTCAATATTTGCATATCAATCAATGTGATACATCACATTAACAAACTGAAGAACAAAAACCATGTGATTATCTCAATAGAGAAAGCATTTGATAAAACACAACACCCTTTCATGATGAAAACTTTAAGTAAATTGGGGATAGAAGGAATACTCTTTTTTTTATCAAAGCAACATTTTTATTCATAACTTTATTTCCAACTTAAAACCAAAATTAAAAAAAAAAAAGTGTAGCTGATATCCAGAAATGGCAGCACTGTGAGATGCAATGACTTCAAACAGCCCTTGTCTCAACTGTTAGGAAACAGTTTTTTTTCCATACTATTTGTTGAACTCTTTACTTAGTATAGAGTTAATCATATGTATATAAAGTTAATTGAAAATAGATCTTAGTAAAGAATAAGAATGAGAATAGGAGAGGGAGGAGGAAGAAGGGTGGAAGTGCAGGTGGGAGGGCAGGTACCGTGGGAAGAGTCACTGTTTTCCTAAAGCTGTATTTATGAAATGCATGAAGTTTGTATTCCTTAAATAAATGGTTTCTTGGAAAAAATAAAATTAAAGGCTAAAAAAAGAAAAAGGAAATAGTATCCAAAACTTGAAAAGAAAGTAATAAAGGAAAAAAAAAAGGACTTTTCCCACAGAGCTGGCGCTGTGGAGTAATGGGCTGAGCTTCCACCTGTGGCACTGCCATCCCATCTGGGCACCAATTCTTTGCTGGCTGCTCCTCTTCTGATCCAGCTCTTTATTATGGTCCAGGAAGGTAGTAGAGGATGGCCTGACTGCTTGGACCCCTGCACCCATGTGAGAGACTTGGAAGAAGCTCTTGGCTCCTGCCTTTGGATCAGCCTGGCTCCAGCCATTGTGGCCATTTGGGGGAGTGAACCAGCATTGGGAAGCCCTCTTTCTGTGTCTCTCCCTCTCTTTGTCTGTAACTCCACCTATCAAATAAATAAATAAAATCTTAAAAATGAAAAATAAAAAGAATGATCAACCAAACACAGAAAGAAAAGATCCACGACTATGTAGATATATATAAAAAATAATGTGATCAGGTCACCTATTTTACAATAGAAAAGTTTGTCTGTAACAATTGTTATGTACTCTATATATTCTACAGCAAATATGGATTTCATCTTGTTTGACTGTCTTCACGGCTAGCACACGAGTGCTTTTGCCACAAGTCAAGAAAAGATTGAAAAACAACCATAGAATCTACGGACATCACTTGAGGCAGGCTGGTGTGTTCTTCAAGTCCATAATCACCTAGGCCCTGTAGCATGGGAGTCTTCAATTTACATATTCAGCACTGTCCAGAACTTTCCACATCTGGGTTATCAATTTCCAAGTATATAATAACCCTGGTCAAATCCTCTCTCTAACCCCATTATTTGTCTCCCTCAGAGAAATTCACCAGGCCCTTCATCCACATTTACATGATGTAATAAATTATATAGCCATTTATCCCCCACCTCACCACAATCATCCTAACTCTTTACATTTCCTCTCTTCAAATCAGTTCCCTCTTCTTTCTTTCCAGACTTAGTAGAGAGCTCAACAACCAAGAGTTACCTAGAAAATTCCTCCGTATCCTTGGAAACATCTCTGAGCCCTCACTCTAGACCATTGCTTTAACTGAAATCTGGCTGCCCCTGAAGACACCACTTGCCCTAAATCCCTCTTAACTGAATATTTGTTGTTAATAATTTGTTGGTAAATGAAGTTTTTGTTTGATGGCTTACATTTTTTAGTAAAATAGGAGATGAGTTCATCTTCTAAAAGTGATCAGGTAGGTGAGAGTGCCAGAGATGTGAATAAAGTGTTTTTCATTTCTAAGTCATCACCAAATTCTATTTACTTTTATTTCAAAATATATCTTGAATCCAACCACTACCTCTACCACTAACTAGATCTACCAAATCAGCCTTCCAGCTGTCTCTGTGAATCCCTTTGGCTCCTTCTACCTAAGCAGCCAGCATGTTTTTTAAAACACAAATCATAACATTCCTTGGTTTAATACACTGCAGTGGCATCCATTCTTTGTTTAGATAAAAACATAAATCGTTACAATAGTTCTGTATGGTTAGCCTTTATTTGCTTCCTAGATTCTTCTGGCAACATGTTTTCTTAGCTCTTTGATATACAGGTTCTGAACGCTAATATTTACTATGGCAACACTCATGTTATTTCAACCCCTTGAAGCCACCATGATTCTTTTAGCCTCTGGAAAGTAGCATAGATATACTTCTCCTAGTTAATGCCAACTCTCCCTTAGGATTTCAGCTCAACTATAATTTCCCAGGAAAGCACTGTCATACTCTTTCATATTATCATGTACTTCTTTATAGCACTTAACATAGTTATAACTTTCCATTAATCATTGTTATATTCTTATATGAATCAATACTTTTCACTAAATAAATTTCAGATTAATGTAGAAATGTCCTTGTCCCACTTAGCTTTAAGTGCAGTAACAGAAGGAATCATGCCTATATTCCTATACCATTGGATCCCCAAGTTCTAGTCCAGTGCATAATGCATACATTGTGCTCAAGTACCTGCTAAATAAATGAAAATTTAACTTGGCAATCTTGAACACTAAAGGAAGTAATACAGAGAGCAGACACCTGAGCTCTCTTCACACTAGATAATATCATCAATCAAAACTACTTTCTGGGCTAATAAGAACAAGTCTCCTTGACTCATCATGTAGGGTTTTTTGATTCCAAGTTTACCAATCATGTGTCCCAAATTCATTTGAACTGATCCCTGGCCCTAAAATTCCACTTGGAACCCAGTGCCTTTGGAACTCACTTCAACTGCCAGAAACAAGGAGCCAAAATACACAATGGGGCATGATCTGGACTTTGCCATTATTACAGCTAGCCCTGGCACTTCACCTGGTAGGGACAATGTTAGTAGTAGAAAATCATATGAAAAGCCACTGATGTGAACTTCTCATATAAGGTTTTCAGTGGTTTTGGTTGAAGCACTCACTGGTCCATGACCAGAAATTGGGGTTGCATCCCTAGAGAATAATGAAAGTGAAGTCATTCGAAGTGACAATGATTATTAATATAGGCTTTGTTTTGTTTTGTTTTTACGAGGAGGGGGAGAAGCCAAGAATCAGAAATAGGAAGTCAAATACCAAAGTCTAGTACAAAGAACAGAAAAAGAACTATAAATTGGAAATGGAGCCAGAGTCAGAAGCCAAATGGACTATGGAGTGAATGAGTGTAGATCTGGAACCATGAAAGCATGCAGACAGTAATTAGAGGGACAGATCGAGGACAGTATATGGCTGGGGCTATGTGCATGTTTGCCTAATTTAAGTTACAGAATTAGAATAGATCCTCTTAACAAAGAGAATTGATGTCTTCCAAGGCAATTCCTTGGAAAGTCTTCCCTTCCTTGTGAGGAGAAGACTGAGTATTTGTGTGGAGGACAGAGGGAAAACCTCCCTAACCAGATTTTTTTAACTTGGGCCCCCAGGCATATTTGCTATGTGACCCACAGGCAATAATGGGAGCTTCAGGTAATTCAGTCCACTTCACATCCAAAGTGCTGAAATATCTAGCCTCATTGCCATCCTGTTCCTTTCTCTCACTTTATTCTTGTGTTGGCACAACACATGACTTTGGATTTGTCTTCTGGCTTTTTGCCCAACATTCATTCCTTGTGATTGATGACAGATTTGGTTTCATTCGCTTAATCTCCAGTCTTTTCTCCTTCAGCAATTCTTTGTACTTACTTTTTCCTCCCTTTTGCTTCTAGCTGCCCCAGATAATTGAGTAATCCACTTGATTAGTCACTTATACTTCTGGGGCCCCTTTTCTAGCTTAAATTTGAGTGGATGGTATGCCTATCCAACCTACACTAAACTTTCCTCTCTCAGAGTAGCAAATGCCAGACAGAATATTCAACTTGCAGTACATTATACATTTAATTATTATCTTCAAAAACTGGCTCATTCGTCTATGTTTTCTGTTTGTAAGCCTTACCTCACTAAATCAATCTTAACTTTCTTAAGGAATGGATTGATCCCAAATTGCCTCTGTAGTCCCTATAATACCAAGTATCTAATTAATATATTTAATTCATAAACAATAACAAACTTTAGGTGAGGTACAGTGTATATGACAATGTTTAACTTCAGTCAAAGAAACCTTCCTGGGAGGTCAAATACTGCAAGATCCCATTCAATACATTTATAATCACATTTAATAAGTACTATAGTCTTAATAAATAACGTTTTTCAAAATGTTTTAAAAATTTATAGGAATTACACACAAGTATAGTTTTAATGATTTTTGTGACTAGTTTAAAGTTTACTATATATATATATATATATATATATATTTGGAGCTGAACATCTTTTTATTTAATTGTGGATAGCCCTTGTCTATTTTCCTCCTGGACTGTAGTCTTTTTATTTGTTGAACTGATTATTTAGTGGAATCATTAAGCTTTTGGCTATAATGTAAATTTTAAAATAATCTCAAAAAATAAATAAAATATTAAGTAAAAAATGATGTTTTAGCTTATTTTGAAGATTATTATATCATCTCAGAATTTACAATTAGAAAGACAAAAATTATTAATAGCTTTCAAAAAGTTCATAGAAAATACATATATTCCAAATATTCTTTGCACCAAAATAAACTTGCCTTTTAATTCTATTTTTCACAAACTTTTTGGAGTAATCTTATTTTTATCTAACATCCTGATGTATTACAGAATGTCTTCATAATATTTGTGTTGATCTCCAAATCTATAGGGACAGTCATAAAAACCACAACTTACTGAGGGAGGCCAAAGATGGTTTCCCTGAGAAAATGACATTCACATGAAACCTTTCAGGATAGATGTGTTAGGCAGGTGAAAGTGTGAAACATAAAGCATGAGGTCAAGCCTGGCGCAGGTAGAGGAGGTGTTTGTTGAGTTTGGGTAGCTGAATGAAGTAAAGCAGAGCATGGCGCAAGATGAGCAGGGAGCAGTAAGCTTGGAAGAACTTGCACAGGATTATGGGTTTTATCCTAAGAACAGTGAGAAAATATTAACAGGTTTTATGAGGAGCATAATACAAAGATTTGCATTTTTTAAAAAGTCACTTTGAACTTTTGCTTCTGGTCCAAACAAGAAACCAGAATTAATTACTAGGAAAAAAAGTGAAAAATAGATAAAATGCATAAAATGATGACTTTCAGGTCATTAGACACCGAGTTATCAGAGACACAGAACCTCTTTGGATGCTCACAAAACAATGAGGTAAGCTACACCACATCTTCAGATATAGTGTCGGTGGTGGGAGGACGCTGAGTTGTGCAGAAGGAACTGGGCATTTCAGGAAGTAGAAGACCTCAGAGTTAGCAGGGATTGCCCTCTGAACATTCAGTTTAGTGCAGACCACAGCATCCATGAGTGAAAACTACCTGGAGTTGGGAGTAGAATCACATAAAATTAAAGAAAATAGTATTCATAACTCACATGTGGGCTGGGATAGTTTCTTTTTGCAACAGTTAGAGTGGAAAACCTCATAGTTTAAAAGTTATCAGATAGTATATCTTTCTTCAGATGTAAGTAAAAGCTAACCCTAGAATAAATACTGTATTGATGTTAACACACATTATCAGTAAAATTTCTTAGAAAAGAGCAAATCTTTAATCAGCCAGATGAAAAAGATACATGATATAAAAAGAATAGATTTCTCATTAGAAGAAATTCTAGCTAAAAGACTGGGAAAATAATCCAGAAGGACTTAAAGGAAAAAACCTCCATCAATATAGAATTCTTTACTCAGTGAAAATAGCCTTCAAAAACAAAACAGAACTTTTTCAGACATTACAAAAAAACCTGAAACAATTCATCACTAGCATATTTGAGTTACAAAGATGTGGTAAAGAAAGTCTTTGAAGCAAAATGAAAATCATTCCAAGTGGAAATCTAAATCTACATAAAGGAATGGAGAGTGCCAGAAATGGTAAACAAATGGTCAGATATAAAATTTTTTATTTAAAAGTCTTTAAGAGATAATTGACTTTTATTTTTGTCTGAGAGAGAGAGAGAGCTAAAGAGAGAGAAAATTCTTCTATCCACTGGTTCATTCCCCAACTGCCTGCAACAGCTGGGGTTTGGCCAGACTGAAGCTGGAGTCAGGAACTCAATTCAGGCTTTCCACATGGATGGCAAAAAATCATCTATTTGAGCAATCACCTCTGTCTCATATGATATTCATTAGCAGGAAGCTGGAATTGGGAGCCAGAGCTGGGACTTAAACCCAGGCACTTCTATATGGGATGTTGGGTGCCTTAACGGCTAGGCCAAATGCCTACCCAGATAACTGACTCTTTAAAAAAACAACAAATATAATAGTAATGTGTTGTGGGGCTTATAAAATATGTAAGGAACGGCACATAGCTAGGAAAAGAAAATAGAATTATACTGCTTTAAGGTTTTTACATTATATATTAAATAATATATTGTTTAAATACAGAATATGATAAAGATGCATAATATAAGCTTTAAATGAACAAGTCTGTTGTGAGTTACAAAGAATTATAGCTAATAATCCATCAAAGGAGGCAAAATTGGGTAAAAGTAACACACCGTTCCAAAGGAAAGCAAAAAAAAAGGAAAAGGGGAACAAATAGCAAGACAGTCTAAACCAAAACACATCAATAATTGTATTAAATGGTCTAAATTTTGTCATTTAAAAGCCAAAGATTATAAGATGGGATAAAAAGGCAAAATTAAGCAATGCTTATATAAGTAGTGGGTTAAGTCGCTGCCTGTGATGCTGGCATACCATATAGGTGCTGGTATAAGTCCTGGATGCTCCACTTCTAATCCAGCTCCTTGCTAAGGCACCTGAGAAAGCAGCAGAAGATGGACCAAGTCATTGGACCCTGCACCCATGTGTGAGACCTGGAAGAAGCTCCTGGCTCCTGGCTTGGGCCTGGCCTAGTCTTGGCTATTTTGACCATTTGGGAAAGATGAAAGATCTCTCTCTTCTCTCCCTCTCTTTCTCTCTTTCTGTCTCTCCCTATTTCTCTGTAAATCTGCCTTTCAAATAAATAAATCTTTAGGGAAAAAACTTAAAAGGAAAAGAAAAATATACCATGCTAACACTCATCAAAATAAAGCTGTGGTTGTTACATTAATATTGGATACAATAAATTTGAGAGTAAATATTACCAGATGAGGGACAGGACACATAACAGACAAATTCTTTGAAAGACACAAACAACCACGGCATCATCAAGCCACCACCCACAATGGTGGCATTCTTTAAAAGCACAAGCTTGTTCCTGTAAGTCCTGGCTGCTCCACTTCTGATCCAGCTCCCTGTGATGCACCTGGGCAGGCAATGGAAGATGGCCCAAGTACATGTGACCCTGCCACTCACATGGGAGACTCAGAGTTCCAGAGTCATGGCTTTAGTCCTGCTGTTTTGGATATTTGGGGAGTGAACCAGCAGAACTCTGTGTGTGTGTGTGTGTGTGTGTGTGTAAAACTCTGACTTTAAAAAAAATTTTAAAAATCTAAAAAGAAAAAACAAAAACAACCAAGAATATTCAAAAAGAAATAATGTAAATAACTCTATAGTTATTAAAGCAATGGAAATTGTACTTAAAAATTTTCTTACAAAGAAAATAGTGTCAAAAAAAAAAAAAAGAAAATAGTGTCCCATAAATATTTATTGGTCAATTCCATCAAACATTTAAGCAAAAAACTAATACCAATGCTATGCAATTACAAGACTTATCAAATATATAAGGTAAATAGTACAAAGGCTAGGAGGAGAAAATAAAATTATACTGTTGTAAGGCTTACACTATACATTAAGTAGGATAATATCACTTGAAGGCAGAATATAATAAAGATATATAATATAAATACTAAATGAACAACTAAAATCTCTAAAAAATTGAGAAGGGGAGACTACAAGTACTTTCCAAATCATGTGAGGACAGCACTGCTTGATACCAAAGTCAGACAATGACATTTATAAGAAATTACAAACATATCTCATGAACATACATGCAAAAATTCTCAACAGAATGCTAGCAAATTAAATGCAACAATAAACAAAAAGGATCATATATCATGACCAAATAGCTATCTTGGGAACGAAAGGTTGATTTAATATAAAAAATTACTTAGGGACAGCGCTGTGAAGCAGTGGGTTAAAGCCCCAGCCTGCATTGCCAGTATCCCATATGGGCACCGGTTTGATTCCCAGCTGCTCCTCTTCCAATCCAGCTCTCTGTTATGGCCTTGGAAAGAGGTGGAGGATGGCCCAAGTCCTTGGGCTCCTGCACTCACGTGGGGGGCCCGGAGGAAGCTCCTGGCTCCTGGATTTGGATCGGCTCAGCTCTCGCCGTTGCAGTCATTTGGGGAGTGAACCAGCAGAATGAAAGATCTCTCTCTCTCTGACTCTACCTCTCTCTGTAACTCTGTCTTTCAAATAAATAAAATAATTCTTAAAAAACTAATTAACATAATTCATTATAATAAGACTAAAGAAAAAAGTCATAGTATTATCTCAATAAATATCAAAAAGACATTTGAAAATACAAAATCTATGCTTGACAGACACTCTCAGAAACCTAGGAACAGAAAAGAACTTCTTCATTTTAATCCTGCAATTTGGAAAATCAGATGCTGCATCTCATTTTCATGTATGATTGCTCTGGACCTAAAGTTGCAAAACTACCTTTTAGGGTGATTACAGCAGCTTCCTGCATCTTTCATTACTCCTAGAGCTATGAATTTTAAATCCTGAGTTTTTCAGAGTCTATTAGGCTTTTCAGGGTATAGTTAGCAGATAACCCACCCCCAAAATTTGTATTCTTCATTCTCACTGTTGTCATGTGATTTGCCCAATTCATTGCATTCAGTAGGCAATGATAAGTAACCATTTAAAGTTACAGGTTTTCTGGGTCCTACCCAGTGATTCTGACCAGGATTTTTGCTTCCATAAGCCCATGTAGGTCATATAACCAATCTCTGATTCCCATTTTCTTGAAAAATATTGCCTATATCCACTTGATGTACTACTCAAGGTCAGGGTTAGGTCACAGAGAATAGGACATAGTCTAGTTTGAGCACAATGCAGTATATAACAAGATGTTAAATGATTTAGAGATGAAATGGAATTTAGGTGATCTTCCAGAACACCCAAATAAAATCCTCAGAACAGAACTCCCTGGAGAGTCCTACTCCTGCCAAAATCAGAAAGGTGCCTGCTAAACCTAAGTCTCAGCTAAGGCATCTGCATTTCAAACCATTCCACCTCTGTTGCTAGAGCATTTTGGTGGAAACTCATTCTATCTTGGTTATAATCAAAAAAATTTTTTGTCGTATCTTGTTATAAGGTACTCTGCTGTTAATATGGCATGATTTTATTTTGTTGTTGAATGGTAGACATAGTGTATTGAGTAGAAAAGACTGCAGTAAATAAGACTTTAGTAGCACAGTGGTGAATGTGCAAAGTTAAGGTTCGGGAAGGAGAAACGTTCTATCTTCCTATGATCAGATCTGTCTTTCAGTGAGCCAGGATTTCTGCCCTAGGAACTTCACAAGTTTCTGAATTGTTTCTCCCTCTTCCTTGGGACAGGAAGACCAGGGAGCGGACTGGAGTTGGGTGCTTCCCTTCCCCACACAGAAGGCTAGATCCAACTGCAGCTGGGTACTCTCCTTCCTCTAGAGCAGTTAGGCTTTGATAAAATTGGCAGATTAGGCTGTAGAAAAATTGTTTCTCCTTAGGGTAGGCTATATTGAAACAAAATCCTGGGGCTGGCATTGTGGTGTAGTGAATAAAGCTGCCACCAGCAATGCCAGCATCCCACACAGGTGCTGGTTCAAGTCCTGGCTGCTCCACTTCCAACCATGCTCTTTACTAATGCACCTAGGACAGCAGCAGAGGATGGCCCACGTACTTAGGGCCCTGAACTCAGGTGGGAGACCAGGAAGTCTTTCCCCCTCTCTAACTCTGCCTTTCAAATAAACAAATAAATCTTAAAAAAAAAAAAAAAAAAGGAATGTTTTGGTGTATTTCAAAATGGTTCCTTTTCTCATTCCACAGATGGAAAAATAGAGAATTTTTCTCCAATATTCACTATGAGGAACTGGCAGGGCTCCTGGAAGTAAAACTCACAAAAGTGTGGCCCCCTGAATATAACTGGGTCCCACTGAAGTTTTTCAGTCTCAGGCTTGTCCACACTGAGGATCCTTCAACAACCAGTCAATGACGGCTTCCATTTTTCTCCCCTAGTATTGGTTCCCATGGAGGTTTCTGCTCCAGTTATGCTATGATTCTCTGTGCCCATCTATCTGTCTATCCAGTTTGGGGTGATAGGGCATTGATTTTCCCTGTGAATTTATTCCTTGGACAAATAATAGGAAGAATTGTTGATTTTTCACTTTCCTTAGCTTTTTACTTATTTTTGGGATGGAGTAGCAATTTTTAGGTTTGTTATATGCCAGACTGAAAACTCTGCTTTTTCAAACATACTTTTACATTTTAAAATGATTTACTTTCTGAAAGAGTGACAGAGAGGGAAAGGAAGAGGAAGAGACTTTTAGAGCGGTTGAGAGAGAAACACAGAGAAAAAGATATATATATATATATATATATATTTTTTTTTTTTTGACAAGCAGAATGGACAGTGAGAGAGAGAGACAGAGAGAAAGGTCTTCCTTTTCTGTTGGTTCACCCTCCAATGGCCGCTACGGCTAGTGCACTGTGCCGATCCGAAGCCAGGAGTCAGGTGCTTCCTCCTGGTCTCCCAGGTGCAGGGCCCAAGGACTTGGGCCATCCTCCACTGCACTCCTGGGCCACAGCAGAGAGCTGGACAGGAACAGGGGTAACTGGGACATAATCTGGCACCCCGACCGGGACTAGAACCCAGTGTGCTGGCACCGCAGGCAGAGGATTAGCCTATTGAGCCGCGGTGCTGGCCAAAGATCTTCTACCAGCTTGTTCACTCCCCAAATGGCTGCAATGGCCGATGATAGGTCAAGCTGAAGCCAGGAGCCTGGAAGTTCATCTAGGTCCCTAACATGGGTGTAGGGGTCTAAGTACTTGGTCATCTGCTGCTGCTTTCCAGGGCATATTACCAGGGAGCTGTATCAGAAGTGGAGCAGCCAGGACTCCAATCTGCACTCTGATATGGGATGCCAGCATAACCAGCAATGGCTTAACCTGCTGTGCCACAATGCCAGCACCCAAACTTACTATTACATGTGAAAATATCAAAGTTTACTTATACTTTGTTTTCTGGGCTAAGTTATATAATATAAAATATTTGTATATTGATGGTTGTTATTTGGTCTAGTGGTTAAACCTCTGATTAGGATGCCTATATCTCATATTGGAATGCCTGGATTGGATGCCTAGCTCCTGATGCATTTTCTGCTAATGTAGATCATGGGAGGCAGTGATGATGGCTCAACTGATTGAGTTCCTATTACTGTTACAAGAGACCTGGTCAACCTCCAGGTTTGCACTGGCCCAGCCCCAGCCACTGCAGGCATTTTGGGAGTGCATCAGTAGATGAGATCGATCTCTCTCTCTCTCCTTCCCTCTCATCCCTTCTTTCTCTCATGCTTAGTCTCTGTGCTTTCCACATTTTTTAATGAATGTGATTTGCTTTGTTAACTGCTTTCTCACCTAAGTGCCTGTTACATAGCTAGCAGGCAACAAATATTAGGTGAATGAATGAAAATCTATCCTCATAGTGACTAAATTGTTAATTTCCAACTCAAATGGCAAAATAAAAAAACAATATACAGAAAATTGGTGACATAAAATGAGTGAATATTATTAGGCACATGGTAATAGGAATTTGGAAACTATAAGAGACTGAAGACAGTGTGCCTTATATAAAGCAATTCAGAATTTAAACAACACTGAAATGTGTGATGACAAAATACAGCATGTTAATACACAAATTTGGCTATAGTTTGCCAGTTTACAGCATGTCTTAACTAAATCAATGACCCATTACGTATTTATTACAAATGATATTATAGAGAAATTCAATGCCAAGAAAAAATGTTCACACATATTTAAAAAACATGCTAAATATAGCAGGAAAATTTTCATTTAAAAATATATGGAGAAAATATTATGTAAAGGTGTGTACTAAAATGTTAACAATGGCTATCTCCAACTGATTTAATTAAATGTTCTTGTATGTGTGCTTCTTGGTATTTTGTAAAGTTCTACAATAAACATTCATTGTTTTTCTATTAGAAACAGATCATTTTTGTAAGGAAGAGAACTTAGGTAGTAGTATATATGGAAGATAAAAGGTATGGAAGATAAAAGGCAGTAAAAGAGGATCAGATGCAGGAAGATTAAATGGTAATCACGATAGTATGGGTGAAAGATGGTAGAAACCAAATTAAGGCATTGGCTGTGTGGACAAAGAAGGTAATTAGAAATGAAGACAGAGAGAAAGGATTTGGTTATCTTCAGCCTGTGAGTTGGAGATAAGGATTAAAGAAACATTGGCTTAAGCATGGTAATTCCCACTGACAATCCCAGATCTACATGGATTGGAAATAAATGTTTTGGAATCATTAGTCTTAAACATGGTAATTAAAATTGAACTTACATGAGATTCCTTAATGAATGAATGTGTGTAGAATTAAACTTGGGCAAAAATCCGAATCATGGGGAACTCTTGAAGTTTAAGAGCCAGATAGAAGAAGGAAGACCCACAAGAAATATTTACTACAGAGATAAAACAATAACGAGGAGGTTATCATGGAAACTAAAGAACATGTTTTGAAGTAAGAATTGGTCAATGATACTACTGTAGACCACAACTTGTTTATTTCTGGATCTTTGCTTCCTATGAAAGGACCTCAAGTAATTCTAGGTCTTTCTCTATTCTTGGACAAGTTATTATGTTAAAAAATTTATGAGGAATATGACTCAGCTCTATCCTCCAACCTCTTAGTATGGTTGTCTACAGAGACCAAGTTCTCATTCAATCCTTCATGTCAAGTGTTGTTAGGAACTAGAGGTGTAAGTTTGCCTACTTCTAGGGACTAGTTTGCAGGCTTATTTGGATTTCACATAGAGCAACATAACCAACTTAGTTTTTAACTAGTTAAGTGATATTTTGGCTCTTACACACCTTTGTTTCCCAAATTATTCAGAACCTAGGCAAGAAAGAAGGGAATTATTTCATGGAGACTCCTGGAAGTTCCAACAGTCAATGCCAAATACCAGAAGAGTCAGGTAAATTTTGGCCTAAAAAAAGTCAATGAATTTAAAAATTAGGAAGTAATAATAGACCACTATTTTCTTTAATAAAGTCAAACACTGTTTCCCCAGGGAAGGCATTTGATTGAAAATATCCATGATGGAGGGGGCAACTGTAACTATTGCCCCAATACTTGTCTAAAATTCTCTAAGAATGGGACTATGCCAGCGAGGAGAGCATATTAGTCAGAGATTTCTTAGTTGCACATGAATAAAGTATACTTTAAGATAGCTTAAATGAAGGTGGCAGGGTAATCGGGAGAAGAGGCAGAACTAGTGGTCACTAAATTAATAATGACAATGAATGGGGCCAGTGCCGCGGCTCAGTAGGCTAATCCTCTGCCTTGCGGCGCCGGCACACCGGGTTCTAGTCCCGGTCAGGGTACTGGATTCTGTCCCGGATGCCCCTCTTCCAGGCCAGCTCTCTGTTGTGGCCAGGGAGTGCAGTGGAGGATGGCCCAAGTCCTTGGGCCCTGCACCCCATGGGAGACCAGGATAAGCACCTGGCTCCTGCCTTCGGATAGGTGCGGTGCGCCGGCCGCGGTGGCCATTGGAGGGTGAACCAACGGCAAAAGGAAGACCTTTCTCTCTGTCTCTCTCTCTCTCTCTCACTGTCCACTCTGCCTGTCAAAAAAATAAAAATAATAAAAAAAAAAGGACAATGAATGAGTCTGTGATCCTGGCTTTCAAATGATATCATTTGGATTGTGACCTTCTTTCTATTGCTAATTATCTGTATTCTAACATTTTTATAATATAGTAAGATAAGCTTGCTATTTTGCATCAGAGATGGTCGGTAACAGTTCTAAGATTGGAACAATTTTCCTAGTTGACTCAGCAAAAACTGGCGTGGTTCATATGCCTATATCTTTGTGGCAGAGGGAAAAGAGAGTCACATAATTGATAGCTTATCAGGTAGAGAAAATGCATTTCTTGGAAAAGTGGACAAAAAGGACTGTACAGTGCATTCTACCCTTTGGCTACCTAGCATCCATAGTCTTGCTTCTGCACATAAAATATCAAAATTACCGTAGTGCAAGAGAATCTAATTATTCCATGACACTTGAAACGCTCCTTTCCCCAATAGGAAACATGCTAAAGTTTAATCCAGTTGTTGCACCCTGCTTGAAAAATCCAGTTTCTGGATGATGAGCATTTCTTTTGTCAGGTCTGGATGTAGCTCTTTGAATTTATTTGATATTATCGATAAAGATAATTTTATTAGGGGCAGGTATCATGATACAGTGGGTTAAACTGCTGCTTGGGATGCCTGTGCCCTCTATCAGAGTGCTGGTTGGAGTCCTGGCCACTCTGCTTACAATCCTGCTTCCTGCTAATGCATCTAGGAAGTAGCAGATGACCCAGGTGCTTGGATTTCTGCCACCCACACAGCAGATCTGGATGATGTTCCTGGCTCCTAGCTTTGGGCTCCCTCTTAGTTACTGCTTTGTTTAACAAAGAGAGTAAGAGAACCTTAACTAAATAGCAGATGAGGTCCTTCATCATTTATTTAGAAGTCTAGGGTTTGCTCTCTGGAAAGCATGTTTTTCTCTTGCTAAGAGAGGATACTGAAACTAAGAACTCATGGGCCTTGTTTGCAAGATTTGGTGTTTCTGAGGCCGGTGCTGTGGCGTAGCAGGTAAAGCCGCCACCTGCAGTGTCGGCAGCCCACATCAGTGCCAGCTGGAGTCCCGGCTCTCTGCTATGGCCTGGGAAAGCAATAGAGGATGGCCCAAGTCTTTGGGAGATCTGGAGGAAGCTCCTATCTAAATAAAATTTTATGTGTCATTGGTTGACGCTGGTACTGTTTTATGTACTAGCCAGGACTAAAGACTGAAACACTGTCATTTTGAGATTTTATACTATGTTTGTGGATTATAGTTCAGCAAATTCAAAGTTTGAGTTATTATTAGGCTTTTCTACTTCCTCAGAATTTATCTGGGTCCAGGACTTAAGCTCTTCATCATTATAGCATTGCCAGAAGGGCATTTGGTCTAAGTGTTATCTAAATTGTTGCTGAAAGTTTCACTGTTAATACAACTTGCAATCTTTTTTCTCAATGGTTTTCCCCTTTATCTTTCTATTACAAACTTGCGGATTTTGGTGTCTTATCAATAGGATGCTTCATCTTGCCCAAGGATTCACTGCAGGGCTTCTGCTGTAGGTTCTTATTACCTTCTCCTGCGGCAGATCATGGCAAGTAATTGAGCTCTTATTTTATAAGCCAAATTTATATACTTCTTAAGAATCTTATATCAGCTTTCATTCCTCTACAACCCAGAACAATGCAAGAGTAGGACTGGTTATAAATGCCACCTGGTTCTCTCTGCTTGAACATATTGTTTCTGTTTTTACTTGATTGTAGTGTTCTACCTTATACATACTTTCAGGTGGAAATCAGGGTAGAAGCCATAAACTTTCTGTTTTTAAATCCCCGAGTCTTCTTGGCTATATTTCTTAGCTCTTGGAGTTTTGAAAATGAGCCAGGAGCCAGGAAATACATCTCAGTTCATGAACTCTTTCCCCTATAGCTGGATCATTGAGACTGCCTCTTGTTTTCTCATAATTTAATTCTTGGGCCAGTTTGAACTACGTGATGACCAAATGCCAAGAGGTAGCTTGAGTTTTTAGTTGATTTCAGAATTAGTTGCCTCTTTCTTAACAGTGTTAGCCAAAATGGTGAGACTATGATTAGCTGTGTTTTGCTAATCTGCCCATTCCTGAACTAACCAGTGTGGCTAAAGAAAGAGTGCTGTAGTTAGCCTGAATCATGGGTCCACTCTTGTGGCAAGGCAATTAGGATTAGATAATGCATGACTGCTAGTGGAGATAAAGGAACAGGTGTATATTAATAAGGACAAACTTGGGGCTGGCACCGTGGTGCAGTAGGTTAATCTTCCTCCTGCAATGCCGGCATCCCATATGGATGCTGGTTCTAGTCCCAGCTGCTCCTCTTCCAATCCAGCTCACTGCTATGGCCTGGGAAAGCAGTAGAAGATGGCCCAAGTGTTTTGGCCCCTGCACCTGCTTAGGAGACCAGGAAGAAGCACCTGGCTCCTGGCTTTGGATTGGCATAGCTCCGGCCACTGCGGTCATTGGGGAGTGAACCAATGGACGGAAGACCTTTCTCTCTGTCTCTCCCTCTCACTGTCTGTAACTCTACCTCTCAAATAAATAAATAAATCTTTAAAAAAAATAAGGACAAACTTTCTGATCTAAGTGACAGCACAAAAGAATGCATAGTGTTCCTAATACAAGTGTTCCTGACTGGTAAGCAGCTGTCCTCCAAGTGAAGGTTCAGAACAATAGGGTCTTCCTTTTATTGGCTTCACTATATATCATACATGGCTTCCACTGCAAATATGTTCATCTGCCTCAGGGTTGTGAGGAATAGGGAGATGTTGGAAGACTGTCCATGTGATGTTTTCATGGGCTGATATATTCAGGAGCTAGAGTAGGAGTATATCATTTCAACTCACATTACACTAATGACAGAACCTTACAGGCACATTTAACTGGAACAGCTAACTCCAAGAGAGGCTGGGAAATGTGATCTGATGCCCAGAAGAATCTAGTATCTGCAAGACTATGGTATGTTTAAAACTAAATACATTATTTTACCTCTCTTTCCACATATAGAACATATCCTATCCCAAGGGAGATAATCTGAAGTTCTATCCAGTTACTGATTAGGCTCAAATCTAGGGTTTCAGGTAATACACAGTCATCATCATCAGGTACAGATATGATTCAGGAACTAAAAAGACAAGTTATTTCTACTACCACTCCATATCCCTACAAGCACATAAATCAATGGTAGATCATGGACAGCTAACAGCAACATGCTCATGTTGGAAAAGAGAAAAATGTGAGACACAGAACAATATTGAAACATAATAATGATGAAATGTTGCACAAGCATTTTATGACCCATTTCCCCTGAAAGTGGAAAAAATTTTGATGAGATTTCAATTCTACTCTTTGGAAGGCACTCCCTTGGGTATTATTCTGTATAGTCCCTGAAACCACTCCATGAAATGTTCTTTGCCCACTATTTTCCATCGCCACCTACTATGTGCGTATTACAAGATGAACTTCTATGCTCTATTTCCTACTTAGGCAAGTTTGGGGTCAGTTACCCCACTGTTTCAAAACTCAAATAATGATATTTAAGCTGGCTCATGTTTTGATTATTAATAAAATTTGTTCAAAAACTTAGTCCTCTAATCTACAAGCCTAAATTATTTCTTTTCTTCCTTGACTCCATGCCAGTTTCTCTAGAACTGTATCACACCCACTTTAAGGCCATTTGAAATGGCTCTGGATAATATGAACAAACCATTCACTTTTGTTGCAGGAGTACATCGTAAGGGAACTGTACTCAAGAGCTCTTCAAGTCCTGCCAACCCCCTTTTTAAAAATTATTTGAGGACTCAGAAAGTCAGCTTTTCCAACTCTTTCATACGTTCTTATATACCTTCATTTCTGCTAATTATTTACCAAGTTTTATCTCTTAAGTAAAATTTTGCTGAACAGAAAATATAAAAATTCAACACACACTATTTCTTTTAGCCTTTTCAACAAATTTCTTCCGGAGATAGTCTCAACAGATAGATGATCTGCTTTTGAATTATTCCAGGTGACAGTTTTACTAGTTGGACACTGCAAAAATGGGTTTCCTTCCTGCCTCCAAATCAGTTTCTTTACTATCTGCAGACTCATCATTAAGCCAATGCAACATACTTTATGTTAATGTCCTGGCTGTACCCAACTTCTGGTATTGATTTGATATATTATGGTCATTCCGGTTCTTGTAACATAATCCCAAATCTCAATTGTCTCTCTTGCAAGAGTCTACTCTCAATAGTGGTTTAGTCACTCATGTTCCTTCTCTCTTCTGGCTCTAGGATTTCCGATACTTAATTTTTAAGGTCATTATGTTCACTTGGTATCAAACTGATGGAGAAAGAATAAGGAAAGTTAAGATTTCTTTAAGACAGCAAATGAGCATATCACTTCCAACATACTTCATAGACCAGAACTTAACACATGACCATAACTAACTACCAGGTAAACTGCAAAATTTAGTTTAACAGTGTGTCTAGGAAGAATTAAGTTTCATGACTGCCTGGTCAGTCCTAAAAGAAAATTAATGCTGTCTAACAATAACAGAAAGTCACTCCAGTGGCAATGTCTGGTCTAGCAGTTTTTATCTTATCCTATTTGTCCTTATCCTAACAGTCCCATTATTCAAAAGAGCAAGGACTGATTTTCTTCCAAGTAATGGGATTCTGTTAAAGAAACCATTTTTGCTAGCGTGATAGGTACGGAAGTTATAATGCAGAGGTTGCTGAGCTCATTTCGGAGAACCAAAGAGTTTCTAAACAGAGACTACTTTAAAGAAAGTTTATACAGGAAAGAAAATAGAGTGAAAGCTACAGAAGGATGATAAAAGGAACCAGAATTTTTGGAGGCCTAAAAACAGAAAAGATAATACATGTAAGGGTGAGAGGGAGAATGAAACTAGAATGTAGATGGAAGGTTAATCTTACATAAGAGTAAACAATTTCACATTCCTCTGACACTAGAAAAAAGGAAAGATCAGAATATTTCTAGAACTTGGACAATGGAAGGAATTTGTGCTTGATATTAATGATTTCAATCTTGTCTTGACATTTGAAGTAAAGTTATATAATGAAATGGGGCTGGAATTTACATACTGTAAGAAGTATTCTGATGAAAAGGGAGAAAAAAAGTGCTGAAGAGGGATTCAGCTGAAATTACAGAACCTAAATCTGTAAGATACACAATGTAGTGTTCTTTTCTACACTGGAATTCAACAACCATTGTAGGAAAGGCCAGGTAGTTGGTTAGCATTTTATATCCATATTTACTATAGTACTTATTACAGGGTAAAGCCTCTGGAAACAGACTTTGATTTCATGAGTTAGGCACACAGTAGGCAAATGAAGAATTTTTGCTTCAATGAATTGATTTAGTCATTGCCAGTTCTGCTATGGTACTCTGTAGAGTACTGGCAACTGTCCACATTTCATGTGGTATGCCAGTGCTAAAAAGAAGAAAAATGCTTAAAAAAAAAAAAGGCCGAGCACACTCAGCTAAATTTAGCAGTCTTAAAATGGCAACTCTGTCAGTTGAGACATACTTTCTATCTTGTGCCAGTACATCTGTCTTTGATGTTTGCTGCTTTTTCCTTATGCCACCGTACTCACACTAGACCAGAAACGGATAATTCTGAGTTCAATAAGCTACACTATCGGTTTCACAAGTCCTGCAAGTTCTTCAGACACTTAAAAAATAAACTCACAAGCTACATTCCCCTGTCCCCCATTTTCATTCCCCCCAAAAAAAGGTGATTATTTACGACGCTCACGTCACAGACGAAATTTGTACCTGCAAGGAGTGCACAGCTAGATCGGGGTCACTTAGTGCATCTCCTCTGAGTCTGGCTCAGTTCCCTCAACCTTCTCCTCTTTGCAAACTTTAGGGCTATAGTTATTTTAGACGTCTAGTCCACTTCCGTCATACAACACGTGTGTAAACTCAGGTTCAGGAAGTCTATGAGTCAAGACTTAAACTTAGGCTAGAAGGCTTCCTTCTCTTACACGAGGCCATGTCTCAAGAGCCAAAGCTCTAACTTTCGATTTGGCGGCGAAGAAAATGGCCAGGAATGAAACTACGTGCAGCAGTGCAGAACGAGGCCCCACCTCCCGGATCCGGTGGCCCCGGACTCCCGCTAACAAAGTGTCCGGCCTGCGCTTCCGCACCCGCTTCCCCCGCGGCCCAGGGCCCGCCCCACGCACCGCAGCGCTACGCGCGCGAAGGCTCCCGGCCGCGGCCCTGGAAATCTCACTTTCGCCTTTCGGCCGCTCGCGCGCCATCGCTCAGGCGACGGCTGATGGCGTCACTCGCACTTCCGCCTGCGGCTGCGTTCTAGTCACAAGCCAGGAAGGAAGAAGGGAGGGCTGCAGGGCAGTGTGTGGGGGAAGTAGCGAGGAAAGAGAAGAAACCCGGGCGTTCGCGAGCGCTCCGGCAGTAACCGCGGCTCCCCCTCCGTCCCCGCCGCCCGCCTTCGGCAGGCGCCCTGAGAACACTTCCCCCGCGTCTTCTCAGTCTCTCCTTCTCTAGGTCTCCCCGTCTCCCTCGGCGCCTCACCTCCCCCTCCTTGCTCCCTCACGCTCCCTCCCTTTCCCTCCCTCCCATCGTCAGGCTCCCCGCCCTTAGTATCGCGAGACGAGGTGAGAGCTGGCGGAGCGGCGGCGGCGGCGGCGGCAGTAGAGGTGACCGAGGCGGTGGCGGCGGAGGCGGCACCGAGTGCTGTGTCGGCCCCGGTGCGGCCGAAGTCGCGGTAGAGCGTAGCCCCCACGCCCCTCCCCCGTCCGCGCCCTCCCTCTTTCCCTGGGGATGGAGAAGGCGACGGTTCCGGTGGCGGCGGCGGCGGCGGCGGCGGAGGGAGAAGGGAGCCCCCCGGCGGTGGCGGCTGTGGCGGGCCCCCCCGTGGCGGCGGCGGCGGCGGCGGCGGAGGTCGGCGGCGGCGTCGGCGGCGGCAGTGGGGTTCGCTCGGCCTCGTCTCCTCGTGGGATGGTGCGAGTCTGCGACCTGCTCCTGAAGAAGAAGCCGCCGCAGCAGCAACACCACAAGGCCAAGCGGAACCGGACTTGCCGACCCCCCAGCAGCAGCGAAAGCAGCAGCGACAGCGACAACAGCGGCGGCGGTGGAGGCGGCGGCGGCGGAGGAGGAGGTGGCGGCGGCGGCACCAGCAGCAACAACAGCGAGGAAGAAGAGGACGACGACGACGAGGAAGAGGAGGTTTCTGAGGCAAGGGCCTGGGTTCCCAGGATGGAGGGAGGAAGGGACCTTAAAGGATAGGGGCCGAAGGTGGGAGGGGACTGGCGGTGGGGCCGAGTCCAGAGGGGCGATTTCGGTTAGGGACCAAGCTTTCGACTGCCCGCTTGCTTTTCAGGGCCTGAATCGTGAAGTGTGGGAGCGTTGCGGGGGGGGGGGGGTGAGGGTGGCTGACACGTGGGGGTGGGAGGGACCCGGAGTCCACAGAGTTGGGGAACAGCGTGTTATCGTGGGATGGTTCCCACGGGGAAGGATGGAGGGAATTGATTCTTGATTTGCACACCCGGGCGGGGTGGGGGGTGGGGTGGGGGTGGGGGCTCCGCTGGGGCCAGTAGGGCCAGCTCATTCCCGGGGCGGGGGCGGGACCAAAACGGGAGGGGTAAGATAATAGGTAGATGAGTCTCTTGGGAGCCAGCAGGGGGTTGATACCTTTCTCCCAGTTGTGAGATGGAGGGGTGCAGAGGAGGGGAGGAGTGGAGGTAAGGTTGTAAGGGACTCAAGAGCTAAGTATTTGTGTATGTGAGAGACACGTGAGAACCTGTACTTTTCCATACTGTTCTGCAGCAGTTTTTTTTTTTTTTTTATAACTATGGTGACTGCCGAAGTAACCTTCACTTTCTCGATATCTCAGGGATTTTGGATGAACCGTTCTTATATCCACATATATTTATGAGCAACTGAGTGGATGAAAACTATTTCTCACATATACATACCTATCCATTTTCAAATACCTCCTTAATGGAGAAAGAATTAAGCTAGGGGCTGTTGTTTCCCAAATAATATGGGATAGACAGCCAAGCCGGTCTGCTTTGGAGCCAGGCTTGGTAATGGTGAGTTGGAATAGGAAGGCGTCTTGATTTGTCCTAGTGATCTGGTTTCATAATAACAGTTCATATTTTTTTTCCTGGGTCCACAGACAGGCGGCGTTGCAGGACTTTATTCCTCCAAGAAAGCCTTAGAACGCAAAAGCTCAGTAAAGCACACTGTACAGACAGACAACTAAGAGTTAGCCTTACGAGTTAGCAGTTCTTTTTCAGTTCTCTTGTCTCCTACATGAAATGGAAACTAGAAAAACCTTGATCTGGAGAAAGAAATTGCAACTTAGAGACAGCAGAGGAAAATAGCATTAAAGACTGATTATAAACTTAGTTCTAAGAACAACTGAATTATCTGGAAATACCACTTTCCTTGTATTCTCTCGCACATAGAACTTATCTTAGTACAAGGCTGATTTTCTGAAAGTTGCACTTATTGCATCTGAATTCTGTTTGAATAGACAAATAATCCTTTAAAGGGTTTTTGAGGCTTGCCTGTTAGAAGACTAGATTCTATTTTACCTCAGACTGAATGAAGTTATATAGGTAGAGATGTAAGAGTTGAATTATGTATACCAAAAAAATGGACCTGACTGCTGTTACATTGTTCAGCCTGTTGTATTCTGAGGATAGGTTTGTATTGATAGATTTTGATTGGCCTAATTGGATAGTTGAGGAGAGTATGTTCAGGCTGCACTTGACACAATGATGAGAAAGTTGTGATGAGATCCTTATCTCCAGTTAAATCTATATGGGACTTAGGATCCTTCCATTGTATGATTCTTCTCAGAGGTGGGAAACATTTTAGAAATAGTCTAGCCCAACTTCTATATTTTGAAAAGGAGGAAAACGAATCTTAGAAGAAGTGGAATCATAGCAGGTAGTAGCAAAAGTAGAAATCAAAGTTCTCTGTTGTCTTAGGCCAGTACACCTTTTAATGATAATTTATTTTCTTAGATTTCCCTCTTGACCCCTCTAAAAAGTATAGGCACTGAATTACAAGATAACTCAATGCTGCAGGTGTGGGCAAAATACCAGTATTTCAAAAAGATCTTAAATTCACCGAAATTTCAAGCTCTGGTTTGGAGCAAGATCATGATAATTGAATAATATTTGCTGGAATATTTTTCTGCAGTCTCTACATACCTAAGTAGTTTAGTCCTTTGGAATGTGGCCCAATAAATGAAACTTTTCATAATTCCTTCAATTGTGAAGGATGACCATAAGCCTATAGGTATGTTAATTTTGTGGGTCAGGTTTATTCTCCTTGGAAAATAGTAATGGCCGACCAATTAGAGGAGTGTTACTTTTTTGTTCTTTAATGTGCCTTTATTCTGTCTCCTGCATAGTCATATAAACAATGTTTGTCATTTATCATGAAGATGAGTCAGGAAAAGTGTTAGAAAAAGCAACTATTAAAAAAGATCTATACAGGAACTCTATGAGGAATGAGTAGATAGAAAGCAGTACAGTTTGTCTCTGCACTGGTCTCTAACTTTTGACCAAAGTAAAGAAAATAAACCTCATGCTTACTGTACACTCTAGGCTCAATTTACAAGTTGTGCAGTGTTTCTCTTTTAATTACTATTTTCCTGATGAGTCAGCAGAAGGTGAACTTCCTAGTGGTAGAAAGCCTTACGCCTAAAATCACAGAATTTAAGTTCTTTTTCTAATTCATCCTGTTGTAGGCTCCCCAGTTAAAAAAAAGTGAATATCGTGATCCTGAATTTATCCTTGCAGTAAAAGTTACACAAAAGTTAAGAATATGAAAGATGATAGTTTGCAATACTTAACCTAAAAATTGATAATTTTTAATAATCAATTTTTAAAAAAAAACTAATTTCATTATGTATTTGAGAGGCCTGTTAGAGAGTGCAAACAAGCGTGAGCACTTCCTTCTGCTGGTTCACTCCCCAAATGGCTACAGTGGCAGGGGCACAAGCACTTGGGCCATCTTCTGCTGCTGTCTCAGGTGGATTATCAGAGAGCTAGTTGGGAAGCAGAGCAGCCAGGACTCTAACCAGTGATCATATGGGATGCCAGCTTTGCAGGTGGCCTCTTAACCTGCTGTGCCAGAATGCCATCCCCAAATATAATTTAATGGAAAAAAAATGTGTAGATTTGCAGTGAAGAAATGTTAAGTAGATATTCTCTGTATCTGCTGAAAGAGAAAAAAATGGAAGGAAAGGAGAATTAATTTAAATAACAGTTTTATATTAATATTAAAGAACTAAAGTATAATTCTTACTAGACTAGGCTATTGTGAACTGAATTTCTCCTAAAGGATTTCAGAATAGGATAATCATGTTTCAAGTAATTTTTATAACTCTGGATATACCTGGAAACAAAAGATCAAGAGCTCTATTCTCTCTTTTTCCCCATCTGTTGGAGACAAAAACCTTTAGGTCTAAATTTGAAACTGCACAATTTTCTTGGCTTTCAGTGGATAACTGTCCCATATGGAAAATAGAAATGAATTTCCTTAACACTTCTTTTCAAATTAGTGAACTAAATTAATTAAATTAAAAGCGTTGAGATTGCAGGAGTTTATGCTTCACTTCAGAAATAACATTGCATTCTATTAAATGCATTTTTAATATAATTGAATGATGTCAATTCTTTCTAAAGCAGAATTCAAGGGTGGGAATTTACTATTAAAAGTTTAAGAGTGACATTTTTGTTGAAGATGCATAAAGTATAAAGACAGTAGGAGTTGATCCATTTACTTTTTGGGTGTTCTGTACCTGTAAAGATTGAAACCTAGTGAAGAAATTTTAGACAAGGGAAGCTGGTAAATTAGTACTGACTTAGTGTTTGAAAGGATTTGTGAAGCTGGGGAGAATCTGTTTATAGACAGAAGAGGTAGGGTTGAGAATGAGGAAGAAGGAAAAATTATTTCAGAATTAGATTGTTTCTTGAAGAACACTTCCCAGCCTTTTTTTTTTTTTTTTTTTCCTTAATGAAAAATGCTATGTTCTGGTTTAATTCTTAGGATCCTAAATTAGTCCAGAGAAAGTTGCTTGTTTCTGGGTTTCATCTCTTAATTGAGTAGTGGTATTTGTAAGCTAGATGTTAAGATCTTTGAAGCAGTAGTTCTGTCTTAATTGTAATTATCTTGTTTTCTATCTTGCTTAAGCATAGTACTGATTAAGAAACATTTTCAATGTTTCTTAATGAAACATTGAATTCATTGTTTTCTTAATGAAACAATGAATAACTGGTACTTAGGGAGTATTCAGAATTCATTCAGGAAAGCAAGAGAAATAATGGAATTTATTCCTCCTTTTCTTGGAGCCAGGGCCTCTGAACAGCTGAAATTTATATTTATTTCTTAATTCTCTTAACGTTGGTGATCTTCTATAGGTATTAGGAGGAAAGACAGTTTACACTAATAGGCGTTGATGGTTGAATATGTGGTAAGTGCCTTCAGCCTCCTAGAAAGATTTAAATTTAAAATTTAAATTATTACTATTTTTTTAAATTTTTGAGGGAGAGAAAGAGGCTGAGACAGAGAAAGAGAGAAGCCCAATCCACTTGTTCACTCCCCAAATGTGCACAAGGGCCAGGACTGGGCACTGCTGAAGACAAGAGCTGCTATCTCAGTCCAGGTCTTCCGCATGAGTGGCAGGAACCCAACCACTGACGTTATCAACTGCTGCCTCCCAAGAAGCTAGAATCAGGAGTCAGAGCCAATAATTGAACCAAGGCACTGTTAGGGTCACAGATGCCCTGACCCACTTTCTTAAACTCTAGGCCAAATGCCTGCTCCTATATTGAGATTTAAAAAACATAATAAAAATTAATATTTATTTAGTGCCTACTGAGATGAAGGCTAGGTAATGATTAAGAGCATGGACTCTAGAGCCTGATTTCAAACCCTTGATCCATCATTTACTTTGTGACCTTAATTGGGCAAGTTACTTAATTTCTCTCTACCTTTATTTCCTCGTATGAGAATGGTGAATAATAGTAGATCCTACTGTAGCATTTTTATTAGTTAAGTGAGTTACTACAAATTTCATGTATTCTTAGTTATTTTCATCATAACCCTATGAGGCAAGCACTGCCATGTTTACTCCACTCCAACAAATGTTTGGTGTTCCCTGACTATATGCTGGGTATCATACTGTACTGGATGAACAATAGTGAATAAAACCATTTCAGACACATTGATTTAAAAATGCACCAGTGAATAAATACAGGTTTATGGAGGTGTGAGAGTGATGTTAAATTGTTAAATGTATACCCTGAATAAGGTGTGGTGCATTTCATAAGTATATAAATATTGGGAGGTTTGGAGGAGACATTTTATAGGCAAAGATAACTGGTTTAGAAGGTTTTAAGTAACTTTATCAGGGTCACATAGCTAGTGTCAGAATAGGATTTTTTTTAAAAGATTTATTTATTTATTTGAAAGGCAGAATTACACACACACAGAGGGAGGTCTTCCAACCACTGGTTCACTGCTCAGTTGGCCACAACGGCTGCAGCTGTGTGGATCCGAAGCCAGGAGTCAGTAGCTTCTTCTGGGTCTCCCACACAGGTGCAGGGGCCCAAGGACTTGGACCATCTCCCACTGCTTTTCCAGGCCATAGCAGAGAGCTGGATTGGAAGTGCAGCAGCCAGGTCTCGAACCGGTGCCCACGTGGGATGCCTGCACTGCAGGCGGCGGCTTAAACCCCTGTGCCACAGTACCAGCCCCAAGAATAGAATTTAACCTGGATATATTTGATTCAGAACCTGTTCGTTCATTTATTTATCAATGTGTTCTGTTATGTTGTATGATGTTTTTAGTACTGCATCTCTGATGTTGGCCTTTTAGATAATATTGATACAAATTCAGATTGTATAGAGGAAGAGACTTTTTGGAAGCAGGGCAAGCATTGAAAACAAGTCTGTTCCAAGCTTTTCTTACCTTTTCACAAAAAAAGTACAGATAAATGTATCTATATTCCTGCCATGTAGAGTTAATAATTCTTAACAAAATGAAAACTTAATAATGAAAACTACTCTCTAAAGGCAACCTTTTGCTTTTCCCTTGCCTTTTAAGATTCTTACTCTTCAAAGTAAACTAAAGAAACTTTTTTTCTTTAAAATAGGGTTGTTAACTTGGGGTCTAAATAGGCTGTTAATTCTTAGAAATTAAACACAGGATTTTGTTGAGGATACTTAAATTTTTTTTTTATCATATTATGTGTGTGAAGTTTCATTGGATACTTGGGGAAGTCTAGGGCCTGTTCCTCTCTACCTCTCGTTGTGTTATTTTGAAACATTCTCAATAAAGAGGTAGTAGGGAATCTAGAAGCCATTTATTTGGATTCTTTAGAGTTTCAAACTGCTTCTAAGAATGTAATGTAGGAAAGAGGCTTATTTATAAAGCAGTAGATCCAAGATTGATCTGTCTGCTAACTACCCTAATACCTATTCTCTTTTCTCTTAAATTATGTTTCCTACCTTGTTGTACATTATGTATTATGAAAGTCTTACTATCTTCTACTAAATTTTCTGATCTATGAAGTAAGAGTATTTCATAAATATTTCCTTATTTGCCACTTAGTCTGAATTATTTGGGATCTCACACCTTAATGTAACAGTTTATTCAAGCTATTTACACTGTACTCAAGAAAGATGTTTTAGACCCCAGTTTTCATTTAATCTCGTTGCTACTAACCTCAGCCACCTAATTGGAGTTACTGTTATGAAAATTTCAGTGTTGAATAATCTAGAGCAATACATTTTGACTCTAGAAATTCACTAGGCTGTTTGTTAGATTGCTTCTACTAGCATCTGAGTATGCCACACAATTGACTAGGTAATTTTTATGTCCTTGAGGAGGTACAGTAGCTTTTATGATGACAGTTTATTCTGAATTTTTAGTTTAGTGGGTTTAAAATATGTAAATGTGGATGCTTTTAATTTTTTCATGTTCAACCAAGGGTGAAAAGGAGTTTTCACTTCACAGTGGTGTGTGAAGTAGTGCCTACTATATATATCATATATATGATATATATGTGATATATATGATATATATATATGATATATATATATATATATATATAGGCAGAGGCATAGAGAGGGGTATATTCTATCTGCCAGTTCACTCCCCAGATAGCTGCAATGTCCAGAGCTGTGCCAATCTGAAGCCAGGAGCTTCTTCGGGTCTCCCACATGGGTGCAGGGGCCCAAGGACTTGGGCCATCTTCCACTGCTTTCTTAGGCCATAGCAGAGAGCTGGATTGGAAGTGGAACAGCTGGGACTTGAACCGGCATCCATATGGGATGCCGGCATTGCAGGCGGTGGCTTTGCCCACTACACCACAGCACTGGCCCTGCTGATATATATTTGTTAGGACCAATAATAGGCACCAACATCCACAGTAACCTATGCCATTCCTAAGTACTTTGAACTTTCATCTTTTGAAAAAAAAACAAATCTGGTAATTATGAGTGCATTTCTAATCACGTAAACCTTACCTCTGGCAGAGTTATGTTCATGTGTTTGCTACCCAGAAGCAAATGCCCTTCCTAACTTACAGGGTTTAACTTTTAATATTTGCCTTTAGAAATTTTTTATTTGTGAGGGGAAGTAGAATTGTGCAGCAATATAGGTATCACTTTATTGTTATTTATAATTTGGCTTTTTAATTTTGAATAAGATCTTGAGTTTTATTTTCTCAAAATTAATATAGACCTAATTATTGAAAGTGTAACTTACATTGCTGTCCATCATCTAGAAAACTCATAAATGTTATATGAAGGTCAGCATTTTAAGTTTACATGTGAATGTAACTAGAGATCCGGGAGAATGAGGAAGAAAATATGTAAGGATAGAGTACTTTTAAGAATTCCTGTTGGAGCTAGTGTTACTTAGTGTTTCTTTCACCGCCATTTATTTGTCACTATTGAAGTCTAAGTGTTAAACATAAACACGTTCTTGTACTGGTAGTTCATATTCATCTGATTGTTCTACTTTAGCCTTTATCTTGTCCCCATGGTTTTTCTGGAGCTACTTGGGCTTCTTGGAGAGGTTAAATAGATTGGCAAATCTTTTCTATGTCTTTTCTATTGCTATCTGAAGTTAATTTATTGACCACTTATTTCAAGTCATCTGTTTGCACCTCCTTGGGTCATGATTTCCATCATTGTCTTCCAGAATGATAGGCCTGTTGGTGCTGAGCTTGGGAAATTGTCCATATGTGATTGTTGAGGTTTTTTATTTATTTTTTAATTTTTAATTTTTTTTTGTAAAACCAGCACAGAGCAAAGCAGATAACATGGTCCTGAGCTCTGTATTGGACTGCCATTTTTTGACCATGGAGCACATTTTGTCACAGGTAAGATCCAGGCCATAGAAGTTGGGTTATTTTTACCCTGAATATTCTTAATAATTAGCTTACATTTTCTAAATGAAACTTCATTCTGCTAACCAGTGAGACTCATGTCAAACACATGGCCCTGGAGGCCATCAGATGGAATTTTGTTTCCTTGAATCCTCATGACTAGTGATTTTCCAGTATTTCTGGTTTTGAACATGGCAGGTACTTTCACATACTATCAGTCATTCTTAGAAAATGAATCAACAACTTCTTGACTCCCATTTTGCTGCCTTTTGTGAGTTGCTTGTTCTTGGCAAACACCATGGTGGTGCTCAGAGAGTCAAAAGCCATTTAATGTTTTTTTCTCTTAATAATAAATTTTGTTATGTAGTGGATCTTTCTCAAAGCAGGCAAATGGATCATAGTGAATTGTACTGATGGGATAATTGAGAATAAATTGGAAAATGTTAAATAGGGTTTTATGAGGTAAGGGTAAAAATTGGACTATTTTGGGTAAATGATCTGAAATACTTTGTGCTTTTGGTAAAAGGGTAGCATAATATTGGCTGAGTTTAAATAAGATGTTGGAGATAACCATAATCATCCCAAGAAGATTATTAGGTGTTCTAATTTAACCTTTCATTTTATCCAATCTCTTCCACCATCCCCACCCCCAATAAAAAGAGAAAGGAGCAGGCAGAAAAAGTATGAAGAAAATCCTATCCAAAAATTAATTATTGGTATAAATTTTTTCTCATATTTTGTCCTTAATTAGTTTAAAGGCATTTGAATGAAGTTATTTCAAAGGAATCTGTAGAAAGATTGGTTTTGTAGTTTTTAGTTTGGAATAAATAAACATCTATTTTCTTTTCCCTCTTTTCTGTCACTCTGAATCTCAAAACTGAGAAGAAAAAGAAGTCCTCTTGTTTGTGTTGTACCAGCTCCATTTCCAGTTCAGCTTTTGGCTATTATTGATTGTTTCCTTTTCTGTATGGAATTAGTATTGAAAATAGTCATGTTGCAAAGCTTCTAGTGAGGCTCTTAATAGTGCAGGATGAAGAGTAGGAATTCTTTTACCTAACATTTGTTGAGAATCTTGTATGTGTGGCTGATTTCAGTATTTAATAGTTTCACCCATATCATTCTCCGTGGAGATGAAAAATCCTATATTTTAAATCAAGCTATATGTGTTAAATGTATATTAGTTTAAGTGAATTTATATTTTGTCGCTAGTAAAACCTTCTTCTGTAGAAGCTTAGCAGTGTTAGAATTCATTTTCTCGGGGCCTGCGCTGTGGCGCAGTGGGTTAATGCCCTGGCCTGAAGCACTGGCATCCCATATGGGGCCAGTCCTGGTTGCTCCACTTCCGATCCAGCTCTCTGCTATGGCCTGGGAAAGCAGCAGGAGATGGCCCAAGTCCTTGGGCCCCTGCACCCACGTGGAAGACCCAAAGGAAGCTCCTGGCTTCTGACTTCAGATAGGCGCAGCTCCAGCCGTTGCGGCCATCTGGGGAGTGAACCAGCAGATGGAGGATCAATCTATCTCTCTCTCTCTGCCTGTCATCTCTCTGTGTAACTCTCTCAAGTAAATAAATAAATCTTTAAAAAATTTTCATTTTCTCTATGTGATTTTTAGAAGATAATTATCACTGTAAGCATAGTCTTCTAATTAAATTTATTTGCCCCTGCCATCCATGTTTGAAACAAGGATGGAGTTCCTGGTATGAGCCAGGCTCAGACTTGGCTGTTATGACCATTTGGGGAGTGAACTGGTAGATGGAAGCTCTCTCTCTCTCTGTGTCTCTTCCTCTGCCTTTGAAATAAATAAATCTTTTTAAAAAATTAACAGATATTTAAGATCTAGAAAAATCATCTAGGGATTATGAGGCATTTGAAGAAATGAGACATTATTTCTAGATTCATAGATTCATAAAATTTATTTATTTTTTATATATATAATGTTTTATTTATTTTTTTCATAGTTGAAAATTTTTTTAAAACTTTTATTTAATGAATATAAATTTCCAAAGTACAGCTTATGGATTACAATGGCTTCCCCCCCATAACGTCCCTCCCACCCGCAACCCTCCCCTTTCCCACTCCCTCTCCCCTCCATTCACATCAAGATTCATTTTCGATTCTCTTTATATACAGAAGATCAGTTTAGCATACATTAAGTAAAGATTTCAACAGTTTGCTCCCACACAGAAACATAAAGTGAAAAATACTGTTTGAGTACTAGTTCTAGCATTAAATCTCAATGTACAGCACACTAAGGACAGAGATCCTACATGAGGAGTAAGTGCACAGTGACTCCTGGTGTTGACTTAACAAATTGACACTCTTGTTTATGGCCTCAGTAATCACCCTAGGCTCTTGTCATGAGCTGCCAAGGCTATGGAAGCCCCCTGAGTTCACTGACTCTGATCATTTTTAGACAAGGCCATGGTCAAAGTGGAAGTTCTCTCCTCCCTTCAGAGAAAGGTACCTCCTTCTTTGATGACACGTTCTTTCCACTGGGATCTCACTTGCGGAGATCTTTCATTTAGGTCCCCCCCCCCCCCCCCCCCAGAGTGTCTTGGCTTTCCATGCCTGAAATACTCTCATGGGCTTTTCAGCCGGATCCGCATGCCTTAAGGGCTGCTTCTGAGGCCAGAGTGCTGGTTAGGACATCTGCCATTCTATGGGTCTGCTGTGTATCTCGCTTCCCATGTTGGATCATTCTCTCCCTTTTTGATTCTATCAGCTAGTATTTGCAGACACTATTCTTGTTTATGTGATCCCTTTGGTTCTTAGTCCTATCATTGTGATTATTTAACAGCAATCACTTTTCAGTTAAGTTTCAGCACTTAAGAAGAATTGTGTATTGATTACAGTATTCAACCAAAAGTATTAAGTAGAACAAACAAAAAAAATACTAAGAGGGATAACATATCAAGTTGCTCATAAAAATCTTGCTGAACTAAAACTAATAATTTAAAACTGAAAGATTATTTTAATCCTTTCTAATTACTTTATTTGGAAATCTTTGTTAGCTTAAATGTGTGCCTTTAGAATTGATTCCTGATTATAAAGATCTTTTTGTTTCTGTTTTGAATACTAGTAAGGTAGAGTTTATATTATATCTCTTTTATAACTACCTCTTGGAATACTCAGTGATTCTTTTTAAGATGAGATCTATATGTGACATTTTCCCAGAGTGCCCTTGACAACTAAATTACACTGAAGAGTCATCCATTCTAATTTTATCCTGAAGGTTTTATAGTAAAAAAAGGAGGTATCTATATTAGTATGCTTGTGATTACGATAGGTAGAAATCTGTTAAAATTTGGGAAATTGATTTATAGGACAATATACAGTGAAAAATATCTCTTAATTGGATTTTTATAGTGCTTCATATAAATAAACATACTTATTTGTAGAAGCATATGTATTTATAGAAACTTTGACAGAATCACAAAGGTGTATAGAACTATACAAAAATTGTATAATCCTGCTTTCCAAAATTATCATTATGTAATCTGCCTTCTTGTTTTTCCTTGATGTACATCAATCAAATTATCAGGAAGAACAGAGCTGTCATTTAATAATTTTGCCTGCTAAAAGTTTCATTGATGAGCATTCTTCAGATATGTCGTTTGTGAGATGAGTCTTAGATAATGATTGTATACTTAATTATAAAAATTAACTCATTCATGCATGTAAAAAATTCTTCGAGTATGTATGGATTTTTATCGCCTTCATAGAGTACATGATGCTAACAGCTTGATATATATCAAATGCAGTAGCATCTTTCATGGTGAAGAGGACTTTCATGGTGAATGAGGATTTTTCACATTGTTCTCATTTGCCTATGAATGTCCCATGTTAAGAATATTTATAATCTTATTTACTTAAGAATGTTATTTATTTGACCTTTTATGTTGGTAGACATTTTGATTATTTTTGTTACTGTTGCTACTACAGTTATAATGCTAAAGTGAAAGTATTCTTTTATGGCTATTTTTGAATATAAAAATACTCCTTTTGGATAGACCCCAGAAAAGGAATTGCTGGACCACGCTGTAGGCACATATTAAATTTAATAAATACTCCCAGGTTTTAACTTTGATTAGTAATGTATAAGAATGTTTTTTCCCAGATACTACCAATTTTCTTAGCTTGTTAAACAGAAAATGCTTTTCATTTTCTTGATTATTAGTGACATTGAATACATTTTAAAAAAAAATTATTTATTTGAAAAGCAGAGAGAGAAGAAGTGAGAACCTGCAGTCCTATCTACTGGTTCACTTCCCAAATGACCAGAACAACGAGGACTGGGTCAGGCAGAAGTCAGGAGCCAGGAACTCAATCCAGGTCTCACATGGGTGGGAGGAACCCAATCACTGACCCATCACCCCTACCTCCCAGGTTCTGAATTAGCAAGAAGTTGGAGTTAGGAGAGGAGCAAAGTGTGACACTCAGGTATGAACTCTGATATGGGATACAGGCATGTTAACCTCTAGACTAAGTGCCCTCCCCCTATTATTTTTTCATGATCTGTGGAGACCTTCTTCACCCTAGTATAAACTTTATTTTGATACTTCTGCACTTTGTTTCCAGGGATATACAGATCTTTTATATATGTGTATATAATATTTAGTTGTTGTATCTATTTTCTATTCTTTACAATATCATTGACCAGTCCTTCTTGGAAAGTGCTTTGCTTTCTCCTTACATAGTATCATGTTCTCCTGTTTCTGTCTTGCTGCTCTTTGTTGGTCTTCTCTCCCTCTTCCCTGCAACACGCATGTCCTTGATTATTTTAGTACCTCGTTGCTTAGTCCTGTGGTCCTGTGTCCTTTTCTGCCATGTATCTAGTCTCACTTTGTCAGGTGATTTTGTCTTGTCTTATGCCATCATATATCTGTTGTCCAGGTTTACTTCTCCATTATATAAAGTTTTCTTCCTGAGTATTTGGCTTACCCTTTTGGCTACCCAACTTTTTTTTTTTTTTTTCCTGGTGGCAGGAGCCAGGTACTTATCCTGGTCTCCCATGGGGTGCAGGGCCCAAGTACTTGGGCCATCCTCCGCTGCACTCCCTGGCCACAGCAGAGAGCTGGCCTGGAAGAGGGGCAACCGGGACAGAATCTGGCACCCCGACCGGGACTAGAACCCGGTGTGCCAGCGCCGCTAGGTGGAGGATTAGCCTATTGAGCCGCGGTGCCGGCCTTTTTTTTTTTTTTTTTTTTTTTTTTAAGATTTATTTATTTATTTGAAAGTCAGAGTTAACACACAGAGAGGAGAAGCAGAGAGAGAGTCTTTCATCCGCTGGTTCACTCTGCAATTGGCCTCAATGGCCAGAGCTGTGCTGATCAGTAGCCAGGAGCTTCCTCTGGGTCTCCCACGCGGGTGCAGGGGCCCAAAGACCCAGGCCGTCACCTGGGCCATCTTCCACTGCTTTCCTAGGCCATAGCAGAAAGCTGAATCAGAAGTGGAGTAGCCAGGACTTAAACCAGTGCCCATATGGGATGCCGGCTCTGCAGGCGATGGCTTTTCTCAGTACGCCACAGTGTCAGCCCGCTATCCAACATTTGTATAAACCTGTCTTCTAACACCTGATCTTCTCTTTCCTCATAAGAATATGTCAGAGTCCCATGAGCTACTATTTATAACTCGGTGTAAAAGACATCTACATTAGGCCTTTTTCTTAATTCAGTGTAGAACTTTTAAAATAAGAAAGACTCCTCTTTGATCCAATCCATTGTATAGTGTGGAGTAGGAATATTATCATAATAAAGGCTCTTTTAGAGAGGGGAAGAATGGGAAGTACACAGCAGTCATTGATCCATATTAGTAATGAAATCCTTCTGGGCGGAAGTTAAGATAACTGCCTGGCCACTGTGTAAGTGCCTTGGTTACATTAATTTTATTCTGTGGGAGAAATGTTCCTTTGACTGATCTGTAAGTCCTTGGCTTTGTTCTTTAGGTGATTTCTTGTTATCTTCCTTGGTCACATTGAAAATAATAAATATTGGGAAGTGTGATATACTAGAAGTTGTACAATTTTTGTAGCCCCCACCAGTTGGAATAGATTCAGGCCTGCAAGATTACTTAAAGTTTAAATCATAAATTTTATTTGTTAATAATGTAGTTTGATGACCAAACTCTTTCAAAAACTTCATAGATTTCTATTCTATTTTCTTTAAATCCAAACCCTGGGACATGAACTGTAGCAAAAGATCTCTGTTAGTCTTGAATTTTTGAAGCCTCCTAATTTTCTTAGTTACTGGTCTGCATGCTAGGCCTGTTTTTCCCTTCTTTATGTTTCCAGGCCACCTTGAAGATATCTGAAATTCGGATGATATTTCAGGAATGGTTTAATCAAATAAGTAAATTAGGAAATTTCTGTATAACAAATAGTTTATTCTATAGACGTGGCTCATATGGTTATGTGGGCTGACTAAGCAAGTCTGAAATGTATATGGCCAGCAGGTTGGGAAGTGAAGGTGGTAGGCAGGGCTGAACCTGCAAATGAAGGCTCAAGCTGTTCTCTATAGGCAACCAAGAGAGGAAAATCCAGCAAAGAGAAAATTGTAGACTCAGCTGCTGTTTGGAGTCTATATACCAGGAAAAACCACGGTTTTGTTGTTGTTGTTGTTGTTGTTTGTTTGTTTTTTTTTTCTAAGATTTATATACTTGAAAGAGTTAGAGAAAATCTTCCATCCACTGGTTCACTACCCAAATGGCCACAACAGCCAGGGCCGGGCCAGGCCAAAGCCAGGAGCCAGGAGCTACTTGTGGAATTCCCATGTGGATGCAGGGACCCTGCTTTCCCAGGCACATGAGTGGGGAGCTGGATTGGAAGTGGAGCAACTGAGCCTTGAACTGGTGCCCATATGGAATGCTAGTATCGCAGGTGATGGTATAACCCAGTCTGTCACAGTGCCTGCCCCCAAACCACATCTATTTGAAGAGCTCACTGAGGATGATTTCTCTAATTTAAAATTGGCAGATTAGGGACTTGAATGACATCTGCAAATCCCCCCCCTTGCAATACCTCGATTAACATTACATTGAATAATTGAGAGAAGATACTTGTATGGTATAAAATAGCTTTAATCCTCTCCTTTCTTAGTTTAGCCTAACCAAGTTGACACATTAGAAACCAGCACAATGAAACTATGAAACTGCTAGAAGAAAACATAAAGGAAACAGTTTAAGACATTGGTATAGGAAATTCTTTTTTTTTATAAGACTGTCAAAGCTCAGGCAGCAAAAGCAAAAATAGACAAATAGGATTGTATCAAAGAAATTTTTATGCAGTGAAACAATACAGTGAAGAGACAACCTACAAAATGGAAGGAAATATTTACCAACTATTCATCTTATAAGGATAAATATTTAGAATGTATGAGGAACTAAAACCTCAACAAAAAATAATCCAATTAAAAATTAGGCAAATGATCTCAAGATGCAAATGCTCAGTACATAGAGACTTAAAAAAGTTCATGGAAAGTGGAATCTAGGTAAGTTTATTTTGGTGCAAAATTTTTTTGAAATCCATGTATAGGTTTTTCATAATACATATGTTTTTGAAGACCTCCTCATAAACATGCATTTCAAAGACTTCTGCACAAAATACACCTATGTTTTAAAAAACAAAACAGAGCAACATTTATTTGAAAGGAGGACAGAGAAAGAAAGCTTTCATGTGCTGATTTGCTCCTCAAATGGTCACAGAGCTGGAGCTGGGACAGACTGAAGCCAGGAGTCCAGAACTCCATTTGGGTCTCCCATATGAGTGGCAGTGTCCCAAGTACTTAGGCCATCTTCTGATGCTTTCCCAGGCACATTAGCAGGTAGCAGGAAGCTGGATGGGAAATGGAGCAGCCGAGGTGTTCCAGTATGGAATGCTGGCTTTGCAAGCAGTGGCTTAACCCACCAGGCCACAACACTAGCCCCCCAAAATAACTCTTTGATTTCATTCTCCACAGGTTTTTTGATGTGCCCTATCATTAACCATCAGGACATGTAAATCAAAACTGCAATAAAATATCATTTCATACCAGTTAGAATGGCTATTATCCAAAAGGCAGAAAATAAGAAATGTTAGTGAGGATGTGGAGAAAAGGGAATCCTTATACACTGTTTAGAAATGTGAGTTAGTACAGCCATTATAGTATGGAGGTTCCCTGAAAGACTAAAGATAGATTTACGTATAATCCAGTTATTCCATTTCTAGATGCAAATGAAAAAAATATGTGTAAGCAAATGAAATCACATCAGAGATACCTGTTTCCATGTTTGTTTCAGGACTATTCACGGTACCTAAGATATGGAGTCAACCTAGGTGTCCGTTGATGGATGAGTGGATAAAGAAAGTATGGTAGATGTACTCAGTAGAATATTAATCATAAAAAGAATGAAATTATGACCATGACATTTCCAGGAAAATAGATGGATCCAGAAGTTATTTTGTTAAATTAAGTAAATTCAGCCAACACAAATACTGCATGTTGTCTTTCATACATATGGAAGCTTAAAAAAAAAAAAGTCAATTTGTATGTAGAAAAGTGATTGCTAGAGACTGGGAAGGGTGAAGAGGAGGAAGGAAAGAAGGATGTTAGATAATGGGCACCAAAACACAGAAGAAATAAGTTCTAGTGTTGACAGCACAGTGGGCTCAATATGTGGGTACTTCTAAAAGCGTGTGGAAAATAAAATTAAGGGATAAGTTTGTTTTGGTGCAAAAATTTTTTGAAATGTGTGCACACAGGGGACTTAAAGTAGCTCATGAAAAAATGTGTTATGAAAAATTATACATGAATTTTTGCACCAAAATAAAGTTATCTTTTAATTCCATTTGTCCACAAACACTTTGAAGTTACTTCACATAGTTCACAGTAAATGTATTATGTATTTTATAAAGAACTAGAAGAGAGGAGTTGGTATGTTCTAGTTGTAAAGAAATACTAAGGAAATGGAAATGCTAATGACATGATTTGATCAGTTCATGCAGTTCATGCTGTATACATGTGTTGAAATACATCGTACTCTATTTAAAAAAGGACAAATAACAACAATAACAAAACCAGGACAGATAGGAAAGCAGTACACTTACCCAGATCTTTGTTACTATCTGGCAAAAAGCTCTTGAGGTGACAAGTTATCTCCTGTTATTTTGCTATGTAGAAGTTGCTGCCTTTTCTACCCTAAAAGACCCCAAATTACTGGACTCTTCTATGTTGAGGTTTGCTGCTGAAAATTAAGTCATTTCTGTCTCTGCTTGCAAACTGCCTTGTTTGTAGCCAAGTTTTTTCTGGTTGATCTTTAAATAGCCAACACACATCAGTGTTCTTGAGTTTTCCGAACTGTTTTTCTCAGAGCTACTGGCTTATTGGGCATGTGAATGACCTCCTTGTCATTAAAAGGCAAGAATTGCACGAAATGTTTCCCAGCTGTGTAACAGGAGTCATTAACTCTCAAGCCTGAGGTCTGTTTTCTTGCTACGTGTCCTCTGAGCCTTACCAGAATTCTTAGGAATTGTTACCGAAGCAGCTCACTTCTAAATTACTATATTATTATGATATACAATGGGTAGTGAAGCAAAGAGACTTCAAAACTCATGTGTTCTGTCAAGGTATTGGTTGCTTTCTCTTATGTGGTAATCCCAGGGCTATTCCTTCAGGTTGTTCAAAGACCTCAAAGTCAGTTCCTGCTATCTTACTGCTCCACCATTTCTAAAGCCGGGGCTGTCCTATAATGTAGCCACTAACCACGTGTAACTAATGAGCCTTTGAAACATTGATAGTGCATCTGAGGATTGAAATTTGAAGTTTTGTTAAATTATAGTTAATTTAAATAGTACTGTGTGTTAGTGCATATATAGAATGTTTTCATCATCACAGAAGTTTTTATTGGGGAATTCCTCTTCAAATATTGACTTCATCTATAAGGGTTAAGCTAGCTAACCCGCATCATATCCATGTTTCAGCCTGTTATGGGGTCTGAATTGTATACCCCCAATATTCACATGCTGAAGCCCTAACACCAGGTACCTCACAATGTGACTATATTTGGGGATGAAACATTAAAAAGGTAAATAAGTCAGATGAATGGGCCCTAATCCAGTCTTTACTGGTGTCCTTAAGAGGAAATTTAGATGTAGACACACCAGGATGCACTCAGAGGCCATGTGAGAATACAGAAAAGGTGGCCATGTACAAGCCAAAGAGAGAAATCTCAGTAGAAACAAAATCTGTTGACATTCTCCAGAATTCGAAGAAAATAAATGCTTGTTTTTTTAAGTCACCAGCCTGTGGTTTTTGATTATGACAATCCTGGTAAACTTAGAGTTTCAGAATGCAAAACCAGAAAAATTAGCACAAATAGGTCACTTTTAAGGAATTGACCAATGAGTTGCCTGTTATATCTCACTGGCCAGAAGTTAGTTATCTATGGCCACACCTAGAACTTAAATCTCTTGCAGGGTTACCATATACCCACATAAAAATTGTAGAGAAGTGGTCTAATGTGAAAGAAGAAGGAAAGTTATGGAAACTGAGGGATAATTAACTTTTTATACTGATAAAGTTACAGGATTATATTGTCTTTATGACGAATAGAAGAGAAAAGTCATTCCTGGTTCCTGAAATAATCTTGCTAGAGTAGCTTGGGTCATGTCCCCATTGTTGAACCAGTCACTGTCACTAGGAAAAGATCCTTTTTCAAGGATATGTTATGTTTTTCCATCTCGTGTAGGAGGTGGATTAAGAGGTGATTCTATTATGGTTAGTAGTGAATTAAGCCTGTGGATTATAGAGTAGATTGAAAGTATGTCTTTGCAAAAATCAAAGAAAATAAGAGGAAGGAAGAGGATTGAGGGAGGGATATGGTTATCTTCTTAGAACTGTACCTGTGAAATACTTGAAATCTGTTCTCTTTGTATTAATAAAAATCCTAAAAAGCATTAACAAAAAAGATTATGTCCAGAAAACAATCGTGGTACTCTTGTAGTAACACCTCTAAGAGTAATGGAGAGAAAGAACATGGTGGAAGCTTATTCATTAAGGGACAGCTCCTTCCAGGAAAACCTGGGTGCAGAAACCTGAAAATAAGTAGAAACATGACTATTTCTTGCCCTTAACCTAAGATTAATTTTTCTGTAGTTCATACCATTTATGTGAGATGTGAGGTACGTGATGGTCACCTACACAGGTAAATCTTAAACACATGTATGAAGCACTTTACAGACTAGGTTTTAGTTGTAAGCCACACCTCAGTTTCATGTTTTACCAGATGCGGAGAATGCCAAATGAGAAATTACAACATGAGACTATAAACTATGAAACATTACTACCAGAATCAACCGGTGGAACCTGCTATTTATTTTTTTCCTTAATAAAGTAAAATCTTTTAAACTAGTCCCTATTGAGCACTCCCTTAATTGAACTTCATCCTGAAAAACAAGTATGCGCTAAAGTGAAGGGGTTTGCTTTTATGGGACAGGAGGTGAAAACTTGTAGGTGATCTGAGCACTGTGATCGGCTCACAGAGAATATTAGCATTGTTATAGCTTCTGTTCATTTACTCACATCTCTAAAAGAAAAACAGCCAGCTGATTTCTGCCTGAACCTCTTGGAATGGTTTCCCAAAGAAAGAGGGTTTCTCTTACCAAAAAGGTATTGTGGGAAAGTGGAAAGGCAAAAGAGTCTTTTTTTTTTTTTTTTTTTTTTTTTTTGACAGAGTGGACAGTGAGAGAGAGAGAGACAGAGAGAAAGGTCTTCCTTTGCCCTTGGTTCACCCTCCAATGGCGCACTGATCCGATGGCAGGAGCCAGGTACTTACCCTGGTCTCCCATGGGGTGCAGGGCCCAAGCACTTGGGCCATCCTCCACTGCACTCCCTGGCCACAGCAGAGAGCTGGCCTGGAAGAGGGGCAACCAGGACAGAATCTGGCGCCCCGACTGGGAGTAGAACCCAGTGTGCTGGCGGCACAGGCGGAGGATTAGCCTAGTGAGCCTCGGCGCCGGCTGCAAGAGTCTTAAACATAAACACCTCGTAAGTTTACTTTGAATCTTTCCACTTCCCATTTCTACTACCATTTGTGGAAATTAGTCCCAACTATTATCTTACTTGGACTTTAAAATATTTATTTTATTATTTATTTGATAAGCAGAGTTAAAGAGAAAGAGGGAAAGACAGAGAGAGGGAGAAAAAAAGAGATCTTCCATTGGCTGGTACACCCTCCAAATGGCCACAATGGCCAGAGCTGGGCCAGGCCAAAAACAGGAGCCTGGGACTCTATTTAGTTCTCCCACGTGGTGGAAGGGGCCCAACTACTTGTGCTGCCTTCTGCTGCTTTTTTAGGCATGCTGCCAGGGAGCTGGACAGGAAGTGGAACAGCCCAGACACAAACCAGTGCTAATATGGGATGCCAGTGTCCCAGGTTGCATCCCAAACTACTGTACCACAATGCAAATCCTCTTTTTGGACTTTGTAGTAGCCCATAATATGATATAGTTACCTTTCTTACCAAATTTCATTATTCTTTGTGCATCATATGAGGCTAATCTTTCTGAAATGTAAATCATCATTTGCCTTCTCACTGCTCTTAGAATGAATTTCAAACTCCTAACTGGCCTACAGTTCTTTGTTTGGCTCCTGCTTGTTTTTACACCCTTTCAGTTCTTTCATTGTCTTCTAGTCACACTGACCTTTCTGTTCTTAACATATACGGATTGACTGGCTTGGCCTGGGGCCTTTTTGCTTTTTTCCTAGGAGGTTTTTCCCCCTGCTCTTTGTTCTTTCCTATTCTTTAGGTTTCCACTTTAGATAACCTTCAGTGTCCAGTGTTGTTGGATTGCTGGAGGAAACTCCCACCATCTCTTCTATCTCTTATTCAATTTTCTGTCTGTAACATGATAAATTGAATGAATGGGGGACAGGCCCAGAGAAGAATAGTGCTGTTGGTTTTTATACAAACTTCATTGGTATTAAATAGTTTAGTGTACCCTTATACCTTTTTTTTTTTTTTAAACCTTTTTGAAAGGAGTTTGTGGATGAGGGTGAGCTGGAGAAAGTTAAGTATTTAGGATCCCCAAATTCTTCTTCTTTTTTTTTTTTTGACAGGCAGAGTGGACAGTGAGAGAGAGAAACAAAGGTCCTCCTTTGCTGTTGGTTCACCCTCCAATGGCCGCCGCGGCCAGTGCGCTGCGGCTGGCGCACCGCGCTGATCCGATGGCAGGAGCCAGGTACTTACCCTGGTCTCCCATGGGGTGCAGAGCCCAAGTACTTGGGCCATCCTCCACTGCACTCCCTGGCCGTAGCAGAGAGCTGGCCTGGAAAAGGGGCAACCAGGACAGAATCCGGCGCCCCGACTAGGAGTAGAACCCCGTGTGCCAGCGCCACAAGGCGGAGGATTAGCCTAGTGAGCCGCGATGCCGGCCCGGATTCCCAAATTCTTAAGTCATGTGTTTATTTGTCCATATCAGTTTTAGTTATTACTAGTTGGACCTTATGAAATTATTTTTTTGTAAGTCAGTAGTCATTAAATCTCTGTGATTTCATATGATTCAGCCTAATATGTTAGTTACCATGTTTTGATATCCTGGAAGGGAGTTCTCCCTCATTGATCTTCTTTATCAAGAGTTTTAGAGTATATTTAACTTGTCAGATGTGCTTTAGAGTGACTTTTTACAAAACTGCATTGGATCTACATTGAAATTTGAATTAATTTGGGGAGAAGCAAATATATAATACCTAATATCGTCTTTAGAAATTTGACATGCCTCTATTTTTTTTCAGGCTCTCATCTGTCTTTAATAAAGTTTTATAGTTTCCATATAGTTTTAGCACATTTCTTGTGGAATTCATTGTAGTTCTCATTGCTGTTGTAAATAGTATCTTTTTTTTTCCATTACACTTTCCAATTGGTTATTCTTAGAGTATAGTAACCTATTAATTTTTGTATTTTGATCTTGTATGGCCACTGAACTGAATTTTTATGTTGTCAGTTTATTCTTCTGAATATTCTGACTAAATGGTTATATTGACTCTAGTAAGTGATTTAGGTGTCTTTTTTTCAATAATTATAGGTTGTGTTTTTCTTCTCTTATGGCTCTTAATATTGTTGAATGTCAGTGACAGTGAAGATCATCTTTGTTAGGTATAACACAAATATCCTTAATTTATGTCATTTTAGTATATCTCTTAGCTCACTGGGTTTTATCATAAATAACGTACCAAGTTTTATCATATATAACATTGACATCTGTTGAAATTAGGATTTCTTCCCCTATCCCCTCATCTATTTATATTGCAGTCATATACTACCTAATATCAAAATGTCTTTGCAATACTTGGTATGATGTAGAATTATTTAATAATATTAGATTTGATTTTATTAATGATTTATATTTTCTGTGAAAATTATCCCTTTGATGTCAGGTTGTATTGGAAGAAACTGTAACAGTTTCTTTTCTTATGTCATTCTTAAAAAGATATGACTTTAAAAATCTTATATTTATTTTCATTTTATTTGAAAGGCAGAGAGAGGAAAAAGAGACAGATGGAGAAAGATCTTGCATTTCCTGTTTCACTCTCTGAGTATCCACAACAGCCAGGGCTGGGCCAGGATGAAGCCAGGAGCCCAGGACTCAATTCAGGTCTTCCATGTGGATGGCAAGAATCCAAGTACTTGGACCATAATAATCTGCTGCCTCCATGGTACACATTAGTAGGAAGCTGAGTTAGAAGCAGGATAACCAAGACCTGAGTCAGCTACTCTGATGTGGGATGCAGGCATCTGAAGCTCTGACTTTTCCACTGAACCACATGCATGCCTGGTGGATGTTCTAAAGATGTAATTTATGGGGCCAGTGCTATGGTGTAGTGGATAAAGCTGCAGCCTGCAGTGCCAGCATCCCATATGGGTGCTGGTTTGAGTCCCGGCTGCTCCGTTTCCAATCAGTCCAGCTCTCTATGGCCTGGGAAGGCAGTGGAAGATGGCCCAAGTCCTTGTGCCCCTGCATCTGTGTGGGAGACCCGGAAGAAGCTTCCTGGCTTTGGATCTGCCCAGCTCCAGTCATTGTAGCCATTTGGGGAGTGAACCAGCAGATCAGATCGAAGACCTCTCTCTCTCTCTCTCTCTCTCTCTCTATCTCTCTCTCTCTCTCTGCCTCTCCTCCTTTCTCTGTGTAACTGTGACTTTCAAATAAATAAATAAATCTTTAAAAAAAAAAAGATACAGTGTGTGTTTGTGTAGCTCATGTTTTATTTTTGACCCTATTTGCTGCTGAGGTGTTAGAAAGGAGCTTATCAAGTGCTTCATTTGATCCCTTTGTTGCTTAGTAATTTTTAAAAATGGCTTAGGTAATATAGTACATGCCTCATTTTTAAAATGACTTAATTTTTCAAATGATGAACAGTGTAATGTCTACCATTTTAACCATTTTTAAGTGTTCAACTCAATAGTGTTAACTATATTGTTGTGCAATAAATCACCAAAACTTTTTCATCTTATGAAGCTAAAACTCTGTACCTACTAAATAACAATACCAAGTTTCTCTTTCCCCTAAGCCCCTGGTACCTACTGTTCTACTTCTTTTTCTATTAATTTGTCTACTTTTTAGGTAACAAAAAGTGGAAGTCATGCAGCATTTGTCTTTTGTAACTGTCTTATTTTAAATTGACATAAAATTCTTAAGGTTCATCCATACTCTAATGTGTGACAGGATTTCCTTTTTAAGACTGAATAATATTCCATTGTATATAACACATTTTCTTTATATATTCATCTGTTGATGAATATAGGGGGTATTTGGTTTTTTTCCACCTTCTTGCTATTGTGCTTCTTATTTTTTACATTTAATTCAAATTTATATGGGTTTATGGCAGGTTAATCAATTGACTTAGTTGTTTCATAGTCTCATCTTTTCCCACGGTAGACTGGATTGTATCTATTCAATATGTTCATCTTTTTTTGTATTGAACTTGTAGAAGCTGATGGTCTACATACTAAAATCAGTGGTTTGTATTAAGCAGTTTCTTATTATTTGATAAATAATATCTGTGGTAGGGTTCTGTGCCTAATAAAATGATTTTATATTTTTTTATTTACTAGCCAGTGGTCGTTTAAGTTTTTTTTCTCCCCACTACTTCTGAGTATAAAAATACTTGATTTTCTTTCCTTTTCCCCATTCCAGATTTCTAGTAAAGAAGTAAAAGCACTTTCATGAAAAAGATAGGAGTAGTACTGCCATCTGAAATCTCATTAGTTGAGTCTAGGCTGTCTTTGGACTTGAACATCTCCTTCCACTATTAGAGCAAAGCCTACAAACTATGAGTATTTTGTAGTCCTCTTGCACTGTCATTCCAGTGTCTTCCTTTTTTATTATTTAAAGAGAAAGTTTATTTAAAAATTGAAAAACAATTTACAGTGTTTGTTAGTTTCATTGTTATATATTCCAAATGAACTAGTGATTATTTAAAACTTATGTTGTTGCCGTTCAGGAAATGCCAAAATAAAACTTCTATAAGACCAGTATGGATAAGTTAAATTCTATTGGGTGAGTTCAGGTAACATCCTTTTTTTGTTAAATTAATTTATTTTGTTTGAAAGGCAGATTTACAGAGAGAGAGGGAGAGACAGAGAGAGATTTTCTATTTGCTGGTTCATTCCTCAAATGGCTACAACTACCAGAGCTGGGCCAGACTGATGCCAGGAGTTAGGAGCTTCTTCCGGGTCTCTCACGTGAGAGCAGAGGCTCAAGCACTTGGGCCGTCTTCTGCTTCTTTCCTAGGTGCATTAGTAGGGAGCCAGATTGGAAGTGGAGCAGCCGGGAATTGAACTGCCATGCACTATTGCCACAGTGCTGGCCCCTGGGTACCATCCTTTTAAATCCAACCTGTTCTAAGGTTTGCACCAATAATATGAAACTGTGAGTAGTGTTTTATATTTATTTATTTTACATTAGAAGAATTTTTAAAGTTTTTAAGTTTTTACTTATTTCATTTATTTGAAAGGCAGAGAAACAGAAAGAGGAGCAGAAATAGATGGAAAGAGAGAGATCTCCCATCATGCTGATTGACTTCCTAAATTCCTGCAACAGCCAGGGCTGGGCCAGGTCAAAGACAGGAGCAAGGAACACAGTCTCGGTTTCATACGTGGGTGACAGGGACCCAAGTCCTTGAGCCATAATCTGCTGCCACGAAGGAGTGTGCATCAGTAGGAAGCTAGATTGAAAGTAGAGGAGGAGGAACTGGAACCCGGTATTCCCAATATTGCTAACAATTGTCTCAAGTGATGTCTTAATGCCTTTCTTATTGGAGGAATCTTTAGTGTTATTTGTCTGTAAATGCAAACTGTAAAAATTTAAGCAGTAAAGGAAGACATAGAATAAGAGTTGACTGTCTTCCTTCTTTTTATCCTAACCTTTTTAAAGTGAAAGTGTATATAATTCTGTCTTTCAATGTAAATTTTCTCACACATCAGTGTGTATGTATTTATGTAAACAAAATTTTTCCACATGAGTACACATATCTAACTCCTTTTAATGACTGTGTTGTATTCCCTTGTCAGATACCATGATAAACAATGGGCAGTGGACTATCTTTGATATAGTACTTTGTATAAGTATTTCTGTATTATTGTAGGATGTAGTACGGTGGTGATTGTGTTGACCAGAAAAGTACATGAGTTCTTTTCTCTAACTTCCATCTTATTATGTGTGAGGACATCATTTTTGGAACTACAATGCTTTATACTGGTGTTGAATCTGTTGGATGTCAGCTTTCAAGACCTTTTCATATCTGTTCCCTTCCTCTCTCTCTCTTTCTCTTTAGCATTTCTTTTGAAAGACTTATAGAGAAAGAGGGAAAGACAGAGAAAAATCTTTACCCACTGGTTCACTCTCCAGGTGGCTGCAGTGGCCTGGGCTGGACCAGGCTGAAGCCAGGAGCCAGAAACTTGATTCAGGTCTCTCATATGGGTGGCAGGGTCCCAGACAATTGGACCGTCTTCTGCTGCTTTCCCAGGCCATTAGCAGGGAACTGGATTGGACTGGAAAGTCTGGGGTCAAAACTGATTCCCATATAGAATACCTGCATTGCAGGCAGCAACTTTATCCACTACATCACAACTCTAACCCCTGTTCTCTATGTCGATTTCTATAGACTGCTGTATCCATTAAGGGCTAAATCAAATATCACCTCTTCTCTGAAGGTGTTAATAAAATCCAGGGCGTTGGCATAATTTTAACCCTAATGTTCTAGTAGGTGCTTAACTGTGTGCTGGGCACAGTTCTAATTACTATATGTCTACTATGTCTATTTTATCTTCACAACTCCTAAGAGATAGATAATATTATCTACAATTTATAGTTGAAAAATTAAGAGTAAAGAATAATTAACTGCCTCAAGATTAGAGTAAATGATGGAAATAGAATATAGACATGGACATTTTCACATTGAAGTCTGCTTTCTTTTTTTTTTTTTTTTTTTTTTTTATCTTTTATTTAATGAATATAAATTTCCAAAGTACGACTCATGGGTTACAATGGCTTCCCCCCCCATACCGTCCCTCCCACCAACAACCCTCCCCTTTCCCACTCCCTCTCCCCTTCCATTCACATCAAGATTCATTTTCGATTATCTTAATATACAGAAGATCAGCTTAGTATACCTTAAGTAAGTATTTCAACAGTTTGCTCCCACACAGAAACATAAAGTGAAAAATAATAGATGATTTTTTTAAAATGATGATGAAATCAGATCAGACCTATTGTCATGTTTAATCCCAGTGAGAGTCAAGTTGGGAATGGAAAATTTCTTTCTTTTTTTTTTTTTTTTTTTTTTTTACAGAAGATCAGTTTAGTGTACATTAAGTAAAGATTTCAGTCGTTTGCACCCCCATAGAAACACAAAGTGAAATATACTGTTTGAGTACTCGTTATAGCATTAAGCCTCAGTGTACAGCACGTTAAGGACCGAGATCCTACATGAGGAGTAAGTGCACAGTGACTCCTGTTGTTGACTTTACCAATTGACACTCCTGTTTATGGCATCAGTAATCTCCCTATGCACCAGTTATGAGTTTCCAAGGCTATGGAAGCCCCTTGAGTTCTCCGACTCTTATCTTGTTTAGACACGGTCATAGTCAAAGTGGAGGTTCTCTCCTCCCTTCAGAGAAAGGCACCTCCCTCTTTGAAGACCTGTTCTTTCCACTGGGATCTCACTCACAGAGATCTTTTTGCCAGAGTGTCTTGGCTTTCCATGCCTGAAATACTCTCATGGGCTTTTCAGCCAGATCCGAGTGCCTTTAGGGCTGATTCTGAGGCCAGAGTGCTATTTAGGACATCCGCCATTCTATGAGTCTGCTGAGTATCTCACTTCCCATGTTGGATCACTCTCCCCTTTATTTATTCTATCGGTTGGTGTTAGCAGATACTAGACTTGTAGATACTTTGACTCTTAGTCCTTTCATTATGATCAATTGTGAACTGAAATTGATCACTTGGAGTAGTGAGATGGCATTGGCACATGCCACCTTGATGGGATTGAATTGGAATCCCCTGGTATGTTTCCAACTCTACCAATTGGGGCAAGTCAGCCCGAGCATGTCCCAAATTATACATCTCTTCCCTCTCTTATTCCCACTCTTATGTTTAACAGGGATCACATTTCAGTTAAATTTCAACACTTAAGAATAACTGTGTGATAATTACAGAATTAAACCAGTCATATTAAGTAGAACAGACAAAAAAAAATACTATGAGGGATAATGTATTAAGTTGTCCATTAGCAGTCAGAGCTATGCTGATCAAGTCACCATTTCTCATAGTGTCCATTTCATGAAGTCTGCTTTCTTAACCCTCATCTCCACTGCCTGCTTATTACCCTTTTATGGCTTCCTCAATAATTTCTCAAGAAGTATGTTTTGTATAAATTGTAGAGTTCACTAACATGTTCCATCTTGCCTTTAGATCCTCTATAGATCAGTGTCCATGATCTTGCTGTAATTTATGTGTAGTTACCTACCGCTAGGTCACTACATAGAAATAGTCGTAACCTAGAAACAATTAGGAGTTCCAACACAGAGACTCAAAGAAATTATCTGAGTGTGAGTGAGTGGTTAATATTGTGCAGTTCGATTTTATCTTGTTTCTGCAGCATTTATCTTGGGAAAATGTATGTGATTTATCTTGTGATCTCATAGATTGTGATTAAATCAGTTTGCTGTCCTCCATTTCTGAAACATCAAATTAAAATGTATACCTCCTAAATGACCTCTTTTATAATAGATTCTCAAAATGTAAAGTGTGAAGAATTCTGTTTTAGGCCCTTCTATAGACCTTTTAATTCATATTGTCAAGTATTTATGACATGCAAGGTAAATCTTTCTGAGATTCCTATATTAGAAATTAGCTGACATAATCTATGTGAAAACATTTGTGAACCATAAGTGTTTTTTCCTAAATATTAGTTGTTTAAAGTATGAGGAAAAATATGGAGCCATGTGAAATTGGGGCTGCTAACTATTAAGATGTTTGTTTATTATTTTTCTTCCCAGTTCCATTTCATTTGAGTATTTTGCTGAATTTATAGGTTATGAATAGAACTTTTCAGTTATGTTGTGATGTGTGTTTTTGGTAGAATTGTTATTAGCACATACTAAGGGGGGTGGGATCCTGTAATGAGTCCACAAATGATGGTTACTTGTATTAGATGCCCTTGTGAGGTTACATTCTGGATTTATTAGACCTTTAATCTAGAGTATATTCTTAAATTACTTCAAGTATTTACAAAATATATAGTATAGTACTTTATCATACTGTAAAAGAGGGAGAGGTAAGAGTATTGGGAAAGGTACCTCTTTCTTTTGATTCTTAGCTCCTTTCCTGGAAATGGTAAAGCAAACCATATTCCTATGACTTCTCTGTTACAGGTTTAGTAAGTAATACTAAGGTTTTAGATAAAATAGCAAAGTATCAAAGCAAAGATTTGGTCACGCTGTTTTCTAAACCTCAGAGCCTTTGAAACATATTCCTAACTTTCTTTATGGACTGTTCTTTTACTTGTAGCCTGTCTTCTTTTCGGTTTTTTGACTCTGTCTCACCATTCATAGATGCACCATTCATTTTGGCTTTCCAGATGCAACCCAACCCAAATTCCAATACCTGAATTATGTCGGCCCATGGGGTCTTCAGCAAGTTCTTGGAAAATGTATGTTACGGAAAAACTGTATGAATTTCACAAAACTTTTTGTACCAAAATATACTTAAGGTTTATTCAGTTTTTTCTATGAATTTTAAAAGTACCTTCCTGTGTTTTAATTTGTGAATGTGCCTTAATATGTGGAAGATCTTCATCTGAAGCAGTACTGCCGGCATTTAGTCTTTTCACCAGATCCTCTCGTCTTTTATGCCAAGAGAAGAAAAACAGGCTTGGTTTTACAGCTTTTTGTCTTTTATGCATGAGAAACATTGTCTTGTGTTGCGTGGAGCTCAGAAGTATAGCTTAGCTTGTCAAGATCCATTCATTAGATTAGGCAACCTAAATGTTGAAATTCATACATCTTAATCAAAAAGTAAGGGCCTCCTGTTCTCACTACCATAAGCACTTTTTCTGAAATCTTAAGGACAATAAAGGAAGAGGAGTCAAATGTGAGTACTTTTGATTTCTGTGCCTGACAAAAATTAGATTTCATTCTGAAATAGCATTGCCTTTGTATTCCTTTTTCTTCTGGAAAAAGCATGGTTTGGGAAGAGTTTGAAATCAAATGTGGGCATCTTGCTTTTGAATCTTGCATTAGTATGGTGTGATTTTAGGAAGTTACTACTTAACATAATTTTCTTCATCCATGTTGGGGCTAATTATTTTGTTTTAAAAGGATTTTTTTAAAGAATGGATACAGTCTACATATGCAGCATACCATACTGTCTCACACATAGGAGATGTGCAGTACTTTGATATTTCTCTGGATTTAATTCTTATATAATACTCGGGAATGAAGTTCTTTTTTTAGTCAGATATAGTTTTCTTTACCTTTTTTAGGTCATAGAATTTAGTTTCCATTAAAAACTATACACCTGTTTTCCCATAAAATGTATTTAAGTAAATCATTGAGTAATTTGCAGATTGTTTCAGAGAGTTATAGAGTTCTTGAGACATAAGTCTGTGAACCACAGATTGTGAACCCTAGGTTGGGAGAACTGGATTGTACCTTTTATTCATTGAAGAGTTCATTGTTCTTTTGAGTTATCACGTCTAAGTTGAAAAAGGAAGCATCCCTTTCCTTACTTTTGGCACCAGTGATCACTCCAGTAGCTACAGAATTTATTCCATGGGTTGGCACCATAACTATTCCAGGATTTTTTGAGATAATAATCGATTAGGAAATTTTGTCACTTCCAATCTTCTCTCTTTCCATCATGTTCTTTCTGATCTGTTCTGTTCTTTCATTGGAATCCTGACTTAGAAAAAAACTAGTTAAGGGATAATTGTTTTTTTTTTCCCCTAAAAGAGTGATGGGTTTCATAAAGAGCGATAAAATCTACTTAATAAATTTACAACTCTTTCCTCATTATATGTTTGGCAGACTGTAAAGTTACAATTTAATTTTTTTAGGCTTATTTTACAGTTATTGACTGAACTTTTCCCTTAAATACTGTGGATTCAGCACATGCCTTTAACTTCCTCTTTCTCTGTGTCCCATTGATATTGTTTGAAAATTGAATTAAACCACAATCCTGAAAAGCAGGAACAGCTATTGTTATATTAGTTGAACTATCCTAAAGTGGAGCAAAAGGCCTTTATTAGTCCTGTAGTTATTATTTCTAGCTCTATAACTTTAGTGTATGCTTGTGTGTTTGTGTGAGGAAGTGGGAAAATCCTGGTTAGGTATATGGATGGAATCAGACTTGAATAATATCACTGGTACTATTTTTCTGTTAATATTTTTGGTTTCTACTTTTTCTGTATTAGCTTTGTTTTCAGCCAAAAATAACTGTTAGTTAAAGGAGAGGGGAAGGGATATTGTAGCCACACTTGGGCCATGTGACTACCAAGGTGGTAGCTGGGAAGAACCATCTCTGTCCATACCACTTGGAGTATGTTCCCCACAAAAAAAAAAAGAGGGATTATTTTATTAGAAAAAGGGGGCAGGGAGAAAGCATGTTGAACAGTAAAATTACAGTTCACAGTCCACTACAGGTACTGCCATCAGAGGACCAGAAATTTTGAAGAAGATAGAAAGTTCACGGAATCGGATTGACAGCAAAGTCCCAGAGGAAACTGGAACTCAAGATACTAGAGGTAAGCTCAGGTTTTCCCAGGGGAACCTTGGAATGGCTCCAAGCTTGGAGTCAACAAATACAGAGAACAATAGTGGGCAGTTGGGTAGAAATGAAGACAATTTTAAAGAATTCTTTTCTACAGTGCTAGGTCATTTGGGCCACTTTTCTGCCCTTTGTCCAGCTGAAATAGCTCTGATGGCAATGGTGTCTACCCTTAGACCTGAAGTTTAAGAACTATCCTCTTAAAAAAAAAAATGGTAGACCAACAGTTCAGTAGGATGTCCACTGAGTGTTGGAATCTTTGAGAGAAGTAGAGGTACTAAGACATGCTACTCTAGGGAAAAGCAGTTTTGTCGATTCCCAGCCAGCTTGACTTCCTATCCAGGTACCTTTCTAGGAAGCTTATTCATGTGCTCTACCTGCTTAAATAGGACTACTCTCCCACTTAAAGGTGAACCAACTGGGGAAAACAACCCAGAAGCCTCAGAGAAACCATACATTGTCTGTACTGTAAATCTTTCATTCAACAATTTAAACAGATAGAGTTAATCACATGTGACTCAAGAGGATGGAAGAGGATTAAGATGAACAAAAGAACAGCTGACCTCAGATACAATTCAGAAGAAATCTTCAAAGAAAAATGTATTTCTTTTAATATTTAAGAACATGCTGCGACAGTTAATCATAGCTGCACTGAAAAAGAGGCAAAGAACCAGTAAAGGTTCTGAAAATAATAAAGAAAATTTTGATGGATGGGCTAAATAATAATTTAGCATGAATCAGACTTGGTTGTTGGTTGCGGCTTAAGAAGAGGACCTCTCTGCATAAATGAAGAAAAAATCTGGAGAAACAAAATTTAGGAGGTATGGAAAGTACATCACAAAGTTTCTTCATCTATATATGTGAGTTCTTACAGCAGAGATCAGAAACCATTGGAAGGAGAGACTAGTCAAAGAAATAACTGAAGAAAGTTTTCTGAGGAAAGTAATGAATTTTCAAACTGAAAGAGCCTGTATAGTGCCAAACAGGATGAATGGAAAAACATCAACATCTAGACACTGCTGGTAAAATTTCAGAACTCTGAATTAAAAAGAAAATCCCAGACTTATTCTCAAACAAAAGGAATAAAATGTGGAGAATCAGATAATCTAGTTCTTAGCAGCCATGCTGCATGCTTGAAGACAGTGGAGAAGTGATCTCACTGTTCAAGGGATGGATAATAGATTTGGACGTAAATTTTGTATGCCCAACCACACTATTTTACAAGGACCACACTTTGTTTACACTTGGAAAGGCCATGTACCATAAATGAAAATTAATATATATACTTCATATAATGAAAAAGGTAATCTAAGGTAAAGGATATGAGGCGAACAGGTAGGAGAAAACAGTGATAGTTACAGTGGGAATCAAAAAGAACTGAAGAAAGCTAGAAGGAAATTTAGGAGTTTTATATATGAGCAGTTATTTTTCAATCAGTAACATCTAGATGACATAAAACTACATTTTCTTCAGTCGTTAGTGTTTCTCTAATCTCATATATGCACAATAGATTTTAGTTTTTAGAATCAACATAGAAAATACATAAAATGGACTTTATGGAATGTAACATATAAGAACGGGCTTATTACATAGAATGAATTACAAACATTTACAATATAAAAATATAATCTATAAATTTAGGAGATGGATGGGAACAAAAGAACAATCAGTGCACATTTTGTCAATGGACAGTTAATTGACAGCAAGTATATAAAATTGGTGAATCAAGAAACAGAAGGTACCTGCACTAGGAGACTGTAAACGGTGCTAACAATATATTGCCATTTTGGTAGAGTAGGGCACTTCAGGTGGGGAATGTCCAGCTGCTGAAATCATTTGGTCTGGCCTTGCCAGGGCAACTGCAGGTCACTTGAAATCCAGTAAATCTGTATCAGGCTGATTTTTAAGTCGATAATTTTGTATGGCCTGCAAGTGATTTTTTTTTTTTTTTTTTTTGACAGGCAGAGTGGACAGTGAGAGAGAGAGACAGAGAGAAAGGTCTTCCTTTGCCGTTGGTTCACCCTCCAATGGCCACCGCGGCCGGCGCGCTGCAGCCGGCGCACCGCACCGATCCGATGGCAGGAGCCAGGAGCCAGGTGCTTTTCCTGGTCTCCCATGGGGTGCAGGGCCCAAGCACCTGGGCCATCCTCCACTGCACTCCCGGGCCACAGCAGAGGGCTGGCCTGGAAGAGGGGCAACCGGGACAGAATCCGGCGCCCCGACCGGGACTAGAACCCGGTGTGCCGGCGCCGCTAGGCAGAGGATTAGCCTAGTGAGCCGCGGCGCCAGCCGGCCTGCAAGTGATATTACAGATATCTAAATGGCCCTAGGCAGCAGAAATGTTCCCACCCCTATAGTGGGATTACAAAAACGTATGTTAGACTTGTCACTTTGTAGGCTTTGAAGTTTTTAAAAACATGAAGTAGGTGCATCATATTTGTAATGTATTAAAAATTTTCAGATATGTTGCATATATATAAAAGAATGCTGCTATTCAATAAGCAAATACATTGCAAGGTCTTAGAAACTCTGAGGTAGAAATAGGGATCATAAGGGAATCAATTCCTGGAAATCAGAATGTCACATAAAATACAAATGTGTTTATTTTATGTAGGGTGCCTAATTATATCTTAACTGGCTGACACTTTTGATTGTGAATACTAATTCACTGAAATTCGACAGAGAACTCTTAAAATTTATTCTGAAAAAATTGGAAGTATCAGAATATTCTGAATGCTGCTTCCCTCTATTCCATTTATATCAGATGCCATTTTCTCTATAGACTAGGATTAGAAACCTGATTTGCCCTTGAGGTGAAAGTCAAGTGATCAAGGAGAGCCACAGCACATGGATAACAGAGTGTGTTATGTGTTGTGTCTTCAGGAAAAGTTGGAAAAAGGAAGATGGAAATAGAAATTTCCTTTTTCTCTTTTCTTGTAAACATGAGGCTAATCTTGCATTCCATGTCTTTCATCTTTATTGAAGACAAACTTTGAGTCTCCCTCAGACAGTTTGTATTGAATGGAAGAAATAATCATATTTTTGAGGCTACTTCAATGTAAAGTCAAGTTGTCATCCTGTTTATGTTCTACATTGATAAAATATTTTTTGAAAATTTAGTTTAGGTCAGTAATGTACTCTTTTGGGAAGCAGATTGTGTTTTTCAGATTTGATTTTTATAAATTAAAAAATTTTTTAAGCCTTTAAATATGAGCCTGTAAGGACTGAAAGTACAAAGAACCCAAGGTCTAGCTGTTCTATTTATAGTCCTTTTCTAAGCAAGCTGGAGTGCTGAAAAGTTAAGCTGTATAAATGTATAACTTTAAAATAATTATGACAAATACTTTAAATACTAAGCATTTTACTGGAAATTTAAATTTATATATATAAGGGAAGGACAGTTTCCTCAAGCATGTAAAAACAAATATTAAATGTAAAATTATGTTTGGCAACTCAGTTACGCTTATTAACTATTTTTTATAAGATACTCACTGCCTAGTCTTAAAATAAGGTAAAGTACCTTCAGTGCTGGCGCTGTGGCTCACTTGGTTAATCCTCCCACCGCAGCTCTGGTATCCCATATGGGCGCTGCGTTCTAGTCCCAGTTGCTCCTCTTCCAGTCCAGCTCTCTGCTATGGCCTGAGAAGGCAGTGGAAGATGGCCCAAGTGCTTGGGTGCCTGCACCCACCTGGGAGACCAGGAGGAGGCACCTTGCTCTGGCTTCGGATCGGCGCAGCCATTTGGGGGGTGAACCAATGGAAGGAAGACTTTTCTCTCTGTCTCTCTTTCTCACTGTCTAACTGTCAAATAAAGAAAAAAAATATTAACTACCTTCATTCACTCAGGATGAGAGTGGATAGACTTTTAAAAAAATACTTGTAGTAACAAATGGGTATGGAAAGATGAATGTGGATCAGATGTGGTTCCATAAAGAATACTAGCAGGATATTTATCAAACATATGAGAGTTGGTAAATATTGCTGTTTTCTTATAGTTGGTTTTTGTTAAAGATTTGTTAGTAACTGGGTACCTGAAATTTGTGGAGAAAGTTGGAAGTAATTGTAACATTACTTCTAATATAGATGTGGTATGAGATACCATCATATTGACCCAAGAGGTGGTTTTTAGATATAGTGAATGGAAAATCCCGGTCATGCTCTGAGGTTTTCTTCATGTGAAGGCATCTGAAGATCTTCTATCTGTGGGCAGAATCAGGTTAATGGAAAAGGTAATGGTATAGTACCCCATTTTGCAGTTCTAGGCCTAGTCTTTGGTGAATAGAGACAATTCAATGCAATGTTTTTCTTTTTCTTCTCTCTTTTTTTTTTTTTTTTTTTTTGGACAGGCAGAGTGGACAGAGAGAGAGACAGAGAGAAAGGTCTTCCTTTGCCGTTGGTTCACCCTCCAATGGCTGCCGCGGCCAGCGCACTACAGCCAGCACACCGCACTGATCCGAAGGCAGGAGCCAGGTGCTTCTCCTGGTCTCCCATGGGGTGCAGGGCCCAAGCACTTGGGCCATCCTCCACTGCACTCCCTGGCCACAGCAGAGAGCTGGCCTGGAAGAGGAGCAACCGGGACAGAATCGGGTGCCCCGACCGGGACTAGAACCCCGTGTGCCAGCGCCGCAAGGCAGAGGATTAGCCTATTGAGCCACGGCGCCAGCCGCAATGTTTTTCTTAATAGATTAGAATTAGGAGTTTGAACGAACAATCTTGGTAGTTGAAATAACTGCTTATAGGCAAACCATTTGAGGTTTGTTATGAATAGTTTTGGCTAGAAAGAGCAGAGTGGCAACAAATATCTTGAGACCAGACTGGGCTTGTTGTCAGGTACCCTAGACCATCAAAGAACCAGAGAAGAGCCGGCAATGGCAATAGAATTCCTAGATCCTTTGATACTTTATAGCTACTGATAATTTTTGTGCCTTTGATACTATGTTGATTTACCTAGAGCAGTTACTTCAGTTCCCTGGTATGGTAGAAATTGATGACTTTAAAGAATTAGCTTTGTTTTTTTTTTTTTAAAGATTTATTTATTTATTTGAAAGAGTTACACAGAGAGGAGAGATAGAGAGAGAAATAGGTCTTCCGTACGCTGGTTTGCTTTCCAATTGGCCGCAATGGCCGGGGCTGTGCCGATCTGAAGCCAGGAGCCAGGTCTCCCACGCGGGTGCAAGGGCCCAAGGACTTGGGCCATATTCTTATGCTTTTCCAGGCCACAGCAGAGAGCTGGTTAGAAAGTGGAGCAACCAGGTCTTGAACCAGCGCCTATATGGGATGCTGGCACTGCAAGTAGCGATTTTATCCACTACGCCACAGTACCGGCCCCTAGCTTTGGATTTAAGCTTTTTCTTGTAGTTAAAATTTGCATTCTCAGCCTTCCTTCCCCTGTGTGTATGGGATTGGGGTACATATTTTCTTTTGTTGGGAGGTAACTTGTCTTGGAACAGAGGCCAATTAAAGTGTTGCTTACCAGATTGTGAGGGCTGTACCATCAGTAGATTTAGCCTATTTAAAAAAGAAAAACATCAAAATAGGTAATTTCTGTAATGCATGTACTTACTTAAAAATACTGTGCAATATAGAAAAAAGTGGGTGGTGAATATGACCTACAAACTAAATATTTTTTCAATTTTGTATACATAGAATCTATTGTGAAATACTGGAAAAAGAATGCATTCATGGTGTGACCCATCATGGGTAGAGACAACAAATGCAAGTGACCAATAGACACAACTATGAATGGGGATGTGAAAAGAGGGGCCAGCTGCATTGTTTCTTACTTTGTTTAGGGTGCTACTTATATTTGGACAAGACTATGCTTGTATTCCATAGGACACATCTGGATGAAATGCTTTATATTTGAATATATAATTACCTTTATTGTTGTAAGTTGAATATCAGGTTTTATTAGTTGTTTTAGAGAAGAATGGAAGGGTTTATATTAGACAAAGGAAAAAGTCATTGAAGATTTTAGTGTTAAACATTGTTAAATTGATTTCTTCTAGATTAGAGACTTTTGAAGAGACTGGTTTTATCTGTGTGTTTGCTGCCTAGTATGCACTCAGAAAATATTTATGTAATTATCAAAATAATAATGATCTTTCAAAAAAGTTTAGTAGCTTTTTATAGGATTAGCCTTGAAAACATCTTGTTTGAGCAATAAGATGAATTATTTTAAGATATATTTAATATTCTTAGATGTTCCTAAATATTTAAAGCAGAATATAAATAATATAAAATAATACATACCAGTCTACATATATATTTAAAATATATACTACTATCTAATCCTTACATTTTATTAACCTAATCCTTGTTACCTAAGTGTTTTAGATGTTCTGCTAGAAGTGGAAGCATATCTAACATCTCTCTTTGGCCGGTTGTAGTGAAAGTTTATTCTTATTTTAAAATATTATTAAAATCATACTTAGGATGCTTATATGTCAAGGAACTGAAAACTGTTTAGTGCTATCTGTGTTAATAAAAATCTTCACGTGTGGCCCTGTTTTCTTCTTAGTATATATTGACTGTGTATATATATGTACGTATATTTAGTTTTTATGTATATATAAATAGTGGAAGGTTTACTTTAGAATTTCGTGCTTTCAAAATGAGTAACTTAAAAATTAATGTGCAGTGTGAGAGACCCAGATGTAGTTCCTGGCTCCTGGATTCAGTCTGGTTCAGTTCCTGTTATGAGCATTTGGGGATTAAACCAGTAAATGGAAGATCTCTCTCCCTCTCTGTTCCTCTCTTCTTTCTCTTCTCTCCATCTCCTCTTTGCCCTCTCCTTACTCTTTCAGTTTCTTAAAGTAAATATGGAAGGCAAAGAAATAAGTATTTCTATCAATGCTAATTTACTTAGTAAGAAAATACCCAAATATTTTCCAAAGAATTCTGGACTTTGAAAAGTAAATTCTGGCTGAAACATCTATTACTATTTATTCCTCTGTTTAAGAATCCATTAAATCTTGTATGGAATTTGTTTTCGTAGAGTTGGATTTTTTTAAAGAAACTAGATAACTTTCCTTTCTCCAGCTGCGTCCATAGATATACTCTGCATTGTGGCATTTTTTTCTTTTTTTTTTTTTAACAATAATCTGGTGAAGTTCTTAATCTGTCAGTGAATGAATTTCTGTTAATTTCTTTGGTTAAGGACAGGACTTAGATGAAAAGAGATATAACTTTGATTTGAGATTCCTTTAAATGTGAAAGTAATGAAGAATTAAGATAAGTACTGGTGTATGCATTTAACACCATTGCAGATTTTAGATCTGGATTTTTGTTTAGTAGACTTGTGTTAATTTATATATTGTATAGAAGAAGGTGGTCCCATTCATTGTCCATACAGTTGAATTTTATATAGAGCAATTTGATAACATCTGTTAAAATTTTAAATTCATATACCTATCAAGAAATTTACCGAACAGTTATATTTGGTCATGTGTATGTATGCCTATCATAGTGGCCTGATTAATTATTATATAGTTCTTTAGTGAAAATTTGTAGCTGACACAAATCAAAAAGATAAATCTATGTAATCTAAATAATTTTCCATGAAGTATGGGCATTTGGTATTGTGAAGATGCATGTGTCTACACATACATATGTTCAAGTTCCAGCTCTGGCTCTTGAACCCAGCTTCCTGGCAATGTAGACCCTGAGAGGCAGTTGTGATGGCTCAAGTAACTGGATTTTTGTCATCCACATTTAAGACTGGAATTGTGTTCCTAGTTCTATGGCTCTTTGGCTGCTTGCTTTGCCTTGACCCAGTCCTGCCTCTTTCTGGGCATTTGGATAGTCTAACCCACAGCTGAAGAGAGTCAAATGTATGCATAGTATGCTTCCATTTGTATTAAAAAAGAAAAAAAGAATCTTCCACCAAGATTTATTTGAAATATGTAGGTTATTTCTGTAATAGTTTTGCCTTATAGTAGTTGTTGAGAGGTTGCTTTTCCCTGTATGTATTGTCTTTTATACTATGAATGTTTTGCAGGTACATTCATTACTTTAATGAATTTTAAAAAGTTAATTTAAAAAAAAAAAGAGTATAATGAAAAGAATATTACTGTGCTACATTAGCTATCTGTACATCTAGAACCCTCGGTTTTTTTATAGCATGACTGATTTAGGAGAAAGTTAAAATCATGGAGATGTGGATTTTTTTAAAATAATAATTGAGAAATTTTACTAGACTGTGTTAGCCTTTTAATTTAAATTCTACTTAAATCTTTAATATCTGTCAATCATTCATACTTGGTCTAGGCTGTTTCACAGGTGGATTTCTTGTTTTTGCTAAACTGTAGATCACAGAGTAGTAAAGAGAAAAGTAGAACTATATAGTAATAAGATTTCACACATTTTGAGGGGTGAAACTTAAGAATTTTTTCTAGTAATCTTTTTTGTGGGTAGCTAAAATCATTACATTTGTCCTACCAACAGATATCTGTCCTTATTTGGTTCAAATATGCAGATTTTGAGACCTCACAATAAAGAAATGTTTTATGTGAGGGTAATAAATATCAACAAACTGTTAAGTTGTAAAAAATAGAATTACTTGCTTTTCAACACATTTCTACCTGTTTTTTGTTTTTGTTCTTTTCTTTTTCTTGGTTCAAAGATAGCAGTTCGGGTCCTAAATAAAATTGTAAATTTTAAAAGATTTTTTTTTTATCCAGTCTTGGTATTTATAAAGGCTCTTCTGTCTCCTTTTTTTTTTTTTTTTTTTTTTTTTTTGGTGTGGGGAGGACTTCTCTCTTCATTTTGGACATTGGAATTTCATTTCAATCAGTACTTTTTTTATGATTTAAAAATAGTTCTGTGTTTTTGTTTACATTTATACAGTTTTTTTAACTTCAATTTTTACTTGAATACTTTCATTAAAAATGAGAGATTTTTTGCTATTGAGAATCATATTAAACAAATAGGAAGACAATTTTATTGCCTATAAATTGAGGTTGAATTGGAAGATGGCTCACTTCAAGCCTGATGGTACTTAAGACATGTGTATAAATTTCCATTCACAGGAACTCTTAAAAATTAGATTCTGTTTATATTGAGTACGTAAAATATCATCTTTCAGCTATCTAAAGGTATAGTCAGAAAACAAATGTTTTTGTCATCAGAAATTACTACTAGTGGTTTCACTAATTTAAAAAGGATTAAGATGCACTGTTGAATATCAGATGATTTTTTTAAAGATTTATTTATTTATTTGAAAGAGTTACACGGAGAGAGGAGAGGCAGAGAGAGAGAGAGAGAGAGGTCTTCCATCCGATGGTTCACTCCCCAGTTGGCTGCAAGAGCTGGAGCTGCGCTGATCTGAAGCTGGGAGCCAGGAGTCTTCCAGGTCTCCCACATGGGTACAGGGGCCCAAGGACCTGGGCCACCTTCTACTGATTTTCCAGGCCAAAGCAGAGAGCTGGATTAGAAGCAGAGCAGTCAGAACTCGAAATAGCCCCCATATGGGATGCTGGCACTTCAGGCCAGGGCTTTAACCCGCTGCAACACAGCGCTGGCCCCAGATGATTTTTTTATTCATTTATGTTTGTGTTGCTTCCGCAAATACTTAAGTGCCTGTTTTATGCAAGAGATTGCTGACCCTGGCCATGCATTGGTAGACACGACATTGCAAGGCAGATGATAAATGGTAAATAAGCACTGATAATTCTGTAGGAAAACCACAATATTTATTATTAAATACTTAGTAATTTTCAGAAAGCATAAAGAAGCTCACCATAATTTAAACAGAAGGGAAGGGCTGAGAATTAATGTTTTGATTGACTCAACTCTTAGGGGGATCAATTTTATATCAGATAAAGGATTTGGAAAGTGTTTGCCATTAATTCCTCATAGTCTTTGAACTTGGACAGTGCAGCCCTTGAATCTTGATTTTACTGTGCTATATAATTGGTTTCCTTATCTATAAAATGAGAATAATATACCTGAGGAAATATTATAGATGATTCTTGGAATGGAATCTAGAGCCAACTGCTTGAGTTCACATCATAGCTCTTCACCTTGATTTGTCTAGTTGGAAATAATGGGGCAGGTTGCTTAACATCTTTCCATGACCCAGTTTTCACTTTTGCAAAATGGAGATAATAGCACCTGTTGGGTTTTTTGAGATAATTAAATTAGTTAATGTATACAAAGCATTTAAAATGGTATATATTAAGCACAATGTACTTACTAACCTTATTTTAAATTATCACATAGCTGCTTATTATGAAGGTTAAATAACACATTATTAAAAACCAACAAGAACTAGAGGTGGATATTTGGCACAGTGGTTAATATGCCACTTTGTTTGCCTGCATCCTGTATCCAAATGCTTGGGTTTCAGGCCTGGCTCTGCTTCTGATTCCAGCTCCCTGGTAATACACACCCTGGGAGGCAGCAGGTAATGGCTCAAGTACTTGGATCCTTGCCATCCACATGGGAGACCCAGATTGAGTTCCCAGCTCCTGTCTTTGGCCTGAACCAATCCTGACTGCTGTGGGCATTTGTTGGGGTGAATGAGCAGATGGAAGATCTCTCTCTTTAACTTTCTGATAAAAAATAAATAAAAACCTCATCTGTTGCCTGACACAGTAAGAGTACCTTCTAAACATCAATCAGTCACTGTGTAGTAGGGACTATCTCATTTGGTCTTCATATAAAGCTTTTAAGAAAAAATCTTATCTGTCTTGTTGACTGCAGGTAGAATAGTTCCTAGATATACATTAGGTATTTTAAGTTGAACAGATATTATTCAGTTTTTTGGATTTATGAATTGAGGTCAAAGAGACCTCCAAAATCTTATTCTAAAGAATGACATTGCTTTGCAGAGATCTTACCAGCAAGTTGTTTACTTTATCGCTTTTCTCAGATAATATTTGGCTGTATGTATTAATTCATTATTATTAGTTCTACCAATTTTTCATGATTCCACTCCCCCCCCCCCTTAAGACTTATTTATTTATTTGAAAGAGTTACAGAGAGAGAGAGAGAGAGAGAATTAACTTTTGCCTGCTGATTCATTTCCCAAATGGTTGCAGCAGCCAGGGCTGGGCCAGGCCAAAGGTGGGAAAAAATCCAGCGAGTGGTGGAGACCCAAATACTTGAGCCAGTATCCCCTGTTTCCCAGAATGTGTGTTAGCAGGAAGTTGAATCAGAAGCAGAGAGGTAGAGACTTAACACCAGGAGCTCTGATAAAGAATACAGGAATTCCAAATGGTGATTTTAACCACTGGGTCAAGCATTCACCCTGGGTTAAGAAAAGTTAGGCTAGATGAACTGTTCACTTTAGAATTACGGATTTTTTAATCTGCACATTGAGTTGAATAATTCTAATTCAGCTTGTGTGGCACTCATACAAGTGTAGAGTAATTTTGTTAATACCAGAGAGCATAAAGTATTATTTCTTTTCTAGGACATTTTTCATATTCAAGATTGTGTAAGGAAGAAATTTTACAATCTAACAAGTTTTGCTAAACAGGATCAATTAGAAATATAAATTGACTCTACAATCAGTTATTCTCTTTGCTGTTTGATGATCCAGATATAGAAATCGTGAATTTCATTTGACTGGAATAATTTTTCTCCTCCAGAGTTTTTGGCAAGAAAGGGATAAACAGATCATTTCTTTGATTAGTAAATGCAATTAAAAATACTATTAGAAAATGAATATACCATGGTGTGTAATGTCTTGCTTTAGGAATTTGTAAATTAGCTAAATGTTAATCTATTTCTTGTGGCTAACTACAGACAGATCAGTTTGTAGAAAACCATTTTGCATTTAAAAACATCTACATTAGTGGTTGTTTTTGACACTGTCACATCAATAACTATAATAATGTTCTGTTACAGTATACATTTGAATGTTGTAGCAAATTCCTAAGTTTTCGTTGTCTTGTCTTGCCTCCTTCTTTGATACAGCCATTAATCTCACTGCAAGGCTTTACTAAGGATAAATTGCTGAATTGCTGCGTAACTCACTTCAACCTCTTTTGTTCAAACCAGAAAGCCAGACGGGTTAAATAGCTTTTAAAAAAATACATATTATTCCTTTGTTGAAATTTTAGGATTTTAACATTTGGCATTGTAAAATAAGAGATTTTATTTATTTTGTCTGTTGAAATTACTTGATAGAAGTTTGCTTTGGAATAGAGCTGCTGTGTCTTTAAAAAATACACAGTGAGTCACCCCCTGCTCTTTTGGTAGATGCCTGGCTAGTGAACAGCTAAGCTGCTTTAGGCATGTAATAGAACATTCCATTTCCTGTTCCCTTGCTGACACAGAGGAGTGTTCCTGCTGGCAATGATCTAATCATAGTGCAGTAAGAAACATGGCAGTTTGATAAAACATGGTGGAGACAGCGGCTGAAATGGAAGCATATGTTCTAGAAGACATTCTTGAGGTAGGGCTAGGTTTGTAAATGAAATGAAAGTTGAAATCTGAACAAAGAAATCTTATCTGCCGGAATGATTTTACAGATGAATAGATTAGAGAAGAGAGAGCAGACAGGCAGAGCATAAAAGCAAGACACGGTCAGACCTTGTTCTGTGTGAGAATGTGTCAGTCTTGTTCACATGATACTAAAGAAGTCTGGAATTATTTTTGTTTAAACTTCATGTTGCATGAATTATATGTTTTGTGGGAAAAAAGGGGAGGTGGGGCTCGACTTAATAAAAAGCCTTGTGCTCGTGGTGACCTTTAGATTAACTCATTTAGAAGGTGGGGTCTGCAAAGCAGCTTTGAGTAGGTTAAGTATCATATGTCTTAGAATTCATTTACATACCTAAGCCTAAGGCAGTGCTTACAGTTAACTATTAAAAACAACTGGCTACTTTAGCTTTAAGCTAAGCATATATATATCAGTCTAATTGCTTAATTTAACTGGTACACCATGCTTCTAGGTTTTTCATGTGACTTTTCAAAAATAAATTGCTAAATTAAAAATGTTAAAAACCCTAAAATTTAGGACACCAATGCTAGAAAGCTATCAATAAAAAATTTCTGCAATTTGAATCATAAGAATTATATATATATATATATATATATATATATATAGGTCTTTTTGGGTCTGGTTGTATCAGTGTATTAAGAAACAATTTGAGTATTAATCAGTTCAGGGAATACATGTCGAAGTGAAAGTAATTGATTTTGGTCTTGGCTGTAGTGTATTACTAAAGTCTGTATTTATGAATATAGATATTTAAATTCCATTCTCTTTGGAGCTGTAGGCTAATTTTTTGTTTGTTTCCTTATTAAGGAAAAAAAAACTGGCTCATTCAGATGAAGAGACTGTTGGTGTTAAGTGGTATTCCTGGTACCTATATTGTTAGGATAATTTATAAACTATTCTACTGTCTTCAGGCACAGTTTCTATTGTGGGGAGAGGGCTTGGGGAAAGAAACTGCAAAGGCTAGCTAGGCGGGGTTAGCAGGAGGAAAAAAAGGCTATGCGCATTATAAAGTGCTGCATGATCAATGAGCATTTTCTGGAGTCCTCAGTGTGTGCTTGGAGCTGACATTGCAGCAAGTCTTCTGGTTGTTCTGCAGAATGAAAACTGATTCCATTGTATTATCTACCTCTTGTAGACACCTGCCAACATACTCTTTCGCTTTTTCCTAAAAGCTATTGTCTGAGTACAATCATGTATTTTCCATTCTTTCCCCCTCCATACACACACACAAACACACTTAACTTTGATGCTATTAGTGAGTTTCCTTTAAATGATGTAGTGAAGTTAACTATTTAAATAGTGGTATGTGCTTGCTTTCATCAGGGACCTTAGTAATTAAGAGTGGTCACATGACTTTTTATTGGTTTGGTTTAAGCAATTATAATTAGATTATAGAGTTGTAATGACACATTTTAACTTGCTGTTTAAAATTTTTGCTTTGAATTTTAAAGAAATGTACTTTGTAACATTTTTTATAAGTCTTTCACAATTTTCCTTGGTCTTAAAATTTCAGCATCTAACAGATTTTAGAAACACTTGAGCATAGTTTATGTTTTAATTATAGATTTTTAAAATATGGTCTTTAAACAGTTGGCTTATTATTATTTCCATTGAGATTATTTGTCAAGTTTTTTTGTATTATCTAATTTATTCATTGTTATCAGCTACTAAAATAACATCTATAATTTTAGTTGTCCTAATTTTCAGTCTTCCTTAATCTTTTTTTATACCTGTTGCATTAAACCATGCTAAGTGAGTCGTTTTTTCTCTATTTAAAATATTATTGGATTTAATTGAGGATTTGTCAGTTGTTGACAGACTAAATGTGCAAATTTTTTAAGTGTGACAAGCTTTTTTTCCAAAGTTGCAAGTACTCCTGATGACCTCATGTTAAAAACAAAACTACAAAGAATAAATTTTCTACCTCTCTAAACCTAAATGTCCCATTTCTAAAGTATGTTACACTGAAAATAAATATATTACATAATGAATCTTCCAGAAAAATATTTGTTTTTATTTAAGGGGATAACTCCTTACATAAAGTCCAATAATGAATAATGAGTAACATACCACAGTGAAAATTTTCTTGTGTCTAAATTTGAGCTATTTGAAGTTTACTAAGATGTTTACCTTTGTGAGTTTACTTATTGAGCATGTGGAATTTTATGTAGATCATGACTATTCATATTAAATAAGCATTGGAATCCTGTTTTTATCTTTGTAATTTAGTTCTTTAAATGATATTTTTAAAATATATTCTTACTAAATTCTAGTAAAAAGAAAACTATCATAATTGTAGTATAGAGTAATTCTCACAGTGTTGTGGTTTAACTTTTAAACTGATTATTCATTGTATGTACGCACATGTATTTAACCTGCGTTTAAAATCTGAAGTAAAATACTATGCTTTTAAAATTTATGATAAAACTAGAAAATATTTTGTTTGAACTTATATCATTGCTTTTCAATTACCTAGAGGAGTGAATTGGATAAAGTGAATTAGTTATTTAAATTATTCAAATAATCTAGAAAAAGTAATTTTCTTCTATAAACCAGAATAGGCAAAGTGTTTTTTTTTCTTCTGCCCACCTTTTGTAAAAACCAAATACAGAAAATAGAAAAAGGGCTAAAATTTGTCTTGTTTGATTTACATAATTTTTCCTGACACATGGTTGTAACTTTAAGATTTTGATAATCTAAGTTATGTAGTAGTATGTCTTAATCGAATTTAGAAGGATTGATAAGAAGAAAAAGTCGCAAATTTTTTTCGTTTTATATCCCAAATTTCCATGACCCCTGGAGTTTATGTATAGGCTTATTTTAACAAAATATTAATCATAAAGGAGAGTATTTTAAAAACTTGATTACTATACGTTCTATTATTTATAATTGAACCAGTATTTATTTAAATACGGTCTTAGAAATCTTGACAGGAAATTAGATCTTTCAATTTTACTTAATTTCAGAATACTTTGTTTAGGGTATACTGTTTGATACATTTTTTATTTTTAAAAATCAGCATTTTATGGAAATAGAGTATTTATAATATTTAGTAATGACACGTGCAGTCTTGTTCTTCATCAGCTAAAGTCAGGATTTGTAGTTTCAGCTATAGTTCATGTTGGAGTTTCAGTGAGTAAAGTAAAAGCCTAACTTCCTATGGACAGTGGATTGCGGATTTGACTGACCCCTTTATGCTGGAACTGAAATAGTGATCAGATTTAAACAAATTAAGCATATGTGTTAACTAAATCATTTCTTGCTCTGTATTTATCTTGACATGAGTGTTCTGTTTTTGTTTTTAAAATAACATTGAAAGATATCACAGAAAGCTAGTAATTGCTTTTAATTTGTTGAGATTATGGACTAATGGTCAATAGGTAATTCCTGCTCCAGTTTGTTTTTATAATAAAAATTACTTTTGATAAAGATATCAAGTCTCATGTAGTAGACTCTTTTAACGGTACTTGCTATATTTTATTCTTTAAATACATTGGCTTATGTAATACATATCATTTTTATATTACACCAGTGAGTCTTCCATGAATTTCTGAAGTTCTGTGTGTCTTGTAAAGATAGTGACATTTTCAGTAGGATGAGTTGAAGCAGTTCTTAGGACAAAGTATAAGTTGACGTAGAGACTGAAGTGTATAGCTATACTTATAAATAATTTGAGTTAATAGAAATAATATTTTCCATTCACTAAGAGGTTTTGGGTTCAAAGTGAACTTTGTTGGAAGGATTGAATATTGTAATTTCATTCAGATCTTTATTGAGTTTATCTTCATTGTGCTAGGTACTTAAAATTCAGTGAAATTACTCCAGCTAATTTTCCTTCACAGAGGTAAAAGTGCAGAACAAGTGTCTGCATTGGTATTTTACACTATCTTGAATTCAGCATGCTTGTGAATGCCTGTGTGAATATTAGTTTTTTAATTTATTGGTTCCCATCCAAATAGTTTGAAATTCGTGTTATCAGCAGTGCTCCACAAAACTGATACCCTTCATGCTTTCAGAATTTTAATTACCTTTAGGGTTGGCTTTTTTATGCATTATGTGTTGTGTATTTATGGGTATGGGGCTGCAGCAACATTCTTTGGATACCATTTTCATTTTTTGTTCTCAAGGAGTTTTCTATATTTAAAAGTTATATGTAAGTATATTACATACACCACACCCACCTACATAAACTCCAGATAAATATTTTCATGTCATACCAACATACTATGCTGTGTGAATACTCACTTGAAAGCATAGTTTATCTTGAAAGGGTAGGGTAGAAGTTGCAACATGATTTTCATACACCAACTTTCGAAGAATACATTAGGGGAATAATAGAACCTGTTTCAAAGACATACTTATGTTAATAATCCCTGTAAACAAAACTGATGTTTTGTTGAAATATGGAAGCTTCAGAAAAGCTTATAAAAAGCTGGTATAACTAGAAATATGTTAATTGATCTATTAGTCTTACATGAAAGTAAAGGTTAGCCTGTCCAATATGTCTATCGTCCTACATTGATTCCTCATAGTGTAGTCATTAATGCATGCTATGGATTATGAATTAGAAAAGATCTTCACCAGTTATTATCTCCATGTATCCGCATCTGATAAGTGACTTGATTGCGGCAAAATTGATAAGAATCAAAGCCATGATTAATGATTGCTTTTGTTTAGTATGTATCCTCCAAATTTCATACCAAGGCCTTTCATGAGGTGTGCATAAATGTTAGTCTGTCATATGAACAGCTTTTGATTTCATGACTTTGGAAGTAATATTGGCCTTTAATAATTTGATCTTGGATGGAATCAGGCTTCTAACTACCTGGATATGTGTTTAATTGGGCAGTTTTATGGTGGCAGTAATAATTACCATATTAGCTATCATTAACTTTAAGTTTCGGTACATAGAGGGATTAGGGACTGTGCCAAGTGCTTCCCATTGTTTTAAATCCAGAATGATTCTGTTGGGGGTAAGTACTCCCTTCGTACAAGGCTTGTAGGAGATAAATGAGGCAATTTGTATAGACCTTTAGCATAGCACAAAATATAAGTTAACACTTAATTATTTTAAAAATGATGAAATACGTTTTACATTATACTTATGTTGATTATTCCTGTATTGTCATCCTCCATTTGACATCAGATATTGAGTCTCAGAGTAGATTAGCGCGACAGTTTTAATGTTTTTGGTATTAAGATTCTTTTATCCTAAATTATTAAGGACACAGATTTTGTTTATGGTGGTTATATCAGTATTTACCAGTTAGAAATTGATATTTAGAAAATTTTAAAACATTTACATATTTACTAACTTAAAATAATTAATACTAAGCTCATTACCTGTTAACATTTTTATTAATAACTTCTGCAAAAGAAAAATACTAGTGAGAAGAGTTGTGCTACATTTTTGTGTATAACTTTAAAATCCGCCTAAACACAAGATAGCTATAGATTCATATGTGCTTTATATTTAGTCTATTGTATTAGATCATTTTGAGCGAAAAGTTTGACCAAAATTTGGTGTCATGATGATATGCGGGGTACAAAAGGCGAGAGTATTTTAATAGTTCGGTCAGATATTTTCTTCTTTGATAACACAAGTGGGTTCATTTTGTTCTATAATTATATTTTAAAATCTCATTACCTAATATCACCACTGAGCTCAGAAAAGTCAAAAAAAACTTGGAAGCTATCTCATCCATAGTGTCACATACAAATTTTCCAAAGTCTGCTTGAAAGCTTTAATGCTATCATTGACAACAAAGAATGTGAATTTTTTTTTTTCTTAACAACAGGCCCACTTCATTCATTTTTGAGACAATACCTACCAGTAGGTCTGAATAATCATCATCTGTCTTAAGAAAAGATGATATTCTGGCCGGCGCCACGGCTCACTAGCCTAATCCTCCGCCTCGCGGCTCCGGCACAACAGGTTCTAGTCCCGGTCGGGGCGCCGGATTCTGTCCTGGTTGCCCCTCTTCCAGGCCAGCTCTCTGCTGTGGCCAGGGAGTGCAGTGGAGGATGGCCCAGGTGCTTGGGCCCTGCACCCCATGGGAGACCAGGAGAAGCACCTGTCTCCTGCCATCAGATCAGCGCGGTGTGCCGGCTGCAGCGCAGCAGCCGCGGCGGCCATTGGAGGGTGAACCAACGGCAAAGGAAGACCTTTCTCTCTGTCTCTCTCTCTCTTTCACTGTCCACTCTGCCTGTTAAAAAAAAAAAAAAAAAAAAAAAAAAAAAAAGATATTCTAAGAAAAAGGAGGATTGGTTCAGAATTTATTTGCACAGGTGTTTTACTTACAACAATCATATGTAGATGTGCAGAAGTGCTTCCCACTTTGTTACATAGGATATTAAAAATCATGTACTCAAGGTTGAATAATTAAGTGTTATTTCATATACTTTCATGTAATTTATATATATATATATTTTTACGATTTCTATAAAGTATTTATTTGAGAGGCAGAGTTACAGACAGATGGAGGGAGAGAGAGAGAGAGGAAGGTCTTCTATCCGCTAGGTCACTCCCCAAATGGCCACAACTATAGCTGGGTCTGTCTGAAGCCAGTAGGATGCAGGTGTAGGGGCCCAAGCACATGGGCCATCTTATACTGCTTTCCCAGGCCATAGTAGAGAACTGGGTCAGAAGTGTACCAGTGGGTACGTGAACTGACAACCATGTGGAATACTGGCGCCGCAGGCAGAAGATTAACCTACTATGCCACGGCGCCAGCCTCTCTTCTTTTTCTTATTGTATTTTATGTGCTCTTTTTTGCTTCTTAGACTGGTTTTGTTCTGCCCCCTACCCTTTTCTTTCTTTCCTTTCTCCTCCCCTCCTCCCTTTCTTTTTTTCCTTAAAAATTTTCAATGTGTGGTAGAGAAAAATATGCAGACTGCTAACTAGTACAAACTGGTGCCATGATCTTCATTCATGTTAGGCAGCCAACAGTTTTGTCCTTTTTGAATTGTGAATGTGAGTGTAAACACAATGAAATAAGCGAATAACTTTTATAGTATTATAAAATTAATTTTGACCTTAGATCATCTGAAGATAATCTGGAGAATCTCCATGGATCCTGTGAATCACACACAGTTGATGATTTATGGTACATTGACCATAAATAATGGGGAAACCTTTTAAGATTCAGAGTGAGATCTTCTTGACACCAATGTGTTTTTCAAGTTTATGAGTTAATTACATAGTTCCACTTCTCTAACCCTGTTTAATGACCTCTAGGTCATTCTTTCCTCCAACTACAATACTGATATAACAAGTTTAAGGAGTTAAACTTTTTTTTTTTTTTTGTAGGAGTTTGAATATTGCTTCAAAATGACAAGGCTTAGCTTAATTGTTAGAATTTCTGAAAATAAGGAGTTTGAGGACTCCAGAGTAAAGTCATTGGTTAAAGAAGAAGCTGGAAATTAGAAAATTGTTTTACTTGCACAATAACATGAAGGAATAGTGATTTTGGTACTGATAGAAGTTGAATGAGTAATCATTTTTATGATACCATTCTACTGAATGATTAGGCATGGAATTCATAAATTGTAACTGATTACTTGGATATTTTATTTTGAAGCCTATTGTTTTCTCTTCTGTTCTTCTATTCTTTCTTATTCCTGGTGCCACTTTGATTTTTCATATAGTCCAAGGGGAGTTCTTTCTCGAACATTCATTCAATTTTGTCTTGTTATGAAAAATAAGATTTACAAAATGTATGAATTCATTTATCAAGACACTAAGCTGTTCGGAGTTTTTTGTATAGTAGCAAAATTGGCTAATTTAAAATTTACTTTAAACCTTCTTGTGTTTATATAAGTTTTTATGAATATTTATATGTTGTACAGTTTTAGCCACAGTTTACTTTTGAGTAAATAATGTTTCCATCTGTACATTTTCTGTCTTTCCACACTCCTAAAATTGTGAGGTCCTGTTGTAATAAGAAACAATATTGGGCAGAAGTTTTTGGTTTCTGTGTTGTCTGAATTCCCTGTTTAGTCTTACTTTTTATCATTTAGCCTCTTTCTGTTTTAGTAGTTGTTTACTATCTCGTTGTGATTTCTTTTTCCTGCTAAAGTTTTTCTCCATTTTATGTTTGGGTAATTCTGTGATTACTTGATTTCACAGCGAGTTTTTATTTTTTGACCTTACTCTTTTGAATCATATTTACCTTTACCCGATTCTAACCTTGATTTTGTCATGTTGCCACTTCCCAGTCCTTGTCACATGTCCTGCATTTGTAGTTTATACCCTGTCATCATGATATAAGGTTGGTGTATTTATGTGAGCAAGTCTGAGAAACATTGTTTAATACATTCTTATATTACATATGAAAATATTGATTTTTTTCAAAAAAAGTACTATTTTAGTGTTAACACTAGTTTCCCTTGTTTATAGTTGTCTCTGTAAGATAGATGACACCGGATAGAAAGGTTATGATTTCCATAAAACTTTATCTAATTAAATCACCAAAGTATTAAGCTTAAGCTTTACATGTATCATTTTAGGACATTTTAGTAGGTGGATCCTCATTTTATAAATATTTGATGGGTTAAGAATATATCCTTTAGAAAGTGTTAGGTAAATAGGAGTACTGAAGTATTTGATGTTGACTTTACATATTTCTAGGTTGTATTTAATGGGCTTCCATTGTCATCCTAGAGTTAGTTATAGGCTGACTTTCTTTGAATAGCTTTATTCTTTTGGTGTCTTCAGTGAATTAGCATTGTATTTTGAACATTGGAAATGCTTGTTTTTCATTTTAATTTGTGTTAGTGTATGCATGAAGGTATCACCATTCTCTTTTTTGGAGAATGTCTTTCAATATTTCTTGGCTTTATTGAGGTATATGGATAGAATAAGGAAGAACTGAAAGTCATAAATCAACCCAGATTGTCGGTAGGTTAGGCCTTTAAGGATTTAAACTTTGTATATCATTTGAAACAAATTTTCTTGATTCCTGCATTTTTAATCTCTAAAATGAAGTTGTATGAAAAAATATCTTAAGTTCCTTTCTAGATTAAAAAAAGTCTGTAACTATATTTTTAAAGGTAATGACATCAGTAACTTTTAAACCAAAAACTTGAAATGTCTCCTATAAGCGTCAAGGCTTTATAACCTGTTTTACTGTTATATTACTATGGAGAAGAAATTCAAGCTCAGCCTGGGTACTTGAACTATGTATTACTCAACTTTATTCTACCTATTCAACTTTATCTGTACAATGTTTAGTCTAAACTGGTTGACTTGACTTTGTATTCTAATATCCTGTTAACTGCTAAGCTTGTCCACTTGTTACCCTTTTTACCATCTTCATTATTTAAAGTGCTACTTAGATTTCACCCCTTTTTAGGGTTTTCTCTCCTTAGTCTTCCTTTTGTACTTGTTACCTCCCATCATTTTCTCCTCTGAAAAAGTAATGTAAGGCCACATACATGAAAAATATTTTATGATCTGTATTATGTGTTTGTTTATATAGTAAATTCTTTAATATAGGAATTTTGGTTCTCTTTAAGTTATAAAATTAAGTATTTATGAAAAAGATACTTTATCTACCAAAAGGATTTGAAATAGTTTGTAAGAGCATATACTATTAAGAGTATGTAAGAGTTTATAAGAATATATACTGTTAAAAAATGCAAAATGAAAATTAGCAATTTAGGTACAGGAGTAGTTTACCTAAAAACATGCAAAATGCAGTCACGAAAATTTTGATTAAGTTAAATAGCCACCAGATCCAAGTTTGGAAACTTAATGAGTTTGATGATTTGCATAATCCATAGTTCCATGGACATACTAGATGATCTGGAGAACTTATTTCCTGAAACTTAAGTCTGAGAAAAAGTTTATCCTTGGAATGTCAGGAGTGGAGGTGTACTACTTGTGGTAATGAATAATTTTCAGTTTTCCTGAAATAAACAACAAGCTTCATGTTGTTTCCAGAGTGTAAGTCAAGGATTTACAGTAATCTAAATAGTTTTCTGATGTTCTGGTTTATCCCAAAGATAAATTTAGAACATCTAGAGCAGAAGTTGCAAACTGGTGGCCTGTTGGCCATATCAGACTTTAAAATCTGTTTTGTATAGCCCACGTAATACTGGCCTACACAGTGAACATTTTTTTTGCATTTTCTTTAATTATTATTAACACTATTGTGTAATTCATTATTTGAGTCTTGCAAATACTGTTGAATTTTCCTTTAGTATTTTATGTTATTGATATTGTAAATGCTAATTATTTTGTAGTTGTTCCTTGTATTTAGGAATACAGTGAATATTTATTGACTTCCTATCCTACCAACTTTCTAAATTAATTTATGTATACTTCCTTTTTATTTCTTTCTTTGGTAGGTCTTGGGATTGTCTATTTACCTGATCATATGTACAAATAAAAGTCAGTTTCTACCTACTTTACCTATCTTATGCCTTTTAATTCTTACTGCCTTAGGTAAGAGTTCTAGTAAAAACTGTTTTGAATAGATTTGATGAGTGGACATCCATGCCCTGTTCCTGATCCTAGGGGTAAAGCTGTTCAGTTTTAAATCATAAAGAGTGCTGTGAGGGCTGGCACTGTGGTTAAGCCACTGCTTGCAGTGGTAGTATCCCATATGGGCACTGGTTCCTATCCCTGCTGCTCCACTTCCAATCTAGCTCCCTGATAATGTGCCTGGGATGGCAGTGAAGGATGGCCCACATCCTTAAGCCTTTGCCACCCATGTGGGAGACCTGGAGGAGGTTTCTGGCTCCTTGTTTGGCTGACTATGGTGGCCATTTGAGGAGTGAACCAGAAGATGGAAAATTCTCTGTGTCTATGCCTTTCTGTTGAATAAATAAAATCTTCAAAAAAAAAATGCTGTTACGTGTGTGTGTGTGTGTGTGTGTGTGTTCCTGGATTCCTTTTACTGGTTAAGGAGTTCTGCAGTTCTTCTTTATTCCTAATTTTATAAGCTTTTTTTTTTTAATATCATCTAAGGATATTGAATCTTGTTAGGTGCTTTTATCTGCATCTTTTGTGGTGATTCTAGGATCCTCTTTTATTCTGTTGTTGTGTGAATTACATTAATTGACTTTTGGATTTTAAGGCTACTTTTAGGGACCACTTCTTGCATGTTATATGAATCTTCTTGTATATGTCTCAATTTAATTTACTGGTATCTTATTAACAATTATTGTTTGTTGCAGCCATTTTTTTCTTTCATATCAGGGAAATGCTTGTCTCACAGAGTGATTAAGAGCATATCTTGGCCGGCGCCGTGGCTCAATAGGCTAATCCTCCGCCTTGCGGTGCCAGCACACCGGGTTCTAGTCCTGGTCGGGGCGCCGGATTCTGTCCTGGTTGCCCCTCTTCCAGGCCAGCTCTCTGCTGTGGCCCGGGAGTGCAGTGGAGGATGGCCCAGGTCCTTGGGCCCTGCACCCACATGGGAGAGCAGGAAAAGCACCTGGCTCCTGGCTTTGGATCAGTGCAATGCGCCGGCTGCAGTGCGCCGGCCGCTGCGGCCATTGGAGGGTGAACCAATGGCAAAAATAGGAAGACCTTTCTCTCTGTCTCTCTCTCTCTTACACTGTCCACTCTGCCTGTCAAAAATAAAAAATAAAAAAAAGAGCATATCTTCTGTTTTCTGAAAGTTTGTGTATAACTGATTGAATTGACCAGTGAAGCCTCTGCATCTATAATTTTGTTTTCAATTAAAATTGAATTTCTTTAGTAGATATAGGACTATTTGTATTTTTGTCAGTTTTGACAATTTGTGTCTTACAAGGAATTGATGTAGGGTTGGTGATAGTCTAGTACTTGCTCTTTCTTTTTTTAAAATATTTATTTATTTATTTATTTATTTGAAAGAGTTACAGAGAGGCAGAGGCAGAGAGAGAGAGAGAAAGAGAAAGAGAGGTCTTCCATCCATTGGTTTACTCCCCAGATGGCCACTAGCGTAGGAGCTGTGCTGATTTGAAGTCAGGAGCCCAGGAACTTCTTCTGGGTCTCCCGTGTGGGTGCAGGGGTCCAAGGACTTGCGCCATCATCTACTGCTTTCCCAGGCCAAAGCAGAGAGCTGGATCGGAAGTGGAACAGCCAGGACATGAACTTGTGCCCACATGGGATGCGTGTGCTGTATTCCAGGGCTTTAACCTCTTGTGCTACAGCTCCAACCCTGTACTTTGATATAAATTAATAATAGCTGTACTAGCATTCCTACAACTAATGTTTGTGTATCTTACTCCTCTTTTTAAAACCCGTCTCTGTCTTTAGTTTGTATATCTTTCTCCATCTTTAAAACTCTCTCTACTATCTCTATATATTTAAAATGTGTTTCTTATGGATAGCATATAGATAAAAGTATCCAGACTGTCAATCTCTGCCTTTTAATTGGTGTATTTCTCAGTAGTCACATGATGTAATTATCAGTGTGGTGTGTTTAGATCTACTGTCTTGCTAATTGTTTTCTGTTTGTCCCATTTGTTATTGTTGCTTTTTCCTTTGTTCACATGTTTGATTACATTGAATATTTTTATATATTTTTTGCACATTTTAAATTTATATTTTAATTTTTAAAATTGACAAAATTGTATATAATTATGTTGTTCAACACGATGTTATGAAATGTGTATATATTGTGGAGTGGCTAGATTGAGGTAATTAATGCGTGTTGCATTTCATGCTCACCATTTATTTATCTACTTCCTTGGCAGTTTTCAAATATCAGTATATTTTCATTAGCTAAATAGTTGATATTTTATAAGTAAATCTCTTGAACATACTCTTCTCATACAGGAAAGCTTTTTCTGTTGTTCCCATCCCATCCCATCCCATGACCACCATTCGATTCTTTACTTCTGTTAGTTTGACCTTGTTTTAGATTCCACATGTAAGTGAGATCACAGTGTATTTTTTCTCTGTACCTGACTTGTTTCTCTGAGTGTATTGTAATTTACTTCACTTCATTCACCTTGTCTCAAATGACAGTTTCCTTCTTTATAAAGGCTATTCCTTTGTGTTTACTATATATACTACATTTTCTTTATCCATTCTTCTATCGCTGAGGATTTAGGTTAATTTCATGGAGATATGAGTAATACCCAGTTGTGGGATATTTTATAATTCTATTTTTACTTTATCCAGGAATTTCCATATTATTCTCCATAATGGTTGTAATAATTTACATGTTCACTAAGACTGCTGAGGTCTCTTTTCTCTATATCTTTACCAAACTTGTTATCTTTGTTCTTTTTCATAATAATCATCCTAACAGGTGTGAGATATCTTATTGTGGTTTTCATTTAAATTTTCCTGATGATTAGTGATATTCAGCATTTTTTTCATAATACCATCACTTGTATGATTTCTTTGGAGAAATGTCTTTAATGTCAAATACTCCTACAGTTAGGTTAATTTATTTTCTGGAAATTGAGTTCCTTGAATTTCTTACGTATTTTCCTATTATTTTTTCCCATTTTGTAGGTTATTCACACTGTTGATTGGTTCATTGACTGTGTAGAAACTTAGTTCAATGTAATCCCATTCATCTATTTTTGCTTTTGTTGCTTGTGTTTTTTTGGGTCATATCAAAAAAACTCACTGCCTTACTAGTGTCATGGAACTTTTCTATTATGTTTTCTTCCTGTAGTTTTCAGTTCCTTGTCTTTATGTTCAAGTTTTTAATCCATTTTGAATTGATTTTTGAAGATGGGTCTAATTTCGTTCCTTTGAATATGAGTAAGTGTAGTTCTCCTAGCAACATGTTTTGAAATGACTCTCTCCTACCCATTATATGTTATTGGCGTGTTCATCAAAAATCAATTTATTATAAAATGGGTAGGTTTATGTCTGGGCTTTCTGTTCCATTGTTTTTTTGTTTTTATGTTGGTATCATGCTGTTTCTGTGTTCAGAAACTTGTTTTAATTTAATAGCTATTCATATATTTTGAAATCAGGTAGTATGGTGCCTCTAGCCTTCTTGTTATTGCTCAAGATGTTCTTGGCTATTTCATGATCTTTTGTGGATATTTTTAGTCTTCTGTTTTGTCACCTCCACTGACATTTCCTCCTTTTATTACTTTTCATGATTCTGAGAATTACAGATATATATGTGTTAGCTTATAGTTGCCTTTACATAATATTTTACCATTTTACATACGGTGTTGATAAACTTAACAGCCTGGCCAAGTTATGCTGTCACAGGCATTTGGGGAAGTGAACCTGTAGATAGGAGTTTGTCTCAATCTCTTGAGAGTATTCACAGTAATCATTGTATGTCAACTCTTTAGAAGTGAGATAGAATAATATATTAATTATAAAATCTCATAAGTACTTGGAAAATATAAAAAAGGTTAAAAGAAAGCTAAAAACCCACCTTTAAAAAATCAATAGTAGAGGTGGGCATTTGGTACAGCAGTTAAGGTACTGTTTTGATGCCTGTATCCCTATTAGAGTGCTTGGTTTGAGTTCTGGCTGCCTATCTTCCTTTTCAGCTCCCTGCTAATGTGCACCCTAGGAGGCAACAGATGATGGCTCAAGTACACAGGGTCACAGACATAGACTTGGCAGAGCTGCATTGAGTTTCAGGCTCCTGGCTTCAGCCTGGCACTGCTCTGGCTATTGTAGTCATTTATGGAGTGAACCAGTAGATAGAAGATCTGTCTATCAGCCTCTTTTTTTTTTTTTTTTAAGAAAACTGAACAGTGTTATTTTAGTTTACTTTCTCTCAGTCCATTCTTTATTCAAATATATACACACATACATTTTTATTATGTTGGGATTGTATTTGAAAATTTTTTTTAGGGCTGGTGCTGTGGAGCAACCGGTTACACCAGCATCCCATATGGGTGTTCAATCGAGTTCTATCTGTACCGCTTCCATTCCAGCTCCCTGCTAGTGTACGTGGGAAAGCAGTGGAAGATGGCCAAGTACTTGGGCCCTGCACCCACTTGGGAGACCTGGATAGAGCTCCTGGCTCCTAGCTGTTAATGGCCATTTGGGGAGTGAGCCAGCAGATGAAAGTCATCTGTCTGTCTATCTCTAGCTCTTCTGTCTCTCTGTCTTTCAAAAAAATAAATCTAAAAGAAAACAAAAATTTTGTCTCTTAGGTTTTCCTTGTGGAAGTACTAATATAAATATATATGCCAAATTTATTTTTACCTTTTTTAGTTTTTTTTATCCATTAAAAATAATATTAGCGTATTTTCCTGTGTTATCCTCTGAATTTCAGAAAATTTTTAGAAGGTAGATTGTGGACCAGGGGATATGGATTTGAAACTTTTTCTGTTTTATAAATTAATCCACATTTACTGTATAGATTTCAAAGCATACAGAGAAAATAGGAATATTTTAATATTTATATTCATCTCCTTTTTAAAAAATACCACATTTCCTCTGTATTTTAAAAAATTGTTTATTTATTTGAAAGACATAGTGATAGAGGTTTTCCATTCACTGATTAACTCCCTGAGGCTGGGCCAGGCTGAAGCCTCTAGCCAGGAGCTCCATCTGGGTCTTCCACATAGGTAGTATATGTGCATCCCTAGTGGTGTCTTAACCTGCTACACTACAATGCACACCCCTCCAGTCTCTTCATGCTTGTATTGAATTATTTTTACTAGACTAGAATTTTATGTCCTTTCAGCGTATGTCTTGAGTTTTTTTTTCCATTTGTTAATCTTTTTAAAAAAAAATTACTTTTGTGATTGCATAATGTACTAGGGAATGAATAGTGCTATGCCTTTATATTGTTGAATATTTTTGTTATTTCCAATTTTTCTTTTATGAAAGTTTTAAAAATATCCATTGGCTGTTTTGCTAGTGCCGATGTGACTTTATTTTTTCAGAGAGTCTTTATGTACTGATCTGAATCTTTTTATTTTTAACATAAATTTTATTGTTATGTCTTTTTTTATAAGATTTGTTTTATTGGGGCCAGCGCCCTGGCTCACTTGGTTAATCCTCCGCCTGCGACGCCAGCATCCCATGTGGGCGCCAGGTTCTAATCCCGGTTGCTTCTCTTCCAGTCCAGCTCTCAGCTGTGGCCCAGGAGGGCAGTGGAGGATGGCCCAAGCACTTGGGCCCCTGCACCCACATGGGAGACCAGGAAGAAGCACCTGGCCCCTGACTTCAGATCGGTGCAGCGCTGGCCATAGCGGCCATTTGTGGGGTGAACCAGCGGAGCGAGGACCTTTCTCTCTCTATCTATCTATATCTCTACCTGTCAGATTTCAAAGACAAAGAGATTTATTTTATTTATTTTAAAGACAGTTACAGAGAGAGTTAGAGATAGAGTCTTCCATCCGCTGGTTCACTCCCCAGAAGGCCACATTGGCCAGAGCTGTGCCGATCCAAAGCCAGGAGCCAGGAGCTTCTTCTGGGTCTCCCACGTGGGTTCAGGGGCCCAAGGACTTGGGCCATCTTCTACTGCTTTCCCAGACCATAGCAGAGAGCTGGATCGAAAGAGCAGCAGCCGGGACTAGAACCAGCACCCATATGGGATGCCAGCTCTTGGTTTAACCTGCTGCGTACAGCACCGGCCCCTGTGTTATGTCTTTTTCTTTGTGACTTTGTTCTTTGCTTTTGTAAATTCTCCCTCTGATTAACAGGTAATATTCACCTATTTACCCTTTAATTCACTATTGATAGAATTTTTTATATGATGACACTTGGAATATATTGATGAGCTAAGAATCTTATATTTCTTTCACGCTAAACCATTTAAATGTATGATTAATTGGTAAAGTCATGCCTTTTGTGTTCTGGGATATGTTTTCTTTACAAAATGAATTCCACTACCTACCAGGATTGACTAAATTGTATAAAACAAATCTTAACATCTCATAAACCTGTAGTTAAATGTTAATATTAGCCCCTAAAAGGTATACATCCAACAGTACAGTTGAATTCTTGATGGATTTCAGCCTTTGGTGGAAGAATTATCATTGTGGTTGTTGAGATGAGGACATTTGAAAGATAGAGATATTTGTTTGATTACCAGAATACAGAAACCCAGTTTTATTTGTTTGTGACTATGACAGTGAGTGCTGAAATGCATATAGGCTTTTTGGTGATTTGTGTTTAATGACAGAGAAAGCATGAGAAAAAAAGATTTCAATGTCTTTTATGTCACATATAACATGACTTTTTAAAATATAAACAAAAACTAATGGTAGTTAAAATGACAGTATTTTTCAGTCAGTCTACTTTCATAATGGAAGCCATTATTTTTCATCTTTTAAGTATTTAACTTTAAACTTGTATTAGTACTATCAGGGGAGCTTTGAAAAATCCGGTTGTCCAAGCTATACCCAAGAGTGATTACATCAGAATATCTGAGTGCATGGCCCGGGAGTGACTGAGTGAGTGATAATTCTAGCATAGAGCTGAAGTTTCAAGCCAGTGCTGCAAGTCATATGGATAAGGAGAACTTAAAGCAGCTGCCTCAAACTCTCCAAAGAGTAAAATTTTTAATTAAATGCTGAATGGAAGCAGACATTTGAATTAACTTTGGCTTTCTTGTCTTCCCATTTTCCCCTCCCATCCTAGCAACTTACACACACAATTAGTTGTGTAGATTTTTTGTATCAGATCTGACTAACTGTGAAGAAGGTCCAGGGCAAGCATGGAGATGATTTCTGTAGCTGTTACCTAAAAAATGCCTTGTCATGATCATGAGTCATAGTTTGAGACCGTAACTGATTGGGTATTTTGGGAAGAGAATGAGAAATTTTAGATTTTTGGAATGGTGCAGCTGGCTTAGTCTTGAGTTTGTACTCAGGTAGATGTTTTGGAAGGCTTTTTATGCTGTACCTTTCCAGTTCTTAGATATCTTTTGGTGCGTTACAAGTTTTTGGTCATGTTGCTTACTCAGGTTGTTTAATCTTCACAGTTTCTGATCTTTGTAGTTGTTTTGTTTATACTCATTAATTTATTACGTTATTCATGGACCATGTGTTTGAAGGTCATTTTTACAGATTTTGTTGGAGCATGTGTAGTGGAAACCAGATGTCCAACAAAAGAGTATTTATAATTTTGATGTAAACTCCTTGTGACTTTGGGTGAAATTGTAGTATACTAAAATCATCTTTTAATTTTTTTTTCTTTTCTGGTACTAGACTATTTATACTAAAAATTACTTGCTGTGACATTAATGTTGGATCATCTTACTGTCAGTCGTTAAACTGTCAGTTTTCCTTTACAAAAATAGGGGGTTTTGGTGAAGTTTGTCATATGCACATATTAAAGTCATTTTGCCAGCATATCATATGGACTGTTTAGACAATTTCTGAGGGAGTCTTCAGTAAAGTAAAATTATACTTGGTGGGTGACATAAATTTTTATCATGTTAACATGTAGCTGGTGACTGTTTAAGTTCATGTGTTTAGTATACACTTGCAGCATACCAGTTGCAGTTTGCATTTGCATTGAGAAACAAATAATTTGAATAAGGGTCTCAGTTTATAGACCTGAACATTTTTATAATTCATATTATATCATCAACTCTGTAGGTAATAGTTCAACATCAGTGACATTTTGGTAGAACTATTCTGTTGCGTTGTATATTTCTATGATGTGGGTGCTCATATGCAGTTAGGAGGTAGATGTGATGACTTTGTTTCAGTCTGCTTGGGACAATTCTAATACATATCTATTTTCCTGGCATACTTTAAAAACGTTTTGATTTGGATGATAAATTTGCATACCCTTAAGAGAAATGATGATGGTACAGATTTGAAATTTGTTGTTTTGCATATAATTTTCCCCAGTATTTTTGGGTTTTTATATCCCAAATATCTGCATAGAGTTTAAACTAACAGTTGAATACACCTAGAAAAAAACAACATATTGAATGTGATGCTCATTTACCTGGATTTCTTCACCTTGGCTCAGTTTGATTATATTTTCTTTTGAAAATGCTTTTTGTGGCATATTCCTTTCTTTTAAAAGTAAAGCGGACAGCGCCGTGGCTCAATAGGCTAATCCTCCGCCTTGCGGCGCCAGCACCCCAGGTTCTAGTCCCGGTCGGGGCGCCGGATTCTGTCCCGGTTGCCCCTCTTCCAGGCCAGCTCTCTGCTGTGGCCAGGGAGTGCAGTGGAGGATGGCCCAAGTGCTTGGGCCCTGCACCCGCATGGGAGACCAGGAAAAGTACCTGGCTCCTGGCTTCGGATCAGTGTGATGCGCCGGCCGCAGCGCACTGGCCGCTGCGGCCATTGGAGGGTGAACCAATGGCAAAAGGAAGACCTTTCTCTCTGTCTCTCTCTCTCACTGTCCACTCTGCCTGTCAAAAAAAAAAAAAAAAAAAAAAAAAAGACTTAAATTTACTGTAATATTTATTTGTTGGACTTTAATACAGCTTTCCAAGTATGCTGGTATTTTTATTATAACTACTACTTGTTTATACCTAGTGGTCCCATTCATTTCAGAGTTGCTTAAGTGATGAGTGGACTGTTCCCTGTCCTATTTTCTTCTTCAAGCATGTTAGTTTTAATGTGCTCTTTTGAAGAATATGAAATTGATCAAGCTATATTTCTTATAGAACAATTAATCTATAAAGTATACAGTATTCACTAAGTGATGGTAGGGATATGAGACTTGAATGTTATTTGCATTACAGTAATTGTTCTTCCACCTCCTACTTTAAGAACTCTTCTGGTTATACCTAAGAGGTGTTCAGGCCCACAAGATTTAACAACTACTTCAGAGCTACTAAGTGTAGGGTGGTTGGTAGAGAGTTGGTTCAAAGTATATTGCTTAGAATGTCTCCTGGGATCTGAATAATCATCAAACAGAACCTTTGAATTAATTATAGAATCATAGATCTCTTTATGAGGATGGAATGTATTAATTTTTCCAAACATTTTAAATGAAGAAAATAAAATACAGTGTTTTTGTTAAATTTAAGTCATATTTATGTTAAATTTAAGTCATGTTTAAGTCGTGACCTTTGATGTATGAAGGGCAATGGTAGAAGCAGAAATGAGTAAAGACATAGGCTTTACCAACCAGGAGTTGCCTCATTGAGGACCATGTGCAAATCAATTAGGCTAAAAACATCTGTTGTATTATCTTTGAAGGTTCTTGAAATAGTGAAAATAGTAATTTTTAATCTTCATGATTTGGGGTGTTTTACTTTAGCATTTGCTTAAACCAGTTACAAAGTAAGTCCTATTTTTAGAATAAAAGCAAAACTTCTTGTGAACAAACGCAATAAACGTTGCATGCCTGCTGCTTATTTGCCAGTATACAACAAAATATGTCAATTGGAAAGTAAGATTTCAGTGAAGAAACCAAATCAGGGCCAGTTATGATTGATTGTGTAGTTTTAGACATTTTTTTCATGGATATGTATTTTCATGATTGAAATGTCTTACGTGTCTAGTTAAATTCCTCTAAAATAAGCTATTTAACTCTGGATTGGAAGTGGAACAGCCGGGACTGGAACCGGCACCTATATGGGATGCCAGCATTGCAAGGGGAGGCTTTACCTACTACACCACAGTGCCGGCCCCCATAAATAAATCTTAAAATAAAAATACCAGTTCTTTACCAGTCTATAATTTTTTTAGGATTTATTTTTTATTTATTTGAAAGAGTTAGAGACAGAGAGAGAGAGGTCTTCGTCTGCTGGTTCACTTCCCAAATGGCTTCAACGTCTAGAGCTGAGCTGATCTGAAGCCAGGAGCCAGGAGCCAGGAGTTTATCTTGTGTCTCCCACATGGGTGCAAGGGCCCAAGAACCTGGGCCATCCTCCACTGCCCTCCCAGGCGCACCAGCAGGGAGCTGGATTGAAAGTGGAGTAGTGGAGACTGTGCCATTTGGGATGCTGGTGCTGCAGGCTGGCACTTTAACCCACTGCTCCACGGCGCTAGCCCCTCATGAAATAATTTTATTCTAGCCGGCGCCGCGGCTCACTAGGCTAATCCTCCACCTTGCGGCGCTGGCACACCGGGTTCTAGTCCCGGTCGGGGCGCCGGATTCTGTCCCGGTTGCCCCTCTTCCAGGCCAGCTCTCTGCTGTGGCCAGGGAGTGCAGTGGAGGATGGCCCAAGTGCTTGGGCCCTGCACCCCATGGGAGACCAGGAAAAGTACCTGGCTCCTGCCATCGGATCAGCGTGGTGCGCCGGCCTCAGCGCGCTGGCCGTGGTGGCCATTGGAGGGTGAACCAACGGCAAAGGAAGACCTTTCTCTCTGTCTCTCTCTCTCTCTCTCTCACTGTGCACTCTGCCTGTCAAAAAAAAAAAATAATAATAATTTTATTCTGTCCCTTTACATGGCAAGTTTGACGTTAATTTCTTTGACACTAAAGATACTTTTTGGGTCATCTGGAACAATTTCCCAGATTTAATCTTTCCTGCCATTTAAGATTTTTAAATAAAGCACTTTCATAATCTGTATATAATGATTAGGAGTTTTTGGTTTTCCCCTGTATGACTACTTGTTCTTGAATTCTGCAATAAAATCATGAACTGAATAGGTTTTAAAAGTGGTCTATAAAAGGTTTTTTTTACATTGACTTTCAGACCTGAGAATTGACCATATCTTCAGAATAACTTTTCAAGTGTGGTACTTTCTTTTGTTTTTGCCTCAAAAAAATAAAAAACATTCTATCATGTAACTTTTATGGAAATTTTATATCCTGGAATTACATTGTTTTAGCCTAATGTGTCTACTCCAAACAAGGAAGTAAACCATAGGGTGACTACTCCTTTTCAACATACTATGTTTGGCATCTTCTGAGAGTGCTAAAAAAAGCTTGTGGGAAAATGGAACTTAAAGTAGTTTTATTTTGGTGCAAAAAAAAAAAAAAATGAAATCATACCCTATGCATTTTCTACCAACTTTTTGAAGATCTCTCCTATATATTAAATTAAAATTTTTAAGAACCAATTCAATACAAAATGCAGTTCTTTTTTTTTTTTTTAATTTATTTTGTAAGTCAGAGGAAGAGGGAAAGACAGTGAGAGATTGAGAGATTGATTTTTCTATCCCCTGATTCACTTCCAGATGGCTACAGTGACCAGTGCTGGGCCAGGCCAAAGCCTGGAGTCAGGAGCACATGGGAAATCGTGAGCTGCTTTTCCAGGTCCATTAGCAGGGAGCTGGAATGGAAGTGGAGCCTACATTGGTTGGTGGTGTCACTGGCAGAAGGTTTGCCACTAGGTCACAACACCAACCCCAATTAATTTTTTAATTATTTAAATTATTTGCCATACACACACACACAGACTAGACAGAAAACACACCTCTCCAAATGCCTGCCATGGCTGGACCAGGGACGAGTTGGGGGTGAAGAAATCAGTTTGATCCCCCACTTGGATGGCAGGGACCCAACTACTAGAACCATCATTGGCCTCCAGGATGTATACATTAGCACACAGCTGAAATAAAGTAGAGCAGGGATTTGAGCCCAATCACAGTGATATGCATTATGGGAGTCTTAACTGGTGTCTTAAGTACTAGGCCAAATGCCTGCCTCTGCAGTTCATTTTAGAATTAGAAATTCTTTGTGTAATTTCATTGAGATTACTAATACCAACTCAGATGTTCTATAACCTCACTGAAAAATAGATTCACCATTTTCCTCAGTTTTAATATTTTGGAATTTAATCAAAATCCAAAGCAAGCCTAAGTGTAGTCCATTTTTATTGTGTGATGTAAAATATACCTTCTTTTGGATACTACCTGTTAGCTCATAATGAAGCAAAATTTTTAGATAAAAACAGTAGTTATAATTTAGTTGCATTGTTGTGTTTTGGTAAGTATTGAAATTCATCAAACATGTCTGATTTTAAACAAGTATCTAACATTCTAATGCTATATCTGTTAACTATTGACATGCCAAGAATATTCTCTGTTCAGTCTCACCCAGATTTTGGAAGTTAGTTATTCAGCAAATGTTTTACTGAGTACAATAGTGTTCTTGAAGTTTGAGTTACATAAGCTGCCAGAACAGATAATAATCTTTGCCATCTTGAGGCATTGTAAAGACTTTGGCTTTTGATCTCAGTAAAATGTTACTATTTAAGCTTAAATGTTAAATTATGTATATGTAAGTATAAATTATATATGATGTATATTATATAAATACATATGTATTTATATAGATAAGAGAATTCCATAATTTACTTGGTTAGTGATAGTCTCTTTGAAGTTCCTGGGACTGGTGTTGTAGTCTAACAGGTTAAGCTGCCACCTGGGATGCTGGCATCCCATATGGGTGCTGTTTGGAGACCTGACTGCTCATCTTCCAATCCAGGTCCCATCTTCCAGTCCAGGTCCCTGCTAATACATAAGAAGATGACCCAAGTGCTTGGGTCCCTGCACCCACATGGGAGACGCAGAAGAAGCTCCTGGCTTCAGCCTGGCACAGCCCCAGCTCTTGGGGACACTTAGAGAGTGAACCAGGGGATGGAAAATTCCTCTCTGTTTCTCCCCCTCTCTCCAAATTTTCACAAAGAAATAAAATAAATATAAATAAATAAGATATTTCAAATAAGCAAACAAAAATTCTCTGCTATTGTTACCCTCTGTAGACTTACTTCCTGTCAGTGGAATCAGTGAGGAAATGAACATAGTTAAGACAAAGCTCTGTATTTCTGAAAGAAATATAAAGGAAAAAGAAGATCTGTCTTTTGTTGGATTTGGAGAAGAGGGTGCAAAAATATATCAGTTTAAGTAGGGTGCCTGCAACACATCTAGGAGGAGAAATCTAGCAGTTTACAGTAATGCAGAACTGAAACGAAGCTGAGGTCATTTTGGAGAGAGTAATTATTTAATACTAGTGAGTAGGTTGTGCTTAAAACCTTTTGTGTACGTATATTAAATCACTTTGGCACATAAGTTAAGCACCACCACAAAAAGGCTTGGGATAGAGAAGAGGATATTTTAGTATTTAAATGACTTGACCAGGGAAGAAACACTTAGGAAGTTGTAATTTGAGAATGCTGGCCAGAGAGTAAGTGATGGCAAAGTTAAATGGACTACACAGGAAATAAATAGTCCAGAAAAAGACATAAAGACTGAGTGAAGGAGGAGAAGAGTTGAGTTGAGTTGGAAAACAACTCAAAATACAGATTTAATGGAGGTAAAATTTTATAGAATTGGGGAGGCAAGATTATAAAAGAAAATGTAAAACTTGAGAGTTAGATATTAAGGATAAGCTATTATTACTACTAAATGTTCTTTAAAATTCTTCCTACTAACAATCTTTTTTATTATTTTTATTTATTTGAGGGACAGAGATAAAAACAAGCTGCCCTCTGCTGGCTTGTTCCCCAAAAGACTAAAATAGCTGAGGCTGCTCTGAGGTCAGAGCAGGAACCAAGATCACGATAATTTACTTGAGCCATTACCTCTTATCTCAGGATCTGCATTGGCATTAGGAGCCAGAGCCAGGAATCACACCCCATGCACCCTCCACAAACTCTGTTGGGAGATACTGGTGTCTTAACTACTTCTTTTTTTGCCAGGCAGAGTTAGTGAGAGAGAGAGAGAGAAAGGTCTTCTTTCCGGTGGTTCACTCTCCCAATGGCCGCCACGGCTAGCGCCAATCTGAAGCCAGGAGCCGGATACCTCCTCCAAGTCTCCCTTGCGGGTCAGAGACCACTTCCTGGTCTCCCATGCGGATGCAGGGGCCCAAGCACTTGGGCCATGCTCCGCTGCCCTCCCAGGCCACAGCAAAGAGCTGGACTGGAAGAGGAGCAACCAGGACTAGAACCCGGGGTGCAGGCGCCGCAGGTGGAGGATTAGCCTAGTGAGCCACAGCGCCAGCTAACACTAGGTTCTTTTCAACTGACTTCTTAAAACCTCTTTCCCAAATTTAATGATGAATAGTAAATTCTATAAACCAGTGATGATTTTTTTCCTGTTTCTTCTTTTGCTTTCTTTGTGTTTATGGTAAAATACACATAACTAAAATTTAACATCTTAACCATTTTAATCAAACAATTCTTATCAACTTTTGTCAATTATCTTTTCATTAACTTTATTTAAAATTCCTATGATGCAAGTAATTATTTATCTTTAATTTTCAAAAGACTGTAGATTATGTGACCATAATGGAATTAAAAACTAAACAAAAGTAGAAAATATCTGAGAAATCCCTAAGCATTGGAAATTAAGCTATACACTTGAAAAATAACATGTGGGTCAAAGAGAAAGCTACATGAAATTAGAAAATATTTTGAATGAAATATGTTGAATTTGTAGCATAAAGCTAAAGCAGTGCTTAGAGGGAAATGTATTATGTTAAATGCTTATGTTATTTTCAAGTTAGTGATCTGAAGTTGCATATTAAACTAGAAAAAAAGAGCAGATTAAACTGAAGTAGGTAAAATGAAGAAAATAAAGGTAGAATCTGTAAATAATAGTTTAAAACAAATCTGGGTCTTTGAAAGAGTCATTAAAACTAGTAAGAAAAAAATATAAGTAAAGAAAGTGAAAAAAAAAGTGATGATGCTACAAATTCACCCATGTACATTAAAAGGCTAATAAGCACTACTATGGATAACTTTTCTGCCAGTAAAGTTAACTTAATGATGGGCAAATTTTGGGAAAGACAGAAAGTACTAAATCTCAATCAAGGGAAACTAAATATCTATTTGAGAAACTACATCTTATTAAAAATCCTCCAACAAAGAAAATGCCAAGTCTGTGTGGCTTCATGTGCAAATTATATGAAACATTAAAGGAAGAAATATTACCAATTTTGCATAAGCTTTTCTGGAAAATGGACTTTGAGGGATCATATTCCCACTTATGAGATCTGCTGAGTATTGAGTATAAGGCGTGTAAGTCAGTATATATCATGAACATAGATACAAATAATAGCAGGCAAACCAGCAATATGTCAACATAATACCACATGACCAAATAGTGTATATATCTGAGGAGGGTAAGGTTGGTTTAATAGTTTGAATTTTTTATTAACACACTCAAGAAAAATATTATTTTGTAATCTCAACTGATGCAAGTAAAGAACTTTACAAAATTCAATATTTATTGACAGAATAATTCTCAGCAAATTGGGAATTTGAAAGAACTTCCTTAAACTGAAAAGGGACATTTATAAAGAACATAGCCAATATTATATTTAATAATAACACTGAGTGTTTTGCTCCAGTGATTGAGAATATGTTGTCTGCTCTCATCATTCTTAGCATAGTAGTGGAGGCAAGTTAAAATTTTAAAAAGACAAAGACTGGAAAGAAAGAAAACATCTTTTCTAGCAGATGGCGTAATTGTATATATACAAAATATGGAGTGTACAAAAATTATTAGAACTAATTAAGGGTTTTAGTAAGGCCTCATTTCTTTCTTTTTTCTTTTTCTTTTTTTTTTTTTAATTTGACAGGTAGAGATATAGATAGAGGGAGAGACAGAGAGAAAGGTCTCCCTTCCATTGGTTCACTCCCCAAATGGCTGCTACGGTCAGTGCTGCACTGATCCAAATCCAGGAACCAGGTGCTTCTTCCTGGTCTCCCATGTGGGTGCAGGGGCCCAAGTGCTTGGGCCATCCTCCACTGCCCTCCTGGGCCACAGCAGAGAGCTGGACTGGAAGAGAAGCAACCGGGATTAGAACCTGGCGCCCACATGGGATGCTGGCGTCGCAGGCGGAGGATTAACCAAGTGAGCCATGGCGCCTGCCTAAGGCCTCATTTCTGATGGAAAGGAACATTTGGAAAGTGGAATTTTTAAAAAGTATGCATAACAACAGCACTAAAAATGTAATACTTTGAGGTAAATCTAATAAAGTATAAATATAGGTGATCTGCTGAAAGCTTTAAAAATTCATTAGAGAAATCAAAGATGACCTTAATTAATGAAAACATATATAGTGTGTGCATGAATTGAAAAAGATATCAGTGCCCTTGCACCCCTTAAATGACCTGTACATTCAACATAATCCTTTTCAAAATCCTATCAGACTTTTTGTTGTTGAGATTGATAGAACCAAAGCAGTTTTTTTTTTTAATAAAGATTTATTTATTTATTTGAAAGGCAGAGTTACAGAAAAGGAGAGAGAGAGAGAGAGAGCTTCCATCTGTTGGTTCAGTCTGAAGCCAGGAGGCAAGGAGCTTCTTCTGGGTCCCCAGCGTGGGTGCAGGGATCCAAGCACTTGGACCTTCTTCTGCTGGTTTCCCAGGTGCGTTAGCAAGGAGCTGGATCAGAAATGGAGCAGCCGGACTTGAACCAATGCCCATCGGGGGACACTGGCCCCAAACAAAAAACAATCTTGAAAAACAAGAACTTGATTGAAGGGTTTCAAGATGTATTCTAAAGCTTTACTAATCAAAACAGTGTGGTACTGAGGAAAAGATTAGCATTCATTAACAGAATAAAATACAGAAAATCTAGAGAAGATCCATATGCAGTAGTAAACATAAAAGATAATTTGAACTTTGTCTAAGTTTAAAACTTTTGTTAAGAAAATACTGAAAAATTTTCAAATGAAAATACCAGCAAGTTAATCCTGTGTATCTTAAAACAGTACAAGTTGTTATGAAAGTTCTCTTGGAATTTTTGCTGGAAATAATCAGAATGATTGGGTGATTTTTGGTTTTTTTGAAAAGCCAAAAAAAGTTCTTCAATGCCCCCTTAGTTATTTACTAAAATCACAACAGAAAACTACTTGGTCTTTTTTTTTTTTTAAGGTGAATGATGATAGAGAGGTATAGACTAAGCAATAAGATAAAATCCCCTCATTAATACCGTTGTATGTTTTCCATTGTGAATGATGTGGGTTTATCCATACAGAATGAGCAAGGCGAATACAGTGAGGTCTATAGAATAGATCTGCTTTATTTATCTATATACAGTTTATTCTATTGATGGTCATAGGGGTTATTTATCATTTTTCTATTATGTGCAAATATTTTGGACTAAATTTCTAGAAATTTAAAGTATTGTTTTAGATACTACCAAAGTTTCCTCCAAAACTTGAGATACTGTCAGTGGGTGAAAATCATACTTCATTTTAATATTAATCTGATTGCCCTGCAAAGTTGAACATATGTATTGGCCATTTGTATTTCTCCTCTAAATTACCTGTTCATGAGATTTTGACCATTGTGGTGTTTTTCTTTTTCTTACTGGACTTTTAAATTTTCCTTATAATTCTCTTTGGAGTATATACATTTTATTTTGTAATATTTTCTCCTAGTGTGTCAGTTTTATTTCATAGCATCCTTGGGTTTTTACTTTTACACTGTTAAAATCTATCAGTCTTTTCTTTTCCTAGCTTTTAGGTTTTGTGTCTTTCAAAAAAGCCTTCTTGTTCAAAGTATTATGGCCATTTAGTTTATTCTGTTCTGCTACTAAATTTTATTTATATTTCTAGTAGCTTTTAATTCATCTGGAAATTTTTTGTTATTCTATAGTAAGGACTTTTTTCCTAGTTTCATTGCCATTTTTCCAAAATAATTCGTTCAACAGTATGTCTCCCCCACCCCATTGATTTGAAGTACAATCCTTATCCGATTTTTAAAGTCCCGAATATAGAAATATATGTATATATATATATGTATGTATGTATATATATATATTTGAATCAGTATTCCACTGTTTTAGTTATTGTCATTTTATATTATATTTGACATCTGGTAGTGCATCTCTCCCTGTTGTCTTTTCAAAAAATTTTTTGGCAATTCTGTGTATTTTCTCTTCCAGATGAACTTTAGAGTCAACATGTCAAGTTCCATTAAAAATCCCTTTGGGATTTTGATTGGAAGTGCATTGAATTTACAGATTAATTTGGGGAGAATTGACATCTTTACACTATTGAATCTTCCCATCCAGGAACATGGTATGCCTCTCCATTTCTTCAGGTGTTCTTTTTATGTCCTTTAGTAAAGTTTAATAGTTTTTTTCATGTAGGTCTTACACTTTTCTTGTTAGGTATATTCCTAGTTTTTTCTTAGTTTTTGCTGTTACTGTGAATTACATCTTCCATTTTATTTTTTAATGAGTTGTTTCTGGTATTCAGGAAGGTTATTGATTTTTTAAGTTGATCTTGTCATTGATTTAGTTTTTAGTTTATTTTCTTGGAGTTTTCTAGAGGGACGATTATGTTTTTTGCAAATGATGGCATTTTATCATTTCCTTTTTTGGTATTTACACTTCTAGAGGTTTTTTGGGGTTTTAGTTGTTTTAGTTTGCTTTGTTCTGGTCTTACTGCATTAATTAAGTTTCCAGAACTGTTCACTACTAGTTCTGATTTTGGCATCTTGTTCCTGATTTAATTACATGGTGATTAATTACATGGTAATGGGAATTATATCTAATCATGTACTTTTGTTGGTAAAAAAATTTTTTCACCTCTTATTTAAATATGGTGAATTACACTGACACGTTTACTAATGTTGGTAATAATATGTTTTATTTTCAGTTTTCAACAAATATTTATTTGTATATTGCATTGTGCCAAGAACCTTGCCACATATTGTTAATAACATAGTTGTCACTGTAACACAGTTACTTAGATAGGTCTGAAGGGTTCTTTAATGGAGAAAAAAGATAATAAGAAAATATCCAAGAATACGATAATTCCTGGTTATAATAGTACTATGGAGAAAATAAAGAAGGTGGCTGGGATGGCAGGAAGATGAAGAAAGAACCTCCTCAGATAATGTCATTTGGAAACATACAATATAAACTAAGACCCAAAGAAAGAAAGCATTGAGCAAAGCATTACAATCAGGGGAAAAATCACTGTTTACATGTACAATTAATTCTGCTCCTTATTGTTTCCTTTTATTCCCTTTCTTGCAGTTGTCTTATGCTATTCTTTTATACTGCTTCTGAATTTAATTTGTTATTGATTTGTTTTATTTACATATTTTCTTATTTATGTTTGGTTTTATTTATAGGGTGGTTTATGGTTTATATTAAAGGAGACTTATTTTCTGGGCTTTGAAAATAAAAAATGCTGTGTTCTTAAATATCAGCTTCCTTAATAGAAATTATATCTAAATCCATTTGAGTTCAGTAGTGTTTTGAAAGTTAGATCTCTGCCTACCTTTAAGATTTCTTCAGTGGGCATATTCTATTGAGGTGTCCTGTGTTTTCTTGAGTTAATTTTGCTATCTCCTTTTTCTATAAAACTAGCCATTTTGTTTAGACTTTTACATTTACTGATTTATAGTTGTACTTAGTTTTATAATTTTAATAACTTCTTGTATAGAGTCCTCTTTGTCTTAATTTCTATAATATTTACTAAGGATTGTATCTTTTTGCTAGACTTACCCAAGGAACAGTTTTTGATTTTATTACATTAAGCGTGCATCTTTTCTCAATTTCTCCATTTCTATTTTTATTATTAATTTTATTGGTATTTTATTTTAGTGTTTTATTTTTAAATCCATTTATTTGTTTTAAATATTTATTGGATTTTAATGAATTTAAAGCTCTAAATTTTTCTTTGTGGACTGCAATGGCCAAATTACGAAGAAAATGATGTGCTCAAAATTTTATTTCTATTTTCTATGTATTCTGAGAGTTAATTAAATTTTAAGTCTTTTTAAATTATCAGGTAGATGATCATCCTTTTATCGTTCATTTTTAATTGCTTTTAGCATTATTTGTTAAGAATGTAATCTTGTATGAATCCTTTTGTTATGGTAGGAGCTTTTTATTTATTTTTAAGATTCATTTGAGAGTCAGAGTTACAGAGAGAGAGAGAGAGAGAGAGAGAGAGGGAGAGAGGGAGAGAGGGAGAGAGAGAGAGGCTTTCCATCTGCTGCTTCACTCCCCAAATGGCTACAATGGCTGAGGCTGGAGCAATCTAAAGCCAGGAGCCAGGAGCTTCTACCTTGTCTCCCAGGTGGGAGAAGGGGCCTAGCACTTTAGCCACCTTACACTGCATTCCCAGGCCACCAGCAGGGAGCTGGATTGAAAAAATAGAGCAGCTGGGACTTGAAGTTGCATCCATATTGGATGCCCGCATGGCAGGCGGAGTTTTACCCTGCCATACCACAGCTCCCACCCCAGTATAAATCCTTTTTAAATTTTGTTGAGGTTTTTTCTTTATGGTTAAGATATAGTCAGATGTTTGGTTGAAATTACAGACTGTAATCTCTTTATTATATGTTAAATTTGCATTTTACTATAAAATATAAGTATTACAAGTTAATTCTATTTCTGATTCCTTTATTATCCTTGCTTAATCTACTTGCTTTACCTTTTCTGAGATAGATATATAGAAAGTTTCTGACTAAATTATGGATTTTCCAGTTTTGTATTCAGTGAATAAGTTCATGGACACCTGGAAATTAAAAATGAATTTATTTTGATATAATAATTTTTGAAATTGCAGCAGTTTTTTGTAATATACAACTTTGATGACTAGAAAGTTATCTGTGTTATAATAACATTTAGTTCAGTTGTTTTTTTTTTTTTTTTTAAGCTAATCTCTGTTGTTAGAGAGTTGTTCCACTTTTTTCAAGTTGTTAACTTGGCCTTTTAGTCTTTTTCTTTTTAAATTTAAAAATTTTCTTTTTTGTTAGGAATCCTCCATTTGTTTCTTGCCTTTAACTGAATTTACTGAGTTTTTGTTTTTGTTTTTGTTTTTGTTTTTTCATTTCTAGTTTGGTAACTGTATCTTATTCCTGTTATTCTATAGGTATTAAATTGAATTAAACTATTGTAACCAATTGTTTTTTTCTTTTGGATATTTCATTTCACTCATGGCTTTCATTTTTTTTTTTAAGATGTATTTATTTATTGGAAAGGCAGAGTTACATAGAGGCAGAGAGAGAGAGAGAGAGAGAGAAAGGTATTCCATCTGCTGGTTCACTCTCCAGATGGCTGCAACGGCCAGAGCTGGGCTGATCCAAAGCCAGGAGCTTCTTCCAAGTCTCCCACGTGGGTGCAGGGGCATAAGGACTTGGGCCATCTTCTGCTGCTTTCCCAGGCTCTAGCAGAGAGCTGGGTAAGAAGTGGAGTAACTGGGACTGGAACCGGTGCTCATATGGGATGTTGAGGCTAGAGCTTCTCATATTTTTCTTAACAAAGATTTATTTATTTGAAAGAGTTGAGCTGGGGGGAGAGTGGAGAAGGTGACCATAAATCTTCCTTCTGCCAGTTTACTCCCTAGACAGCTGTAACCATCAGTGCTGATCCAAGCTGAAGCCAGGAGCCAGGGGCTTCAGCTGGGTCTTCCACATGGATGGTAGGGGCCCAAACAAAGTCCTTATATACATAAAAAAGTACTATTTATTCTGTAATTGAGAATTTCATTTTGAAAAAACTTTTAGAATTTTTAATTGCATATTATCTCTTGGCATTTAGAAATCAGTCTGATTTTTTGTTCTCTTAATAGACCCCTTCACCACCACCCTTGAATCTTTCTAGATTTTATGTTATTAAAATTTTGAAATTTCACCAGGTTTATGATTACATATTTTGTGAAATGTAAGTGTAGATGTATGTATATCTGTATTTGTGTTTTAAAACCATCTCATGTGAATCATTATGTTCTGAAGCTTTCTCTGTGGTAAGTGGTGAATAATAATAATACCAGAAACAGGCTCAATTATAACTAAATTGCATACTACTACTGAATCCTACTGTTGATGTAGAGTTTGGGGAGAATTTTTTAAATAATCCATATCTTTACTTCTGTTACAGAAAAATAGGCCAATAAACTGTAAATTTAGGAATTTCATAGGATTTTTGTCTTTCAATAATCATGATTTTCCACTTTATAAAGCTTAGCACTATTGATAAAAATTTCATGTTGAATTCTTATGTTAATTTTATACAGATTTGTTGTAGGCGGATTAGCATTTTGAAGTGTGAAAATGGAAGTAATATTACACAATGTTTTGTGTAAGTTCTGTGGAGCAAGGTTGTGTTAGCCTTATATAACTAATTCTTAGCACATTCCTAGATCATAGTAGGTACTTGACTGATACCTGTTAGATGCATAGATGGGTATGGAATTATAGGAATAAATAAATGCTTTTTAAAAAAATAAATGTACTTTTTTGGTTCACTTTAGTTTTATTTACTTTAATCTCAATATAATAGTGAATCATACTGTTCATTGATGCTCTTTTTATAAGTCTTTTGAGTTTTTATTTCATCTTTGAGAAAAATTTCAATCTAGATGAGTACCCAGTGACTTTACTGAAGTTTATCTTTAGATATATAAAAAATTATTCAAGTTACATAAATTTGGAATAATTTACTTTTCTTTAACAATTATAGGTTTTAGATGTTTTCTCTTATTTAAGACTATAAAAATAGAAAGCAAAGGAATATCTATTAGGTGTCAGAGCTGTGTGCAGAAGAGAATGAATTGTGATGACTGGCTGATTATGACTATTATTTATTAGACATCATGTGAACTTTTTGGAACTTATTCCATCACTGTCATAAAATTATCACAGATTCAAGTTAGTTTTTCTAAGTTTTGTAACTACTTTTTATATGTAGTCTTTTAGTTTTTTTTTATTCAAAGGATTTTCATAATGATAAGTAATATCATGAATAAAAACTGTTATTTTCTTAAATTATGTTTATATTGACCATGATTTGGAATATTACAAATGACATCTGAGTTAAGTCATTCAGTGCAACCTGAAGTCCAGTTGTTTCTAATGAGCTTTTGTTTGTTTTTATTCAAGAGGCAAGGGCAGAGAGAAGGAGCTTCCATCTGTTGGTTCACTCCCACAAATGCCTGCAATTGCTGGGGTAGGGCCAGGCCAAAGCCAGGACCTGAGAATTCAGTCCAAATTTTGCGGGTGGATTGCAGAGACGTCAGCCATCACTTGATATCTCTGTGGGAGTATATTAACAGGAAGCTATAATAAGGAGCAAGACCAGGACTCAGAGCACTTTGATAGTGGGTACTGGCATCCTAATCAGCGTAGTAACTGCTAGCCTAAAACATTCACCATGGGCTTTTATTTTATTTTATTTTATTTTATTTTTTAAAGACTTACTTATTTATTTACTTGAGAGCCAGAGAGAGAGAAGTCTTCCATCTGCTGGTTCATTCCCTGAATGGCTACAACAGCCAAACTGAGCAGATCCAAAGCCAGGAGCCAGGAATTTCTTCCAGGTCTCCCACACAGGTGCAGAGGCCCTGGTGCTTGGGCCATCCTCCACTGCTTTTCCAGGCAGTAGCAGAGAACTGCATTGGAACTCGAGCAGCTGGAACCGGAGCCTATATGGGATGCTGGCACCTCAGGCAGAGGCCTAGCCTACCACACCACAGTACCAGTCCCCCGCTTTTATTTTTTGTAGCTGAAATAGTATTATGGAATTATGGATCTGTCTGTAAACCCATTTTATATCATTTAAATGATGAATTTGATTATAAGAGTTAAATACTGGTCCTTACTAACTTTGAAAAAAAATATACAAACTTCATTATAAGCATTTTTTGGAGAATTTTTTTATTTTTTATTTTTTTGCATTTACTGGATTTTTTTAAGAGGCCTTAAATTTTTAAGTATGGCAGACTTTGAAGATACTTCTTTTTCTGGAGCAAGTTAGGAATTCTGAGTTGTTCTAAAAGCACTTGTAACTCAATATAGATTGAGATTACCTTTCTCGAAATAAGATTATCAATTTAAAGTTAAGATTACTTGCTTGAAATTCAGTGATAAATGGGCAAAATAGTTTTCAGAATAGCAAAAACTGTGATGAATTGGTGTTTGGGTGAGAGGGGAACAGAGATCGTTGAACACCAACAAGTCCATGCATTTGGGTTGCCAGCATTCTAAATTTTTTTTTAAATTTTATTTAATTGAAAGAGAAGGAGTCAGAGACAGAAAAAATCTACTGAATCACTTCCCAAATGCCCACAATAGTTGGGAGTAGGCCAAGCCAAAGCCAGAAATGGGGAACTCAATCTGGGTCTCCCAGGTGGATGGCAAAGACCCAAGTATTTTAGTCATCACCTGCTGCCTCCTAGGGTACACATTGGGAGTGATCTCACACACTCCAATGTGGGATGTGTGGGTGTCCCAAGAAGCTTGGTGTGCCAAACACATCCTCACTGCAGCTCCTACCCTCAAGCTTCCTAACTTTATAAAAGTATCTTTAATCTCAGAGATTGCTTCCTTCCCTCACATAATCTTGTATTTAAGATAGTAAGTACATTCCTAATTAGTTTGTCTCTGGTGTCATTTCTATCCAAAACCATCTTTCATGTGATCTTCAGTTACTTTCTAAAATAGTGATTATTTGCCACAAGTCTTTCAGTAGGGCTTATAATATAAAATCTGAATTATTCAGTATAGCAGTATTGAAAGGTATTCCTAAACCATCATTCCTTTTACCACCATCATTCAGAATTTTTTTCGCCCTCCTCTGCATACTGTTTTAGTATCTAGTTAGTGGTTTTTTCCAACTTGTTTGACAGATGTTTGCATATAATTTTTCCTCTATATTAACATTTATTAAAAACATTGTTAACCAAATGATTATTGTATTTCTATTATCCAATGAGTAGCCTCTTGCTTTTGCGCAGAGTATGTAGTTGATGGTAGATAATTTCTTCAAACAGAATGTGTATCTGTAATGTCTAGGTAGTCAAAATGTAGTTTTCTTATCCTTTGTAATAAATCCATTTTTAAACTACAAAATGGACTGTTCTTTACTATATGGCCATACTAGTAAATATTTTGAGAGGAGTTAGCTTGAAATATAATGTTCATAGTTGGTCCAATTAATCATGCAGATACAAATTTCCATGTGACTTTCTCTTTTGAAATGTAGAAGGATTGGGAATACCAATAATGGCATAAACAAATTCATTCAGCCCTGACCATTGTTAGAAGATGTTGTTGTTCATTGTAAATGTTTGTATTAAGTTAGGTTTACTTTGAGGAAAAAGTGAAAGGGTGTTTATTTACTTTAGACATCTAAATAGTATTACTATTAAATATAGGGGTTTTTTTTCCATAAAAACATCCCCTGAGGTGGTGAAACATCACCTTTAGTCTTTCAAAATTGAAGATTTAAAGTGTACCAAAGCATAATATAAAGAAGTCTCTATATTTCTTTCTCTCAAATTCAACATTATTATTAACTACACAGATTTGTTTGCCTCAATTACTAGTACTAATTCCTAGTACTATTACTACAAGATATAATGTGCATGCCTAAATGATAAAGACATTTTTCTTAGACAGTCATTCCCTTGTATTACCTAATACCCAGTACATACATTTAGGTTTCTTCACTTGCCTCAAAAATGCTGTTTTTTCAGTTGATTATTCGAATCAACATTCAAATAAGATCTGTATTATTTTGCTGGTTATGTTTCTCTAGTCTCTTTAGAATATTTATTTGCTACTATTCTACTTGATTGAAAAAAGCAATCAATTGCACTGTACAATGTTCCATTATGTAGATTGCCTATTTGCTTTTTAAGAAAAAAAAAAGATTTATTTATTTATTTGAAAGAGTCTTCCATAGCAGAGAGCTAGATTGGAAGGGGAGCAGCCGGGACTCGAACTGGTGCCCCTATGTAATGCCATTACTCCAAGCAGCTGCTTTACTGGCTATACCACAGTGCCAGCCCTTGTTTGTTTGTTTGTTTTAATTAAAAATATTATTTGACAGGCAAAGAGTGCTCCCATCCTGAGTTCAGTCCCCCAATGCCTCAATAGTTGTGGATGGGCCAGGAAAAGGCACAAGCTTGAAACTCAGTCCAGGTCTCCCACAAGTACCTAATTACTTGGGTCATCATAATTGCCTCCCAGAGTCTGCATTAGCAGCAGGAAGTTGAAATCAGGAACCAGAGGTGCTGATATGGACACTCTGATAGGGGTTGCCAGTGCCTTAATCTTCAGGCTGAATATGTGCTCCCCTTTGCCTCTGTTGAACTCAATGGTTCTCAACCTCCTCTGTGTCCCCTACCTCTCCCCCACCAAGGTTTCTTTGGTGGTTACTTTTTCTTTTCTCTTCCCAGAGAACGTCTGCCAGTGTTTGGAAATATTTTGATTGTCACAACCTGAGGCGGGGTTTTGCCACTGGCATCTAGTAAATGGAGGCCAGAGATGCTGCTAAATATTCTAAAATGCATAGGACAACCCTCAGCAACAGAGAATTATCTAAAATGTCAGTAGTGTCTGTGTTGACAAACACTGATTTATCTTATTTTTGTATTTGCCATGTTTTTTTGTAATTTTTTTTAAAAGATCTATTTATTTATTTGAAAGTCAGAGTTACACACAGAGAGAAGAGGCAGAGAGAGGTCTTCCATTCACTGGTTCACTCCCCAATTGGCCACAATGGCCGGAGCTGCGCCAGTGCGAAGCCAGGAGCCAGGAGCTTCTTCCGGGTCTCCCACACGGGTGCTGGGGTCCAAGGACTTGGGCCATCCTCTACAGCCTTCCCAGGCCATAGCGGAGAGCAGGGTCAGAAGTGGAACAGCCAGGTCTCAAACTGGCATGCATATGAGATGCTGGCACTTCACGCCAGGGCATTAACCCACTGCACCACAGTGCTGGCCCCTGGGCGTTGTTTCTAAAAGCTATGTTTGTGTTTCATAAATCAGTGAAGATAGCATTCTGCCACTACTTCTACCAAATATAAGTTTTTTCTGTATCTCCTATAAGATAAAAATAAGATAAAGTAAAATTATGTTTACCCGTCTCTTCTCCAAATAAATGAGAAATAGAATCTGAAAAGAGGGGCCAGCATTATTGCCTACGGCGCCAGCATCCCATATTGGTGCAGTTCCCAGTTGCTCCACTTCCAATCCAGCTCTCTGCTGATGGCCTAGGAAACAGTGGAAGATGACCTAGGTGCTTGGGGCCCTGCACCTATGTGGGAGACCTGGAAGAAGCTCCTGGCTTCGAATCAGCCCAGCTCCAGCTATTGTGGCCATTTGGGGAGTGAACCAGCAGATGGAAGACTCCTCTCTCGGTCTCCCTCTCTTTTTTATTTACTCAGTTTGCATCCTGACAGTATGTTAAAGACAGTTGCTGGTTGTTCATCAGCAAGCCAAACTTACATTAGTAAACAAATTTTCTGTTTTCATGAAGCTTAGAAAGACAGTGAATACATATAATCACATGTAATAAATTTATGAAACAAATAAGTGCCCAGAAATGGCTGGGGGACTTGGTTAAGTCACACAGGTAGCAGCTGATGGCAGTACTGGTACCTAGATCTTCAGATCCTGATAGTGTCCTTGAAATTAGATACAGGTTCATTGATCTTGAACTGGGAATGGCGGAAAAATATTAGTTACCATTCTTACTTATATCCTTCCCCGCTTAAAAATTTTAATTTATTTAAATAGTAGAGAACACGCATCTGCAGGTTAAAATTTCAGAAACTTGCAACATCTGGGGTTTGGCCATGGTCAACTCAATCCAGATATCCCTCTTGAGTGACAGGAACCCAACCTCTTTGGGCATGGATTGCTGCCTCCTCGGGTATACATTAGCAGGAAGTTGGAATGAGATCGAGAGCTAGGGCTGGAGCTGAGACTTGAACCTAGGCACTCTGATTTGGGACCATAGGCATCTTAACCACTGTACCCCACCCCTTTTTAGAATTTCGTAGTCATTTTAAATTGCTGTTTTTTAAGTTAACAAGTGTTGTATATTTTAAGAATAGTGGAACTGAGCCGGCGCCGTGGCTCAATAGGCTAATCCTCCACCTTGCGGCGCCGGCACACCGGGTTCTAGTCCCGGTTGGGGCGCCGGATTCTGTCCCGGTTGCCCCTCTTCCAGGCCAGCTCTCTGCTATGGCCAGGGAGTGCAGTGGAGGATGGCCCAGGTGCTTGGGCCCTGCACCCCATGGGAGACCAGGAAAAGCACCTGGCTCCTGGCTCCTGCCAGGATCAGCGCGGTGCGCCGGCTGCAGCGGCGGCCATTGGAGGGTGAACCAGCGGCAAAGGAAGACCTTTCTCTCTCTGTCTCTCTCTCACTGTCCACTCTGCCTGTAAAAAAAAAAAAAAAAAAAAAAAAAAAAAGAATAGTGGAACTGTAACAACCAACATGAGAAATTTTGTAGAGAAATTTGGAGTAAATAAGAGCAAATGTTTCTATACTTAGTATCCTTCATTGAAGGATTAAAATACAACTTTTTTTAAAGATTCATTTGTCTTTATTTGAAAGAGTTACAGAGAGACATAGAAATCTTCTGTCTACTGGTTCATTCCCCTGATGGCTGCAATGGACAGCACAGGTCCAGGCCAAAGCCAGGATCTAGGAGCTTACCCTGGGGCTCCCACAAGGATAACAAGGGCCCAGATATCTGGGCCATATCCTGCTGCTTTTCCCAGGACTTAGGGCTGGATCAGAAATAGAGCAGCCTGAACACAAACTGGCACCCATATGGGATGCTGGCATTGCAGGCTGTGACACCTACCCCAAAATGCAACTTTTAAAATTAATTTTCACTGGACTTAGTTATACGATATGGCATAGAGGACTTTATGTCAGAAAAGTCACTTTTGATTGAAATTTAACAGTTTTTATGATGTAACTTATAACCTCTGACTTCCCACAGTAAACCATCTGTTTTGTCATACGGAAGTGTTGTGTCTGCTTGCCAGTGTAACATTCCTCCGTTCTTTCTCTTATACAGATTAGTTATGTCCGTTGAAATCTTTTCATATTATTCTTTATGTATGCAGTGTCTCCTTGGAATAACTTCTCTATTCCTGTGATTTTGCAGTTATCCAAATACTGCTCTTTGAGGGCTTTTGTTGTGTACAACTTTAGTATACAAAATTTATTTAATTTTTCATGTCTTCATTTTACCTAAATGTATTTCCTTTGTTTAGTTTGTTTTACTGTCTCCCATTAGATTGAATGATTCTTGATTCTTAAAAAGAAAATTTCATTGGGAAATACCCTATTCTTTAGACAGACTCTTCTTTTGGACCATGTTTGAAGATAGGAAGTTGTGTGTGTGTGTGTGTGTGTTTTTTTTTTTTTTTTTTTTTTTTTTTTTACATATACAGTTTTGAATCATACCCTGTTTTGGCCAAATCAAGCCCAAAAATCTACTTTATAAAGTGTTATATTTTAATCTTCCTAAAGTATAATACCTTACTTAATTAGCTTATAAAATTCTTGATTTTTCATGGCTTTGCTGCCTTTAAAAACAAAAGTTGTTGTATTTTTTCTTTTCTCCTTGACATTTTAAAGGTTGTTTTTGATTGTTTCCACTCATACTGTGAAATTTCATGAACATCTTAAAAAATTTGTGTAGACTTTTTTCAGAGTGTTCTTTGTATTTGAAATTTCAGTTTTGTTTAATATTAAATGTGTCGTTTAAATGTACTTGTATTCCAGGTTACTAGATAGGTGGAACAATATAATTTCTTATGTTACGGAGTTAAGAATTTATTCCTGCGGGGCGCCGGATTCTGTCCCAGTTGCCCCTCTTTAGACAAAAGCATGATTATGTTCAAGGTTACTAGTTATTTTTTTAAGAAAGATTTATTTATTTATCTGAAAGTAAAAGAGAGGCAGAGACAGAGAAAGAGGGAGAGAGAGGTCTTCCATCTGTTGGTTTACTCCCCAAATGGCCACAACAGCCAGAGCTGGGCCTATCCGAAGCCAGGAGCCAGGAGCTTCTTCCATGTCTTCCATGTGGGTGCAGAGGCCTAAGGACTTGGACCATTTTCTGTTGCTTTCCCAGGCCATAATAGCTGGATAGGAAGTGGAACAGCTGGACCTGAACCAGCACCCATGTAGGATGCTGGCACTGCAGGCGGCAACTTTACTGGCATGCCAGCTGCTACTTTTTGTTTTTAAGGGCTTATTTATTTGAGAGTCAGAGTCACAGAGAGAGAGAGAGAGAGAGTCTTCAGTCTGCTGGTTCACTCCCCAAATGGCCGCAATGGCCGGAGCGTGACTGATCTTAAGCCAGGACCCAGGAGATTCTTCTGGGTCTCCTACATTGGTGCAGGGGCCCAAGGACTTGGGCTGTCATCTGCTTTCCCAGGCACATTAATGGGGTGCCGGATTCAAAGTGGAGCAGTCAGGATTCGAACAGGCACCCATGTGGGATGCTGGCACTGAAAGTAGCAGCTTTACCTGCTATGCCACAGTAGCAGCCCTACTAATTACTTTTAATTGGTTTAGACATTACAGTGTTGGATTTGTGAACAAAAAATCCTTATTTCATACTAGATAGTGATTGGTATAGGTATATAGTAATTACCGATTTTTATCATTCAACAAAAAAGAATATATTTTATTGCTTGTTTGTAAGTAGCACTGAAATCAGGAACAATGAAACAAATCTTTTCCCTGTGTCTTCAAATTTTGTTAACCTTAATTCTTTATATTTCTTTTTCATTTAATCTGGCATATTTATTATCAGTTGTTCTCAACATATGTTCTGTGGACCTCTCAAGAGTCCCAGAGACCATTTAGGGTGTCCAGGAGGTCAGAACTATTTTCATCATGATATTAAGGTGTTGCAGTAGTAGCTAACCTTTGGCCCTCAGTGAAGGGCATGGCACTAAACTGTACTTCTCTCACTATATTCTTTTTTGTCATACAGTTGCAGTTAAAACAATATGTAAAAGCTAATTTCATTTTAACAGTGTCATTAGCGAAGCAATAGAAATTAACTTTATGAAGTCTTCATTTTTGAATGTGTGTCCTAATATCACTGTGACAAATTGAGCAGTACACAGAACACACTTCCGCATACAATATTATAGTGTTTGGAGGAAAAGCACGTGTGCTGTCTCTTCAAATATAAAGTAAATTAGCTACTTTTTTTCATAAAATGCTATTTTTGCTAGAAAGCACAATTAGCAAACATGTTGGTTATCAAACTTTGGTACTTAGGAAGCATTCTCAAAAATGATTGAAGTGTGGCTGTCATATTAAAGAAAACAATGACAGTTATTTGTCATTGTTAAAATCAAGATTTTGACTGCAAATTGGGGTTTTGGAGCTGTTATTTATCTGGTCTGGATAGTTTTTCAGTACTTCTTTCCGTCTGATTAAATCAGTGGTGATTTTAATTGTGTGGTTCTTTGATATTATGGTCTGATATAGTGAATACCAAGAATTAAAACCCTCTTGTGAAGTACTAGGGACCTGAGTACTTTATAAGTAAATAAATCCTAAAAGCAAAATATTTAAAACTGCTGGTTTTAGGTCCTCTGCCAATGGCAAGAGGTTTCATAGCCTAAGCATTAAGTTCATCAGATCCTCATAGCCAGATTAAGATTGGAAAGAATGCAGATATCTCAGTAAACAAATTTACATTGCAAATGAGTAATAATTTCTTAAATTCTTCTACAAGCATAATTTTCTTCTTCAGTTAAGCAGTGGGCTTAAATATCCTATTATTTATTTTGGGTTCCATTGTATTTATCATTAATAATTATGCTAAAATATTTTTTTCTCTCCCCATCCTTTTTCCTCTGTTTATTTCTCTTCCCTCTTTCCCTTTCTCCTTTCATTCCTCCCTTTCTTCTTTTTTTTTTTGTATTTGTTTTCTAGGTGGAATCTTTCATTTTGGATCAGGATGATTTGGAAAATCCAATGCTGGAAACGGCTTCCAAATTGCTTTTGTCAGGTACTGCTGATGGTGCAGACCTCAGGACAGTAGATCCAGAAACACAAGCTAGACTGGAAGCTTTGCTAGAAGCTGCAGGTATGTCTGTAAATTCTGCAACGTCCTGTGTCTACCTTATTAGCCTAAATTGCACATTATAAAGACCTTTGATATTTAGTATAACACTATTTATAAAAGTTAATTCATTTTTTTCTGGGGAATTACATTGGGCATTTCATTAAAACATATCTTAATTTTCACTATCAGTAAAATCTATTTACAATTGATTTTTACAGTTGAACTTTTACAATATTATAGATATTCATCATTTATGAATTTCTTATTTCTGGACTTACATGCTAAAATTTGCTTGTAAACCTAACTTCAGTACTCACAGTGTTTCATGGGCATGCACTATTAGAGAAAAATTTGAGTCATTCTGTACTCAGCTGAAGTCAAACAAGGTGATATTTTGCCTTCTTGTTTCAGCCCTCATTTTATAAGCAAATGTCCTTTTGCAGTCTAATAGTACCATGTTTTCCACATTTTTTACGTTTTGGTTGGTGATTTCATTATTTAAAACGTAAGCATAATGGTCATGTGTTCTTAATAGTGTTCCTAAGCATTAGGAGGCTGTGATATGCCTTAAAAAGAAAATACTTGTGTTTGATAAGGTTTATTCAGATATCAAGTATAGTACAGTTGGCTGCTAATTCAGTGTTAATAAATCAGTTATGTGGGATCTTCTCATGGAAAATGCACATTATGAAAAAACTATGGGTTTCAAAATATTTTTACATTAAAATAAATGTATCATTTCATTCAGTTTTTCCATAAACTTTCTGAAGTGCTCTTACGTACATTAAATAAGGTGTCTTTAAACTAATGAAAATGCTGTGGCCAGAGGCTTATAAGTAATCTACTCCTGCATGGCTCATGGGAGCAGTGGTTCAGTATTCATTAATTCAGTGTTTGCAGGAATTTCACATAATACAACTACTATGAATAACAAGAATTGACTGTGTATAATTCCTCCTCACATTTTTGTTACAGACTGTCTTTTAAAACCTTGTAAAGTGAGTCATCACTACATTTTTTTGGTAAAGTGGATCATCATCATTATGTTGTCCCCATAAGAACAGTACTTTAATTAGGGATTATATATGTTTCTAAAGGTTTAGCACCATGTAGATAATATGCCTTATACATAAGGTGATGATAACTCTAAATCTCTATGTTCATTTACAAACATGTATTTTCTTAGGTTTTCTAAAATAGACACATATACTATGAACATTAATTTTTATGGTTTAACAACTCTGATGTTGGAGACGGTGCTATCACGTAGTAGGTTAAGCTTCCATCTGCAGCGCCATCCAGGTGCCAGTTCAAATCCCGGCCGCTCCACTTCCCATCCAGCTCCCTGCTAATAACCTGGGAAAGCAGTGGAAAATGACCCAACTGCTTGGGCCTTAAGTCTCCTATATGGATGGTAGGGAGCCAACACGTGTGGCCTCCCAAGGAGTGCAACGGCACCAAACCAGAGTTGAAAGTAGAGCTGGGACTTCATCCCAGGCACTCTGATAAGGAGTGCGTATGTCCCAGTTAGGGTCTTATCTGCTATACCAAATGCCCACCCCTGTATACTTTGTTTTGGTTGTTGTTAGTGTCTAAGAAACTGGGTCATTTTTTTCCCACTTAAGAATGTTGACAGTTGTACCTCTGTGTGTTGGGTTTTCTATAAAGCAGAATTCAGAAACAGATACTTGACCAGATTTAGTGTTATTTTGTTTTTGACAAAAATAGTCATTCATGGTGCTATATATTTGCTTGTATATCATGTAGTACTGTCTGGTTACTTTATTTTTATGATGTTGAGATTGAGTAAGATTTAGGTATCCATACCCTTTCTTGAGAAAGATGCCCCAGGGGTAAAGTTTTTTGAAACTTTGTCTCAAAATCCTTTCTTTTGACTTGGAATAGTATTCTAGTTTAAAATACCACTTCAGTCTTTGAAGTTGCTGCTCCATTGTCTTTTAATTTTTATTAAGTTTAAACACAAACTTATAAGATATTATTGAATCCCTGTAATTCTTTTAAGATATTTTTCTTATTCAGGTATGCTTATTATTACTGAGTAGCCTGTTTTGTCTTAGTCAGATTTGAAACCTATAATAAGGAGTGAGTGTTTGACATAACAGAGAAGATACTTTTTGAAATGCCCATGTCCCATATCAGTGTGCCTGAGTTTGAGTCCTGGCTCTGCACTTGATTCTAGCTTTGTGCTAATGTGCACTTTGGGAGGCAGCAGGTAATATCTCAGGTAGGGGGGTTCCTACACCCTCATTGTCAGAGAATAAGACTGAGTTCTGGCTCCTGGTGTCAGGCTGGCCCAGCCCTTGCTGTTGTGGGCATTTGTGCAGTGAACCAGTATATGCAAGTTTCTCTCTCTCTCTCTCTCTCTGTCTCTCTCTCTCTGCATTTATATTAAATAAATACAAATTTTAAAATTAAAGCTTAAAATATTGTTTTTTAAACTTTAGTGCTCATTTGAGTCACTTGGAGATTTTTTTTTTTTTAATTTAAATTTTAGATTAGGATATTTTGTGACCTGAGATTCTACCTTTCTAACAAACTCCAAAGTTATAACAATATGTTATTCAATGTGCCACATATTGAGTAGCAGGGCTGTATAATATCTATTCCTTTTTTTTTTTTTTTTTTTTTTTTTTAACAGGCAGAGTGAATAGAGAGAGAGAGAGAGAGAAAGGTCTTCCTTTGCCATTGGTTCACCCTCCAATGGCCGCCGTGGCCGGCTCACCACGCCTGTCCGAAGGCAGGAGCCAGGTACTTCTCCTGGTCTCCCATGGGGTGCAGGGCCCAAGCACTTGGGCCATCCTCCACTGCACTCCCTGGCCACAGCAGAGAGCTGGCCTGGAAGAGGGGCAACTGGGATAGAATCCGGCACCCCGACTGGGACTAGAACCCGGTGTGCTGGCGCTGCAAGGCAGAGGATTAGCCTACTGAGCCGCGGTGCCAGCCTAATATCTATTCTAACATTTAATTTATATATTCTTAATCCTGTATGTCAGAATCACCTTAGAACTTTTAAAATACATGGATGCCTAGACCCTACTTGCTGCTTACTGAAATAGTTACTCATAGATAGGAGGGCTCAGTTTTTTTTTAACTTTTATTTAATAAATATAAATTTCTAAAGTACAGCTTTTGGATTACAGTGGCTTTTTACCCCCCATAGCTTCCCTCCCACCTGCAACCCTCCCATCTCCCACTCCTTCTTCCATCCCATTCACATCAAGATTAATTTTTTCTTTTTTTTTTTTAAACTTTTATTTAATAAATATAAATTTCCAAAGTACAGTTTTTGGATTACAGTGGCTTTTCCCCCCCATAACTTCCCTCCCACCCGCAACCATCCCATCTCCTGCTCCCTCTCCCATTGGCTTGAAGATTCATTTTCAGCTATCTTTATATACAGAAGATCGATTTAGTACATATTAAGTAAAGATTTCAACAGTTTGCACCCACACAGAAACACAAAGTGTAAAATACTGTTTGAGTACTAGTTATAGCATTAATTCACATTGAATAACACATTAAGGACAGAGATCCTACATGAGGAGTAAATACACAGTGACTCCTCTTGTTGACTTAACAATTTGACACTCTTGTTTATGGTGTCAGTAATCTCCCTAGGCTCTAGTCATGAGTTTCCAAGGCTGTGGAAGCCTTTTGAGTTCGCTGACTCTAATCTTATTTAAATGAGGTCATCATCAAAATGGAAGTTCTGCCCTGTAGTATGTCCTGAAGCCTGGTATTGTGATGCCTCCGGCTTTGTTTTTGTTGTACAAGATTGCTTTAGCTATTTGAGGTCTCCTGGTCCTCCATATGAATTTCAGCATCATTTTTTCCAGATCTGAGAAGAATGTCTTTGGTATTTTGATTGGTATTCCATTGAATCTATAAATTGCTTTTGGGAGAATGGACATTTTGATGATATTGATTCTTCCAATCCATGAGCATGGAAGATTTTTTCCATATTTTGGTATCCTCTTCTATTTCTTTCTTTAAGCTTTTGTAATTCTCATCGTAGAGATCTTTAACATCCTTGGTTAAGTTTATTCCAAGGTATTTGATTGTTTTGTAGCTATTGTGAATGAGATTGATCTTAGAAGTTCTTCCTCAGCCATGGCATTGCCTGTGTATACAAAGGCTGTTGATTTTTGCGCATTGATTTTATATTCTGCTACTTTGCCAGACTCTTCTATGAGTTCCAATAGTCTCTTAGTAGAGTTCTTTGGATCCCCTAAATAAAGAATCCTGTCATCTGCAAAGAGGGATAGTTTGAGTTCTTCCTTCCCAATTTGTATCCTTTAATTTCTTTTTCTTGCCTAATGGCTCTGGCTAAAACTTCCAGAACTATATTGAATTGCAGTGGTGAGAGTGGGCATCCCTGTCTGGTACCAGATCTCAGTGGAAATGCTTCCAACTTTTCCCCATTCAATAGAATGTTGGCCGTGGGTTTTCCATAAATTGCTTTGATTGTATTGAGGAATGTTCCTTCCATACCCAATTTGCTTAGAGTTTTCATCATGAAAGGGTGTTGAATTTTATTGAATGCTTTCTCGGCGTCTGTTGAGATAATCATATGGTTTTTCTTCTGCAGTCTGTTAATGTGGTGTATCACATTGATTGTCTTGCGCACGTTGAACCATCCCTGCATACCAGGGATAAATCCCGCTTGGTCTGGGTGGATGATCTTTCTGATGTGTTGTTGCATTCTATTGGCCAGAATTTTATTGAGGATTTTTGCATCTATGTTCATCAGGGATATTGGTCTGTAATTTTCTTTCAATGCTGCATCTTTTTCCGGCTTAGGAATTAAGGTGATGCTGGCTTCATAGAAAGAATTTGGGAGGATTCCCTCTTCTTCGATTGTTCTGAATAGTTTGAGTAGAATTGGAGTTAGTTCTTCTTTAAATGTCTGGTAGAATTCAGCAGTGAATCTGTCTGGTCCTGAGATTTTCTTTGTTGGGAGGGCCTTTATTACTGATTCAATTTCTTTCTCAGTTATGGGTCTGTTTAGGTTTTCTGTGTCATCATGGTTCAGTTTATGTAAGTTGCATGTGTCCAGGATTCTGATAGGTTTCCCTGTTTGCTGGCATGCAAGTCCTTGTAGTAATTTCTGATGATTGTTTTTATTTCTGTGGCGTCTGTTGTTACGTTTTCTTTTTCATCTCTGATTTTATTGCTTTGGGTCTTTTTTTAGTTAGTTGGGCCAATGGGGTGTCAAATTTTTTTTTTTTTCCAAAAAAACAGGGAGAGCTCAGTTTTAATTTTGTGTGTTTATTTATTTGAAAGACAGAGATTCCTTCTTTGCTGGTTGTTCACTCCCCAAATGCCTGCTTTGGCCCCTGGCCAGGTTTGAAGCCAGGAGCTAGAAACTCAGTTCAGGTCTCCCACATGGGTGACAGGGACCCAACCACTTGAACCATCACTGCTGCTTTCCAAGACCAGCGCTAGCAGAAAGCTGAAATCAGGAACCAGAACTAATAATCAAACCCAGGCACTCTGATGTGGAATGTCGGTGTCCTAATAAGCATTTCATCTGCTAGGCCAATTGCCTGTCCCAGCATCTATATTTCTGTTAAGTACTATGGATAGTGCTGAAAAGTGGCCTGGAAGTACTAAGCAGTACTGAGCTAGAATAATAAGGTTAGAGGTAAGCTTACTAAAGAGATAGCTGGAAAAGCCACAAATTTTGTTTCATGTAAATGGCTACTAACCATTTCTGCTTTTGAATATGTTATACTGCTTTGAATAGATTTTATATGTGGTACTTTTTGAGTAATTTTGAGTGTTTGTAATCAGTTATAAACATAATTTGAAATAAGAGGTAATACTCCTATGGGGTATTTAAAATATATATCCTAGAATTTCTAATGCCATTTTTGGCCACAATTAATAGCCAAAAATCTTAAGCAAAGGTAACATTTAGAAAAAAATAGAGAAATGATGCTGAATACTGGCATCAGAAAGTCTAAAGTAATTTTATCAGGACTATATCTCCTTTGTGTTTCTCTGCACTCCTGTATGTTGATTTTATTTTGGGCAATCTTTTTCTGTATGTGGTGATAAAAGTGGCTAAATAGCTTATGACTCACATCTTACTAATTTAGCAGCCTTTGAACATAGGTTCTTTTTTCAAACATATGGCAAAAGTCTAAGTGAGAACTCCTGATTTTCCCAGCATAGGCCAAGGACCCTTTTCTGGCATCTGAGGGTTCAAGGATCAATCAAATACTTATGAACTACATGGGAAGAATACGATTTTTAGAAAATTGGAGCAGAGCAATTTCCCAAAAGATGCTAGCACTCAGTGTATATATTCACTGTACCATTTGGAGGTTATTGATTAACATATCGTGTATAGATTAAGTAACTTGAATTTTACTTTATTTCTCTTTTTGGGTTTATCCATATTGGTGTGAATATAATATAATAGGAATAGGCAAATTATCCACGGCTGATGGTAAAGCGTTTGCAGATCCTGAAGTGCTCCGGAGGTTGACATCGTCTGTTAGTTGTGCGTTGGATGAAGCTGCTGCTGCACTTACCCGTATGAGAGCAGAAAGCACAGCAAATGCAGGGCAGTCGGACAAGTAAGTAGAGTTTCAATGTGGTCAGTATGAAATCCATTTTCTTCAAAGTAATAAATAACATTGAGAATTTATTTTGTGCCTTGTGTTGTGCTATGCACTTAGCATGTCATGTCTTAGTTATACTCAGGAAAAACTTAAAAGGCATATTTTATTTTACTTCCATTTTGCAGAAGAAAAACTAAAGAGAGTAACTTTATCAAGATCCAGTAGGTGAGAAGCACCAGTGTTTGACTGCAAGGCTCAGTTGTTAATTTTGTTAAAGCCTTCTTGTTTGTTTAAATTTTGTTGTTATTTTCCTTAATGTATAATGAAAAACTCAAATGCTTTCTTACTAGTAATGACATCCTCTAGTTCATGTGGACAGTTCTAAACATTTTAACGAGCAAGGTTTTTGTTTTATGAAGTTATAAAAAATTACAAGTCTAGATCCCCATAACCAAAATATGAACCTGAGAAGTTTATTTTTGCATTACCCATATTAGTACTTAGTACTTTATAGTTAGTAAGGGCTTAGTAAATATTTTGTGACTTGGTATTTTAAGTTTTTTTAATGATATACAATAAAAGTCATCTTTATTCATAAACACAATTAGGGTTGAATATTGAAAATGGATGTAAAGCTCCAAGGGAACAACTAGAAATTTATCATTAATACACATTAGTTTTTTTCAACCTTCGGTGGCTTTTCTTTTTTCCACCAAAATGAACTCATTTATTTTAGCACTTGTCTTTAGACATTTGAGAAAATGGGAGTATCCTAATACATTTATGTGTTGGTTAATGATAGGGACATGTTGCCATGTCAACATCCTAGGATTATTTAACACAAACTAAGGTGGCTGTGATGTCACTAGCTAATATAATCTTGGGGGACCACTGTCGTATGTTGTCTGTCATTGACCAAAATGTCTTTATTAGGTGCCTATCTTTATGGGTTTGGAGAGTAAATAATAGCATTTAAGAACTGTATTTTGTTTTATAATGTTTTTGATGCATCATCTTTTAAGACCATAAGAGAGATTAAATAGTGCTAACAAGTGAATATATTTGCTCTTTGTCTTGGCACTTTATTGGTCTTAATGCATCTAGATTTTGTGTTTTTATTAATCTACTTGGCATTCTCATATGTTGACTCTTCTTTTTTAGTTAACTTCAGATATTATTTCTTAATATTCTGTTTTGTCATCTAAAATATTACTGATAATTTCCAAATATTATTTAATGTGTTGCTTGCTGAGACTGGCAAGAGGGAATCTTCAAAACACCTTAAGGAGTATATTAAAGCTGGTTAAAGCAGAAAAGAATGGCAAGATTAAGTTATGGGCTCTTTTGCATTGAAACAATACAAAATGTTTGTGACCATCATATTTATTCAACAAAGCTTGAAAAGTGCAGTGCAGTGCAGTAGGTACTTTGTGTGTACTTAGTTAAGTGCAATGCCATGTGCCAACCTTAATACATTTTTGCTCTTAAGTTCTGAGATTCAGCTGTTGCTGGACTATATTTGGAAGGGTTGTTAAAGCTAGCATGCGTATGTGGAAATTTAATGATAAAGTTCAAATGGTAAAGTAGAAGAGGTTATTTGCATGAAGAATTGACAGAGGGAGAGAAACCTTACCTCAAAAGAGAAAAAGTATGTTCTTACATGTCAAATGTTGTGAGAGGAATTTGCTAACTTTTCTTGAAAGTGATAGAGAGCATTGCTTCTAGAACTGTTAGTGTCCTGTCAAATGGAAAGTGAGGAACTTCTAAGAGGCAAGCTTGTTATTAACTACTATTTCAGACTGTCACTTTGATAAAGAAACAATAAAATGAGCAATTAAGGGACGTGTATAGTCAGGCACACAATGATAAGAACTATGGGGAAAGAGTAATTGAGGAATTGCTAGGATAATGTTTGGGTGAGAGATCATGTTGTATTTCTAATAGGGTGGTCAGGAAAATTCTCACTTAAAAGATAGACCTGAAATGGGAAAGGGAGTCAGCTGTGTTTGGGAGAGGAATTGTCTTGGCAGAGGAACAGCAAATACAAATATCTTGAGATTGGAGTATATTTAGAATGTTAATGAGCAGTAAGAATGGCACGCCATTGTGGCAGAAGTACAGAGAATTAACTGTGAGTGAGTAGGAGATGTCATAGTGGGTGGAGCCGCCATCTGCAGTGCCAGCATCTCATCTGGGCACTGGTTTGAGTCCCGGCTGCTCCACTTCCGATCCAGCTCTCTGTTATGGTCTGGGAAAGCAGTGAAGGATGAAGCAGTGCAGGGCCCCTGCACCCATGTGGGAGACCCAACAGAGGCTCCTGGCTGCTGGCTTCACATCAGCACAGCTCCTGGCTTCTGCTGGGGAGTGAACCAGCAGATGGAGGACCTCTCTCTCTGCCTCTCTGTAACTCTGCCTTCCAAATAAATAAATAAATCTTTAAAAAAGAAGTGTGTGTGTGTGGGGGGGGGGTGTGCCGGCACTGTGGCATGGCAGGTAAAACAGCCACCTGTGGTGCAGGCATCCCATATGGGCACCAGTTTGAGTCCCAGCTGTTCCACTTCTGATCCAGTTGTCTGCTCTGGCCTGGGAAAGCAGATGATGGCTCAAGTCCTTGGGCCTCTGCACCCATGTGGGAGACCCAGAAAACGCTCCTGGCTCCTGGCTCCTGGCTTCGGATCGGCCCAGCTCCGGCTGTTTCGGCCAATTGGGCAGTGAACCAGCGGATGGAAGACCGTTCTTTCTCTTCCTGTCTTTCTCTGTAACTCTTGACTTTCATATAAATAAATAAATTTTAAAAAAAAGAGGCATAGTGTCTGGGAGTTTAAGGGCACTTAATAAATATTTTTTTTTTTAAAGAGATGAAGCCTGAGATGTAAAAAGGAGGAGGGGTGTGGTATTCTGCTATTGGCCAACTCTTACAGTGATTGAGAGTAGAGGCCAATGTAGGATACTGAGCAGAGAAGTGACGTGATATCCTTTCCTTTAAACAAGATCTCTCTGGGTGCCTTGTGAAAACACTTGAAGGAGAGCAAGGGTGAAAGCTGGGAGACTGGTTAGGAAGCTTTGCCGTAATCTCAGCTAAAAGTGATAGCTTTGAATCTGGGTGATAATAATAGTGGAAGTACAGAAAATAGATTTTCCAGATTCTCTGCAGGGCAAAAACCCAAAATAGATTTTCAGTAACTAAAGTAACAAGGCGATTTTTCAAGAAAATGATAGAGGAATTAAGTTACAATTGAAATACAGAATTTAGAGTGAGTTTTATCCAGAAGAGAGAACATCTTTGGAGATGTACGTAGTTGGAATCTTAACAGAAAATTTACATACATATTTTCATGAAGTGGCGTTGTGATGTTTGATATTGTATTGAATCTGCATGATAGCTCTTTGTATTGAGGAAGCATCACAGAAAACTCTTGGCATTACAAATATTTTTTAAGAAAGGGAGTAGTACCCTGTATCAACAGCTGGAGGATTCCCAGGGCTCCTAGACACGTACTTTTTTGAGAAATTATTAATTGCTTCCATTTTGATTTTAATCTATATTTTAACCAGTTATAAAAACAAAGCTCTGTCCTTGTTGTGATAATTGGCAGTAAGACCAATAGGAATATTCCAGGAAGTTGTGGGAATTTTTTAGAAAGGATGGTATCTATGTATTTACTCGGTGGGAGAAGTCTTAGCATAATGAATGGCTAAAAATGTGGAAGAAACATCCAACATCACAGGCCCTGAGGGCAGAGGGTTTACTCAGGGACATGGAGTGAAGGAGTGATAGAAGTTTTTTTAAAAATTTGGGAGATGATTCCAGGATTTACTGCACTACCATTTAACACACCAATAGTACTCAAATTCATGTCTCAGGATTTCTCAAGTGCTGCCCCAGCCATTTCCCCATCGTATGCAGTCCGTCACCAGGCCCCATCTTTTGTCTAAAGGACACAGGCCTGTAGACAGTGACTGCTCTGCAGTGCAAAAACCCAAAGCCTCCATATTCCTATCTTTTCTATTCCCCTTTAGTTAATAAAAGAATAGGCCTTCCATATAAAAGTAAGCCTTTAAATTTACTATACATTTTGCCCAGTTTATACTTTTTCAATTACATTCTGCAAAAGTTTCTAGTGATTGAGCAAAAAGTCATTATAGCTTGTATTTTGTTTCTGATTTCTGTAAAATTTTATTATAAAATGTCACGTCTCCACTTACAGTAGACTTTATCCTTCATTTGCATATCGTAAATCTTAGAATACTGATCATTGTAATTCAGTGACTTTCTGACATAAAAACTCAGTGAACTCATTTTCTTTTCTGTTATGAATTATCCTTGTTTAGCACTGATGTCAAGATTGACATGAAAAATCAATACTTACAGCTGTGTGATTTTTAAAAATATCTTCTTGTATTTGGATATTACAATATTTTTTCCCTAATAGCCGCAGTTTGGCAGAGGCCTGTTCAGAAGGAGATGTAAATGCTGTGCGAAAGTTACTCATTGAAGGAAGAAGTGTAAATGAACACACTGAAGAAGGGGAGAGCCTCCTTTGTTTAGCTTGTTCTGCTGGATACTATGAGCTTGCACAGGTTTGTATTACAAAATTAATCTTGGATTTTCTTGTTTTTATTTTCTAATTCTGGGCTTCTTAGTAAGGAAATAGTCAAAATAAATCCTTCCAATCAGTAGGTTCATTTCAACAGACAGTTTTGTGCGTTCATTGGCTAAAATGTGTGCATTCATTGGCTCTTGTACTCTATTAATGACTAAGGTGTTTTATGTGTTCAGAATTTTTATTATTTCCTAGTATCCTTTACACTTTATTTTTCTTTCATAAGGTTTTGTTGGCAATGCATGCAAATGTGGAAGATAGGGGAATCAAAGGTGACATTACACCTTTAATGGCTGCTGCTAATGGAGGACATGTCAAAATTGTGAAGTTGCTGCTAGCGCATAAAGCTGATGTCAATGCACAGTCTTCAACAGGTCATGCATAATTTTCAATTTGCTAAGTAAAAACATCCTTTGTTAATAATTATTTCACATGAAAGTGGTCATTAGTGATACTTTCCCAGTAATCTTTTTTCTTATGCTGCAAATTTGCATAAAGTCTATGACGTTGAAAGTGTATAAAATATATTTGAAATGAAACTTCTCTAGTTTTGTTTGTGAGGAAAATTATTTGTGTTTCAAGTTCTTTCAAAATACTTTAAAAATGCCTTGCTTGGATGGATCATTAACTTAGAAATGGAGAGGTATGGTCTGTAATTCTCAATCCCTGGTTAGTTATTTGTCAGAGGAAGAACAGGAACAGCTAATAGGGAGAATTGAAGGATAAGTTGTAAAAGGCTGATCATTGTCCCCTACCATTACTAAATTATAGACTATGAAAAAAGAAAGTATTGTGAACACATTATGTATCACAAGGCTATGACTTCAGTCTAAAATTTCCCCCAAACTTGATACCTACATGGCTTTGTATAAAAGTTATGAAATTATATGAAAATACATTTTGTATAAAATTAACTTTGTTAGATATTTTAAGTAATTTTTAAAATCTGCATATTCTGCTTTAAAGGGATTTTGAAGCCTTTTATAACATGGACCATTTTTATCTTCAAGAAAGAATATAACTGATGAGTTAACTGGTATTTGAAGTTTTAGTTAAAAAACATATGAATCAATGGTTTAATATATATACATATATACATGTATATGATGAGTACTTTTAGGTTAAAACATTAAAATACTCTTCTGAAATGCTTTTCTTCTGATTAAAGTTAAAAGATAATTTTTTTCTCATCTGAAAGGTAAAGCTAGTTTGTTTCAAAATCACTCAATTTTTTTACAACTGTATGGTAAGTATATTTGATTTTCCACATAAGGATGGTAACAAGGAAATTTCAGAAAGATACATTACATTAAGAAAATTTATGTTATAATTTAAGATATATGTTTATAATTTAGTATTTATTGCGAGTAGAATATTCTGTTTTAGTTTTCTTGCTAATGTAAGTTAGATGCTTCCTTTTAATTTAATATATTGTATTAATGTATTTTGTTTTTCCTCATTAAAATAGGCAACACAGCACTTACATATGCTTGTGCTGGAGGCTATGTAGATGTTGTAAAGGTGCTCTTGGAATCCGGTGCTAGTATTGAGGACCATAATGAAAATGGTCATACTCCTCTTATGGAAGCTGGAAGTGCTGGACATGTGGAAGTAGCCAGATTGCTGCTAGAAAATGGGGCTGGCATTAATACTCATTCCAATGAATTTAAAGAGAGCGCCCTTACATTAGCTTGTTACAAAGGTACAGTATAGACCTCTATTTATTTATTTATTTTTTAAATTTTTTTATTGAGAGAGAGACCTCTCACCTGCTGGTTTTGCTCCCAAATGCCCATAATGGCCATATGGTCAAAGCCAAGAGGCCAAAATTAAGTCTTGGACTTGCAGGTGGGTAGAAGGGATCATCGCTTCCTCACCTTGCAGTAGGATGGCATTAGCAGGAAGATACAACAGAGAACTGAGCCAGGACTTGAACCCAGGTCCTCAAAAAGTGGTTTAACCATTGACCTGAATGCCCATTTAGGAGACTTTAATAGTTGATTTATGTATTTACTCAGTTTAAAGATTCAGCAGGCTACTCTTCCACTGATTTGACTCTTGCCAGCCTCAACACACCCAGTCCTCTTTGGCCTCTGGTGAGACCAAAACAGCCCCTTTGTCTTTGATGTTCCTTTCATTCAGTCCAACCCTTAGCGCTCAATTCATGTGCCCACTAATCTGATTGAAAGTTGGCTCCTTTTAAAGATTAACTCACTCCAGGTGCCAGGGTGAGGGTGACCAAGTTCAATTCTCACCTTCTACTTCTCCCACTACCCCAGTGTAGGGCCCAGGGTTCAGTGTGACATTACTATCCAAAGCAGTGTTACTGAGCCACCATCCCAGGACCTGGGAAAACATCTTGTGGTTAAGAGTTATGACCTCCACAGCAGCATAGGACTCTACGCTGCCCTGCACATTATAAACCCTTTTTGAAATGCTTTAAACACATAAAATTATTTATTTCATATGACCTGATTTTTAGATTAAAATAAATAAAATATATAGTGATAACTGTTAACTAAGTGTTGTTTAATTTTCAATTTTTAAAAATATAGGCATAAATACTATCAAATGAAAAATTGTTGATCTGGTCATTTTTAACAGCTTTTTAAAAATTTTAATGACTAATTATAATGGTTTTGCATGTTGGTAATATTCTGTTACAAAGGGAGAGTACATGATACTTTAATTTTAAGCAACCTGAAAATATTGATATCATAGAAATTACCTACCTCTAGGCAGGTCACACTATTGCCTGTTAAGATGCCTGGTTCATGAATAATTAATTTTCAAGATTACATATTCTTGCCGGCGCTGCGGCTCACTAGGCTAATCCTCTGCCTGCTGCACCGGCACCCCGGGTTCTAGTCCCAGTTGGGGTGCCGAATTCTGTCTTCCAGTGCAGCTCTCTGCTGTGGCCCTGGGAAGTTAGTGGAGGATGGCCGAAGTGCTTGGGTCCCTGTACTGGCATGGGAGACCAGGAGGAAGCACCTGGCACCTGGCTTCGGATCGGGGCAACACACCGGCTGTAGCGGCCATTTGGAGGGTGAACCAATGGAAGGAAGATCTTTCTCTCTGTCTCTCTCTCTCTCTCTAAATCTGCCTGTCAGAAAAAATAAAAATAAAAAAAGATTACATATTCTTTTTATTTAAAAGATAAAAAGATGTATTTATTTGAAAGGCAGGGTGACAGGTAAGAAGAGAGATAGTGAGAGATCTCCCAATCACTGGTTTACCTCCAAATGGCCACAAAGGGCTGGGCTAGTCTGGTCTGCCACATGGGTGGCAGGGGCCCAAGCACTTGAACCATCTTCCTGTGCTTTCACAGGCATATTAGTAGGGAGCTGGACCAGAAATGGAGCAGCCAGGACTTGAACCTGTGCTCATATGGCAGCTTAACTCGGCTGCCTAACAAAGCTGGCTCCTGGATTATAGGTTCTTAAAAGACAGCCACAAGTTGAATATTTTTTAGACTTCCCCTTTATGACAGGAAAAAATGGTTATAAAGTAAGGTTTTTTGCTTTTTCCTTTAAGGAATTTAATTTTGTGTCTGCATAGCCATTTAGTTCAGTGTTTAATGCCATCTGCAGCTGTGCCATATTTTTATCATAAACTGTAAAATTCTTGACTATAAGGCTTCCAGGAGAAGCTCTTGCAAAGCCAGGTATGAAATTTAAGGATGCTATCACTGTCAAAAGCTGATCTTTGATTTGCATGTGTTTATGAATGAATGCCTTCTTAAATTCGTGCAATGGGCTTTTGATTTCCTTACTTTTAGTCCAGGCCCTGGTGTTACTTCATTTCATTCTATTTAATACATGTCAAGGTTATGTGATGTCCTTTGGAATAATTTCCTTTAAAAATATGTGAATTGGAGTGTGTTTTTGGCACAGCTTAGGGTACAACCACATCCCATATTAGAGTGCCAGGGTCCTGACTTTGCTTCTAATTTGGCTTCCTGCTAATGTACAGTCTGGGCCACAGCAAATGATGGTTTAATTACTAGAGAGCCTGCCAACTACGTGGGAGTCCCAGGTTGAGTTAGGGGCTTCAGGCTGGCTCAGCCCTGACTGTTGGGTGAGCATTTGGGGAGTGAACCAGTGGATGGAAGATCTCTGTCTTTTTCTCTCTGTCTCTTTGCCTCTCGCATAATAGAGAAAAATTTTTTAAGAATTTAATATAAAAATAATGCTCATATACGTAAATGACTAAATTTTTAGTTAAATTTGGAAAATGTGTTATTCATTACCTGATGTTAACAGATTTTTAGATAGGGAGCACAGCTGAGGTCCCTTATTTCCCCAGCCTTCTTTGATAATTCCACGGAAGCTGATCTTCATTGAGATGCTTGGGGGCGGGTGATTGAGTGGTTCTCTTTCATTTTCACAAATAGTTTTGAACTCAAAACCAGCTGCATTTCACTACTGAATCCCAGCTGGCAGTAGAGCTTTGAGACAGGTTACATTTAACTGCTCTTGCCTCTTCCCTTTACGTGTAGCAACACACTGCTTTCCGAGAGGGGCGTCTGAACTGGGGCTTGTAGGCTTTAATTAGAGGCGGGGTAGAGTACTGAGCTGGTAAAGAACATTTCTGTTTCTTCTAGGGACCCATGAATCTTCTTCCTTTCTTCTATTTCTGGTTAGGTTTCCCAGATGAGATTTGGAATTGATAGAAGTTAGGCTGAGACTGAGCATCGATGATGATGTTTGGGAGGGTAGAATGACAAGAAAGGAACAGTAGATAAAATTGCAAAAATTTGCTAATATGGGTATATTAATAAAAAGATGACAGATGCTGTACTTCCTCAGTGAAATAAATTTTGTTGTAATTTATGCCTATGACTCCACTTTCTACCTCTTCCCTTCAGTCTCAATTGACTAAGAACTTACTGTAACTTTCTAAATGAATTTGGGGTAGGAGTCCTTTGAGTCCTTTTTCTGTTGTTTCTTGCTTAGTATCTAAAGTCCCTTTTTAAAATATAATTAACTTTTTGCCTTTTTATATAAGTGCATGGATATGTTTATAAGTAAATGAATATAAATTAAATAATGTTTCTTGCCCTTGTTTCATATTTATACATGTGGTACCTACCCAGTTTACATATAGGTTGTTTGTAAAAGGAATATGAGTTATTGGAAATGGAAACACAGTTCCTCTTAGAATTTAAATGACTATGATAGGCTATTAATTCTTGAAAACTAGTTAGTTCTGTAACATAAATAACTAGAAGGGGCCAGTGCTGTGGTGTAGCAGGTAAAGCTGCCGCCTGCAGTGTTGGCATCCCATATGGGCACTGGTTCAAGTCCCAGCTGCTCCACTTCCGGTTCAGCTCTCTACTGTGGCCTGGGAAAGCAGTAGAAGATGGCCCAAGTCCTTGGGCCCCTGCAGCCACGTGGGAAACCCAGAGGAATCTCCTGGCTCCCGCTTCAGATCTGCTCAGTTCCGGCCATTCCAGCCATCTGGGGAGTGAACCAGCAGATGGAAGACCGCTCTTTTCTCTGCCTCTGCCTTTCAAATAAATAAATAAATCTTTAAAAATAAAATAAAATAACTAGCATGCCTAAGTCACTCAGAATATTGTAGAGGGGATGTTGTGGGTGCTAGATTTTAATAACATCTGTGTTTGCCTATATCAGGGATTTTAGTATTAGCAGTTTCTAGGCAATATGGTAAAGAATAGAACTACATAATCTCTCTTAATTTGTGATTGACAGTTGAGGTGGCTTATAATTGACTTTAGGATTATGCTTATAAATTTAATGCTATAAATGACATATAAGAACTTTCAAAACATTGTAGATATAAAAGTTTTTTTAAATAAAATATTTAATCTAGTACACTTTTTGTTTAGGACACCTGGAGATGGTGCGTTTTCTTTTGGAAGCAGGTGCGGATCAAGAACACAAAACAGATGAAATGCACACTGCTCTAATGGAAGCTTGCATGGTAAGATTTGTAAAATACATACACAAAATACCTTTAAATATTAAGCAGTGTATAATGAATGTCTATTTTGGAGGTGCAAAGATTGTTTATAATAACCTTACTGTGGAGCAGAACTTCAGCTATCTGAGTTGAGTTTTCAGAGTCAATTGTACATTAATTTCTACTAGTTGCTTCCTCAAGCTTTACATTGCCACCTGCATTTTCTCAGACTTACATAACACTTACTAGTTTTACATATTTGGAACAAAAGTGGCTTTTTTAAAAGGTTAGTGGAGCATATAGGAGAATATAATAATCCATTGAATATGTACGCAATACTAAGCATATCATGTTTCACACCAATGAACTAAAGAAAATTTCTAGAATATTGTTTGTGTTACATAATTCCCCTTTTGCATGGTCTTTTCTGAGCCTTTGAATCATCTTTTTAAAAGTTATTTTATCAAAGAGAGAAATATTCCAGATGAAATTGACATTTCTTGTCTTGGCTTCTTTTTAGAGAATTATTATTGAAAGGTGTGTTTTACAATATTAGCATAGTCATTTAAGACTTGTTATCTGTTGTTTTCCTTATTACCATCCCAGTGTTTGTTTTATGAAGTAAGATATTCCTTGAACAAGTATTAAGTTTTCTTTACAGCTTTTGTGTTCCCTATATGTAAAATTAGGATAATTGTATCTCTCTCTGGGATTGTTGTGAAGACTAAATGAGATGATGTGTGTAAACCATCAGTAAACAGTGTCGGTTTAACAATTCTCTGCAACTAGGAAATGTAATCATTTCCATCCCAACCGCCACCCCCACACAGAGAATCAACCTAGTTGTAGATTAAGAAGTTAAAAATGGAATATTCTGTAGATTTGACCAGCATTTGCTAGAAGTATATGTTATAAGTAAATGAAAGATATTAGTAGGGGCCATATATTTGGATGCCTTACTAAAAGACTGAGTTTTTGGCCGGCACCGTGGCTCAATAGGCTAATCCTCCGCCTAGCGGTGCGGGCACACCAGGTTCTAGTCCTGGTTGGGGCGCCGGTTTTGTCCTGGTTGCCCCTCTTCCAGGCCAGCTCTCTGCTGTGGCCTGGGAGTGCAGTGGAGGATGGCCCAAGTGCTTGGGCCCTGCACCCCATGGGAGACCAGGAGAAGCACCTGGCTCCTGCCTTCGGATCAGCGTGGTGCGCTGGCCGCGGCGGCCATTGGAGGGTGAACCAATGGCAAAAGGAAGACCTTTCTCTCTGTCTCTCTCACTGTCCACTGTGCCTGTCAAAAAAAAAAGAATAAAAATTTCAAAATAAAAAAATAAATAAATAAAAAAGACTGAGTTTTTAAACTGCACTTGAAAGGAAATGTAGGTGTAGACTCTGCAGGGAGGAAAGTCAGAGCTGAAGAAATAGCAAGGTAACCATAGTAATAAGATGGTAGAGTTGTGCAATGTGAAAAGTACATAGGCAAAAATTGGCATGATGTATTCAAAAGCAAATGAAATGTCTCTGAGGTAATGTATAGAAAGGAAAAAAGAGATTATCAAAGAAAAGAAAAGTGACACAGACTCTTGAAATTGTCCATACTTAGAAAATCTGTAGGAAAGAATGACCAGTATAGAAGATAGTAAGAACTTTTTCTTCCTTTTAACTGGCAATGAAATAAACAATAAAGAAATTACTGCGTGTACATTGTGTTCCCCTAACATATCATGTATCCTTCCCTCACTCCTGCAAAAAGTGTTTCATTTTTTTCTACCTCATCACAAGTTTGCTTGTCCTTTTCATGAAGATCCTAACTCTCCTTCTTCTAATGTTATCTTTTTAGTATTTAAGTTTGTACCATACAGTGTTTACAATATTTGTAGTTTTACAGTAGTCTCTTTTCTTTCCTGATCTGTATTAAGCTTTTATTGAAGGTATCACTTTTCTACTGGTTTCATATCCTCAACTTTTGTTTCTTCTATACTAAAGGAATATAGGTAGCACATAATAAATACAGTTTGAACTATGAAGTGTGGATTTAATAAGTCTTATTTGAATAGAAATCAGTAAATGTCATGGTATAGTATTGAGAAGTCTTTGGATTTTAAAGACTTTTTGTAATGATGCTGATTCAATTTTTTTAATTGCATTATAATTAGGATGGCCATGTTGAAGTAGCTAGGTTACTTCTTGACAGTGGTGCCCAAGTGAACATGCCTGCTGATTCATTTGAGTCACCATTGACTTTGGCTGCATGTGGTGGGCATGTGGAACTTGCGGCTTTACTTATTGAAAGAGGAGCTAGCCTGGAAGAGGTCAATGATGAAGGTTATACACCACTGATGGAAGCAGCTCGAGAAGGACATGAAGAAATGGTGGCGCTACTACTAGGCCAAGGTAACATTATCATTCAAGACACTAAATCATTATGTGTGAACTGTCTTAAAATTTTATGAAGTTGAATTTTAGTATTTCACCTTACTAGTAGATTTGTAATGAAATGTTATCACTCAAACTAATGATAAAGTATTTGCTCTGAAATGGTTTCCATGTTGTCTTAAACAAAATTAGATAGGCTTCTTTAAAGTTGTGCTTGCGGAGTCATAATGTGCTGTGTGAATCAAAAAACAGAATGGTGATTGGCATAGTTTTGTGGATTAAGTAAGGGAATATATGAAATGCAGCATTTCTCAAGATAATATATTAAGGGAATTCCATTGGGGACAGAATACATGTTAGTAAGTATTTGAAAGATCTACTGTTTCATCTAACAGAATATGAAACCCTGCAGAAGGACTAACTTGATGAGAGGGCAGCAGCGCACATCAGAAGTTGTCAAGGAGCTCTGTACACAGGGAACTTCTCTTTGGGAAAATTTATTTTATTGTGTTAAGTTTAAAATTCATCTCTAATCTCTGTAGCCTGACTTTATTTTTCTTCTAGTAATACAGTTTACTCTGTAACATAAATTCTGGACAAATTTGAGAGGAATGCTACTTGTTTAAAAAAAAAAAAAAGAGGTAATATTGAGCCAAATAAGTTTTGAAGCAGACTTCTTGGGTTTGAGTCACAGCTTTACTTCTTGAAATTTTTTAACTTTAGGCATGTTTCTTTTTGTCTCAGTTTTCTCATCTGTAATGTTGATGTGAAAGTTAATGAGTATGTATAAGCCTCTTGAGGCAGTGTTTGTCATGTAATGCCTGTTAAAAGTTAGCTATGGTGATGGTCTTGGTAGTGATGATAATTCTGTGACCTTATACAGGTTAATTAACCTCAATTTCCTTAGTTTAAAATGGAGCTGATAATTACTAAAGAATTTATAGTCTTTTGAGTACTGCCTAGCAAATAGTACAAGTTTACTAAGTGTTAGATCATCATTAATATCTTTGCCATGATATTTGAATTCTCATGATGAAGGAATTTAGCTTATTTTTCTGAGGTTTTTAATCGTTTGATTTGTACCTTTTGGCTGAATATTATTCCAGCTGTGTACATCAATTACACGCTAGTGTATTTTTTTTTCTCCACTGCCTCAGTAGTAGAGGAGAGGCAGTTTCTTATTTAGTGTAGTAAAATTGTGTGTGTGTGTGTGTGTGTGTGCGCACGCGTGCATGTTCATTTTCAGATACAGCTTATTAAGAAACTCTCGTGTTTTGCTTTGGAACAAGTTAATAATTTTCTTTAAATAATTATAATCTTTATTTTAGGAGCAAATATCAATGCACAGACAGAAGAAACTCAAGAAACTGCCTTGACTCTGGCATGCTGTGGAGGGTTTCTGGAAGTGGCAGATTTTCTAATTAAAGCAGGGGCTGATATAGAACTAGGATGTTCTACTCCTTTAATGGAAGCTGCACAAGAGGGTCATTTGGAATTAGTTAAATACCTATTAGCTGCAGGTAGGAATTTTTGCATTTGGGAGGTTTTTTCCAATGATTTATTTAAGTAAAAGTGTAATACAAGTAATTTTTATGATGTGGGAATATTGAATGGGTTTTTTTAAAAAGCATGTGTTCTGAATAATTCATGTTAGTGGTTTAATTGAATTTTTTTTGCTTCTAAGTATGCTGGTAATTGTTTATATTTCTGGAAATGGATTTGGTTATTTTGTCCAATATGAGGGAATATGAATTATCTAGAAGAAGTTTTTATGTCCATTATATTTCTTGTGGTTTTTTTATTAAGTATGTACTATTTTGTAACACTGCTACAGGAGCTAATGTTCATGCGACGACAGCAACTGGGGATACAGCACTAACATATGCCTGTGAAAATGGTCACACTGATGTAGCAGATGTCTTACTTCAGGCCGGAGCAGATCTGGTAAGCTATTTCACCTTTTGAATCTTAATATTCAGAAGTAAAGTAAGACACATTGAAACTCTGAAGTTTCTAATAAGCAAAAAGTTTATTTCCAATTTGATCTTAACCTTTTTACCATTCTTTATTTACATTTTTTCTGCACTGTTGAGTCACCTTTCTTTCTTTGTTAGTAGGTCTATCTAGTCTACTGTCTCTTAGGTGTTTACTTAGCTATTTTTAGAAGCTTTTCTGATTTGGTATAAAAAATGCAATTGTGATTGAATGGTATTTCTGGGTCACCTAGGACATAAATTGTGCCTGTAATACTCAGAGCATTATTAAACAACAGATGAGTTAAAAACGTAAGTATTTAATAAATATTTCCCCTCAAACAGTTTGATTTGATAAAAATGAATGAAATAAATACTGATGTTATTATAAGGTAGATTATAAAGAGATGTCATAGGGAAGGTACAGCAGGAGGCAAGAAGCTCAAAAGAGGTAAGAGAAGTCACTGAAGATATTATATTTTGGGCTAGGTAAGATTTAGAAAGCTTATATATTGGGGGCCCACATTGTGACTTAGCAGGTTAAGCCTGAGATGGCAGGTTCCCATGTGAACACCTCTTCAAGTCCCAGCTGCTCTATCTCCAATCCACCTCCCTGCTGATGCACCTGGGAAAGCAGCAGAAGATGGCCCAAGTGCTTGGACCCCTGCCCCCCATGTGGGAGACCCAGATAGATTTCAAGGCTCTTGGGTTTGGCCTGGTCTAGCCCTAGCCATTGCAGCCATTTGAAGAATAAACCAGTGGGCGGGAGATCTCTGTGTTTCTTCCTCCCTATGTGTAACTTTGCCTTTCAAATAAATAAATATAAAGAGAGAGCAAAAAGCTAGACATTGTAAATGTTGTGGCAAAATAGATATTCCAGTTGGGAGAATATAGTAGGAGGTACATCCATCCCTAGAAACAGGAAAGCATAAGGCAAGTCTATAGGGGAGAATAGTCCCCTGGTTTCATCCTATAGGGATTTAAGAGTGACATATCATTAGCTAGGTTTTAAATTAATATAAGGTGATTTCCTGGGATTAACAAGTAAAATATTTTGTTGTATGTAATATTAACTTTCAGGCACAAATAATAACTAGTTTGAATAACTATGAATTCATTTAATTTTTCCTTTCTCATTTATGAAAAGGGAGGTTGAACTTGATTTTTGTTGTAACCTCTTTTACTCTTCATGTGTTAATATTAAAACTCTTGAAGCACTTTAAACATAAGTTATATTCTAGTTGGTACATGTTGCCTTTGTTAGACTTCAAACTTGTTCAGCTTAGCAGCTATGTTTCTTTTTTTTTTTAAGATTTTTATTTATTTATTTATTTATTTGAGAGGTAGAATTACAGACAGTGAGAGGGAGAGACAGAGAGAAAGATCTTCCCTCTGTTGGTTCACTCCTCAAATGGCCACAGAGGCTGAAGCTGCGCCGATCCGAAGCCAGGAGCTTCTTCCTGGTCTCCCATGTGGGTGCAGAGGCCCAAGGTCTTGGGCCATCCACTATTGCTTTCACAGGCCACAGCAGAGAGCTGGATCAGAAGAGGAGCAGCCAGGACTAGAACTGGTGCCCATATGGGATGTAGGCGCTGCAGGCGGAGGATTAACCTACTTGTGCCACAGGGCTGGCCCCCTATGTTTCTTGTATTTACAAAACTTAGATTAACATAACTTTTACTTGCTTAGTTATTGGCAATAAGAAAACTTGAGTTTGACAGAAGAGAAAAATGAAAAGTTGATCATCAGATGTGAATGTTTAAAAAAAAAAATGATAGTGGTGGTAGGTGTTTGGCCCACTGCTTAGGCCCATATCCCAATACCTTAGGTTCAAGTCCCTATTCCAGTTCTCTGCTAATGTGGAAAGCATGTTTTGAGTACCCAGTTCCTGGGTTTTCAGCGCTGCCTATTGGAATATTTGGAAAGTGAATACATTTCAGTTTATTTTGCTTTTCTTTACTATTTATTTATTTATTTTAAAGAATTATTTATTTATTTGAAAAGCAGAGTTACAGAAAGGCAGAGGCAGAGAGAGAGATCTTCCATCATGTTCTCTGAACTTCCAAGTCTCCCTCGTGAGTGCAGAGGCCCAAGGACTTGGGTCATCTTTTACTGCTTTCCCAGGCCATAGCAGAGAGCTGGATCAGAAGTGGAACAGCCATGTATGGGATGCTGGCGCTGCAGGCTGTGGCTTTACCCACTAAGCCACAGCTCTGGCCCTTTATTATTTATTTTAAAGGCAGTTACAGAGAGACACGGGAATGAGTGATCTGATCGTCCATCTGCTGTTTTCACTCCTCAAATGACCTTGAAGACCAGGGCTGGGCCAGGCCAAAGCCAGGAGCCTGTAATTCTATCCAGGTCTCCCATGTAAATGCAGGAGCCACAGCTCTTGGGCCTTCTTCCACTGCTTTCGCAAATGCATTAACAGGGAGCAGGATTGGAAGTGGGACAGCTGGGACACAAACCGATATCCATATGGAGAAGCCAGTATTGCAGGCAGTGTTCCAACTGTCTACACCATGTGATCAGCCACTCATAAAATCTTATAATTGATAGTTCTAAGAATATTCACATTATCGTTAGCCTTGTTATTTTTATATAAGGTAAGAGAGACAATAGGATGTCTATAAAGGCAAGAAAATGGGAAATTACCCAGATGGATTTAGATGAGGATGTCACCATTGCATGATTGTAACTTAAATTATTTCCATAGAACATGTTTATAATTTGGGATTTTTTTTTATCTGCTTTAAAGCACATTTTTTAATGTAGTTAGACTCAGAAATTAGTCCAGTTGTTTTCCTTTTGAGTTTCATGAAAAATAATGAGTATTCACTAGCAAATATCAAACAAATCTGTATTTTTTGAACAGGAGCATGAATCTGAAGGTGGAAGAACCCCTTTAATGAAAGCTGCAAGAGCTGGTCATGTTTGTACTGTTCAGTTCTTAATTAGTAAAGGTAGGTTTATATAAAGCAGTAGTTTCTTCTCATAGGTGACTGTTCCTGCCCTAAGACATTCAGAGATTGAAGGTAAAGGGCCTTTTTTTCGTATCATCACATGGGAGAAGGATGCTATGAGTGGGTAATTGATAAACATCTTGCAATACACAGAACAGTTACAAGTAACAAAAGTTCTGTTATGCCAGGTAGCATACTTATTGAAGAAATATTTCTATAAAAACATTCGTTGTTCATGTAATCTAATATTATCTTAAAACTTTGATTTTTATATTGTTTCTGCCCTTAAGAAAGTTGTGAGCAAATCATTTTCATACTTTATAGTTTCATGTGCTTAAGTTATTTCTTTATAAAATACAGAGTGATAGTTATAAATATAGCACAGAAATATTCAGAATTGAAATGTGACAAATAGTGCAAAATGCCTGGGGATTTTCTTTCATGGTCAGTAATTCTAGTGTGAATACCAAAGACCTTAATGAACAAATTAGCATATTACTGCTTCATTAAATGACTGCTTAGGTGGTTACAATATGATGCTTAATGAAACTCTTTTTCTTGCTCAATTCATCAAATTCCTAAGTATAGGAAAGATTTTACTTATCCACATAGATTAAAAACCAATATAGGCCATATACAACTTTAAAAGACAAACCAAACCATGTTCTTCCTGTGGAAAATACTGAAGAAATCATAGGTTTGTAGTTCTTTATAGATAAAGAAAATAAATCTGAAGTAACTTATGGGTATAATTATTGTAGGCATTTTGAACTTTTGTTACATATAACAGTATTCTCAAGAAAAGAATCATGTTCATAATCAGTATCTCCTTTTTTTTTTTTTTTTTTTTCAAGATTTATTCATTTATTTGAAAGAGTTACAGAGAGACACAGAGGTCTACCTTTCTGCTGGTTCACTCCCTTTATGGCTGAACAGCCAGAGCTGGGCTGATCCAGAGGCAGGGGCCCATGTACTTGGACCATCCTCCACTGCTTTCCTAGGCACAGTATCAGGGAACTGGATTGAAAGTGGAGGAGCTGGGACTGGAACCAGCGCCCATATGGGATACCAGCACCACATGCAGAGGCTTAACCTACAGTGCCACAGTGCCGGCCCAATCATTATCTCTTGTTTTTTGGTTCATTTAATGAATTTGATTCCAGTTCCTCTCTGCTATTTTACTTGAATTTTTTGTATTACCTGTCCAGATTAGAGACTTATTCATATCTGGAAGGAGAAATGGTACCTATTTAATATTTCTTTGAAAAAAGAAAAAAGATGAACTACTCTCCTTCATATTCTGCATTAATTTTCTAAATCTGTAGACCACACAGAGAATATAGTATATTTTTATTTTCAATCATCCTTTCTGCTAAAGAAATTAAATAAAATTTTGTACTTTTCTTTTTAATTCCATGATTCCATTATGGCTAGCACATGAGTTTTGTTATTATTTGCTGATATGTACTGAAGTATTTACGGATGAAATTATGTCATGTTTGTTGAAGATTTGCTTTACAATAATTCAAAATGGGAGAGGAGAATTGATGTGGGTGTATTTGAAACAAGATAGGCATGTGTTTATAATTGTTGAAGCTGAGTAATGTATATGTGACGCATCATAATACTATACTCCTTATGATTTATAAATGTAACATATCTTTTTCTTCAACACTCAACTAACGTGATTTTTCATGCCTTATCTTTCAGGAGCAAATGTGAACAGAACCACAGCTAATAATGATCATACTGTACTCTCCCTGGCTTGTGCAGGGGGTCATCTGGCAGTGGTGGAACTACTTTTAGCTCACGGGGCAGACCCTACTCATCGTTTAAAAGTATGTGAATCTCAAATGCTTCAGGCAGAATTGTGAATTCTTTACCTTTAACATTACAAAATGCTGTCTACAAGTTCCATTTTTAATAGCATCCTAAGTATTTTTTTTGTATTTTATTAAAGGACTGTTTTCTAAACCTGTGATTTTTATTTTTCTGGGATCTGGGATCTAGGATCTGGGACCTGTAGCTTTATCTTCCTAAATGATTCTGCCACTAACTTAGTTTTTTTCCCTCTTCCGTATTGATTGTTTTAGGATGGCTCAACTATGTTGATAGAAGCGGCAAAAGGTGGCCATACGAGTGTGGTTTGCTATCTCTTGGACTATCCTAATAACTTGCTTTCAGCCCCTCCACCAGATGTCACTCAGTTAACCCCCCCATCCCATGATTTGAATAGGGTAAGACTGAAAATGAAAGCATTTTATATCTTCTTTATTCCCTTTGACTTACTTCAGTTCAAACTAGTTTAGATTATTTTTGGTTATAGTAAGTAGTACTCTTTATAGATAAGTAGTTTATATAGTTACTGAACGTGTGGTATAATACTAATTCTATATTGGTGTATTTTTTTAACTTTCTTACTAAGTTCAGAATAACAACTTGAATTTTCAAAGCCCATTGGAAAACATGTTACAGGAAATAATTGAGTATGAGTATATTTTAGGTAAATATGTCATTGTCTGAAAGACATTTAAAATATTTTGAATAAGTGTAAAACTCTTCTTTTAAAGCATGCTATTTAATGGATTATATATCTAAAGAAGAAATAACCAACCAGTGTCTCTTGTCTTAGGCTCCTCGTGTACCTGTTCAAGCACTGCCTATGGTTGTCCCACCTCAGGAGCCTGACAAACCACCTGCCAATGTTGCAACTACTCTTCCCATCAGGAATAAAGGTCAGTTATACTTCTAAAGACTGTTTCTTATATGTTGTCCAGGTAAAGTAAAGATTACAGAAAAACTAGCCATTTTAAATTATTTTTCCACAAAAAATGAGTTTTAACTAGGTTGGCATAAAGATTCTTTTTACCAGTGGAAACATGTTTTTGGTAGAGAAGATGGCTAATAGCACTAATTCGTGCTAGAATTAGAAGCATTAACATGAGAAATTCAGTTGCTCATCTTTGGTGCAATTCTGATTAGCCATGATTTCCTCTAACTATATTAACTTTATTCATATAAAATGTTAAGCTGGGTGTAATTGGGTAATATTTTTGTATTTTACTTCAATCTCTGTAGTGATATTACGCATAAAATTAACAAGTTGGATCAAATACTAAAATTATTCTTGAGTGACTGGTTTCATATAGTTGTATCTGGGATACCTTTTCGAAACAATAAGTCTAAGTTATTTCAGATATATTTGCTTATTTCTCTAGAATTCTGAGGTCCATATTTGATTTGTGGATGTTATACCATGCATGTTTTTAAGTTATATCCCCAACATTACAAATACCAGTTTGAAATAGTTTCTCTTTTTAAAAGTTTATCTGAAGAACCAATGCAGTTTTTATTTTTTTGGTTTTGGCTACCAATATTCTTTTACCAACAAGAATGCTAAGTATTTCCACCAATTCTTTTCAGTCACTACTACCAACATAGAGCCTTGGCAACTTTTTCAGTTGGTATGGTGAATAATTATTTGCTGTACCTATAGCCAGATCAGTTTATTCACCTGGCTGTCAGAAGATACAGTGGATGGCATAGCCCAACATCTTTTCTTTCAGGGAAGCTGAATCCCAGTTCTTTACTGGCCAGGTAACTGTGTGAATATGTGCATTTATATCTATCAACCTTGAAGATGATAGGCCCCAAAAAAGAGATCATTTTAGTTGGATTTTAATTGCCTGGTACTTCTCAACAGTTTGGGTACTTTTTGTGTGTATGTGCGTGTGTTTAAAAGGCAGCATATTAAATGTGGAAAAATCTTGACTTAGAGGTCTAAGTTTTCCCTACACCTTAATAAGTTATTATAATTTTTCTGTTCTGATGATAAGTTTTTACATCTTTATGACCCTATGAAATATCTACACATAGCCTTAGATTTTACTTTAATTGCACCACTTCGCTATCACAAGCCTGCATCACTCTATTGTCTAATTTTAGCCATGTGATATTCTTTAAATTCTGAAATTAATTTCCCAAGTTTATGCACATAAAATACATACATTTTATATTTATGATAAAGAAGGTGGATTTGTTTTTAACTTAACAGTGCATTTTCACCTTCTATGGATATGATAATTTGGTGCATAACTGTTGGCACTAAACCTCCCAACAGTAACTCTGTAATGAGGATGCCATTCATGTGCACTTCTGAGGGGGTTTCTTTTTCACACAGCTGCTTCTAAACAAAAGTCCAGCAGCCATTTGCCAGCAAACAGCCAGGATGTACAGGGTTACATCACCAATCAGTCTCCAGAGAGCATTGTAGAAGAGGCTCAGGGAAAGTTAACAGAACTGGAACAGAGAATAAAAGAAGCCATAGAAAAGAATGCACAGCTGCAATCCTTGGAACTGGCTCATGCTGACCAACTTACCAAGGAGAAGATTGAGGAACTGAACAAAACGAGGGAGGAACAAATTCAGAAGAAACAAAAGATTTTGGAGGAACTACAGAAAGTAGAACGAGAGTTACAACTGAAAACTCAGCAGCAGCTAAAAAAGCAGTATCTAGAGGTTAAAGCTCAAAGAATTCAACTTCAGCAGCAGCAGCAGCAGCAACAATCTTGCCAACACCTGGGACTGCTAACTCCTGTTGGAGTTGGAGAACAACTTTCCGAGGGAGACTATGCACGATTACAGCAAGTGGATCCCGTTTTGCTTAAAGATGAACCACAGCAGACTGCTGCTCAGATGGGTTTTGCACCAATCCAGCCTCTGGCGATGCCTCAAGCTTTGCCTCTGGCGGCAGGTCCCTTGCCTCCAGGGTCCATCGCAAATCTTACAGAACTGCAAGGAGTGATAGTTGGACAGCCAGTACTGGGCCAAGCACAGTTGGCAGGGCTGGGGCAAGGAATTCTGACAGAAACACAACAAGGGTTAATGGTAGCCAGCCCTGCTCAGACCCTCAATGACACGCTGGATGACATCATGGCAGGTGGGTTTATATTGTTATGAGCAGGTATCAAATATAATTTGCTTAAGGCGAGTAAGAGTGTGGCAGAATTTTGCCGTTACCCAACTTGAGAACTATTTTTGGACTCCTGACCCATGTGTATCTTTAGAAATATTAGTTCAATCTCAGAAGTTCTCAGATGGATACAGGTTGAATTAAAGATAAGGTCATTCAGTACAAATCACTGAAGCATTCTGACTTAGGAGGATAGGCTGATAATCTAGGTTTTTCAGTCGGGGGATTGATGTTTGATTTTTGCTTTTGTTTTTGTTTTTCCCCTTTAAGTTCAGAATACTAAGATTGAATTTTGGCTTTTTTTGCTTCTGTATTCATGCCAATAAACTGAGAAATTGCTAACAGTTGAAGTGCAAAACTAGTAGGACACGTCAGGAAGCTTATTTGTGAACAGAAATACTTTATATCCCTAATGGATCAAACTTCAAACCTGATGGATATTTTAAAAAAGAGAAAAAAAAAACCTTAAACGTCTTTACATTAATAAAAATTACATTAATAAAATACCAAACCATGTAGGGTTTGAATATACTGTATGTCAGTGATTTTATTCCTTGTGAATGTTAATGTACAGTCTCTTTCTAACTGTGTTATGGGAAAATGTGGTCCCCTGACAGTATCATAAATAATCCATTTTAAAATGTATAGCCAGAGAAATTTTATTCCATTACACTTAGTTTCACTGGAAAGAAGGAATATTTTAGAAGATTACTTTAAATGCTTCTCATTTTTGGAATTTTTCATGAGTTCAGTAACAAAGTAGTAGAATGAGGTTTGATAGGGTTATAAGCAATAAAAATGCTATACTGAAAAGAATAATTTGCTTCATTAAAAAAAGAAAGAAGACATACTTGTAAAGGTAGGAAAAGAGAAGAACAAAGGGAGTAAATAGTTGAATTTTTAACTTTATTTATTCATGGTTTATATTCAAAGGTGATTTGATATTTCTAATATTAAAATTTTTAATAAAAACAAGCTATGAGATTACTCATAATTAAGCTTTTATTTTCTAAAAATAAAGCTAAATTGTTTAATGTTTACATATATAGCTAATACTCAGAAACTAAGAAACCAGATATGTAACAGGTTTTATAACTAGAATTGCTCTGGAGTTTTCCATTCCTCTCTTAGTTTCACCTTTATCACCTCAATAGCAATATATGAAATGAAAATATTTGCTGATGTTAACTTTGAAGTAACTATTGGAATAAGTGCTAGTAATAATAGGGTCTGTTAACAACTGTTAATATTGATGAGCATAACTTTTTTCTGCTGGTTTGAAAATCACTGCTGATAGCCACTTGCTTATTTTAATAATTGAGAACATAATTTTTAGAAATGTAAGTGTCCTATGGAATTTGGAGTACAGTAGTCATAAATCTCAGATTTGTTACTATGTCCATTTCCATTAATTTATAATACTGCTCTATTACTTCCATCAGACACTATCAAGGGTATTGATCACTTAAGTGAAGATTAGACATTCCACACCAGTGACTGTTTAAGAATTTTTTTGATATGCTATCAGAGTTCACTTGATGTGCTGGGCCTATTTGTCAGCAGTGATTTGCCAGTTGTACAATTTTTTATGCTGATTGATCAGAATTATCAGAGATTTGTAAGTAGCTTTTCTGTTGATTTGTTTTCCAAACAGAAACATTTACATCTATTCCATATAAAATTTTTTTGATATACATAGATTTTTAGGATATATGACAAATACTTGTCATACTATAAAAACCATTTTTTTTTTATTGTACTCATTCATCTGGGGAGAGGAGATAGCCAGAGGTTAGGAAGAACAAAATTGAAAACATCTAACTACCTACTTGTAACTCATCCCTCATGTTTACATGTCACACATACACATATACTCATGTATTCTGTTTTCAAGCCTTATTCTTTAAATTTCTTCTGTGGTAGTCCTTTCAGTTAACTAATGATCATTTCTGCTGCCTTTTTTGAGTTTCTTAACTTGTTTACAGCTTCATTGGGCTTGTAATCTCTCCTTCCCTACAGCAAAGCTTCTGCTCCTCATTCTTAAGTCTCCATTTATTATACTAGTCTCCTAAGATTTGGCCTTTTTTCTCTAATACTTTGCCTGCCACAGTTTTATACCTTTGGCAAAGCAAAATTAGTTCCCTTTTTAACCTATCTTACACAACTTCCTTTGCTGTGGTTCTTCCTTTCTAAATCTAATCCTAAATTGAACCTCCTTAAATGAAGGTCTGTATGAGAGTTCCTTCATATATCTACATATTTACATTTGTTCCTTTTACTGAATAGAATGGATGAGTGGTAGGCATATTAGTTTTAGTAAACCAGTTTTAATAGGTACCCCAAAGTCAATGAAATGAGTTGATTTTTCCTGTCTCTTTTTAGATGAGGTGATAAGAACAACCAATTTGACCAAAAAATGAGGAAACTCTAATTTTAACATGCTTTTGAAACAAAATCATTTCAGGTGAAATGTGCACTATAATTTAGTCATTTAACATAAGGCTTGTGCTTTTTTTTTTTTTTTTTGAAGCTGTTTAGTATCATGAAATAAAAATCAGTGATTTGGACAGACTGGTGTTAATCTGTTCAAGCTACTTTTTATATTTCCGTTTGTAAAACTTCAAAGGAGATATGGAATCTATTTTAAGAGCAGTAAGTTTTATTATTATGAAACATTAAAATATGTACATTTAAATGATCTTTTTTAACATACAGAATTATCATTATGGAGTAATGATATCAAGATCATTAGATGATCATCTTAATATATTAGTACATGCCCTTTTCTATTGGTCTGGATCCCTAAGGATTCAAACAATGTTTTGTTATGTTATGTTTTGTTTTGTTTCCTCTTTTGTTTTTCCTTTGGCTTTTAAGTGAACTTAAAACTGTATAATTATAGAATGTGTGTTGCTATCATGTATAGTGTATGTTTGTGCCTAAACTAAGGATTTTGTGTAAAATAGATTTCCTAAATGATAATCATGTTTATAATTGTCACAATAAGATCTATTTCAGTTTTATTCTTAACAGGATCGTAACTACTTTTGCCTGGTTTCAGATCCAGTTGTGAATCATAATTGTTTTATGTCTTGATGTAGTTGATAACTTGGTAACATACGTCTACATTACTGTTGACCACTCAAAGATTAATGCCCTAACTTTTATACTATAGTATTTATTATAGGGGAATGAAAAGGAATGATGTTCACATATTAACTTCAGAAGTGAGTCAATGAGGGAATAAAGTACCCTCACCTGAATCTACTGTACATCCCACACTACTTACTATCTTTGGAGTTCTCCTGCTTCAAATACTGACCTAATTAGGCTTTTCTTCATTTTACATATTTGGGTGAAAATAATATCACAGTAGAATCCAACTTAAAGGAACTAACAGAAATCCATTTTTAAGGGTGATTGTGTGCATACCTTTATTTCTACTCTGATTTTTAGATATTGTCTTCATAAATCAGTGTGATTGCTGGATTGACTGGTGGGCATTTTACCCCACTCAAAATTATTTTTCATATGAGAAACTAGCTTTATGTGAGGATTTTTTTTTTTTTAGTATACTGTCATACTGAGAGCCAGAATGCAGAATATTATTATCCCCTGTCTGGTTAGTAAAACAGTAGGAAGTGTTTTAAATGATTAGATACTGAAGTTCTCTCCTCCCAGTTATATTCCATTAGTTCTAGTATATAAGGTATGAAATTGGCAATTAAAAACCATATTTTTCCCCTTCTGATCTTGACAATTTTACCTTTTATTCCTTTTCTAATTTAGAAGATAAAATAGGTGACTCTCTTGGCATTTGTACTTCATTTTAATATGTAAAAATGTTTTTGCTTTCAGGGTTTTTGAACTAAGCTTTTATGACTACCTATCATAAGATGGGAATTTGTTTTTCAGATGAATCATTATTGATAAAATGGGTTACTTTGAACGTATATTATAATTTTGGATTCTTGTACAGTCAGGAATATGAGTTAGTAGTGCTATAGTGGTCTCTATAGACATTTTATTTTAAAAAATCCTTAAGTATGTTCTGATAACTTTCTTACTATTATCTAACAATGTTTCATCCTTATTAAGTGCGGTTATTTTGTTCAACAGCAGTCAGTGGAAGAGCATCTGCAATGTCAAACACTCCTACCCACAGTATCGCTGCTTCCATTTCCCAGCCTCAGACTCCAACTCCAAGTCCTATCATCTCTCCTTCAGCCATGCTACCTATCTACCCTGCCATTGATATTGATGCACAGGTAAGCTCCAAATAAAGGAGAGATGGTTTGTGATTTTAAACCATGTTTGATTATGTTGTCTCAGTGCAGATTTGAACCACAGTTACAAATTAAAATCCACATTTTAAGAAATAAAATACAAACTCGGAGGACTACTAATAATTATGAGATGGTTTGGTTTCCAAGGCCATCAAATTGTTTTTTAAACTTTATTAGTAGTTTTGAAACATGTGTAGAAAAAGTAAGGTTAGTGCCTATTTTCTTCTAATATTAGAACATAAAATATGAGGATACTTCAAAAAATTTCATGGAAAATGGAATTACAAAGGTAAGTTTAATTTGATGTGATATAGTTTTGAAATCCTAGCAATTTTCTCAGAATGCACATTTTCCCATGAGCATTTTGAAGACATTTTACAATATATTTTGCATATAAAAATGGTGCTAATGTTTATAGAAGTGATATTTTTTAAATCAGATATACTTAATTGTGTTTATATTATCTTTGAAAATTCTGACCGTACTGATTTAAATAAATATTGTGAGTCTACATGTCAGTATTTTTTACCTTCACATTCTCTGGAAAGATAAGATAGGGGTGAGGGTAGACACTTTAAGCTTTAGAGAGCTTGAAAGCTATTAAGTAATCCTTTACGAAAAGTAATTTACAATGAAATCTTAGGGCAAGGTGAAGTTAGAGAGAATACAATCTTTTGTCCTGAAGAAAGGCCAGAAGATACAGTGTAGATGACTACTGAATAAAGTGAAGATATATGGCCTTTAGGTTGAGTAGTGTTGGCAGTTTATGTAGTATTTGTAATTTTATTAATACTTAGAATGAGAGAATGTACTTCATAAAATTTTTAGTTTTGTTTGTGATCTAGTCTTTATAAGCTTGAATTTTAGGAAATGAGTGTTTGTGTATGTGTGTTTGTATATTATGAACTGTTGTATGCTCCTAACCTATTAAATATAAAGTCTTTAGGGCAGGTGTGTGGTCTAGGGATGTCCCTGCCCCACATATCAGGGTGCCTGTGTTTCAGTACATTGTCTGCTTTCTATTCAAGATTCCCACTAATGTTCTCTCTAGGAGGCAGCAGAGGATGACTCAAGTAATTGGGTCCCCTTGCCTCCCATGGGGAGACAATTTTGACCTGGCACAGACCTAGCTGTGTGGTTATTTGGGAGGTGAACCAGCAGATGAGATCTTTCTCCTTTCTCTTTCTCTATGTCTGGTTTTCCAATAAATTACCTAAATAAAAATTTTTTTGAATGGGGCGAGCACTATGGCACAGCAGGTTACATGACCTGCAGCACCAGCATCCCATACTGGTGCCTGTTCAAGTCCCAGCTGCTCCACTTCTGATCCAGCTCCCTGCTGATGTGCCTGGAAAAGTAGCAGGGGCTGGCCCAAGTGCTTTGGCGCCCTGCACCCACATGGGAGACCTGGATGAAGCTCCTGGATCCTGGCTTCAGCCTGGTCCAGCCCCAGCCAGTGTGGCTATTTGGGGAATAGCCAGCGGATGAAAGATCTCTTTCTCCCTCAGTCTTTCTCTCTCTGTCTCTATCAAATAAAATGAATGAATAAGTCTTTTTAAAAAAGAAAAAAATTTAGGATGTATCCTGGTTATTAAAAATACTTCTTGGTAGGCCGGCGCCGTGGCTCAATAGGCTAATCCTCCACCTTGTGGCGCCGGCACACCGGGTTCTAGTCCCGGTCAGGGCGCCGGATTCTGTCCCGGTTGCCCCTCTTCCAGGCCAGCTCTCTGCTATGGCCAGGGAGTGCAGTGGAGGATGGCCCAGGTGCTTGGGCCCTGCACCCCATGGGAGACCAGGAAAAGCACCTGGATCCTGGCTCCTGCCATCGGATCAGCGCAGTGCGCTGGCTGCAGCGGCGGCCATTGGAGGGTGAACCAACGGCAAAGGAAGACCTTTCTCTCTCTGTCTCTCTCTCTCACTGTCCACTCTGCCTGTCAAAAAAAAAAAAAAATACTTCTTGGTAACACTGCAGAAAAGGGGTTTTGATTGATTCTAATAGCCACTCAGTGTTAAAGAACCAACCGCGTTGTTCATGGGTTATAAAAACTTCTTTCAGATTCATTCTTGTCGTATGTCCTTCATATATTTGTAAACTGCTTGTTTTTGGTCTGAGACTTCTGAAGACTTTTCTTAAACTCAGAGGATTTTAATCTAGTACATCTCAAAAATGGGAAAAATAAAGTACTTACATAATATTGCTTTTTTTTCCATTTTAAATAATTAACATCCATTATCCTTTTAAAGATACTCACCAATCACAATTGAAACTGTAAACTTTTACCTTTAATGGTCTAAAAAAATTGGGATATTTTTCTCTATTTCTGTTGATTTTGCAGTACCAAAAATACTTTCACCACTGATTTAACAAGAAAAATAAAGGAGATTGGGAAAAAATTAACAGTACCATTTAATATAATACCATTAATTTTATTAATTTTAATATACTACCATATTAAAAACATTTTACTCTCCAATGCATTTATTCTTACTGTTTTTGTGGACTAGTTTCAAATAGGTTATTCAATTTGCTGATTATTCTCATTTAATAAGTACACTACAGGCATATCCTATTTTTAAGGTTACATGTAATCTGACTGGGGTAGAGAATGAGACATTTGAGATTGTGAAATTTGTGGAGGTCTAAACAAAGTTCAGCTCTTTAAATGCTAATAGTTTTCAAAGTAATGTAATTATTTCTAGAGTAATTATCAGAGTTTTTTTTTTTTTGTAGGCAGTTATTTTTTTTTACCTCCATGTTATCTCATTAAAAATTATCTTTTCTTTCAGTTTTCCCTCAATCTTATGATTCCTTCTTTCCACTCTTAACAACCAAAACAAAATTGAATAGACATGCTTTGTGATATAAGCCAAAATTCATTCCTTAAATTCTCTAAATACATGATTTGTACTTCTGTTCATTATTCAAACCTAAATTTGCCCCATTGAGTAAAGGGTAAGCTACTGGTGAGCAGAGTGTTTTTCACTTATCTTGAGAGTACCTGAAGAGTGCTTTAATATATAAAAGGTGCTTTATAAATGTCAGGTTTGTTTTACAATGTGGAAAAAACAAGACATATTTTACTGATCAAAAAAATTTCTGTGGTTATTGCTTTCAAAATTTATATAACTTTTTTATTTAAGATTGTCACAGCTTTTGCAAATTACTTTTTAACTCCTCAAAGAATTTTTAAAACCTCATAAACATAATAAAGTTGCCTCCTCTGCTGATTGCATGTGCACTAATGTAGAGGATGTAAAAGATGATATATTTAACATTCACCTCAATCTGCTGTGCCTTAAAGGGAAAGCAGGCTTTTGTTACCAAGATGATCCTCTAGATTTTTTAAAGCCCATCTCTGCTAGTTATTAACTTGTATAGTCATCAGAAAGTTATTTCTCTGAGACATTATTTCCTTTCCTCTGGAATCAGACACTATAATTTCTTTTTTATAAACCTGAATGAGTATCAAGTATTATAACACAACCACTCATTTAAGTTTCATGTCCTTCTCCATTGTTGTAGTTGGTGCATCTCTCCCTTGTGGCCATCCCTGATCTCTGCAGTCATTTGCTCTGCTCTCTGCCAGCCTCTTCTGCAGAGCAGCTTTTGCGGTCTCCCTCTTCATCACTGACTAGTAGGCTTTTTCTTATTTCTTGACTTTTTATCAGTTTTGCCTTTTATCTCTTGTTTTTCATTTTTTATAATGGAGTTTTATTTTTACAATTATTTACATTCTGGGAGAATATGCCTTTTCTGTATTTATTACATAAATATAAACAAGTTTATAAATAAAATAAAAGTGTGTATTTTATATATAGTCATTTGCTTATTAAATAGTCTTTGATTTGTAACCCTTTACAGCTATTGTCATTCATTCTGCTTTTCATGTATTGCTTCCTGGGCAAAGCATCCCTAAGAGGTAGAAAATGCAAACATGATTGAGCCATTTTTATTACCTTCCAAGAATGTATATAGTCCTTTGAAGGTGATATATTCATAAGGCATATTAGTGGCACATATTATAGTAGAAGAAGTACATATGTGAAAATGAGGTTAGATACTTAGGGAAGCAATAATGTGAAATACATATATAATAGAAATAATAGACACATTAAAAAATAAAAATAAATAGAACAACTTTGAGGATTATTTTTTACTTTCCTATATAAAGGCAGTTCAAAAAAGTTTGTACAAAATGAAATTAAAATGAAAATTTTATGGGGGCAAAATAGTTTTGAAATCTATGCATAATTTTTTCATAATGTGCATTTTCCCCAAATGTCTGAAGATCCCATGTACATCTATAATATACTTTTGACAAATTATCAATTTAAAAATTAAGGAGATTTTCTTAAAGTTTTACTTCATACTAAAAGTCTTCAAAATTTGATGTGCATGTTATACTCACAGCTGGACTTATCACATCATCCTGGTTTTTCCCATGACTTTCCTGGTTATTTTTGTTTTGTTTTGTTTTAAAGATTTATTTATTTATTTATTTGAAAGAGTTACACAGAAAGAGAAGGAGAGGCAGAGAGAGAGAAGCCTTCCACCCGCAGGCTCACTCCCCAATTGGCTGTAATGGGCGGAGCTGCGCCAATTCAAAGCCAAGAACCAGGAGCTTCTTCTGGGTCTCCCGTGAGGGTGCAGGAGCCCTAGGACTTGGGCCATCTTCTACTGCTTCCCCAGGCCGTAGCAGTGAACTGGAACGAAAGTGGGATGCTGGCATTGTAGTAGGCAGCAGCTTTACCCACTACACCACAACGCCAAAAATTTTCTTATCCCAGAAACCTCCCTCTGTTGCAGAGTCAGACTTAAAGTCTGTCTCAATTTGGATTTCATTGGAAATAGTTGATTTATATTTAGATTTGATGAAATGTGCAGTCAGAACAGTAGATTGGTTTACTCAGGTTTAATTGAAATTTTAAAATTTAGTTCCACAGATACATGAGCCATTTTTGAAGTGTCAGCAGTCATGTTGTTAGTTGTTACCATTTTGTACAGCATGGGTTTAGAGTACTAAAAGCATAAGGAATTAGATAATTTACTTACAGCAGCATTTAAACTGTTAAAAGAGTACAAATGCTGGAAAATCCTGTATTGGTCACTATCATTAGCAGAAGTAAGAACTTAATTGTCTATGAACAGTAACATCTCAGTTATACTAGTCTTTGTCTTTTAAAATACACAGTGCATCTTACATATTTTTTGTTCTTATAAATATCTTGGGGCTTTATTCTTAAAAGTAGCTAAGTTACTTACTAAACATTTCAATGCTTGCTTTACAGCATTGTTAGGTGGTTCCAGAACAATTTGGCCCAACTACTAAGGATTCTGTTTTAAGATCTGTTATTCTTGCTAGTGAGATCCAAACTATCCTTGACCCTTTGTGAGTCTCTGGGTGTCATTCATCCTGATCCTGTCTGGTGGTCTTTGCCTGGCCATCAATAATTTCCTCAATGCACATGTGCTCAACAAGCTCAGCTGAAGACTTGAGGGGAACCCCTTGAAGGTCTCCAGAGTAATCTTTTCTCTGTAGTGCTCTCCACTTTAGTAATTGTGCCATAAATTCTATCTACCTCTCCAAACTCTCTTCTCAACTCAAGGAGATTGCCACACTCTGTTTGGGTACTGCCCCTTGTACTGTAACCTGGCAGGCACCTCCAGGCACACAGTTGGATTAATCATTTTGTCCTCAGAAATCACTGTCCTGCACCGCCTTTCTAAGCACTGTCATTTCAAATAGTGTGTCTTTTTTGTTTGTTATTCAAGATAGAAAAATAAACATAATATGTGTTACCTACGTTTAACAGCTGGAAATGAAAATGAGTCCAGAGTACTGATTTTAATCATGTAGCATATGCCAGAAAATCATCCTTGCCCCCACAACCCCAGCTTGGTGCTTACTTTAAAAATTGCCTATAAAGTTCAGGTATTATTTTTACCCTTCAAGAAGGAAAAATAACAGATTGGTCAATATTGAGAGGGAGAGGGAATAAAGATAAACTTTACTTTTAAAATGCTTAATATACTACAATGTTACAGATTTACCTGTGTATATTTGATATTGTTATTATTCAGTAAACTAATGTTTTTGTTTTCTTCCTTTCCCCCCACCCCCCACAGACTGAGAGTAACCATGACACAGCGCTAACACTTGCCTGTGCTGGTGGCCATGAGGAACTGGTACAAACACTGCTAGAGAGAGGAGCTAGTATTGAGCATCGAGACAAAAAAGGTAGGGCCTATTTTCAATTTTAATTTTCTGTAACATTTGTGAATAAAATTTAAGTATTCAAAAACGTTACTTTTTAGCCTTGTTTTGGTGCTTAGGCACACTGGTAGGCAATACTGTTCATTTCCTTAGCATGTGTGAGAAAATCATTATTTTTCTCTAGGTTTTACTCCACTCATTTTGGCTGCTACAGCTGGGCATGTCGGTGTTGTGGAGATACTGCTGGACAATGGTGCAGACATTGAAGCCCAGTCAGAAAGAACGAAGGACACACCACTGTCCTTGGCTTGTTCTGGGGGAAGACAGGAGGTAACATTTCCTCTTGCAAATTTTTTCATCTCTTTAGTTTGCAAATATAGACTTACCTTTTTTCCTAATGGAACAATGGTTTGAAATGTCAGACTTTTCACAGTAATTTGAAACTATTATTGATTACCAAAAAGGAAGTATTTCTATAAGTCATCATGTCAGAAAAATCATACTGTCCAGAATCCTCTCATTTAAAAGTAGTACCTTCTGTAGGAATAGGCTAGGAGAAAGATTAAGGCATTCCAAATCAAATCAGAAAGTTCCTGATAAACCAAGCCTGTATTTATTCATCTTTCCTGCCATAGTGTACATGGCATCAATTGTCCAGTCTCTTTTTCTCAGTAAGATTGTTAAGGAATGAAGAATGTTCAATTTGTATTTGGTCTTGGAACTATTTCCTTATGATTTTCCGTATCATTCCTTCATCCTGTGGGGATAGATTGTCAGATGAGATGATATAACCTGACCGTTGGTATTTTAAGGAATTTAGAACTGGGATTGATCTGGTAGACCCTAGAAATGACAGCCTTAACATTACTCGTTTCTATATTTATTATTTAGTTAAGTAACCCAATCCACCAACACCTTTCTGCTTCCTGACAGTCCAAGTCTGTATTGGAGATGCAAGGCTTTACAAGCCAGTCATGCTGTCCATAGATTCACAACTTCTCAATGAGGAAGTTATTGAATCTTAGGTTTAGAAAGCACATTAGTCATCCAGATTTGGATTTCAGCTTGAAAGTCGTCTTCTTTTTTTTTTTTTTTTTTTTTTGTAAAGATTTCCTATTAAGCCTGACTAACTTCCCTAAGTTTCTCCATTGTTTCTAATTGTATTCTTTGAACAACTGGAAAGATGTTTCCATCTTCGGATATTTGAGTCTGTTACCCAAACTGTGTTAAACAAGTCCAGTTTTTCCATTGTTAGCTTGAGAATACCTTTTCCAAATGCTTCAGCATCCTTGCTATTCCATCCTTTATTAAAAAAAAAAAAAATACTGAGAGTCACTGGGCAAGTATTACTCCTGTTTGAACATTGAAGCCACCTTTGTGCTTCCCTTGCCTCTTGCCAGTCATGAGAGACCAGGTTATGCTGAATTTTATTTTATTTTTTTAGGATTTTATTTATTTGAGAGACAAAAGTCTTCCATCCAGTGGTTCACTCCCCAAATGGCCATGACAGCCAGAGCTGAGCCCATCTGAAGCCAGGAGCTTCTTCTAGGTCTCACACGTGGGTGCAGGGACCCAAGCATTTGGGTCATCTCCCACTACTTTCCCAAGCCGTAAGCAGAAAGCTGAATCAGAAGAGAAGCAACTGCGACTCAAATCATTGCCCATATGGAATGCCAGCACTCGGGCCTCCTGAATTCTAATCAATTAAATTGACTATGTTTTTATTTTATTTTTAGATAAACTATTAAAAATTTTAAAAATTGTTAGAATAATTCCTGTACAAAAGAATGGGAAACCTGTTATTTTGTAGATTGAAAACATTGGCACTTACTGATCATACAGGTGTATGTATTGTTTGCACTGGCAGATTTACATGGGCTATTTCTATGGTTTTTTTTTTTTTTTTTTTTCAAAAATTATATTTGGAGTAGATATTATATGTGTGAAAAGATAATACTTGATAATGAAGATATTCTGCACAGGAGACAACAAGGGATCTGTTCCTACCATGTTGTTCCTTTGAACTGTGTAGTTTTCTTTTTCTTCCGTGATCAGCAGTGGAGGAGGATGGGTATGTTAGAAGGATTTTAAGCCAAATAATAAGAAAGTATAAAGTACCTAATTTGATAAGTTATCTCTACTACATCAGAAAGTAAAGACAGTAAAATTTTAACCTTAACTGAAATTTCTAATCATTTTGTACTTTGAATACTCGGTTTTAGTGTTGAATCAAAAAGAAATTAGTTGACCTCCTTCATTTAAAACTCTGAGTCAGTAGGGCACATAATTTTAATGAATGTAAAATGTTACAAATGGGGTTACAACAGTTAAACTAACTTAAAAAGCCACTGTACTATAAAATCACATTTTTTAATATGGAATGTTTATTATATTTTGTGAAGAGGCTAGTCCTTCAGATAACTAAGGCTGGGTACATAATAATTGAATTTGAAAACACTTGTTAATATTTTAGTATGCTATTAATCCTAATAGTGAAGGTTTTGAGCTATGATCTTGAACCAGTCTTAATTTCCTTAAGCCTCATTTGTAAAATGAAGATGAAAATACCCTAGTACCTTTGTCAAAGGGTTTTTTTGTGCATTAAATGACAGACTTGGCAAATAAGCACTAAACATTTTTATCTATCAGGAAAATGCAATTAAAATCCAGTTGAAAACCACTACAAACCACTAGAATGGCTAAAATTGGCAAAAACAAATGTTGCCAAGGATGTAGAGCAACCTAAAATTAATGCATTTTTGATGGGAGTATAAATAGTACCACAGCTTTAGGGAAAAGTCCATGGATTTCTTTTATTTTCTTTTTTTTTTTTTCATATATTTATGAAGATTTGTTTCTTTCAAAGAGTTATAGGGAGAAAGAGACCTTCCATCTGCTGGTTTACTCTCCAAGTGTCTGTAATGGCAGGAGCTGGGCCATAGTGAAGCCAGGAGCCTGGACCACATGGGTGGAAGGGGCCAATGCACTTGGTCTTTCTGCTGCTGCTTTCCCAGATGCACAAGCAGAGAACTGGATCAGAAGTGGGGCTGAGACTCAAACCGGCACCCAAATGGGATGTTGGTGTTGCTTAACCTGCTGCACCATAGCACCAGCCCCTGTCAATTTCTTATTCTGTCTTGTTACTGATGGCATAACGAATACTTAGCCATTTCAATAGATTTCTCAGTAGGTTTTACTTGAGAAGCTGTCTCTCTTTTTCTAGACCCAGGTCATCACTAAAGGCTGGTTTTATGGAAAGGATGAAGAACTTGCTCTTCATTTGTTACATTCTAAAACATGAGAGAGAGAGATCAGAAACAGACACCTTGAAAATTGTGTCAACATAAGAAAATACATTTTTACCCCCTTTTTTCTTTCTAGGTGGTGGAGCTGTTGTTAGCTCGAGGGGCAAATAAAGAGCACAGGAATGTTTCTGATTACACACCCCTAAGCCTGGCTGCTTCTGGTGGCTATGTGAACATCATCAAAATATTACTAAATGCAGGAGCTGAAATTAATTCTAGGCAAGTTTTATTCTGTCTCTAAGTCCCTTATTTAGTAAGTATACTATGTTATAGATAATAGTAGGACACCTACTTCTTAAATATAAAAATCCTGTTATTAAAAACTTAAAATCCAAATTGCTAGATTTTTAAGATTTTATTTCAGTAATTAAAACTGTTGACATGTGGCTTTAAAACATCAATTATTGCATTCTGTTTCATACTAAAAGCCACCTTCTTAGGAGTTTTTTTTTTTATTTTTAAGATTCATTAATTTATTTGAAAGTCAAATTTACAGAGGGAGGGAGGGTGGGAGAGAGTGATAGAAATCTTGCCTCAATGGGTCTACTCCCTACTTAGCCACAGTGACTGGAGCTGGGCTGGTCTGAAGCCAGGAGCTTCTTCTAGGTCTCCTTTGTGGGTGCAGGGGCTCAAGGATCTAAGCCACTGCTTTTCTGGGCATACTAGCAGGGAACTGGATTAGAAGTGGAGCAACCGGGACTTGAACTGGTATCCACATGGGATTACTGACTCTCAGGCAGCAGCTTTAACTGCTACACCATAGCACAAGCCCCCTTAGGAGCTTTTGTTAAAGAGATGTGCTTTAAGATGGAAAGTGTATTATAAGTTGATAACCACTTTCTAGCTCAAGTTATTATGTTATATGAGGAACAAAATATTCTATTAAAAGAGTTCTAATGGAGCCTTGTAGTATATCAGAGATAGGGCTGGGAATTCAATTTTTCTGGAAGATTTAAAATATATTCTTCTTCTTTTTGTTCTCATACCTTTACCCCCAGAACTGGTAGCAAATTGGGCATTTCTCCTTTGATGTTAGCAGCTATGAATGGGCATACAGCTGCTGTTAAGCTCCTGTTAGACATGGGTTCTGACATAAATGCTCAAATAGAAACCAATCGGAACACTGCCCTTACTTTAGCCTGCTTCCAAGGAAGAACTGAAGTGGTTAGTCTTCTGCTTGATAGAAAAGCAAATGTCGAACACAGAGCTAAGGTAAGAGCAAGTCTTAGATTTATCTGTGAATTATTGTTTTGATATTTTAGGTGTGTAATAGCAGCATGCCAGTTGTAATAGTACTTTCTAGTAACATTTATCTCCTAATACATATTTAATGTGAAATCATTCTGTGTGACTCAGTCAAGCATTAACTCTTGAAAAAATCTCAGCAGTACATTTTTATAGCAATAATGAGCTTAGGGCTATCAGCTGAAAATAGGTGAGCCACTTTGAAAGAGATGAGAGAGAAACATTTATTGAGTGCCAGTTAAATGCCAAGTACATACATATTACCCAATTCTTTTCATAATATCAGTGAGATTAGGTAGGATTGTTCCCATTTAAAAGACCAAGTCCAAGTGGCTAATAAGTGCTAAAATAGCACTCCCTCAGATTGTTATTGTTTTGGTTCATTGCAGTGTCTGCTATCTTTTATTTTCCACTTAATCTAGACTGGCCTCACACCATTAATGGAAGCTGCCTCAGGAGGATATGCAGAGGTGGGCCGAGTTCTTTTGGATAAAGGTGCTGATGTTAATGCCCCTCCAGTGCCCTCTTCAAGAGATACAGCTTTAACCATAGCAGCAGATAAAGGGCATTATAAATTCTGTGAGCTTCTCATTGGCAGGTATGATAAAGTATTAATAGTGATTACCATTCTCTCCTGACATTAAAAAAAATCAAATGTGATTATTTTTATAAACTACAAGTACCCAACCACCACCACATACACACACACACACACACACATACCTACCTGTTACTCTTCAGCTATCTGTGGCCATGTTACATTGTATGATTGTTTCAGTACTACCTAAAAATATTTTTTATTATAGCACTCTACAAGTGCTATAAGCTATTTGAACTTTCAGATGTTGTCATCTATACTTGTGTATGAGTTTTTGTAAGCATTATTACTCTAGGCTTGAGAAGCCTAGCAGTGATCTAGGGCTTCTTTATTAATTTCTTTAATCCAGAGCAGCTTCTATTTCAGTTACTTAAAAGCTGCCTGCTTGTTGTCCAAGATCTTTGCATGGTATCCTAAGCAGTTGTTAGTTGATAGTAGCTATTATTCACCATTTCTACCTTGATGCCCACTGAATATTGTTTTTAAACCTGAGTATTGTTTTTAGATTCTTTTTTTTTTCCTGAAGTTACACAATTTGAAACATGCAGTTGGCTCCTTGGATACTGTTGATTTTCATTTATTTCAAAGGCTGAGGTGAGTGAGGGGGAGAGATTCCATCTCCTGGTTCACTCCCCAAATGGCTGCCAGTGTCCAGGACTGATGCAGCCCCAAATGCTATCCTGGTCTCCTTTTGGGTGCCAGAGGCCCAAGTACTTCTCCCATCCTCTGCTGCTTTTCCAAGCACATTAGGAGGTATTAGGATCAGAAGCAAGCAGCTGGGGCCAGTGCTGTGGCATAGTGGGTTAAGTCCAAGCTGCTCCACTTCCAATCCAGCACTGCGCTATGGCCTGGGAAAACAGTACAGGATGGCCCAAGGCCTTGCGCTCTTGCACCTGCATGGGAGATCCAGGGGAGGCTCTCTGCTTCTGGCTTTGGATTGGTTCAGCTCCGGCCGTTGAAACTCTCTGGGAGTGAACCAGTGGATGGAAGGCCTCTCTGCCTCTGCCTCTCTGTAACTCTGCCTTTCAAAGAAAAAGCAAACAGCTGGGACTCAAATCAGTGCTCCCATAAGTGACGCTAGCATTGTAGGTGGCAGCTTAGCTTGCTGCTCCACAGTGCTAGCTTCTTTATCTGAGAGGTAGTGTTACAGATGGAGGGAGAGACAGAGAGAAAGGTATTCCATCCAGTGGTTCACTACCCAAAAGGTCACAACAACCGGAGCTGCGTAAATCCAAAGCCAGGACCTCCTTCCTGGTCTCCCACATGGGTGCAAGGGGCCCAAGCACTTGGGCCATCTTCCACTGCTTTCCCAGTCCATAAGCAGATCCGAAGAGAGCTAGATCCGAAGAGCAGTGTCCAGGACATGAACCAGCGCTTATATGGGATGCCGGCACCATAGACGGAGGCTTAGCCTACTGTGGCACAGCTCCAGCCCCAAGTCTTAAAAAAAAAAAAAAAAAAAAAGCCCGGCGCTGTGGTTCACTTGGCTAATCCTCCGCCTGTGGCACCAGCACCTTAGGTTCCAGTACCGATTGGGGCACCAGCTTCTGTCCTGGTTGCTTCTCTTCCAGGCCAGCTCTCTGCTGTGGCCCAGGAGGGCAGTGGAGGATGGCCCAAGGCTTGTGTTGCTACACCCGCATGGGAGCCCAGGTGGAAGCACCTGGCTCCTGGCTTCGGATCAGCACAGCACGCTGGCCATAGCAGCCATCTGGGGACTGAACCAACAGAAGGAAGCCCTTTCTCTCGGTCTCTCTCTCACTTGTCTATAACTCTGTCAAAAAAAATATATTGACTATATGAATATTTTCTCTTTTTTTTAAACACAGGAAATTGCCTTTTTTTTTTTTTTTTTTGACTGGCAGAGTGGACAGAGAGAGAGACAGAGAGAAAGGTCTTCCTTTTGCCGTTGGTTCACCCTCGAGTGGCTGCCACGGCTGGCGCGCTGCGGCCAGTGCACCGTGCTGATCCGAAACCAGGAGCCAGGTGCTTATCCTGGTTTCCCATGGGGTGCAGGGCCCAAGCACTTGGGCCATCCTCCACTGCACTCCCTGGCCACAGCAGAGAGCTGGCCTGGAAGAGGGGTAACCAGGACAGAATCCTGTGCCCCAACCGGGACTAGAACACGGTGTGCTGGTGCTGCAAGGCGGAGGATTAACCTAGTGAGCCGCGGCGCTGGCCTTTTTTTTTTTTTTTTTTTTTTTGACAGGCAGAGTGGATAGTGAGAGAGAGAGACAGAGAGAAAGGTCTCCTTTTTGCCGTTGGTTCACCCTCGAGTGGCTGCCACGGGCTGGCGCGCTGTGGCCGGCACACCGCTAATCCAAAGGTAGGAGCCAGGTGCTTCTCCTGGTCTCCCATGGGGTGCAGGGCCCAAGCACTTGGGTCATCCTCCACTGCCTTCCTGGGCCACAGCAGAGAGCTGGAATGGAAGAGGGGCAACCGGGACTAGAACCCAGTGTGCCGGCGCCGCTAGGTTGAGGATTAGCCTATTGAGCTGCAGCGCTGGCCAAATATATGAATTTTTAATTTGGTGACCAAGAACTCAATGTATTTTATCCCTTAATATTAAAAACTGATTTCAGATTTACTGAATATGTTAAAATAGTTTATTGCTACCTGTGTTGTTCAGTGTCCTTTAAGACAGTGCTGTGTCTTTGCTTTTTAGGGGAGCTCATATTGATGTACGTAACAAGAAGGGGAACACTCCGTTGTGGCTAGCAGCAAATGGTGGACACCTTGATGTGGTTCAGTTACTAGTACAAGCAGGTGCAGATGTGGATGCAGCTGATAACCGCAAGATAACTCCTCTTATGGCAGCATTTAGAAAGGTTACAAGTTTTTTATCCTCACATTTACCTGGATGGTTCTTATAGTAGTAAATACATAGTTTACTGCTCACTGATGACTCTTACTTTGTTACCAACTGTGGTGTAAGTAGTACTATAACAATGCAATAACTGATGGCAACATTGAAAGGTAGATAAATATCAAAGCTAAGTAAACTTTTGAAAAGCAGTTTTAAGAAATAGTTTGAAATCTAGCTATACTCTTCATATTTTCATATTTCACAAAGTGTAAATTCAGTTAAGAGTAATTGGAGCTACTTTTATTTTATATGATTGAGTATTCTTACTATACCACTGCATTGAAAAATATAACTTAAGTTGACTTTATTATTTTTATTTATTGCCTTTAAATACTTGGAAAATAAGAAATTAAGTCACAAATTTCCTCTAAACCAGCATTTTAAACTACTGAAAATTAAGTACTTTGCATTTAGCAGAAATAAGAATTTTGTGAAAGCAAGTGAAAATCTTCCAAAGTTACTCAATTCTTTATGTCCTATTGAGCTCAGAGTGGTATTTCTAATCTCTTAGAGGTTGTAAGAGTATTCTATCTTTATATTATTACTAATCATTAGTTATATATCTTTTCAGTAGAATTATAATATTTTTAAAAGATGTATTTACTTAAAATGCAAAGTTAGAGAGAGGTCTTCCATCCACTGATTCACTCCCCAAACAGCCGCAACAGCTGGCATAGGGCCAGGCCAAAGCAAGGCGCCAGGAGCTTCATGCAGGTCTCTCACATGGGTCCAGGGGCCCCAACACTTGGGCCATCTTCTGCTGCTTTCCCAGGCACATTAGCAGGGAGCTGGATCGGAAATGGAGCAGCCAGGACTTGAACCATCACGTATATGGATGCCAGCTTTACCCGCTATGCCACAGCAGTTTAATTCCCTAGTGTCTTTTATAAGCAATGGTTGACCAAATGAAAGCTGGAAGCCAAGCACTCAGTCATATCTCCTACATGTTTGTCAATGACCCAAGTACTTGAGCCATCACTTGCTACCTCCTAAGGTGTGAATTAGCAGGAAGCTAGAATTGTGAGCAGAGGTGTAACTTGAACCCAGGAACTGCCATATGCGCTGCCCATATGTCCCCAAGGCACGTCATTAACTGTTAGGCCAAATACCCACTCTCCTGAAGATTTTTTCTTTTTAAAGTCTATTTATTTGAAAGGCAGAGTGGGAAAAAAAAAAAAAGAAAAAAAAGAAAGGCAGAGTGGCACAGAGAGGGAGAGACAGAGAAAGAGATCTATCTATTCATTCACTTGCCAAATGGCCACAAAGGTCAGAGCTGGTTCAGTCAAAGCCAGGAGCCCAGAATTCATCTGGGTCTCCCATCTGTGAACTTTCCCAGGTATATGGGCAACAACCTGGCACCTCCAGTAGGCTTTTAATTCCATCTTTTTGTTTTGATGACAGTAATGTTTAATATATACCATGTACAACTGGAATATTATGGTATACAGGGTAAAACTAGTACACTTTTTTAAAAAAAGTAGGTTAATCAAGGAGGTAGGTTCCATTCCCAACATCATGTAATTGAATTGTCTCATACAGTTTAAAGATTGTAGCAGTGGTTCAGAGATCATTAGGGAATGATGCAAGTGGTATATGAGCCATTCATTGAAAAATTGCTATTCATTTAAAAAGTTTAATAAAGGTACAGAGGCAATATAGGAAATAGACCTTTTTATCAAAACAGGCTGATAAGTGTTATGTTAAGAGAGCAATAATGTAGTTCAAAGAAAGTGTAGTGGGTTTTGAATGTTTATCTAAATATTTATGAAATTTACTGAACTGTTACAGCCAATTATATAATCAGCTCATGCTTCAGGAAAATGTACTTTCCCTTCTTTCACACTAGTTAGCATAGCACTGTGAACCCAGTTTCTATCTGAAAGAATAAAGAAACAAGATTGTTATTTTTACTACTTAGAATAGATAACTGGAGGTTTATGTCCTAGTGAGTTAGCAAGGAAAAGGAACATGAGGGTTTTTTTTTTTTCTTCCTTTAGACTGTTCTCTTTGTAAAACTGACTTTTGGACTCTTTTTTTTTTTTTTTATCCAGAGTGGTTTAGAATGTTAGGTCACATTGTGCTGTACTTTTGTGGAGGATAGGGTGAGAATGAATGATTTAGACTTAAATGATTGGAACCAAAATCTGTCTTCATGGCACTAATGTTAGTTAGCTTAGACAGACCATGTACGTTTCTAAATCCATGAATCTTGTTTTTAGCCTGACATCAGTAATCTATTTTTTAGGGTCATGTGAAGGTGGTACGCTACTTAGTCAAAGAAGTCAATCAGTTTCCATCAGATTCTGAATGTATGAGATACATAGCAACCATCACTGATAAGGTAAATATATTGTTCAACTTTATCTCACTATATGAGCAAGGATTCTATTGGACTATATCTCCCATGCTAAGAAAGTCTTAATTTGAGCAACAAAAAGGGTGGTGTACAGCAATTTCGTTCGTTAACAGTATTTGTGTATGAGACTTTTGCAGATTTTTTTACTTACCTTGTGAATCAGTATGCCATTCTTTTCAAATAGTACTTGAGCTAATTTCTTACACTAAACAGTTAAAACCAAAATCATTATTACTAATTAAGGCTATCATCTTTATATGTATGTTTATCCTTACTGATATCTGTTCTGAAGAACAAGCCCAGTGGATTTTATTTCCCAGCAAAAATGAACATTGTAGTTTTAATCATACTCGAGAATAAAGTTAGGTTAACTATCGGTTTAAAAATAAATTGACTAGAATTTCTATAGGTAAAATAGGGGAGATAAAAATTAATCTTAAAAGATTTAATTGAGAGCTTTGTCTAATGCCATTTTGATTTGTGGTTTATACTAATGCTTGATAAAGTCCTAACACATTCCAAAGAGGCCAACAAATTTTAAAATATCTTCCTAGTAGATTTTCACATCAGTTATTACTTGATAGTGAACAGCTTGTCCCCATAGATTTAATTGAAAATAGCGAGGTCATCGTCTTGCCTGGCTCCAGAGTTTTTCTGTTACAGTTAACATTCATGGGTATACAGGTTTTTTTGTTTTTTTTTTTTTTGTTTTTTTTTTTTTTTTTTTAGTTTTTGTATTTAGTCAGGAGAAGGGGTTAATTAACAGTAAGAAATACTATAATGAAATCACTTAACTGCATGTATCTGAATCATCTTCACCATTAATGTACACAGCTTTGTTGCTATAACTTCCTTGACATTGACCATCTCCTGAAGCTTGTTAACATGTGACATTGTTTACCATGGTTCTGTTTGCTGTTTGATTTCATATATTAAAATTACAAAAGTAAATAATTTTAGCTTCCAATAACTAGTATAATGGATATTGAAGGATAGCAGAAGCTCTTTAGTTATGTATGTTTTAAAATATACCATTTATATTTTTTGTAAACTTTTTGCTTTTTATTCTCTACTTCTGAACTATAATTGCTTATGTTTTAGTAACTTAGCAAAGAACGTCATGTTTTAATTTTTCATTGTAGGAGATGCTGAAGAAGTGTCACCTTTGTATGGAGTCAATAGTACAAGCCAAAGATAGACAGGCTGCTGAAGCAAACAAAAATGCTAGCATCTTGCTGGAGGAGTTAGACTTGGAAAAGGTAATGGTTATCTTTACATATGAAAACTACCTCTTTTCCCATTGTGATTTTTTTCCCTTTAACTTGTAACCTATTGTTTTTGGATTATACTTTTTTTTTTTTTGCCTTAAATTAGGTACACTGTTTTTCTCCTCAAGTTTGTCTCAGATAGAGAATTATGAGCACTTTAGATGAAATTAAGAGGTTTATTTTCTTACAATCAAATGAACAAAATCTTGCTATAGGAATCATGCTGATCTGGAAGTCAGAAGACATAACCTTCTGATTCTGAATTTTAGTGTTAACTAAGGATCTCTTAATCCTCATCTGTAGTTCTTTGATGCTAAACTTCTGCTTTATTGCCAGCAGATTTATCAGAAGTATCACATAACAATACCAGCGCATAACCAACTACTGAAATACAACTACTTGAAATGTTTAAGTACCTTGTTTAAATGGGTGACCTCTCTTGTACTTTTCTTTTTCAGGCAGACTACAACATCATTTCCATCTATTCCCATGGGGAGTCTATACTCCAAAAATAGCATTTAGTTTTGGGTAGTCTCATAGCTTCTTCTTGACTCCCCCTTTTTGCCAACTTTTTCCCAATAACTTTGTACTGTAGAACCTAATAGGAGTAGTAATCACAGCAGGAAAAGAATTAGTTTGGCAATGAGTATCATGGAATACAAATTCTGCCATATTTTTTTTATGAAAAATGCCATAAAAATTAGCCTGTAATAGTATGTTTAAATTTATAAAGCGAAAATTACATAGGTATCCTTTTTGAGTCAGGCCAGGCCCATTCTTTTTTACTTTACTTACTGAATTTATTAAGCTTTATTATATTATATTTAATCCTCAAATAAAATATAAATTATTCTAATTATTTTATTGTAATATAAATTTGCAAAAATACATTGAATATCACAGCTCCTTTATGTTAAAAACATTCCTGATTTAGATTATGATCAAACTAAAATGAGCATCTTTGGCTATTTTAGAGTTCTAAAAGAATGTGTAATTATTACTTGATCTATTTTCATATTTATTTAGTTTCAGCTAACATTTATTTAATAATGCCTGTCAGGTGCCAGGAGGCACTGTCAAGTGCAGGCAGCATAATAAGGGCAAATTTTGTGATGGAATTTGAACCTAATATTTTAATTTTCTTTTTTTTTTTTTCTTTTTTCTTTTTTTTTTTTAATTTTTTGACAGGCAGAGTGGACAGTGAGAGAGAGAGACAGAGAGAAAGGTCTTCCTTTTGCCGTTGGTTCACCCTCCAATGGCCGCCGCGGCCAGCGTGCTGCGGCCAGCGCACTGCGCTGATCCGATGGCAGGAGCCAGGAGCCAGGTGCTTTTCCTGGTCTCCCATGGGGTGCAGGGCCCAAGCACCTGGGCCATCCTCCACTGAACTCCCTGGCCACAGCAGAGAGCTGGCCTGGAAGAGGGGCAACTGGGACAGAATCCGGCGCCCCAACCGGGACTAGAACCCGCTGTGCCGGCGCCGCTAGGCGGAGGATTAGCCTAGTGAGCCGCGGCGCCGGCCCCTAATATTTTAATTTTAAATTCCCTGTTTCCCTGTCTCCCATTAATTTTACCTGACCTACGTCTCTTGAATTTCTCCTTCTAAAATATTACAATAATCTGTTTTTTTCATTATTCTCCTATATTTAAATGACTGAATTTAAGTAATTTTCTTATAGGTTTAGGAAGCATTCTTTCTATAGCTGATAAGAAAAAAGTATTAATTTTTCTATAATTTTTGTGATTTGTATATGTTTGGAATTTATGGCATGCCTGTGAATTACAAAGTCAGAAATGTATAAAGGTAAATAAAGAAAAACATACACCATCACGGAAGGTAACTAAAGTTTAAAACCTCAATATGGTCACTACATTCTTCTACTACAATCTGTAAGACCCCATTTGATCTGTCTGCTTATATCACTCCTAACCCTTCTCTGTCCTTTTTAGTTACTCTTTCTGCTTTGCTCCATTCATACTGACCATTTGTTTTGCGTTTCTGGTATTTTCTGCCTTAAATGTCCCTGTGTCCTCATCTTATTGTCTCCTCTCCATAGATACTTTTCTTCTTCCCTGGTTTTACTTTTATTTCTAACATTCTAAGCACTTTTTTTCCACTTAGTTATCTTGTCTCTCCACCACTAGAATCTATCTGCCACAGATGGTTATGTGGCATGTAGTAGACACTCAATAAATATTTGTGGAATACATATTCACATATGTTGTGATGGTGTACTTTTAAAAAAAACAGAATCATGCAAACATGTTACTCTTTTTTTTCTCCTCCGAACTAATGAGTATTCAATTGATAATGATTATAAATGACTACATAATATCCTATAGTAAGTTTGTTTCCAGCTTGTCATTCTAAATAATATCACAATAAATTTTTCTTTGTATTTTGGTGCTTGTATTTTTATGGAGTAAGTTCCTTTAAGTGGGTCAATATATTTTCAGGCAGAAAATTTTCAAACAGCCATCAGCAATTCATGAATGTCATTTCATTACATTCTCACCAATATTTCTTAATCTTGATGTTTGTTTTTGGGAGCCTTTCACTGAAAAAAAATCAGGGGAAACCTTTCAGATGTCATATTTTTCTATAATATTAAAGATCCAAGATGATAGGGAAGTCATCACCATAAATGAATTACATATATACTGATTATCCCACATGCATGATATACTTTATAGACAGTTTTGAATCGGGATGATTCATATACTAGGAGCCTGCAAAAAGCTAATGGGAACTACATATTATCTTTCCTTCATTTTGTCTCAAAATTTTTTAAATAACCTCATAAGGAATTCTAGATAATTATATGGAAGCCTTTTCTTTCCTGAACACCAACCTATATTTGAAAGACTATCAGATTGAGATCTAAGCATTTTGTTGAGTACTTTAAAATTTTGATTTATATCTGGGAAAACGTACTTTTTTGATCTTTTGAAGCATTATTTTCTGGCCCATCATTTATGATTGAAGAACATTGGAGTTTGGCTTAACTGGTCTGCGTTGAGGTTCTGCATAAGTAACTTATTCCACATACACAAGTGTTACTTTGATTAGCACTCCTAATGTGAAAGTTGTGGTTTGTCAAAACTGTTGCTGAGAGCACTGATCTTTACAGTCATCAAGTTCCCCTACAGTAAAGCACCATTCAGTAAACATCTGTTGGACATGTGGAAGAGTCATTGTTCTGGAGTAATTTACCTGGTTGAACTATGAAATTCTCTTATAGTTAATTGTTTACTTTTTGGGACATTAACAACTAGATTATGTATTTTGCTGTTAGAATCTCTAGCAGATATTTTAGACCTGTGTTTTTGCTATGTTGATTTCAGTCCTTCCGTATCATTACTTAGTTTCTCCTTCTACCTTTTTTCTGATAAACATTCATGAGTTTTTAGGAAGCTATGTAGGACATTTTTAAAATGTACCAGTCCCACGATCTCAGATTTACACATTTCATTTTCTATTTATCACTTCTTACCTTATTAGTTTTACTCTGTCTAGAATTCTACCTTCTACAGTCCTTCCAGAGCTCTGCCTACCAATAGCTTGTAGGATCTGCTTATATCATACTTCTCTTTGACTATTCCTTTCTCCTTTCTCCTTATTCTCACCTGTACCTCAGTAGCTAAATGCATCTAGAAAATTACACTCAACCTTGATAAGAGTTTTACTTTGATTGTGTGAGAAGTAACCATTTGCTGACCAATAGTCACACAGTTTGCTGGCCCTTAGTACCCACAAGTTCCATATCCATAGATTCAACCAACCACTTCTCAGGTATACTCTGAAAAAAAAAATTATGTCTGCACCAAACATGCATGGATTTTTTATCAATATTTCTTAAATAATAACTGTAACAGCTATTTACACTGTTATTAGGTCTTACAAGTAATACAGAGATGATTTAAAGTATACAGGAATATGTGCATAGGTTATATTCAAACACTATGCCATTTTGTAGAAGGAACTTCAGCATATTCAAATTTTGGTATTTTGGGGGGTCATAAAACTGACCTCCACAGATACCATGGAATGTCTGAACTATCCTATTATGCCTACTGTTACCTTAATTTAGTCTCCCACTCATCCAGACTGCTGTTTTTCTCACTTTGTCATGTACCGTCAGCCTTCCAATACCTACTTTCTTTCACTGCATTAGTGAGAAAAATTAAAGCGTCAGAAGAAAACGTCCAAAGACATTTCCCATTCCACCTATGTACCCACCAAGAACAGCATCTGTATACTTCTAACCAGTGACTACATAAACTTTTGGTATCCCATCCCTCCATTTGTGTACTAGATCCTTTCGTTTCTCTTGACACAGAGGCATTGTTTTGGCATTTCTTTTATTTCTCTTATATTTTCCCCTTTCTTGTGGATCATACTCATCACTATACAAGCTTATTTCTCCAGACTTAGAAGATTAAAAAAACCTTCCTTTGACTCCTCCCAGCTCCCCATGTCATATTGTTCTTTTAGCCACAGACCCATTTCTCTGCTATGCTTTACAGCAAAATACTTTGAAAGAGTTGTCTATTTTGCCAATCTCCAATTCTTCCTTTCTCTTTCTCTCTCTCTCTTTTTAAAAGATTTATTTATTTGAGAGACAGAGAGAGACGGAGAAAGGATTTCCATCCAGCGGTTCACTCCCCAAATGGCCACAACAGCCAGAGCTGTGCCAATCTGAAGCCAGGGGCTTCTTCCAGGTCTCTCATGCAGGTGCAGGAGCCCAAGGACTTGGGCCATCTTCCACTACTTTCCCAGGCCATTTAACAGAGAACTGGATCAGAAGAGGGGTAGCCAGGACAAGAACCAGCACCCTCTTCCTTTCTCTTGAATCTGTTTCCACCAGACTGTTACTACCACAGATCAACTTAAATCTTGACTTTATGGTCTCCAAAGACTGTCATGGAGTTAAGCCAATGGTTACTTCATTGTTATATTGCTGAACTTAACAGTGTTTGACACACTCTCCACTTGGCATTTATGCTCTTGATTTTTCTCTTACCTCTCTGGATGTTCTTTGTCCTTTGATGGACTCACCTCCCACCCCTTACCTTTAGTTTTAAAACTTTTGGCTCATTACATGGTCTTCCTTCTTATCCTACCTAACTTTAAATATATACCAACTGAACCAAAACTGCTGTCTGTAGCCTAGACCTCTTTTCTAAAATCCACTCTCACATATCTAATATCTATTCACTATGTCCATTTGGATACCTAACTAGATGTTTCATAGTTGATAATATGTCCAGATATAAACTCCTAATCTTCGCCTACCCCAAACCCAAACTCTTACCTTCTAACTGCTCAGGCCAAAAACTTTGAAGCCATTCTTCATTCCTCTATAGTCCATTGTTTTTGGAAAATCTTGTTACCTTTGCCTAAAATTATGTCTAGAATCCAAACCACTTTAATCTCTTCTCTCCCTGGTTCACACCATTAATTTTATTTCTTACCTATATTATTGCAGTAGGCATTTAACTGATCTCCCTGATTCCATCATTACTTGCAGTTTGTTTTCTATGTAGTGTTCAGAATGATACACTTGAGGCCAGCATTATGGCATAGTGGGTATATCTACTACCTGCAATGCTGGCAACCCATATGGGTGCTGGTTCATGTCATGACTGTTCCACTTCCTATCCAGCACCCTGCTAATGGCCTGGTGAAGGCAGCAGCAAGTGACCTAAGTGCTTGGGCGCTTGCTACCAACGTGGGAGACATAGAGGAAGTTCCTGGCTCCTGGCTTTGGCCTGGCTCAGCTCTGATTAGCCTTCTGGGGAGTGAGCCAGTTGATGGAAGATCTCCCCCGCCACCACCACCACCCATAACTCTTTCAAATAAAAAGAAAACCTTAAAAATTATCCTCATCCTAAGGTGGTTCTTTATTTCCATCTAAGTTTAAAAAAAAGTCTTTCAAAGGCCTTCAGTGGTTGGGAACATCCTACCCACTGGCCTTGAAATCATTTGGTTTTACCCTGCCCAGGGAACTGTGATTGGGATTTGAAATTTGGTCAATCTTTACATAGCAGGATAATGTTTAGTTGATAATTTTGTACCCTGATACTCTTCCTGAAACGTATTTTCTATTCTCAACCACAGTAGCTTACCTGAATATAACATGGAAATTCAGCTTTTGTACTATTCTCTGCCTGAAATACTTAATATTCACTGAAATACACTTTTTTGAGAATTTCATTTATCACCCTATCTAAAATCCCACCACGTCCTCTTGGGCACACATTTCTAACTTGCTGCTGTTTTCCTTTTTTTTTTTTTTTTAAATGATTCATTTATTTATTTGAAAGAGTTACAGAGTGAGAGGAAAAGACAGAGACAGAGATTTTCCATCCCCTTGTTCACTTCCCAGAATGGCTGCAGGTGCCCAAATACTTGGGCCAACTTCTGCTGCTTTTCCCAGTCTATTAACAAGGAACTGGATTGGAAGTGAAGCAACTGGTACTTGAACCAGTGCTCATATGGGATGCTGGTGTTATAGACAGTGTACCTGCTATGCTGGTGCCTGTTTTCCTTTTTCACATTGCATTTAACATGTTTTAGCAAAATGTATCATGTGTAATCAGTATTCCATATCCATTGATTCTGCGTTGTGTGGATTCAGCTGTAGATCTAAAATATTGTTTTAAAAAATTGTGTATATACTGAACATGCAGACTGCTTTCTTGAAATTATTTAGTGAATAATACAGTATAACAAATACTTGTATTAAGTATTATGAGTAATCTGGAGATGATTTACTGCATATGGGAGGATATGTTTAGGATAAATGCAAATACACCACCATTTTATAAAAGGGAGTTTGGCATCAGTGTATTTTGGTATCCCTCAGGGGTCCTGAAACTAATCCCCCTCCATTATTGAGGGAGAACTGTTAATTTATAATGTTTCTATACCTTCCCCCACCTGCCACACCCTGCCCCCATATAAACCTCATTTCACTTACTGGGGAACTGCTGCTTGTCTGTGAGTGTATGTGCAGTAGAGTGAATAAAGGCTTTTAAGAAAGGGTAAAGTTGGGCCGGCGCCGTGGCTCAACAGGCTAATCCTCCGATTTGCGGCGCCGGCACACCAGGTTCTAGTCCAGGTCGGGGTGCTGGATTCTGTCCTGGTTGCCCCTCTTCCAAGCCAGCTCTCTGCTGTGGCCCGGGAGTGCAGTGGAGGATGGCCATGGGAGACCAGGAGAAGCACCTGGCTCCTGGCTTCGGATCAGCACGATGCGCCGGCTGCAGCGGCCATTGGAGGGTGAACCAATGGCAAAAGGAAGACCTCTCTCTGTCTGTCTCTCTCTCACTGTCCACTCTGCCTGTCAAAAAAAAAAAAAAAGGGTAAAGTTACAGTCAACCTCATTGTGAGTGGCAAAAGGAAATAACCCAACAGGTCATTTTCTAATCTAGTGCTCAGGAAACAGCAGCATTTGAAAGAAGCTTTTTTTGACAGAGTTAGTGAGAGAGACAGAGAGAGAGAATGGTCTTCCTTTTCCGTTGGTTCACCCACCAGATGGCCGCTACGGCCAGTGTGCTACGCAGATCGGAAGCCAGGAGCCAGGTGCTTCCTCCTGGTCTCCCATGGGGTGCAGGGCCCAAGTGCTTGTGCCATCCTCCACTGCCTTCCCAGGCCACAGCAGAGAGCTGGCCTGGAAGAGGAGCAACCGGGACAGAATCCGGTGCCCCAACCGGGACTAGAACCTGGGGTGCTGGCGCTGCAGGCAGAGGATTAGCCAAGTGAGCCACGGCACTGGCCAGAAAGTAAAAGCTTTTGTAAAATGAGAATTTTACAACTTAAGGAGAGGAAGTCCAGACTAAAGAAGTATCACTTGCAAATATAGATATATGAAAGTAAATGGGAATGGTGAAGTACAGTAAGAGAAGAGCCTGGGGAAGATTGGAAGACCTGGAAATCCAGAATTTCCCATGCAGTCAGTGAAGAGCCACTGAAGGTTTTTGTGGATGGAGTACAACTATGTATTAGAAACTATGGAGAGCTGTCGAGGTTACATTGGGACAGGAAAGGATTAGATTGAAGCCAAGAGATGAGTGGTGGGATTGAGCATTGCAGATTTTGGTATTCTTGAGGTGGAGACAGTTCCTAGAACTAATCCTCTGCAGATACTCAGTGGTAACTGTAATTTCCTTCCTTTTCCAAATAATCTACTCTTGGTAACTTTTAAAATTTTTAAGTAATCCATAGCCCAGAACCACTCACCTTTAACCCATTGAACCATGGCAGAGATCACCAATACTGTCTTAACTGCCAAATCCTCTTATCTCTTTTTCATTTCCTTTTTTAAAAGATTTATTTATTTGTTTATTTTTATTTGTTTATTTATTTTTGACAGGCAGAGTTAGCCAGTGAGAGACAGAGAAAGGTCTTCCTTCCGTTGGTTCACCCCCCAAATGGCCGCTATGGCCGGTGCTGTGCCGATCCGAAGCCAGGAGCTGGGTACTTCCTCCTGGTCTCCCATGCGGGTGCAGGGACCCAAGCACTTGGAACATCCTCCACTGCCCTCCCGGGCCACAGCAGAGAGCTGGACTGGAAGAGGAGCAACCAGGACAGAATCCAGCACCCCAACTGGGACTAGAACCCGGGGTGCCAGCGCTGCAGGTGGAATATTAGCCAAGTGAGCCGTGGCACCAGCTGAGATTTATTTATTGAAAGACAGTGCTACACAGAGAGGCAGAGGCAGAGAAAGAGTCCCTCCATCTACTGGTTCACTCCCCAGATGGCCATAATGGCCAGACCTGGGCTGCCCAGGAGCCTGAAGCTCCCTCCAGGTCTCCCACGTCTCCCTTGCAGGGACCCAAGGACTTGGGCCATCTTCTACTACTTTCGCAGGCCACAGCAGAGAGCTGGATCAGAAGTGGAGCAGCCGGGATGTGAACTGGCAGCCATATGGGATGCTGGCACTGCAGGCAGCGGCTTTTACCAGCTACACCACAGTGATGGCCCCTTTTTTCATTTCTTCCTGACAGACCTCTTTATCTGTGATGTCTTATCAATGTTGACCTCACCTTTCCTCTTTCATTGGTTGTCTTTCTCTACTTGATTTTGCCTTCCATAACTCTGTTATCTTCCTTTTTTTAAGATTTGCATAAGATTTTATTTATTTGTTTATTCCAAAGCCAAATGACAGAAATCTTAAGTCCATTTGTTCAGTCCCCAGATGACTCTAGGCCAGTCCAAAACCAGAAACCTCCATCCTTGTAGCTTATGTAGATAGCAGGGAACCAAATAGTTGGGCCATTTTATATCTGTCAGGAGCTGAATCATAGCCAGGTCTTAAACCAGTGAGGGTATGGGATACTGACTGCCGAGTGTACCACAATGCAGGCCACACTCTTCCTTTTAAATATTAGATATTTTCTCTTACACATAGTCGTTTTCCGTATATATATAAATATATACACAGCTATGAATTCTCCCCTCTAATTGACTTATTTTCACCTGCCTACAAATTTAGGAGGCTTCTTTGGTCTCCATGTTGATCAATATTTGTCTAACTCTGGGTTTTGAAACCTCTGTGCCTTACAAAGTTGGATTCCTTTTTATAGCTGTAGCATGGGATCTCCCCCAGAACCATATAGTTTCCCTAGGATCACTGAATTTCTGCCACACTCTAGTGAGCCCAAAAATTTAGTAAGATAGACTATGCTATGAAAGCAACAGCCGTGGCTCAATAGGCTAATCCTCGGCCTTGCGGCGCCGGCGCACACCAGGTTCTAGTCCCGGTCGGGGCGCTGGATTCTGTCCCGGTTGCCTCTCTTCCGGGCCAGCTCTCTGCTGTGGCCCGGGAGTGCAGTGGAGGATGGCCCAAGTGCTTGGGCCCTGCACCCCATGGGAGACCAGGAAAAGCATCTGGCCCCTGCCATCGGATCAGCACGATGCGTCGGCAGCAGCAGCCATTGGAGGGTGAACCAATGGCAAAAGGAAGACCTTTCTCTCTGTCTCTCTCTCTCTCTCACACTATCCACTCTGTCAAAAAAAAAAAAAAAAAAAAAGTCAACAGCCTTAAAGCTTAAAAAATTAGAAAAATACGTAGCTCTTAAGACTGAGCTTTAAAATTTGTAATCTAGCCTCCAGTTACTATTGCCGGAGGGCCAGTCCCTGTGTAGACTGAACTGTTTAAGCCCTAAGGCACTTGCATACTTGAGGCTGAGTCCCACCCACATATTGGGATCCACCCAGAGCCAATTAGCCCCACACCCTCATCTAGACCATATGGTTTTGGATGAAATTCTTTCTGATTTAAACGTTTTATTTAAAAAAAAAAAAAAACTTCCCTTCTTTAATATCAGTCATAATTAGCTCCTTCCGCTAGACTAGTTAAAAATGAGGCAGTCAAAAACTCAACCCCGGCCAGCAGCATGGCTCACTAGGCTAATCAGTCCTCCACCTGCAGTGCCGGCACCCCGGGTTCTAGTTCCGTTTGGGGTGCCAGATTGTGTCCCAGTTGCTCCATTTCCAGTCCAGTGCTCTGCTATGGCCCGGGAGTACAGTGGAGGATGGCCCAGGTTCTTGGGCCCTGAACCTGCATGGGAGACCAGGAGGAAGCACCTGGCTCCTGGCTTAGGATCGGCTCAGCGTGCCATAGCAGCCACTTGGGGTGTGATCCAACTGAAAAAGGAAGATATTTCTCTCTCTCTCTCTCTCTCTCTCTCTCTCTCTCTCTCTCTAACTCTGCCTTTCAAAATAGAAAAAGAAAAGGAAAAAATAAACAATAAAAAAAAAACCTGTATGACCCAAAAGTCTCTAACTTAACTTGCTATTTTGACTCCACAAAACCATTTCCTTTCTTAAGACTTCTCTGTTCAGATACGATATAGATAAGTACCAGTTTTATTCGTAATTCTGAGTTGGAGAGGCTGGATATATACCTACAAGCACAGTTGCTTTGGTATGTTTTTTATGGTCCACCCTTTACCCTCCCACTCCTCCTTGCTCTGTTCACTTACCCCATTCTGCAGAATCACAGCTAGACAGAAGTACAGGCTCCTTCACTGGAGTGCATGTGGAGAAAACACGTAGCAAAGACAAGTTACCTGCAGACAGGCTGTTGCTTCGATTTAGCTGCAGTGAGCTGAGTCACACTTGCCTGGTTCCTCCTTTCAAACTCACCAATCAGATATTACTCCTCCACCCTCTCAGTGAACTAGAGAGTGAAGGTTGTCTTTCTAGAAGGAAAGGAGCTCCTCTACTGATCTTCACACTGGAGCTGTACTTAGAGAATAGCACAGATTCCTAGGGGGTACTAGGCAGGCAATGTCTGCATTTTTAACTTTCAGATATATTTTTTCCAGATGTATTCTTTTTTAAAATCTATCTGCCTGAAAAGTATTAGTGTTCTAGAGTTTCCCTTTTCAGGACAAGGTTTATCTCTCACTCAACCATATGCATGCAATGAATGGTTCATTATCTCAGGGTGTGGAAACCTCCCAAGGTGGGCCAAACCTCTTCAGATACCTTAACAGTGATAATTTGAAAAGGCAAAACTAAAGAGTGTAGCAGAGACCTGGAAAATGAAGTTGTACTTTTTCCTCATGAAAAGTAGATCAGATTTCGTTTATGAATTTGTGAGGACTGTTTTCACTAGTTAGGATATTCTGACATTTTTCATGAACTGAATATCTTTGTTTTGACATGTTTTTACACATAAGAATGCTAGATTAAGGATAGGAAATACATAGATTTTAAAAACAACTTTTAGAATATAATGCAAGCAAAAAGGAGTTTGAAGTTGATTTTTTTTTCTTTATTTGACAGGTAGAGTTAGACAGTGAGAGAGAGACAGAGAGAAAGGTCGTCCTTCCATTGGTTCACTCCCCAAATGGCCGCTACGGCCGGCGCTGCGCCGATCCAAAGCCAGGAGCCAGGTGCTTCTTCCTGGTCTCCCATGCGGGTGCAGGGACCCAAGCACTTGGGCCATCCTCCACTGCCTTCCCGGGCCACAGCAGAGAGCTGGACTGGAAGAGGAGCAACCGGGACTAGAACCCGGCGCCCATATGGGATGCTGGCACCACAGGCGAAGGATTAGCCAAGTGAGCCATGGTGCCAGCCCCCGAAGTTGATTTTCTACGATGGAAATCTAAATAGCGTAAGGTGATATTGGACTTTCAAACTTATTTTTAATTTTTTGACATTAAAAAATGATACATGCTCTTTTTAACAAGTAAGAACAAGGTACAGTGAAACAAAGTAAACTTCAAAGTCACCATCTTCTTGCTATCTCTTCTCCAGTTCTACCCTACATTGGTAATTTCTGTGAAGCTTTTCATTGGTCCTGGCCAAGTCTTTTCCGTTTTTATCTACAAATTGATGCACATAAATTTTCTCTTTTCACTCTCTAAATGTGATCATTGGCTTAAGATGTACCTTTTTGTTTTTCTAACAAATGTAAATGGTGAGCATTTGCTCATGCATATGTTGATAGTGTTTTTCAATGACTGGTATTCTGTGATTGTATAATATTAACTTCACCTTTTCCTCCAGTTGATGGACTTACCTTGTTTCCATTTGTAGGTCATTAAAATCAGTTTTGCAATGAAAATAGTTAAACCATTTTTTTCTACCAGAGATGGTAATTTTATAGAATAAATTCTTAAGATAAACAGTTTGGAATTTTGATATGTGGCTTTCAAATTTTCCTAAACTATGACTGCTTTTACCCATAACCTCGCAGAACTCATTTTCCCAAACTTATACTGGTATAAATGATGTCTCCTAAAATTTTGTCGAAGTAATACACGAAAGTTATACCTTGTTGTTTTAACTTGGCATTTCTTTAATGGCCAGAAAATTATGTCTCCATCATTTACTATTTTAAAATTAGGTTGTGTTTTATTGTTGATTTGATCTTGTTATTTTAAAATATCCTGTGCCCTTAGAATAGTTTGAACACAATATTGATCAAGCAGTAGATTCAACTAGAAGACTTTGCATTTTATGGTATCCTGGTTCCTTTATGATAAAACAACATCATGAAACTTTGTCTCCAGGGTAAATTCCAGTGTTGTGTTTCTGTTTCATTGATCCTTTTAACAGTTAAGGGAAGAAAGCCGGAGGCTGGCTTTGGCTGCCAAAAGAGAAAAGAGGAAGGAGAAGAGAAGAAAGAAAAAAGAAGAACAACGAAGAAAACTAGAAGAAATAGAAGCCAAAAATAAAGAAAACTTTGAACTCCAAGCTGCTCAAGAAAAAGAAAAGCTTAAAGTTGAAGGTATTTTCTCTAAACAATAATCCAATTTGTTTCATGTAATACATTCTGTTCTAAATTACAGTTACTTAAGTATCAGTTGCTTTAAGGTCAAAATAGACTTAAGTCATTGTGTCAGTGAGATATTTTTGTGCTTTTTTTCCTTTTTTTTTTTTTTTCAAAAAATTTATTTATTATTTGAAAGTCAGAGTTAAACAGAAGGAGAGGTAGAAAGAGAGAGAGAGAGAGAGGTCTTCCATCCACTGGTTTACTCCCCAGTTGGTCGCAAAGGTCAGAACTGAGCCAATTTGAAGCCAGGAACCAGGAGTTTCTTCCGAGTCTCCCAGGCGGGTGCAGGGGCCCAAGCACTTTGGCCATCTTCTACTGCTTTCCCAGGCCACAGCAGAGAGCTGGACTGGAAGTGGAACAGCTGGGACTTGAAGCAGCATCCACAAGGTTTTATTTATTTATTTGAGAAGTAGAATTACAGACAGCTAAAGGAAGAGACAGAAAGGTCTTCTGATTCACTCCCCAGATGACCACAATGGCCTGAGCTGGACAGATCCAAAGCCAGGAGCCAGAAGCTTTTTTGGGTCTCCCACGTAGGTGCAGGGGCCCAAGTACTTGGGCCATCTTCTTCTGCTTTCCCAGGCCATAGTTGAGAGCTGGATCAAAAGAGGAGCAACTGGGACACAAACTGGGATGCCAGCGATGTAGGTGGAGACTTAGCCTTTTGTGCCACAGCACCAGCCCCCTTCTTTGACTTTTTAATTATGAAGAATTTCAAACCTACAAAAAAAAAACTGAAAATAAGATGAGTTGAACCTCTGAATACTTCCCAACTAGGTTTACAAAATTGTTAACATTTTACCAAGTTTGTTTTCCTTGTTCTTATCTAAATACCTGTATACATTTTTTTCTGAGCCACCTGAAAGTAAATGGCATACATCCTGACCCTTGAACCTAAATATTCTTCACGTTACATTCTAAGAATGCCATTTGTTTACATAATTCTGTTTTTTTTTTTTTTTTAAGATTCATTTATTTATTCCAAAGTCAGAGTTACACAGAGAGGAGAGGCAGAGAGAGAGAGAGGTCTTCCATCCAATGGTTCACTCCTCAGTTGGCCGCAACGGCCGGAGCTGCGCCGATCCGAAGCCAGGAACCAGGAGCTTCCTCTGGGTCTCCCATGTGGGTGCAGTGGCCCAAGGACTTGGGCCATCTTCTGCTGCTTTCCCAGGCCATAGCAGAGAGCTGGATCGGAAGTGGAGTAGCTGGGTCTCGAACTGGTGCCCAGATGGGATGCCAGCACTTCAGGCCAGGGCGTTAATCTGCTGCACCACATCACTGGCCCCCATAATTCTGTTTTTAATATCTAAAAAATTTTGTGGTAATTTCATAATATCATATTCAGATTTTCTGGAATGAGGGAATCATTTGTAACTGTGGAGGAATCACCCCTGACTAAGCCACCAAACTTATGCAGACAGTATATGTGTTTATAAAAGTTTCCCAATCCTGCAGGCTTTCATTTTGATTTTTCTTAAATTTATTTTGTTTATTTGAAAAGCAGTTTTACAGAGAGAGAGGTCTACCATCTGCTGATTCATTCTCCAAATGGCAGCAACAGCCAGGGCTGAGCCAGGCCAAAGCCAGGATCCAGGCACTTCTTGCGGGTCTCCTTCGTGGTATGGAGGCACAAGCACTTAGGTCATCTTCCGCTGTCTTCCCAGGCCATAGCAGAGAGCTGGATCAGAAGTGGAACACTCGTGACTAGAATCCGTGCCTGTATGGGATGCTGGTGTGGCAGGCGGAAGCTTCCCTGTTACACCACAATGCTGGCTCCCATCAGTTTGAATTTTCAAAAATACAGAAAAGTATAATGATTGGTACAATAATCTTCTATATATCTGTATGTCTCCTTGATTCTTAAAATATTTTGGAACAAGGGTTCTGTCGGCCTCCCCCCACACCTTACTTTTTGGTGCAAACAAAGCATGTAGCTACTATATACTTTTTTTTTAATAGTTAACATACATTGATTAGTTTATTAACATTTCTATTAAGTAATTCTTTTTTTTTCTTCTTTTTTTATTTAATAAATGTGAATCTACAAAGTGCAACTTTTGTATTGTTGTGGCTCCTACCCCCCCAATATATACTTTTTTTTAAGGTTTATTTATTTATTTTGAATGAGTTACAGAGAGAGAAGAGATAAAGACATCTTAGATCTGTTGGTTCACACCCAGATGGTCCCAAAGTCCTATACTGGGCCTGGCCAAATCCACAACCAAAGAGCTTCTTCCTAGTCTCCTATGTGTATGGCAGGAGCCCAAACAATACTGCTGCTTTTTCCAGGCCATTAGCAGGGAGCTGGATTGGAAGTAGAGCAGCCATGATAGGAACCTGCATCCATGTGGGATTCCATTATCTCAGACAGTGGCTTTACCCACAAAGCCACAATGCCAGCCTCTACATGTTTTGGTTTGGTTTGGTTTGGTTTCTTTCAGCTGTATATATTATGTGAACTTACCCCTAAATACTTGAATGTGTGCTTCCCCAAAAAAAATCCTTGTTTTACCTAATAACAATGACATTTTTATGCCTAATTATTTAATATGCAGTTTGTTGTAGATAATATTTCCCAGATTGTCTCAAAAATATTCGTTATAACTACCTACCATGTATTAGATAGAACCTAGGGACACAGATTGATCAAATCTACCTCATTATTAATGAATGCTTGATTGTTTGATGATTTCATATCTATAGAAGTAAAGCCACTGTTGTGTAATTTTTTTCCTTCAATTATTTTAAGCTAAAAATGTTAAGGGAACATTTAAAACTTGCTAATTCTTATTTCTGCTTTTCCAGATGAGCCTGAAGTCTTGACTGAGCCTCCAAGTGCCACAACCACAACTACCATAGGCATATCTGCAACCTGGACAACTTTGGCAGGTTCCCATGGCAAAAGAAATAACACCATAACTACAACCAGTTCAAAGAGGAAAAACAGGAAAAATAAAATTACTCCAGAAAATGTTCAAATTATATTTGATGATCCACTACCAATTTCGTACAATCAGCCAGAGAAGGTGAATGGAGAATCCAAAAGCAGCAGTACCAGCGAGAGTGGGGACAGTGATAACATGAGGATTTCCAGCTGCAGTGATGAAAGCAGTAATAGCAACAGCAGCCGGAAGAGTGACAATCATTCACCAGCTGTAGTCACTAGCACTGTGACCAGCAAGAAGCAGCCATCCGTTCTTGTTACATTTCCAAAGGAGGACAGAAAATCTGTTTCTGGCAAGGCATCAATAAAGTTAGTTTCAGTTTTCCTTTTAAATATTTATAGCATCATCACAAAATACCTTATTGTTGAATTTTTTGAGAAAGCCAAGTTGGATTAACAACTTGTAAAATAAGAATTCTCCTGTGTTTAAAAAAATGCGATTTCAGTTGAGGAATAAACTTTTTTAGATTTTATATTAATGAGATACAAATATTTTTTACTTCATTATTATTTTTGATTGTTAAATTTTGCTATGAAAAATATTGATTGTAGTTTCGCAGGGTTTATTATTGTACTTCAACTCTGCTATATGTTTTAAAATTGCTTCCTCGTATGAATATCCTAATTACTAGAGGGAGGTGAAAAATAAAGTCTTCACTTGTTTATATTTCATCTACAGAAAATAAAATTATGTAGTAGCTTACCTATATCATTTAAAAAATCTACATCTATTGCATATTTAATATATTTTCCTCCTTTTGTTAAAGATTGTCAGAGACTATCAATGAAGGGACCAATAATTCTCTTTCTACTTGTACAAAATCTGGTCCATCTCCCCTTTCCTCTCCAAATGGAAAGTTAACGGTAGCAAGTCCCAAGCGTGGGCAAAAGAGGGAAGAAGGATGGAAAGAAGTTGTAAGAAGGTGAGTAGTTCATTAATTTTCTCATTTTTTAAAAAGATGTTTATTTATTTGAAAGGCAGAGCTACAGAAATAGAGAGACCAAGCTTGCATCCATCAGGTTGCTCCTCAAATGGCCGCAATGGCCGGGGCTAGTCAAATATGAAGCCAGAAGCCAGGAGCTTCTTCCAGGTCTCCTACTTTAGTAGCAAGGGCCCAGGCACTTGGGCCACCTTTTGCTGCCTTTCCCAGGTCATTAGCAGGTGGCTGGATAGGAAGTGGAGCAGCAGGGACATGAACACGTGGCCAAATGGGATGCCCACGTTGCAGGTGGCAGCTTTACTGTCCATGCCATAACACTGTCTCCAGGAAAACCCATCCATACACTGTGATTCATGTACGTACTCTATTGAATTAATTGAAATAAACATCAAATATTCTCCGTACAAAAATGAGATAATTCATTTTTATATGCATTTAATATTATGGGTATACAAAGGAAAATTGGAATAATTTGGAAATAATCATCACTGCCTGATTTTCATGCCATTTAGAGCAAAAAAGAATTGTCAGGTAACTTAGTTGTTTATACCAAAGGGCAGAGACCATATCTTAACCTTTTAAAAAAATAAGACATTTCAGTTGTTAAATCAACAACAGGAGTCACTGCACTTGCTCCCCATGTAGGACCTCTGTCCTTAATATGTTGTACTATGGAGAGTTAACAGTAAAACTAGTCTTCAGACAGAACTTTATGCTTTGTGTGTCTGTGTGGATGCAAACTGTTGTAATCTTCACTTAGTATAGAGTTGATCGTATTAGAACACTCATGACATAGTATTGTAGTTTTCTTAATTGGTGCCTACATTATTAGTATATGTATATGTAGGCAGAAACCTTTGCCTATCATGTTTGCTATTAGTATTTGCATTAGCACATTGCATGTCTACATGGTATGCACTCAACAATTACAGGTAACAGATGATAGCCAAGCAAACAATTTTTGATAATGAGATGAGAAGCAATGGTAAAGTTTGTTGATCACTCCAATTTCCTTGTATCTGTTCCTTTGCAGTAAGAGAAGATAAAAGAAGCTTATTTATAGATAATTATTCTCTATAGGAAAGCATTTTAGTATGACTCTCCCTTTATTTTAATCACAAGTGATATTAAAATTACTTTCATTTGTTTTTGCACCTTTTGAACAGGTCAAAGAAAGTATCTGTTCCATCAACTGTAATATCCAGAGTGATTGGAAGAGGAGGCTGTAATATCAATGCAATTCGGGAGTTCACTGGTGCACATATAGATATCGATAAGCAGAAAGACAAGACCGGAGACCGAATAATAACCATAAGGCAAAGCTTTGTCTTACATTTCCTTCCTTTCTATTTTATTATTTTATTGCACTGTAGTTTAATTAACAACTTGATGTACCAACAGATGTCACATATTCTGTGCCTACTGCCAAAGAACATGATCCAGAAATATAGCTATTTGAGTTTTTTTTTTTTTTTTTTTTTTTTTTTTTGACAGGCAGAGTGGACAGTGAGAGAGAGAGACAGAGAGAGATTGGTCTTCCTTTGCCGTTGGTTCACCCTCCAATGGCCGCCGCTGCAGCCGGCGCACCGCGCTGATCCTGGCAGGAGTCAGGAGCCAGGTGCTTTTCCTGGTCTCCCATGGGGTGCAGGGCCCAAGCACCTGGGCCATCCTCCATTGCACTCCCTGGCCATAGCAGAGAGCTGGCCTGGAAGAGGGGCAACCGGGACAGAATCCGGCGCCCCAACCGGGACTAGAACCCGGTGTGCCGGCGCCGCAAGGGCTATTTGAGTTTTTGTGGAACTTTGTGTTTACTGGTATTTTCGTTTTAAATGTGAATTTTGTTGAGAGTTTGAGAAGATAACTGTTACATTTTTTTCCTAGTTAATGTACTCTTGTGAAGTATTTTAGAGTTTTATAGGAAGTTTGTGTGTATGCATGTGACAAATTTTTTTGAGAATCTTTTCTATACCTAAGCCTCATATTTTTAATATTTTGTTCTGGTACTATTTAAGGAATGAATTTCAACATATTTTAATCAGTGGGTTTTTGTATTTTTCTTAATTTAGCCTTTGAGATTTATTATTCTGAAATTGTATCCTTAGAATTTGAACAGTAATAAATTTAAATTCAAAATGAAAAAATTTATTTAGGTATTATCTTTAAAAAAAAAAAAAAGATTTATTTATTTGAAAGAGTTACAGAGAGAGGCAGAGAGAGAGAGAGGTCTTCCATCCACTGGTTCACTTCCTGAATGACTACAACGGCCAGAGCTGAGCCAGTCTGAAGCCAGGAGCCAGGAGCTTCCTCTGGGTCTGCTACATGGGTGCAGGGGCTCAAGGACTTGGGCCATCTTCTACTCTTTTCCCAGACCATAGCAGAGAGCTGGATTGGAAGTGGAGCAGCCGGGATGCGAACCAGTGGCCATATGGGATGCCAACACTGCAGGCCGGGTTTTAACCCACTGCACCACAGTGCCAGCCCCTAGGTATTGTTTGAAAGAATAACAGAGAGAGAGTGACAGATCTTCCATCTGCTGGTTCACTCCTCAAATAGCCACAACAGTCTGAGGTGGGCCAGTCCAAAACCAGGAGCCAGAAATTCTGTCCGTATCTCCCATGTGGGTGGCAGGAACCCGCGAACTTCATCTTCTGCCTGCCTGGCCCATTAGTGGGAAGATCCATCCAAAGATAGCAGATGTGCATGTCCCAAGCAGCAGCTTAACCTGCTGTGCCACAACACCTCTGAGAGTGAAAAGTTTAACTTATCTTGAATAACTCATAGGATATTTTTTCCTGTGTATCCTAAAGATAATATTCTAAGAAATCATAAGGATGTAAGAAGCTATATTTAATTACTTCAAAGTAAATGTAAGTTTTTTGAAGTAGATTTATATGGCTTGGGATGGCAATTACAAGTTAAGAGGCAGTGCCCTTTCTCAGTATATAGTTGGGTTGATACAGTCCACCTCAAAAGTAAGGAAAAAAAAAATAACCAACTTTTTTCTTTTTATTTCCTTTCCTTCTGTCTTTCTGCTTTTCTGAGATAGTTCAGTATCCACAACTTGCTGTATTTATCAGAGTGAAGTAGATATCTTTTTTGGCTATTTTTCCCTTGTGTTTCCATGGGACTTTTCTTGCAATCAAATACTTTCCAAAAGAGCCATCACTAGATTTAATATTATGGCCATTAACATTTTCAAGATTCTTTCCTCCTTTAAAAACAAATTTTATTTATTTGAGATACAGAGAGAGCCCCTCTGTTTGCCTACTTCCCAAATGCCTTCAGCTGGCCAGAGCTGAGCCATCCTGAAGCTCAGGAGCCCAAAACCTGCCCATGTGGATGACAGGAAGGCAGTCACTTCTGCATCAGCAGCATGCTGAAATTAGGAGCCAAAGCTGGAAGTGAAACCCAGGGACTTGGACATGGAACCGGGGCTTCTTAACCAGCATCTTAGCTGTTAGACCAAATTGCCCACTCAGTCTGAGGCATCTTCCCAGAGGGATTATAATAATTATCCTTCTAATAGAGAAATTGCTCATGAATATGTATTTGATGAGAGCATCAAGATTGTAGAATTCAGGATAAAACAGCATGTTCTTATTCAGTTTTTCTTTTTCTCTTGTATTGTTTTTAGTATTGATCAACTGTTTAACTTAAAATTTAACAGTGTGGATTACATATGTTTTTATGTGCAATATTTTTCAAAAATATAATATATTTTGCAGTGATAAAGTGGTTTCTTAGTCTAAGGCAACAATAGTAAAATGAATTTTTAGAAAATAAGTCATTTATTCTTCTGAATGATACCATGGTAATTTGGCACAGTTTATTATTTTGTTGTGGTCAGAAAATTGCTGGGTAATTTTGTATGTATAATCACACATAAACACACCGTGCACGTGCACATGGTTGAATGAACACCTTATGTGTCTGATGAAAGTAAGGGAAATTCAACCTAATGTTCTGTGTTAACTTATAGGGGTGGCACGGAATCGACAAGACAAGCAACCCAGTTAATCAATGCTCTGATCAAGGATCCAGACAAAGAAATTGATGAACTTATTCCAAAGAATCGTTTGAAAAGCTCCTCAGCAAATTCCAAAATAGGATCATCAGCACCTACCACCACTGCTGCTAACAGTTCCTTAATGGGAATTAAAATGACAACTGTAGCTCTGTCGTCAACATCTCAAACTGCCACAGCACTCACTGTGCCTGCAATTTCCTCTGCATCCACTCACAAAACCATTAAGAACCCAGTGAATAATGTGAGGCCTGGTTTTCCAGTCTCTCTTCCATTAGCATATCCTCCTCCACAGTTTGCACATGCTTTGCTTGCTGCTCAGACTTTCCAGCAAATCCGTCCACCAAGGTTGCCCATGACCCACTTTGGAGGTACTTTCCCACCAGCTCAATCCACTTGGGGTCCTTTCCCTGTCAGGCCTTTGAGCCCTGCCAGAGCTACTAACTCGCCTAAGCCTCACATGGTGCCTCGCCATAGCAATCAGAATAGCAGTGGTTCTCAGGTGAATTCAGCAGGTTCTTTAACTTCAAGTCCAACAACTACAACCAGTTCATCAGCTTCAACGGTGCCTGGTTCATCTACAAATGGCAGTCCAAGTTCACCTTCTGTCAGAAGGCAGCTTTTTGTCACAGTTGTGAAGACTTCCAATGCCACAACCACAACAGTTACAACCACAGCAAGCAACAATAGCACTGCACCCACAAATGCCACATATCCTATGCCTACTGCCAAAGAACACTATCCAGTATCATCCCCATCTTCCCCATCACCACCAGCCCAGCCAGGAGGGGTTTCTAGAAACAGCCCTTTGGATTGTGGCTCAGCATCTCCAAATAAAGGGGCGTCTTCTTCTGAACAGGAAGCAGGTAGTCCACCAGTAGTAGAAACAGCAAACAATAGGCCTCCAAACAGCAGCAGTTCTTCTGGGAGTTCATCAGTTCATTCTACTCAGCAGCAGCCTCCGGGATCTGTTTCTCAGGAGCCAAGACCACCTCTTCAGCAGTCTCAGGTTCCTCCCCCGGAAGTTAGAATGACTGTTCCTCCTTTAGCAACAACAAGTTCTGCTCCAGTGGCAGTGCCTTCCACTGCCCCAGTGACTTACCCTATGCCTCAGACACAAATGGGATGCTCCCAGCCTGCTCCTAAAATGGAAATCCCTGCTATTAGACCACCTGCTCATGGCACAACTGCCCCTCACAAGAATCCAGCTCCAGTACAAAATTCATCTGTTGCAGTCCTCAATGTCAACCACATTAAAAGACCTCACAGCGTTCCCTCTTCTGTCCAGCTACCTTCGACCTTAAGTACACAAAGTGCTTGTCAGAATTCAGTACATCCAGCAAGTAAGCCTATTGCTCCCAACTTCAGTGCCCCCTTACCATTTGGGCCATTTAGCACATTGTTTGAAAACAGCCCTACTTCTGCTCATGCCTTCTGGGGAGGATCTGTTGTTTCATCTCAGTCAACACCAGAATCTATGCTATCAGGAAAATCTTCATATTTGCCAAATTCAGATCCTTTACATCAGTCTGATACTTCCAAAGCACCAGGTTTTAGACCACCATTACAGAGACCCGCTCCAAGTCCCTCAGGTAAGTTTCTATTTTCTAATATCCTGTAACTGCTCATTTACACAGGTGATGGGAATACTCTTGTTTTTACTCTATTACAGGGCTATGTGGACAGATTGTTGTATTATATGCGTTTAGTAGGATGTTTAATATTTTAAATCTTTAGTAAATTTTTTGATTTTTTAAGATATTTGAAAAGTAGAGATAGAGAGAACTTCCATCTGCTGGTTCACTCCCCAAATGGCCACCACAGCCAGAGCTGGGCCAAGTCTAAGGCCAGGGGCCAGGAGCTTCTTCTGGGTCTCCCATATGGGTGCAGACCCCAAGCACTTGAGCCATCTTCCTCTGCTTTCCCAGGTGCATTATTGGTTTGGAAGTGGAGCAGCTGGGACTTGAATGGAGATCCATATGGGATGCTGACACAAAAGTTAGCAGCTTTAACTGCTATGCCACAGCGTCAGCTCCAGTGAAATTTTTTTGTGCAATTCATTTATTATTTGAAAGTCAGAATAATATATATATATATATACATACACACATATAGAGAGAGAGAGACAGAGCGCAAGAGAGCAAGCGAGCGAGCGAGAGAGCTCTTCCATCCACTGTTTATTCTGCAAAGGGCCGCAGTGGCCAGTGCTGGCCCAGGCCGAAGCCAGGAGCCAGGAACTTCTTTCAGGTCTCTCATGTGGTTGCATTGGCCCAAGGACTTCAGCCATCCTCTGCTGCTTTCCCAGGTGCATTAGCAGGGAGCTGGATCAGAAGTGAAGCATGTAGAAGTGGAATGCTTGCACTGTACACAGTGGCTCAACCCACTGCGCCACAGCACCTGACTGCTTCAATAAATTTTTATGTTGAATTTCCTGTCAATAAGTCCTTTTATCTGGCATATTTTTCTCTCAAAATAAAAAAAAGGTCTGGGTGGGCATTTGATGCAGCAATTAAGGTGTCACGTAGATTACCTGCATCCCCTACTGAAGTTTCTGGGTCCAGTCTCAGCTCCACTTCTGATTTTTTTTTTTTTTTTTTTTTTTTTTTTTGACAGGCAGAGTGGATAGTGAGACAGAGAGAAAGGTCTTCCTTTTGCCGTTGGTTCACCCTCCAATGGCCGCCACGGCTGGCATGCTGCGGCCGGCACACCACGCTGATCCAAAGGCAGGAGCCAGGTGCTTCTCCTGGTCTCCCATGGGGTGTAGGGCCCAAGCACTTGGGCCATCCTCCACTGCACTCCTGGGCCACAGCAGAGAGCTGGCCTGGAAGAGGGGCAACCAGGACAGAATCCTGTGCCCCGACCGGGACTAGAACCCAGTGTGCCGGCGCCGCTAGGTGGAGGATTAGCCTATTCAGCCACGGCGCCGGCTCCACTTCTGATTTTGATTCCAGCTTCCTGCTGATGTGCATTGTGAAGGCAGTAGGTAATGTTTTCACTACTTGAGTTCCTGCTACTCTTGTGGGACACCTGGATTGAGTTTCTGGTTCCTGGCTGTAGCCCTGGCTAACTGGCTGTTTAAAGCATTTGGAAAGTGAACCAGTGGATGGAAAATGCCTATATGTCTTTGTCTCTGTGTGTCTCCATGCTTTTCAAATAAAATGAAAATAAATAAATTTATTTTTAAAAAGAACTTAAGAAAAAAGCCTCATTTTAATAAGGTAAAAGCATATTAAAATTTGCCTTTCAAACACAAAATAACAGAAGTTTTTTTAAAGGGACTTCATTTCTTTCTTTTTTATGAGATTTCATTTCTTGCTGTCTTTTTTTCATAATACCAAGAGAAAAGTAGAATTACATAGTGTAATTTGGTAGCCACTAGCCACATATGCTATTTACATTAATGAAAACTAAATTAAATAAAAATTCATCTTAGGCAAACTAGCAGTATTTCAACTTGTGGCCAGTTGCTACCGTATTGAACAGCAAAGATGTTGAACATTTCTATTGTCACAGAATACTGATACTTTCTGAGGATCCTAAGAGTCTTCTGACTCTAATTTTTTTAACTTTGAAATATTTGTAAATTTATAGAAGGGTTTTTTAATTCCCCCAGTGTTCCTTAATGTAGACAACTTACATAACCATTTTTCTTTTATCAAAACCACGAAATTAATATTGATACAATGCTAGACTTTATGCTGATTTCGTCAGTTTTGCGATGATATCCTTTGCTGTTTCAGTCTCAATACAGAATACCAAATTGTATTTAGTCCTATTGTGTTTTTTTTTTTCTAAAAATTTTTTTATTTTATTTGAAAGAGAGTTACATAGAGAGGGAGATATCTTCCCTCTGCAGATTCACTCCTCAGATGGCCACAATAGCCAAGGCTGGGCCAGGCTATAGCCAGGAACTTCATCCTTGTTTCTCGCATGGGTGCAGGGACCCAAGGACTTGGGCTGTCCTCTGCTGCATTTCCCACTCCATTAGCAGGGAACTGGATCAGGAGTGGCATAGCCAGGACTCAAACCAGCACCCATATGGGATGTGCTGGCATTGAAGGTAACACAGTGGCTGGTGCTGGGCCAGGCCGAAGCCAGGAGTTTCCTCCGGGTCTTCCCAAGTGGATGCAGTGGCCCAAGCACTTGGGCCATCCTCCGCTGCTTTTCCAGGCCATTAGCAGGGAGCTAGGTCAGAAGTGGAGCAGCCGGGATTCAAACCCATCTCCATATGAGATGCCGATGCTACCGGCTGAGACTTAACCTACTACACTGCAACGTTTTTATTTATTTATTTTAAAGTCAGAGTTACATGGCGGAGGGGGAGGGGCGGCAGCGGTCTTCCATCTGCTGGTTCACTCTCCAGATGACCACAATGGCCGGAGCTGCGCTGATACAAAGCCAGGAACTTCTTCTGGGTCTCCCACATGGGTGCAGGGGCCCAAGGACTTGGGCCATCTTCCTGTGCTTTCCCAGGTCATAGCAGAGAGCTGGATCCAGAAGTAGAGCAGTCAGGACTCAAAAACTGGCACCCAAATGGGATGCCAGCACTGCAGGTGGCGGTTTTACCTGCTACGCCACAGCTCTGGCCCCAACACAGAGTCCTTTTAATGAATCCAATTGATCTAAGAAATATTGTCAGATTCTTCTGTTTATTCAGTCCATGGTTAGATCCAGATCAAATGTTTTTGGAAGAGCCTGACATATAGGTAATGCTTTAAATACAAGACTGCATTGGATCAATAGGCACTCAATGACAGATTGTCCCATTTTTAGCTCTGGAAAGCGAGGCCCCTTAATTTACTGATAATCATCAAATCTCTCCTTGTAGAATCATATCTACAGCCTTTTTTCCCCTATATTTCAAAAAAAATATTTATTTATTTGAAAGGCAAGGCAACAGAGAGAGAGGGAGAGATACAGAGAGACACCTTGCATCTGGGAGTTTACTCCTCAAATAGCCAGAACAGCCAAGTCTGAACCAGTCTGACGTCAGGAACCAGGAACTTCCATCCTGGTCTTCCACATGAGTGGCAGGGACCCAAGCACTTAGGTCATCCTCTCTTGCCTTCCCAGGCACATTAGCAAGGAGATAGGAGGGAGGCAGAACAGCTGGACTTGAACTAGCACTCCTATATGGGATACTGGCATTTAAGTGGTGTCTTAATGCACTGTACCACAACACTGGCCCATCTTAAAATTTTTTTAAAGATAAATTTTTTATGCAATTCCTTGGCTCATATTCAGATTCCAGTATTGATATTAAATCTACGTGTATTGTATTCTATAATAGCTAAAAAAGTTGAAATTAAATATAAAACATTTTTATATTCCTTTTTATAGTTATCTTTATAAAATGAAATGAGAAATCAGTGGATTGAAAGTAGCAGCTCAGGAGAAAGTTTTGTAATAATCTAAAATAATTTTGGATATATTTGAAGACTCTTGAGAATTTTAGGTTTGTGTATTTGTCTTAAGGGTAGCTGCTATAAATAATGATATTCTTGCATTATAGGTATTGTCAATATGGACTCCCCCTATGGCTCTGTAACACCTTCTTCTACACATTTGGGAAACTTTGCCTCAAACCTTTCAGGAGGTCAGATGTATGGACCGGGTGCACCCCTTGGAGGAGCGCCTGCAGCTGCTAACTTTAACAGGCAACATTTTTCCCCACTTAGTTTGTTGACTCCGTGTTCATCAGCGTCAAATGGTAAGTATGCTGTAATTCCTGTTTTATTTGTGGGTGTTTTTTTAAATATTTATTTTTATTTATTTGAAAGACAGAGTTACAGAGAGAGGTAAAACAGAGAGAGAGGTCTTACATCCGCTGGTTCACTCCCCAGATGGCCGCAACAGCTGGAGCTGCGCCGATTCAAAGCCAGGAGCCAGGAGCTTCTTCCAGATCTCCCATGTGGGTGCAGGGGCCCAAGCACCTGGCCCATCCTCCACTGCTTTCCCAGGCCACAGCAGAGAACTGGATCGGAAGAGGAGCAGCAGGGACTAGAACCGGTGCCCATATGGGATGCTGGCATTTCAGGCCAGGGCTTTATAACCCACTGCGCCACAGCACCGGCCCCATAGATTTATTTATTTATTTGAAAGTCAGAGTAGGAGATAGAAATCTTCCATCTACTGGTTCATTTCCTCAGATGTCCACAATGGCCAGGGCTGTGCCAGGCCAAAGTCAGGAGTTAGGAGATTGTTCTGTATCACCCACATAAGTGCATGTGCCCAAATACTAGGGCTGTCCTCCACTACTTGCCCAGGCACATTTGTAGGGAGCTGAGTTGGAAGTGAATAGCCATATCTCCAGCCGGCACACATACTGAATTCCATTGTTGCAGGTGGCAGCTTTACTCAAGCCACAATGCTGCTGGCCCTTAGATGCTGTAATTCCAAAAGAGGAGTTGGAATATATGTTTTATTAAAAATAAAAAGTTTTAAATTTTTCAAAGTTTGGGCTTTTTAAAAAGCTTTTAAACCTCATCATAATTTTAATACTGTAATAATAGAATTTGTACTCTTGACAGTCTGGAGTCTCTAAAGAATTCCCAGGTTTTTAAATTTTTGGAATCAAACTAGGTTATGTCAACTTTATTATATTGAAGTATTATTTCTAAAAGGAATAACTTTTTAAAGAAATAGAATTCTTGTACTTCCTATTAATTTACATTAGTGTTCTTTTAACATACAACTCTCAGGAAGAAATATTTCTAGCCTGAAAAAGTGTAAATATCATCTGCTTTTTGTCCACCTTTAAATCTCAGCTAAGTATAGCCAGATTTTGGAAAAAAAATGACTTGATTGTTAAACTAAGGAAATTGAATTTACCCGTTGACAGTTCAACATTAATTAAGAGACTGCTGTTGTAAGGTTCGGTGTGTTTGTGTGAATGATGGAGAAATAGAGGTCAAACTGCTTATTCCTTAAGGAAATTATAAAATGGGTTTGGTTGTTCTGGGTTTATTTTTAAGGTTTACTTATTTATTTGAAAGACAAATTAGAGAATGAGAGGGAGAGGCAGAGAGAAAGATTGATCTTCCATCCGCTAATTCACTCCCCAAATGGTTGCAACAGCCAGGACTGGGCCAGGCCAAAACCAGGAGCCAGGAGCCCTTTCTGGGTTTCCCACGTGGGTGCAGGGGCCTGAATACTTGGGCCATCATCCTCTGCTTTTCTAGGAGCATTTGCAGGGAGATGGATTGGAAGTGGAATATCCAGGACTAGAGCTGGTGCCCATATGGGATATCAGAGCTGCTGCAAGGTGGCACTATGCCACAGCACAGGGATTTAGTTTTTAATCTACCAAATTTCTTTTAACAAACAGTGTTAGAATAGGTAATAGTGAACCCAATTAACTGAATGAAAAAGTAAAAAAATTAAACATTAGACATGTAACAATACATTGGCAGTTAAAGGTTGAAGTATATTTTGATGCACAGTACATTTTTGTACTATTATGTAAGTATGAAAATAATATTATAATAGAAGAAATAATTTATGGCAGTTTTCATTCAGAATTCTTTCTTTGAAAAAGGTTAAAGATTTCTTAGGAGTCAACTGAGATAAATAGAGTATCATATAACAGTGTTACATAGACTAGTTTATTTAAACAGAAGGTATTAAATAGAATTTCTGATCTAAATATATCTCAGGAATAAACACCTAGTTGTCACATTTTAATTTAAAATATCTGGCACAGCAAAAGATTGTGGCTTTAGTTATTTAAAGCTGTATTCAATACAACATTCACTTTTGTATACTAGAAAAATATGAGTATTTTATTTACTTTATAATGTACATTAACAAATATTTATTGAGAAATGGACAGAATTCAGTCTGTACTGAAGGCTGGTGCTTTATCAAAATTCTTCAGGGGTCTTACCCTTGAGGGGTCTTACCCTTCCCTATAAGAAAAGTAAAATAAGATTGCTAAGTAACTTATTTATGATATAGCTTTTATAATTGCATGTGAAACTACCAATAATAATTAATTTAACTGACTGTTTAGGTACTGTTCAAGTTAGTTTCTTCTCATATCTATGTTCTACCTCCTCCCATGCATACCTACACAGTGTTTCCTCACCTGTGTCCCATTGCCTTTGCCAGCAAAATCCTTATCTGCAGAGTTAGGTGAGCTTACACAAGTCACTTCAGCAAATGTTGATTTGCTCATCTGTAATATCTAACATACAGGATTAGTGTAAGAAGTAAATGGGATAGTGTATCTGTTATCAGCTACTGTTAATGTTGGTTTTTAAATTTATGATCATATTAAAAATGAAGGTGATGATAATGAGAGTAGTGTCAGTCCTGAGAACACTAATTTTAGAAATGTGTCACTATATGGTGAAATCTGGAAAAAAAATTGAAAGATAATTTAGAGCTATATAGAAACATTGAATATCATCAAGATGAATGTAATAGGAACAGAGGAGCAAACATTTTTATAAATAGCCAGTGATAATAAGAAACCTTTACTATTTTTAGAATGATTTTTCTATAAAGCTTTTTCTGCACTCCTCTTAAAATTTATTTTTATCCCCAAGTATATAACACATCTGGGTCAATGTTTTCCAAGTGTGTGGAGCTGAAACTGAACCATACTAAAAATAAACATTTCATTAAAGTATCTATATGCAGCTGATTCATATTTATGTACTTAGAAATAAAATAAAGTTGGGGGCTGATGTTGTGGCTCAGCATGTTAATCTGCTGCCTGCCACCCTGGAATCCCATATTAGAGTATCTGTTTGAGTCCCAGCTGCTCTACTTGTGATTTAGCTCCCTGCTAAATATGCCTGGAAATCAGCAGAAAATGGCCCACGAACTGAGGCCCTTCTGCCTTCATGGGAAACCCGTATGGAGTTTTTAGTTCTGGCTTTGGCCTGGCCCAGCCCCAGCCTTGCAGCCATTTGGAGAGTGAACCATCAAATGGTAGAGTTCTCTGTCTTTCCCTCCCTGTCTGTCTCTGCCTCTATCTTTCTCTGTCTCTGACTTTCAAATAAATAAAATAAATCTTAAAAAAAAAAAAGGTGTTTGGTTTTCGTTTTCATAAAAAGATAAGAAAGAAGAGATGTTAAGATGCCTGCCTCTTTATCTCAAGATTGATTGATTGATTGATTGATTTGAAAGTCAGAAAAGCCGAGGCAGAAAGAGAAAAAATGATCTTCCATTCACTGGTTCACTCCCCAAGTGTCCACACTGGCCTGGGCTGGGCCAAGCCAAAGCTAGGAGGCAAGAGCTTGGTCCTGGTCTCTAGGTGGATGCAGGGGCCCAAGGACTTGGGCCATCTTCTGCTGCTTTTCCGGCTTATTAGCTGTGAGCTGGATTGGAAGTTGAGCAGCTGGGACTCAAACCGGCACCCATATGGTATGGCGGTGCCGGAGGTGGTGACTTTACCTGCTACGCCACAGTGCTAGCCCTGAGAATGTTTTCAAATATATGAAATTATTGGGCTCGTGCCATGGCATAGTGAGTAAAGCTGCTGCAGCACCAGTATTCCATATGCGCGCCAGTTCAAGTCCCAGCTGCTCCACTTCCAGTCCCAGTCCAGCTCCCTGTTAGTGCTCCTGGGAAAGCATCAAAAGATGATCCAAGTGCTTGGCCCCTGCACCCTTGTGGGAGATCTGGAAGAAGCTCCTGGCTCCTGGCTACTGGCTTCAGATTGGCTCAGCTCCAGCTGTTGTGGACATTTGGTGAGTGAGCAAGCAGATGGAAGATTCTCTCTGTCTCTGTTTCTCTCTCTCTCTCTCTCTCTCTCTCTCTCTCTCTCTCTAACTTTGCCTTTCAAATATATAAATAAAAATCTTTAAAATAGGGCCGATGCGTGGCTCAATAGGCTAATCCTCCGCCTGTGGCGCTGGCACACCAGGTTCTAGTCCCGGTCAGGGCGCCGGATTCTGTCCCAGTTGCCCCTCTTCCAGGCCAGCTCTCTGCTGTGGCCCGGGAAGGCAGTGGAGGATGGTCCAAGTTCTTGGGCCCTGCACCCATATGGGAGCCAGGATAAGCACCTGGCTCCTGCCTTCGGATCAGCACAGTGCACTGGCCGCAGCGTGCTAGCCGTGGCGGCCATTGGAGGGTGAACCAACAGCAAAAGGAAGACCTTTCTCTCTGTCTCTCTCTCTCTCTCACTGTCCACTCTGCCTGTCAAAATAAATAAATAAATAAAAATAAAAAACTTTAAAATAAATAAAATGTATAAAATTATAATCATTTATATTACTGGGTTTTTTTGTCTTTTTTTTTTTATTTAGTAAATATAAATCTCCAAAATACAGTTTATGGATTACAATGGCTTCCCCCCATAATTTCCCTCCCACTCGCACCCCTCCCATCTCCCGCTTCCTCTCCCATTCCATTCACATCAAGATTAATTTTCAATTATCTTTATATACAGAAGATCGATTTAGTATATATTAAGTAAAGATTTCCTGAGTTTGCACCCACACAGAAGCACAAAGTGTAAAATACTGTTTCAGTACTAGTTATAGCATTACTTCACATTGGACAAAACATTAAGGACAGATCCCACATGAGAAGTAAGTACACAGTGACTCCTGTTGTTAACAATTGGACACTCTTGTTTTTGGCATCAGTAATATCCCTAGGCTCTAGTCATGAGTTGCCAAGGCTATGGAATCCTTTTGAGTTTGCCGACTTCAATCTTATTCCGACAGGGTCCTAGTCAAAGTGGAAGTTCTCTCCTCCCTTCAGAGAAGGGTACCTCCTTCATTGATGGCCCGTTCTTTCCACTGGGATCTCTCTTTTCTTTTTTTTTTTTTTGCCAGAGTGTCTTGGCTTTCCATGCCGAAAATACTCTCATGGGCTCTTCAGCCAGATCCGAATGCCTTAAGGGCTGATTCTGAGGCCAGAGTGCTATTTAGGACATCTGCCATTCTATGAGTCTGTTGTGTATCCAGCTTCCCAATGTTGGATCGTTTTCTCCCTTTTTGATTCTATCAGTTAGTATTAGCAGACACTAGTCTTGTTTGTGTGATCCGTTTGACTCTTAGACCTATCATTATGATCAGTTGTGAACTGAAATTGATCACTTGGAATAGTGAGATGGCATTGGTACATGCCACCTTGATGCGATTGTATTGGAATCCCCTGGCACGTTTCTAACTCCACCATTTGGGGCAAGTCAGATTGTGCATGTCCCAAATTGTATGTCTCCTCCCTCTCTTATTCCCACTCTTATATTTAACAGGGATCACTTTTCAGTTAAAATTGAAACACCTAAGAATAATTGTGTGTTAATTACAGAGTTCAACCAATAGTACTAGAACAAAAAGAAATACTAAAATGGATAAATATTACATTGTACATCAACAGTCAGGACAAGAGCTGATCAAGTCACTGTTTCTCATAGTGTCCATTTCACTTCAACAGGTTTCCCCTTTGGTGCTCAGTTAGTTGTCGCCGGTCAGGGAGAACATATGATATTTGTCCCTTTGGGACTGGCTCATTTCACTCAGCATAATGTTTTCCAGATTCCTCCATCTTGTTGCATATGACCAGATTTCATTGTTTTTGACTGCTGTATAGTATTCTATAGAGTACATGCCCCATAATTTCTTTATCCACTCTACTGTTGATGGGCATTTGGGTTGGTTCCAGGTCTTAGCTATTGTGAATTGAGCTGCAATAATCATTAATGTACAGACAGCATTTTTGTCTGCCAATTTAATTTCCTCTGGGTAAATTCCAAGGAGTGGGATGGCTGGGTTGAATGGTAGGGTTATCTTCAGGTTTCTGAGGATTCTCCAGACTGACTTCCATAGTGGCTTGACCAGTTTGCATTCCCACCAACAGTGGGTTAGTGTCCCTTTTTCCCCACATCCTCGTCAGCATCTATTGTTGGTAGATTTCTGTATGTGAGCCATTCTAACCCGGGTGACGTGAAACCTCATTGTGGTTTTGATTTGCATTTCCCTGATTGCTAGTGATCTTTCTTGAACATTTTTTCATGTGTCTGTTGGCCCTTTTGATTTCCTCTTTTGAAAAATGTCTATTGAGGTCCTTGGCCCATCTCTTAAGTGGGTTGTTTGTTTTGATGTTGTGGAGTTTCTTGATTTCTTTGTAGATTCTGGTTATCAACCCTTTATCAGTTGCATAGTTTGCAAATATATTATCCCATTCTGTCGGTTGTCTCTTCACTTTCCTGACTGTTTCTCTTGCAGTACAGAAACTTCTCAATTTGATGCAATCCCAAATGTTAATTTTGGCTTTGACTGCCTGTGCTTCCGGGGTCTTTTCCAAGAAGTCTTTGCTGGTACCTATATCTTGCAGGGTTTTTCCAATGCTCTCTAATAATTTGATGGTGTTGGGTCATAGATTTAGGTCTTTAATCCATGTTGAGTGAATTTTTGTGTAAGGTGAAAGGTAGGGTCTTGCTTCATGATTCTGCACGTGGAAATCCAGTTTTCCCAGCTCCATTTATTGAATAGACTGTCCTTGCTCAAGGAATTAGTTTTAGATCCTTGATCAAATATAAGTTGGCTGCAGATGTTTCTGGTGTTTCTATTCTGTTCCATTGGTTTATCCATCTGTTTCTGTACCAGTACCATGCTCTTTTGAATACAACTGCCCTGTAGTATGTCCTGAAATCTGGTATTGTGATGCCTCCGGCTTTGTTTTTGTTGTACAAGATTGCTTTAGCTATTCGAGGTCTCCTGTGTCTCCATATGAATTTCAGCATCATTTTTCCAGATCTGAGAAGAATGTCTTCGGTATTTCGATTGGTATTGCATTGAATGTATAAATTGCTTTTGGGAGAATGGACATTTTGATGATATTGATTCTTCCAATCCATGAGCATGGAAGATTTTTCCATTTTTTGGTATCCTCTTCTATTTCTTTCTTTAAGATTTTGTAATTTTCATCGTAGAGATCTTTGACATCCTTGGTTAAGTTTATTCCAAGGTATTTGATTGTTTTTGTAGCTATTGTGAATGGGATTGATCTTAGAAGTTCTTCCTCAGCCATGGCATTGTCTGTGTATACAAAGGCTGTTGATTTTTGTGCATTGATTTTATATTCTGCTACTTTGCCAAACTCTTCTATGAGTTCCAATAGTCTCTTAGTAGAGTTCTTTGGGTCCCCTAAATAAAGAATCCTGTCATCTGCAAAGAGGGATAGTTTGAGTTCTTCCTTCCCAATTTGTATCCCTTTAATTTCTTTTTCTTGCCTAATAGCTCAGGCTAAAACTTCCAGAACTATATTGAATAGCAGTGGTGAGAGTGGGCATCCCAGTCTGGTACCAGATCTCAGTGGAAATGCTTCCAACTTTTCCCCATTCAATAGGATGTTGGCCGTGGGTTTTTCATAAATTGCTTTGATTATATTGAGGAATGTTCCTTCCATACCCAGTTTGCTTAGAGTTTTCATCATGAAAGGGTGTTGTATTTTATCAAATGCTTTCTCGGCGTCTATTGAGATAATCATATGGTTTTTCTTCTGCAGTTTGTTAATGTGGTGTATAATGTTCATTGTTTTGTGCACATTGAACCATCCCTGTATACCAGGGATAAATCCCACTTGGTCTGGGTGGAAGATCTTTCTGATGTGTTGTTGCATTCTATTGGCCAGAATTTTATTGAGGATTTTTGCATCTATGTTCATCAGGGATATTGGTCTGTAATTTTCTTTCAATGCTGCATCTTTTTCTGGCTTAGGAATTAAGGTGATGCTGGCTTCATAAAAAGAATTTGGGAAGATTCATTTACATTACTGTTTATCCCTGTCATTAATACTTGTGTGGATAAAATTTACCAAGTGTGATAGGTTGTTTTACCCAAAGCCTTGGTTTATGTAGTAGCTTTTTTGTTGGAAAAGTATTATGTTTTTTATGACAATGTAACCAATATAGGTTAGATTTTTTAATACCCTGCTACATTGTTGATATACAAATCATTGGAACTATTTTAAAATATTTTACCTTCCAGCAACTTTTTTCTTACAAAAAATTGGGAACCTATGGAAAAGTTAAAAAAACAGTTCAAGAAATACACTTATTGCCTCAAGTTTATCACTTAAAGATCTTGTTGGATGTTTTCTGTTTGCTTTTTTTGTTTGCGAACTATTTAAAAATAAGATGCAGATATGATATTTGACATCTGAAAACATCCATCACTTAGGAATAAGAGTATTTTCTTTAAAACAATTTTTTAAATTGTATTTTCATTTTTTTTTTTATTTGAAAGGCAGTGAGTTGGAGACAGAAATCTTCTATCTGTTTGTTCACTCCCCGAGTGCCTGCAGCTATCAGGGCTGGGCCAGGCCAAAACCTGGAATAGGGAGTCCTATCTCAGTCTCACAGGCAGGTGGCAGTACTTGAGCCATCACCATTGCCTCCCAGGAAGCTGGATCGGAAAGGGAGTACCCAGAACTTGAACCAGTCATTCCAGAGCAGGATATGGGTGTTCCAAGTGGCAACTTAATCACTGCACCAAACTCTCACTCCAGATATTTTCTTATACATTGCAATAGTATTGTTAAATGCCTAATAAATTAACATTAATTCAGTAATAATCATTTGAGATATAGTACATGTTCAAGTACCCCTTGTTGTCCCAAAACATTTTTTAGATTTTCTCTCCCCACTCCACCCTCCACTCCCCACCCCCCAATAAACCAAGAACCACCTTTGGTCCACAAATTTACATTTAATTATGTCTCTTGGCTCTAACTTTTAAAAAGAAATAATTTTAAACACATTAATAACACCAAAGAACCCTTGTATATTTTCCTCAGATTCACCAATTGATATAACATGTTACTTCAGTCTTCTCTTTCCCCACCTTGGATCCCTTTGTGTGTGTTTATATGTGTACTCATATGTAAGTTTCTTTTTCTTGAACCACTTTTTAAAATTTTTTAAGATTTATTTATTTATTTGAAAGGCAGAGTTAAGGAGAGGCAGAAAAAGAGAGAGAGAGAGAGATTGATTGATTGATCGATCTTCCATCCACTGGTTTACTCCCCAAATGGCCTCGATTATTGGGGCAGGCCAAAGCCAGGATCCTAGAACTCTATCTAGGCTTCCTACTTGGGTGACAGGGGCCCAAGCACTCAGGCCATCTTCTGCTGCTTTCCCAGGAGCATTAGCAGGGAGCTGGATTGGCAGTAGAGCAACCAGGCCTCAAACTGGCACCTATATAGGATGCTGGTGTCAAGGAGAGCAGCTTAACCTGTACTATAACGCTGGACCCCCTGGAACATTTTCAAGTTAGTTGGCAGATACCAAGCCCTCTTGCCACCAAACACCTAACTTTCCTAAGAATAAAACATCCTCTGGAGCCAGCTCTGTGGCATAGTGGATAAAATGCTGTCACCTGCGGTGCTGGCATCCCATGTGGGTGCTGGTTCAAGTCCTGAGTGCTCCGTTTCTGATCCTGCTCACTGCTAATCTGCATTGGAGGGTAATGGAGGATGGTCTAAGTGTTTGGGATCCTGCACCCTGGCTCCTGGCTTCAGCCTGGCCCAGCCCTGACCCGTTGGGGCATTTGTGGAATGAACCAGTGAATGGAAGATCTCTTTCTCTCTCTCTGCCTCTGCCTCTCCCTCTCTGTAACTCTGACTTTCAAATGGATAAATACATCTTTTTAAAAAAAAAATCAAAATAAAGGAAACCACATTATCTTCTACAACTATAGTACAGTGATAATCCAGCACACTTTTTTACATTAGCCATATTATCTAAAATATAGTCCAGAATCACATTTCATTAATTATTCTAATACCTTTATTATTTTTTCAAAAATTCAAATTAGGATTTCAATGTCTCTTAGTCTCAGATTATCTGAAACTGTTGTCTCATATTTCTTCAAGTTAAATTTTGAGTATGTTTAATAAATTCTGAATTAAACCATGAGGAAAGTACAATATAATTTATCTGCATGACAGCTTTTTCAATTTGTAGGTCATGTTGCTCTTTCATTTTTAACTCTGGACTCTTTCCATTTCTAAACTAAAATGTGAATTTATTTGGATGTCAGTGAAGCTTGAGCTTCAGAGAACTTCATTGCTTGGACCCCTTGATTTTGTATTTGTAATACAGTATCACATTCGTTTTCTAAAACTGGTTCCCCAGATTGTATAAACTTATGGCTCTATAAAAACCTAGATATGTTCTGTCCTCTGAAACCCGTTTTTTCTTTAATATATGCTTTGGCATATTTGAAAGTCATGTGGCTATAAATTACATTTTGCTTTTCTTTCTAACTAAAGAAATTATAATTAGAGATGAGAAAAGTATTTCAGTAAGTTTCATCCCAGCCCTCACCAAAGAAAAACTGAAAGAACTGATTTGAAAGACAGAATGACAGAGGTGGTGGTGGGGTGAGGGGATATCTTACTGCTGGTTCCCTCTGCAAATGGCCACAACAACTAGGGCTTGGCCAGGAACCAAGAGGAACTCCATTTTGGTCTCCCACATGGGTGAGAGGAGTCGAGGCACTTGGGCCATCATCATCTGCCTTCGGAGGTGCATTAACAAAAAGCTGGATCAGAATAGAGTAGCTGAGATTGAAGCCAGCACTCATATATGGAATGCAAGTGTTTCAAGCAGTGGCTAAACCTGATGTGCCGTAATACCTGCTGCCAGCTCCGTTTTGTATTCCAGCTTCCTGCTGCATCAGAAGTGGAGTAGCCAGGACTCAAACTGGCCTTCTGATATGTGATGCTGGCCATCTCCAGGGGCAGCTTAAACTACTGCACCACCACAAGCAGCCCAGTTAGACTCTTGTTCACAGCAAGGAATATAGACCCACCCAAGGAATCTCAAGGAAAATATTTTACTTTGAGGTAATGCAGGGCCATCTATAGAATTGTCCAGGGCTTAACTGTTCTGCCCATCTCAGTCTCAGCATTTATGGCCTTCTCTTCATGATTTGTTTCTTGTGAATCTCTTCTGTTCTCTTAAAAAAAATTTATTTATTTGAAGGTCAGAGTTAGCAAGGAGAGGCAGAAAGAGAGAGAGAGGTCTTCTATCCCCTGGTTCACTCCCCAGTTGGCTGCAGTAGCTGGAGCTGTGCCGATCCAAAGCCAGGAGCTTCTTCCAGGTCTCCCAACTGGATGCAGGGGCCCAAGAACTTGGGCTGCATTCAACTGTTTTCCCAGGCCATAGCAGAGAGCTGGATCAAAAGTGGAGCAGCCAGGACATGAACCGATGCCCATATGGGATGTTCTCACTGCAGGCAGCGGCTTTACCTGCTATGCCACAGCACCAGCCCCTGTTCTGCTCTCTTTGTACATAGGCTTCTTTGTAATCTCATTTGTTCGCCCTCATAAAGCCAGTTTTTTCCCCTACTTATGAATTGCCCCTGCCAGAAAGAGGATTGGCTCAACTCAAGTGTTCAAGTCAGGCCATGTTAGTCATTGGATACTGGCTAGCCTGTTCTTGGGTCAGGCGCTTATCTTTAAAACAGTAGATCTGCAGGGAGAGAGGAAGAAGAAAATAGAATCATCTGAATGTATATCTATATCTAGTCAGAGGGCAGACTTCTGAAGAGGATAGGTCTCTTACATGGGGCAGATCAGCAGACTAACCTGGTTATTCTGTTCATTTAACAAAATACATATATGTGTATATTTTAAAGATTTATTTGTTTTATTTGAAAGAGAGAAGGAGAGACAAAGAGAGGTCTTGCATCCTCTGGTTGACTCCCAAGATGGCCACAACAGCTGGGGCTGGGCTGGGCCAGGTCTCCCACATGAGTTTCAGGGGCCAGAGCACTTGGATCATCTTGTTCTGCCTTCCCAGGCCATTAACAAGGAGCTAGATGGGAAGTGGAGCAGCCAGGACACAAACCAGCGCCATATGGGATTCCAGTGTTACCCACTACACCACAGTGCCAGCCCCTAACAATATTTTTAACATGTGAAGGATTGTTGTTTTGCTTTGCTTTTGTTTTTGTAAGGATACAGATTAGGAAAGGGAAACCAGATTGGACCCATGAATGAGGTCAGGCTGGTAGAGATGAATCAGAGGAAAGTAAGGTTCATTTGGTCGTCCTTTTTGCCTTCCTATCTTCCTTGATACGTCGTCATGTTAGTTGTTTGGGGCTGACTTTTCTTAGGAATGTAATTGTGCCTTTTCAATACGTAGTTTAAAAATGCTTACAATTATCTCATTTTTACAGGTTCTGATGTTCCTTGTTATTTCATTCAAGCCTTTTAAAAATATTCTGGGGGCCGCATTGCGGTGTAATGGGTTAAACTGCTACCTGTGACACCAGCATCCTATATGGGTTCTGGCTGCTCCACCTCTGATCTAGCTCCCTGCTAATGTCCTTGGGAAAGCAGCAGAGAATGGTCCAAGCGCTTGGGCACCTGCACTCACATGGGAGACTCCAATGAAGCTCCTGCCTCCTAGCTTTGGCCTGGCCGAGCCCTGGCTGTTTGAGGCCATTTGGGGAGTGAACCAGCACATAGAAGATAACTCTGTCTGTCTCTTTCTCTCTTTGTCCCTCTCGTTCTCTCTTTTTCTCTCTTTCTCTTTCTCTTTCTCTCTCTCTCTCTAACTCTGCCTTTCAAATAAATTAATTAATCTTTAAAAAGAATATTCTTTTACATATAATTCTTTCCTATGTTTTGTCATCTCGTTTCCAGTTTTACTAGATGTGAATTATGCAGTTCTGTCTTACCTTTTTCTTTCAGTTCTTTTAGTTCACTTCAGGATCTTGGGATATTGAGCTTTGTTTTGGTATGCTTTAAGGGATGTTGTAGGTCTGTTTCTCTTTTATATAATACCTTTGTAAAAAAAAAAAAAAACAACTTTGGGGCGGGGGGAAGCCATTGTAATCCATAAGCTGTACTTTGGAAATTTATATTCATTAAATAAAAGTTAAAAAACTTTTATTAATGTAAAGGGAACAGATTTCATAGGGACAGTTTTCAAGAAGGCAACCCCACTTCCCTCACCCCCTTGCTCCCTCCCAATCTCCCTCTCTCTTCCCTTCCTGTTTTAATCAATTTTTGCATAATATCTTTTCATGGAATTTAGCAGTATTCCTGTTATGTTTTGTGATTTTTGGTCTGTTGTGAGGGTCTCCTGTTCTTAAGTCTAAAGGATTGATTCTCCATTGCTTCCTTCCACACAGAAGCTGATACCATGAGTCTCACAGCTGTTGTTGATTTGTTCACATTCATTTGTATCTTTGGATTGATTTGTCTTTTAGTTTTGTTATTGATATTATTAATGAATTTTTGGTTTGGCTAATTTAGTGATTTTGTTTTTATGGGGAGATTTGGGAAGAGTCAAAACCTGTGCTGCTGCCATCTCCATCTTCCCAGAATTCCCTCTACGCAGCAGTGTCGGCTTTTAAAATTTATTTTGTTTGAAAGGCAGAGAGACAGAGACAGATGGCTGATCTGCTGGATGATTCTCTAAATTATCAGCCAGGGTTAGGGCTGGACCAGGCCAAAGCCAGAAGCCAGGAACTCTATCCAGTTCTCCCATGTGTGTGGCAATGACCCAATCACTTGAGCTATCACCAGCATACACTTAAAGCAGGAACCTGGAATCAGGAGTAGGGCCATGACTAGAACCTATGCACTCTGATGTGGGATGCTGGCATCCCAGCCCAACATCTTAACTAGAAGGCTGAATACCTGCCCCCAGAGCAATATAATTTTAAGGTGAAAATGTCAAAATTGAAAACATTATAATTGCCTTAAAAAAGTCTATTAGTTTTCTATATGTAATGATTTGTTAAAAGTATATGCTGTTGGCAGGCGCCGCGGCTCACTTGGCTGATCCTCCGCCTGCGATGCCGGCACCCCGGGTTCTAGTCCCGGGATCTAGACAGATCCCAGTTACTCCTCTTCCAATCCAGCTCTCTGCTGTGGCCCGGGAAGGCGGTGGAGGATGGCCCAAATGCTTGGGCCATGCACCCACATGGGAGACCAGGAGGAAGCACCTGGCTCCTGGCTTTGGATCGACGCAGCGCCAGCCATAGTGGCCATTTTGGGAGTGAACCAACAGAAGGAATACCTTTCTCTCTGTCTGTCTCTCTCACTGTCTAACTCTGCCTGTCAAAAAAAATTTAAAAAAATATATATGCTGTTGGAGCCAGCTCTGTGGTGTAGTAGGCTAAGCATCCGCCTGCAGCACGTGCATCTCATGTGGGTGCCTCTGAGTCCCAGTTGCCCTACTTCTGATTAGCTCCATGCTGATGGTCTGGGAAAGCAGTAGAAGATGTCCTGAGTGCTTGGGCCGCTATACCTGCATGGGACACCTTAAAGAAACTCCTGCCTTCGGATCTGCCCAGCTCCAGCCGTTGCAGCCATCTGGGGAGTGAACCAATGGATGGAAGCCCTCTTTCTCTGACTCTCCCTCTCTCTGTCTATAACTGTGCCTCTCAAGTAAATAAATACATCTTAAAAATAAATAAATAAATGCTGTCAAGTAATGGTAAATCCATGATTATGAGAGGTACTTCACTAGAGGGAAATATGAGAGTACCTCAAAAAATCCTTGGTAAAATGAAATTCATAGATAAATTTATTTGAATGCAAAAGTTTTTGAAAGCCATACATAGTTTCTTCATAATATGCGTTTTACAGTAACTTCGTGATGACCCCTTGTATGCATGGATTTCAAAATTTTTTAATTCTATTTTCTATGAACTTTGTACTACTGTAGTTTCCCTGATATTTCTATACCATAGACCCATGGTTTCATGTTCTTTTGTTCAATAATATCAATATCCACTTAATGAATTTTAATTTATAAAACAATTCCATATTTTCCTCTTTTTAGATAGCAGTCACTGTAACTCATTGAGAGTGATATCAATTTAATAAAATAAACTTTGCTGAGCACTTATAATGTAGAATTGATCTCCACAGCAGTTCTGTGTATTCTTTACAAATACGTGTTTTATTTTTTAGAAATTTTAAAATAAATTAATAAATAAAACTCTGAAAGTCAGAGTTACAAAGAGAGGAAGAGACAGAGAGGTCTTCTATCTGCTGGTTCTGTCCCCAAATGGCCGCATTGGCAGCAGCTGGGCTAGGCCGAAGCCAGGAATGAGAAGCTTCTTCCTGATCTCCCACATGATTTCAGGTGCCCAAGCACTTGGGCCATCCTGCACTGCTTTCCCAGGCACATTAGCAGGGAGCTGGATTGGAAGTGGAGCAGCTGGGACTCAACCAGTGCCCATGTGGGATGCCAGCATTGCAGGTGAGCAGCCTTTACCTGCTATGCCTCAGTGCTGGCCCCAGATTTTTTTTAAGATGGATTTATTTACTTATCTGAAAGAAAGTCAGAATTATGGGGGTAGGAGGGAGATCTTCCAACTGCTGGTTCATTCCCCAAAATGGCTACAATGGCACAGAGCTGGGCTAGAATGAAATCAGGAATCTGGAGCTACTTCCAGGTCTCCCAAATGGGTGCAGGAGCCCAACTGTTTGGGCCATCCTCCACTGTTCTCCTAGGCACATTAGCAGGGAGCTGGATCAGAAGTGGAGCAGCCAGGACTTCAACTGGCACCCATATGGGAAGCTGGCATAACCCACTGCACCACAGTGCCAACACCAATAATTTTTTTTTTAATGTATTCTGGCTAACAAGACAATTTAGTTTTTTTTTTTTTTTGTCTCTGAATCCCCTAAGTGCTCAGGAAATAGGCTATGTGCACGCACACATGCATGTGTGTGTGTGTATGTGTATCTATAGAATTGCAAAATCTAACTGTACACATATGAGGAAACTTCAAAAAGTTTATACAAAATAGAAATAAACAGTAAGTTTATTTTGGTACAGAAATGTTTTGAAAATGCACATAGATTTTTCATAATACTTCTTTTTCATGAACGTCTTGGTTATCTCTCATACACACACACACACCCCAGAGACTTAAATGTATAGATGATTAAATGGAAAATATTTTCAATGATTGTCTCTGTGTCATACTGTCAAGCAGTTAGGAATACATTTTGATATTCAGGTAATAACAGTTTTGACTTTAAAATTTCAAGTTTCTGCACTATTCATACTGTGTGTAAATGTCCTTAACAGTTAAACTTTTCACATGAAATATAATTTTGCTTGTTTTTGTCTTTTTCTTCTCTATAATGTGTAAAGAGATGGAATCACTAATCTTAATATAGTCAATCAAATTGACTATATTAAGAACCCCATCTTGTTATAATAAGTATAGATTGTCATTTCCAAAAATGTGTTCTGTGAGATACTCACAAGATGTAATGAACAAACTTGGGCAGTGATGCATTTCTTCCTATTTATTGATACTCTCTTAGCAAATACAAACTTCTGTAAGTCCAGATTTCACTTTTTTCTTGTTAGATTTTAATTTCTGAATGCTTTTAACATACCAAAGAACAAGTGTTCCTGAAAATGTAGTTTAATTACCAGTACACACGGTGATTTTTTAATTTTACCTCCATTTTGTTGTTAGCATTTTAATTTAAACATTCTTTTCATTACTCTTGTGTGAAATTTACTTAATGTCAAGGATTAATTCATTTAAGTATTAATTGGTTTTAACAGTTTATTATATGTGTAACTGATGACTTTGCCACATTAATGTCTTCATATTCTATTGTGAAGTCATGGAATTTTAACCAAATTTTAATGCATAATTTATCACTTAAACATTATTTTCATTTTTCCTCAGAGAATACATATATGTCTTAAGAATTACATATTTGGTTTTAGTAAATTACATATTTTATAGATGACCTGTGTTGTCTTTTAAAATATCTCTTCTCCAGATTCTCCTGCACAGTCAGTATCCACCGGAGTCCGTGCACCATCTCCTGCCCCATCATCAGTACCTTTAGGGTCAGAAAAACCCAGCAGTGTCTCTCAGGACAGGAAAGTTCCAGTCCCAATTGGGACTGAACGTTCAGCACGGATCAGGCAAACTGGAACTTCAGCTCCATCTGTTATTGGGAGTAATTTGTCCACATCAGTAGGGCATAGTGGCATCTGGTCCTTTGAAGGGATTGGTGGCAATCAAGGTACGATATACTGGGCTACTTACTAAAATTCAAGTTTATACATTTGACTTAATATTGTAGGCAGTATTTAATTTTCATAGTCATTTTTTAAAGATCTGTGATTTTCTATTGAATATTTTTTTAAGTTTATTTGAAAGGTCCAGAGATACATCTTCCACTGGTTCATTCCCCAAGTGTCTACACCAGCCAGATCTGTGCCAGGCTTAAACCAGAAGCCTGGAACTCCAACTGGGTCTCCCTCATGTTGGCAGAGACCCAAGCACTTGGATGATCATCTGCTGCCTTCTCAGGCACATTAGAAGGGAGTTGGATCAGTAGTGGAGACTCAAACCAACACCCCCAAACAGGATGCCAGTGTCCACTGCAGACACAACCTCTATCCCTTGTTTTGACTGTGAAATCTTTGTTAAAGGTTCTGTTTTCAGGGCTGATGCTGGGGTGCAGAGGGTAAAGCCACTACCTGCACTGCTGGTATCCATATGGGCACCGGTTTGAGTCCTGGCTGCTCCATTTCCTGTTTATCTTTCTGCTGTGGCCTGGGAAAGCAGTAGGTGGCTCAAGTCCATGGGCTCTGCACCCACCATGGGAGACCTGGAAGAAGCTCCAGGTTCTGTAATGGCCCAGCTCTGGCCATTGTAGCCATTTGGGGAGTGAACTGGTGGATGGAAGACCTCTCTCTCTCTCTCTCTCTCTCTCTCTCTCTCTCTCTCTCTCTCTCTCCCCCCCCCCCAATTCCCTCCCTTTCTCCCTCCTTCCCTCTGTCTTTCTGACTCTGCTTCTCTGTTACTCTGCCTTTCAAGTGTTAAAAAAATTTTTTTGAAGTTCTGTTTTCTTGTCATCTCTCCAGTTGCATTTATTTATGATTGCTTTCTGCAAATAGACCAATATAAACATGTTCTTTTCTTTATTACATCATGTTAAGAGAAGCTGATCCTCTAAGGTCCTTTAGGTTTTATGATAGGTTAGCTTTTTGTCTTTTGTCACACTAAGTGTTTATTTTATTTGGGTTATGTGTTTCTACCTAAAACATGAAAATACTGCTGTCCACATATGAAGGTAGGCCATTTGGAAATAATTCACAGCTGAATGTGAAAGCTATTAGAAAAATATAAAATATTTTATTTTGTTGCCTACTGATTTTAAATATCAGCGATTTTTTTTTTTTTCTGCTTGTTTTCCTTCAGATAAAGTAGATTGGTGTAATCCTGGGATGGGAAATCCTATGATTCACAGGCCAATGTCTGATCCAGGAGTGTTCTCACAGCATCAAGCAATGGAGCGAGATAATACAGGAATTGTAACTCCTTCTGGTACATTCCATCAGCATGTTCCTGCAGGATACATGGACTTTCCTAAAGTTGGGGTAATAGTGATTTATAAAAATTTTTATTATTTCAAAATGTTTGCCTTGTTATTAACCTGCCTTACTTCTAGTGGATAAACATTTCTGTAATGATACTGGGGCATGAACCTGCAAATACAGGTCAGAATCTGGCTAAAATATGAGTGCTGATTTGTTCTAGCTCTTCAGCAGAGTGTTTCTTGACAAAATTATTTAAATGTAAAATTTTTTATTCTCTTGAGTTAAAAGTAAGTGGTACAGTGGAAAACATGTATTTTAACTTTAGATCCCTGGATAACTTAACACATTCAGTAAATGAGGTAAAGGCTTAAATAAATCAGTTTTAAGGCTGGCACCATGGCTCACTTAGCTAATCTTCCACCTGTGGCGCCAGTACTCCAGGTTCTAGTCCCGGTTCCGGTTGGGTCGCTGGGTACTAGTCCTGGTTGCTCCTCTTCCTGTCCAGCTCTCTGCTGTGGCCTGGGAGGGCAGTGGAGAATGGCCCAAGTGCTTGGGTCCCTGCTCCCGCATGGGAGACCGGGAGGAAGCACCTGGCTCCTGGCTTCTGATCGGCGCAGTGCGAGCTGTGGCAGCCATTAGGGGAGTGAACCGACAGAAGGAAGACCTTTCTCTCTGTCTCTCTCTGACTGTAATTCTACCTGTCAAAAAAAAAAAATCAGTTTTAAGACTACTGTTTATATCAGAAAAAAAGTAAAGAATAGCTTGAATGTTAGTCTTTGTTTTTTTCTTTTTTAAGGGTATGCCTTTTTCTGTGTATGGGAATGCAATGATTCCTCCAGTAGCACCTATCCCTGATGGTGCTGGAGGACCCATATTTAATGGCCCTCATGCTGCGGACCCCTCCTGGAACTCACTGATAAAGATGGTATCAAGCTCCACGGAAAATAATGGCCCTCAAACGGTAAGACTAATCATTCAGCAAATCAATACTTATTTAATATTTATGAATACAGACAGTTAAGAATACAGTTAAATCATGGTAGCCAGAGAGTATGGTGAATACAGACAGTTGAGGAAATGAAGGGATATTTAATATAGCCAGAGCAGTGTGGGAAATGGTACCAAAGGTAGTGATTTGGAACTAAAGTTTCAGAAGGGCATTGCATATTCCACTGGGTAGTCTATGGTAAGTGAAAGATTTTAAGTTGTAAAGTGATTATTATATGATTTTATACTGTACATCAGAATTTTCTAGTGATTTGAAAAGCACCATTTAGAGATTATTTATTTTTTAGTTTTTTTAAATATTATTCATTTAATTTTTAATTTTTTTTTATTTATTTATTTGTTTATTTATTTATTTATTTATTTTTGACAGGCAGAGTGGATAGTGAGAGAGAGAGAAAGGTCTTCCCTCCAGTGGCCGCCACAGCTGGCGCGCTGCAGCCGGCGGCGCACCACGCTGATCCAAAGGCAGGAGCCAGGTGCTTCTCCTGGTCTCCCATGGGGTGCAGGGCCCAAGCACTTGGGCCATCCTCCACTGCCTTCCCGGGCCACAGCAGAGAGCTGGCCTGGAAGAGGGGCAACCAGGACCGAATCCGGCGCCCCAACCGGGACTAGAACCCAGTGTGCCGGCGCTGCTAGGTGGAGGATTAGCCTAGTGAGCCGCAGCGCCGGCCGAGATTATTTATTGAAAGTATTATAAATGTCAAAATAGTTTATGCAACTCAAAAAAATTTACAGAAATGGGTGTACAATTTAGCTTATTTTGGCTTACATTTAATGTCTTTGACTCATTTTTCTTCCACAGTCATAAATCTTTATATGTTCAGGTCATGTTTTTTGTTTTTTCTTTTTATTGGTGGCAAAGCTGATCCTGTATGAGGGATAAGAGTAGAGGCAAGAAAACAACAGATAAAAGTGATTTTTTGTCATTGTTTTTCTCCATTGTTTCCCAGTATATTGCAAATTGAATGAAATTTGGCTGTTTTAGTCCAGAGCTACTAAAGCCTTTTCATAGTTTCTAAGTTTTATTTAATTCCAATAAATGTTAACTATGTGTGTAATAGAATGCATACTCTATATTTATAGGTGTGGACTGGACCCTGGGCACCTCATATGAACAGTGTGCATATGAACCAGCTTGGCTGATGAGGATCAGCTTGTTAGCCTGCAGATTCCTTTCATTCAGAGGAAATCACAAGTGGCCGGAAAAAAAATTTATGCTCCCAAATCATTCTACTGATGTGCTTGACTGAAGTGTGTAGGCTTTTTGCAGAAGAACTTACTAACTGACCTATTTTCTGTGAACATTTGTGACTGCCCATTCCCCACCATCATCCGTTTTATCTTAGTTAGCATTTTTCTTACCATTTTTCTTTTTTTCTTTCCCTCTCCCCTTTTGGACATAACTTTCTGTTGAAGCTGTTCTTTGGCTGGTTGGTTTTAGTACTGTAAACTGCTTCTGAGCAAACACGGAAATTTAGCAAAATTATGTAAACTTGATCCTGAAGTTTTAGAATGGCAAATAAATGTACAATTGTTTACATAACAGAAAAGGCTAAGCAGAAAGTAAATTTCAATATGTCAGTATAGAGGCTCTACTTTATGTAGACTTAAATTAATGTGAGATATGTACCTTCATATTCAGAAATCTGGATGTTTCCTTCATACATTAAACTATTAATAAGCATAACTTTTCTACTTGTGTAATTTAAGTATAAAGTAAAATTATGGGCATTATCAGTGGATGTTTCCTGACATTGGCTTTTAAAATATCTATCTGCTCTCTTTTCAGTTTGTTAGTAAGGCACATATTGAAGAAGAAATTTCTGACTTTTCCATGTTTTTTTTTTTCCCATTGCCTTTTCCACTTTTAAAACGAATGCACACTTCCTCTTCACTCTTTGTTCTCTGCTTACCTTTACCACTAATACGAGTAAAATTCTCTTGCTGATCGTGAACACCTTCTGTAAAGATTTGGATTGTAATGGCTGCTATGGAGAGATGGAGCGTCTTCATCAATACCAGTGGTTTCTTCTAACTATACAATGTTCAGACTTTCTGAGAATTTAAAAAGCCACCACTGTTCCCAGTCAGCATATACAAGCTCTTAATATACTGTTTATTATTAATTCAGTGTACTATTTTATATTGGATAATATTGATTCTTAACATTGGCTTTCCAGTCATCAAGAGTCAACATAAAAATTTCATTTTTCAGTAATTTAGTGGGAAGTATCTTATTTCTTTTCTCAGTTTGAAACACTTCTGGCTCTCTACACTTGTATATTATCAATGAAAAGGATCAACAGCTACCTTGGGCCAAGTAATAAAGCTTGCATTTGTCATTATGACAATTTATGGTAAATTCATGAATACACAGATTACAGTATAAAGTCTCCATTTAACCTGTTTATGTAAGATACAGGGCCACACTAAACTGCTCAGTGGGATTTATATATTCCATCCACTTGAAACAATAAATGGTAATGTATCCAAGAATATGTGTCCTACCCTGTCTCATATGGAAAAATAAATTATATGGTTGAAACACAAAAGTAAGCAAGCATGAAAGTGAAGTAATATATATATCAATTCGTCTTTTTTTTAAAAGTTAGACACAAACTCCACACTGATAAAACATAAATATTAACTAAAATTCAGAGATAGTATCCAGTTTTGACAGTATGGTTTCTTAACTTTTCAAATAAATGAAATGGATTTCTTCAGTCTGTAGACTGAGTAAAAAATAAAAAGGCAAATTCTCAAACATATCCAGAAGTTGTAAACAACACATTCATATCTTTTAATTTAGGAGGTGGTTTAAAATACATAATGTGGGTTTTTACTTATCTTTGATTAATATTCCCAAATATAAAGGAAAAGCTAAAAAATACCCTATAAAAATATAGCTATGAAGTAAAAGTCTAGCACTTTACTAAGAAAGTAGTATAACTTTATTTAACAGAGTATTCTGTATATGACTTTTGCCATATCTTTGGCCTAATTCTTTCCTGTGTTAATAACCAGGATTTTATATTACTATTTAAGATAACCCTGCTAGAGAACAGATACCACTTCATACTTTTTACAGAATCTTATTTGTGATGTTTCACTAAACTGAACCTTGGGAACTTTTTTTTACTTTAAAACTGTGGGGCAAGAGGATATAAATTGGAAAACATATTTAAATTTTGGGGTCAGGCTTGTTAAAAGTACAATACCATGGTGTTAGAAGCCCGTACTAGGGACATTTTTCAAAGACATTTTTTATATTCCCATGTAATGCAGTGCATTTTTATTTGAACAATAAAAAAACCTAATTTTTAAAGACCATACAGGTCTTTTTATTTCTATTTTGAAAGAAAGTATTTGTGTATATGCAGACTACATGATGTATTTATATTCTGTCATTCTTTTTTAAGGAGTGATTTAACTCTCAGAAATAATACTTGGGTTAGTTCACAAGGTAAATCCAAAAATAACTAATGCCCCAGTTATTGTATAATCTCTTTAAACCAAGCATTCCATTTCAGAGATGACTATTTCCCAGTTCCAAGAAAGTCTCCCATTTCATGCCTTTTCAACATATAAATTTTAGCATAACATTTTCACAGTCTGATTTTAGTAAATGAAAATTAATTTTTTGGTAAATTACTAATAGTCATTTTCATTCTCTGGTAGAAGAATAAATTACGTTTCAACTTATCCTGTCTTATTCATCACATAAACAGTACTACATCTGTCCTTTGATTCAAATGAACTATATTAACATTTCATAGTAGTTATAACAATTATTTTATACATTATATTCACTCATTAAAAACAGTACAAAGTGTTAGACTAAATGGAGAGATTCAAAATCACAAAACCTCTTCAGATACTCTGATTTACTCAAAATATTTTCACTTTACTGGTTTTCAAAAGTGTTCATTCCCACAGGTCTGGCACTTTTAAAATCAGGATTATTTCAGAATGATTAAAAACAAACCAGTTTATTCATTTTAATCACTGCAAGAAGAGATTCAGTACTCCCTTCTCTCAATGTATTTTTATTTTAGATAAATACATCTACCCAGATTACCTTACACTTTAAATATTAATATTAGGTATGGGCCCCTCAATATCTTAATATACCACCTCATTGATAAATGTGTAGTTAAGTCACTGCATTTGATTAACGCAAGTGGCTGGAATTTAAGATGAACAAATTAGTGCATTAATATACTTAGTATGTTGCATACCATGATTGCAGAAATATACAAAAATAAACTACAGGACAAACAGCTGTGTCATAAGAAAATTCATTTTATACTTCTGCCTTTAAGTGAATTAATATTTTTGAAAAATAAATGCCAACTCCACATGTTTGACTCTTGAATATTAAGATGAAAGAAGGGCCGGCGCCGTGGCTCACTAGGCTAATCCTCCGCCTTGCAGCGCCGGTACACTGGGTTCTAGTCCCAGTTGGGGCACCGGATTCTGTCCCGGTTGCCCCTCTTCCAGGCCAGCTCTCTGCTGTGGCCAGGGAGTGCAGTGGAGGATGGCCCAGGTGCTTGGGCCCTGCCCCCACATGGGAGACTGGGAGGAAGCACCTGGCTCCTGCCATCAGATCAGCACAGTGCTCCAGACGCGGCGGCTGTTGGAGGCTGAACCAACGGCAAAGGAAGACCTTTCTCTCTCTCTGTCTCTCTCACTGGCCACTCTGCCTGTCAAAAAAAAAAAAAAAAAAAAAAAAAAAAAAAAAGTTGAAAGAAGTTTTTCCAATAAAGAAGGAGAACAGCTATTTCTAGATAACATTAGTTTTAAAAAGTAATGCCTGAAAAAAATAAGAAAAAGAAAAGTAAATCTGATTCCAAGGGATAATTTTAACAATTACTCACAAAAAGATTTTTTGAAAAAGTTCAGAAGGCATATTTGGGGAATGAGAAATCTAAATGACTTTATGATGATAATAGCCTGTATTAAACTTTTGAGCACTCTTAATTCACTCTGCTGAAACAATATTGACCTGGTGGCTTAAACAACAATTTTTTAAATCATTTATTTAAGAGGCAGAGTTAGAGGGAAGGAGAGACAGCAAGGTCTTCCATCGGCTGGTTCACTCCCTATGTGTCCACGACAGCAGAAAGTGGGCCAATCCAAAACCCTGAAGCCTGGAGTTTCTTCCAGGTTTCCCATGTGGGTGCAGGGGCCCAGGCACTTGCGCCATCTGAGGCTGCTTTCCCAGGCGTGTTAGCAGGAAGCTGGATTGGTAGTGGAACAGCTGGCATTGGACCAGGTGCTCACAGGAATGTTGGTAGGACACGTGGCAGCCTAGCCCACTATGCCACAATACCAACTCCCTCACAGATAAAATTCTAAGAACATGATACTTCCCTCCTCTCCCTCCTTTCCTCCTCCTTCCTTTTTTTAATTTTTGCAAAACTGCATTTTCCATTTACCTGATAATCACAGGCTTAATGCTACACTAAAGAGTTCAAGTAAAAAGATGACTTCCTCAGGAGTAACAGGCTATAAATGATAAATCAGAAGATGTCAGTTTCACTAACGCATTAAGCCTTTTTTGTACTCTATTAGATGAGCACAAATCAGAGAAAACATTTGTCTTTTTGTGTCTGATTTCACTAAGTATAATGGTCTTCCGTTACATCCATTTTGTTGCAAAAGACAGGATTTCATTTTTAATAGCTGAAAAGTATTACAATATGTATTCAAACAATATACTCTTAAAAAATTTGTTCTGCCAGTGATAATTCTTTTTAAGTGCAAAGGACTTTTGTTGTTTTAAGTTTTATTTGAAGGGAGAGACCGATCTTCCATCTTCTAGTTCACTCCCCAGATGCCCCCAATGGGCCAGATCAAGCCAGGAGCCAGGAGCTTCCTGGCCTCCTAGGTGGGTGCAGGGGCCTAACGACTCGGGCCATCCTTTAGTTCTTTCCCGGGTGCATTAGCAGATAGCTGGATCGGAAGTGCTACAGTCAGGTCGCCCGTAAGGGATGCTGGCGGCAGCTTAAACTGCTGTGCCACAGCGCCGGCCCCAGTGACAGTTCTTAAATCAGGTGATGGTACGTTACCCTTACTGTAAGACTTGCTATTTATAGCCCAATACAGGGAAGAGAAAGGTTGCAGGTAGAGTTGAAAACTGCTAATGCAAACGCACCACTAAAACCTTACGCCGCACACAGAGCTGTGTCCGGTACCTACAGACCACTGATTAACACCGGGTCAGCCTGAAACGTGCCGCCTCTCAAGCAGGCATTTCAACAACCCGTTGACTCTGGGTAGTGTAAGTTCCGGTCATCTACAGAAGGTAAATGGCACCACTGGTATTAATGAAAAAGAACGGAAATACACTAAGTGACAACAGGAGCCCTCCGGCAGGAGCAGGACGCGACCCACTCGTAGCAGCAGACTCCGCCCGGGTCCCTCCACTTCCGGCCTGTCCCGCGAGGAGCTCCAGCCTTGAAGCATGAAAGTTGAGCGTGCACACAATAGCTCCGCCCCGTATCTCGTGGGAAAGGCGGGACTTCCTTAGCTCTTACGTCATATCTAGTGCGACGAAAGACGTCACCGGCTTGACTAGAAAGGTCAAGCGCACGCACCTTACGCCTGTGTCTTCGGCGCATGCGCGTGATGGTCTCCGCCCAGAGGCACGCGCCGTAGGTTCTGTGGGGTGCGCGCACTAGACTCTTCCTTGGAGCAGAAATGCTTTGCCGGCTGGGCGCCTGGAGCGTTCGGCAGATTTCTGCCGCGCAGCTCCGAGCCTCAGGCCCGCCGCTACTGCCGGCGCCAACGATTGGTGCCCAGCGTCCCGCTCTCCCAGTGTGGTCAGTGGCGTCGGTGTCTGCAGTTGGCGCGAGCGGCTGGTATGAGGCGCTGGCCGCGTCGGCGCCCGTCCGCGCCGCGGAGGAAGCGCTGCTCGCCGCGCACGCTGCCACGGGCCTTCCGTGGTGGGGCAGCATCTTGCTCACCACCGTGGCCTTGCGGGGCGCCGTCACGCTACCCCTGGCCGCCTATCAGCACTACGTTCTGGCCAAGGTGAGGGGCGCTGAGCCGCGGGTACCCTGCGCGGCGGAGGAAGGTCGCCGCCCCCCGTGACTCGGAGAAAAACCTCGCTAGCGCTGGTTGTGTGACACGTGCCCTGGCTCGTACACTTGTCATTTCCTTTGTCCTGCTGGGTTTGCGCTCGAAGCACCAGGGTTGGTCACACTGGCTCTTAAAAGAATCGGGACAGAGGGTTCAGTCGGAGAAATATCTGTGAAATCATCGTCTTGAGGTTTCAACAGCCGCTGTGCCTGTAGCATCTTTTGGCCCAGTTGATCTTTCTTATTAGAAACTACTAAGCTAACCCTTTGCAAATTTGATTTCCTGTCTAGGCCTGCGATCTGCAAGCCTGTGTCTTGTTAGTTGCAGGCACTTTTCATTTTCTTTGCCGTGCGTCCTGGATAACATTACTTCCCTTGCCTAGTCCACATCGTTTAGATATCAAACTGGATAAGAGGTTAAGGTGCTTTGAAAACAAGGGATTATTGAAACGGCAGATTTCAAAAATAATGACTTTCTTGTTTTCAGATAAACTAGGAAGGGACTCAGCAGCAAGGAGGCTGTTACTTTACCGGAAAAATTAACACATGCAGAGATAGATGCAATTTATTTTTGACTTTGTGGCTATCACAGTGTATTTTAAAACTCTTATTTATCAGACTGCTATTTTATTACTGGGAAATCTGATAGGACAGTAAAGCCCAGGGTGCAGTTCTCATTTTATCCTAGTAATAACCCTGTGACTAAGCATAGGTACCGCGACATGTTTTATAATTGAAGGAACAAAATTCTTGAGGTTAGGTAACTTGCCTAGGATCACAGGTACGTATCCAAGCTGGAATTTGAATTTGGTTGTGACTGAGAACATTTTAGCTTTAGACTTAATGTTTCTTGACATGATCAATAAATTTTTAAATGAGTTGAAGAAGTAAAGGAAAATGATGAGTGGTTAGGAATAAAGAACAGATTCTACTTTTTCTTTAGCTAGGTGGAAAATTTGCAACCAGAAATAAAAGGCATCGCCAGCCGTCTTAACCAAGAAGTTGCATTGCGTGCAAATCAGTTTGGGTGGTCCAAAAGAGTTGCCAGGTAAGCTAATTCCATGCATGTAAGACTATAAATATATGTAATGCATAAATTTGACGTCGATTATAGGTTTATATAGGTTTAGTATTCTGTAGCTTTTTTTCCCAACTCATTCAGATTTTAGTAATGTGTGTGGCATGAAAGTTTTATATACTGTACTGGAAGTAGAGCAACAAGAAACAAAGATAATAGCATATTCCCATTGAGAAAGACCTATAATCAAATACTGATGGCAGTGAGTTAAGTACTGTATTAAGATTCCGTACTAGGAAGCTAGATCATCAAGGTGAATCATGGAAGGGACCTTGGTCAGCAGGTGACACAGATTGTTTACAGATGTGAGCTGTTTTGAAAAGATACAGCTCACAAGGATAGGGAGGAAGAATATGTGTATGATATGGTAGAAGCACCTGGATAGCCCGTTCACTGTGGTTACCCTGTGCCTTTGTGTGCTGACTTCTTGGAAATGCCTTGTCTTGTCTAGGTGTGCTTGGCTGTGCCCGTGGATGCCCATAATCATCCATGAGATCCAAGTCGTCCTGCTTCCATCAGCTTAGTGCTTAGTTACAAGCCAAGTTTTCCAAATTCGATTCCCTGACTAGACTGTGAAAAAGTATTCACCAGCTCGCATGAATGAGAAAAACAAGGGCTTTGTAGTATGAATGTGTGTAAAATGTGTTGTTAAGCATGTACTGTTAGAAAAGTGTAAATTTGTCAGTTTTCTTTAATATGAGATTGTGTCTGTCTTAAAAAAAGATCTGACATTTTAAAAAGCATAGTGATAACTTAGTGTTTTTATTTGATACAATTAGAAGTTGACAGACATGTAGCTTTGAAGTTTTACCCATCAGAAAAATCTGAGAGCTTCAGCCAAAGTCTAAAAGAAAACATTAGAGGCTGGCATTGTGGCATAAACAGTTAAGCTGCCGCTTACAACAACAGCATCCCTTACGCCTGCTAGTTCAAGCCCTGGCTGTTCCACTTTCCATCTAGTTCCTTGATAATGTGCCTGGGAAAGCAGAAGAAGATGGCCCAAGTGCTTGGGCCCACACACACATGTGGGAGACCCTGATAAAACTCCTGAATTGTGGCTTTGGCCTGGGCCAGCCCTGGCTCTTGCAGCCATTTGGTGGAGTCAACAAGTAGATGGAGGATCTCTCTGTCTCTCTTTATCTCTCTGTAACGCTTTCAAAAAATAAAATTTTTAAAAAAGATTTCTTGGGGCTGGCGCTCTGGTATAGTGGGTAAAGCCGCTGCCTTCAGTGCCGGCATCCCATGTGGGCACCGGTTCAAGTCCCGGCTGCTCCACTTCTGATCCAGCTCTCTTCTATGACCTGGGAAAGCAATAGAAGATGGCCCAAGTCCTTGGGCCCCTGCACCCACATGGGAGACCCAGAAGAAGCTCCTGACTCCTGGCTTCAGATTGGCGCAGCTCTGGCCATTGCAGCCAATTGGGGAGTGAACTAGCAGATGGAAGACCTTTCTCTGCCTCTCCTTTTCTCTCTGTGTAACTCTGACTTTTCAAATAAATAAATAAATCTTTAAAAAAAAAAGATTTATTTATTTGAGAGGCAGAGAGAAACAGATCTTCCATCCACTGGTTCAATCCCCAAATGGCTGCAATGGCTGGAGCTTCTTTGGGATCTTTCACGTGGGCACAGAGGCCCAAGGACTTGCACCATCTTCCACTGCTTTCCTAGGCACATTAGCAGGGAGCTGGACCAGAAGTGGAACAGCCAGGACTTGAACCAGCACCTATATGGGATACTGGCGCCACAGGCAAAGGCTTAACCTAATATACCACAGTGCTGGCCCCATAAAATAAATCTTTAAACACACACACACACATTAAATGGCTGATATACCTAACTAAAAGTCTAAGCCTAGATAATTCTTGTAGGACCTGCTTGTCCTGGGATGATGGTTGTCCAGACACACCCTTACACAGATGGATGAGTTTCTAGGGGGACAACTCTGAGGACTTCCTTCATTTTCATTAGTACTAAGTCTTGAAGGGTAAAAGTGAGTTTCTCAGTGGACAGCTAGTAATGTGAGCTGTTGACAAAGATAATATGTTTCCAAAAGGCATGGTGATCTAGAAGTGTGACTTGTTGATGACCTGCAGTCATTTAGGAACCAGAACATGCAAGTGTCTGTGGAGGAGTAACAAGAAACGATGTTGAAGAATAGTCAGGCACTAAATTATAAAGGGCCTAGAATGTCTGTATACTATCCTAATTCAGTATGCTGTAATCTGAGTTGAGTGCCTGCTTTGTACTAAACTTAAGGTAGAGGAGATTTAAAGATAACACCCAACACTTGCCATTAAGGAGACCATGTCCAGAAAGTAAGACTTAAGAAGAGAATGAACTAGTGTGGTTAACAGAATCTTCCTAAGAGAGTTGATTTTAAAAAATGGGGACCAGGGCCAGCATGGTGGCATAACGAGTCTGCAACACTGGCATCCCATATGGGCAGCAGTTTGAGTCCTGGCTGCTCCACTTCCCATCAAGTTCCCTGCTAGTGCACCTGGAAAAGCAGTGGATGATGACCCAAGTGATTGGGCCCTTGCACCCATATCAGAGACCTAGGATAAGCTCTGGGCTCCTGGCTTTGGCCTGGCCCAGTCCTGCACCTAGCAGTCATTTGGAGAGTGAACCAGTGGATGGAAGATCTCTCTCTCCCTCCCCTGCCCAATTCTTTCAAATAAAATAGATCTTTAAAAAAAAAAATGGGGACCATTTTGACCAGCCAAGAACAGACCTAGGACAAACCCACATAGCTGCAAAAGGTCTATTCAGGGATCAAGGGATTAGGTTTGTCTGGAGAGGAGAGAACTGAATAATAAAGGCATTTGGCCTTAGTATTTCTGATATTGTCATGCTATGTCAGCAGTGAAATTTCCTTCTTAAACGTTATTGGCTGGGGTTGGAGCTGTGTCGCAGTGGGTTAAAGCCCTGGCCTGAAGCGCCGGCATCCAATATGGGCACTGGTTCTAGTTCTGGCTGCTCCTCTTCGATCCAGCTCTCTGCTATCGCCTGGGAAAGCAGTAGAAGATGGCCCAAGTCCTTAGGCCCCTGCACCTGCATGGGAGACTCGGAGGAGGCTCCTGGCTCCTGGCTTCAGATAAATAAAATAAATCTTTAAAAAAAAATAAAAGTTTAATTGGCCAGAGACCACCAGAGACAAAGCCTGTTGTCTGACAGTGTCAGATTTTGTGGAGCATTGAGTACTTCATATCCATTGCTATGGAAGTTTTAATAAAAGACTTGATTTGCCTTTTGTTTAGGCAGCCGCTTGATAAAACTATGACAACTAAAACCCCCATATAAATCCTTGGCCATTAAGCACAGCATGGGTACATTTGTGCCATGGGGAGGAAGTCCTTCAAGTAGTCAAATAACATTTTCTCTTTCCTCTTTTTCTCCCTTCTGTTGATCCAGGCTCACTTATCTAAGGAATATGAAGAGGCTTGTTTCAGAACTGTATGTTCGGGATAATTGCCACCCGTTCAAAGCCACTGTCTTGGTTTGGGTTCAGCTTCCCATGTGGATCTTCATGTCTGTTGCTCTGCGGAATTTTAGCACAGGGACAGCACATTCAGAAGGTAACTGTTGCAGTAGTCTATTTCATCGAGATAGGTTCTCTAACTGTGGTGTTTGTACTTCAGAAAAAGAAAGAAAGGAACCCTACTTTTCATACTTGGAATATGTTTATTATTTCCTGACAAGGGTGTAATATGTGAACTCTTAAGTGTAAACAGACTAACTATGTTGAGAGAAACATCTTGTCTTGAGGAAAGATAAGCTGAATGAAAAGAATCCGTGCTGATCTTTGGTGTGAGGGACACCTTAATGGAATTGTTAGGCTACATATGTCTTGTGTCTTGTATATTTCCCTTAACCATCTTTAGGCGTTCTCTTGTTTTATTTAAAACTGTTTCAGCAGGTCTTTCTGTTCAGGAGCAGTTTACTACTGGAGGGGTCCTTTGGTTTCCTGACCTCACTGCACTGGATTCCACTTGGATTTTGCCTGTGTCTGTTGGTGTCATCAATTTATTAATAGTGGAGGTCAGTGGCTTTAAGAGATTTGTTTGCCATTTTTGTCATTGGGGCCTTTGTTGATACTGTTTTGGTGTCAAATACACCTGTGTCTGAGTTGGCGCCATCACTTTGAGCTAGAATTGAGGCACCTTGATTTCTGGTCCCATATCAGCCATTGACTTAGGCCAGTCCCTTAACTTCTCTGTAGGGCTCAGAATTCTCCTGATTGAGAACGCTGAATGAGATCACTTTCAAAGTCTCTCAGCTTTAAGATTTCATGATTCTCAGCATATGAAAGAGTAATATGTACCCCTGTGCTTGTTGCAGCACAATTCACAATGGCTGATATGGAGTCAACCCAGATGTCCATCTACTGATGACTGGATGAAGAAATTATGGTATATATACATTATGGAGTACTACTCAGCTGTGAAAAAAATGAAATCCTGTCTTTCTGCAACAAAATACAATTAACTGGAAACAGTTGTACTTAGTTAGATAAGCCAATCTCAAAAAGACATATATCATGTTGTCCCTGATCTGGGGTATCTAATAGAGTACCCTGAAATGTAACATTAGAGTGAGAGAGACATTTTGAGATTTGATGATAGTTTACAGCCCTTGTCTATTTTGTTGAGGAACAGTGGGTTTTTTTTCTTGATTTTTAATAAAAATATTACTTTTACTTAGTTGGGGTTAACCTTATGATCATTAAGTAAACAAAGTAGAAATTAAGAGTGGGAATGGGAGAGGGAGGAGGGCAGGTTGGAGTGTGGGTATGAGGGAGGGTGGGGTAGGAAGTATCACTATGTTTCTGAATCTGTATATATGAAATACATGAAACTTGCATAACTTAAATAAAATTCAGAAAAAAGATTTTGTGATTCTAAGACATACTATTATATGACTTGCTTTTGGTAAAAAAACAGTAATTAAGATGCCCAGTTAATCTGATTTTAGTCCCACAATACAGTTACAGTGTTGTTTTATGAATGTGCTTTATTTAACATGTCAGTTTGTAGGCAATGACCAGTCGCTCCTAGACTGCTAATTTCTTGCTGTGTGACAGTGGAAAAGTCATTCAGTTTTTTTTGTTTGTTTGTTTGTTTTCATATGATGAAGTGGAAAAAATGTTGTACACATAAAATATGGCCTCTGAGTCAGTCCTGTCTAAGCCTTTATCCCATGGTGCTCAACTCAACAGTTTAGGGAAATCATGTTTATAATTTCATAAAGAACTGTTCTCACACCCTGAGTAGAACACAGACTCAACCTTAGAAATGATGTGAGTTCAAATCTCATGTACCTCCTGTCCACTGTTCCTGGTTTGGAAACCTGACATACCTGTCATCTTTACAGATGAGGAAAATGAAATGATAGAATCTGATACTGTGGTGAAAGATTGTTAAAGACACCATGTGTAGTGTGAATGTGCTTCTTAAGAGCTCCTTTGTCTGTTCAGAACATAGTATTCTCCATGTGGTTGGTATTCAGTGAGTGTTTTATAAAAGAAGGAAGTGATAAAATACAAGATCATAGTGATCTTAATGCCAGTCATCTGGTCTTCCCCTCTATACCAGCTAACAACAAGCTCATTCTGACTTAGTGTGCTCTATGTGCCAGCCACTGTTTTAAGCAAGGTACATGGATTAACTTGTTTAATTTTAAAATAACCTGTAACGTAGGTACTTCTAGCTCCATTTTATTGATTTATTTGAAAGGCAGAATTAGAGACAGAGAGTGAGATCTTCCATCCACTGGTTCACTCCCCAAATGGCCAGAAAGGCCAAAGCCAGAAGCTTCTTCCAGTTCTCCCATGTGGGTGCAGAGGCCCAAGTATTGGGCTGTCTTCTGCGGCTTTCGCAGGGGCATTAGAAGAGAGCTGGATCGGCAGTGGAGCAGCTGGGACTTGAACTGGCACCCATATGGGCACAGGCAGCATCTTTACCTGCTGTACCGCAGTGCCAGCCCCTATCTCCATTTTAAAGTGGAGAAAGTGAGGCACAGAAAGGTTAAGTGACTTCTGCAGTGTTACCCAGCCGCTAAAGCTGCAGGGCTGCCACCTTAATTTAGGTGCTGTGACTTCAGAGTCACCTGGCATTGTGTTTCCTAGTAAGTTACTCAGGAATCCTGACTGCTCGTCCCCACCTTGGTTCTTCCCCCTTCCTTTTTGTCCTTTATCTTTCAAGTGCCTTCTCTGTGCCAAGCAATGTGCTTATCTTCGAAGGACTCGTTGTGTTCTATGTAAGAATTTTGCCTGATTATTAAAATTTTTAGTAGATAATAAACTATACAAATACATCAGTGTTGGGGCCGGCGCTGTGGCATAGCAGGTAAAGCCACCGCCTGCAGTGCCGGCATCCCATAGGGTGCTGGTTCGAGACCCGGCTGCTCCACTTCTGATCCAGCTCTCTGCTATGGTCTGGGAAAGCAGTGGAAGATGGTGCAAGTCCTTGGGCCCCTGCACCCGTGTGGGAGATCCGAAAGAAGCTCCTGCGCAGCTCTGGCTGTTGCAGCCATCTGGGGAGTGAGTCAGCGGATGGAAAGCCTCTCTCCCTCTCTCTATCTGCCTCTCCTCTCTCTGTGTAACTCTGACTTTCAAGCAAAATAAATAAATCTTTAAAAAAAATCAGTGTTTAGTTTTTTGCTTTTTGTATTTTTTTTTTAAGATTTATTTATTTTAAATGTTACATAGAGGGAGATCTTCCATCTGCTGGATCACTCCCCAAATGGCCACAACGCCTGGGGCTGAGCCAGACCAAAGCCAGGAGCTTATTCAGGTTTTCCACGCAGGTGCAGGGACCCAAGCATTTGTGCCATCTTCCACTATTTTCCCAGGCACATTAGCAGGTAACTGGATCAGAAGTGGAGTGGCCAGGACATGAGCTGGTGCGCATATAACATACTGGCATCACAGGGAGCGGGTTAACCCATTACACCTCAATGCCAACTCCAGTTTTTGCTGTTGTTGAAGTATGGAGGAGGCCAGTCAAAAGTCTTTATAATTTAAAGCTTGTCTAATTTAACATGCATTTTAATAATCATTGTGTGTTTTTTTTATTCTGTCCCTTCAGATTTTTGCTCTACAGAAAGCTGGAATGTCTCGTTTTCAGATATACATCACCCACTTTGTCCGCACACTGTCAGTTTTGATGATTCCAATTGCTGCAACCGTCCCTTCAGTGAGTAAGCATGAGCATTGTGTGACGCGTGTGCTTCACAGCCCCTGTGCTCAGCCTCGACTGCCTGCGATCCCTGCCTCTTCCATTGAGCCTGTTGACTACGTTACCCCTTAGCAATTTGAGTTTCTGCAAGAACTAACCTTCCGTCTCTATCGCAAAGTGACTTGGACTGTTTCTTGGGATTGGTATATCTTCTTTTATATGAATGTGTCATACGCTCTTACTTTTTCCTGCCTCTTTTCCTTTTCTATTTTATTTTACTTTTTTTTTTAGATTTATTTATTTGAGAAGCAGTTACAGGGAGAGAGGTCTTCCATTTGCTGGTTTACTTCCCAAATGGCCTCCATGGCCAGAGCTGAGCAGGCATGAAGCCAGGTGCAAGGAGGTGCTTCTGGGTCTCCCACATGGGTCCAGGGCCCAAGCACTTGGACCATCTTCTGCTGCTTTCCCAAACCATAAGCAGAGAGCTGGATTGGTAGAAGAACAGCTGGGACACAAACCAACAAGCCATATGGGATGCCGGAGCTACAGGCAGAGGCACTACACCACAGCACAGGCCCGATGCCTCTTTTTCTTTTCTTTTCTTTTCTTTTTTTTAAGATTTATTTATTTATATTTGCAAGTCTAGAATTACACAGAGAGAGAAGGAGAGGCAGAAAGAGAGAGGTCTTCCATCCACTGGTTCACTCCTCAGTTGGCTGCAGTGGCCGGAGCTGCACCAATCTGAAGCCAGGAGCCAGGAGCTTCTTCTGGGTCTCCCATGTGGGTGCAGGGGCCCAAGGACTTGGGTCATCTTCCACTGCTTTCCCAGGTCATAGCAGAGAGCTGGATCAGAAGTGGAGCAGCCGGAGTCTTGATGGGGATAAGCAGTCTTACTGCTGAAGAGATGGTGCGACCTCCCTCACTGGGCCCCGGCGAGGGAGTTGCTCTCTGTCATCCTGTTTTCACCTTAAATGCCTCTCTGTTTGCTTCGTAGTCTTGATTCAGCCGTTTTTGCCTGTCCATTGGATGTGTCCCAGGCACTCAGTAGCTGCTGCAGGTCTTGCTCAGTCCAGGTCGTTTCTCTTTGCAGAGTGTGTCATTGCCTTTTTTTTTTTTCCCTGCCCATATTTGGACCTTGGTGTCCCTCAGGAGTGGTGGGTGCTAACATTTGTGTCTTCCCTCTCCAGTCACTTGCTCTCTACTGGTTGTGCTCCAGCTTCATGGGCCTCTCCCAGAACTTGCTGTTGCGTTCTCCTGGATTTCGCCGGCTCTGCCGAATACCGTTGACCAAGTCAGATTCAGACACTCCGTATAAAGACCTGTTTGCTGCCTTTTACACCAAGTTCCTTTTAAGAAAATGACATATTTTTCAGTAATTTTGAAACCATGTAAGAGTCACTGTTAACTGTAATGTATTTAGATTTAGAAACCAGTGTATTATTTAATTTGCCATTGCTTAAACTTGTAAACTCCTCAAAGTATGGTGGATTAAAATGTAATCCAGATATATGATAATAATAAAAATCATTTAAGTGTTAGAAATGTAGTCTGTATAATTGTAAAAGAATGTAAAAATGGAACCCAAGTGTTTATCCCTGTTTATAAAATTACAGCTTGTTAATGGTGCCAGACTTTGAAGAACAAGATTAAATACTGAATGATGTCATATTGTACAAAACTGTCCCACGCTTTAATATTTTGTAAAATAAAAGGATCATGTGATGTGACTGCTAATATTCTGTTGGTAGGGAGGGTTATAGACCTATTTAAGCGTCTGATAAAAGTTTTTCTCTTCAAGGAAATCCCGGCACTCGCAGTATAAGGATATTGATCAACACCTCTGAAGGTATTGTGTCAAATCCTAGTAGAAGTCTTACCCTAGTGAAACATAACATTGAATTTGGGTAAAAAACAGTTTTTTTTTTTTTTTTTAAGATTTATTTATTTATTTGAAAAAGTTACACACATAGAAGGAGAGGCAGAAAGAGAGGACTTCTATCCGCTGGTTCACTCCCCAGTTGGCCGCAGCAGCTGGAGATGTGCCAATCTGAAGCCAGGAGAGGAGCCCAGCACTTCTGTGTCTCCCACACGGGTGCAGGGGCCCAAGGACTTGGGCCATCTTCTAGTGCTTTCCCAGGGCATAGCAGAGAGCTGGATCAGAAGTGGAGCAGCCGGGCCTCGAACCAGCACCCATATGGATGCCTGCACTGCAGGCAGTGGCTTTACCTGCTACACCACAGCACTATCCCCAAAACAAGAGATCTTGAAGTATGATCATCCAAGCATACAAGTACCTAATGTGTAGATAATGTTGCCTTTCAGCTTTGCTGTAAAACAATTTAAAAACTATACATCCCTTTGTAATTTGAGAAGTCTGGAATACAGAGTATGATATTTTGCATTGTTAAATCATAGTCAAAAATTTTGAGCATTAAATTTGTTGGTCAAAGGAAGAAAACTAGAAGAATTGCCACCTATTATAGAGGTGATTTTAAACTTGTTTAGAGGGAGATGTTTAGCCTAGTAGCTAAAACACCCATTAAAATGCATGTAGCCTGCACTGGATTACCTGGGTTCAATTCCAGGCTCAGGCTCCTAACTCTAGCTTCCTGCTGATACAGATTCTGGGAGGCAGCAAAATGGCTGAAGTAATTGGATTCCTGCCACACATGTGGGAGACCTGCCTTGTGCTTCCATCCTAGCACACAACCCCTGCTGTTCCCAGCCCCAGCCATTCATGGGATTTAGGGAGTGAACCAGTGGATGGGAGCTCAAGCTCTCTCACTTGCTCGCTCGCTCTCTGGCTCTCTCTGCCTCTCAAGTAAAAATAAATTTTTAGTTAATACAAAAATAAACTAGTTTACTTGGAAACGTTAAATGATGAGATTATCATAGAGGCTTAAGTTAGGAAAAATGCATGGTACAAATTATGAAACCAGTTTGTTTAATTCACAAAATGATTAGATTAAATTAGCTGAGATATTTGGGGACTGGCCAGACATTTAAAAAGGTGTTTTTTGTTTTTTTTTTTTTGACAGGCAGAGTGGACAGTGAGAGAGAGAGACAGAGAGAAAGGTCTTCCTTTGCCATTGCTTCACCCTCCAACCCTCCAATGGCCGCCACGGCTGGCGCGCTGCGGCCAGTGCACTGTGCGCTGACCCGAAAGGCAGGAGCCAGGTGCTTCTCCTGGTCTCCCATGGGGTGCAGGGCCCAAGCACTTGGGCCATCCTCCACTGCCCTCCCGGGCCACAGCAGAGAGCTGGCCTGGAAGAGGGGCAACCAGGACAGAATTCGTCGCCCCGACTGGGACTAGAACCCGGTGTGCTGGCGCTGCTAGGTGGAGGATTAGCCTATTGAGCCGCGGCGCCGGCCTGAAAAGGTTTTAAGTGTAAATTTTCACTGAGTTAAAACAGGGACCTGATTCTGAGAAACCCTATTTATATATATAAAATATATATTTATGTATTATATTTATATAATATGTATTTATATATTTATAAATATATATAAATATACTGTATTATATATTATATAAATATATAATTTTTATGTAATAATTCATCTCACTGTTTTACCATAAAGTAAAAAGTAAAATCAGTCATTACTCTGAGTGATGTTTGCTAAATCTTAGTTGCCCTGTTTCATGAAGCTGTGCAGGCTTTACTATAAAGTAATGCACAGCATGTGGAGGTAAGAATTGTGGCTGGCATGCTCCTGCAGCTTGCTGAGAAAGGTAACTGGTGGTAACTGAGAACAGGTTCTCTCCCGGAATTCCCAGTCCTGGTTTATGACTGCCCTGTTCAGGCAACAGTGCTTCCCAGTCACAGTCAAGGACCTGAGGCGTGTGTTCACGTGGTCCACAGTATTTGGTGGTTTCATCACTGTGCATCTGCCTCTTTTGTAAAATGTATTCAGAACCCCCAAATCAGTGCTTGCTGTGCTTTTATATTTTTTGTTCTAAAGATTTATTTATTTGAAACAGTTACAGACTGGGAGAGACAGAGAAATGTCTTTAATCTGCTCATTCACTCCCCAAACGGCCACAATGGCCAGAGCTGGGCAAGGCTGTACCCAAGAGCCAGGAGCTTCTTTGGGTCTCCCACGTGGGTGGCAGCGGCCATGTTCCACTGCTTTCCCAGGCTGTTAGCAGGGAGGTGGATCAGAAGTGGAGCAGCCAGGACATGAACTTCCATTTCTATACATCTCTTTAGACCACTCTGGAATGATAGGATTATCTTTTGTGTTCCTTGAGATGACTAGTTGCAGGGAGGGTGGGAGTTTTCATCAACCAGAAATGCATGCCCCACCCTCAGCCTCTGGGGAGAGGGAAGGGCCCATGGTTTGATCAGCCACGCCTACCTCATGAAGTTTCTATAGCAAACTGAAAGGTCTGCTCCAGGGTATGTTCCAGGAGGGTGGCTTACCTGGAGAGGGCAGATGCTCCACCCCTCTTGCCCTGCACCTTGCCACATGCTCCTTTTCCCTGCTGGGGGGAAAATTGCCACATATTTTGATGAGCAGAGGTGATCAGTATTGAGAGTTAAAAGTAAGAGCATTGGAGGCTGGTGGGTAAAGCCACCACCTGCAGTGCCTGCATCCCATGTGAGCACCAGTTCAAGTCCCGGCTTCTCCACTGCTGGTCCCACTCTCTGCTTACAGCCTGGGAAAGCAGTAGAAGATGGCCCAAGTTTTGGGTCCCTGAACCCGCATGGGAGAATTGGAAGAAGCTCCTGGCTCCTGGCTTAAGATGGGCCCAGCTCCATTAGTAATGGCCATTTAAGGAGTAAACCAGTGGATGGCCGGGTTTTTTTTTTCTCTCTGCCTCTCTCTAACTCTGCCTTTCAAATAAATAAATCTTTAAAAAAAAAAAAAAAAAAAAAAGGATTGGACATTGTGGCATAGCTAGTTAAGCCACCACTGCTCAAGACGCCCACATCTATATCCGTGTCGGTTCCAGTCCTGGCTACTCAACTTTTAATCCAGCTCACTGCAAATGGACTTCAAAAGAAGTGAAAGATGGCCTAAGTACTTGGAGCCCTGCCACCCACATGGGAGACCCAGATGGATTCTGAACTCCTGGCTTCAGGCTGGCCCAGCCCTGCCTGTTGGAGGCATTTGGGGAGTGATCAACACATTGTCTCCAACACTTTTTCAGTTAAGTGAATCTCCTTTCCTGGGCATACTTCATAGATGGTGATTCCCTATGATTTCAAAAATGTCTTATTGTACCCAATTTCATAGTATTCTCCCATTTCAAACTCTCAAAGTTGAAACTGCTTTTCACATCTGTCAGTAAGTTTGAGAGTCCAAGGCTTCTGCAGAGCTTGAGGTCAGAGGACACTCAAGCTCTACAGACCCCTACACATATTGCCACGTGGCCTGCCTGTCTCCCCTCAGCTGCTGAGGGACTCCTGGCAGAGTTCTGTCATGGGCCCTGAGGAGCTCAGGAAGGCTTCGGAGGTTTGAAATACTTAGTTTGTGTTACACCTTCCCATCCCTTAGAAAGGATTTTTTTTTAAGATGTATTTATTTATTTTGAAAGAGAGGCAGAAAGAGGTATTCCATCCACTAATTCACTCTCCAAATGGCTGCAACAGCTAGAGTTTGGCCAGTTTGAAGCCAGGAGCCTGGATCTGGGTCTCCCACATCGGTGGCAGGAGCCCAAACACTTCTGCTGCTTTCCCAGGCTGTTAGCAAGGAGCTTGATCAGAAGCGGAGCAGCCAGGACTCAAATCCGCACCCATACGGATGTCAGCCTTACCCACTACACTCTAAAAAGGGTGTATTTTAAAAAAATTTACTTGGGGCCAGCTCTGTGGTATAGTGGGTAAAGCTGCTGCCTACAGTGCCGGCATCCCATATGGGCGCTGGTTGGAGTCCCGGCTGCTCCACTTCCGATCCAGCTCTCTGCTATGGCCTCGGAAAGCAGTAGAAGATGCCCAAGTCCTTGGGTCCCTGCACCCATGTGGGAGACGTGGAAGAAGCTCCTGGCTCCCAGCTTCAGATCAGCCAATTGGGGAGAGAGCCATCGGATGGAAGACTCTCCTCTCCCCTCTCCCCTCTACCTTTTCCCTTCTCCCTCTCTCCTCTCTGTCCTCTCTGTCCTGTCTCTCTCTACCTCTCCTCTTTGTGTAACTCTGACTTTCAAATAAATCAATACATCTAAAAAAAAAAAAAAAAAAGTAACTTTCAGCCAGAGTGCATGTGTATAAATCTTGGATATATAATCATGTATTTAGTCATTTTAGTTGGATTACATAACTGCAAATTGAAATTGTTACACAGGATTTTGGAAACTGAGCCATTTGGGTATTGTTAGCAGGTGAAAGCCACAGCCTTTTGAGTGCTTTCTGAGCCCCATCAGCTGCTTGAATGCCAACAAGCTAAGCAAATCCAAACAACCGAAGCAAACTGCCCATCAGCTAAGGGCTAACAAACATGGTGATAATGTAATTGGGTGGCTTCTGTATAAGTTACCTTGACAGCAGATCATTAGAGGAATGCAGTCTCAAAGCAAAAGGAATTATAAGCACATTTTGAACTTATTCAGTAATTATATTGCTGTTTTTAATACTGCTTTTTTGGGACTCCTTCACTTGCAAGTCAAATAAATAATTATGGTTTCTTTGTGTTGCTTATACCACCAAGCAAAAGATGTTGGAGATGTTGCATGCTAGAACTATTTAAAATATTTCTTCTATGACGGTAGGAATTAGAGTTGACCTACAGAAGCATAGTCTCTCCTTGCTCCCAATCTGCATTTGAGGAAAAGGGTTGGTTCCCAAAAGGAAGGTGCTTCCTCCTCACAGCGCTCCACTCTCATGCTCAGAAAACCTGGCTTTCATGTGTGTTCCAGGTCTTTCCACAATACCAATTAAAATGTCTATCGTGCCATAGCAGGTAAAGCCACCGGCTGCTGTGCTGGCTTCCCACATGGGCACCAGTTCGAGTCTCGGCTGCTCCAATTCTGATCCAGCTCTTTGCTGTGGCCTGGGAAAGCAGTAGAAGATGGCCCACGTCCTTGGGCCCCTGCACCCTCATGGAAGACCTGCAAGAATCTCCTGGCTCCTGGCTTCAGATCGGCACAACTCCAGCCATTGTGGCCAATTGGGGAGTGAACCATCGGATGAAAGACCTCTCTTTCTCTCTGCCTCTCCTTCTCTCTCTGTGTAACTCTGGCTTTCAAATAAATAAATAAATCTTTTAAAAATTTTAAAAAATATGTCTATATGTTAAAACATTTTGATCCCAGTTGATTTACAGCCATGGGAACCATAGGGGCTGACTGATATCACAACAAAGAAAAGAAATCAGTAGGCAGGGAATGGCTGGCTGCAAGCTTCCCAAGTTTAATCAATCAACTAGATTAACCAGACCCTGAGGCCCAGGCGTAGGCCTCAGAATGCCACTTTTTTGCTTTACGACTTGAACTTGGGGTGGGGAGGAATACCAACACAACATTCCCCAAAGAGTGAGTAGCAGAGAAAATCGTAGTTCCTTGTGTTCTACCGACTTCCTGACTGTCCCATGTTTGGGTAAGTTTTGCAAGGTAGCCTTATCTTTAATAGCCTAATCTGTCCTGATGATTTGGTTTTATCAGATGAGGACTTTTAGGTGTTTTGGAGCAAAAGCATTGATGCAAAGGCCTGACATTTAAAAAAACAAATAAAACACTCCAAGAAAGCAATTGTTCCTGTTGAGTTACCCTAGGGTAACAAAAACAGACGTGTCTGTCCTTGAAGATCTCTGCTGGGCTTCTCAGGACCAGGAATGGCCTTTAAAAGGGAGCTGCTATGGAAAATGTCCAATTTCTATTTTTTTCCATCTTAAAACTTCACAGGCAAGCCTCTCTTTTGTATGGCTGATGAGACAATTGCATTTGTTCTCCCTTAGTTGGGAGCTGGGAAGACAGTATTGTATTTAATTTGACTTTGGCTTTTTTCCTCTGGGCAAATTGCAGGTCCGTTGGACAACTACAAAATGAAATAGGAAATGTAGCTAACTCTGTTTGACTGCAGCTGCATTTCTGCATATTCCAACGGTTGTGCAATTAAAATTTGAATTTATTTTAATAACCTCAGGTTTCCTAGAATTTCCGTGTGTGTTGGATGTTTCTGAGGGTGGGTGTATGTATTAAAGATAAAATTGTACCTATGGGAGAATTCACAGCTTCTTCCATGTCACTTCAGATTTATCTCATGAGTTGCTGCAGGTGAGAATTTCTCCTCTGGTGAAGTTTATTATGGAAGCTTCAATTGAGCTTATAAGTATTGTTTTCAAATATAAATGTTCTATTTTGGGGTCCAAGTGAAAGACAAAGCTCCAATTTAAGTTATAGTCATAACCAAATACAGATTTTTAAAAATGAAATACCTTTACCCTCATCAGGAGACTTTTCCTCAACAAAGCGTTAAAGATGCATTCTGTGACTTATTCTGGTATACCTAAAATGTGTTGTTTTACTTAAAATAGAGTTGATTATTCAGATAACATATTTGAAAATTCTCTTACTTGCTAAATTGAATTTATAACCCCCAAATCTGTGCTCACGGCACTTCTGGTATCATTAGCAGACAGGCCCATGCACACAAGGATGGAAACTTCGAATCACGGGGCACATGTGCTTCCAGCTGAGGTCAAACAGTAGCATGGGACTCTTGTTTGAGCACTTGAGTTGAATACAGATGATCTTCTGGCGCCCAAGCATACAAGCTATGTTCTGGTGTTCCTAAGCTTACGAAGGCTGTGATGTGCCTTGCAGAGAAAATACATGTGTCGGATAGATTTGGTGCAGGTGGGTTATAGCTCATTTGGCCTTAAGTTCCACCCTAATAAACCAATATATAACTTTGTTTTATGTGAGTTTCTGTTTGAAGACATTATGTGTGTGTGTATATATACATGCAGTTTTAGTTACCTGTGCTCAACTGTGGTCTGCAAATATTAAAAAATTCCAGAAATAAACAATTTTTAAGTTTTAAATGAATTGTAAACTTAAGAACTTGTGTTTGGGGCACAGCGAGTTAAGCCACTGTTTGTAATAGCGGTGGCTGGTTCAAGTTCTGGCTCTTCCATTTCCTATCCTGTTCCCTGCTAATGCACTTGGGAAAGCAGCAGAAGATGGCCCATATCCTTGGGTCCCTGAACCCACACGGGAAACTCAGATGGAGTTCCAGGCTTCAACACTGCCCAGCTGTGGGTTGTTGTGGCCATTTGGGGGGGTGAACCAGTGAGCGGAAGATATTCTCTCCCCCTCCCTCTCCTGTTCTCCCTTCCTCTCCCTCTCCCTGTAACTCTGCCTTTCAAGTAAATTTTTAAAAATTTTTTTTAACATATTGTTTCATGAAATATATGGGTATATTTTAACAATCCTATTTTATTATTTCTGTTAATCTCTTACTGTGCCTAATTGACAAACTATCATAGGCATATATTTATAGGAAGATCTATATAGGGTATATGGTGTATGTAGGGTTCAATACCATCTCTGCAGATTCAGGCATCCACTGGGGGATCTTTGAACATATTCTCTGTAGATAAGGGGGGGGCGGTATTGTGTACTTATATATTTGTTGCAGTGGATTCGTTCTGAGAGGAGGAATGTGGTAGGGGTAAGAGGCACGGAGTCACCACACAGACCCCAGGAGTTGGGTGAAAGCAGGCCAGAGGCGAGCAGCCCACAGACTCTTTTATTTCAGTTGGTACAGCCGTTTAAATAGTGAAGGCATCCAATCCGGTAAAGGGCGGTTTATGCCCTAACCAATCATAGCCTGTTGCCAGGAAGGCTCCGTTGCCAGGTGGGTTTCGAAGCCATTCCTGAGTAACTGATGCTCCTTTACCAGGGGCCATCTTGGCATGGCCTTCTCATTCCACCACATATATTCACACATATAGTTGTAATAGATGTGTATTTTTAAAAATATTTATTTATTTGAAAGAGAGGAAGAGACAGATCTTCCATCCGCTGTTTCACTCCCCAGGTGGCTGCAGTAGGAGCCAGGAGCTGCTTCCAGGGCTCCCACATGGGTGCAAGGGCCCAAGCACTTAGGCCATCCTCGGCTGCTTTCCTAGGTACATTAGCATGCAACAAGATTGGAAGTGGAGCAGCCGGGACACAAACCGGGATGCTGGAATCATAGATGGAAGCTTAAGCCACTACTCAACAACACCAGCCCCTATGAATTTGTTGTTATTTGTGTAAAATATATGTGTGTTTATAGGTTGTTAATCAGTTGGCAAAAATGTTGGGACCAAAGGCTTGTAGGATCTGCATCCCGTACTTCCTGGGAGCAAAGGTTCAGTATTCGCTAACTAATGTTACCAATGACTTTATCCAACGGAACTATGTGAATAATAAGAACTGACTGTACTTCAGTCTGACATGCAGTATCACATATGATCATTTAAATCCCAGGTTCTCAAGTTAAATCCACAGGCCAAATGCACCCAACATCTCTTCTTATATAATCTGCAAGCTAACAATAGTTTTTATATTTTTAATGATTAGAAAAAATGATTATTTGTTGATACACAAGAATGATATGAAATTCACAAGTTTAATGTCTTTAAATAATTATTGGAGCACAGCCATGTTGCCTTGTTTACATGCAGATGATCCTCAGTTTACCACAGAGTGTAGGGCCCAACAAACCCGCTGTAAGTTGCGAATGCATTTAATACACCTGACTTCATGAAGCATCTTTTTTCCTTTTCCCAAAGAAACCTTTTATTTAAGGACTACAAAGTTCATGCATTTCATAAATAAAACTTTAGGAATATAGTGATTCTTCCCACCAAACCCATCCTCCCACCCACACTCGCACCCCTCCTTCTCCTCCCTCTCCTATTCTCAGTCTTACTGTTTTTACTAAAATATATTTTCTGTTCTAAAAAATTGTTTAAAGACATTTATTTGAAAGAGAGAGAGAGAGAGAGAGAGAGGTCTTTCATCCACAGGTTCGCTCCCCAGATGCCTGCAATGGCCAGAGCTGTGCTGATCCTAAGCCAGGAGCCAGGAGTTTCCTCCAAGTCTCCCATGCGGGTGCAGAGGCCCAAGGACTTGGTCCATCCTCTCTGGCTTTCCCAGGCCACAGAAGAGAGCTGGATCAGAATTGGAGAAGCCAGGACTAGAATTGGTGCCCATATGGGATGCTGGTGCTGCAGGTGGTTCCAAGATCTATTTTCTTTTTTTTTTTTTTTCTTTTTTTTTTTTTTTGACAGGCAGAGTGGACAGTGAGAGAGAGAGACAGAGAGAGAAAGGTCTTCCTTTTGCCGTTGGTTCACCCTCCAATGGCCGCCGCTGCAGCCGGCGCACCGTGCTGATCCTGGCAGGAGCCAGGAGCCAGGTGCTTTTCCTGGTCTCCCATGGGGTGCAGGGCCCAAGCACCTGGGCCATCCTCCACTGCACTCCCTGGCCATAGCAGAGAGCTGGCCTGGAAGAGGGGCAACCGGGACAGAATCCGGCGCCCCAACCGGGACTAGAACCCGGTGTGCCGGCGCCGCAAGGTGGAGGATTAGCCTATTGAGCCACGGCGCCGGCTCCAAGATCTATTTTCAATTAACTTTATACACAGAAGATTATACTAAGAGTTCAACAATTTGTGTTAAAAAAAATATTCCTCAACCATCGCAACATGGGCTGTTCAAAGTCATGGCAACTCGAAGTTAATTTCACTTTTTTTTTTTGAGAAACTTATTTTTTTTTAGTTTTGACAGGCAGAGTGGATAGTGAGAGAGAGAGAGAGAAAGGTCTTCCTCTGCCATTGGTTCACCCTCCAATGGCCGCCGTGGCCGGCACACTGCAGCCGGCGCATCGTGCTGATCCAAAGTCAGGAGCCAGGTGCTTCTGGTCTCCCATGGGGTGCAGGACCCAAGCACTTGGGCCATCCTGCACGGCACTCCCGGGCCACAGCAGAGAGCTGGCCTGGAAGAGGGGCAACCGGGACAGAATCCGGCACCCCGACCAGGACTAGAACCCAATATGCCGGCACCGCAGGTGGAGGATTAGCCTATTGAGCCATGGCACCGGCCAAGAAACTTATCTTTAAAGAAACATGCAAGAATGATACATCTTTTGCAAGCATTTAGACATAACTAACTTATGAGACATAAGAATATCCTCCACTTAATACACTAAAATGAAAGAAATCTTTGAGAGCAAGTTTTACTGTAAACTCTCATAATACAACTCTTTGAGGAGAGAGGTGCTCCACAGGAAGTTACTGCACAGTGATTCCTGTTAACAGTTAACACTCTTCATGTATGATGTCAGTGATCCCCTGAGGCTCTTGACACGCGCTGCCTCAGCTGTGGAAGCCTTTTGAGTCCTCAGACTCAGTCAGTATTTAGACAAAGCCATAAGCAAAGTGGAAGTTCTCTCCTCCCATGAAGCATCTTAACTTAGCAACTCAGTACCCTGAGATTGGTTGTTTATCCTGGTGATCATGGGCTGACTGGGTACTGTGGCTGGGTGCTTCTTTCCAGAAAAGAGAGAGAGAGAGAGGAGGAGAGAGCGAGCAAGAGAGCAAGAGAGTGTATCCTACTGCATAGCCTAGGAAGAGATCAGAATTCAGAACGTGAAATATGGTCTCTGCCCGTGGTGTTGCTGTTGTACATCATAAAGAGGAGGGGGTTAGGCAGATCATCAGGAGTTGGGGACCCTCTGTCTTTGTTGTCCTTGGCTGCTTTCACTTTTCACTGTGGGACTGAGTAGTTGTGACAAAGACATGTCAGAGAGTGCGCTCCTTGCTGCTCAGCACCCTGCAGGGATCAGCGATGCAAGTGGAACCACAACACTTTGGGTGCTCTGTGTACTGCCCTTCTGCAACATTTTATTTATTTATTTTTAGTACCAGTATATAGCTTGTCAGAAGCAGACACAGGAACATCACGTATTGGCACTTTTAGGCAGAGTGGGGGTTATTTTGTTATTGAAATAGGTGGTAATACATTTGATTATGAACATGGTAAGTGGGTTTAAAGAACACAACAGGAGGACACTGTGGCGCAGCTGGTTAATTAAGCAGTTGCCTGGGACACTTCCATCCCATATCAAAGTGCTAGTTCTAGTTCTGGCTTCCCTGTGATTCCAATCAAACTCCCTGATATTGTGCTTGGGAAAGCAGCAGAAGAGCTAAGTACTTGGGTCACCCCAACCCATGTAGGAGACCCAGATGGAGTTCCAAGTTTCTGGCTTCATCCTGGGCTAGCCTTGATATTGGCAGGCATTTGGAGAGTGAACCAGTGGACAGAAGATTCATCTCCCTCTGTCTGTTCCTCCCCCTCCCCATGTCACTCTGCCTTTCAACTAAAAAACAAATAAATAAATCTAACATATATTGATATTACTAAACACAGTATTCCCAAGTCACAAGAAAGTGGTGGTCACAAAAATTAGAAATTTTGTCTTGTTTTTCAAGATTTATTTTTTTTATATGAAAGAGTTACAGAGACAGAAGAGGAGAGAATCTTCCATACAATCGTTGAATCCCAAATGGCGGCAACAGTCAGGGCTGGGGCAGGCCAAAGCCAGGAGTTTGGAACTCCATCCATGTCTCCCACATGGGTGAAGGAGCCCAAACACTTGGGCCATCTTCCACTGCTTTTCCAGGCACATTCGCAGGGAGCTGGATCAGAAGTGGAGCAACGAGGACTTGAACTGGCACTAATATAGGAGGCTGGCGCTACATAAGTGGCTTAACCCACTGTGCCACCCGGCTGACTCCCAAAATTAGAAAATTTATAATTGAGTATATCATCACAGCAGAATCAATTTTAATTGATGAATTTCATGGCTTTTAAGTCAGCATAATAAATATTTGAAATGGATTCTCACTGGTCACATTAGTTGTAAGAAGGCATTTGGGTCTGGCACCGGGGCTCAATAGACTAATCCTCTGCCTGTGGCGCCAGCACCCCAGGTTCTAGTCCCGGTCAGGGCACCGGATTCTGTCCCGGTTGCTCCTCTTCCAGTCCAGCTCTCTGCTGTGGCCTGGGAAGGCAGTGGAGGATGGCCCAGGTGCTTGGGCCTTGCACCTGCATGAGAGACCAGGAGAAGCACCTGGCTCCTGGCTTCAGATCAGCGTGGTGCGGGGTGAACCAATGGAAAAGGAAGACCTTTGTCTCTGTCTCTCTCACTGTCCACTCTGCCTATCAAAAAAAAAAAAAAAAATGAAGAAGGCATTTGGGTTGCCTGAAATTGTTCAGAAACATGACCAGTGTTTGAGAGGATTGGGCATAAGGGTCCAGTGAACCCTGTAGCCTCTGTCATTGAGTGACAGTCCAGAATCCTTATCTGAGCAGGTGTGACTCCTTGCAGGGATAAGAATAAGTTCTTCCTGGTACATGTGACGAGATCATGTAAAGAAAGGGGGCTGGGCTTTCACTGAGCTTAGAGCACAAAATTATGAACTATTTTGGCTACTTGCTAATACATTCTTGTTTAATAAGTGTATATGTGGCAGAGTGGGACTGACTTTTCATTTTACCCTGCTAGTGAAATTGGAAGGTGAGATGGGGAAATAACTAGCATTCATGCGCATTACTTGGAAGGCTTCTATAATCTACTAGAAAGACCCTATGAGTGGTCTATAACCAAATATATTTATTTATCTTATAAACCACAATCCCTAAGCTAGCTGCTATGGAGAGAATAAAAGATGCAAGCCTTTAAAAAGGCTTTGGAAAAAATAGATTATTGAAATATTTATTCATGGGGGCTGGCGCTGTGGCGTAGCAGGTAAAGCCCACCACCTGAGGTGCCAGCATCCCATATGGGCTCCAGTTTGAGTCTTGGCTGCTCCACTTCCAATCCAGCTCTCTGCTATGTCCTGGGAAAGCAGTGTGAGATGGTCCAGGTCCTTGGGCCCCTGCACCTGGTGGGAGATCTGGAAGAAACTCCTTCTCCTGGCTTCAAATCTGAGCACTTCTGGCCATTGCAGCCACCTGGGGATTGAACCAGTGGATGGAAGACTTCTCTCTCTCTCTCTCTCTCTCTCTCTCTCTCTGCCTCTGCCTCTGCCTCTCTGTAACTATGCCTTTCAAATGAAATAAATCTTAAAGAAATATATTTATTCATTGTAAACACAATGACAGAGAGGGAGAAACAGAACACCCATCCACTCCAGTGTGGATGCAGGCATCCCAAAAGGCTGCTACCTCACTGTGCCACCACATCTGCACCCTTCCTGTTTTCCTGATATCTTTAGTCAGGATATCTTATTTACCAGTTGGCTGGCTATCTCCAGTCCTGCCGTTATGCTAGGTGATGTTGGTTGATAAATGGATAATCAGTCTGGTGACTTTACTGCCATATTAAATAGGCTAGTAATTTCCTTTCCACCCTTCAGGGGTAGAAGTTTTACCTGATAACAACTCAGTCCCTTTGTAGACCATAGATGATTGGGTCAGATTTGTTCAGGCAGACAAGTTTGACCAATCCATCACTCTTGGAGATTTGAACAAAGACATGTGAAGAGTCAAAGTCCATTAACTTCGTTAATGATACACTTATGTTAATTGATACACTTGCAGTGGAGGCTAGACTAGCCAATACACCAGCCCCCAACCACATGGCCCATAAAGAAGACCAGGGGAACAGAGAAAGCTGGAAAAGAGGCAAAACGATATGATCTTGCACAAAGAAGTTGAAGCTAAGAGAATTCCTATTCCCTACCCCATTAAGAGATTAAGTAAGAAACCAGAATTCCAAAATTAGAAATTCCCATTAGTGTATCCCTGATGTAGCCAACTGCCATGGATTTAGTGATTCAGAGCAACAGGAATGTATTAGCGTCCAGTTCTGGAGGTCAGGACTGTGGAGTGAGTCTGCGCGCTGGGTTTCTTCTGAGAGTTCTTAAGGAGAATGCTTCCTTGCCTTTCCCAGCTTCTGCAGGCTGCCCAAGGTCCTTGGAGCATGACCCTGCTTCATTCCACTTACTTTCTGTTGCTGCATCTCCTCTCATTCTGTCTCCCTCTTATAAGGATCCACAGGGTGACAGCAGGTCTACCCTGATCACCCAGGATGTCTTCCCATCTCAATATACAATCTTGTAACATCTGCAACTTAAACACTTACAGGTTCAATAGATGGAGGTGTGACCATCCCTGGGGGGAAGGTGCTATTCTGAATGCCCAAAGCCCTTTGTGCTTTAATTTTCTGTTCTTTGTGTCTATGTAGTACTACTTGAACTTCTCTCTCTCTTTTTTTTTTTTTTAATTTTTTTTTTTTTTTTTGACAGGCAGAGTGGACAGTGAGAGAGAAAGACAGAGAGAAAGGTCTTCCTTTTGCCGTTGGTTCACCCTCCAATGGCCGCCGCGGCCGGCGCACCGCACTGATCCGATGGCAGGAGCCAGGTGCTTCTCCTGGTCTCCCATGGGGTGCAGGGCCCAACACTTGGGTCATCCTCCACTGCACTCCCAGGCCACAGCAGAGAGCTGGCCTGGAAGAGGGGCAACCGGGACAGAATCCGGCACCCCGACCGGGACTAGAACCCGGTGTGCCGGCGCCGCCAGGCGGAGGATTAGCCTAGTGAGCCATGGCGCCGGCCTCTCTCTCTTTTTTTTTTTTTAAAAGACACTTATTAATTTGAAAGACTGAGTTACAGAGAGAGGAGAGATGGGGAGAGAGATCTTCCATCCACTGGTTCACTCTCCAAATGGCTGCAACAGCTGGGGCTAGGCCAGGCCAAAGCTAGGAGCCAGGAGCTTCTTCCAGGTCCCCCATGTGAGTGTAGGGGCCCAAGTACTTGGGCCATCTTCCACTGCTTTCTCAGACACATTAGCAGGGAGCTGGATCAGAAGTGGAGCAGCCAAGACTCGAAACAGTATCCATGTGGGATGTTGGTGTTGCAGGGGGTGGCTTTACCTGCTGTGCCACGGCACTGACTCCCAGGGAGTACTTCTGTACCTTTATGTCATACACCCTACCCCCTACACCCAGCCCCACACATTAGATTCCCATGGCTGCCAGAACAAGCTGTTTCAACCTGCGTGGCTTAAACCACCAGAAATTTTGGGAGGCCAGAAGTCTGAAATCAGAGATGACAGGACTGGTTCTTTCTGGAGGCTCTGAGGGAGAAACTGGTCCATGTCCCCTGCCCACCTACTGGAGGCTGTGGTGGTTCTTGGGACACCTTGCTTGTGCCTGTGACATTCCTGTGTCCTCTGAGTCTTCCTATGGAACTCTCTCTCCTTTTGCTCATAAAGACACCGGGTTTGGATTGGAGGGCTACCTTAATCCAGTAGGACATCATCTGAACTTGATTGTATCTGCAAAGACCCCGTTTCCAAATAAAATCACAGTTGCACGAGGACTGGTGTGGGTGCTTCAACGACCTTTGTGGGGACCGCAATTCAGCCCTCTACACCCATTTCCAGTTAAGCTGACCAGAGTGGGTGTCTCTCAAAGACACAAACTCTGGTGACCTTTAGCTTCACTCATAGATCACCCATTTCCGTGACCTTTACCAAGACCTCACTCATCCTCGGAGAGTGTCACGTTCCTCACGTTGTTTTGTAACTGAGCATTTGCAAGCAGAGTACACTGAAGAGGCTTGTATGTTTCACCCACTCCTCCTTTTTTTTTTTTTTTTTTTTCATTTGACAGAGTTAGACAGTGAGAGAGAGACAGAGAGAAAGGTCGTCCTTCCATTGGTTCACCCCCCAGATGGCCACTACGGCTGGAGCTACACCGATCCGAAGCCAGGAGCCAGGTGCTTCCTCCCAGTCTCCCATGCGGGTGCAGGGCCCAAGCACTTGGGCCATCCTCCATTGCCCTCCCGGGCCACAGCAGAGAGCTGGACTGGAAGAGGAGCAATCAGGACTAGAACCCAGCACCCATATGGGATTCTGGTGCCGCAAGCGGAGGATTAACCAAGTGAGCCACGGCACCGGCCCCTCACCCACTCTTCCTTTAACACCATACAAACACTCCACCCCCATCCTAAGACCATGTACTCTGCAAGGCGTCGCACTTGGTCACTCCTCAGCCATCTGCTTTTCCCTCTCACTGTGACTGCCAGTCCCTGTCTCCTCCGTTTTCTCCCTCCTCACTTTGTTCATCTACAGCTGGTTTGAGACTCAAACCAGACTTTTGCCACCGTCCTCTTCTCTCTCTCTTTTAAAATATTTGTTTATTTGGAAGTCAGAGTTACACAGACAGAGGGAGAGAGAGAAAGAGAGACAAAGAGAGATCTCCCATTCACTGGTTCACTCTCCAAATGGCCACAGTGGCTAGCACTGGGTCGATATAAAACCAGGAGCCAGGAACTTCTTCCTGGTCTCCCTTGTGGGTGCAAGGGCCCAGGCATTTGGGCCATCTTCCACTGCCTTACAAGGTGCATTAGCAGGGAGCTGGATTGGAAGTGGAGCAGCTGGGATTCGAACCGGCATCCATATGGGACACCAGTGCCAGAGGTTGAGGCTTAACCTCCTACTCCACAACGTTGGCCCCTCCCAAAGTCCTTTGATATTTCACTGGTGAGTACAGGGGACTCATCTAGTTTGGGAGTGTGGCAGAGTTGCTCAGTTCTCTCTGTTATCTCCACCAAACACATACATGCACACACACACCTCCTCACCTTCTTCCTTTTTGGAGCCAAGGGCTTCTCAAGGCTAAGAAATTTTAAATTTTTCTTAGAGGGATGAGGGGAGAGACATCATTCAGTCCCTTCCCTCCTTTATCTTCTTAGCTTTATTTAACAAAAAAAAAAGATCCATTTAATTATTTATTCAAAAAGCAGACTGACAGGTCTTCAGTGTACTGGTTCACTTCCAAAATGGCTGCAACAGCTAGGGTTGGGCCAGGCCAAAGCCAGGAGCCAGGAACTCCTCCCAAGTGTCCCACATGGGTGCAGGGACACAGGTACTTGGGCCATCTTCTGTTGCTTTCTCAGGCATATCAGCAGGGAGCTGGATCAGAAGTGTAGACAGGACTCGAAGTGGTGATCTGATATGGGGTGCTGGCATTGCAAACTGTGGCTTAACTCACTGTGCCACCACACTAGCCCCTGGCTACGTAGATTATAAGTGGGAATAGTGTAACATTATACACTTGATGTTTTTTTCGTATGCTAAAGTACAATGGATAGCCCAGCAGTGAGGATGATGGGTATCTGTGGCAAGCCCAGGTAGCAGGCACGATGCAACTTCAGCCTTGTGAGTAGCATCCTCTCCAGTCCCACCCAGTCCTGGGTGGGTTTCCTTGTGCTCTCTTTTAATGGGAGCTGTCCCTGGCTCCTTGGAGTTGGCTAGTCTTCTTCCTGCTCTACTGCATGTCCACTCTTCAGCCTGTCCCTCTACCCAGAAGCATATTTATCTTGCCTCTCAGGCCCAAGAGCTACCCTTTTGAGACTGAGATCTGTGGTTGATGAACTCACCTCGCTATCTCCCATATTAAAGGGTAGATGTCCCACACTCTCCGTATCCAGCCAGTCACCCTGTGTCCCATCACTTCATCCTCTTGTCTTTTTGTCTAGTTCATGGTGGTGCTAAGGCTGAGCAGGGCTCTTTCTGGTCTATTTAGAATAATTCCCTCACTTTTCAGCTTGGACGTTAATGGCAGTGCCTTGGCAGGGTATACTCTCTCCCTATAAACTTTTGTGGGCAGGAAGTTATTAAAATGCTTTACTAAGATGAGCCTGACCCTGGGTTCTGACATCATCCATCCAGGGGATCCTGCCTCATTCACTGCTGGATAGGATGAGCTTCTAGCAGTGAGCTCTGTTCTACACCTGGAATGTACAAATGCCATTACTGGTCCAGCTCGCTGGCTTGTCATTCCTGGCGTTGCACTGGAACACTATCTTTTCTGTATCCCAATGAATGGCTGAGCTGCTCAGGCTCATGGGATGAGGTACTCATTCTCTGGGCCCCACCCCAGCTAAGTATGTTGGACACTTTGTACCCTAAAGCAGGCTAATGGCATCTTGGGTACATATTCAGGTCCTGGTGGCCATGCAGGCATGGGCTGTGGAGTTAACTTTGTTCTGTATACATTGTTGATGAAGCTCTATTAAAATGCCCAGGATTTGAATTCTCCTGAGGATCAAAGGGAATAGACTTGAGAGTCCTGTTGGGCCAGACTTGTGGTGCAGTGGTTTAGGTCACTGCTTTTGACACAGGCATCCCACATCGGAGTGTGAGTTTGAGTCCCAGTTGCTCTGCTTCTGATCCAGCTTCCTGCTGATGTGCCCGGGAAAGCAGGAAGCCAGGCTCAGACTTTTTGTAACAACCTCTTGTGAGAACTGCTAGGAAGTCCTGTGAGAGCCACCTTAATCATGTTCGTGGGTGTATCGCCAAGTCTGTAAGCCTCCCACTGGGCTCCACCTCTGAAAAGCTTCACCCTCGGAGAGCAAGCCTCTAACACAGGGATGGTTCTGGGAGGGGGATGTTCTGTATCCGGACCATAGCATATGCATCCTAGTACATACATGGGTAGTAAGCTCAGTTGTGTATGCACAACAAGTCAGAATGAAAGACTGATTTACTTATGCAGTTTGATTTCAGGAAGAAGTTTTTCTTTTTCTCTTTCTTTCTTTTCTTTTTTTTCTTTTCTTTTTAAGACCAGCACTGTGGTGGAGCTGACATTTTATATGGGCACCAGTTTGAGTCCTGGTTGCTCCACTTCCAATCCAGCTCCCTGCCAATGCACCTGGGAAAGCGGTGGAAGATGACCCAATGCTTGTGCCCCTGCATCCATGTGGGAGACCTGGAAGGAGCTCCTGGCTCCTGGCTTTGGGTTGGCTCAGCTCTGGCCATTACAGCCATTTGGGAAGAGAATCAGCAGATGGAAGATCCATCTCTCAAATAAATCTTTTTTAAAAAAAGATTTATTTATTACTTATTTGGCAGACAGAGTTAGAGACAGAGAGAAGGAGAGAAAAATCTTCCATTTGCTGGTTCACGCCCCAAATGCCAGGATCGTCTTCTGGGTCTCCCACATGGATGCAGAGGTCCAAACACTTGGGCCACTTACTGCTGTTTTTCCAAGTGTATTAGCAGGCAGCTGGATCAGGAGTTGGATCAGAAGTAGAGCAGCCAGGACCTGAACCAGCAGCCATGTAGGATGTAGCACCATAGGTGGTGGCTTAAGCCGGTATGCCACAACACCCACCCTGAGAAGTTTTTCTTATATAGTTGTGTTATTGGGAATGTACTTGGTTTCCTTTAATATTGTTGTAATGGTACTTGTTCAAGATAGGATTATTGATAACCAGGAAAAGGGAGGCACAACTTTACTTCTGCCCCCTTCGTATCTCTAATGAGCATGAGAATTAAATGGAAACACAAACACAGGGGAATCGTGGAGCTTCACAGGTATGAGGGACCCTCACAGGAACATGAAGACCCTCAAAGAAGTGGCAAAACATAAGTGACATACTCCCCTGAACAAAGAGAGGCAACTGGGGAGTCACTAAATTATGTGAGGAAGCCAAAGAAAGATGAGAGCCGGTTTAGCAAGGATTTAAGGAGAGTTATTTTATACAGATTTCACTTGACCTTGACCCTCTTGTCTGGCTGTAACAGTTTCTTTCCTCCTGTCTTTCACTTGGGACTTTTATTTCCTGCTTTCGGGAAGACAAGGGGAGTTCAGGGCACCTCTTCCCGTACCTGCTGCTTCCCAAGTGCTTTTCATCGGAAGTCATCCTTTGCCAGAGTGGCATAGTTTGCTGACATATTGTGCCTTTCTGTCACTGGGCAGGAAGAGCACTTCAGGAGGTGCGTGTGGGAAGGTTTTCCTGTTGGGTCTTGCAGATAGCTGTGGGCTGCACTCCTTACACAGTGACATGAGAATGCAGGAGACTGTTCAACTTTATCTAGCAAGCTGCTGCTTTGATTTTTTTTTTTTTTTTTTTTTTTTTTTTTTTTTTACTTTTAATTTTGCCAACCCATGGAAAGGAGCCTGGGACGGCCAGGCTGTGTTGATCCTAATAGTTTCAAGGGACTGGGCTCTATTCCCAATCAATTCCAGCACTCCTGGGTCTTTTGCGGCATTCAGAGGGACTCTCCAGGAGTTTTCCCTTTCCTGCCCTTCCTATGCACACATCAGAGGCAGAAAAATGTGACACCTTAAGAAAAGGGCCCTGAACTCTTGGGAGCTCCTGCCCCAGAAAATGGACTGCTGGTGCAGCGAAAGAACTGTAACTTATCTAGAGATAACTAGTTGTGTTTTAGGTATCACAACACAAATTTAAGCTGAGGAAATACTCCTGGCAGCTCTCTCCTCCCTTGCTGCTAATAATTTTAAAAGAGCCTCAGCAGATCCTTTTTCCATGCAGTATCTGCATTCGTCCATTATGCAGCCTGAGGTTGGTTAATTTCCCCAAGGGCTGTTGATGCTCCCTGCAACACTTGGCGAGCAATGTCTAGTGTCTTGTGTCTCCTTTCAGGCTTCTCTTCTCTGCTGTATTGTATAATTTTATGGTTTCATGATCAAGTAGAAGTCTCTTTGTGCTGTCTCTCTCTCTCTGCCTCTCCTCTCTCTGTGTAACTCTGACTTTCAAATAAATAAATCTTTTAAAAAAGAAGGCGGCGTTGTGGCACAGTGGGTTAACACCCTGGCCTGAAGTGCCGGCATCCCGTATGGGCGCCAGTTCTAGTCCTGGCTGCTCTACTTCCAATCCAGCTCTCTTCTGTGGCCTGGGAAAGCAGTAGATGATGGCCCACGTCCTTGGGCCCCTGCACCCGCGTTGGAGACCTGGAAGAAGCTCCTAGCTCCTGGCTTCAGATTGGTGCAGCTCTGGCCATTGCGGCCAACTGGGGAGAGAACCATCGGATGGAAGACCTCTCTCTCTCCGCCTCTCCTCTCTCTGTGTAACTCTGACTTTCAAATAAATAAATACATCTTAAAAAAAAAAAGAATTATCTTTGGCCTCTCTTGCTGGGTGATCAAAGACTTGACATGGAATTGCTCAATATTAGTCTTGTTTTAAGGTGCTAGCCCTTTGTACTTCAAGGTGAATATATTTTTGGCATTTAACCCATGGATCATTGTAAAGGCAGGAGCTGCAAATTTCCATATCCCTTTTCTGATTTATAATTTCTGATACTTTTAATTATTGCTCCATTTCTTTTTTAAAAATTTTATTTATTTGAGAGATGGGACAGAGAGAGAGAGAAAGAGTGAGCTCTCATCTGCTGGTTTACTTCTCCAATGTCTGCAATGGCTGGGGCTGGGCTGAAAGCAGGAGCCAGGACCTCAATCCAGGTCCCCCACATAGGTGGCAGGAACTCAGTGATGAGCTGTCACCCTGCTTGGCAGGGAGCACATTGGTAGGAAGTGGAGTCAGGAGCCAGAGCCAGGAATTGAACCCAGACATTCTCAAGTAGGACACGGGTGTCTTATGGGCATCCTAACTCCTGTACCAAATGCCTGCCCCTTGTTTCATATTCTTACTTTGCTCTAGCCAAAGTCTGAACTCCTCCCACCTGGGAACCAGTTTGCATTTTTGACAGGTGTGTTTGGTTTTCTCAATTGGCATCCAACATAAGCAACACTGCCTTTTCCCCAGTCATCACGGGTCATCACCTCGGGTCTGACACCATTCTGTGAATCTATCCCCTGGTCAAATTCTGCTCTGTCAGCTATGGATGGGTCATCCTTCATAGAAGACAGCACTTTGTCTGAAAATGGGGATCTACATGCCACCATCTATATATTGCAGGAAAGCTCAACAAAGAAACGGAGCTATCTGGTTTGCACAAGGCCTAATTCCAGTCCTGTCAATTTGTGTATCCACCCCATTGGTTCTAGTGACAAGGTCACAAAGCAATATATAACTGTTTGTTTTTCCCTCTATCTGGGTATTCTGAACCCCAAACCTACTTTTTCTGGGTATCACTTGGGCAATACTTGGTGGTGGCAGGTCCTTTAGCTTAATTCTTTATTATAATTTGATCCTGGTGCAACTGGACCATCTATTGAATGCCCCTTGGAAAAGCCCCCTCCTATAGCTTGGTCACTCTGCCCCTTAACCTGATAGTGGAACGTTGTGACAAGCCAAGAGAGAAATCACTAAAATAAAGCTGGGCATTTGTTCCAATACGAGCTTTTCTCCACAGGAGGAATCAGGTGGGAGAAGCACTTGAACTTTGAAAGATCTGGACTCTTGCAAGGGCATGCCTTCAAGTGACTGTTAGGGGGAAGAGGTGGGTGTTATTGATTCCCATATTTTTAAAAGATTATTTATTTTAAAAGATTATTTATTTTAAAATTTTTGATTAGCATGTAATATCCGTACATATTTATGGAGTACAGGGGAGTATTTCACAGCATATACACAGCATAAACATATACAACTTCCTCTATGTATATCAACATATACACAGCATAAGCCGATCATAGAAGACACTTAGCTTTTCCATGCCCTTCTATTTTCTTCATGTATGGAGTCTACCAGCTCTTCTCTTCCAGTTCTTTGCACAGAATATTGTACGTCACTGTGAAATCTGATCACCCTGGTGTGCTGTGGAACCTGAGAGCCTGTTGCTCCTCGCATTTTGGGATCCATTGTCTAGCCTCCCTCTACTCTCTCTCCCCTTTCCAGCATCTATGATCATTGTTTATTGATTCAGATAATTGATTATTTGTTTTCAATTTCCACATATGTGAAACAATATGCAGTATTAACTTTTCTTTGTGTTTCCTGGATTTTTAAATCTTGGGCTGTGTGTGGACATCAAAGATGTGTAGAGACATTTAGTGATAAGAATATTCATTTCACTGTTGTGAAATGAGAAACAACCTGAGGTTTCCTCCAAAACCAACAGACTGGCTTTCCCTCCTATTCCTATGATGTAATGTCCCACAGATATTAACAAGGATGAAGGAGAAGATAATGTTGTGGAAATATTCATGGTGTGATTAATAGGGAAAGGCAGGTTATCGAACAATATGTGAAGGGTTTTTTTTTTTTTTAAGATTTATTTATTTATTTGAAAGTCAGAGTTATACAAAGAGAGAAGGAGAAGCAGAGAGAGAGGTCTTCCATCTGCTGGTTCACTCCCCAGTTGGCCACAAGAGTCAGAGCTGTGCAATCCGAAGCCAGGAGCCAGGAGCTTCTTCCAGGTCTCCCACGCAGTTGCAGGGGCCCAAGAATTGGGCCATCTAATACTGCTTTCCTAGGCCACAGCAGAGAGTTTGATTGGAAGTAGAGCAGCCAGGACTCGAACTTGTGCCCGTGTGGGATGCCAGCACTGCAGGCGGTGGCTTTACCTGCTATGCCACAGCACTGGCTATTTTTTAAAACATTCTATTTGTTTTTATTTATTTGAAAGGTGGAGGGACGGGGGGAGGGAGGGGGAGAGGGAGAGAGAGAGAGAGAGAGAGTGAGTGAGTGAGTGAGAGAGAATGAGAATAGAGACAGGGAAAATAGATATCTTTGCCAAGCTGAAACCAGGAGCCCGGAATCCAATCAGGGTATAACATATAGGTGGAAGGGGCACAATCACTTGAGGCATCACTGCTGCTTACAGGATTCTCATTAGCAGGAAGCTAGAAGCAAGAACAGAGCCACTACTCAAACTCAGGCACTCAGATATGGATGCAGGGGTCCCACGTGGCATCTTAACCGCTAGGCCAAATGCCTGCTCCTGCAGCGATTCTTTATAGCAGAAGTTAAATGCTTGCACAAAGGTTGACCCACAGAACATTAGTGCTGATATTTTCAAATTTTTAACATTTTGGAGATTTCTATAGTTTTTGTGATTTATTGCATTAAAATATTTCCTTACAGAAAACTATTAGTTTCATCTTCCTAAAAAGTGTTACATCCATCTTTGCAGAAGCACAACTTTTTGGATAAAACAAGAACTTACACAATTGCTTTTCTGAGATAAGATCTTAGATCTTTCTTTTTTTAAAAAAATAATTTATTTGAAAGGCACAGTTACAGAGAGGGAGAGACAGAGAGATCTTCCATCTGCTGGTTCACTCCCCAGATAGCTATGACAGCTAGGACTGGGCAAGGCCAAAGCCAGGAGCCTGGAACTCCAACCTGTTCTCCCATAAGGGTACAGGGGCCAAAGTACATGAGCCATCTTCCACTGCTTTCCCAGGCTCATTAGCATGGAGTTGGATCACAAGGAACAGCCAGGACTTGAACTGGAGGCCATATGGGATGTTGGCATCGCAGGTGCAGGCTTAACCCACTGTGCTTCATATAGCATTGGCCCCTTGTTTTTTTTTCTTGAACACCTGCTGTTTTAAAAAACTGGTATGATAATTTATGTGAGATTTATTTATTTGAAAGGCAGAGAGGTTCATTCCACAAATGGCCACAGCAACCATGTCTGGGCCTAGCTGAATCCAGGAACCTGGAACCCCACCCAGGTCTCTCATGTGGGTGGCAGTGACCCAGGCACTTGGGCCATCTTCCACTGCTTTCCCAGGTGCAGTAGCAGGGAGCCGGGTCAGAAGCAGAGCAGCTGGGACTTGAAACAGCACTCTGATGTGGGATGCTGGTGTTTCAGGCAGTGGCTTAACCGGCTCTACCACAATGCTGGCCTCTGAGTGGTTAAGATTGGGCTAAAGATGACTTCACTGAGAGTAGGGCCCATTGAGAATTTACAATGAAAACGAAACAAAATTTAATGTTGTCCCTTTTATTCTCCAAACATTTGTTCGCACTGGTTGAGATCTCATTGCACACCAATGTGAGTAGGTGGGCAGCAGCGTCCAGAGAGGAGTACAGCAATGATTGAGTGCTACAGGATTAACATTGCTGTCAGGCCTGTTTTATCTTAAGCAAATAGCCCAATACTGCCCACTAGTGGTATGTAGTAACAAAGCAGCAATGCTAATAAAGGGCAGTTATTTCTTACAAGCTTTACTGTATCTAGGAGTTTCAAATTACTAAAATTTTAAGTGCCTACTGGGATTTACAATTAATCAGAAACAGCCTATTTTTTAAAGATTTATTTATTGGAAAGGCAGAGTTACAGTGAGACACATACACACACATACACACAGAGAGAGAGAGAGAGAAAAAGAGAAAGAGAAAGAGAAAGACAAGGACAAGGACAAGGACAAGGACAAAGAGAAAGAGAAAGAGAGAAAGGAGAGAGATCTTCCATCTTCTGGTTCACTCTCCAAATGGCTGCAATGACCAGGGCTGATCCATGCTGAAGCTAGGAGCCAGGAGCTTCATCCAGGTCTCCCATGTGGGTGCAGAGGCCCAAGGACTTGGGCCATCCTCTGCGGCTTTCCCCGGTGCAGGGAGCTGGATCAGAAGTGGAGCAGCTGGGACTTGAATCAGTGCCCATATGGGATGTTGGTCCTGCAGATGGCAGTGTTGGCCAAAACCGTCTATTTTATTTATAAGAAAACAGAGATTAAATAAGTAAACTGAGATATTACAGGATCTCTAAGGTAGATCCTGGGATTCCAGTGTCTCTAGCTGACACCATTTCTGCCAACCTGAGCTGCCTTCTAAATCAGGTTGCATGTATCCTAGAAGTAGGAGGTATTATTCAAACAGTGGGCTCAGTTATGCACATAATGCCCATAGCTGTGTATTTCCAACTCTCCCGTAAGTTCCCAGAGTGAAATACCTAGGGAACACACAGACAGGCCTTTGACTCTTACTACTCTTCATTTACTTGAGTTAATGCTACCTAGAATCATCATCTGGGTATTCTATTAGTGTTTTAAAGTTTTTAAAATTTATTTTATTTGAAAAGGAGAGAAAGGGAGGGAGGGAGAGAGAGTGATCGATCTTCCATTTGCTGGTTCATTCCACAAATGTCTGCTGAAGCCAGGAGCCTGGAACTCAGTTTGGGTGTCCCACATGGGTGGTGGGATCATTTCTTCGAGCCATCATCTACTGCCTCCTAGGGTGTACATTAGCAGGAATCTGGGAAGCAGAGCAGCTGGGACCCTAACCAGGTACTCCGACACAGGATGCAGGTGCCCCAAGCAGTGATTTAAATGCTACACTATATGCCTACCATTTGTCATTGTTGAGACCAAGTAGGAGCATGAAGGTAGAATCTTTTGGGAACGCACTCCTTGTGTCTGGTTGACATCAGTGGTAACTGGCAGGATCTAATATCACATATTGCAGAAATATTTTCATTGTTAAAAGACATGTTATTGGGGCCAGTGCTGTGGTGCAGCGGGTTAACGCCCTGGGCTGAAGCACTGGCATCCCATATGGGCACTGGTTCTAGTCCCAGCTGCTCCACTTCCAATCCAGCTCTCTGCTATGGCCTGGGAAAACAGTAGAGGATGGCCCAAGTCATTGGGCCCCTGCATCCACGTGGGAGACCTGGAGGAAGCTCCTGGCTCCCAGCTTCAGATCGGCCCATCTCCAGCCACTGAGGCCAATTGGGGAGTGAACCAGCGGATGGAAGACCTCTCTCTCTGTCTCTGCCTCTGTCTATAACTCTGTCTTTCAAATAAATAAAATAAATCTTAAAAAAAAAAGACATGTTATTATTATTTGATCAAGGCTTGCCTGGATTCATTGTGGTTCCAGCCTCACCACCTGTTGACATACCAAAGGTAGAATCTGGCCCCTGTATTAATTATCATTCCTGCTGCACAGACGGCAGGTGAGACCACAGTGGTGTTAACAATGAGAGATGATGAGACAGATAAGTTTAACAATTTGTCGGCATATGCATGGTCACATAGCTCCTCTTCCCTTGTTCTTACTCTTCCACTCTGGGAACACTTAGAGATGAAAGTTTAACTTGATAAATGAATTTTCAAGTTTCTGATTATGGGGAGAATAACTGGATTTTGAAGTGACTCATCTTAGTGGGCTCTGAATGAGAGTCAGATCTGGGATTAATGCCTCTAGCTGGTGTCTGTGACTTGTATATGGATTTCACTGCTTCCTATGTCAGAGGCAGAGGGAGGTCACTGCAGACTTCTTTGTGTGTGTTCTCTGCTTCCCAAGCTCTGTGGGGGAAGGCAGTGTTGAAGACCAGAAAATGAACTTGAAGATCCTAGGTATTTATTCATTTCTCATTTTCCCAATTTCCCCCCCTTCATTGGATAGAGAATTCAAAGTTAACATGAAAATAGGATGAAACCCTTGGAGGGGGGATAGGGAATTTGATTTTTTTTATTTGACAGAGTTAGACAGCGAGAGACAGAGAAAGGTCTTCCTTCCGTTGGTTCACCTGCCCAAATGGCCATCACAGCCGGCATGCTGTGCCAATCTGAAGCCAGGAGCCAGGTGCTTCCTCCTGGTCTCCCACAAGGGTGCAGGGCCCAAGCACTTGGGCCATCCTCCACTGCCTTCCCAGGCCACAGCAGAGAGCTGGACTGGAAGAGGGGCAACTGGGACTAGAACCCAGCGCCCATATGGGATGCTGGTGCCACAAACGGAGGATTAACCAAGTGAGCCACAGCGCTAGCCCCGGAATTTGAATTTTTAAAATTGTGGATAGAAATTCATGTTTTTTGGGGTGATGACGTGACAGTGTCACATGTCTGTGGGCATACAATAGGAGCACAATGAGCGTATACAGAAGGCACTTGAGTAGGATTCTGACAGCATATCCTCTGGTGCTTATGCAGTCTGTCCCCCCTCCCCCTTTGTATTTTAATTCTAGAATTTGGAGAATCTTGACTGTTTTTCAGCTTGTCAAGGTTAACTGTACCCCTTAGATATTTGTTGTGTGGGGTTGTTGGTTCTCAAAGTGTCATGGTGGAAATGAGGCTGGAAGAGAGCTTGGAGATCGGCAAGAATGAAGTTTGCAGATCTTTGTTCTTCCTGATCAAGCACACAGAATCTAACTGCATCTTGCATTTGGAGCGTTTAAATAATATGCAGAAGGTCCTGTGGTCTGTATCAAGAGAGTCTGTAGTGAAGTTCATGTCAGCCCATGGCTGAATGCTGACCTGCTACCGCATCCACTCTCAGAGAACTTCAGTGGGTTTCCAGTGGTTTGAGAGACCAAAAACTGGCATTCAAGACAGCCTTAAAATCCAAACCATCAGCCATGTTACCATTGCTTTATAAAAGAAGCAGCATTTTAGTGTCACAAAGGTAAGAAGGGTTACTTGCAGAATTAATGACAATATTTTAACTTAGGAACTCTAAGTGAAATGCTACATGGTTAAGTTCACCAAGGACAGTGATTGCTGGTTGAAAAATGGATGAAAGCCGGCGCCGCGGCTCACTAGGCTAATCCTCTGCCTTGCGGTGCCGGCACACCGGGTTCTAGTCCCAGTCGGGGCGCCAGATTCTGTCCCGGTTGCCCCTCTTCCAGGCCAGCTCTCTGCTGTGGCCAGGGAGTGCAGTGGAGGATGGCCCAAGTGCTTGGGCACTGCACCCCATGGGAGACCAGGAGAAGCACCTGGCTCCTGCCATCCGATCAGCGCGGTGCGCCAGCCGCAGCGCGCCAGCCGCGGCGGCCATTGGAGGGTGAACCAAGGGCAAAGGAAGACCTTTCTCTCTGTCTCTCTCTCTCTCACTGTCCACTCTGCCTGTCAAAAACAAAACAAACAAAACAAAACAAAACAAAACAAAAGGATGAAAATCCCCGAGAAACAGAGCTTCACTAATATGGCCACCAGGGGGCAGGCAACACCGTAAGATTGTGATGGATCTATGTCCAGTGAGGTAACAGCAGCCCTAGTTGTCTGTAATAATGCCCTCTTCTCTCTGTCCATCTTTTCTTCTTCAGAACAAGTCTATCAGGCAGATATTTTGTGGTTGAATGTCTTGACTTCTGCCACTTCAATAAAGTTGCATGAAAAACAAACAGTCCTTTTATAAGATTAGGCTATGTGTGAAGCATTGAACATGCTGCCTTTTTATAACTTTTGTAGAGACTTCCATGAAGACGATGCTGTAGGATGAACAGGCCATCAGAAAGCCCCCTGACTCTCATCTTCAAATCTCATTTTATTCCTCTCCTGCCCATCTTTTAAAATTTATTTATTTTATTTCTTGAATAATCAAGAGATAGGCAGAGCTCCTGTTTGCTGTTTTTGCTGTTTCCCTCTCCCAAATGCCTGCAGTAGCCAGGGTTAGGCCAGGCTGAGTCCCAGAGGCAGAAAACGCAGCTCTGTGACATGGGTGGCAGCCGTCCGAGTACCTGAACCATCACCTGCCATCTCCAAGGGTGTACGTTAGCAGGCAGCTGGAATCTAGAGCAGAGCTAGGCCTCACACCCAGGCCCTCCGATATGGGAGACTCAGGATGGCAAGCAGCGTGCTGACCACTAATCCAAACGCCTGGCCCTCTGGCCCCTTTCGCTTTCGCCTTGATGAAATATCCTCTGACCTCTTGGTTTCTGGAGAACTTTCGTCTGAACGCAACGTCCCGACTTTCCAAACAGTCCTGCCTTGCATCGCACCGTTAACCGGTCAAGCGCCGCTCTAATTCCTCCTCCAGGTTAGGAGCTTCCAGCTGGAGGGGAAGTGATTGAAAACCTTCTCCCCAGGCCACAGCAGCTTAGTGAGACTGGGGTCCCACTGTCAATGGCAAAACGCATTTCCAGGCTCTGCCTTTGCCTGGTTGGTGAGAATTAAAGACCACCCCACCCTGCCCCACGCCCAGGTTCTTCCTAACGCGTCCCTCTGGTTTTCTTCCATATGGTGACAACACCACCTGGTGGCCATCCCGAGGAGTCCGCGTTCCTCTTCCTGTAGTGATGCTGTTGGGGCTGCTGCTGCTGCTAAAGGCTTTGGGGGTTTCTGCCACGCAGGTCCCTTGTGCCTGTGCAGCCAACACCACCAGGGCCGCCCACCAAGGCTGGGGTTCTCTCTGCAGCTTTGGCCTCTTCAAGCCTCACTGCTCAGGCTTCTATGCTGCAAATGTGGTCCAAAGAGGGGGCTTGAGTTACTAGTGCTCACATGTATCTCCATGAAGTAGAACCCTGTGGTCGTAAAGCCATACCACAACTTAGAGAAACAGGAATTTTAGTGCTTAGCATCTTTCATTTACCTGATTTTCCCTGAGCAGCTATCTTGTTTTAAAAATGAATTAATTATGTCATTTATTTGCTTGAAATGCAGGAGAGGGGGAGAGGAGAAAAAGAGAAGGAAAGGGATAAAGGGGGAAGAAAGAGATCTTTCATTTACTGGTTCACCTTTATTATTTAAAAGATTTTATTTATTTGAGAGGTAGGATATTACAGACACAGAGAAGGACAGACAGAGAGAAAGGTCTTTCATCTGCTGGTTCACTCCCCAAATGGCTGCAACGGCCAGAGCTGGGCTATCTGAAGTCAGGAGCCTGGAGCTTCTTCCAGGTCTCCCACGTGGTTGTAGGGGCCCAAGGACTAGGGCCATCTTCCACTGCTTTTCCAGGCCACAGCAGAGAGCGGGATTGGAAGGTGTAGCCAGGACACAAACTGGCATCCGTATTGGACGCCAGCACCTGTGGCGGAGGCTTAGCCTACTATACCACAGCACCAGCCCCTGGTTCATTTCTTAAATACATGTAACAGCCAGGGCCACAGCATATTGTGCAAAAGCCTGTATCTGCAAAATAGAACCTCCCTTTCCACTAAACCTCCAAATAATAATGGCTTGGATATCAGCCTGAGAGAGGAGCAGAGAGTTCAGGCTTTGCCCTGGGATCTTGGTTTTATTCCGACACTCTGCAAGGTCACCTCCGGTGGTACTGCAGTTGCTTCTCCTCGGTGCTCAGCTGTGGAAACTCACATGCATCCCTGGGGGCAGAGGGCATTTTTCCTCTCTGGAGTAGCCACTAGGAGGGGCATCCTTATACCCTCCTTGCGCTTGTCCTTGTGCCTGCTGAAGCTGTCTGGCCATGCACTTTTGAAGAGGTACTACTCAGCTTCATGCTTAGTTGGAACATCCACAGCAGGGCTACCTGCTCTCAGATGGACAATTTCAGGTTCGTTGCCTCCCTCATTTTTTCTTTCCTTAAAATATCCCTTGAGCACTGACTTCAGGTCGGACACAGCGTGAAGAGCTGCACAGGCATTTCTCCCCTGTACGATCAGGAGCTGTGGTGGAACAGCTGCCAGGACTGGGCACCTGTTGATCCTGAATCCCACATTCCCTGCCATGAGTTGGTCTTCATTCTTTCTGGGGGGACAGAGACACAGTAGTCTCAGGTAGAGACAGGTGTGGCAATGACCAAAAGCAAGGTAAATAAGAGGATAATGGGGATGGTACTGATGATGTTGTTCAAAATGTTTCTTTGAGGAAATGGCATTTGAATAGAGTGGAAGAGAGTGAGCAGAAAGGAGTAGCAATAGGCAAGGGCGGGGAACACATGTGCAAAGGCCCTGAGGTAGGTAGGTGCCTGGGATTGTTTGGGAACCATGGGAAGGCAGTGTGGTTATAGAGAGTAGGGGCGGGTAGGTGATGAGGTCAGAGATGCAGTTGGGGGCCAGAGGATGCTGGGTCCTTGAGGGCCTGGAAAACACTAGGTATTTTTATTAAGATGGTGAAAGATTTATACATTGATTTGGAAAACAATAAAAGAAAATGTGTCTTTCACTGTATTTCCTTTTTGCCCTTCTTCCTTCTTCACATTTGATAGGAAAAGTATCACTTTATTTTTACAAAGGTTCCTCATATTTTATTTTTGGTTGATGTCTAGAGATTTTATGTATATTTAATGCAAATTTATATATTTAAATGTAATTTTATGTATATTTAATTGTCAGTGGAATATCTGTTCTGTTGCATTTTCTAATATAGTTCATGGTACACCTGAGTACTAAATTTGAGATTTTTCAATGCATTCTCTATTATATTTATGTAAACAATTTTAATTTTTTAAGGATTTATTTATTTATTTGAAAGTCAGAGTTACACAGAGAGAGGAGAGGCAGAGAGAGAGAAAGAGAGAGAGAGGTCTTCCATCAGCTGGTTCTCTCCTCAAATGACTTAAACGGCTGGAGCTACGCCAATCTGAAGCCAGGAACCAGGAGCTTCTTCCAGGTCTCCCATATGGGTGCAGGGGCCCAAGGACTTGAGCCATCTTCTACTGCTTTCCCAGGCCAAAGCAGAAAGCTGGATTGGAAGAAGAGCAGCTGGGACTAGAACCAGCGTCCATATGGGATGCCGGTGCTTCAGGCCAGGGCGTTAACCCACTGCACCACAGTGCTGGCCCCAACAATTTTAATGTTGTCTTATTTGAAAACTTGCCCTCTCCATTTGGATAGCTGTGTAAGATCAAAAGTAGTATTGGATTGCCTTGCTTATTTATTACTTATGGAAATAACTATGAATTTATCTTCAGTACAATATCATTATTTTAGAATATTCATTGTTCTTTAAAAGAACTTCATTTTATCTGGTTTTTAGAAGTTCTTTTTTGATGAATAGTTTACCAAATTTTTTAGCATATTTTGAGTTGACTATATGGCTTTCCTCTATGACTTCTTTATATATTTCCTATATATATTGGACTCCTGAAATCAGTACTCCTTAGTTAGGGTAGAGTTTTGTTCCTGTGTGCTTCTTAATTTATTTTGTTCTTATTTTATATTGGCCTCTCAAATATACTTAAATAAGATTGATTTATAGCTTTTGTATCTTGGACTCTTTTTGGTTATCTTTGCTATTTTTGGTTATGCTAACTTCATAAAATTAACTGATTTGCTTACTTGTAAAACTAGTCATAAAATCTTTCATTAGAGCTAGTTAGTTGATAACTTTCAATTTCTTCCAAGTTTATTGAATTTTCATGTTTGATAGTTTTCTTGAGACAGTTTGATCATTTATATATATTTTTTTATTTTTTTGACAGGCAGAGTGGACAGTGAGAGAGAGAGACAGAGAGAAAGGTCTTCCTTTTGCCGTTGGTTCACCCTCCAATGGCCGCCGCGGCCGGCGCTCTGCGGCTGGTGCACCGCGCTGATCCGATGGCAGGAGCCAGGAGCCAGGTGCTTTTCCTGGTCTCCCATGGGGTGCAGGGCCCAAGCACTTGGGCCATCCTCCACTGCACTCCCGGGCCACAGCAGAGAGCTGGCCTGGAAGAGGGGTAACCGGGACAGAATCCGGCGCCCCGACTGGGACTAGAACCTGGTGTGCCGGCGCCGCTAGGCGGAGGATTAGCCTAGTGAGCCGCGGTGCTGGCTCTGATCATTTATATTTTACCTGTCAATGTTTTATTTTTAACAAATAAACTTTTTATGTCAATAATTTATTTTACTGAGATTTTGGAATTTAGCAGCACAGACTTGTACATGGTAATTCTCCACTTTCAGAAAAAAGTTCTCACGTCTTTCTTTTTCTTTTCTTTCTTTTTTCCTTTTTTGTTTTTTGACAGGCAGAGTGTACAGTGAGAGAGAGAGAGACAGAGAGAAAGTTCTTCCTTTTGCTGTTGGTTCACCCTCCAATGGCTGCTGCGGCTGGCGTGCTGCGGCTGGCGCACCGCGCCAATCCGAAGGCAGGAGCCAGGTGCTTCTCCTGGTGTCCCTTGGGGTGCAGGGCCCAAGCGCTTGGGCCATCCTCCACTGCACTCCCTTTCATGTCTTACTTGTCATTGTGTGATCCCTCCTACCCTTGAAACTTAGGCATGAGACCATAGAGGCAGAACTAGAAGACTGAGAGATTGGCATTGGGATCTATTCTTTTGCCTTTGTCTCACGTTTATGAACGAATTTCTGATGCGTGGGAGATTGGATTGCTGGTCAGAAAGGAAGGTGTTGTGTTACCTGCTCATTTGCCTGTTTCACAGCTTGCTTCTCCTTAGAATGAATGACTTCTTTCCTAGGGAATTTCTAGTTCCTCCTATAAATAACACTCTGGTGTGTTCACCCTGGCTCCCAGTGTTCATGTGGTCCCAGAGGTGTATCTGAGTCTTAAGGGCTGATCTTTCAAGTTGAGTTCTCACTACCTGTATTGGATCTCATCAACATGGCCCCAAATTGTGAAACAACCAGCAGGCAGAAGCTGAAAGCAATTAGATTTGCATTCTATATAGGAAGAATTTTTAATAAATCTTGTGCCAAACTAGAATGGGCATCTTTGGCTGGTAGTTCCTTCTGCCCACTATCACTGGAAGGATCTAAAAATCAATTCAGTGTTCACTTAGCGAATAGTTTAGAAGGATTTAGAGCATTGGAAAAAATAATTCAACAGAGTAGCAATCTTTTCCTATTTTGAAAGTCTATGATTGTATGCAGGTACTTCAAAAGCTTTGTGGTAAAACTGAGTTAAAAGATAAGTTTGGGGTAGGTGTCTGGCCGAGTTGATAATGCCCCATTGGGAGGCCTGCATTCCATATTAGAGTGTCTTGGTTCTATTCCTGCCTCTGCTTCCTGATTCCTACTTTCTATTAATGTGTACCCTGGAATGTAGCAGGCGATAGCTCAAGTAGCTGAGTCGCTGCTATCCTTGTGGGAGACCTGGATTGAGTTCCTGGCTCCCAGCTTCAGCCTGGCCCAGCCCCAGCTACTGCAGGCATTTGGGGAGTGAACCAGTAAGTGGAAACAATTCCCCCCCCCCCCCCCCCCGTCTGTCTCTCTCTCTCTCTCTCTCCATGCCCATCTGCCTCTCAAATAAACAAATAAAAAAACTTTTTAAAAAGAAAAATGACAAGCTTATTTTGGTGTGACAATTTTTTTGACAAATTTTTGAAATCATATCAAAGGGGTCTTCAAAAAGTTCATGAAACATATATATATATTATGAAAAAACTATGCATGAATTAAAAACTCAAGTTATCTTCATTTTTCCATGAACTTTTTGAGGTATCTTTGTAATTCATTGAACCTCCCAGTGTATAGTAAGATGCCTGGTTCCTGAGTGAATAAGAAGTCAACAGTGAAAACTAAAATACTCTGGAAGAATGCATTAATACTAATGGAAGCAGGAAAGTAGACATGCTTGGTGAATCTGGCCCATGCTGCTCTTTGGGTCTAGAAACCCCATGGAAACTGTAAAGAGATGCTACCCTTGTTACTTATCTATTTTTAAATTTTTACTTCATTTGAAAGATAGACACAGAGACAGAGAGACATAGGGAGATCTTTTTATCTACTGGTTCACTCCCCAAATGCAGAGAATAGCCAGGCTGGCCAGGCTGAAGCCAGGGACCTGGGACTCAATTCCACATGTGTGGCAGGGACTGCTCCCTCTTAGGGTGTGCATTAGCAGGAAGCAGAATCAGAAGTGGAGGAAGTGGGAGAAGCTGGGACTGGAGCCAGACACTGTAGTATGGGACACAGGCATTCTGCATTGGTGTCTTAACCACTGTGCCAAATGTCTACCCCATAACTCCTGGTATTAATGTTAGTTGTAGCAACCCCAATGTCGGACACCATCATCTGAGCCACCTACATGGTGACAGAGTCTGTAGTAAGACTGTTGCCTATGATGTTTTATTTATACACCACAAGTACTCTGTGAAATAGGCTTCATTTACTCTATTTTGTGAACTGATGCTCCGTTTTTTTAAAAATTTTATTTAATTATTTTTTTTGACAGGCAGAGTTAGAGAGAGAGAGAGAGAGAGAGAGAGAGAGAGAAAGGTCTTCCTCTTTTCCGTTGGTTCGCCCCCCAAATGGCTTCTACAGCCGGCGCGCTGTGCCAGTCTGAAGCCAGGAGCCAGGTGCTTCCTCCTGGTCTCCCATGCGGGTGCAGGGCCCAAGGACCTGGGCCATCCTCCACTGCCTTCCCGGGGCACAGCAGGGAGCTGGACTGAAAGAGGAGCAACCGGGACAGAATCCGGCATGCCGACTGGGACTAGAACCTGGGGTGCCAGCACCACAGGCAGAGGATTAGCCTAGTGAGCCGTGGTGCCAGCCCTGATGCTCTGTTTTTAAAGATACTACAACTGGGTAAACTAGAGTACCTCAGGGGTTGTATATGCACACAGGTTGTAGGCATACTCAGAGGTTGGGGAGAGGTCGGAAAGACTGGGGGCAGCTGGATTCCCAGGCCAGTTGTCCAAGTTGTCCAAGTGTTACTTTGTCCCATTGTGCTATGCAAATAAGATTCTCTTGTCCATCCATATATGACAATTGAGAAGCATATTAAGTTACCACGCAAGGTGACAGAACTCACAGGGAGCCCAATTAGGGATCCCAAGCAAGTCTGTATGACAATAAAACCCATTTTCTTTCCACTGTACCTCACTGTCTTTGAAGATCTAAGGAATGCTTTTTCATAAATGTCAAGTTCTTCACAGAGAACCAGCAGGAGATGTTGAATTATGTAACAAGAGTTTCACACAGAAGATGTAGATTCTGACCACTTTAACACCACAAGGCTGCTTCATGATGTAGGCTGGTGTGGGGTTAAGACTGAGGGCCCTGCACCACATTGGCAGGTTTCTGGGGTTTAGGACCAGACTTCAACACTTACTAGCATTTGACTATGGACCAATTACTCTGCTTCTCTCTGCATAGGATTTATCATTGAGGAAATGAAGACTAGCTCATTTGTTGTCTAGAAAAATTCACCGAGGGTCTTCTATGTGTTAGATACTGTTTTAGGATCTGCAAATGCAGCAGTGAACAAAGCAACTGATTTTTGAGTTTATTCGACTTAGAATTCATTGAACTTCTTGTGTGTATGGCCAATTTTTTTAAACTCAAAATTGAGAAGCTACGGGTTATTAATTCTTCATATGTCTTCCTGTCTCTTTCTCTTCTCTTTCTGGGGTTACTGTTAGTCTTTCTTTCTGTTTTCTTGGCCTGGATAATCCTGATGGGCCTATTTCTAGATTTTCTGATTCTTTTTCCTGCAGTTCTGCTATGAAGAATCAGTAGGGGGGATGCTAGGATGGGCGCCACTGAACGAGAGTTCACAAGGAAGGCCTCTTTGCAGGGGTGACATTTGCGTTGAGCTCTGAATGAGACAGACTTGTGCACGTCTAAGAAGAAGAATAGCCCGTGTGGAGATGAGCAATCTGAATCCAGGAACAATAAGAAGAGCATTGAGTGGTGTGAGGGTGGAGAGGAGGGCATGCGGTGTGTGGTCCTTGATGCTATAACTGGTAGTTTTGGATTTTTTTCTGATTGCAAAGGAAAAATAATGGAAAAAATTTTTAAAGAGAGATTTATGTATTTATTTATTTTTATTTTATTTTTTTAAACTTTTATTTAATGAATATAAATTTCCAAAGTACAGCTTATGGGTTACAATGGTTTCCCCCTCCCCCATAACTTCCCTCCCACCCGCAACCCTCCCCTCTCCCGCTCTCTCTCCCCTTCCATTCACATCAAGATTCAGTAATGGAAAAATTTGAGTATAAAGTGTTGGAATCTGATTTAGACTTGAAAAAAATCACTTTGAAAATTGGAGAGTTGTGGACCATCAGGGAGTAAGATTTGAGGCAGAAAAACATCTCAGGAAGACATTGTACAATACTCCAGTCCCTCACAATGGCGGTTTGAGCTGGGAGCATAGAGAGGAGATGTTACCAAGTGATTGGTTTTGGAATACAGTTTGGAGCTCAAGTTGACAGGATTTACTGATATATTAGATGTTGGCTGTGGCAAGGTAAAGCAAGGCAACAAAGATGGTTCCTAGGATTTCAGTCAAAGCAACTGAATGGATATCAGTGCCTTTTTCTCTGATGGGGCAGCCTTTGGGTAGGAGTAGAATACAAAATTTTGGAGTGAAGTGTGAATAAATGATACCATTTAAATGTGAAGAAATTGTGAATGAAATTTTTTATATTATTTATTGATATTTGTCCTAGTTTTGTGGAATCAAATAGTTAGCTTCCTGCCAGTGGTTCCTATAGGACTGCTTAAATATGTCATTATTTGAGCAATGTTAAATAAATTTTTAAAAAATATTTATTTATTGGGGCTGGTGCTATGGCATAGCAGGTTAAGCTACTGCCTACGACACTGGCATCCCATATGGGCACCAGTTCAATTCCTGGCTGTTCAACTTACAATCCAGCTCCCTGCTAATATGTCTGGGAAAGCAGTGGAAGATGGCCCAACTGCTTGGGCCCCTGTACCCATTAGGGAGACCTGGAAGAAGCTCCTGGTTCTGGACCAGCCCAGTGTGGGGAGCAACTCGGACTGGACTGAGTTACTGGAATTAAGACTTATTCTATGCATCTGCTCTCCCACAATATGGTGCTGGGAGAGAAGAAAACAGCTTCTACACAGCTGCCTCCAGTTCAACCAATAAACTATAGGACCTGCTCCTGATTGGAGGAGAGCAGCGTACTTGGCGTGTGGGCAGCCGAGTTGGGATTGGCGGAGGAGGACTATAAAGGAGGAGAGGGACGGCATGCACCAGGAACATCTAAGAGGAACATCTAAGGGGAACACCTGTGCAGCCCCCGAGAGAGCCGGCCGGCGGTGTGCCGCTCCCCTGCGGAAGTGGGGAATGTGGCAGGGGGAACCGCCCTTCCACGGAGGTGGAAGGACCAGCAGCCAACCCGGGAAGGACCAGCAGCAAACCCGGGGAGGGCCGAGCAGACGAAAGAACAGCGCAGGGTCCTGTGTCGTTCCTCCATGAAGAGGGGGAGCGACATAATGGTGCCGTGACTCGGATATGAAGCCTAGGCAGGGCTTAGTGTCGTTCCTCCATGAAGAGGGGGAGCGACATAATGGTGCCGTGACTCGGATGGGAACCTAGGACGGATAGGAAACCTAGGAGGGAAGAAGTGGAAAATACCGGAGAGAGAGACTAGAAGAGCCTAGGGGAAAGCCGGATGGAAAAGGTGCCGGAAGAAGCTATTGAAAGCCTAGGCATAGACTCGGATACGGACTGTGGGAAAGAAGTTAGGATTTAAAGTGAAAGCAAGAAGAAACTTAGACTCAGATACGGACTGCAGGTTGAAAGTGAAAGTGAAACCTATAAGAAACTTAGACTTGGATACGGACTGTGGGGAGAGGCCAGGAGAAATGAGGGAGGAATATTGTTGGAAGAAAACCTAGGGAAGCATACCGGGTAGAGAAAAATGTTAGGGAGGATGAAGCCGCGAGTGCAGGCCGAGGCGAAGACTTAAGCCAGCTTGGAATTCTTCAAGTCAGCCCGGGGAGCAAAAGGCGAAAATCTGGAACCAGAGGCAGAGACGTGGGCCGCCAGGTTGGAATTCGCCAGGTTAGTCCGGGGAACTTGGACTGAATGCCGGTGGTGGCGGAAACATTCGCGGAAGCCGCCGCGTGCAGAGAGAGCACGGGGCGTGAATAGATAGGGAACGCGGGGCTGGCGCGAGGCCGTGGTGCGGGCGCAAAGTGCGTGGAGACCGCGGAGCGTGCGCGCAGAGCCGGGAACCCGCCGGCGGGGTGAGGCGCCGGGAAGACGCGCAGAGCCGTGAAGCCGCCGCGGGGCGGGTGCCGAGAAGCAGCCTCGGGGCGGGCGCCAGGAAGCCGCAGGGATAAGAGAAACAGAAGTTTAGAAGTAAAATGAGAGAAATAGGAATGCTGGAAGATAGAAGTAAAATGGGAGAAATAGGAATGCCCGGAGATAGAGAAATAGAGAAATAGAAAGGCCTCCCCACAACATGGCAATGAGAGAGCTTGGATTCGGTCTGCCTGATTAGTGAGGCGATGAGCACCTGTGGGCGGCTAGCAGCTTATGCGCCGCAGGTCACCGAAGACAGGCACGAATTAACATCAATAAGGCCTCCCCACAACACAGCAATGAGAGAGCTTGGATTCGGTCTGCCTGATTAAGGCGGTAAGCACCAGCAGACGGCTCGACAAGAGTATGAGCCGCAGGTCACCGAACACAGGCACGCATCAGTGCCTAAAAACCTCCTCACAACATGGCGAAGAGAGGACCCGGATTCGGTTTGCCTGATTGATAGGACTTGTAAGAACCTGTGGCAACTCTAGCAAGCAAAGCAGAGTGTGTGCCGCGGGACACCGAAGACAGGCGCGTATCAACGCCAAAAAATAAAAAGAAAGGGGGATCTGTGGGGAGCAACTCGGACTGGACTGAGTTACTGGAATTAAGACTTATTCTATGCATCTGCTCTCCCACAATATGGCGCTGGGAGAGAAGAAAACAGCTTCTACACAGCTGCCTCCAGTTCAACCAATAAACTGTAGGACCTGCTCCTGATTGGAGGAGAGCAGCGTACTCGGCGTGTGGGCAGCTGAGTTGGGATTGGCGGAGGAGGACTATAAAGGAGGAGAGGGACGGCATGCACCAGGAACATCTAAGAGGAACATCTAAGGGGAACACCTGTGCAGCCCCCGAGAGAGCCGGCCGGCAGTGTGCCGCTCCCCTGCGGAAGTGGGGAATGTGGCAGGGGGAACCGCCCTTCCACGGAGGTGGAAGGACCAGCAGCCAACCCGGGAAGGACCAGCAGCAAACCCGGGGAGGGCCGAGCAGACGAAAGAACAGCGCAGGGTCCTGTGTCGTTCCTCCATGAAGAGGGGGAGCGACAGCCCAGCTCTTGCTGTTGCAGCCATCTGAGGAGTGAACCAGTGGATGGAAAATCTCTTTCTCTCTCTCTGTCTCTCCCTCCCTCTCTTTAACACTGCCTTTCAAATAAATAAATAAATAAGTCAAAAAAGACTAAGAGAGAGGGAGAGGGAGAGAATATATCTTCCATCTGCTGGGTCACTCCCCAAGTGGCCGCAATCAGTGGGGCTAGGTCAGGCTGACCCCAGGAGCCCAGAATTTCTTCTGGGTCTTCCACATGAGTGCAGAGGCCCAAGCATTTGTTTCACCTTCCACTGCTTCCCCAAGTGCATTAGCAGGGAGGTGGATTGGAAGTGGAGCAGCTGGGACTTGAATGGGTGCTCATATGGGATACTAGAGTTGTAGGTGGCAGCGTAACCCATTGTGCCACAGTGGTGGCACCCAAATGAATTTATTTTAAAAAGCTTTTTTCCCTAGGAGCCTAGGAAATTGTTTTTTGGCACAAGGTTACAGTCAAAGAACATTTTTTTTTAACTTTTATTTAATGAATATAAATTTCCAAAGTACAGCTTATGGATTACAATGGCTTCCCCCCCATAACGTCCCTCCCACCCGCAACCCTCCCCTTTCCCACTCCCTCTCCCCTTCCATTCACTTCAAGATTCATTTTCGATTCTCTTTATATACAGAAGATCAGTTTAGCATACATTAAGTAAAGATTTCAACAGGTTGCTCCCACACAGAAACATAAAGTGAAAAATACTGTTTGAGTACTAGTTATAGCATTAAATCTCAATGGACAGCACACTAAGGACAGAGATCCTACATGAGGAGTAAGTGCACAGTGACTCCTGTTGTTGACTTAACAAATTGACACTCCAGTTTATGGCGTCAGTAATCACCCTAGGCTCTTGTCATGAGCTGCCAAGGCTATGGAAGCCCCCTGAGTTCACCGACTCTGATCATATTTAGACAAGGCCATAGTCAAAGTGGAAGTTCTCTCCTCCCTTCAGAGAAAGGTACCTCCTTCAAAGAACATTTTTGAATCATGGTTGTTGAGAAAGGAAGGAGGTTTTCTTTTCAGGTGATTATTTGAAAGAGTTACATAGAAAAAGGAGAGGCAGAGGGAGAGAGGTCTTTCATCTGCTTGTTCACTCCCTGACTGGCTGTAATGACCAGAGATGAGCCAATCCAAAGCCAGGAGCCAGGTGCTTCTTCTGGGTCTCCCTTGTGGGTACAGGGGCCCAATCACTTGGGCCATCTTCTACTGCTTCCCCAGGCTATAGCAGAGAGCTGGATTGGAAGTGGAGCAGCTGGGACTCAAACCGGTGCCCATATGGGATGCTGACATTGCAGGCGGCAGCTTTACCCACTATGCCACAGTACCATCCCCTGAGTTAGGGCCTTACTTCCTCTCTTGGTCATGATAAAATATTTGCTAAAGGTGGTGAGCTGTTCTCAGACTGAACTGTAGCCTCTGCTCCATGGATTGGAGAAAGGGGTTGATTATTTCCTGGGGAATCTCCATAAACCAGTGCACTGGCTGAGAATTTCTGTGTTCCTACCTGGGATCTCCAGATGTACAACACAAATAAATGTTCTGGCTCTGAGGGTTTTATTTACTTATTTTTAAGCTCCTTGTCTCTTGTTCTAAAACCTCCTGCATTTGCAAAGGAGTCTTTATGATTTAGCCAGATTTGGATTTTTTTCACAAAAAAGTGGGAAGACTTAATTATAGTTTCAACACACATTGGCATTCTTGGAGCAATTCAGAAGGAAGTCAGAGAATTTTGAGAATTTCAGCCAAGCTACTTATTCTGTCCTAATAAGGTTGTGACTTGATGTTTATTTTAGCAGCAAATATTCCCATAAGTACCAGGTAATTGGGCTTTATTCTATGGCCTCAAGGCCAGGATCCTGAACTTGGTGAAACCAACTGAAAAAGTGAATTCCAAAGATGGAATTTCTCCATGGAAAAATGTGTTGCCTCCAGCCCTTGGTATTCACACCTAAGGCCGGTTGGCAGCTGTTCCTTGGCTGGCTGAAGTGGGCACTGTGGTACAGAGAGGCAGTTTCTATGGAAACCTGAACCCAAATGATGTTGGGGTTTTGAAGATCAAAGGCAACCTTCTGAATTGTCTGGAGAGCCCAGCAAAGGCTTCAGAACTTTATTGTTCTCCACAGAAAACATTATGGTCAGCGCTTTGGAATGCCTTTTTCCCCAGGTGCCTCAGAACTATGTGCACAAACCAGAAGCTTGTAGTTTGCTGTGGATTTCTCCATTCTAGTTATTTTACCAGTTCTTTTTTTTTTAATCACTTTTTTCTTTGACAGGCAGAGTGGACAGTGAGAGAGAGACAGAGAGAAAGGTCTTCCTTTTCCGTGGGTTCACTCCCCAGTGGCCGCTGCATCCAGCGCACTGCACTGATCTGAAGTCAGGAGCCAGGTGCTTCTCCTGGTCTTCCATGCAGGTGCAGGGCCCAAGCACTTGGGCCATCCTCCACTGCACTCGCGGGCCACAGCAGAGAGCTGGACTGGAAGAGGGGCAACCAGGACAGAATCCGGCGCCCCAACTGGGACTAGAACCCGGGGTGCCAGTGCTGCAGGCAGAGGATTAGCCTAGTGAGCCTCGGCACCAGCCTTTACCAGTTCTTTTACTACATCCACTTCTGCCGCCAAGAAGGCTATCTTCCATTCCTCTTTCTCATCTTCATTTTAGTAAGTAGGTGAGGCAAAAAGATGCCCAGAATACACTGAGGCTTGGGAATTTGATGGCAGATAAGGTTTCTGCTTTTCACAAATGATGCGCTCTCTAGTCGCATGTGGTTTGATCAATCTGTACAAATGACTGTAATGCAGTCCCACCTATGAAGCAGGCTCTCACCTGCAGTCGTGTTCCCTAGCACAACTGTGGTCTTTAAACGGATCCCTTACCTCGTACTGGTGCCACGAATTCTGTGGTTGCCATGTTAGCAGAAATTAAAGTGGAAGAAAGCATTTCCCATGAGTCTGTCTTTCCAAGCATGCATGTTTTTTTCATGGCACTTTTTTTTTTTTTACTTTTTAAGAAATTTTATTTAAGGTATACAAATTTCATGTGCTTTGTATGTAAGATTTAGGAGCATAGTGATACTTCTCTCCCTACCCTCCCTCCTGCCCATGCTCTCACCCTTCCTCCTCCTCCTCCTATTCCCTCCCAATTTTTACAATGATCTACTTTCAGTTTACTTTAAACTCATAACATTAGCCCTACACTAAGTCAAAAGTTCAACAAATAGTAAGAAGAAAAAAATGCTATTCTTCAACAGTAGAGACAAGGGCTATAAACAATCACTGAATCTCAAAATGTCGATTTTATTCCTATATTTCATGACTCTTGATGCAGACATGTTTCTTCTGACAAGCTCTGACTTTATAAGAGTCATCTTGACTAATGACAGTGGAACATATTCTTCCTGCTCGTGGCAATCTGGTTATACCGTGGTTTCTGTGAGGATTTACATCCTTGGTCCTGAGGACATTTAAGAGTCACCTGGGTGTATTAGAGTGAGTCACAGTATTTAAAAAGCATCAGATTCACCATGAAATGATGAAATGAAGACTGGGTGTGTTACACAGATTTACAATTATATTCATCTGTGTATATGTAGTAGAGACAGCCAGCCATGCAATTTGGAGAATATCTCTATGAGGTCTTTATTTAATCCCCTACAGCCTATTATTTCTCAGAGATTTCCAGAACCAAAGGAATCAAGCTATTCACAGTGTATTTACGGAGTCTGTAGTTTTCAAACTTTCCTGTAGGGAAAAGTTGTTTTTTCCCACTTCCCAGGACCCACATCTTCCCTGTTCTACCCTTTTGGGGAAGTTCCATTTTGTCCTGGCCACATTTCTGGAATGGTTCATGGTTATCTTTCCTTCTCACTCCTGCTATCGTCCCTCAGCTGTGGACCCTTACAACAATCTTCTCTCAAGACCTCCCTTTCTTCCCAACACACACACACACACACACACACACACACACACACACATTTGATTTTGGATTGTGATAGATCATAATCTTGAATTTCAACTTTTCTCTATTCAAAGCATTATGTTTAAATAGTGAGATCTAGGGTTTAAATCAAACTAGCAGTGGCTGGTGTTGTGGCACAGTGGGTTAAGCCACTGCATGCAATGCCAGTATCCCATATCAGAGCACTGGTTTGAGTCCTAGCTACTCCACTTCCCATTTATCTCCCTTCTAACAAGCCTAGAAAAGCAATGGGAGATGGCCCAAGCACTTGGGACCCTGCCACCCACATGTACCCATATGGAATGCCAGCATATAGAAAATCTCATTCTATTTTTCTGTCACTCTGCCTTTCACATAAATAAAATAAATCTTTAAAAAGTAACAAATAACCAAAATAAAATCAAACAAACCATTGCCATTTAATACACAGAATCTTAAGATGAGAAGATATGGGAAGAATGTCAGGCAGCATTTGTCAGTACTTTGCCATCATTGTGATGGGAGAACTTATAAAAGCACCAGGAGAAGCCTATTCACCAGATGTCTGGAGATAAAATTCCCCCAGGATGAGTGTGATATGTCTTTGAAGTCTACTATTTTATCTTTAAAAATCCTGAAACTTTGAAAAAGTCTGAATTGTATCTTTACTTATATTCTAATGAAAGCATTATTTTAAGATATCTTACCATTGAGAACAATGGTTCTTACTTACAGTGCATCATTGTGTAGCACCCAGCACATGCCCATGTACCTTAAAAAATTTGTATACCAAAATACAAAAAAATTAAAAAAGTTCGAGCAATCATGTTTTATGGTAATTGTGATCTTGTGAATTGAGGTCTACAAATATAAAGAGATTTGCTCAAGAGAACCATGGCAGCAGCAGCATGAGAATTTGGGTCCAGTGACTTCCATTTCAACGGGTTTCCCATCAAACTCTGACATAATGATGTCTTTTCCACATGGTTTCCTGGAAACTAGGGTTTTGGGAAGTCAAGAAAATCCTTAGAAACTGAGTGACCCCATATAACCTGGTTTGTGTGGCATACAAGTGAAGCGGGAAAATTGCTGTAAGGATAACATCTATCCACACGTCCCTGTGACAGCAGCCTTGCCAGAAGGGAAAGCATGAAGTATATGAGTGTCTGTGTGTGTGTGTGTGTGTGTGTGTGTGGCAAGCAGTGGCTGAGTAGGGGTGAGTGGTGGCAATGGCAGTAATGGTGGGTGGCATTCAACAGATCATCATATTTTCCCACTTTCTGAAAGCACTGCTCTTTCCTGAAAGCCATTAGTCTGGTTTTGGCTTCAGGCTCCAAGAGGAAAGCATTATTTAGTGAGTGTGGCAAGGACTGAGTCTTGTGGCACTCATGAAAGTTAGATCTATCTAATGCCAGAATTTTCATAAGGTTTTGGATTTTTGGAGACATTTTGCAATTTTATTTGTGAGTTTGGTCTAAGTAGTCCTGTTCTGTATCTCATATAAAATCAGTGGATAAAAAGAACTTATTCTACCCCATATGGAAGACATAAGAGATCTTTGAGTGATTGAATAAATGGATGAAGCTTTGTGATCAACCATTACTCAAATCTCCATTTTCATTGGATATCATCCTATAGATATTTTTGAAAATTTAAAATTTATTTGAGGGGAGGAAGAGAAAGGCAGAGAGAGGAATGGGAGAAAGGGAGGGAGGCAGGGAGGGAGGGAGGGAGAGAGAGAGAAAGAGAGAGAGAGACCGACCTTCCACCTGCTGGCTCACTCCACAGAAGGCTACAATGACCAGGTCTGTGCCAGACCAAAGCCAGTAGCCTGGAATTTGATCTGGGTCTGCTGTGTGGGTTGCAGGGACTCAACTATCTGGGCCATCTTTTGCTTCCTTCCCATGTGCAATAGGAGAAAGCTGGATCCAAAGCAGAATTGCTGGGACTCAAACTGGTGTTCTCTTATGGGATGCTGGCATTGCAAGCAGTGGCTTAACCCACTGTACCACAGTGGGTTATTTATAACTTTTAAAGCTTAAGACTTTTATATATACAGGAAAAATGTACTATTCTAAGCTAAATTGATGCAGAGAGAAAAGGTAATATTGTATCTCTTGAAAGACTACAATACAAGTCAAGTGTACATATTCTAACCAACCAGATAGAAATAAGGGGAAATATTTATTGTGTTTTCATATGGGTGAAAGTTGATAATTCTGGCTTCTCTCTTTGGTCAGATGAACCACAGATGGATGTTGATTTTGTGAATGCGTTCACCAAATAATCTTGAATCTCCTATCCATTGTCAACCATACAAGTAGAAGTTTTGGATATACAAATGACAGTGCACACTTGTGCCTCCACATTTCTTTTTTCTTTTATTTACTTTTAGATTTTATTTAAGTTATACAAGTTTCATGTATTTCACATATACAGATTTAGGAACATAGTGATATTTCCCACCCAACCCTCCCTTCTGCCCAGGCTCCAAACCTTCTTCATCCTCCCTCTCCCATTCCCACCTCTAATTTTTACAAAGATTTACTTTCAGTTTACTTAGTGAACATAAAGTTAACCCTACACTAAGTATAAGAGTTCAACAAATAGTACGAAGGTGGGGGGGAAACACTGTTCCTCAATAGAAGAGACAATCATCAAATCTCAAAATGTCCATTTCACTCCAATACATTACATTTTAGGTACTCTAATTGTTACCTTGGATCAGGGAACAGGATCAGGACTGGCTTATTTCACTAAGTATAATAATTTCCAGTTGCATCCATCAAGTTGCACAAAACATGATTTCACCTTTTTTCCCCCCTACAACTGAGTAGTACGCTATAGTGTATATATACAATAATTTCTTTATTCAGTCTTCAGCTGTTGGATATCTGGGTTGATTCTATATATTAGCTATTGTGAATTGTGCTGCAATGAACATGGGAGTGTAGATAACTCTTTCAGATGCTGATTTCTTTTAGTTCGGGTAAATTTCCAGGAGTGGGGTGGCTGGATCATATGGTAGGTCTATACTGAGATTCCTGAGGTATCTCCATATTGTCTTCCACAGTGGCTGCACCAGTTTACATTCCCACTACTAGTGGATTAGGGTACCTTTTCCTCTACATCCTTGCCAGCATTTGTTGTTTGTTGATTTCTGTATGAGAGCCATTCAAACTGGAGTGAGATGAAGCCTCATTGTGGTTTTCATTTGCATTTCCCTGATGGCTAGTGATCCTGTGGCTCTTCTCATGTGTCTGTTAGCCATTTGTGTTTTATCCTATGAAAAATGTTTGTTCATATCCCCAGACAATTCAGAACTGGATTGTTTGTTTTGTTGTTGTTAAATTTCTTGAGCTCTTTATAGTTTCTGGATATTAGCCTTTTATCAGTTGCATAGTTTGCAGATATTTTCTCCTGTTCTGTCAGTTGCCTCTTCACTGTCCTGAGTGTTTCTTTTGCAGTGCAGAAGCTTCTCAGCTTAATGTAATCCCATTTGTCAGTTTTGGCTTTGGTTGCCTGTGCTTCTGGGTCTTTTTCAGGAAGTCTTTGCCTATGACAATCTTGTAGAGCTTTCTCAATGTTCTCTGGTAATTTGATGGTATAAGGTCATAGATTTAGATCTTTGATCTATTTTGAGTGTACCTTTCTGTGTAAGATTTAAGGTAGGGGTCTAGTTTCATATTTCTGCATGTGAAGATCCAGTTTTCCCAGAACTATTTGTTGAAGAGACTGTCTTTGCTCCAGGGCTTATCAAAGATAAGTTGGTTGTAGATGCATGAATTGATATCTGGAGTTTCATTTCTGTTCCATTGGTCTATCCATCTGTTTTTGTACAAGTACCAGGCTGTTTTGATTATAACTTCCCTGTAGTATGTCTTGAAATCTGGTATTGTGATGACTCTGACTTTGTTTTTGTTGTATAAGATTGCTTTAGCTATTTGGAGTCTCTCGTGTTTCCATATGAATTTTAGCATCATTTTTTTTAGATCTGAGAAGAATGTTGTTGGTATTTTGATTGGTATCACATTGAATCTGTAAATTGCTTTTGATAGATAAACATTTTGATGATATTGATTCTTAGAATCAAAGAACATGGAAGATTTAAAATTTATTTATTTTTTTGAAGATTTATTTATTTATTTGAAAGGTAGAGTTACAGAGAGGCAGAGTCAGAGAGAGCGAGGGAGGGAGGAAGAGAGGGAGGAAGAGAGAGAATCTTCTACCTGCTGGTTCACTTCCCAAATGGCCACAATAGCTGGAGCTGAGCTGAAGCCAGGAGGGTGGAGCTTCTTCCAGGTCTCCCACATGGGCACAGGGGTCCAAGAATTTGGGCCATCTTCCCCTGCTTTTCCAGGCACATTAGCAGGGAACTGTATTGAATGTGGAACAGCCAGGACTTAAAATAGCGCCCATATGGGATGCTGGCACTGCAGGCAGTAGGTTTTCCTGCTACACCACAGCGCTGACCCCCAGATTTAACATTAAAAAAAATGAGAGAGTTAAAGAGAAAGGGAGGGAGAGAAATAAAGAGAGGTCTTCCATTCACTGGTCCACTCCCCAAATGGCCACAACTGCCAGGGCTGGGCCAATCCAAAGCCAGGAGCCAGGAGCCAGGAGCTTCTTCCGGGTTTCCCACATGGCTGCAGGGGCCCAAGGACTTGGGCCATCTTCTACTGCTTTCCCAGGCCATAGCAGAGAGCTAGGTTGGAAGTGGAGCAGTCGAGACTCAAACTGGTGCCCATATGGGATGCCAACATTGCAGGTGGTGAGTTTACCTACTATGCCACAGTTCTGGCCTGCTGCCCATGTTTCTTAAGGTCCACTGGAAATACATCCACAGAACAGCTAACAATACTGTAATAAAGGAAATAAGTTTTGTGTTAGTGATTACACCAGAAGAAGGAAGATGGTGATAGATATTGTTTGGTGGGTAGTGTTGGTTGAGGAGAACTTCACTGAGAAGATAAGTTGAATTGTAAAAATATGTGAATGTTCTTTCCTGTCAAAAGAAAGGATAAGACATAGGAAGAGGAGAAGCAAGGACAACGGGATGGAGCTGGGGAGATGCCATGATCTGTTGTGGAAATGGCAAGAACAAGGAAGGGCAGCTCAGGCTATGGAGGGCATTTGTGTCATGTCAAGGTGGATGTAGGTGCCAGCCAAGAGATCACATATGAGAACAAGGGCTGTGTGAAAGAAAGGCTCTGATAGGAGCTTGAAAATTGACTGACTGGTAGATGGTGTTAGAAGATTGAGAAAGGACCCTGTGTTGAATTCTGTAACTTCTTTTTTCATGACTCAAATAGCCTTACAAAAAATAATAGCAGGCTTTAGAAAAGCTGGTTGATAGGCAAGATGATTAAAAAGAGCAAACTAAGTCACAGGTAATGAGGAGAGGAATTGGGTGAGGAGGGATAGAATGGAAGGCTCTTTAAAATAAAGCATTCAGGAACTCATTTTTCCCAAGGTTGTAGGGAGTGGGCAGCAGTCACAATATGACCCCTTACCTAACTAGAGAAGAGTGAGAGTAGAGGGAAGGAGTGCACATATCATGTATTTATTTACTCCACATGATTACATGCTAAATTAAAATCCAGATATCAACCTTCTTTTTAATAGACATACTCACAGCCTCCTGTTAGGCTAAGCAGCTGGCACCACATTAGCACGTTTATTAGAGCAGTGAACCTACTCTGACACATTATTATCACACTGTCTTATCCTTCTGTAGCTGTAACAGAATACCATCGACTAAACAAGAGAGTTTTTTTCCTCAGGGTTCTGGAGGCTGAGAAGTCAATAGATTCAGCACCTGGAGTGGGTCCACTTCCTGGTCCATACACAGTGGCCTCGCTGTATCCTCACATGGGGAGCTCCTGGGGTCATTTTTATAAAGGCACTAATCTCAACTACGAAAGCCCTACTCTGTAACCTAATAGATTGCCAAAGGCCTCACCTCTGAGTCCCATTGCTTTGGAGATGAAGAATTCCACGTATGGAATCTGAGGGAACACAAGCATTCAGTGTGTGAGACACCCGAAGTGCACTGTTTACACTGGGGCTCATGTTGGGTGTTGTGCCTTCTATGAATCTTGACAAAAGCATAGCACATGCATCTTCCATTATAGGACCCCACAGAATAGTTTCACTGCAATGAAGAGCTCTGTGATCCATAAGAATCACAATGTGTTATGGAAACCTATGTATAACTGTCTATAGCAGATAAGAATTAAATTCATCCGCATGTTTTACTGGAGCTGATACTAGTTTACAGATGCAGACTTCCTGTTTGCTCACAGGGTGTACAACTGCCTTTTTCTATAATCTGGCCTTTTGTTAGATCAGACCAGATGCATGCATGGACCACATAAGCATCATTAGACCCAAATAATGGTGAAATTGTGTTACTAGAACTAGGAGGTCACTCCTTCTTTTCTTAAAAATTTGTAGAATGAGATATGTGTGGGAAGAAGCTCAACTTACTTCGGTCCAAGAACAATGAAATATATAAATTAGAGATGACTAAATAATTTCAAGATATTCCATATCCATGTTTAAGGAGGTTTCTTTTTCATTTGTAGCCCTAGACGCTTATGTCATCCATGCCTTTAGACATTCCAGCATCAGTGTGAATGAAATCCCAGCATCCCTGGTCTCCGCTGAACAACTGCAGCATGGGTATACAGTGGAGGATCAGGCACCATGATTTTTAAAAATATTTATTTATTTATTTTAAAGGCACAGTGAGTGAGAGAGAGAGAGAGAGAGAGAGATGTCTTCCACCTGCTGGTTCACTCCCAAATTGGCTGGAGCTGTGCCAATCCATTGCCAGGAGCCAGGAGCTTCCTCCAGGTCTTCCCATGCCAGTGCAGAGGCCCAAGGACTTGGGCTATCTTCTACTGCTTTCCCAGGCCATAACAGCAAGCTGGATCAGAAGAGCAGCACCCAGGACTTGAACCGGTACCCGTATGGGATGCTGGTACTACAGCGACAGCTTTACCCACTATGACACAGTGCCAGCCCCATCATGGTTTTTTTTTTTAAGGTTTATTTAAAAGTCAGTTACACACAGAGAGAAGGAGAAGCAGAGAGAGAAAGAGAGAGAGAGAGAGAATGAATGAATATGAGTCTTCCAAATGCCCACATTTGGGCATTTGAGCTGAACCAGGCTAAAGCCAAGAGGCTGGAACTTAATCCAGATCTCCCACACAGGTAGCAGGGGACCAAGTACTTGAGCCATCACCTGCTGCCTTCCAGGATGCATGTTAGCAAGAACCTGGATTGGAAGCAGAGGAACCAGGACTTGAAACAGGCACTCAGATTTGGAGGACAGGCATACTAATTTCTGCATCAAACACCAGCTCCATATGCACTTTTGTGTGGAATAAAGATGGAAACAGTTATCTTCTTAGAATGCTGGAATGCCACCTTCTGTAATCGTTTCTACTTGAGAAAGCAGGGCAGATGAGACTAGGTAGAAATCCACATCCAGCTATGAATCCAGACTCCTCTCTTGATACTGGAAGGCAGTGCTGAGCAGGAGCAGACCACATGGTGAAGCCACTGATGGAAACGTGAAAGGATTTCTTGTTTCAGTGTGTGGTCAGTTCTCCTTCCCCAACCCACCCCTTTTCTAGGGCTGACTGCAGTGCAGTTTGAACATGATTCTGGTGAGCCATGCACACTTCTCTTCTTCAGAGTACTGTGCACTATGCCAGTGTCTATTCTGTGCCTAGGGTACTTTTGTATAAACAAGTGCTACTTAATCAAAGCCAGTATGTGGATACAAATGAAACAACTTCAAAGCTTCTGTATGACATAGGTTTCCAGAGTGGAATCTCATTCATTATTGAGGGAATATATGTGAGAGAAAGTAGAGGAATAAGGTAAGTTTCCTGCTTTACATCAGGAACTGTTGCCAGGACTGCTTTTTTTTTTTTCTTTTTCTTTTTTTTAATCAATTTTTAAAGAATACGAATTTCAGAAGTACAACTTTAGGAATATAGTTAGTTATTCTTCCCACTGTACCCACCCTCCCACCCCCAATCCCACCCCTCCTCCTCGTCCGTCTCCCCTTGCCAGTCCAATTCTCCATTAAGATTCATTTTCAATTAACTTTGTACAAAGAAGACCAAGTCTATACTAAGTAAAGATTTCAACAATTTGCGCCCGTGCACATACGTACACATACCGAAAAAAAAAAAAAAACTGTTTGAGAAATAGTTTTACAGTTAACTCCCATAATATAACTCATTGGGCTGGCACTGTGGCATAGTGGGTAAAGCCACCGCCTGCAGTGCTGGCATCCCATATGGGGCTGGTTTGAGTCCCAGCTGCTCTACTTCTGATCCAACTCTCGGTTGTGGCCTGGGAAAGCAGTAGAAGATGGCCCAAATGCTTGGGCTCCTGTACCCATGTGGGAGACCCTGAAGAAGCTCCTGGCTTCTGGCTTCAGGTTGGCACAGCTCTGGCCATTGGGGCCATTTGGGAAGTGAACCAGCAGGTGGAAGACCTCTCTCTCTCTCTCTCTCTGCCTCTGCCTCTTTGTAACTGTGCCTTTCAAATAAATAAATAAAACTTTAGAAAAAAAATACAACTCATTGAGGACAGAGGTCCTACATGGGAAGTAAGTATACAGTAACTCCTGTTAATTTTATTTATTTATTTATTTATTTGACAAGTAGTTATAGATAGAGAGAGAGACAGAGAAAAAGGTCCTTCCTCCGCTGGTTCACTCCCCAAACGACCGCCACAGCTGGAACTGCACCTATCCAGAGCCAGGAGCCAGGTGCTTCCTCCCGGTCTCCCATGGGGTTCAGGGCCCAAGCACTTGGACCATCCTCCACTGCCCTCCTGGGCCACAGCAGAGAGCTGGACTGGAAGTGGAGCAGCTGGGACCAGAACCGGTGCCCATATTGGATGCTGGCGCTGCAGGCGGAGGATTAACCAAGTGAACCATGGCGCCGGCCCCACACTCTTATGTGATATCAGTGACCACCTGAAGTCTTGTCATGAGCTGCCTGGGCTATGGAAGCCTTTTGAGTCCATAAACTCCGTCAGTATTTGGACAAGGCCATAAGCAAAGGAGTTCTCTCCTCCCATTAGAGAAAAGTACATGCCAGGACTGCTTTTTGCAAAAGGGTTTTTGAGCCTTCTGGGGAAAGCAAACTAACTAGGTAACTAGCCAACTAAGAGCAACAGACCAGTTGGCCTGGATAGTTATTCTGTGTATCCCTTTTTGGAATATGTGCTAAAGTTGATGAAATTCACATTAAAAACTGCTGCAAAGGGGGTGGGTATTTGGCATAGCAGTTAAGATGCTGCCAGGGGTGCCCAAATCCAAAATTGGAATACTGGGGTTCAAATCTCTGCTCTACTCCGACTCCAGGTTCTTTCTCGGGAGGCAGCAGGTGACGGCTGAAGTAGTTGGGTCCCCGTCACTCATGTGAGAGATCTGGATTGAGTCTCAGGCTTCTGGTTTTGTCCTTTCCCAGCCCTGCTTGTTGAGGGCATTTGGGGAGGGATCAGTGAATGGGAACTCTCTCTCCTTTTCTCTCCCTTTTTTCCTTCTTCCCTTCCTCCCTCCATCACTCCATACCCTTCCCCCGACTCCCTTTCAAAAAAAAAAAAAAAAAAAGAAAACAAGCAAAGTTCTTTGATTGTCAGGTACCCAGGACACTGAGCTTAGAGCATTGAAACAATATAAAGAAAGATTGACTGTTGATGTCTTGTGAAAACATGACCCACAGGTCAGAAACTTAGCAGTGGATAGCTGATGACTGGCCCTAAGGCCTTGTGATATTGCTTGATTGCTGTTAGGGAGAGGTGTTTTAGAAGATATCACTTACAAATACTCTCCAGCATAGCTCGGGGTGAATTTGTCCCAAGTTCCCAGGGTGAGGTGGCCAGGAAAATGGAACTGCCAACCTGTTCTTTAGTTGTCAAACAGATGCTTGCATGCTTGGGGATGGCTGCTTGCTTGCAGGAAGGAGAAAACTCATCAAAAGTGAGCTACATCGGAGAAATGGTTGAAGTCCTGGATGCTCTGTTTCTGATCAAGCTTCCTGCTAATGTGCCTGGGAGGGCAGCAGAAAAAGGCCCAAGTGCTTTTGTGCCTGACACCTATGCAGGAGATCAGGACGGATTCCTTGCTCCTGGCTTTGGCGTGGCCCAGACCTGGCTATTGTTGTAATTTGTGGGGTAAACCAATGGGTGGAAGATTCTCTCTCTCTCTCTCTCTCTCTCTCTCTCTCTCTCTCTCTCTCTCCCTTTTACATTAACCAATAACCTATGAATCTGCCTCTGGGTTTTCAGTTCTAGAACTAGGTGGTGGCTTGCTCAAGATTGGCTAATGGTTGTAGGGACAAAATACTTTCCAATGAAGCAGTTTATATATCCAAGTTTTTTGCACATCAGTAGGAGTGGAAGGGCCTACTCCATGCAGTAATTTAGGACTCTAGTCTCACTCCAGCCCATGCTTCTGTCATCATAATGGGACTTGGGAGACCTATGTTGTCTTCTCTGCATCTGTGCTTCAATAAGGGACCAGAACTGAAAGTGGCAAATGCCACTACTCCCACATCCCGTTGGCCAGAACTGGGTCATTCAACCAACTGGCCACCAGGTGGGCTCTCTTCCTGTGTTCTCAGAAATGAAGAGGGGTCGGGCTGGCACATCATATGGTCTCTGCTGTTAGAATGGATCTGTTGGGCTTTCTCTAATTTCTTAGACTTTGAGCTGAATTTGCTTATCAGTCATTACATTTCCCACCTATTAGTAAGAAAAGGACACACTGAGTGCAATGAAAAATTGTCAGGTACCTAGTACATACACGTGTGATCTCTATTAGCCCTCAAACTATCTACTTCAATAGCACAGTTCTAGATTACCTATGTACTTACTGAGGCTGGGAGAAGTTAGGGGGCTTGTGTGGGAGCACTTGTTGGAGATCAGTGGAGTTTGTATTTAGAGACTCATGTTGATTTCCAAGACATTCACTCCTTCACTATCTCTAAGTAGGACACTGACCTCAGGGTGAATAAATATTTGTTGAATGAATGAAAAAGTTAAAAGAATTTGATGACACAAAGAGGCAACTAAGCAATTCTTTTTTTTTTTTTTTTTTTTGACAGGCAGAGTGGACAGTGTGAGAGAGAGACAGAGAGAAAGGTCTTCTTTTTGCCGTTGGTTCACTCTCCAATGGCCGCCGCAGCTGGCGCGCTACGGCCAGCACATCGCGCTGATCCGATGGCAGGAGCCAGGTACTTATTCTGGTCTCCCATGGGGTGCAGGGCCCAAGCACTTAGGCCATCCTCCACTGCACTCGCGGGCCACAGCAGAGAGCTGGACTGGAAGAGGGGCAACCGGGACAGAATCCGGTGCCCCGACCGGGACTAGAACCCGGTGTGCCAGCGCCGCAAGGCGGAGGATCAGCCTAGTGAGCCGCGGCACTGGCTAACAATTCTTAACAAATCAGGAAACGTTTATGGGATTTAATAATGGAACAAAAAAGATAGAAAACATAAATGAGCTTAGAATCATAAGAAAAAGGACCTCAGCATTTAGCTTATAGTTATTCCCATCTTGAACTGAGAGTGGTGATTGGTTTATTTTGGGTTAATTTTTTTTTTGAGTCATTCTCTCCTTCAATAACTGTTTCATGGAAGCCAACCATGTGTACCTCATGTGGTACAGGAAGAGAGCAGACACACAGAGTCCTTTCCTTCATGGAGCATACACACACATCGGGGAGACATGAGTGATCTTCATGTGGTTGGTGGATTGGGCAGCCCTTTTCCTTCCACCGACGCTGCAGATGAAACATACCTAATAATGCTTTTATTCTCTGCAAGCAGAGGGGCAGCCGTTTCTTGCCAAGCTGTGTTTTGAGAACTTTCTGTGGAGAAGCACAGTAGTAAGAGAGTTGTTTTGTATAGATGAAGCACCAGTCTGCTTTTGTGGAAATTGTTCTACAAATTGACTTCTCTCAAACACAGGGAAGCTCAATATTTAATTACAGTTTTCCAATGCATCTTGGGATTGGTATGGTTAAACACACTCTAAAAAGGCCTAAAAGTTATATCTCTTCAGCTCTGCGAAATCAACTTGCCTGCGTACTTATTTTTCTATTTTTAACTAAACTGTATGATTTTGTGCTTCCTAAACTGATGGTCTATGGTGTGAAGGAGACCTTCAGCTGGGAATGTTTACGATGGAATCAGGTTCTGGGTAAGACTTTTTTTTTTTTAACCAGCTGTATCCAGTGAGTTTCTGAATGAAAATCAGTTAAGTAAAAGGAAATACTATAGCAGAGTCATGATTATTTACTTAAAATAAGATTCTATTTATAATTTTAATATATAATTTTAATAAAGTTAATCTATAGTACAATTACTTTAAATCAGATTAAGTTCTATACATTATATGGCCCATGAAGATGTTCCTTCTCAATATATACTGTATCTTCCTGAAGGTCTGTACAATGTTCGTTTGGAAAAGCACCTTCCTCCTGCTGAAATGGTAATCAGAAATGTTAATTTTTCTGTCCATTAGAATTATGAAATCCCATCAATGCTTATTGAACTTTCTCAAAATTACTCAGGTTGATGTTTTTGTAAAATTATTGTTTTCAGTCTTTCTCAATGATTCGGTAAGTATTCAGCATTTCCTGGGTGTTTAGGAACCATCTATGAACCAGGAAAGACTCCTTGACTGTGGCCTTGTTCCAGTAGAGGGAGATGGTGTAACACAGAAATAGTACAGGCAAGGGCAGGCCTCTGAGAAGGTGACGATAGAGGAGAGACTTGAAGTAATGAGGGAGCGTTCCTGTGGGCTCCTGGGGAAGAGAGTTTCAGACAGCAGGTGCGTCCTTGTAAAGGCCCTGAAGCAGGGGCAATGGGCATACTTGAGGAATAGCGAGGGCATGTGTGTGATTGGAGCAGCAAGCCCAGAGCTGTAAAGTGTAGGCCATCTGAAAGACCTTGGCTTTGATTCTGAGGGAAATGGGTAACTACTGTGGGTTTTTAATGATAATAGGGACACGAATTTTTCCTCTGTTCTTAAGCTCTTTGCTGGACATTTTTGTAATGTTTGTGATTGTGTTCTGAATGGTCTCCAATCATGAGTGTTTATTTTTATCTTGTATCTGTTACCTACAGAATGGGAAACAAATACTGCTACAGCTTAGTTACGGAAATAAACAGTTCTCTCCTTGTGGATCCCAGGGGTCACGAAGTTCCCCAGTTCAGATTGAGTGCATGTGCTTGTGACTCAGTTGATGCAAAAAGTCAGCCTGAGTGCACGTTTAGAGTGAGATTTTAATAAGCAGTCTTACAGTGAAGTGATGCGTGCCTGCTGTGTACTTGGTAACTTACCTGGTTCTGTTTCTTCCAGATGCGTCTCTGAATCCTTCCATTTTAATGACTCCTTTCTCCAAAGGAACACATTCTCTCTCTCTCTCTTTCTTTCTCTCTCTCTCTCTCTTTTTTGCACTCGCTCTTCACACAGTGACTTCTCTAAGTAAGTTTGCCAACATGAGCAAGGCTGTGTTTTATAGCTTACACCCACTTCCCTTCTGTGAATGAATTGTGTGACACTTTCATACTAGGAAGGGTTGTTCTGTATTTTCCAGTTGGGTTCTTACACAGGCCTGTGGTCTGGAGAGGTTGTTCCCAGTTTACTCCAGGGTAGAACAAACGTGGGTGTGAACCTCCTGATGTACTGGACTTTTGCCCTGGAGCACTGGGTCCTCTAAGTAGCAGTGAATTATTTAATAGGTTTCTAGTGCATGTAAAGAGTTGAGTGGTTGGAGTATTGGACTAGTTGGTAGTTACTTCTAGTACTGGGAGCAGTCTGATTTTGGCAGCTGGGGAATTAAAGAGCGTTGCCAAGACTCACTGAAAATACCAGAGGAAAAGGGTGAGTGAAGCCCCCGCTGCTCATCTTCTAGCCCACGAGCAAGAGGCAGAGGAACACACAGTGAGTTTCCCATGTGGCTCAGCTCGCTCACCAGTGAGATGATTCCGCTTCCTTAGCCTCGTGCTCTGTGCACACAGCACATCACAGGCCCTCAGCACCTTCCTGGGCCTCAGGCACTGGTCACTTCACTGCCTTTTCCCTCTGTAAAAGTATTAAAATAATATTTTACTAATGTGTTGGTATAAAGACAAGTATATTTATATTACAGTAATTTTTTTGTTTTTAAAGATTTATTTATTTGAAAGTCCATGTTACACAGAGAGAGGAGAGGTAGAGAGAGAGAGAGAAAGGTTTTCCATCTGATGGTTCACTCCTCAATTGGTCACAATGGCCAGAGCTGTGCCAATCTGAAGCCAGGAGCCAGGAGCTTCTCCTGGGGTCTCCCACATGGGTGCAGGGGCCCAAGTATTTGGGCCATCTTCCACTGCTTTCCTAGGCAATAGCAGAGAGCTGGATCAGAAGTGGAGCAGCCGGGGCTTGAACTAGTGCCCATATGGGATGCTGGCACTTCAGGCCAGGGCGTTAACCTGCTGTGCCACAGTGTCAGCCCCTAGAGTAAATATTTTTTTAACAGGAATTTACTTTCTGTTATTGATTTTAAAATAAACAAGGGGCTTTTTTTTGGTCAGCTTCTAAATGAACTGTGAACCCTAGACACTGGGTTACTACTGGACCTAATGGTTAAATTAGTTGAGTCTCTGGGGAGGGTTGTCACTAGGGAAGGCAGTTGGAGATTTAGGAATTCTGATCTCAGTTGGGTGTGGCTTGATAATCAGTGACAATTTGTGCTTGAGAAGAGTCTAAATCATGGAACCTACATAGCTTGTTTAAAAAGTTTGAGAGTTCAGGGCCAGCACTGTGGCATAGCAGGTGAAGCTGCCGCCTGTGGGGCCGGCATCCCATATGGACACCACTTTGAGTCCCAGCTGCTTCTATCCTGATCCAGCTCTCTGCTGTGGCCTGGGAAAGCAGAGGAAGATGACCTAAGTGCTTGGGCTCCTGTGTCTACATGAAAGACCCAGAAGAAGCTCCAGGATCCTGGCTTCAGATTGGCCCAGCTCTGGCCATTCCATTTGGGGAGTGAACCAGTGGATAGGGGACTTCTCTTTCTCTCTCTGACTCTGCTTTTCTGTAACTCTACCTTTCAAAAAAAATCTTAAAAAAAAAAAAAGGCCTGAGTGTTCTACAACTGAGAAAGGAGGGATGTGTTTATCTCATTCATCTTTGATCTCATTGATTCTTTGTACGTAATGACTGTAGTGAATTTGTCTTTTGCTGAAGTAAAACCACATATAAGTGGCCAAGGGTTAAAAGGAAAACTTGAGAAGCAATTCATGAACCAAATATTGTTCTACCTCTACTGTTGCTACATGGAATAATTTTAATTGAATGATTGGTTCATTGAATGAGAACATTTACTAGCACTTATGTGTGCCAGATGCTGTGTGGTGCTATGGTGCTAATGAGGAAGTTTGGCATATTTCTTCATTTTGGGGTACATAGACCTGGTTTGGGGTATATTGTGGAAGATAGAAAAGAGATGAGTGGTCAAGAAATTATGATATAGGGACTTACACGTAATTACAAGGGAAAGAGAGGTTCTGAACAAACTCATGGGAAGGGTGCTTACCCTAGATTTGCAAGGTATCAGGACAGAGTAAGGGAAATAGGAATGGAGGCCAGCAGGGAAAGTAGGGGTCAGCCAGCTGATATAAGAAGCAGGAAGAAGAGGAAGAGGAATAGTATCTGGAGGGCAGGGGAAGGAGATGATGGCTTCAAGCAGCCCTAGGAAAGTTGTGAGTGGGGTGGAAGGTGAGGACATGGGACAGGGGGTGAACAGGGAGCATCAGCTTGATGTGGATGGAGTAAAGAATGCATCTGAGAAGAAGAAGCTGTAGAGTTAGGCAGGGGCCGTGGAAGCAGGATCTTGAAGGCCATGTAAGAATTTGACCTTGAAGATCATGAGGTGAGCCATAGAGGGTTTTGTGTAGAGAGGTGCTATGTTTATGTTTGCATTTAAGAAAGTCCTTTCAGCCGGTGCCGCGGCTCACTAGGCTGATCCTCCGCCTTGCGGCGCTGGCACACCGGGTTCTAGTCCCGGTCAGGGTGGCGGATTCTGTCCTGGTTGCCCCTCTTCCAGGCCAGCTCTCTGCTGTGGCCAGGGAGTGCAGTGGAGGATGGCCAAGTGCTTGGGCCCTGCACCCCATGGGAGACCAGGATAAGTACCTGGCTCCTGCCATCGGATCAGCGCGGTGTGCCAGCTGCAGCGCACTGGCCGCGGTGGCCATTGGAGGGTGAACCAACGGGAAAAGGAAGACCTTTCTCTCTGTCTCTCTCTCTCTCTCTCACTGTCCACTCTGCCTGTCAAAAAAAAAAAAAAGTCCTTTCTTTCAGATAGTGTAACAAAGATTAGCTGAATCAAGATTGTGTAACAGACATGTGCAAGCATGACCCTTGAACTGCTAGTGAGGACATTCATCTTTGCAGATTAATATCGACAGCTTATTCACATCTGGGGATGACAATGCTGTAGAACTGCTGCCCACTTTGGCCTTTGACCACATAATGGAAGTACTACCTCTTCATAGACATTTATCCTCTCATCTTGTCTTCTTCCTCTGCCTTTTACCCTAAAACCAGCCTGTTTTTCCCTGACTCTCATCCCTTTCCAGAAGCAGCAGCCTGGGCAATGCCAACCTCGTGGTAGGACTACATTTCAGAGAAGACTCAGGACCAGCTGCCTCTGGCAGCACCTTCCTTTGGCTCTTGATTGAGAACCCTAGACAAGAATGTGCTGTGGTTTATTTGGGCATCACCTGACTTTTGAGTTGGCCAAGGAATGCCATTGCCTTAGCAATGTGCAGAGAAAAGCAGATTGCTAGTGAGTTGTCACCATCCAATCCTTGCAACTGCCAAATTTGCCTTAATCTGGACCAGAGATGGTTTCCTCTCAGGTTAATTCTGGGGAGTAACAAGGAAGTATCTTTGTCAAGATAGAGGTCTTATCAGATGGCCTACCTCCAGCTCCTCCTTTTCTTATTCTATTAACACATACTCTCCATCCCATCTAATTGTGAAGTCATGCGATCCACAGATGTTGGCTTGGCAAGTGTGAACAAGGCCGTCAGAAAAATGAAGCAGCACACTGTGGACTGTGCCAAGTCCTGGGCCATGAGTTTTCAAGGCAGCAACACCTTCCTAGTTCAGTGGTGAGCAGTAAAAACATTTTCACTCCTTGTCCTCCTTTTTCCTTCGGGGTGTTGGAAAAGCACTGCAGGGGTAAGTTGGGTTGGGCTGGGGACAAGGAGAAAGGACTGGAGAGGTGTTTTTCAATAAGACAGCTGGGGTCTCTGTACCCCATGTTGTGATTGGTTTGGGTTTTATAGGTCCATGGTTGAAATACATAAAAACTAGGTGCCAGAAAGATTGAAAAGTCATCTGGAACAAAGATGGGAGCTGAACATGACCTCATGGGAAGAATGCTGTGCAGAGGAGACAAGTGGGATGCTGACATTGATGTGGGGGCTGACACAGTGTTCGCTTTCCAGGGGAGGTTGGAGCAGCAGCATGCCAAGTGCTGGAGAAATGTTCTGAAGGACAAGCCTTCCTCCGCCTGAGTGTTTGGAATTTTTTGTTGGCTTCTTTCTCCTGACGCATTTTCCAACTCCTTTGTGGGTATCAGAAAGCTCTCTTCATCTCTTTGCTGGCTATTAATTCCCTAATATGAAGGCCTTTGTCTCATTGACTAAGTGTAAGCCAAAGATGAGCAAATTAGGGAATGTATTGACTCACAGATCTTGCAGCTGGGCGAAGGGCTAGAACGGGCCCTGCCTTGCCTTCAGAGGGAGCATGGCTCTGCTGACGCCATGACCTTGGACTTCCAGCCTCCAGAACTGTGAGTCCAGTCCTATTGTTGAAGCCCTTTGGTTTGGATGCTTATTTTCATAGCCTTTAGAAGTGTTTATGCCCTTTAGAAGTGGGAATGCCTTTAGAAGTGGTTAAACCCCTTTAACAAATTAAAATTCTGCATCTCACTTGCCATTACTCTGTCTTATGAGAATGATTTTTCCCCGAGCAAGAAGATAGGGATCAGGCGGAGCCTGTTGGCAGGATTGTCACCAGGGGTTATATTGCCACACATGCTTCCCCTTTGTGATGTAGGTGAGCTTTGCAGAGTTATGTAAACCTGAGTATTTCCAAATGGACCACAACATGAGTTCTGTGGTAAATATGCTCTTTATTTTTGAATCAGGAAAAAAAAATCATTTTTGAGACTTCTTTTTTTTTGAAAAGCAAAATTAGAGAGAGAGAGAAACACACACACACACACACACACGCACGCACACACAGATCTACTATTCATTGGTTCACTTTCCAAATGGTTGTAGATGGCTAAGGTTGGACCAGGCCAAAGCCAGGAGCCTGGACTCCATTCAGGTCTCCTACCTGGGTGTCAGGGGCCCAAGTACTTGGGCCATTTTCCCCTGCTTTCTCAGGTACATTAGTAGTGAGCTGGATCAGAGGTGGGGCACATAAGATTAGAACTGTTGCCCATATGGGATTTTGATGCTGTAGATGGCAACTTAACCTGCTGCTTTATAATGCTGGCCCAAAAATCATTCTTTAAAAGATTTGAAAGCATACATTTACATTTTTAGAGGGATATTTATTTTTTTAAAGATTTATTTATTTACTTTAAAGAGTTACACAGAGAGAGAAGGAGAGGCAGAGAGAGAGGGAAGTCTTCCATCTGCTGGTTCACTCCCCAGTTGGCAGCAATGGCTGGAGCTGCATTGATCTGAAGCCAGGAGCCAGGTGCTTCTTCCGGGTCTCCCATGTGGGAGCAGGGGTCCAAGTACTTGGGCCATCTTCTACTGCTTTCCCAGGCCATAGCAGACAGCTGGATTGGAAGTGGAGCAGCTGGGACTTGAACCGGTGCCCATAAGGGATGTCAGCACTGCAGGTGGTGGCTTTACCTGCTATGCCACTGTGATGACCTCTTATTTATTTATTTTTAAATTTTATATAAGGTATACAAACTTCATTTCATATATACAAATTTAGGTACATAGTGATTCTTCCTATCTTACCCCCCCCCCCACCTGCATTCCCACACTCCTTCCCCATCTCTCTCCTATTCCCATTCTTATTTTTTTTTTTACAAAGATCTACTTTCAGTAAACTTTATACTCATAAGATTAACCCTAAACTAAGTAAAGAGTTCAACAAATAGCATGGAAAAAAAAAGATACTTTTCCTCAACAGTCAAGACAAGGGCTGTAAGCAATCATCAAATCTCAAAATGTCAATTTCACTCCTATAGATTACCTTTTGGGTACTCTATTAGTTACCACAGATCAGAGAGAACATATGGTATTTGTCTTCTTTTTGGAACTGGCTTGTTTCACTAAGTATAATGGTTTCCAGTTGCAACTATTTTGTTGCAAAAGATAGGATTTCATTTTTTACCACTGTGTAGTATTCCACAGTGCATATATACCATAATCTCTTTATCTAGTCTTCAGCTGATGGACATCTGAGTTGATTCCATATCTTAGCTATTGTGCATTGTGCTGCAATAAACATGGGGTACGGATCACTCTTTCACATGCTTGTTTCTTTTGGTTTGGGTAAGTTCCCAAAGAGTGGGGTGGCTGGGTCATATGGTAGGTTTATATTGAGATTTCTGAGGTGTATCCATATTGTCTTCCATAGTAGCTGAACCAGTTTACATTCCCACCAACAGTGGGTTAGGGTACCTTTTCTCCCACATTCTCCCCAGCATTTGTTGTTTGTTGATTTCTGCATGACAGCCATTCTAACTGGGGTGAGGTGAAACCTTTTTTGTGGTTTTCATTTGCATTCCTTTATGGTTTTCATCTGCATTCCCCTGAGGGCTAGTGATCTTGAGCATTTTTAAAGATTTATTTATTTATTTGAAAGTCAATTACAGAGAGAGGGGGAGAGAGAGACTGAGAAGAGAAAGATCTTGCATCCACTGGTTCACTCCCCAAATGGCCACAATGGCCGGGACTAGGCCAGGCTGAAGCCAGAAGCCAAGAGCCTCATCCAGGTCTCCCACTTGGGTGCAGAGGTCCAAGCACTTGGGCCATCTTCTGCCGCTTTCTCAGGCCATTAGCAGGATCAAATGACATTGTGGCATGGTGGCAAAGCCACCACCTGTGATGCTGGCATCCCATATGAATACCAGTTTGAGTCTCGCCTGCTCTACTTCCAATCTAGCTCCCTGCTAATGTGCCTGGGAAAGCAGCAGAGGATGGCCAGGTTCTTCGTTCCTTGTACCTTTGGCCTGGCTGTGCCTTGGCTATTGTAGTCATTTGGGGAGCGAACCAGCAAATAGAAGAACTCTGTCTCTGTCTCCTTCTCTCTCTGTGACTCTGCCTTTCAAATAAATAAATAAATAAATCTAAAAAAAGACTCTTAGAATGAATGTGATTGGGCAACCTCAGATAAGTCCTTTACCTCTTTAAGCTATGCTTACATATTTACATTTACTTATTTAATCAAGAGGTAGAGACAGGACAAAGAGTGACAGAGAAAGAGCTCCCACTCAGTGATTCACTCCCCAAAGATTCACAATAATTCCTGGCAGGGGCCAAAGCTGGGATCTGGGAACTTAATCCAGTTCTCCCATTTTAGTGGCAGGAACACAACTACTTGAACCATCACTGCTGCCTCCCAGGGTCCACATTAGCAGGAAGCTGGAGTCAGGAGCTGAAGGTGGGTATCAAACTCAGGCATTCCCATATGGGCTGCATCTATCTTATCCACCAGACCAAACACCTGTTTCAGCCAACAGCTATATGGCATTGTAGGTTAAGCTGCTCCTTGAGAAGCCAGAATCCCCCATATTGGAGTGTTGATTTGAGTTCTGGCTGTTCTGCTTCCCATCCAGCTCCCTGCTGCCTGGGGAGGTAGCAGATGATGGTCCAAGTAGCTGAGCCCCTGTTACTCTTGTGGGAGACTGAGACAGTTCCTTGCCTCTGGCTTCCACTTGATCCAGATCTGGCCATTTGGGGAGTGAACCAGCAAAGGGAAGATCTCTTTATCCCTGTCTCTTGCTCTCTCTGTCACTCTGACTTTCAAATAAATAAATAAATAAATATTTAAAAGTTATGATAATAGTACTTTCCCTATTTTAAATAAACTTTTGAAGTACCTTCATATACAAGTCTGTTGTCATCAACCAAATTTATTGTTGTTGCTTTGTTTATAACTTGCACTCTACTTTTTTTTTTTTTTTTAAGATTTATTTATTTGAAAGTCAGAGTTACACAGAGAGAGGCAGAGAGAGAGGGAGGTCTTCCATCTGCTGTTCACTCCCCAGTTGGCTGCAATAGCCGGAGCTGTGCTGATCCGAAGCCAGGAGCCAGGAGATTCTTCCGGGTCTCCCACGCGGATGCAGTTGCCCAAGGACTTGGGCCATCTTCCACTACTTTCCCAGGCCACGGCAGAGAGCTGAGTTGGAAGTGGTGCAACCAGGACTCGAACCGGCGCCCATATGGGATGCTGGCACTTTAGGCCAGGGCTTTAACCCGCTGCATCACAGTGCTGGCCCCATACTCTACTTCCTTTTAAAATGAATTTAGGCCGGCGCCACGGCTCAGTAGGCTAATCCTCTGCCTTGCGGCGCTGGCACACCGGGTTCTAGTCCCGGTTGGGGAGCCGGATTCTGTCCTGGTTGCCCCTCTTCCAGGCCAGCTCTCTGCTGTGGCCCGGGAGTGCAGTGGAGGATGGCTCAAGTCCTTGGGCCCTGCACCCACATGGGAGACCAGGAGAAGTACCTGGCTCCTGCCTTCGGATCAGCGCGGTGCGCTGGCTGCAGCGCGCCAGCCACGGCGGCCATTGGAGGGTGAACCAACGGCAAAAGGAAGACCTTTCTGTCTCTCTCTCTCACTGTCCACTCTGCCTGTCAAAAAATAAAAAAATAAAATAAAGTGAATTTAAAAGCCTTTCTAATGAGCTATACAGAGAAAAATTAAAATAGAAAAATAGAAAATAAAGTATGAAACCATCTAGGATAAAGAGAATACAAATGTACTCCAGGCCCTAAAGTCAGTAATAGTGTGGTGGGAATTTCTTTGGCAAACAGCTAGATAACTGATGCAGGTCTTCCCTGAGATGTGGCCCTGTGACTAGGGTTTTGGCCAATGGGTCCTAGGGAATGTAAGTGATGTGGACTAATTCTAGACTGATTCATAAAACTCCCTCTGTGGGCCGGCGCCGCGGCTCACTAGGCTAATCCTCCACCTAGCGGTGCCGGCACACCGGGTTCTAGTCCTGGTTGGGGTGCCAGATTCTGTCCTGGTTGCCCCTCTTCCAGGCCAGCTCTCTGCTGTGGCCAGGGAGTGCAGTGGAGGATGGCCCAAGTCTTTGGGCCCTGCACCCACATGGGAGACCAGGAGAAGTACCTGGCTCCTGCCTTCGGATCAGTGCGGTGCACCGGCTGCGGCGTGCCAGCCACGGCGGCCATTGGAGGGTGAACCAACGGCAAAAGGAAGACCTTTCTCTCTGTCTCTTTCTCTCACTGTCCACTCTGCCTGTAAAAAACAAACAAACAAGCAAAAAACAAACTCCCTCTGCATGCTGCTTCATGCTGCAAGCCACGGACGGATGGATGGAATGGTGCTATGAAGACCAGAGTGATCTTGGAAGCCACAAGTTGAACATAGCAGAGTCTGTTAGCCCAGAAGGACTAGAAGCAGATCCTTTCTTTTCCAAACAAGGCAAACAGGAGCATCTGCCCTGGGCTGCTGTATGAGACTGGTGAACCTCTGCTGTCATTACATTTTTGATCTGCTTGTTAAAGCTAGTTAGTTAGCAGGTTACTCTACTCTAATACAGGTAGTTAGGATATTGGATTATGAAATTTAGCTTTCAACATTTCTGAATTATTGACTCTTAAAATGGGAAGACATTTTAGAGAGCTCAAGCCCATTCCACTTGATTATTAGATTATCCCTTTCCATTTCTAATCCTTGCTGTTTCAAAATCTTCAGTGTGGCTCACAACATGTGCTCTGATCTATTCTTACCTTCTACCTTGTTTCTTTTTTAAAATGTTAAATAATATTTCTTTATTTGAAGAGAGAGAGAGAGAGAGAGAGAGAGAAAGAAAGAAATATCTTCCATCTGCAATAGCCAAAGCTGTATCCATCTGAAGCCAGAAGCTTCTTCTCAGTCTCCCATACAGTGCAGGGGCCCAAGTAGTTGGGCCATCTTCTACTGCTTTCTCGGGCCATAGCAGAGAGCTGGATCAGAAGTGGAGCAGCCGGGATGTGAACCAGTGCCCATATGGGATGCTGGAGCTGTAGGCGGTGGCTTTATCCGCTGTGCTACAGAACCTGCCCCTACCTTGTTTCTTGTCGCTATTTTTTCTTACAGCCTCTTCTCCAATTCAACTGAAAAATTTCCCTTTCTGCCATCTTTTTCATTTCTGTGTTTTCTTGCTCTCCCTGGACTAATCTCTCTTTTTTTTCTTGCCAGTTCTGGGATTAGCTCAACAATCACCTCTTCTGAAAAGCGTTTCCTAGCCACCCCTTCCCTCATGATGGAAGAGATGCTCTTCTTACGTTTTTCCATGCACTCCAGGTGAATGTTTCTTATAACATGCCCTTTGCTCTGTTGTAAGCATCAATTTTATTTACAGAGTTGTCAATCAGACTAGAGTTCATGGGTGGTGGAAGATTTTCTTTGAGATCTCTTTGTATCCTTAGTTCTAGCATGGTCCGTGGAATGTTTTTACAAATAAGTGAACTGATTGTTTTAGGAAGTATTTATTGAGTGCTTCCCTATGTACTGTGTACTTTATGAAGTACTAGGATATAATGGAAATTAAAAATTGACAGGATACTGGCCTTGTGGAGATACAAAGGATGTCTAGCAAGGGAGACAGACATCAAATAATTGCACAAATAAAATTACAGTGTTGATAAGTTCTGCATATATACAGATTAACATATGATACATATTTGCACAAACTTGTTGAAGTATTCTTGTGCATATATCAACCATTGGTAACATCTGCCTTCTTAGCACTTGAGCAGAGGAAATTTATGAGTCTACACTCAAACACATAGCCATTCCGGAATCCTTTGAAAAGATTATTTTTTTAACTTTTATATAATGAATATAAATTTCCAGAGTACACCTTATGGATTACAATGGTTTTCTTGCCCCATAACTTCCCTCCCCGCCGCAACCCTCCCCTTTCCCGCTCTCTCTCCCTAAAAGGATTATTGTATTAAAATTTCATTGAATTCTCATGAAAACCACATCAGTCATATAGCTCTATTGCAGTTAAATGAATGTGTTATACGATCTTCAGATAAAACGCAGAACAAATATCATCACTTAAAAGTGTAGTCAGGGGACAGCATTGTGGCCCAGTGGGTTAAGCTGTATTTGCTGGCGTCTCATTTAGGAGGGCCAGTTCAAGTCCCAGCTTTTCCACTTTCAATCCAGCTTCTTGCTGATGTGCATGGAAAAGAAGTGGAGGATGGCCCTCCACCACCCATGTGGGAGCCCTGGATGGAGCTCCTGGCTTCCACCAAGCCAATCTTGACCATTGTTGCCATTTGGAGAGTGAACCAGTGAACTGACGATCTCTACCACTCCCTCCCTCCCTCCCTCTCTCTCTCTGCTACTCTGCATTTCAAATAAATATTAAAAAATGCAGTCAGATGTGGATTGGTGAACTAATTTCCAGGGGTGTTTAAGATCTAGCTCTGATAAAACCTTCTGTTACCTAGGAGTTGATCTACAACTGGCCCTTTTTCAAAGAGAGAATTAAAAGGTACAATAGCACCACTGGCATTTGTGTATTGCCCTGAGCAGTTAGGGAGGCCTGGGAAAGTGGATTTACACCTGAGGGTTAACTGTATGACCTCCCTCCCCCAACACATCTTTTTCTGTCTTCCTTTCACTGTCTCTAGATAGTCACAGTTTCCATCTTTCAGAAGGGAAAGTTGGGGCTTAGGGATTGTGTTGTATGATAAATGATAGAGCTTGTCATGTTCTGTGGATTAGTTATAGAAAAGTGAAATTCAGTTAGAGAAAAAATAAAGCAGCTCTGCTTTCATATATAGAAGAACCAATGTATCATAGAAATGAGGAAAAATACCTAGGTTTACAATTTCAGCTATCTAAAATAGGAGTCACTCAAGATTTTTAGGTGATGCATTTTTGGCCCTTTATATGGAAGGAATTGTTTGGAATTTTATGATCATTCACTGATTCACTTCTTTAGTCACATATGGGAGTGAAAAGCTTCCACAAGACAATGTGGAAGACAATAAAGCATATATACAAACAAACGTAAGATACAGTGCCAGGTCCTGTGGAAAGGACAAAGAAAATAGTTATACCTCCATTGACAATCAGAAAGGACATTAGCAAGGAGGTGGCATTTGACCTGGTTTCTTTTTTGTTTTCTTTTTTTATTTTTTGACAGGCAGAGTGGGCAGTGAGAGAGAGAGAGAGAGAGAGAGAGAGAGAGAAAGGTCTTCCTTTGCCATTGGTTCACCCTCCAATGGCCGCTGCGGCCGGAGCGCTGCGGCTGGCGCACCGCACTGATCCGATGGCAGGAGCCAGGTGCTTCTCCTGGTCTCCCATGGGGTGCAGGGCCCAAGGACTTGGGCCATCCTCCACTGCACTCCTGGGCCACAGCAGAGAGCTGGCCTAGAAGAGGGGCAACCGGGACAGAATCCGGTGCCCCGACCGGGACTAGAACCCGGTGTGCCGGAGCCGCAAGGCGGAGGATTAGCCTAGTGAGCTGCAGCGCCGGCCTTAACCTGGTTTCTTTAATCTGAATAGGAACTCATGGAACAGAGAAGAGGGATAGTCTTTGTGGAACTATCAAGTGAGCAGGAGCTGGCAGGGTTATTCTACTGCAGAGGAGAAGCAACGGCTTGAGTGTGGTGCTGGGAGTTGGAAGGTTGGTGAGAACATCCTCCACTGGGCGGCAGGGGAGATTGGACCATGGGGACTTTAAAGGCCATGAATAGATGTCAGATGGTATTTTGTAAAAGAACATAAAATATGAAGCTAACAAAGACATCTGGGGTAATAAAAGGATATAACAAGATGGATGTTTTAAATTGGTGACAGTAGAGAGGAAAGTAAGTGAGGATAATTTCAAGATAAATTTAGGACATAGATTATATGAGACCTGATGACAAAAATAATTGAGGTGAGAGGAAGGGCTATATTGTGCTCCCCAAAAGGATAACCACAATAAGGTAACTATTTAAATGTAAACTAATTAATATTAAATATGTTAAAATTCAGTCCCTCAGTCACACTAGCAGCATTCCAGATGCTGGATAGCCACAGGTGCTAATGCTACCATGCTTCATAACACAGACACAGAACATTCCATCATCGTGGAAGATTCTATTGGATAGCATTGAACTAGAGAACTACTATTTTATTTTTATTTTTAAAATTCTAAAATTTATTTGAGGGGCTGACACTGTGGCATATTGGGTTAAAGCCCCTGACTGCAGTGCTGGCATCCTATATGGATAGCTGCTCCACTTCCAATCCAGCTCCCTACTAATGAGCCTGGGAAAGCAGCAAACCATGGCCAAGTCCTTGGGCCCCTGCACCCAAGTGGGAGACCCAGAAGAAGCTCCTGGCTTCATATCGGCTCAGCTTCGACTGTTGCAGCCATTTGGGGAGTGAACCTGTCTAGCAGATGGAAGACCTCGTTCTCTCTCTACATCTCTGTCTCTGTCTCTACCTCTCTCTATAACTCTTTCAAATAAATAAAATGAATCTTCTAAAAAATATTTGAGAGGCAGAGAGGGAGGGAGGAAGGGAAAGAGAGAATATTTTCCATTTGTTCACTTTTCTAATGCCCTCCACAGCCAGGTCTGGGCTGAGCTGAGGTGACAAGCTGGGAACTCATGGGTCTCCCATGTGGATGGCAGGGACTCTGCTACTGATCCATCACCTGCTGCCTCCCAGGGTATATAACAGTAGGAAGCTGGAGTAAGGACCTCAAGCTTGAGCTGGTTATTGAGCTCAGATACTCGATGTGATTGTCTTTATCGGTGTCTTAACCACGAAACTAAACACCTGCCCCTACCTTGTTTTAAATGTGGATAATGAATAACAGCACTATCAAAACAGGGAGTACAAAAGAAAGGAAAAGTTTGAGAGAAAAAATAAGGAGTTCTGTTTCAGCATATTGAGGTTGAGATGCTATTGGGCATCCGAGTGAAGATGTTATTTAAACTGTTGGTAATCAGCCTTGGAAGAGGGAAGAGAGGGAGAGGTAACAGGCAGATACTTCAGAGTCTGCAGCTCCTAAGTACCAGCTAACGCCAGGGAGGTGGGTACAAGAAGAGGGACAGGAACAGCCCATAGACCTCCATCACATACAGTGGACAGAGCAAATAGTATAACGTATAAAGTGATCCAAGGAGGAGCAATCTGGAAATCCAGAGTAGAACTCTGAGAGACTGGTAATAAAAAAAACAGGAAAAACTAGGCAGAGATGTTCAAATCCTTAGGGCACCAAAACAGCATCTGTCCTAAAAAGACTCATTTGGTCTTGGAGGTCCGGAAGTCATTAGTAATCTTGCCTGGAGTGGTTTCAGTAAATGTTGGGAGAAGCAGCCAAAGCACAGCAGTGCTAGGATGGAAAAGGTGGGAGTATGTGGGTGGGATGGGAGAGTCAAGGGCACCTCCTTCAGGAATTTTGAGTGTGAAGATGGGAAAGAGAGGTAATTAGCTCAAGGGACAGGAGGAATTAAGGGAAAGTTTTTATTTTTTAGAAAGTGTGAAACTTGGAAAAAAAATTTTTTTAGCCATGAGGAAGGAGGGGTGGAGTGGAAAAGCTTCGCATGACCTCAGCGTTGAGGTATAATTACCAAGCCAAGCATCAGAGATAGTGGAAGAAAAGATGGGTGAGCCTCGGACAGGGAAAAGGACGCTTTTGATTCCCAGAGCCAGGATGGAAGGAGAGAATGATCTTTAAGGGTGGAAGAAGACAGATTTGGAACTGCTCACCTGTTGGTTTTTGTAACATCACATTTTCAGCTATGATTCACAGATCACATGGAAACATGTAGATGGATTATGTTGACCTTGGTAAGAGACAAAGGTGTGACACCAGCATGGAAATCACTTCACATGCTTTTGTGGAGTAGGACATTGTTGAGGTCTAAGCAGACAGTTTTAGAGTCTGGGATGACTTGATAATATGTTCCTTAGGTTGGCTTCGCATATGTCCATGTGGCGGTTGGGCTTCTGTGGAGTGTATTAATCATCATCAGCTTAAAGTTGAATTTTGTGGTAAGTGAGCACCAAGGGAGACAAAGCAAATAAAACAACACCTGGACATGTCGTAATCAAATTGCAAAACACCAGAAAGAAAAGAACACCTAAAAATAGAAAAAAAAAGAATTGTACCTATGAAAATACATTAGAGTACATTAGTACATTAGAGGGCTTGACAACCAGTTCTTGTTGTCAACACTAGAGGCCAGAAGACAGAAGGAAAAAATGTTTTTACAGAAAGCTGGTTACTAAATTATTATGACTAATCTATGACTCGAGGGTATTCAATGTGTATTAAAGGAAAACAGGGGGGTGGTGCTGTGGTGTAATGAGTAAAGCCACTGTCTGCAGTGGGATGCAGCTCATCCCATATGGGTGCTGGTTCAAGACTCAGCCGCTCCACTTCCAATCTGGCTCTCTGCTATCGCCTGGGAAAACAGTAGAAGGTGGCCTGAGTCCTTGGGACCCTGCACCCGTGTGGGAGACCCAGAAGAAGCTCCTGGCTCCTGGCTTCGGATCAGTGCAACTCTGGCCATTGTGGCCTTTTGGAGAGTGAGTCAGCAGATGGAAGACCTCTCTCTCGCTTGCTCACTCTCTCTCGCTCTCTCTCTCTCACTTGTCTGCCTCTGCCTCTCTCTAATTCTGCCTTTCAAATAAACAAATAAAAATCTTTTATAAAAAAAGAAAAACAGTTGAAAATAGTTGAATTGATCAGCTACACATGATCATTGACAAAACTACTCAAGGATGTACTTCAGGAATGAAAACATTGAAGGTCGAGAGAAGGAACTAGATGCAAGAAGCAATGTGACAAAAGAGATTGGTAAGTATGGGAATACTTGAGTACTCACTAACTTTATAAAATACAAACAATCCTGATTTCATTGGAGGCAAGTATAAAATAGAAATAACACAGTAACCTATCAATGATGTGTACAACAGGAGGAGTGTGATTAGATTGAAAATTTCTGAAGACATTTATTGTTTGTGAAGAAATTGAAATTGTTTCAAACTTTGCAAAGTCAAATTATGTATGTGGAGATTGCAATGGTGACCACTGAAGTCATTGGAATAGGATTTATAGAACTCAAGATAATTCATAACCTGTAAACAAAAGAAAACTTAAGTCAGGCAAGATAATTAAGCAACACAATTGTAGAGTTTTTCACATTGTGACTGCTAGCTCTTCTTAATTTTAATGAAAGAAAATTCTCACTACTCATTGGGAATGATTTTGAGTATATGGATTGAGGGAAAAAGGGAGAAGACACGAAGTTCCTACATGCCGATCAAAATGCCAATGAACATTGTGCTAGTGATAGTGTTACATATCAGTGTTACATGTTAGTGTTAATTTGGAGGTGAAATGACCATTTACATGGAAATTGCAACAGAATTAAAATGAGAGTCTAGCAAAGTTTTGGGTAGAGGACCACCTTACAGAAATCAATACTACTTTCTAATACCAGCAATGACAACTAGAAAAATGATATAATTCAGATGTTATTTGTAATGTTAACCCAAATGAATGAATTTCTAGGAATCAACCTATAAAAGAAACCCTGCATATTTTTGGAGAAAATCTTTTTTTTATATTTTATTTTATTTAAAGAACATAAATTTCCAAAGTACAGCTTATGGATTACAATAGCTTCCCCCCCCCATAACTTCCCTCCCACCCACAACACTCCCCTCTCCCACTCCCTCTCTCCTTCCATTCACATCAAGATTAATTTTCAATTATCTTTATATACAGAAGATCAATTTAGCATATATTAAGTAAAGATTTCAACAGTTTACACCCACACAGAAACACAAAGTGTAAAATGCTATTTGAGTACTAGTTATAGCATTAATTAAAACACCTAAGAGTAATTGTGTATTAATTATAGAGTTCAACCAATAGTTTTAAGTAGAACATAAAAAAATACTAAAAGGGTAAAGTATTAAGTTCTTTTTTTTCTGTTTCTTTTTTTGTTTGTTATATAGTTTTTTTTTTATTTAATAAATGTGAATTTACAAAGTGCAACTTTTGTATTGTTGTGGCCCCCTCCCCCAACCTCCCTCCCTCCGGTGGCCTTCCCCTCTCCCATGGAGAAAATCTTAAAACTCTATTAAAATATATAAAAAGCTTTGGATACATAGGTAAGCTGACTTCATGTAGAAACTTTGTTGATTTTCCTCAAGCTAATCTATAAAACTCAGAACAATTCAATAAACATTTCATGACATTTTTGACTAATTTGCAAAGTTCTTTCTGAAATTTGTTTGGAAAAATAAAAGTGTTTGAACAACTAAGCCACATTTTAAAAAGAGCAAAGAGGATTTATTGTGCCACAGATTAAGGCATTCGACAATGACATGGTTTAAGAAAGTTGCTGGTTAAGAAACAAATAGATCAATGGAATAGAATGAACAAATTGGCCTGTGGCAGGGAACTTATATAGAGGACTTAATAAATAACTGATAAAGAAGCAAATTAAAAAATGGTAAGTTGCAGGCATGATTTGAGCCCTAACTATGGCTCCTAATTTCAGAAACCTAATAATAGATTCCAGGAAGCAGAAGGTGATGGCTCAAGTAACCGGATTCTTGTCAACCACCTGGGATGCTTGGATTGGATTCCCAGCTCTGAGCGTCAGCCTGGCCTGGCCCTGGTTGTTGCAGACATTTGTGAAGTGAACCCCTGTGGGGGCTCTCTTTGTCTATGAACCTCTCTGTCTCTTAAGTAATAATAAACTTAAAAAGATAAGAAAAAGAAAATATGGGGGTGGGCATTTGGCTTAGTGGTTAAGATACCACCTGGTACACCCACATCCCTATTGGAGTGCTTGGGTTTGAGTCTCAGCTCTGCTCCTGAGAGCTGCTTCCTGCCAGTGAGCACCCGCGGAGGCAGCAGGTGATGGCCCAACCGGTTGAATCTCTCCCACCTCCATGGGAGACTCTGCTAGAGTTCCTGGATCCCAGATTTGGCCTGACCCGGCCCTGGCTGTTGTGGGCATTTGAGGAGTGAACCAGTGGATAGGAGACTGTGCTGCTCTCCTCTCTCTCTGTGTCTCCCTCTCCCTGACTCTTAAGTGAATATTCAGTGGTGAAGAACTAACTATTTTGGTGACATTGGGAAAATTCTCATTCTAAAAAGAAAAAGAAATTTGGATCCCTACTATACACTAGACACAGAGACAGATTTGTGTGAATTAAAGGCATTGCTGAAAATTAAAAATTATGAAGGTATATGCCATAAACAAGAGTGTCAATTTGTTAAGTCAACAACAGGAGTCACTGTGCACTTACTCCTCATGTAGGATCTTTGTCCTTAGTGTGCTGTACATTGAGATTTAATGCTATAACTAGTACTCAAACAGTATTTTTCACTTTATGTTTCTGTGTGGGAGCAAACTGTTGAAATCTTTACTTAGTGTATGCTAAACTGATCTTCTGCATATAAAGAGAATCAAAAGTGAATCTTGATGTGAATGGAAGGGGAGAGGGAGTGGATAAGGGGAGGGTTGCGGGTGGGAGGGACGTTATGGGGGGGAAGCCATTGTAATCAATATTCTGTACTTTGGAAATTTATATTCATTAAATAAAATAAAAGTTAAAAAAATTATGAAGGTAATAGACAAAAATATTTGTATTATTGAGGACTTCTTTTTAAGAACCAAAAAATATTTCACAAGGAAAAGTATTGTTGAGTTTGAGTATATTAAAATCAAGAATTTTTCAAGGCTGGTATTTGGGGGGTAGTGGTTAAAATAGTGCTTCAGATTCCATACCCTGTGCTGGAGGGCCTGGCTCCATGCTGAGTTCTGGCTCTGCTCCTGATCACAGTCTCATGGTACTGTGCTCCCTGGGGGCAGTGGGTGATCCTAGCTGAAGTACTAGGAACTCTGCCACCCATATGGAAGATGAGAATGTAATTTCTGGCTTCCTGCCCAGATGTTTTAGGTGTTTGGGAAGTGAACCAATGGATGGGAGAGCTCTCTCCCCACCCCGTGCCTTTGAAATAAGTTATATATGTATGTGTGTGTGTGTGTGTGCTTGTGTATGTGTATATATATACCTGGCTGCTTCTCTGTCTTGAGCCCATGTCTCCAGCTTTCTCATTGTCTGTCCATGGCCTGCACTGTGCAGTCCAAAAGTTCTGTAGACTTCCCTTAAAACTCAAATCCAGGGGCTGGTGCTGTGGCTCACTTGGTTAATCCTCTGCCTGCGACGCTGGAATCCCATATGGGCGCCGGGTTCTAGTCCAGGTTGCTCCTCTTCCAATCCAGCTCTCTGCTGTGGCCCGGGAGAGCAGTGGAGGATGGCCCAAGTGCTTGGGCCCTGCACCCACATGGGAGACCAGGAGGAAGCACTTGGCTCCTGGCTTCGGATCAGCATAGCTCCGGCCATAGCGGCCATTTGGGGGGTGAACCAACGGATAAAAGAAAACCTTTCTCTCTGTCTCTCTCTTTCTCATTGTCTAACTCTGTCAAATAAATAAAAAATAAAAAAAAAGACTCAAATACAAGTGAGAAGATAACATGCCATATGCAAAATAGCATATATAATGTTAACAGTCTCATTTGACAAAAATAATGTTCTAAAATATGAAATTCAAAAAGGCTAATATATAGAAAATTTCCATATCATAAGAAAAAAACAAGAAAATGAAAAATGGGTTAGAGAGATGAAAAATAATTTACAAAAGAAAATGAATGGCTAATAAATTTAGTGAGAGAGGCTTAGGTATTGTAATAAATTAAAGCTATATGAGATGCTATGCTAAAGCGAACAGATTAGCAAGTATTAAAATGTGTATACAGAGTGTTCATCAGGATATGTGAGGATAGATACCTCATTTTTCTCTGGTGGGTGTGTGAAGTGGAACGTTCAATGTCATGCCTTATGGTCTAGCATATTCCCAAGAGTTTATTCCGAGGAAATTCTTGCACAAGTCTGTGAAGTCTATGAGTAATGATAAAATATGAAATAATGTCTGTGCTAGAAATGAAATCTCTGAAGGGCGGGGATCATAGGACAGGTTGGTCCAAGACCTGTGACATTGCTATCTTCTTCCTTGGATTTGAGTCTTGAGGGAAGTCCACAGAACTGTAGGGTTAGGTCTGGGTCATGGGTTCAGGTCTTTGTGTGACAGGGCAGAAACACAGGTGTAGGATGATGACAGGGGAAATGCACCTGAGGTGTTGTGCCTGACTGCACAGTGCAGGCCACAGGCAGACAATGAAGGAGCAGGAGACATGGGCTCAAGCCAGGTGTGGGTGAGTTCAAGCATGCTAGGACTGGCCAGTCCCCTTTCAATAGATGTCGTTGCAAAAGTCTCTGGGTTCATACTAGATTCAACAAATTCCATGTCCAGACACCAAGAGAAGGCAGAGAGACCTATAGGTGAGGAGTGTCAGTGCTCTTTCCTCTGACACTGAAAAATCACATGATGTCCTTTGTACCAGCCAACACCATATTGGAAGGGACACTGGAGACAGTCTAAAATGTCCAAGAACTTACTCCGAAGTGATTTAACTTGAAGGAAACAGAATTAAACAGGAAGAGGTGGAGATGCATGAGACTAGATCAGCTTTAAAATAAGAAGAAGCTGCATTCCGCCCTCTTTGGGTGCGAAGTTTGTGGCTTGACTGTGCTACCTAGCTGTAGACATTTTCATGGCACCAGATTAACTATGATATTCAGGCAGTTCATTTTCATGCCTAATCCAAACAGATGGGAACCCTATGGAGCCAAATCACAGGATGATTCTGGGAAGGAAACACTTCCACAAAAAAATCAAGGAATTGGAGGCCATACTAGCTGTGTGTAGTATGTTCACACCCAACCCATTACACTGAGGTCCTCGTGGGATAAAATGCCACCTCTGTGACTCTTACTGGTTTTTAGGAAGCACAAGGACTTGAGTCAGCCTCACGCCGGTGGTTTCATAGCTCCTGTGCCCACCCTTCCTTATCTCCTTGACGCAAGTAACCCTTTGCTTTTCAATTCTTGGTGAAAGCATCTATGCTCCATCAAAAACATACACTTTGTTTTAACATTGATTTAGGGAAATTTCCCCCTAACATTTTGTTACAATACCTTCCTTTAATTATTTCTCCATCCTAGGATTTGAGCAATAATATCTACCAGCAGAGAGAAACCCATTCCTAATTAATCAAAGAAATGCAAGAATTCACATGAAAAGTCTTGTCCTGTGTGAGCCGGCTTCTGATACTTCCTCACCTTGGTGTAGTCTAGGGAAAACTATCTGCCAGTCCCAGTACTCCCATTGGTCACTTCCAAGGACCCCAAAAGGGAGACATGGTTGGATGGTGCAGTCTGAGAGAATGAACATGAATAAATTGTATAACCAAGGTTTTACCTGCAGTGTTATATTGGAGGATAAGTGATTCTATTTTCATTTAATCATGTATGGCACCAGTGTTGTGGTATACTGGGTTAAATTACCATTTGCAATGTTGGTACCCCATATCAGAGCACCAATTAGAGTCCCAAGTGTTCCACTTTCTTTCTAGCTTCCTGCTAATGTGCCTGGGAAGGCAGTGGAGGATGGCCCAAGTGCTTGAGTCCCTGCCACCCACGAGGGAGATCTGGATGGAGTTCCAGGCTCCTGGCTTTGGTCTGGTCCAGCCCTGGCCATTGTAGCTATTTGGGAGTGAAGCAGTTGATTAAAGACTTCTGTTTCTCTCTGTCTCTCCTCTCTCTGTCACTCTATATTTCTAATAAATAAATATCTTTTAAAAATTATGTATGATTAGTCACTTGAAGGAAAAAATTGAATCATAGCCACCCCTCCAATGCTCTCTAGGAAAACTGGCATGATACCTGAGTTACAAGATTCCAAGGTTTTGTAGTAAGGAAGACCATGTCTTCATAGGTTAGCAACCTTAACAAAGTTTGGGGAATTGCAGAAAAGAATAATACGACTGAATTATAGATACTATTTTTGATATATAATTAGTTCATATTCTTATAGCACCCACATAACTGATCATGCCAAAGATAATCAAAACAGTCTTATTTTGTAATCAAGAACCATCTTTGAGTTTATGGTGGTTACCTGTAAGGACTATTCCAGCAAAAATTGTGAGAAATTTTTAAATGGGTGAGATATCCTTACAAAGGAATGCTAGGTGTCAAATGCACTCTTCCAGGATATCTGTCCTATGAGAGGCTGCATCTTTTATTGCCTTTGACCTACTTTACAGCACTTAGTTTAGAAAGCTGATGGTGATTCCTGTTCATAGAAATGCAAGTAAATTTTGTCAATTGAAAGTACATGTTTCCATCCTGTGCCTCTACTGGAAAAATCATTTTAGTATTCCCAGTTGCCTCTGTGTGTATATTTGAATTCTCTTTTGTAGCAGTAATTTTTATATTTCATTGGTTCCCTCCTTAATGGACCATTAAGTATATAGTGGCATGTGTTAACTTTATGCTTGTATGAGAGTCATCATTTTATTCCTGAAAAAGACAACTATTAATATAAAGGTGGGGAGGGAAACACAGATTTATAATTTTGTATATTTAGGTAGGCAAGTATCCTCCCCTGTAAACCTAAGAGGAAGCTATGTCTACCCCTTCAAGCAATGATTGACATCCTTCGCACTGCACATACCTCACTTCACCCTCTGCCTCTGTCATCACATGACTGGCTTCTCCCTGTGTATCTCCACATCATCTTCTTTTTGTGAATGTCTGTATCAAATACCCACCCCTATTTTTATTTAAACTAGGCATAAGTCACATTTAGGGGCTTATCCTATTCCAGTATGACCTCACATTGACTAACTATACCTGTGACAACTCTACTTCCAAATAAAGTCACATTATGAAGTCCTGGGAGTTAGAACTCCAGCATGAATTTTTGGGGTTTGGAGCACAAGTCAACCTTTAAATAAGAGGAAGTCAGAATTCTAGAGGAAAGAAATTGCTGCTAATTCATAGCCAGAGAATTGACCAAGAACCTTGATAACTTTAAGTGTTCTATTCTGTTTTCTATCAGGCTCTGAACCAATATGAATTGAGGGTTCAACTGGTTCCTGGGTATTCAACCCTGATTGAAGAGCTACTGGGGATATGGGTCTATCTGAATTATGATTCTACTTCAGAGGTGGCTTGGTTGTGGAGCTCAGCCTCAGTAAAGGCAGTGGCAATGGATGGATGACCCAGAGGGAGAGGTAGATGGGTCCAAACACAAATTGGAAAGGATACTTCTGCTGTGGATTCATTTCCTGGCACATCACAGAAAACAGTTCTTACTAGACCTGGGGAAAGTGCCTTCTCTTCCAATAGTGTGTGACCTTGTCCTTCCAGAGTCACAAATCCATGAGTTTTCCTATTGGTTTCTTTATTTTCATCTCCCTAGTTTCTCAGAGGAAAATCAGGATAATTCTGAAAGTAGAACTTCAACCAGGCTCTTTTATTGCTCCTTGGTTTGTGGTTTTGGGTATTACTCATACATTTACACCCACAAAGTAAGCTTCAGCTGTTGAAATGTGGTCATTAATTAATCAATTAATCTAAGTAAAACCTTCCCTGTTGGGCATTTCTTGTCTCATCTTTCCAATGAGTTGGAGATGAGGTTTCCAATCATTCTGTTCATGAAGGATTCTCTGGCTTGGGAAGGGTGTTAGAAAAGTTCATGGAAAGCCTAGGGTGTTAACTTCTTTCCTGGCTGGATTCCAGCTGGTCTTAAATCCCTCTGCTTGCTTTGGCTTTCCCACATTACCTCTTTATGCTGGGTGTTACAGGAAACTTCCTCTCAGTATCCAATAAAACCCACCCCTTCCTTTCTCAATGTGCTACAAAAGGTTGGAAAAAATCTGATGGTGATCTTACTTTAATTTAAGACCACAGGACGGACAGAGGTAATTAGGAGGATGAAGTTAGAAATGATTGTCATTTTTCATACTGAACTGTTCTCAAGTGGAAAGATCAGGAAAGAACTCTACGGAGAGAACATCCCTTGACATAATGAGCCCTCTGGAGGAAATATGAGTCCCATGAGAATTCAAGGTTCACCTAGCAGTTTAAGAAAGGATTAGCAATTTATATGTGCTAAGAGCCAATGGCAAAAATAAGCTGTTCTTGTACTGTGGGCAGTCAAATGTTTGGAGAGCTATGGGGTTGTCTGAAAGATGTATACAGCTAGGAGGAAAACAAAGACAGCATTTATTCTAAGCAGACAGCTGTAGTACAAAGCCATCCAGCACTATACAAGGCCCTGAGCAGTGATGGGGGTATTCAAAGTAGACAGCCCCACACTCAGAGGCCAGACATAGGAGTTCCTCTCTCTGCTCTGCCATTGAAGAGTTGTGGGATTCAGTGTAATTAGTACAATTAGTGGGAATCTTATTTTTTGGCTTACTCTCTTTACCATTTCTTCTAGTGTAAATAACTTTTCCCTGTTGCTTGAAAGCTCCTTTGGCCAACATACATTAAATCCATATATGTATTTGGGAGGAATCATGTCAGTATCATTATTAATCTTGTTGCTAGTATCACGTAATTGGGCACTCTGTAGTGGACACCACCAGTTGAGTACTTACTAACTATTACTCTCTTTGATCATCAGAGTGACTATAGGAAGAGGTATTATTACTATCTACAGCTAGGAGCTGACCCTCAGGTAAATTATGAAAGTGACCAAGGTGGCTAAAAAAGCACATGGTCAGTGGGAAGAGCCAACAGAAATGGATTCAAATAAGATGATGAGATCATGAAGGTGGGAAAGTTGTCTGAATGGGTGAGCCAAAAAGGCCTCACTTGTAGGGGAAGTGGCAGAGAGAGGCTTTGGAAGAAAGAGGAGGCTGATGAGTATCAAAAAGAGCCAGAAAACATTAAAACGTACATGAAAGAAGTTGCTACAAACAAGATTTTTAAATTAATTTTTAATTTTTAAAGATTTATTTATTAATTTGAAAGAGTTACACAGAGAGAAGAGAGGCAGAGAGAGAGAGAGAGAGAGAGAGAGAGAGAGAATCTCCCATCTGCTGGTTTACTACCCAATTGGCTGCAACAGCCGGAGCTGCACAGATCTGAAGCCAGGAGCCAGGAGCTTCTTCTGGGTCTCCCACACAGGTGCAGGGGCTCAAGGACTTGAGTCATTTTCTACTGCTTCCCCAGGCCATAGCAGGGAGCTGGACTGGAAGTAGAGCAGCTGGGACTTGAACTGGCGCCCATATGGGATGCCAGCACTGTAGGTGGTGGCTTTACCAGCTACACAACAGTGCCAGTCACTATTATTAATTTTTTTAAACTAGGGTTGGCATAATGGCACAATGCATTAAGTTGCAATTTGGGTACCTGTATCCCATATGGGAGGGCTGGTTGCTCTGCTTCCAACACTGCCTCCTGCTCACGTGTTCTGGGAGACAGCCGATACTGGCCCAAAGGCTTCAGCTCGGACATCCAATGTAGGAGACCAGGCTAGGACTGTCTCAACTCAGGTTTTTGTGAGTACTTGGGAGAGTGAATCAGTAGATGGAAGTTGTCTCTTTCTCTTGTTCTCACTCTCACTCTTTCTCTCTCTGCCTTTCAAGTAGATGAAAATAATAAGCATACATTTAAAAAATGGTGAAAATAATCAATGAGCTTTAAAGAATAATCAGACTATGCAGAAAAATTTAGGAACTGAAAAAATATATGCTATAGGTCCTCTATCAAAATATTTTATTATATATTCTAGTTTTTGTCTGCTTAATCATTCTATTTGTTTCGAGTTGCAATCTGTTTTGAAATCATTAGCATTTTCCTACGCTGTTAAATAGTCTTCATCATCATCATTCTACATGACAACATAATAATTCATCTTATTATGTACAACAGATCATTTCCCTATGTTTGGATATTGAGAGACTTTCATTTTTTATGGATAATTTGAATAGATTCTTCACTGATGATGTGTTGGAGCATTCCTCATCAATGGTTCTTTGATGTATTAATTTCTGGAGAGAATTTGCTCACAGTTTCTAGGAGCAATGATCTTGGGCTCCACAGAGGCTCCAATTTGTTAGCACCCAGTATCTGTTCCATCAGCTGCTCATAGAAGATGAATACTAGAAACCTGATCAAAAGAAATTCGAGTTTTTTAAAAAATAAGGAATGAACAGTGTTCTTTGGGTGTCAAGCAGAGTAAAAAAGACATTTAAGGTATTAGCAGAGAGATTAGCTACTGTAGTACTGTGTTTCTGTCATCTGGATAAGAAGGCAGTCAGCATGGTCTGTGCAACAAGAAGCCAGAATTTCAAGTTGAAATGCAATAACTTTAAGAAAATAACTTTCTTGGCACTCTCAGCTCACACATATATTTTTATATGCTAAAAAGTTGGGGAAAAAGTTAAAATTGTGAAGTATTGATGCCACAGCTATAAAAAATTAAGGTTTCAAACCAAATTTGTGAGAATAAGAAAACATGCATTATGGTATGCTAAATGCTATTCTATACAGTACTTTTTCATGCTGGCAAATGTCCTGCTGCTGCCAAAGTGAGCAATTGTTTATGCTGGCAAAAACTGTTCAAATAAAAACAGAAGTAAGCCACCATGTCTTAACACAGTAAAGGTGACCATTTTAATTGGTTAATAGAAATTATTTATGCAAAGCAAGTAGTAGAAATTCCATGGAAAATTGTGTTCATGATAACAGTAAACTGTAAGGATTTCTTTTAGAAGTATGACAATAGGGGAGAGAAGTCAGGAAGAAACAAATGTATGTACTTGAAAAAAAAACAAACATGGTTATTGTTAGCTTTAGCCTTCTCTGATTCTCGGATTAGGTAAGTCGGAGAGGGGGAGTTGTCTAACAGATTCATTCACTTCTTTTTCTTGTTTGAGAAACGGAATTTTGCTCAGTGCATCTGTGGGCCTAGTTAATTTAAAATCCTCCCCCAGACTTGCTTGCAGTTAGGAATAACTACATGACAGTGTCAGCTGATGAAAGACTTGAAGAAACCTGCCGAATTCTCCTTCTTGGCTCTTTCTTCTTGTCATTGCCTGGACAGCAGATAGCAAGGTTGAAGGGAACAGCCTATTTGAGATGATCCAATAGCAAAGCTGAGAGATTTCATCCCTTGGTAAGAAGGGCAGAGGGAAAAGAAAGCAGATCCCAGCACATGGATGATGATGCTATATTACTCTTCCTGTAATGCAAATGACGTGAGGCTGTCTTGTTGAGGACTGATTTCTGTTACTTACAGCATACCATGGGTCCCACCTGATGCAGAACCCTTGATGTATTCTCTTTTTAGTGCCATCCTTGATTTATAAATTAACCATTATGGTAATGATGTATTTAGTAAGTTTCTTCCTCATATCCTCTGAAATATATATTAATTACATCAAGGAATTAGCATTTATAAAGTATTCTCTCTCTCATCATTGTATTTAATGCTTAATAAATGACTGGCACATTAATTGGCATTTAATGAATATATATTGCCTGGTAATTGGGAATTGAGTCTAAAATGTCACTCACACACACACATACACACAGGTACACATATATGATATACTTCAAAAAATTTGTGGAAAACTAGAATTGAAGGATAAATTTATTTTGGTGCAAAAACTTGAAATCCATGCAGTTTTTCATAAATGTATTTTCCACAAACTTTTTGAAGACCCCTCGTGCATATATATTTTTATATAAATGTATACATGTGCATATATTTATATTTGGAATTATAAATTACATGTTTTTAAATGCGTATATGAATTTAACAATTCAGACATTAAAGAATTACTCTGTGAGAGTAATTACCACTGTTTATTTGCTTTCCAGCTAAGATTTGTTTTTGTTATAAAAGTGGACATTTATGTGTTTCAGTGAACTCTCAGATCTTGGTCAAACACCAGAGAGCTAATGTGGCTGATAGAGAAATAAACTTAATGACTTCAGATTCCCTCTAACACTACTTGCCAGACCACCTGAGAAAGCATTTTGCAAACAAAACAAAATACACCACATTTTAAACTCAAATTTGGCAGAATATAGCATGTTACACTCTTTTTTCTTCCTCGTGGTTCATGGACATAATAAAGTTGCCTACAGTAGAGAAATCTGTTTAACTTTGTTTAGTTCAGCATTTCCATGTTAGATAGTCTTGAAACTCTTCCATTCCAGTCACATCTGTTGATTTCCGGTGAAGATACTGTCACATGGCACATCCCAAGGATAGTCTGCGTTACCAGAATCTGAAACAAGAAATACTACCACTCTTTTTTTTTTTTTTTTTGAAGATTTATGTATTTGAAAGGCAGAGGAACAGGGAGACACGCACACATATCTTTTCTTTTTTTAAGAGAAAGAGTTTATTGGGGGAAACCCAACAGACTGGAGAGAAGGGGCAAAAAAGGAAAGGAGGGAGAAGGAGAGCGTAAGAGAGAGAGACAGACACAGAGACAGCGTCAGGAGATGGAGAGAGAGAGAGAGCCACGTGTTCAGGAACAGGTCCTTTTAAAACTTTGCTGGGGGTGGGCAGGGAAGTAGGAGAGCGAATCCCATTAGGGCGGGGTAGGGGCTCACACTGGTGGTTGGGCCATGTGGCTATCTGGCTTCCAGCAATGGCAGAGGGGGCTAGAGCCTAGGATGGTGTCAGGGTATAGATCGTGCCATAGATAAGACTGCACCATTTTACTAACATTCTCCCCTTTTGTTTTTTTATATAGCAGGAGTTGTATGGAATTACATTAGTCCTCAAATTCCAGGAAGGGTAGAGGGACAATGATCTGTCTTTAGAGCTACTTCCTGCTGACATGGGGTGATGAGGTACTTTTCGCTGGCATGGGGCGATGTCTCAAGCCACTGTCTCCTGGGTGGGGAGTTGAGTTTGTCCCTGTAGCAGCGTTTGGTTGACCGCCTGGTTGTTGAAGGCTTTGGTTTGTTCCACTGTCAACTCCTGTGAACACTTAAACAGACAGAATAGCAACCAGTGATCCTAAGAGTGGCATTAACCAGGTAATGGGAGGATTTCATAGAAGAGAGGGAATGAGAGGGTTCTCTGGACCCTTGTGAAGACTGTTTGATGGATGTGGTTTAAAGATTATCCCAACCAAGACTGAAAGAAAGGCCACTCATCTTTTGCTCATACACACATCCTTTATCCGCTGGTTCACTCCCCAAATGGCTTGCCACAGCTTAGACTGAGTCAGGCTGAAGCTAGGAGCCTGGAACTCTATCCAGGTCTCCCACATAGAGGCTTGGGCCATGGATCTGTTGCTTTTCCAGTAGCATTATCAGAAAACTGAATCAGAAGCAGCATAGCAGGAATTAAAACCAGAATCCCAATATGGGATTCCCAGGTGTTGGTTTAATCTCACCACAATGCCACAATGGTACCACTTCTGCTATTTATTATTGATCTCAAATATTAATTAATGTAATTAAACAATAACCAGAAATAAGACATACAAGTTCTGTAAAGGGGGAAGAAAAATGAAGACTTTGTGCAGAACGTAGAAATTCCTGTTTAACTGTGAGGATGAGACATTAATCTCATTGCTCATTTTCCCTCTGATTGCTGGGTCCCCATATCTAACACATATGCTCAGAAACTACCTGATGAAGGATGGAAGGCTGGAGAAGGGAAGGGATGGAGTGAGAAAGGGATCTCATGGGAAATCAGTGTGTAAAGGGCTATCCTGGAAGCTGCCGGAGCTGCCCATGGTTTAACCAGCTTTCTGAAGATGTGAACATGTCTTATAAATTGTGAACTCTACAAATTCACCCTCTTTAAAGTTTGGAGTGTTTTTTTCCCACTCCAATGATAGTGTCCATTAACAATCCTGAAAAGAGCACACCAGGTAACTCCTACTAATTGATTGGGGTGGGCAAGAGAGCTGGGACCTCATTGCCACTTCTAATGTAAATCTTCAAATGATTTTTCTCCTGGTCAAATAACTTAAAGTTTTATAATTACCAGCATCATCCCCTTAGCATTATCTGAAGATGTTATCTGCTTTTTAATTTCCTCAAACATTGTTGTGGTGGTTTCAAGTGACCACAAATTTTTGATATTCCTCTCTTCAGGATGTGGGACCAAATTCCTATTCTCTGGAGCAGGGGCCAGAGTGGATGTAATAAATATCTTTTAATGAGAATAATATAATGAAAGTGACCAGGTAAGGCTTTGAAGACAGTGTAAAAAGAACAGTGACTTACTGCCTGCTGTCCTGCCCTCCAACGCCTTCACCATCCGCTGTGGGGGAAGTCAGCCGCCTGTAGGAGACGCCCTTGTGTCAAGGGACTGAGGCTACCTGCAAACAGGCGTGGGAGTGAGCTGTCCCAAGAGTGGCAGCTTCAGCCCCTTTGAAGCCTTCAGATGGAACTGCAGCCCTTGCCAAGACCCTCAGTACAATCTCACGAGACAGCCTGAGTCCTGGCACCCAGATAAGCCTTTGTTGAATTCCTGACTCCTGGAGACTAATACATAGTTACTGTTCTGAAGCATGACATTTAGGGGTAATTTTCACGTCTAACTGGACAACTAATACAACCATGTTAAAAACTTTAAAATTTATAAAAAGGGAACATATTTACAATATTAATAGCATAATGATACTTCCCACCCTACCCTCCCTCCCTCCCTCACTCCTACCTTCCCTTTTCCTTTCTTTCTTATTTTTCTTTTAATTTTTATGATGACACCCTTTCAATTAACTATAATCACAAGCTTAACCTTCCACTAAATAAATAATTCAACAAGTAGTAAGTAGAAAAATCCGTGTTCCTCAAGAGTACAGACAAGGGCTACAACCAATAATTAATAATCGAACCTCAAAATGTCAATTTTATCCATAAGCATTACTTTTTGTGTACTGTAATGAAATTGAACTCATTTGCAGTTTCTTTCAGAACTCATTCCTCTCTTCTTCCACCTTCAGTACTTTGATATGGCTGAGTTGTCTAGTTGTCCATCAGTACCTTTTTTTCCTTCTTCTAAAGTGATGTCATAAAATCCTTTTTATAAATGGTTAGGTAATATTTTATGTTTTATGGGCCATATCGTCTCTGTCACAACTATCCAACTCTGCTGTTGTGGCACCAAAGTAGCCATCAATAGTGTGTAAATGAACGATCATAGTTTGTTCTAATAAAAGTTTATGGGCACTCAAATTTCACATAGTTTTCAAAAAATTTTCTTCCTTTGACTTTTTTCAACTACTTAAAATTATAAAAAACATTTTTAGTTTACAGGTTACTTAAAATGAGACAGTGGGGGGCTGGCACTGTGGTGCAGTGGGTTAAAGCCCTGGCCTGTGGCATCGACGTCCCATATGGGCACTGGTTCTAGTCCTGGCTGATCCACTTCTGCTCCAACTCTCTGCTTTGGCCTCAGAAAACAGTGGAAGATGGCCTAAGTCCTTGAGCCCCTTCACCCACATGGGAGACCCGTAGGAGGCTCTTGGCTCCTGGCTTCAGACCAGCTTAGCTCTGGCCATTGCAGCTGTTTGGGGAGTGAACCATTAGATGGAAGACCTCTCTCTCTCTGCCCCTGCCTCTATAACTCTGTATTTCAAATAAATAAAATAAAAAAATAAATCTTAATGAAAAATGAGACAGTGGGTCAGATTTTGCCCATTGATATACTTTGGAAATTCTGCTTGCGTGTAGGTGTTGTAGCACAGTGGGTTAAGCCACAAGTTGTGACACCTGCATCCCATATTGGAGTTCTGGTTTGAGTCCTGATTACTCTGCTTCTGATAGAGCTCCCTGTTAATGCACCTGGGAAGGCAGCAGAGGATGGTCCAAGTACCTGGTCCCCTGTCACCCATGGATGTAATCCAAATGGAGTTCCTGGCTTTGTGGCCATATGGGGAGTGAAACAGAATATACAAACTCTGTCACTTTCAAATTAATTAATGTGTAAACCTTAAATAAACATTTCTTGTTCTCAATTAATAGAGTTCTTGATATTTAGTTGACATGTGGGTACTCAAGATAAAGAGTGTCCTTTGAGACTATGACCACGTGGTCACGTGATGGCTAGTGGAAGTGTTTGTGCATATTCAGAGCTATACTCTTAAAGGGAAGAGGGCACCTACTTGATTGGCTAGGACAAAGGCTATCTCAGCTGATGTGGGTGACAGAAATGTCCTGAGAATGTGGAACAAACACAAAGACTTGGAACTCTCAGCTATGGATTGTGTGCGACCATGATGATAGGGGAATGCCAAAGGAACTACAGCCGTGCTGAACCTCTATTGTAGCTCGCTTTCACACATCACCAAATCTGTTTTCTAACTCAATCAGGGGTTAATCTTTGGCTAACCGCCCCCCCCCCCTTTTGTGGGCCATGATTCCTTTGGCAGTTCAGTTTTCTTCTTTTTAAAAAGATTTTTTTATTTACTTGAAAGGCAGAGTTACAGAGGTAGAGAGCCTCCAAATGGCCTCTCAGAGAGCTGAGCGGATCCGAAGCCAGGAGCCAGGAGCTTCTTCAGGTCTCCCACATGGGTGCAGGGACCAAGCACTTGGGCCATCTTCCGCTACTTTCCCAGGCTGTATCAGAGAGCTGAATGTGAAGTGGAGCTGCCAGGACTCAAGCTGGTGCTGATATGGGATGTTGGTGCTACAGGCGGCAGCTTTACCCACTACTCAACAGTGCTGGTCCCCTAAAATCTCTTCTTACGTGATGACAAGTTAATGCACCGTAACTTTCAAATAGCACTATAGACAATGGTTAACTGCTACCTGTGGAGTTACAGAAAAAATTTCATTCTTTTGGTTCCTTACCAAATCAGGATAGTTTGAACATAAGACATCTTTATATTTGTTAAAGCAGGCTTTCTAAGCAATTCACAAGTGTTTGCATTTTCTTTTGATTATTGATTTCCTTGGATTAGGAAGTATCCAAATATGCCTTTGTATCCCTTTCCTCCCACCTCTGTCATACTATAGCCAATGAAGGAGCAATGTTAATTTGGAGAAGTATAAATGATTCACTTCCTATAATCTCAATGGAAGAGTTAATTCACAAGGTCTTTTGAAAAGCTTGTTTAGATAAATGAATGTGTTTAAATTTTCGTCTCAGACTATCTCATGGCCCTGTGGGTATTTGCATTCATATGACAATGGAAAGGAATTGTGGTCCTATAGACATACTTGCCTTGTGAAAACTGTATGTTTTCTACAGCAGAACTTGAGAGTCCCAGGCTGTGAACACAGTGGGAAAAGATCCCACAGTCTCAAAGTCTGAAAACCACTATGATAGTCACTAACTGTCACTTGGCAGCACCAGAACCTCAGGCATTGTCCAAATACAATTGTGAGTTTTTTGGGCTGACACAAAGTATTTCCCATTCATCTCTCTCCCCCTTTCTCTGCCCGCTAAAAATCCAACTTGCTTTAAGGAGATGCAGCTTTCCAAGTCCTGACTGTGAGTGTCCCAGAGAGGTTTCAGGGAGAAGCAGTCTTGGCTCAGAGCTAGAGTCAGAGGCCAGCCAGTGAGGGGAAGAACGTCTGGGTCTGAGAACAGCTGGAGCTTCAGAGGGGGAAAAGCAACTTGGTGAATGAGGAAAGAATGTGCTTGTCACTTCAAGAGGCAAGAAACTTCGACTTCCCTCCTGCCTCTGCCAGCAAGTGTTTGTTGGAAAGGGCAGAGTGGGGTTGATGGCAGGTGACTTTTGGTTTGGATTTTATGGAATTTTTCATGTTTATTTTACCTTTTCAAAGAGCAGATAAATGTACAAATCCCACACTATAACTATTCTGAATTCTGCTCATGTTTTTATTGGAGATGAGCGTTGTTCCACAGAGTTATTTTTAAGAATGCTGCCCCTGGCCCATTTTGAAACCCTGCTTCCTTTCCTTGCATGTAAGCTAATATTTGTTACAGAGAGTTTTGGAGAAAAGTAGCAGGGCAGGCAGGGGGTATTGAATGGAAAGTGAAGGTCCTACAGGGGCAAGATCCTATTCTGAGAACATGAGCTGGATTTATAGTTGGGGCAGTGGGATGGGCAAACCAGGGTAGTGCTAGCTGAACTCAAAGGTGAACCAATGAAAAGTTTGACAAAGTCATAAGAAAACAGATTTTAAGATGCCTTACCTTTTGATTATGTTTTGATTTTCCTTTAATTTTTATGGAAGTGAGTAGAACAACAGAGACTAAGTTTTCACTCTGTAATCCATTGGTTACACTGGGAAAGTATGATCTGATTTTATGTATCACTTATCAAATGAACAAAAAGGCAGTCTAATATTAATATTGAAATAATCTTAGTGGTTACAATTTTTTATAAAGATTTATTTTATTTTTTATTTGAAAGTCAGAGTTACACAGAGAGGCAGAGAGAGAGAGAGAAGTCTTCCATCTGATGGTTCACTCCCCAACTGGTTGCAATGGCCGGCGCTGTGCCAATCTGCAGCCAGGAACCAGGAGCTTCTTCCAGGTCTCCCACGCGGGTGCAGGGGCCCAAGCCCTTGGGCCATCTTTTACTGCTTTCCCAGGTGATAGCAGAGAGCTGGATAGGAAGTGGAGCAGCCAGGACTTGAACCAGTGCCCATATGGGATGCCGGCTCTTCAGGCTAGGGCGTTAACCCGCTGAGCCATGGCGCCGGCCCCAGTAGTTACAATTTTAAGATCACTTGCCTCTCTTTCGCAACTCTTAAGATTTTTCTACGTCAGGGTTGAAACAAATATTTTGAGTCCTCGCCATCTGACAGACTCCTGTACTAGGCCTGTTCCTTGAAAGAACTTGTGAAGAGTTATCACACTCATTTTAAAGGTGGGAAATTGAGGCTCAGTGAAGGCCCTCAAACTTGTCTAATATTTCTTGATATTCTGTTACATGATAAAGTCAAGTTAACTGAATTTCAGCATGATTTTGATTCCAAAGCTCATTACCTTTCAAGGGAGTACATTTTGAATACACAATAAAATATGGATTGATTATTTTTAAGCAGTTTAATCATTAAGCATTGACAGATCAGAAGCAACCTATATAGTGAAAGATTTATGACTGCCTTGTTAGTGTGTTGTGATTTTAGGTCATGGAACTTCATGGCAAGGATACAAGGGGTCACAGAATCTCCAACCATATGTCACTTTGGGTTCTTGTGTTTCCAAGACTAGGATTAATACTTGTTGAGGAAAAATAATCTGATGTGTCTTATTTGATTGTTGTACATAATAGTTACTTTGGAGACCATGCCCTCTTTCAGGTTCCAATTGTTTATTTCCCAGCACAAGTAAAAAAGCAACACACAGCATATAAATAAGTCAATAAACTTGAGGGAATGTATTGAGGACAACATCTATAATTTTCTTTATTTACCAACATTGAGAGAATCTTCAATTGATTCACATATTTTCTGAGTGTCAACTTTGTGCTAAGTCATCTGGTAATTTTTGGAAATTGACAAAATTCTTAACTTTGAGATCATTTTTCTTCTCTATGTTCATTAATGCAGTAAAGTCAATATACATGTTGCTTGAGAAATGCCTTAACCATTATGGAAATGTAAAATAATTTCTTATAATTTAGAATATTTAATTAATTGAGACTCCTACTCCTTTGAGCATTCTGAGCAATCAGCATTTTCCTTTGTGAGTTTCAGGTGAATGGTCATTTTTACCATGATGTATCCAGGTTGTCCAATACATTTTTTTCCTGACTCTTTCTTTCACATTATGTGAGATATACATGGGAAATGTGCATTCCAATAGTCATAGCATTCATGGAAATGAATTCCAAGTGGGGACTGCGTGCTCTAATTCCCATGAATTGAGGGCTAATATTTTGAGGTTATTGTGTTCTATAATAAGACCTAAAACCCAGCTGCACATGTCTGACTATTTAAAAGTTTCAATAAACTAATGCTTGATAATAATACTGACCTATTTCTCATGAGAATTTAGTAGATGGAAGCTTTATTTTACAATTCTTTTTAAAATAGCATACATGCTGCAGAACTAATGCTTAAGCATACAGAACTTTGCTATTGAGTTGATTTGGATAAAACATGCAAAAGTTTTGCCTCTTTCCTGGCACTCTACCCACAGGGGAACAATTGTCCAGGTGATACAGCTCTCCAGGTCTGACACTGCTGTTCCCTTTATTGTCAAAATCGAATACAACTTCATAAATATACTTTTAAGTGTTTAAAATCAGAAAACCTACTTGCATATATCACACTCAGTCTAATGATTCACTAAATTAATTGCCCTATAATGGAATATTCCTTAAGAGATCATTTCCAATAGATTTTCTTGCTTGAGAGTATCAGTCCCAGTGTCTTAAGGTGCATGTATTTAACAATAAAGAACAAATACACAGAAACACTGTATATATCATTTGGTCAACATTTCAAGTCTGGGATTTTTTAGAACTCTGTTCTTGCCCTCTTTTTTTTTTTTTTTTTTTTTCTCTTTTGGCCAAGAAACTCAGTTTTGCTAGTGCTTGAATTGTCTGGCAAAGAAACAACGTGAAACTAATAGAAATTTTGTCAGTTTAAAGAGTATGGGAAATGATCCTGTAGTGAAAGACCTCACCACACATTTGCAAACATAAATCAACTTTAAGACATAATTTTCCTTGGACGTGCTGGTTGACGAATGAGTTTTCTTTGTCAGCCTGTTTTATGAATGCAATCACAATACTTTCACCACCCAAAGCGCCATTTAGTTGTTCTGGGAATTGTAATGACTTTGCTTCAGACTTGCCTAATGTTCCATATGCTATATTTTTATAGTTGGGAATAAATACTGTGAAACGTTTATTTGGCTGGTGTAATTCAAGATTGAAAAATGAACACTTACACTTATGGATAATTTTTCAACAATAGTTTTGTGATTTATGGACTTGTGAGGAATTAAATGTAGTCGTGTAATAGCAATTTGATGTATTTTATTGAGGAGTACAGAAAATTAAGAGGTTGTGAGAAAGAAATACATCTGAGTAAAGACAAAACAAAAATGAGTATGAAGAATGACTAAAGAAGTGGATATAATTTAGCATAAAGAATAAGATATTTGAAAAATTATAGGGACAATGCTGATTTACTGGGCCTTCTTATTTCTTAAGAGTCCTTATTGAACTTACTGAATATAAGAATATGAATATTAGAATATAAATATTAGATTCAAAGAGACTTGGGTTAGGGTCCCAACTCTAAATACTCATTAGCATTAGAAGACACTGGGCAGATTCCTTTCCTCATATGGCCTTCAGTTTTCCCAGAGGAAAAATGCAAACAAAAGCAGTAGTCACCTCATATGTAGTTGGAAAAATTAAACGAGCTCAGTTTTGCACCCCGAGTCACAGTAAATGCCCAATAAATGTAAGCTATTTTTATTGTTCCAAGCCAAGGACACTTAAATATTGGAGTTGATCATCCAAGAAATAGATCCTTCCCTGGTCACCCCTGAGACTGTGGCAGGATCACCTCAATGTCTGGAAGCACCATTCTTTTCCAGATCTGTTTGTGTATCTTTCTAGCCCATAATCCTAAAAGCAAACTATAAATAAGGAGCAGCTGTTGTAAAAAATTCTTTTTACTTTGTCAGTGCTGGCTTGCTATCTCTGGGAAGGGAAGTTGTGCTATCTAAATTCCCTGCCTGTCACTTGCAGTGCATTGAAATCAGCTTGCTGCTGGTGGAGGCTGTACCAGGGCTCCAGCGGAGAGTGCCCAGGTGTATGTTACTGTCAGTCTACCCTTTACTTGTCTCTTGGGATCAAGTCTCACCTCTTCTGTGAGGCTGGCCAAGTCTGCATCTATTTGGCTGATATTTTCTCCAAAGTTAACAGTAGTTGCTCTCTGAGCATGTGGCAGGTGGCAGATGCCAGGGTCAGAGAATTAACACCTACCAGGAGCAGCTATCACCAATAAATATCTGTGGTTAGTGGATAAGTTCTTTTTTTTTTTTCCTCCAAAGAAACCTGTTATTTAAAGAATATAAACTTCATAAGTACAACTTTAGGAATATAGTAATTCTCCCCACCATACTTGCCCTCCCACCTGCACTCCCACCCCTCCTCCTCCTCCCTCTCCCATTACTAGTCCCATTCTACACTAAGATCTATTTTCAATTAACTTTATACACAGAAGACCAACTCTATACTAAATAAAGATTTCAACAATTTGCACACACTGTTTGAGAACAAGTTTACGGTTAACTCTCATAATACAACTCATTGAGGACAGAGGTCCTGCATCATCAAACTCCAAGGTGATCTGTGACTTAAGAAAGCTGAGTGCAAGGCACCATGGGAGTCCAGGTGAGAGGAAGCTCAGACAGCTGATAGCAGTGTCCTTTAATTTCACAAAGTAAGGGATACTTGTGCTAACAGCGAGTAGGATTTTTGTGTGACAGAGGTGAGAAGAATATTCCAGGCAGGGGAAACAAGTTTCACAGAGGCCTGAGGATGCACGAAGGGTTTGCATGGCAGCTGGAGGAAAGTTCTCTGTGAGGTGGAGAATTGGAAGGAGAAGCGGAGAGGGAGGGAAGGATCTGACTGAGCGAAGTCTTGCCTCTTTGACAGTAGATTAGATGATTGGAGGGGGAAGGACCTGGTGTGTCAGAGCAAGGAAGTACAATGTGTTCTCCCAACATTACTTTTCTATGTGTCTTCAGAGAAGATGAAGAGGAAAAGAGACTAAGTGAGGCTGTCGACTTTTGGTTCCATTCATGTCATTATTCCATGCCAGGCACGATGTTCCATTCTTTACAAACATGTCCCAATTAGCCCTCACTTTAAGCCTGTGAGGTAGGACAGTTTCTAAGCCCTGCTAAAGCATGGAGCTTGTATTTGCCTGATTCGGAAGCTACTATCCACTGTACTGCCTGACTTTGGAAGAAGCAAATGTGGAGTGAGTGGAGGCTGCTCTGGGTATATAATTCAGAGTAGGGGCAGAGGCAAAGGGGAAGCTGCTGGAAGGAGAGGCCCACTTGTCGAGTTCTGCTTATTTAGGGTTAAAGGAAATAAGAAGAAATCAGAAGGGGCAATCACTATGCTCCAAGTCATTTGTGCATTGCTTTGGTGAAGTCTACAGAAATTATTTTGAATTTGGGAGGTTTTGTCCTTTTCTTTTTCATTGAATTTCATTGAATTTATCCTTAACAAATACTGAAAGCATCCAACAGAGGAAGAGAGAATAAAACATTGCTCCAGCCACAATAGTGGCCATGCCAGTGCTGCCGAGTGGGTGGGTTGGGTCTGTGGTTAATCAGTATCCATTCTGTAGTGCCTCCAAGATGATCTTTTGTAAAAACCTTAAGTTTTCCAGCTGTGCTCCAAGTACTTTTTAGCTATTCTGTTTTTTAAAGCTTGACATTTATCTTCAGGGCCCAATTACTTGAATAGAAAGGTCTGTCATGAAATTTTCGTTAAAAGTAGAAGAAAAGGTTGAGCCAAATTGGTATGTCTTTTAAATGTTTTCTTGTAGGCACCATTATTAAATCCAGATAAGTGAAAAGTAAAATTGGCTTTGTCTTTTGATAAATAAACAATGAAACTCCAGACATTGTGGTACTTTTGAAAGTTGTAAGCAGTTGGCATTCACATACCACACTAGAAGAGCACAGGGAAGGGGTAGGGCACAGTCACAATGTGGTTGATAAGATGATACCTGCTTTACTGTGGCCTGTGCTGCTCCAACAGAATCTCCGAGACTGGGGTCATTTATGACGAGCAGACAGGTATTAGCTCACAGGTCTGGAGGCTGGGAAGTCGACTATCAAGGGCCCAGCATCCAGCGAAGGCCCTCTTACTGTGACATCCCATAGTAGGAGGCAAGAGGACGAGGGAGAGAGAGAATATGTGTTTTTTTCTTCTATTTGTTGAACTCTTTATTTAATGTAGGGTTAATCTTATGAGTACAAAGTAAACAGAAAGTAGATCACTGTAAAAATTGAGAGAGGGAATAAGAGAGGAAGGAGGAGGAGGGGTGGGAGCATGGGTGAACGGGAGAGTAGAGTGGGAAGTATCACTAGTTCCTAAATCTGCATATATCAAATACATGAATTTTTTTAACATAAAAAATCTTGAAAAAAAGAAAGCAGCATATGAAAGTTACCTGTACTTCTGTGTTCATTGCAGCTCAATTCATAAAATCAGATAAGGAATCAATCCAGATGTCCATCAATTGATGACTGGATAAAGAAATTGCAACATATATATAATGGAATGCTACTCATCCATAAAAAGGAATGAAATTGTACATTTTGAAACAAAATGGATGCAGAGACCATGTTGCTTAGTGACGTAAGCCATCCCCAAAAGAAAAACACCATATATTTTCTCTGATTTGTAGTAGCTAGCATATAAAGTATAAGGAAAGTATATGAGTGAAATTCACATCTTGAGATTCAATTATTGTTTATAGCCCTTGTCTATCTCATGAGGAACAATGATCTTTCTACTTTCTACTTGTGGAAATCTTTATTCAGTACAGGGTTGCACTTTTGGTTATAAAGTAAATTGAAAGTATGTCATCTCAAAAATTAAAGGAAAAAAAAGGGAAGGAGGAGGGAGGGTGGGAAATATTGTTATGTTCTTGAAACTTTGGCCATAAAATACGTGAAATCCATTCTCTTTATATAAATCAATAATCCATGACTTTGAAGCAATGAAATCATACCTTATCTTCCATCTATCAATAAAATAATCAGCATGCAAAAATATTTCATATATGTAGTAGATCTTCAAAAATTTTTTGAAAGGGAAATAGGGAGACAGCTTACATCTTCTGGCTTATTCCCTAAATAACTGCAATGGCTGGGGCTAGGCTGATGTTGGGAGCCAGGAGCTCAATATTGATCCCCCATGTGGTGGCAGGAACCCATTTACTGATCTGTCACTGCTGTCTCCCAGGATCTACATTATCAAGAAGCTAGAATCAGGAGCCAGAGGCAGGAATACGCTTTAAGCCCTCTGATGGGGGATACAGGCATCTTAACCATCACCTTAACCACTAAACTAAATTCTCACCCCTGTGATAGATTTTTAAATATCTACATTTTTAGGTTTCCTAAAAGATTGTATTGCAGAGTTACAAGAAGATTAAGGAAAATGCAAAGTGAACTTGTTGAGCACAGTTCAGTTCAGGTAGCTATCTTATAACAAGCATTTGAATCATTTGCCCAACAGCTACTTGACCCCAGTCTTCCTTCCAGAACTGGAGCAGTGTTCACTCTCTCTCTCACAGACTTTAACTGGTCTATGAGAAACAACCTGCAAATGTTAACTTGCTCCTGATGGTGTTTGACAGTAATTCCTCTTTAGACTGAAGAGGGAAAAAAATCTGATGCATTCATCTAAAAACTTTATTTGCTACGGGAATTTGCTTTGGCTGATGCATCTTTTAAGACCTGTTGGTTCACTTGGAGGTCAGGGAACATTTATGTAAGGAATCTTCAATAACATTCTTTCAGCTTGGCGAGCAGAGCGTGCCCTGATGCCAGCTTTCCTCTCTTTTGAGTATTATATTTGTGTATGGCTTCCTTTGACTTCCCACCAAATATATGAACTGCCTTTTAAAAAAATGCAGAGAGCATCATGTAAACTTAGAGACATTTATTTTTCTTTTATTTCCTTTTCAGTGAGTTTTCTTTCTTGGCTTATCCAAAGCACTGATTTTTAAACATTGACCATAATCAGAACCTGTACTGTAAAATCTTCTCACTAGACAAATCAGTTTGCATTAAACATGTTCCTTAAGGGAATGTATCTACATTTCCCAAAGTATGTTCTGCAAACCTTTGATTTTGAATACTGATTATTAAGATGGTCATAGGTGCCATTCTATGAAAATATTCTGCAGTTACATAAATTTATGTGATTTTAAGAATCCATTCCAATTTGAAGTGACTTGACTCTCTGAAGCCAGGATTTGTTTTAACCTGTGGCCTTGGGGTGTGGATGAATCTTTAGGGGGAAATCTTGGGGAAATACCCACTTCAATTCCAGGTGAGTATGCAAAATCTCACCTCCTGAAGTATAGAGAGACCAGGAAAGCGTGGAAAGGATGATTTGCCTCCACCCTGCCATTCAGTAATTCTGCAATATCTGTACACTACGCTTTCATCACAGGCCCCAGGTGCTGACACGTTTTACTTCACTTCTTACACCTTTTGATGCTATGTCAACACCAAGAATGTTCAGTTACCCAAGAGACAAGGAATGAGTTGAGCCTTTGGAACATAGACCAGGGAAACACAGAAACAGAAGTGCTAGGGAGGAGGCAGATGAACACTTGAATTAAATTATGAGGGTACTTAAGGAGATCCAAGTGCTGCATAGAACAGACTTCCTGTAGCTTAAAAACATGATTTGAAAACCAACACATTTAGTCCATGAGGTCATGGTCCCTGGTGAGACACAATTTAGGGATCCAGAAGACCAAATATGAGAAGTAATGTGAAACAGTGCAAGACCCTGGATGGGAATTATGAAGGAAAAGATAAGACTGGAGGGTAAGTGCAGGAGACTGAGTACTTGGGCAGTTGGTGTTCAGAAAGAGAAAAAAGGACAGATGCATGAGCACCAGTGGTTAAATCTTTGGGAATTTTTTCTTAGGCTGAACCTGGTGGTTGTGTTTTTCTTGTTGAGAGAGAGTGGGGGGAAAAGAGAGGTTTTCCCATCTGCTGGTTCAATCCCCAAATGCCTGCAATAGTTGAACTGGGGCCAAGGCAAAAACTGGGAGCTTGTAACTCAACCTAGGTATCCCCAGGTGTGGCAGGAGTCCAATTACTTAAGCCAGCACTACTGTCTCCCTGAGTTTGCATTAGCAGGAACTTGGAGTCAGGAGCTGGAGCTATGTTTCAACCTCCTGAACTCCGATGTGGCATGTGGGGATGATAACTGGCATTTCAACTAGTAAGCTAAATGTCCACCCCAGAGCTTCACCTTGAGTATTCATATTTATAGCCCTCACAGGGTTCCAGTGTGGACTGCTGGGAAAAGCCTATCACAAAGTTCCTTGCTGGTAAAATTCTTCAATGCTAATGGATGAAGAAAAGCTTTTTACAACCTTTAAAAAGGAAAGAGTAAGTTGTTAACTGAGAAGAAAAGAATCCTAATGCTACTATAGCAGCTATCTGTAAACTAGGAAATTAAAAAAAAAACAATAGAATGACACTAGAGGATAAAAAACAGCAACCCAAGAATTCCATATCTAGGGGCTGGTGCTGTGGCTCAGCAGGTTAAAGCCATGGTCTGCAGCACTGACATCCAATATTGGCAATGATTCAAGTCCTGGCTACTCCACTTCTGATCCAGATCCTTGTTAATGTGCCTGGGAAATCCCTGGAGGCCCAAGTACTTGGACCCTGGCACCCATATGGGAGACCCAGAAGAAGCTCCTGGCTCCTGGCTTTGGCCAGGCCTAGTCCTGGTGTTGGAGCCATTTGGGGAATGAACAAGAAGATAGAAGATCTCGCTCTCTCTCCCTCTCCCTCCCTCTTTTTTCCTTCTCTCTCTCCCCCTGTCAAATAAATAAACCTTCATATAAAAAAAGAATTCCATACCTAGCCAAGATATTATTTACCCGAATAAAGATATTCAAAGGTAAATGACAACTTAAAGAGTGAGTGATTGAAGGAACTCTTCTCAAAAGGTTATTTTTGAAAATCCAGACAAATATAACTGAATCCAAATTAAGAATTCAAGCCAGAGTATGGAAAACAGTATTCAACAATGAGGCTTTCCCATATTAACATGTTCATCCATTCATTTTACAAATATTTATCAAATGTATAATATATGCCAGAACTGTTGTAGACAATGGATAAGATAGTGAATAAGATAGAGAAGCATTAGATCTTTTTTTTTTTTTTAAAGATTTGTTTATTTATTTGAAAGAGTTATAGAGAAAGAGAGATCTTCTATCCACTGGTTCACACCCAAATGGCCACAATGGCCGGAAGTGAGCCAATACAAAGCCAGGAGCCAGGACTTTCTTCTGGGTCTACCATGTGGGTTAGGGGGCCCAAGCACTTAGACCAACTTCTACTACTTTCCCAGGCTGTAGCAGAGAGCGAGACCAGAAGTGGAGCAGCCGAGGCTGGAACCAGCACCCAAACGGGATGCTGGCACTACAGTGGCGGCTTTATTCACTATGCTGCAGCACTGATCCCAAACATTAAATCTTTTTTTTATTTTAAAAATTATTTATTTGAGGGGCCAGCACTGTGGCACAGCAGGTTGACCTGAAGCTCCAGCATCCCATAAGGGCACCAGTTCAAGACCCGACTGCTCTACTTCCCATCCAGCTCTCTGCTATGGCCTGGGAAAGCAGTAGAAGATGGCCCAAGTGCTTGGGCCCCAACACCCGCATGGGACACCCGGAGGAAGCTCCTGGCTCCTGGCTTCAGATTGGTGTAGTTGGCTGTTGCAGCCAACTGGGGAGTGAACCATCGGATGGAAGACCTCTCTCTCTCTGCCTCTCCTTTTCTCTCTGTGTAACTCTGACTTTCAAATAAATAAATAAATCTTTAAAAAATTATTTATTTAAGAAGCAAAGAAATAGAGCTTCAATCCACACTGATTATATCCTCCAAAGTGCCTGCACAGCCAGAGGCCAAGGCCAATACCTGGGAACTCCATCCAGATCTCCCACACGGGTGACAAGAAGCCAATCACTTTGGCTGTCATCACTGTTATCTCCATGGATGTAGATTAGCAAGAAGTTGGAATCAGCAATAGAGCTGGGACTCAAACCCAGATACTCCAATATGGGATACAGGTGTCTTAACTAGTAAACACTTTCTCCAGCTATTTTGTTTATAAAACTAATAAGACTGAAAACATCCAAATGTCGATCATCGGAGGAATGGGTACATTTTAGTGCATTCATAAAATACACTGACAGCAGTAAAAATGAACCACACCCAAAGTCATTAAAAAGTATGTGTATGTGTAATGAAACCATGAGAGTTTTCCAGAAGTTCATAGAAAATAGATTTAAAACATTATTTTGGTGCAAAGAATTTTGAAATCCATACATAATTTTTAATAAGACATTTCCCATGAAATTTTGAATATCCTGCATTAGCATGAATTCAAAATTTTTTTGCATCAACATACTTTTTTTATTTAATAATATAAATTTCAAAAGTATAACTTCTGGAGTATAGTGGTTCCTCCCTCCCATAACTCCCCTCCCACCCACAAACCATCCCATCTCCTACTCCCTCTCCCATCCCATTCTTCATTAAGATTCATTTTTAATTATCTTTATATACAGAAGATCAACTTAGTACATACAAAGTAAAGATTTCAACAGATTGCACCCACACAGACACACAAAGTATTGAGTACAGTTTGAAGAACAGTTTTACCATTAATTCTCATAGTACAACACATTAAGGACAGAGATCCTACATGGGGAGTAAGTGACAGTGACTCCTGTTGTTGATTTAACAATTGACACTCTTATTTATGATGTCAGTAATCACCCGAGGCTCTTGTCATGAGCTGCCAAGGCTATGAAAGCCTCTTGAGTTCATAAACTCTGAACTTATTTAGATAAGGCCATAATCAAAGTGGAAGTTCTCTCCTCCCTTCAGAGAAAGGTACCCCCTTCTTTCCACTGGGATCTCACTCGCAGAAATCTTTTATTTAGGTCATTTTTTTCCACAGTGTCTTGGCTTTCCACGCCCGAGAAGCTCTCATGGGCTTTTTAGCCAGATCCAAATGCCTTAAGGGCTGATTCTGAGGCCAGAGTGCTGCATCAACATAATTTTAATGTGATTTGCACAAACTTTTTAAGGTTCTCTCATATTCTGATAAATTCGACATTTAAATATATTATAGACATCACTTTCCATGTTGTGCCTTGTCTTTTTATCTTTATTTTTTATGAGTAAAGCTTTAAATTTTACTCTATTTAATTTATAAATCTTTCTCCATATAATTTGTGGAGATTTTTTTCTGGTGTGTGTGTTGTTTAAGAAATTCTCTCTATTGAGGTCATGAAGGTATTCTAAATATTCTTCTAACAGTTTTGTGTTTTAAAATTTCTCTAAAGATTGTTGGTTATTTTTACATTAAAATCTTAAGCTAAAAATAATTTACACATGATATGAAACATGGATCCATTTTTTTTCCTATCTGGATGACAGTTGCTTTACAACTGATTCAATAGTTCATCCTTTTTTATTATGCTTTTTTTAAACTTTTATTTAACAAATATAAATTTCCAAAGTACAGCTTATGGATTACAGTGGCTTCCCCCTGCCATAACTTCCCTCCCACCCGCAACCCTCCCATCTCCTGCTCCCTCTCCCATTCCATTCACATCAAGATTCATGATGCTTTTTTAATATAAAGCTTTTATTTAATAAATATAAAATTCATAACTACAACTTTTGGATTATAGCAGTTCTTCCCTCCAACCTGCCCTCCTACCCCCAAACCATCCCACCTCCTACTCCCTCTACCATCCCATTCTTCATTAAGATTCATTTTTAATTATCCTTTCTACTGAAGACCAACTCTATACTAAGTAAAGATTTCAACAGTTTGCACCCACACAGACACACAGAGTATAAAGTACTGTTTGAAGACTATTTTTTTATAGATTTATTTATTTATTTGAAAGTCAGAGTTATACAGAGAAGAGTGCAAGGTGTCCAGCGCATAACAAATCTTCCCAGGCAGACGAATCGATTAATTCACAGGTTTTTATTGGGGTCCGCTCCCAGGCGAGGTTCCACGGCCCCAACAGAGCAACAGAGTGGGGGCCAGGGAAGTCGCACGTCAGAGATTGGGAGAGCTCCTTTTATAGATTCAGGGCATGGGGGTTAAAGGTTGAGGCGAGTCTGATCCCCATTGGTTGACCTTTAGGCACCCACAGGGACCTTGACAAGGTCCCCGAAAGTACAGGTAGGAACTTTCCATTCCCCGAAGTATAGGTCTTCCCTCCATACAGATACCAAAGCTACCATCCCAACCTTTTAATGATAGGAAAGGGGGTGACGATGAGTCTCTCTGGCTATTTCCTATTGACTGGGGACATCATCTACAGAGGCCTGCTGGGGTTATTTTGGGGCTCCGCAGGGACAGGCATGTATAGATGGAGAAGCATCTGGTTGACTGCCTGGTTGCTGAAGGCCTTACTTCATTCCATTATCACCTGCTGTAAACACTTAAACAGACACTGTAGTATACAAGTCAGGGTGAGAATAGCAACCAATGATCCTAAGAGTGGCAATAGCCAGGTAATGAAAGGATTTCATAGAGGAGAGGAAATGAGGGGGGTCTCTGGACCCTTGTGAGGATTGTTTGATGGACGTGGTTTAAATCTGATCACAGCCAAGACTGGGAGAAAGGCCACTCAACTTTTGCAGGTAGTGGGGTTTGACTGCAGAGAACTTCTGAATAATAATACAACATTAAGTGGAGAGGACCATCAGTACACACAGGTTGGGAATAGAGCCATTGATGTTAGAGTAGAGGCTATGATTACAAAGGAATGAGACCCAAGTGGGCTAGACAGGGTCTAGAACAAAGGACAGAGTCATTATTAGAGGACCCAAGAAAGGTGCTGTCTCAGCCACAGCTAAGTTTTCTGATTGAGAGGCAAATAGAACCTGACAGAAAGGGCTTGATAATAATCTGGTGGGCTTTAGGGCTTGTAAGTTAAGAGGTCCAGACCTATCTATCTCTTCATAGGGTACATCCTAAGGGAGGTTTGAACCTCCTTGGGAAAGGCACCCTGTTGACTTCTATTACCTGGCTGTCCTGGGAGGGAGCTGGCTAGGTGAAGGCAGGTGGCATCTCTAACAGGAAATTTACAGTTCTGCTTACAATGTTGCTGACCCTACTTGGCCGTCCCCTCAGCAGCGGTGGTCACCTTGGAAGCTGGGCTGAGTGAAGAGCTTTTCATCTTAGAGTCAATAAGATCTGTGGCTCTGACCTGAAGTCCTTCAACTCCAGGGCAGGTCCATTTCCAGTGATCCAACTCTTGGCTGGCAGAGCTGCCAGGGCTCTTCACAAGCTGACTTCTGCTGAAGCCCAGGCTTTCCACATTGAAAACCATTGTAGTGGGCTGGCCTGTTGGGTCTCCTTGAGGGCAGATCACTGTACAGAACAGCCATTAATAGGCCTGCCACCTATCTTTACATTTCTGATGCCTAGCTTTCTCATCCTCCTGGTTTTTGTTAAAGCAAACCAGAGGGTGCAAGTCAAGGGGGTGCTCAAGTCCCATCTCTAATCTAAAAATCACATTGTGCACCTTAGAGTGTCCTTCAGAATAGAAATAGTTTCCTACCTCAAAGATAATAGAAATGAGAGAACAAGTTGGACTTAGAATAGAGAAATGGGGGTGCCAGTCCCAGATCACTTACTGACAATAGCAATATCAAATGAAAACTTAGAAAGCAGTTTCAATCATTAGAAAACAAATATAGCAGTTTCAATACTAGCTTTTTAAACTCTTCAACTGTTTTTTAATTTACCAATTGATTCGAATTACTTTCTGCTCTTAGTAACCTCAGCTAACCATACTTTCAGTTGGTACCTATAATACATTATTGGCTTAATCTGTTTACAGAACCATCCCAAAGTACTGAATACAAAAGATGTGTCTGTAAAAAGTCCATCAGAACCTATAGGAGTACAGCTAAGCATAGAGCCAACAACACTTTAGTTTTATGAGCAGCAAATCTGATATATAAAACTGTGGATGACAAGACTTTAAGTTGTCACATTTAAAATTATAAACTTATTATAAACTCAACAAGAGGCACTTGCTTACTTCACATAGCATTTTTGAAAGCACCTGTAGGATTTTACAGAACATTTAACTCTTTAGGCCTCTGTGGCTTTCTAATTAAGATCCAAGATTTCTTTTGTAACCTTCTGTGACTTCCACACACCCTCTTCAACTTACTTGAAACATTCCATCATTTCCATTCCAGTCTAAAGTAAACTAGCCACCAGGATGAATTCAATCTTACAAACCTTGTCCTTTCTTTATTCAAAATAACTCTTTTAACCTTCCTTACCAAATGCACATTTCTATAACATTTTTAACACAAATTTAACATGTTGAGTATACAAGAGTTTACAATAAATTAGCAGTTACACCTAAATGACTTAAGATGCTGATACGATATATCTCTACTTGAATTCAATTAAAATTAAAATTGCATTCATCTAAAACAAGTACTAATTACCCATTGCTGTTTCATTGAGTACTGATTACCTGGAAACCTGTTAAAATAAATTGCAAAAATAAGTTGCAAGTTACAAAGCAATATTTTCAAAGGTAGTGCTCTTCTTAGATTCAAAGAAGGAGTCCAGAGGAGGAGGCTAGAGAGCCACATGTTCAGGAACAGGTCCTTTTAAAACTTTGCTGGAGTGCGGCCAGGGAAGCAGGAGCAGTGAATTAGGATGGGGGTGGAGCTTGACACCGGTGGTTGGGCTACGTGGCTACCTGGCTTCCAGCAATGGCGGAGGGGAGAGGCAGGACATGGGGTGGGGCAGGGTGGAAGAATGCACATATGGGGGCGGGAGGTTCCTGGCTAGCTGTGGGGTCCCCAGGAACACAGGAGGGTCCGAAAAGGTGGAGGGTAGAGAGTTTGGCAGTAACACAGAAGGGGCATCCTTAGAAGGTGGGGGCCCGATCTTGGCCAGAAAGACCTGGGCTGTGGAGCAGGCAGAGAGGAAAGTAGGGGAGAAGGGAGTAGGACGGGAGTGGAGGTTTCAGAAAGCCTGGACATATGGAACCTCTGACCATTTTCTCTCCCTGTGGCAGAAATTCTCAAGGTAATTAGGCCATGCCTGGGGGAGTAGAAGATTAGGCATTTACACTATAGGTCCTGGGCCAGTCCCAGTTGCTTCAAGTTCTTTAGGAGGCAGGCCAGAGGGCATGTTGAGACCCACCCTCAGGACTGGCCAGATCCCATGTTCTCCCTGGCAGCCCAGATCTACTGAAATTCAGTCAAGGCGTCCCCTATCCCGGACTTCAGTAGACGAATTAGAGGTCAGTCCTCTATGGGGCCAAGCCAGTGGCAGGACATCTCCACAGCTGCTGGCAGGCTAAACAGTGGAGAACAGAGCCCACGTGCACACGATTTGGAGGTCTCTGTCCAGATGAAGAGTTAGCCGGAGATCGCAGAGACTGGGCCAACCCAGAGGAGGGAGGGAGAGCAGGGGAGGAGTTACTTACAGTTGGTCGAGCGTGGTCCGTAGTCGGCCTGGGGCACCAGACAGGTTCAGGGAGCGAGGGGGGCCTCGAACCCAGAAAGGGGAGGCACGAACTTTCAGCTCCCGGGTTTCTGCGCCATCTGCAAGGTGTACAGTCCGTAACAAATCTTCCCAGGCAGACGAATCGATTAATACAGGCTTTTATTGGGATTCCACCTCTGGGTGAGGTTCCATGGCCCCAACAGAGCAACAGAGTGGGGGCCGGGGAAGTCGCATGTCAGAGATTGGGAGAGCTCTTTTTATAGATTCAGGGCATGGGGGCTAAAGGTTGAGGCGAGTCTGATCCTCATTGGTTGACCTTTAGGCACCTGCAGGGAACTTGACAAGGACTTTTCTTCCCCAAAAGTACAGGTAGAAACTTTCCATTCCCAGAAGTATAGGCCTCCCCTCCATATGGATCCCAAAGCTACCGAAGAGAGGCAGAGAAAGAGAGAGAGGTCTTCCATCCGATGGTTCACTCCCCAGTTGGCCACAACTGACAGAGCTGCACCATTCCAAAGCCAGGAGCCAGGAGCTTTCTCTGGGTGTCCCATGTGGGTGTTGGAGCCCAAGCACTTGGGCCATCTTCTATGGCTTTCCCAGGCCATAGCAGAGAGCTGGATGGGAAGTGGAGCAGCCAGGTCTCAAACCAGTGCCATTTGGGATGCTTCTTGAGTTCACAAACTTCGACATTATTTAGACAAGGCCATAATCAAAGTGGAAGTTCTCTCCTCTTTTCAGAGAAAGGTACCTTTTTATTTGATGGCTCCTTCTTTCCACCAGGATCTCACTCATGGAGATCTTTCATGTAGGTCATTTTTTGCTGCAGTGTCTTGGCTTTCCATGCCTAAAATGTTCTCATGGACTTTTAAGCCAGATTGGAATGACTTAAGGGCTGGTTATGAGGTAAGAGTGCTATTTAGGGCATTTGTCATTCTGTGAGTCTGCTGTGTGGCCTGCTTCAAATGTTGGATCATTCTCTCCTTTTTAATTCTATCAATTATTATTAGCAGACACTGGTCTTATTTATGTGATCTTTTTTTTTTTTTTATTTAAGACCTTTATTAGCAGGTGCTTGCAGTTTGTTGACTTTTTTGAAAAAATCAAGTTGTAAACTTTTATTACAAATTAAAAATGAAGTTCTTAAAAATCTCAACTTGACCAGATATGAAACAATTTAAAAACCTTTAAAGGTGTTTTGAGAAAAACCAGGCTTTTTTAAAAAACACGTTTGTCGTTACCAAAAAGAGACATCTTTAGGTAAAAATAATAAAAACCCCATGCTGCATAGATAATGCAGATAGTTCTAGTGATCTGGTCAACGGGCAAAAAGCAAGGACTTAAGGTCTTCAGCGCCAATCTTTTGTTCATTTCTTATTGTTGGAATTTCATATTCATTTCTTCTTGTTGGATGACTAAACCGGATGATGGTAGAGATGTTAAGCCGGCATTTACTCAGCCCCGCCCTGCTCAGCCTCGGGAGCGGACGAATTCTCAGCTGGTGGATCAGCTGCTTTTGTCTCTTTGCCATCTTGTGGTTTAGGGTTAGCTGGGTGTCTGTGTCGGTAGTTGAAGTTGCGGCGGTACCGACGCTGAGGTGGCTGCTGACCCTGGGTCTCATCTCCTTGGTTTTCCTTGTCTTCTTCATTGCTGTCCTCTCTAGGCTGTCTTTGGCGAGGAGGACCTCTGCGGAATCGTGGTCTATAACCCCAATACATATTCTGTCTCACTGGTCTACCTTGTTCTCCTGCACCCTGGTTGTCAGCACCTTCCATCACTTCTCCCTGCACAGGAGGGTTGGAATACTGTGGTCGACGCCCATAGGGTCTCCGCATGTAGTAAGGTGGGAACCTTCGCCTGCGGTAGGGCTGGTGTTGTTGGGCCTGGCCTTCGGGAGCGCTCTCCGATCCCTCATTCTTTTCCCCACTCTCACTATTCTGGTAATTCTGCTGGTAATTGCGTGGAGGACCCCTACGACGTGGGTAGCGTCTATAATGGTTACGGTCTGCTGCATATTTACTGCCTTGCACTGGAACTCCACCAGGACCTGTAACATTTGCTGCCTCTGCACCCTTTTCTCCTTCAACAACATCAAACTCCACAGTCTCTCCATCTCCTACACTGCGAAGGTACTTCCTGTGGTTATTCTTCTTTATGGCAGTCTGGTGTACAAATACATCTTCCTTGGTGTCATTCCTGTTGATGAAACCATATCCGTTCCTTACATTGAACCATTTTACTGTTCCCAAAACCTTCATTGCGATGACCTTCTTTTCCCCGCCGGCGGGCGCTGCCGATGTGAGGCCGCCCGGGCCACTGCTCCCTGTGCCGCTGCCCGTGGTGCCGGGATTGGTTTCGGCGGTGCTAAGGGCAGTGGCGGTGGCGGGGGGGCAGCGGGTGGCTGCTGTGTCTCGGCCTCGCTGCTCATAGTTGCGGTGATGGTGACTGGGGCCGGCTGCGGCAGCTGCGGCTCCTCCCGGGGTGTGATGGTAACTAGGCCTGCGGCGGTGGTGGGGCTGCTCAGGGCTCTCTGGGGTCCGCTCTCCGCTCCCACTACCGATCGAACTCATATGTGATCCTTTTGACACTTAATCCAATCTTTATGATCAGTTATGAACTTAAACTGATCACTTTAACTATTAGGATGGCATTGGTACCTGCCAACTTAATGGGATTTGGAGTTCCATGGCGAGTTTTTAGCTTTACACTGAGGGAACTTGTGGCAAACTGTACATCTCCTCCCTCTCTTATTCCAACTCTTATTTTTAACAGGGATCAATTTTAAATTGTATTTAAAACCTAAGAATAATTCTGTGTTAAGCAAAGAGTTCAATCAATGTTATTAAGTAGAAAAAGAAAATAGTAAAAAGAATAAAATAGTAAGCTTTTCCTCGACAGGACAAGGGTTGATCAAGTCTTTGCTTATCATAGTGTCAGTTTCACTTCTACAAGTTTCCTTTTAGGTGCTCTGTAAGTTGTCACAGATCAGGGAAAACATATGGTATTTTTCCCTTTGGGACATCAGCATGATGTTTTCCAGATTCCTCCATTTTGTTGCAAATGATCAGATTTCATTTTTTTTTTACCAGATGCTTTGCTTTTTTTACCCAGCAACCCTTTATACAATCTTCATGCATTTTATAAATACAACTTTAGGAACATAGTGATTCTTCCCACCCTACCCACTCTCCCACCCATACTCCCATTCTTCTTTCTCCTCCCTCTCCTATTCTCATTCTTATTTTTTACTAAGATCTGTTTTCAATTAACTTTATATACAGAAGATTAATTCTGTACTAAGTAAAGAGTTCAACAAATAGTATGAAAAAAAAAGTGTTCCTCAGCAGTAGAAAGAAGGGCTATTCAGAGTCATCACATCTCAAAATCAATTTCACTTCTATATATTACCTTTTAGGTGCTCAATTAGTTACCACAGATCAGGGAGAATATATGGTATTTTTCCTATTGGAAATGACTTATTTCACTAGGTATAAATGTTGCATTTTGTTGCAAATGACACGATTTCATTTGTTTTTATTGCTGTGTAGTATTCCATGATGTATGTAACCCATGATTTCTTTATCCAGTCTTCAGTTGATGGACTGCTGGGTTTATTCCATATCTTAGTTATTTTGAATTGAGCTGCAAGCATTAAATCTTAATGGATGAATATAAAATGTCTGGAAATAAAATCAATAACAATGTAAAATAGGGATTGCTGAAACACAGGAAATGCACTACAATGAAAATTCAAATAAACATTAAAATATGTCAACAAAGCTTAAGAGGAGGAGGTGGGCAGGAATGAATGTATTACTTTTGGGGAGAGAGGGAAACAATAAGCTTTGGGGTTTGGAGGTGGAATTGGAAGTATTCTAAAGGCCTTCTATTGGAGAGCAGTGGCAAAGTAGTGGTTGTAATGGCAGATATTAGCTGTGGTAGAAATCTAAAAATGGTTCCGCAACATTCCTGCCCTAATCCACAGGACTGGGAATGTAATAGAACGTCTTGCCTGTAATTATGTTATCGTAAATGGCAAAGTCACTTTGCACATGTAATTAATGGTACTAATCAGTTGACTTTGAGTTAATCTAAAACAAGACAAGCAGAACAGGTCTAACCTAATCACGAGAGCACTTGAGGGGATTCCACGATGGCTGAGAGGGAAAAGACATGCTGATTTTGACCACAGTGAGGTTTCACCTCACCTCACTTAAAATGGCTCTCATACAAAAATCAGCAAGCAATAAATGCTGGTGAGGATGTGGGGGAAAAGGTATCCTAAACCTCTGTTGGTGGGAATGTAAACTGATGCAGCCATTGTAGAAGACAGTATGGAGATAACTCAGAAGGCTAAAAATAGAACTACCATATGACCCAGCCATTACACTCCTGGGAATTTGAAAATGAAGTCAGAATTTGAAAGAGTTATCTGTTCCCCCATGTTTCTTGCAGCTCAATTCACAATAGCTGAGATATGGAATCAACCCAAATGTCTACTGATGACTAGATTAAGAAAATATGGTATATAAACATATATGCACATTATGGAACATGACTTAGCTGTTAAATGAATGAAATGCTGTCTTTTGCAACAAAAGGGATGCAAATAGAATCAATTATGCTTAGTGAAATAAACCTGTATCAAAAAGACACATATCATATGTTTTCTCTGATCTATGGAAATTAATATAGAATAATAAAAACCAAAAAATGTGTAGGAATGAAATGGATATTTTGGGGTATGATTGTTGTTTTTGCCCTTGTTTATACACCTGTAGAATTGTGGTCTTCCTATGTTTTACCTGTTGAATATTATGATTAGTGGTGGATTAAGCCTATGGATATAGAGTGGATTAAAATTATGTCCTTGAAAAATCTGATGAGGAGAGGGAGGGGCAAGGATGGAGGAACAGGGGAGTGAAGGAAGTGTGTATTATTGGAACTACACCTATGCGAGGCATGAAATCTATTCTCTTTATATTAATACAAAAATTAAAAAAATAACAAATGAATGACAAATAAAGAGCCCTCAAAAACCAGAGAGCTTTGCCTTGCTGGTGGCACAGGAGGAAGTCACAGAGATTGAAAGCGCAAGATGTGTTTGAAGCATCACTGAAGGCTTTAAAGTCACAGGGGAAAGTGGCCTTTAGCTGCTGGAGGAAGACTTGGCTGACAGCCAGCAAGGAAGTAAAGCCTTCAGTACTACAAAAATGCCAGGAACCGGATCCTGCCAGTAATTTGAATGAGCCTGTAAGTGGATTCTCCCAGGTCTTCCAAGAGAAATTCTCAGCAGAGCTGATATATTCATTTTGTCCTGTGGAATTTTCTTTTCTTTTTTTAAATTTTATTTAAGGTATACAAATTTCATGTATTTCATGTATATAGATTTAGGAACACAGTGATACTTCCCACTCTAACTTCCCTCCCACCCACATTCCCACCCTTCCACCTCCTCGTTCTCCTAATACTTCTTTTAATTTTTATAATGATCTACTTTCAGTTTACTTTATACTCATAAGATTAACTGTACACTAAGTAAAGGGTTCAACAAATAGTAAGAAGAAAAGTAAAACACTGCTCAGGGCTGTAAACAATCATCAAGTCTCACAATGTCAATTTCACTCTTATTACATTTTTTGATACTCTATTATTTACCATAGATCAGGTAAACATATGGTATTGTAGAATTCTAAACAGAGTCTCCAGCTTAGATATATAGAACTGGAAGCTAATATCAGTGTTGTTCTACACAGCTGGGTTTGTGGTCCTTTGTCCTGTCACAATAGCAAATTAATCCATTAGCATGTGAAAATACTCACTGGACTTATCTCTACATCTTTGATGCTTTAGACTGACAATTTTTCAATTTAAGTTGTAACTTAATAACAAATTAGTTTATAATGAACTAATTACAAAGGTTTAGAATGAAATAAACAAGCAAAATGCATTTGAAAGCTTTTGGTAGACTATGGAATGGTACCCCCTCTCTGAGTGAATCACTTCCATAAATGGATGCTTTGCACAGAGTATTTCAGGCATGGAAAGCCAAGACACTCTGGAAAAAAAAAAAAAAAACCCTAAATGAAAGATCTCCGCAAGTGAGATCCCAGTGGAAAGAACGGGTCATCAAAGAAGGAGGTACCTTTCTCTGAAGGGAGGAAAGAACTTCCACTTTGACCATGGCCTTGTCTAAAACTTATCAGAGTCAGTGAACTCAGGGGGCTTCCATAGCCTTGGCAGCTCATGACAAGAGCCTAGGGTGATTACTGATGCCATAAACAAGAGTGTCAATTTGTTAAGTCAACAACAGGAGTCACTGTGCACTTACTCCTCATGTAGGATCTTTGTCCTTAGTGTGCTGTACATTGAGATTTAATGCTATAACTAGTACTCAAACAGTATTTTTCACTTTATGTTTCTGTGTGGGAGCAAACTGTTGAAAAATTTACTTAATGTATGCTAAACTGATCTTCTGTATATAAAGAGGAATGAAAATGAATCTTGATGTGAATGGAAGGGGAGAGGGAGTGGGAAAGGGGAGGGTTGCGGGTGGGAGGGAAGTCATCGGCGGGGTGGGGAAGCCATTGTAATCCATAAGCTGTACTTTGGAAATCTATATTCATTAAATAAATGTTAAAAAAAAAGAAGTAGAGTAAAAAAAAAAAAAAGAAGTACATAGAATGTTATTCTCTAATTTGTTGACTCTTCTTTCTCCCTGTGACCCTTATTAGCATTAAGTGTGTTCACTGAAGTGAAGTGTGGCCTTCACCTAAGTTAATGTGGAGCTTTTTCATGGCAATCCTATAAGTAACACAAAGAATGTTACAAGTCTTCTACACAGGTTGACCTGTTTACTTTTTTTCTCATGCAGGATTCTCGTAACATTGCTGATTTAAATGTCATGTTTTATTATTTGAATGTAGTCATGTCAGTCTCTCACAGCTTCAGCTTTTCCTCACCATTATGGTTTATGCCTTTCTTGACTCTCATAACATGCAAACAAACCAACCATCTTCTTATTCCCATCCATGGCATATGTAACATAACATTTCTTAAACAATTTATATACAATCTCTGGGTATACCTAATTCCATGGTTGTTCAATTGAAAGACATTTTGGAATTTGGGAAACTGAGAGATAGTGTAAAATAGTAACCAGAATATTGCATATTAGAAACTGGAGAATGGAGCTCAGTCTTCCAATTTCCAATAGCTTTCTTTTGGGACTTTGGGCAAATCTTTTTGTCTCCTTTTCAGGATCTTTGAACATTTGCATTTCAAGGAACCATTTTCACGTTTTCATGCTGTAGAAGCCTAGATCTTTCTTAGAGGTTCCCAGGTATGCTCCAGTGATAAAAATGTCAAGAGATAAGGGGCAGCTTTGGATATCTAGTCTGGTGTTCATTGATATAGTTTTTCTTTTATCTCTTCCATGCACTAAGATTCCATGTCATGATTTCTTTTCAAGAAATACCTGCATATCTTTCTTTTTTTTAAAAGATTTATTTATTATTTATTTGAAAGGCAGAGATACAGAGAGGCAGAGGCAGAGAGAGAGAGAGAGAGAGACAGAGAGAGAGAGAGAGGTCTTTCATCTACTAGTTCACTCCCCAAATAGCCACAATGACCAGAGCTGCACTGATCTGAAGCCAGGAGCCAAGAGCTTCTGAGTCTGCCACACTGGTACAGGGACCCAAGGACTTGGGCCATCTTCTACTGCTTTCCCAAGCAATAGCAGGGAGCTGGATTGGAAGTAGAGAAGTTGGGACTCGAACCAGTGCCCATACGGGATGCTGGCATGGCAGGCAGTGGCTTTACCTGCTATGCCACAACACTAGCCCCATATTTGCATAGCTTTCACAAAATGAACACAAAGGGAGTATATTTCTAAAATTTATTGTTGTTCAAATATAGGTTCCCTTCCCTAAGCTTTCTTTCTTCTTTCTGAGTTCAATAACTGAATAGATCCAGATTACAGGGAATATTATGTGTTAGGGAGGGCTCTCCAGAGAAACTGAATTGCCAGGATGTGTTTATTTTAAGGACTTCATTCAAGGGGTTGTAGATTTTGGTAAATCCAAAACCTGCAGTATAAGCTGAGAGACTGGAGAAACCAGGACAGAGTGGCAGTTCAAGTCCAAACCCAGTCAATTTCTTCTTGGTAAGGAGAGGTCAGTCTTTGTTCTGTTAAGGCTTTCAACTGACTGGACGGGACCCACCTGCATTTGGGAGGGTGACTTGCTTTACTCAAAATCTTTTGATGTAAATGTTAACCTCATCCACAAAGATACTTTCACAGAGACATCCAGAATGTTTGACCAAATATCTGGGTCCTATCGTCCAGCCAAGTAGACACATAGAATTATCCATCACATGCTATAAAGAAAAAAAGAGGACATTGTAGCTGTGTTGTCATTCTTCTGCCAGCAGTTATGAATATGTAAGACAACTTGTTGAGTTGGTTTTATTTTATAGAAGGTAGTAAAATTAGATAAGTCAAAGTCTTATTTGGATAAGTAAACCATGGTATTTTTGGAAGTTACAATGGCTTCTGATTTTGAAGTTAAAATTCTTGAAAAACACGTTATCTCCTTTGAGTAAATGTTGGGCCCAATGGTGGGTAGCGGTTTGTGTCCTGGCTGCTCCACTTTGTCCAGCTCCTTGCTCTAATGGCTTTGGAAAAGCAGCAGAAGATGACCCAAGTACTTGGGCCCCTGTACCCATGTGGCATATCTGGATTAAACTCTTAACTTTGGCCTGGACTAGCCTTAGCTGTTGTGGCCATCTAGGGAGTGAATCTGCAGGAAGAAAACCTCTTTCAGTCTCTCCCCCTGTCTCTGTAACTCTGACTTTCAAATAAATAAATACATCTTAAAAAAAAGATGAGCAAAATCATACATGTAGATATAAAAAAATGTTGGGCCTAGTGTTATACAGAAACATATCTTCCAAATGACACCTTCCTTTGAAGAACCAATTCCACAGTCCTTAGAGATCCATGGGTTAACTCAAGTTAATTAGCCTGTTCATTTCTACCTCTCTGCTTCTCCTATTTGCTATTTTTCTTAGTTATTCCTCCTATCTTTGTTCATTTGTTGTTGTTGTCTTTAGCAACTTTTTGGTCCACAGTGGCATTTTGTAAGAAAATAATTGACATAGTCTTGGTAGACTGTTTGATATAAACACTGCATATGTATGCATATATGTTTATATTTGTTTGGTAATTTTCTGAAATAAAAAGAGGGGCAAGGTGAACTTATTTTGTAGAACAATAGATTAAAGAAGGAAATATTTAACTTTACTGATAAACATAATGAATAACAAAGGATTCCTTTCCTCTGAGGTCCAAATGAAATTTGCACAATTTAGTAATGTATATCACAGAATTAAAGCAGTCTGTGCAATATGGTAGCTTCCCTTGAAATAGATGTTTCCCCACAGGATGACCTCTTATTGCTTATTTAATTATTCTATTTTATCTACCTTAAAAGTTCTGGAGCTATCCAGATGTTGAAATGCCTTTTAAAAAGAAATGTTTCATCCTGAAATGACATGCAAGATATATTTGCTTATAATAACACCATGCTGCCAAATTCCCCAGGCAGCAACAACAAAGTTTCTCAAGGTCTCTTAACAGCTCATTTGTATTCTTCAACATGATTCCTTGCCTAAGAACTGCTTCCTTGTGTTGGGCCAAGGTTATAACTGATTTATCTCTGTGTTCTCTGCTGCCTCAACAAGACGCTGATGTTTTATCTCTTGGAAAAGAGATGATGAATGAAACATCAATAATATTTCAGGAGTGAAAAGATCTGATATAAAACTTGGGAATAGAGAAAAAAAACTTTTAATGCTTCCAAAGTAATTAAATGCTAGAGAAAAGTAGTTGGTCTGAGTGATCAATGAAGGCAACTATCTTATGAGCAATAATGCTCCATCCATCTTTTAGGAAATAGTCAAGGGCCAACTCAAAATATCACCAGCTTTTGAGAAAGAAACCACAGCCTGTTGACCAACTGATTTATATCACAGAGGTGAGAATGGTATGTTCAGAGTTGCCTTTGAAATTGTCCTAGATGTCTTTGAGATAGATTTTTTTTAAAAAAATCACCCAGTTCTGGAGATTGAGTGAAATGAACAGATTTTAAAATTTTGAGTACAGCATTCTATAGTTGAGTTAGCATTTCTCACTCTTCAGGACATTTTCTTCCTCCTGCTCTTCTTCCTGCTTTGTTAAAACTTCAAGGACTGCCCTTTATTTATTTTTGTGTCTCTAGAACCTCACATTGATCTTGGAATAAGAGTTAATGCCCAAGAAATATTTCTTAAATTGAGCTAAATTGATTTCTTAATATTTTTTTGTGCTACCATCTAGTTTTTGCCTAAGTTGCTGTTATTGTGGGATTTGGGGATTACAACAATTGATATCCTTTTAAGGTCCAGAAAGAAGCAGCTAAGCAGTAGTGACATAAATAGTAACACCATCTGTTTTTATGAAACCAACCTACCAAAGGAGACTCAGAGGAAAATTTCAGTGTTGAATACAGAATTTCTACCTCTATATTACGTTCGAGGCTACAGAAACAGTGACATCATTTCAGTGTCTACCCAAAGTGATTACATGTTAATTTTTAGTGGATTTGATGCAATTTAAATTTCCCTTAGGAAGTTCTTCCCTAATCATTCTTCTAAAGCCAACCAAGCAACCGTTATGTTCTTCTGTGTCTAGCCACATATTAGTGTTCTGCTTTACCAGAACTACAAAATATTCTGCATTTGGTTTTTCCTGGCATTGACTGGTGAGAGGTTAGAAATAGTGATCAGACTTTCCACACTACCTGGCAAGGGGTCTGTATGGCATGGTTCTTGATTCCTGGCATAACTTAAAGGGAAGCTGTCACGATGTCGGTAGCTCTTGATGTTCTGCAAATGAAGGAGAAGGATGTCATCAAATTCCTTGCAGCAGGTGGCACTAACCTTGACTTCCAAATGGAACAGTACATATCCAAGAAGAAAAATGATGGCATCTACATCACAAATCTGAAGAGGACTTGGGAGAAACTTCTGTTGGTGGCTCATGCCATTACTGCCATTGAAGACCCCACTGATGTCCGTGTGATGTCTTCTAGAAACACTGGCCAGAGGGCTGTGTTGAACTTTGCTACAGCCATTGGAGCTACTGCTGTTGCTGGTCGCTTCACACCTGGAACCTTCACTAACTGGATCTGGGCAGCCTTCTGGGAGCCAAGTCTTCTGGTGGTCACTGGTCCCATGGCTGACCACCAGCTTCTCACAGGGGCATCTGATGTGAACTTGCCTATCACTGCTCTGTGTAGTCTCACAGACTCTTCTCTGCACTATGTGGACATTTCCACCCATGCCACAACAAGGGAGCCCACTTGGAGGGTCTGATGTGGTGGATGCTGGCCCAGGAGGTTCTGTGTGTGTGTGCTACTATCTCCTGTGAACACTCCTGGGAGATTTTGCCTGCTCTCTACTTCTACGCAGATCCTGAAGAGATTGAAAAAGAAGAGTGGGCCACTGCTGACAAAAAGCTGTGACCTAGGAGGAATTTCAGGGTGAATGGATAGCCCTAGCTCCTGAGTTAACTGCTACTCACCCCGAGGTCACAGAGTGATCTCTAGGAGTGCAGGTGCCATCTGAGCCTATTCAGCAGTTCCCTCTGAAGACTGGAGTGCTTAGCCTGCCACTGAAGCCTTGGCTGCAGCTCCCACTGCTCAGGCCACCAAATGGATGGGAACAGCCACTGAGTGGTCTTAAGCTGCTCTTCACAGTCTCTGAAGCAAAAATGGAAATAAGGTTGATGGAAAATAAGCACCAGTTTCTAAAATCTATCTTTACAAGAGAACTGCTCCATTATGAAATGAACCCTGATTCTGGCCTAAATATAATTGGCTTTATTTGGTATTTTCAGTGTTCTGTTTGTAAAATCACCTTTAGATTCAATGACCAGCTAGAAGAACTCTCAGAACAGAGAAAAACAATTATATTCCTTGTTACAGTTTATTACAGCAAAAGAATGCATATTAGAATCAGTAATAGAAAAAGGTACATGCGACAAAGTGCAGGAGACAGCAGGCCCAATGATCCCAGTGGCTCTCTTCCAGAAGTGTCAAGTGGGCAGTGTTCAGTGGCAATGTATGCACTGAGTATTTCTAACTATGGAAACTCACTTGAGCCTTGGTGTCCAGTGTTTTAATTGGTATGGCCCTCATGGCTGATTTAATGTCCAGTTCCTCCAGGGGTCAAGCTGATACCATATGACCCAAGACCCCAACCATAAATCAGATTGTTAGCATAAACTACCTGGTATGATCCAAGACTCTATGTAAGTAAAGCATTCTTATGTAAGATATTCCAAGGGTCTAGTGATTATGCAAGAACTAGGAAAGGGTCAAACTTTTCTTTGCAATGAGTAGGATGTAGACAACCCAGACCAGCTGAGTTAATCCTTTACTGCAGCAATATTAATAGGAAACCTGTATGATTTAGGCAATTGCATATTAAGCATGGATTTTGGGATTCTGTTGAAAACCTGAGCCATGCTTCCACTTGGCTGCCGTTGAGTGAGCTAAGCAGGTTTTCATGCCTTTCTTTCTAGTTCACCACAGTCCTTTGGGATGACACTCACCTGGTTTCCCTTGGTTGTAGGACTCTTTCATTTCTTCTGAGTATTAGATTATAGATGATTTGAATACTAAGAGATTTATTGAAAATTCAGGCTCAGTTTAAGAAAAGATCATTTGCTGTATTTGTCATGTATTTCCTTAAATTGTTTTTCTACATACTCTGTTTGCTGTTTCTTTGTCTAATCCATTAAATCAATTATTCTGAGAACAAAGTCAACCTGGCATGGGGGTGTCATTGGGTGCAGCAAGTTAAGCATCATTTGGGATGCCCGCATTCCACACTGAAGAGCTGGATTGAGTCCTGGCTACTCTGCTGCCAATCCAGCCTCCTGCTAATACATCCTTAGAGGCAGCAGATGATGAACCAAGTACTTGGCTTTCAGCCACTCACATGGGAGACCTCGGTGAAGTTCCTGGATTTGGCGTTGTACTGACCCAGTCCTGTCTGTTCTGGGCATTTGGGGAGTGAACCGAGGGAAGGAAGGTGTCTCTCCGTCTGTGTATGTGTGTATCCTGCCTTTCAAATAAAATAAATAAATCTCTAAAGGGGAAAAAAAGAACCAAAGGAGTGATAATAAGCAGAAGGTTCCCCTAGAGTAGCTGTTTTAAATGTTTGGGTCCAGGCCCTACCACAAGCATCTTTCTTTCTTTCTTTCTTTCATTCATTCATTCATTCATTCACAGGCTTTTATTGAGATTCTGCTCCCAGGCGAGGTTCCCCGGTCCCAACAGAGTGGGGGCTGGGGAAGTCACGTGTTAGAGATTGGGAGGGCTCCTTTTATAGATTCAGGGCATGGGGGTTAAAGGTCGAGGCGGGTCTGACCCTCATTGGTTGATCTTTAGGCACCTGCAGAGACCTTGACAAGGACTTTTCTTCCCCGAAAGTACAGGTAGGAACTTTCCATTCCCGGAAGTATAGGCCTTCCCTCCATACAGATCCCAAAGCTACCATCCCAACCTTTTGATGATAGGAAAGGGGGCGACGATGAGTCTCTCTGGCTACTTCCTGCTGACTGGGGATGTAGTCTACAGGGGCTCACTGAGGGTATCTTGGGGCTCCACAGGGACAGGCATGTATGAATGGAGAAGCATCTGGTTGACTGGTTGCTGAAGGCCTTAGTTCATTCCATTATCACCTGCTGTAAACACTTAAGCAGACACTGTAGTATACAAGTCAGGGTGAGAATAGCAACCAATGATCCTAAGAGTGGCATTAGCCAGGTAATGAAAGTATTTCATAGAGAGGAAATGGGGGGTGGTGGTCTCTGGACCCTTGTGGGGACAGTTTGATGGATGTGGGTTAAATCTGATCCCAGCCAAGACTGGGAGAAAGGCCACTCAACTTTTGCAGGTAGTGGGGTTTGACTGCAGAGAACTTCTGAATAATCATACAACATTAAGTGGAGAGGACCATCAGTACATACAGGTTGGGAGTAGAGCCACTGGTGGTAGAGTAGAGGCTGTGGTTACAAAGGAATGAGGCTCAAGTGGGCTAGATACAAAGGACAGAGTCATTATTAGAGAACCTAAGAAAGGTGCTATCTAAGCTACAAATAAGTTTTCTGATTGAGAGGCAAATAGAACCTGACAGAAGTGGCTCGATAATAATCTGGTGGGCTAAAGCTAAAAGGCCTAAAGGCCTTGTAAGTTAAGAGACCCAGACCTATCTCTTCACATAGGGTACATCCTAAGGGAGGTGTGAACCTCCTTGGGAAAGGCACCCTGTTGACTACCATTACCTACCTGGCCTGGGAGGAGAGCTGGCTAGGTGAAGGCAGGTGGCAACTCTAACAGGAAATTTACAGTTCTGCCTGCAATGTTGCTGACCCTACTTGGACGTTCCCTCAGCTGTGGTGGTCACTTTGGAAGCTGGGCTGAGTGAAGAGCTTTTCAGCTTAGAGCCAGCAAGATCTGCGACTCTGACCTGAAGTCCTTTGACTCCAGGGCAGGTCCATTTCCAGTGATCCAACTCTTGGCTGGCAGAGCTGCCAGGGCTCTTCACAAGCTGACTTCTGCTGAAGCCCAGGCCTACCTCATTGAAAGCCACTGCAGTGGATTGGCCTGTTGGGTCTCCTTGAGGGCAGATCACTGTACAGAACAGCCATTAATAGCCCTCCACCTATCTTTACATTTCTGATGCCTAGCTTTCTTTTCCTTTGGTCTGAAAGGGAGGTCTTGCCTGTTTACTGTGCCCATGGCAAAGTAAACCTAGCTGTGAAATTATAATTTAAGCTTCATTTTGGCTATGCTATTACAGAAAATGTTAGCTATCCCTTTTATAAGATCTAAAAGTCAAATTGTGCATCTTGGAGAGTCCTTCAGAATAGAAATAGTTTCCTACCTCAAAGAGAATAGAGAAATGAGAAAACAAGTTGGACTTAGAATAGAGAAATGGGGATGCCAGTCCCAGATCACTTACTGACAATAGCAATATCAAATGAAAACTTAGAAAGCAGTTTCAATAGTTAGATTACAACTTAGGAAAACATTTACCAGAAGTTCCAATGCCTTCTATAAATTTTAAGAATACATAACCAGCAAATTCAAGCACAAGCATATAAAATGTTGTGGGGAGCAACTGGGAGCAACTCGGACTAGACTAAGTTACTGGAATTAAGACTTATTCTATGCATCTGCTCTCCCACAATATGGCGCTGGGAGAGAAGTAAACAGCTTCCGCACAGCTGCCTCCAGTTCAACCAATAAACTGTAGGACTTGCTCCTGATTGGAGGAGAGCAGCGTACTCGGCGTGTGGGCAGCCGAGTTGGGATTGGCGGAGGAGGACTATAAAGGAGGAGAGAGACGGCATGCACCGGGAACATCTATGGGAAACATCTAAGGGGAACATCTAGCTGAAGGAACACCTGTGCAGCCCCCGAGAAGAGCCGGCCGGCGGTGTGCCGCTCCCCTGCGGAAGTGGGGAATGTGGCCAGGGGGAACTGCCCTTCCACGGAGGTGGAAGGGATAGTAGCCAACCCGGGAAGAACCAGCAGCAAACCCGGGGAGGGCCGAGCAGACAGAAAGAACAGCGCAGGGTCCTGTGTCGTTCCTCCACGAAGAGGGGGAGCGACAAAATGTTTTTCGTTTCTTTCTACCAACAAATTTAGAATATCTGATACAGAGATTCTGGTCACATAAATCAAAATGTATCTTTGAATAATTTTAGCAGTTTAAATTTATGGGCAATATTATCTATAATCCAATTAAAATGAAACTCTTAATAAATTTTCCCATGTCGACATACAGTATGTATACACATATAATAACATAACAGAATAGCAGATTCAATACTAGCTTTTTAAACTCTTTGACTATTTTTTAATTTACCAATAGATTCGAATTACTTTCTGCTCTTAATAACCTCAGTTAACCATACTTTAACACAAATTTCAGCCTGAGTTACAATAAGCAATGTTGAACTATTTTCATATACAGTTTATAAACTAACCCAAAAATTTTTCATAGAATATAACATGCTGAGTATACAGAAGTTTACATTTAGACACATTTATCTCATTTGTCTTTACCCAATTTTTAAATTAGCAGTTACACCTAAATGACTTAAGATGCTGATATTAAATATTGCTATCTGAATTCAATTAAAATTAAAATTGCATTCATCTAAAATAAGTGCTAATTACCCATTGCTGTTTCATTGAGTACTGATTGCTGGGAAACCTTTTAAAATAAATTGCAAAATAAGTTCAGCAAATTACAAAGCAATATTTTCAAAGGTGGTGATCTTCCTAGATTCAAAGAGAAATTCCTTCAAACTCTGTGTCTAGTTACAGTTTCATTTTTCCTAAGAACACCTTAGGCCCATGATGTCATATTCATTTGGCAACCTGGGGCTTAGGCACTTGACCTAAAACCCAGCAGACTGGAGGGGTGTGGTAAAGAAGGGAAAAAAGAGAGAGAAGGAGAGTGTAAGAGACAAGAGAGGAGAGGAGCTAGTGAGGAGAGAAGAGAGAGATGAGAGATCGAGCAGGAGAGAAGAGAAAGGAGTCCAGAGGAGGAGGCTAGAGAGCCACGTGTTCAGGAACAGGTCCTTTTAAACTTTGCCAGAGGGCAGCTAGGGAAGCAGGAGCATCCATTATGATGGGGGTGGAGCTTGACACTGGTCGTTGCACCACATGGCTACCTGGCTTCCAGCAATGGCAGAGGGGAGATGCAGGACATGGCAGACATGGCAGTGGGGTGGAGGTTCCTGGCTAGCTGTGGGGTCCCCAGGAACACAGGATGGTCCAAAAAGGTGGAGGGTAGAGAGTTTGGCAGTAACACAGAAGAGGCATCCTTAGAAGGTGGGGGCCCGATCTTTGCCAGAAAGACCTGGGCTATGGAGCAGGCAGAGAGGAAAGTAGGGGAGAAGGGAGTAGGACGGGAGTGGAGGTTTCAGAAAGCCTGGACATATGGGACCTCTGACCATTTTCTCTCCCTGCGGCAGAAATTCTCAAGGTAATTAGGCCATGCCTGGGGGAGTAGAAGATTAGGCATTTACACCATAGGTCCTGGGCCAGTCCCAGTTGCTTCAAGTTCTTTAGGAGGCAGGCCAGAGGGCATGTTGAATCCCACCCTCAGGATTGGCTAGATCCCATGTTCTCCCTGGCAGCCTGGATCTACTGAAATTCGGTCAAGGCGTCCCCTGTCCCAGACTTCAGTAGACAGATTAGAGGTCAGTCCTCTACAGGGCCAAGCCAGTGGCGGGACGTCTCCACAGCTGCTGGGAGGCTAAATAGTGGAGAACAGAGCCCGCATGCACACGATTTGGAGGTCTCTGTCCAGATGGAGAGTTAGCCGGAGATCGCAGAGACTGGGCCAACCCAGAGGAGGGAGGGAGAGCAGGGGAGGAGTTACTTACAGTTGGTCGAGTGTGGTCCGTAGTCAGCTTGGGGCACCAGACAGGTTCAAGGAGCGAGGGGGGCCTCGAACCCAGAAAGGGGAGGTGTGCATCCTCAGCTCCTGGGTTCCGGCACCATCTGCAAGGTATCTGGCACATAACAAATATTCCTAGGCAGGTGAATCAATTAATTCACAGGCTTTTATTGGGATTCTGCTCCCAGGTGAGGTTCCCCGGTCCCAATAGAGCAGGGGCCAGGGACGTTGCTATTTTTCTTTTTTTTAAAAGATTTATTTATTTTACTTGAAAGTTAGAATTACGCAGAGAGAGAATGAGAGGCAGAGAGAGAGAGAGAGAGAGAGAGGTCAGTCTTCCATCCACTGGTTCACTCCCCAGTTGGCCACAACAGCTGGAGCTGTGCCAATCTGAAGCCAGGAGCCTGGAGCTCCTTCCAGGTCTCCCACATGGGTACAGGGGCCCAAGGACCTGGGCCATTTTCTACTGCCTTCCCAGGCCATAGCAGAGAGCTGGATTAGAAGTGGAGCAGCCATGTCTCGAACTGGTGCCCATATGGGATGCTGGCACTTCAGGCCAGGGCATTAATCTGCTGTGCCATAGCACCTGCCTCAAGTATCTATTTTTCCAAATTTGCTCACCCCTTACTACTCCTAAATGACTCTCACTAGAACTAAAAGAATAAGCATTGTATCTTCTTTTAGTAAGATTTTATTCAATGTCACAAAACATCTTTAGGTTGAGAATAGGGCCATAGATTTTTAGATTAATATAATATTTATTAGATCACCTGTAGCACTTTTTATTGGGAGCTGTTTTTTTTTTAAATACCCTTATATAACAGAAATCTTTATTTTGTTTCCAAAGAAACCTTTTATTTGAGGAATACAGACTTCATACACTTCATAAGTACAATTTTAGGAATATAGTGATTCTTCCCATTGTACCTAACCTCCCACCCACACTCCCACTCTGCCTCCTTGTCCCTCTCCCATTTCCAGTCCTATTCTCTACTAAGATCTATTTTCAATTATCTTTATACATAGAAGACCAACTCTATATTTAGCGAAGTGTTCAACAATTTGCATGAAAAAAAAGCTGTTCTTCAACAGTCAGCACAAGGGCTGTTCAAAGTCATTGCATCTCAAAGTTAATTTCACTTTTTTTTTTGAGAAGCTAAATTAACTTTAAAAAAAGTACCCAAGAATGATACATCTTTTGCAAGCATTTAGATGTAACTTAACTTATGAGACATAAGAATATCCTTCACTTAATACATTAAAAGAAGGTAAGTCTTTGAGAACAAATTAATTAAGGAAGCACTTAAGAAAACAAGCAATGGAGTTAGACACTTAATACACTAAAATAAAATAAATCTTTGAGAATAATTTTTACTATTAACTCTCATAATACAACTCTTTGAGGATAGAGTTCCTGCATAGGAAGTTAGTGCACAATGACTCCTGTTATTAATTTAACAATTAACACTTTTATGTATGACACCAGTGACCATTCAAAGCTCTTGACATGAGCTACCTAGGCTATGGAAGCCTTTAGAATCCACAAATGCCTTCAGAATTTACACAAGGCCATAAGTAAAGTGGAAGTTCTCTCCTCCCTTCAGAGAAAAGTACCTCTTTCTTTAATGACCACTTCTTTCTACTGGGGTCTCACCCACAGAGTTCCTTCATGTAGGCTGGGCTGAGCTGGGCTGATCCAAAGCCAGGAGCCAGGAGTTTCTTCTGGGTCTCCCACATGGGTGCAGGGACCCAAGCATGTGGGCCATCTTCTACTGCTTTCCCAGGCCATATCAGAGAGCTGGATCAGAAGTGGAGCAGCTGCGTCTCGAACTGATGCCCATATGGGATGCTGGCATTGCAAGCAGCATGTTTGCTCGCTATGCCACAGCACACAGGCAATGGCCACCGTGCCAGCCCATCAGAAATCATTTCTTAGAGTCTGTCAGTAAAGTCTGTAAAGCCTTAGCACAATGCCTGTAGTGACCCCCTTGGAATGTGGCTTTTCTGAAATAACTGCTAAGTCTTTTTAGAGTTTGCATTTTACAGAATAATTGCCTTATCTTAGAGTTGAAGCTTAAAATAATGGGCACATTCATAATACCTGTTACTGTTGACTTATTTTAAAGGCTATTACGCATATATCATAACACCTTTCTAGATTTCTACTGATAATAATTTCCAGACCATGCCTTGAGAAAGGGAGTAGATATCATATACACTGTCCCTTGTGCCAACCAGGGGCTCTGCTTACATTGTCCTGTGTGTAGCTTTCTCTTCTAGGTCTCAAATACTGTGGTCATTGTGGTTGAAAGAGAGGTTTTCATCATAGTTGATGGTTTATGTATTTTAACTCTTTTACTAATACTTATTTTGAGAAAAAAACCCCACCAGTTTCCTATCTCAAAAAATAATGATCAATAAAGGAATGCGGGGGCTGGCATTGTTGGGTAGTACGTCCTGTATGGGCACAGGTTCAAGACCTGGCTGCTCCACTTCCAGTTCAGCTCCCTGATAATGGGAAAAGCAGCAGTAATTGTTGGATGAAGCTCCTGGCTCTTGGCTTTGGTCTGGCTCAACCCTGGCTGGTGTGACCATTTGGGAAGTGACCCAGAGAATGGAAGATGCTTTCTTTCTCCTCTCTCTCTCCCTCTCTCAGTAATTCTGAATTTCAAATAAATAAATAAAGCCTAAAAAATAAAGGAATATGGCCTGTGACATAGTACATATGGTTGTAATGTGATAAATCATAACAGTAGGCAAAACAATCATAAAAATCTTCTTTAAAAATTTATTTTATTTATTTGAAAGACTGAGTTACAGAGAGAGGTAGAGATGGAGTTGGGGGAATCTTCCATCTGCTGCTTCACTCCCCAAACGGCTGCAATGGCTAGAGCTGAGCCAATCTGAAGCCAGGAGCCAAGAGCCAGAAGCTTCTTCCAGGTCTCCCATGTGGGTGTAGGGTCCCAAGAGCTTGGGCCATCTTCTACTGCTTTCCCAGGTTCATTAGCAGGGAGCTGTATTGGAAGTGGAGCAGCCAGGACTTGAACCGGTGCCCATATGTGGTGCCGGTGCTGCAGGTCAGGGCTTTAACCTGCTGTGCCACAGTGCCAGCCTCCATAAAAAAAAAATTAAGGAATACTGTGCTAATCTTAGTATGATCATGTAAAAAGCAAGGTCTTTCTCTGGAATTAGTAAATACATAGAACTTAAGGTCCATTTATAGTCATATACTTAAGCCATTAAAAAACCAAATTTATCACTCAGAGTCTTAGAAAAACCTAAATTTTTTATTGAGTTGGAAACTCTCTCACCTCCAAACTCTTTCTCTTTCCACTGAAAAAATTATTTATGTAATGTGATTTTGGGTAATGAGCTTTTTTAAACATATGGATCCCATTATAACATAACAGATGATATTTAATGTGACACTAATAGTATATGTGGGACTAGAAAGAGGAAGGGGGGAGTGTTTGTGAATATTTGAGGCATTTCCTTTAAACCTTGTGATTTTGTCTTATAAGCAGACTTGAGCTTATTAACATTCACTTCTTTTGACATTTAAAAATAGTGATTTTTTCTTAAAAGAATTATATCAAACTAGTACTTGCACTAACTATGTACTGCCCACATAAAATTAAGTATGATGTTTTATATATTTGTATACTCACTTGGATATGATATCCATATGGTTGCTTCTCTACATATACTAATTGTGAATATGCTTTTATTCTCCCAAGAGCTCTCCTTCCACACTCTTACATGATATTTGCTTAAGGTTTCTTTTCTCTGCCTGCTCCGACAGCAGTGCTCATATTGAATGATAAATGTGATGGGGATCATGTATAAAAATACAGTTGGCAAAGGAGCAGGGAAAAATGGGTGAAAAATCTGCATCAAGGAAAGGGATATTTGTGTATAAGAACTCCAGAAGGCAAAAGGATGTTGGGTAGAATTTCTCCATCATTTGAAGGAATGTCATAAAATGTGTTAATCATTAAGGGAGCCAACCCAATCACTTTTGGATCCCTCATTCATGGGTTATCTTTAAGCAAATCTGAAGTTGGTACTTACTCTGCTAGTGATTTCCTGCCTACAATGAGGAAAAAGAATCACTATTTTTAATTATATTGTTGTGAAACTCTTGTTAGTGGGGACAGTGCCTTCTTTTGAGAGCTATTTTACTGTTTTTATTTCAGGAATGTTAACAGCATACTTGATCAGTTTTGAAAGGATTCCAGTTACGGGTTTAAGGGGCAGAGGAAGTAAAGTTGAGAAGTGAAAGGGACAAAATATAACTGGTCTCAAAATTCTCTTTCCTGTACTAGCCAGAAAGCTTTCTGTACTTCAAATTCTTCCTCTAGACAAAGAGTCATAGGAGCTGTGATACATTCCTTTTAAAATATTCCTTAACTAAAATGGAAAAATCAAAATTTTTTTTTGGTGACATAATAAAGATGTTGTCCCAGCATTTAGGGAGAACTCTTAGATCATTTTTAGATTAAACTAAATCAGTGTATATGCATTCTTTGCATTTAAAATTTTTATTTATTTATTTTGTTTATTTGAGAGAGAGGGAAAGAAAGGTATCTTTCATCTACTACTTTTCTCCATAAATGCCTGCAAGAAGCTTGGATTATAGCAGGCTGAAGCCAGGAGCCAAGGACAAAATCAGGGTTTCCCACATGGGTGGCAGAGAACCAAGCACGTGCCCCATTATCTGCTGCCTTCCAGTATTCACACTGTCAGGAAGCTGGAATCAGTTGCTGACCTGGGAGTCTAACCTAACCCATTTACTCCAATAGGGAGGTCCCAAGGGATGTCTTAACAAACATGCCAAATGCTCACCTCCATTCTTTGTGTTTTATATTTTGTTACTCTTGCAGATGTCTCTCTTTATAGAACCTTAACTCTATCCCCATATGCATGTACATACACACATATACACATATCATCTCCAGAAAACGTATGACATTAGTGTTAATACCTGAAATTCACTTAGGGACATCCCCTGAGAGAGCCTGACCAGCTTAATATCCACTCTGGGGCAGTGGCCAAAACTGAGTTGCAAGAGACCGTCACCCATATCATGTCTGTATTCCTTCCTGATCACATGGTGCTTGGCACGAAGCAGGTGCTACCTCAGTCAATGTTTTAGCTTGAATAACTGGGAAAAAGAAATGCACAAATCCTATGACATATACAGTGCATTGCCTCCTTTGATTTTCAGACCTGAAGTAGGTACCATTTTAATCTCTGTTTAACCTCAGAAAGTTGATGTAGCTTGCTCAAGGTCATATAACATAGTTCGGAAGTGGTAGAGATGGAATTTGAAGGCAAATTATTTAACTTCCTGCTCCACTACCTTGCTTTTGCTACAGCTCTCTGAATGCTTACGCTTTTTATTAAAAGAAAGAAAGGCGAAGGTCAAGGGCTGTAGTGAGAGAGCTTTTTGAAATGTTGTGATTTTGCTGTCATAGCCCAGTGAAAGGTGCATTAAGAAGTACCCACTAGATCTTAAATGTACCCAGGAATGCTCCGAGTTTCTGCTTTGGGCAGCAGATTTCTTTTTTCTTTTTTAAGAAAGCAAACATTTCCAAATGGGAAAGGAAGAAAAGAAGTGTTGGGAATCTTTTATTCTTTTTTGAGAAGGCTTCTGAATATGTGGGAAGCAGCGGCCCAGCGACTTGAGAGGCGGGGCTTGGATGTGCATGCTGGGGACTGTTGACAGGGCTAATTGCACCCTTTGTCCTCACAGTGACACCAGCTTATTTTCTTTTAATTTGCTGCTCAATTTTCTAAGTTTAGATTTTTGTAATATTAAACAGTTTTGAAGCAGTTTCTAAGGAAACCCCTCACACAAGGCACTGAAGTCAATAATTGGAAAGTCATTATGTATAAATTAAGAGAAACAGGCTGTGTGCCTGGAGGCACAGATGGGAAGGGGCAGTTTCAGAAATCCCAGCTAGAGTGACCTGTGTTTTTATTCCTTTTCCAACAGCCACTTGGTTAACAAGCTTTCCAATGTTCCCAAAGAAGTTCAAGGTCAAAGTGCACAAACAGTTTTTAGTTAGCAAAGCCCATGTATAAATAGTCATTTAAGGTCTTCTTCCTCAGATAGTACAACCTCTAGGACAGCTAATGCGTTTGCCTAGTTAACATCGTGAAGTGTTTTCTTCATATAAACACATAACAAGTTGATAAAAAGAAGTGAAAACATGTTTCATAAAATTTCTGACATATGGCTATCACTCAAATTGTTAGCTTTTATGGTAATCCCCCTTGGTCATGGCCGATACATTCCCACAACCCTCGTAGAGACCCCAAATAATTCCAAATACTATGTTTACTGTGTTTTTTTACATACATACCTATGATAAAGTTTCATTTATAATTTAGGCACAGTGAGAAATTAACAGCAATACATAATGAAATATGACAGTTATAATAAGACACTGTAGTAAGAGTGATTTAGTAGTTATATGGTTTTTATATTTGGAATTTTCCATGTTATATATTTTGAATGTAGGTGAACATGGGTAACTTAAAATAGAGAAGGTGAAGTCGAAGCTAGATAAAGAAAAACTGCAGTACAATTGTAGCCACCAATCTTTAACTTCTCTCTTCCTTTTATTGCCTTTCACATTTATATTTTCTGTTATATCTTCTGTAGTCAATATAATCTGCCTTATAGTTTTTTATGTAATAGTTTATTTTACCAAATTTATTGGTTGATTCTAATTGTACTTGTATTACCTTTCTGATATTTTTTAAGTATAAAGTGATTTCATTTACTCAATATACTTATGTATATATTTAAATAAATCATGAAGCCAATGTTACAAGATCCCATCTTTCAGTTAATAAGAGACAGGTACATACATATTTTCACTTCAATATCATAAGAAAACCACAAGCTAAACATACAACGGGTTATGGAGGAATTCAACAGAAAATGTTGAATGATTCCTGGGTATTATCCATGGAGCAAGGTGACAACCCTGTAGAAATGAAATTTACTTACTCTTGAGAGGATATTATTGAGATAATGAAGTAGTAAATGAAGGAATGGAAAATCCAGTTTCTGGACATGAGAATAAGAAGTACATAATTTTTTTAGAAAGCTTTTATTTAATAAATACAAATTTAATAGGTACAGTTTTAGGAATATAGCAGTTCTTCCCCCCATACCAACCCTCTCACCCCTACTCCCGTCCCACCTCTTACTCCCTCTACCATCCCATTCTTCATTAAGATTCATTTTTAATTATCTTTATATACAGAAGACCAACTCAATACTAGGTAAAGATTTCAACAGTTTGCACCTACACAGACACACAGCATATAAAGTACTGTTTGAAGACTAGTTTTATCATTAATTCTCATAGTACAACTCATTAAGGACAGAGGTCCTACATGGGGTGCAAGTGCACAGTGACTCCTGTTGTTGATTTCACAATTGGCAATCTTATTAATGATGTCAGTGACGACCTGAGGCTCTCGTAATGTGCTGACAAGGCTATGGAAGCCTTTTGAGTCCACAAACTGTCGGTATTTAGACAGAGCCATAAGCAAAGTGGAAGTTCTCTCCTCCCTTCAGAGAAAAGTATATCCTTCTTTGATGGCCCCTTCTAATCACTGGGGTCTCACTCACAGAGATCCTTCATCTAGATCATTTTTTGCCAGAGTGTCTTGGCTCTCCATGCCTGAAGTGCTCTCATGGGCTTTTCATCCAGATCAGAATGCTTTAAGGGCTGACTCTGAAGTCATAGTGCTGGTTAGGGCTTTTGTCAATCTACGAGTCAGATGTATAGACTACTTCCTATGTTGGAACATTCTCTCCTTTTTGGTTCTATTTTTTGTTTTACCAGGCAGTTAGACAGAGAGAGAGAGAGAGAGAGAGAGAGTTAGTTAGTTAGTTAGTTATAGACAGTGAGAGAGAGAATGTCTTCCTTCTGTTGGTTCAGTCCCCTAATGGCCACTACAGCTGGTGCTGTACCGATCCGAAGCCAGGAGCCAGGTGCTTCCTCCCAGTCTCCCATGCAGGTGCAGGGACCCAAGGACTTGGGCCATCCTCCACTGCCCTCTTGGGCCACAGCAGAGAGCTGGCCTGGAAGAGGAGCAACTGGGACTACTACCCGGCACCCCAGTAGGGACTAGAACCCAGGGTGCCAGCACTGCAGGCAGAGGATTAGCCAAGTGAGCCACGGTGCCGGCCTGGTTCTTTCTATTGTTATTAGCAGACAGTTTGTCTCATTTATGTGACCCTTTGACACTTAATCCTATCTAGATGATCAAATATGAGTTATGGAGCTCTAGCCAGTGCTGGAGTGTTAGGGAGGAATCCAGTGTGATACCCAAGTTGGGCATGGTAGAGCTCCTCCATTGGCAGCAGGGATAGGTTTTGATTATGCTGTCTGGTGTGTTCACAGCCCCAGGTCCTCACTCCAAGGTAAACCTACTGTTCAAAGTGAGCCCACAGTGCATGCATACCCCACCTACTCAGGCCCATGAACTGCACAAAGAATCCAGGTTCTTTTCAGTGTGAGCTTGAATCCCTCCTTGATGACACTCTACAACACTCAGGGAACTCTGAGCATCTGTAGCCAGACCCTCTGTAGCCAGTGACTGGCCAAAGACCCAGCCACACCTCATACCCTATTGCACAGTCACAGGATTCCTACTGTCACAGGGCACAGGGTTTCCACAGTCACAGGGAAGAAAGAAACCACTGTCTGCTCCATGATCCTCTGCGTCCATGGTGAGAGCCATTCCTCTCCTAGTGACAGAGGGCTGCCTGACAGAGGTCAGTCAGTGCTCCACTTTGGCAAGATGAGTCTGGTGGACTATTGTGTTGTAGGGAGGGGAAAACCATGCCCTTTCTTCACATACCTAAGTGGTGCTCTGTCCCCCATCAACTCTCCAGGCTAGAATCAGAGTCAGTGAGGACTATGGATTTATCCCTCCATCAGATTCCACCAGTGGTACATGGACCACAACAGCCTCCACTCACCGTATAAAGATGGTGCTTCTTTAATGCTGCTTGCTGGGTGGTGTCTTGGTCAGGGTATGGGAGGAAAGCAATGTGCCCTCCCCTCAGTGGGTTGGGTGGGCCCTCTGCCAGTGTCTCAGGCCAGACTCAAATCCAGTGGGGGCTACAAAGATCTCCTTCAGACAATTTCACCAGTGGTGCCTAAGTGCTGCCAGTTCCTCTCACCCCAGTCTGAGAAGATGGCATCTCCACCAGCCAGCAGCTGTAGGATCACTGGTAGTGTCCTGCTAGCTGCTGCTTGGTTGTAAGGTCCCCACTGCTCCACAGAATATCCATTCTTTTTGCAGACGCTCAATTGAAAAGTTCTTTTCAACTGTTGCTTGAGAATGCACTTCCTCCCCTTTTCTTCATGTATCTTCCCATGGTCAAAACAGCATGTCTTTTCCTTATTCATCCATCTCAGGTCCTCCCTGAATAGTGTATTTTTTCTTAGCTGGTATGAAAATAGCCTTGTTGGGCATTTCCTTGCATTGAAAATAATTTCTTGAGGTTGATGGGAAATACACTGAAACATTTGTTTTTTTTTTTTAATTAATTGTTTTCATTTATTTATTGCTATTTTATATGGAAGAGAAACCAGAGACAGAGATATACTGAGAAATCTTCCATCTGTTTATTCACTTTTCAAATGCTCTCTAAAGCCAGGCCTGGACCAAGTTGAAGTCATGAGGCCAGATCTTAATTCAGGTCTCCCATGTGGGGACAGGGATCAAATTACTTGAGTTATTCCCTGCTGCCTCCCAGGTTTGTGTTATCAGGAAGCTGAATCTGAAGGAGAGGAGATGGGTTGTGAACCGGCTACTCTGAGAGGAATGTGGGTGTCCCAAGTGTTGACTTAGCTGTTAAACCAAACATCTACCCCAATATTCACTTTTAGTGAATGAGAAAACCAATCTGAGGTAGTTTAAACAACAAACAACATCATGACAAAACTTGGGGGGGTATCTCATAGCACAGAATAACATCTTGGTCTATGGCCTACTGGAAAAGGAATTTAAAAAATAAGTCTGTAACCCAGGATTAATCATTATTTTCAGTTTTTGGTCACTGGTTTGCTAACCTTTTCTGCTTTTCTATTCACTGGAATTAAATTATCTTTGTGTGTATGGGGTTAAATGGTCATCTCTTAAGTTAGTCTCCTTAGGCTATTATATAGAATACCACGGACTGCAAGGTTTAAATAACAGAAATGATTTCCTCACAGTTCTGAAGGTTGGGAAGTTCAAGATTAAGGTGCTCTTAGAGTTGTTTTCTGGTGAGGCCCATATTCCTGGGTTATATAGGGTTGCCTTTGCATTGTGACCTCATATGGTCTCTTCTCTTTGTGTGAGTAAAGAGAGAAAGACAATTTTTTTTCTCTTCTTATAAGTACACCAATTATATTGGATTGGGGCTTCATTCTTACAGTCCCGTGTGACCATAACTACCTCACCAAAATGCAGTCATCCTGGGGGATGAGAGCTTTAACATATAAATTTTAGGGGAATATAATTTAGTCTATATTACCCCACCCCCCCAATCCACAAGTTGGTGTTATCTTGGGTCTGGTCGCATGGCAGAAGCTAACTAACTGTCTTGGTACCTGTGTTTCAAATTGCTAAGAGCTATGGCTTGAGTGTTTGTGTCCACCTACATTTTTTTAAATATTTATTTATTTGAAAGGTGGAGTTACAGAGAAGGAGAGGCAGAAGCAGAGAGACAGAAATCTATTCACTGGTTCTCTCCCCAAATGACTGCAACAGCTGGAGCTGGGTTGGTCCAAAGCCAGGATCTAGGAGTTTCATCTGGGTCTCCCATGTGGGTGTAGTGGCCCAAGTACTTGAGCCATCTTCTCTTCCCTTCCTAGGCACATTATCAGGGAGCTGGATCAGAAATGAAGCAGCTGGGACTTGAAACGGTGCTCATATGGGATGCTGGGGCTGCAGATGGTGGCTTACCCTGCTACACCACAGCATCGTCCTTATTCACCTAAGATTATTACGTTGAGGTTAAAGCCTCTCAGGTGAAGATGGCAGTAGTAGGTTGTATCTTTGAGGGATGAGTAGAACTTGAGGGAATAGCTCTCAGGTGTGTGATTAGTGCTATTATCCAAGGAACATTCCACAATACAATCAAAACACTCTAAGACAAACACATAGGCAGCATTTGATTGAATGGGAAAAGGTTGGAATCATTCCCACTAAGATCCGGAACCAGATAAGGATGCCCACTCTCAGTATTGCTATTCAATATAGTCCTGGGAGTCTTAGCTGGAGCTATTAGGCAAGAAAAAGAAATCAAAGGGATACAGAATGGAAAAGAGGAAGTTAAACTATCTGTATTTGAAGATGACATAATTCTGTTTATAGGGGATTGAAAAGACTGCATTAAGAGGCTATTGGAACTCATAAAAGAGTTTGGCAGAGTAGTGGGATATAAAATTAACACACAAAAATCATTATCTTTTGTATATACAGACAATGCCATGGCTGAGAAAGAACTTTTAAGATATATTCCATTCACAATAGCTACAAAAAATTAAATACATTGAAACAAATTTAACCAAGGATGTCAAAAATCTCTATGATGAAAATTACAAAACATTACAGAAAGAAATAAAAGACACACAAAAAAATGAAAAAAATCTTCCATGTTCATGGATTTGAAGAATCAATATCATCAAAATATCCATACTACCAAAAGCAATTTAAATTCAATGCATTCCCAATCAAAATACCACAGACATTCTTCTCAGATATAGACAAAACAATGCTGAAATTCATACAGAAACACAGGAGACCTCAAATAGCTGAAGCAATCATATACAACAAAAACAAAGCTGTATGCATCACAATACTAGATTTGGAGACATACTATGGGGCAGTTATAATGAAAACAGTCTGATCCCAGCATAAAAATAGACGTGTAGACCAAAGGAATGGAATAGAAATTCCAGAAATCAATCCATGCATCTACAACAAACTTATTTTAGGCAAAGGAGCTAAAATCAATCCCTGGAGAAAGAACAGTCTCTTCAACAAATGGGGGTGGGGAAATTGGATCTCCATATGCAGAAGTATGAAACTAGATACCTATTTTACACCTTTCACAAAAATCCATTCAAAATGGATCAAAGACACAAACCTCTGACCCAATGCCATCAAATTTCTAGAGAACATTGGATAAACCCTGCGAGACACTGGCATAGGCAAAGACTTCTTGGGAAAGACTCCAGAAACACAGGCAATCAAAGCCAAAATTGACAAGTGGGATTACATTAATCTGAGAAGATTCTGAACTGCTAAAGATATGCTCAGCAAAATGAAGAGGCAACTGACAGAATGGAAGAAAATACTTGCAAACTATGCAACTAATAAAAGGTTTATATCCAGAATCTATAAAGAGCTCAAGAAACCCAACAACAACAAAACAATCTAGTTAAGAAATGGGCAAAGGACTTGAACAGACATTTTTCAATAGAGGAAATTCAAATGGCCATCAGACACATGGAAAATGCTCAGGATCACTAGCCATCAGGGAAATGCAAATCAAAACCACAATGAGGTTTCACCTCACTTCAGTTAAAATGGCTGTCATGCAGAAATCAACAAACAACAAATGCTGGCAATGATGCGGGGAAAAAGTTATCTTAATCCACTGTTGGTGGTAAAGTAAACTGTTCCAGCCATTGTGGAAGACAGTATGGAGATACCTCAGAAATCTGAATATGTACCTACCATATGATCCAGCCATCCAATTCCTGGGAATTTACCCAAACCAAAAGAAAGCAGCATATGAAAGAGTCATCTATACGCCATGCTCATTGCAGCATAATTCACAATAGCTAAGATATGGAATCAACCCAGATGTCCATCAGCTGCTGACTGGATAAAGAAATTATGTTATATATATACTATGGAGAACTACTCGGCTGTAAAAAGAAATGAAATACTCTTTTTTGCAACAAAATGGATGCAAATGGAAACCATCATACTTAGTGAAATAAGCAAGTCCCGAAAAGACAGATATCATGTTTTATCCAAACTGGGGTAACTAATAGAGAACCTAAAATGCAATGCATTGGAGTGAAATGAACATTTTTTAAAGAGATTTATTTATTTATTTGAAAGAGTTACACAGAGAGAAGGGGAGACAGAGAGAAAGGTCTTCCACCCACTGATTCACTTTCCAACTGGCTGCGACGGGTGGAGCTGCTCTGATCTGAAGCCAGGAACCAGGAGCTTCTTTCCGGGTCTCCCACGTGGGTACAGGGGTCCAAGGACTTGAGCCATCTTCTACTGCTTTCAAATGACCATTTTGAGATTCAATGATTGTTTACAGCCCTTGTCTCTTCTGTTGAGGAACAATGTTTTTTTCCTCATAGTATTTGTTGAATTCTTCAGTGTAGGGTTAATGTAAGATTATTAAGCTGAAAATAGATATTTGTGAAAATTAAAAGTGGGAATAGGAGAGGAAGGAAGAGGAAGTGTGGGAATGGGGGTGGGAGGGAGGGTAGGGTGGGAAGTATCATTTTGTTCCTAAATCTGTATATGTGAAATATATAAAACTTGTATAATTTAAATAAAATTTTAAAGAAAGAAACTCAAGGTGAGTTGTTTGATCCTCTGGCCACATAACGATGTAGAAAGAAGGCACTATCTATGAGAAACTGGACCCTCACTAGACACTGAATCTGCCTGTGCTTTGGTACTGCACTTCCCAACTTCAGAACTGAAGAAATAAATCTCTGTTGTTTATACACTACTCTGTTTACAGTAAATGTGATTGGCCCGAAAGGGTCAGATATTTAGCCTTGAATCAAGCAACTGTGGCCAAAACACAAGGTCCTGCAGTACAAATATGTTTTTTGCATGTGTTTGTGTGTGTGTGGGGGGTGATGTGGCCTGATAAATGTGTCTTCAAGGCATGGGCAATGGGATTATCATGAAGTAAGCAGAGACACTGAAGTTATTACCATTACTTGAGATCTGAGAAGTAGTGTTAGGAACAAACCAAGGACCTGGTAAGTGAAATTCACCAGCAGCTTATCTAGAGAAAAATGCCAGATCCTGAAGCCAGGACCAGAGGTCAGTTAAGAATCAGAGGAATTATTATTAGAGATGAGCAGTGAGTGACATACATGATAAAATTTGTTTTAATTTATAGGAACTTTTTAAATTTATGACCAAATGCTTATTAATTTATAAGCTAGGGTATGCAACAGGTGAGGTATGCAGGAAACCTTGACTAGTTCCACCCCCTCTATCCTTCTTCACCTTAGATTACCTAAAGGACGTGTACAAATGCTAGAAGGATTATTTGTTATATGCGTAGCTAAAAGCAAGGAGACACTTGAAAAGTCTTCAGAGTTTCCAAAAAAGGAATTCCAGGGATCTCTAAGGCAGGGAGAGTTTTGTAGAGATAAGAAGAACGTGATATCTTGGCCAGAGGGCTCCAAAAGGGGTGCAGGTGCTCTAGGATACAGAGAGAAAACATAGAATTTCCTCTTATGCTTATTCTTTACCTAAAAACCTAAGAGAAAGTCAAGCATGGCTGGTATTTCACACACACATTCATGCTGGCAGCCTGGCTTGGGTTGCATGTTAGGCTGGGGCTGCTATGTCAGATGGGTGAGATAGAAAGGAACATGCATGTTGGTTAAGATCTCAGACTCTGCCACCACCCTCTCTCTCTGGATTTAAGTACTGGCTCTTAGACCAACCACTTGTGTGACTTAATGTGAATTGAACATGCACATGTTAACTTCTCTGTGTCCCTTCTGTGTCACCTGTAAAATAAAAGTAGAAATACTAGTGTTTATTTTGAAGGATTATTCTGAAGGTCAGTGACCTGATATGTAGAAAGTGCTTGCAAGGGTTTCTGATGAACAGAAGCATTATAGGAGAGTTAAGAGTAACCACACTCCTGAGATATGCATGGGAAAGAATAATGAGGGAGCTGACAGTGGTGCCTGTAACTACACTCCTGCGATACAGTGACAGTGGTGCCTTCCGTCCTTTGTGCAATCAGAGCATTATGGGATATATCACCACTTAATATATTTCATTAGATGTAATTCACACAAATTATAGAATTGCATCCCAATTAGTACTAGAGAACAGGAAGATTTTTTGGTCCCATTAATAAATTGAAAAAAGGAACATTTTTTTCTCATATAAAATTCAAATAGGAACTCTTTTTTTTAAGGTAAAAGGTTTATTGATGTGAGAAATCCAACCTGCTGGAGGGAAGGGATGAAGGGGAGGGTTGGTAGAGAGTGAGCGAGCACATGTGTGGGAAACAGATCCTGTTATACCTCTGCAGGGGGTGGGGAAATAGAAGCAGCGATTCCCATTAGGGTTGGGGTGGAGATGACACCTGTGGTTGGGCCATTTTGTCACCTGGCTTCTAGCAATGGCAGCGGAGGCTACAGCCAAGGGTGATGTCTGGGGCATGGGTCATGCTACAGATAAGACTGCTCCATTTTACTAACATCCTCCCTCCCCCCCTTTTGTTTTTTATAAAGCAAGTGTTGCATGGGATTACATCAGCCCCAAAAGTCCAGGAGGGGTGGAGGGATGATGATCTGTCTTTAGAGCTACTTCCTGCTGACATGGGGCAACAAGTTAATCCCCCTGGCATGGGGCAATGTCTCAAACCACGACCTCCTAGGTGGGGAGCCGAGTATATCCTGTAGCAGCATTTGGTTGACTGCCTGGTTGGTGAAGGCTTTGATTCATTCCATTATACCTCAAATAGGAACTCTGTGCTTTGGGCTCTCTTAAAATTCTTTTTTCTTTCAAATGATAGTTTCCAGGATATAATTTGTTATGTGTATTCTATCTCTTTTTAAAAATTAGTTTATTTATTCGAAAGAGAGAGGAAGAGACTGAGAGAAGAGGTCATCTATCCTCTGGTTCACTCCCCAAATGGCCACAATAGCTAAGGCTGGAAGAGGACAAAGCCAGGAGCATGGAACTCAACGTGGGTGTTGTGGGCCCAAGGACCTGTCCCTGTTCTGAATTCCCAGGAGTATTATCAGGAAGCTGGATCAGAATTGGAGTGGCTGGGACTCTAACTGGCCCTGACCTTGCAGGCTGTGACTTAACCAGCCATGCCACAACCCAGCTCTAATGTATTTTCTTTATTGAGATCTATTTGAAGGCATTCCACCTAAATAAGAAAACTGTCTAGAAAAGAATGGAATTACATTTACCACTGAATCAGATTTATTGTAGCAAGCATCAGCAGCATGAGGAAATCTCATCCTGAGAGGTCAAATTAAAGGACAAACTCTATCACTGTCTTGAAATAATAAAACAGACCCTCCAGGTAGCATGTGCATCTGGTTGTCATTGTTAGGACGGCCTGCACAGATTGGGCTCACTGGTCAGGAAGTGGAGCAGGTAATGGAGAGAACCTTCTTAGGGGATGGATGAGACTGGATCAAGGAGCAATGATGTGGGAGAAACCTGTGCAGGCTAAAACATACTTGGTGCCTGGACCATTGGAGGACCCACTGGGACCAAGAAACATCTCAGCAGAAATGATCTTGAGAATTGTTGAAAGTAGTGAAAACTTTTTATTATTTATTTTATTTATTTGAAAGGCAGAGTAACAGAGAAAGAGATATATTTGCCATCTTTCTGGTTCACTCCCCAGATGGTTGCAACAGCCAGGTCTGGGACAAGCCAAAGCCAAAGCCAGAAGCTAGAAATTCCATCTGAGTCTCCCACATGGGTGGCAGGGGCACCAGTACGTGGACAAGCTTCTGTTGTTTTTCAAGGCACATTAGCAGGGAGCTGGATCAGAAGTGGAGCAGCCAGGACTCAAACTTGCACTCTGATATGGAAGGCTGGCATTGCAGGCAGTAGCTTACCTGCTGTGCCACAATACCAGCCCAGAACAGCTGTTTTCTTTCTTCCTTCCTTTCACTCGCTCTTTTTTTCTTTCCTTTTCTCTCCCTCCCTCCCTCCCTTCCTCCCCCCTTCTCCCTCCCTCCCCCTCCCCCTCTGAGTGCCAGTTCGAGTCCTGGTTGTTCTGCTTCCCATTTAGCTTCTTGCTGATACGTCTGGAATTCTGTGAATATGGCCACGTTCTTGGTCCCCTGCCACCCATGTGGGAGACCAAGATGGAGCTCTTGGATTCTGGTTTAGGCCTGGTCCAAGACTGGCAGTTGTGGCCATTTGGGAATGAACTAGCAGATGGAAGACCTCTCTCTTTCTCTTTCTCTCTCACTGGTTTTCACTGTCTCTTCCTTTCACATAAATAAAGTAAATAAATCTTTAAGCTAACAATGCACTTTGGGGGATTAAAAGCAGTGTATGACTGGTTATATCATTATAAGGTATACTGATAACCAAAAAATTTATATTATAAAGTCAAGCTTGAACAGACCATTCATGTAAAACGTGAGAAGCTGCAGTTTTCGGTGAAGACAGCCTGTTTTTCAGAATCACAGCTTAGTTTTTGATGTATGTTATGGAGCTCCACATTGACAATCATATCCCTAAGGATATTGTCTTTGTGTTTTCATCATTGATTAATCCTGGTTTCACCTTTCACCTAACAATACAGCCCTGAAGGTGAGCTGTGCAGGATGTCAATGTTTATAGCATGGCCTTTCTTATTCTCTAAGCAGCCACAGAACCAAATAGTGCAAGAGGTGAGACCCAGAGTTTCCAATTTCACTTCTTTTGCTATGTGCAAAATGGTCTGGGTGTAGTGAGAACGTTTTTTTTTTTTCCTCTGAAATCTTGGAAAGTGTTCACTTGGACTGAACTCAAGAATGGTTGGAGAGAAGGGAAAATAATCTGGGCAAAAGAAAGCATAGGTTTAATAAGTTCTCAAGAGGGGCACCCTGCACATTTACGATGAATTCTGTTATCTTGGCACTTGAGAGAAGTTGGGTCTGTGCTGTGACAAGCAGGCAGACAATGGTATCAGTGAGGCTGGTTTTGTGGGCACCAAAACCCACACTGGCTTTACCAGGCTGCACATGCCTGGGCGTTTCCACCCATCTCAGGTATGCTTGTAATAGTTGGAGATTCTGGGATCCATTTCCTATGCTTCACACAGCCAAAAGCCAAATAGTATTCATATTTCATTCCCAGTTTCACCACAAGTCCAGGCTGTTGCCAAATATCCCAGTACCTGAGTCCAGAGTCTATTCCTTACAGACTTTCTCATAACGTGTTATTTATGTGAATACCTTGGGATTGGATAACAGAACTTTTTAATTTAACCAAAAGCAATAACAGATCATTAGATGCTACTTGTGAGACAGTGTCTGTGTGAGAACAGTGGTCTTTTCAGGAAGAATTAGGAGTGCAAGTATAGGGCTGGGCTGGCCAGTTCCTGACAATACAATGAGCCTTCTAGGCAAAGGAGTGCTGGGTAATATGTCGTTTACAATGTCCTACTACTTACAGATGGGATGGTTGCAGCTGATCTGCTGGCTGATGGATTAGGTTTCTCTTGAACAATAAAGGCAAATAATTTAGGGAGTGGGAGCTTGGGGGAGATTGTTACTATTTTCTCCAAGTTGCTGGACGGAATGCACAGCCGCGAGGGCTGCCTTGGATTCTTGGTGTTGGCTATGAGGGGAAGGTCAAATAAGATATTTTAGGTTAAAGACTAAAGTTTCGTAGAGTGAAACGAAATCTTGTTGGAAGGGGAATGTAGGCCTTGCCATTTTATTCATTATAGAATTTCTGCCTTGTTTTTAGACATGCAGGTCATTTTATGGACTGAGAAATGATAAAGTGAAGGGTTCGACAGACTGAATTGGCCAAGTAACTTTACTAAGCTTCTGTCTCCCCCCTTTCCAAGCTCCGCTCTTTCTCATGACCCAGGGGTTTCTCCTTCCTCTGTGGTGGCTTCTTCTGTGTCCCTTTTTCCTGAGACTCTTTCAGATTCTAATGATAAAACCAAAAATTTTATTTTGGTGGTAGTGTCAATGACTGATTATTGCTCAGGTTACAGTTGCTCCTGGCTAAAATACCTGTAATTTCAACAATAGCTTCCTGAACCTCTGCCCAAAAGGGCGTACCATGATAAAAGTTTAGGCTTTTTCCTGGCGCTGTTTCAAATTCCACACTTTGACGTGAAGAAGGGTCAAGATAGGTTAAAATGGTCTTCTAGGTCTAGTATGAATTCAACCAGTATTTAATAAAAATCTGTTTGCTTGGGGCTATCTAGCTACAGAAAGACAAGATGAATAAAGTATGCCTCTTGCACTCAGTGACTCACTGCAGATGTTACAGGGATGAAACTGTTCTCATCCTCCTGGCAAAGCCTTCGAGTCTCAAGCAAGGAACAGGTTGCCTGTTGTGATAGTGTGAAGCACGTAAATTAGAGGTCAGAGTATGAGATCCTCTGCCTTCCACCATGTTCTCTGAGCCCTTGTCTGCCCCACTACACTCTGAGGCCCTTGCTCAGGAAATGCGTCTTACTTGTGTCCATACTTCTTGGCAACAGAAAGTTAATTTAACATTTCAAACCATGGTTCTACAATTTATTAGCTGTGACCTTGAGCACATTTATTTGCCACAGTAAGCTCCAGTGTTTTTTATCAGTGAAGATGAAGAAATAGCCATCCCTAATTTTAAACATTATTTTGGGGAGGATTTAAGTAAATAACTCATGTAAGCATGTAGTATACTTCCTGGCACACAGTAAGCACTCATAAATGTTAGCAAATGCAACAGATAAAAATGGGTGTGCAACAGGGGCTGGTGCTGTGGCGTAGCAAGTAAAGCCACCGCCTGCATTGTTGGCATCCCATGTGGGTGCTGGTTCAAATCTTGGCTGCTCCCCTTCAGATTCAGCTCTCTACTATGGCCTTGGAAAGCAGTGGAAGATGGCCTAAGTCTTTGGGCCCTGCAGCCATGTAGAAGACCAGGAAGAAGCTCCTCGCTTCAGGCTTTGGATTGGCTCAGCTCTGGCCATTGTGGTCACTTGGGGAGTGAAACAGCATATGGAAGACCTCTTTTTCTCTCTGCCTCTCCCTCTGTAACTGCTTTTAAAATACTGGGACTCCTGCATCACCTTCCATCAACTCTCCAGTTGCTGAGATGTGCTTCTCACTCCATGATCTTCCAGAACTGTTGTCTCTAAGTTCACCACTAACAACTTCTATTGCTAAACCAATTATCCCAGTTATACGCATTTTTTGTAGCTTTTGATTCTGTTACAGACTGTATCTTTTTCAAAAGCTTTTAATCATTTTCTATCCTGAAAATTTCTGCTTCTAAATGATGGAATTCAAACTGAATAAAGGTTATAGGGTTAATTTGGAGAAAATTAAGGATCAAGTCAATAGTTGCAGATACAAATGTTGAATCTTGTATGTACTTAAGTTTTTATATTTTTTATTTTTATTTATTTATTTTTTTGACAGGCAGAGTGGACAGTGAGAGAGAGAGACAGAGAGAAAGGTCTTCCTTTGCCATTGGTTCACCCTCCAATGGCTGCCACTGGCACGCTGCAGCCAGCGCACCACGCTGATCCGATGGCAGGAGCCAGGTGCTTCTCCTGGTCTCCCATGGGGTGCAGGGCCCAAGCACTTGGGCCATCCTCCACTGCACTTCCGGGCCATAGCAGAGAGCTGGCCTGGAAGAGGGGGCAGCCGGGACAGAATCCGGCGCCCTGACCGGGACTAGAACCTCGTGTGCTGGCGCCGCAAGGCAGAGGATTAGCTTAGTGAGCCGCGGCACCAGCCTGTATGTGCTTAATATTAAAGATGCCATTTCACTAAAAAAACCCTTCTCCTCTTTGCTGAGCTATGCTTACCTTGCCATCAACTCAGCACTTTTGCCTGCAGTGACTCTTTGTGCTTTCACTACCTAAGCCTGGGATATGCTCTCTTTCCCAACTCCCGAAGCATGACCTTCCCTTCTCAGCCTTGAAGAAGCCCAGGCCTCCTCCCATTCAGATTTATGTTCTCATAAGTAGAAAGTCTCTTGAAATTGTGATGAATTAAATACTACATCTTATTGTGTAGAAATTGCAACCATATTATTAAGTGAATACTCAACATACAACCCTGTCATTGTAATATGAAAGGTGCCATAGACATAGACAATATGTCAAAGAATGGGTATGACTGTGCCTCAAATAAAACTTCTTTTTCCCACAAATGCAGGAAAGTTTCACTTGCTGACCCTAATGTGTGGTCATATAGACGATCATAAGGACTGTGGTTCCTTTTTGACTTTTATTCTAAGGACATATGGTGCTGTTAAAGGGTTCAGGGCAGAAGGGTGACATCATCTGACACTTTGACCCACTCTGGTTCTCTGCTGAGAATCAACACATGGAGAACAGGTAGAGGCACAGGTAGGAGAACAGCATGGTGGCATAGAAGTGGAACCATGGTATCCTGGGGACATTTGAAGTTTACTATTGGCAGGATTTGGCGATGGATTGCATGTAGGGTTTTACATGTGGGGTTAGGAGGCATAAGAGTCTGGGAGTGTGATACCCAGTTCGAAAACAGGTATTCCTGATGATGGTGGTGCTGGTTGAAACAAGGTGATGACCTAGTAGTTTTATGCACAAAACTGGATTTGTGCAATTGTGAAGCAGAGAGAGGGAAAGGGTGCAAAATTATTTCCTGATACCCTTTTTTATTTGTGGAGGAGGCAGAAAAGAGAAATAGCTCCCATTCCCTCGTTCACACCACAAATGCTTGCTATGGCCCAGATTGGGGTAAAGCTGGAAGATAGGAACTTAATCCCAGTCTCCTTCATAGGTAGCAGGGATCCCAGTGTTAGAATTATTACCTGCTGCCTCCCTGGGTCTGTTTTAGTAGGAAGCTGGAGTCAGGAGCTAAAGCCTGAGCTGAGAATCAAACCTAAACACTCCACTGTGGGGCATGAATGTCTTAACTGGTGTCTTAACCACTAGGCCAGATTCCCACTGTCCTGATCATATTTTAAAAATTTTAAATAAAAATTTTAGATATACAAATTATGTGTATGTATGGGATACTGTATGTATTGGCACATGCATACATTGTATACTGTTCAATCAAGCTAAATGTAACTATCTCCTCAAACATTTCTTTAAGGGTAAAAACATTCTAAAATCCTATCTTCCAATATTTTTAAAGGGGAAAGCACACAATTTCTGTAGTCAGTCACCCTACTGTGCAGTAGAACCCTAGAACTTCTTACTCCTGTCTAAGCTATAACTTAAAACACATTCATTAGCCTTTTCCTCTCCTTCCTCACCTGCTTCCCTCTCCAGCCTCTGGTAGCCACCATGATACTTCTAACTTTGATAAGATCATATTTTCTTAGACTCTTATAAATGAGGTCATGTGATACTTGCCTTTCTATGCTTCCCTAATTTCACTTGATATAATGGCTTCTAGTTCCATTTACATTGTTGCAAATGACAAGATTCCATCCTTTTTATGGCTAATATTCCATTGTGTGTATATATACTACATTTTCTTTAACCATTCATTAGTGAATGGATACTTAGGTTGTTTCCATTTTCTTGGCTATTGTGAAGAGTGCTTGTGATTGACATGGGAGTGCTGATGTGTCTTCAACAGATAGATTTAATTTCTCTTGCATATGTACCCGGTAGTGAGATTGTTGGATCCTATGGGAGATCTGCTTTTAGTTTTTTGAGGACTCTCCACACTGTTTTCTACAATGGCTGTGCTGATTTAAATTCCCTACTAACAGTGTGTACAGATTTCTGTTTCTTTACATCTTTGCCAGCATTAGTTGCCTTTGCTCTTTTTGCTAGCTACCAATCTTACTAGAGAGAGGTGATATCACATTGTAGCTTTCGCTTGCCTTTCTGATGATTAGTGATGTTGAGCATTTTTGCATCTACCTGTTGACCATTTGGGTGAGAAATATATGTTTAGATCTACTGTCTATTTTAAATTGCATTTTTTGGGGGGGAGGCCATTGCTGTGATATAGTTGGTTAAGCATCCACCTATGGCACCGGCATCCTATGTGGCGCCGGTTTGTAATTCAGCTGCTCAACTTCCCATCCAGATCCCTGCTAATGGCCTGGGAAAGCAATAGATGACCCAAGTCCTTGGGCCCCTGCACCTGTATGGGAGACCCAGAAGAAGCTCCTGGCTCCTGGCTTCAGTGCGGTTCAGCTACAGCCTTTGTGGCCATTTGGGGAGTGAACAGCAGATCGAAGACCTCTCTTTCTCTGTCTCTCCATCTTTCTCCGTGCTATTCCTCTGAAGTAAGTAAATACAATTTTCAAAAAAATTGCATTTTTTGCTGTTGATTTGTTTGAATTCCTTATATATTCTGGATATTAACCCCTTGTTAGTTGTATGATTTGTAAATATTCTCTCCTATTCTGTAGGATGTCTTTTCATGCTATTTATTGTTACCTTTGTTTTAAAGAACTCTAGTTTGATGAAATCTCATTTGTCTATTTTTGCTTTGATTTTCTGTGCTTTTGGGGCCTGATCCCTCAAAAATCCTTGCCCTTTCCAGCATCCTGAAGCATTTCCCCTATGCTTTATTTTGGTAGTTTCCAAGTTTGAGTTCTTACATATAGGTCTTTAATCCATTTTTAGCTGAGTTTAAATATGGTGAGAGATAGGGTCTGGTTTCATTCTTCTGCATGTGGATATCCATTGATCCTTTTTCAAATGGGAAAACTATTGATCTGTCGCATTTTATACTTGCAAGTTTCTTTCGGGAGGCTAAAGAAACTAAAAAGAGAATGTGAGAGGATGCTAATAACATCCCTTCCATCTCTGTGGCTGCAAATTCTAGCCTGTAGGGGGTGGTGGTTGCATGCTGATAAAAAGGGAGGAGACTAACAGTGATTTGATTCCTTGCCTTTATTCCACAGTTCAGTGTATGAAGAGCAGAACTTTAGTTCTGTTCCTAAGAAATTATCAACATATTTTATCGAATTTGATGCCTCTGGTTATGTAATGAAATTACTTTTTACCCTCTAAAAAAGAAATCATAGCCACAGTTTCTTATCAATCACATCTCAGTTGTGAGACACGTTGATTTCAGAGCTGTCAGAATGTCATGTCAAAATGTGCTTTTGAAAGTCAATGAAATACAGAATGCTAAATAATCATAACAGCAGAAGCTGAAAATTGAATGAAAATAAGGGGCTTTTTATCTTAGTGCTCCTGGAGACTGACTCTTCTATTCACCATATGTCAATTTTTAAAATAACTTATAATTGGAAAAATTATTTAAACTATGTTTTAATGATTATATTATTAAAATTCATTATGCATTTCACCTAACTTATCATCAAAACTTAAAAAGAGCACACAAAATAGTATTCAAGTTTTTTTTTTTTAATCAATGACTGAAGGTCATGACGATAAATATCATTTAGCTTCCAAGATAACTCGATCTTTTTTGATGGCTACTTCTCCTGTCTCCTCTGCGGGCTCCTTCACAACCTCCCCACGTGGCCTGAACCTCTGAAGTGCCTGTAGGCTCAGGCCTTGCCCCTCCAGACGCTTTCCCATATGGTACTCAGGTGAGCTCATCTAGCTTCATAGTCTTAAGTACTTTCTCACAAGCTTACAAGCTTACGCCTTCCTCTGGATTGCTTTCATACAATTATTCACTTGTCTCTTCCATTTATGTACCTGCTGAGCCTTTCAAACTTGGTATCTACAAGCGAATGTCTTATGTCCCCCAAAACCTCTTCCTCCTGCAGTACTTTTATTTCAGCAAATGACATCTCCATTCTTTAAGTTGCTCAGACAAAAACTTTTGGAGTCATCTTTCCTCCTCTCTTTCTTTCACACCTTATATATCCAACTCATCAGTGAATTCTTTTCTCCTGCCTTCACACTGTACTCAGAGTTCCACCTCCCCCTCTAGAACCATTGCTTCCCAGTTGGAATTCAATAGACTGCTACCCTTGCCTCCTTAGAATCCATTTTCTATATGGTGGTTGTAGCAAGACAGATTATGTCACTTCTCTGGACAAAATCTTCCAGTGACTTCATAACTCCTTTACAGTAAAATCCAAAGTCCTTGCCATGGTCTACAAGGAGTCACATGACCTTGGTCTCCACCTCCTCTTTGAGTTCATCCTCAAGCTCTCTCCTCCTGATTAACTCCATTTTGTCACTGCTTTCATCAATGGCTTATTCTGTGCGCTTCTCATCCTTGGCATTATTGGCATATGTGTTGCTGTTCTGTGTCTTGTAGGATATTTAGTAGCATCCCTGGCCTCTACTTAGTCAATCCCTGATTTGTGACAACCAAAAATGTCTCCAGAGGTGAGCTGTTGGCACAGCACTTAGGATACCTGCATCCCATATTGGAGTACTGGAGTTTAAGTACTAGCTCTACTTCTGGATTGCCAGCTGCCTTGGGTTCCTCCTATCCAGGTAGGAGACCTAGATGGAGTTCCCAGCTCCTGGCTTTGGCCCAGCCAAGTCCTGGCCAATGTGGGCATTTGTGAGAAGTGAACTAGTGGATAAGAGAACTCTCTCCATATCTCTGTCCCCCTTTCAGATAAAATAAATTTTAAAAATAAATATCAAATAAAAAAGAATAAAGAAGAGACCCTGCTTTAAAAAAATGACTCTGGACATTGCCCAATGTCTTCCAGGGGGCAAGGTTGCCCCTTGGGAGAGCCACTGCTCTGGCATGCGAGGCATACTTCTTCATGGCTGTACACTTTCTGCCCACAACACCCTGATCCTAGATACTGCAGGGCTGGCCCTCTCACCTAGGTCTCTGTTTCCATATCACCTTAACATGAACTCGCCATTCAACACTTGTTCCTATCTGACAGGTTTTTGTCTCTCTTCTGTATACTATTGCCTGGAATCAGCTGATTCCTTTAATGTGGAGGGCATACAAGTAGAGGAAACCCTTGGCTTCATTGTCAACTCCATTCCCAGGAAGTGGGATGACTTATCTGGTTGGTAAATTTGGTACAGATATACTGGGTGTTCCTGGCTCAGTCCTCAGTTTTTCTCTTGGAGATGTGTTTCCCGCAGTGTGGGGGATCTACTCTGGTTTTAGTGCCATCTACACCTCATGGGTAAGTTGGTTTCAATCTCAGAATCCATGATTTTTTTGCTTGGTCTTTTTAACCAGGTCCTCTTGTTGAGCCTCTATAAGGAATGTGAGCTCAAGTAGTACTGGGGTCTCTTCATGCTTGGCCATTGTTAATCTCACTTTGTACAGAAAGTAGTCTAAAACAAGGAGAAAGGAGAAAAGTGATATTTACAAGACCCCTTGAGATCTTAAAGCTAGATTTTTTAAAAATATAAAACTTTTATTTAATAAATATAAACTTCAAAAGTATAACTTTTGAATTATAGCAGTTCTTCCCCCTATAGCCACCCTCCCACCCACAAACCACCTCACTTCCTACTCCCTCTCCCATCCCATTCTTCATTAAGATTACTTTTTAATTATCTTTGTATACTGAAGACCAACTCTATACTGAGTAAAGATTTCAACAGATTTCACCCACACAGACACACAAAGTATAAAGTACTGTTTGAAGATTAGTTTTACTATTAATTCTCATAGTACAACACATTAAGGACAGAGGTCCTACATGGGGAGCAAGTGCACAGTGACTCCTGTTGTTGATTTAACAATTGACATTCTTGTTTATGGCATCAGTAATCACCCAAGGCTCTTGTCATGAGTTTTGCCAAGGCTATGGAAGCTTCTTGAGTTCACAGACTCTGACCTTATTTAGACAAGGCCATAGTCAAAGTGGAAGTTCTCTCCTCCCTTCAGAGAAAGGTATCTCCTTCTTTGATGGCCCTTTCTTTCTGCTGGGATCTCACTCACAGAGATCTTTCATTTAGGTCATTTTTTTTTTTGCCAGAGTGTCTTGGCTTTCCATGCCTGAGATATTCTCATGGGCTTTTAAGTCAGATCCAAATGCCTTAAGGGCTGATTCTGAGGCCAGAGTGCTATTTAGGGCATTTGTGATTCCATGAGTCTGCTGTACATCCCACTTCCCATGTTGGACTGTTCTCTCCTTTTTAATTCTATCAATTATTATTAAGATGGCATTGGTACTTGCCAACTTAATGGGATTTGGAGTCCCATGGCAAGTTTCTAAAAGCTTGATGATTTGAAAAGTAGAGAGCCCTAGAAGTTAGGAGCAGTACAATAATGTGTGAGTAGGAAAGGATTCTAGTGTGGTGAGAGTGCACAGCTTCTGGTTTGGGATTTTTGTTATGTGGACCAGGTATAAAGCACTTATCTATTCGTAGAGGATTATACTTGGGCAATTTTTAACTACTATGGCCAAGGAAAGAGGTGCTTAGCCTTAAATCAATGATCTTTTGCTTTTGGGGGATAACTACATCATTGACAGATATTTCCATAGTCTACTCTCTAAGAGTCCCAGTTGCAGGTTCTGGGTCTCAGAGAGCTCAAGTTGCTTGGGCCTCTGCAAAAACATAGGGGTCTTTTGGATCATGACAAATGCTGGCTGTGTGGCTGGTCCTGGCAAAAGCAGCAAGCAAAGGTACAGGATGTGTGAGCTTTCCTGAAGTGTGGGTCTTGGCAACATGGGGACCTCAGGTGAATGCTGTTGCAGTAACTGCACAGGTGCAGCCGAAGCAAAGGTCTGACAAAAGCATGAGGTGCCTTTCCATATACAGTTCTTTGGAACATTGTGGGAAGGGAACATAGTCAATGCATTTAAGCAGCACATCAATTATGTCACATGGGTGCTATGGAAAATTAATGTGAGTTCTGCAAGTTTGTTTTGTTAGTTCCAGGCCTAGAAGGCAGTACTCCCTCACGGTCCCTAACTTTATTCAGGATTCTCCAAGAAAGAACCTTGGATAGTTAAGTTTGGATCAACATGTTCATCTTAAGTTATTCCTGGTTGATTAGTTTTGTATGAGGGAAAAATCCTCTATGAGGGCAGGTTTTTGAGGTATATGAAACTAAATAGAAGTTCTGTTGTTGTCTAGAACAAAAAATACTGGATTATAAGAGAAAGAGAATATGATGGCCCTAGGTAGAACTCACATTCCTTTTACCCATGAGGGACTAAATTAGGGGCTCAAAAGAGAAGTGGAAATTAAAATTCAAATAGGAATACTACACCTTATATATTTTAAATGATTTATTTATTTATACATTTATTTATTTGAAAGGCAGAGTTACTGAGAAAGAGAGAGAGATTTTCCATCTGCTGGTTCACTCCCTAGATGGCCACAAAGGCAGGGACTTACTGAAGGTGAGGCTAGGAGCCTAGAACTCCTTTGGGGTCTGCCACTTGGGTGGGAGGGACCCAAGCACTGAGGTTATCCTCCGCTGCCTTCTCAGGCTCATTAGCAGGGGGCTGGATTGGAAACAGCAGTCAGGATTTGAATTGGTGCCCTGATTTAGGCTGCTGGTATTGCAAACAGCAACTTAACCCACTGTGCCACAACATGGGGCCCCAAAAGTTAGTGTTATTGACAAAGAATTGGTGATTGGAGTTCTCACCAATGCGAAATTTCAACCATGTGAGAAGATAGTAATTTCTCAAATGTCATTCATTAAGAGAAGAGACAGAATATGTAAGTGGACTCCCTCTCACCTGTTTGCTAAATGTTTAAGGCCCAGATGAACCTCTCATTGGGAGATTTCTCCCAACTGAGGGTAAGGCTCCAAGTCTTGAACTTTGGACCCCAGCTTTCAACTGGCTGACATCCAGATGAAACTATTTCTCCTTATAGTTTTAGATGCCACTGAGTCTCTGCAACACCAAATATTTGGTCGGAAAGCATTATTTTTTTCTGTAATAATAGTTCTGAGGGGTAATAATTTGTTTTCTATTATAGAGGATGCTGGCTGGTGCTGTGATATACTTAGGTGTCCAGTGAGCTTTTTAGAAGGGAAGTGCATCCCACTTCAGCAGATCTGGGGCAGCTGTGTTCCTGGAAGACACAGCACAGACTGAAACCCATTAAAAGCCCCCAAATGCACCCTGGCAGCCAGAGCCCTTTTGCAGAATGGTAAGAAACTTTGGAAGACCCGAATTGACCTTTAATTTGACAATGAATTTCAGTATTTCTGTCTGTTAAATTACAAAGAAATTAAATATTTGTGTTTTTAATTTTTTTCTGAAATTATGTAAGACAAGGGAGTTTATATCTAATGTAGGGCATCTCCATGCTAGCATACTATGATAGAGTGCCCTAAGCTGTTGCCTTTTGCTGGAGAGTTTCTGATTTCTTCTAACTGGGCATGAGAAAATAGAATAGGAGTGAACTGCCAATCTTGGAACAGAGAGATTTGGGAGCTAATTTTGTTATTATAATGTTCAGACCCATTTTAGGGTTTTCAGGGGGCAAATCCTACACCTTCCACTTGTGATCCAAGTATACCAGAGGGCCGCGATTGGGACTGGAGAGTTGCCTCATAAAGGCAACACAAGGGTTGGATTTCCGAACTGCTTCTTTGCGCTGAGTAGGATAACAGTACCTATGGTTGATCACAGGCTTTGTGACGAAGTCCAGTGGATTAAAAAATAAAAAAATCTGGGCAATGTTGGCAAAGGGGTAGAAACGCTGCTTCTTCAATGTTGACATCTTCCTCCACATCCAGGCAGTTAGTTAGTACAGTACTAGTGGCATATCTCTAATCTTTTGCTCATTGTGTACCTGGGAGGGGAAATGACCTACTTGATTTGAAAATTCAGGAAGAATTAGTTGTGCATGCTTAGGATTCAGATTTTTCCATATCTGTCTCAGGAGAGAGTTTTCTATTGAGCCATCAACTTCCTCCTTATGGTTCTGTAAGCCACAAGTCTCTGCATGACCACATGGGACGGCCTCCCTTGTTAGAATTGCCTAGGGATGGAGGAGAAAGTCTATCCAATTTGGGGTCCAGATTTATGGGCTCAGTGATTTCTTAGCTACATCATGGCCTTCAACATTTTGTTAGCAATAAAGGTGATCTTCTGGCTTCCCATCATTCTTACTCTTTTGTCATTCTTTTCTTTTTTTCAACTTGGTGTTTTATTTCTCATTTTTCAGATAATGTTTTAAATTAAGTTGCCTTATTTTTTAATTTCCTGGGAATCAGCACGGAGGGGTGTTACTGATTAAGCCCTTAGTCACCACTGCCTGAGATACCCTCTTTGTTTATTTTATGTTTCTTCTCAGTAGAAGACAAACTCCAGGTTAAGAACTTGTTTGGATCCCTAGTGCCCAGGGTAAGCTCGCAATAAATATTTGTTAGATGAGGATAGCAGTTATTATGCCAGGAAGAACTAGGGTGATGACCTTAGCGATGGCTGAACTTTCCCTCCATTAAGTATCTCCACATACACAATGGTTTGCTAATTTCCTGTCTCTGCTCATCCTTAGGAGCACTATATAAGTGTGTACTTTTACTTGCTTAACATCTTATTTTCCAAGCTTCAGGATACTGAAAATGAAGGGCTTTAAAATAAGATCCCAAGACTTTTTCCTTAGTAACTTTTGCCTCTAGTAGCAAAAAGACAGACTGGCCTCTTATGGAAGAAGAAGAAAAAAGCACATTTGCTGGTGTTCACTTGCGGCCTTGTATTTTAGTTGAGGTGTTCTGTAGCTTCTTTCTGTTTTTCTTTCTTTCAAGATTAATTAACTTATTTGAAAGAGAGGGAGAGAGAGAATTTCCATCTGCAGGTTCATCCCCCAAATGCAGATGGACCAGGTCGATGCCAGGATTCTGGGGCTCCACCTGGATTTCCCACGTGAGTGGCAAGGGTCCAAGTACTTGGACCATCTGCTGCCTTCCCAGGTGCATTAGCAGAGCAGGATTGGAAGTGGAGCAGCTGGGACTTGAGCTGGTGTTCATATAGGGTTCTAGTGTCACAGGAGGCAGCTTAACCTGTGAGCTTAACTGGCTCATGTAGTATTTTTCTTACTTTCTGGATTTCATCTGAGTTTCAGTGCCTTATGTTTGCTGGATAAGTGACACCTGGATGATTGAGGTGGTATGTTCCATTACTGTGAATGGTGAATAGTGCATGTATGTTTTGAAGTTGAAAAGAAGATCGGGTTTTGCTCCCATCAAGGCCGGTCAGCAGCTGTGTCATCCCAGTCTGGCTCTAGTTTACATTAGACTTTATCTTTAAATACCCTCTTGAAACTCTGTGTCATTCTCACGTTCTCCCTCACTTTCTGAGTTTCATGGTGCATCAGTGTGGACACTTGCATGTGTATTTCTAAGGCTTGCACACTTTCCTATCTTCAGTTCCCTTTCTTCCTGTGTAACCAATCCTTGGTAGCATTCGGGTTTTGATTTAGGGATGATTAAGAGGCAAAACCACAGGCATAAGCTTAAGAGTATGTGTCTGTTTAGAGGTTTCTAGAGCAAGTTCAGTTTAAAACAGTTTTATAGTGCTGCTTGTTATCTTCTCTTATGCTTAACATTCCAATTGAAAGCTCAAGGCATGAGGCCGGCGCCATGGTGCAGTAGGTTAATCCTCCACTGGTGGCGCCAGCATCCCATATGGGCACCAGTTCTAGTCCCGGCTGCTCCTCTTCCAATCCAGCTCTCTGCTGTGGCCTGGGAAAGCAGTAGAAGATGGCCCAAGTGCTTGGACCCCTGCACCCACATGGGAGACCAGGAAGAACTCCTGGCTCCTGGTTTCGGATCAGCACAGCGCCAGCCATTGTGGCCATTTGGGGAGTGAACCAATGGAAGGAAGACCTTTCTCTCTGTCTCTTCCTCTCACTGTCTGTAACTCTACCTTTCAAATGAATAAACAAAATCTTTTTTTTTTTTAAATGAAAGCTCAGGGGTATCTATGATAGAATTATGATTTTCCTGCATTCAGTGGTCGGAATGCCATTATTTATTTATATAAAATATTTTATTTATTTATTTGGAAGTCAGTTACAGAGAGAGGGAGAGGGAGAGAGATTTTCCATTCGAGAGATTTTTCCATTCTCTGGTCTACTCCCTGGATGGCTACAGTGATCAGGACCAAACCAAGCCTAAGCCAGGAGCCAAAAGCTTCCCACATGGATTGCAGGGGCCCACACACTTGGCCTATCCTCTGCTGCTTTTTCCGGGCCATTAGCGGGGAGCTGGATTAGAAGTGGAACAGCTGGCGCTTGAACCAGTGCCCATGTGAGATGCTGATGTCTTAGGCAGCAATTTTACCCACTAGACTATAATGGGGGTCCCTACAATGCCATCTTAAAGTCATCAAAAGTACAAACCTCAGTCAGGACTCTTTCTGAAAAGCAACAGATGCCAGCCCATAGTAAGCTGCTTCTGTGGTGGCCCCAATGACCCCCTGCTATACACACACACACACACTCATTGACACCCTGTGTATTCCTTTCCTCTTCAGTGTGACTAGGGCTGGACCTAGTCACTTGTGAGATCGGTTATAAAAGACTGACATTGGCACTCTGCTCCCTTTGTGCTTGTGCACTCTAATGGTGCTGGCTGCTATGAGACAGCTGCTCACATGGCTAGGACCTGTAGGCAACTTTTAGCCAACAGTAGTGAGGAAGTTAAACTCGGCAAACAGAATTCTCTCTGGAATTCCACTCCAGTTGTATAAATGCAGCATTGCTGACCGCTTGAAGGCAGCCTCTTGAGAAATCCTCAGTTGGAGGACCTAGCTCAGACATACTTGGTTCCCAAAGAAACTGGGAGCTGATAAATGTGTGCTATTTTAAGCCACTAGGGTCCAGGGAAATTTGTCACTCAGCACTAGATAACTAATACACATCTAAAATTATTGTGAACGTTTATCTTTAATAGTTTATCAACTCTGAATTTAGGATTTCATTCATTTTAGTTAAGCAGAAAGAACAGGAAATCACTTGACTCACAATAGGATTTGTTACCCAGTCATTAGAATTGTTTGTTTTCTCAGTTTCTGGGAATCATACTCAGAGGCTTCACCAAAAATGTAATTAATTATTGGTAAAATGAGCTGTTTTCACTAAGAAGTACCTTGTGACTCTAACATACTAAAAAATGGCAAAATTAAAATATTAATTTTGTGCAACTTTGCCGATCTATATTTTGATATTTTAATCTTTTCACATTGCTATTTATATGTATATATTTATACATATATTCTTTAAAAAACTGTTAAGTTGCAGACTTAAATTTTTATTTTGTTTTATATATACTTGCTAGAATTTTAATTTGCAAAATCATCTTTTACATTTTAAAAATTTTTTCTATAATTCCTTACATTTTTTCTTTATTTTTTAGTTTATAATTTTTTAATGTGAACAAATTTCACTTATTTCATATATACAGATTTAGGGCAAATTCATTTTTATGTTTAAAACAATTCACAAGTTGTATCTATAATCTGCCAGAATAAGCATATTTTTATTAAAAAATTTAAACTTGTTAATACATATTTGAAGAGTCTTATATAAATGCCTGAGAAAGAAAGTAAGGTCCACACTGTTTAAGAGCCTACCCAAGACCTGACTGAGGAGTGCTGTGTTTATTTTTGCCTCAAACAACAAAAACACAGATTGGCTTCTAAGGCAAGAAGAAGAAAGTGTGTCTGCCAGCTGCTCACCTGGGAAAATGAGACCAGGGAAGATTTTTTAAATTTGGTAAAGATAATATCAGTTTTCTACCTTATCACTAGGGTCTCAATGATTGATTTTTCAGAGTGAAGTTCAAATCTTCTTTGCGTTTCTTACCTTTGGAGAAAAAATTGTCTAAAGGTAATACTATTAATCTTATTCATAAACCAAAATTATTGGTGCCCTTCTATGGAAGAAGATAACCTATGTAGAATAGGAAGACTTCCTCAACAGAAAATATATAATAATTTTTTATTCACTGTACTATGGTAATTAGGCAGGGTGCTTTATGTAAAAATGCCTGTTGTGAGTCTTAACCTTGTAGGTGCCAGATATTTCTATTTTTGAAATGCATTGATTTAAGGCTTTTAGCCTGCAGGCTGCAGATAAAGGTGATGGCTACAAGGGGTTAGGATATCTGGGAATCATAGGTTTTAAACAAAAATTTGAGATAGCTAAGGAAATTACAAGCTCTATCATCCAAAATAAAAATCAAAAATATGATGTCCAAGAGCCTAGATTTTCCTTTTCTAGAAAGAACAAAACACTGACCCCAAAGTTAACATGGGAGAGAGAGCTGGCTGCCTCAGTAGGCTGCTACACTTTGGAATTGGCCACTGAGTGAGATTGTGAAATCCTGGTCTCTGGCTGCCTACAGAAGTGGAGGATTTTCTCATCTGTCTGGTATGTTAGGACTGGGATGGGAGAGGGGTGCAGGAGAATGGCAATGACCTTGCAACTACATCCAATCCTAAAACTGTCTAATTTTTGCAATGGAATGCACAATGTTGGGTAATAGAAATTCAAAGCCATCTTCTATCAAGAAGGCATTTTACAAATTACTATTTTTAATTCCTGAGAATTTTCTCAGAAACTGATGAACAAAATATCTTTAAGATACTACAACCCTTATTTGTGATCTTTATTTCAAAATTATGTCTACTTTGCTACCTGGTACTTTTTTTGTTATCTGTAAGTGATATATACAAGGAGTTGTATAATGGTTTTCTTCACAGATCTCTCTTGTTTTTTTTTTTTTTTTTTTTTATGCTAGCAGTGTGTGCTTTCTAGGCAGGTACCATGTCTTTATTTTTATATTGCAGAACCAAGTACAGTCATGGAACATACTAAAGACTGAATGAACTTTTGATGGATTCAATTTATAGGGACAGACCAATCTTGAGTCTGCTCCCATAATACCCTGTACATTTTCTTATAAAATTTGTTTATTCAGCTTTGTTATCATTATTCCTATTTACTTTATGTTCAATATTAGGTTTTGGTGTTCTTAGGACTAAGAGAAACAGTGTATTTTAGTGACAAAATACAAACATTGCCCTGCTAAAAACTTGTGTAATCTGTTAGCTGGACATTTTGCAAGTTACTTAAATTCCTTGCTTCAGTATTTTCATCTGTGAAATGGAGATATTGACAGTAGGTATTTCACAGGGGTTTTTGGAGGACTCATTATATGAAGCACCTAATGTGTTTAGCACAGTATCTCATGAATAATATATATTATTGCCCATTTAGCCTCACATACTCTTAATATACATTCCACATGAGAGGGAGCATGCGATTCCGGCTGAACTGAATTAAGCCAGGATTTTCAGGAGAAATAAGCAGTGATTAGTGGGTAGAGATTTGTGATAGGTGATTATTACATTGATGTTTGACTTAGAATTTAATGTATTTTAATTGGTCTTATAATCATGATTATTATATTTTGAAAAAGATAGTCTTATCTAAAACTTTATTACTATTCTCTTCATTCTAGAAAATATATATGACCTAACTTAATACCATGTGTTTCCATGTAGATTTTATGTAGTTAGTAACTTATGCTTTCATTTTCATGGGCTGTTATGGAATTCAAAGATTTCCTTCCAGAGAAGTATAGTTGGTATAACATATGGGGTACATATATAATGATAAACTTGTATAAAACTGCTAGTATATATTTCCCTGGGACTTTACTCTGAGAATAATGTTAAAACAGTTTTTAAGAAAGGAAAGGAATAGTTTATTTATAGGAATTACTATTTATTCTTTGATCTTTAAAAGCTAAACAATTATAGTTGTTGCATTTTATGGTCTCAAACACCATTTAAACCAAAACAGGATGGTAAATGAGATGGTTGTTTGATCCGTTTTCTGACTCTACTCCATTTTCAGGCTCTCTTGAATGTGCTTTCTGGCTAGGTTTGGACAATGGAAGGTACTGGTAGGAGATTGTTGCACAAGATGCCTGAGTATAGTGACTCTCCTATTTCCTGGGGTTGGGAAGACCATCTCTGATAGCTAGGTTATCTTTCATGGTTATAGCTTTGGCAGGACTGGAACTTCATCACTGTCCCCACTACCCCTGGGAAGCCAACTCAAGGAACCAGCTCTCACTATGACACAGCTTGACTTTCAGTCTTAGCTCTCAAAACCTCCCCCTCTTTTTGTCCTACTGGATATACGAATCTGTTGCAAATTTTTAGATTGCCTGGAAGACCCGTTTCTGGCTTTTCAGTTTGTTAAAACACTGCTTAAGCATTCGGGTCTTTCTGTTGGATCCCTGATGTGGATCCTGACTCTCACAGTAGGTTCTTTAGGAATTTTAGCAACTTAGACAGGTAAGCCAAATCCCTTAGGATTTCCTTTATGTCTACCAAGAATGTAGTTCATTAGTGCAGTGATTTCTGGAAACTTTTTCCTTTGAATTCAGGGAATAATAATTTACAGAAATACAAATGGGTCACTACTAAATATTCTCGTGCTTTAGGCAAAGATTTATGAGCCTAAAACTCTGTCACTTCTCTGTAGCTAAAATTTACATATGTTTTACTTGATGAATAGGACAGAAGAAAGAAAATATAGAGGCTCTGTCCATCTCTGTCTCGACTCATAAACTCTAGTCCAACCTCAGTTATTCTGAGTTCATCTTTAACTTTCATGGGATGAAGACTCCCACTTTGTGAAAGGGGTAGGAGTTTTGGTGGACCTGTCAGAGGAAGGAGACACATCACAGCAATGAAAGGTCTTTTTTTTCCCCTCCCATCTTCATCTTCTTTTTTACAAAGAGACATATTAAAAGTATTGATTTATACTGTGGGAATGTTATCAATACTGAGTTGCTCAGAGTGTTCTGAATATATGGACTAATCTTGACCTAAGAAAGTACCAAAAGCAACAGCCAAGAACACCAGGTTCCTGTTTATTGTTGATTCATTGACATAGTACTAGAGGTTGGGTTGAGTGTTTTTGCTGCTTCTGAGCTCTGCTTTTGCTACTAATTTTCAGGCTCCTTTGAAAAGGCACAAGGTCAAAGAATTGGACAATGGTGATTTCTTGCTTGGGAGGATTAATTTCTTCCATTTAATGTTATCATTTTTATAGAAATGATGTTATTTGGAGATAAAGATCCAGAGGTCCAATCTATTAATTCCCAAAGTGCTCAAAATCCATAGTCCGGGCACATACTTTCTTATAGTTAAGAGAAATTCACAACAACAAAATTCCCCCAACTTTCAATAACAGAATATTTCCTGCCAATATCTTCATGACCCTCACATAATTTAAAGTTATGGCTTGAGATAATTCTTTTGAAGGGAAAAATAAATTGATACTAAATTCTGGCAAATGCTCCATGTTTCTTGGACATATTCTGTAAACATTCTTATAAAGATTATTTTGAAAAAATATTTTTCCATTGCCAAAATAAATAAGTCCAGGGTCAATAGTTGTCTCTTAATCTTAGTCTTGTTCTTTTCTTTCCTTTCCTCTTCCCTTCTCTTCCCTTTCCCCTTCTTATCCTTCCTTGAATCTTATTTGGGGAAGTCATCCAGATCAGATGGTTTTATTGAACTAAAGGCTAAAGTCAGCTCACTAAACCCTTGTTTGCTAACTATTTTGTGCTATGAATTTGGAATCTAGAAGGATGAAGAGGGAAAATGCCTAGGGCCATGGGTTCTCAAATTTTAGCATTTATCAGAACCACTTGGAGGGCTTTCTATACCTCACTTTGTTGGACCTTACCCTCCGACTTTCTGATTTTGCAAGTCTGAGCTAAAGACACACATTTTGTATATTCAAAAATTTCCCTAGTGCTTCAGCTGCTCTATGGATAACAAAAAGTATATTTTTATTTTTATTTTTATTTTTTTACAGGCAGAGTGGACAGTGAGAGAGAGAGAGACAGAGAGAAAGGTCTTCCTTTGCCATTGGTTCACCCTCCAATGGCCGCCGCGGCCGGCGCGCTGTGGCTGGTGCACAGCGCTGATCCGATGGCAGGAGCCAGGAGCCAGGAGCTTCTCCTGTCTCCCATGGGGTGCAAGGCCCAAGCACTTGGGCCATCCTCCACTGCACTCCCGGGCCATAGCAGAGAGCTGGCCTGGAAGAGGGACAACCGGGACAGAATCTGGCGCCCCGACCGGAACTAGAACCCCGTGTGCCGGAGCCACTAGGTGGAGGATTAGCCTATTGAGCTGCTGCGCCAGCCGACAAAGTTTGTTCTTAAATAACCACCTAACCAAGTAATTAGGAATAATTTAGTCAATATGGAAAACAGAATTGACTAGGTATTATTTGAATATCATTTTAAAAACCATTTTATTGATATTAATACAAAGAGAACTGATTTACTGTACTTCTAAGAATATGATACTTCCATTTCTTTCTCCCTCCCTTGTTTCCTTTTTTCTTTACATTCTTTTTAATTTTTAAGATAGCATATTTTTTGAATTTTATTTTTAATGGATTAATTTATAAAAAAGAAGCAGATTTCATGTTTTTCATATGTACAGTTTTCAGAACATAGTGATACTTCCCACCACCCTTCCCTTATCCTTCTTCCTTTCTTATTTTCTTTTAATTTTTATGATAGCATACTTTCAATTTATAATCATAAGCTTAATCTTCCACTAAAGAAAGAATTCAACAAGCACATAATTTTAATTTACATTATTGTCAAAGACTTAATGCTCCACTAAATAAAGTTCATCAAGTAAAAGGGCCATAGTTTATCAAGAATATAGGCAAGGGCTATAAATAATAATCAATTGAAAAGTTGTCAATTCCACTCATATACATTAAATTTTAAGATAATCACAGATCATTAAAATTAGAGTAGGATATCATTCTTAATAACTTAAACAAACTGTGACTAATTATATTTGCAGCAATATTGATGTACCCAGGCATTCCTCTTATTCAATTTTTTTTCAATTAAAATATTTTTAGTTCCTACATATAAGGGTAAACACATGGTATTTGTCTTTCTGTACGTGGCTCATTTCACTCAACATGATGTCTTCCAGTTTCAATCATTTTGATGTAATTGATTGAATTTCATTATTTTTTTTAACTATTATTTAATGAATATAAATTTCCAAAGTACGGCTTATGGATTACAATGGCTTCCCCACCATAACGTCCCTCCCACTCGCAACCCTCCCCTTTCCCATTCCCTCTCCCCTTCCATTCACATGAGGATTCATTTTCAATTCTCTTTATATACAGAAGATCAGTTTAGCATACATTAAGTAAAGATTTCAACAGTTTGCTCCCACACAGAAACATAAAGTGAAAAATAATAGATGATTTTTTAAATGATGATGAAATCAGATCAAACCTATTGTCATGTTTACTCCCAGCGAGAGTCAAGTTGGGATTTGATAATTTCTTTTTTTTTTTTAACAGAAGATCAGTTTAGTATACATTAAGTAAAGATTTCAACAGTTTGCACCCCCATAGAAACACAAAGTGAAATATACTGTTTGAGTACTCATTATAGCATTAAGTCTCAATGTACAACACATTAAGGACAGAGATCCTACATGAGGAGTAAGTGCACAGTGACTCCTGTTGTTGACTTTACAAATTGACACTCCTGTTTATGGCATCAGTAATCTCCCTATGCACCAGTCATGGGTTTCCAAGGCTATGGAAGCCCCTTGAGTTCTCTGACTCTTATCTTCTTTAGACAAGGTCATAGTCAAAGTGGAGGTTCTCTCCTCCCTTCAGAGAAAGGTACCTCCTTCTTTGAAGACCTGTTCTTTCCACTGGGATCTCACTCACAGAGATCTTTCATTTAGGTTTTTTTTTTTTTTTTTTGCCAGAGTGTCTTGACTTTCCATGCCTGAAATACTCTCATGGGCTTTTCAGCCAGATTGGAATGCCTTTAGGGCTGATTCTGAGGCCACAGTGCTGTTTAGGACATCCGCCATTCTATGAGTCTGCTGAGTATCTCGCTTCCCATGTTGGATCACTCTCCCCTTTATTTATTCTATCGGTTAGTATTAGCAGGTTCTAGACTTGTTTATGTGCTCCCTTTGACTCTTAGTCCTTTCATTATGATCAATTGTGAACTGAAATTGATCACTTGGACTAGTGAGATGGCATTGGTACATGCCACCTTGATGGGATTAATTTGGAGTCCCCTGGTATGTTTCTAACTCTACCATTTGGGGCAAGTCAGCTTGAGCATGTCCCAAATTGTACATCTCTTCCCTCTCTTATCCCCACTCTTATGTTTAACAGGGATCACATTTCAGTTAAATTTCAACACTTAAGAATAACTGTGTATTAATTACAGAATTAAACCAGTCATATTAAGTAGAACAGACAAAAAAAACTACTAAGAGGTATAATGTATTAAGTCGTTCATTAACAGTCAGGGCTATGCTGATCAAGTCACCATTTGCCATAGTGTCCATTTCACTTCAACAGGTTTCCTTTTTGGTGTTCAGTCAGTTGTCACCGATCAGGGAGAACATATGGTATTTGTCCCTTTGGGACTGGCTTATTTCACTCAGCATGATGTGTTCCAGATTCCTCCATTTTGTTGCAAATGACTGGATTTCGTTGTTTCTTACTGCGGTATAGTATTCTTAAGAGTACATATCCCATAATTTCTTTATCCAGTCTACCGTTGATGGGCATTTAGGTTGGTTCCAGGTCTTGGCTATTGTGAATTGTGCTGCAATAAACATTAGGGTGCAGACCGCTTTTTTGTTTGCCAATTTAAATTCCTTTGGGTAAATTCCAAGGAGTGGGATGGCTGGGTCGAACGGTAGGGTTATCTTCAGGTTTCTGAGGAATCTCCAGACTGACTTCCATAGTGGCTTGACCAGTTTGCATTCCCACCAACAGTGGGTTAGTGTCCCTTTTTCCCCACATCCTCACCAGCATCTGTTGTTGGTAGATTTCTGTATGTGAGCCATTCTAACCGGGGTGAGGTGAAACCTCATTGTGGTTTTGGTTTGCATTTCCCTGATTGCTAGTGATCTTGAACATTTTTTCATGTGCCTGTTGGCCATTTGGATTTCCTCTTTTGAAAAATGTCTATTGAAGTCCTTGGCCCATCTCTTCAGTGGGTTGTTTGTTTTGTTTTTGTGGAGTTTCTTGATCTCTTTGTAGATTCTGGTTATTAACCCTTTATCTGTTGCATAGTTTGCAAATATTTTTTCCCATTCTGTCGGTTGTCTCTTCACTCTCCTGACTGTTTCTTTTGCAGTACAGAAACTTCTCAATTTGATGCAATCCTAAATGTTAAATTTGGCTTTGACTGCCTGTGCCTCCCGGGTCTTTTCCAGAAACTCTTTGCCTGTGCCAATATCTTGAAGGGTTTCTCCAATGTTCTCTAATAACTTGATGGTGTCAGGCAATAGATTTAGGTCTTTAATCCATGTTGAGTGGATTTTTGTGTAAGGTGTAAGGTAGGGGTCTTGCTTCATGGTTCTGCACGTGGAAATCCAGTTTTCCCAGCACCATTTATTGAATAGACTGTCCTTGCTCCAGGAATTAGTTTTAGATCCTTGATCAAATATAAGTTGGCTGTAGATGTTTGGGTTGATTTCTGGTGTTTCAATTCTGTTCCATTGGTCTATCCATCTGTTTCTGTACCAGTACCATGCTGTTTTGATTACAACTGCCCTGTAGTATGTCCTGAAATCTGGTATTGTGATGCCTCCGGCTTTGTTTTTGTTGTACAAGATTGCTTTAGCTATTCGAGATCTCTTGTGCCTCCATATAAATTTCAGCACCATTTTTTCCAGATCTGAGAAGAAGGTCTTCGGTACCTTGATTGGTATTGCATTGAATCTATCAATTGCTTTTGGGAGAATGGACATTTTGATGATATTGATTCTTCCAATCCATGAGCATGGAAGATTTTTCCATTTCTTGGTATCCTCTTCTATTTCTTTCTTTAAGGTTTTGTAATTTTCATCGTAGAGATCTTTAATGTTCTTGGTTAAGTTTATTCCAAGGTATTGGATTGTTTTTGTAGGTATTGTGAATGGGATTGATCTTAGAAGTTCTTCCTCAGCCATGGCATTGTCTGTGTATACAAAGGCTGTTGATTTTTGTGCATTGATTTTATACCCTGCTACTTTGCCAAAATCTTCTATGAGTTCCAATAGTCTCTTAGTAGAGTTCTTTGGGTCCCCTAAATAAAGAATCATATCTGCAAAGAGGGATAGTTCGACTTCTTCCTTCCCAATTTGTATCCCTTTAATTTCTTTTTCTTGCCTAATAGCTCTGGCTAGAACTTCCAGAACTATATTGAATAGCAGTGGTGAGAGTGGGCATCCCTGTCTGGTACCAGATCTCAGTGGAAATGCTTCCAACTTTTCCCCATTCAATAGTATGTTGGCTGTGGGTTTTTCATAGATTGCTTTGATTGTATCGAGGAATGTTCCTTCCATACCCAGTTTGCTTAGAGTTTTCATCATGAAGGGGTGTTGTATTTTATCACATGCTTTCTCTGCGTCTATTGAGATAATATGGTTTTTCTTCTGCAGTCTGTTAATGTGGTGTATCACATTGCTTGTTTTGCGCACATTAAACCATCCCTGCATACCAGGGATAAATCCCACTTGGTCTGGGTGGATGATCTTTCTGATGTGTTGTTGCATTCTATTGGCAATAATTTTATTGAGGATTTTTGCATCTATGTTCATCAGGGATATTGGTCTGTAATTCTCTTTCAATGCTGCATCTTTTTCCGGCTTAGGAATTAAGGTGATGCTGGCTTCACAGAAAGAATTTGGGAGGATTCCCTCTTTTTCGATTGTTCTTAATAGTTTGAGAAGCATTGGAGTCAGTTCTTCTTTAAATGTCTGGTAGAATTCAGCAGTGAATCCATCTGGTCCTGGGCTTTTCTTTGTTGGGAGGGCCTTTATTACTGTTTCAATTTCTGTCTCAGTTATGGGTCTGTTTAGGTTTTCTATGTCTTCCTGGTTCAATTTAGGTAGGTTGCATGTGTCCAGGAATCTATCCATTTCTGATAGGTTTTCCTGTTTGGTGGCATACAAGTCCTTGTAGTAATTTCTGATGATTCTTTTTATTTCTGTGGTGTCTGTTGTTACGTTTCCTTTTTCATCTCTGATTTTATTGATTTGGGTCTTTTCTCTTCTTTTTTTAGTTAGTTGGGCCAATGGGGTGTCAATTTTGTTTATTTTTTCAAAAAACCAGCTCCTCGTTTGGCTGATTTTTTGTAATGTTTTTCTTGATTCAATCCTGTTGATTTCTTCTCTGATTTTAATTATTTCTCTTCTCCTACTAGATTTGGGTCTGGTTTGCTGTAGGTTTTCTAGATCCTTGAGGTGAATTGAAAGCTCATCTATTTGGTGCCTTTTCAATTTCTTGATGTAGGCACCTATTGATATAAACTTTCCTCTTAACACTGCTTTTGCTGCATCCCATAAGTTTTGGTATGTTGTGCTGTTTTCCTCATCCTCATTTACTTCCAGAAAATTTTTGATTTCTCTTTTAATTTCTTCTATGACCCATTGTTCATTCAGGAGCATGTTGTTCAATCTCCATGTGTTTGTGTATGCTCTAGGGATTCCTGAGTTGCTAATTTCCAACTTCATTCCTTTATGGTCTGAGAAGCTGCATGGTATGATTCTAATTCTTTTGAATTTGCTGAGACTTGCTTTATGGCCTAGTATGTGGTCAATCCTAGAGAAGGTTCCATGTACTGCTGAGAAGAATGTAAAATCTTTAGCTGTAGGATTGAAAGTTTTGTATATATCTGTTAGATCCATTTGGGCTATAGTGTCGTTTAAATCTACTGTATCCTTGTTGATCTTCTGTCCTGTTGATCTGTCTATTTCTGAGAGTGGGGTATTGAAGTCCCCCAGTACTATTGTGTTGGGGTCTAAGTCTCCCTTTAAGCCCCTTAACAAATCTTTTAGATAAACTGGTGCCCTGTAGTTAGGTGCATATACATAAACCGGTGCCCTGTAGTTAGGTGCATATACATTGATAATTGTTATATCTTCTTGTTGTATTGATCCCTTAATCATTATATAGTGTCCCTCTTTGTCACTCTTAACAGTTTTTGTGGTAAAGTTTATGTTGTCCGATATTAAGATGGCTACGCCCAATCTTTTTTCATTTCTGTTGGCATGGTATATCTTTTTCCAGCCTTTCACTTTCAGTCTGTATGGATCTTTGTTGGAAAGATGCATTTCTTGTAAGCAGCAAATAGATGGGTTTTGTTCCTTAACCCAATCAGCCAATTGGTGTCTTTTAACTGGACAGTTCAGGCCATTCACGTTCAATGTGACTATTGATAAGTGGTGACTTTGCCCTGCCATTTGCCAAAGATAAGTTCTAATATATGCTTTGAATTCCCTGTGATCTTTTGCTGTGAGGTTTCCTTCCTTTACCTTCTTTCATATTGATGACCGTGTTTCTGTGTTTCTGTATGTAACACATCTTTAAGCATCTTTTGCAGGGCTGGACGAGTGGTGACAAATTCTTTCAATTTCTGTTTGCTATGAAAAGTCTTTATTTCACCTTCATTCAGAAATGAGAGCTTTGCAGGATATAATATTCTGGGCTGGCAGTTGTTCTCTCTTAGTACCTGGGCTATATCTCGCCATTCCCTCCTAGCTTGTAGAGTTTCTGATGAGAAGTCAGCTGTGAGTCTGATTGGAGATCCTCTGAGAGTAATCTGACGTTTCTCTCTTGCACATTTTAGGATCTTTTCTTTATGTTTCACTGTGGAGAGTTTAATTACAATGTGTCGTGGTGAGGATCTCTTTTGGTCGTGTTTATTAGGGGTTCTGTGAGCTTCCTGTACTAGGATGTCTCTGTCCTTCTCCAAACCTGGGAAATTTTCTGCTAATATCTCACTAAAAAGGCCTTCTAATCCTTTCTCCCTCTCCATGCCTTCAGGAACTCCTAGAACCCGAATGTTGGGTTTTTTAATAGTATCCTGAAGATTCCCGACAATATGTTTTAGATTTCTAATTTCCTCTTCTTTTCTTTGGTCTGACTGTGTCCTTTCCTGTTCTCTGTCTTCTAAGTCTGATATTCTCTCTTCTGCTTCACCCATTCTGTTTTTAAGGCCCTCTAATGTGTTTGTCGTTTGATCTATTGAATTCTTCATTTCATTATGATTTCTCGTCACTATCACAGTTTCCTGTTGTACTAGTTGTTTTGTTTCATTTTGATTCCTCCTTAATATTTCATTTTCATGAGAGAGATTTTCTACCTTGTCCATTAAGGATTTCTGTAGTTCAAGAATTTGTTTTTGAGAACTTCTTAATGTTCTTATCAATTTTTTGAGATCTGCTTCTTGCATATCTTCTATCTCATCATCTTCATAATCTTGAATTGGGGTGTCTTTTTCATTTGGGGGCATCATGGTGACTTTCTTGTTTCTATTATCTCGGTTTTTGCGTTTGTTATTTGGCATTTTGGATATTTGGTTTCTTCACTGTGGTGCTTTTTCTTGTTATACTATGACTCCAGATTAAGTGGACTGTCTGTTTTTGATGGAGTCTTAGAGGCTTGAGATGGGTGTGGCCTGAGAGCTCTGTTTGGTGTGCCAAAGGTGACACTCCCAGGTTAGGCGTGATAGATCTCTCTCTCTCTCTTTCTTTCTTTTTTTGATTCAAAAGGGAAGTAATTCCGCACAGCTGAACGAAGTTGGAGGTAGTTAGCAGGCAAATGATATACCCACAGGAGCCAGAGATCGGAAGCTCTTTCCCAAGGACCACACAGGGAATCTGTTCTGCCCTCAGAGTGGGCTCAAATTCTCTTTCAGTCTCCCACTGGGTTGCCAAAGTTACGGAATTGTAGTGTCTCTGGAGAGTGCTCACGTGAATTTAGTGAGTTCTCTCCCCCACCGTCTCTTTTTTCACAGTCTCAGTTCAGTAGCACCACAAATTTACTAGGTCCTAATCTCCTGTTATTTTTATAGCCTACCATTGTTAGGCACACACACACAGACACACACACACAGAGAATTTCATTATTTTTATGGCTGAATAGTATTCCATTGTGTATACACATACACATACACACACTACAGTTTTAAAAATCCATTCATCTGATGATGGATACCTTGGTGGATTCCATATTTTGGCTACTGTGAATGGTGTTGCTATAAAAACATGGTGGTACAGGTATCTCTTTTATACAATGTGTTCATGGCTTTTGGGTATATACCAGTAGTGGGATTCTGGATAATATAACAAAACTTTTTCTAGTCTTTAAAGAAATCTCAATACTGTTTTCCACAATGGCTGCAGTAATTTACATTCTAACCAACAGTATAAAAGAGTTTCTCTTTCTCCACATCTTTGCCAACATTTGTTGCCTTGTCTTTTGGATAATAGCCATTCTGACAGGGGTTGAATATCCTTAAAATCACCTTTAAATAAGTTATTTCCTGTGAAATTCTTACTTCTGAGTCTAGTCAGTGGCTCTATTGATATTCTAAATATAAAACTGTCAGATGGTTGGGGGCTTTGGGAAGATTCTTTAGTGTATGAAAGACAGAGCCTATTTTTCCTTCTGCTAACCACATGGAATATCCAATCAAGTAAAGAGAATCAACAGACCTTCCTGACATACAAATCCTTTTAGGCCAATTCCTGTCTGTGATTATATTTTCAACTCTTGCCATGTCAAAATGGCCAACTTGGTGAAAACACAGCTTCTATCTGTAGACAGCAGAATTTCTAAAAGAAGAGTATCTGCCCTGATCTCTGGAGTCTGTGAACTTGAGTCATCACTCTCATAGTTATGGTCTACGGTGCAGTTGACTTTAAGATAGAGGGATGATTACTTTGGACCTGAAAAACCACATATACCCTGAAAATATAGTATCTTCTCCAGCTCACAGCAGGTGGGGAAGTCAGGGGGATTCAAAGTATAAGAAGAAGTCAAAGACTCAAGGCTGTTTTGAAGATGAAGGGAGCCATGTGAGAAGGAGTGTGAAGCCTCTAGGTGTGGTGATAGGCCCCCAACAACAGCTATCAAGAAAGAGAAGGCCTCTGACCCACAACTGCAGAGACCCAGAACCTTCACAGAGCTGAAACTCACTTCTCTTGTGGACTAAATTGTGTCTCCCCAAAATATATATGTTGAAATCCTAACTCCTAAAATCTCTGACTGTGAATGTATTTAGAGATTGGGTTTTTTTAAGGTTTTTATTTAATGAATTTAAATTTTGATATGTACAGCTTTTAGGGATATAGTGTTTCTTCCCCAAATTCCCACCCTCCCACCCGCACTCCCATCCCAACTCCCTTTCCCTCTCCCTTTCCATTTTCCATTAAGATTCATTTTTAATTGACTTTTATACAGAAGACCAACTCTTTACTAAGGAGAGATTTCAACTATTTTCACCCACACAAGTACACAAAGTATAAAGTACAATTTGAAGACAAGTTTTACCATTAATTCTCATAGTACAACTCATTAAGGACAGAGTTCCAGCATGGGGAGCAAATGCACAGTGACTCCTGTTGTTGATTTAACAACTGATGCTCTTATTTATGATGTCAATGATCACCCGAGGCTCATGCGATGAGCCGCCAAGGCTATGGAAGCCATTTGAGTTCACAAACTCCATCATTTTTAGACAGGGCTATATGCAAAGTAGAAGTTCTCTCCTCCCTTCAGAGAAAAGTATATCCTTTGATGGACCCTTCTTCCCAAAGGGGTCTTACTCACAGAGATCCTTCATGTAGAACCATTTTTGCCACTATGTCTTGGCTTTCTATGCTTGAAATGATCTCATGGTGTTTTTAGTCAGGATTTAGGGGCTGATTCTGAGGTCAGAGTGCTAGTTAAGGCATTTGTCATTCTATGAGTCTGCTGTGTGGACTGTTTCTCATGTTGGAACTTTCTCTCCTTTGTAATTCTATCTATTGTTATTACCAGGTACTTGGTCTTATTATTTATGTGATCCCTTCGACTGATGGTCTTATGTTTATGATCAATTCCATACTTAATATGATCACTTTATCACATAAGATGCGATTAGTGCCACTCAGCTAAATGGGATTTGGAGTCACCTGGCAAGTTTTTTTTTTTTTTTTTTTTTTTTTTTTTTTTAAGGGAAAGGGTTTATTGGGGGAACACCCGACAGACCGGAGTGAAGGGGTGGCGAAGGGAAAGAGAGAGAAAGAGTATAAGAGAGAAAAAGAGAGGAGAGGAGCTAGCAAGGAGAGAAGAGAGAGGAGAGTGAATAGAGATGAGAGGAGCCGAGAGAGAGAGCCAAGGGACCAGAAGAAGAGGCTAGAGAGAGGAACCAAGAGAGCGCAGGAGAGAAGGGCCAAGAGAGCAGAACCAAGAGAGAAGAGCCAAGAGAACAAGTGTTCAGGAACAGGCCCTTTTATAACTTTGCCTGAGGGTAGGCAGGGAAGCAGGAGCAGCGAATCCCATTAGGATGGGGGTGGAGCTTGACCACAGAGGTTGGGCCATGTGGCCACCTGGCTAAAACTGCACCAGTTTCCTAACATTCTCCCATTTTTTTTATAAAGCAGGGTTTGTAAGGGATTATATTAGTCCCAAAAGTCCAGGAGGGGTAGAGGGATGATGATCTGTCTTTAGTGCTACTTCCTGCTGACATGGGGTGATGAGGTACTCTTCGCTGGCATAGGGCAATGTCTCAAGCCGCTGTCTCCTGGGTGGGGAGCCCACTACATCCCTGTAGCAGCATTTGATTGACAGCTGGTTTGCTGAAGGCCTTGGTTCATTCCATTATCACCTGATGTAAACACTTAGACATTGTAGTATAAAAGACAGGGTGAGAATAGTAACCAATGATCGTAAGAGTAGCATTAACCAGGTAATAAGAGGATTTCATAGAAGAGAGGAAATGGGGGTGGTTTCTGGACCTTATGGGGTCAGTTTGATGGATGTAGTTTAAGCTGATTCCAGCCAAGACTGGGAAAAAGCCACTTAACTTTTACAGGTAGCAGGGTTTGTCTGTAGAGAAATTTTTAACAATTATACAGCATTAAGCATGGGAGAGGACCATCAATACACACAGGTTGGGAGTGGATCCATTGGTGTTAGAGGCTATGATTACAAAGGAATGAGGCTCAAGTGGGCTAGATACAAAGGATAGAGTCATTATTAGAGGAGCTAAGAAAGGTGCTGTCTAAGCTACAACTAAGTTTTCTGATTGAGAGGCAAATAGAACCTGACAGAAGGGGCTTGATAATAATCTGGTGGGCTTTCAAGCCTTGTAAGTTATGAGGCTCAGACTCATCTATCTCTTCGTATAGCCTACATCCTAAGGGAGGTGTGAACCTCCTTGGGGAAGGCACCCTGTTGACTTCTATTGCCTAGCTGGCCTGGGAGGAGAGCTGCCCAGGTAAAGGCAGGTGGAAACTCCAATAGGAAATATACAGTACTGACCCTATTTGGCTGTCCCCTCAGCTGTGGTGGTCACTTAGGAAGCTGGGCTGAGTGAAGGGCTTTTCAGATTAGAGCCAATAAGACCTGTGGCTCTGACCAGGTCATCCTTTGACTCCAGGGCAGTTCCATTTCCAGTGATCCAACTCTTGGCTGGCAGAGCTGCCAGGGCTCTTCACAAGCTGACTTCTGCTGAAGCCCAGGCTTACCTCATTGAAAGCCATTGCAGTGGATTGGCCTGTTGGGTCTCCTTGAGGGCAGATCACTGTACAGAACAGCCATTAATAGGCCTGCCACCTATCTTTACATAGCTTCTGATGCACCTGTCAAGTTTTTAGCTTCACCCTTAAGGTTAGGTGTGTGGGAATGTGTGCTGATCTGTACAGCTCCTCCCTCTCTCATTCCCACTCTTATTTTTAACAGGAGTCTATTTTCAATTGACTTAATACATCTATGATTAATTCTATGTTAAGTAGGGAGTTCAGCCAATGGTATTAAGTAGAGAATTGTCGCTCCCCCTCTTCGTGGAGGAACGACACAGGACCCTGCGCTGTTCTTTCGTCTGCTCGGCCCTCCCCGGGTTTGCTGCTGGTTCTTCCCGGGTTGGCTACTATCCCTTCCACCTCCGTGGAAGGGCAGTTCCCCCTGGCCACATTCCCCACTTCCGCAGGGGAGCTGCACACCGCCGGCCGGCTCTCTGGGGGGCTGCACAGGTGTTCCCTCAGATGTTCCCCTTAGATGTTCCCCATAGATGTTCCTGGTGCATGCCGTCTCTCTCCTCCTTTATAGTCCTCCTCCGCCAATCCCAACTCGGCTGCCCACACACCGAGTACGCTGCTCTCCAATCAGGAGCAAGTCCTACAGTTTATTGGTTGAACTGGAGGCAGCTGTGCGGAAGCTGTTTACTTCTCTCCCAGCGCCATATTGTGGGAGAGCAGATGCATAGAATAAGTCTTAATTCCAGTAACTCAGTCCAGTCCGGGCTGCTCCCCACAGAGAATAAAAGAATAAAAAAATAGATAAAGTAAAATAATAAAGTGTTCCTCGACAGTCAAGACAAGCGCTGTTCAAATAATTGCTTCTCATAATGTCCGTTTCACTTCTACAGATTTCCTTTTATGTACTCTGTTAGTTGTCACAGATCAGGGAGAACATATGATATTTGTCCCTTTGGAATTGGCTTATTTCACTAAGTATTATATTTTCCAGATTCATCCATTTAGCTTTAAATGACCAGATTTCATTTTTAACTGCTATATAGTATTCCATAGAGTACATGTCCCATAGTTTCTTTATCCAGTCTTCTGCGGATGGGCATTTAGGTTGATTCCATGTTTTGACTATTGTGAATTGAGCTGCAATAAACATAGAGGTGCAGATGTCTTTTTTATTTGCTGATTTTATTTTCTTTGGGTAAATTCTGAGGAGTGGGATGGATGGGTTGTATGGTAGGGCTAAATTCAGATTTCTGAGGTATCTTCAAACTGTTTCCATAGTGGCCTTACCAGTTTGCACTCCCACCAACAGTGGATCAGGGTACCTTTTTCCCCACATCCTTGCCAGCATCTATTGTTTGTTGATTTCTGTATGAAAGGCATTCTAACTGGAGTGGGGTGAAATTTCATTGTGGTTTTGATTTGTATTTCCCTGATGGCTAGTGATCCTGAGCATTTTTCATGTGTCTGTAGGTCATTTGGATTTCCTTTTTTTTTTGAGAAATGTCTAAGTCCTTTGCCCACTTCTTGACTGGGTTGTTTGCTTTGCTATTGTTGAGTTTTTTTGATCACTTTATATATTCTGGTCGTTAACCCTTTATCTGTTGCATGGTTTGCAAATAATTTCTCCCATTCTGTTGGTTGCCTCTTTAATTTCCTGTTTCTTTTGCTGTACAGAAGCTTCTCAATTTGGTGTAATCCCACTTGTTAATCTTGGTTTTTATTGCCTGTGCCTCTGGGGTCTTTTCCAGAAACTCTGTTCCTAGGCTGATACCTTGTATAGTTTCACCAATGCTCTCTAGTAATTTGATGGTATTGGGTCATAGATTTATGTCTTTAATCCATTTGAATGGATTTTTGTGTAAGGTGTAATGTAGGGGTCTTGCTTTATATTTCTGCATGTGGAAATCCAGTTTTCTCAGCACCATTTGTTGAAGAGACTGTCCTTGTTTCAGGGAATGGTTTTAGCTCCTTGGTCGAACATAAGTTGGTTGGAGATGCTTGGATTGATTTCTGGCATTTCTATTCTGTTCCATTGGTCTATCCACCTGTTTTTGTACCAGTACCAGGCTGTTTTGATTATAACTTCTTTGTAGTATGTCTTGAAATCTGGTATTGTTATGCCTCCAGCTTTATTTTTGTTGTATAAAATTGCTTTAGCTATCCTAGGCCTCTTATGTTTCCAAATGAATTTCAGCATCATTTTTTCTAGATCTGAGAAGAATGTATTTTGTATTTTTATTGGTATTGCATTGAATCTGTAAATTATTTTTGGAAGAATAGACATTTTGATGATGTTGATTCTTCTGATCCATGAACATGGAAGTTTTTCCATTTTTTATGTCTTTTATTTCTTCCTCTAGAGTTTTGTAATTCTCATTGTAGAGATCTTTGACCTCCCTGGGTAAATTTATTCCAAGGTATTTACTGTTTTTTTGTAGCTGTTGTGAATGGGATTGAATTTAGAAGTTTTTTCTCAGCCATGGCATTGTCTGTGTATACAAAGGCTTTTGATTTTTTGTGTTGATTTTATATCCTGCTATTTTACCAAACTCTTCTATGAGTTCCAGTAGTGTCCTAGTGGAGTTTTTTGGTTCCTCTCTATATATAATCATATCATCTGCAAATTAGGATAGTTTGACTTCATCCTTACCAATCTGAATCCCTTTGATTCTTTTTTCTTGCCTGATGGCTCTGGCTAAACTTCCAGGACTATATTGAATAGCAGTGTAGAGAGTGGGCATCCTTGTCTGGTTCCAGATCTCAGTGGGAATGCTTCCAATTTTTCCGCATTCAATAGGATGCTGGCTGTGTGTTTGTCATAAATTGCCTTAATTATGTTGAGGAATGTTCCTTTTAGACTGAATTTTCTTAGAGTTTTCATCATGAAAGGGTGTTGTATTTTATCAAATCCTTTCTTTGCATCTATTGAGATAATGATATGGTTTTTGTTCAGCAGTTTGTTAATGTGATGTATCACACTGATTAATTTGCAAATATTGAACCATTCCTGCATACCTGAGATAAATCCCACTTGGTCTGGATGGATGATCTTTCTGACATGTTGTTGAACTCAATTCTCCAGGATTTTATTGAGGATTTCTGCTGTCTATATTCATTAGGGAAATTGGTCTGTAATTCTCTTTCTCTGCTGCATCTTTTTCAGGTTTAGAAATTAAGGTGATGCTGATTTCATCCACCATGTCCCTCTAATTTTGGTAGTTTCCTCTGCCATTTTCTCACTAACTCTTCCATTAGACTGTATTATCTCCACTCTTTTTAAACTATCTTCTCCCGGGCTAAAGCAGTAAGCTTCCTCCCTACTCTGCCATCTTGGATCCACTTCTAAATTTAACTCTTTAACATATGTATTACCTCATATATGGAGGTACTTCAAAATGTTCATGGAAATGTGTATTATGAAAAAATTATGTATGGCTTTCAAAGTTTTGTACCAAAATAAACTTTTATCTTTTCAATTTTCCCATGCACTTTTGAAGTACCCTCATGTTTATCAATTTTTTTTTTTTGCAGGCAGAGTTAGACAGTGAGAGAGAAAGAGACAAAGAGAAAGGTCTTCCTTCTGTTGGTTCATCCCCCAAATGGCTGCTATGGCCAGCATGCTGCACCAATCCGAGGCCAGGAGCCAGGTGCTTCCTCCTGTTCTCCCATGCAGGTGCAGGGCCTAAGGACCTGGGCCATCCTCCACTGCCTTCCCAGGTCACAGCAGAGAGCTGGACTGGAAGAAGAGCATCCAGGACAGAATCCAGTGCCCCAACTGGGACTAGAACCTGGTGTGTCAGCATTGGAGGTGGAGGATTAGCCTAGTGAGCCTCGGCAATGGCTGCTTATCATGTTTTTTTTAATGTGTGGTGAGAATAATTGAAATATACTCTGTCAACACTTTTCAGGTATACAGAACACTGTTGCTAACTACAGTCACCATATTGTACAACAGATCTCTTGAAAATATTCCTCCTGTTTAACATAAATTTTGTATTTGGCTAACATCTCCCATATTCTACCTCCTACTCCACATCTTAACATTTAATCCTCCAGAGTTCAACTATGTTAGTTACTCTTATCATCTAGTTATTTTTAAAGACAAACTCAGACTATTACAATTTTAGATAGTTTAAAACAAAACTGATACCCTGCAGTGAGGTTCCCAAGCATTCCAGAATGGAAATGGCATACAGTAGAGTGTATATCACATATGAACATTTGCTTTGTAAGACTCTCACTCAATAACAGCTTACAGTCTTGAGTACAAAATTGGCTCTTAAAGAAGGAGGAGGAGGGGTGGGATCATGGATGTGATAGAAGGTAGGTTGAGAAATATCACTATGTTCCTGCATCTATATAAATGAAATACATGAAATTTGTATACCTTAGATAAAATTTTTAAAAATATCCATTTCTACAAATATTTTGAAGTTATCTGTATTTCAATAAATAGCAATAATGGATTTAAAAGCAAAGAAAAATAAAATAAAATTGGGTTTTGCTGGGTGTTGCAGTTAACATGCTGCTTGGAATGTCCACATTCTATATCAGAATGCCCATGTTTCAGTTTTGGCTTGGCATCCGATTCCAGCTTCCTGCACATCCTGAAAGGCAAAGGCAATGGCTCACTTATTTTGGTCCCTGCTGACAACTGGAGAGACCTAGATTGAGTTCCTGGCTCCTGTGTTTGGACTGGTCCAACTCCAGCCTCTGTGGCCATTTTGGGAGTAAACCAGTGGACAGAAGATCTCTTGTCTGTCTGCCTCTTTCTGTTTCCTCTCCTTTCTGTCATCATGTTGTTCAAAAGAAAAATCTGGACTTAGCTATATGTTTAATTCTCCACACCAACTTAAAGATAAACTTTGGTTTCAGAAATGCATACCAACGATCAAGGTACATTTTTGCTTATGATATAAATCACTACTGCAGAGGAGATAGAAGAGGTCAAAAAAGCAGAGTTGGTGGGACTTCGGGGAATATTTGAGTGTTTGTAATATACTGCAATTTCCTCTGAATAATTTTGGAGTCTGAGTAAGCAAGTTGTAGACATTTATCAAAATAGCATGTCTGTCTCATTTTCCCCCTAGCAAAGGACTTATTTTTTGACTTTATTTAGACATAACTATTTTTTCCACTTCCTGACCATTGTTTACTTACCCATTAGTTTGATAAATTTCACCTGACTATTCCCATATGATTGTACATTCTGTGGATTACTATGCATTATTGCTCATTTCTCATACTCTGCATTTTGAGTACTTTCCTTCTCAGTAATTCTCACCAGATTTCAAGGCAAGTGAATAAAAAGCAAAAAAATTATAACCGGCTATTTATTATAAGGATTAATGCAATTCTAGATGTTTTAGATGATAGCAAAGCAAAATCATTGGCCCACCCTTATTCACTGATGTATTATTGTCACAAGAAGACACATTGTATTTATTGGACAAATAAATGGGAATTCTGGATTACTTGGGGGCTTTTCATTGTTGAACTTGAATGGTTTCCCATATGTACATTGGCTCATATTTTCTGAATTATCTATTCATATTCTTTGCCATTTTACAAATTTCTGATTTTATTAACTTATAAAACATGACATACACACCATCCCTCTCCACCCGCATCCCCCACACATGAGGGTACTCCCAAAGTTTTGCGAAAAATGTAATTCAGAATAAGTTTTAGTAATGCAAAACATTTTTGAAATTTATGCATATGAGGTCTTTAAGTAGCTCTTGAAAAATGTGTATTGTGAAAAAAATGTGGATTTCAAAATATTTCTGCATCAAAATATCTTTTAATTCCTCTTTTCCCAAACTTTTTGAAGTATCCTTATGTGTGTGTGTGTGTGTATGTGTATAGTAAAATCGATGTTATAAATGTTAGAAATATTTCCTTAAATTTGTTTACTGTATTGTTTAAATTCTCAAGTTCTTATTTCATGTAAAATATTCTTCATTTTATATAATTAAAGATTTCCTTGTTCATAGATCAGATATTCACCTATCGCTCTGCGTCTTAAATACATTATTTTTAAATAGTTAATCCTGTATTTCATGTGGTATCTTGGTGTATGTTTCATATTACAACTCACAGTTGAACCTTTTCTGGAAAATCATACAATATGTTTAGTTGTAAGAAATTTACTCTGGTTGTTTGAACATAAAACCCATTCCTGGAGCAAGGATAGTCTATTCAACGCTGGGAAAACTGGATTTCCATATGCAGAAGCGTGAAGCAAGACCCCTATCTTACACTTTACACAAAAATCAACTCAACATGGATAAAAGATCTAAATCTACAACCCAACACCATCAAAATCTTAGAGAACAATGGAGAAACCCTGCAAGATATAGGCACAGGCAAGGACTTCTTGGAAAAGACCCCGGAGGCACAGCCAGTCAAAGCCAAATTTAACAACTGGGACTACATCAAATTGAGAAGTTTCTGTACTGCAAAAGAAACAGGCAGGAAAGTGAAGAGGCAACCAACAGAATGGGAAAAAATATTTGCAAATTATGCAACAGATAAAGGGTTAATAACCAGAATCTACAGAGATCAAGAAACTCCACAACATCAAAACAAACAACCCACTTAAGAGATGGGCCAAGGACTTCAATAGACATTTTTCAAAAGAGGAAATCCAAATGGCCAACAAATGTTCAAGGTCACTAGCAATCAGGGAAATGCAAATCAAAACCACAATGAGGTTTCACCTCACACCTCACATACACAAATCTACCAACAACAGATGCTGGTGAGGATGTGGGGAAAAAGGGACACTAACCCACTGTTGGTGGGAATGCAAACTGGTCAAGCCACTATGGAAGTCAGTCTGGAGATTCCTCAAAAACCTGAAGATAACACTACCGTTCGACCCAGCCATCCCACTCCTTGGAATTTACCCAAAGGAGTTTAAATTGGGAAACAAAAAAGCAGTCTGCACCCTAATGTTTATTGCAGCACAATTCACAATAGCCAAGACCTGGAACCAACCTAAATGCCCATCAACGGTAGACTGGATAAAGAAATTATGGGATATGTACTCTTTAGAATACTATACCGCAGTAAGAAACAATGAAATCCAGTCATTTGCAACAAAATGGAGGAATCTGGAACACATCATGCTGAGTGAAATAAGCCAGTCCCAAAGGGACAAATACCATATGTTCTCCCTGATCGGTGACAACTGACTGAACACCAAAAAGGAAACCTGTTGAAGTGAAATGGACACTCTGAGAAACCATGACTTGATAAGCCCTTGTCCTAACTGTCAAGGGACAACTTACTACTTTCTTCCTTTTAGTATTTTTTTTCTTCTACTTAATACCATTGGTTCAACTCTTTAATCAACACACAATTATTCTTATGTGTTTAAATTTAACTGAAACGTGATCTCTGTTAAATATAAGAGTGGTAATAAGAGAGGGAGATGTACAGTTTGGCACATACTCAATCGGACTTACCCCTAATTGTGGAGTTAGAAACGTGCCAGGGAATTCCAATTCAATCCCATCAAGGTGGCATGTACCAATGCCATCTCACTAATCCAAGTGATCAATTTCAGTTCACAATTGATCATAATGATAGGACTAAGAACCAAAGGGATCACATAAACAAGACTAGTGTCTGCTAATACTGACAGAATTAAAAAGGGAGAGAACAATCCAACATGGGAAGTGGGATACACAGCCGACTCATAGAATGGCAGATGTCCTAAAAAGCACTCTGGCCTCAGAACCAGCCCTTAAGGCATTTGGATCTGACTTAAAAGCCCATGAGAGTATTTCAGGCATGGAAAGCCAAGACACTTTGGCAAAAAAAAAAAAAAAAAAAAAAAAAAAAAAAACCTAAATGAAAGATCTCTGTGAGTGAGATCCCAGTGGAAAGAAAGGGCCATCAAAGAAGGAGGTACCTTTCTCTGAAGGGAGGAGAGAACTTCCACTTCCAAGACTATGGCCTTGTCTAAATAAGATCAGAGTTGGCGAACTCAAGAGGCTTCCATAGCCTTGGCAGCTCATGACAAGAGCCTTGGGTAATTACTGATTCCATAAACAAGAGTGTCAATTGTTAAATCAACAACAGGAGTCACTGTGCACTTACTCCTCATGTAGGATCTCTGTCCTTAATGTGTTGTACTATGTGAATTAATAGCATTACTAGTTCTGAAATAGTACTTTATACTTTGTGTTTCTGTGTGGGTGCAAACCATTCAAATCTTTACTTAGTATATACTAAATTGATCTTCTTCTGTGTATAAATATAATTGAAAATGAATATGTATGTGAATGGGATGGGAGAGGGAGTGGGAGATGGGATGGTTGCGGGTTGGCGGGAGGTTATGGGGGGAAAAAGCAACTATAATTCAAAGTTGTACTTTGGAAATTTAAATTTATTAAATAAAAGTTAAGAAAAAAAAGAAAAATCTGAAAACAGATCTATCGTATGTTGTAGCCTTCCCACTTCTGGCAATTTACCCAAATTAATGAAGTCAGTATATGGAAATATTATCTGTACCCCTATGTTTATTACAGCATAATTCACAACAGCTAAGATATGGAATTTACCAAGATGCCCATGAACTGATTACTGGATAAAGAAAATTTGGTAGACATACACCATGGACTACTACTCAGCCATAAAAAATGAACTCCTGTCTTTTGCAATGAAATGGTTACAATTGGAGACCATTATATCTAGTGAAATAAGCCCATCCCCAAAAGACAAATGTCGTAAGCTTTATTTGATTTGTGGTACTAAAAAAGTAATGTATATGATTTAAATTGACATCTTGAGTTTTGATTATTGTTTGTAGTCCTTTGTCTATACTCCTGAAGTACAGTGGTTTTTCTACTTACTACTTGTTGAATTCTTTATTTAGTGGAGCATTAAGCTTGTGATTATAAAGTAATTGGATAGCATATCATTGCAAAAATTAAAAATAAGAAAGAAAGGAAAGAGGAGGGAGAGAGGGAGGGTGAATGGTTTCATTATGTTCTTAAAACTATATATACGGCCGGCGCCGCAGCTCACTAGGCTAATCCTCCGCCTTGTGGCACCGGCACATCGGGTTCTCGTCCCAGTTGGGGCACCGGATTCTGTCCCAGTTGCCCTTCTTCCAGGCCAGCTCTCTGCTGTGGCCAGGGAGTGCAGTGGAGGATGGCCCAGGTGCTTGGGCCCTGCACCCCATGGGAGACCAGGATAAGTAACCGGCTCCTACCATCGGATCAGCGCGGTGCACCGGCCGCAGCGCGCCAGCCGCGGCGGCCATTTGAGGGTGAACCAACGGCAAAGGAAGACCTTTCTCTCTGTCTCTCTCTCTCACTGTCCACTCTGCCTGTCAAAAAAATAATAAAAAAATAAAAAAAATTAAAAACTATATATATAGTTATATATATATTTCATATATATAATATATGATATATATTTCATACATATATAATATGAAATCTGTTCCTTTTATAGAAATAAAGAAAATCCTTAAATGATGAAGCTGGTGCCAACTGTAGTAGACATGACATTCAAAAGCCAGTCTCTCTCATCATGGTTTATGATGTGAAGCCTCTTCATACCAAAAAGGGGATATATTTGTGGGGTTTAAGATACACAGGAATATAGTATGCTTGCCTCTGGTGTATGGGACTTATTTTTAGTTATACAATTTTCAAACAGATCCAAAATTAGAAAAGTTAATTGAATCACTCTCTCCTTTTCATAAATATTCAATCATTACTAAGATTTTGCCACATCATTCAAAAATGATTTTGAAACATCATTTTATTTCATCTAAATTAAGTTACTGCATTAAATTTGAATGGAAATTAGCTCTGGAAGCTTTATGGATACACTACTACTTTTTTGTTGTACTTTTTGTCTTTTGGTAAGAATACTTCAAAGGTAAAACTGGATGTTTCATATTGTACCACTGCAGGAAGTGCACAGCATCTGGCTGTCCCACTGCTGTGATGCAAAGATTGATTGGTGGGTTCATGGGGTGACAGTCTGATGCTTTTGCTATAAAATCCCTCATGGAGATTTTCATCAGATGTTTTTATTCACTGATGATCATTTTCTGGCTCAAATAATTCTTTAGGACCTGATGGGTGGTGATTTTTCTAATTATATCATTCCTTACCCTTTCACTATGGGCAATTCTCTTATTATTTAAGGCTATTTGGCTGCTGAGAAATATTGGCAAGTTAGGATGAAAGAAAAATAGGTGCTCAATGTTTACATTTTTGTTTTTAAAACAGTTTATTTACATCTGCTTGAAAGGCAGAGGGAGGGAAGGAGAGAGAGGAACAGAGAGAGAGAGAGAGATTGATTCCATCTGCTGATTTGCTCCCAAAATGGTCATGCTTGGCCAGGTTGATGCCAGGATCCAGGAGCTCCAGCTGGGCCTCTCATATGAATGGCATGGGCTGAAACACTTGGGCCATCTTCCTCTGCTTTCCCAGGCCATTGGCAAGGAGCTGGATTGGAAGTAATGCAAATGGACAGAAACCAGTTTCCATATGAGATGTTGGTTTTGTGGCAGCTATATTTGCTAGGCCACAACGCTAGCCTCTATAATAATTTTCAATAAATTATGTAAGCACATTAAATTGCATAGGTAAAACAACTTTATTCATTGTGATACCTAACAGCCAATAAAATATAGCAAGTTCAGTTGTAAATTGAATATTATACCACATATACAGTACTATATCTCAATGGATATTGATGAATGAAAAGAAATCCACACGATAAAATTAAAGTAGACAAATTTACATAAAACAGGTAAATGAGTAAATATCTCAGTAAACATTGGTGTCAACGAAATAGCTTATTAAAATACATTTACATAAATTACTATGGAAGCAGCAAAAGTGTATGAAAACAAATCATTTTGTGAAATGGTACAAAGCAAAGCAAAACGTAAGTTTCAAGGTGTTACAATGCCATTCTCAGACACATATTGAAGACAAATATTCAAAGATGTATCGGTGTCTTGGACCATTTGCAGTGTTATACAAAATACTATAAACTGAGGAGCTTATAAACAACAGCAAGATATTTCTCAATTCTGTAGGCAGAGAGAGAGAAAGAGGTCTTCTATCCAATGGTTCACTCCCCAATTGGCTGCAACGGCTGGAGATGTGCTGATCCGAAGCCAGGAGCCAGGAGCTAATTTTGGGTCTCCCACATGAGCGCAGGGGCCCAAGGACTTGGGCCAACTTCTATTGCTTTCCCAGGCCATAGTAGAGAGCTGGATGGGAGGTGGAGCAGCCGGGTCTTGAACTGGCACCCATATGGGATGCTGGCGCTTTAGGCCAGGGCGTTAACCTGCAGCACCACAGCACCGGCCCCAACTAATGGAGATTTATAACAATATTGTGACACGTAGGGCTCTTATAAGACCCTCAGGCCTAAACCATTTTTGAAAACCCAGTGAATGCTTACTTGTTTAGGCTAAAGGTATTTAAGTTATGAATGGTAAAATCAAAGTGTTCTTCATATGACATCTGTCTTGTCAGACTGTCTTGAGGATTTTTAAGGTCCTGGATAGTTGCTAATAAGTTATGAAACTGCTCCTCAACACTCAAGAAAAGGGTTATGCAAAGTCATTGCACCTCAAAATATCAATTTCACTTTTATAGATTACCTTTTAGGTGCTCTATTAGTTATCACAGATCAAGGATAACTTATGGTATTTGTCCTTTTGGGACTGGCTTATTTAACTATGTATAATATTTTCCAGTTTCATCCATTTTGTTGCAAATGACAGGATTTTTTTAAACCACTGTTTAATATTCCTCAATGTACATATCCTATAATTTCATTATCCGGTCTAGCTGACAGGCATTTAGGTTAATTTCATATCTTAGCTATTGTGAATTGAGCTTCAATAAACATGGGAGTACAGATAACTCTTTTTTTTTGACAGGCAGAGTGGACAGTGAGAGAGAGACAGGGAGAAAGGTCTTCCTTTTTGCTGTTGGTTCACCCTCCAATCAGGCGCACCGTGCTGATCCGATGGCAGGAGCCGGTTACTTATCCTGGTCTCCCATGGGGTGCAGGGCCCAAGCACCTGGGCCATCCTCCACTGCACTCCCTGGCCACAGCAGAGAGCTGGCCTGGAAGAGGGACAACTGGGACAGAATCCGGTGCCCTGACCAGGACTAGAACCCGGTGTGCTGGCGCTGCAAGGCAGAGGATTAGGCTAGTGAGCTGCAGCGCCGGCTCAGATAACTCTTTAATATGCTGATTCCATTTCCCTTAGGTAAATCCCCAGGAGTGGAATGGTGGGTCACATGGTAGATCTATTTTCAGCTTTCTGAAGTATCTCCATATTGTCTGACAGTGGCTGCACCAGTTTTCATTCCCACCAACAGTGTATTAGGGTAACTTTTTCCCTACATCCTCACCAGGATTTGTTGTTTGTTGATTTCCGTATGAAAGTCATTCTAACTGGAGTAAGCTGAAACCTCATTGTGGTTTTGATTTGCATTTCACTGATGGCTAGTGATCCAGAACATTTTTTTATGTGTCTGTTGGCCATTTTGATTTCCTCTTTTGAAAAATGCCCGTTTAAGTCCTTTAAAATTTCTAAACTGGGTTTTTTGTTTTGCTGTTGTTGAGCTTCTTGAGCTCTTTATATATTTTGGTTATTAATGCTTATCATTTGCATAGTTTGCAAATAGTTTCTCTCATTCTGTCAGTTGCCTCTTCACTTTGCTGAGTGTTTCTTTTGCAGTGCTGAAGCTCCTCAATTAGATGTAATCCCATTTTCAACTTTGGTTTTCATTGCCTGTGCATTTGGGGTCTTTTCCAAGAACTCTTTGTCTATCCCAATATCTTGCAGGTTTTTCCCATTGTTCTCTAATAATTTGATGGAATCAGGTCATGGATTTAGGTCTTTAATCTATTTTGAATGGATTTTCATGTAAAGTGATTTTCATACTTCTGCATGTGGAGATCTAGTTTTCCCAACACCATTTGTTGAATAGACTGTCCTTGCTCTATGGGTTGATTTTAGCTCCTTTATCAAAGATACATTGGTTGTAGATGCTTGGGTTAATTTCTGACATTTCTATTCTGTTCCATTTATCTGCCCATATGTTTTTGTAGCAGTGCCAGGTGTTTTGATTATAAATGCCCTATAGTATGTCCTGAAATCTGATATTGTGATGCCTCTGGCTTTTGTTTTTGTTGTACAAGATTGCTTTAGCTATTTGGGGTCTCCTTTGTTTCCATATGAATTTCAGCATCATTTTTTCTATATCTGAGAAGAATGTGCTTGGTATTTTGATTATTATCACATTGAATCTATAAATTGCTTTTGAAAGTATAGACATTTTCATGATATTGATTCTTCCAATCCATGAAAATTGAAGATTTTTCCATTTTTTGTATCTTCTATTGCTTTCTGTAATGTTCTGTAACTCTAATTGTAGAGATCTTTGACATATTTGGATAATTTATTCCAAGGTATTTGACTTTTTTGTAGCTATTGTGAATAAGATTGATCTTAGAAGTTCCTTATCCACAATGACATTGTCTGTGTCTATACAGGCTATTGGTTTTTGTGTGTTGGTTTTATATCATGCCACTTATCAAATTCTTCTATGAGTTTCAATAGTTTCTTAGTGGAGTCCTTTGGATCCCTTATATATGGAATTATGTGATCTGCAAATAGGAATATTTGACTACCTCCTTTCAAATTTGTATCCTTTTGCTTTCTTTTTCTTGCCTAATGGCTCTGGATAAAACTTCATGGACTATATTGAATAGCAATGGTGAGAGTGGACATCCTTGTCTGGTATTGAATACCAGTGGGATTGATTCCAACTTTTCCTCATGCAATAAGATACTGGCTGTGGGTTTGTCTTAAATTGCCTTGATTGTGTTCAGGAATGTTCCTTCTATACCCAGTTTGCTTAAGGTTTTTGTAAGGCTGGATGACTGGTGACAAATTCTTTGAGTTTCTTTTTGTTACGGGAGGTCTTTTTTCACCTTCATTCATAAATGAGAGCTTTGCAGGTTACAGTATTCTGGATTGACAGGTTTTTTCTCTTGAGACTTGTAATATATCTCTCCATTCTCTCCTATCTGGCAGGGCTTCTGATGAGAAGCCAGCTATGAGTCTAATTAGAGATCTTCTGAAAGTAATCTGGGATTTCTCTCATGTACATTATGGATTCTTTTCTGTATGTTTTGCTGTGGAGAGTTTGACTACAACATGTTGTGGTGAAGATCTTTTCTGGTGTTGTCTACTAGGAGTTCTATATGCTTCCTGTACTTGTACATCCCTTTCTTTCTCCAATTAGGGAAATTTCCTGTAATTATTTCACTGAAAAGGCATTCTAATCCATTCTCTCTTACCATGCCTTCGGGAACTCCTCAGATCATATACTGGGTCTTTTGATAGTATCTTATAAATCTCCAGCACTCTTTTTAGTTTTCTAATTTTTTCTTCTTCTTTTATTTTGTTCTGACTGTAAAAATTTCCTGAGATTTGTCTTCTAACTTGGATATTCTTTTTTCTGCCTCATCAAATCTGTTGTTAAGGCTTCCTATGGCATTTTTTATTTGTTCTATTGAATTTTTCATTTCCAATATTTCATTTCCAATTCTCTTTAAAAATCTCAATTTCATGGGAAGAATTCTCATTCATGTTATGTGCAGATTTCTTTAGTTATGGATTTGCTTCTGATTACTTCTAAGTAATCAGATCAATTGATCAATTTTTTGAATTCTGTTTCTAGCATTTCTTCAAACTCTTCATCTTTACCTTCTAGTATTGAAGTGTTGTGTTTTTTTGAGGGTGTCATGTTATCTTCCTTATTCTTGTTTCTTGAATTGCTATGTTTATTATTATGCATTTGTGGAGATACTTGTTGGTTTTTCTTTCCCTGTGATGACTTTTACCTTTGTACTATTCCTCTGTGGCTTAGTGGAGTGTCTGCTCTTTCGGTGAGTATCCAGAGGCATGTGCTGGTTGTGGCTGGGGAGCTCTGTTCAGTACTCCACAGTGAGAGGAGTGTCCAAGCTGACACCAAAATGGGGTGTGGTAAATTTCCTCTTTTTTTTTTTTTAATCAGAGGGGAGGTTCGTTCTGTTCTGTTGACATATTCTCATGCTCACCTCCTCAACAGAGACCAGTGCCTGGGCACTAGCCCCAGTGGGTACAATATTCATCTGCTCTGCCACAAAAACCATACTAAGAATCCATACAGTCCTCAGTGTGAACACAGATCTTGCAGCAATAACCCTCACCAGGTAATCAAAGAGTCTCGAGTGTGTGGAGCCACCCACAGTGACTACCAAAGTCCCAGCCACATACTGTGCCCTCCATGCAGCCACAGTGTTTTCAGAATCCTGGCACACATGGCTTCCACAGCGAGGAGCACCCAGTCCTCTGTCAATTCTCCCAGCCAGATTTAGGCATCTCCACCCAGTTGGTTGCTGAGTGTGTGGATACATGCCAGCACAGCTGTTCTGTATGTCCAAATTGATGCCTGCCCTCTCTTGATTAGTTATAGAATGTTGGTGCTGAGTGATTGGGGAGAGAGAAATATGCCCCCTTTTTCTTTCTTCTAGGTTGGCAGGTACATTGTCTGCCACAGGGCTCTAAACCAGACTCATGGCTGGCTCTTCCCACAGCTGTATTGCCAGTTGCTTGGGCTGCTGCAGTCTGGTCTCACCTCATTCTCCAATGCTGGTGCTGAGGCTGTCTGGCTGCTGGGGTCCTTAGCTGTTCATGTCCCACAGTGGTAGGTCCTCCACGTAGGTGCACAGTATCCCTCTAATTTACATGGAGTTCCCTCTACTGTCTTCTCCCTCTTTCCTGAGATTGCACTCTCTCCACTTTTGTTTTTTAATTATCTTTCCTTAGACTAGAGCAATAAGTTCCCTCCCTATTCTACCCTTTTGAAAACCTTGAGGCTGGTTTCTTCTAATCTGCCTTTTTCTTGGAATAGGGAAGCATCTTGTAAAAACTGATGACTTCTGAGCAAAAAAAATAAGGAAAAATAATTGTAAATTATACAAATAAGATGAAAAATAATTTTCATTCTTTTATATTCATAGTAGCACATCTCCAGAACAAGGTTTATGCTGTTCTGTTTGATGAGGGTGGACTTTGACATAGCAACATACAGGTTAACTTTGATCTTGAACTGATCATAAATATTTATTTTTTTTAAGGGCAAAATTTCAGAAAGTCTTTACTTACAGATGTGTGTTGAAGCAAATAGCATCAAAATCACTACAGTTTTCTCTTCCCAGAAGTGGTGAGCTGGAGTTAAAATATGAGACTGTACGTGTGTGAGGATTCTTATGGTTGAATTCGGGTCACTTTGTCTCCTTAATTCTCAAGACCACCCCACTGTGCACTGTGCACTGCCAATGCCACATCAGCAAAGGATGGTTCACAAGTGCCCATTGCGACATTGAGGTCTGAGGAGCCAGGGAAATCTCAGAAGAGGTCTGCAAGGTTTCTGACTGTTTGTCAGTTTCAGTTTCATCCTGTGAGGCACTTCCTTTGGCAACTTGGTCAAAGGTTGCTTGTGATTTCTCAGCAGCAAGGCTTGGGATCAGAAGATTTGCCTCATGTACATGGCCAAAGCTATTTGCCATTTGCCAAGCTTGAATGAATATCTCCCTTTCAACTTATTCTGAGTGGGCTTTTTTCTCTTTTCCTCTGACATTTAATCAAATGCATTGACTTGTCCCCTGAAATGCCAATGTGTATCCACGTACTAGAAAAAATATATTCTTATTCAACTTTTGGACAAAATTTCTGAAAAAGGTGATGATTCAAGTATCTGTTGCTGATGAAGTTGACAATTTTCACAGCAGCAGAAAATACTTCTTTCAGTGGTGTTGGCCAAGTCGTTGACCCCAGCACAAGTCTATATGTATGGCAGTGCATCTGGTGTCAGGAGTTGCTTCCCTGTTTCCCAAAGTAACAAAACTAGATGCATTGCCAAACATCACAGGTGCTCCATTTTGCACAAAATACTAGAATTTTCTTTCAGTTGAAGTTTTTCTTGGCTAAGAAACAATGTTGACAGTCTTCAGACTTTCTAAAAGGGTCTCACAAAATCGGAACAGTTTCATGAATTCATTTGCCCTTACAGATATAAGTGGCTGTATCTGGTTGAGTGCTAAGGGGAAATGATTTTTCCACCAGGATTCAGTTCAAAGCATTAAAAGAAGTGTCAGTGATTTCTGTGTTGGATAATGCGATTTTACTGAGAGATGCTTTTAATTTTTTTTTGGTCCACAAATCAGCTCAACAATTTGTATGGCACATGTCACTACTCTCTAATCCTGCTCTGCCCCTTTTACCTATCAGTGTGGTTACTAGGTACTTGAAGGCTGCTTAATGCAGGCTTTGGGTATTGGGGGAAAAGTAAATGTTTTAATGAAACAGTGGCCTTTTCACATTAAGCTTCCACTCAATAATAATAAGGCAAATCCACTCCAATGTATGTATTTTCAGGATGAAGGTCATTGGTTTGTTTGGCTAATTACCTTGGCTAGAATCTTGGCAGATAGGTCCCCTAGGGTTTTCTTTTTCAAGTGAAGTGCTAAAAGTAAAGCCAAGGATGTAACCTGCCCCCAACCCACTTTCCTTCCTATGTTTAATCTGGCTTGATCGTTAGCATCACTGTCATAATTATTACCTTAGCAACTCACATTTTGTGTTTTCTGTATCAGATCCAGCCCTTTGGGTTAGGTACTATTATTATTCCCATTTTATAGATGGGGAGAACAAGGCACAGAGATTAGGTGACTTGTCAAAAATAACAGCAATTGTGAGCAATGGAGTCAGATTGCAATCCAAACAGTCTGGCATCTAATCTGAACTCCTAACTTCTCTGTAAGGTAATTTTTATTTTGTTATTTATAATAGCATACTCTGCTACCTGTGTTTGGAGTAAATATTAACTTAGTAATTAATGTTTCCTTTTCCCCACAAAATAACTTTGTTTGTTAAAGATTTATTTATTTTATTTGAAAGGCAGGGTTACAGACAGAGAAGGAAAGACAGACAGAGACAGAGAGAAATCTTCAATATGGTGGTTCACTCTCCAAATGGCCTCAATGGCTAGGCCAAAGACAGGAGCCAGGAGCTTCATCCAAGTCTCCCACATGGGTGCAGGGGCCCAAGCACTTGGGCCATCTTCACTGCTTTCCTAGGTGCATTAGCAGGGAACTGAATCAGAAGTGGGGCAGCTGGGAATTGAACCTGTGCCCATAAGGTATACCAGCACTGTAGGTGGTAGCTTTACCTGCTAAGCCACAATGCCGGCCCCTGGAACCATATTTTTTTAAAACAATGTTTTGTCATTTAGTTTACTGGGATTGGTTGATGCTCATTTCAAAAGTGAATTTTCAGAGTTTTGGGCCATTACAGCTGAAGAAATAAAATATCCAAAACTCAGTTGGTTTTGCCACTCTCTTGCTACTTCTGAGGTCTGGCCCATGTCACTTGATGGCCATAGGTTTTTTCTCTCTGTCTACCCCTCATCTCTTGGAAAGCCCTGCACCCTTGTGCTTCCAGTGACATCCAGACTCTTACCACTTCCATTTTCCCCACCACCACCCTAACCAAGTCACCTATGCATCCCATCTGGTTTAAGTCAGCAGGGAGACATCTGAACTGGTCTTCTGCTCCAGCCTACACCAGCTCATGCTTTGTTCTCCCACAGCAGCAGAATTCTGCTTTGCTAAATGGCATAATTTCATTCTTTTGCTCCAACTGTGCAATGGCTTCACAGTCAGTCTAGAATGAAAGCCATTGTTCTTGCTGACTTTATGTGGTCTTACCTGGGACTCTTCACCACATCAGCACATTCTCACCGCATCCTTCCATGCAACACCTCACCGACTCTCAGTAGCTAGACAGCATAATGGATTCTTCTCCTTCACAGGTTTGTGTAATGGGTATAATCCGTGTCCAAATTCATCAGAATGCAAATGTTCAATGTGTGTAGTTATTTTTATGTTAATTACCTCAATAAATATATAATCTTACCAGAAAATAAGGAACAAGACTAGAACTGTTAAAAACAAATAAACAACAATAACCAAACAACATTTTTTTCCATTTGTGTATAAATTATTTTGCCAGAAATTTTATAGAGATGGCTCAATTTTTCTTTCATAAAAAAGTTTTATTTATTTGAAAAAGCCAGTTATACAGAGAAAGGGAGAGGGAGAGGGACAGGGAGAGAAAGAGAGAGAAACACAGAGAGAAAGAGAGTGAGTGAGAGATATCCTCCATCTACTGGTTTACTCCCCAAATGGCCACAATGACTGGGGCTGGGCCAGGCCAAAGCCAGAAGCCTAAAACACTGGTCTCCCACAAGGGTGCAAGGACTCAAACTCTTGAGCCATATTCCTTTGCCTTTTCAGGCACATTGTCAGGGAGCTGGATTGGAAGTAGAGCTGCCAGGACTTAACCAGTGTTCCTATGAGATGCAGCCATCACAGGTGGTGGCTTACCTTGTTTGGCCACAATGGTGGTGCCTGGATAACTTTTCATCAGTAATTTTCTCTGTAAAGGGAGAGCATTTTTAATCTGGCTGGTCTTTTTCTTCCTAGGAAACATTTTAAACACTTTGATCATTCTATTTGATTCATTTCTGAGATCTTCTTTAGGACTTGACAGTGCAGCCCAACCCAGTTCTCTGTGCTTTTATTTCCATCTCTGATCATCTCATATGGGTAATCTTTCCCCTTTCCTGTTCTCTCCTATGTGCTGGAGGAACTGTATAAGCTTTCTATCTATATTACATTTGATTTTTAACATAATAATTTGTACTATTCCATCTTTCTGATAACACCCTTTATGAAGAAGAAACCATATAAGTAGACTTAGCCAGTTCAACTCAGTTTAGATGATCCCAATTTTGTTACCAATATCCAAAGAATCATAATCAGGAACCAGTGAAACACATGCCTTCTCCCATCAGGCCTGATCAGCATATTGACTTTGGCCACATCAGTGTCATACAGTTTCTTCACAGCCCATTTGACCTGATACTCATTGGCCATAGACATCCACAATGAGCCCAGGTGTGCTGGGCTTCTTTTTCATGCTAGATGAAGTGGTTGGGGAACTTGATGATGGCTTAGTGGCCAAGCTTGTTTTTCCTGGATGTCCTTCCAAAAACATCTGGGCTGTCTCTGGATCAACACTGATTTGAATGTTACATTTGTATGTATTCTCACCACTTTCTTTTAACAGGCAGAGTGGACAGTGAGAAAGAGAGAGACAGAGAGAAAGGTCTTCCATTTCCATTGGTTCACCCCTCAATGGCCACTGCTGCTGGCGCACCGCACTGATCTGAAGCCAGGAGCCAGGTGCTTCTCCTGGTCTCCCATGCGGGTGCAGAGCCCAAGTACTTGGGCCATCCTCCACTGCACTCCCGGGCCACAGCAGAGAGCTGGACTGGAAGAAGAGCAACCAGAACAGAATCCGGCACCCTGACCGGGACTAGAACCTGGGGTGCTGGTGCCGCAGGCAGAGGATTAGCCTCTTGAGCCGCAGCACCGGCTATTCTCACCACTTTCTATGGCATTTGTCAGTGTGCAATGTGGCACTGGCAGCAGCCCTAACTTTCCCTGCAATTCCAAAGAGCTGAGAGCTTGTGTCTAACATTGTTTATGTGTTAGTCAGAAATTACAAGAATGCATGCTTGGACTAGCAAAATAAAAAGTGGTCACACGCACATATGGTTATGTTTATTACCGGTCCCATTTGTCTTATGCCATCTTACTGCAGAGCACCTGTCTTGCATTCTTGTCCCTGGCTGGAATCTAGTTTCTGGATGCTGGTTGGGTAATAGGTTTTATAAGGACCAGCATTTTGTTTGACTCCCCATACATCCATTTGCATAGAAAGTGGATGATAGTCATCCTTGATGAAGTAGAAGTCTCAGCGGCACTTGGTGAGTAACCATCTCCTCCTTGAAACTCTATTCTTTTGGTTTCCAAGGCACTACTTTATGTACCACTAACCACGAGGACCAAACTTTCCATGTCTCCTTCTTCAAATTGGTGGTTGCTGGGGTTTAGGGAGTGATAATCTTATCTCTCTCCAACGTGGGTTCTGAACCCATGGAGCAGTAGACCCAGGAGGCAAATGGAGATGAACATATCAGTGTTGTTATAATAGGGCTAGATTTGGGAATGCAGCCTGGAAACAAAAATATATTCCAGACAAAGCTGAGTGACATTTTCACCTTGTCGTAGCTGGTAAAGAAGGAAACCTTCCAGCATCCCTCTGTAGTAAGTAACCTACCACAATAGCTTTTTGCCAAAGTTAGAATAGGTGCCCATGCTATCAACTGAGTAGTCTGAAGGTGAACAGAGACTGGACCCTAGTCCACTTGTGCAAACCTACTCTCCAGCTTTACAGATCTCATGAATCACTCCTCCTCCTCTGAAGACTTTTCTGTAAGTATCTGAAAAATATTTGTTGCTTATAGCCTTAAGATATATGCTTAATTAATTTTCCTCCTTATTCAATGAAGAACAAGCCATGAATTCTTCACTGTCTACTAATGATGGTGCCTCCCCAACTATAACCCCTTATGTTTATATCTAAGCATTAATCATTACTTCTTTAGATATTGCATACTGAAGTGGTTCTCATCCAAAATTCTTAGCAGCATGATATAAACATTTTTGCACAAAGTTTATGATTAGAAAGATTGATTCTATTGATTTTTTCACATATTTGGAATTGACACATAAAAATCTTATATTTTTATCTTCTATAATATGTTGTTTTGAAATATGTACACATTGTGTTGTGGTTAAATTGAAAAAAATTAACATCTGTATTAGCTTACATACCTACCATTGTTTGTGGTAAGAATATTTAAAACCTACTTTCAGAAATTGCCCAGAATATAATACATTGTTATTAACTATAATCACTGTATTGTACACTAGGTCTCTTGAATTTCTTCAAGAAATATTTTTAGGCTTAGAAAGCATATTCTTTTTATTTGTTTATTTATTTTTTGACAGGCAGAGTTAGACAGTGAGAGAGAGAGACAGAGAGAAAGGTCTTCCTTTTGCTGTTGGTTCACCCCTCAAATGGCCACTACGGCCGGCGCACTGCGGCCGGCGTGCTGCGCCGATCCGAAGCCAGGAGCCAGGCGCTTCCTCTTGGTCTCCTATGCAGGTGCAGAGCCCAAGCACCTGGGCCATCCTATACTGCCTTCCCGGGCCACAGCAGAGAGCTGGACTGGAAGAGGAGCAACCGGGACAGAATCTGGTGCCCCAACTGGGACTAGAACCCGGAGTGCTAGTGCCACAGGCGAAGGATTAACCTAGTGAGCCATGGCGCCGGCCAGAAACATATTCTTTTTGAGAATATTCCTTAAACTTGGGATGTATGCATTCTCTAAAGTTGCATATATAAAAATATATATAGATTCTAATATAAATATATAGGTACAATACAGATTTTTTGCAAAAATTCCTCATAATTTCCCAATGATCCTTGGGCTGGGATTTATAATGGAAATAAAATATCATCAGACCATGGAATATTGGCATTGATGGAGCATTGTATTTTACATGAGTCTGAACTTAAATTTGGGGAGAAGTATTCTGAAATCTGAGATTTCTGGTTCTTGGTAGAAAAATTGATAAACTTGTAAGGTAGCTTTTAATGTTCTCAGATGAGTCCCAGTTGAGTTGGGGGATGTTCATGAAAGGCTTCCATCTTAAAAACTGAGGAATTGAATTAATTTTAACCCATTTCCTATAGAACTTCCCCCTCCTACTCCAACCTGCCATAGCTCCCCCATGCATGGCTAGGACTTCTGTTCTTTATTCCATGTTTGAAATGCCTTCCCCTGCATGACATCCTTCTGTTGCCATGCAGCAAAGCAGAGTGAGAAGGAAAATAAGTGCTTTATGGAAGTTCAGACTTTTAAAGCAGGACAGTACAGTGGTTAAATGAACATTTAATTAGCTCCTCTTGCATGCAGGGAGAGATACACTATACTCTGTTATTTCATACTTTCCTCTTCTTTTCATTTAATATGTTTGAAAATTTAGTATAAAGGGGAAATTCTTATGCACTGCATTAGTATGTCAAGAAGTATTCTCAGATGTGGGTCAGTGTTCTACCTTCTGGAATATATATGTCATCTACCTAATATGAGAGAGGATGCACGTTCTTGTGGTACTCAGGGTTTTCTGCTTTTAGATCCATGGATGCTTTAAAGATGAGCTGTAAGAACACAAGCCCATCTGTGTATCCTTTTTGCTCTCTTGGTGGTTGGAAAAATATCTACAATTGTTAGGATGAAGTTTGATTTTCCAGTGCCTTACCTAAACCCAAAGTTTACGTTTCACTCAGTCACTAGAACAGCAACATTAACGCATAACCATTTACTGATATCATCATCCATCACTCATTCATTTGCTCCACAGTATTTATTATTTATTGTGTACAGGAGCCAGAGTCCTAAGATTGACACACCAATTATGTAGTGCATGAAACAGACATAGAAACTAGGACTTACATGACAATTCAATGTAGTAGTTAACAGAGGCATGTACCAAATATCAGCTGCCTTGGGATGAGAAGGGAAAAATGGAATATTTGGCCCCATAATAGAGAATATATAGGGAGTCTGCCAGCTGGAAGGGGAGCCTGGGCAAAGGAACATGTGCTCAGAAATCATGTAATTATTTAGCCTGTGAGAGCATTGTTTGTTTGCAGGTAGGTAAGCAACAAATGTTTAACTTAGAAATTCATGAACATAAAATGGCAGGTTTCCTTCCTGGTAGAGCGAGGTCCCCAGAGAAAAAGAGGGGGAAAAATGGTTCTCTTCCAAGGAAACATTGCAAAATCAAGTGGACTGAAGGCAGTTTCATATTTGTTCATTTGGATAGTTGTTTTTCACATTAACTTTGTTTATCAAGTTCAAATTTACAATTACATCAAGGGTGAAATATTCTTCTGGTTGCCCATATATTGTTGAACTGGGACAGCATGACTAGCATAATCTTGGTTTGACCATATCTTTATTTGATTTTTCTATCCTTCTTCCAGGATTGTACACTGAATGCAAGCAGCCAGACCGAGCCCTCTGATGTGGCCAGGAACAAGGACTGGGTGAGCCAAAAGTGAAGGGGTAAGGGATGTTAGAAGAGTCTGTGGTGAAGCCAAGAGCATGGTTGGCCCTGTTACCTCAAATGGCTGCTGAATTCTTTAGCAAAGCAGAACTGGGATAAATGAGTGATCTTGTACTCAAGAGACTATGCTGGAGGTTTGTGTGGCAAATAGCCTCTACCTATTTGGATTGACTGAGCAACCCAGGGAATGGAGGAAACTGGAACACAATTCTGCTAAGTTAGATTATAACTTTTTTTTTGGTATGGTGAATTTGCTGCTGTTGTTTGAGTGTGTTTTTAAATACTCCCATTCCTGAGATTTCTCTCCACTTTCCTATTGAAATTGAAATCATCCATGGGAGTTTGTAGGAGAAAATAATGGAGAGTCTACTATTCAATGCTTATTATTGTCAAACATAGTATAGTCAATATTTTGGATTGTGAATAAAGTGGATCATCTGATACACTTGTACCCAAACATTTTCACTCTAAATGTGTTACTTGAGATGGCAACATAATATGTCAGAGTATTCAAAAGTTGAATTTACTCTAGAAAGGTGGCATGCATGGAACTGCTAATGGCATCAACACAAATTTCTATATGAAATGTTTCTCAGCCCTTCTAAACTTTCTATCTCTAAGCAGATTTTTTTTAAATCATGCATAACTGGAAGGAGAGTTCATAATCCCCTCTTTTCATAAGCTACAGATGAAAATCACTCTCAGCAGCTCATGATGCCATTCTTTTAAAAATTTTTAATTTATATAAGATGAACAAATTTCATGTATTTTATGCATACAGATTTAAGAGCATAATGATATTTCCCACCCTACCCTTCATCCCACCCACACTCATTTTTATTTCAATATTTACATGATATATTTTTACTTTATTTTATAATCCTAAACTCCCCACTAAATAAAGAGCTCAACAAGTATTAGGTAGAAAATCAACTGTTCTTAAAGAGTACAGACAAGGGCTATAAACAATAATCAAATCTCATAATGTCAATTTCACTCATATAAATTACATTTGTTTGTACTTGGTATATTAGTTAACACATATCAGATAAAGCCTATGATATTTGTTTTTGAGAATGGCTTATTTCACTAAGCATAATGGTTTCTAGTTGCATCTATTTGGTTGCAAAAGAGAGGATTTCATCCATTTTTACAGCTGAGTAGTATTTCATTGTGTACACACACATACACTATCATTTTAATCCAATCATCAGATGGTAGACATTGGGAATGATTCCATATTTTAGCTACTATGAATGGAGCTGCAATAAACATGGGGGTATAGATAACTTTGTCCTATGCTGATTTCACTTTGTGTAAATTCTCATGTATGGGATTACTGGGTCATGTGGTAGATCTATTTTAAGATTTCTGAGGAATCACCATGCTGTCTACAATAATGGTTGTCCTAGTTTACATTCCTACCAACGAGGACTAGAGTACCTTCTTCCCAACATCCTCATCAGAATTTCTTAGTTTTTGATTTTTGGATGATAGACACTTTAACTCAATTGAGGTGAACCTCATTGTGGTTTTGATTTGCATTTCCCTGATGGCTAGTGATCCTAAGGATTTTTCATGTGTTGGTTGGCCATTTGAGTTTCATTTTTTGAAAAAGACCTGTTCATATCCTTTGCCTATTTCTCTATGGATTGTTTGCTTTGTTATTGTTGAGCTTCTTGAGCTCTTTATAGATTTTAGATATTAATCCATTATCAGTTGCATAGTTTGCAAATATTTTCTCTCATTCAGTTGGTTGCCTTGCCACTTCGTTGAGTGTTTCCTTTGAAGTGAAGAAGTTTCTTACCTTGATGTAATCTCATTTGTCTATTTTTCCTTTTATTGACTATGTTTCTGGAGTCTTATCTAAGATGTCTTTGTCTATTCCAATGTCTTGCAGAGTTTCCCTAATGTTTTCCTCTAGTAACTTTTTAAAAGATTTATTTATTTATTTGAAAGTCAGAGTTACACAGAGAGAGGAGGTTAGGCAGATATATATATAGAGAAGTCCTCCATCCACTGGCTCACTCTCCAACTGGATGCAATGGTCAGAGCTGAGGTGATCCGAAGCCAGGAGCCAGGAGCTGCTTCTGGATCACCAACATAGGTGCAGGGGCCCAAGGACTTGGGCCATCTTCTGCTGCTTTCCTTGGCTACAACAGAGAGCTGGATTGGAAGTAGAGCAGCCAGAACTCGAACCAATGCCTGTATGGGATACTAGCACTACAGGTGGTGGCCTCACCTGCTGCACCATGGCTTCAGCTACTCCCCTAGTAATTTGATGGTATTAGGTCATAGATTTATATCCTTGCTCCATTTAGAGTTGGTTTTGTATAAAGTGTAAGGCAGGGATCTTAGTTCATGTCTCTGCATGTGGAGATGCAGTTTTCCCAATGATTTGCTGAAGAGACTGTCCTTGTTCCAGGGATTGGATTTTGTTTGATTGTCAAAAAATTGGTTGATTGTAGATGCACTTGATTAGTTTATGGAGTCTCTATTCTTTTCCATTTGTCTTCATGGCTATTTTTGTTCTAGTACCAAGCTGTTTTTTTTTTTTTTTTGACAGGCAGAGTGGACAGTGAGAGAGAGAGAGAGACAGAGAGAAAGGTGTTCCTTTTCTGTTGGTTCACCCCACAATGGCCGCTGTGACTGGTGTGCTGTGGCTGGCGCACCATGCTGATCTGAAGCCAGGAGCCAGGTGCTTCTCCTGGTCTCCCATGCAGGTGCAGGGCCCAAGGACCTGGGCCACCCTCCACTGCACTCCCGGGCCACAGCAGAGAGCTGTACTGGAAGATGGGCAATAGGACAGAATCTGGCACCCTGACCGGGACTAGAACCTGGGGTGCTGGTGCCGCAGGTGGAGGATTAGCCTATTGAGCTGTGGCTCCAGCTACCAAGCTGTTTTGATTACAGCAGCACTGTAGTGTCGTGAACTCTGGTATTGTGATGTCTCCAGCTTTGTTTGTTGTATAGTTTGTTTTAGCTGTTCAGGGTCTCTTTTTCCATATTCATGTGTGTTTCCATATGAATTTTTTACCAGAAATATTTTATTTACAGTATATAAACTTCATGCATTTCATAAATACAACTTTAGGAACATAGTGATTCTTCCCACCCTATCTACCTTCTCACCCACAATCCCATGCTTCTTTCCTCCTCCCTCTTCTATTCCCATTCTCATTTTTTTTTACTAAGTTCTATTTTCAATTAACTTTATATACATAAGATTAACTCCATACAAATTAAGGAGTTCAATAGATAGTATGAAAAAAAGACCTTGTTCCTCAACAATCAAGTGCTGTTCAAAATCATCACATCCCGAAATATCAATTTCACTTCTATAGATTACCTTTTGGGTGCTCTGTTAGTTACCACAGATCAAAGAAATAATATAGTATTTGTCCTTTTGGGACTGGCTTCTTTCACTAAGCATAATGTTTTCTAGTGGAATCCATTTTGTTGCAAATGACAGGATTTCATTTTATACTGCTATGTACATATCCCATAATTTTGTTATCCAGACTTCAGTTGACAGACATTTGGGTTGATTCCATATCTTAGCTATTGTGAACTGAGCTTCAGTAAACATGGGGTACAGAAAACTCTTTCATATACTGACTTCATTTCAGTTGGGTAAATTCCCAGGGGTAGGATGGCTTGGTCATATGGTAGGTCTGTATTCAGCTTTCTGAGGTATCTCCATACTATCTTCCATAGTGGCTAGACAGTTTATGTTACCACCAACAGCACATTAGGGTACCTTTCCCCCCATATCCTTGCCAGAATTTCTTATTTGTTGGTTTCTGTATGAAAGACAAGGGTGTGGTGAAACATCATTGTGGGGTTTTTTTTTTTTTTTTGCATTTACCTGATGGCTAATGATCCAGAGCATTTTCTCATGTGTCTGTTGGCCATTTGGATTTCCCCTTTTGAAAAATGAGTGTTTAAGTCCCTTTGCCCATTTCTTAACTGGGTTGTTTGTTATTGTTGAGTTTTCTTGAGTTTTTTATATATTCTGGTTCTTAGTCCTTTATCAGTTGCATAGTTTGCAAATAATTTCTCTGATTCTGTCTGTTGCCTGATTACATTGCTGAGTATTTCTTTTGCAGTGCAGAAACTTAATTTGTCAATTTTGGCTTTGATTGCTAGTGCCTGTTAAGTATTTTCCAAAAAGTCTTTGTCTATGTCAATGATTTCCAGGTTTTCCCCAATGGTTTCTAATTATTTCATTGTATCAGGTTGTAGATTTAGGTCATTGATCCATTTTGAGTGGATTTTTGTGGAAGGTGTAAGGTAAGGGTCTTGCTTTATACTTCTGTATTCAGAGTTCCAGTTTTCCCAGCACCATTTGTTGAAGAGATTTTCCTTGCTCCAAAGATTTATTTCAGCTCCTCTGTGAAAGAAAAGTTAGTTGTAGATGGGTGGATTAATGGAACATGGAAGATTTTTCCATTTTTTGATCTTCTTCTATTTATTCTTTAATGTTTTATAATTCTCATCATAGAGATCTTTGATTAAATTTATTCCAAGGTATTTGGTATTTTTTTCAGGTATTGTGAATTGCATTGATCTTAGAAGTTCTTTATCAGCCATGATATTGTCTGTGTATAAGAAGGCTGTTGATTTTTTGTGTTAATTTTATATCCTGCCACTTTTCCAAACTCTTCTATGAGCTCCAATAGTCACTTAGTGGAATATTTTGGATCCTCTCTATATAGAATCATGTCATCTACAAATAGGGATACTTTGACTCCCTCCTTCCCAATTTATATCCCATTGATTTCTTTGTATTGCCTAAGGGCTATGGCTGAAATTTCCAGGACTATATTGAGTAGTAATGGTGAAAGTCGGCATCTTTGTCTGGTACTGGATCTCAGTGGGAATGCTTTGAACTATTCCCCATTCAATAGGATGGTGGCCATGGATTAGTCATAAAATGCCTTGATTATGTTGATAAATATTCCTCCTATACCCAATTTGTTTAGAGTTTTCATAATTTAAGGATGATGTATTTTATCAAATGCTTTCTCTGCATCTATTTAGATAATTATATGATTTTTGTTCTTCAATTTGTTAATGTGATGTAACACATTTATTGATTTATGAATGTTGAACTATCTCTGGATACCAGCAATAAATCCTACTTGGTCCAGGTGAATGATTTTTTTTATGTGTTGTTGGATTCTATTGGATAGTATTTTGCTGAGGATTTTTGCATCTATGTTCATAAGGGAAATTGGTCTGTAGTTCTCTTTCTCTGTTGTATCTTTCTCTGTTGTATCTTTTTCAGGTTAGGAATTATGGTAGTGCTGGCTTCATAGAAAGACTTTGGGCCGGTGCCGCGGCTCCCTAGGCTAATCCTCCGCCTTGTGGCACCAGCACACCGGGTTCTAGTCCCGGTTGGGGCGCCGGATTCTGTCCCAGTTGCCCTTCTTCCAGGCCAGCTCTCTGCTGTGGCCAGGGAGTGCAGTGGAGGATGGGGAGGATGGCCCAAGTGCTTGGGCCCTGCACCCCATGGGAGACCAGGAGAAGCACCTGGCTCCTGCCTTCAGATCATCGTGGTGCGCTGGCTGCAGTGTGCCAGCCGCAGCAGCCATTGCAGGGTGAACCAACAGCAAAGGAAGACCTTTCTCTCTGTCTCTCTCTCACTGTCCACTCTGCCTGTCAAAAAAAGGACTTTGGGATGATTCTCCCATTTTCCATTGTTTTGAATAGCTTGATAAGAATTGGAATTCCACTTTGACTATGACCCTGTCGGAATAAGATAGAAGTCGGCGAACTCAAAAGGCTTCCATAGCCTTGGCAACTCATGACTAGAGCCTAGGGAGATTACTGATGCCATAAACAAGAGTGTCAATTTGTTAAGTCAACAACAGGAGTCACTGTGTACTTACTCCTCATGTCGGATCTGTCCTTAGTGTGTTGTCCAATGTGAAGTAATGCTATAACTAGTACTGAAACAGTATTTTACACTTTGTGTTTCTGTGTGGGTGCAAACTGATGAAATCTTTACTTAATACATACTGAATTGATCTTCTGTATATAAACATAATTAAAAATGAAAAAAAATGAATTGGAATTCATTCTTTTTTAAATGTCTGGTTGAGTGCAGCAGTGAAGCCACTTGGTGTGTTCTTTTCTTTGTTGGGTGGTTGATTTTTACTGAATCAATTTCCATATTGGTTATGGGTTTATTTAGGTTTTCTGTGTCTTCATGCTTCCATTTAGGTAGGTTATAAGTGTCCAGGTATCAATTCACTTCTAGGTTTCCAAATTTTTTGGCATACAGGTCTTTGTAGTATTTTCTGATGATTCTTTTTATTTCAGCAGTATCTGTTGTTTCTGATTTTGTTGGCATAAAGCTCTTTGTGGTAATTTCTAAAGATTATTTTTATTTCAATGGTATATGCTGTTCATTTCCTTTTTCATCTCTAATTTTATTGATTTGAGTCTTCTCTCTCATTTTTTTTTGTTACTTGAGTCAATGGTGTGTCAATTTTATTTTTTCAAAAACAACCATTTCTTTAGCTTTAATTATTTCTTTTCTCCTACTAGTTTTGGTTTTGGTTTGCTGTCATTATACTAAGTTCTTGAGATGCATTGATAGTTCATTTATTTGGCACTTTTCCAATTTCTTGATGTAGACACCAATTGCTATAAACTTTCCTCTAAACACTGCTTTTGCTGTATCCCAGAAGTTTTGTTATGCTGTATTGACATCTTCATTTCTTTCCAGAAATTTTTTGATTTCTCTTTTGATTTATGCTATGATCTATTGTTCATTCAGGAGTATGCTGTTCAGTCCCTATGTGTTTGCATATATTCTAGAAATTCCTGAATGGTTGATTTCCAGCTTCATTCCATTGTGTTCAAAGAAGATACATGGTATGATTTCAATTTTTTTTTAATTTGCTGAGACTTGCATTATGGCCTAGCATGCGGTCTATTCTGGAGAAAGTTCTATGCACTGGTAAGAATGTGTACTTGCAAGTGTAGGATGGAAAGTTCTGTAGATATTTGTTAGGTCAATTAGATCCATGGTATCAATTAATTTAGTTGTTTCCTTGCTGATTTTCTGTCTGGTTGATCTGTCCATTGCAGAAAATGGGGTATTAATGCCCCCATACTATTGTAATGGAGTCTATGTCAAGGTTCAGATCTATTAACATTTCTTTTTAAATAGCCAGGTGACCTGTAATTAGTTGCATATACTTTGATAATAGTCAAGTATTCCTGTTGAATTGATCCCTTAATTATAACATAGTGCTCTTCTTTGTCTCTTTTCACAGTTTTTGTGTTAAAGTCTGTTTTGTCTGATATTAGGATGGCTACACCAGCTCTGTTTTGTTTTCTGTTAGCATGGAATAACTTTTCCATCCTTTCACCTCCAGTTTGCATTTATCTTTGTTGGTGAGATGTGTTCTAATTTTCTTAATAGAAAGCTTTTATTTGATAAATATAAATTTCATAAGTACAACTTTAGGATTATAACGGTTCTTACCCCATACCCACCCTCCCACTCCCAAACCATCCCACCTCCTACTCCCTCTCCCATCCTTTTATTCATTAAGATTCATTTTTAATTACAGTTTGCACCCACACAGACACACAAAGTATAAAGTATAGTTTGAAGACTAGTTTTTGTTTTGAAGATTTATTTTATTTATTTGAAAGTCAGAATTACACAGAGAGAGGAGAGAGGAGAGAGGAGAGAGAGAGAGAGAGGTCTTCCATCCGATGGTTCACTCCCCAATTGGCTGCAATGGGCAGAGCTACACTGATCCAAAGCCAGGGACCAGGAGCTTCTTCTGGGTCTCCCACATGCAGGGGCCCAAGGATTTGGGCCATCTTCTACTGCTTTCACAGTCCATGGCAGAGAGCAGGAGTGGAAGTGGAGCAGCTGAGATTAGAACCGGCACACAAATGGGATGCCAGTGTTTCAGGCCAGGGCGTTAACCAACTGCACCACAGCGCTGGCCCTTCAAGACTAGTTTTATCATTAATTCTCAAAGTACAACACATTAGGGACAGAGGTCAAACATGGGGAGTAAGTGTACAATGACTTCTGTTGTTGATTTAACAATTGACATTCTTAATTATGATGCCAGTGACCATCCAAGGATCTTGTTTTGAGCAGCCAAGACTATGGAAGCCTCTGGAGTTCACAAACTCTGACATTATTTAGACAAGGCCATAATCAAAGTGGAGGTTTTCTCCTCCCTTCAGAGAAAGGTATCTCCTTCTTTTTCTTTTTTTAAACTTTGTGTGTGTGTGTGACAGGCAGAGTTAGACAGTGAGAGAGAGACAGAGAGAAAGGTGTTCCTTTTCCATTGTTTCACCCCCCCAAAATGGTCACTACGGCTGGCATGTGCGCCAATCTGAAGCCAGGAGCCAGGTGCTTCCTCCTGGTCTCCCATGCGGGTGCAGGGCCCAAGCACTTGGGCCATCCTCCACTGCACTCCCTGGCCACAGCAGAGAGCTGGACTGGAAGAGGAGCAACTGGGACAGAACCAGCACATGAACTGGGACTAGAACCTGGGGTGCCAGCACTGCAGGTGGAGGATTAGCCTAGTGATCCACAGTGCCGGCCAATATCTCCTTCTTTGATGGCTTCTTCTTTCCACTGGGATCTCAGTCACATAGATCTTTCATTTAGGTCTTTTTTTTTGCCACAGTGTCTTGGATTTCCATGCCTGAAATGCTCTCATGGGCTTCTCAGCCAAATCTGAATGCATTAACAGCTGATTTTGAGCCCAGAGTACTATTTAGGGCATTTGTCATTCTATGAGTCTGCTGTGTGTCCTGGTTCCCATGTTGGATCAATCTCATATTTAATTCTATGTATTATTATTAGCAGATATTTGGTCTTATTTATGTGATCCCTTTGACACTTAAACCTATCTATATGATCAGTTATACACTTAATATGATCAGTTTAACATGTAAGATGGCATTGGTACTTGCCAACTTAATGGGATTGGGAGTGCCATGGCAAGATTTTAGCTTTATCCTTAGGGTAAGTCCGAGGGAACGTGTGCTGAACTGTACATCTCCCCCCTTTCTTATTCCCACTCTTATTTTTAACAGGGATCAATTTTCAATTGGATTTAAACACCAAAGAATAATTCAGTGTTAAGTAAAGAGTTAAACCAATGGTATTAAGTAGAAAAATAAAATACTAAAAAGAATAAAATAGTAAGCTCAGCAGTCAGGACAAGGGCTGATCACGTCATTGATTCTCATGGTGTCAGTTTCACTTCTATAGTTTTCCTTTTAGGTGCTCAGTTAGTTTTCACAGATCATGGAGAACATATGATATTTGTCCCTTTGGGACTGGGTTATTTCACTCAGCATGATATTTTCCAGATTCCTCCATTTTGTTGCAAATGACTGGATTTTATTTTTTAAACACTGTATAGTATTGTATAGAGTACATATTCTATAATTTTATTATTCAGTCTTCCATTGATGGGTATTTGGGTTGATTCCATGTCTTAGCTATTGGTAATTGAGTTACAATAAACATGGAGGTACAGATAGCTCTTTTATTTGCCAATGTAATTTCCCGTGGGTAAATTGTGAGCAGTGGGTTGGCTGGGTCATATGGTAGGACTATATTCCGATTTCTGAAGAATCTCCAAACTGTCTTCCATTGTGGCTTCATCAGTTTGCATTCCCATCAACAGTGGATTAGTGTGCTTTTATTGCACATCCTTGCCAGCAACTGTTAGTTGATTTCTGTATGTAAGCCACTCTAACTTGGGTGAGGTGAAACCTCATTGTGGGTTTGATTTGCATTTCCCTGATGACTAGTGATCCTGAACATGTTTTCATATGTCTGTTGGCCATTTGGATTTCCTCTTTTGAAAAATATCTATTTAGGTCCTTGGCCCATCATAAAGTGGGTTGTTTGTTTTGTTGTTTTAGAGTTCCTTGATCTCTTTGTAGATTTTGGCTATTAATCTTTAATCAGTTACATAATTTGCAAATAATTTGATGGTGTTGGGTTATAGATTTAGATCTTGAATCCAAGTTGAGTAGATTTTTGTGTAAGGTGTAAGGTATGGGTCTTGCTTCATACCTCTGCATATGGAAATCCAGTTTTCCCAGCACCATTTGTTGAATAGACTGTCCTTGCTCCAGGAATTGGTTTTAGATCTTTGATCAAGTATAACTTGGGGCCAGCACCGCGGCTCACTAGGCTAATCCTCTGCCTTGCGGTGCCTGCACACCAGGTTCTAGTCCCAGTCGGGGTGCTGGATTCCGTCCCGTTGCCCCTCTTCCAGGCCAGCTCTCTGCTGTGGCCAGGGAGTGCAGTGGAGGATGGCCCAAGTGCTTGGGCCCTGCACCCCATGGGAGACCAGGAGAAGTACCTGGCTCCTGCCATTGGATCAGTGCGGTGCGCCGGCCAAAGTGCACTGGCTGCAGTGGCCATTGGAGGGTGAACCAACGGCAAAGGAAGACCTTTCTCTTTGACTCTCTCTCTCTCACTGTCCACTCTGCCTGTCAAAAAAATGTATAAGTTGACTGTAGATGTTTGGATTGATTTCTGGTGTTTCTATTCTGTTCCATTGGTTTATCCATCTTTTTCTGCACCAGTACCATGCTGTTTTGATTATAACTGCCCTGTAGTTGTCCTGAAATCTGGTATTGTGATGCCTCCTACTGTTTTTGTCATATAAGATTTTTAGCTATCCGAGGTCTCCTGTGCCACCATATGAATTCCAGCATCAATTTTTTCCAGATCTGAGAAGAATGTCTTTGATATTTTAATTGGTATCACATTGGATCTATAAATTGCTTTTGGAAGAATGGACATTTTGATGATATTGATTCTTCCAATCCATGAGCATGGAAGATTTTTCCATATTTTAATTCTTCTTTTATTTCTTTAATTAAAGTTTTGGAATTGTCATCTTGGAGATTATTGATATCCTTGGTTAAGTTTATTTGAAAGTATTTGATTTTTTTATAGCTATTGTGAATGGGATTGATCTTAGCAGTTCTTTCTCAGCTATGGCATTGTCTGTGTATACAAAGGCTTTTGATTTTTGTGTATTGATTTTATATCCTGCTACTTCACCAAACTCTTTCATAGTTCCAATAGTCTGTTAGTGTATTTCCTTGGATCCCCAAAAGAATCATATTGACTGCAAATAGGGATAATTTGATTTCTTCCTTCCTAATTTGTATTGCTTTGATTTCTTTTTCTTGCCTATTGGCTCTAGCTAAAACTTCCCAGACTATTTTGAATAGAAATGGTGAGAGTGGGCATTCATGTCTAGTAATGGCTCTTAGTGGGATGCTTCCAACATTTCCCTATTCAGTAGGATGCTGGCTGTGGGTTCGTCATAAAATTCCTTGATTGTGTTTATGAGTGTTCCTTCTATACCCAATTTACTTAGAGTTTTCTTCATGAAAGGGGGTTGTATTTTATCAAATGATTTCTCTGCATATATTGAGATAATCATATGTTTTTTCTTCTGAAGTTTGTTAATGTGGTATATCACATTGATTGTTTTGCAAATGTTGAACCATCCCTGCATATCAGGGATAAATCCCAGTTGGTCTGAGTGGATAATATTTCTAATGTGTTGTTGGATTTTATTGGCTAGAATTTTGTTGAGGATTTTTGCTGTCTATGTTTATCAGGGAAATTGGTCTGTAATTTTTTCTCTGCAACATCTTTTTCAGGTTTAGGAATGAAGGTGATGCTGGCTTTGTAGAAATAATTTGGGAGTATTCCATCTCTTTCAATTGTTTTTGAATAGTTTGATAATAATTGGAGTTAATTCTTCTTAAATGTCTGGTAGAATTCAGCAGTGAATCCATCTGGTCCTGGGCTTTTCTTTGTTGGGAGGGTCTATTACTAATTCAGTTTCTGTCTTGGTTATGAGTCTGTTTAGATTTTCTATATCTTCACGGTTCATTTTAAATAGGTTGTTTTTGTTCAGGAATCTGTTCATTTCTGCTAGATTTCCCAGTTTGTTGGCATACAACTCTTCATAGTAATTTCTGATAGTTCTGTAGATATCTGTTAGGTCCATTTGGTCTGTAGTGTTTATTAAATCTGCTGTTTCCTTGTTTATTTTCTGTCTTGTTGATCTGCCCATTGCTGAAAGTGGAGTATTGAAGTCCCCACCCTGTACTATTGTATTGGAGTCTAAGTCTCCTTTTAAATCCCTTAACATTTCTTTCAAATAACCAGGTGCCCTATAATTAGGTGCATATATGTTTATAATAGTTACATCTTTCTATTGAATTGATCCCTTATTCATTAATGCCCTTCTGTGTCTCTTTTAACAGTTTTTGTGTTAAAGTCTATTTGGTTTGATATTAAGATAGCTATTCCAGCTCTTTTTTTTTTTTTTTTTTTTTTTTGGTTTCTGTAGGCATGGAATATCTTTTTCCAACCTTTATTTTCAGTCTGAATGCACCTTTTTTGGAAAGATGTGTTTCTTTTAAATGAAAATAGATGGGTTTTGTTTTTTAATCAATTAAGCCAGTCTGTACCTTTTAACTTGGTAGTTGAGGCCATTTACATTCAATGTGAGTATCAATAAGTAATGAATTTGCCCTGTCATTTTTCCAAAGATATTTATTTTTCTTTTTTTGACAGGAAGAGTGGACAGTGAGAGAGAGAGAGACAGAGAGAAAGGTATTCCTTTATTCCATTGGTTCACCCCCCAGTGGCTGCTGTGGCCAGCGCACCATGCTGAACCGAAGGCAGGAGCCAGGTTCTTCTCCTGGTATTCCATATGGGTGCAGGGCCCAAGGACTTGGGCCACCCTCCACTGCACTCCCGGGCCACAGCAGAGAGCTGGACTGGAAGAGGAGCAACCGGGACAGAATCCGGCACCCCGACTGGGACTAGAACCCAGGGTGCCAGTACTGCAGGCAGAGGATTAGCCTATTGAGCTGCGGTGCTGGCTCCAAAGATATTTCTAATACATACTTTGAACTTCCTTTGATCTTTTTCTGAGAGATTTTCTTCATTTTCCTTCTTTCTTATTGATGACCATGTTTCTGTGTTTCTCTGTGTAACTCATTCTTAAGCACCTTTACAGGGCTTGATGGTGGTAAAAATTCTTTCAATTTCTGTTTGCTATGAAAGGTCTTTATTTCACTTTCATTCACAAATGAAAGCTTTGCAGGGTATAATATTCTGGGATGACAGTTTTTTTTTTTCTCTTAGTACTTGGTCTGTATTTTGCCATTCCCTCCTAGCCTGTAGGGTTTCTGATGAGAAGTCTGCTGTGAGTCTAATTGGAGATCCTCTGAGATTAATCTGATGTTTCTCTCTTGCACATTTTAGAATCTTTTCTTTATGTTTTACTGTGGTGAGTTTGATTACAATGTGTTATGGTGAGGATCTTTTCTGGTCACAACTATTGGGAGTTCTATGTGCTTCCTGTTCTTAGATGTCTCTCTCTTTCTCCACACTTGGGAAGTTTCTGCTAGTATCTCACTAAAAAGGCCTACTAATCCTTTCTCTCTAACCATGCCTTCAGGAGCTCCTAGAACCCAAATGTTGGTTTTTTTAATAGTATCCTGTAGATTCCCAACAATATTTTTTAGATTTCAAATTTTCTCTTCTTTTCTTTGGTTTGATTGTATACTTTCCTGTGCTTTGTCTTCTAAGTCCAATATTCTCTTCTGTCTCACTGATTCTGTTTTTAAGGCTCTCGAATGTGTTTTTTATTTGTTTTATTGAATTCTTCATTTCATTTTGATTTATCTTCAATATATCAATTTCATGTTCTATTGAATTCTCATTTCATTTTGATTCCTCCTTAAGACTTCATTTTCATGAGAGAGATTTTCTTTCATTTCCTATATGGATTTCAGTAGTTTGTGCTTTTGCTTTGATTACTTCTATGTAATCTTATGATTAATTTTTTTGTGTTCCATTTCTTACATTTCTCCCATCATCTTCCTAATCTAGTACTCAAGTGTCATGTTCTTTTGGGAGTCTCCTGTTGTCTGCCTTTTTGTTTCTTGGATTGTTGCATTTGTTGTTTGGCATTTTTGGAGTTACTCATTTGTTTCTTCTTTTTTTCTTTTTCACTGTGTTGGCTTTTATTGTTCTACTATGACTCTGTAGATAAGTGGACTGTATGCTTTCATTGACTCTCTAGAGGATTGTAGTGGGTGTGGCCAGAGAACTCTGTTCAGTTCTTCAGGTTTAACGGTGTGCCTAAGGTTTCACATGGTAAATCTTTTCTCTCTCTTTTTCAATCAGAAGGAAGTATATGCTGCTCAGCTGAGCTCTTTTCCTCGACAGAGACCAGTGCCTGCCTGAGCACTATCTCCACTGGGTATTATATTCGTCTATTGTGTCCAAAGGAGCACACAAAGGGTCTGTGTAGTCCTCAGTGTAAGTTCAGATTCCCCAGCAATGTCTCTCACCAGGAAACCAGGACCACCCGAGCTTGTCGCGTCTCCCATCAACTGCTCAAAGTCTCAGCCACATCGTGAGTTCTTCCACACACCCTCAATTTTTTTCCCCTCACAGGCCCAGTTCAGAAACTTCACATAGTCGTAAGCTCCTAGGCCCCTGTTATTTCTTCCCACCAGAGTCAGGTTTCTCCAAATGGCTGATTGCCAGGTGCAGACACAAGCTGGCACAGTTGTTACATGTACAAAATGGTGCCTGCCCTATCTGCTTGTATGCCTTTGAAAGGTGACTAGAGAGAGAGAATCATGTCACCATCCTTTTTTTCCCTCTCTCCTCTAGTTATTTGGTGCACTTTCCCCCCATGGGACTTCAAGCCTCATTCCTTCTAGACTCTTCTTGCTGCTTTTTTTTGCCAGTGTCTCAGGCTACTGCAGTCTTGTCTCACCTCACTTTCCAGCATTGGTGTGTAGGCTCTCACCTGTTGGAGTCCCAAGCTGTGGGTTCTGATGCCCTCCACATAGGTCCCCCATGTCCCTCTAATTTTGGTGGAGTTTCCTCTGCCATTTTTCCCCTAATTCTTCTCTTAGACTACACTATCTCCACTTTTTATAAACTATCTTCTCCTTGGCTAGAGCAGTAAGCTCTCTCCCTTGTCCGCCATCTTGGAACTGACCAAGTACTGAGATGTGTTCTTGTAGACAGCAAATAGATGGGTTTTTTCTTTCCATTCAGCCAGTCTGTATCTTTTAACTGGAGAGTTGAAGCCATTTACATTCAAGGTGACAACTGATAAGTAACGACTTTTTTTCTGCCATATTCCATATGTATTCCTATTGTTTACTTGGGATTTCCTTTGTATTTTTACTGAGATTTTCTGCCTTCACCTTTTTCCAGAGTAATTACCATATTTCTGTGTCAGTGTGTAGCACATCCTTAAGCATCTTTTGTAAGGCTGAATGCGTAGTGAGTAATTCTGTTAATTTCTGTTTGCTATGGAAGGTAAATGAGAGCTTTGCAGGGTACAGTATTCTGGGCAGGTTTTTTTCTCTTAAGACTTGTAATAGGCCAGCGCTGTGGCTCAACAGGCTAATCCTCCACCTAGCGGCACCGGCACACGGGGTTCTAGTCCTGGTCAGGGCGCCGGATTCTGTCCCGGTTGCCCCTCTTCCAGGCCAGCTCTCTGCTATGGCCCAGGAGTGCAGTGGAGGATGGCCCAAGTGCTTGGGCCCTGCTCCCCATGGGAGACCAGGAGAAGCACCTGGCTCCTGCCTTCGGATCAGCACGGTGCGCTGGCTGCGGCAGCCATTGGAGGGTGAACCAACGGCAAAGGAAGACCTTTCTCTCTGTCTCTCTCTCTCTCACTGTCCACTCTGCCTGTCAAAAAAAAAAAAAAAAAGACTTGTAATATATCTTTACATTCTCTCCTACTTTCAGGGCTTCTAATGAGAAGTCAGCTGTGAGTCTAATTGGCGGTCCTCTGAAAATAACCTGGCATTTCTCTCATGCACAATTTTTTATAGAAAGCTTTTATGTAATAAATACAAATTTCAAAAGTATAATTTTGGATTATAGCAGTTCTCCCTATGCCCACCCTCCCACCCACAAACCATCCCACTTCCTACTCTCTCTCCCATCCCATTCTTCATTAAGATTAATTTTTAATTATCTTTATATACAGAAGATCAACTCTATGCTAAGTAAATATTTCAACAGTTTGCACCCTCATAGACATACAAAGTATAAAGTACTGTTCAAAGACTAGTTTTTTTTTTAACTTTTATTTAATGAATATAAATTTCCAAAGTATGACTTATGGATTACAATGGCTTCCCCCTCATACCGTCCCTCCCACCCGCAACCCTCCCCTTTCCCACTCCCTCTCCCCTTCCATTCACATCAAGATTCATTTTCGATTATCTTAATATACAGAAGATCAGCTTAGTATACATTAAGTAAGGATTTCAACAGTTTGCTCCCACACAGAAACATAAAGTGAAAAATAATAGATGATTTTTTTAAATGATGATGAAATCAGATCAGACCTATTGTCATGTTTAATCCCAGTGAGAGTCAAGTTGGGAATTGATAATTTCTTTTTTTTCTTTCTTTCTTTTTTTTTTTTTTACAGATCAGTTTAGTATACATTAAGTAAAGATTTCAACAGTTTGCACCCCCATAGAAACACAAAGTGAAATATACTGTTTGAGTACTTGTTATAGCATTAAGCCTCAATGTACAGCACATTAAGGACAGAGATCCTACATGAGGAGTAAGTGCACAGTGACTCCTGTTGTTGACTTTACAAATTGACACTCCTGTCTATGGCATCAGTAATCTCCCTATGCTCCAGTCATGAGTTTCCAAGGCTATGGAAGCCCCTTGAGTTCTCCGACTCTTATCTTGTTTAGACAAGGTCATAGTCAAAGTGGAGGTTCTCTCCTCCCTTCAGAGAAAGGTACCTCCTTCTTTGAAGACCTGTTCTTTCCACTGGGATCTCACTCACAGAGATCTTTTTGCCAGAGTGTCTTGGCTTTCCATGCCTGAAATACTCTCATGGGCTTTTCAGCCAGATCCGAGTGCCTTTAGGGCTGATTCTGAGGCCAGAGTGCTGTTTAGGACATCTGCCATTCTATGAGTCTGCTGAGTATCTTGCTTCCCATGTTGGATCACTCTCCCCTTTATTTATTCTATCGGTTAGTGTTAGCAGGTACTAGACTTGTTTATGTGCTCCCTTTGACTCTTAGTCCTTTCATTATGATCAATTGTGAACTGAAATTGATCACTTGGAATAGTGAGATGGCATTGGTACATGCCACCTTGATGGGATTGAATTGGAATCCCCTGCTATGTTTCTAACTCTACCATTTGGGGCAAGTCAGCTTGAGCATGTCCCAAATTATACATCTCTTTCCTCTCTTATTCCCACTCTTATGTTTAACAGGGATCACATTTCAGTTAATTTTCAACACTTAAGAATAACTGTGTATTAATTACAGAATTAAACCAGTCATATTAAGTAGAACAGACAAAAAAAACTACTAAGAGGGATAATGTATTAAGTTGTTCATTAACAGTCAGGGCTATGCTGATCAAGTCACCGTTTCTCATAGTGTCCATTTCACTTCAGGAGGTTTCCTTTTTGGTGCTCAGTCAGTTGTCACCGATCAGGGAGAACATATGGTATTTGTCCCTTTGGGACTGGCTTACTTCACTCAGCATGATGTGTTCCAGATTCCTCCATTTTGTTGCAAATGACTGGATTTCGTTGTTTCTTACTGAGGTATAGTATTCTAAAGAATACATATCCCATAATTTCTTTATCCAGTCTACCGTTGATGGGCATTTAGGTTGGTTCCAGGTCTTGGCTATTGTGAATTGTGCTGCGATAAACATTAGGGTGCAGACCGCTTTTTTGTTTGCCAATTTAAACTCCTTTGGATAAATTCCAAGGAGTGGGATGGCTGGGTCGAAAGGTAGGGTTATCTTCAGGTTTCTGAGGAATCTCCAGACTGACTTCCATAGTGGCTTGACCAGTTTGCATTCCCACCAACAGTGGGTTAGTGTCCCTTTTTCCCCACATGCTCACCAGCATCTGTTGTTGGTAGATTTCTGTATGTGAGCCATTCTAACCGGGGTGAGGTGAAACCTCATTGTGGTTTTGGTTTGCATTTCTCTGATTGCTAGTGATCTTGAACATTTTTTCATGTGCCTGTTGGCCATTTGGATTTCCTCTTTTGAAAAATGTCTATTGAGGTCCTTGGCCCATCTCTTAAGTGGGTTGTTTGTTTTGTTGTTGTGGAGTTTCTTGATCTCTTTGTAGATTCTGGTTATTAACCCTTTATCTGTTGCATAATTTGCATATATTTTTTCGCATTCTGTCGGTTGTCTCTTCACAATCCTGACTGTTTCTTTTGTAGTACAGAAACTTCTCAATTTGATGCAATCCTAAATGTTAAATTTGGCTTTGACTGCCTGTGCCTCCTGGGTCTTTTCCAGAAACTCTTTGCCTGTGCCAATATCTTGAAGGGTTTCTCCAATGTTCTCTAATAACTTGATGGTGTCAGGTCATAGATTTAGGTCTTTAATCCATGTTGAGTGGATTTTTGTGTAAGGTGTAAGGTAGGGGTCTTGCTTCATGCTTCTGCATGTGGAAATCCAGTTTTCTCAGCACCATTTATTGAATAGACTGTCCTTGCTCCAGGAATTAGTTTTAGATCCTTGATCAAATATAAGTTGGCTGTAGATGTTTGGGTTGATTTCTGGTGTTTCAATTCTGTTCCATTGGTCGATCCATCTGTTTCTGTACCAGTACCATGCTGTTTTGATTACAACTGCCCTGTAGTATGTCCTGAAATCTGGTATTGAGATGCCTCCGGTTTTGTTTTTGTTGTACAAGATTGCTTTAGCTATTCGAGGTCTCTTGTGCCTCCATATGAATTTCAGCATCATTTTTTCTAGATCTGAGAAGAATGTCTTTGGTATCCTGATTGGAATTGCATTGAATGTATAAATTGCTTTTGGGAGAATGGACATTTTGAAGATATTGATTCTTCCAATCCATGAGCATGGAAGATTTTTCCATTTTTTGGTATCCTCTTCTATTTCTTTCTTTAAGATTTTGTAATTTTCATCGTAGAGATCTTTAACGTCCTTGGTTAAGTTTATTCCAAGGTATTTGATTGTTTTTGTAGCTATTGTGAATGGGATTGATCTTAGCAGTTCTTTCTCAGCCGTGGCATTGCTTGTATATACAAAGGCTGTTGATTTTTGTGCATTGATTTTATACCCTGCCACTTTGCCAAACTCCTCTATGAGTTCCAATAGTCTCTTAGTAGAGTTCTTTGGATCCTCTAAGTACAGAATCGTATCGTCTGCAAAGAGGGATAGTTTGACTTCTTCCTTCTCAATTTGTATTCCTTTGATTTCTTTTTCTTGTCTGATGGCTCTGGCTAAAACTTCCAGAACTATGTTAAATAGCAGTGGTGAGAGTGGGCATCCCTGCCTGGTGCCAGATCTCAGTGGAAATGCTTCCAGCTTTTCCCCATTCAATAGGATGCTGGCCGTGGTTTTTTTATAAATTGCTTTGATTATATTGAGGAATGTTCCTTCTATACCCCATTTGCTTAGAGTTTTCATCATGAAAGGGTGTCAAAGACTAGTTTTACCATTAATTCTCATAGTACAACACATTAAGGACAGAGGTCAAACATGGGGAGTAAGTGTACAATGACTCCTGTTGTTGATTTAACCATTGACACTCTTATTTATGACGTCAGCGATCACCCAAGGCTCTTGTTTTGAGCTGGCAAGGCTATGGAAGCCTCTGGAGTTCACAAACTCTGACCTTATTTAGACAAGGCCATAATCAAAATGGAAGTTCTCTCCTCCCTTCAGAGAAAGGTGTCTCCTTATTTGATGGCCTCTTCTTTCCACTAGGATCTCACTCATAGAGATCTTTCATTTAGGTCATTTTGTTTGCCAGAGTGTCTTGGCTTTCCATGCCTGAAATGCTCTCATCTTATGCACAATTTAATGTCTTTTGTTTCTGTTTTACTGTGGAGAGTTTGAGTACAATGTTTCTTGTCAATATCTTTTCTGGTCATGTGTATTAGGAGTTCTATGTGCTTCATGTCATTGGATGTTCCTTTCTCTCTAAGAAAGTTTTCTATAATGAATTCACTAAAATGGCCTTCTAATCCATTCTTTATTTCCACACACTGAAGAACTCCTAAGACACGTATGTTGGATCATCTGATAGTATTCCATTAATCTCCAACACTGTTTTTTACTTTTCTAATTTCTTCTTCTTTTTTGTGGTCTGACTGTGAGATATCCAGGGATTTTTCTTGTAACTCAGATATTCTTTTTTCTGCCTCACCAAGTTTGTTGCTAAGGCATTCTACTGCATTTATATTTGTTCTATTGAGTACTTCATTTCCAATATTTAATTTTGATATCCTTTTATGTTCTCAATTTCATGGGAGAAATTTTCTTTCAAGTATGGATTTCATTAGTCATAGATTTTCTTCTGATTACTTCTAAGTAATCCTACAGTCAATTTTTTGAATTTTGTTTCTGGCATTTCTTTAATCTCTTTATCTTCATATTCAAGTAGTGAAATGTTGTTTTCTTTTCAAGGCATCATATTGTCTTCCTTATTCTTGTTTCTTGAATTTCTGAGTTTATTATTAGGCATTTGTGGAGATACTTGTTGGTTTCTTCTTCTTTTTTTTTTTTCCTGTGATTGCTTTTACATTTGCACTATGCCTCTGTGGCTAAGTGTAGTGCCAGGTTTTTCAATGAATACCCAGTGTTGTGTGCTGGTTGGGGCCAGGGAGCTCTGTTCAGTGCTCCAGGGTGAAGGGAATGTCCAGGCTGACTCCTGCATTGGGAGTGGTAAATATCCTCTTTAAAAAAAAGGGGGGGGGGAGGTTTTTCTGCTCTGTTGGCATTGTTTCACACTCACCACCTCTCCTCAAAGGAGACAAGTGAGTAGAATATTTGTCCACACTGACACAGAATCAACAAAGGATCTGTGCAGTCCTCAGTGTAAGCACAGTTTCTGCAGCAATGACTCTCACCAGGGAATTAGGGAGTCCCGAGTATCGGGAGCTGCCCACATTGACTGCCCAAAGCACACCCTGTGTACTCTCACACAGCCACAGTGTTTTCATAGTCCCACCACATAGACCTCCCACCATCATGAGCACCCAGCCTGTTGTCAATTCTCCCAGCCAGACTCATGTTTCTTTGCTTGGCTGGTTGCTGGGTGCGCAGATGTGAGCTGGGACAGTTGTCCAAATTAGCACGTGCCCTCTCTTGGCTTGTTATAGGATGCCAGTGCAGGGTGTTCGGGTAGAGAGAAGCACTCCCCCTTTTTTCCCTCTAGGTTGGCAGGGACACTGTTCCTTCACAGAACTCCAAGTTGGACTCATGCCAGGCACTTCCTGCAGCTTTATCTCCAGTGGCTTGGGCTGCTTCATTCTGGTCTCACCTCACTCTGCAAAGCTGGTGCTGAGGCTCTCAGCTGCTGGGATCCTGAGTTGCAGGCATCCACACTCTCCATATAGGTCCATAGTGTCCTTTAATTTGCATGGAGTTTCCTCCTGTGTTTTCTCCCTAATTCTTCCCTTAGATTGCACTCTTTCCAATTTTTAAAAAAATATCCTTTCCTAGACTAGAATAGTAAGCTCTCTATTCCACCATCTTGTCCCTCCCATACCAAATTATGATTACTTCTATGTAATCCTATGATCAGTTTTTAAAATTCCATTTCTGGCATGTTTTCAATCTCTTCATCTTCACATTCATTGTGGTTTTGATTTGCATGTCCTTATGGCAAGTGATTGAACCTTTTTTCATGTGTCTGTTGGCCATTTGAATTTCTCCCTTTTGAAAAATGCCTATTCAAGCCCTTTTTTCATTTTTTTGTGTCTTCTATTTCTTTGTTTAATGTTTTGTAATTCTTATCATAGAGAATTGGCCTTCTTGGTTACATTTATTCCAATGCATTTAGTTGTTTTAGAGCTATTGTGAATGGTATTGATCTTACAAGTTCTTTCTCAGCCATCACATTTTCTGTGTATACAAAGACTATTGATTTTTGTGTTTTAGTTTTGTATCTTGCCACTTTACCAAACTGTTTTATGAGCTCCAATAATCTCTCAATGGAGTCTTTTGGTTCACCAATATATAGAATCATGTAATCTGCAAATAATGATAGTTTGGCTCTTCATTTGATTTCTTTTTCTTGCCTAATAGCTCTGACTAAAACTCCCAGGACTATATTGAATAGCAATTGTGTTATTGGGCATTATTGCCTGGTTCCGGATCCTAGTGGGAATGCTTCCAACTTTTCCCCATTCAATAGGATGCTGGCTATGTGTTTGTGTTAAATTGCCTTGACTATGTTGATGAATGTTACTTCTATGCCCAATTTGCTTAGAGTTTTCATCATGAGAGGGTGTTGTATTTTATCAAATGTTTTCTGTGCATCTATTGAGATAACTATATGGTTTTTGTTCTTCAGTTTGTCAATGTGATATATCACATTTATTCATTTATGAATGTTGAATTATCCCTGCAGACCTGAGGTAAATCCCACTTAGTCTGGGTGAATAATCTTTCTGATGCATTGTATGATTCAGTTAGCTAATATTTTGTTGAGGCATTTGCATCTATGTTTATCAGGGATTTTTTTCTGTAGTTTTCTTTCTCTGTTGTATATTTTTTTCTGGTGTAGGTATTATGGTGTTAGTGGCTTCACAGAAGGTGTTTGGGAGGATTTCCTCCCTTTCAATTGTTTAGAATATCTTGAGAAGGATTAAAATTAGTTCTTTAAATGTCTGGTAGAATTTAACAATGAAGCCATCCAGACCTGAGCTTTTCTTTGTCAGGAGGGTCTCTATTAATGATTCAATTTCCTTCTTGGTTTTTGGTCTATTTAGGTTTTCTATGTCTTCATGACTTAATTTGGTAGACTGTATGTTTCTAGGAATCTATCCATTTCTTTTAGGTTTCCCCATGTGATTTTTTTTCAGCTCTTTGTGGTAATTCCTGATGATTCTTTTTATTTCTGTGGTTTCTGATGTTATATTTCCTTTTTCATCTCTGATTCTGTTGACGTGGGTTTTCTTGTTTTGGTGAGTTGTCAAATGTGGATCAACTTTGTTTATTTTTTTTTAAAACAAGCCCTTCATTTCATTACTCTTTTGTATTCTTTTTTGGTTTCAATTTTATTTATTTCTTCTCTAATTTTGATTATTTCTTTCCTCCCACTAATTTTGAGTTTGATTTGTTGTTTTTCTAGGTCTTTGACATGTATTGATAGTTCATTTATTTGGTGCCTTCCCAATTTTTTAAGGTAGGCACCAGTTGCTATAAACTTCCCTCTTAATACTCCTTCTGCTGTATCCCATAAGTTTTGATATGTTGTGTTGTCATCTTTATTCATTTCCAGAAACCTATTGCTTTCTCTTTTGATTTCTTCAATGACCCACTGTTTATTCAGGAGCATGCTGCTCAATCTCCACATGTTTGTATATGTCCTAGAGATTCTTAAATTGTTAATTTTCAAATTAATTCCATTGTGGTCAGGAAAGACATATGGTGTTATTTTGATATTTTTTCATTTTGCTCAGACTTACTTTATGGCCTAGCATATGGTTTATCCTGGAGAAGGTTCCATGCAATGATGAAAAGAATGTGTATTCTGCAGCTGATGGATGAAATGTGCAGTGATGACATTATGTCCATTTGGTCCCTAGTACAAATTAGTTCTGTTTATTTGTTGATTTTCTGTCTATTTGACCTGTCCATGGATGAAAGTAGGTTGTTGAAGGCCCCCATTAAGGTTGCATTGTAATCTATGTCTCCCTTTATATCCATCAATATTTGTTTTATTTTTAAAATTTTATTTAAGTTTTAAAAGTTTCATGTATTTCATATATAGAGATTAAGGAACATAGTGATACTTCCATCTTACTCTCCTCCCCCCTGTGCTCCAACCCTTCTTCCTCTTCCCTTTCCCATTCCCACTTTTAATTTTTATAGAGATCCATTTTCAGTTTACTTAATGATCATAAAGTTTATCCTACATGAAATAATAGATTTCAACAAATAACATGAGGAAGGAAAAAAACATTTTTTCTCAATGAAAGAGACAAGGGCTGTAAACAATCGTCAAAGTTCAAAATGTCATTTCAATTCATTATATTACATTTTAGGTACCCTGTTAATTACCTCAGAGCAAGGAAAACATATGATATCTATTTTTGGGGGGACTGGCTTATCTCACTAAGTATAATCATTTCCAGATGCTTCCATCTGGTTGCAAAAGACAGGATTTCATTTTTTAAAAGCTGATTAATACTCCATAGTGTTTATATACCATAATTTCTTTATCCAGTCAACTGTTGATGGAATCTGGGTTGATTTTACATTTTAGCTATTGTGACTTGTGCTGAAATGACCAGGGGGTTTACAGGTAAATCTTTCATATGTGGATTCTTTTTTGTTTGAGTAAATTCCAAGGAGTGGGATGACTGGTTCATATGGTAGGTCTATTTGCAGATTTTTGAGGTATCCCCATATTGTCTTCCACACTGACTGCACCAGTTTACCTTTCCATCAACAGTGGATTAGTATACCTTTTTCTGCATATCTTCACCAGCATTTGTTGTTTCTTGATTTCTCTGAGAGCCATTCTTTTTTTCTTTAAGCTTTTATTTAATAAATGTATATTTCCAAAGTACAGCTTTTGGATTACAGTGGCTTTTTCGCCCCCTAAACTTCCCTCCCACCTGCAACCCTCCCATCTCCTGCTCCCTCTCCCATTTCATTCACATCAAGATTAATTTTCAATTATCTTTATATACAGAAGATCAATTTAGTATATATTAAGTAAAGATTTCAACAGTTTGCACCCACACAGAAACACAAAGTGTAAAGTACAGTTTGAGTACTAGTTATAGTATTAATTCACATTGTACAACACATTAAGGACAGAGATCCTACATGAGGATCTCACTCACAGAGATCTTTCGTTTAGGGTGTTGTTTTTTTTTTTTTTTTTTTTTTTTTTTTTTTTTTTTTTTTTTTCGCCAGAGTGTCTTGGCTTTCCATGCCTGAAATACTCTCATGGGCTTTTCAGCTGGATCTGCATGCCTTAAGGGCTGATTCTGAGGCCAGAGTGTTTTTTTTAGGACATCTGCCACTCTATGAGTTTGCTGTGTGTCCCGCTTCCCATGTTGGATCGTTCTATGAGAGCCATTCTAACTGGAGTGATGTGAAACCTCATTGTAGTTTTGATTTGCATTTCCCTGATGACTGGTAAGCCTGAGTATTTTTCATATGTCTGTGGGCCATTGAATTTTCTGTTTTGAAAAAATGTCTGTTCTTGTCCTTTTCCATTTCTTCATTGGATTATTTGTTTACTTGTTGTTGAATTTCCTGAGCTCTTTATAGATTCTGGATATCAAATCTATATCACTTGCATAGTTTGCAAGTATTTCCTTGCATTCTATTGGTTGTCTCTTCACTTTGCTGAGTGTTACTTTTTAGCTTGATATAATCCCATTTGTCAATTTTGGCTTTGATTGCTTGTGCCTCTGATGTCTTTTCCAAGATATCTTTGCCTATGCCTTGCAGAGTTTCCCCACTGTACGCTAATAATTTAATGGTATTGTCATAGATTTGTTTTTGATCCATTTTGAGTGGATTTTTATGTAAGATGTAAGGTAGGGTTCTTGCTTCATACTTCTGCATGCGGCGATTCAGTTTTCCCAGCACTATTTGTTGAAGAGACCGTCCTTGCTCTATGGATTGATTTTAGCTCCTTTGTCAAAGACAAGTTGGTTGTAGATGAGTGGATTGGTTTCTGGAGTTTCTATTCTGTCCCATTGGTCTACACATTTGTTTTTGTGTCTGTACCAGGGCTGTTTTGATTATAACTGCCCTTGAAATCAGGTATTGTGATACTTCTGGCTTTGTTTTCATTGTATAAGATTGTTTTAGCTATTTGGGGTTAATACGTGTTTAAATAGTTGAGCTCCCTGGTATTTGTGTGTAGACATTGATTAGACATGTATTCCTGGTTAATTGATTCATAAATTGTTACATAGTGCCTTTTTTGTCACCTTAATAGTGTCTGTGTTAAAGTCTATTTTGTCTGACATTAGCAAGGCTACACCTATTCTTTTTTTATGTTATCATGAAATATCTTTTTCCATCCTTTCACTTTTAGCCTGTGTGTATCTTTATTGGTGAGATGTGTTTCTTGTAGGCAACAAATAAATGGTCTTAGTCTTTAATCCATTCAGCCAGTCTGTAACATTTAACTGGAGAATTTAGGCCACTTACTTTCAAATTACTATTGGTAAGTAAACACTTGGCCCTGACATTTTTCCATAAATGTTTCTGTCATTTGCTTTGGATTTCCTTTGTACTTTTACTGGGAGATTTCCTGTCTTCTCATTCTTTCATAATGATGGTTATCTTTCTGTGTTCCTGTGTGTTTTATAGCCTTAAGCATATTTTGTATGATTGGGCAAATGGTGACAAATTCTTTAAATTTCTGTTTGTTAAGGAATTCTTCATTTCACCTCATTCATATGTGAAAGCTTTGCAGGGTACAGTATTCTGGGTTGACAGTTTTTTTTTTCTTTTAAGACTTGGACTATATCTCTCTATATGAACTATAGGGTTTCTTATGAGAGGTCAGCTTTGTGTCTAGTTGAAGTTCCTCTGAAAGTACCATGGCTTTTCTCTCTTCCTCTGGGTGAACGTTGTGTCTGCATCATTGCTGTGCATCAACACATTCCACTGTGACCCATGTTGTCCATCTTTCTTCTGTAGAATTTCCACTGCACTTTTCTCTCCAGTTCTCCCCTGACAATGCACTTCCTCCATTTTTTTGCTACTATTTTCTGCTACTATTTTATGTAGCTTAAAATAGTACATCCTTTCCCTATGTTACCATCTTGAAATCCCCAGTTTTTATGTTAAAATCCATTTTGTCTGATATTGGGATAGCTACACCTGCTCATTTTTGCTTTCCATTATCGTGAAATATTTTTCCATCCTTTCACTTTCAGTCTGTGTATATATTTATTGGTGATATATGGACCTCAGATCTGATACTGGACCAGGATCAAAAATCTCTCTGGATGAACTCAGGATTTCTGACATTTGCTCCAGGTACAGTCACAGATTTTTCCTATATTTTAGATATTATACAGAAACAGTGCAATAAGTGTGACTATCACAAATCCCATAGAAAGCACTAAAGGGTAAATAATAAAAGATATGATGATGATTGAATGCTTATGCCAAAGACAGTCTGACCTTCAGTAGCTGTGTGACCCTGAATTCATTTCATTCTGTGTCATAGTTTCTCAATGTAAAATGAGAAAAACAGTCACACGAATGTCACACAGTCATTATGTGGAATAAATCAGCTAATATCTTGAAAGCACATCCAATGTACCTGGCACATGGTATTATTAATTGCATTCTTGAAAATGTGTATTGTGAAGTAGTCTTTGTCTTAACTGGATAGTGAATGAATTCAACAAATTAGAACTTATTAATGCCATTGTCATACCAGCTATCTACACTCAACCAATTAAGCTGTGGTGATAGTTGATGTTGTGTATATAAGTTTGAAAACTGGAGAAGCATGCTGAGATCTTATGATATAATTAGAAGAATGTATCTCCTTTTTTGAAGTTCTGTGAATCGGTTGAGTCTTTAACAAGAACAGAAAAAATAAAAAAATCTGTGTACGAATAATGGGAAAATAAGAAGACTTTGGCAAAATATATTTTTGCCTCATGTCAGATGTTTCCCAGGGCTAGGTTATTTCAAGTAAGCTCCAGCTTTAATGGTTTTAGTTTTTTTCCACTAGCATTTTGATCTCAGTGATAATTTGGCTTGTGTTGTGATAATTTATAGACTTTACAGAAGGTTCTCTGATCTTTCTCAGAAATATAGACTTCCAGTAGTGCTAGTAATATGTCATCATTCTATGAGAATTATAACAGACTTGTTTGCCTGTTAAATCCCTTAACAGAAAATGCATTAGTGGTAACTGTACTAGAAAAGATTGCAATGTTCCATATTTTGTGCATTGGTAATCAGTCCACTGTAAACCTTCAGAGCCAGTTTTAAGTGCTACATATTTTATTTGCTATTCATTAACATTTACAAATGGTTACTGAATGAATAAATAAATGAGTGAAAAGGACAAAAATATTTCCTATGCCATAACTGTATTCTGGAAAAGCTGGCTAATCTCGTAAAACTTCAGAATACTAAAAGAAAGTATTAAAATAATAAAGTTTTATGGAATTCTTACTTTATGATACTTGTAATCTGTGTCTTTTACTGGAATGCTTGCCACATGTAATTTGTTATATTCTTTGAGTCTGAGTTTGCTGATTTTTTTTTCTTGGTCAGGAAGCTACCCCAACACCCAAGCAGGGAATACAACTCCTATTTCACTGATTGTCACAGAATTATTTCTATGTAAGTCATGCATGTATAGCTGGTGCCAATACTTTTTATAGAAAGCAAAGCACTTGGGATTCAAAAGTAAAGTGATTCCTGTGGCAAAATTGAATCATATATTGTGGGTGAGAGCAGGCTTGTCCCACAGAGTACAAGACAGAGCTGGAATGTGTACCACATGCACTCCCAGTGTGGCATAAAGACTTCTTTTTGGGTCTTACTATTGTGTCTGTTCAAGTTTTAAATGTCTCCATGTTAGGGGCGTGGGGTGTGTATATTAATTTGGACAGAGAAGAATGAAGAAACTATTCATGTCACTAAGCTCTTGCTGCTGACAAAGAGCTGCGATGACTACTTTGTAGTAAATAGTATTTGTAATGGAGAAAACACTACTCCAATTCAATTGCTTGAGTATGTTCCTTGGTAGACAGAACAGAAAAATGAGGACCTTTTTCTCAATGATAAGCTCTTTAGTTGCATATGTGAAATTTACGTGTAACATTGGCAGGCATAATTCTAATAGACTTATCTACAAAAGTGATGAATGCCTAAAGGTTATGATTAAGCTTACTCTCAGGGAGCTATTGACAATATTATTTAGGCTTCTTTAAGTAAATCTGTGTCCACCAGAGGGAAAAAGTATCTCTTAGCAGTCATGTGGACTTGTAATGTTTCTTACCAGGTATGATTGCAAATTACTACTTTGTATGCACACAATACCAAAATGGAATGAAAAGGGGGATACTACAGTGAAAAACTGAAACAGTAAAAGGCTCTTACACGTATCCACCTATACTTGTGCTAGGCAATGTACTGAAATCTTTACCTTCAATTTGAGTTTGTCTGCTCTATAAAAGTTTATCATTTTTCTCAAAAATAGCTGATATGTATTAACATTACTGAAAGACTGATTAAATACTTAGAGATTACAGAACTATTCTTTTTTACTGACAGACTGAATATACAAATATCTATGGACAGCCTACATATGAAAATAGAGCTCAGACCCACAATTTTGAAAAACCAGGAAACCGAACCACCGTCTACAGTAATGCACATACAATGAGTCACTTGCATATTTTCTTCTAAGAGTTTTTGCTTTTAAATTTAGGTATATGGTATATTTTTGAATTGATTTTTGTGTGTAGTATTTTTTGAACTTTTATTTAGCAAATATAAATTTCCAAAGTACAGCTTATGGATTACAATGGCTTTTTCCGCCCAAGGCTATGGAAGCCTTTTGAGTTCACCAACTCCGATCTTATTTAGACAAGGTCATAATCAAAGTGGAAGTTCTCTCCTCCCTTCTGAGAAAAGTATCTCCTTCTTTGATGGCCCGTTCTTTCCACTGGGATCTCACTCACAGAGATCTTTCATTTATGTCCTTTTTTTCTTTTCTGCCAGAGTGTCTTGGCTTTCCATGCCTGAAATACTCTCATGGGCTTTTCAGCCAGATCCGCATGCCTTAAGGGCTGATTCTGAGGCCAGAGTGTTTTTTAGGACATCTGCCATTCTATGAGTCTGCTGTGTATCCCACTTCCCATGTTGGATTGTTCTCTCCCTATTTATTCTATCAGTTAGTATTAGCAGACACTAATCTTGTTTATGTGATCCCTTTGACTCTTAGACCTATCAATATGATCAATTGTGAACAGAAATTGATCACTGGGACTAGTGAGATGGCATTGGTACATGCCACCTTGATGGGATTGAATTGGAATCCCCTGGTATGTTTCTAACTCTACTGTTTGGGGCAAGTCAGCTTGAGCATGTCCCAAACTGTACATTTCCTCCCTCTCCTATTCCCACTCTTATATTTAACAGAGATCACTTTTCCGTTAAATTTAAACACCTAAGAATAATTGTTTGTTAATTACAGAGTTCAACCAATAGTATTAAGTAGAACAAAAGGGATAAAGTATTAAGTTGTACATCAACAGTCAGGACAAGGGCTGATCAAGTCACTGTTTCTCATAGTGTCCATTTCATTTCAACAGGTTTCCTTTTTGGTGCTTGGTTAGTTGTCACCGATCAGGGAGAACATATGGTATTTGTCCCTTTGGGACTGGCTTACTTCACTCAGCATGATGTGTTCCAGATTCCTCCATTTTGTTGCAAATGACTGGATTTCATTTTTTTTTACTGCTGTATCATATTCTATAGAGCACATGTCCCATAATTTCTTTATCCAGTCTAATGTTGATGGGCATTTGGTTTGGTTCCAGGCCTTAGCTATTGTGAATTGAGCTGCAATAAACATTAAAGTGCAGACCGCTTTTTTGTTTGCCAATTTAATTTCCTTTGGGTAAATTCCAAAGCGTGGGATGGCTGGGTCGAATGGTAGGGTTATATTCAGGTTTCTGAGGAATTTCCAGACTGACTTCCACAGTGGCTTAACCAGTTTGCATTCCCACCATCAGTGGGTTAGTATCCCTTTTTCCCCACATCCTCTCCAGCATCTGTTGTTGGTAGATTTCTGTATGTGAGCCATTTTCACCAGGGTGAGGTGAAACTTCATTGTGGTTTTGATTTGCATTTCCCTGATGGCTAGTGATCCTGAACATTTTTTCATGTGTCTGTTGGCCATTTGGATTTCCTCTTATGAAAAATGTCTATTGAGGTCCTTGGCCCATCTCTTAAGTGGGTTGTTTGATTTGTGGTTTTGGAGTTTCTTGGTCTCTTTGTAGATTCTGGTTATCAACCCTTTATCTGTTGCATAGTTTGCAAATATTTTTTCCCATTCTGTCGGTTACCTCTTCACTTTCCTGACTGTATCTTTTGAAGTACAGAAACTTCTCAATTTGATGCAATCCTAAATGTTAAATTTGGCTTTGACTGCCTATGCTTCTGGGGTCTTTTCTAGGAAGTCATTGCCGGTACCTATATCTTGCAGGGTTTCTCCAATGTGTGTAGTATTAGGAAGGATTCCAAATTCATGTTTTTTATTTTTTGCATGTGGATAACCAGTTACCCCAGCATCATTTACTGAGAAATTATTTTTCCTCATTCAATTGTCTCAGTACCTTCTTGAAAATCAATAGACTATAACTGTGAAGTCTTATTTCTGGGTTCTCAAGCTGTTCTTTTGCTCTATATGTTTATGCTTATTGCAGTACCACACTTGATTATTATAGCATTAGAGTAGGTTTTAATATTGTATAGTTTGTGTCTTCTAAATTGTTTCATTACGGCCGGCATGCTGCGGCCAGCATACTGCGCTGATCTGAAGCCAGGATCCAGGTGCTTCTCCTGGTCTTCCATGTGGGTGCAGGGCCCAAAGACTTGGGCCATCCTCCACTGCACTTCCGGGCCACAACAGAGAGCTGTACTGGAAGAGGAGCAACCAGGACAGAATCCGTTGCCCCAACAAGGACTAGAACCTGGTGTGCCGGTGGAGGATTAGCCTATAGAGCAGGGGCGCTGGCTCTAAATTATTTTCATATTCAGAATTGTTTTGGCTTCTTTGACTTCCTTAATTCCATATGAATTTTAGAATTAGTTTGCCAATTTCTGTGAAAAATCCACCTGGAATTTTGATAGGGATTGTACTGAATCTGTAGGTCAATTTGATGAATATTTAGTGTCAACAATTTTAGGTCTACTGGTCCATGAATGTGGGATGTCTTACCAAGCGTTTTCTTTTGTTTCCTTCATCAATGTTTCATAGTTTTTAGAGTTTAAGTTTTGTATTTATCTTGCTAAGTTTATTCCTAATATTCAATTTTTTGATGCTATTGTAAGTGGATATAATTCTTAATTCTCTTTAGGCTCATTTGTTTTGCTACCATATAGAAATCTAGTTGACTTTCATTTATTGATCCTCTACCCTATAACCTTTTATCAATTCCTTATGATTCATATACAAGATCACATCGTCAACAAGCAGAGACAGCTTTACCTTTTTATTTAAAATCTGGACACTTTTATTTTTGTGTCTTACCTAGTTGTCCTGGCTAGAACCCCGTGTAGAATGTTCAGTAGCATTGGCAAGAACAGACATCCTTGTCTTCTTCCTGAACACAGGGTGAAAACATTGAATCTTCACCATTTAGTATGACAGATTTTTTTTATGAGGTTGAGAGAGTTCTTTTTCCAGCTGAGTTTTTCTTTTTCTTTCTTTTTTTTATAATTATGAAACACCGTTGAATTTTGTAAAATATAACTTCCACATCTGTGGAGATCATATAGTTTTTGTCCTTTATTCTAATCGTAAGTTATGTTATACTGACTGATTCCTGTATGCTCAAATAACCCTGAGCTGTTGCATAAATTCTACTTGGTCATGGTGCATAATAATTTTAATATGTTACTGTTTTAAGTTTGCTAACACCTTGTTGGGAATTTCTGTGTCTATAGTAATAACACATATTATAGTTTTTTGTAATGATTATCTGATTTTTGTTTCAGTACTGACTTTATATAATGAGTTGGGAAGTTTTCCCTGTTTTTCTATTTTGTAGATGAGATTGTAAAGAGTTAATTCTTTTTTAATGTTTGGTAGTGTTCATCAATGAAACTACCTGGAATATGCTTTTCTTTTGGTGTAATTTTTAATTTATAATTGTATATTTTTATTTTAATTTTATGCAGATTTTCTATTTCTCTATGACGAGTTTTAGTAGCTTGTGTCCATCTAGGAATTTTCAATTTCATTTAGGTAAGCTATTTTGTTAGCATATAACTTTAATAGTGTTATGTTATATGCTATATTATATTTTATATGAAATTATATATTATCCTTATTTCTGTAAGTTTAGTAGGGATTTTCTCCATTTCATTCATGATTTTTTAAAGATTTATTCATTTGAAGGGCAGAATGAGAGAGAGAGAGAGAGTGAGAGAGACATATCTTTCACCTCTCTAGTTCATTCCCCAAATGCCCACATCAGCTAGGGCTGTGCCAGGCCGAAGTCAGGAACGAGAAACTATCTCGGTATCCTACGTGGATGGCAAGAATCCAAGTATTTGAGATAACATCTGTTGCTTCTCAGCTTCATTATCAGGGTGCTGGGTCAGCAACAGAGAAGCCAGAACTGAAAAATATGCCAACATAGGATGTGAGAGTCACAAGTGGCAGCTTAACCCACTGTGTCACAATGCCTACCCCAATTCTTGATTTCAGTAACTTGAATTTCTACCCCTTTTTCTTGATCAGTATAAGTTTTAGTTTTTCATTTCTTTATACTTATCACTTTTCACTTTTTGACAGTCTCATTCTCGTTGACTAGCCAGCTGTTCTAGGTGCATTCCCATTATAAGCACATTTTAATAACATTTACTTGTCCTTTCCCAAGACAGTCCAAACACCTCCAAATGGATATAATAGAAGACTTTTGCAAAGATTGGGAATATAGTTTCAAGAAGTGAGAATATATAAAAATTTTAGAAATTCAAATACTTTGCATTATGTTCCATTTTCCCTAGAATAATCTAATGTCTCTGAAATGAATTTAATTAAGGAGATCTGAGTTAGGAGAAATTGGATTACTACTTGTCAGGTGCCAATTAAAGAATTATTTAGAGGGCAGAAGAGGTTTTATTTATTTGATTATTTTAAATTTATTTAAAAGAGAGAGATTCTCGTCCATCCTCTGAATGGTTCACTCCTAAAATGCCCACTACCACTGGAACTGCGACAAGGCTAAAGCCAGAAGCTTGGAATTCAATATGGGTTTCCCACATGAATGGCAGAGACCTGAATACTTGAGCTATCCTTGCTGCCTCTCATGGTGCACATTAGCAGGAAGTTGGAATTGGAAGCAGAGCCGGACTTGAACCCAGGTACTTCAACATGTGATGCAGGAGTCCCCAGTGAAATCGTGACCACTATACCAAATGCAAGCCTCAGACACGATTTTAAAAATGTAAGGTGAACAGGCATTCTTAGTTTAAGGAAATACTTTTATTATATTGCCAGTATATTCATATGGCTTATGAATTTGAAAAGTGACCAGGAGAACATTGAAATAGAAAGGAGAAATGTTGGGGAAAACATCAATTAGGTGTTGCTAGGTAACAAACTATGCCTAACCTCAGTGGCTCAAGTAGTATTTTAATATTTTTCGTGAGTCTGCATGTCAGCTTGTCTAAGTTGAGCTCAGACAGCTTTGCTGGTCTTGACAATTTTATGTCTGCAGTTGGCTGGATGTGGCTCTGTTCTGTGCATCTCTCACTGTCTTCTTGCTATGACTGGTTGCTGGTTCTTTATATGATGGGAAGAGATGATAGAGAGCAATTGAAAACCTCCAATGCCTCTTGAGGTCTACTTCTGGAATTGAACACCATAACTTCTGTCTCATTCTCTTGGCTGAAGTGAGTTCCAGTGGACATGGGAATATGAGCGTATTAAGCTTCAGTGGGAGGAAAACCTGCAAAATCCTGTGTGAGAGAAGGGAAAGAATTAAGATCATTAGTGCAATGACTCTACCACAGGAAATCAGGGAGGAAGTTACGAGAATCTCCTCAGTTTGGTTATCTCTGCCAAATGTGCATTAAGAGTTTGATTTTTGTTAGACTGGAAAAAGAAGAAACAATGTTTTGCAAAAATATACTAATATACCTTGGTAAGGGAGTATGCGCAATATAGAAAAGCAGTGACAGTTTAACGAGTATCCTTCAAGAAAACAGACAGGGTCTTACACTCTGCATCTTTTCATAACAAATGCTCATTTTGTGCTTTCTTATGAGGCCATCTTTTGCATGGGCACAGAGCAGATTAGTTTGGAAAGCAGATAACTAACAGCATTTCTGAATCTTGGGAAGATTGATCTTTACTTTTCTTAGGAATGTGCAGTATCAGCAGGCTTTGTTTGTGTTTAAAATAGGGAGGATTCTAGTGAAACTGACTTGTTACTCCACAAATATCTTAAAACTGTGGGACTTTCCCTCTGGAATTATTATATGTGAATGGATTCCTAAATTTACAATGGAAAAGCCTGAAATCATAGCTGGTTTGGCTACTGCTATTATTCATTTAGCAGGTTTTATTCTTTTAACAGTTAAACTTGCATTATGTTTTACTATTTGTTACATACCATTTTTATGGGTTTCATAGTTTTATGCATTTTGCAGTTAACTATTTGAAAGAGCATTCAGTCGCTGAATGTAGGAGTGATTTACCATTCGTGGGCATTCGTCCTTACCAATGCGTTGTGTATTCTGTTTCAAAGATAATAATAGATTCTAGTGTAATACAATTCTAACAACCAATAGCAAATCATAATACTTCATATGTAAATGTGCATGTTTGGGAATATTTATATGCACTGCATGTGAACCTTGTAAAAATTAGATTCACATATCAAATGCATAGACAAGCGTGGGTGAAAGGGAACAGATATTTCTAGTAATCACTACACAGATTTGAGTTGCACCCATATGCACATAGGACTTGGTTGATTAAAAAATGTTATATAATGCTAAATGCAGCGGATGATTTTGAAGGAATTTTAATTTCTTTACCAGAAGTTGTATTCAGTATTCATAATTAATAATCCAGACTAGATTTTATTTTTAAAATTTAATTTATTTGAAAGGCAGAGAGAAAGACAGAGACAGACAGACAGATAGAAAGATATTTTCCATCTGAAGGTTCACTTTCTAAATGTCTGCAACAGCCAGAAGCTGGGAACTTAATCTGGGTCTCCCACATGGTTGGCAGGGCCCAAGTTCTCGAGACATCTACTGCTGCCTCCCAGGGTGTGCAACATAGAAAGCTGGAATCAGAAGAGGAGCCAGGACCCAGACACTCTGTATGGCATGTGGGCATTCCAAATAGCAGCTTTAACTACTATGCCAAATGTCTGACCCCAGACTGGATTTTATTTATTTTTTTAAAATATTTATTTATTTATTTGAAAGACAGAATTACAGAGAGAGAGAGAGAGAGAGAGAGAGAGAAAGACACAGAGCTATTCCATCCTGTGGTTTATTCCACAAATGGCTGCAACAGCCAAAGCTGAGCTGATCTGAAGCCAGGAGCCAGTAGCTTCCTCCAGGTCTTCCACATGGGTGTAGAGGCCCACGCACTTGATCTGTCCTCTGCTGTTTTCCCAGGCACATTAGCAAAGATCTAGATTGGAAGTGGAGTAGCTGGGACCTAACTGTGGCCCATCCCGGCGCTGCAGAGAGCAGTTTACCATGCTACAGCGCTGGCCCTCCCAGACTGGATTTTAAAAGCATGTTAATTTTGATGCCGGAAAGTACTTGCTTACATGGAGAATATATAAGTTTTTGCGTATGTAATAATAATTTGCAATAATAGGAGAAAGTGAAATGCTTTTCATTAGATATATGTTTATATGTTAGTACAAGTGAGGTATATACTGTAAGGTAAAAAGAATATTGTACTAAATATGTGTTATCTGTCAAAGGAAGACAATCTTTTCTGAAAAGGAAAATTCTAGGTACTTCATGAAGAAATAATTTGTTTCATAATTAAATAACTCTTATTTCTTTATTTTTAGTATCCATAAATGTAACAGTTTAATTTTCACTTTATTTTCAGTCTTTATTTGACTTGTAAAAATTGTTAATTTTTTTCAATAATAATGCATTCACATGTTTCTCTGTAACTGAGTGCCTGTTGCTCAAACTTTTTCACCACTACTCTCTCCAGATTCTGGTAACAGTCCCTCTACTCTCAACTTCTGTAGACAGTGTTTTTAGATTCTACAAGTGAGTGGGATCGTGTGATATTGGTCTTTCTGTACCTGACTTATTCCACTTAACATAATGACCTCCAGTTCTACCCACGAATGACAGAATTTCATCCCTTTGTATTGCTGAGTATTATTCCATTGTCTATTTGTACTACATTCTCATTATTCACTCATCACTTGCTGGACACTGAGGTTGTTTCCCTTTCTTGGCTGTGGTGAACAACGCAGCAATGAACGTGGGAGTGCAGATATCTGTTTAATGATTGCAGTTCCTTCGCATTTATACCCAGCAGAAAGATTGCAGGGACATATGATCATTCTATTTTTAATTTTTTGAGGAACAGTCATACTGTTCTGCATAATGGCTGTATCAATTTACATCCTTACCAGCAACGTGTAAAGAACATTTTTTCTCCACATCATTGTCACACTTGTTATCTTCTGTTTTTGATAATAGCCAATGTATTCTGGAGTGAGGTGATGTGTTAGTCATTTTGATTGACATTTCTCTGATGATTAATTATGGATGTCAAAAATATTTTCATATGACTGTTGACCATTTGTATATCTTCTTTTGAAAATGCTTATTTAGGTACATTTTCATTTTAAATGGATTATTTGTTTTGTTTCTATTGAGTTGTTTGTATTCCTTATATATTCTGATTATCAACCACTTGCCTGATATGTAGATTGCAAATATTTTTTTCTATTCTTCGGTTTTCTTTTCACTGTTGATTCTTTCCTTTGATTTGCAGAAGCTTTTCAGTTTGATGAAATCCTGTGTGTGTATAATTGTTTTATTTCCAATGCTTATAAGTCTTTCCAAAAAGTCCTTGCATGTTCCAATTATGTGAAGTGTTTGTCCTATTTTCTTATGATAGTTTCATAGTTTTAGGTCTTACCTTGAAATCTTTAGGCCATTTTGGGTTGTTTTTGCATAGGGGTCTTGTTTTATTCTCCTGGATGTGAGTATATAATTTTTCTAGTACCACATATTGAAGAAACTGTTCTTTTCCCAGTGCATTTTCTTAGAACATGTGTCAGCCATACTTGTGTGAGTGTACTTCTAGGTTCTTTGTTATTCTGTTGTTCTATGTGGTTGTTTTTATTTCAATACCATACTCTTGATTACTATAGCTTCATAGTATATTTTGAAATCAACTAGTATAATGTCTCCTATTTTTGCTCAAGATTGTTTTGGCTATACAGTTTTTATGTTTCCATATGGATTTTACTATTGTTATTTCTAGTTCTATGAAGAATATCATTGGCATTTTCATAGGAACTTCAGTAATAGATTTCTTTTGTCAGTATGATCGTTTAAAAACATTTTTTAGGGGCAGATATTTTCTGTAGCAGTTAAGATGTTGCTTGAGATACCTGCCTCACATATCTGAATGCCTGGATTCCAGTCCTAGTGCTCTACTTCTGATTTCAGCTTCCAGTTGATGCATACCCTGGGAGGAAGCAGGTGGGATGGTTCAAGTGGTCAGGTCCTTGCTATCCACCTGGAAGATCCAGATTGAGTTCTGAGCTCCTGGCTTCAACCTGGCTCAGTAATGGTTGCAGGCATTTGGGAAATGAGCCAACCAATGAGAGGTACCTTTCTGTATTTCTAAATAAATAAGCAAGAAAGAGGCTGTGTGTGTGTGTGTGTGTGTGTGTGAGAGAGAGAGAGAGAGAAAGAGAGAGAGGTTTGATAGTTTACCCCTAAACACCCACAATAGCTAGGACTGAGTTATGCTGCAGCCAGGAGCTGGGAATTCAATTTAGGTTTTCCATATGAGTGGCAAGAGCCCAATTACTTGAGACATCACTGCTGCCATCCAGGTTCTGCACTAGTGGGAAGCTGGATTCAGAAGCCTGTGTTGGGTATCAAACTCAGTATGGGATTTGACATCTTAACTGCTGGGTTAAGTGTCCATTCCAGTATGGACATTTTAATGATGTTGATACTTGCAATCTATGGACATGAATATTAGGTGTTTTTGTGTCCTCTTTAATTTCTTTCATTAATTGTTTTTTGTTTTTCACTGTAGAGGTTTTTCACCTGTTTGGTTTGATTTATTGCTAGGTGTTTTTTTTTTTTTTTTTTGTAGATATCATAAATGGGATTAGTTTCTGGAAACTTTCCTTTAATTTCCCCTCTAACTTTTAAGATCTTTTAGTTCTATCAAAATTTTAGTTCTATCAAAATTTTAATTGCCAAGTATTCATTATTACTTTCTGAATTTAAAGTACAATAATGTTCTTGTTTCATGAATGCTAGTTCTTCAGTTAGCTCTCTGCAGACATTATTGATAGAATTTGGTTAGTTCACATTCTGTATTTACTCTTATTTATTTCTGTTAGGGCTCTGACTTACATGTTAGAGATCTGTATCAAAAGTGTTATGAATTTTTACTGTTGCTAAAAATCTGTGGACTGTTTTGTGAAATATCAAAGTACTAATTAGAAGCGTTTTGCATTTGGTAGGATTTGCTGAAATGAGTTCTATTGTCGGATGGTGGACCTGGGCCATTTCAACAGAGAACCTCCAATTTAAATATTTTTAGGCCTTTTTACTTGAACAGGCAGATTCCCCAGAGAAAAATCTCTTGGACTCTTATCTGAATGGCATAATCCTCACTGCCAACAGCCAGCATGGCCTGTACCCTGGTGTGCCCCAACCTGGTTGCACTTTCCAGAGGAAAAACATTTCATCTTACACGGAAGAGAATTATGAAAGGTGCCTGGAGATTTAGTTGTTTCTTGTATTGACAACAAATACTTCTGTTTTTAGTTCTACTTCTACCTTATTACCTAGAGGCCTCTGGATGCCACAAAGTCCCAAGCATTTGGGAGGGCGATATTTTCCCTCTAGAATCTTCTTCCTTGACTCTATTGAGACAATTAACCATATTCATATCTGCTTCTTGTGTTCAAAAATATTCCTTTTCCATTCTCTTGGTCCTTGTACATTTTGGATTTTGTTTTAGTTTACGTCATTTTAGTGGAGTTTCATGTGTGAATGTGAGCTTACCCATCAAATTTAAGAAGGAGTTTTGCAATACTTCTAAAATATTTTATATTTATACTTTCTAAATGGTCTTGATGACAAACATTAACTACACTACTTGTAAAGAACAATATTTATTGTTTGTTATGTTCTCAACACTATCTGTGCATTTCACAGGAGCCCATACATCTGTAAACATGCACAATGTGTTAGACTTATGTGAGTGGTTATGTCAACGTGATTGATGGGCAGACACAGTTAATGCTTTCATCAGTCATTTGAATGATGGCTGAATATAGACAGCATATGTGCATTTAATACACTGATAGTATGCCTTGGACAGTAGTGTTAAAAAGCAGAAACAAACCTATGATCAGTTGAAAAGGAAGAGACAGAACCATTAAAAAAGAAAAATTATACCCTTATCATTGATCAGTATTCACTGAAAATGGAAGGAAAAGGCTTATAACTGATTAAATATGAGTACAATATGCATCAGATACATACATTTTCACATATTTTTATATATTAAGATAATTTACCAGATTTTTCAAAACAAGAAAATAGTTGGGGTGCTCATTAATCATAGAATCTAGAATTGACATTAGTCAGATCTTTATTGTAATTTTGTGTAGGGACCTGGAATTTTAGCAAGTTGTAGGGGACCTTGGAAAGACTTCAGAATAAAGTAATGAAAAGTATTTAAAAACTATCCAGAACTAGAACTGAGAGGAAACATAAAATAATCCCAGTCATTTATTCTAGTAAAGAAAAAAAGACTTAGAAGGGATAGAATAACTGTCATTATGTGAGTGAAAGAATTACATTTTAGGGAAGAGAGGGCAATTTTCTCCCTACCTATCTTTGGGCTAAATAAGAGGAAAATTCTACATCAATAATCTCATTTTGTTTTGAAATTAGAGTTGCATAGTTCTTCCAGGGCAAGCAATGCTTAATGAGTTATTGATGGAGCAGAGACAGCTGGGGACAAATGAACTCTCTGCTGCAAAGGACATGAAGTTGGGAGGCCCAGATGGATTTCCTTGTCTGGCATTAACCAACTGCCTGATCTTTGGCTAACCACTTGATTTATTTTTTAGAAATATTTTTAAAATTTAATTTTTAAGTCATTTTTAACAGATTCAATGTGTTTTGTAGATATAGTTAAGAACAGAAATGTGTTTACCTGCCTGCTTTTTTCTTTTTTCTTTTATTTATTTATTTATTTTTTACTTTTATTTAATGAATGTAAATGTCCAAAGTACAGCTTATGGATTACAATGGCTCCCCCCCCCATAACTTCCCTCCCACCCGCAACCCTCCCCTTTCCCGCTCCCTCTCCCCTTCCATTCACGTCAAGATTCATTTTCAATTCTCTTTATATACAGAAGATCAGTTTAGTATATATATATATATATATATATATATATATATATAGTAAAGATTTCAACAGTTTGCACCCCCATAGAAACACAAAGTGAAATATACTGTTTGAGTACAAGTTATAGCATTAAATCACAATGTACAGCACATTAAGGACAGAGATCCTACATGAGAAGTAAGTACACAGTGACTCCTGTTGTTGACTTTACAAATTGACACTCTTGTTTATGGCATCAGTAATCACCCTAGGCTCTTGTCATGAGTTGCCAAGGCTATGGAAGCCTTTTGAGTTCACCGACTCTGATCATATTTAGGCAAGGTCGTAGTCAAAGTGGAAGTTCTCTCCTCCCTTCAGAGAAGGATACCTCCTTCTTTGATGACCTGTTCTTTCCACTGGGATCTCACTCGCGGAGATCTTTCATTTAGGTCTTTTTTTTTTATCACTCGATATTTAATACTCCTTTTCCTATGTGAAGCAAGAAAACAACCTTGCATTCCAGTTTTGATATAGCAGCATCATAAATGTATAGCAGCAAAGAATCCCCATCTCTGTCACCTGCCAGAAATGCAGAAATCCCTCATTTTCTTGGGACAGGTTTTGGATAGATCTGTTACTCAGGGAGGCTCTCCCACTCTAGGGGGAACATCTGGGTGGTGGAGCACATAGACTCTGAGAATACTAGCTGTATTAATGAGCTTTGCATTGTTTTAACTGAAAGACCTAAAGCAAGCCTCTCGGGAAGAAAAAGATTTATTTTGGCTTGTAGGTTGGAGGTTCACAGCTCAAGATTGGGCAATCACATTAGTCTAGAATCTGGTGGAGGCTGGCAGGGGTCGAATGCGTGCACAGAAATGATCACATGGGGATTCGGGAAGCAGAGAGAGACACAGAAAGCACGCCTGGCATGTGTAACCAACTCTCTCAAAATAATTACCTTCTGAGGGCAAGCCCCAGCAACCTAAAAACCTCCCATTGGCTCTACCTCCCTGCCTCCATAATTAGATAAAGTCTCCACCATAATCCATCAATTATTGGCATTAATCCATTAATTGTTGACTTTAGAATTTGTGGTTTAAATATCTGTTTGAGTTTGGGGAGCAAAGTCCTGTTCAGGCCCTAATGCTACCATAAGTTCCTATCCCTACTTAGCTTCTTACTTGACAGCATCCTTAGACAAATTATCCTAGTTTTTCAGATCTTCTTTTCCACACTTTTAACAGAAGAATCCTAAGAATAAGGATGCACACCAGGTAGAATAAAATAAGCTTAAAAATGCAAAGTACTGGCCGGCGCCGCGGCTCCCTAGGCTAATCCTCTGCCTTGCGACGCTGGCACACCGGGTTCTAGTCCTGGTTGGGGCGCCGGATTCTGTCCTGGTTGCCCCTCTTCCAGGCCAGCTCTCTGCTGTGGCCAGGGAGTGCAGTGGAGGATGGCCCAAGTCCTTGGGCCCTGCACCCCATGGGAGACCAGGAGAAGCACCTGGCTCCTGCCATCGGATCAGTGTGGTGCGCCAGCTGTGGCGGCCATTGGAGGGTGAACCAACGGGAAAGGAAGACCTTTCTCTCTGTCTCTCTCACTATCCACTCTGCCTGTCAAAAAAAAAAAAAATGCAAAGTACTTAAACCAGGAGTTGGAACAAATCAATGTTCTGTAAATACTATAATTCTGGTCTGTGCAGCTTCTGCATTTGATCATTGAAAACATTTATTTATACCTCTCTTGTAGTGCTTAGCTTTGCATCAAAGTAGTAGTTTGACTGCTTGTAAAGCTGTCTATGACCTTGTCGCTGACTTCCCACTAGATTTTAATTTAGTTCCTTGAGGGTAGGTATTGATTATTTGGTTTTGAGTGCCCAGTTACTTAGGCTTCCATTGCAATCTTTGCTTATGTATTTGCTGAATAGAACTGAAAAATTTGAATTGTATGCAAAGCATATCCTGTGTAAGGCATTAATTTCTGTATGTGGTGGGTGCAATTCTGTCCAACTGCATTGTACTTGTTTATAGGAGCAGTGTCAGAATTGGTTTCTGGAGTCAGATACACATTGAGTTCTCATTCTTTCACTGATAGACTCCACAAGAATGACTTTCTTCTCTTGAAATTCAGTTACGAAATTCAGGAAACATCATGTACCTTCCAAGGATGTTGTAAGGAGATACTCATCTAGGACAGGGCAGGTCAGTAAATCGGTAGCTGTTGTCTTAGTAATAAATTTGGTAACTGTCTTGGGTCATTCCTGCCTTTTGAGAGGCAAACCTTAGCTCCTTATGATCTTTGTACAATGATTATTTTCAAACCACCTCCGTGATTTGTCACTTTTACTTCCAAGGAGTTCCATCTTTCCTTGAATGAGAGATTAAAAAGTGGTTGATTTTCCCTTCTGTGCTGAGCCCTAAGAAGGCAAGAAAGAGATCTATGCATGTTAGCAACGAACAGGCATGGGCTGAGTGCCTTGAAGGCAATCCATAACATTGCACCTTACATGAGGCACAGGAATGTTGGGAAACACACAGAGGAACAGGTAGAAGCAGCACCAGTAGAAGTCCTGAGTTCCCAGTGCTAACAGGGCTGCAAGGGACACATTGAGAATCCCTGAGCTGCTTGCCCTGGATCCCTTGGTCAACATTCCAGTCACTTTTCAAGGTTCAGTTGATGAGGCATTTTCCCTCCTGTTCCTCTGTAGAATAGCTTAATATGTATGACCTTAGGGTTCCCTGTAAAACCAGTCTTATTACAATACCTGTATTAGTTCTTTGCATCCACTTGAGAAATTTGTTTCCTTTTACTAAATTTTAAGTTCCTTGAAGCCAGACCAGGTTGTTCTTCATCATTATATACCCATTGCCTAGCACTGGATCCAGCACATAGTATGTAGTCAGCAAAAGCTTATTATCTACCAACTGACCCAGAGGTGAGCAGTTCATGACCCTAGGGCTTCATTTATCCCCTCTATAATCAGGCAGGGACTTAATCTCAGTAACTCTTCTTGTTTCTAAAACTTGAGGCAATGTGTCTTCCCTTTTCCAAAGGTTTTTCATGGACCAGTGAAAGTGTTGAAAAGGATTTCACATGCAAGATGGAGGTACAAGGCTACTTCAAAAATCTGTGGGAAATGGAATTAAAAGATATGCATATCCTTGAACTCTATTTAGTGAAGCATGAAGCTGGTGATTACAAAGTAAATTGAAAGTATGTTATAACAAAAATTAAAAAAAAAGGAGAAGGAAGGATGGAAGGAGGGAGGGAGAGAGGGAAGTCTCATTACATCAGAATTGTATCTATGAAAACTACATGAAATCTGTTCTTTTTTTAATTTAATGAATGCATTTTTATATAGATACAACTTGAGGAATACAGTGGTTCTTTCCCTCATGCACCCTACCCCGCTCCCTTCCCGCTTCCCATTCCCTCTCCCATCTCCTTCTTCATTATGGATCATTTTTAGTATGACTTTATACATAAAGGACTATCTCTATGCTAATCATAGATTTCAACGATTTGCCCCCACGCCCACACAAAGTATTTTAAATCCATGTGTATATAGGGTCTTCAACAAAAACTCATGCAAATGCATATTATAAAAAACTGAGCATGGATTTTGACAAATTTGTATCCCAAAACAAACTTAAATTTTAATTCCATTTTTCTAACAATGTTTCAGAGTGCCCATGTGTCCCTTAAATTCCAATTGTGTCTATGGAAAGATGATCATGGATTATATGCCAAGTGCCACTTTGACTTTGTATTTTTATATTTGTCATTAGTGTGACAACTATTTTACTTTATTTGAAATTATTTATTTATTTGAGAGAGAGGGAGGGAGGGAGGGAGGGAGAGAGAGAGAGAGAGAGAGAGAGAGAACGAGAAGGCTCCAGTCTGCTGGTTTTCTCCCCAAATGCCTGGAAACCTGGACTTCCATCAAGGTCTCCCAGGTAGGTAGTAGGAACTTACCCACTTGAGTCATTACCTGTTGCTTTCCAAGGTACACAACTGTAGGGAGTTGGAATTAAGAATGGAGCTGGGGTTTTGAACCCAGTCACTTTGATATAGAATGCAGGCATTCTAACCAGCATCTCAACCATGAGGGCAAACACCTGCCTCACCATTTTATTTTATGAAGAGGACAAAAATTTTAGTAGGGGAAAAGAAAATGCATGTAGTTTAAGTGCTGAGTTCATTCATGTGTTAGGAATTTGAGATAAGTATTCTTGCACGTGTAATTACGGAATGACTTTTTCATAAAGCTGTTTGACTCCTCAAGTTACTTTCCCTCTCTGTTGTTTTAAATCACACAGTTTCTAACTCTACCGTTTGAGGTAAGTCAGCTTGAGCATGTCCCGAATTGCACATCTCTTCCCTCTCTTATTCCCACTCTTATATTTAACAGCGATCACTTTTCAGTTAAGTTTCAGCACTTAAGAATAATAGTGTATTGATTACAGTATTCAACCAAAAGTATTAAGTAGAACAAACAAAAAAAAATACTAAGAGGGATAACATATTAAGTTGTTCATCAACAGTCAGGGCGAGGGCTGATCAAGTGGGATGTACCAATGCCATCTCACTAGTCCCAGTGATCAATTTCTGTTCACAATTGATCATAATGATAGGACTAAGAACCAAAGGGATCACATAAACAAGAATAGTGTCTGCAAATACTAGCTGATAGAATCAAAAAGGGAGAGAATGATCCAACATGGGAAGTGAGATACACAGCAGACCCATAGAATGGCAGATGTCCTAAACAGCACTCTGGCCTCAGAATCAGCCCTAAAGGCATTCGGATCTGGCTGAAAAGCCCATGAGAGTATTTCAGGCATGGAAAGCCAAGACACTCTGGGGAAAAAAAAATTAAATGAAGGATCTCCGCGTGTGAGATCCCAGTGGAAAGAATGGGTCATCAAAGAAGGAGGTATCTTTCTCTGAAGGGAGGAGAGAACTTCCACTTTGACCATGGCCTTGTCTAAAAATGATCAGAGTCTGTGAACTCAGGGGGCTTCCATAGCCTTGGCAGCTCATGAGCCTAGGGTGATTACTGATGCCATAAACAAGAGTGTCAATTTGTTAAGTCAACAACAGGAGTCACTGTGCACTTACTCCTCATGTAGGATCTTTGTCCTTAGTGTGCTGTACATTAAAATTTAATGCTATAACTAGTACTCAAACAGTATTTTTCACTTTATGTTTCTGTGTGGGGGCAAACTGTTGAAATCTTTACTTAATGTGTGCTAAACTGATCTTCTGTATATAAAGAGAAACGAAAATGAATCTTGATGTGAATGGAAGGGGAGAGGGAGTGGGAAAGGGGAGGGTTGCGGGTGGGAGGGACGTTATGGGGGGGAAGCCATATAATCCATAAGCTGTACTTTGGAAATTTATATTCATTAAATAAAAGTTAAAAAATTTAAAAAAAATTTAAAAAATTTAAAAAAAAGAAATCACAGTTTGTGAAACCATCATTTCACATCAGTTCAGGATATTTTTTGAAACTGCTAGACTATAAGGACTAACACTGTAATTTATGCAGAAATGATAAATGATAAAATAATAAATTCAACACATATTTCATAAGCACTTATTTTATAAAAACTGACTTTCCAGTTGTGAAAAATAATTCAAAACCTTCCTTAGGAAGGCAAGAATTTATTCAGAAGTCAAGGTTGATCTTATGAATATAAAGTAAACTGAAAGTAGGTAATTGTAAAAATTAAGAGAGGGAATAAGAGAGGAAGGAGAAGGAAAGGTAGGCGCATGGGTGGGAGGGAGGGTAGGATGGGAAGTATCAGTATGTTCCTAAACCTGTATACATGAAATACGTGAAATTTGTTTAACTTAAATAAAAAATAGTACTTTCCCAGATTCCTGTAAAGCATAAATAAAACTTAAAGTACTCATTTAAAAATAAAAAAGAAAAGTAATTTAAGGCATAATCCCAGCAGTAATGGAAACCACGTGCAGAGACTGGTATGGGAGTTCAGAAGTAGTGGAATTCACTTGTCAGTTATTCGTATTTGAAAGGAAGACAATTCCAAATTAAGCAAGATTGAGACCAGCAAATCAATATCCCAGTCAGAACTGAACAAGGAATTAAGTTACCCTTTAAATCTATGATTCTATGGTTCTTGGGACAGGAAGTAAATTTATTTTCTGAAAGAAGGAGAAGGAAATAAGAGGTGTGAGAGGCATGACTGCTCCCTCTGCGTCTTCTGGGGCAATGCAGTTCCCTGACCGCATGGAAACCACATAGCCAGCAGTCTTGAGACATCTTGGGCAGCAGTTCTTAATAGAAGTTAGGAAAAGTGTTGGCAATTGTTGCAGGTATGTGATGGTTCATGATGGTTCTTTATCCTCCTCTACTTTTGTATATATATATATATATATATAAAATTTCCATAACAGGAAAAAATATAAACAGCCATAAGGAGCCTGGGTGTTTGTTAGGAATAAGCTCATTTTCTCTACTAACTCCAATGCCAGGCTCAAATCTGTTATGCCACGGATACAAGGAGGGCAGAATATGCTTCCTTTCTCAGCGTCAACCCCAGGAGGTGGCAGAGCGGTCCTTCCAAGAGTTAACTTCAGCCCTGTCTTGTTCTGCAAGAGGGGATCATGGCTGGGTGATACTTCATGGTCTGAGTGGAGTTTTTACCTGGAGTAGGGGTGGGGAGCAGCCCTGCAGGTGGGTAGACAAGCCTGTAGGCCACATAAGGCCCATTAAATCATTTGCTGTGGCCCTGCCATGGCAACTGCAGGTGGAACTCAAAATTCAAAGACTCTACAGCAGGCTACTTTTAAGTTTATAATTTTGTATGGATTGCCAATGGTGTATATAAATACCCAAGTGGCCCTTGGCACAAACAAGATGGGCTGGTTGCTGTGCTCTGGGCAGTGGTCATGTATTTCCCCACATCAGAAGCCTATATAGACATCACCACAATCTACCTCATCAGGTAGGTACAGAACTTGGAAATTTACAAATCTTGCAGCTTCTAAATATAGAAGCTTTTATAAAGTTTAGCGGTGGCATATATTACTCATTAAAGGTTGAATTTTTTTTAAAAGCCTATTCATTGAAACTTGCCAATGCACAGTTCTTAAAGCAACGATAGAACATTCTTAAGTTTGCACTTGTTCTAATTGAAAGGGCTCCCTTGTCTAGTCTTGAACCAGTGGTTACAAATGTTGACTGATTAAAGCATTATGTATTCTAATGAAAGCGTCATTACCTAGAGAGATAGGAAAATGAACAAACGGTTTGCTAAGAGTTCATTTCACAAAATTGTAATGCATGCTTGATCACCATGCAATACCTGGTTCCATTCTAGAAGCCTTGGCAGAGTTCATATCCCACTGGCATTATTTTTCTTGAGTTAAAAAGAGGAGGAAACAGCTACAGCTTTAACATTTTTAATTGCACCCCATGCCATAACAATGATTACCTATGGGTTGTTTAATCTAAAAGCAACATCAGTCAAGCAAATTTCACATCCACAGAAAACACAGGGAGACAAATGTCCATCAAATGGGAAAGGGTCAAATTAAGCTAGAGAGGAATATTTCCAATATTCTGCGAAAATATAGCTGGCAAAATAAAAAAATGTAAAGTACTTGGTATAAAGTTGAAATGATACTTCTGTACTAAATCAGATTCATTTCCATTTAGCAATTCAGAAAAACCTACTTGGTGTGTGTGGTGATTTTCAGTGAAAGTTTGAATTTCCATTTGGAAAAAAGCCAGTTGTAATGATGTGTCTGTTCAACATAAACCAGCTGCCAAATCTAAAGTTCTGAAGCTGGCCAAGTTCACGTTGATGTCAGGTGATTCCTGGAGGACATCCATTGAGCTCTAGGAGTAGAAAGTGATGAGACCATGAATTTGTGACACAGCTATTCAAAAATTCATCTTGCTATATAATCTTTTTTAAAAAGTATCTATTTATTTGAAGGGCAGAGTTACAGACAGAAGAAAAGCAAGACAGAAAGAGATCTTCCATCTGCTGGTTCACTCCCCAAATAGCTGTAATGGCCAGGGCTGGGCCAGGCTGAAACCAGGAACTTAATTGAGGTCTCCCACTTGGGTACAGGGGCCCAAGCAATCGAATCATCTTCCACTGCTTTCCCAGGTTCATTAGCAGATATCTGGATCAGAAGTGGAACAACCAGGACTCAAATTGGCACCCACATGGGATGCCAGTATCGCAGAGGGTGAGTTTACCTACTATGTTACAACACCAGCCTCACAATTTTCCTGCTTAGAAAGATGATCATATCCTAATTTTATCAGTGTATCCAGTTAGGCTGGAAAAGATCACAAGTGTCTGTATGTCCATAATCTAAAAGAAAGCTTTTTATTAAATAGAAAACTTTTATTTAATAAATATAAATTTCAAAAGTATAACTTTTAAATTATAGCAGTTCTTCCCCTCATAACCACCCCCCTACCTGCAAACCATCCCATCTCCTACTCCCTATCCCATCCCATTCTTAATTAAAATTCATTTTTAATTATATGTATATACAGAAGATCAATTCTGTACTGAGTAAAGATTTCAACAGTTTGCACCCACACAGACACACAAAGTTTAACGTATTGTTTGAAGAGTAGTTTTAATGTTAATCTCATAGTACAACACATTAAGGACAGAGATCCTATATGGGGAGTAAGTGCACAGTGACTCCCGTTGTTGATTTAACCATTGACATTCTTATTTATGATGTCAGTTATCACCCAAGGCTCTTGTCATGAGCTGCCAAGGCTATTGAAGCCTCTTGAGTTCACAAACTCTGACCTTATTTAGACAAGGCCATAATCAAAGTGGAAGTTCTCTCCTCCCTTCAGAGAAAGGTACATCCTTCTTTGATGGCCCCTAAAAGAAAGCTTTTTTAATCTTAGAGGAAACAGGGTACTAATAAAAATGACATCTGAGAAGAAGCAGGGACGTATCTGCAGTGCAGCTCCATGACTCACTCCAGGGCAGCCCCTCATCAGTACTGGAGCTGCAATCAGATTAGAGGACTGGGTGGCAGCCTCCCTGCTCTCATTGTCCCCTCTCATGTATTTGAAGAGTGAAATCCATTCTAGTTTGAAAGTGCCACAGTGCACATTGGAAAGTTCACTTTCTTACAACTTTAATATTATATCTTGAAGAGAACCTATTTTGCAAGAAATTACATTTATTGTATTTGATATAAAGTAGCAGTAAACATGGGTGGAAAAGCAGGTCATTAATTTGGAAGATGGAATGTACATCCAACCTGTGTCTCCTATATTTTCAATATGATTGCTAATCAGAGAATTCACTCTGTGGTGGTGCCAGATACCTAAGCACTGGTAGATAGAGGAGAACTCTGAGCAAGTTGTTGTAGAAGCACAGTGGGTAAGGGCTGTCCATCTTGCTTCTGTACACAGAGACTCTAACTTTGGAAAGTCATTTAGCATTAAAAGACTTTAGATAGTTTGTAAAATGAGGGTCTTAGATTGGTAGGAAAGCAGTATTTGTAAAGGAATGGGTGTGGGTCACTTTAAGGTCTAGGGCAAATGCCTGAATGGTCCATTTGAAGGAAGTGGCAGGAAAGCAGGAAGCCCAGGCTGTCAGGAGCCACACCTCCAGTCCTTCTCTGTCCATCATCAGTCTGAGCCATTTGGGTGTGTGTTCTACTTTTAATGCCAGGGAAGGAGCCTTGCATATTGGTTCCAATTCACTGGGCAAGGCTCTGTTCCCTCTGCAGGCTCTAGGAGAGAATCTGGTCCTTTTCTAGTATCTAAAGTCCACCCGCCTTCCTCTATCTTCAAATTCAGCAGCACAGCATCTTCAAGCCTTCTCTCCTTGTCTGTGCCATATGCTTCTGTTTTCACATCTCCTTTGACTCTGACATTCCTGCTGCCCTCTTCCAAGCATCTTGAGATTACACAGGGCTCAGTCAGACAGCCAGATTAATCTCCCCATTTCAGGATTCTTGACTTAATGAGATCTGCAAAGTCCCATTTGCCATGAAAGGTAACATGTTGAAATATTCTGGATAACAGACTATGGACCTCTCGGGTGCTAAGCATGAGGATTTATTCTTTCTACCATAGAAAGTGTGAAGGAGGGGCTGGCATTATGGCATAGCAGGTTAAGCTATTGTCTGCAATGCCAGCATCCCATAGAGTGCTGGTTCAAGTCCCAGCTGCTCCACTTCTGATCCAGCTCCGTTAACGGCCTAGGAAAACAGTAGAAGATGGCCAAAAAGCATGGTTCCCCACCAAGGAGGCCCCGATGAAGTCCCTGGCTCCTTGCTTTGGCCTAGCCCAGCCCTGGCCTTTGCAGCCACTTGGGGAGGGGGGTGAATCAGTGGGTCAAAAAATTTTCTCTTTCTGTCTCTCCTTGTCTCGATGTAGCTCTGCCTTTCAAGGAAATAAACATAAACCTTAAAAAGAGAAATAAAGTGTGAGGGAAAGAAAGTCAAAAGATATAGAATATAGACCTTGAATACCTGCATCCATGAAATAATAGTACCCTGGGCAAGTAGGGAGAGAATGGATAGGAGAATATGATCAATTAAATAAAAGGAGAAAATCTCCAGGTTGCAAAGACTGTGGGTACTCAAGAGGATACACAGGGGGAGAATTACCGCTGGACACCAGTGATACATCAGCTCTCCAAGAAGGGAAATGTTTAAAAACTGTCAGAGACAAGCAACAGCCTACATATAAATGAGTGAAATTATGATGGCCATCAAGCTTTTGTTAAGCAATATTGAGTGCATAAATAATAAAATAACATCTTCAAAATTCCAAGACCAAAGTATCATAACCTTGGATTTCTCTTCCTAGTCACAGTAGCATTGAAGAGTGAAGGCTGAGGATATTTTTGGACATCTTGAGGCTTAGAAATCTTTCCACCCATCAATCCTATTTAAGGGAATTATTTGAGGATATATGCTAGTAAAATAAAAAATAAGTAAAAGGATGAAAAGGGGCACATGTAACACTAGAGAGGGAAAATACTAGCAAAACTTGCAGCTAAGTCTATATATTTTGATCTGGGAGCCCAGAGTTTATAGCATAGCTGGTTTACCTGGCATTTGTGATGCCAACGTCCTATACAAGAATGCTGGATGGAAGTCCAGGCTTCCAGTCCAACTTTCTGCTAGTGTGCCTGGGAAGGCAGAGAAAGATGACCCAAGTGCTTGGACCCTTGTCACCTCTCTGGAAGACATGGATGAAGTTCCTGGCTCCTGGCTTTGGCCTGGCCTAATCCTGGCCCTTGTTGTCATTTGGGAAGTGAACCAGCAGATAGAAGATCTTTTATCTCTTTATCTCATCCTCTTTAACTTGCTTTTTCAAATAAATAAAACATCTCAAAACATCTAAAATATAAAACAATAGATGATTCTAATATGGAGGTTGGCAGAAATTGGGGATGGTATGGGAAGGGTAGGAGAGAAATGAAATGACATCAGGGACTTTTTTATTGTTTCACTGGCAGTGAAAAAATACCTTACATAGATTATCTTTGCAGTTCCTGATTAAAATTTTAAAAATTAAAGAGTTAGCCAGTAATATTCTGTATTAGAGTGTTTTTTAAAGAGAGTCTCATACACTGTTGGAGGGTGTGTATGTTTGTCTATTTTTGGGGGGGAAATTTGGTAGTTTCTTTCAAATTAAAAAATTTAAGAGAAATTTTAAAAATTCCCCAGCAATTCTATCAGTATGACACGTGTCTACAGAAGTATTTCTCTATCTATAAAACAATTTCCAAGAATGTGTATATTGATTATATAATAGTAAAATATTATTGATTATAATATTGATTATAATAGTAAAAAATAGAAAATAACATAAACCCATAGAGAATAATTAGATTAATTATGGACAACTGTTGTTCTGATTAAAAAAATGATAAGTGTATGCAGATAAAAAATATTACAAGTTGTATTATTGAAAAAGTTCCAGAATTCATCTGTAGTTGTATTTATTGTAAATTATGCTTAAATAACTAAATATTCACATTCGTATAACACCTGATTGTGTGTGACTGCAAAAATGTGTCTGGAAGGATACAAGCCGAATGCTAACCATTGTTATTTTAAGAGAGGAGAGTTTATTTTGGCGCAGCATTTGCTTTTAATTTCATCTTTCATTATTTTGTAATTTATATTATTGTATTATACATATTAATTGTAAAACATTTTAAAATTTCAAAACAGAAATAGCAAAGTCTCCTGAAATATTTTATCCAAAGATAATTACTGTAAAGTTTCTTGGTCATGCAGATTACTGATTATATGTATGGGCATGCAGGTATATTTATTTTTCATAAATGAGAACATATAACAATGCATTTTAAAGTCAATTTTTATTTACATTTTTAATTTTGACATAATTGTAGATTCACCTGTAATTGTGAGAAATACCACCGAGTGGTCCTATGCACACTTTATTTTGTTTTTTTTTCTGATGATAAAATCTTGTAAATGTCACAATCATGCTATTGATACTAGTGGATGTCAAGGTGTAGAACATTTTTCTCACCACAAGGACTGCTCATGTTGCTCATTTGAGAATCCACTGCCCTTCCACTCTACTTCTGGTAACCACTAATATGTTCTCCACTCCAATAATTTTGTCATTTCAAGAAGGTTTTGTAGTTGGAATTAGCGTGAAACCACTGGGGTTGGCTTTTTCACTCAGAATAATTCTCCAGAGATGTATCCAGGTTGTTGTTGCATGTATCAATAGTTCAGTGCTTTTTATCACTGCACAGTTTTCCATGGTGTGAATGTGGCACAGTTTCTTTAATCAATCTCTTGTTAAATGACTGGATTGCTTCCAGTTTTTGGCTATTACAAATGAAACTGCCAGAAATATTTGTGGATAGATGTTCTTGTGATCTCAAGTCTCAATTTCTCTGGGATAAATACCCTGGAATACAACTGCTGGATCATATAGTTTGTGTGTTTAGTTTGGAAGAAAATTTTAAGCTATTCTGTGTGGATATACTATTTTACATTATGTTTTCCTTTTTTAGTCTGTATGCATTTTATTTATTTTTCTGTTGCTTTCTTTCCTTTTTTTTTCCTTTTTTTTTAAAATGCTCTAACTAAAACTTTCAGCACTATGTTGAATGAGACTGCTAGGAGTGAGCATCCTTGGCTTGTTCCCAATCTGGGGGAAAATTTTCACAATTAAATATCATGTTGGCTTTAGACTTTTTTATTGTAGATTTTTTAAAAAATCAAGTTAAAGGATCTACCTGCTATTCCTATTTTTCTGATAATTTTTTAATACATGAATTGGTGTTAAATATTGTCAAATGCTTTTCCTTAATTGATTTATGTAATTTTTCTTCTTTAGTCATCTAATGTGGTAGATTACATTGATTGATTTTCAACCACAAACCAGCTTTGCATTACTGGAGTAAGTTCCATGTGAATGTTATATATAATTCTTTTTTTTTTAATTTTTTTTGACAGGCAGAGTGGACAGTGAGAGAGAGAGACAGAGAGAAAGGTCTTCCTTTGCTGTTGGTTCACCCTCCAATGGCCGCCACGGCCGGCGCGCTGCGACCGGCGCACCGCGCTGATCCGATGGCAGGAGCCAGGAGCCAGGTGCTTCTCCTGGTCTCCCATGGGGTGCAGGGCCCAAGCACTTGGGCCATCCTCCACTGCACTCCCTGGCCACAGCAGAGAGCTGGCCTGGAAGAGGGGCAACCGGGACAGAATCTGGCGCCCGACCGGGACTAGAACCCGGTGTGCCGGCGCCGCAAGGCGGAGGATTAGCCTAGTGAGCCGCGGCGCCGGCTATATATAATTCTTTTACATATTGTTTATTTTCATTTGCTAATATGTTGCTTAGGAGTTTTTTATGTTTATACAGATGAGATACACAGGTCTGTAGGTATTTGTTTGTTTTTTAAATTGTCCTTGTTTTGGTATCAGGGCAATACTAATTTCATGAAAAGAGTTGAGAAATGCTTCCTCCTGCTATGTTTCTGGAATAGGATTTTGTTTGTTAGTTTGTTTCTAATTGGTGGAATTCTGTAGTGAAATAGTCTGAGCCTAGAGATGGATTTTTTTTTTTAAGATTTTATTTATTCATTGGAGAGATGGAGTCACAGACAGAAAGAGGGAGAGATAGAGAAAAAGGTCTTCCGCTCACTGGTTCATTCCCCAACAACATCTGGAGCTGGGCCAATCCGAAACCAGGAGCCAGAAACTTCCTCTGGGTACCCCCTAAAGGTGCAGGAACCCAAGCACTTGGACCATTCTCCGCTGTCATCCCTGACCACAGCAGAGAACTGGACCAGAGGAAAAGCAGCCAGGACACAAACCGGTGCCCATATGGCATGCCAGTGCTGCAGGCAGCAGCCTAATCCACTATGCCAGAACGCCACCCCCTAAAAATGGCTTTTTAGGAGGAATTCAATTCTTCAACAATTATAGGATATTAAAATCATCTATTTTTTTAAAAAAATATATATATTTGAAAGGCAGAGCTACAGAGAGAGAGAGGGAGAGGGAGAGGGGGTGGGAGAGGGAGAGAGAGAGAGAGAGAGATCTTTCATTCACTGGCTCACTCCCCAAATGGCTGGCCAGGGCTGGGCCAGGCCAAAGCCGGGAGCCAGGGTCTTCTTCCACTTGGGCCATCTTCCACTGCTTTCCTGGGTGCACTAGCGGGGAATTGTATTGGAAGTGGTACAGCCAGGTCTCAAACCAGAGCCCATATGGGATGCCAGAGTTGCAGGCTGAAGCTTAATCCACTATGCCACAAATGTCAGCCCTTAAAGTCATCTATTTTATGCTGTGTGAGTTGTCATACTTTTGTGCTTCTTGGTGATGTGGTCTTACAAAGTAAAATTTGTGTATAGATTCAGTTATAGGTTCTGTTCTTTGAGTATGTGAAAAAATATTATACCTCTCTCTTCTTCAGAATTTCTGATGAGAAATCTGCTAACATCCTAAGTGTTTTTCCACTTTGTTGGTAAGGAATAATTTCTCACTACTTTCAAGATTTTTTTTCTTTATGTTTAGTTTTCAGATGTGTCAGTTTGTATTTTCTTCGGTTTCTCCTGATTTATATCATTTCACTTCTTTATAATGTGGTTTACATTTCTGGCTAACATTGGTAATTTTCAGCCATTGTTTCTTTAAGTATTTTTTAGTCCTGATTTCCTTCTCTTCTAGCACTTTATTGGATAACTGGAACATCATTGTCATTTTGGTGTTGATATCTCGATTGTTCTTTCATTCTGTTTGAGATTTTCCAGGATCTTGGTATGATGAATAACTTTTTAATTGAAACTTGGACATTTTTATATTACATTGTAAGGCACTGTACCTTATTTAAAATTTCTATTTTAGCAAAGTTATTTGGATACTGCTCCAGCATGTCCACCCATTACAACCTCATAGCGTATGGGGAAGAAGTTGAGGTTTCCCACTTGGCCTGTGTTAATATCCAGTGGATGCTGCTTCTCTCAGTGCTGCTGGCCAAGATGGGAATTGCAGCTGCCCATGATCTCCACTGCCTCCTTGGTGGCAGCAGACACCTTAGTGCTCAGTGACCAGTTGTGATGGTCTTGACTGTCCATGAGGTCTGCTCTGACAGCACCATGGGGAAGGCTAGGGATGGAAGTAGGTCCCCCATATGCCATGAACTATTGTCTTAATAGTGAGAATGGGGCCAGAATGGTGTGTGTGTGTGTGTGTGTGTGTGTACACAATGTCTGTTTGAAGATAGAAATTATTATCTAAAAGTTTCATGCTTGATCAGCTCACTCTTTTCCTGGCTCTTTGACTAGAGAAAATAAATGTCTGGGCTTTCTGTTTTTTCCTTTGTAGCCTTTGACATGATTGGATTGTAAGCTTCTGTTCCAAGTCTGGGATGAGGCAAAAACAAATCTAGGAAATTTACCACTGTGTCATTCCTTGGGTCCTGACATCTTTAGCCCATCTGCTTTCTTTCTACCATTCAAAGCCTTCTTATGTTTGTTCTATTTGTAATTTATAGGGTTCTTAGTTGTATGTAGTACGAGGAAGAAGGAAAGTATTTGTACTCCATCTTTCTAGAAGTAAGAAATATCCTTTGAATGTAATTTTGCAACCGATTCATCAATATGTTATGAAATTCTTTCTATTTCAATGAGTAATGGTTGATATCATGCTATCAATCAATTAATATAGTTTCATTGTTTTACTATTATGATAGCTTCTTTTTTAACCAATCAATTGGTAATACACATTTGTGACATAATAAACAATTCAGTGATGAACATCTCTTAATATAGGGGCCCACATTCTCTTATCTATAATTCTGAAATTGAAAAACTATGTAAGCCAAAGATTTTATAATGCTTATTTTGTGGCAAAACCTTGAACTCACATAAGGCTATTTGTAGTCATTGTTTATCCTGTTTGCTTTGACAAGTCATATGTCTGCTACAGACACATTAAGATGTTTGATTATGGGTTACTGACCAGCTCTCTGTTGGGTTGTTATGAAATATGTGGTCTGTGCAGCTTATTATTTTCAAAGATTCAAATGTTCAGAATTCTTGCTCATCTTACTGTCTCAAATATTCTTAGGATGAAACCCCAGATGAGTGAGTACTAAATTTGGGGTCATACTGTGAAATTGCACTCCTAAAATACACTTGTGTTTTTCCCATAAGTGTCTGTCAAATCTTAAAGAAATAGAAAAGGATACCAAAAAATGGAAAAATCTTCCATGCTCATGGATTGGAAGAATCAATATCTTCAAAATGTCCATTCTCCCAAAAGCAATTTGTAGATTCAATGCAATACCAATCAAAATACCGAAGACATTCTTCTCAGATCTGGAAAAAATTGATGCTGAAATTCATATGGAGGCACAGGAGACCTCGAATAGCTAAAGTAATCTTGTACAACAAAAACAAAGCCGGAGGCATCACAATACCAGATTTCAGGACATACTACAGGGCAGTTGTAATCAAAACAGCATGGTACTGGTACAGAAACAGATGGATAGACCAATGGAACAGAATTCAAACACCAGAAATCAACCCAAACATCTACAGCCAACTTATATTTGATCAAGGATCTAAAACCAATTCCTGGAGCAAGGACAGTCTATTCAATAAATGGTGCTGGGAAAACTGGATTTCCATGTGCAGAAGCATGAAGTAAGACCCCTACTTTACACCTTACACAAAAGTCCACTCAACATGGATTAAAGATCTAAATCTATGACCCAACACCATCAAATTATTAGAGAACATCGGAGAAACCCTGCAAGATATAGGCATTTCTATATATTCTTTACAACACTAGATACCATCATTCAGTAGTTTAAACTTCCATGTATTCTTTTCTAAGATTATAAATAAAATCTACAAATACATCTTTCAAAAAAATCTAGAAACTACAGGATAGTTTATAGAAGTAAATTAAAAGCATAATATTTCTTCTCAGAGTTAATAACATTTTGGCTTATTCTCTTCATATCTACTTTAAATACAAAATTAGAATCTTACTATATGTATGAGTGGTGGAGCTTCATATTTTACTTTTTCATTAATGTTGTCTTGTAAACAACTTCTTTGATCTCCAAATAGTCTTATATAGCATGATTTAAATGGTTCACATTTTTTCATTGAAGAGATATATCATAATTCATGTAACTGATTCCTTGTCATTGAGTAAATGGATTGTCTCCAGGTTTTCCCCATGGTAATTATATTGTAACAACTATAATTATACATGTTCCAAAAAGTATAAGAGTTAAAAAGAAGGAGGCTGAACCCCAACTTGGGTAATACATCTTAAAATTTAATCCCATCTTTTCCAAAGGCTTTGCAGTTCTCCCTGATTATGGTACTGTTATTTTCACAAATCTGGGACCCAGGGTACGAGTTGAGAGGAAGTGATTTTAGTCCTTCTTTCCTTTCTTTCATTTCTTTTTTTTTAATTTTTTTTTTTTTTTTTTTTTGACAGGCAGAGTGGACAGTGAAAGAGAGAGACAGAGAGAAAGGTCTTCCTTTGCTGTTGGTTCACCCTCCAATGGCCGCCGCGGCTGGCGCGCTGCGGCCGGCGCACCGCGCTGATCCGATGGCAGGAGCCAGGAGCCAGGTGCTTTTCCTGGTCTCCCATGGGGTGCAAGGCCCAAGCACCTGGGCCATCCTCCACTGCACTCCCTGGCCACAGCAGAGAGCTGGCCTGGAAGAGGGGCAACCGGGACAGAATCCGGCGCCCCGACCGGGACTAGAACCCGGTGTGCCGGCGCCGCAAGGCGGAGGATTAGCCTAGTGAGCCGTGGCGCCAGCCCCTTTCTTTCGTTTCTTGTTATCCATTTCTCTTCCTTTGTTTCTCCCTTCTGAAATATTTAAATACAAATGATTGGTTCCTGTTGCCAAGAAGCTCAAACAAAAACAAGAGGAGGTATATTTTGTTTTTCGCAATAACTCAAAAAAAAAAAAAAAACAACCACTATTTCAATTTCTAGTGTGTCTTTCACCAACTGTAAAGTGAAGGCAATTTAGTTAGTAGCTAGCTAAGGTCATTTCCAGCCTCCTAACCTTTAGGTTTTCCCTCTTTTAGGCTATAACAACTTTTCTAAAATGATTTAAGCACCATTTTCCTATTTTCTCTGTCCATATATATGATTTTTGATGGTTGTTTTACTTATTATTATCATTATCTAATTCCCTGGCAAGATTGTTTGGCAGGTGAAGAATATTAGGACTACGTTCTTCAGGTGCCATGTGAAGATCTTTCCTTTACTTCATCTGTTCTGGGCTGTAGGGAATGTCAGATTTCTCAATTCCATGCACTGCCATAAAGAAAATGGATTATTTACTGACAACCAGTTACTCTACCTGGGCCTCAGTTTCCTCATCTGTGAAACAGAGCAAAAGCTATCCATATCACAGCTCTTCCTTAAGAAGAAATGGAATGTCGAGCGGGAAAGCTCTTTGTGAGATCAATAGAAGGTGAGAGTGGCGCTGAAGCTAACAGGCTCCAGAGACTTGTCACCACTAGGTGGCAGGGAGAAGGCATGGAGTTTGCCCATCTTAACATTGAACCAAGTTGAGCTTAACTATCCCACATGCTTATGCCTGCATTTCTTTCTTTTCATTGTAAAATCTGACATATTTATTTGTAAGGCAGAGTTACTGAGAGAGAGAGAGACAGAGAGGAGGAATCTTGCATCTGTTGGTTCACTCTCCAATTGTCTACAAAGGCCGGGGCTGGGCAAGGTTGAAACTAGGAACCTGGAACTCCATCTGAATCTCCTATGTGGGTGCCAGGGCCAAGTACTTGAACCATCCTCCATTGCCTTCCCAGGCACATTAGCAGGGAGCTGGATCAGAAATAGAGCAGCCAGGACTTGCACCAGCACTGATATGGGATGCTGGCATCACAAGTGGCGGCTTAACCAGCTGTGCCATGCCACCAGCCCCATCCAGCATTTTCTTCTTTCTCACTTTCACAAACTCATCATTTTGGTTCCAGCTCCTTAGCTCTCAGGACCTCTTGACGGGCATTTCGAAGTTCTCCCTTTACTCTGTTGAAAGAAGAAATGTTGCCCACATGTTTGCCATTGCCTGTCCTCACTCCCCAGCTTCCTTATTAGCTCATTAACCTTGATTGCTCAGGAGGGAAGACTATCATCAGTGTCCAGAGGACTTGGCTATGATTCCCATGAAGGTGGACAGCACCCGCAATGCAGCAAGCCAGGCGTCTCCTTGATGAAGGGCAACAGGCTTCGTCTCCCTGAACACACTCTGCAAGGGGGCGGCTGTGCCAGGGAACCGGGTCTCCAGCTCCCTAGTGGGCATCACCAAGGCCTCCCCTTCTTGCTGGCCTCCACTGCAACCATCTAAGGGGACTCATGGGACTGCACCTGCTGGACACAGAGACCCAGGTCCTGATGTTCATCTACTGGATTCCGGCAAGATGGTGGAACAGGAAGGGAGCACACTGATAGTCCGGGGAGAGCCAGTTTAATAAAAGTGGAGATACTGCAGGTTCAAGGAAGAGTAGGGGAAGAAACAGCAGAAGAAACTCTTCCAGAATTAGTGATTCATAGTGGACCTGCGTGGAGAGCGTGGGAGCCCACAGTTCGGGACACCAGCGGCAGACTCAAAAGATAATATGACTGCAGTATGCCTTCCACACCCTAGATGCAGTCTGCAAGACAATAATACAGGCTTGATTATTGCTGTCAGGGAGCTAAAGTATGATAGGTAACTACCCATCTAACAAAAAAAATGTAATAGAGAGTGTGGTAAATGCTATGTCAGGAGAAGACCAGAATGGAACTTTTGGAGAATGGAGCAGGGGCATACAGTTTAGTATTCTGATACAGAGGACTCTCTATTCTGAATGAATGTTGTGGCAAGGGCAGAAGAAGAGTTTCAAATATAGGAAATTACGCATGGAATTCCAGAATAGGAACCAAGCAGGACAAGTTCCAAGAGCTGAAAAGTTTAGTTGTGGGGGATAGAGTACGAGTGGGTCACTGTAGTAAGACGATGTTGGCAGTAAGAAGAGAGGAGAATGGTGCACATCAAAGTTATATCTTAGAGTTGCTTGATGCTGGAACTCATCAAAGTCAGAGAAACCTTAGTCACCAGTACAAATCTGCTAACTGTTTTTGGAATGCTGATGGTGCAATCAACTTTTATTGAATTTGGGAGAAAACTGAACATTCTGATTACCATTTTCATGCTCTGAATCATGGGCCATAACCAGGATGTTGCTGCTTCTCCCCTTACAGCTTTTCCTTTTTTCTTTCTCTTAGAAGGGTCAGAGTGATTCAAAGTTCTTTCACTTGAATTTCTCAATGCCTACCAGGTACAGACCTACAATAGCAATCAAGGACTCCTCCGTGTTGAAGGGATGCAGTTGAATAAACAGGAAGCCCCAAAGCATTACAAGTTTAAATAATAAATTTACAGGAAATTTACAAATGCAGTTCATCTCACTTCCTCCACTTACTGCTGGGGTAACCAGTGCTCACAGATGGGTGTGATTTTTTTCTATATCTTTCTCCAAGTCCTAACAGCTATGTTCATCAAGAATACCATTTCTTTGTGCATTTTCATTTAATATCAGGGACAACATTCCTGTTTTAGAAACATAACTTAGTGTGATATTTTAATAGCTGCATCCTATACAGAAACTTAACATGCTATAATTTAATCAACACTACTAATGGGCCTTTAGGTTGCTCTCTGTTATGTTTAAAAAAAAAACTGTAAAAAAATCTGTAGCAGTGCTATAATAAACGTGTATATTTATAAATCCTTATATGTTTTTTCTATAGGGTCTCATAATCATATCAAGTCAAGTGTGCATGTTTGAATTATTATTAGATTTTGTCAGATACCTTTGTAAAAACCTTGAGGCAAATGACAATAATGTTCTTTGTCTCAGCAGAATAAGATATTAATTCTCTGTTTAATTGTCACCAACCTGATGGATGGTGAATTGCATCACCTTGTTATTTTAACTTGAATTTTTTTTGTTTCAGCAGGTTGGAGCATATTTTGATTTGGTTATTGGCCTCTAGATACATTCTTTTGTGTGTTATCAATGCATACGCTTTGCTCATTTTTCCTATTAAATTTTTCCATTTTCTTTTAAAAATCACTTTGTAGATTTTTACTACATATTTTGTACAACTCATCTTCCCAATCCAAAAAAATCATTGATTTTTTGTTTTCTGTGGGAAGCAGGATAGTTTCCTTGGGGTATTGGGATGGGTACAGAGTGGTCATTGATATGGATTATCATTGACATGATACTATTAATATAAAAATATATTATTATTGAAAATATGTGAAAACAAATGGAGTTTTAAATGGATATTTTCTTTTTTAAGAAAGTTACTTGAGGGGCTGGTGCTGTGGCACAGCAGGTTAGAGACACAGTCTACAGCACTCTGCCCATATGGCAGAGCCCCGGCTGCTCCACTTCTGATCCAACTCCTTGCTAATGTGCATGGGAAGGCAGTAGAAGACGGTCCAAGTATTTGGGCCCCTGTATCCACACGGGAGACCCAGAAAAAGCTCCTGGCTCCTGGCTTCAGATCGGCTCAGGTCCAGCTGTTATGGCCATTTGTGGAGTGAACCAGCAGATGGAAGACCTCTGTGTGTGTTTTTGTGTCTCTCCCTGTGACTCTGTCTTTCAAATAAATAAATCTTTTTTTTAAAAAAAGGAAATTACTTGAAAGGGAGGGAAGAAGGGGAGAGCAAGAGAGAGAGATATTTTCCATATAAAGTTTCATTCCCCAAATACCAGCACAACATCTGGGTCTTGAGCTAGGAACTTGATCTGTGTCCCCCATGTGGGAATAGAGACCCCACCATTTGAGCTATCACCTACTGCCTCCCAGAGGATACAGTAGCAGGAAGCTAGAATCAGGAGTGTAGTCGGGACTCAAACACAGGCACTCTACTAAGGGATGTGGGTATCCCACACAGAGTGTTAACCACTGTGAGAAATGCCCACCCCATCTTTTTGTAAATATTTCAAATCAATTAGCACAGTAGATTACAACATGGTCACTTTTTTGGGTGATAGAATGAAAAGCATTTATTGAAATTGGAAATATTTCTTTTTTTAAAAAAAAGTGATTAGAAATACTATGTATTTGAGAGGCAAGTAAACACTCGATCTTTGTTTTGTGAGAGGATGTGAAACTTAGATGCTTGCAATGAATAAAATTAGTGAACTGAAAGCAATCAAACCACAGTAGAGAAAGTGGGTGTTCTAGTTGTACAACCAGTCACCCAAAAGTTCAGCCTCACAGATTGTTCTGGCCTCTGATGTAACATCATAGGCAGTAGCAGCTTCCATCTCTGCTTTCTATTTCCATAGCATGCCAGTGAGTTCAGATATTCTCTCAAGAGTCACTGATGTAGGGGCCAGCAGTGTGGCATAGTGGGTGAATCAATGGATGAAAGAGCTCTTTCTCTCAACTCTGCCTTTCAAATAATAAATAAGTCTTTAAAAAAGATTCATTGAAGCCAGCCATATGGTATAGCAGCTTAAGTAGCTCCTCCTGCCATGCCCACATCCCATGTGGGTGCCAGTTTGAGTCCTGGCTGCTCCACTTCCCATCCAACTCCCTGCTAATGTGCCTGGGAAAGCAGCAGAGGATGGCTCAGGTGCTTGGGTTCCTGCACCCTTGTAGGAGTCCAGGATTGAGTTAAAGGCTCCTGCCTTTGGCCTGGCCCAGCCCTGGCTTTTGTGGCCATTTGGGGAATGAGCCAGTGGATGGGAGATCCCTTTCTGTCTAGCCTTTTCTTTATCCGTCTGCTTTTCAAATAAATAAAATAAATATTAAAGACAAAACAAAAGAATGCCCAAATACTTTTCTTTCTTTCTTTATTTTTTTAAAAGATTTATTTATTTGAGAGTGTTATAGAGAGAGGTAGAGACAGAGAGAGGTCTTTGATCTGCTGGTTCACTCCCCAAATGCCAGCAGTGGACAGAACTAGGCCAATCTGAAGCTAAGAGCCAGGAGCTTATTCCAGGTCTCCCACATGGGCATGGGGGCCCAAGGGTTTGGGCGATCCTCCACTGCTTTCTCATCTCATTAGCAGGGAGCTCGATCAGGAAGAAGAGCAGACACGACTTCAACTGGTGCCCATGTGGAATGCCGGCCAGGGCTTTAATCCCTGTGTCACCGCACTGGCCCCTGCCCAAATACCTTTCTAAGTTTCTAGGAAATTAACTGCTTTCTCTTTAAAGTTTATTTCCTTGTTTATGTTGTTCCATTTCAGCCTCTACTGTTGCCTGCACTCTGCAAGTGGTCTTTTCAGTCTTTTTAAACATCTTCCCATAGGATGGCTGTTTGACCTAGCTGCTAACTGGGATGCCCACACCTCATATTGGAGAGCCTGGGTTTGGGTCCCATCTCTACATGGGATTCCAGCTTCCTGCTAATCTGCACTCTGGGAGGCAGCAGGTGATGGCCAAAGTAATTGAGTCCTTCTACCCATCTGGAAGGCCCAGATTGAAGTCCTTGTTCCTGGCTTTGGCATAGCCTACTTGTAGGCATTTGGGGAGAGAATCAGCAAATGAGAGGTATGTCTCTTTCTGTCTCTCAAATAAAATATATCCAGAAAACAAAATTTAAAAATTTGGACATACAATTTCATTGTTTTGCAGCTTCACTTTATGCCCAAAAAACCTTCCAAAAGCAAGGGTAGGGGGATAGACAAGTGACAGGACCAGATTTTTTTTTAATAATTTTTTGAGATAACATTTTTAATTTAGTTATACTCAAAGGCTCATTAGCTCTGCTAAGTGAAGAGTTCAACAAGTAGAAGGACCACAATGTAGCAGGAAAATAGGCAAGGGCTATGCACAATTATCAAAAGAAAAGATGTTCAACTTTACTCATATAAAGTAAATTTTAAAATAGTCACAAATTCATGAAAATTATAGTAGTATGTAATCCTCTCCACTTGTTAGACAACTATTTAAGACCAAGTGTGACAAAATACTGCATTTGCAGCAAAACTGATACTCTCAGCCTTCTTTCCTCCCTTCCTCCCTTCCTTCTTTTCTCCCTCCCTCCCTCCTTTCCTTCCTCCTTTATTCCTTCCTCCTCTCTCTCTCTCTTAAATTTTAACTCCCACATATGAGGGAGAATATATGATATTTGTTTTTCTGTGTCTGGATCATTTCATTCAACATGATGTCCAACCATTTTTCTGTGAATGATAGAGTTTCATTCTTTTTATAGCTAAATAATATTCTTTTGTGTGTGTGTATTTTTGTGTTACATTTTCTTTATCCATTCATCTGGTGATGAATACCTTTCTTGATTCCATCTTTTGGCTATTGTGAAAAGTGCTGCTTGGAACATGGTGGTGCAAATATCTCTTTGGTACAGTATTTTCTTGTGTTTTGGGTATATACCCAGTAGTGGGACTGCTGGGTCATATGGCAAGTCTATTTCTCGTTTTTAAAGAAGTTTCCATACTGTTTTCTACAGTGACTGCAGTAATTTACATTCCCATTAACAGACTTTCTCCACATACTCACCAGCATTTCTTGCTCTCTGTCCTTTAGATAACAGCCATTCTGACAGGGGTAAGGTGATATCTCATTATTTTGATTAGCATTTCCCTGATGGCTGATGATGAACATTTTTTCGCATTTCTTAGCCATCTGTATTTCTTCTTTTGAGAAGTGTCTGTTCAGGATCTTTACCCATTTCTTAACTGGATTTGTTGCTTATTTTGTTGTTGAGTTTTTGAGTTGGTGATATATTCTGGATATTAATCCTTTATTGGATAAGTAGCTTGCAAGTATTTTCTCTCATTTTACTGGATATCTCATCGTCTATTTTTTCCTTTCTTGTGTAGAAACTTCTGAATTTGATATAATCCTATATTGGTCTAGTTTTGTTTTTGTTGCTTTGAGGTCATATCCAGGAAGTCATTACCTACACAAATGTCTTCTGGTGTTTCTCTTACATTTTCTTCTAGCAATTTCATAGTCTCAGATCTTAAATTTAGGCCTTGGATCCATCTTGAGATGATTTTTGTATATGGTGAGAGGTAGGGACTTGACTTTATTCTTCTACAAGTATATGTCCACTTTTGCCAGCATCAGTTATTGAAGAGAATATCATTTCTCCAGTGTATCTTATAGGCACTTTTGTCAAAAATCAGTTGGCCATATGTGGACAGGAAGTTTCTGGAGCAGTAGAGTGACAGAATCTCAGGGAGTTTAATCTGCAACAAGACACTTTGAGTGATACAAGATTGTGTATCTGCAAATTTCTCTTTCGCAGCATTTGCAGGCTGAGGTTCCCACACATTGCAGATGATGTGTCCTCTTGTTAATAACTACCTCAGGGCAAGGGCTATCGCTGGTTAGTGACAGGAGAATTTGTGACTCCCTAGTCTTTAAAGGGGGACTGTGTCCATCACTCCCTGAGGGTGGGTCAGATTGCCCAAAGAGGTTCCTGCATGGGTTCTACTTTCTGCTAACTTTCACCACACATAGTTGCTGACAACTGAAACACTAACCACCGCAAATCACCATAGATGAGTTCATCCACTAAGCAGCTGAACACTCTTTAAAATAAATGTGCATGCATGAGGGAGAATGAGACTGACTTGAGTGGACACTCCAGGGGGACAACAGTGCCAGTGAGGCTCTATGTTCCAATCTCCACCAATGCTAGACTCTCTTGCCTCATGGTAGATTACCAGTTTCCACGAGAAACACACTCAGGCCAAGTTTTCAGTGCAATATGGAAGAATTTTCTCACCTTCTGGGGGACACAGCAAATGGCTATAAGCTAGCTACTACCTTCATTTCAGCATCTCTTGGCACTATGAATGCTCCTATTTCCATTTTCCTTGGCTTTCTCTATCTCAGAATTATCCCCTGGGAACTCTACACTTTCTCTTTTAAGAATGACAAGTGCTTTCCTTTGTTCTGAATCCTTGGAATCAGCCATTACTCGGGTTTTGGGTGGAGCGTTTGGGGCTTCTCAGCTCTGAACCTCTTCAATCATATCAAGACATCCAGTAAGCCAGCAGCACACAAATGTGGCTTGTGGATGCTTTACATGCTCAAAAATGGGAATCCCAAAGAGCTTTTGTTAATGGAAGGAATAGCTGTCCATATTCAATACACTTGGAGGTAAAATTGAGAAATTAAAAGAATTATGATTTTTAAAAGTGATAATGATAAATGCACTATATATTAACATATGACATAGTTAATAAAAATAGCTGATTTTCAAAACAAAAGAAATTGGCAAAAGAATAGCATTGTCTTCCTTTTTGGGACATTTCTTTAATGTCCATCATTATGGAAGTCAATTGTTTCTACATTCTGATGTTGTTTGGGTAAAGAAAATTAGGACTTACGTGGATATGTAGTTGAAAAGGAGGATTATTTTGATCAGATTTTCAGATAATTGTGGATATTCTGTGATACTACAGCAACACTTGATGAATAGTAGTTTCTTAAAGGTTATGTGCCATGTAGAAATCTGAAAACATATCAATAAACAGTTACTATATTACTATAACATAATTTTTCTATCTTGCTTTTGATTGGATCTCTTGGTCATATGTTGGTCATTTAAAAATCCTGGCTTCCTGAATTATGTGAGTTTTCTCAAATACAATTGTTAATATCATCACCAATATCAGCAGCAAATCTTTTAGTAGTGGGAAGATGTTAAGCTATTAATGCCAAATATTAGTTTTCTAAAGTTCTGATTTCCACATGAAAGCTCACATGTTACCACTGGAAACGGATACTGGTTTTTATTCTCCTTGAAGTGACAGGTGACTTAATTCATTCTGAATAAATGATTTTCCAATACCCAAGGTTTTTTTTTTATTTTTTTGACAGGCAGAGTGGACAGTGAGAGAGAGAGAAAGGTCTTCCTTTGCCATTGGTTCACCTTCCAATGGCCGCCGCAGCCAGTGTGCTGCGGCCGGCGCATCGCACTGATCCGATGGCAGGAGCCAGGTACTTATCCTGGTCTCCCATGGGGTGCAGGGCCCAAGGACTTGGGCCATCCTCCACTGCACTCCCTGGCCACAGCAGAGAGCTGGCCTGGAAGAGGGGCAACCGGTACAGAATCTGGCGCCCCGACTGGGACTAGAACCCGGTGTGCCGGTGCCGCAAGGCGGAGGATTAGCCTAGTGAGCCGCGGCGCCAGCCCCAATACCCAAGTTTTAATAACCATAGTTTGTCTACCCGTACTTCCTTAAAGTAAATGATGCTCCATATAAAAGAAGAGTTTAGCTTGAAATCCAGTCTCGCAGGTGCATTTTCTTGAATCAATTATGCTTCCATAAGCAGCAGTAATGATTTGTAGATATTTTACTTACTCCCACAGAATATTAAAAATGTGTATTTGGTGATTAAATTCTAAGAAAAAATCACTATAATTTACTGAACAACTAAGGACATTCTGTTAAATTTTTTTATTTACATTTATTTGAAAGGCAGAGAGTCACAGAGAGATAGACAAAGAAAGATCTATCTGGTGGTTCATTCTTCAAATGCCCACAACAGCAGGTCCTGTGGTAGTCCAAAGTCAGGAAATAGAAATTCAATTCAGGTCTCCCATGTGGGTAGCAGGGATCCAAGTGCTTGAGCCATCACCTGCTGCCTACCAGGGTACACATTAACAGGAGATTGGAATTGGAAATAGCACCAGAGCTCAAACCCAGGCACTCCAGTATGGTGTGCAGGCATCCCAGCTGGAGTCTTAACCACTGTGCCAAAGGCCTGCCCCAGTCAAGGACAATTTTAAATGTAACTAGCCTTTTTCCCCAAGGCAAGCCTGTGGCAGTAAAGAAATTGATTACTACCTCTAAAATTTGGTGTGAGTATCTTGATTTAAACTAAGGTGCCAAAAGTTTTATCCTCTGTTGCTTCTGTACTGTCAAGGCAAATGCCAAAACAGTGAACAAGATGATGGCTCTTTAAAATTATTTTAAAATATTTTATCCTACTTACTATTTGAAAGAGTTTTGAGTGCCCTCAAGGGTATCTGAATATTATCAATGCAGAGAGTGATGAGAAGGATTCATTTAGATCAGTGTTTCTCAAATTGTAATGCATCCACAAATGCTATTAAATATGGATTCGCAAGGTTTTTTAATAAAAAAAGATTTATTTATTTGAAAAACAGAGTGGACAGATATTCTTTTTTGTGGTTCACTTCAAAAAGGCTAGAAGCCAGGAACCAGGAGCTTCATCCATGTTTCCTACGTGGATATAAGAGGACCAAGTACTTGTGCCATTTCCCACTGCTTTCCCAGGTACATTAGCAGAAAACTGAGTCAGAAGTGGAGTAGCTGGGACTCGAACTAACACTCATATGGGATGCTGGCATTGCGATGGCAGATTAACCTGCTGCACCACAGTGCAGGCCCCTGACAGTTGCATTTATAATGAGTTTCTAGTTGGGAGTCTCTAAACCTGAACTGTCCAATATGTTATCCACCAGCTGCATGTGGCTATTTAAAGTAACTAAAATTAAATACCCAATTTGTCATTCAAATTAGCCACATTTTGAGTGTTCAAAGCTAGTGCTATTTTGTAGGATATTAAAGCAACAATCTCCACCATTGCCAAAGTCAACTAGACAATGCCATTCTAGATTCTTGATGGGGCATTAAATGACAGGTTATGTAACTGAATTCAATTAGATATCAGTCAGAAGCTCTCTTTCAGAGCGCACAGAGGTAACTTATTCTTAATAACTTTGCCATTTTTCTGACCATTGCAACAAACTAAGATGATTTAACATTCTTTCACTGCTTTAAACTGAACAACTTCAAATTGTCCAACTGATAGTTTCAGCCTGCTGGCGGCCATATTTTTATGAGGTACATAAACTGATAATGCAAAGATTCATATATGTTTTTCCATTTTGGGGGGTTGAAAGGAGAGAAAGGATTCTATTTAAAAGATAAGATCAAGAGTACTTGATATGGAGATAGTAAAATCCCTTATTCACTGTCCATGGTTTTCATAGCCAAAAAATGGTCCACCATAAAACTTACAAGGAACAATTTCAGTGGAAAAAGTTCCACCGGGGAGAATCAAAGGCTATGCCTCAAAGGTTAGCAGGCAGTATAGTGTTTCTCCTGGGCTCTGGCCAGTGCAGACAGCGTGTGGAGAGGCATTCCTTGGGGTTTGCTTGGGCAGTTCTTGCTCTGATGAGAGCTGGCCACACTTTGTATACCCCACCTGACTCAAGGAATCATTCCAGGTTAGGCTTTCCAAAAGCATTCCTAGTCTGCAAAGTTCGCAAGCTGAGAAGAGCCTAGTTGGAGTCAAGGACAAGTGAAAAAGTAACAAAAATAAGAAAAAGACTTTTCTAGAATGTTCCATGGGCTCTCCTTGAGGGTATTCTTTCTTATCTCTGTATCCATAAGTGCATTTTGCTGTATGCCTATACAGAAGTTGTATAAGTAACACACCTGACAAATAGCCTGGTTGTTTTTGTTTTTGGTTTTTTTTTTGTTTGTTTGTTTGTTTTTTTTTTTTAACTACAAAAACCTCTACATAGCAAAGCAAAAGGCCTTTTGTCAAGCAGGCTAGTTTTAGAAGTAGATGGGGGCTGGATGTTTTTGGAAAAACAAAAAATTCCTGTTATTAGCTTCTCTTTATGTACTGAACATAAAATTCTTCAGTGTGAGAGCAGGAGTCAAAGAGGGAGTGTTCCGTCCATCTCAGTGGCTTGCCAGGGCCAGAAGCACAAGATTAGCAGCTCTTATAATTCCATCCTCCAGGGTGGGTGCAGATGTTCTTGTCAGTTTAGTTCTCATTTGGGTGGATGTGCCTTGGCTTTGAAAACTTTCAGACATCAGTAAAATCCCCCGACAAGGAGCAGACAGATGAACTCCACTGGAATCTACAGAAAAGAAGCATGTTTTCCTGTTCCTGCACGAGCTGTCACTCTGTGGTTTTTGCATCTGTCACTGGCACCGCCATTCTCCCAGTCTCCCAGCCTCCACCTTCAGAGAACTGTTCTTGACTCTGGGAACTGTCCAGAACTCTGTAGTAAAGTTTCAGTGATTGCCAGTATTGTGAGACGCAAGGTGGGGAGCATTGTTTTTCTTGCTTAGTTGAAACAAAAGTAGGGACATTTTATGTAAAAAGCAGGATTTTCCTTTCCTCTTTGGGGTAGAGGCGGGGCATAAGTGGAACAGACAGTTTTCTGCTCAGCTCATGACACCTGCCCGCTTAGGCCATGTGGCCTCTTCAGTTCACACCAGTCTCCATCTGGGTTACCTGCCTCAGTTGCTCTACCTGCCCCGGCTCCACATTTACCTGCGCAGCTTCACCCATCTATCTCCTGTCAGTTGCATTATCTCATATTCCTGTGGGCATCAGAATGATAGGGATTCAACAGTGCATGCTAAGAAATAACAGCTTGTGGAGGCAGGTGGCCAACTTCTCCTCTGCAACTCCCCAATGAACAGCTACCATTTACTGAGGTCCTACTGTGTGTAAGGGTATGCAGTAGGTGGCAGGAGAAAGCACACCTTCCACACGTGTTTGCCCAAAACAAAACTAAAATAAATAGCTCAGGGAATTCACACAGCGACTGCGTGTATTAATGTGTATTATGCCTGGGGGGCTTAGTATTAAATATAAGGGAATAAACCCTGAAGGCAGTCAGGGAAGATTTTTAGAATCCCCAACTTCCTTAGGGGCTAAATGTTCTTTTAGTGTTCACATATTTGATTGCAGACTTTTCTTTTGTTTCTCATTACTTTGGCTCTGTTATCTGAAGCTGTTATGTGTTTAAAAAAATACTGTCTAACAGTGTATACATAAAGCCATGGCTTCTCAGACTTTAGAGTTGACTTAAGGGATTTTCCAAGGATAAATTTCTCCATAATCAAATTTTCCCTACAAGCTGATTTTCATAACTTCCCTTGGGGAAGAAGCAACTGGATTATATTTATGAAGAGTCTAATTGCTAGCATTACTTCAGAACTGTATTTTGGAGAGAGTAGACAAGAGTCTTATGAGAGGTGAAATTTTAATCCTGAGCAGTTTAAAATGGGACTGTTACTCCTTCCCTTTTCCTCCCAAGTTTACCTCACTTGGTACCGTTATTAGATAAATGTCATGTTTGCTTTCCAGCTGAAATTCACAAGGACACAAGGGCCATTCTCTATACTTGAAATGTGGTTTACTGCTTTTTTTCTTTTTGGCAGGGTTATGACTTTGAGAAGCAGGAGTCAGTTCTCATCCATATTGACTGTAGATTTTTCAAAGTTGTGAAAGGTCCTTAGGTAACCAAAGCACCAAAGTCTAGAGCTTGTTTGGTGCATCTTCGTTCTCATTGCCAGTTCTGGATAATCTGACGTGGATGTGGTGTGGGACATTGCTTATTCCTTTGAGCCAGACAGCTTTGTGGAGCCTGGGATCCATGTGCACATCTGGAGTCCCCATCTCCTTCGTGGTAACTTTCTGAGTCCATAAGTGTGTGCTTCTTGAAGCACACTCCATGGATGTGCTCACAAATATTCCTGGTGCACTCTTAGGTCACCCCTTCATTGATACCAGAACAACCCTTTTCTTCTCACCACTTTTCTTTGCAGGAGACATTCTTTGGGATGACTCAACATTGTGGTTTACTCATGTTCAACTACAGGCAAAAATCACAAACTACTTGCTCCTAGAAAGAATACCTCATCATCAGCTATAGAAAAGCTAAGATGGCAGATATGTATAAATGCATCGAGTCACAATTTTAAACCCTTGTGGTATTCCTACAACAAGATCCAGTTATTCAACTACTTATGACAGCATTTTGCAATTAATTCAATCTTCAAAGATGAAGTTCTACCTAAATTTGTAAATTCTCTACAGGACACTACTGAGATCATTTAGGTAATATAGTTTTTTGGTATCAGAAGTCCTTAAACTGTTCTAGGAGAAAATGAATTCCTTCCAGTAGAGTTTAATCAAATACTTGTCTACTGTCCACTCCAAGACATCCTTTTTGCATGACAATGTGTGGTGTGGGAGATTGGGGTTAAGCCAGTTCCACCTACCAAGTGACTAAGGGATACTTTCCAGCCTATTGGATCTCTTGCTTAGACTGTTATCATTACCTTTAAATATGATGTGATTTTGGCTGGCACCACGGCTCACTAGGCTAATCCTCCACCTGTGGCGCCGGCACCCCAGGGATCTAGTCCCAGTTGGGGCGCCAGTTCTGTCCCGGTTGCTCCTCTTCCAGTCCAGCTCCCTGCTGTGCCCCGGGAAGGCAGTAGAGGATGGCCCAGGTCCTTGGGCCCTGCACCCATATGGGAGACCAGGAGGAAGCACCTGGCTCCTGGCTTCGGATCAGCGCAGTGCACTAGCTGCAGTGCGCTGGCCAGAGCAGCCATTTCGAGGGTGAACCAACGGAAGGAAGACCTGTCTCTCTGTCTTTCTCTCTCTCACTGTCTAACTCTGCCTGTCAAAAAAAAAAAAAAAAAAAAAAGAAAAGATGTGCTTTTTTTTTTTTTTTTTTTTTTTTTTTTTTTTTTTTTTTTTGGACAGGCAGAGTGGACAGTGAGAGAGAGAGACAGAGAGAGAAAGGTCTTCCTTTTGCCGCTGGTTCACCCTCCAATGGCCGCCGTTGCAGCCGGCGCACCGCGCTGATCCTGGCAGGAGCCAGGAGCCAGGTGCTTTTTCCTGGTCTCCCATGGGGTGCAGGGCCCAAGCACCTGGGCCATCCTCCACTGCACTCCCTGGCCATAGCAGAGAGCTGGCCTGGAAGAGGGGCAACCGGGACAGAATCCGGCGCCCCAACCGGGACTAGAACCCGGTGTGCCGGCGCCGCAAGGTGGAGGATTAGCCTATTGAGCCACGGCGCCGGCTTATCTTTTATTTAATGAATATAAATTTCCAAAGTACGACTCATGGGTTACAATGGCTTCCCCCCCCATACCGTCCCTCCCACCCACAACCCTCCCCTTTCCCACTCCCTCTCCCCTTCCATTCACATCAAGATTCATTTTCGATTATCTTAATATACAGAAGATCAGCTTAGTATACCTTAAGTAAGGATTTCAACAGTTTGCTCCCACACAGAAACATAAAGTGAAAAATAATAGATGATTTTTTTAAAATGATGATGAAATCAGATCAGACCTATTGTCATGTTTAATCCTAGTGAGAGTCAAGTTGGGAATTGATAATTTCTTTTTTTTTTTTTTTACAGATGATCAGTTTAGTGTACATTAAGTAAAGATTTCAATCGTTTGCACCCCCATAGAAACACAAAGTGAAATATACTGTTTGAGTACTCGTTATAGCATTAAGCCTCAGTGTACAGCACATTAAGGACAGAGATCCTACATGAGGAGTAAGTGCACAGTGACTCCTGTTGTTGACTTTACAAATTGACACTCCTGTTTATGGCATCAGTAATCTCCCTATGCACCAGTCATGAGTTTCCAAGGCTATGGAAGCCCCTTGAGTTCTCCGACTCTTATCTTGTTTAGACACGGTCATAGTCAAAGTGGAGGTTCTCTCCTCCCTTCAGAGAAAGGCACCTCCCTCTTTGAAGACCTGTTCTTTCCACTGGGATCTCACTCACAGAGATCTTTTTGCCAGAGTGTCTTGGCTTTCCATGCCTGAAATACTCTCATGGGCTTTTCAGCCAGATCCGAGTGCCTTTAGGGCTGATTCTGAGGCCAGAGTGCTATTTAGGACATCCGCCATTCTATGAGTCTGCTGAGTATCTCACTTCCCATGTTGGATCACTCTCCCCTTTATTTATTCTATCGGTTAGTGTTAGCAGATACTAGACTTGTTTATGTGCTCCCTTTGACTCTTAGTCCTTTCATTATGATCAATTGTGAACTGAAATTGATCACTTGGAATAGTGAGATGGCATAGGCATATGCCACCTTGATGGGATTGAATTGGAATCCCCTGGTATGTTTCCAACTCTACCAATTGGGGCAAGTCAGCCCGAGCATGCCCCAAATTATACATCTCTTCCCTCTCTTATTCCCACTCTTATGTTTAACAGGGATCACATTTCAGTTAATTTTCAACACTTAAGAATAACTGTGTATTAATTACAGAATTAAACCAGTCATATTAAGTAGAACAGACAAAAAAAAATACTATGAGGGATAATGTATTAAGTTGTCCATTAGCAGTCAGGGCTATGCTGATCAAGTCACCATTTCTCATAGTGTCCATTTCACTTCAGGAGGTTTCCTTTTTGGTGTTCAGTCAGTTGTCACCGATCAGGGAGAACATATGGTATTTGTCCCTTTGGGACTGGCTTACTTCACTCAGCATGATGTGTTCCAGATTCCTCCATTTTGTTGCAAATGACTGGATTTCGTTGTTTCTTACTGCGGTATAGTATTCTAAAGAATACATATCCCATAATTTCTTTATCCAGTCTACCATTGATGGGCATTTAGGTTGGTTCCAGGTCTTGGCTATTGTGAATTGTGCTGCAATAAACATTAGGGTGCAGACCGCTTTTTTGTTTGCCAATTTAAATTCCTTTGGGTAAATTCCAAGGAGTGGGATGGCTGGGTCGAACGGTAGGGTTATATTCAGGTTTCTGAGGAATCTCCAGACTGATTTCCATAGTGGCTTGACCAGTTTGCATTCCCACCAACAGTGGGTTAGTGTCCCTTTTTCCCCACATGCTCGCCAGCATCTGTTGTTGGTAGATTTCTGTATGTGAGCCATTCTAACCGGGGTGAGGTGAAACCTCATTGTGGTTTTGATTTGCATTTCCCTGATTGCTAGTGACCTTGAACATTTTTTCATGTGCCTGTTGGCCATTTGGATTTCCTCTTTTGAAAAATGTCTATTGAAGTCCTTGGCCCATTTCTTAAGTGGGTTGTTGGTTTTGTTTTTGTGGAGTTTCTTGATCTCTTTGTAGATTCTGGTTATTAACCCTTTATCTGTTGCATAGTTTGCAAATATTTTTTCGCATTCTGTCGGTTGTCTCTTCACTCTCCTGACTGTTTCTTTTGCAGTACAGAAACTTCTCAATTTGATGCAATCCCAATAGTTGATTTTGGCTTTGACTGTCTGTGCCTCCCGGGTCTTTTCCAGAAATTCTTTGCCTGTGCCAATATCTTGAAGGTTTTCTCCAATGTTCTCTAATAACTTAATGGTGTCAGGACGTAGATTTAGGTCTTTAATCCATGTTGAGTGGATTTTTGTGTAAGGTGTAAGGTAGGGGTCTTGCTTCATGCTTCTGCACGTGGAAATCCAATTTTCCCAGCACCATTTATTGAATAGACTGTCCTTGCTCCAGGAATTAGTTTTAGATCCTTGATCAAATACAAGTTGGCTGTAGATGTTTGGATTGATTTCTGGTGATTCAATTCTGTTCCATTGGTCTATCCATCTGTTTCTGTACCAGTACCATGCTGTTTTGATTACAACTGCCCTGTAGTATGTCCTGAAGTCTGGTATTGTGATGCCTCCGGCTTTGTTTTTGTTGTACAAGATTGCTTTAGCTATTCGAGGTCTCTTGTGCCTCCATATGAATTTCAGCATCATTTTTTCTAGATCTGCGAAGAATGTCTTTGGTATCTTGATTGGGATTGCATTGAATCTATAAATTGCTTTTGGGAGAATGGACATTTTGATGATGTTGATTCTTCTAATCCATGAGCATGGAAGATTTTTCCATTTCTTGGTATCCTCTTCTATTTCTTTCTTTAAGGTTTTGTAATTTTCATCGTAGAGATCTTTAACGTCCTTGGTTAAGTTTATTCCAAGGTATTTGATTGTTTTTGTAGCTATTGTGAATGGTATTGATCTTAGCAGTTCTTTCTCAGTCATGACATTGCCTTTGTACACAAAGGCTGTTGATTTTTGTGCATTGATTTTATACCCTGCCACTTTGCCAAACTCCTCTATGAGTTCCAATAGTCTCTTAGTAGAGTTCTTTGGATCCTCTAAGTACAGAATCATATCGTCTGCAAAGAGGGATAGTTTGACTTCTTCCTTCTTGATTTGTATTCCTTTGATTTCTTTTTCTTGTCTGATGGCTCTGGCTAAAACTTCCAGAACTATGTTAAATAGCAGTGGTGAGAGTGGGCATCCCTGCCTGGTGCCAGATTTCAGTGGAAATGCTTCCAACTTTTCCCCATTCAATAGGATGCTGGCTGTGGGTTTTTTATAAATTGCTTTGATTATATTGAGGAATGTTCCTTCTATACCCAGTTTGCTTAGAGTTTTCATCATGAAAGGGTGTTGAATTTTATCAAATGCTTTCTCGGCATCTATTGAGATAATCATATGGTTTTTCTTCTGCAGTCTGTTAATGTGGTGAATCACATTGATTGATTTGCGAATGCTGAACCATCCCTGCATACCAGGGATGAATCCCACTTGGTCTGGGTGGATGATTTTCCTGATGTGTTGTTGTATTCTATTGGCCAGAATTTTATTGAGGATTTTTGCGTCTATGTTCATCAGGGATATTGGTCTGTAATTTTCTTTCAGTGCTGCATCTTTCTCTGGCTTAGGGATTAAGGTGATGCTGGCTTCATAGAAAGAATTTGGGAGGATTCCCTCTTTTTCGATTGTTCTGAATAGTTTGAGAAGCATTGGAGTCAGTTCTTCTTTAAATGTCTGGTAGAATTCAGCAGTGAATCCATCTGGTCCTGGGCTTTTCTTTGTTGGGAGGGCCTTTATTACTGTTTCAATTTCTGTCTCAGTTATGGGTCTGTTTAGGTTTTCGATGTCTTCCTGGTTCAATTTAGGTAGGTTGCATGTGTCCAGGAATCTATCCATTTCTGATAGGTTTTCCTGTTTGCTGGCATACAGGTCCTTGTAGTAATTTCTGATGATTCTTTTTATTTCTGTGGTGTCTGTTGTTACGTTTCCTTTTTCATCTCTGATTTTATTGATTTGGGTCTTTTCTTTTTTTAGTTAGTTGGGCCAATGGGGTGTCAATTTTGTTAATTTTTTCAAAAAACCAGCTTCTCGCTTGGCTGATTTTTTGTAATGTTTTTTTGGATTCAATCCTGTTAATTTCTTCTCTGATTTTAATTATTTCTCTTCTCCTACTATATTTGGGTTTGGTTTGCTGCAGTTTTTCTAGGTCCTTGAGGTGCGCTGAAAGCTCATTTATTTGGTACCTTTCCAATTTCTTGGTATAGGCACCTATTGCTATAAATTTGCCTCTCAATACTGCTTTTGCTGTATCCCATAAGTTTTGATATGTTGTGTTGTTGTCTTCATTTACTTCCAGAAAGTTTTTGATTTCTCTTTTGATTTCTTGAATGACCCAGTGTTCATTCAGGAGCATGTTGTTCAGTCTCCATGTGTTTGCATACTTTCTGGGGTTTCCTGAGTTGCTAATTTCCAGCTTCATCCCACTGTGGTCTGAGAAGCTGCATGGTATGATTCTAATTCTTTTAAATTTGCTGAGACTTGCTTTATGGCCTAGTATGTGATCAATCCTAGAGAAGGTTCCATGCGCTGCTGAGAAGAATGTGAAGTCTGTAGATGTAGGGTTGAAAGTTCTGTAGATATCTGTTAGATCCATTTGGGCAATAGTGTCGATTAAATCTGCTGTTTCCTTGTTGATCTTCTGTCCGGATGATCTGTCTATTTCTGAGAGTGGAGTATTGAAGTCCCCCAGTACTATTGTATTGGAATCTAAATCTCCCTTTAAGTCCCTTAACATATCTTTTAAATAGACCGGTGCCCTGTAATTAGGTGCATATACATTTATAATAGTTACATCTTCCTGTTGAATTGAACCCTTAATCATTATATAGTGTCCCTCTTTGTCTCTCTTAACAGTTTTTGTATTAAAGTTTATTTTGTCTGATATTAATATGGCTACACCTGCTTTTTTTTGGTTTCTGTTGGCATGGAATATCTTTTTCCAACCTTTCACTTTCAGTCTGCATGCCTCTTTGTTAGAGAGATGTGTTTCTTGTAGGCAACAAATAGTTGGGTTGTGTTCTGTGAGCCAGTCAGCCAAACGGTGTCTTTTAAGTGAAGAATTCAGACCATTATTGTTCAATGTGACTATTGATACGTAGTGACTTTGCCCTGCCATTTTCCCGGAAATATTTTCTAGTATATGCTTTGAGCTTCCCATGCTCTTTTACTGGTATGTGTTCTTCCTTTCCCTTCTTTCATATTGATGGCCGTGTTTCTGTGTTTCTGAGTGTAGCACATCTTTAAGTATCTTTTGCAGGGCCGGACGAGTGGCAAAGTCTTTCAATTTCTGTTTGCTATGAAAGGTCTTTATTTCACCTTCATTCACAAATGAGAGCTTGGCAGGATATAATATTCTGGGCTGGCAATTTTTCTCTCTTAGCACCTGTGCTATGTCTCGCCATTCCCTCCTAGCTTGTAGGGTTTCTGATGAGATGTCAGCTGTGAGTCTGATTGGAGATCCTCTGAGAGTAATCTGACGTTTCTCTCTTGCACATTTTAGGATCTTTTCTTTATGTTTCACTGTGGTAAGTTTAATTACCACGTGTCGTGGTGAGGTTCTCTTTTGGTCATGTTTATTGGGGGTTCTATGAGCTTCCTGTACTAGGATATCTCTGTCCTTCTCCAAACCTGGAAAGTTCTCTGCTAGTATCTCACTAAAAAGGCCTTCCAATCCTTTCTCTCTCTCCATGCCTTCAGGAACTCCTAGAACCCGAACGTTTGGTTTTTAAATAGTATCCTGTAGATTCCCCACAATATTTTTTAGATTTCTAATTTCCTCTTCTTTTCTTTGGTTTGACTGTATGTTTTCCTGTGCTCTATCTTCTAAGTCCGATATTCTCTCTTCTGCTTCACCCATTCTGTTTTTAAGGCTTTCTAATGTGTTTGTCATTTGATCTATTGAGCTCTTCATTTCATTTTGATTTCTCTTCACTATTACACTTTCCTGTTCTACTAGTTTGTGAGTTTCATTTTGACTCTTCCTTAAAATTTCATTTTCACGAGAGAGATTTTCGATCTTGTCCATTAAGGATTTCTGTAGTTCAAGGATTTGCTTTTGAAAACTTCTAAATGTTCTTATCATAAATTTTTTGAAATCCGTATCTTGCATTTCTTCTCTCTCATCATCTTCATACTCTTGACTTGGGGTGTTTTGCTTATTTGGAGGCATCATAGTGTCATCGTTGATCTTGCTCCCTCTATTTCTGTGTTTGTTACTCGGCATAGTTAATTCTTCTTGCGTCACTGTGCGTTTTTTTTTTTTTTTTTTTTTTTTTTTTTTTTTTTTATACTGTGTCCGTGTTAAGTGGACTGCCTGCTGTTGGAGGAGCCTTGGATGCTTGAGATGGGTGCGGCCTGAGAGCTCTGCCTGGTTCTTCCTGGTTAAGGGTGTGCAAAGGTGACACCCTCAGGTTATGCGTGGTAAATCTCTCTCTTTTTATTTATTTATTTATTTTATTTATTCAGGGGGTAAGTAACACCGCAGGGCAGGGCTGTGCAGAATTGATGGTATTTAGCTTCCAGTCTTTGGCTCCTCTGGACTCCCACTGGGTTGCCTAGGCTACTGAATTGTACTGACTCAGTTCCTTAACTCTCCCCCATTGATATGTAAATCCAGAGAGGAGGCCTGCTCTTTGTCTCTTGGGAATTCTTCAAGCCTTGCAGCCTTGTAACCTTTGCAAGGTTAGGGGGAAGAGAAACCCCGAAGCTTTTTTTTTCCTTCTTTCCGGTAGTGAGTTTGCTGCACTTTCCGGCCCCCCTCTAGATTCTGACCCCCGTTTCCCCACCAATGTCTCGGGTTATTGAGCTCACCTCCCCTTCCAGCGCCGATGTGTGGACTCGGAGCCCTGAGCGTCCCAAGTCTCCCCGCTGTTGTCTGTGTGGCATGCACTCCCCTTGGAGCACTGGCGCGCAGACCCTGGGGCTTCCGCGGCTCGGTCCCGCGACTTGGCTTCCGCGCGGTGGGCGACCTTGTTCTCCCAGTAGGTCCTCCAATTCACGGCTGCTCCAGAAGGGTTTCCCCTGCAATTTTTTTTTTTGGTTCTATTTTCTGCGGCTACCGTAACTCCCCTTTTATTAAACTAAATTTTCCCGGACTATCGGTGCGCGCCCTCACTATTCCGCCATCTTGGCTCCGCCTCGAAAAGATGTGCTTTTAATTTCACATAATTTAAGTGAAAATTCATGAAGGTGGTATGTGTCAGCCAGTTTACATTTTGTCATTTTAATAGACAACATTGTGTAAGGTGATATTAACAATCTCTCTGAGAACTTATAATTAGCTTGTGAACAATGCTATTACTTGTATTATGTTTTTCTGTGTTAAAGAAGCTATTTTGTTTACTTTTTCCACTTACTTGAAATATATCACAATTTTGAGGCTTCATTTGGCATTTCTATACCTTTAAATATGAGAAACCTCAAAAAAGAAAACCAACCCAAATCTCTTTAGACCTCTGAGCAGTCCTGCTTGCAACCTGAAGCACATTAAGTTATGTTTAAACAACATAGAATATTAGTATATGAGATATAATTAGATAATTAAGCCATACACTAATTACAATCCAACTCTTGCAAGATGTTATTTTCAGAGACATCATACTTAATGTGTTAACTCTCTCTTCTACCTGATTTCTAGCTTTGTCACTAAGTTACATGAGTGACAGTGCTAGGTTGTGGGGTCTGAGTTGCCATCCTTGTACTCAGATTTTCTTTTGCTGCTCAGTTTTTGGAGCATGCTAGAGACTCATACATTGACTTTAGATACCATTTACTCCAGTCCCTTAACATTAGAAGTGAAGAAACTGAGACCCAGAGAAGTGAAATGACTCGGTCAAATACCACAGAGGCCATCATTGGCAGAACCAATACCAGAAAGCCAGATCCTGTTTCCTTTATGTGGCAACCCCTTGGCCATGTTGCTTTCCTCTATTGTGTATCCATTCTTCTCCATACATTTTATCTATAGCTTCTGGTTTTGGCTACTTATGGTGAGCAGTGATGGTTAGAAAATATCCATTGTACTTTGGAAGTTCTTTTGATTTTTATTTCTTTCAATTTTTAGTTGAAAGGCAGAGAGAGAGGCAGAGAGACCATCTGCTGGTTCACACCCCAAATGCCTGCAATAGCCAGGGCTGGGTCAGGCTCAAGCCATGAGCCTGGAGTTCAATTTGTATCCTGCATGTGGGTGGCAGGAACACAATTACTTGGGCCATCATGTACTGCTTCCTGTGATGTGCATTAACAAGAATCTGGGTTGGAATCAGAGCCAGGACTGGAACCAGGCACTCAGATATGGGATGCCTGCATCCCAAGTGGCATCTTAGCCACTCTGTGAAATGCCCCACCCTTGCTTTGGAAGTTCTTTAAGAGGAACCAACAAATCCAAAAGAAATCCACTGTCCATATGCAGAGGAGAGACTTTTGACTTCAGGATCCAACAGAGGCCAAATACTCTGCAATACTGTACATTTTATTTGACTCCAAAATTATTTAAAATCAATAAGTGCATCAATTTAATATCACCACTGTCTCGATATATGAAATAGTTCCAATCTAAGAACTAAGAATAAACTGTTTAGTATCAGACCTATTCTACCACATCAACCTTGGGATGCAGGGAAAATTAACCTCTCTGTGACTCAGTTTCATAATCCATAGCTGGGGATAATAATTATTCTCATCTGATAGGGGTGTGCAGAAGCTGCCTCACTACCCACCACTACCCACCACCCCCACCACCATGCTCTGCACTGCTGTTCCCATTCTCATGCCCTATTCTTCATACTTTGCTTCTTTCCACTTTCACAACCTGGCACCAACTGCCAAGTGAGCAAAGGACAAGTTTGCTTCCATCACTAAAGCAATCCTTCACATGCTAATCCTGCTGACTTCCATTACATGTAGCGTTTTCAAGTGCTGATAAGCTTACAGCGTATATCTTAATTAAGGAATCGCCGCTCCCCACCCCCACTCTGCAGCCCTCTTCTGACAATAGAGGGATTTTTCTACTGTAATCAGTCATAGGCTGTAACGAATAACACTATATGTTCAGAAGTTAGGATTTTTTTTTACTGCTTGAATCTGAAGACTATAATAACCTTCTTATGTCTTTTTTTTAAACAATGTTTTGTTGGTACATGGAAATGCATCAAAAAGTTATTTTGCTTTTCCTAGTTCTTAGCTTCTCAGTAGAGTACTGTGCATATGTTCCTAGTTACCACACAGAACCAGAGCCATTCCACTGAGGTCTCGCACGTTCTATATGTCACAGTCCTAGATGGGCTGCAGACAACATTTAGAATGAAGGTTATCTTTGGGCAGCTTTAGCTAAGGCATATCCAGCACAGTTTAGTAAGTGACTCAAGTCTCAGGGGTTGTTTTTCTGGATTTTTATGTGGCTCTAGAAGTAGTTGAGGCATCTCCAAGATGATAAGCATCTGTGGAAATTCAAATCCATGTTTTACTTAAGGATTTAAGTGCTGATTACTCATTTTCATTTTGGAGGAGGCAAAAGTGCTTATCCAGTAAAAGGAGTCTGATGATAGAATAAGTACAAATGTGCCAAAGGAATTGGTAGGAAGTTTATTTCACAACTCTCAGCAAGAATTTTTAAAACAGCAATTATTAACTGCAATGTTAACATAGTTCTAGGACTATCCTTGAGTTTACCTGTTTCATAAATAACACTCTGCCACATATTGTTTTAAAGATACAGAAACACCTTATCTTGTATTAAATATTTAGTTCGCTGTGATTTTAAATATTCTTTGGGTTAATGCTGTGGGAGTTTAAAAAGGACATAAACTACAAATACGGTGAAACTTGGACAGAGAGATATATTAATTAGAAACAGAAATGCCAGTAACCAGCAACTTAAAACATATACATAGGTACACACAGTGAGAATTGTCTAAGTACAAAAACTAGAAAGGTGGTTGGTTAAAGACTGTGAGTTGGGAATATCGCTGAGGTGCCTGCATTGAACTGTAATTAAGCTGGAGTGACTCTATTATTGGGCAAGATTTTTGAGAACTATATTTACAATTTGAGGAAGAAGAAACAAATTTCCCCACCGTTAGAGAGTTAATGTAACCTACCTAGAAGGAATAGCAATTAGGGGATGTCCAGAAGTCCAGGTCTTAAATTTGGGGAAGCGACAAAGCCTGGCTATATTTTTGGTGCCAAACTTGTGCAGGAAGGCAGGAGAAGGCCATGCCACAAGTGCCCATGTTAGCCTGGAAGTCTGTTCTCCATTGAGTTTCTTAAGTGCCATGTTGCCAACAGTTATGGGAGTGTTTCTAGTCGTTCGTGATGAATCATAAGTGATAAGCCAGTCTTGTTGGGGAGAAACAGTGTAAGTCTAGGTGTAGGTTTGTGTAATGCTTCATCTATGTCAACTGCCTAAACCTCAGTACCAGTGGTTGGGTCATAAGTGGCCTAAACATTGTTGTGAAGGGATGTTTTGGGTGTGAGTTCCACTGAAATCAGGAGACTTTGGGTGAAGCGGATTGCCCTGCAGATTGAGAGTAGTCCTGATCCAAGTGATGGAAGGCCTTGAGAGGAGGACTGAAACCTCCGAAGGAAGAAGGATTGTGTCTCCAGAGTGTCTTCACACTCAGGACTGCATCGTCCTCTCTCTCCTGCAGCTGCAGCCTGCGGGCCTGTCCTGCATATTTGAGACTTGCTAGCCCCTGCAAGATTGTGAAGAAAGGCTTAAAACAGGTCTCTGTCTCTCTGTATCTACATCCTATTGGTTTTGTTTCTCTGAAGAACTCTAACTAATACACTATATGAACATTGGCTATTACTCATTGTGATCAAGCACATGGTAAGATTTTATAGCTCAGTGACCAACCACACTACTGTTATTTCAAAATAGTTTCAAAAGTGCAATTATGTAGTCCCCTTTAAATATATATTTCTTAGTTATAGGGTTATATTTATCTGTAACACATGCCATAAAAATGTGTTCCTGGCAATTAAACATGTTTTAATTCCTGGCAATTAAACATTGTCATATTTTTATTAATTTTGAACCTAATATCAGTTGTATTTTTATTTGCATTTTTATGTATGTAGAATTATAATTCTTTTTTTAAAGATTTTAAAAAAAGATTTATTTATTTGAAAGGCAGAGTTACAGAGAAAGAGAGAGAGAGAGAGAGAGAGAGGAAATCTTCCATTTGCTGGTTCACTCCCCAGATGGCCACAGTGGTGAGGACTGGGCCAGGCTGAGCCAGAAGCCAAGAGCTTCATCCAGATCTCCCACAAGAATGCAAGGACCCAAGACTTTGGGTCATTTTCCACTGTTTTCCCAGGTACAACAACAAGGAGATTGGAAATGGAATAGCCAGGACTTCAATTGGCACCCATTAGGGATATCAGCACTGCAGATGGCAACTTAACCCACTATGCCACAGTACCGTTCCCCAAAATCACACATTTTAATCACACACTTAGTTCTCTAGCTTCATGTCTTACTTAGGAAATAATTTAGTAGAAAAGTAATGAACTAGAGGTCATCAAGTTTCAAAAAGTTCATTCTGCTAATACACAGTTTCTTCATTTTTTTTACCTTATCCTTTATTCTCAAATTATCATGTGGAACCATATAAAATTGCTGACATTTTTCTCATTTTTTCACTTACAAAAATCAATTTTGTCATTGAGTTCATTCAATCCTAAATAAATTCCACTGGGGGCCAGAGTGATGGTTTAGTAGGTTAAGCCCCTACTTGTGACACCAGCATCCCATATTGGAGGCTTGTTCAAGTCCTGGCTGTTCTGTTTACAATCCAGCTCCCTGCTAATGTACCTGGGTAAGCAACAGAAGATAGCCCCAGTACTTGGGCCTCAGCCACCCACAGGGATAGGATGGGGTTTCAGGCTGGCCTGGCTGGCCACAGCTGTTGTAGATGGAAGATCTCTCTGTCTGTCTTTCTCCCACCCTCTCTCTACCATTCTGCCTTTCTAAATTAATTAATTAATTAATTATAATAAATAAATCTATTGACACAGGAACTACCTGCATCTGAGATGGGGAAAGAACAAAAGTATGAGGCCTCCAAACCCAGATGCTGCCCAGGCTTCATTGAACCAATGGCAGAAGTGGGCTCTCAGTAGTTCAATTCTGAGAGTTCAGTCCTATGAGATGACCACACAGCTTTGAGCAATCCCATAAAAAAGACTGCTCTGGGAAAAGGGAGATTAATCGGTAGATGTTAATGATGGGTTCTGTGTTGAAGGATAATCCTTTGAGTGATAAGACTTATGAAAACATCATGATTCCATTTACAGTTGGGAAATAAAATTTCCATCTCAAAAATTAGGAAAATGATAAGATGATGAACTAAAAGAAGGAAGGCTCTTTTATAAGATACAATAAGAGGGTGAAGACTAAGTCATAGCTTTGAGATAAACAAGAGAAATTAGAATTAAGATCACAAAAGAATCAGGGACAAATCAATATAATGTAAAAATAAAGTAATTTGGTTGCATTACTATAAGAATTTTAAGAACTGTTAGTTAATAGTGCTTTAGAAAAAAATCATAAATAAAAATGTGTTTTATTCTTGAAAAACATTTTAGAAATTTTAAATTCCAAATACTTTGCTTTGTGGTGGTTATTTTCTACTAATTATTTTCTTCCTCAACTTAAACCACATTATTAGTTCATACAGAAAAAAGAATGTTCTAGAAAAGTTAAATGAGGTAGAATTGAAATAAGAAAAAGATGCTGACTGAAGCATAATACTTTATTACTTACAATAAATACAGGGTAAGTTTCCTTTTGGGGTCAGACAGGGCTGCTGCTCTGAATACATGTGTGGGAGATCAACAAGATTTGTGTGAAAACAATGCTCTGGATTTTGCTGTACTAAAACTTGTCATGTAACATGTGGTTCACTGAGGGTCATTCCCTCAAGTACATGATGTGCTGTGTGAAGTTTGAAACTAGTAATCTTAACGGTACATAAAATGGTAGGATTGCAATGTGGTCTGGACAAGATGCCGAAAGATGAAATACCAGAAGAAAAAGGCATTACCACACTGCTGTTTGCCTTGTAATCATTCCTATATCCACTGGCTTTAGTTTTTTCTTTTTGTTTATTTGTTTGTTTTTAACTCAACTATAATAAAAATATTTGGGTAATCCAGTGGATACTTAAAGTCATCTGCTTATTTGATTTTTGCTATACAAATAATTTTAATGCAAGAAAAATGTAGAAATTAACCAAGCAGGTATAGATTTAAAAGGAAAAGATATTACAGGGGATATTTAAATATCTTTAAATCCTGAACACTCTTGTAGAAGAGAGAAGGTTTCTTCTGTAATGCTTTAGACTAGAAATTTATCAACCAAGTCTTCAGGGTTTGATACAGTCATGTAGGGTTTCTGAAATGGAGACATTTCACATGAAGCTTTTTCAGGCTTCTCTTAAACGTTGGGAACACTTTGGGGACATAGAGCCTTCTTCCTCATGGGACAACAGCCATCAGCTGCGGAATAACAGCTATTCCTTTACATGAGGCAAGGACTCTTGTTTGCCGCAATCTCCACCAGTCCTGGCCAGGTTCATGTCACTGTTACCTCCGCAGTTGCTTAGGCATCTGAGCCCATAGTCATGTGCCACACAGCAAACAAAGCTTTGGTCAATAATGGACTGCATGTATGACTATGGTCCCATAAGGTTATAATGGAGTTAAAAAATTCCCATTGCCTTGTATTTTTAAATATACTCTTCTGTTTAGATGTGTTTAAATAAACAAATACTTCTACCATGTTATAGTTGCCTGCAGTATTTAGTCCAATACATGATGTCCAGGTTTGCAGCCTAGAGGCAACTGGCTACCATATAGCTTGAGTGTAGAGTAGTCCAAACAATATGGACTACATACCTACAGGGTGTTTGCTTAAGTACACTCTACGATGTTCACACAGTGCCAAAATTGCCTAATGCCACATTTTTGAAATGTATCAGCACCACTGAGTGACATACAACTGTGTTATCTGAATATGACAACTCTAGTAGCCTTCTAACAGCGATCCAGAGAGGGTGCCCCATGAGGTAGTAGATGCCTTGCTCTGAGGAGTTAAAGAGGGTCTGTCTGCGTATAGAGGGAATCAAGAAGTACGTGTGAAGTTTGGCAGATGGCACCTCAAAAGTCTTCATTTCTAAACTCCTTTGATTCACTTCATGATCATAGAAACATTTTCTGAGAAGTAAAAGTCTTCACAAATTTCCTTTAATTTACTTTAAATCCATTATGCAACAAATATTTTATATGATAATTTTATATAAGAAGAAAGCAAGACATATAGCCAATGTATGTCTTGGATAATGAATGGAAAATGAGAGCCCAATGTCCAACATATCCACTTACTCATTGGACATTTATTTATTCAATGCCTTCAATGCATTCAGGATCCTGGAGATGGAGGGCTCTACTGGTGAAGAGGCAAAATTGGTGCTTTCTTGAGACCTTATATTTTGGCCTAGGGAACAGAAAATAAATGTAATAATTTCAGAGAGTAGTAAGTGCTATGAAGTAAATGAGCCCAATGAGGCAATCTGTGGGTGCTCACTTAGAATCGGTGGTCTGGAAATGTCCCTAAGAAAGTAAGTTCTAAGCAAAGAAATGGTTGGAAAGACTTGTTCCAGAATCAGGGGGAAGAGGCTTCCTGGCAAGAGAGTAAGGGAAGGGACTGGAATGAGCTGACTTTTTCAAGCACAACAAGAAGGTTGTTATACATAGTGCCTAGTGAACAAGGGAGGAGAAGACAAGAAATGAAGCCAGGTCACAGGGGAAGTTCTGAGAGCAGAGGGAAGATATTAGAAGATTGAAATCAGGCAATGGTGTACTCTGAGCTAAGGATTGAAAAGTTACTTTAGCTGATGGTTACAGAAGAAGATGCAAAGAGGCAAAAGAAGATCAGGGACACTTGTTCCTGCAGGTTGGAATGGGTGGTGTTGGTGATGTGATGAGACGTGAGGAAGCAAGATTCATAGTGAGAAGACACAGGACTTGGTAGGGAATTGGAGAAGGGGAGAAAAAGGGAAGAATTAGGATAGTGCTTATGTTAAGGAATTGAACAATTAGATGAGTGATTGCTAATAATTCAAAGTGAATTAATTTTTAATTTTCATAAATTAATTTTTCAAATAACTTAATCTTCATCAGAGGTCTTGTTTTCTAATATTTGAGTGATCCTAGTAATTCTTTGATTATTCTGTTATTTGTATTGTGGAAAGAATATGAAACATGGAAGAACTTTAGTCTGTTTCTCTTTTATTTATTTATTTTTTTGACAGGCAGAGTTAGACAATGAGAGAGAGACAGACAGAAAGAAAGGTCTTCCTTCCCTTAGTTCACCCACCAAATGGTTACCACGGCCAGCACGCTGCGCCGATCCAAAGCCAGGAGCCAGGTGCCTCCTCCTGGTCTCCCATGCGGGTACAGGGCCCAAGGACGTGGGCCATCCTCCACTGCCTTCCCAGACCACAGCAGAGAGCTGGACTGGAAGAGGAGCAACCGGGACAGAATCCGGTGCCCCAACCGGGACTAGAACCCTGGGGTGCCAGCGCCACAGGTGGAGGATAGCCTAGTGAGCCGCGGCGCCAGCCTTAGTCTGTTTCTCTTTCCTCTATGAATTCCTCCCTTACTTCTTTTCTGTCTTGGCAACAACCAGACTTTAACAAGTGTTTCTTGGAGTCCATTGTGAGTCAACTACTTACATCTTCCCACATTTCCTTACTTTCTAGCTCTTTAAGCTCTAAAGACACTAAAATTATCAGCTGTTATTTATTTAAAAAATGTTCTTAAACTTCCTCTCTTCCTGACTCAACACTCTATTTTCCTTACATCTCCTGTCTACCTCTTTCACCTTGCTCTCCAATTCCCCATTTTCCTTCAACCCCCAATAACATGCTAGTCTTTGCTCTGTTTCTTGTGTGTGTTTTAGATCATTCCTTACCCCTGCCCCACTCCCCCATGCCTGCTCATCATTCCCATTTCTTATTCACCCATCTGAGTGTTTATGTGCTCCTTAGTTTCCATTTCTCTTTATTTCTCTATGTTGCTTCCTGTTACAATATCATTTAATTTTGTCTCTCTAAACTTCTCTGTTGCCTACCAAATAAGTCCACATTAGACATATCTATTATATGAACTTTGTATGCAATTTTAAAAGTTTGCTATGTTGGCTGGCATAAAGGCCTTCTGAACATCACCATGGACGACTAATCCTGCCAACAAGCAATGCCTACTTTTCTTTTTCTTGATCGCTGGGCTCTCTATACTTCTTGGGAAAAAAAAAAGAAATTCTTACAAATAACTAACCTGCTTAGCCAGTTTTAATTGCGCAGGGACTGAGTAAGGACTGTAATTTATTATGATCCAATAGTATCAAATAAAATCCAAACTAAAGAGGCCGGCATTGTGCTGCACTGGGTTAAGAGGCCACCTACAAATTGATTCCAACAATATTGGAGCACCTGCTGGCATCCTCACTGCTCTGCTTCACATTTGGCTCCCGTTAATGTGCCTAGAAAGGTAGCAGAGGATGGACCAAGTACTTAAGCCCCTGCCAGTTACATTGACACCCGAATCAATTTCCTGGCTCCTGGCCCAGTCCTGGCTGTTATGGCCATTTGGGAGTAAACCAGCAGAAGGAAGATCTCTCTGTTTGTTTTTCTCTATCTCTCTGCAATTCATCTTTCCAATACAGAAATGAAACTTTCAAAACCATCCAAACTAAAGATTAAAAATTAGATTTGGAGAAGATAATATGACATGAATGAAAATATACATTTTAAAAAGCAAGGAATGGAACACATATCTAAGCTCCTTACTTTTTACTAGATATTTAAGATCCTCTTACTAGAAATTTCTGTCATTATAGGTTCAGGAAGAATTCTACTTCTCCTTTGCAACATAGCTGATTTCCTTTCCCCTCCTGTGTACTGCTAAAAAAACTGAAGTCAAATTAGTGTTTCAAATTAGTTTGTTTAAAAACAAATCAACTGCAGGCACCTTTAGGTTCCAAAGCATTTTGATCTCACATTTGTTTCCTACCTTTAATTTGTTGCTTGTAGCTGATTGCTAGTGGAAGCTACCACCATCCTTTTTGCTGTAAGATGGGTTAAAAACACCCTTTCTAATATATCTAACCATTTGGTGTCACTGTTCACCCTCAGTCTCACTGACTAGAATAGGAGCCATTTGGTTCGAAAAGCTGTCACATTTGGAAAGGAGCAGCCAGTCAGAGAGAAATTAAATTGTTTTTCTTTGTCTGCCTGCTGTTCCAAGTCTCTGCCGGCCTTGCCAGTTACTTGGAAGGAAAAGTGTGGGGCTTGTTGAGCTGTCAGCAGGTGTGAAGGAGGGTGGGTGGATTCACCAGCCTATCCTGTGGCCACGGAATCAGTTACCACAGGCTGGGTAGGCCCTGGGGCAGGCTCCTCCAGGTCCTGCTCGAGACAGCAGCTGATGCGCTCCGAGGAAAGCATGCCTCGTCACTGTTGTGAAACTGAGGCTGCTGGCCTCCTAAGGGGAAGCTCACATTTTCCATTCTCGTATCTCTGGCAGCAGAGAGCCTTTGTGCACAAACAACCCTGAGGAGCCCCATTCTCTACAGCTGAGTTTGCCATGTGGTTAGTTCTGTCATCCAACAGTGGTGAGATGCTGAAATAGTAAGAATTGCTTTGCGTGAGTCATTCTCCTGAGAAGGCCCTGGAGTGTTAGGTCAGATGCCGCTGTATCTCTATGAGGAGAATGATGTCGGAGAGACTAGGATTGGTAGCTCTCAAGTTTGACAGGGATGAGAAAAGTGTGGATGGAATGAGTCCATACTTGATTGAAAAAGTTATTGAGGAAGCAAACTGCTTCTATGGAGAGCAGAGAAAGGTATGTGAACCGTGAGGCTTACTATAAAATTTGGAAAGGTCATACAGATGTAATGTTGCAAATTTTGCCAGATACTGCAAGCTAATGTGTGCTTATTTCCAGGCCTATAGGAGAAATCGATGACTCAATTCCTGGGAAATTAAATTAGTGGTTTAGGTCTGTGACCTCTGCTATAGAAAAATGAGTTAGAAAACCATTCCCCTCTGTTCATGTTTATTTAGTAATTGTGCTACTACACTAAGGGCTTTGAAGGCATGACATCATTTAATACACATTTTTGAGAGCAACACAGTTGTGAATTTCCATTTTCTGGATAAAGAAATGGAGGCTGAGAAAATTATTGAAGTAAATTGTCCAAGGATACAGGTGGCCAATGGCAGAGTAAGATTCAAAGCCAGATATAGCTCAGATTATGACCATTATGCTATATGCATCTGTAATAAATACATACATACATACATATATATTATATATATATATATATATATCAACATAGATGTTGAAAGTTCAGGGGTCTGCATTGTGGTACAGTGGTTAAGCCATCACATACAATACCGGCATCCCATATGAGCGCCATTTTGATCCCTGACTACTACAGTTCTGACCCAGCTCACTGTTTTTTTTTTTGTTTTTGTTTTTGGTTTTTTTTTTTTTTTTTTGACAAGTGGAGTAAGCCAGAGAGAGAGAGAAAGAAAGGTCTTCTTTCCATTGGTTCACCCCCCAAATGGCCATTACAACCAGCGCTGCACCAATCCAAAGCCAGGAGCCAGGTGCCCCCATGCGGGTGCAGGGGCCCAAGCACTTGGGCCATCCTCCACTGCCCTCCTGGGCCACAGCAGAGAGCTGGACTGAAAGAGGAGCAACCGGGACCAGAACCCGGTGCCCACATGGGATGCTGGCGCCACAGGTGAAGGATTAACCAAGTGAGACATGGCACCGGCCCCCCAGCTCACTGTTAATATGCCTGGGAAAGCAGCAACAGACGGTCCAAGTGCTTGGGCCCCTGCCACCCATGTGGGAGACCTGAATTGAATCCCAGGTTCTTGGCTTCAGCTTGTCCCAGCCCTGTATATTGTGGCCATTTAGGGAGTAACCTGAGGAGCTCGCTCGCTCTCTCTCTCCCCTCCCCTCCCCTCTACCCTTCCTTCCTCTGTAATTCTGTGTTTCAAAAATAAATAAATCTTTTTTTAAAAAGAAAGTTCTAAAGAAAGTTTATCCATATTGCACGATGGAGGTGCATGCCGCACATGCTGGAGGAAAGATCATGTGGTGAGCCAGGAAGCACAGAAATAGTACATGAGCCAGAATTCAGGCTTTTATAACAACCCTGCCATGAGAACCCAAGAAATCACATGAGAACTCACTTCTTAGGACACACCCCCAGCGACCTAAAGACCTCCCACTGGATTCCACCCCCTAAAGTTTCCAACAGTGAGACCCTGGGGACCAAAACTTGAACTCATGGGTCTTTTGGGGGATACCCAACCTAACAGCCAAACCATATGCATATCTCAAAAGATTGTTGTGAGAATTAGATGAGTTCATAGATTTACACATGGGTCTGACCTAATGAAATCTCGAATAAGAGATGCTGTCACTGTTAACACCACTTTCATCTCACTGGCTCCCTTCATTCTCACAGCATTACTTACTTTTTGCCATGTAGTATTCTAAATGCTTTGTATTTATTAACTTCCTGCTCCAGCTTATGTTGCAGGCATTGTCACCATCCCCATTTTATGAATGAAGATAATGAGGCAAGGCCTAAAATGTGGATGTCTGGCTCTAGAGTCAACTTTTTTTCCCTATTTTTAAATGATGTATTTATTTATTTGAAAGAATTACAGAAGGAATGAAACACACACACACAGGCACACAGAGAGAGAGACATCTTCCATCCATTGGTTCACTCACTAGATAGCCACAATGGCCAGGGCTGGACCAGGCTGGGCCAGGCTGAAGCCAGGAGTCAGGAACTTCATCTAGGACTTCTACATGGAGGGTAGGGGCACAAACACTTGGGCCATCTTCTGCTGTTTTTCTCAGGGCATTAGCAGGGAACTGGACCAGAAAAGGAGCAGCCCATACATGAACCGGCACCCATAGGAGATGCTGGCACTGCAGGTGGCAGCTGCACCTGCTGTGCCATGATGCTGACCTTACAGTCGGCTTTTTTAACCACCATTCTCAGTTCGCTGATACTGTACAAGCTGAGACTTACCAGGAAACTAAACAAAGTCTGCCCTCTGCTGAAGTTTATATCATACAATTAAAAAGAAGAGAAAATCTTAAAGAAGGATACCAAGTTTTGTGATTTGGCAAACCTCAAACATTACAAGGGCCAGAGCTGGAATTCAGACTAGTATTTTCCACTGTAAGTCTAGACTCTGCATTTTTTGGTATAATTTGGGAACTGAAGAGAGTTAAAGAATTGAAAGTAAGATTCTACCTAATAATCAGAGATGTACCATAATTTTCATGCCAACCCATGAGTAACTTCTAGTTTTGCCAAAATCAGAATTTTCTAAATAGAAAGAATATATATATATATATATATATATATATACAGGAAAAACTAACAAAATATTGTAAATAAGTAAGAATATCAAGTATAATAATGAAAAAACATAAAATAACAAAGGGGTAAGCATTGTGGCAAAGTGGGTTAAGCCATTGCTTGAGATATCTGCATTTCTTATCAGAGTGCCTGGGCGGCCACAAGTCTTGCCTCTACTTCTAGTTCAGCTGTACATTGAGATTAAATGCTATAACTAGTACTCAAACAGTATTTTTCACTTTATGTTTCTGTGTGGGAGCAAACTGTTGCAATCTTTACTTAATGTATGCTAAACTGATCTTCTGTATATAAAGAGAATTGAAAATGAATCTTGATGTGAATGGAAGGGGAGAGGGAGTGGGAAAGGGGAGGGTTGCGGGTTGGAGGGACGTTATGGGGGGGAAGCCATTGTAATCAATATTCTGTACTTTGGAAATTTATATTCATTAAATAAAAGTTAAAAAAAGAATTTCAGAAATGTATAGCTTAAAATCAATACCTAAGTTTTCCATTTTCAATGTCTTTGTAAAAGATGTCAAATAATCCTGACATTTGAGAAGAGACTCAGAAGTTCTAACAGTCCTTCCAAAATACAATCAACTTCTGAAAAATATTCAGCAGAAATCTATCTTTTCAGATACATAATAACCCAGGCAGAAAGCCTGGGATCTTCTGAATTATTGTTATAATATGATAAATTTAAATCTTGATAAGAGTAACCAAATAAAAATATTTTACAATAGCTAAAGTAGTAACCTTGGTTTGGTAACAAAAATAAACTGTTGCTTGTGTACTTTGTCATAAAAAAAGAATAATGATCCATGATAGGTAAAACTTGTTGAGGACTTACTCCAGTGGAGTCAATGCTGAGCACTTGATATGCATTTCATTTTGATTACTCCTAATTCAGTCATTTGGCAAATCTTTACCAAGAGCCTACCTGGGGCCAGACACTCTCCTAGGAGCTGGGCCTTTGTCAGAGAACAAAACAAAGTCCTTTTATATTTTATATTTATATACTTTTTAACTTTTATTTAGTAAATATAAATTTCTGAAGTACAGTTAATGGATTACAATGGCTCCCCCTCCATAATTTCCCTCCCACTCGCACCCCTCCCATCTCCTGCTTCCTCTCCCATTCTATTCACATCATGATTCATTTTCAATTCCCTTTATATACAGATTGATTTAGTATATATTAAGTAAAGATTTCATCAGTTTGCACCCACACAGAAACATAAAGTGTAAAATACTGTTTCAGTACTAGTTATAGCATTACTTCACATTGGACAACACATTAAGGACAGATCCCACATGAGAAGTAAGTACACAGTGACTCCTGTTGTTGACTTAACAATTTGACACTCTTGTTTATGGCATCAGTAATCTCCCTAGGCTCTAGTCATGAGTTGCCAAGGCTATGGAAGCCTTTTGAGTTCGCCGACTTTGATCTTATTCAGACAGGGTCATAGTCAAAGTGGAAGTTCTCTCCTCCCTTCAGAGAAAGGTACTTCCTTCTTTGATGGCCCCGTTCTTTCCACTGGGATTTCACTTGCAGAGATCTTTCATTTAGGCCACCTTCTTTTTTTTTTTTCCCCAGAGTGTCTTGGCTTTCCATGCCTAAAATACTCTCCTGGGCTCTTCAGCCAGATCCGAATGCCTTAAGGGCTGATCCTGAGGCCAGAGTGCTGTTTAGGACATCTGCCATTCTATGAGTCTGCTGTGTGTCCTGCTTCCCATGTTGGATCGTTCTCTCCCTTTTTGATTCTATCAGTTAGTATTAGCAGACACTAGTCTTGTTTGTGTGATCCCTTTGACTCTTAGACCTATCAGTGTGATCAATTGTGAACTGAAATTGATCACTCGGACTAGTGAGATGGCATTGGTACATGCCACCTTGATGGAATTGAATTGGAATCTCCTGGCACGTTTCTAACTCCACCATTTGGGGCGTTTGATAGAGCATGTCCCAAATTGTACATCTCCTCCCTCTCTTATATTTATATTTTACAGTTAATTAAAAGAGAAAATCGTTTTTTAAAATACCAAGTTTTGTGATCTGGTAAACATGAAAAAAAAAAACCACACCATTTGTAATGGTAAAATCAAGGATAAAAACAGAGAACTGGGGAAGGAGGATGCATCTAGAGAAAAGATGGTGAGGTCCGATTCTAAGAGGTAGGATGCTGATTTGAGATGGCAGCAGGCCAACCCCCCCCCCCGAAATGCCCTGTGGCCATTTGTCAGTTGAGGAGGGGCAGATGGGAGGTAAAAACGGCCTGCAGATCATTGGGGATGAGCCTTCTCAAAGGAGAGGGTTGAAGCAATGTAGTTCATAAACTCAGTGGCTGAGAGAAAAAGATGAAGTGCAGATAACCTCCCCACTGAGAATTGAGACAGGGCTGGCTGAGTGGGTGTGATCCAAGAAGACAGAAGCAGAGCAGTCAAAGAAAGAGAAGGAGACTGCGGGGCTCTAAGGGAGCAGATTTCAAGGGTGGAGGAGACATGAAAACTTCATTATTTTGTTTGAAGACAATGGCTTTTGGCAATACCGAAACATTAAGTAGACTGGACACAAAAGAAATTAAATGGAGGAGATGTATGGGGGTGCACAGGCAGGAAACAGAGGTTGGGGGTACAATGAAGCAGAGATACAGCTAGCGTAGGGAGTGGTCCACTGTAAAAATAATGTGACACCACTCTGCTCACATGAAGTTTCTGCACACATAAGACTATTGAGACAGAAATTGGTATTAGCTCAGGGAAGATGGTTTTGTATCAAATACTGAAAAGCATTCAGTTTTGTGTCTAGCCATTCGCTTTCAGAATACAATCAAACACCTAGAGAGACCTTGGTGTTGGTTCTGGAGTAGAAATCAGAAAATCTGAATCCTTCAGTTTTCACCTTTTCTTTATTTTCTCTTCTCTCTTCGGGTAGACTTTTATCCTTGCGGTTGGTCAGAAGGGAAAATTCTCCCCTAGTAGGAAGAAGGGATCACAGCAAGGGAGAAATGAAGCATAATCAGTCAGAAAGCTGCATTTGTATTAGGAAAATATCATCTTGGCAGGAGAGGCACTGTAATTTGTCAAGCAGATTCATCTCAGCAACGGAAAGTCCTAATCAAATGGCAAAGACTCTAATGCGTCTCTTGGATAGACAGGTTGGCTGTGGACCCGTAACTGCTACAGGAGGGAGAAGAGACCCAGACAATCTGCAAGACAGTAATGGATGGAAATCATGATAAATCTGGAGAATCTGTATATATAGATTTGTTCAATGTTGGTCTGTTCCATCTCCCGGCAACACAGCAGAACAAAAAAAAATTGCTCACAGAGGGCTGGCACTGTGGCGTAGGGGGTGAGGCTGCCATATGCAGTGCCAGCAGCCCAAATGGGTGCCAGTTAATGTCCCAGTCACTCCACTTCAGGTCCAGTTCTCTGCTAATGCGCCTGGGAAAGCAGTAGAAGATGGACCGCGTTCTTGGACCCTTGCATTCATGTGGGAGAACTGGATGAAGCTCTTGGCTCCTGGCTTCAACCTGGCCCAGCCCCAGTTGTTGTGGCTATATGTGGAGTAAAACAGCAGATTGAAGATCTCTCTCTTTCTCTGTCTCTCCTTCTCTCTCTCTCTGTAACTCTGCCTTTCAATAAATAAATAAATAAATCTTTAAAAAATTTTGCTCATTTAGAGGACAGACTCTGTGTACTACAGTGACATTCCTTTAGCCTCTTCAAAGGTTCATGGTAGAACAGTAAAGGAATAATTAGGGTTTTCTTTCTTTTACTCTATATTTATTATATCTTCAAAATAGGCAGAAAGGAATTAACAAGGGGGAAAACTTAAAAAACACACAAGAGACAGAACTTCCCCCAAACCCTTAAAGGGCATTCCAATTGAAACTGTATTGAATGGTAAGCTCATTCCCACTATGCTGCAAAATTCTTCTCTCACTAGATGATCCTTCAGGAAATATTTGTTTACTATAGGTGCACAAAGGCCATGCTTTCAGTGCCAGCATTTCTCACATTAATTACCAGAAATGGTGTCAAAGGTGAATGGTTCTAGAACCAGAGTTACTGGAGACAGCTTCTTTTGGTGACTACTAGGCGGACATATACTTCTACACATCCCCCTGGTGTTGAATAGGATGCCCTATGGTTAGGAAATAGACAAAGCACAGCTCAGAATACAAACACAATTGCTCTGTTGGGAAAATGATTCAGAAATCCTACAAAGAAGCCAAATGAACAAAATACCCAATTCCTAGTTATTGATTATTTGAGAATCTAAAATTATAATCTGTAATATAGGTAGATCTTATTTAGTGTTTCCAGCTCACCACGGTCAGACAACTCACTTTTTTTTGAGCAATAAAGTCTCTAGGTTGGGCAGGGGGCAGTTTTCAGAATAACAACTCCTGATTGGCGGGCTGCTTTCTAAAATGTACATAAACTGCTACTACTTTATCAAATTGTAGGAGCTCTCCTTCCAAAATCTTCGACAGCTTGCGCACACCATCTGCTCTTTGTCTTCCTTCTGTGCCTTTCTTCATCTACAAGCATGCCTCTTGAAATTCTTACAGGACTCTTTAAAACGTTCGCGGCATATTTGGAGAAGCATCTGGTTGGAAGAAGTCCTGCTCTTTGTGTTTGTTCCCAGTGGTCTGGGGTGAGCCATGTTATTGTGAATCTCGTTCTGTTAACTTCTTGGGTAAATGCTGTTGCATTTGCCTCATAGGTATTTATGGTGAGACGGATAGCTCTGGGCAAGTTGCTAGAGGTTGTATGAATGAACGACTCCTGATCAGGAAAACTTGATTCGTTTACCTGCCTTCTAATTTGTACAAGGTGACCTGGAAATTGGTGTTTGTTTCTTTAGCTTGATGATTTCAAGATGGACCTCTCCCCTTAAGGAATCCTGGATACTTTGCATACTTGCTCAAACATCTGCTGGCTTTTCATCGGTGAGACTTTGGGATGGCAGTAATTCACAGGGCTTTGCTTCTGCAGGTGAGGCACTTGCCTTTCAGGAAGACAGATTTTGCAAGGAGCTAGAAAACTGCTGTGAATCTCAGCAGTGCAGTCAGGGATGGAAAGTTACCCCTTTGTATTATTTTCATATCTTCTTTGGTATTAAATTAACACACATATGCTAAGAATTTGGAAATTTCAAAACACATGCAGAAGACAATTAAGATCACACACAATGTGCAGAAATAAATGTAACAAGCACTCATCCAAGGGTTTCTTTATATCCCTTTAGTCTCCGGATGATTTTAATGAGACTGATACTTGCATTGTCACTGACTAGATAAGGACCCTGAGGGAAGGGTATTTGCCTGAAGTCACGTGGCTAAGGGGTGGTTCAACCCAGATTCGGATACGGGCAGTCTTATCGTGAAGTCAAACTCCTCACAGCCAAGCTGCACTATGGAAACTTAACTGACCACTACCAACACCTACACGAAATTCCTTCCAGGCTGTTTTCTATCAAGTTTTTGAAGCAAGGCTAAGATCAGAAAATGTTTATTTATTTGCCTTAATTTTATTTGCCTAATCTTGTAACAAGTTTCCTCCGCACTAATTACAATCTTCTGGTAAGCATCCTTGGAAGAGAGAGATTTTCAGTCAGTGGAGCTGCCAAGGCCCTCTGCTTCGTGTGTCATCCATTTACAGAAACTTCCTCTGGGGCTGGCATTGTGGCATAGCAGGTTAAGATGCCACTTGCAACACTGGCATCCCATATGGGAGAGTTGTTTCAAGTCCCGGTTGCTTTGCTTCTGATCCAGCTCCCTGCCAATGTGCCTGAAAGCAGCACATGATGGTTCAAGTACTCAAGCCCCTGCCACACATGTGTGAGACTCAGATGAAATTCTGGGCTCCTGGTGTCAGCTGGACCTGCCCTAGTCATTAAGGCCATTTGGGGAGTGAACCAGCAAATGCAAGACCTCTCTCTTTATGTCATAAAACCTAAGAACAAAGCAATACCAAAAAATAAAACAAAATTTTTCTTAATATGTGGAAAATACTTATTATGAAAACTGAATGTATTTTTTAAAATTTGCACCAAAAGTCCATTTTCATTAAGTTTTTGAAGTACCTTCATATAACCATTCAATAATTACTTTTTAAAACAATGCTATTTATTTATGTGACAGAGAGACAGAGGCAGAGATTGCTCCCATCTGGTGGTTTGTTTCCCAAATGTCTATGATGCCCAGGCTGGGCCAGGCTGAAAATTCAGAGTTGAGAACTCACATGAGTGGTAGAGACCCAACTACTTGAGCCCCACTGCCTGCTGCCTCCACAGGTGCTCATTAGACAGAAACTAGACTGGGAAGTGGAACCAGGACTCAAACCCAAGAACTCTAATATGGGATGCAGGTGTCCCAACTGGCCTCTCAACTCTTAGGCCAAATGTCTTCTTCAATAATTACTTCTAATAACAATAATAGTGAGCAAATCCAATCATGACTTACAATCTTTGGAATTTTTTTTACAGGCAAAGAAGGAGACCAAAGAGGTTTATCAAAGCAATGAATCTAAAACATTGTCAGAACTACTGAGGAATACTACATTAATGATACTAGAAGCAGTGAACAAATCAAAAACTAAAATAAGATTGCTATGTATTTCCCCTTAGACTTTTTTCTATCAAGTTTTCTATCAAGTTTTCTAAAGCTCTTCACTTGGTTCTTTTCTTTTTTTTTTTTTTTTTTTTGGACAGGCAGAGTGGACAGTGAGAGAGAGAGACAGAGAGAAAGGTCTTTCTTTCCCATTGGTTCACCCTCCAACGGCCACCGCAGCTGGCGTGTTAAGGCCAGCACACCACGCTGATCTGAAGCCAGGAGCCAGGTGTTTCTCCTGGTCTCCCATGCGGGTGCAGGGCCCAAGTACCCAAGTACTTGGGCCACCCGCCACTGCCCTCCCGGGCCACAGCAGAGAGCTGGCCTGGAAGAGGGGCAACCAGGACAGAATCCGGCGCCCCAGCCAGGACTAGAACCTGGTGTGCCGGCACCACAGGCGGAGGATTAGCCTATTGAGCCACGGCACTTGGTTCTTTTCTAGTCTAAGATCAATAAACTTTGCTGAATCAGCTGATTACCTCTTCCTTCCGTTTCAATTTGTCCCTTGCCCTTCTCTTCATTTTTTCCTTTTTGACTTTGTTACTTGCTCACTTAATTCTTCCCCTTTCACTTCTCTTCCTATTGAATGTCACCAGTGAATGTCATTGCTTTTGTAGGCAAGCCAGGTCTTGGGTTAGGGACTAGAATCTTGTAGTGGATGTTTGACAGGTACCTGTTCATGGCTGCTCTCTGCCTTTGTTCAAGACTACCAAGCAATTTCAGCTATATAAGGCTGGTTATTTGTTATTGAGGCCCATGGGGAAGAGGTTTCTGATTTTTGCCCCCACAGTACTGTAGTATGCAAACCATATGCACAAGAATCAACTTGATTAAATTCATTGCTTTGTAACTGACCCAGTTTACCTAAATCAGAAGGATATATTATTCACAATGTCAACACAAATGATAAAAAAGTTGGATTTTTTAAAAATTCACTGTTAATTCACAATTTATTCTAAAATTCATTGGAAGTGTCTATAAAAATTACCCTGAAAATATTTTATGTGAAACACTCTAATTCTCCGGTCTTTGCCATCTTTGGATATCATCGGTAGTAGCTCAGCACATACTGACATGTTTTTGTATTTTCTTTTAATTTGGGGTTTGGCACTTTCCACAGAAATCTTAGCAAGACTGAGTGGCATATCCAACTGAGGAGGAATACCTGTCTTGTCAACTTGTTGTGGAGAGAACCTTGAGGATATGTGAAAAGAGAACCTGCATTCTGAGAAGACACCGTCAACCCCTGCCCACTGCCTTGAATCCAAGCTGCCCCACCCCAGAGAATGTGCCATAGAAAATTCTGCAGTGGGTATGTCTAGACAAAATATTTTTGGATGCTTTAAGCATTTCCCTTCAGATTAAATACTGTTGCCAAGGGGTTAATTGGACTCAAAGATCCCTCCCCACGAGGTTTGAGAGTCTGTGATATAAATTCCATCTGTTTCTTGAAGCGATTTATGGGTTTGGCAATATGATGTGTTGGCCTGACAATTGTTTAAAAAATCCCTTTTAGCTTGATACAGGTATAATTTTTTATAGTATCCAGATTTATTTTCCTCAACATCTAATTTTAAATTAGAAACCACTCCAGCCCTGTGTCTGGGATACCAAATTTGTTCTGAATGTGAGTACCCCACAGTCCTCCCTTGACCAAAGAGGTGTAACTTTCATACTGTAGCGGAGGAGTCAAACATTTTTCTTCCAATTTGAATGCTATGAGAATTGGAATGTTATAAATAGTGAAAGCAGTCCTGCAATACTTCTTGACTGTACTTCCTTTGTTTCAAGGGATTGTCTTCAGACTCTTCAGTGGATTAAAGGATCTAAGACAATCCCTAGGTTTATGTAGACAGGGAATACTCATTTTCCAGGAATAACTCTCATACAGGTAAATGCAGGTTCCAAAACCAAAATAAACAAAGGCAAGTTTAAGAGGGGAGACTTAGGTGCACCCAGCCTGAAGGAGTATGAAAGTGAGACTGGAGCAGTAGTTTCATCTCTTGGCCTTAGCCAAGAGGGAGGGTTCTGCTTTCCTCTGGGCCCTTCATGTATCACAGCTGGGACTGAATTTCAAATTAAGATCTATCCTGTATACTCATCCTTTGACAGAGAATGAGTGATTTCCTTCATGTGTGTCTGCTTCAACCTCCTCATAGTCTATGAAACATTTGACTCTTTTTTTTTTAACAGGCAGAGTGGACAGTGAGAGAGAGAGAGACAGGGAGAAAGGTCTTCCTTTTACTGTTGGTTCACCCTCCAATGGCTGCTGTGGCTGGCGCGCTGTGGCTGGCGCGCTGCGGCCGGCGCACCGCGCTGATCCAAAGCCAGGAGCCAGGTGCCTCTCCTGGTCTCCCATGCGGGTACAGGACCCAAGGACTTGGGCCATCCTCCACTGCACTCCCGGGCCACAGCAGAGAGCTGGACTGGAAGAGGGGCAACCGGGACAGAATCCGGTGCCCCGACCAGAACTAGAACCTGGTGTGCCGGTGCTGCAGGTGGAGGATTAGCCTATTGAGCCACAGTGCTGGGCCATTTGATGTTTTTTCATCCCTCTTCATATTTAAAACTGCTCAGTCACAGTAGGTCTGTATGAAGTTATTCCAAAGAGTAAGTGGAAAAAGTGGAATTAAAAGATAAGTTTGTTGGGTGCAAGATTTTTGAAGTTCACATGTTTGTTTTTTTTTTTTTTGATAATATGACTTTTCCATTAACTTTTTGAAGACCCTCATAGAAGGTCAGATTTCAGATGATAAACTTTTGTTCTAACTTGGCGTTCCTTTCAATTCTGCTTCTTTACTTGTCATTTCCCCTGACCCCACATACCACCACTGCTGGTGAGGCTCTGTTTCATCAATCTGCACCAAGCACATAGGAAACTTTTATCTGAACCCAGATCAATCCTTGGGCTTTGCTTCTAAAAAGAGTGACACTGAACAACATTCAATAATTGTTGTCACAATTCACTGATTATCATTAAAATCTCAGTTTTATTCAAACAAAATCACAAGGCCAATTGGCAGTGTTTGTGCTGGAGTTGGAGCTTGAGCTGTGAGATGCCACACTGACTTTGCAACTGTTCAGTCTGCCCTCAGGAGGTCAGAAGTATCAGGCCTCTGTGATGATTTGTCTGCCAGTTTGGGGATTTTCCAAAAGTCCAAGTGTTAGCTGCTTGTTCTCCAAAGTCTTATGTTAATGGTTAATGGACTGAACTTGCAGACTCAATCTAATTATGGTGTCTGAACATGGGGCTTTTGGAAAGTGATTATATTGGATTAAGTTGCCGGGGGTGGGGGCCCATGATTTAATCACAGAGGGTTTTTTGTTTTGTTTGTTTTGTTTTTTGAGATTTAGTTTATTTATTTGAAAGTAAAAATCACAGAAAGAAGGAAAGACAGTGATCTTCCATCTACTGGTTCACTCCCCAAATGGCCACAATGCCCAGGGCTGGGCCAGACTGAAGCCAGGAGCTAGGAGCTTCCTCCAGGTTTTCCACGTGGGTGCAGGTGCCCAAGCCCTTAGGCCATCTTCCACTGCTTTCCCCAGGCCATTAGCAAGGAGCTGGATCAGAAGCATAGAAACTTGGACTCGAACTGGTACCCATATGGGATGCCAGTGTCACAGGCAGCAGTTTTACACACTATACCACAACACCATCACCATTCATGGTGGTTTTCTTTTTTTTTTTTTTTTTTTATTTTTTGATAGGCAGAGTGGACAGTGAGAGAGAGAGACAGGTTTTCCCTTGCCGTTGGTTCACCCTCCAATGGCCGCCGCTGCAGCCGGCGCAGCGCGCTGATCCGATGGCAGGAGCCAGGAGCCAGGTGCTTTTTTTCCTGGTCTCCCATGGGGTGCAGGGCCCAAGCACCTGGGCCATCCTCCACTGCACTCCCTGGCCATAGCAGAGAGCTGGCCTGGAAGAGGGGCAACCGGGACAGAATCCGGCGCCCCGACCGGGACTAGAACCCGGTGTGCCGGCGCCGCAAGGTGGAGGATTAGCCTATTGAGCCACGGCGCCAGCTCTCATGGTGGTTTTCTAAAAAATCACAACACAGATAAGGATGAAAAGCAATCTTTCTGGCTCTGTGCTCCCCGGCTTGCCACATGAGCCTTCTTCTGCATTCACCCCACAATCCACAGTGTCCATCAGGTGCCAAACCTACGGGGCTGCCCTAACTTGGACTGTGAACCTCCAAAACTATTGGCCCAAAAAATCTTCCTTCATAAGTAGCTTCTGTCAGACATTTGTTCTAGTAGCAAAGCCCTAACTAATTCAATCATCCTGTGTACCATAGAAGATGTCATATTTCATTATTTAGAACTAAGGTAGCGGCCGGCACTGTGGCTCAATAGGCTAATCCTCCACCTAGCGGCGCTTGCACACCGGGTTCTAGTCCCGGTTGGGGCTCCAGATTCTGTCCTGGTTGCCCCTCTTCCAGGCCAGCTCTCTGCTGTGGCCAGGGAGTGCAGTGGAGGATGGCCCAAGTGCTTGGGCTCTGCACCCCATGGGAGACCAGGAGAAGCACCTGGCTCCTGGTTTCGGATCAGTGCGGTGCGCCGGCTGCAGCGCACTGGCCACAGCGGCCATTGGAGGGTGAACCAATGGCAAAGGAACACCTTTCTCTCTGTCTCTCTCTCACTGTCCACTCTGCCTGTCAAAAAAAAAAAAAAAAAAAGAAAGAACTAAGTTAGCAGGCTCTTGTCTCTAGAATGAGATGATGACGAACTCAGGAGGCTTAAGTGGTTTCCCACCCAGGTAAATAAACCTGCGATGTCTATCTATTTCTAGGAAAAATATTTCACTCTACCCCTCTAGAGATACGTGGAAAAACCCTGCTGAAGACTGGTACCCACTCTGCTCAGGTTCTCTTCTGGTCTTTTTGACCTACGTCTTATTTTTAATGCTTGAGATGTTTTCCTAACATCTGTTCAAAGTCTAGTGTTCTAGATTAACATATATGGATTCATCCAAAGAAAGAGCACAGTGTCCTTAATTCTACTGGGACTGTTGGAACCATAACAGAACCAGCATTTGACTCTGATACCTGTTGGGTAGATGCCTGATATCTTGGGCATGTGCTTGATCCACCAGCTGCCCTTGTTTCTTTTTTTTTACATTTATAATTTATTATTATTTTTAATTTGAAAAGCTGAGCAACAGAAAGAGGGACAGAGAGAGAAAGAGGGAGAGAGATCTTCCTTCTTCTGGTTCACTCTTTAAATGTCCACAAGAGATAGGGCCGGACCAGGGTAAAGCCAGGAGACTGGAACTCAATCTGCATATCCCATGTGGGTGGCAGGGACTCAAGCCTTTGGGCATCACCTGCTGCCTCCCAGGGTATGCATTAGCAGGAAGCTAGAAGTGGAAGGTGCAGCTTGAACCCAGGCACTCGGATATAGGCTTTGGGCATCCTTTGGGCGGCTCAGCTGTTGTACAACAATGCCCTCCCTGGCTGCCTTTTTATATATACCCACCATCCTAGGAGCCAGATAAGAAAGTCTCCGTACACCTGGTTTTCTGCTCAGAACTTTCTTCTTGCTACACTAACTCTTCCTTCTCTCTCGTTAGCCATAGTCAGTCTCCAGAGTGTTTAAATGTCACCCTGGTCCCCCTCGTTCCACTCCTACTGTGAAATGGCAGCCTGACTTCAGACTGTAGCTCTGGGATGTTTTGGTTATGCCCCCATCAAAATGCCCGAGAGCCATCTCACTGCACCTACAGCTTTGGCTTCCTCACACATTTAGACGCCAGTGGAATTGTGTGTTCCTTTGCTGGCTAACAAGTAATGCTGGTGGTCATGCCATATCAGACCTCAATTTATGAATTCATAAAGAGATGGTACAGTTTGAGTTTCCATTCAGGGCAAACTGACATGCATGATATATTGAAGGACTACAGACATCTATATGTGGTAATACAATTGTATTGATTTATAGAAGTATGACTGAGTGGTGACAGGGAGAAGCCAGTGCTACTGAGAGGACCTTTTATCACTCTCATTTCCTGAGAGAAGGGGGCCACGTGGAACCTCCGGCAAACATCAGGCTTTGGTCAGGAGGCAGAGACAGGTACAAGAGGAAAGCCTAGGCCAGAATCTCTGCTGAGGCTTCCTGGGGAAGGCAAGGCAAGGCAGAGGAAACACCTTTGGCTATTTTGCATCATGTCAATGATATCAGTGACCTCTGGTCTTTATGGGTGGCCTCTAGTATGACATCTGGTCCTGGGTGATTCACACCAGGAGAAATGTTTACTTGCTGTGGTGAGAGTTTGACAAGGAGACAGCTAAGGGTATGGTCTCTGGATTGGTTAGTTTGCTTGTAAAGCACACACTTCCACATAACTAGTTTACTATCTTTAGAGATTAGCACTGGAAAGAGTAAGTTACCTTCCACCCCACTGGATGCTCAAATATTGCCAAGCCATACCGAAAATTTTTTTTCTTTTTTTAACTTTTATTTAATGAATATGAATTTCCAAAGTACAGCTTATGGATTACAATGGCTCCCCCCCCATAACGTCCCTCCCACCCGCATCCCTCCCCTTTCCCACTCCCTCTCCCCTTCCATTCACATCAAGATTCATTTTTGATTCTCTTTATATACAGAAGATCAGTTTAGCATACATTAAGTAAAGATTTCAACAGTTTGCTCCCACACAGAAACACAAAGTGTAAAATACTGTTTGAATACTAGTTATAGCATTAAATCTTAATGTACAGCACACTAAGGACAGAGATCCTACATGAGGAGTAAGTGCACAGTGACTCCTGTTGTTGACTTAACAAATTGACACTCTTGTTTATGGCCTCAGTAATCACCCTAGGCTCTTGTCATGAGCTGCCAAGGCTATGGAAGCCCCTTGAGTTCACCGACTCTGATCATATTTAGACAAGGTCATAGTCAAAGTGGACGTTCTCTCCTCCCTTCAGAGAAACGTACCTCCTTCTTTGATGGCCTGTTCTTTCCACTGGGATCTCACTCACAGAGATCTTTCATTTAGGTCATTTTTTTTTTTTTTTTTTGCCAGAGTGTTTTGGCTTTCCATGCCTGAAATACTCTCATGGGCTTTTCAGCCAGATCCGCATGCCTTAAGGGCTGATTCTGAGGCCAGAGTGCTGTTTAGGATATCTGTCATCCTATGAGTCTGCTGTGTATCTTGCTTCCCATGTTGGATCGTTCTCTCCCTTTTTTATTCTATCAGTTAGTATTAGCAGACACTAGTCTTGTTTATGTGATCCCTTTGAATCTTAGTCCTTTCATTATGATCAATTGTGAACAGAAATTGATCACTGGGACTAGTGAGATGGCATTGGTACATGCCACCTTGATGGGATTGAATTGGAACCCCCTGGTATGTTTCTAACTCTACTGTTTGGGGCAAGTCAGCTTGAGCATGTCCCAAATTCTACATCTCTTCCCTCTCTTATTTACACTCTTATATTTAACAGGGATCTCAAAAAATTGATAAAAACATTAAGAAGTTCTCAAAAACAAATTCTTGAACTACAGAATTCCTTAATGGACAGGATAGAAAATATGTCTCGCGAAAATGAAATATTAAGGAGGAATCAAAATGAAATGAAACAACTAGTAGAACATGAAACTGTGATAGTGACGAGAAATCATAATGAAATGAAGAACTCAATAGATCAAATGACAAACACATTAGAGAGCCTTAAAAACAGAATGAGTGAAGCAGAAGAGAGAATATCAGATTTAGAAGACAGAGAACAGGAAAGTATACAGTCAAACCAAAGAAAAGAAGAGGAAATTAGAAATATAAAAAATATTGTCGGGTGTGGGGAGCAATCCGGACTAGACTAAGTTACTCGAATTAGGACTTATTCTATGCATCTGCTCTCCCACAATATGGCGCTGGGAGAGAAGTAAACAGCTTCCGCACAGCTGCCTCCAGTTCAACCAATTAACTGTAGGACTTGCTCCTGATTGGAGAGCAGCGTACTCAGCCGAGTTGGGATTGGCGGAGGAGGACTATAAAGGAGGAGAGAGACGGCATGCACCAGGAACATCTATGGGGAACATCTAAGGGAACCCGTGCAGCCCCCGAGAGAACCGGCCGGCGGTGTGCCGCTCCCCTGCGGAAGTGGGGAATGCGGCCAGGGGGAACTGCCCTTCCACGGAGGTGGAAGGGATAGTAGCCAACCCGGGAAGAACCAGCAGCAAACCCGGGGAGGGCCGAGCAGACGAAAGAACAGCGCAGGGTCCTGTGTCGTTCCTCCACGAAGAGGGGGAGCGACATAATGGTGCCGTGACTCGGATAGGAAACCTAGAACGGAATAGCAAACTTAGGAGGGAAAGACCGGGAAGAACTGGGAAATTATCGGAGAGAGATTAGCAAACAGCCTAGGGAAAAGCCGGACGAAAAGGGTGCCGGAAGAAGCTATTGAAAGCCTAGGCATAGACTCGGATACGGACTACGGGGGGAAGCTGGGAGGAATCTCTAAGGTCGAAAGCGAAAGTGAAAGCTAGAACAAACAGACTCGGACGCGGACTGTGGGGAGAGGCCAGGAGAAATGAGGGAGGAGTATTGTTGGAGGAAAGCTTGGGAAACATACCGGGTAGAGAAAAATGTTAGGGAAATTGAAGCCGCGGGGGGCAGGCCGAGGTGGAAACGAAAGCCACTTTGGGGTTCTCAAGTTAGCCCGGGAATAGGGGGCGAAAAGTTGAAACCAGAAGCTGAGACGCAAGCCAGATTGGGATCCGTCTGATTAGCCCGGGGAGCAAAGGACGGGAAGCCAAATCGTGGGGCGGAGACGTACGCCAGGTTGAAATTCGCCAGGTTAGTCCGGGGAACTTGGACTGAATGCCGGTGGTGGCGGAAACATTCGCGGAAGCCGCCGCGTGCAGAGAGAGCACGGGGCGTGAATAGATAGAGAACGCAGGGCTGGCGCGAGGCCGTGGTGCGGGCGCGAAGTGCGTGGAGACCGCGGAGCGTGCGCGCAGAGCCGGGAACCCGCCGGCGGGGCGAGGCGCCGGGAAGCCGCGCAGAGCCGTGAAGCTGCCGCGGGGCGAGGCGCCGGGAAGCCGCGCAAAGCCGGGAAGCTGCGCAGATGAAAGAGGCGCGGGCTGAAGCGGCTCAGCCGGGAAGCCGCCGAGAAGTAGCCTCGGGGCGGGCAGCGGGAAGCTGCGGGGATAAGAGAAACAGAAGTTTGGAAGTGGAGTGAGAGAAATGGGAATGTTGGCAGACAGAAGTAAAATGGGAGAAATAGAAATGCCCGGAGATAGAGAAATAGAGAAAAATAAGGCCTCCCCTCAACATGCCAATTAGAAGGCTTGGATTCGGTCTGCCTGATTTAAGGCGGTAAGCGCCAGCAAAGCTCGACCAGAGTATGAGCTGCAGGTCACCGAAGATAGGCACGAACCAACACTAATAAGTCTCCCCCACAATACGGCAATGAGAAGGCTTGGATTCGGTTTGCCTGATAGGTTTTGTAAACACCTGCAGGCAGTTCTAGCAGAGCAGAGCATGCGCTGCAGGGCACCGAACACAGGCACGCATCAGCGCCTAAAAACCTCCTCACAATGGCGAAGAGAGGACCCGGATTCGGTTTTCCTGATTGATAGGACTTGTAAGAGCCTGTGGCAACTCTAGCAAGTAGAGCAGAGTGTGTGCCGCGGGACACCGAAGACAGGCGCGTATCAACGCTAAAAAATAAAAAGAAAGGGGGATCTGTGGGGAGCAATCCGGACTAGACTAAGTTACTCGAATTAGGACTTATTCTATGCATCTGCTCTCCCACAATATGGCGCTGGGAGAGAAGTAAACAGCTTCCGCACAGCTGCCTCCAGTTCAACCAATTAACTGTAGGACTTGCTCCTGATTGGAGAGCAGCGTACTCAGCCGAGTTGGGATTGGCGGAGGAGGACTATAAAGGAGGAGAGAGACGGCATGCACCAGGAACATCTATGGGGAACATCTAAGGGAACCCGTGCAGCCCCCGAGAGAACCGGCCGGCGGTGTGCCGCTCCCCTGCGGAAGTGGGGAATGCGGCCAGGGGGAACTGCCCTTCCACGGAGGTGGAAGGGATAGTAGCCAACCCGGGAAGAACCAGCAGCAAACCCGGGGAGGGCCGAGCAGACGAAAGAACAGCGCAGGGTCCTGTGTCGTTCCTCCACGAAGAGGGGGAGCGACAGTCGGGAATCTACAGGATACTATTAAAAAACCCAACATTCGGGTTCTGGGAGTTCCTGAAGGCATGGAGAGGGCGAAAGAATTAGAAGGCCTTTTTAGTGAGATACTAGCAGAAAATTTCCCAGGTTTGGAGAAGTACAGAGACATCCTAGTACAGGAAGCTCATAGAACCCCTAATAAACTTGACCAAAAGAGATCCTCATCACGACACGTTGTAATCAAACTCACCACAATGAAACATAAAGAAAAAATCCTAAAATGTGTAAGAGAGAAAAGTCAGATTACTCTCAGAGGATCTCCAATTAGACTCATAGCTGACTTCTCATCAGAAACCCTATAAGCTAGAAGGGAATGGTGAGATATAGCCCAGGTACTAAGAGAGAAAAACTGTCAGCCCAGAATATTATATCCTGCAAAGCTCTCATTTGTGAATAAAGGTGGAATAAAGACCTTTCATAGCAAACAGAAATTGAAAGAATTTGTCGCCACTCGTCCAGCCCTGCAAAAAATGCTTAAATATGTGCTACACACAGAAACACAGAAAAACAGCCATCAATATGAAAGAAGGTAAAGGAAGAAAACCTACCAGTAAAAGATCATAGGAAGCTCAAAGCATATACTAGAAAATATCTTTGGGAAAATGGCAGGGCAAAGTTACTACTTATGGATAGTCACATTGAACGTTAATGGACTCAACTCTACAGTTAAAAGGCACAGACTAGCTGAATGGAGTAAGGAACAAAACCCATCTATTTGTTGCCTACAAGAAACACATCTTTCCAACAAAGATCCATGCAGACTGAAAGTGAAAGGTTGGACAAAGATATTCCATGCCAACAGAAATGAAAAAAAAAAGCAGGTGTAGCCATATTAATATCAGACAAAATAAACTTTAACACAAAAACTGTTAAGAGAGACAAAGAGGGACACTATATAGTGATTAAGGGTTCAATTCAACAGGAAGATGTAACTATTATCAATGTATATGCACCTAATTACAGGGCACCGGTTTATTTAAAAGGTATGTTACAGGACTTAAAGGGAGACTTAGACCCCAATACAATAGTACTGGGGGACTTCAATACTCCACTCTCAGAAATAGATCAACCAGACAGAAGATCAACAAAGGAAACAGCATATTTAATTGACACTATTGCCCAAATGGATCTAACAGATATATACAGGACTTTCAATCTTGCATTTAAAGATTTTACATTCTTCTCAGCAGTGCATGGAACCTTCTCTAGGATTGACCACATACTGGGCCATAAAGCAAGTCTCAGCAAATTTAAAAGAATTAGAATCATACCATGCAGCTTCTCAGACCACAGTGGAATGAAGGTGGAAATTAGCAACTCAGGAATCCCTAGAGCATATGCAAACACATGGAGACTGAACAACATGCTCCCGAATGAACAATGGGTCATAGAAGACATCAAAAGAGAAATCAAAAACTTTCTGGAAGTAAATGAGGATAACAACACAACATATCAAAACTTATGGGATACGGCAAAAATTTTTTAAAATATGATTAATACAACAATGGAAATGATTGTTCACCAGTTCTATGACCCTTGGATGCCTCCAAATCAGAGACAGAAAAAGGTCAGGAGGTAGTCTTTAAGATACTTGTTTGGAAAAAGAGACCGTTTCCATAGAATGATGTCTCTTGCCTGACACCCAGGCACACATGATAGGCAGGAGGGTTGAGGAATTGGGCTTTCTTCTCCTCAAGCACAGCGCAGAAAGGTGCTCCAAACCTCTCTGAACTCTCAGACGCATTTGCAGAAGGCTGGTGCCTGCCTCTCCCCCCACAGAGCCTGTGAAACCAGTTCGTCAGCACAAAGGGATATATAGACCTGGCTGCAGGGAGACGGGGGTCAGAGCAGCAGAAGAGCTGCGGTCGTGTCCTCTAGGTCCTATTCAACAGCGTCAAATGGAGAAGCCAAGGACTTCAGCTGGACGAGTTCTAGGTGAGCTTGCATTCGCTAGGGGCTGCAGAATGAGTGCAGGAAACCACCCAAAATAGACATGCTTCTGTCCAGGGCAGCAGAACTTCTGGAGAGGGACCCCGAGTGACAGAAATCACTGAAGGACCCTCAAAGTCACCACTGGAAAAATGGCTTCAGTCCCAGGGAACTTCCAGGTAACTTGTGAGAATATCCAGGAAAATGGAACCTTTATTTATTGCTTATAGCTTCTTTTCCTCATTTCTCTCTGAAATTCTCCCAACATGGAAACTGAACAGGGTAGATGTTGAATACAGAGAAGCAGAGACGAAGTCATCCACGTCTCCCCATCTCCTTGGCGAATTTCCAGCCTGAAGCACTCTAGACTCCCCAGTACTGATCGATTTCCTGGCAGAACCTTTCTACTTTCTTTTTTTTATTTGAGAGGTAGATTTATAGACAGTGAGAGGGGAGACACAGAGAAAGGTCTTCCTTCTGTTGGTTCACTCCCCAATAGCCACAATGGCCGGAGATGCACCGATCCAACGCCAGGAGCCAGGTGCTTCCTGGTCTCCCATGTGGGTGCAGGGGCCCAAGGACTTGGGCCATCTTCTACTGCTCTTCCAGGCCCCAGCAGAGAGCTGGATTGGAAGAGGAGCAGCCAGGACTAGAACTGGCGCCCATATGGGATGCTGGCACTGCAGGCGAAGGATTAACCTACCACGCCACGGCGCCGGCCCCCAGAGCCTTTCTATTTTCTGCATGAAGACTATGTTCTTGATTTAAAATGACTGTAGTGCTGTCCATTACCTAAGAGCAAGTTGAGAAGTCATGAGACCTGCCCAAGTTTTCTTGAAAGGACAGCAGAAAAGCCACCAAGGACACTGGCAATATTCAACCATAGAAACAGTCACAGTGCCTATCCAGAGATGAGGATGAGCGCACATTGGAAAAGATCTTGAAAAGTTTCTGCTTCATGTTTCCAATGAAATACCAGGGAAACATTCTCTTTTTAAAAGTTGTTTTAATTTATTATTTTATTTGAAAGCAGAGATAGAGACAGAGAGACACAGAGAGATCATCCATCCACTGACTCACTCCCTGAATACCTGCAACAACCAGGGCTAGACCAGGCCAAACTCAGGAACCAGGAACTCACTCCAGGTTTTCCCCATGGGTAGCAGGGACCCACACACTAGACTCATCAACTGCTGCCTCTCAGGGTGAACATTAGCAGGAAGCTGAAATCAGAGCAGAAACATGACTGAAACCAGAAACTCCAATCAGTATGGGATGTGGGTATCCCGTGTATTATCTTAACTGCTGCACCAAATGCCTATGCTGAAAGCATTATCTTTGGAAAGCAAAAGATTTATTGAGGGGCTGGCATTTTGTCATAATGACTAAAACCAGTGCCTACAACACCAGCATCCCATATGGGTTGGTGGTTTGAGTCCTGGCTGCTCCAGTTCCAATTCAACTCCCTGCTAATGGCCTGGGAAAGCAGTGGAAGATGGCCCAAGTGCTTGGGCCCCTGCCAGCATGTGGGAGACTTGGATGAAGCTTCTGGCTCCTGGCTCCTGGCTCCTGGATATGGCCTGGCCCAGCCCCAGCCATTGCGGCCATTTGGAGAGTGAATCAGTAGATGAAAGAGTCTCTCTCTCTCTCTCTTTCTTTCTGTCTTTCTTTCTTTTTCTCTCTCTTTTTCTTTCTCTTTCTCTTTTTGTCTTTACCTTTCTTTGTAACTCTGACTTTCAAGTCTTTAAAAAAAGATCTATTGAAAAAAAGTTTGGGTACATGTTGAGAGTGGTAAGAAATGAGTGAAAGAGCCGGCACCACGGCTCAATAGGCTAATCCTCTGCCTGCGGCGCTGGCACACCAGGTTCTAGTCCCGGTCGGGGCACCGGATTCTGTCCCGGTTGCTCCTCTTGCAGTCCTGCTCTCTGCTGTGGCCCGGGAAGGCAGTGGAGGATGGTCCAAGTGCTTGGGCCCTGCAGCCACATGGGAGACCAGGAGGAAGCACCTGGTTCCTGGCTCTGGATCAGTGCAGAGTGCTGGCCGCAGTGCGCCAGCCGTATCGGCCATTTGGGGGGTGAACCAATGGAAGGAAGACCTCTCTGTATCTCTCTCTCACTGTCTAACTCTGCCTGTCAAAAAAAAAAATGAGTGAAAGAATTCAACTGAATAACCGTAAAATGAAAAAATACCAGAAGAGTTGGTGTTTTGCCTAGCAGTTAAGACACCGTGTCCCACATTGGCATGCTTGGATTTGATTCTAGTTGTGACTCCTAATTCCAGCTTCCCACTGGAAGTCAAATTCTGGGAGACAGAAGTTAGGATTCGAGTAACTGGGTTCTTGCCACCCATGTGGAAGATCAAGATTGCATTTCTGGTTCTTGAATTCAGCTCCAACCCAGTCCTGGATGCTGCAGGCATGTCGGGCGTGAACAACAAATAACAAACAAATAAGCAAGAAAAAAACCCAAAACATAAAAGGAACCATGTCACATGGCAGAAAACAGTTGCTGAGATAGAGAACTAGCCTGAAGGACCTTTGAAGAATGCTGAGAAAATGAAACAGCAACGGCTGCTGTCAATGAGGACATCCTTACCCAACACCAAGCACATGTTACAGAGGAAGACACAGAGAATTGAAAAGATCACCTAACATGTCCAGGCCAGTAAGAAGTGAGTGACAGAGAAAAACGTGAACTCTGATCATCAGACTCCAAAGCCTGCCTGTCTGTCCACCATTACACTGTGTTAAATGCAAGAATGAGACAGGATTTTGACCTGAAGGTGAACAAAGAGCCAACTTGTACATGACTGGTGTTTAAAGGGATAAAAGCAGAACAAATTAACTAAAAATCAACAGAAAATAGGATCCAACTTTAACTGAAGAAAAAGTTAGTTTTCCAAATTAAAGTTCTTATCCAGTTAGAAAATTGGATAATTAGCCTAGAACAATAAGAAATAGTTCTTTATGTAGATGTGGGGGTGAGGGAGATGGAAATAAAATAGTTAAGCAGTTGGCAGAATTAGTGGTGTTTCCTTAAGAATGTGGTGAGAAGAGTATGCATAGTCATAGAAGGATCAAGTATATAAAAAACACATCTTAAGGAAAGAATGTGAAATACAGGCAATGGACCATGTATGGGAGACAAGCATGGATGTTATAAGACAAAAAAATATTTAAATAGATAAAAGTTTCACAAATGTAAACAGAATGAAAGGAACATTTTAATGTTTGGTATCGATTATTAAAATGTGAAAATATCCTTACTTTTTTATTCAGAGTCTAGTATCTGGGGCTTTTCATAGGTGGAAAAAACTGTGGTATCCCCACAAAAATTCTAAGAGGAAACCATGGACACATTTGACATAATAAACCAGAAAACAGAGTCTGAATGTGTTGAGGTTGGCAACAACCTTCAGATTCCCTGAGGGAGCCCTAGAGAAGCAGAATAGGCGGTGATAGTGGCTGGGCTCTAAAACGGAAGATGTGCATTCCATTCTGGTTCTACTATTTATCATGTTACATTGTGCAGATCAGGCTCTCCCCTAGCCTCTGTGTTCAGCCTGAAAGGTTTTCAGTAGATATGAGGGGGCATAAAAAAAGTTCATGGAAATACGGAATGAAAAGATGATACAAATTTTGCACAATTTTTTAATTATCACCCCCGCCCCGTATTTCTCATCCAACTCAGTTGGTCTAAGCCACTAGGTACACTAGGTAGTAAGTGTTGAAACAAAGAGGCCCTGGCAGATCAAAGAAGGCTGGAAGATTTAGGAGAGAGGGAATACGGTGAAAAGAAAGTGTGGCTTTCAGAGCACATGGAAAGCTGGCTTTTCCTAAGTCAGTACAGAGAGAAAGCAAACAGTTTAACAACATCTCCACTTTCTACCATAACTTACCATTTTATAATCTAATTTTCCTATTTGATTGTCCTAAAGAATTTTGGAGTTTGGAAGAACTGGAATTTTCACTTTCCATCCCATTCTTGATTTACAAATAAAAAGCCTAGACAAAGAACGTGTGTATTCTCTCCTAAGCAAGTAGTAGGTCAGAAAAGCCAGTTGGGTGATGCTTAGTAATTTAAAGGGAAGTAGTGAAAGCAATGAAAACTGATTTAAACTCAGCATTGAAAATAATGGAGATTCATTGTCACAAGCCCGAGAAGTGATTGACAGATGAGGTAGGACAGTTTTCTGTAAAATATCTTTACATACTGAGGCTTGGGGTCAGAATCTGGGACTGTGGATTACAGTAAAGGAAAGAGGAAGGATCCCCAAACAGCATCTTAGAAACTGGATGGTAAATTTATTGCCCATAGTCAGAAAGCATGAACGAGCAAGTAGAACCATTTAAAGAGGAAATTGACTTGGTAATGTTCCAAACCTTAAAGGTTGATGATTTGAGGGGAATTTCACGTCTACCTCAAGGCAACACCATGCTTCAGCCATCCTGTATAGATAAAAATCTTCCCTAGGAGAACATCACGAGGAGGTTTTGTTCAACCTTAGGCACTCCAAACAAGTCTTTGTTGTGCCAAGACAGACCAAAATGACCTGAGATCTACCTGTTCTGCTTGAACTTCAGCCAAGGAGGATCTTGGAAACCAGCACAAGCTTGGCTAGGGTTGGACACCAGGGCTCTTTCAACCTAAAAGAATTCTTTTAGCAACTGCAGAATAGGAAAGGCTGGGCCTTCTCTAATTCCTGGAGGCACAACCAACTCTTTCATCTCTTTCATCTATCTGTAAAGGATGCCTCCGGTCTCTTGAGACCCTCTACCTTGCCAGTGAGAGCTCATACACCATTCAGAGATCTTTTAGACACATGAGTTAAATATACAGTTGCTTAATTCCACATCTGTTCATAAAGTCTAGCAAAATTGAATTATTTTGAAAATATTTATTTAAATAAACCTATTTCTATGCATGTAGAAAAATATTTATAGAGATCACATAAGTTTTTTAATGTTTTAATAATTTAAATATACTTACTTTTATGTAAGAAGTATTCCTACACAGAGAAACACTGGAAAGAAGGCCCATTTCATTTGCTAATTAGGCATGTGCTCAATGACCAGTGATGTCATCACGCTTTTCTGTGTCAACCCAGGGGGCTAAAGAGGGTGCCATGCAGTGGGGTTACATCACTCATGAAATCCTTGCCTAATGGTATGGAAATTCCCTACTCCTTCTTTCTTTCTTTCTTTTATTTTTTTTTAACCAGAAACTCTCTGGGCAGGTGCTAAAAAGTTTCTCTTTCCCTTTGAATTGCTCATATCTTTCACTCAACAGTTTTTGGCAACATCCCTGTCATCAGTTGAAACACAGTCTCCTCAGTTGTTGGCTCAAAGGTGAAGAAATATCTTCGTAGCAGAATTACATTAATTCTGTTTCTCTTCAACACTCAAACAAAAGCATCTTCTTACCTCATGTTTAGAAGTAAGTAGCCAGGTAATAGTTTTCTTCCTTACTGGTGGCCTCATGGACTCTTCTGGTATTTCTCAGGCAATTACATGTTGCTTCATATTTCCTGAAGAGTATTGTATGCCCACACTTTATCATGGTTCAGAGGCTGAGATTCTGTTAGAGATTCTGTAACTCTGAGAACATGAGCATTCATTCCTCATTGTGATATATCAGTGTTCTGAAAAGTTTAGGCAAATATTCTATTAGTTATTTTTAAAAGATTTATTTATTTATTTATTTGAAAGGTGGAGTGACAGAGAGAGGAAGAGACAGGAGAGAAAGAGATCTCCCATCCACTGGTTCTCTCCCTAAATGGGAGAGTATCCTGGGTGGCAGGGAACCATGCTCTGGGACCATCATCTGCAGTTTGCAGTGGAGATGTCAGCTGGAGCTGTAGTTATTTGAAGACTTTGCTGTAGCTAAAGGCTCTGCTTCCCATGGATCTCATTCCCACTGACAGAAGCCTTAGTTCTTCACCTGTTGGATCCCTCCATGGGCTGCCAAAGTGTCCTCGCAAGATGAAGGCTGGTTTTCCAGGCAAGGGACCTAAGAGAAAGCAACGTGGTAACTTCAATGTCTATTTATTTATTTATTTATTTATTTATTTGAAAAGCAGAGTCACAGAGAGGCAGAGGCAGAGAGAGAGAAATCTTCCATCTGCTGGTTCACTCCCCAAATGGCCACAATGGCCAGAGCTGTGCCAATCTAAAGCCAGGCGCTTCTTCTGGTTCTCCCACATGGGTGCAGGCCATCCTCCACTTCTTTCCCAGGCCACAGCAGAGAACTGGATCAGAAGTGGAGCAGCCGGGAGTCAAACCGGCGCCCATATAGGATTCTGGCATCACAGGCAGCAGCCATACCCGCTATGCCATAGCGGCAGCCCCCAATGACTTTTATGATGTAAACTTGAAAGTCATGCTCTGTAAGTTTTCCAGTATCCTACTGATTATGGAAGGCACCCTGTTCAAGGTGGAAAGAATCTACTCAAGGATGAATGAGATCATCATGACATGAGAATCAGTGGAGGGGCTGGCATTGTGGTTCAGCAGGTTAAGTTGCTGTCTGTGATACCAGTACCTCATAGGAGCACAGGTTCAGTTCTTGGCTGCTCCACTTCACATCCAGCTCATTGATAATGTGCTCAGGAAAGCAACAGAAGGTGCTACAAGTCCTTGGGCCCCTGCACTCACGTGGAAGACCCAGATGAAGCTCCTGGCTCCTGGCTTTGGCCTGGCCCAGCCCTGGCCATTGCAACCATTTGGGGAGCAAACCAGTGGATGGAAGATTCTCTCTCTCTCTCTCTTTCTATTTATCTCTTTCTCTTTCCCTCTTTCTCTCTGTAACTCTGCCCTTCAAATAAATATTTCTTTTAAATGAAAATCAGTAGAGTCCATCCCGGGGGCTGGCTCCCACAAATTGATTCCTAGAAATGGGGTCATTCCCCAAACTGAACTGAATAGAAAATCATTTCTTTATTACTTGTACTATTTAATATATAATGTATACATATGTTAGTCAAGTTTGAAATCTTGTTTTCAAGTTTTCTGGCTTTCTTTGGTCAACCTTGTCCTTTAAGATGAATAGTTGAATCTCCTTTCTACATATGGCTGTTGAGAAATTCAGGATTCTCTCTTCACCAACCCAAGGAATTTGCAAGTTTTATACTGTTCTGGTCACTTTTTCCCCTGTAATTTCACAGTTCCACTGAATTCTCTGTCTCCTCTGCATCTCTTTTCCTGAAGTTGTTGTTCTGTTTCAGAGTGCTTCATTCTACGTAGGATATGATCCTCATTCCCGTTTCAACCCAAGTACTTCAAACAAAAGGCTACTTTATGCGGTGGATTGTTATTGAAGATTTAGAATAATGAGAAGGATTATAGCCCAGCCATGGTATTAAAAATAGCTTAGAGTCTAATATTAGGCATTGCTTTCCTCGAATGTCATCAACTAGTTCTCATCTCGGGGCTTTTCTTGTCAACTACTTACTTGCATACACCCTGATCTACAGCTTCGTGCTTTTTTTCCTTCTTGATTGCATCTTAAATCTCTTCTCTTCACTTTATTCTTTTTTCTTTTTTTTATTTGAAAGGCAGAATGACAGAGAGAGAGAGAGAGAGAGAGAGAGAGAGAGAGATCTTCCATTCATTGGTTCAATCCCCAAATTGTTGCAACAGCTGGGACTAGACCAGTCCAAAGCGAGAAGTCTGGAACTCTATCCGGGTCTCCCACATGGGTGGCAGGGACCCAGGTATTGAGCCATGGTCTGCAGCTTTCCCAGGAATATTTGCAGGAAGCTGATTGGAAGCTGAGAAGCTGGGACTTGAACTGAAATTCCAGTGTAGGATTCTGGCATCTGAAGTGGAGGCTTGATGGGCTGCACTGTCCTCCCTTTATTCTTGATTCCATCGCAGCTTGTCTGAGAACAGTGAAATTTCCTTTGCTTCCTGATGCAGAAGAATTCAGCTCCCTTTCTTCCAGTGGAAGAAGTAGCTTTCCATAGAAACTACACCTCTGACACCAAGAGGACCCAAATTTTTCAAAGCAAAGAACTGTTTCCCGGAATGCATTATGCCACTCCTATGGTATGTTAGTGTGGCTTCAGTAATTCCCCTTTACAAACAAATATTGTTTTACTTTTCTCATTGATTCTGTCTTTTAATCTTTTCTTTCTGATAATGTCTTACCTGCAGTTTTAAAAATGGTAGAAAGAATTCCTGGAAATCCTTCATTTCTTTCCCCATATGTTGCTATTTTACTCCATTGGTTTTGTACATACTTCTCTGTGTGTGTGTGTGTGTAAACTTTTTTATGAACTATCTTATCCTTATTCCTAAGTATTTCCATGACTATATCCTAAAAACAAGAACATTTTCCAGCATAAACAATGTATGGTTATTAAAATCAGATAATTAATACTAGTACACCATAATTATCTAATCTTCAGTACTTATTAATATTTTTCCAATCAGACCAAGAAAGTCTACATTAGCAAAAATGAAATCCAAGATGTCATCTTGCATCTGGTTTTCACATCTCTTTGTCTCTTAATCTGGACCTGGTATTCATGGTATTTCATGATATTGACAGTTTTGAAGAGCACAGGTCGGTTATATTGTTGAATATTCATTCCTCAGTTTGGGTCAGTATTTCCTCAGGATTAGACTCAGCTGTGTATTTCTGGAACAGCATGACATTTTCCTGATAGTGGATTGCATTAGAGGCATGTGCTGGCCATCTGTCCCATGTTGGTAAGAGAAGATTTGTTTTAAATAACTTTTTTTTCTGATTATTTATATAATGGCTCTAAATGGTTAAAATGTAACCACTTTGGGGGGGTTGACATTTTTGCATAGTGGGCTAAGCTCCCGCCTGCAATGCTGGCATCTCTTATGAGTGAGAGTTTGAATCCCAGCTGTTCCACTTCCAATCCAGCTCCCTGCTAATGCACCTGGAAAAGCAGTGGAAGATGGTCCAAGTACTTGAGCCCCTGCCAACCATGTGGGAGACCTGGATGAATCCCCTGGCTCCTGGATCCAGCCTGACCCAGCCTGGCTGTTGTGGTGTTTTGGGAAGTGAACCACCAGAGGAAGATCTCTCTCTCTTTCTTTCTCCCTCTCCCTCTCTTTTAACTTTGCTTTTCAAATAAAAACTAAATAAATCTTTTTAATAAATGTAGTGACTTGGTAGATTTTAAGAATGTCTCTACAAAGTACTTTCATTGTAATCCTATTTTTTTAAAAATAAGCTTGTTGACTTAAATGTCTTTTCCCCTTTATTCTACCTTAAAATTATTTATTTATTTGAAAGCAAGAGAGAAAGAGAGATTAAAAGAAAGACAGCAAGAGAATGGGTGCTATTCCATCCATTAGTCTACTCCCCAAATGCCTGCACTAACCAGGGCTAGCCCAGACCAAAACCAAGAACCTAAAATTTGATATGGGTTTCCCATGTAAATGGTAGGGACCCAAGTACTTGTACCAGTACCTGTTGCCTCCCAGGGTGTATGTTAGCAGAAAACTGAAATCAGAATTAGAGCCAAGACTCAAACTCTCGATCAATATGGATTGCAGGTGTGTGTCCCACTATGCAAAATGCCCACCTCTTTTTCTATTTTGAAATCTTTCTAAGTTTAACTCAGGTTCTATCTCCTATTCTATACCTTATTAGTCTACCAAGAAGTAGTTTATTCCTAAATCTTATAATTACCAAGCATAAAGAACCTAGACTGAAGTCTGACATGTTGCAATCCTAATTAAGTTTCAGTTCCTTTCTGCTTTTCTACTTCTCATCTCACATAAACTGTATTTTAAATATTTATTTGGATCGTGTATTTTTAGATCTGAAAGTAAAATCAATCATAAGCTAATCTTCCTTTGGTTAGATATAAAAACATTAAGCAAAAAAGTTTATATAACATTTTGATGTTAAACCATTAAGCAGTAGTGTTTGGAGTTCCTAGAATCTTAGAATCATCAAACTGATTGGGCATCATTGGGCAGGCTACAAGGGTGGGAGGGGGCCAGATTTTGTAGCTGTGGATTGAGATTAAAGAAAAAAAACCACTAAGTCCAACAAAGTCTCTCAGATTTTACCTGTTTTCTGTGTTGGGTCTCCATGTACAAGATCTTATGAGAAAGGAGTCAGTTGATAAAATGCAAAGAAAATGAAAATATTTCTCTACCTCTTATTAACCTAATGCAAAAATGCTTGCCAGGAGGTCATCTAATCTATGCTTTAGATCCCAGAGACATGAAACTTACTGAATTCTCATTCATTAAGTATTTACTCCAAAATTTCCACGTGCCAGGCATATTGTAGGCACTGGCATACAGAGATGAATAAGACATAGTAGACATTACTGTCTTGAAGCTGATAGAGTTAACACTTTGAGCATTCTTCCTTGTATTCAGTTGAGGCCTACTCACTTGTAATTGTGACCAAAAGGTCCACAAATGAAAAGCCCACTCATATATATCCTAATATTTCTAGGAGATTTTGATCCAGCTTTTTTCCTGGAGTGTGAAACTCTCAGAGCCCTTTAGCTGTGTGGTGACTTTTTGACATGGGGTCAAGTCCATATACTGCTGGAAAACTCACCCTACCTCTGTTCTAGTTGCCATCATAATTCTGCAGTGTGGTACCTAGAACTGCACCCAGTACTCCAGCCAGGACCCAAACAAAACAACGTGAAATGCCAGCACTACTTACCTCATTGAAGAAGTCTAAGATGGCATTCATTTACTAGTGTGTTTCAAAAAGTTAGTGGAAAATGGAGTTGAAAAGCTTATTCTGGTGCAAAAACTTTGAAATCTATGTATAGCTATAATTTTCATAATGCACATTCTTCACAAACTTTTTGAGTGGTCTTCTTATACATGGATGTTGAAATACTTTCTGCACCAAAGTAAACTTGTCATTCCATTTCCACTTTTAGAAATACCTTCAGGTGCCAGTGCCATGGCGCACTAGGCTAATCCTCCACCTGTGGCTCTGGCATCCCATATGGGCGCCAGTTCTAGTCCCAGTTGTTTCTCTTCCAGTCCAGCTCTCTGCTGTGGCCCAGAGAGGCGGTGGAGAATGGCCCAAGTGCTTGGGCCCTTGTACCTCCGTGGGAGACCAGGAGGAAGCACCTGTCTCCTGGCTTCAGATTGACATAGCTCCGGCTGTTGCAGCCATTTGGGGAATGAACCAACAGAAGGAAGAGCTTTCTCTCTCTCTCTCTCTCACAGTGTGTAACTCTACCTGTCAAATAAATAAATAAAATCTTAAAAAAAGAAATACCTTCATATTTACCCTATCAATAATACCAACAAAGTTGTTCGTGGCCTTTATGATTTACAATTATTTATTTTTATTTAATTTATCTAACTATGAAAGCTCTAAATTTGTTTGGACTTGGGCAGTTGATTTCTTGGATCGAAATACAGACTTTATCAGTTGTTTGTATTAAGTTATATCTGGTTTTCTTTGTCCCATTCTTCTAACCTGACTTTTTGAGTCTTTTTTGTGTTTTCTGGATTAATTGACTGTCCTTCTAAACCATTTGTTGTATTCAAGAGTGAGTTATATATATGTTACCTATACCCTTGAAGGCATTAATAAAAACAAATGAATAACAACAAGGCTTAGAGAAGAATCTGAAAGTTTATCAAAAGCCCTCTTCTCACATCATAGCTGCCTCATCCCAGTTATCAACTCTCTTTCCTATGCACTTGTTTAACTAGTTCAACCAACTATATTACAAAATACCCATTTACCCACTTTCCTCCATATTAGGATGTTTGTCCAATGTGTTTCTTAAATTGAGATTTTATATTTTTGACCAATCTTATCTGCAAATAAGATGACCAGTATATAATAGTTTGTTTCCACAGAGCCCCTGTTGGTTTCTGGTGATCAATTCTCCTCTTACACATTTTAATAAACTGTGGAAAATTCTGGAACACCTCGTAGTTCAAGAAATTTATTTTCATAATACTGAGCACTGCATGTAGCTTTGAATAGATTTCTAGTGAGAGGGTTTCCACTGTATTGCCATCTTACATAACAACCCTGGAGGCTAGAGAGACACAGGTTTAGTTAAGCTTTTGTCAATTGTTCTAGTCTCACAAGCCTAAAATCATCTTGTTTCCCTCTTGTGTTTTCCTTGTCCTTTAACAAGAACAGCAAATTAGTGTACTATACTAATTTTCTTTTTTCCATTTTAACTAATTTTAACAGATTAAATATGCTTTGTAGATACAAGTCTAAGAATATAGTTTTTTTTTTAACTTTTATTTAATGAATATAAATTTCCAAAGTACAGCTTATGGATTACAAAGGCTTCCCCCCCATAACGTCCCTCCCACCCGCAACCCTCCCCTCTCCCACTCCCTCTCCCCTTCCATTCATATCAAGATTCATTTTCGATTCTCTTTATATACAGAAGATCAGTTTAGCATACATTAAGTAAAGATTTCAACAGTTTGCTCCCACACAGAAACATAAAGTGAAAAATAATAGATGATTTTTTAAATGATGATGAAGTCAGATCAGACCTATTGTCATGTTTAATCCCAGTGAGAGTCAAGTTGGGAATTGATAATTTCTTCTTCTTCTTCTTCTTCTTCTTCTTTTTTTTTTTTTTTTTTTTTTTTTTTTTTACAGAAGATCAGTTTAGTATACATTAAGTAAAGCTTTCAACAGTTTGAACCCCCATAGAAACACAAAGTGAAATATACTGTTTGAGTACTCGCTATAGCATTAAGTCTCAATGTACAGCACATTAAGGACAGAGATCCTACATGAGGAGTAAGTGCACAGTGACTCCTGTTGTTGACTTTACAAATTGACACTCTTGTTTATGGCCTCAGTAATCTCCCCATGCTCCAGTCATGAGTTTCCAAGGCTATGGAAGCCCCTTGAGTTCTCCGACTTATCTTGTTTAGACAAGGTCATAGTCAAAGTGGAGGTTCTCTCCTCCCTTCAGAGAAAGGTACCTCCTTCTTTGAAGACCTGTTCTTTCCACTGGGATCTCACTCACAGAGTTCTTTAATTTAGGTGTTTTTTTTTTTTTTCCCAGAGTGTCTTGGCTTTCCATGCCTGAAATAGTCTCATGGGCTTTTCAGCCAGATCCGCATGCCTTAAGGGCTGATTCTGAGGCCAGAGTGCTGTTTAGGACATCCGCCATTCTATGAGTCTGCTGAGTATCTCGCTTCCCATGTTGGATCACTCTCCCCTTTATTTATTCTATCGGTTAGTATTAGCAGGTACTAGACTTGTTTATGTGCTCCCTTTGACTCTTAGTCCTTTCATTATGATCAATTGTGAACTGAAATTGATCACATGGACTAGTGAGATGGCATTGGTACATGCCACCTTGACGGGATTGAATTGGAGTCCCTTGGTATGTTTCTAATGCTACCATTTGGGGCAAGTCAGCCTGAGCATGTCCCAAATTGTACATCTCTTCCCTCTCTTATTCCCACTCTTATGTTTAACAGGGATCACATTTCAGTTAAATTTCAACACTTAAGAATAACTGTGTGTTAATTACAGAATTCAACCACTCATATTAAGTAGAGCAGACAAAAAAAAAAACTACTAAGAGGGATAATGTATTAAGTTGTTCATTAACAGTCAGGGCTATACTGAAGAAGTCACCGTTTCTCATAGTGTCCATTTCACTTCAACAGGTTTCCTTTTTGGTGTTCAGTCAGTTGTCACCAATCAGGGAGAATATATGGTATTTGTCCCGTTGGAACTGGCTTATTTCACTCAGCATGATGTGTTCCAGATTCCTCCATTTTGTTGCAAATGACTGGATTTCGTTGTTTCTTACTGCGGTATTCTAAAGAGTACATATCCCATAATTTCTTTATCCAGTCTACCGTTGATGGGCATTTAGGTTGGTTCCAAGTCTTGGCTATTGTGAATTGTGCTGCAATAAACATTAGGGTGCAGACCGCTTTTTTGTTTGCCAATTTAAATTCCTTTGGGTAAATCCCAAGGAGTGGGATGGCTGGGTCGAAAGGTAGAGTTATCTTCAGGTTTCTGAGGAATCTCCAGACTGACTTCCATAGTGGCTTGACCAGTTTGCATTCCCACCAACAGTGGGTTAGTGTCCCTTTTTCCCCACATCCTCACCAGCATCTGTTGTTGGTAGATTTCTGTATGTGAGCCATTCTAACCGGGGTAAGGTGAAACCTCATTGTGACTTTGATTTGCATTTCCCAAATTGCTAGTGACCTTGAACATTATTTCATGTGCCTGTTGGCCCTTTGGATTTCCTCTTTTGAAAAATGTCTATTGAGGTCCTTGGCCCATCTCTTAAATGGGTTGTTGGTTTTGTTTCTGTGGAGTTTCTTGATCTCTTTGAAGATTCTGGTTATTAACCCTTTATCTGTTGCATAGTTTGCAAATATTTTTTCCCATTCTGTCGGTTGTCTCTTCACTCTCCTGACTGTTTCTTTTGCAGTACAAAAACTTCTCAATTTGATGCAATCCCAATAGTTGATTTTGGCTTTGACTGCCTGTGCTTCTGGGGTCTTTTCAAGAAATTCTTTGCCTGTGCCAATATCTTGAAGGGTTTCTCTAATGTTCTCTAATAACTTGATGGTGTCAGGTCGTAGATTTAGGTCTTTAATCCACGTTGAGTGGATTTTTGTGTAAGGTGTAAAGTAGGGGTCTTGCTTCATGCTTCTGCATGTGGAAATCCAGTTTTCCCAGCACCATTTATTGAATAGACTGTCCTTGCTCCAGGAATTGGTTTTAGATCCTTGATCAAATATAAGTTGGCTGTAGATGTTTGGGTTGATTTCTGGTGTTTCAATTCTGTTCCATTGGTCTATCCATCTGTTTCTGTACCAATACCATGCTGTTTTGATTACAACTGCCCTGCAGTATGTCCTGAAATCTGGTATTGTGATGCCTCCGGCTTTGTTTTTGTTGTACAAGATTGCTTTAGCTATTCGAGGTCTCTTGTGCCTCCATATGAATTTCAGCATCATTTTTTCTAGATCTGAGAAGAATGTCTTTGGTATCTTGATTGGGATTGCATTGAATGTATAAATTGCTTTTGGGAGAATGGACATTTTGATGATGTTGATTCTTCCAATCCATGAGCATGGAAGATTTTTCCATTTTTTGGTATCCTCTTCTATTTCTTTCTTTAAGATTTTGTAATTCTCATCGTAGAGATCCTTAACGTCCTTGGTTAAGTTTATTCCAAGGTATTTGATTGTTTTTGTAGCTATTTTGAATGGGATTGATCTTAGCAGTTCTTCCTCAGCCGTGACATTGCCTTTGTATACAAAGGCTGTTGATTTTTGTGCATTGATTTTATATCCTGCCACTTTGCCAAACTTCTCTATGAGTTCCAATAGTCTCTTAGTAGAGTTCTTTGGATCCCCTAAATAAAGAATCATGTCATCTGCAAAGAGGGATAGTTTGACTTCTTCCTTCTCAATTTGTATCCCTTTAATTTCTTTTTCTTGTCTGATGGCTCTGGCTAAAACTTCCAGAACTATGTTAAATAGCAGTGGTGAGAGTGGTTATCCCTGCCTGGTGCCAGATTTCAGTGGAAAAGCTTCCAACTTTTCCCTATTCAATAGGATGCTGGCTGTGGGTTTTTCATGAATTGCTTTGATTGTATTGAGGAATGTTCCTTCCATATCCAGTTTGCTTAGAGTTTTCATCATGCAAGGGTGTTGTATTTTATCACATGCTTTCTCGGCATCTATTGAGATAATCATATGGTTTTTCTTCTGCAGTCTGTTAATGTGGTGAATCACATTGATTGATTTGCGAATGTTGAACCATCCCTGCATACCAGGGATGAATCCCACTTGGTCTGGGTGGATGATTTTCCTGATGTGTTGTTGTATTCTATTGGCGAGAATTTTATTGAAGATTTTTGCGTCTATGTTCATCAGGGATATTGGTCTATAATTTTCTTTCAGTGCTGCATCTTTCTCTGGCTTATGGATTAAGGTGATGCTGGCTTCATAGAAAGAATTTGGGAGGATTCCCTCTTTTTCAATTGTTTTGAATAGTTTGAGAAGAAATGGAATCAGTTCTTCTTTAAATGTCTGTAGAATTCAGCAGTGAATCCATCTGGTCCTGGGCTTTTCTTTGTTGGGAGGGCCTTTATTACTGTTTCAATTTCTGTTTCAGTTATGGGTCTATTTAGGTTTTCTATGTCTTAATGGTTCAATTTTGGTAGATTGCATGTGTTCAGGAATCTATCCATTTCTGATAGATTTTCTTGTTTGCTGGCATACAAGTCCTTGTAGTAATTTCTGATGATTCTTTTTATTTCTGTGGTGTCTGTTGTTATGTTTCCTTTTTCATCTCTGATTTTATTGATTTGGGTCTTTTCTCTTCTTTTTTTAGTTAGTTGGACCAATGGGGTGTCAATTTTGTTTATTTTTTCAAAAAACCAGCTCCTCGTTTGGCTGATTTTTTGTAATGTTTTTTTGGGGGGCTCAATCCTGTTAATTTTTCTCTGGTTTTAATTATTTATCTTCTCCTACTAGATTTGGGTCTGGTTTGCTGCAAATTTTCTAGGTCCTTGAGATGCGCTGAAAGCTCATTTATTTGGTGTCTTTCCAATTTCTTGATATAGGCCCCTATTGCTATAAACTTGCCTCTCAATACTGCTTTGCCATATCCCATAAGTTTTGATATGTTGTGTTGTTGTCCTCATTTACTTCTGGAAAGTTTTTGATTTCTCTTTTGATTTCTTGAATGACCCAGTGTTCATTCAGGAGCATGTTGTTCAGTCTCCATGTGTTTGCATACTTTCTGGGGTTTCCTGAGTTGCTCATTTCCAGCTTCATTCCACTGTGGTCTGAGAAGCTGCATGGTATGATTCTAATTCTTTTAAATTTGCTGAGACTTGCTTTATGACCTAGTATGTGATCAATCCTAGAGAAGGTTCCATGCACTGTTGAGAAGAATGTAAAGTCTTTAGATGTAGGATTGAAAGTTCTGTAGATATCTGTTAGATCCATTTGGGCTATAGTGTCTATTAAATCTGCTGTTTCCTTGTTGATCTTCTGTCTGGATGATCTATCTATTTCTGAGAGTGGAGTATTGAAGTCCCCCAGTACTATTGTATTGGAATCTAAGTCTCCCTTTAAGTCCCTTAACATATCTTTTAAATAGACCGGTGCCCTGTAATTAGGTGCATATACATTGATAATAGTTACATCTTCCTGTTGAATTGAACCCTTAATCATTATATAGTGCCCCTCTTTGTCTCTCTTAACAGTTTTTGTATTAAAGTTTATGTTGTCTGATATTAATATGGCTACACCTGCTTTTTTTTGGTTTTTGTTGGCATGGAATATCTTTTTCCAACCTTTCACTTTCAGTCTGCATGCATCTTTGTTAGACAGATGTCTTTCTTGTAGGCAACAAATAGTTGGGTGTTGTTCCTTAAGCCAGTCAGCCAGTCTGTGTCTTTTAACTGGACAGTTCAGGCCATTCACGTTCAATGTGACTAATGATAAGTGGTAACTTTGCCCTGCCATTTTCCTGGAGATATTTTCTAGTATATGCTTTGAGCTTCCCATGCTCTTTTACTGGTAGGTGTTCTTCCTTTCCCTTCTTTCATATTGATGGCCGTTATTCTGTGTTTCTGAGTGTAGCACATCTTTAAGTATCTTTTGCAGGGCCGGACGAGTGGCCACAAAGTCTTTCAATTTCTGTTTGCTATGAAAGGTCTTTATTTCACCTTCATTCACAAATGAGAGCTTTGCAGGATATAATATTCTGGGCTGGCAATTTCTCTCGCGTAGCACCTGTGCTATGTCTCGCCATTCCCTCCTAGCCTGTAGTGTTTCTGATGAGAAGTCTGCTGTGAGTCTAATTGGAGATCCTCTGAGAGTAATCTGACGTTTCTCTCTTACACATTTTAGGATCTTTTCTTTATGTTTCACTGTGGTGAGTTTAATTACAACGTGTCGTGGTGACGATCTCTTTTGGTCATGTTTACTGGGGGTTCTATGAGCTTCCTGTACTAGGATATCTCTGTCCTTCTCCAGACCCGGAAAGTTCTCTGCTAGTATCTCACTAAAAAGGCCTTCTAATTCTTTCGCCCTCTCCATGCCTTCAGGAACTCCTAGAACCCGAATGTTGGTTTTTTAAATAGTATCCTGTAGATTCCCGACAATATTTTTTAGATTTCTAATTTCCTCTTGTTTTCTTTGGTTTGACCGTATACTTTCCTGTTCTCTGTCTTCTAAATCTGATATTCTCTCTTCTGCTTCACCCATTCTGTTTTTAAGGCTCTCTAATGTGTTGGTATTTGATCTATTGAGCTCTTCATTTCATTTTGATTTCTCTTCACTATCACACTTCCCTGCTCTACTAGTTTCTGCGTTTCATTTTGATTCTTCCTTAAAATTTCATTTTCACGAGAGAGATTTTCAATCCTGTCCAATAAGGATTTCTGTAGTTCAAGGATTTGCTTTTGAAAACTTGTAAATGTTCTTATCATAAATTTTTTGAAATCCATATCTTGCATTTCTTCTATCTCATCATCTTCATAATCTTGGCTTGGGGTGTTTTGTTTATTTGGAGGCATCATAATGTCATCGTTGATCTTGTTCCCTCGATTTCTGTGTTTATTGCTTGGCATGGTTAATTCTGTTTCCCTCACTGTGAGTTTTTTTTATTATTATTATACTATGTCCATGTTTAGTGGACTGCCTGCTGTTGGAGGAGCCTTGGAGGCTTGAGATGGGTGTGGCCTGAGAGCTCTGCTTGGTTCTTCAGGGTTACAGGTGTGCAAAGGTGACACCCTCAGGTTATGCGTGGTAAATCTCTCTTTATTTATTTATTCATTCATTCATTTATTTATTTTATTTTATTTTTTGTTCAGGAGGTAAAGTAATACTGCAAGGCTGAGCAGAATGGATGGTATTTAGCTTCCACTGGCTTCTACCCAGAGTCTGTGCAGGCTAGGTTTCTCCTGCGGACTCCCACTGGGTTGCCTAGGCTACTGAATTGTAGCCTTAACTCTCCCCTTTTATTATGTATATCCCAGCTCTTTGTCTCTTGCTGGCCTTTGCAAGGTTGGTGGAGAGTGGAGAGTGGAACTTGTCTGTACCAGTATGCCCCCACCTTTTTATTTATTTATTTGTTTATTTTTCCTTCTCTCCTGTAGTCTGTTGGACTTTCCCGCTTCAAAACCCATGTCCCTCTAAAATTCTGTCTGCCGTTTCCCCGCCAATGTCTCCGGTTACTGAGCTCGCCTCCGCTTCCAGCACCGATGTGTGGACTCGGAGCCCTGGGCGAATCTCCTCTCCCCGCTGGTGTCTTTGTCACATAGACTCCCCTTCCCGCACTGGTGCTCAGACTCTGCGGCTCCCGCGGTTCGGCTTCCGCGTGGTGGGCGACCCTGCTCTCCCGGTAGGTCCTTTGAGTCAAAGCGAATAGCTCCGGAAGAGTTTCCTCTGCAATTTTTTCCTGATCCTTTTTCTGAGGCTACCGTAACTCCGCTTTTATTAAACTAAATTTTCCCGGACTATCGGTGCACGCCCTCACTATTCCGCCATCTTGGCTCCGCCCCTAAGAACATAGTTATATCTCTGTCCTCCTTTTCTCCTTCCCACCCTCCTTCCTTCTAACCTTCTTTGTCTTTTTTTTTCTTTTGTTTTTGAGATAGAATATTCTAAATTTACATTACATAAAAAGGCTTAATATTTCACCAAATAAGAAGTTTAACAAATAAAAAGCAAAAGATCCTAGTTTAGTGGGAATGCAGACAATGGTAATTAACAATAATTGAATGTATGAATGACCATTTCATCCACATGTAGATTTTTTGGTCAATTAGTCATTCATAATTTCTTTCAGTGAAATACAACCAATGACAATGTAATATCTAAATATTTATTGTGTGGATATAAGGTAATAATGAAGCCATTTCGTCTCAATGGTTTATGCACAGGAATAATTTCATGCAGATTGCAATACAAATAATATTATGTTACTTTTTTGTACTGTATTATTTATCACAGATCAGAGAAAACATATGGTATTTGTCTTTTAGAGACTGGCTTATTTCACTAAGTATAATGAGTTCCAGTTACATACTTTTTTTTTTTTTTTTTTGCAAAAGACAGGATTTCATTCTTGTTTATGGCTGATTAATATTCCAACTGTATATGTACCACATTTTCTTAAACCAGTCATCAGTAGATGAGAATCTGGGTTGATTTCATATCTTAGCTATTCAAATTTAGGGTCAATAAACATGGGGGTATGGGTAACTCTTTCATATGCTAATTTCATTTCATTTGGGTAAATTCCCAGGAGTGGAATGATTGGGTCATGTGATAGATCTATTTTCATCCTTCTGAGGAATCTCCATACTGTCTTCCAAAATTGTTGTACTAGCTTGCATTCCCACCAACAGGGGATTAGGGAACCTTTTCCCCACATCTTCACCAGCTTTTATTATTTTTTGATTTCTTTATGACAGCCATTCTAACTGGGGTGAGGTGAAACCTCATTGTGGTTTTGATTTGCATTTTCCTGATGGCTTATGATCCTGAGCATTTTTTTTCTTGTGTCTTTTGGCCATTTCAATTTCCTCTTTTGAAAAATGCCTGTTCAAATAAATCATTGGGATTGGATTATTCTACCAAATATTCAAGAAATTGGCATTTTATGTATTTGTTGAAAAAAGGAACTTTGTATCTTAATTACAGAGGATCTTGTACATAGTAGGTGCTCAAACATAATTAAACTGTAAATCCTTGTTTAAAAATTATATGTAGGTGTTTAGTCCTAAGATATCACATTGTGAAGGTTTCAGCTCGGATTAACATGGAGGCATTTGTTGAGGGAAATGCTGTATGTAGATCAGAACATTTTCTTGTATGTTTCAGCAGTTATATTATAATACAGCTATATTTGGGAGTCAAGGTGTTGAGTAGGGTCAAGAGAAAAAATTATTTTAGTTAAACATTTATAAGAGTGTGTGATTTACCCTGCAATATAGGTAAATTGTTTTTTGCAAAATGTTTCTTTGAATAAATTTCCAACTTCTCTTGAAATGAACAAGAGTGCTTTTAAACCTAGGTTTGACAAAAGAGCATTTTACTCTATCTTTCCTAGAAACCTATTTTATATGCCTCCCAAGTCATATATACAGATTTGAGATGGCTATTTTTATCTAAAATATAGCCTTTTGCTCATTGAGTAGAAATAAACAGATGAGATATATCTGTTTTGCTTTTTATTGCTTATAGGAGTCAGTAAATGGAAAATAAATTGTACTTTAAAAACCTCTTTTTAAAATGATTTGTTTCTTCTGGATAATATTAAAAATGTTTTTCATGAAGAAATGGGAAAAAGATTGCAGGATTCTTCTCTTTTTGCTTTTTTAAAAATACTCAGCATAAACAAATAAAATTAGCTGCAAATTTATTTAACTTCATTTTACTCACCCAAGTTTTACCATCTGCTTTATCTGCCATACCTCCTTCCCACAGAAACATGTACTCCATTGTTCATTCCAAGCTTTCTCATTTTTAAGTATTATGCCACTAATTTCTCCTGGATAAGGACACAAGGCAATGGAAGCCAAAGAGAAACATTTACCAGGGTAGCACTGTGAGATCATGTTATGGGTTGGGTTTTACCCCTTGAGAATAGAAATGTTGTTGGAGTTCTAACTCCCAGTACCTCAGAATGTGGTCTTACTTGGAGATAGGGTCTTTCCTGAGATAATAAAATTGAAATGAAATCTTTAGGATGGACTTTAAGCAGTCCTAACAGTTGTCCTTGCAAGCAGGGGAAATGTGCAGAGATGGACCTGCATAGGAGAAAGATGGTACAGAGAGAAACAGGGAGAAGGGGGCCATCTCCATGCACAAGAGCGAAGCCTGAAACAGGCCTCCCTCCCACACCTCAGGTGGAGCAATCCTGCTTACACTTAGATTTCATACTTGCAGCCTCCCAAACAGTGAGATAACAGGCACCTGTTTCCAAGCCACTCAGTTTGTGATACTTTGTTACAACTCCCCTAGACAGCTCTTGCAGCCTCTGTGGAGTTTTTCAGGGGATTAAAATACTGATTACAGCTAACACTAACTTAGTCAATGCAGTGTTCTTGGTTCTCCAGGAGACCTGAGCAACCTAAATTTATAAACTTGTTTATTTTAACAATTCCTATGTGATAGGTGCTGTTATCGCTCCCTTTTTTAGATGAGAAAATAAATATCACAGAGGCTCATAATGTTCTTCCAAGTCACTCAGCTAGGGAGAGCTGGAGTCAGATCTTATGGTCATTTGAATCTATAGTCTATTCACCCAACACTATAGTGAATACTGCACATTGCTCAGAGAGCGGTCACCAAATTGTAGAATTATGTCTCCAGAATTAGGAAAAGTCCATTCAGGCTGATGAGATTTTTAGTGTAATTTCTTTTTTTTAAGTATCTTTTTTTAAAATATATGTTTATTTTATTTATTTTGAAGTCCAAATTACACAGAAAAAGGGAGAGACAGTGAGAGACCTCCTCCATCTACTGTTCACTCCCCAGTGGGCCACAATGGCTAGGGCTGGGCCAGGCTGAAGCCAGGAGCCAGGAGCTTCCTCCAGGTCTCCCATATGGGTGTAGGGGCCCAAGCACTTAGGCCATCCTTCACTGCTCTTCCCAGGTGCATTAGCAGGAAGCTGGATTGGAAGAGGGCTAGCAGGACTGGAAAAGGTACCTGTATGGGATGCCAGCATCGCCACAATGCCGGCCCCCAGTGTTATTGCTTGGATTAGTATCTTGAGATTGCCATAATACATGACACAAACTGCATTACTAAAGACAACAGAAGTGTGTACTCATACAAACGTTCCAGGGGCCACAGTCTCTCTAGAGGCTCAAGAGGAGATCTTTCTCTGTCTTTCCAGCTTGTAGTGGCGTCAGCATCCCACACCCCATGGTGTCTCTTGGCTGTAGCAATCCACTGCCTGCCTCTGAGTTCTTCTCTCTGTCTGGATCTCCTCTGTGTGTCTTTACAGATACATCTGCTTGAATTTCATTTCCAGATAAGCCAAATGATTTCCTTATCTCAAGATACTCAAGGTAATTATACATACAAAGCACACCCCCCACCCCACCCCCCTTTAAGGTCTTCCTTTGCCTTTGGTTTACCCTCCAAAGGACGCTGCGGCCGGCGCACCACACCGATCTGAAGGCAGGAGCCAGGTGCTTCTCCTGGTCTCCCATGGGGTACAGGACCCAAGTACTTGGGCCATGCTCCACTGCACTCCCTGGAAACAGTAGAGAGCTGGCCTGGAAGAGGGGCAACTGGGACAGAATCCGGCACCCCGACCGGGACTAGAACCCGGTGTGCCGGTGCCGCAAGGCAGCCAACCCCCCTTTTTTAAAAAAATATGGTAGGAGAGCAGCAAGATGGCAGAATAGGAAGGGAGCACACTGATAGTCCAGGAAGAGACAGTTTAATAAAAGTGGAGATACTGCAGGTTCAAGGAAGAGTAGGGGAAGAAACAGCAGAAGAAACTCTTCCAGAACTAGTGGTTCACAGTGGACCTGCGTGGAGAGTGTGGGAGCCCACGGTTCAGGAAACCAGCAGCAGAATCAACACACCAGTGCTGGAACAGGAGGTGAGCCAAAACTCAATAGCCCAAGACACCGGTGGGCAAGCGGAAAGAGGAAACTAGAGGGAACGAGGCTTGAAACCATGTGGGGAAAAGTTCACCAGGATAACTAGAAGAGAGGGGGAAAAAAAGAAGTGACCAATATGGACACGAGTTTCTCTCTCTCCGCTCACCTCTCAAAGGTGACCAAGACAAAGAGCAGGTGCCATTTTGGACATACGTCATAAGCGGGGCGACTTCAGGTCTGCACCAGCCCTCAGCCAAGCAGAAAAACCTGACTCTGGGAGGGGTGGTGGTGAAATAACAGGAGATTAGGACCTAGCGAATGTGTGGTACTAATGAACTGAGACTGTGAAAAAAGAGACGGTGTGGGAGAGAACTCACAGAATTCACATGAGTACTCTCCAGAGACGCTACAATTCAGTAACCTTGGTAACCCAGTGGGAGACTGCAGGAGAATTTGAGCCCACACTAAGGGCAGCACAGATTCCCTGTGTGGTCCTTGGGAAAGAGATTCTGATCTCTGGCTCCTGTGGGTATATCATTTGCCTGCTAACTACCTCCAATTCCGCTCAGCTATGTGGAATTACTTCCCTTTTGAATCAAAAAAAGAAAGAGAGAGAGAGAGAGTTACCATGCCTAACCTGGGAATGTTACCTTTGGCACACCCTTAACCATGAGGAACCAAACAGATCTCTCAGGCCACACCCATCTCAAGCCTCTAAGGCTCCATCAAAAGCAGACAGTCCACTTAATACAGTCATAGTATAACAAGAAAAAAACCACAGTGAGGGAAGAAGAATCCAAGTAATATCTCCACAATGCCAAGCAACAAACACAGAAACCGAGGAAACAAGAACAAGGAAGACATTATGACACCCCCAAATGAACAAGACACCCCAAGCCAAAATTATGAAGATGATGAGATGGAAGAAATGCAAGATATGGATTTCAAAAAATTTATGATAAGAACATTTAGAAGTTTTCAAAAACAAATGCTTGAGCTACGGAATTCCTTACTGGACAGGATAGAAAATCTCCTTCGAGAAAATGAAATCTTAAGGAGGAATCAAAATGAAACGCAGAAACTAGTAGAACAGGAAAGTGTGATAGTGAAGAGAAATCAAATGAAATGAAGAACTCAACAGATCAAATGACAAACACATTAGAGAGCCTTAAAAACAGAGTCAGTGAAACAAGAGAGAGAATATCGGACTTAGAAGACAGAGAACAGGAAAGTATACGGTCAAACCAAAGAAAAGAAGAGGAAATTAGAAATCTAAAAAATATTGTGGGGAATCTACAGGATACTATTTAAAAACCAAACGTTTGGGTTCTAGGAGTTCCTGAAGGCATGGAGAGAGAGAAAGGATTAGAAGGCCTTTTTAGTGAGATACTAGCAGAAAATTTCCCAGGTTTGGAGAAAGAAAGAGACATCCTAGTACAGGAAGCTCATAAAACCCCTAATAAACTTGAACAAAAGAGATCCTCACCACGACACATTGTAATTAAACTCACCACAATGAAACATAAAAGAAAAGATCCTAAAATGTGCAAGAGAGAAACGTCAGATTACTCTCGGAGGATCTCCAATTAGACTCACAGCTGACTTCTCATCAGAAACCCTACAAGCTAGGAGGCAATGGCAAGACAGAGCCCAGGTACTAGAGAGAAAAACTGCCAGCCCAGAATATTATATCCTGCAAAGCTCTCATTTGTGAATGAAGGTGAAATAAAGACCTTTCACAGCAAACAGAAATTGAAAGAATTTGTTGCCACTCGTCCAGCCCTGCAAAAGATGCTTAAAGATGTGTTACACACAGAAACACAGAAACACGGTCATCAATATGAAAGAAGGTAAAGGAAGGAAACCTCACAGCAAAAGATCACAGGGAATTCAAAGCATATATTAGAACTTATCTTTGGCAAATGGCAGGGCAAAGTTACCACTTATCATTAGTCACATTGAACGTGAATGGCCTGAACTGTCCAGTTAAAAGACACAGATTGGCTGATTGGGTTAAGGAACAAAACCCATATATTTGCTGCTTACAAGAAACACATCTTTCCAACAAAGATCCATTCAGACTGAAAGTAAAAGGCTGGAAAAAGATATACCATGCCAACAGAAATGAAAAAAGAGCGGTCGTAACCATCTTATTATTGGACAACAGAAACTTTAACACAAAAACTGTTAAGAGAGACAAAGAGGGACACTATATAATGATTAAGGGATCAATTCAACAGGAAGATATAACGATTATCAATGTATATGCATCTAATTACAGGGCACCGGTTTATTTAAAAGATTTGTTAAGGGACTTAAAGGGAGACTTAGACCCCAATACAATACTACTGGGGGACTTCAATACTCCATTCTCAGAAATAGACAGATCAATAGGACAGAAGATCAACAAGGATACAGTAGATTTAAACGACACTATAGCCCAAATGGATCTAACAGATATCTACAGAACTTTTCATCCTACATAGAACGCATTTACATTCTTTTCAGCAGTACATGGAACCTTCTCTAGGATTGACCACATACTAGGCCATAAAGCAAGTCTCAGCAAATTCAAAAGAATTAGAATCATACCATGCAGCTTCTCAGACCATAAAGGAATGAAGCTGGAAATTAGCAACTCAGGAATCCCTAGAGCATATGCAAACACATGGAGATTGAACAACATGCTCCTGAATGAACAATGGGTCATAGAAGAAATCAAAAGAGAAATCAAAAACTTTCTGGAAGTAAATGAGGATAACAGCACAACATACCAAAACTTATGGGATACAGCAAAAGCAGTGTTAAGAGGAAAGTTCATATCAATAGGTGCCTACATCGAGAAATTGGAAAGGCACCAAATAGATGAGCTTTCAATTCACCTCAAGGATCTAGAAAATCTGCAGCAAACCAGACTAAAATCTAGTAGGAGAAGAGAAATAATTAAAATCAGAGAAGAAATCAACAGGATTGAATCAAGAAAAACATTATAAAAAATCAGCCAAATGAGGAGCTGGTTTTTTGAAAAAATAAACAAAATTGACACTCCATTGGCCCAACTAACTAAAAAAAGAAGAGAAAAGACCCAAATCAATAAAATCAGAGATGAAAAAGGAAACGAAACAACAGACACCACAGAAATAAAAAGAATCATCAGAAATTACTACAAGGACTTGTATGCCAGCAAACAGGGAAACCTATCAGAAATGGATAGATTCCTGGACACATGCAACCTACCTAAATTGAACCAGGAAGACATTGAAAACCTAAACAGACCCATAACTGAGACAGAAATTGAAACAGTAATAAAGGCCCTCCCAACAAAGAAAAGCCCAGGACCAGATGGATTCACTGCTGAATTCTACCAGATATTTAAAGAAGAACTAACTCCAATTCTTCTCAAACTATTCAGAACAATGGAAAAAGAGGGAATCCTCCCAAATTCTTTCTATGAAGCCAGCATCACCTTAATTCCTAAGCTGGGAAAAAGATGCAGCACTGAAAGAGAATTACAGACCAATATCCCTGATGAACATAGATGCAAAAATCCTCAATAAAATTCTCGCCAATAGAATGCAACAACACATCAGAAAGATCATCCACCCAGACCAAGTGGAATTTATCCCTGGTATGCAGGGATGGTTTAATGTGCGCAAGACAATCAATGTGATACACCACATTAACAGACTGCAGAAGAAAAACCATATGATTATCTCAATAGATGCCGAGAAAGCATGTGATAAAATACAACACCCTTGCATGATGAAAACTCTAAGCAAACTGGATATGGAAGGAACATTCCTCAATACAATCAAAGCAATTCATGAAAAACCCACAGCCAGCATCCTATTGAATGGGGAAAAGTTGGAAGCATTTCCACTGAGATCTGGTACCAGACAGGGATGTCCACTCTCACCACTGCTATTCAATATAGTTCTGGAGGTTCTAGCCAGAGCTATTAGGCAAGAAAAAGAAATTAAAGGGATACAAATTGGGAAGGAAGAAGTCGAACTATCCCTCTTTGCAGATATGATTCTTTATTTAGGGGACCCAAAGAACTCTACTAAGAGACTATTGGAACTCATAGAAGAGTTTGGCAAAGTAGCAGGATATAAAATCAATGCACAAAAATCAACAGCCTTTGTATACAAAGGCAATGTCATGGCTGAGGAAGAACTTCTAAGATCAATCCCATTCACAATAGCTACAAAAACAATCAAATACCTTGGAATAAACTTAACCAAGGACGTTAAGGATCTCTACAATGAAATTACAAAACCTTAAAGAAAGAAATAGAAGAGGATACCAAAAAATGGAAAAATCTTCCATGCTCATGGATTGGAAGAATCAACATCATCAAAATGTCCATTCTCCCAAAAGCAATTTATACATTCAATGCAATACCAATCAAAATACCGAAGACATTCTTTGCAGATCTGGAAAAAATGATGCTGAAATTCATATGGAGACATGGGAGACCTCGAATAGCTAAAGCAATCTTGTACAACAAAAACAAAGCCGGAGGCATCACAATACCAGACTTCAGGACATACTACAGGGCAGTTGTAATCAAAACAGCGTCGTACTGGTACAGAAACAGATGGATAGACCAATGGAACAGAATTGAAACACCAGAAATCAATCCAAACATCTACAGCCAACTTATATTTGATCAAGGATCCAAAACCAATCCCTGGAGTAAGGAGAGTCTATTCAATAAATGATGCTGGGAAAATGGATTTCCACATGCAGAAGCATGAAGCAAGACCCCCACCTTTCACCTTACACAAAAGTTCACTCAAAATGGATTAAAGACTTAAATCTATGACCCGACACCATCAAATTATTAGAGAGCATTGGAAAAACCCTGCAAGATATAGGTACTGGCAAAGACTTCTTCGAAAAGACCCCAGAAGCACAGGCAGTCAAAGCCAAAATTAACATTTGGGATTGCATCAAATTGAGAAGTTTCTGTACTTCAAAAGAAACAGTAAGGAAAGTGAAGAGGCAACCAACAGAATGGGAAAAAATATTCACAACTATGCAACAGATAAAGGGTTGATAACCAGAATTTACAAAGAAATCAAGAAACTCCACGAGTCGGCGCCGCGGCTCACTAGGCTAATCCTCCGCCTAGCGGCGCCGGCACACCGGGTTCTAGTCCCGGTCGGGGCGCCGGATTCTGTCCCGGTTGCCCCTCTTCCAGGCCAGCTCTCTGCTGTGGCCCGGGAGTGCAGTGGAGGATGGCCCAGGTGCTTGGGCCCTGCACCCCATGGGAGACCAGGAAAAGCACCTGGCTCCTGGCTCCTGCCATCGGATCAGCGCGGTGCGCCGGCCGCATCGCGCTGGCCGTGGCGGCCATTGGAGGGTGAACCAACGGCAAAGGAAGACCTTTCTCTCTGTCTCTCTCTCTCTCTCACTGTCCACTCTGCCTGTCAAAAAAAAAAAAAAAAAAGAAAAAAGAAAAAAAAAAAAAAGAAACTCCACAACATCAAAACAAACAACCCACTTAAGAGATGGGCCAAGGACCTCAATAGACATTTTTCAAAAGAGGAAATCCAAAGGGCCAATAGACACATGAAAAAATGTTCAAGATCACTAGCAATTTGGGAAATGCAAATCAAAGTCACAATGAGGTTTCACCTTACCCCGGTTAGAATGGCTTTCATTCAGAAATCTACCAACAACAGATGCTGGTGAGGATGTGGGGAAAAAGGGACACTAACCCACTGTTGGTGGGAATGCAAACTGGTCAAGCCACTATGGAAGTCAGTCTGGAGATTCCTCAGAAACCTGAAGATAACCCTACCGTTTGACCCAGCCATCCCACTCCTTGGGATTTACCCAAAGGAATTTAAATTGGCAAACAAAAAAGCGGTCTGCACCCTAATGTTTATTGCAGCTCAATTCACAATAGCTAAGACCTGGAACCAACCCAAATGCCCATCAACAGTAGACTGGATAAAGAAATTATGGGATATGTACTCTATAGAATACTATAGAGCAGTCAAAAACAATGAAAAATGGTCATTTGCAACAAGATGGAGGAATCTGGAAAACATCATGCTGAGTGAAATAAGCCAGTCCCAAAGGGACAAATATCATATATTCTCCCTGATCAGCGACAACTGAGCACCAAAGGGGAAACTTGTTGAAGTGAAATGGACACTATGAGAAACAGTGAATTGATCAGCTCTTGTACTGACTGTTGATGTAAAATGTAATACTTTTTCCACTTTAGTATTTCTTTTCTAGTACTATTGGTTGAACTCTGTGATTAACACACAATTATTCTTAGTGTTTAAATTTTAACTGGAAAGTGATCCCTGTTAAATATAAGAGTGGGAATAAGAGAGGGAGGAGATGTACAATTTGGGACATGCTCAATCGGACTTGCCCCAAATGGTGGAGTTAGAATCATGCCAGGGGATTCCAATACAATCGCATCAAGGTGGCATGTACCAATGCCATCTCAGTAGTCCAAGTGATCAATTTCTGTTCACAATTGATCACACTGATAGGTCTAAGAGTCAAAGGGATCACACAAACAAGACTAGTGTCTGCTAATACTAACTGATAGAATCAAAAAGGGAGAGAACGATCCAACATGGGAAGTGGGGCACATAGCAGGCTCATAGAATGGCAGATGTCCTAAGTAGCACTCTGGCCTCAGAATCAGCCCTTAAGGCATTTTGATATGGCTGAAGAGCCCAGGAGAGTATTTTAGTCATGGAAAGCCAAGACACTCTGGCCAAAAAAGAAAAAAAAAAAAAAGAGGACCTAAATGAATGATCTCTGTGAGTGAGATCCCAGTGCAAAGAACAGGGCCATCAAAGAAGGAGGTACCTTTCTCTGAAGGGAGGAGCGAACTTCCACTTTGACTATGACCCTGTCTGAATAAGATTGAAGTCAGCGAACTCAAAAGGCTTCCATAGCCTTGGCAACTCATGACTAGAGCCTAAGGAGATTACTGAGGCCATAAACAAGAGTGTCAAATTGTTAAGTCAACAACAGGTGTCACTGTGTATTTACTTTTCATGTGGGATCTGTCCTTAGTGTGTTGTCCAATGTGAAGTAATGCTATAACTAGTACTGAAACAGTATTTTACACTTTGTGTTTCTGTGTGGGTGCAAACTGATGAAATCTTTACTTAATATATACTGAATTGATCTTCTGTATATAAAGATAATTGAAAATGTATCTTGATGTAAATGGAATGGGAGAGGAAGCAGGAGATGGGAGGGGTGTGAGTGGGAGGGACGTTATGGGGGGGGAAGCCATTGTAATCCATAAACTGTACTTTGGAAATTTATATTTACTAAATAAAAAAAATATGGTAACACAGGTTCCTGTGATTTGATATAGCCACGTCTTTTTGGGAACCTTTGTTCAATCCACTGTAATGCCATCAGGTATTTTTAAAGTCAATGTTTTTTTTTTTTTTTCCTGTTATCATCATGAACTAACAACATGTAAGTAAAGAAGTGAAGAAATACAATGCCAAGAAGGAAGGGGAGTGAGAGAGGGAAGAATGAAAAGGATAAGAGGAACAAAATCTACCTCCAGGGAGACTGAGCATAGGCCACTACATGTGTCAATATTTGCTACAAAAATTTAGCAAGTGTCGTTATTTGAGAGCAACTTAAAAGAAGTGAAAACTGGCAGTGGGGAAATAAGAGTATCGTTTACTGTTTGAATGAAGATATGAGGAAAAAAGATACTTAGGGCCGCTGAGATATCTATTTAAAAACTATCAGGGGGCCGGCGCTGTGGCGCAGTGGGTTAACGCGCTGGCCTGAAGTGCTGGTATTCCATATGGGCACCGGTTCTAGTCCCGGCTGCTGCTCTTCCGATCTGGCTCTTTGTTACAGCCTGGGAAAGCAGAAGAAGATGGCCCAAGTCTTGGGCCCCTGCACCCACGTGGGAGACCCGGAAGAAGCTCCTGGCTTCGGATTGACACAATTCTGGCCATTGTGGCCAATTGGGGAGTGAACCATTGGATGGAAGACCTCTCTCTCTGTCTCTGTCTCTGTCTCTCTCTCTCCTCTCTCTGTGTAACTCTGACTCTCAAGTAAAAAATAAATAAATCTTTAAAAAAATTATCAGCTATTCAAAATAGCATTATTAAGAAAAAATTTTGAAAAATAGCATTATTGGAGCAGACTTTGTGGGTTAAGCCAATGTTGGGTATGCCCACACCCCATATTGGAATGTCTTGGATCAAATCTTGTCCCTGCTTCTAATGTACACCTGGAAGCCAGTGGATGATGGCTTAAGTATTTGGGTCCCTACCATACCTTGATGAGTTTTGGGGACCTTTTTGGAGTTTGGGTCTTCCGGATTTTGGCCTGGCCCAGACCCAGCTGTTGCATGCATTTGGGGAGTGAACAATCAGATGAAAAAATCTCTCTTTCTCTCTCTGTTTCTGTGTATGTGTGTGTGTGTGTGTTTCTCTCTCTCTCTCTCACTGTCTCCCTTTCTCTCTCATCCTGTCCCTGTTTCTATGGCAAACAAAATATATTTAATCATAGTTTGTACAACTGCAAGATCAAGAGACAGTTTGTCATGAGGCTGAGAAAGTCATTGGCAAGCCTCGTGAATGTGAGACAATAGCCATTCTTCTGCATATGAATGTTTATAACTTGCCAAAACCTAGTTCAAAAATCCAGATTTGTAAGAAATTGAAATGTTATTCATAAAAAGGAAGTTGGGACTTTCTTAAGTTTTTCAGACCCTAATAATAGTATAACAATGAACACAAATAGACAATTTACAATGGAAACACAGTGGACAGAAAAAAAAGTTCAATAATAAGTAAAGAAATGCAAGTTAAATGTTTTTCACCCGGGATTTACCAGTGATTAAAATGAATAACAGAGGCCATTTGGGGAGTGAACCAGGGGATAAAAGATCTTTATATTTCTCTCTCCCTCTCTGTAACTATGCCTTTCAAATAAATAAATATTTTTTAAAAAATGAATAACAGTAGCAGTGAAATATGAGAATGTTAAGGCATTTTCATTATTTTTAGTGGGCTGCAAATATTGGCAATTTTCTAAGGACAAGGTGCATGCGTCATAGGGACATCAAAAGGCTTATTGTGCTGGCCCTCTGACCCAGCGGTACTGTTTCTAGATCATGTGCTGTAAGCAAATAAAATACATGTACCCAAAGATGGATGCACAGAGAGGCTTATTATAATATGTTTGTGTTAGTTGCAAATTGGAGACAATTTTTATGACTCACACAACAATATTGGCCAAACAGTGTGTATCCACATAACAAAATCTATCCAACTCTGGGAACTAGTGATAAAGATCTACATCCATTGACATGAAAATAAATCATGTTAATGAAATATTGGCACATATGAATGAAGGTGAAATAAAGACTTTTCATAGCAAACAGAAATTGAAAGAATTTGTTGCCACTCGTCCAGCCCTGCAAAAGATGCTTAAAGATGTGTTACACACAGAAACACAGAAACACGGTCATCAATATGAAAGAAGGTAAAGGAAGGAAACCTCACAGCAAAAGATCACAGGGAATTCAAAGCATATATTAGAACTTATCTTTGGCAAATGGCAGGGCAAAGTTACCACTTATCATTAGTCACATTGAACGTGAATGGCCTGAACTGTCCAGTTAAAAGACACAGATTGGCTGATTGGGTTAAGGAACAAAACCCATATATTTGCTGCTTACAAGAAACACATCTTTCCAACAAAGATCCATTCAGACTGAAAGTAAAAGGCTGGAAAAAGATATACCATGCCAACAGAAATGAAAAAAGAGCGGTCGTAACCATCTTATTATTGGACAACAGAAACTTTAACACAAAAACTGTTAAGAGAGACAAAGAGGGACACTATATAATGATTAAGGGATCAATTCAACAGGAAGATATAACGATTATCAATGTATATGCATCTAATTACAGGGCACCGGTTTATTTAAAAGATTTGTTAAGGGACTTAAAGGGAGACTTAGACCCCAATACAATACTACTGGGGGACTTCAATACTCCATTCTCAGAAATAGACAGATCAATAGGACAGAAGATCAACAAGGATACAGTAGATTTAAACGACACTATAGCCCAAATGGATCTAACAGATATCTACAGAACTTTTCATCCTACATAGAACGCATTTACATTCTTTTCAGCAGTACATGGAACCTTCTCTAGGATTGACCACATACTAGGCCATAAAGCAAGTCTCAGCAAATTCAAAAGAATTAGAATCATACCATGCAGCTTCTCAGACCATAAAGGAATGAAGCTGGAAATTAGCAACTCAGGAATCCCTAGAGCATATGCAAACACATGGAGATTGAACAACATGCTCCTGAATGAACAATGGGTCATAGAAGAAATCAAAAGAGAAATCAAAAACTTTCTGGAAATAAATGAGGATAACAGCACAACATACCAAAACTTATGGGATACAGCAAAAGCAGTGTTAAGAGGAAAGTTCATATCAATAGGTGCCTACATCGAGAAATTGGAAAGGCACCAAATAGATGAGCTTTCAATTCACCTCAAGGATCTAGAAAATCTGCAGCAAACCAGACTAAAATCTAGTAGGAGAAGAGAAATAATTAAAATCAGAGAAGAAATCAACAGGATTGAATCAAGAAAAACATTATAAAAAATCAGCCAAATGAGGAGCTGTTTTTTTGAAAAAATAAACAAAATTGACACTCCATTGGCCCAACTAACTAAAAAAAGAAAAGACCCAAATCAATAAAATCAGAGATGAAAAAGGAAATGTAACAACAGACACCACAGAAATAAAAAGAATCATCAGAAATTACTACAAGGACTTGTATGCCAGCAAACAGGGAAACCTATCTGAAATGGATATATTCCTGGACACATGCAACCTACCTAAATTGAACCAGGAAGACATTGAAAACCTAAACAGACACATAACTGAGACAGAAATTGAAACAGTAATAAAGGCCCTCCCAACAAAGAAAAGCCCAGGACCAGATGGATTCACTGCTGAATTCTACCAGACATTTAAAGAAGAACTAACTCCAATTCTTCTCAAACTATTCAGAACAATGGAAAAAGAGGGAATCCTCCCAAATTCTTTCTATGAAGCCAGCATCACCTTAATTCCTAAGCCAGAAAAAGATGCAGCACTGAAAGAGAATTACAGACCAATATCCCTGATGAACATAGATGCAAAAATCCTCAATAAAATTCTCGCCAATAGAATGCAACAACACATCAGAAAGATCATCCACCCAGACCAAGTGGAATTTATCCCTGGTATGCAGGGATGGTTTAATGTGCGCAAGACAATCAATGTGATACACCACATTAACAGACTGCAGAAGAAAAACCATATGATTATCTCAATAGATGCCGAGAAAGCATGTGATAAAATACAACACCCTTGCATGATGAAAACTCTAAGCAAACTGGATATGGAAGGAACATTCCTCAATACAATCAAAGCAATTCATGAAAAACCCACAGCCAGCATCCTATTGAATGGGGAAAAGTTGGAAGCATTTCCACTGAGATCTGGTACCAGACAGGGATGTCCACTCTCACCACTGCTATTCAATATAGTTCTGGAGGTTCTAGCCAGAGCTATAAGGCAAGAAAAAGAAATTACAGGGATACAAATTGGGAAGGAAGAACTCAAACTATCCCTCTTTGCAGATGACATGATTCTTTATTTAGGGGATCCAAAGAACTCTACTAAGAGACTATTGGAACTCATAGAAGAGTTTGGCAAAGTAGCAGGATATAAAATCAATGCACAAAAATCAACAGCCTTTGTATACAAAGACAATGCCATGGCTGAGGAAGAACTTCTAAGATCAATCCCATTCACAATAGCTACAAAAACAATCAAATACCTTGGAATAAACTTAACCAAGGACGTTAAAGATCTCTACGATGAAAATTACAAAACCTTAAAGAAAGAAATAGAAGAGGATACCAAGAAATGGAAAAATCTTCCCTGCTCATGGATTGGAAGAATCAATATCATCAAAATGTCCATTCTCCCAAAAGCAATTTATAAATTCAATGCAATCCCAATGAAGATACAAAAGACCTTCTTCTCAGATCTGGAAAAATTGGTGCTGAAATTTATATGGAGGCACAAGAGACCTCGAATAGCTAAAGCAATCTTGTACAACAAAAACAAAGCCGGAGGCATCACAATACCAGATTTCAGGACATACTACAGGGCAGTTGTAATCAAAACAGGATGGTACTGGTACAGAAACAGATGGATAGACCAATGGAACAGAATTGAAACACCAGAAATCAACCCAAACATCTACAGCCAACTTATATTTGATCAAGGATCTAAAACCAATCCCCGGAGCAAGGACAGTCTATTCAATAAATGGTGCTGGGAAAACTGGATTTCCACGTGCAGAAGCATGAAGCAAGATCCCTACCTTACACCTTACACAAAAATCCACTCAACATGATTAAAGACCTAAATCTACGACCTGACACCATCAAGTTACTAGAGAACATTGGAGAAACCCTTCAAGATATTGGCACAGGCAAAGAATTTCTGGAAAAGACCCGGGAGGCACAGGCAGTCAAAGCCAAAATCAACTATTGGGATTGCATCAAATTGAGAAGTTTCTGTACTGCAAAAGAAACAGTCAGGAGAGTGAAGAGACAACCGACAGAATGGGAAAAAATATTTGCAAACTATGCAACAGATAAAGGGTTAGTAACCAGAATCTACAAAGAGATCAAGAAACTCCACAAAAACAAAACCAACAACCCAATTAAGAGATGGGCCAAGGACCTCAATAGGCATTTTTCAAAAGAGGAAATCCAAAGGGCCAACAGGCACATGAAAAAATGTTCAAGGTCACTAGCAATCAGGGAAATGCAAATCAAAACCACAATGAGGTTTCACCTCACCCCGGTTAGAATGGCTCACATGCAGAAATCTACCAACAACAGATGCTGGCGAGGATGTGGGGAAAAAGGGACACTAACCCACTGTTGGTGGGAATGCAAACTGGTCAAGCCACTATGGAAGTCAGTCTGGAGATTCCTCAGAAACCTGAAGATAACCCTACCGTTCGACCCAGCCATTCCACTCCTTGGGATTTACCCAAAGGAATTTAAATTGGCAAACAAAAAAGCAGTCTGCACCCTAATGTTTATCGCAGCTCAATTCACAATAGCCAAGACTTGGAACCAACCTAAATGCCCATCAACGGTAGACTGGATAAAGAAATTATGGGATATGTACTCTTTAGAATACTATACCGCAGTAAGAAACAACGAAATCCAGTCATTCGCAACAAAATGGAGGAATCTGGAACACATCATGCTGAGTAAAATAAGCCAGTCCCAAAGGGACAAATACCATATGTTCTCCCTGATCGGTGACAACTGACTGAACACCAAAAAGGAAACCTCCTGAAGTGAAACAGACACAATGGGAAACAGTGACTTGATCAGCATAGCCCTGACTGTTAATGAACAACTTAATACATTATCCCTCTTAGTAGCTTTTTTGTCTGTTCTACTTAATATAACTGGTTTAATTCTGTAATTAATACACAGGTATTCTTAAGTGTTGAAAATTAACTGAAATGTGATCCCTGTTAAACATAAGAGTGGGAATAAGAGAGGGAAGAGATGTATAATTTGGGACATGCTCAAGCTGACTTGCCCCAAATGGTAGAGTTAGAAACATACCAGGGGATTCCAATTCAATCCCATCAAGATGGCATATACCAATGCCATCTCACTAGTCCAAGTGATCAATTTCAGTTCACAATTGATCATAATGAAAGGACTAAGGGTCAAAGGGAGCACATAAACAAGTCTAGTACCTGCTAACACTAACCGATAGAATAAATAAAGGGGAGAGTGATCCAACATGGGAAGTGAGATACTCAGCAGACTCATAGAATGGCGGATGTCCTAAATAGCACTCTGGCCTCAGAATCAGCCCTAAAGGCATTTGGATCTGGCTGAAAAGCCCATGAGAGTATTTCAGGCATGGAAAGCCAAGACACTCTGGCAAAAGATCTCTGCGAGTGAGATCCCAGTGGAAAGAACAGGTCTTCAAAGAAGGAGGTACCTTTCTCTGAAGGGAGGAGAGAACTTCCACTTTGACTATGACCTTGTCTAAACAAGATAAGAGTCGGAGAACTCAGAGGGCTTCCATAGCCTTGGAAACTCATGACCGGAGCAATGGAGACTACAGATGCCATAGACAGGAGTGTCAATTGGTAAAGTCAACAACAGGAGTCACTGTGCACTTACTCCTCATGTAGGATCTCTGTCCTTAATGTGCTGTGTATTGAGATTTAATGCTATAACGAGTACTCAAACAATATATTTCACTTTGTGTTTTTATGGGGGTGCAAACTGTTGAAATCTTTACTTAATGTATACTAAACTGATCCTCTTCAAAAAAAAAAAAAAAAGAAATTATCAACTCCCAACTTGACTCTCACTGGGATTAAACATGACAATAGGTCTGATCTGATTTCATCATCATTTAAAAAAATCATCTATTATTTTTCACTTTATGTTTCTGTGTGAGAGCAACCTGTTGAAATCCTTACTTAATGTATACTAAGCTGATCTTCTGTATATTAAGATAATCGAAAATGAATCTTGATGTGAATGGAAGGGGAGAGGGAGTGGGAAAGGGGAGGGTAGTGGGTGGGAGGGACGGTATGTGGGGGAAGCCGTTGTAATCCATAAATTGTACTTTGGAAATTTATATTCATTAAATAAAAGTTAAAAAAAAAGAATCATCAGAAATTACTACAAGGACTTGTATGCCAGCAAATAGGGAAACCTATCTGAAATGGATATATTCCTGGACACATGCAACCTACCTAAATTGAACCAGGAAGACATTGAAAACCTAAACAGACACATAACTGAGACAGAAATTGAAACAGTAATAAAGGCCCTCCCAACAAAGAAAAGCCCAGGACCAGATGGATTCACTGCTGAATTCTACCAGACATTTAAAGAAGAACTAACTCCAATTCTTCTCAAACTATTCAGAACAATGGAAAAAGAGGGAATCCTCCCAAATTCTTTCTATGAAGCCAGCATCACTTTAATTCCTAAGCTGGAAAAAGATGCAGCACTGAAAGAGAATTACAGACCAATATCCCTGATGAACATAGATGCAAAAATCCTCAATAAAATTCTCGCCAATAGAATGCAACAACACATCAGAAAGATCATCCACCCAGACCAAGTGGGATTTATCCCTGGTATGCAGGGATGGTTTAATGTGCGCAAGACAATCAATGTGATACACCACATTAACAGACTGCAGAAGAAAAACCATATGATTATCTCAATAGATGCCGAGAAAGCATGTGATAAAATACAACACCCTTGCATGATGAAAACTCTAAGCAAACTGGATATGGAAGGAACATTCCTCAATACAATCAAAGCAATTCATGAAAAACCCACAGCCAGCATCCTATTGAATGGGGAAAAGTTGGAAGCATTTCCACTGAGATCTGGTACCAGACAGGGATGTCCACTCTCACCACTGCTATTCAATATAGTTCTGGAGGTTAAGCAAACTGGATATGGAAGGAACATTCCTCAATACAATCAAAGCAATTCATGAAAAACCCACAGCCAGCATCCTATTGAATGGGGAAAAGTTGGAAGCATTTCCACTGAGATCTGGTACCAGACAGGGATGTCCACTCTCACCACTGCTATTCAATATAGTTCTGGAGGTTCTAGCCAGAGCTATTAGGCAAGAAAAAGAAATTACAGGGATACAAATTGGGAAGGAAGAACTAAACTATCCCTCTTTGCAGATGACATGATTCTTTATTTAGGGGACCCAAAGAACTCTACTAAGAGACTATTGGAACTCATAGAAGAATTTGGCAAAGTAGCAGGGTATAAAATCAATGCACAAAAATCAACAGCCTTTGTATATACAAGCAATGCCATGGCTGAGGAAGAACTTCTAAGATCAATCCCATTCACAATAGCTACAAAAACAATCAAATACCTTGGAATAAACTTAACCAAGGACGTTAAAGATCTCTACGATGAAAATTACAAAACCTTAAAGAAAGAAATAGAAGAGGATACCAAGAAATGGAAAAATCTTCCCTGCTCATGGATTGGAAGAATCAATATCATCAAAATGTCCATTCTCCCAAAAGCAATTTATAAATTCAATGCAATCCCAATGAAGATACAAAAGACCTTCTTCTCAGATCTGGAAAAATTGGTGCTGAAATTTATATGGAGGCACAAGAGACCTCGAATAGCTAAAGCAATCTTGTACAACAAAAACAAAGCCGGAGGCATCACAATACCAGATTTCAGGACATACTACAGGGCAGTTGTAATCAAAACAGCATGGTACTGGTACAGAAACAGATGGATAGACCAATGGAACAGAATTGAAACACCAGAAATCAACCCAAACATCTACAGCCAACTTATATTTGATCAAGGATCTAAAACCAATCCCCGGAGCAAGGACAGTCTATTCAATAAATGGTGCTGGGAAAACTGGATTTCCACGTGCAGAAGCATGAAGCAAGATCCCTACCTTACACCTTACACAAAAATCCACTCAACATGATTAAAGACCTAAATCTACGACCTGACACCATCAAGTTACTAGAGAACATTGGAGAAACCCTTCAAGATATTGGCACAGGCAAAGAATTTCTGGAAAAGACCCGGGAGGCACAGGCAGTCAAAGCCAAAATCAACTATTGGGATTGCATCAAATTGAGAAGTTTCTGTACTGCAAAAGAAACAGTCAGGAGAGTGAAGAGACAACCGACAGAATGGGAAAAAATATTTGCAAACTATGCAACAGATAAAGGGTTAGTAACCAGAATCTACAAAGAGATCAAGAAACTCCACAAAAACAAAACCAACAACCCAATTAAGAGATGGGCCAAGGACCTCAATAGGCATTTTTCAAAAGAGGAAATCCAAAGGGCCAACAGGCACATGAAAAAATGTTCAAGGTCACTAGCAATCAGGGAAATGCAAATCAAAACCACAATGAGGTTTCACCTCACCCCGGTTAGAATGGCTCACATGCAGAAATCTACCAACAACAGATGCTGGCGAGGATGTGGGGAAAAAGGGACACTAACCCACTGTTGGTGGGAATGCAAACTGGTCAAGCCACTATGGAAGTCAGTCTGGAGATTCCTCAGAAACCTGAAGATAACCCTACCGTTCGACCCAGCCATTCCACTCCTTGGGATTTACCCAAAGGAATTTAAATTGGCAAACAAAAAAGCAGTCTGCACCCTAATGTTTATCGCAGCTCAATTCACAATAGCCAAGACTTGGAACCAACCTAAATGCCCATCAACGGTAGACTGGATAAAGAAATTATGGGATATGTACTCTTTAGAATACTATACCGCAGTAAGAAACAACGAAATCCAGTCATTCGCAACAAAATGGAGGAATCTGGAACACATCATGCTGAGTAAAATAAGCCAGTCCCAAAGGGACAAATACCATATGTTCTCCCTGATCGGTGACAACTGACTGAACACCAAAAAGGAAACCTCCTGAAGTGAAACAGACACAATGGGAAACAGTGACTTGATCAGCATAGCCCTGACTGTTAATGAACAACTTAATACATTATCCCTCTTAGTAGTTTTTTTGTCTGTTCTACTTAATATGACTGGTTTAATTCTGTAATTAATACACAGGTATTCTTAAGTGTTGAAAATTAACTGAAATGTGATCCCTGTTAAACATAAGAGTGGGAATAAGAGAGGGAAGAGATGTATAATTTGGGACATGCTCAAGCTGACTTGCCCCAAATGGTAGAGTTAGAAACATACCAGGGGATTCCAATTCAATCCCATCAAGGTGGCATGTACCAATGCCATCTCACTAGTCCAAGTGATCAATTTCAGTTCACAATTGATCATAATGAAAGGACTAAGGGTCAAAGGGAGCACATAAACAAGTCTAGTACCTGCTAACACTAACCGATAGAATAAATAAAGGGGAGAGTGATCCAACATGGGAAGTGAGATACTCAGCAGACTCATAGAATGGTAGATGTCCTAAATAGCACTCTGGCCTCAGAATCAGCCCTAAAGGCATTTGGATCTGGCTGAAAAGCCCATGAGAGTATTTCAGGCATGGAAAGCCAAGACACTCTGGCAAAAGATCTCTGCGAGTGAGATCCCAGTGGAAAGAACAGGTCTTCAAAGAAGGAGGTACCTTTCTCTGAAGGGAGGAGAGAACCTCCACTTTGACTATGACCTTGTCTAAACAAGATAAGAATCGGAGAACTCAGAGGGCTTCCATAGCCTTGGAAACTCATGACCGGAGCAATGGAGACTACAGATGCCATAGACAGGAGTGTCAATTGGTAAAGTCAACAACAGGAGTCACTGTGCACTTACTCCTCATGTAGGATCTCTGTCCTTAATGTGCTGTGTATTGAGATTTAATGCTATAACGAGTACTCAAACAATATATTTCACTTTGTGTTTTTATGGGGGTGCAAACTGTTGAAATCTTTACTTAATGCATACTAAACTGATCTTCCGTAAAAAAAAAAAAAAAAAAGAAATTATCAACTCCCAACTTGACTCTCACTGGGATTATACATGACAATAGGTCTGATCTGATTTCATCATCATTTAAAAAAATCATCTATTATTTTTCACTTTATGTTTCTGTGTGAGAGCAAACTGTTGAAATCTTTACTTAATGTATACTAAGCTGATCTTCTGTATATTAAGATAATCGAAAATGAATCTTGATGTGAATGGAAGGGGAGAGGGAGTGGGAAAGGGGAGGGTTGTGGGTATGGGGGGGAAGCCATTGTAATGCGTAAGTTGTACTTTGGAAATTTATATTCATTAAATAAAAGGTTAAAAAAAACACACACATAAAGAAACAACAACCAAAAATAGTAAAAAAAAAAAAATATTGGCACATAAAAAAACATTTGCAGAAGGATATTTAATTTTTGTGAAAAGCCTATTTATATATAATATTCAGATCTATCTATATATTTCACATATTTTCTATTCAGACATATATGACAACAAAATTGATACTAAATTTATTATAAAGCACAAATTAAATCATAAATGTATTAATATCAGTAATAGCAATAATATTTTAATAGAGGGTAAGATATGAAATTTTTTTATATTTTTCATTATTTTTTAATTTTAAAAAGATGTATTTAGTTGTTTGAAAGGCAGAGTGAACAAAAGGGAAAGACGCAGAGAGAGAGAGACTTCTGGTTCACTCTTGGAATACCTACAACAGCTAAGGCTTGGCCAGGCTGAAGCCAGGAGCCTGGAACTTCATCCTGTTCTACCACATGGGTGGCACGGCTCCAAGTACTTGAACCATCATCTGCCAAGCACATTAGCAGGAAGCTGGGTCAGAAGCAGAGAATCAGGACTCAAACCTGCACACTGATATAGGATGTGGGCATTCCAAGTGATGATTTAACCTGCTTTGCCACAAGGCCTTCCCCTGCTTTCTAATTTTGAATAACAAATTTGAAACATATGTAAAATAAACAAGAGTTTTAGAGGTACTTAAATATTCTCTTTAATGAGTTCTTTGTTTTAAAAGGAGCCAATATGTTGGGCAATGTTTCACAAGTACATTTTTGAGATTTGACTCATTAAATTTTGGGCACTCGTAGTTAATAGAAAGCACACATGGAAATTTTTTAGGGTAAAACTTTATAATTTGTTACCAAAGGAAGAAATTTCCAAAACTAAAAGCAAAATCCATTAGTACATTTTTGTTTGCCTGAAAAGGACAGGAATTAAAAAATCTATAACAAATATGCAATTGACCAGTTAAAGATACTTAGTGCTCAGAGAAATAAGATTAAATGAAACAGAAATAGACACATACTAGAAGGAGGTAGAGATTTTCTATGAGTTAGTACTCTTGTTCACATTCAGCTCAACTCAGTAAATGTTTCGTGAGCTCTGAGAATTCACCATGTTTAAGAATGAAGAGATGATAAAGTCACAGTCACTGTCATTGAAGAGATCTGGTCTTGACCCTTTTGTATTCAAGCAATTTCCTGACTTTCATAAAGGAGACACTTCACTTACAGCAGTCAGAAGCATTACATCAGCAACAGGACTCAGAAGTTCCATTTATCTCTTTGTTCGATATAGCCATAGAGTATGACTTGATGATTTAATACATGTATACATTGCAAAATGATTAAATCCTGCTAATTAACAGTCCACATATTTTTTGTAGTACTGTCTATTGTACCAATTTTCAAATGCAGAAAACCTAATTATGTACACCATGCTGTACGACAAATCTCCAAAACAAATTTCTCCCGTGTAACAAACTTTGTCGGCTTTGGTCAGTGTCTTCCCATTCTCCCTCAATCCCCCAGCCTCTATTTAACCACTGTTCTTTCTACTCTTTCCCTCCACAATGTTGACTCTTTTAAATTCCACAAAAGAGATTCATCTGAGTCACTTTGCTCTTAAAAATAATGGAGCCACATATTCTTGTGTTATGCTCTGGGCCAGAGACTGTAGGCCATGGAAGCTGTACTGGGAGTTTCTTTGTGTATGATCCTGAATGGAATTCCCTGTTTCCTTCTTGGGGTAAGAATTACCTCATCCATGGGTACCTAAGGAGGCACAGAAGGTAAGTACATGCAACCATGCCTGTTTGAAAGGGTTTTGTTTCAATCTACTTATGAGTGATATAGAAATAGGTAAAGAGCTCTGAAAAAATAGAGATAAACTTAAGATATTCAATTAATACATGTTTTAGGAAAGAGACAAGGAGAATTGGGAGCAGGTTGTTGTAAAAGGTTGTGAGGGAGCCTAGTCCTGACTGCCCCTCTTCCAGTATAGCTCTCTGCTATGGCCTGGGAAAGCAGTAGAAAAGATGGCCCAGGTCCTTGGACCCCTGCACCCACATGGGAGACCCGCAAGAGGCTCCTGGCTCCTGGCTTCGGATCAGCACATCTTCAGCCATTGTGGTCATTTGGGGAGTGAACCAATAGAAGACCTTTCTCTCAGTCTCTCCCTCTCATTGTCTGTAACTCTAACTCTCAAATAAAATAAATAAAATCTTTTTAAAAAAAAGTTGTGAGGGAGCATGGGGGGAGAGTGATGGAGAAGTAGAGAGAGTGAAATATATGTGTGGGGGGTTCAAAAAGAATGTGGCACATGTGTATTATGCAAACATTATTCATGGGGTTCAAAAGATTTGTCTCTAAAATAAACATTTTCTAAATTCTATTTTCCATGAACTTTTTGAAATCCCTTGCTGTAAAAACGGTTGTTTCAAAATTATGAAGCTCTTGGATTGAAAGGGCAAGCCAAGAATTGCACCAAAATTGCAATGATGATGATAATGAAGGATGAAGCTATAGAGATCCTTAGATGCTACTTATTATCTCTCTTCTACTTTCCAGGAGCTTTTAGGATCTCCTGTTTACCTCTGGAATTCATTTTCTAAAAGTTTGATTATTTATTTGAAAGTTAGAGTTACCCACACACAGAGAGATACAAAGAGGTCTTCCATCGGCTGGTTCGTTTCCCAAGTGGCTACAATGGGCAGGACTGAGCCAGGCCAAAGCCAGGAGTCAGGAGCTTCATTCAGGTTTCCCATATAGGTAGCAGGGGACCAAGCAGCTAGGCCATCTTCTGCTGCTTTCCCAGGCCATTAGCAGGGAGCTGGATCAGAAGTGGAGCAGCCGAGACTCGAACCAGTGCCCATGTGGGGTGTCAGCTTCACAGGCAGAGGTTTTGCATGCTATGTCACAATGCAACCCCCTATCTCTGGAAATCTAAAATTTCACAATGATCTGTTTTTCTGTCATTATTTTTAAAAAATTATTTTGCTAGGTTTTCAGTTTGCTCTTTCAATGTTATAGTTTCTTAACTACCTTAGTGTTTTTGTTTTCTTGTAGTCTTGATCGTGGTCTGTTTCCTCATTATTTTCTAAACTCTTATCAATAGCATGACAGTCATCTTAACACTGTCTTTTATATCTCTTGCTTTACTTTTTCTTTATGATTTTGTTTATTTGGATGGTAGAGTGACAGAGAGCAAGCAAGAGGGAGATTGAGAAGGAGAGAGAGGAAAAGATCTTCCAACCACTGACTCACTTCCCAGATGCCTGCAACATCTAGAGATAGGGCAGGCGGAAGCCAGGAACCCTATCAGAGTCTCCCATGTGGGTGGCAGGAGCCCAAGAACTTGGGCTGTCTTCTGTGTTAGCAAGGAAGTGGGCTGGAAGCTGAGCATCCAGGTGGATGCCCATGTTTCAAGCAGTGGCTTAACCATCGAAGCCACTTCATTGGCCCCTATTTCTTGTTAAAAAAATTTTTAAGCAAGTTTTCAAAACAAGTTTTTTTTTTTTTTCAGGCAGAGTGGACAGTGAGAGACAGACAGAGAGAAAGGTCTTCCTTTGCCATTGGTTCACCCTCCAATGGCCGCTGCAGCCGGTGCGCTGCAGCCAGCGCACCGCACTGATCCGAAACCAGGAGCCAGGTGCTTTTCCTGGTCTCCCATGGGGTGCAGGGCCCAAGCACCTGGGCCATCCTCCATTGCACTCCCTGGCCACAGCAGAGAGCTGGCCTGGAAGAGGGGCAACCGGGACAGAATCCGGCACCCCGACCGGGACTAGAACCTGGAGTGCCGGTGCCGCAAGGCGGAGGATTAGCATATTGAGCCGCGGCACCGGCCCAAAACAAGTTTTTTTAAGAAAGCTTTTTGTTTATTCTACTTACCTAAAAGTATCCTTAACTTTATTTTCTAAACTTCCTTTTTTTGTTTGCTTAAGCAATCAAATATTTAATTTCTAAGAAATTTTCTTTCTTTAAACTGATTTTTCATAGTGGCATGATTAATGAAATTAAATTTGCTTGGTGATACAAAATAGAGGTTTTTATTGCTGTCGCTATTATTATTCTCCTGTCTCCTTAGTTTTTGCTCTTCTGGAATTCCCCACTCCCCCACCACCTTAAAAAAAACTGTTGCAGTTTATATTTTTATTCCATAATAGAATACCTGAGTTCAAATGCTAGCATCAATTCTGGTATAGTAAGCTGCTTAGTTTCCTGGTCCTCAGTTAACTATCCTAAGCAAATCACAATTTGCAAGTGATATGTTTACAAATAGCATAGAAGTATCTCTGTTTTCGTTCATTAGAACAGAAATCAAGCAAAATAACAAGCATTTGAAACAATGACATTGCAATGGACTCAGTAAGGGTACTGAAAGACGGCTATCCACTTAGTCTTAAGAATTGTTTTTCAATAAGAAAATTGAAAAATCATGGGCAAATATACATGAGAAAAATTCAGTATTTATTCATACACATTTGGAAGTGTTCATGGATGAAAATGAAGACTGGCACTTCAAAAATAGATACACAGGCCCACTCTTTTATGATGTTTACAGAAGTGCTGAACAAAGCTGAGGATTGAAGCAAAGATGGTTTTGGCTGCAGACTTTTGCACTCTAAGCCCCTGAGATATTTAGTAATCATTTATTATTGTGAATTAGTTGCTTCTCTTCTTCCATAAAACAGAACATCAAAGCCAGCAACAAAGTTTCCATGTTAGGCTCACAAAACAGCTATTTATTTACTTTTATTTCCCCCCTAAATAAACTATTTATTTAAGGCAAACAAACTTCATGCATTTCATAAGTACAACTTTAGGATTATAGAGATTCTTCCCATAATACCCACTCTCCCACCCACTCTCTCACCCCTCTTTCTCCTTCCTCTCCCATTCCCAGTTCTTCTCCACTAAGATCAACTTTTGATTAACTTTATACACAGAAGACCAACCCTATACTAAGTAAAGAGTTCAACAATTTGCATGGAACAAAACAAAACAAAACAAAAAACTGTTTCTCAACAGTGGAGACAAGGTCTGTTCAAAGTCATTGCATCTTGAAGTTAATTTCACTTTTTTTTTTTTTTTAGAAACTTAGTTAACTTTAAAGAAGTATCCAAGAGTGATGCATCTTTTGCAAGCACTTAGACATAACAATAGCTCTTCTTCACTGGTCTTCAGTCTGGCATCATGGTATTCAACCCAGCAGGGATACCAAGATGATCATCACATTCATCTCTCCAAACTTCAAAGGAAAAAATTTAAACAGCTGCCCAGCCGTGCCGCATTTCAGTGGGGACATTTTTAGCGGCCTCGTTCCCTGGCACTCCACAACAGCACCCTGACTGGGCACTCCCAGCACTGCTGCTGAGCAGGGGCCACGCCTCAGCAGAGGCTTTGAGGCCGGCAATCTCTGCACTTCACCAAATGGCTCCACACATGGCGGTGGAGGCAAACAGCTTCATGACCCAGTCATTTTCAGTAAGAAAAGTCAGTGCTCTCCTTTGCACCAAGAATTCTGGAAAATTTAAAAAACTCTTTTACCTCACAGCACAAACTAAATAATCAGTGAGAAAGAGTTCGTGGTTTCTCGCGTAGATCTTTGTCTACTCCTTAAATGCCCACAACAGCCAGGGATGGGCCAGGTGAAAGTCAGGAAATGGGAACTCAACCCAGTTCTCCCATGTGCTGGCAGGGACCCAGCTGCGTGAGCTATCAGCTGCTCCCCTGAAGTGTGCATCAGTAGGAAGCTACAATCAGGAGCAGAGCTGAGACTTGAACTCAGGTGCCCTGATGTGAGACGTGAGTGTCCTAAACAGCATTTAATCACTGTGCCAAAATCCACCTCTGATTTTTTTTCAACTGGCAGGCATGTCCCCTACTGACTGAACAGCAAGCCAGGAGACACAAGCGTCATCACATCAGGCATCTTTTCTCAAGGGTTCTCTCTTTCTTCATTTTTTTTTGTTTGTTTGTTTTCTCTGCAGAAACAAAAGCCTTCCCTTTCCTACCATCTTTCTGTTCACTCCATCTGAGGTGGGGATGGTGTTATGTCTATGGATTTGGGATGACTACTTGCAGGCATGCAACTCATCCTAGGGTTTTGGCCCATTGTCTCACTGCCACTCTCAACATCGGCTTCCTTCTGCAAGATACACTGCTTCCTGGTATTATGACCCCTCTCTTCCAGGGCTCTAAACTGAGGTCTTTTTTGAGGCACCACATCAGGTGTGAAACCTATCCCCCATTGATGGTCTCTATCCTAGTGTTTGTTCATTCTTGGTTCAACAGAAGTTTACTAATCAAGGAGAATTCATCAAATGCCTGCCAAGTGCTTGCATGCTGAGATGTAGAAAGCAACGATCAGAGGCAAAGACTGTGCCTGAAGAAACTGGTAATTTAGTGGAGGATGAAAGACCTCACAGACGATACTGAGCAGTGAGCAGTATGATGCAGCACTGGATTCTGTGCACCTGTCGTATAGAGCTGAGGAAGTTCAGAGTAGTAGTAGTGAGTTCTGAATGACAGAAGCATTTTGAACTTGTGGGAGAAATAGAATTTGCTGACAGGTCCATGTCATTGGTCTTTCTGAGTCTATGCTTGGATGTGGTAATTTTATACACAGGAGGCTGAGTGGTTAGTCAATGGTTGAAATGGCTAATTCAATGGCTAGTCCAATGGTTGCATGTTGAAGAGCTGTAGGGGCAGATAGCCAAGGACCTTAATGTTCAAACATCATGAGATAATGATGATGGCTTGAAAAAGTACAAGAAGAATTTATACATTGCGCAGCAGCTAATCTCTTCTAGCCCTGTTGTGCAACCAAGGAAATGAGGCTTTGAGTAGCAAAGGAAGGATCCGTAAAGGCAAACACATGGTGCCTAAAAAAAAGTGACCTCATAAAAGCAGAGAGGGGACCAGTGATTTCCAGGGACTAGTATGGTGAGAGGGGCAGAGTTGGAGAAAATAGTGGTCAAATTTCAGGTAGGAGGAATAAGTTCAAGAGATCCTGTGGTATAACATAGTGACTATAATTATTAGCAATATCTGTTGTATTTTTTTAAACTTTGAGTGATGTAGTATTTTTTAAAGATTTATTTATTTATTTGAAAGAGTTACACAGAGAGAGAAAGAGAGGCAGAGAGAGACAGGCCTTCCCTCCACTGGTTAACTCCCTAATAGACCACAACAGCTGAAGCTGCAGCAATCTGAAGCCAAGAGCCAGGAGCTTCTTCCTGGTCTCCAACGTGGGTACAGGGGCCCAGGGACTTGGGCCATCTTCTACTGCTTTCCCAGGTCATAGCAGAGAGCTGTATCAGAACTGGAGCAGCCAGGACCCGAACCTGTGTCCATATGGGATGCTGGCACTGCAGGCAGCGGCTTTACCCGCTATGCCAGAGCGCCGGCCCCATGTATTGTATTCTTGAAAAGTGCTGAAAGAATGGATAGAAAGTGTTCTTACTGCAAAACTCATAACTTCATGAAGCAGCACATATGTTAATTTTGTTGGTTAATCATTCCACAAGGTACAGATAGTTCAAAACAATATGTTAGGGGCCAGTGCTGCAGCACAGCACATAAAGCCACTGCCTGCAGTGCCTGCATCCCATATGGGCACCGGTTCTAGTCCTGGCTGCTGCTCTTCTGATCCAGCTCTCTGCTATTGCCTGGGAAAGCAGTAGAAGATGGCCAAAGCCCATGGGCCCCTACAAACACATAGGAGACCCGGAAGAAGCTCCTGGCTCCTGACTTCAGATTAGCACAGCTCCAGCCATTGTGGCCGACTGGGGAATGAACCAGGGAATGGAAGGCCTCTCTCTCTCACTCTGCCTCTCCTTCTCTCTGTGTAACTCTGACTTTCAAATAAAGAAACCCCAATATGCTACACATAGTAAATACATACAATTCAATTGAATTATTTTTTACAGAAAGCAAGCTCCTTGCTGTACAGACAGAGGCCCTTTTCACTGCACATGGTCTGACCCTTAACCTCGATGACAATTTAAGGGCTTTGTTGCTTTCATGTGTGAAATCCTGCACGTTCACAGAAATGTTACTTGCTGAACATTATCACATGTAACTGTGAAACCATGCAGGCTTTATACAGATATGTTTTGAGTAATATCTTTCAACCTTCATTCAATGATTCATTCGTTTGCTCACTAGCTTATTCAATATTTTGTTCATTCTTTCCATGAAGGTGCTGAATGCTAGAATAGAATCTGGAATGAGCCAGTTCTCTCAAGAAGTTTATTTTGTGAAGGTAAAAAGACAATGATTTGGATTATTAGGGTTGTTTCTAGTCCAGGCTAGCATCTCTGTTTTCACCTTTTGTGGTAGGCCACCCACAGTCTGAAAGTAGAGTTCACTCTTCTCCTCCCCATAATCCTCAGCGTAAGAACAGCATAGCCAGGTCCCTAGAGGGTTTTTTCTTCCTTTTAAAGAAAATATTTCCTAAAACGCAATGAATTCAGAACATTTTCCCTCTTGATTTCTAAGTTCCAGTATATTTTGAAGGATATTTAATCTGTGAGTTTCTGACTCATTTGCATATAATTCAACACATTATTTTATGAGAGCAGGTCCACAGCCAAGAATTTTCACAACATTCTGGCAGTCAGTGTTTTTCAGTCCTAACCTCCCTGTCCTCACCAGCTCCTCTACCTCATCCAAACCTAAAAATCCTATTGCATCTACACAACCCTAGTTATTCTAGTTCTGCTGAACAACAAACATTCAGAAAGGCTGAGGGCAGAGGTCCATGGCTATGAAAGAAGGGAAGGAGGGAGGGATGGTTCCTTCACAGCATGACTCTGGCACTTGCATCTTCTGCTGGGTCTTCATCCTCCTCTGCCGTGTGAACACAAAGGTGCTAGCAGGCATGGGTGTTATTGCTGGCACTTGGGCTTCTGTAAAACCTGTGCTCGATGAGAAGACACAGTGAAGGAAAGTCTCAGCATCCTTTTGCCTTTCCTTCCTCTCTATTACCAAGAAATAAAATAAACCCCACTGAGACTGTACAACAGATTCTAAGAGAGTTGATCATTATTGCGTTTTAGGGGCCTTTGACATCCGTAAAGCAATACCTCCATTTACCAGATGGAGTCTGCTGGGGCAGCTCTTTTGCATTGCAATAGCTTCTATGATTGCTGTATCCGTCACCTCCATTATTACTGCAGGCATCTCATGTTCTCAAACAAAAGCCTGACTTCCATTTCTGAAAATGTCCTAAGAACTGAGCTCCCTGTAAAACTTCGGGGAAATGTTTTAAAACTAAAGCTTACAGGTTCGATCTGAACTTCATTAATGGCTTCCTTGAAGCCAAAAGTGGTCTTGTGAGGCCCATTAGTGGGATCTGGAGACTCTGAAGGCCCACATAGCTTCTTCGCGTCCAAAAATGCCTCGCTCATGCTGGCATCATTCCCTGGACTGTTCTGTTTGAGGCCTTTACTGGGTCCAGGTAAAATTCACATCTTGTTTCTTTCTCTTGATTCTGTCAGCAAAGAAGAAACGGAAGATAATGCTGGCCTGCCTGGAGAATTGGCAGCCAGATCCAGGGCCTTCTTTATTGGCAGGACTACGAGAGCTTTTCCGCACATGGCATCCATTTAGCAGAATGTCCTGGTGTTGCTCTGTGGCATATCCATTTGTGGGTCCTTCATTTAAATGCTGTATTTTTTTGGCAAAAAATATATTAAGGCTCCTTGGGATCCAGAATTCTTCACAGGGCCAAGAATGCATCCGCATCTTCCTAGAGAGACAGATACCTGGAGGATCCTCCGCTGCCTCGCTTTGCTGATCAGACCCAGGGAGGAATAGGCTTGCTTTTCCATGGCCTACTCTCAGCTCTGATGGTCACAACTTGGGTCTACTCATCTAATACTCTGTACCAGGCACAGTCTGTGGTACTGGAAGTGCAATGGTGAATAAGAAGCATCAAATCTCCCTTTCAAGGGACTTGCAGTAGAGATAGATAAAAAAATAAATACACAAAACTTTTTATAATGCTTTGGCTAACTCTCCAGGAGAATTACAGCAAGGTAGGATGATGGAGCATGACGAGGTGAGGCTCTGAGGGTTTTAGGTGAAGTAGGGAAGAGCTTTCCAAGGAACTGACATTTGGGAGGTATCTAGATGTCATCAGAAAATGAGCCATGGAGTAATGGAGAAATCCATTGCAGAAAGAACAGCGCCCTGAAGTGGGTATGAGCCTTGTTGACTTGAGGACCAATGGGAAAAACAATCCCCGTCCCAGGCAGGTGTTTGGTACAGCAGTTAAGATGTCACGTGGGACACCCGCATCCCATATTGGAGTGCCTGGGTTTGAGTTCCAGCTTCACAACTGATTCTAGCTTCCAGCCAATGCGTGTCCTGGGTGGCATCAGATAATGCTCAGGTAATTGGATCCCTGTCACCTAGGTCGAGTTCTGGTCTCTTGCTTTGTCTAGCCCAGCCCTAGATGATGTGGCTACCTGGGGAGTGAACCAGTGGATTGGAGATCTCTCTCTTCTCTGTCTCTGTCTCTCTATCAAAGAAAGAGAGAAAGAAAGGGAAGGAAGGAAGGAAGGAAGAAAAGCAAAGGAAAAGAGAAGAAGGGAAAAAAGAAAAGAAAAGAAAAAAGAAAAGAAAAACATCTCTTACAAATCTCAGTTTGATACAGGGAGTTGAAAGAGGATAAATTATTAGATGAAATGAAACTCCCCTCTCGCTGCCTCTTCTTTGGGATCAGCCATGTGATACTTTTTGGCCAATGGCAAACTGCCAGAGACGACAGCATTCCAGTTCTGACCCCAGGCTCTAAGAGGCTTGGCACATTTCCCCTTCTACCCAGCTCCCAAGGGGAGGATGAAAAAGGCCTGGCCAAGCACTTCTGCCCCAGGAATGGCTGAACCATAATCCCTCAGCCAGCTGACAGAGCAGTGAGAAGCAGTGATCAAAGTGCTGGAGTTTGTGCTTGTGACTAACTTCACATTCCTTTGACAGTGGCATGTCCATCATCCCTGGGGATGTCTAGGGCCTTAAGGTTAGAGGGTCCCCTCAGTGCAAGGGAAAGTCATTGGATGGCTTTGAGTAAGGGAATGATACAAACTGAGTTGTCTGTAAAAGGTCACTATGTTAGTCACATTCTTTCTCCGGTGCAAGCAAGAATATTCATAGAAATATGTAAAATAATGAATGTGTTATTCTCTTTTAGGCATTTGCAATGTATCAGGCAATAAACAAAAAAGGGAAAGGGTCTAAAGGTAAATTATCAAGCTTAGAACTCCCTGTATGTAGACAGGGAAAGGGGCGTTAAAGAAAATATTATTAAATGGTACTTGTCGCAAATGTAAAAAAAAGAAAATCGTTGTTAACTAAAAAGTCCACTCAGAATAAACTATAGAAGAAGAGTGACGTCAGGTAGCTCAGGAACAGGAGTTCAAGAGAAATGTGTTGGTGGTCAAAATACTCCCTTGTTTATTTAAAAAAAATAAAATTAGTAAACTCTTATTTCTGTTGTAGAAACTTGGTAATTATAGGACAGTCTATTAAATCAAAGACATCAATTTGTTCTGTGTTATGTGTGAATGACTTTTGCTAGAGTATAATCAGTCAAATCTAGTAAAACTATTTTTTTTCACATAGAAAACAAGAAACACGAAGCTTGAAATTAAGGGAAAAATGCCTTGTGATACATTTAAGAGAAGTTGGGACATGGAGAAAAGAAACAAAATGCTTTTATTGGTGCCATATTTATAAGCCTAGAAAATTGCACAAATATAACAGTAATAGTGAGAGAAAGAGAGAGAAGGAAAGAGAGAGGATGGGTGCTCACTTGGACAGTAAGACAAGAGAATGGATGTTTTGCTGTGGTCTCTGTAAATAACGTGGAAGTCTCAGATCTTCTTTGGTTTCCACACACCCACCAGAAACATCACGTATCTGTTTAGAAGCTTATCCTGAGAACCGTACACACTAAAGCACTTTGAGGAAAGTCTATAGTGCTGTATGAATGGAAAATACAATGTTAAAACCTGAAATATGCTCAAGGTCTTTGCTACTAGGATATGGTTAGTACCATGCATTATGATTAATTTGCCTTATGTATTCTAATTACTGACACATCTAGGAAACTTCCACTTTTACTGCATATAGATTGAGGACATCTAAGTGAGTGTGACTACATTGCTAGCTTTTCTATTTAAATTTTGAGCTACTATGGCCTGTAACCCAAACAAAAAACATACCACAATCTTCAGAAGTGATTTGCTATTGTGAAGGTATTGCAGGAAGATTCGGGTTCTTCTAGACTTTATTTTATTTTTGTATTAAAGGAAGAATTAGAAAGCAAAATTAAATTCTTTTTACCATCCTAGGAAAAAAAAATCTACCCAAATTGCAGATGCTTCTCCAAGCCTCGGACTAGCTTCACCTGCAGCACACATGATTTATCTGATCTGATGTTTGTCCTACAGAAGAAGACAAGAGATCATGAAAACTCTCACGTCTGTTTTCCATCTCTCCTGCCCACTTCTCTATAATCCCTATGTCGTTTGAGGGAAAATTCAGCTCTGCTTACAAGGGCAGCTGTAAAATCCTCATGCAAACTGACATTTTTAAACCAAACTGCCCACTTACATTTTATCATTTGGTCAAAAGTATTCTTGGTTTGTGTTCCAAATTAAACCAAAATATGACCACAAGTGGAAAAGCTGGGTGAGGCTGTGAGGACACTGTCCACAGGGGGTGACTGGGCCAGCTGGCTTTCCTTCTTGGGTAACTGGGAATTTCAGGCTTTCAGGCAGAGGTGACTAAAGGCAGATGTTTTTCCTCCTTCCCTGCATCCTTTCATGTCCAATAAGGCAAAAGGACAGGATCCCACACCCCACCTGAACTGTCGTATGGCTGCCACCAGGACTCCTAGTCAGGGACACAGTTGCTTTGAGTAAGCTGACAGTGGATTCCACTTGTGACACACAGACAAGTTCTTCCTCTCATTAATTTTCTGGTCTTCATATCATCAGATGCTGTGGAAATCCACAGGCACACAAGTTAAACCTGTCTCAGAGAGCCAAGAGACTCCCAATGGCAAGTTTTGCCATGACGACTGCTTCTTTCCAGCAGTTGGAGGGCACCTAGGCTACTGCCCTGTGGCTTTTTCTTTCTGATATTAATAATTGAACACTCTTCTTTCAGCTGAGTTGTTCTTCATCTCCTGATTTCACAGGTTTTGGCACTAATACTTTTTATAGAAAATGTGGTGGTTCTTGAAGGTAAAGGAGAATGTGTGCACAGTTCCATGTGTCAATGAGTGTATATATCGTGGCAGATTGAGGATCAAAAGCTCTCACAGCATTATCAAAGGGATCTGCGATGTACAAATGGGCTAACTACTATTTTTTTTTGACAGGCAGAGTGGACAGTGAGAGAGAGAGAGACAGAGAGAAAGGTCTTCCTTTGCCATTGGTTCACCCTCCAATGGCTGCCGCGGCTGGCGCGCTGCCACCGGCACACCGCGCTGAGCCGAAGGCAGGAGCCAGGTGCTTCTCCTGGTCTCCCATGCGGGTGCAGGGCCCAAGCACTCCCTGGCCACAGCAGAGAGCTGGCCTGGAAGAGGGGCAACCAGGACAGAATCTGGTGCCCCAACCGGGACTAGAACCCGGTGTGCCGGCGCTGCTAGGTGGAGGATTAGCCTAGTGAGCCGTGGCGCTGGCTGCTAACTACTATTAACCTACCAAAAATGTATACTTATCCAGTCAGATCAAGGTTGCCTTAAGCCTCTAGCATACTAATTTGGGGCAGTTCTGTAATGAGGACACGTTTTGAACCTGTCTTCCTTCTAATTCATGGGCTCCATTGCTACCATCCAAGCCGTATGGAACATTTCTTCCACGTCAAGCAGATGAAATGGCTTACTTTTCTCTTTCCCCTCGGTGTCATGTTTGGATTGACTTGAGTGGCCCCAGCAGGCATCTGCGTCTGGTTTGGGGTTTCCTGTTGTCTGGTTTGCTGAAGATGAGCCTCTCTTTCCAAGGCTACTTGGGCTGTAACAAGGATGTGTCTTGGCTCCTTCTGACTTTTGCTCTATCCTCTTGAAATGCTTCACCAGACAGGATCTGATGACAACTCTCAAATAAACTCCAGAAATATGTATATCTAGCAGATCACACTTTCTTTTCTCATCCTGCCCTTGGATATCAACACAATGAATAGAAGAACCACAGAATATTTAGGAATTTCCTGCCTTTACACATTAGAGAAATAAACTGCTGCTCTTCAATGTAGCGCTTCCCAATATCATTCAGAAAAATTACAACCAACAGAATGCACAATGTTGGAATAATGATAAAGGAGAAAGATTAAAATTACTGTAAAGTAGCACTGAAATATTAATGGTAAAAATACAGCCACATACGTTATTCCCCAAAGGGATATGGGTCATACACCCCATGTAATGACTCCCCAGCTCTGCCAGCCAATCTTGGAGTGATTTTAATTGATCCTCACTCTAGCATTGTCACACTGACTTTATGGATCACTGTGGGTCTTGATTTTTAAATATTTGGGTCTCATGGTTGATCAGCTCAGACACTGAAAGTTCTGTAACTTCTGTACAATTTAAATGTTCTGTGACACAGAAACATATTTGTGAACACATAAGCAACACCATGAACACATTGTAATTTATGGAGAAGGCACATTGTGCCCTCTTCTGAAAATCTAAGCAATTTTGTAGAAATGAGCTATTTTCTTCTTTCTTCAGTTAGTAATTTAATTGTTGCAATCAATAAAAATTTTCCAGGAAATAGCACACTCTGTGCCTTGAACTAGATCATTGAGTCTGTTGTTTAACCATTGCAGGCAATTTTCTCTCAAGGAAACTCCTTTTGGCCACGTCACAGTAACTTTCATGTCTACATGGAATTTAACACATCATATTATTGAATGCCTACTTTTCATATTCTTTGAGCTACACTTAGCTATACTAAAGGCACAGATCCTTACCTTCCTGATGTCTAGTACTGTCCTTTACTTAGAGTGAGTAGGGTGAGATATTTTTTGCAGTTAATGTTTTCAAGTTCCTAGATTGCCAATTGGGACCCTAAGTAGTAGTAGAGTAGTAGTTTGCTATCTATATATGAATCACAAAACCTGGAAAGGGGAATAGAACAGAGCATGTCAATGCTAACACAAATTGTCCTGTTGACACGCTTTAACAAAATGTTTCTATCAGAGCACCCTATTCAGCAGAATTGAGTTGAAAGTTGTGAACCAAGTTAGTGTCTAATAAAAACAGCTAACATGAGTAGTTGATTGTCACCTTTGAGAATGTCTTACCTCTAAAGAGCATTTTGAATGAGCTAGGCCTAGCTGACAGATGGCAACCATGAGAGGGCTGTTTGTACAGCTGCACAAAGTGGTGTGGGCAGAGGGACAGATCCTCTGAATAAACTCATTCACGGAATCAGATGCCCCCAAGCAGATGGCAGATCTGTTGCTGAACATGAGGACTTCACGCTCTGTTACTGAGATCACAAATGGTACCTGCAACACCCATGTTGCTTTGACAATTTCCAAGTAGTCACCATTTCTTGACCCTTTTTTAAGGTAGTCTATTCAGAGGGTAGAATTCTTATCCTACACCTGCAATCTTTTTCTTTTTCCTCCTTTCTCTCTTTTCTTGATACTGACTCTTAAAATTTATATTTTATTTTTTTAAGATTTGTTTATTTCTTCAAAAGTCAGAGTTACAAAGAGAAGAGAGGCAGAGAGAGAGAGAGGGCTTCCATCCGATGGTTCACTCCGCAGATGGCTTCAATGGCTGGAACTGTGCCAATTGAAGCCAGGAGCCAGGTGCTTCTTCCAGGTCTCCCACGTGGGTGCAGGGTCTTGAGGACTTGGGCCATTTTTTATTGCTTTCCTAGGCCATAGCAGAGAGCCGGATTGGAAACAGAGCAGCTGGGTCTCAAACTGGCACCCATATGGGATGTTGGCGCTTCAGGCCAGGGCATTAACCCACTGTGCCACAGCACTGGCCCTTAAAATTTATATTTTCTAAGTGAATATTATTTTTGATGTCCAGAATAAGGCATTACAATCTGTTTTAGAAATGTATCATATTTGATCCACCAGGATGTCTCCAAGATGCAGAAAATAAGTCTGAGAAGGCAAACGAGGGGGAAAGGTTTTTAGTGTACTTTCATGCTTGTAAAAAAATTAAAGACTTTTACTCCCCAAATTTGTTTTGCCTTTAATAATCCAAAACAGGATTGCTCAAAATCCAGCATCTGTTGGGGTACTGCTTTTAGTTAGCCTTTTTTTTTCCCAGACAGATATGATGTAATTTTTTCTTCATGTGAATTTATCCTCTCTCTTTTCAAATATCCTTCCTGTTAAACATATTCATCTTCAGACATGGCTCCCTCCTAATATTATTTAAGCTGGAAACTTATCATACCTTTTTAGCAGTCTATATTAATCTTAACATATTTTTTCCTCTACTTTACCTGAAACATATTTCATCCACTGCTTTCCAGAAAATCTTTTTCTTACTTTTTTAAAAAATTTATTTATTTATTTCAAAGGCAGAATTATAGAGAGGCAGAGGCAGAGAGGGAGAGAGATTTTCCATCTGCTGGTTCATTCCCCAGATGGCTGCAACAGCCGGAGTTGAGCTAATCTGAAGCCAGGAGCCAGCAGCTTCTTCTGGGTCTCCCATGGGGTGCAGGGGTCCAAGGACTTGGGCCATCATCCACTGCTTTCCCAGGCCATAGCAGAGAGCTGAATCAGCAGTGGAGCATCCAGGACTCCAACCAGCACCCATATGGGATGCCAGCACTACAGGCAGCGGCTTTACCCACTAGGCCACAGTGCTGGTCTCCAGAAAATCTTTTTCTAAGTTGCGTGTCATTTCCCCTACTCAGAAATGGTCACATGGCCCATATAATCTACAGAATGAATTTTGCCAACATTTACTGCAAAGTCTTCTCTAGCCTGGGTTTCCCACTGCACTTGTCATGGCCCTTCGTATGTTCTTTGCCCATGGTATTTCCTTCCCTTTCTGTTCCTCTTCATCTAGGTGTAACCAAACCTACTCCATAGAGTATCTTGAAATGCATTCTCCAGGGAGTTTCCATAACATTTTTTAAAAACTGATTTTAAAATTTTTCATTATGGGGCACAGTTTCTTGCTTTATTTCTGTGATTCACATCATACAGTGACTTCATTTATAATAAACAACAGAATTATTTCTTCTCCATAATCCCTATAATTGGCACAGGGTAGACTTCCAAAATACACTTGTATAGCAATTGAATTCTTAAAATTAAATTTATTTTTTCTATATCCTCATTTTTTCCTTTATGTCATAAGTATAGGTGTTTGCTGTTGATGGCTCATAATGACTTGTGAAAGCTGCTAGTTACATTTCCAGGAATTTAGCCACATGTTGCTATTAAAATTAAATTATATGTGCATAATTAAGAAAATCATATTTCAAACAAAATTAATACTTAAAAGTCATCACTACATAATTATTTTGCATTCTACATATTAACACTCTTGAAGTGATGTACCTGTATGTTAGAAATATTATTTAGTTTTTAGTAGTGTGCTATTGTACATCTTTTCCTAACAGTGAAATTTTTTTCATTTTTTAATTTATTTTTTATTTATTAAATATAAATTTTAAAAGTACGGTTAATGGATTACAATGGCTCCCCCCCAAAAAATTTCCCTCCCACTCACACCCCTCCCATCTCCCTCTCCCTCTCCCATTCCATTTACATCAAGATTCATTTTCAATTATCTTTATATACAGAAGATCAGTTCAGTATATATTAAGTAAAGATTTCATCAGTTTGCACCCACACAGAAACACAAAGTGTAAAATACTGTTTCAGTACTAGTTATAGCATTACTTCACATTGGACAACACACTAAGGACAGATCCCACATGAGGAATAAGTACACAGTGACTCCTGTTGTTGACTTAACAAGTTGACACTCTTGTTTATGGCGTCAGTAATCTCCCTAGGCTCTAGTCATGAGTTGCCAAGGCTATGGAAGCCTTTTGAGTTCTCTGACTTCTATCTTATTCAGACAGGGTCATAGTCAAATTGAAGTTCTCTCCTCCCTTCAGAGAAAGGTACCTCCTTCTTTGATGGCCCTGTTCTTTGCACTGGGATCTCACTCACAGAGATCTTTCATTTAGGTCCTCTTTTTTTTTTTTTTTCTTTTTTGGCCAGAGTGTCTTGGCTTTCCATGACTAAAATACTCTCCTGGGCTCTTCAGCCATATCCAAATGCCTTAAGGGCTGATTCTGAGGCCAGAGTGCTGTTTAGGACATCTGCCATTCTATGAGTCTACTGTGGATCCCGCTTCCCATGTTGGATCGTTCTCTCCCTTTTTGATTCTATCAGCTAGTATTAGCAGACACTAGTCTTGTTTGTGTGATCCCTTTGACTCTTAGACCTATCAGTGTGATCAATTGTGAACTGAAATTGATCACTGGGACTAGTGAGATGGCATTGGTACATGCCACCTTGATGGGATTGTATTGGGATCCCCTGGCATGATTCTAACTCCACCATTTGGGGCAAGTCCGATTGAGCATGTCCCAAATTGTACATCTCCTCCCTCTCTTATTCCCACTCTTATATTTAACAGGGATCACTTTTCAGTTAAAATTTAAACACTAAGAATAATTGTGTGTTAATTATAGAGTTCAAACAATAGTACTAGAACAAAAAAAAAGAGAAAATACTAAAATGGAAAGAGTATTACATTGTACATCAACAATCAGTACAAGAGCTGCTCAAGTCACTGTTTCTCATAGTGTCCATTTCACTTCAACAGGTTTCCCTTTGGTCTCAGTTAGTTGTTGCCGATCAGGGAGAACATATGGTATTTGTCCCTTTGGGACTGGCTTAATTTACTCAGCATAATGTTTTCCAGATTCCTCCATGTTGTTGCAAATGACCAGATTTCATTGTTTTTGACTGCTGTATAGTAGTCTATAGAGTACATGTCCCATAATTTCTTTATCCAGTCTACTGTTGATGGGCATTTGGGTTGTTTCCAGGTCTTAGCTATTGTGAATTGAGCTGCAATAAACGTTAACGTGCAGACAGCTTGTTTGTTTGCCAATTTCATTTCCTTTGGGTAAATTCCAAGGAGTGGGATCGCTGGGTCGAACGGTAGGGTTATCTTCAGGTTTTTGAGGAATCTCCAGACTGACTTCCACAGTGGCTTAATCAGTTTGCATTCCCACCAACAGTGGGTTAGTGTCCCTTTTTCCCCACATGCTCACCAGCATCTGTTGTTGGTAGATTTCTGAATGAAAGCCATTCTAACCGGGGTAAGGTAAAACCTCATTGTGGTTTTGATTTGCATTTCCCTGATTGCTAGTGATCTTGAACATTTTTTCATGTGTCTGTTGGTCATTTGGATTTCCTCTTTTGAAAAATGTCTATTGAGGTCCTTGGCTCATCTCTTAAGTGGGTGTTTGTTTTGATGTTGTGGAGTTTCTTGATTTCTTTGTAGATTCTGGTTATCAACCCTTTATCTGTTGCATAGTTTGTGAATGTTTTTTCCCATTCTGTTGGTTGCCTCTTCACTTTCCTGACTGTTTCTTTTGCAGTACAGAAACTTCTCAATTTGATGCAATCCCAAATGTTAATTTTGGCTTTGACTTCCTGTGCTTCTGGGGTCTTTTTGAAGAAGTCTTTGCCAGTACCTATATCTTGCAGGGTTTTTCCAATGCTAATAATTTGATGGTGTCGGGTCATAGATTTAAGTCTTTAATCCATGTTGAGTGAATTTTTGTGTAAGGTGAAAGGTAGGGGTCTTGCTTCATGGTTCTGCACGTGGAAATCCATTTTCCCAGCACCATTCATTGAATAGACTGTCCTTACTCCAGGGATTGGTTTTGGATCCTTGATCAAATATAAGTTGGCTGTAGATGTTTGGATTGATTTCTGGTGTTTCTATTCTGTTCCATTGGTCTATCCATCTGTTTCTGTACCAGTACCATGCTGTTTTGATTACAACTGCCCTGTAGTATGTCCTGAAATCTGGTATTGTGATGCCTCCGGCTTTGTTTTTGTTGTACAAGATTGCTTTAGCTATTCGAGGTCTCCTGTGTCTCCAAATGAATTTCAGCATCATTTTTTCCAGATCTGCAAAGAATGTCTTCGGTATTTTGATTGGTATTGTATTGAATGTATAAATTGCTTTTGGGAGAATGGACATTTTGATGATATTGATTCTTCCAATCCATGAGCAGGGAAGATTTTTCCATTTCTTGGTATCCTCTTCTATTTCTTTCTGTAAGGTTTTGTAATTTTCATCGTAGAGATCCTTAACATCCTTGGTTAAGTTTATTCCAAGGTATTTGATTGTTTTTGTAGCTATTGTGAATGGGATTGATCTTAGAAGTTCTTCCTCAGCCGTGGCATTGTCTGTGTATACAAAGGCTGTTGATTTTTGTGCATTGATTTTATTCCCTGCTACTTTGCCAAACTCTTCTATGAGTTCCAATAGTCTCTTAGTAGAGTTCTTTGGATCCCCTAAATAAAGAATCATGTCATCTGCAAAGAGGGATAGTTTGAGTTCCTCCTTCCCAATTTGTATCCCTTTCATTTCTTTTTCTTGCCTAATAGCTCTGGCTAAAACTTCCAGAACTATATTGAATAGCCGTGGTGAGAGTGGGCATCCCTGTCTGGTACCAGGTCTCAGTGGAAATGCTTCCAACTTTTCCCCATTCTATAGAATGCTGGCAGTGAGTTTTTCATAAATTGCTTTGATTGGATTGAGGAATGTTCCTTCCATACCCAGTTTGCTTAGAGTTTTCATCATGAAGGGGTGTTGTATTTTATCAAATGCTTTCTCGGCATCTATTGAGATAATCATATGGTTTTTCTTCTGCAGTCTGTTAATGTGGTGTATCACATTGATTGTTTTGTGCACATTGAATCATCCCCCTAACAGTGAAATTGAAATTGATCATGGCGGTAGTACTTCCATCACAGGAACTGGAAAACGCAAATTAGTTCTTTATTTATTGTCTGATTAACTGTATGTGAGAAAGCAGTGGGGATGATGTTACTAGTGAAGATTAAACTTGGATCTATAGTGAAATAGCATCAAGAGTTGAAGAAATATTTTCCTAATATTTAAAAGCTATCATCTTATTCAACCAAGTAGTTTCTTATATAATTGGTAGGCAAATGAAGTTCTAATAAATGCCTTCCTTATTTCATTTTCATCTTGCTCATTAACATAAATGAAAGTACCAGCTGTGATTCATACTCAGACTAAACTTGTTCATAAATTGCAATTAGATTTGGCTACAGAGTCAAGGATTAGGTAAAAATGAAAGAAAGCAGCCATTCCATGACAGTGAGTTAACTGGCTACACAGAATTTAACATGATATATTTTATCATTATTTCTAAATTATTTGCTATGCATCCTTTACATCAATTCATTTATATTAAGTGTATATAAGCATATAATTATGTGTGCCTACTTTTTCAGAGATGTTTTCCCCACATATATAATATTTACCCATCTGTACTTCCATTTATATCCCAATTGTATTCTCTGTTTCTTTAAGTAAAGTTTTCTGTTTTTACTTATAATGTTTACTATTAGTATATGGTTATCCAAAGCATTAGTCGGTAGTATGGAGAGAGTCATAAGAGTGTGAATATAGTCTCATGCACATATATAATTTTTGTTTGGAGAACTAATGTACCAAGTGCTAGTATTTTGAAATTTCTTTTCAAGAAGAGATCATGGGCACCTGTTAGTTAAAATTCCTGGGGTGTTTGTGCATATGGAATAACTGTACACCCCACCTATTTGCTATACATTCAGCAGGGTTTCTGCATAAAGGAAAAAACATGAAAAGTGAATGTGGATATGTGGCTTTAGAAATGGCAGAAGGCAACATAGGAGAATTTTCCATTGCATAATAATTTTAAAAAGCTGACCAAGTAATTGACATCCTGGGATAGTAAAATGAAAGTATATACCCCCAGGGGCACACATTTTTGTTAATAAAATACTTTATTGGCAATCAGGAGTAGTTCTTAGTTTTGTGGGGCCAGAAGGGAACCTTCTTTAAAAAATGGAATACAGACTAATGTACAAAATATTAAGTTGCAAGAGAATATTTATTTAAAATAAAAATTACAACAAATTACAAGTTTTATATAGCTAACACATAGTCATAAACATCACAACACTGGGACAAAGAACCTAACAATTCACTCTGCTTTTTCCCATTAAGACAATTTTGTATTAACATATTCTATAATTTTTTTTTTGACAGGCAGAGTTAGACAGTGAGAAAGAGAGAGAAAGGTCTTCCTTCCGTTGGTTCACCCTCACAAATGGCTGTTGCAGCCGGCACGCTGCACCAGTCTGAAGCCAGGAGCCAAACGCTTCCTCCTGGTCTCATGCGGGTGCAGGGTCCAAGCACTTGGGCCATCCTCCACTGTACTCCCGGGCCACAGCAGAGAGCTGGACTGGAAGATTTGCAACTGGGACAGAATCCGGCACCCCAACCGAGACTAGAACCCGGTGTGCCAGCACCGCAGGTGGAGGGTTAGCCTAGTGAGCCGCAGCGCCGGCCAACATCTTCCATATTAAAGATAGAAATATAAATTGATCTTTCTTCTGGAATGGTTGTTAAAAATGTATTTTCATTATTAATATAAAATATTCTTTCAGCATTATAACTTGTTAGAAATACGTAAACTTTTAGGATTGTTGTCAAATTTGGGCAAACCTCTCTAGGTTTAGGAGAGCTATAGTATGCCAGATGCTTTAGGATGTGGATTGTGAGTTATTATAAATACATTAACAACGTGTCATTGATGTCTTCATTGCATTGATAGAAGTTTTGTTATCTCTGTCAATATTTGGTGTCAAATCAACAAAAATTAATATGAACCAATAAAATGTAACTGACCGAGGGAAGAAAATGAGTACAATTATATATCAGTTTGGACAGTGTACAGTGTGCAGGTAAAATGGGAGAAGGCAAAAAAGCAAAACAAAGAAAGAAGTCTTGGAGCCTTAGAAGACTAAGGAGAAATTCTCTCCTGTCAAGAGCTTGAGGGCAGTTTACTGATGGATGACTAAGCCTATGAAGAAGAGGCTAATGAAGGTGTTAAGAGCACTATAGTGTTAGGAAAAGCCACGTGTGAATCTCAGCGCTGCTACTACCAAATAGAACCTTGCTGTCAGTCACTTATCTGTACATGGAAATGACTGCAAACCACACACACATTTTGTACTAGAGCAAACCAACACTGTCTTCAAATGCTTTTTAGCTTGTGGCTTTTCCAACACCATCCAACACAAGGGGAAATGTGATAGAGGAGAAGCCAGAGTAGAGTTGGTGGTCATGAGAAACCCTTGTGAAACTATAGTTTGCAATTTTGAATTTGTCACTTAGAATACATTTCTAGGGACCCTCACAGGGCCTTAAGATAAACTATGGGAGTAAGAGGCCCAGAAGTTCAACTTTATCAGCTTCACAGTGAGCAAGTATTTCCTGGCAAGGTTACAGTAGGAATGACATTCTGGGTTCTTCCTACATAGCCGTGGTAACCACAGGTGAAGGTGGAAGTAAAGGTTGACTATGGAATGGCTGCCATCTTTGCTGTCTCTCTGTCCCTACAGCAAGAACATCTTTTTATGGTCTTCTTTGTCTTTTAGCGTTGAAGAAAATGAGAAGTTCTTGTTATTAGGCAACTGAAAATAGCATCCAAGGATCATTGCATTCTTCTGCTTCTTCTGGAAAACTTCAGAAAAGGCTTAGGGGCAATGGAGAGACTACCCTGACTGTTATCCATATGTATACACACTCTACAAAACAGCATGAGATAGACATTTAAAGAAATAAAATTTCTTTTTTTTGTTAAGAAAAGGTCTATTTATTTATTTGAAAGTCATAGTGACAGAGAAGGAGGGAAAGACACACAGAGAGATCTTGCATATGCTGGTTCACTCCCCAGATGGTCACAAGGGACAAGGCTAGGCCAAGCTGAAGCCAGGAGCTTCATCCAGATCTCCCATGTAGGTGGCAGGGACCCAAAACCCTTGGGCCATCTTCCACTGTTTTTCCCAGGCCATTAGCAGGGAGCTGGATCATAAGTGGAGCAGCTGGGAGTAGAACTGGCTCCCTATGGGATGCCAGTGTTGCAGGTGGCAGCTTTACTGGCTATATCACAACTCTGGCCCAATAAAATTTCTTGTGCAAAAATTAGTCAAAGAATCATGTTTGTGTAAGTAAGAAACATATTTGTAGTTGATTAAGTTCTGTATTACTGAATTAAATGTTGATACTTCTAAAGGCTTATTTTAAAAGGCTTTTATTTTATCATATTATTGTTCCTCTATATTCTTATTCCCTGAAATATGTTTTCTTTCCTCTGGCAGACCCATGTTTGTCAATACTGGCTGTAAAATAGAATCATTGGAGCAGTTTAAAAAATATACCCATTTCCTAGGCACACCTCTAAATATTTGTAACTTTAGAAACAACTTGAAGTATTTTGATGCACAATGAAAGCTGAGAACCAAAGCACCAAACAAGAATCAGGGAGACACATTTATCTCTAAATGTCAGCAGTTCCATTCCTGCACTAGGATTTAGAAAGAGGAAACAGAGTCGGGATACTGTTTATCCCAGTCTACAAGCATTATAGCTCCACCTACTGGGAGGATGGACCTTTAAACCCAAGTATCTTCCATAAACACCATTGATTCTGATTCAGCCCTTGGCAATATAGATTCAATCTTGATTAACAACAAGAAGCATTAGTTATTGTTTTTGTCCATTTGGGCTGCTATAACAAAAATATGTTAAATTGGGTGGCTTTTAAACAGCAGAAATGTATTTTTGGAGATTGGGAAGAACATGATTAAGGCACCAGCAGACTTAGTGACCAGAGATGGCCTGTCTCCTTGTTTGTAGAGAGTACTTTCTCACTGCGCCCTCCTAATACTCTTACCTTAAGGGTTAGGGTTTCAACATACGAATTTTGGGGAGGGACATTAACATTCAGACCATAGCTGTTACTAAATACCACATAATATAAATCAAATAGGATTCCTAATGTCTTATCTGTGAAGCAACATATTTCCTCAAATGTTGAAGATTATTTGAAGCAGGTATTCCATTCTGTTTTTACTACAAATACTAATTTTATACTTGTTGAAAGAGTTTCAGCCAATATTTGTTGATGAATAGAATGATTTTACCACAGAAAAACAGCAAATAGGATCAAAATGAGCATTTTGTCACCTGAACTATCTGATAATCATTTTGCTTTAATAATCCATTTTGGAATACTTGCTCTGCCTTTGACCTTGATGAGGCTGTTAAAAATTAGTTTCAGGAGTCCTTTGTTGGGGAGAAGAGGAATCCACAGTCTCCTGCTTCTCTTTTCCCCTGGGCCAGAGCTTGGAGTGGGCAGAGGTGGGCAATAGGAGCTGAGCCCCATCACTGACACCCAGCAAGAAGGTGATAGAAAATAAAAATATCATCCTGTCCTTTTCTTTATCAAACATGTGGTAACATTTACTTTAAAAAAAAAAAAAGCATTATAAATGATGAAGAACACAGGCCCTGGAGCCAGTATCCCAGACCTCCAACCCAGATTTCACTGTCGCCAGGTTCATTCCAAGTGGCTTAATTCAGGCATACCCCAGTCTCCTAGTCTGCAAAATAAAACATACTAACTAGAACCTGTTTCAGAGGGCTACTGGGAGAATCAAATACAGTAATACTTTATTTTATTTATTTGAAAGTCAGAGCTACACAGAGAGAGAAGGAGAGGCTGGTTCATTCCCCAATTGGCTGCAAAAGCTGGAGCTGTGCCAATCCAAAGCCAGGAGCCTGGGGCTTCTTCAGGGTCTCCCACGTGGGTGCAGCGGCACAAAGAATTGGGCCATCTTCTACAGCTTTCCCAGGCTATAAAAAACAGCTGGATTGCAAGTGGAACAGCCAGGACTCAAACTGGCGCCCATATGGGCTGCTGGCACCACAGGCGGCAACTTCACCCACTTCGCCACAGAGCAAGCCCCATAGGATACTTTTTGAAAAACCTCACTTAGCTCAGGGCTTAGCATATAGTAGAGGCAGTAGTTGTTGGCTATTTTAATCATATGATCTAGTGTTTTCTTAGCAATTGCTTCTACCAGCTGCTATGCTAAGCTTATATTGCTGTATAGTATTAAGTGTTTCTTCCTTGTATTTTCTTGGTTCTACCTCCTCCGGTCTGCTCCAGAAAGTAGGCTGCTGTGTGTTTATTATTCCCGGGAAGTCCTGCATGGGATGAATTGGGGTGTCAGTAAGATTCCCACATCGTGATTGGTTGATACGTCTCTTTGTGGAAGTCTCTTCTTTTCCCCTTCCTCGTAAATATTTTCATCAAAGGTACCAGATTTTACCTCCTGTTGTCTCCCCAGAGTCAGGATTATACTAATTGCATCCCTGCAGTATCATTTGACACGCTCCGTTGTTTCTTGTGTTTCTTGAAATTTGATTTAGAAAATTGATAAGATTTAGATTATTATTGATTTTTGCAAGCATCTTCATAGGAGTTGCATCATTTCTGTCAAGGGGTCCATGATATTTGGTTATTCTTCTTTTTGTGTTGTCGCCAGCCATCAATGGCCATTGCCTGGATTTGTTCACTTCTATAGGGCCGATAACACTATGTTTTCTTCATTTACTCTTTGGAATATTCCTTTAATGTAGAGATACCCCTCATCAAATATTTGCTTGAAATTTGTGTAAAAAGACATGATAAATGCTTGTTTCTTTTTATTTCACTCTTTTCAAAATAATGCATTTGTTCCCTAACCTCCTCCAGTGGGGATCAGTGGGGGGGGGGGTCCTTTATATAATATTAAAATAAATGTGTGAATGTAAGCACATTTTATGCACACAATCTTTTGTAGTTATTTTTATTGACATTCAAATTACTTTTACTGTCACCAATGGGCGCTTTTGAAGTTTGTTTTCAAGTCATTTAGACTCAATCCCAGGAGCCCTTTATTTCTTTGCTCCCTTGCTTTCTGGAGTGACAAGAGTCTCTAATCTCATTCTGTGTATTTCCTGCCCTAGATCTGGCCTGACCCTTTTTTTCCAAGGAGCTCTGCTTCTTTGGAGTGTAAAACAATAGAGATAATTATCTGGATAGACACCTCTCTGCTATTGAGATGTCATTGCCAGGCATGTTAATAGGCAGAAATAGATGTTGGAAATAGATGTTTTCTAAAAGAAAATGTAGTATGAGCTTGTACAAACATTAATATGAATCCCACTTGGAGCTCTTAGTTAGCTCGCGCTGCCATAACAAAATATCATAGGCAACGTAAACAGTAGACGTTCATCTGCTCACAGTTTTGGAGGCTAGAAGTCGGGTGGCAGATTCTGGTAAGGGCTTTCTTCCTGGCCTGCAGATATCCACCCTCTGGCTATGTCCTCATAGTGCATTTCCTCGGTCTGTGCACAAAGTGTGGGTTGTGGCCGGGAGAGGGGGAGATTATCTATCTCCCTCTCCCTACTGGGGCATTAATCTTACCATGAGGAGCCCAACTTGTGATCAAATCTATATCTCAAAGGCTGTATTCCAGATGGCATCACACAGCGAGATAGAGCTTCCACATAGGAGTGTGGGGGTTACAATCCTTCAGTCCATAGCAAAGCTATAGGAGCTTCTCTAGACTTATTAATCTTAGATAAGAATCTAATTTGTCCTACATCAAGAATCCTGGTTCTCCATGACACTGGCATTATCACTAACTTGCTGTAACAAAATCATTCTGTTTTTCATATTCTTTCCCAATAGTGTGGCGACTCTAACATGGTTATAGCATTTAGCCACTTCATACTGCTTATCCTCTTAAAATATCCAGCAGTCTGAAGCCAGTCTCCTAGAAGATTGCTTAGGAAGTATTCATGGGAATAGTGTCCTCTGAATTCTTGCATTATTCTTTTTTTCTTAAGATTTATTTATTGATTTACTTGAGAGGCATAATTACAGAGAGAGAGAGGGAGAGACACCCAGAGAGAGAGGTCTTCCATCTGCTGGTTCACTACCCAAATGCCCACAATGCTCGGAGCTCGGCCAATTTGAAGTCAGAAGCCAGGAGCCAGGAACTTCTTCTGGGTGTCCCACACGGCTACAGGGGCCCAAGGACTTGAGCCATCTTCTACTGCTTTCCTAGGCCATAAGCAGAGAGCTGGATCGCAAGTGGAGCGGCCAGAATTGAACTGGTGCCTATATGGAATGCTGGCACCGCAGGCAGATGCTTAACCTAGTATGCTTCAGCACTGGTCCCTCTTGCACTATTCTTAAAAGAATTTGAATATCTGTTTCAATTGGTGTAAATTCTTTCCTCAAAAAAAAAATTAGTACTCCATTGTTTTCTGACATAAACAATTTCTAAATTAAATTAAACATATGAGGCTATTTTTTTTAACCTTTTACAGGTGTCTTGTCTTTTTAAAAATTTTTATTTATTTCTTTTCACTTTTTATTTGACAAACAGAGAGGTGCTGAGGGAATGAGGGGGAAGAAAGAGAGAGAGAGAGAGAGAGAGAGAGATCTTCCATCTACCATTTTACTCCCCAAATGCCTGCAACAACCAGGGCTGGGCCAGGTCAAACCAGGAGCCCAGGACAATCCAGGTAACCCATGTGGCGGCAGGGACCCAAGCACTTGAGCTATCATCTGCTGCCTCCTAGGCTATGTATTAAATGGAAACTGGAGGGAAGCAATGTAGACAGGATTCAAACTTGTCTCTCTGATATGGGATGCAGGCATCCCAAGCAGCATCCTAACTGCTGTACCAAACACCTATGTGTCTTTCTGATGGAAGCACAAAACATTTTTACTTTCCTTCAAAGTCTGCTGGTTTTAGCAGGGTATTTCTTGGGGGTAACTGTTTGGGGTTGGTGTTCCCAAGTATGTCATGTCAGCAGGTTACTTCAAATTTAATTTTAAATATTTGTTCATTGTTGGTACAGAAAACTTTCCTTGATTTATAGTATTTAGACTCCTATGTTCAATTTTTGTTTTGTCCTTCATCTCCTATTATGTGTCTATGTGGGTTGGATTTGACTGTCTACCCTCTAAATCCATTTTGCTTGAATAGGTTTTCAGTCTTGTTTTAGTTGTGCTTATTCATTCATATAGTCTACCAAATTTAATCTTCATTTCTGAAATTTTTCTATCATTTCTAATTCTTTCCTGAGTTCTGTCAGTTCCCTTCAAATCTTTTCTGTTTTCATTTTACTATCTTCTGAGTTTTCTTGGTTCATATTTATGTAGTTTATCACAATGTCTATCATTTAATAGTTTCTGTAAGAAATCTTTTAAAATACAATGGCATAGTATACATATTTCTGATTGCCTTATCCTTTTAAATTAAATGCATTTTTTGACTATTTAGGCAGTAAAAGTAGCCTAGGTTGGGGTCTTAGTCTATTTTATACTGCTGTCACAAAATCCCACAGACTGGGTAATATATCATGAATAGAAGTGAAACAGCTCATAGTTCTGGGGGTTGGTGTCTGATAAGGGCTTCCTCTTCCCAAGGCAGAGGACAATGGGAAAGCAAGAGACAAAAGGTGGCCAAATTTAATTTGTTCTCTCTCTTTTTTTAAGATTAATTTATTTTATTTGAAAGGCAGAGTTACATAGAAAGAGAAGGAAAGGCAGAGAGAGAGAGAGAGGTCTTCCATCCGCTGGTTCAATCCCCAGTTGGCCACAATGGCCGGAGCTGTGCCAATCTGAAGCCAGGAGATGGGAGCCTCTTCCAAGTCTCCCACGTGGGTGCAGGGGCCCAAGGGCTTGGGCCATCTTCCACTGCTTTTCCAGGCCATAGCAGAAAATGGGATCAGAAGTAGAGCAGCTGGGACTCGAACCAGTGCCCATATGGGATGCCTGCACTGCAGGCCACAGCTTTTACCTGCTACGCCACAGTGCCAGCCCTGTCCTCTTTTTGAAAATATTAATTTACTTATTTTGAAGGCCAGAGTGATAGAGAGACAGAGAGAGAGAAAGAAAGAAAGAGATTTTCCATCTGCTGGTTCACTCTTCAAATGGCCGCAGTGTCAGGGCTGGGCCCTACCAAAGTCAGGAGACTGGAGCTCTATCCTGGTCTCCCATGTGGGTGGCAGGAGCCCACGCACCTGGGCCACCTGTCAGTGCTTTCCCTCCCAGGTGCATTAGCAGGGAGCTTTATAGGAAGCAGAGCAACCTGGACTTGAACTGGGGCTCCAATCTGAGATGCCAGCATACCAAATGATAGCTTAACCCATTGCACCCCAGTGCTGGCCCAGGACCTTGTCTGTTTACAAGGAAGTCACTCACAAGATAAAGAACGCACTCTCACAACAGCAACATTAATCCACACATGAAGGAAGAACCCTCATGGCCTGATCACCTTCTGCAGGTCCCACCTCTTAACACTGTCACACTGAGGATCAAGTTTCCAACACAAGAACGCTGGTGGACTCATCAAATCATGGCAGCTGGCTCCCCTGGCGCACTGAGGTAGACGTGCATCTTCTGTAGTTCTAGTACAGAGAAAGTTTCTATTCTCTACAAATGTCGGCTTCAGTGCAGTCCTCTGGCACTAACCCACAGCCTGGAGACTGCTTAAGGCCTCCCTGTCCAGCTGCTGCTTTCTGAATGGCCCACTGTGCTTTTACCGATGGGGGAGGGTCCTCCTGTCTCATGGATGTCTTATGCCTGTGGCCTTCCTGCCAATTCTTTTTACATTCATGCTGATATTGAGCAGCCCATATTTTGTTTTGTTTTGTTTTGAAATGAATCTGGCTTTGGCATCTTTGGCCTATGCCAGTGGAAGCAGGAAGATATCCTTTAGCCTGGTTTTCTGAATAACTTTGTTATCTCCAAAACCCACAGTCTCTATTTTTTTCCCTTATGTAAGCCCTCAGCTATTATTTTAACAAAATAGTTAGGTATATTGTGTAAGTCCGCAATAAGTCTCTTCATTCTACAGTACATCATTTTGAGCTTTGGCAAAGAAAATGTGTCCTCTTTTTGTCAAGGTGGTTTTGCCATTGGCCACTAAAAGGAATATGTTCGTGGGGCAAATGTTTGCCCTAGAGGTTAAGAATGCCAGATAAGGGCTCGTGTCCCATAGCAGAGTACCTAGACTTGATTCCTTGCTCTGTTTTGATTCTAGCTTTCTGTTAATACAGTCCCTGGGGGACAGATGTGATGGCTCACGTAGCTAGGTTACTGCCTGGCTCTGTGGGCTTGCGTGGGGTGCGCTGCTGCGGACCCCTCCTTGCGGTCTGAGTGCTGGGGCTCTGCACAGTTACCAATCAAGGCTTGTTAAATGAGGACAAACAAAGCGGGCGTGCGGGCCAGCCCCACGGATTTCTTGTAGCAATTGTCCCCACCTACTCCCTTGTACTTCCTGGGGGGGGGCGTCCGACAGAGAGGCGGCAGCGGAGGCTGGGCGCTCACACCACTGCCACGGTCCCTTAGTAGGGCCTTCCCCCAAACCCCGGGGTCTCCTAAAAAATAATAATAATAAAAAAGTAGCTAGGTTACCCACACGGGAGACCTAGATTGAGTTCCCAGCTCTGAACTCTGGCCCAACCCAGCATTGCCATTTGGAGAGTGAATCAGTGGGTGGGAGCTTCCTCTCTCTCACTCAAATAATTATATTTAGTATATCTCATAAATATAGTTCGTAAATACTGTGGGGAAATGAACTATGCTGAGAATTAAGATTAAATTATTTAGAATGGAATAAATACTTAGAGCAATGGCTGTGGTTGTAATAATTTGTTCCACCTTCCCCCTAAACAGTTACTGGTTCTGTAAGGAGAGTATGGAACTTGATGGGGAAGAGAAAAAGAGTAGAGGTATTCTAGCCCTACTTTAGCAACAGTCATACCCTGTCTTGCATTTGAGTGTGTGCAACTTCTCTGGACGCCATATTATGCGAACTAGTCACTCTTGCCATGCTTTTAGTTCTTGTTTTCCTCTTTTTCCACTTCCTTTGATTTTGCGATCTTTGTGAAGTTACACATGGTAGGAAGGTGTTTGCACATTCCTTCATTCACCAGTTAGGCATTACATCCAGTCCATGTGCCAGACACCATGCAGGCATGGCAGGTTCATTAGGGAGTGGGCATGTGGGAGGTTATTTGAGTTCCCTTCTCCCTTCGTGGTTTAAGCCTAGAGGGCTGATGACTCTAAAGTTTGATGAGGTATTGGAAACAACTCTATCCGTTTCCATGATTATCTGATCATTTAGTGAGAGAATGAAGATGAACGAATAATATTAATGCAATGTCTATAGTAACCATGTAAAGCTCTCCTAAGGCAGTTAGGAGGAGTTCCCATTTCACTTTGAGTCCAAATTGCACCTATCGCTGAGATTCATGCAAAAAGAAAATGTAATGAGTTCATAGAGTGGGTGTCCTGAAGGTTTCTGTGCAAACTGATTCTCATGAGAGGAGGCTAGCTGCCTAAAAGAGGAGAAAAGGGTAAAATGGAGAAGTAGAGGACAGCAAGGCATCTTGAAATATTTGCCTTCTGGGGAAATGTAATGGACTCACTCCTGAGATGCATAAGATTTATGGAAAGAGAAATGGTAAGAAAAATCCTGACCTTGGGACAGCAAAAAGGGCCTCTGTGGTAGACTCAGGTATCTCTGGATGTGAGACTGTGCAGGCAGAAGAGGATTTCTCCTTCCTCTTCTCAAATATGGCACTTTAAGTTTGGAAATACCAGGATCACGCCCTTTGGAATGACCTCTGTGTTTTGGATATGGTTTCAAACTGAAAGCAGCCTCAAATAACCTCACGGGAGGTTGGCCTCAAAGGCCAAGATGGAGCGGGAAGAATGGGTCAGATTCTGAGAAGTGAGACTGGCAGGACGCTTGTGATGACTGTGACACAGCCTTTGCCATTAGCGGACTTAGATAAGAGAGGGGAATGGAGGGGAATGGAGTCCTTCAAAACAAAAGTTACTGATATTGACCTGAAATCACACTGGTGAGACCTGGAGACATTCAATGCCTGGCAAAGAGAAATCGTAGACAGATGTATAAAATGGTTCTAATTTGGTTCCTTATCAGTTTTGTTTCTCCTATTGTTTTTTATACACCCCAAAAATGTGGCCACTCAAAGCATCTCATTATTCCATCTCCCACCTCTGACCTCTTTACTCCCATCCCGGAGCCAAAGCACTGTCTGTACTCCTGGAAGCATGTGAAAATTAAGCTTCTCTCTTTGTCTTCAAGAGAAGACACAGCTAGCCGGTGCCGCGGCTCACTAGGCTAATCCTCCGCCTTGCGGCGCCGGCACACCGGGTTCTAGTCCCGGTCGGGGCGCTGCATTCTGTCCCGGTTGCCCCTCTTCCAGGCCAGCTCTCTGCTGTGGCCTGGGAAGGCAGTGGAGGATGGCCCAAGTGCTTGGGCCCTGCACCCCATGGGAGACCAGGAGAAGCACCTGGCTCCTGGCTCCTGCCATCAGATCAGCGCAGTGCGCCGGCCGCAGCACGCCAGCTGCGGCAGCCATTGGAGGGTGAACCAACAGCAAAGGAAGACCTTTCTCTCTGTCGCTCTCTCTCACTGTCCACTCTGCCTGTCAAAAAAAAAAAAAAAAAAAAAAAAAAAGAGAGAGAGAGAAGACACAGCAGCATTTTGGTAGCTAATTGTTTGGGTCTGGTTATAATTTGCTGCCACCATCTATTGAGAAAGCAAAGAGGACAATAGAAGGAAGGGACAGAAGCATTCAGAAGCTGGGGCAGGAAAACCAAACAGGGAACTGTGGGTAGGAAGTTAGGGAGGAAGTTGGAAGAGACAGAGACAGAGACAGAGAGAGAGAGAGAGAGAGAGGAGAGGGAAACTATCTAGCAACTGTTAGATTAGTGAACCAAAAAAACCTCATTGAGGGGGATGCAAGTTAGAAATTAACACACACACACATGCACACACACACACACGCATACACACCAGAACTTAGTGGGTCAAAACAGCAGCCATTTTTTCTTTTCACCGTGTCAGGGTTGACTGGTAGGCTCTGATGATCTGGGCTGGGCTGGCTGATCCCTGGCAGTTTCACTCTTAGGTCTGAAATGAGCTGTTGGGTTGACTGGATCTGATAGTTCTAGGAGACTGTTGGCTGGGGTGACTCCTCCACATGCCTCTGATTTCCCTCCAGTAGGCTAGCTCTGGAATGTTCTCATGGCAAAGACAGAGTTTCAAGGGAAGAAAAGGAAATTTACAAATATTTTCTTCAAGTATGTCTTTAAATCAATTTTGTGATGCCCATTGGCCAAAGCATGTCACATGGTCAATCTGAGTGATACAGCAGGAAGTCACTTTCAAAGGCGTATATTTATAGGAAAGTATTATTATTCAAACGTCCAGGTACTATTTGGAAAGTTGACCGTTCACTGCTTACACATCAGATAGCCTGTCACCACGGGCACTCAAGACCTGCCCCAGGATTGCCGCCCAGCACTTGTGGAATAGACATAAGAAGAAGCTCAGTTTGGTTGGCATTTGCTGCTCACATTTTCCCTCAGCCCATGATGTTTCAAGATTTTGGTTTCAGGCGGCACCACGGCTCTCACTAGGCTAATCCTCCGCCTGTGGCATCAGCACCCCCGATTCTAGTCCCGGTTGGGGTGTCGGATTCTGTCCCAGTTGCTCCTTTTCCAGTCCAGCTCTCTGCTGTGGCCCTGGAAGGCAGTGGAGGAGGGCCCAAGCTTGGACCCTGCACCCCACGGGAGATCAGGAGGAAGCACCTGGCTCCTGGCTTTGGATCAGCACAGTGTACCAGCCATAGCGGCCATTTGGGGGTTGAACCAATGGAAGGAAGACCTTTGTCTCTCTCTCTAACTATGCCTATCAAAAAATTTTGTTTCAATATTTTGGCAAAATAGTTCAGCTGAAAATTATACTAGAGTGGTAATGATATAATCCTTCAAATATGTTTTGAAAAACACATTAATTTCATATAACTTCATTTCATATAAAGTCTTGGTTTCATTAATTTCTAGTTTGGGGAAAACTGCTTTCTTAGAGGCTTCATTTGAACTTTCTTTTTTTAAAAACATATTTATTTTATTTATTTGAAATACAGAGTTACAGAGAGAGGTAGAGACAGAGAGAGAGGTCTTCCATCCACTGGTTCACTCCCCAGATGGCCACATAGGCCGGAGCTGTGCCCATCCAAAGCCAAGAGCCAGGAGCTTCTTCTGGGTCTTCCACGCGATTGCAGGGGCCCAAAGACTTGGGCCATCTTCCACTGCTATCCCAGTCCATAGCAGAGAGTCGGATCAGAAGAGGAGCAGCTGGGACTAGAACCAGTGCCCATATGGGGATGCCAGCACTTCAGGCCAGGGCTTTAACTAGCTGTACCACAGCACCAGCCCAACTTGTTCTTTCTATTTAGAATAGAAACATAATGTTGACCATCATCTTGGGTTGGCTTTACTTGTAATATTAATATATTCAGTGCTATACAGATTTGTGCAATTGATGTTGTCCATTTATTTTATCCAAAATCTACTTATAGAAGATAAAAGAAAAAAATAAGAAAAATGGTTTAAAGTACCTTTAAGCAGAAATTAAAAGCTATATTTACAAACTACAATGTGGATGAATGTTCAAATAATATGTAATATAAAATTTACATTTTTAAAAATATTTTATTTATTTATTTGAGAGAGAGAGTTACAGACAATGAGAGGGAAAGACAGAGAGAAAGGTCTTCCTTCCATTGGTTCACTCCCCAGTTGGCTGCAATGGCCGGAGCTGTGCTGATCTGAAGCCAGGAGCTTCTTCCGGGTCTCGCGTGCAGGAGCAGGGGCCTAAGGACTTGGGCTATCTTCTTATGCTTTCCCAGGCTATAGCAGACAGCTGGATTGGAAGAGGAACAGCTGGGACTAGAACTAGCACCCACATGGGATGCTGGTGCCACAGGCGGAGGATTAACCTACTGCGCCATGGCGCTGGCCCCTAAAATTTACATTTTAAAAAATAAGTAGGGTAGGGGCCAGCGTCATGGCTCACTTGGTTGATCCTCCGTCTGCAGCACTGGCATCCCATGTGGGCACTGGTTCTAGTCCCGGTTGCTCCTCTTCCAGTCCAGCTCTCTGCTGTGGCCCAGGAAGGCAGTGGAGGATGGCCCAGGTGCTTGGGCCCCTGCACCCGCATGGGAGACCAGGAAGAGGAACCTGGCTCCTGGCTTCGGATCAGCGTAGCTCCAGCTGTGGTGGCCATTTGGGGGGTGAGCCAATGGAGGGAAGACCTTTCTCTCTCTCTCTCTCTCTCTCACTGTCTAGCTTTGTCAAAAAAAAAAAAAAAAAAAAAGTAGGGTAGGCATTTGGCCTGGAAGTTATGCCTGCATCCTATTCTGACATGCCTAGATTCTAGTCCCAGCTCCACTCCTGAGTTCAGCATCTTGCCACTGCATTCTCTGGGGACCAACAGGTGCTGGCTCAACAGGTGCTGGCTCCCACCCATGTGGGAGACCCAGATTCAGTTTCACAATCTTGGCTTCCAGCTGGCCCTGCTCTGGCTGTTTTGAGCATTTGGGAAGCGAACCAGAAGATGGGAAATAGCTCTCTTTCTCTCTCCCCCCATAAACAAACAAGCAAATAAATAAATAAAATAGTTTTTATAAAATTAAACAAACAAAAGTCAAGAATATGGCCTTTTTAGTAATGTGCATAAAACTTTATTTCTAAAAAAGGAGGGGAATGATATGCCAAACATTGAGACTCCAAGTGGAAGAGAAAGGAGAAAATAATGGGTTAGAATCACATAGGGTCCTGCGGGGAAACAGGACACACAGCAGACTCATAGAATGGCAGCACTCCTGCCTCAGAATCAACCCTTGGGACATTCGGATCTGGCTGAAAGGTCCATGAGAGTCTCACAGGCATGGGAAGCCATGACACGGTGGCAAAAAACAATCTAAATGAAAGATCCTGGTGAACAAGACCCCAGCAGAAGGAACAGGCCATCAAGGAGAAAGGCGCCTTTCTCTAATGGGAGGAAGGAACCTCCACTGTGATACGGCCTTGACTAAACAAGTTCAGAGTCGGTGAACTCAAGGGGCTTCCATAGCCTAGACAGCTCATAGCAAGAGTCTCGGGTGATTGCTGATGTCATAAATAAGAGTGCCAATTGTTAAATCAACAACGGGAGTCACTGAGTACAGGCTCCCCACGTAGGATCTCTGTCCTTAATGTGTTCTACTATGAAACTTAAAAACAACACTACTAGTCGATCAATACCCTATACCCTGTGCGGTAGTGTGAGTGCAGCCTGTTGAAATCCTTGCTTAGTATATACTAAGTTGATCTTCAGTATATGAAGGTAATTGAAAATGAAACTCGATAAAGGGCGGGATGGGAGAGGGAGTGGGAGAGGGGAGGACCACAGGAGGGAGGGAGGTTGGTGGGGGCAGGAGGAGCCACAACAATACAAAAGCTGCATTTTGTAAATTCACATTTATTAAATAAAAAATAACTATATAACAAACAAACAAAAAAAGAAACAGAAAAAAAAAGAACTTAATACTTTACCCTTTTAGTATTTTTTATGTTCTACTTAAAACTATTGGTTGAACTCTGTAATTAATACACAATTACTCTTAGGTGTTTAATTAATGCTATAACTAGTACTCAAATAGTATTTTACACTTTGTGTTTCTGTGTGGGTGCAAACTGTTGAAATCTTTACTTAATATATGCTAAATTGATCTTCTGTATATAAAGATAATTGAGGCCGGCGCCGCGGCTCACTAGGCTAATCCTCCGCCTAGCGGCGCCGGCACACCGGGTTCTAGTCCCGGTCGGGGCGCCGGATTCTGTCCCGGTTGCCCCTCTTCCAGGCCAGCCCTCTGCTGTGGCCAGGGAGTGCAGTGGAGGATGGCCCAGGTGCTTGGGCCCTGCACCCCATGGGAGACCAGGAAAAGCACCTGGCTCCTGGCTCCTGCCATCGGATCAGCGCGGTGCGCCGGCCGCAGCGCGCCGGCCGCGGCGGCCATTGGAGGGTGAACCAACGGCAACGGAAGACCTTTCTCTCTGTCTCTCTCTCTCACTGTCCACTCTGCCTGTCAAGAAAAAAAAAAAAAAGATAATTGAAAATTAATCTTGATGTGAATGGAAGGGGAGAGGTGGTGGGAGAGGGGAGTGTTGTGGGTGGGAGGGAAGTTATGGGGGGGGAAGCTATTGTAATCCATAAGCTGTACTTTGGAAATTTATGTTCATTAAATAAAATAAAATATAAATTAAAAAAAGAACTATAAAAAAAAAGAATCACATAAGGGCCGGTGCCGTGGCTCACTAGGCTAATCCTCCACCTGCAGCGCCGGCACCCCAGGTTCTAGTCCCGGTCAGGGCATCGGATTCTGTCCTGGTTGCCCCTTTTCCAGGCCAGCTCTCTGCTGTGGCCCGGGAAGGCAGTGGAAGATAGCCCAGGTACTTGGGCCCTGCACCCACATGGGAGACCAGGAGAAGCACCTGGCTCCTGGCTTCAGATCAGTGCGATGCGCCAGCTGCAGCGTGCCGGCCGTGGCGGCCATTGGAAGGTGAACCAATGGCAAAAGGAAGACCTTTCTCTCTGTCTCTCTCTCTCACTGTCCACTCTGCCTGTCAAAAAAAAAAAAAAAAAAAAAAAAGAATCGCATAGGGAGCTAAAAATTTGTGTTAATAATATTGTGTTAATATTCTAGTTCTTATTAAGAGGCCATACATAAATCAAAGATGACAGAATACTGTGACCAAATGATTATGATTAACTCAACTCTACCCCTGGTATATTTTATAAAACAGAATTATTTTTAAAAATGTTTAAGTGGTTAAGCGTATAGCTTAATTTTGAGGATATATGATGTGCTATACATGTATGCGTGCATGTGTGTGTGTGTATATCCTTCTTTTTAACATGACTTAATTAATTTCTTAATGCCTTTAAAGAAATACTATTGGTCAACATAAAATATTCTATATTAAATGGTTTCAAAAGTCATTGGTCTTTAACTGTAACAACAAGTACTGTTAGTATTTTTTTTTTTTATTTTTTTTTTTTTTGACAGGCAGAGTGGACAGTGAGAGAGAGAGACAGAGAGAAAGGTCTTCCTTTGCCGTTGGTTCACCCTCCAATGGCCGCCGCGGCCGGCGCGCTGCGGCCGGCGCACCGCGCTGATCCGATGGCAGGAGCCAGGAGCCAGGTGCTTTTCCTGGTCTCCCATGGGGTGCAGGGCCCAAGCACCTGGGCCATCCTCCACTGCACTCCCTGGCCACAGCAGAGGGCTGGCCTGGAAGAGGGGCAACCGGGACAGAATCCGGCGCCCCGACCGGGACTAGAACCCGGTGTGCCGGCGCCGCTAGGCGGAGGATTAGCCTAGTGAGCCGCGGCGCCGGCCTGTTAGTATTTGTAATTATATATAATTTTCCCTTTTCAATTTGATTCAATAAACTACCAGTCAAATGTGGATTTTATACCCATTGTTTATTTCCACATTAGCCAGTCTATGACAATATTAGACATAATGTTTCTTTTCAATGCCCTATCACTTAAGTGTCATGGGTAAGGAGGTTACACAGTTGTAACAAGTTCATTTTCTTAGATATCAGATTCTCTTGATATTCCTATTTAAAGTAACGATGAGAACATTACCAAAATGCTTCCAAATGACTACAAACAGGTCAGTAGGACATGCGGAAATCAAAGAAATGAATCAACCCTGAATGTTCATTGAATAAAATAAGTGAGTTTTATCCAGGGCACAGGAAAAGATATCATGACATAGTTCACCCCTGCAGCCCCCAGTAAGTGGGCGGTTAGATGAATACTGTGAGAGAGCAGTTGGAAACAAAACCCCAACACTCACCCTGGAGGCCACAGCAGATGTTTCCCTTCAATGATGATTACAACTGGGAAGCAATTAGCGACAGCAAGGTCCTACAGAGAGTTTCCCTCATTTAAGCAGATGCTTTAAAAGAATTTATTTAGAGAGGCACAGCAGTCCCTGTGTGATACTAAGCTGAAGCTGAGGAAGTTCTTCAAGAAATTGCCTATAAGGAAGACTCCGGCAAAAGGCAGCCTGGGAACCTGAACATTAAAAATGGGACAACAAAGATGTCTTTGCAGAGGGCACTTACCCAGTGGTTCCCAGAGCTCACCAAAGACAGTGAGGGCAGTTGTGGGAGCAGAGGGGAAAAAATCGAAGGGCTGTGCTCCCAAAGATCACTTTCATGTCTGTATATTCACTCTTTGTTAGGAAAGAATACAAACGTGCTATATTCCGGTTCTGTCCAAAGGTTCTCCTGAAATTCCATGCCCCCCACCCTTTTTCACAGGCAATGGGCACTGTTACACACACACACACACACACACACACAGGGACATGCACACAGCTTCCTAGAGGAAGTCAATCTACTCTCCAGAAGACTATAAAGGCTTAGAGTTTAATGCCTCCACAAATGTTTTTTTTCTTTTTCTTTTTCTTTTCTTTTTTTTTTTTTTTTTTTTTTGGACAGGCAGAGTGGACCGTGAGAGAGAGAGAGAGACAGAGAGAAAGGTCTTCCATTTCCGTTGGTTCACCCTGCAATGTCCGCCGCGGCCTGTGTGCTGCAGCCGGCGCACCGCCCTGATCTGAAGCCAGGAACCAGGTGCTTCTCCTGGTCTCCCATGGGGTGCAGGGCCCAAGCACTTGGGCCATCTTCCACGGCACTGCTGAGCCACAGCAGAGAGCTGGCCTGGAAGAGGGGCAACTGGGACAGAATCCGGCACCCCGACTGGGACTAGAACCAGGGGTGCGCCGCTAGGCAGAGGATTAGCCTATTGAGCCATGGTGCTGGCCCTCCACAAATGGTTTTTAAAATATCACTCCCCTCTGTGAGTTTGCAAGAGATTTCTAAGTGAAGGTGAGATTATATGTGGGATTTCTTGGGCTCACCTTGCAGACTTAAGACAATATCAAAACTGGAGTGACCAGCAGAAGCACAGATGCCTTGGTTCTTGCTCTTGTACCGGGGAGTTGGTGACCCAGGAGAGTCCAGAGCTGGATGTGGGGATGAGACAACAGCATGTGGTCTTTCTGAAGCTGTGGTGGATAGACTCATTCATGGCTGGCACGGACTCTGACACAGGCTCTTTCCTGGCTGTGACAGAAATCACTGATGCCCAGAGGGGTTCTGTCACAGCCAGTGTAGAACAACACACACCGACAAGGTGCTATGTGCACTGGAACTGATGGATGATTGTCACTGACATTTACTCAGAATAAAGAAGTCCTGGGAATTCCCAAAGCAATCAGGATGCACCAGAAGTATAGAGGAACCTTGAACATAGGGCGTTGCTGGATCCTATGGGGGCCTAGTATAAACATCTAATTAATCACAAGCATAGGCAGTGCGGAAGTCCCCTATGTAAAAAACTTGATTAAAGAAAGAAAGCCATTCTTAGACAGGGACCCCCAGAAGAGCAGCTTTGGCAGGAATTTGGTTGGGGAAGAGAAAGCTTTACTGTGGAGCTATCATCTCTCCTCAGTGATCCTAGAAATAAAAAATCCTGCTGATCTGAGGTCAGGGAAGAAGGCACAGTCATTTCTAGCTTTTGTTTTTTTAAAAGCAGAGTAATAGAGAGGTAGAGACAGAGAGAGCTCTTCCATTCTCTGGTTCAGTCCACAGATGGCTGCAACAATCAAGGCTGGGCTAGGCCAAAGACAGGAGCCAAGAGCCAGGAACAGCCATCTTTTAGAAACTAAAAAAAAAATTTCAATGCTTTTGAGCATAATAAAGAACAAAAGAAGTATGTGTAAAGCAAACTGGAGCCCAAAAAAAAGGTGCCTTAGAGAAAGGAAAACGACTATGGGAAGGTGAGGGGAGATGGACTAGCCCTAACAACATGACCACTAGGAGCCAGGACTCCTTGGCTTTGGACTATGGAAGTCTTCCTGACCCTCCGCCTGGGGAGGTAAGGGATTTTTCTGGTGGTGAGAAAATGGCAAAATATTCTCCATCTACCAGTGAACCCAGATCAAATTGAATTAACCCCAAGGAACTGATTATTAAAGGTTAGTAATTTTGCAAGCCAGAATTGTGTTAAAAGTAGCCATTGTTAAAAACAAAATGACAGAAACTCCTAATTAAGTAACATATTGAAAACAAAGGTAGTAAGTACTCACTACTTTCTAATTACTGAGCCATAGTTTTCTCCATGCTTTAGAATTTATCTCTAGGATAGAAATACTATAAAATGCTGTGCTACTGCACTTCTCAGCTTAACTCTGAAATCGATGATATTGCATTGGTACCTTGAAATTGTCCATGGTGCAAGAACTTACATCACAGAAAATGTTAGGCAATGCAAGGCAGGGATTTTTTTTTCTGTTGAGAGCCCATTGTTTAGCATTTACATTTACTATCATCACTGAATAGGGGATTTAATGATGGCAGCAGATGTGTACCTGGGGTGGAAGAAGAATATGAAAGAGCTTAAAGGGTGAAGTCAGCAGTACTTCATCATCCATTACATGTGAGAAAGGAATTCATGCAATAATATTCAGCATTTTTCCTTGGGCAACTATGAGTCAAAGATTGTGTATGCACATAATTATGAATATGTATGGTGGTACAAAATCACATACAAGGGCATGTCAAAAAGTTTGTGGAAAATGAAAATAGATATGTTTATTTGGGTTTACACAGTTTTGAAATCCAGGCAGTTTTTTTCATAAAGTGAATCTTGCATGTACTTTTTGAAGCCCCCTCATATGCATATTTCAAAATTTTTTTTGCAACCAAACAAACTTGTCTTTTGATTCTATTTTTCATGAGCATTTTGAAGTCCTCTTGTATATATGATTTGGATTGGAAAGTTAGTTTTATGTTTGTTGGGTTTGAGGTCACCTGACAAATCAAGAAGGCAATTCGATCTGGAGCTCAGATGACAAGAAGGGACAGAAAATGCAGATGTCAGAATCCTGGGCACAGAGATTGAAGAGGCTGTGAGCAGGTCGGCAATAAACTAGAATGAGTGTGTGCAATGAACCAAGGAAGGAAGAAATCAATCCATGAAAGAATGGATGTTTCAGGGCTGAATGAGAAAGGTGGTCTCTCTTTCCCATGGCTCAGATGCTGGGTCTGAATGGTCTAGTTCTCTACTGCAGATGGCCTGGCATTGCTCCAGATAGTGCAGGTCTCCGCTGTGATTCTGCCGCTGGGGCTTTCTACCAGCTCTGCACACCACCTTTCCCCGAGGGGTGTCTGCAGGCTACTTGGCCCACACAGCAGGCATGGTTATTACTAGAACCTAGACCAGCAAAATTCTTTCCTTCTCTGGCCTCAATCAAAGCTGGGAGCATTCTGAGCCACTTGGTAAATGTGCTGGAGCAGTATTCTCAAGCGTAGAATAAGCCACTTTCATAAACAGAACTTATCAACCTTATGTTTTTTCCTTTTTAGTGGCAGCTGTAAGATACAACAATTTGATCTCAACTTTGAAGGGTTTATCCCAGCACACCCCAGATCACTGAACCTCAAGAGTTCACTGAAATGTTGGGTTTATCTCCAACCCTCTGGGATATTGTGTGGGCTGATAAACGTGGTCACTGAACACTGTAATGTTCTACAGAATGTCCACACATATTCCTTTGGATGGTGTAAAGGAAGATGGGAAGTGAGCTAGCATAATCAGAGGGAAAACTCATAGGTGTGTATAACTTTGTTTCATCTCACATAAACACAAATTGCTTCTGGCCCTGTTTCTCCACAGAGATGGAATAGAAAAAAATTGCTGAACCAATAGCTGTATACCATGTACTAAATTCACGTTGACTTGCTCTGGTCAAGATTCTACACATAGCACAATAAAATTGAGGTGATTTTGCTTAAGCTTTTATTCATAAATGTTCATCTGTCATGGTCCATCTGAGTTTCGTAAGGGTCAGACTTAGAAATGTGATATTTGCTAGGGACCACCATCCCTTCGTTACAGTTTTATCTTGAAGTTATTATCTACTACCACTCTCTGGACTTGGTTATTTTTTAAGTGTCTTAGCTTTGTTAGAAGGGACATTGCAGGCATTTTCACTTAGCCTTCACCACTAGGATAGTCTGCAGTCCTTAAGCCAGAGAACTATGTAGGACTCTGTGGATTTCTAAATACTTCTCTTTCAAGGTGCATATGGTTTTCAATGACAGGCCATCAGGTGAGCATGTGGGTACAGTGGACCTGCTATGAACCAAGCCTGGGTCACTCCATTTATTACTTACCACACAGGCAATGATGGGAACATAGTAAATTGGGTATAAATGCCAATTGAGAGCCCATATCCAATAATCCTTAAAATATCTTGGTATTATTTCCTTTTTTTTTTTTTTTTTTTTTGACAGGCAGAGTGGACAGTGAGAGAGAGAGACAGAGAGAAAGGTCTTCCTTTGCCGTTGGTTCACCCTCCAATGGCCGCCGCGGCCGGCGCGCTGCGGCCGGTGCACCGCGCTGATCCGATGGCAGGAGCCAGGAGCCAGGTGCTTTTCCTGGTCTCCCATGGGGTGCAGGGCCCAAGCACCTGGGCCATCCTCCACTGCACTCCCTGGCCACAGCAGAGGGCTGGCCTGGAAGAGGGGCAACCGGGACAGAATCCGGCGCCCCGACCGGGACTAGAACCCGGTGTGCCGGCGCCGCTAGGCGGAGGATTAGCCTAGTGAGCCGCGGCGCCGGCCGGTATTATTTCTTTCTCAGTTCATGGTCACCCAAGAAAATGCCATAGATGCTAGTGTTGATCTTCTCTAACATGGACTTGGCTTCTGCTGTAGTCAATGCACTCAAGTTCTAGAAACAGCTCAGATCTTCAAATTGGTCTAGGGATTGTGACTTTTTTATTGGCAAATTCCTTCAACCTCCTAATCATCCTTCTTTCTTTTGATTATATAAGTTGAGCAATATCTGTGTTGGCTATCATGCTTTATGAAGCCCATACACTTTAAAAAATAATATAAGCTCTTAGAACAGGCTTAGGTTCATAGAATTGAGAAGGAGGTATGGAGCATTTTATATCCTCGCTGCTCCCACACATGCATAGCCTCCCCCCTTATCAACATCCCCCACCAGAGTGGTATATTATTCGCAATTGATAAACCTACATTGACACACTATTATTACTGGTGCCCATAATCTACATTAAGGATGTACCATTGATGTTGCATAGTCTATGAGTTTGGACAAATATGTAATGTCATGTATCTACCATTACAGTATCATTACAGATGCAATTTCATTGCTATAAATATCTGTGCTCCAAAGACCATATATTTTAGCCATTTCTGTAACTGTCGTATCAGCCACTTCTGGCTACCATTTCGACCTTGTCACTCATTAAAATAACTGGTTTCTAATTTTGACAATGAAGTGCTACCATCTGGCTTCTATTATTATGGGAGCTTAGTTCTGTGAGAACTGTGGAGGACTTCACTACTGAACCTCCCAACAATGCCAGTGCCCCTCTTACCCCTTTCTTTTTCATTTTGGTACATGGGATATCCTCTGTTGCTGCTATAGAAAGTATCTGGATCAAGAGTTTTACAGCCTTGTGAAGGATATGTCTCCTAGCATGCCCATTTTTTTAAACAATTTTAACTATTTCTCCACTTTCTGACATAGCAGTTCTATAATTTATAGTTCACTTGCAGTGAGTCATTGCTTTCTCCAAGCCTCCAATAGTTATGCTAGTCAAGTAGTGACTAATTCTTGGAGGCTTTCCTGGATGTTAAAGCCAGTGTAATGACAAGATTCTCCCATATCAATGGGCTTTTATTCATGCCCCTTAATCTAGAACCCTCATGATCTAGTTCATTGCATCCTTTTCAAGTTCCTTCGAAAATATGTCAGCCAGAGATTCCTGCATCAGCTTCAATATGAAGTCTCTTCACTGTCCTTTATCAAATTCTGCTAGGCTGGGTTTTATCTATGCTGTTGTCTTGGTTTCCTGGAGAGAATATGGAGATAGAGCTTGAGGGGTACATACTTTTCCTAGTTAGCTTCCTGCCTATGAATAATCTTAAGCAATTGTGGGGAGCAACTCGGACTAGACTAAGTTACTGGAATTAAGACTTATTCTATGCATCTGCTCTCCCACAATTTGGCGCTGGGAGAGGAGGAAACAGCTTCTACACAGCTGCCTCCAGTTCAACCAATAAACAGCAGGACCTGCTCCTGATTGGAGGAGAGCAGCGTACTTGGCGTGTGGGTAGCAGAGTTGGGATTGGTGAAAGAGGACTATAAAGGAGGAGAGAGACAACATCCACCAGGAACATCCAGCTGAAAGAACACCTGTGCAGGCCCTGAGAGAGCCGGCCGGCGGTGTGCCGCTCCCCCGCGAAAGTGGGGAAAGTGGCAGGGGGCCCGCCCCTCCACGGAGGTGGAGGGACGGTAGCCAACCCGGGAAGAACCAGCAGCAAACCCGGGAAGGGCCTAGCAGACAAAAGAACAACACAGGGTCCTGTGTCGTTCCTCCGTGAAGAGGGGGAGCGACAAGCAATGGTCTAGCATTTTGATACAAGGTGGAGTTGGCTGTTTCTGCAGGCCTACCATGTTCATAAAAATTTGGGATTTTAAGTTTCTTGATACATCTACCCAGAAACCCCATTGAAGTCTCAGTGTTCTGTTCTTTCCTGAGTTTTCTGACCTTGATGTGGAGGCCCTGCTAAGGTTGAGAATCATTTTTCTGTGAAGTTTTGCTGGTGTTATAATTATGTCTTATGCCATTCTCTTTACCCTGCTGTCATCTTAAAGACATTATGAGTTTCATTGAGTGCTTCTATGACATGACACACTCTTACTTTCATATTTTTGCTTTGAATTTTATCACCCTATTCCTCTTATTATTTCCCTCTTATTTTAAAAAGATTTATTTATTTATTTTAAAGTCAAAGTTACAGAGAGCAGAAAAGACAGAGAAAGAGAGAGAGAGAGAGAGAGAGAGAGACCTTCCATCTACTGATTCATTTCCTGGATGGCTGCAACAGCTGGGGCTGAGCCCAGACAAAGTCCGGAGCCAGGAGCTTCATCTGGGTCTCCTATGTGAGTAGCAACAGCTCAAACACTTAGGCCATCTTCTGCTGTTTTTCCCAGGCCATTAGCAGGGAGCTAAAGCAGAAGTAGAGCGGCTGTAACACGAACCCATGCCCATATGGTATGCTGCCATCATAGGTGGTATCTATACATGCTATGCCACAACACTGGCCCCATATTATTTCTCTTTAATGGCTCAGCATTGCTAGTAACAGCCACCCACCTATGTGGTTACTACTCTTTCCTCTAAAGATACCAAGAACCAGAGACTTGAGTCCCTGTAACTTAGGTTAGCCATGTAATCACTGCTGGCTGAGCATGGATGGGGAGCAGGGAAGATTACATTTGCTACCCAGGTAATCTATGAGGTTTTTCTCTGTGTTTCTATGCCCAGTATTTAACAGTGAACAGTCAAGAATAACTGTTATAGATGAAAAATGACTTGGCAACTTTGAGCTGAGATGCTCCAGGGATAAAGGTGGGCATCACCCCACCAGCAGGAGTGCCAGCTACAGGTGAGGGAATCTATAATGAGTGGAGAAGAAAGGAGATGATAGCCTCAGCTACAGGCTTGTAAAATCAATCACAGTCTTGAGGTATAGCTCGTGTGTGTGTTAATGCACCTTTTGTATCTCCCTAGGGAATGAAAGAAACCAGCATCCTGAGAAAGTTGTTCCTAGACAGGGTAAGCTTGCTATAAAAGCAAGTGGATCTGAACAAGGAAGACACTTTTGTGTTGTCAACTGTGGCATTCACAGCCCTCTTAAGGGCTAACATATCCATCCTCATCTACTGAGAAGTACAAACTTTATTCATGGTAGTGCTCCTTACTGGGAGTAACTTTAAGCTCTAGGAAAGGCTGTGTCCAAGGGCAAGTCCACTCCAAAGGGGTGACCTGCAGTCAGTGACCATGTGATGTGGGAACACAATGCCCAGGGTGGGGACCACTCTGAAAGGTTTTCAGCCCCAGAGCTCGCTGAGGGGCTGCCTGGCTGAGGCCTCCATTGCAACAACATTGAGGATCTCCTTCTCCATTCAGCCCAGCTTCCTCGTTTCCTTACAGGTGAGCATTCTGAGACTTCTGCCGCATTTATCTCCCATATGCAATCCTTCATCCCAGAATCTATGTCTGAAGAATGCAAGTCAAGACTTCATTTCATTAAATCAGTGTGATCAGCTTTCTGGTAACATAGTCAAGTATAATTCACAACAGGAATAGTTTAAGAAATATTCCCAACAACTGAGTTCCTTAGTGATGCATTGTAAATTGCAGGTGTCTATGTCATTCTTATTTTAACAAGTAGCCTTTTCTTTACAAAAGCAAAATCTCTATTTAAGTACCTGGTAGTAGGTCTATTACCTCTGTTTCAATGGGAAATCACAAATAGGAAAATTAACTAAAGTATCTCCCAAGCAAGAAAATAACAATGTCTCTGGTCAAAGACACAGTCTCTTAGAGCAGTACCAGATAAGAGAAAGAAACCAAGACTCTGTGTGAACTTCTCATTGCCATGGGCATACACACTTTGGATAATTGTTACTCAATGTTACATCTTTTTTCAATTAACTCAAATTAATTTTTTCTTTTGTATTTATTAATTACTGTCTCTTTTTTTAATTTGAGAAGCAGAGACAGAGCTCACTCCTATATACTGGTTCACTCTACAAATACCCACACCATGAACCTGGAACTTAATCCTGGTCTCCCACATGGGTGGCAGGTACCCAAGCACTTGAGCTATCACTTGTTTTCTCCTAGGATCCACATTAGCAGGAAGCTAGAATGGAGAGTGGATCTGGGACTTGAACCAGTCTTAACTGCTAGGACAAACACCCACTCCTGCTTCCTGTTTTATAAAGGATTTTGCCTTTTCTACTGCTCAAGTTGAAATGCATAACGCATTTATTTTGAATTTATATGTTGGGGAAAATCTGAGGCATACTTTGTCAGAGAGAAATCACATTTTATCTTAGAGAACACTAAATTCACTCTTCCAAATGTAACAGAGACAGGATATATTGGTAAATGTCAGGACAAAAAGTTCTAAGCTCTTTCTTTTGTTATTTTTTAAGTTGTTTCCATGACCTGACTGCAATATCAACATTTCAAAAAGATACTGTATTTCATTTGCATTTTTGCTATGTTTTGCTCTATTTTCACTCCCACAGCAATTTAAGCAGTATAGTCACTTAAAAAATGATTCTCCATTACAGAATAAATTAATTTCCCAGGTGTTTGACACTTAAACATAATATGTAGTAAATCTAGCATTTCTAGAATTTTTGAGTTTGGATCTTAGCATAGCAAATGAAAGCAAGATGGACAGCTAAGAACAGAATTTCTAATAAGCTTAAAATCAGAAACAACCTTAAAATCTGATTTCAAACAAGGTTATTCTAGTACATTCATCTAATCATTTTGGAATCTCAAGAGAAATCACAAAAATAAAAATATTGATGATAAACACTTTTAAGAACAACTTCTGCAAAAATCTAAAGATATTTTCATCTTTGTTAGAAATTCTTCTATAAGGCAATGATTGAATCCATGATGCTTCTTTTGACATCATAGAATTTATGAATCCACGTGTACATTCTCTGATTCTTTCCTATTTCCCTACTTTTGCTTCCTGTTGCTTTCTGTTTTTTCAATCTTTTCCACCTACAAATACACGAATTCTACTTACTGAGATCTGGTCCTGTCATTTCTCTGGTAATGATGTCCAAGTGGAGAAGGAAAATAAGAGGTAAACAAAGAATGGAATGACTGAAGTACATAAAGACACACACAGAGATCTGTCCTGGTATACATTTGCTCATAAATGTATTATCTTCAGGGATCTTTCAGACATTCCTTTTTTCTGTTGTGTGATCCTTCATTTCCTGGCCTCAAAAACCCAAGAAAAGAATACAATTTGCAATATGATGTTGGAGAGGCCTAGGAATGAATCTAAATCTTAAAACATAGAAGTGATATGACTTTGGGCAAGTTTGTCTAACCTCTCTAAATCTGTTTCCTTCTTCATGAATGGAGGTAATAGATATCTTTTCCAAGTTATTGTAGCAATTAGACATATACCTGTAACACACCTGGGACAGGGCTTGGCATTCTTTATTCACTCTCACACTCGACACATATACACTGAGCACTGTCTGCCAGGCAACGTCTTAGATTCTACAGTGTGCTGAGATTTTTGGAAAGTAGAAATAGCGCCTTTCAGCATAGACTGAAGATTATGGCTGGCAGGAAACGCAAAGCTAAGACATAATGTTAGCTATTTCTATTATTATTTGTTAATCTTCATGCAACTAATTGACTTTCATGTTATCAGCAGTTGACTTGTAATTCGCTAGTTGCAAGAACTCTTGCAGCAGGCCTCAGTTTTGCTTTAAAACACTAGAATAGTTAGCTTTGTCCCTGTACCAGAAAGGGAAGTCCACTGGCCACCACGATTCTAAACCACCACTGAATTTCAAAGTGTTTGCATGATTTAGGGAGTAGGATAGGTGTTCTGTTTGTGATAGAGTTCTGCCTTGTCATTTCCTTACAGAGCAGCACTGTTTCAAACGTGAGGGAAACCATTTGAACACCCAGTGGCTGATGGCAGCCTGGCATATATTATTCACAACTCAGAAGGTTAATAGCAAGCATGTGGGTGCCATTTGTTCAGAAAATCATGCGGCTTCTTTATTAAATGCACCATAATACATGCTTAACCAATTATGGTATTACTAGAAAAGCTGATTCCCGGAAGGAGGCTACTTCACAGATTTTACAGCCAAGGGTGGGGTGGAGGGTTTCCGAGTACTGGAGTGTCAGTCCCAAAGTTTAACTCCTGATTTGCCAGGCCAGGAACACCTTTACCAAATTTTGCTCTCCTTCATCTGTATGTTGATTTAGCAATGGAAATGGTTCTCATATGGCACAAACCCAGTCACTGCAGAGAGTTGAGATGCTAGGAAAACTGGCATTGTTAACCATGTCACATTATCATTTTCTTTTCCTCAAAAATCAACAGGTTTTGTCTTAGTTCTGGAAAGCAAAGTGTACCTGATAAATTCATGATTTCATAGTCCTCTTTTTATTTGTGTACAAAAAGGGCATATATCCCAAGTAACTTCACTGAGAGCTCCTGTGACATCTTGCAGATGCTTACAATGATTCCTACAAGATTTTCCTTTCTGAAAAAAATTAAAAAAAAAAAAAAACTACATGGGGCTGGCACTGTGGCATAGCGGGTAAAGCCACCACCTACAGTGCTGACATTCTTTATAGGTGCTGGTTCAAGTCCTGGCTGCACCACTTCTGATCTAGCTCTCTGCTATGGCCTGAGAAAGCAGTGGAAGAAGGCCCAAGTGCTGGGGTCCCTGCATCCACCTGGGAGATCCAGAGGAGGTTTCTGGCTCCTGCCTTCCGACTGGCACAGCTCCGGCCATTGCAGTCATCTGGGGAGACCTCTCTCTCTCTGCCTCTGCCTCTCTCTAACTCTGCCTTTCAAATACATAAATAAATCTTTTTTTAAAAGAAAAGTACAAACCTGTTAGGAGGCTACTTCACACTCTGCCAGCACTAAGGCTGCTGTGTTGGAATGAAGAGTGACTGGACATGAGACATTTGGACATTGCAACAATTATCAAAGACTTAGGACTATAAAGACAAATAAATTAGCAGGTGACAATAAGACTCCAACTATCTGCAGGCCATCTAGATACAAAAGGATCTTATGCTGACAGGTCTGCCAGGGTGTAGCTATCACCAAATAGCTACAGTTTGAAAAGAGTAGTTCTTAACCCAGAGAAGTAATTCCTAATCCAAAGGAAGCCTGCAGTCTCTTGGTGAGAGGAAGACATGATAAGACTTCTTCAAGCTGCTATCTGCATGGGAAAGATAAAAAAATTGGTTTCTGAAGTAGCAGTTAATACGGCATTCTCCAGCCATTTGATTAGATAGTTCCCTGAGAACATGTCAATAATATCATATACCACTTTGCATTAAAATGTCCCACAGGGGCTGCTGCTGTGGCATAGCGGGTAAAGCTGCTGCCTGCAATGCCAGCATCCCATGTAGGGGATGCTGGTTTGAGTCCCAGCTGCTCCACTTCCAATCTAGTTCTCTGCTATGGCCTTGGAAAACAGTGGAAGATAGCTCAAGTCCTTGGGCCCCTGTACCTACATGGAAGACCCTGAAGAAGCTCCTGGCTCCTGGCTTCAGCCTGGCCCACCCTTGGCTGCTGCAGCCATTTGGGGAGAGAACCAGTGGATAGAAGATCTCTTTTTCACTCTCTCTGTCTCTCCCCCTTTCTGTGACTCTGACTTCCAAAAATAAACAAATAAATCTTAAAAAAAAAAACAAACCCACAGTTCTCCTATGGTTCAGAAAATGGAGTCTGCCAACAGAGTGCTAGATGAGGTGGTTTTCGGCTCTGGCACCTGTATATTTCTGTGCCTGCATTTTATTAGCTGTAAAATAGAGGCAATAGTGTATTTGTCTGGTAGGTGGGGGCAAGGATTTTTCAGTTCCATATCTGTGCCTGGAACAGGCCTGATCCTTATGCGCTCAATGCATGTCACTCATTATCTTCTTTGCTTAATCTTCCACTGGGATGGTTGTGAGGTCCTTCCAGGCAGTTGCCCTGCAATCCCTCCTTTGTGTTCTCAGTGAATGGTCTGGGTGTTAAGGAGTCTTGTTTTTACGGGGGGAGCTGTCTCAGATGGTGGGCTTGCTTGCCTTCCTGGACATTTGGTGTGCAAGTGGTGCTGCGGTGGGGATTAGCAGAAGTGGATCAGGGCCATCGGCAGGAACAGGCTGACAGCTTGGTGCCCACTCTGAAGAGTTCTCTGTTTTCTGTCTTCCTCCTCCGCATGCCTGCTGCACAGCTCAGAAAGAACAAAAGAACCAAAGCAAGGACAGTGGCCTCTGGGCTCGAGTGAATGCGTGGGAACGTGGGAGGTAATGTGAGCAAGAGAATGGAGCAATTTGGCTGTAGAAATCTAAAAATGAAACTCTAGAAGCATTGCACTATTGATTACTAATCTAGGCCCACGGGGACAATTAATCTCGATGAGATCCCCCGTGTGTAGGGGGTTGGTGGATCCTCAAGGAAATCTGACAAGAGTCAGAAAGTTACAACTCAAGAGTGGCCTGGGAGCCAGCGTTTTACAGCCCCACCTGCTTTGATAGTGTTTATCTATGCTTAGATCCCTGGTCATTTGTACTTGTTTCTTCTAATGTCTGTCCCAACACAGATTGCAGAATCATGAATCCTTCATCTCAGCATCTATGATTTCAGGCAAATAGTAGGTACACAATAAATGTTCAAAGAGAGAAAAATAAGAGGAAGAACAGGGGATTGGAAGGAAAGGAAAGAGAAAAGAGAAGACAGGAAGGAAGAAAAGTGAGAAAGAAGGAGGGGAGGGAGGGAAGGACTCAGGATAAGAGCTTCTTTTCATAACTGTAAATGTCTGAAGGCAACTTGTCTTCTTAGCCCTAGGAAAGGGTATCAGATCATTTTTCATTTCAGAAAGTAACAACTATTTGAACTAAGATGATATGAAGACTGTAGTTTTTAATTTTTTTAAGATTTATTTATTTTCTTGAAAGGTGTTTACAGAGACAGTGAAAGAGAGAAAGAGATCTTCCATCTTTGATTCATTCCCCAAATGACTGCAGGGCCAGGCCAAAGCCAGAAGCCACACCTGGGTCTCCCATGTAGGTGCAGAGGCCCAAGCACTTGGATCATCTTCTACTGCTTTCCCAGACCATTAGCAGAGAGCTGGATTGGAAGTGGAGTAGCTGGGAGTTGAACTGGCATGCCATCTTGGATGCCAGTGTTGCACTCAGTGGCTTAACCCCCTATGCCATAACAGCAGCCCAAAGACTAGATCTTTATGTAATCTAATCTTTACTCTGTAAGACCAAGTTTTAGGAAGTCGCAAAACATGTTAAAGAGCAGTTAACATGATTAAATTTAGACAGCAAATATACATATGTGCTTTAAAAGTTATGTTCAGTAGCTGGGTAAAAAAAAGAAAAGATGATGTTATCCAAAACCATTTGAAATAAAGTCACTGAAATGCCATTGTATTATTCATCCAGTCATTCTGAAGCACAAATATGAACTTTTCACCGATTTTTAATTCCCTGGTATATTACATAAGCTAAGCCATTGCATTTTTGTTAAGCCAGAACACCTTTCAAACTTTTCTTAGCCTCTCAAGGTTGATGAATTGTTTATTGTGAGGCAATTTTGTGGCGGAAGGAGAAATTCTAATGAGGTTTTGGAAGCTAAATATGAAAAGTCTCATGAATTTGGAAGAAATGCTGTACTTAATGAGAAGTGGCTTACTCATATTCAAAGATGGGCTCAGTAATATGCCATGTTTCACATTTAATGCTAGTATCTTAATAAGACAGAGGAAGCCAGTATGTCCCGATACTATTGTGTCAGCACTCAAGAAAAAAAATGTATATATTTTTTGACTGGCAGAGTTAAACAAAGAAAGAGACAGAGAGAAAGGTCTTCCTTTTTCTGTTGGTTCACCCCCCAAGTGGCTGCTACCGCTGGTACCTTGTGGCCGGTGGGCTGCGCCGATCCGAAGCCAGGAGCCAGGTGCTTCCTCCTGGTCTCCCATGCAGGTGCAGGGCCCAAGTACTTGGGCCATCCTCCACTGCCTTCCCAGGCCACAGCAGAGAGCTGGACTGGAAGAGGGGCAACCGGGACAGAATCCGGCGCCCCGACCGGGACTAGAACCCAGGGTGCTGGCGCCGCAGCTCAATAGGCTAATCCTCCACCTGCGGCACCGGCACCCTGGGTTCTAGTCCCGGTCAGGGCGCCGGAGGATTAACCTAATGAGCTGCAGCACCGGCCAAGAAAAAATATATTTTAAAAGAAGTTTGATATTGTTATATATCTGGTAGAAATAAACGGTAATGAGAGAAAGCCAATTTCTTCAGAAACCTGTTAATTCAGGGAAGGTGTCAAATGATAAAGGAAAACATGCCTCTCAATTCCGGTTCTCTTGAGTACCAGGACAGAATCAATATCTTCTAAACTTTTGTGTTCTCAATTCACAAAATGAGAATGGACTAAAAAATATTTTAGCGGGGGCTGGCGCTGTGGTGCAGCTAGTTAATACCCTGGCCTGAAGCGCCGGTATCCCATATGGGCGCCGGCTTGAGACCCGGCTATTCCACTTGCGATCCAGCTCTCTGCTATGGCCTGGGAAAGCAGTAGAAGATGGCCCAAGTCCTTGGGCCCCTGCACCCACATGGGAGAACCGAAGAAGCTCCTGGCTCCTGGCTTCAGATCGGTGCAGCTCCAGCTGTTGTGACCATCTGGGGAGTGAACCAACAGATGGATGACCTCTCTCTCTCTCTCTCTCTCTCCCTCTCTCCCTCCCTTCCTTCCTCCCTCCTTCCCTCCCTCCCTGCCTCTCCTCTCTCTGTGTAACTCTGATTTTCAAATAAATAAATAAATCTTTATTTTTTTTTGACAGGCAGAGTTAGAGAGAGAGTGAGACAGAGAGAAAGGTCTTCCTCTTTTCCATTGGTTCACCCCCAAAATGGCTGCTATGGCCAGTGCACTGCACAGATCTGAAGCCAGGAGCCAGGTGCTTCCTCCTGGTCTCCCATGCAGGTGCAGGGCCCAAGCACTTGGGCCATCCTCCACTGCCTTCCCAGGCCACAGCAGAGAGCTGGACTGGAAGAGGAGCAACTGGGACAGAATCCGGCGCCCCAACCTGGGCTAGAACCCGGTGTGCCGGTGCCACAGGCGGAGGATTAGCCAAGTGAGCTGCGGTGCCAGCCAATAAATAAATCTTTAAAAAAATATTTTAGCAAACTCTATGCCTCATGTTTACTTTTTTTAAATAAATCTTTATTTTTTTACGATTTATTTTATTCAAAAGGCAGAGTTACAGAGAGGCTGAGGCAGGGAGAGAGAGAGACAGAGAGAGAGAGAGAGGTCTTCCAACCACTGGTTCACTCCTCAATTGGCCACAATGGCCAGAGCTGCGCTGATCCAAAGCTAGGAGCCAGGAGCTTCTTCCCGGATCTCCCACGCAGGTGCAGAGGCCCAAGGGCTTGGGCCATCTTCTACTGCTTTCCCAGGCCATAGCAGAGAGCTGGATTGGAAATGGAGCAGCCGGGACTCAAACTGGCGCCCGTATGGGATGCCGGCACTGCAGGCAGTGGTTTTACCTGCTAATCCACAGTGCAAGACCCTCATGTTTACTTCTTTAAAATTTATTGTTCTAACAGTGTATCTTAGACATCAGCATTTAAATTTTTAAAATATATTTATTTGAAAGGCAGAAAGACAGCTCTAGCATCCACTGGCTCAATCCTCAAAGCGCTGGCTCTGAGCTTGGAGATGCTAACTCAGTTTGGATCTCCCATGGAGGTGCTAGGGACCCAGTCACCCAATCACTTGAGGCATCACCTGCTGCCTCCCCGGTTGCACATTAGCAGGAAGCCGGAGGAGAGCTGGGACTTCAATTCTGAACTTCATTTTACTTATCTATAATAGGATCTTCTAAATTAGCGTAACCCTAAGCATCCTGAATTTTTAAAGAACTACATGAAATTAACTATGAGACATTTAATGAGTCCTTTTGTGAAGATGAGATCATTCTTCAATGTTCTAATTGATACTGCTAGTGATGGCAGAGGGAGAAAGAAGTGCAAAAATGGCACTATTTAAACAGAGTTAAAGTAGATGGTAGAAAAAGACTGACACAATTTTAGCAGTGTTAATAGTGTAGATAAGCAAAGCGTATGGCATCCAGTGGAGAAAATGTTACATAAAATAGTGCCACATGTTTCTTATTGCCCACATTGTGATAAAGAATTGCATGTAAATAATAGACATGCAATTCAGGATATTGGCTACATCTAAGGGAGAGAGGTGTTGATTCAGTCTGGGAGGGATAACTATGGTATTCCTTTATAAAATTTTATTTTCAAATTGGCAATATTATTCTTCAAGCCTGTGTGTGTGCGTGTGTGTGTATGTGTTAAATATTGCTCAGTAACTTATTCCAAGACTGCACAAGAGCAGTCTTAAATTAAGAACGTAGTTTAGGGGCCAGTGCCGTGGTGCACTACGTGAATCCTCCGCCTGCAGCGCCGGTATCCCATATAGGCGCCGGTTCTAGTCCCGGTTGCCCCTCTTCCAGTCCAGCTCTCTGCTGTGGCCTGGGAAGGCAGTGGAGGATGGCCCAAGTCCTTTGGCCCCTGCACCCGTATGGGAGACCAGGAGGAAGCACCGGGGTCCTGGTTTCGGATTGGCGCAGCGCCGGCTGTTGTGGTCATTTCAGGAGTGAGCCAACGGAAGGAAGACCTTTCTCTCTGTCTCTCTTTCTCACTGTCTGTAATTCTACCTGTCAAATAAATAAATAAAATCTTCAAAAAAAAAAAAAAGAACGTGGTTTAGACTTCATGCATACCTAGGCTCCACATGGTTTGCTCAGTGATACACTGCATATACCTTGGTGGTCCCCTAAGATTATCATGGAACTGAAAAATTGCTTCCACCTAGTGACGTTCTAGTTGTCATAACATCGTAGCACAATGCATTCATCAAGTGTTTGTGGTGATGCTGATGGAAGAAAATCTATGGTGCTGTCAGCTGTAGAAAATATAGCATGAATAATTATGAACTATAGCATGTACTATATGCTTGATAAGAACAAACAACTGTATTACTGGTTTATGAATTTACTATCTTCTATGGTCATCATTGTGCTGGAGTGCACTCCTACTTATAAAGAAAAACATTTACTGTAGAACCACCTGTCATGTTACCTTAGCAGCAGCCTCATGCATCTTGTGTTTACTCATCTCTGATTGCATTGTTTTCTTTTGTGCTTGATTTAATGTCATATGGCTTTGTTTATCATGACCGCAGAGGCTATGGGCTATACCATGCATATATACTGCAGAGCTGGGGTGTGGAGTCTGCATTACCATTTTAGTATGTGGGGTGCATTCTATACATGAAGTCACCTAACAGTGCTGTTCTCATGGTATCTCCACAGTGAAATCCTCCTGACTGTCCATCCTTCCCAATCTCGCCTCTCTAATACTATTTAAGAGAGAAAAATGTGATATCAATATTGTTTCAGTTGGCAAAAGGCTGCGTTTCATATCATGAGGCTGATTTTCAGACCAGTTCTTAGCAGCCTCTCATCTTTCCCCAGCCCTGACTCTTGTCTCCCTTCCTGGCGTGCCCCAACTGCTACTTGGCTCGAGCACTCTGAGGCCCATATACTTTGTTTCATACAAACTCAGATGGGTATACTGCTTGACTTTCATTTTTCTCAGTGGAGGGGAAAACCATCCACCCCACTGGCTTCAAACCTCTTCAGGTGTATACTCCATGAAGCCTAACATCTTTAGAGTTTTAGCAAACCAGTTCCGTGATATATTCTTGTAATTTCAACTCATTCACAGTTAATGGAATTGAATTCTTACTGTTCTGCATCTAAATAACAATATTCACAAATCACTATTTTTGTAAAGGTAATGATTTGTGACTTGGCCTGCAATACTAATTTTATTTTAAGATGATTTTATTGTTTCACTAAACTCTTCTCAAACCTCTGGCTCATAAAGTTCTAGCTACCATGCACCAAGGACATCACTAAACCCTTTCATCTAATTTTCTTAGGCCAAAGTTAGGGTGCTCTAATCACCCAGCTCTTAGAATATTTGAACCATCAACTTGGACAGGGGGTGAAATTCTAAATAAGTCCTACCAAATGTCCATCCAGACTTAAAGATGTTATAGTATAGATTTCTGCATGAAAAATCTCATTGGCATAATTGCAGCATGTGAGTCAGTTTTAAAGCATATGGTACGACTGAGCATGGCAGTGGTCTAACTTCTTAGGAAGCGCCACAGATGCGCGACTGTGGGAGTGGAAGTGGAAGCCAAGTGCCATCTCAGAAAGAAAGAAGCAAAACCCAGTTGCCAGCACAGAGATGTTACAAAGGAGTCACCAGACTTGGTCTCTTATTTACTGTATCTCTTCTTCAAAGTGCAGCACGGCAGCACATGCCACAAGGTGAGCACACACCACGGAAGGAGAGAACCAGCCTAAAATCCCAGCTGGGGCACCACAGTCTGTGCAGTGGACAGCCAGGTGTCGCAAACTCCGCAAGTTCCCAAGAGCCACGTTCTGGTTTGAAATTACCACTTAAACAGGAGTCACTGTGCACTTACTCCTCATGTAGGATCTCTGTCCTTAATGTGTTGTACAATGTGAATTAATGTTATAACTAGTACTCAAACAGTATTTTACACTTTGTGTTTTGGTGTGGGTGCAAACTTTTGAAAGCTTTTTTTAATATATACTAAATTGATCTTCTGTATATAAAGATAATTGAAAATATATCTTGATGCGAATGGAATGGGAGAGGGAACGGGAGATGGGAAGGTTGTGGGTGGGAAGGAAGTTATGGGGAGGAAAGCCATTGTAATCCATCAACTGTACTTTGGAAATTTATATTTATTAAATAAAAGTTAAAAAAAAGAAATTACCACTTAAAAAACGAATGAGAGGGCTCCAACTTTCCTGATGGACCCCACTGCCAGCTTTGATGTTAATGAAATAACCATAGATAACCCCAATTCCCCTCTGCTAATCTCCAATGCCATTTGGTGATTTTCAGAGGCGGCATTGTTGTTTTATGATCCCTTATGATTGTGGTTCAGTGGCCTGTGGCATTATAAAAGTCATTACTCAAACTGAGCTGAACCACAGAGGCATGGGGTTTTCCCACTTGCTAAAGGGGAGGGCAGTTGGGGATTTGGCCGGATGTGGGCTTCGAATGGGATGAGGTGGATGGAAGAGAACCAGCTGCTACCTCAGTAGTTTTTTGCCATGAAAATTGGGAGCATAATTCGGGGGACAGCAGGCTCTTTGACGAGGAGTCCAGTGTCGCCCCCCGCCCCCGACCGGCGCCCCGCCAGTTTCCTTGCTGGTACATCAGGCTCATTTTCAGGCAGCAGCATTGGAAAGGGAAAGAGGTAGGCGAGCACTGAGGCAAGAGTACTGAGAAGTTTCTCAAGCTGCAGCTCTTTCTCAAGTTGCAGCTGCAGGGTCGATGAAGGAGTTCTGTAACAGCGTTCGGAGGATGCTTTAGACCGTGAGACAGGCAGGTTTCTATTTTTAATATTTTTTTTATTTTTTTTTTAACTTTTATTTAATGAATATAACTTTCCAAAGTACGGCTTATGGATTACAATGGCTTCCCCCCCATACCATCCCTCCCACCCGCAACCCTCCCCTCTCCCACTCCCTCCCCACCTCCATTCACATCAAGATTCATTTTCGATTCTCTTTATATACAGAAGATCAGTTTAGCATACATTAAGTAAAGATTTCAACAGTTTGCTCCCACACAGAAACATAAAGTGAAAAATAATAGATGATTTTTTAAATGATGATGAAATCAGATCAGACCTATTGTCATGTTTAATCCCAGTGAGAGTCAAGTTGGGAATTGATAATTTCTTTTTTCTTTTTCTTTTTTTTTTTTTTTTTACAGAAGATCAGTTTAGTATACATTAAGTAAAGATTTCAACAGTTTGCACCCCCATAGAAACACAAAGTGAAATATACTGTTTGAGTACTCGTTATAGCATTAAATCTCAATGTACAGCACATTAAGGACAGAGATCCTACATGAGGAGTAAGTGCACAGTGACTCCTGTTGTTGACTTTACCAATTGACACTCCTGTCTATGGCATCAGTAATCTCCCTATGCTCCAGTCATGCGTTTCCAAGGCTATGGAAGCCCTCTGAGTTCTCCGGCTCTTATCTTGTTTAGACAAGGTCATAGTCAAAGTGGAGGTTCTCTCCTCCCTTCAGAGAAAGGGACATCCTTCTTTGAAGACCTGTTCTTTCCACTGGGATCTCACTCAGAGAGATCTTTCATTTAGGTTTTTTTTTTCCCCCTAGAGTGTCTTGGCTTTCCATGCCTGAAATACTCTCATGGGCTTTTCAGCCAGATTGGAATGCCTTTAGGGCTGATTCTGAGGCCAGAGTGCTATTTAGGACATCCGCCATTCTATGAGTCTGCTGAGTATCTCGCTTCCCATGTTGGATCACTCTCCCCTTTCTTTATTCTATCGGTTAGTGTTAGCAGGTACTAGACTTGTTTATGTGCTCCCTTTGACTCTTAGTCCTTTCATTATGATCAATTGTGAACTGAAATTGATCACTTGGACTAGTGAGATGGCATTGGTACATGCCACCTTGATGGGATTGAATTGGAGTCCCCTGGTATGTTTCTAACTCCACCATTTGGGGCAAGTCAGCTTGAGCATGTCCCAAATTGTACATCTCTTCCCTCTCTTATTCCCACTCTTATTTTTAACAGGGATCACATTTCAGTTAAATTTCAACACTTAAGAATAACTGTGTATTAATTACAGAATTAAGCCAGTCATATTAAGTAGAACAGGCAAAAAAACTACTAAGAAGGATAATGTATTAAGTTGTTCATTAACAGTCAGGGCTATGCTGATCAAGTCACCATTTCTCATAGTGTCCATTTCACTTCAACAGGTTTCCTTTTTGGTGTTCAGTCAGTTGTCACCGATCAGGGAGAACATATGGTATTTGTCTCTTTGGGACTGGCTTATTTCACTCAGCATGATGTGTTCCAGATTCCCCCATTTTGTTGCGAATGACTGGATTTCGTTGTTTCTTACTGCGGTATAGTATTCTAAAGAGTGCATATCCCATAATTTCTTTATCCAGTCTACCATTGATGGGCATTTAGGTTGGTTCCAGGTCTTGGCTATTGTGAATTGTGCTGCAATAAACATTAATGTGCAGACTGCTTTTTTGTTTGCCAATTTAAATTCCTTTGGGTAAATTCCAAGGAGTGGGATGGCTGGGTCAAACGGTAGGGTTATATTCAGGTTTCTGAGGAATCTCCAACTGACTTCCATAGTGGCTTGACCAGTTTGCATTCCCACCAACAGTGGGTTAGTGTCCCTTTTTCCCCACATCCTCGCCAGCATCTGTTGTTGGTAGATTTCTGAATGTGAGCCATTCTAACCGGGGTGAGGTGAAACCTCATTGTGGTTTTGATTTGCATTTCCCTGATTGCTAGTGACCTTGAACGTTTTTTCATATGCCTGTTGGCCATTTGGATGTCCTCTTTTGAAAAATGTCTATTGAGGTCCTTGGCCCATCTCTTAAGTGGGTTGTTTGTTTTGTTTTTGTGGAATTTCTTGATCTCTTTGTAGATTCTGGTTATTAACCCTTTATCTGTTGCATAGTTTGCAAATATTTTTTCCCATTCTGTCGGTTGTCTCTTCACTCTCCTGACTGTTTCTTTTGCAGTACAGAAATTTCTCAATTTGATGCAATCCCAATAGTTAATTTTTGGCTTTGAGGTTTCTATTTTTAGAAACTATTTTTTTCTTTTAAAAATTGCCTATTTGGTAATTACCTGTTTTTATTTTTCCTTCAGGTTTCTGTATTTTCTGATGGATTTGAAATGTTAGAATGTTTATATGTATGTATGTTGATTACTAGATAATTAGGACTCAGCACTACAGAACATGCTCATCTGTTCTAGGCACAATGATGAATTTTGGTTCTCGCAGAAACCTTATGGACATGGTAATATCATCATCACTATTTTATAAGTGGAATTGACTCAGGTAGTTAAATGTTTTCAAATATAGCAATTACGTGACATGTTGGATGGTCTAAAGGGGTTTAATTCTTGTTTACTTGAAATTGTAGCCATTAAAGCAACTACATATTTTTGTTCAGGAAAATACACCTCTAGTATTCACTCCTTTTATAACTTTCTATCATGGAAATGAATTAAATTGTGGGAAAATTGTCTGAAGAATGGATGATTTTAAAGTTATTTTCTTCCCAATTTATGTGTATGGGCAATTTTGCATCTAAGTTTCTTCTCTTTTTTTCGATTTTTTTTATTTATATAAAGTGAACAAATTTCATGTATTTCATATATGCAGATTTAGGAGCATAAAGATACTTCTCACACTATACTCCCTCCAGCTAAGCTTCCACCCTCCCTCCTCTACACTGTAGTATAAATGTTTTCTATATTGTCAGAGAATCTTCATCAGCATCTTTCACATAATATTCCTTCACACATTTATAATGCCAGTTATCCATCAGTTTTCTTATCGTGCAAATGTAAATAATTTTGAATTTTTCTCCATTGCAAATAATGGCACAATAACTATTTTAATGCAAAAATCTGTGGATTTCCAAATATTTCTTTACAATTGATCCACAAAAGTGAAATGAATGGGTCTGGGTATATTCAGTTTGACATGGCTACCATCATCTTGCCCTCCAGGTAACACTGACAGTCATCTGGCCAAGCTTGTCTTGCAGGACTGGGCCCTGAAATGTCCCTTATCTAATGCCTGGAATGTTAGTGTTCCTTGAGAAAGTCCAGGTGCACTTAGGCTAGCTAAGGGCTGCCTTTGTCTGCCTTAATGCATAAACCCTTACTACTGTCTTGGAATATTTCAGGAATCCTTGACCTGTGGTCACCTAAGACCATGCTTCTATCTGTAAGTCCCTGCAATAAATTACATTTGATGTGATCTTGGATTTTCCCTCTTCAATAATGTTCCCATGCTTTCCATTTTGGGGTTTGTCCAGATCACCAGGAGTTTAGATATTTTGAAAACCAATGATACACTTAAATAGTTTTTCTATATGTATTATAACCATGATATATGGATATGTCAACTATGTTATATTTTGTAAATTATTAGTAAAATTACAATTTGGATACATTGCAAATAATGTCATAATTATGTCCCAGTTTAACTGATGGAGTCAAATATTGAGGGACAAATGAACCCCACAAAATATTTTTGTGAAAATTGAAGATATAGAAAAAATACATTTGAAAAAGTTAAAATTATTCTTAACAGATACATTGTCTCACATAGGCATTGATAGCACTAACCAAGAATCTAATTTTATCTAGTTAAATGCTTACACTATATTGGTAAATAAGTATGTTTATTATCAGCAGAAGATTAGATAAGATGTTAGAAATATTGACACACTGACCACTTAGTATTTGAGTTACAAAAGAGACAGTAACTGGAGAGAAAGTGAGGATTTTAAATGTTGATCTGAATTGGACCACTGTGGGAGTCATTTCCTATCATTCTGTGGTCACTCTTCATCATCTACTAAAACAGCCTAATGCAGAGGGAGCCTCATGTATGTGGTTGGAACCGAGCAAACCCAATCACAATAAGTTTCTAAATTATTATATACCAATAAGAAAGAGTTCTTGAAAAAATATCTTCAAAAATGAAGTGTATCACAGACCTGAATATATTTAGAATCTGAGAGGATTATCTCAAATATTCCAAGAATATGGAAATGAGATACATAGTCTGTGTATTTCAACTTAGGTGAACTTCAATAAAGCATTAGTTTCCAGTATTTACTTTTCATTTGAAACTTTTAAATTTTTCTTAAATTCTGATCATATCAATAGCATAGAAAATCAAATGTACAAATTATGCTAAAAATTTAGGCATGCATAAAATAACACCAATTTTCATTCATTGTCAATAAATGATGGGATGGGTTATTATCAAAATTTGCATTTGTATATTGCACACTATTATAGTTATTTTATAAAAAAGTTCTTCCTCTTCTCTAGGGAATAGTTGGCATTTTTAACATTTTATCCATCCTTTATGAGGCCCAGATACTAAATATATCCATTCTGCTACCACACTGTGACCGGCTTCCAAGGACCTTGCTCCCTTTCCCATGGACTTTCCAGGGAAAAAGGACAGGGTTTGCTCAGCCTTTAAATCACCAAACCTAGATGTATATTTGATCTCTCCACCCCAGCAATGTGCGTGAGAGCTCATGTGTGCACGTGCATATTCTGCCCCAAGGTGGCTGAGTGTAAGCCTCTCTCTTTTGAGTACTAGCCATCTATTCCTCCTGCTCTCTGTCTCAGCTCTCCTCTTTCATCCTTAGCCAAAGGAACTCTGAGAGATTTCACTCTCCTTTTCAATACTTTCTAGCCTTGGCATGTGCCAGGCACAATAAGCAACACACTTAGTATGATTCTTGAGTTTAAACAAGCATCTCTCTCTAAGGATTTGAGGATTCAAATCAATCATTATATCTGAATAGCCTTAATACACCACTCACATTTTTCTTAATAGGCTTAATTTATTATTTATTTTGTTGACAGATGATATTATATGTTTATTATATGCATTATGATGTTTTGAAGTATACATATACATTTTGGAATAGATAAAGTAATTAAAACATGCATTACTTCACATATTAATCATTGCTATTGTGAGGACCACTCTCAGCATTTTCTCAAGAACTCAAAATATTGTCATTAACTATAGTCAGCATGCTATACAATGGTTCTCTGGTATGTGTTACTGCTATCTAACTAATTTTGAATCCTTTGACCAACATCTCGCAAAGCCTTCCCCCAACAACTTAAGCTTCTGTTAACCACCATTCTACTCTCTCCTTCTATAAGGTAAACACTTTCAGATTCTATATATATGTCAGATTATGCAGTATTTGTTTCTTACATAATGTCCTTTAGGTTCATTCGTGTCACAAGGGACAAGATTTCTTACTTTTATGGCTCAGTAGTATTTAATTGTGTGCATATATATGTATGTATCTATCAATCTATCTATCTCACATTTTCTTTATGGTTGATCCCATTTCTTTGCTTTTGTGAATAGTTCTGCAGTAAATATGGGAGTATAGATAATCTCTATGACATACTGACTTATTTCCTTTGGATTTATACCCAGTAATGGAATTGCTGGATCATATGGTAGTTCTGTTTTTGATATTTTAGGAATCTCCATACTATTTTCCGAAATGGCTATAACAATTTACATTGCCACCAACAGTGTGCAAAGTTTCTCTTTTCTCCACATCCTTGCCAACATTTGTTGTTTTGACATAATGGATTCAATTTAAGTACACTTTAAGGACACATGTGAACTTGAAAATAAATATTGCCTGTTGAAAAAGAATGTCTATTATATAGCATAAAATTAGTTTCATCTGGCAAGTTCATTTTTTGCCCACTCTCTCCTTCTTCCTGACTCTGAAAACTAACATACCATGTAATACTATAGTGGAATTGCCTGCCAAACTTTCTCCTCTACTTGTTTATAAACATCTCGAGGACAAGAAGAAATTTTCTTATTCATCTCTCTATCCCTGGAATCCACGAGTACCTGGCCCTTCAGAATACTCAACAAATGGAAGCTTTTGTATATTACTATAACATGAGCTGGGTATAGTACAAAATGCCAGTAGGCTAAACTAATGATTAAGAGACAAGAGGATGCTGGCGCTGCGGCTCACTAGGCTAATCCTCCGCCTTGTGGCGCCGGCACACCGGGTTCTAGTCCCGGTCGGGGCACCGGATTCTGTCCCGGTTGCCCCTCTTCCAGGCCAGCTCTCTACTGTGGCCAGGGAGTGCAGTGGAGGATGGCCCAAGTGCTTGGGTCCTGCACCCCATGGGAGACCAGGATAAGTACCTGGCTCCTGCCATCAGATCAGTGCAGTGTGCCAGCCGCAGCATGCCAGCTGCGGCGGCCATTGGAGGGTGAACCAATGGCAAAAGGAAGACCTTTCTCTCTATCTCTCTCACTGTCCACTCTGCCTGTAAAAAAAAAAAAAAAAAAAAAGAGAGAGAGAGAGAGACAAGAGGAGATGGGTTAGCAATTTTAATAATGGCATCATGTCTTAATTTATTCTCCTCTCGTGAGCAGTCCAATTCAATGGTTTCCCAACTGGTAAAACAAATTGGGCAGGTATGTGATGGTTCTCAGAAAAATAAATCTCTCTAGCAAATATATTTTTTCAGAACTCATGTTGTCATCCATGACATTGGTATTAATGTGAACATAAGATATAATAAAGGGTCTAATACTTTATAATTTAGATAATGGCTTTATGCAATAACTACAACTAATCTTTAAAAAAAAACTTAGCGGGGCTAGCATTGTGGTTCAGAGGGTTAAGCTGCTGTTTGCAATACTGGCATCTTATATCAGAGCTCTGATTTGAGTCTCACCTTTTTCTCTTCCCTGAAAATGTGCCCAGATGTCCCAGAGGATGTACTTAGGCCCCTGCCACTCAGGTGGATTACCAGGATAGAGTTCTGGGCTCCTGACTTTGGTCTGGCCTAGGCCTGCTGTTGAAGCCATTTGGGATGGGAACCAGTGATGGAAGTCCTTTCTCTCTGTTTCTACCTCTTGGTCACTCTAGCTTTCAATAAATAAATAAAACTTTTTTTAAAACTAAAATTTAGGAATTCATAATCAGAAAGATTCATGGTCTTAATCATGGTGACACAGTCAAAATAAGGTAGACTTGAACCCAAGTTTTCTTGCTCCAGATAGTCTTTCTACATGTTATAGGTGCAAGACCTTAGGTAGAGCACTCGCTCAGGGATAGACTCCCCAGAAGCCCACAGTCCACAGGTGAGATTAGTGACCTTGATTCAAGGTATAAATGGAAGGCATATAAGAGAAATGCATATACCTTGAAACAGGAGGATGACAGAGCAGGAGCTGACTTCTACCCAGGGGACTGGGACTATCCCAAACAGGAGTTTCATGATGCTGACAATAAGAACATTTGGATTGTAGAGGAAGATAATTCTAAACTGGGGAAAGCACATAAGCAAAGGTAGGGTTTAGGTTAAAGGCCAGGGAACAGTAAGTGGCTTAGTTTGGTAGGATTTTTAAATGGATGTAGTGCAGACTATGTTTGGAAAGGTCATTTGAGGCCACATTACGAAGGAACTCGAATTCCAGACTCAGGCATTCACCTTTATTATGGATACAGTGAGCACCGAATGTGGAAGCTTTCTGAGTGGAGCACTGAAAGCATTGAGCAGGGAGAATAAGATGCTTGGATGGTGGCCACCGCTTCTATTCTTTATTTTTATCAAATCAAAAATTTATGCACCTGTTTATTCAGCTGGTTTCAGGAAATCCTTTGATATTTCCCCAGGGCAATATTTTCCTTGTATACCTCAAAAGGGAAACTGAAGATCCTCTGAGCATTTCCAAGAAATGGGCTGTTCTGAGGGCAGTGAGCCCTAATTTCTGCCTAACAAAACAGGTCTGCTTTGAGCAGGGTGTTCACTGCACACATTGAATTGATAGCAATGGGAAAAGCAGATATTCCATCTGTTCAATGATCAAACACATAAAATCACACAGGAATGTACAGTATGCTGGTTTGAACAACATAGGCGTTTGCCTTCACCAGAAAGAAAAGACCTGCCTATTTAAGTTCCCTGGTAAGGACATTAGTGTGTGAAAGCTTTGATGTTTAAGCAATCATATAATTGACTCTACTGTTGGATCCAAAAGTCTAAGGTTGGTTTCAGGAATGAACACTGAACATTTTTAATGACACTATGAATAAATGGAGGGGTGTGGTAAGAATATTATGCAGATAGATATTATCTCTGAAATATTCTGACTGTGTAGATTTTGGACTTGGCGTCTAAGCCATCTCGTTGCCAGTGTTGTCGGATTTAGGTTTTAAGTACTATTCCCCTGGAAATCTAAAACAAAACAAAACTAACCCCCACACAATAATAAAAGCATGCTTAGAGTCTCAACTGTAAGGGTTACAGTATTTTGTGTAAGTTTTAAGAGGACACCATAGAGGGAAAGTATTTAGATGACTGCAGTACACATCTATCCTTGTATTTTGCGACTGGACTTGGAGCCAGTCTCTCACCCTTTTACTTCACTCCATATAGCCAATGAGTTTGCCCAGCACTATGAACTCTGTTTTGAAAAACCTACAACCATCTTTTCTTTTCTGTCACCAGCTTACTTCGCGACCTCATTGCCTTCTTCTTGGATTAGTGTGATAGTTTCCTAACTGGTTTTCCTGCCTCCAGTCTCCTCTTGGCCATACCCACTCTGTAAACTATCTCTTTTTTTCCTATCCAACCTGCAACCACTCCAAACTAACATTCTTAAAATTCTACTCTCACTCTTACTCATCTGTTGCTACTGCCTCATTATTCCCAGCTGCCTGCTGTACAGTTGGGCATTCAAGGTACTCTTGATTAAGCACAGCAAGTAGCTGATAACCCTCCATCCCAGTAGTTATCAATACACACCCTGCACTGCACTCCACTGTTTTTGTTTTTTTGAATATTTCACATTTTTCTGAGATCTGCCTCCTGCCCTGTTCCTGCATGCCCATCATCTGATAAATACACTATTTCTTCTTCATCAGTCTGAATCTCACCTTTTACATGGATATGCCAGTAACTTTGATTTCTAAAAGTTCAGAATGCCTTTATAAACTTATGTCGGAACTCCTAACTTTAGCACTAAATTATAGACCACCATATTTGGCTATTTAACCATTTGCCAATTGTAGTAGTCCATGTCCTGTTGCTATAACAAAATACCTGATGCTGGGTACTTTTTAAAGAAAATGGGTGTTTATATAGCTTACAGTTTTGGAGACTTAAAGTCAAAGATTGGTGGGCCTTATATGTTTGGCCTTTGGTGAGGGTCCATTTGCCTGCTTCACAACATGGCAATGGTTTCTTGGAAAGATTGCATATGAGAGAGAGATCAGCTGGAGAAAAAAAAAAAACAGTCATTCAGGGGCACTCCAGCCCAAAGTCTGATCACTCAAATCACATCCAAACCATAGCACCATTTGACTATTGTCTCACAAAGCAATTTCATGTCTCATAAAGGAGAGGATCACTTGGAATTCCACTTGTGTAACCTCCACGATGTTCTTGATGTCATAGAATCAGAAACAGGAACAACTTGTAATAGTAAATTTTGCAGAAAAACTCTCCAAATTTATAATTATTTCACTTAAACTATATTGTAGAATGTTGTAGAGAAAAAAAAAATGATGGACCACATGGTCTATATTTTCAATGAAAACAAATAAGAGGAAAATAGGTCTTCCAGAAGGAAGGTTTTAGGCAGTATTCTAAGTTTGGGAACAAATCGTTCTGTGATTGAGAATTATAGTTGCATAATTTTAATATATAATATAAAATTCTTTATATGAATGTTATTAAAGAACCTCAAGTGAGAGCTCCACCCTTCCTTTGGGAAGAGCTACATGATACTTCAATAACAGAGAAAATTGGAAGGTGGTTAGGGCTTGTGACCAAAAGCTCCTTAGGACATCAGTCACCTCTGTGAATGGGCTTTGGGTTAAAGACTGTCAGCCAAGAAGCTGGGCACAGTGAGTGTCCAAGAAGGGGGTGTGAGCTTTGAAAGAAGAAAAACTTGTTAGATTCCAGCTAAAAGATTTAATGCAACTGCAAACAGTTTCAGATGAAGTTTACCCTGACAAACTGAGATACATGAGTAGGCTTGTTTAAAACAAGTTTAGAAGTCAAGAGTTTTAGAACCAGTGGTGGCAAAGACTGAAGAATAATCCATTTATGAAATAATTTCCTGAAAAATAGCTTTTATATAACACCTTTCTATACCACACACTCTTCTAGGAAGAAAGGTTATAAAAAGTGTTTTTTACAAAATAACCTCTACCGGGGCCAGCCCTGCATTACAGCAGGTTAAGCCACCACCTACAGTGCCAGCATCCCATATAGGCTCTGGTTCGAGTCCCAGTTGCTCCACTTCCAATCCAGCTCCATGCTAATGTGCCTGGGAAAAGCAGCAGAAGATGGTCCAAGTCCCTGAGTCCCTGCCATCCACGTGGGAGACTCAGAAGAAGCTTCTGGCTCCTGGCTTCAGCCTAGCCCAGCCCCAGCTATTGCGACCATTTGGGGAGTAAACCAGTGGATGGAAGATCTCTCTTTTTCTCATTCTTTCTGCGTCTCCTTCTCTCTCTGTAACTTTGCTTTTCTAATTAATAAATCTTTTTAAGAAAAGTAATCTCTACTGTGAAGGAGATCAGTTTTGCTTCAAGCCAATAATTTGTAAAATAAATGCAAGAAGAAGAAAAGCAGGAGGAGGAATAGAGAAGAAAGTGGAGGGGAAGGAAGAGGAGAATTAAGGGTGACTGAGTATAGGACTTTTAGGACCTCAGAGGTACCAAGGTGGGTGACAGAAATAAGTGCTGTAAGCTTGCTTAGAAAGTTATTCTTCATCTCCCCAGACTCACACCAGGTATTTCAAGGGTAGAAACAAAAGTGCTTTTTCGCTTAGCTCAGTATAGACTGGAGCCACTTAGTCTGAAAATGGACAGAAGAGGTGCATCTTGTTACATTCCTGAGAGACCCTGTAGCAGTAAGCAATGAGTTCTAACCCTGGAAAAATAGAATTGGGGCTGAAGCCAAGATCAATCGTGTGTATAGATTGGACTTGTCTGTCTTGCCTGTCTATCATCTATTTGAAACCTCTTATTATATACTTTAGTGAAAACCACCTATTCCAAGAAAGACCAGTAAGATATAAAAGAGAGAGTTTTAAAGCCATTTTCAAATTGTAAGGATTAATTTACATCCTATTCTGTCCCCACATTATGTCAGCTTTAGCCTGCTGCTGCTAAATTTCATGAAAGTGAACCATGAAAAAATTTGTTCATTGCTCCCAAAATGGAAAAAGAGAGACAAATGTTGATTCCTGACCAACACTGATGAGTTGAGTGGAGTGTGTGTTCTGGGAAGGAAGTTGTGGCGGTTCCTGGAGGAAAGGGATACTTACAGTGAGGAAGAACTGCACCACGGTGATTTTCTCCTGCATACCAGACATGGTACTAGATGGGTTTCGACCATTGTCTCAAAGTATATTGGGGACATAGATCAGTGATTCCAGTTATGAATATTCCATACTCTCTGCCTTTGAACCCTCTTTTCTCTCACAACTACCCATGAAAATCCCATTCATCGAACCTCACAATTCAGTGTCTACTTACCTTAAAGACTTTCCTAACTTTCCTCAATCTGAGAAAATGGATCATGGTCTCTTCAACTTCCGCCATGGGTATTTATTTTCTTCACATAGTACCTACTTTTTGTGTCCTATTGTGGTCCTATAAGCTCATGAGGCACTTGTCCCGCTTCCTAACTAGAAGATAAACACTTTCAAGGTAGAAATTGTGCTTTTTAAAATCTTTGTCTTCCTCTTGCAGAGAGTCTGTCAAAGTTTGTGACGTAGATCTCTTGCACTGGAGCCGTCTAGGGTATCTACTAAAAATCCAGTTACTACCACAAAGCTCAGCCTTGCTGAATTAAACCTAAGGATGTAGGGCCCAGGAAACAATATTTTCACAAGCAGGTTAAGTGAGTCTTGTGTTTTCAAGTCTGAGAGCTGCTGTGTTAGTAACTCAACTAAGGGTGACATTATTCCCTGAGGGGACATCTGGCAACATCTGGAAACACTCTTGCTCATCACAGCTGGGACAGGATTGAGTACTACTGGCATGTGGAGGGTAAGACCAGAGGCCAAGGCAGCTACTCAACATGCTACACTGTGCTCAAACAATCCTCGGCCCATGGAGGAACCCTGGCACTCACATGCACGGAGGGCATCAGTAGGTGTTCCTTGGACAAAAAGTTCATTGTGATGTGGGTTGGGAAAGTAAAGGTGGATGCTCTGAATGAGAACTCAGCTCCATTCCTTCGGGGCATGCCTGATGGGGCTGTTTCACAGCTTTGAACCTGCCAAGGGGCGTGGGGCCCCAGGGTGAGTGAAATCATGAAGGCCCAGGATATTCTAAAGCTCATTAATTCCAGTGACTAAACACATTCTTAGCAACCTTAATATAAGAGAAACAGGCTCTTCTTTTCTTCTTTTTTGTGTTCCTATCAGGAAATTTTTCCTTTTAATTCTCTATGTGGTTTCTGAAATTTAAAACTACCTAACACGTATTCCCTTAGGCAAGCTCGTACTCCTGGGATGATTGTCCACATTACAGACAAAGAGGGCTTCTGCAAGTAGTTCCATGATTTCTTGGCAATCATAAAAATGAATCAGTGTCCTCATTAGGGGCAGAACCTACTGTTTTCAACACCACCACAAACCCACGGTCTCTCAAATACTTATTTTGACATCTTTGGTCCTTCATTTGATGACAGAATCTTCATGCTTGAAATAGCTCAGGTTTATCTTTTTGATTGCTCAATCCTAAATGAATCACCCCCATCATCCTCCGTAACAATGTTGCATTTCCTCTGTCTGGGGAGAGGATGTGTGTAGATGGTCCTTCTAGAAGAATGCAACCAGCAGCTCATTCTGTCAATGGTCAGTCTGGAATCATAGCTAACAATATTAGTGAAAGGTTATTGTAATATATAGGCCATATAGAACTTTTGACAATGATGTATTAATAAGATATACAAAAATTTTTTAAATCCATGCACAAAAAGAGCTTTTGAATAGGCCATAGAGATGCATATTATGGAAAAAAAAAACCATGAAGAGTATTCAAAAATTTGGGGCACCAAAATATGTTTTATATTTTACTTTCATTTTTCCAAGAACCTTTGAAGTACCCTCACGTACATGCATGCCTCTATATACATACATACAAAGCTATAACACAGAGACTAAAGATACAGAAAAAAAGATGATTTGATTACTCATTTCTGATCCTTGTCTTCCACTACAATTTCTTTTGATTTTTGTTTGAGTTTAAAGCACCCAACTGATGTTGATAACAGAGTAAACTATACATGTGTTGGGGCAAGGGGTACTAGGGAAAAATTCTCTACCTCTACTCAGTCTTATTGTGAACCTAAAACTGCTCCAAAAAGAAAAGTCTATAATTTTGCTTTTTAAAGCCCCCAGCTTGGCTGCTCTGAGTTGAGGTTCCCCGGTATTTGGATAATGCTTTGTCTATACAGCATCAGGAAAGAAGAGAACAAGGATTCAATTACAGCATTCCTTCTTAAAATAAATTCTTGTTTTTTAAAAAAGGAATTTATTTATGTAGAAACTTTTTAAGAAATAACTAAAATGTTATAATACATAATAGGTTCCTCTACAACTTCTATGAAAAATTTGGATACAGACTATGTTATTTTCTTCTTTTTCTTTTTAATATGTGCGAAATCTGGTTCTAGTCTTTTCAGGTCAGAAGTAAAAATGAGTTTAAAAGACTGGAAAGTATTTAATAGCATATAAAAACATTTTTCTTGGGTGGTCTCCCTATAACTCATCTTATAAAAATTTTTTCCTGCTCCTTATCACCAATATTTTCAAACATGTTTCAATAGCAAAGTGGATTAAGGGGGGATAAATTCTTAAAGAAATGTACCTAAAGAGAAGAGACAGGGGAAATGCAGTGACTAATTAATGAGCATGTTTTATATTTTTCCCTTCCACGTTTAGTACAAGGATAACTTTCACTGCTGTCTAATAAAGTGAACCGAGAGTGAAAAGTTCAAATATTAGGCTTTCCTGTGGAGCTGGTTTCGGGAGGGCCGGAGAGCCAACATCAGCGCAGTGGCAGAAGGGCGTTCATGTTTCTGTCTAGTCTGTGGTGGACTGCTGAGCTGGCTACTTGAGGGCAGAGAAAACTCCCTGGACCAAAGCGTACCTTGCCCCTCCGGAGCTCAGTGACCCAAGGTTAACGTCTCTTCACCTCTCCACTGGCTTCCCCTGCTTTCCAGCAGCTCCTCTCCCAGAACTGCCTCCCTAAAGCTAAACAAACAAAAAGGGCAAAACATCAGACTTTGCAACAAAAGACACTTTGTTTTCTACCCAACCCTTGTGTAGACTATATGAAAGTCTCAGTCATGGCAGAAGGAAACTTACGTTAAATTAACATTCTCCCAAACAACTTAAAATCAATGGATGTCTTTTCCTCCAGAGAAATCCATAATTATCTTGGCTTCAGCACAGCAGAAAATAACAGAGTATCATGGACAGTTTTTGGAGTTGACTATAGTTCAGATCAAGGGCCACATATGCTGCAAATCTCTGTAATGGTAGGTAACTATAGGGGACCTACCAAGCCATTTTGCAATTTAAGTGGTCCATGCTAAAGCTCCCAAATAGGTTGGAACAAGTGTTCATTTCTCATGGTACCCTGAAATGACCGCTGCCCAAGGTTTAAGTAACAGCTTAGTGATTTAAGCTTCTGTTCTCACAATGGGGTCCCAGATAAAATAGAGGTCATCCAATTCAATTTGAATTTCAGATAAATAAATTTTTTCAGCATAGGTATGTCCCAAATACTGTACAGGAAATGTTTATATTTAAAAATCGATTTGTAGTTGATCTGAAATTCAAATTTAACTGTATTTAATTTTTCATGTATTAAGTCCGGTAACTACAAAGAAGATATTTTCCTGCTATCAAACACTAAAATAGCTGGCTAAGTGTATATAAATTTAAATTTTAGACAACTATGCAAAATATATGAAGCATGAGAAATTGAATGCCAGTATTAGAAGATGTAATCTCTATAAAGTGTACCTAATGAATTAAAAAAAAGTGGGGATTTTCTAAATCTGAAAAACAATTGCCCATCTCACACACAGGTAAGTCTTCTTGGTGTATAACTATGATGTTCTGGGTCATTGATAGGCACCTGCCAGAGATTGTTTGGGAGAATTGTATTTTGAATTTATCTTTCTTTGCTCTCCTGACAGGCATTGTTTAGTGGATCTAACTTTAACCAAAGTTGAATTACTTGATATCTGCAACTAACTAGTTGTTTTTCAGGAGGTGCTTAGGTGCTGGGATGATAATCTCTTTCTGTGAGCTTTCAATAATCACAGTGTTGTGTTTAATACAGGATTTTGCTTTAAATACCAGCTCTACCATATGTTAGTTACATGGATTAAAAAGATTACTGAATTTCTCTAAACTATAAAATGAAAGTAAAACCTAACTCACAGAAATGACAGTTAAGAAGAGATGAGATAGTGTATTTAGAACAATGACTGATGCTTATTGTTGGGCTATGTCCTCCCTGGTTGACAGGATCCATTCTGTACCATTCGTAACACAGAAGCAGCATCATGCACAGTACTTGAGATGTGAAAGGAGTGCATGTATTCATTGAATATCCCTTCTAGAAATAATCGAAGTGGTAGAAGTAGTTCTAGAAATTCTCTAGAGTATCTAATCAATTCAGAAATTTCATTTTTTAAAAGAAAAACTTGCTGTTTGTGAGGTTTTGTGTTTCTGTAGATATAAAAGCAGATATTTGAAGTAGATCCACTTTATTTTAGGAAAATCACCAGTGAGGCTCTTAAGCTATCCCACTGTAAAACAAGTACCCACACACAGGGGAGTATTGTGAGGTCCTATTAAACTTGAATATAGAGGCTGCACATTGAGATGTTATCCATTCACTAGTGAAAACTGTATCTTTATTTCCCAAATATTGGCTTTGAAAAACTACTGGAATGATTACATAAAACATGGATTTTGATCATCTTGTCAACATCACTCATGGTGTGTTAAGATTGATAATAGAGGGGCCTGCACTGTGGCTTAGCAGGTTAAGCCTCTGCCTGCAGTGTGGGCATCCCATATTGGTGCTGGTTTGAGTTCCTGCTGCTCCACTTCCAATCCAGCTCCCTGCTGTGGCCTGGGAAAAGCAGCGGAAGATGGCCCAAGTACTTGGGCCCCTGCACCCTCTGGGGAGACCCGGAAGAAGCTCCTGGCTCCTGACTTCAGCCTGAGGCAGTTGCGGCCTTTTGGGGAGTGAACCAGCAGATGGAAGATCTCTCTCCCTCTCTCACTCTCTCTTTCTCTCTCCTTGTAACTCTACTTCTCAAATAAATAAATAAATCTTTTAAAAAAGATTAATAATGTAGACTCCTGGCATAAGTCTATTAACTACTATTATTGCCTCCTATAGACCCTAAATAGGTCAATGAATTGTAAAGGGTTGTGCCTTCTGGAAGAAATAAATATCCTCACCTTTGATTTTACTGGGGCAGAAGGTGGGAGAGTTTTATAGTAGAGAAGAAAGGACCCTTGGGTCTGTAAGATTAGGATTTGCATGCTTGGACTTGGAGATAGCTAAATACCCAAAAAGGAAACAGCATGGAAGATGGTGGGAGTTGATCTAGTCAGTGCCATGTGGAAGCTGATTGCATCCAGCTGGGGATGCCTAGGTTGGCTTTAGCTCCTACAAAATCAAACGTGTCTATTGCTCCTAGCCAGGAGAGACACTGAAACTTGGACTTCTATTGACCCTTTATGAGTGATGAAGCTTTGTGAATTCCTGGTGTACGGACTTGATCGTATTTGGAGAATTAATCCTGGTTCCATGTTCCTAACTGGAGAAATTTGGGGTGAGGAGAAATTAAAAGAATCAAATTACAAGATGGGGTGATCTGACCTGAAAGAGCACTGTAGTCAAAGCTCAGAGCCCAGCAGAAAAGAGACCACCAGGTTTGATTTGTAGAACAAAGACTTCCTCGGGGATTTTCAGAAAGCAAACGGGAAGTGGAACCCAGAGTAAGAGTGGACTTCCTGAAATCCATTTGGATATTTAACAAAATATAACTCAATTTTGCGTTCTGAGTGATGAGATCTGTGGACACATTTATGACATATGTTCATCTTGGCAGCCCTTGAGCTCAGAGCTGTCAGTGTTGCTTATTTACAATAATTGTCTCATCCGGAATTCCTAAAATCATCAGAAGCTACCAGGAAAGGAAATTCAAGTACAGAAACTTCTCTCCTCTTCCATAGTTTATGACCTTCCTTTCAATCTTTTTTATTACAGAAACTTTTTGTGTCATACCAAGGGGGTCTGGTTTGTGCATAAGCTGGGATTCAGACATGCCCAGTCATTTGCGATGAAGTGAGGGGCAGCCTGCCAGGAGGCTGCTCAGACAAGCCTCAAGGGAGACTGTGCAGCAGGATGCAGTCACTCATAAGCTTGGCCCAACAATGAAAGGACAAGGTTGGAGGGGCGGAGTGGCTCTGCATAGAATCATTTGTCACTTGTGCTGGTTAATTTTATGTGTCATCTTGACTAAGTTAATGGATGCCCAGATAGGTGGTCAAGGTTATTCCTGGATATGTCTGTGAGGCTGTTTCCAGGAGGGATTGGCATTTGGATTGGTCATCTGAGTAAAGAAGATATTCCTTCATCAATGTAGGTGGGCATCACCTGTCCATTGAGGGCCCAAAGAGAACAGAAAAGCAGATGAAGGCAAAGTCATGATCTCTTAGAGAGCTGGGTCACCCATCTTCTCTTGTTCTTAGACAAACGAGACCCAGGTTTTTGGGTCTTAGAACTCAGGGGTTTACACCTGTTCCCCTCACCTAGGAATTGTACTACGAATTACACTTGGACTCAGCGAAAAATAAATCACTGGCTTCCTGGTTCTCTAGCTTGCAGGTGGCACCTGGTGCTTCTATTTCTCAGAAGAACCCACATGTACTGTATTAGTTATCCCTTCAGCCTCTAATGGACATGGATCTAGGTTTTGCAGGGAAAACTTTAGGTAGCTCCTCCAGCTGAAATCCTTTGTTAAAATTCCTGCGTGGGGAAGAATTTAATCCTTTTCTGAAAATGTCAGATGTCCCTTACCTTTGGGCCTTCAAAGATTCCGGTACATTCATCATGGTGTCCACCCAGAGACAGCTGTGCTTTGTAGGAGATGGTTTGGGAGTCTGGCAGCAAAGATTAACAGGTGGAAAAGTAGTTATGAAAAGCAGCAATGGTTATGCCTGGCAGGCACAGAAATACACAAAGTATGCAACAGTGGGGCCTGGGAAATAGAGCAATACCCAGGTTGAAAAGCAGTAACTAGTAGACTTTGGCAGTGTGCAGAATACAGGACAGCAGAAGGGTTACCATTGCCTATCTCATCAATGGTACCAGAAAAGGCAGCCACATGTTCTCAGTGCTTGAGACAAGTGCCTACACTAGTCTGTGAACAGTTAGAAACTTTCCCTGATGAATCTCTGAACACTTAGAGAGTGGGTCCTTTTACGAATGGGACCAAGAGCCAAAGAAACAATTATGTTTAATTCCCATAATATCAGAGTACTCATTGAAAGTGAAATATTGTATAGTTTTAGATATTTTGTCATTATTTTACAGGTTAAAAAACCTGAATCCCAAAAAAGCTAATCATTTTGTAAAGAGCTGAGTTAAGGCTAAAATTGTGGTTCTGATGTATTTTCATTGTTTGTCCTACTGTATTTCAGCTCTCCTTTGTTTAGATGATGTTTGAATTAATGCATTTCTCATTTTTTCTATATGTTGGGTATTATGTATTTTATACCCTCCTGGATTCATTCATAAAAATTTTATTTGTTCATTAAAATATATTGAGGTTTGTTCATCTAAAATGCCTCTTCCAATTTTATTAGAAGAAATATTTACTAAATTTAAAATTAAGAGATATATATATATCCATACATATGTATATATTCAAAATTTGGTAAGAGGTTAGAATATACCTTGCTTAAAAATGAGCAAGTAGAAAAGCAAAATGTAGCTAGAAACTTTAAAGATGGTGACACAGGCTAGACAGGGTCAAAGCTAGGAGACTTGCCAGGTTAGTCCAGGAAAACTAGACAGACATCAGGTCCATTCCACAAGCAAAGAAGCAGACAAAGAACTGGATTCTTGCCATGAGCTGAGCAGGGTGGATGCCAGAGGAGTAGCCAAGAGAAGCAGCCAAGGATTAGCAAAGAGGGAGAGCAGCAGAGGTAAGAGGAGACAAGAACACAGGAAGCAGTTCCTGGGGCTATCACCATTGCTTCTGGACAGTGTCTTAGCTTGATAATGCCTCATTTAAGGCTCTAAGTATGAGCTCACTTCATAGTGTCTTAAAGGTAATTTTCTATACCTAGTAACACACAGCCCAAATCTAATCTTTTGCCCCTTAAAACACAGGGTTAGGTGTGGGAACACAGGGGCGTCTCCGTTATCAAGGTTGTCACTTACAGTGTGAAGCAGCTTTTCTGGTCCATTTCTTAGACCTGTGCCCACCCATGTCCCCCAGCCACTGCCTTGGCACAGCAGAGAGCCTGACAGAGCCTGGAAAATATTATCATGTTTCTAGTCAATTGTTTTGGAAGCAGGGGAAGTGGGATTCCAGATGGAGTGTGGAGTCCAAAATTTTACAAAGAACGTGAGGAACAGTGTGTTTACCTCAAGCCCAGAGTAAGTCATGGAAGGAAGACCTTAGTATTAAAATATCAGAACTTGGGAATGATTGTAGGGTTTTTTGCATACAATTTTAAGTGGCTAGGCAAAAAAAAAATATGTGAGCAGGGTTACTAGATCCTATAGTAACTTAGTGTCTGTGACCATCATCATTGCAGTTCATGGTCTTAAACTCGTGTTTTGAGAGTCTGTGAAAAGTCTGTGTCTTTTTACTTTGGCCTTAAGATGTATCAGTTGACCTTAAGACGGATGATGTCCAGGACAAAAATTCTCCCAATTGATGCTTCAAACAACTCAACCGAAGAAACAGACTCTCAGACCTAAGGAAGAGGGATAAAGGTGGAAAGTAACTGTAATGGAAATGACAGAGGCAGGAGCTCTATTGCTCTGGGAAGATAGGGGTAAGGAGTCGTGGAAGAAACAGCAGAGAGATGCATTCAAGACCTCCCTGCTGTGTTATACTTCTCTGTTGATGTGAGGATTTGCTATTGTGTCACCCTTTTAAAATCTTTTACATCATTAGCCAGATATTAATTGAGCTCTTAAATCATTCTTCCTGAAATTTGAGGCCCTAAAATTTCCCTGAAATAAAAATCACACACCCAAAGCAACCTAAAAATACATGCATAAGAAAGAATAAGGTTTTACAGAACAGAAACAAATCAAATAAAGGGCAAAATTAGTTCAACTGTCTTATGCAGAAAGAGTGTTTTAATTTCATTTCTTATATAATTGCATATATTGGAAAAAGGAATGAAATTAATTGCATGGTGTTCAGCTTAAGGAAATAGATTTCACTTTATCAAATGACCTGTGCAGAGGTCTGCTTCTCTTATAAATTTAAAAATTTATAAATTTATTTGAAAGGCAGATTTACAGAAAGAGAGAGAGAGAAAGAGGTATCATTCATCTGCTGGTTCACTCCCAGTTGTCCATAATAGCCAGGGTTGGGCCAGGCTGAAGCCAGAAGCCAGAAGCTTCATGTAGGTCCCCAACATGGGTGGCAAGGGCCCAAGTACTTGGCCCCTGTTGTGCTGCCTTTCTCAGGCCTTTAGTAGGAACAGGATCAGAAGTGGAGCAGCCAAGACTTGAACCACCCCCAATATGGGATGGGTGGCGGTTTTACCTGCTATGCCACAATGCTGGCCCCTGCTTCTTGCTCTTCTTGACATTGGCTGGGTCAACAGATAAGGGCATCATGATCTAAAATTGAAGGGCACAGCGACTGCAGCCTGGTGTTCTTGGTGGAGATATAATTTTCAGTACTGTGATGTCACTCTGTATTAAGGAAGGATGACCAAGGAAAAAGTTAAGTGTAGCTTTGTAGGTTTGTTCCAGTATATATCTGTATGTCCTATGCTTTGGATTGTGGCTAACCATAGAGAACAAACATATCTTCATTTGAGGATACAGTAGCCAACTATGATCTGAAAATATTAAGTAGAGGCTGGTACCGCAGCTCAATAGGCTAATCTGCCTGCGGCGCCAGCACACCAAGTTCTAGTCGCAGTCGGGGCGCTGGATTCTGTCCCGGTTGCCCCTCTTCCAGGCCAGCTCTCTGCTGTGGCCTAGGAAGGCAGTGGAGGATGGCCCAAGTGCTTGGGCCCTGCACCCGCCTGGGAGACCAGAAGAAGCACCTGGCTCCTGGCTTCAGATCAGCGCAGTGCGCCGGCCACAGCATGCCGGCCGCAGTAGCCATTGGGGGTGAGCCAACGGAAAAAGGAAGACCTTTCTCTCTGTCTCTCTCTCTCACTGTCCACTCTGCCTGTCAAAAAAAAAATATGAAGTAGAGATTCCAGAAGTAAAAATTCATAAATTTCAACTTGTACAGCATTTGGGGTAGTGCGATGTCCAATTATTTCCATTCCATCCCACCTGAGATATTAATCATCCCTCTGTCCAACATATCACACTATATACACTACTTACCTGTTAGTCACTTGGAAGCTATCTTGGTTAGCAGATCAGTTGCCATGGTATCACATCGCTGTGCACAAGTGTAATAGGCAGTGTTTTCTAGATAGAATTTATAGGAAATATATAGAGAGATAATAGACAAAGGGAAATTTCTTAGGGGAATTGGTACATGATTATGTAAATTGAGAAATTCTAAGGCAGGTCATCTGCCGATTGAAGACCATGGGATGCCTATAGCATGGGTTGGTACAAATCTGAAGTCCTCATAACCAAAGATACTGAGGGTATAACATTCAGCCTGAGACCAGAAGCCTGGGGTGAGTACTGCAGCACAGTGGGTTAAACTGTGGCTTTGGATGCCTGCATCCCACATTGGAGTGCCAGTCCTGCCTCCTCCACTTCCCATCCAACTCCTAGCTAATATACCTGAGATGCAGTGGTTGATGGCTCAAGTACTTGAGTCTCTGCCACCTGTGTGAGAGATCTGGATGGAGTTCCTGGCCCTGGCCTCAAGTTGGCCCAGACCTGGCTATTTTGACTGTTCGGGGAATAAACCAACAGATGGAAAATCTCTCTCTCTCTCTCTCTCTCTCTGGGTGTAATTATACCTTTAAAATAAATTAGTAAATAAATTTTAAAAAGCCTTTGAAAACAAGAAACAGACTGAAAGCTTGAATTCCCCAAAAAGGGGCTGCTGGTTTAACACTGGAGTCCAAACTCCTGCCAGTCCAGAATTTTGGCATCCAAAGCAGGCGTTGAGTGAACGGGGTGTGTCCTAGCTCTTAGAATAAGGCACTAATTTTCAATCTGTATTTATTCTCTCCAGATCACCATCCAGTTGGTGGTCCTGCTCATACTATAGCCATCTTCCCACTCTGTCTCCTCTGACTCAAATTCCAATCTCATTTGGAAACACCCACACAGACACACCCCAAATAATGCTTTTTTAGGTTTCTAGACCTTCCTTCATCTGGTGAAGTTTACATTTATAAGTTTGCATCACAAAAAGATGCCTTTGTTTTAATGATGGCCTTGATGTGGAAGAGTAGTGATGCTGGCAATTCAGATATGCTAAAGAGAAGTCATAAAAAGTGCTTCCTTTAAGAATTTTATTTATCTCATGGTTTTAAAGGTTTATTTTAAAGTTATTTTCAAAGATGTTTTCCCAAAAGATCAGGCAGCTCTGTTGACTCTGCCTCTAGTGAGGGTCTAATGTTGGATGGTCTTACCACAGCAGGTGTTTGTGTGGAAGGAAGAAATCATCATATTTCAAAACAAGGAGGCCAGAGAGCAATTTTCTGGGTTCAGGCTTGCTCCTGTAACCACTCACTTTAATGAGAGCTCAAGGATCCCATAGGTGTCCAGGGATCCCAAGACAACCAGATTAATCCCTTCCTAGGGCAGCTGCCCCAGTGACCCAGAGATCTCCCTGTAGACCCCACCTCTTAAAGGTTCTACCATCTCCTGCCACACCAAGGATGGTGCCTCCAACATGTCAAGCCTAGGGGGCAAACCACACCCATCCAACCCATAGCAGGAACTACTCCAAATTTGAGGCATTCACACAAGGGATGGGACTCTTTCCCCTGGATAATGAAGAACTACTGTATTCTGACAGATGCGACCCACAGTGATTGCTAATCAATCAAATCATTATGTAATCTCTGTCTTTGAGAGTGGGTAGAACCCATGACCTGCTTCTAACCAACATAGTATTGTAAAGGTGGTAGGACTTTTCGGATCCAATTTAGATCCCCAATCAATTGACTGTAAGCTAATCAAAAGAATTGGCATGCTAAATGGGCTTAATCTAATTTGATGAAATTGTTTTTTAAAGTGTAGACCCTGGGCCTTTCCTGAATCTAGAAACTTCAAGCAGTAGAGATTCTCTTTTCCTTTGTTTTTATTTCTCAAGAAGCAAGCAACAGTGAATTCTGCAGACTTAAGGGATAAATTCTTGCAGTGACCTGCAGCTTCTAGTAGGTTGATGCTTCTCTAGTAGAATCTTCAAATGAGAATAAAGTCCACCTGATACTTTGATTTCAGTTCTGTGGAATGCTGATCAGAGGGCCCAGCTATGCTGTGCCTAAAACTTTTCAATGACACAAATAGAAAACTAAAAAGTGGGTTTTTGCATTAAGCTCGAAGTTTGTGATAATTTACAATTAAACAATAGTAATAAATACAGATGTCAAAAGGAGTCTTCTTGAAGGAAAAAGAGAGCAAAGGCTCTCTGTTCAAGAGAATGTAATCATGGATTTGGGGATTGTAGATGATTTTTTTCTATTAGGGTTCCATCTTGAAGGTGATGTGGAGCAGTGGGAGATTACATGCAGTGAGCAGGCTGTTCCTTGTGTGCATGGGAGCTCATCTGCAGTGTGAAGGATGATGCCATGGCCATGGTCAATGGTGAAGCCGAGACAAAGGATCCCCCAGAAAAATACAAATTTCAAGGGAAGGTTCCTCATTTTACCTTGGCAATGTGGGGTAGTTGATATTGAACCACTAGGAGCCCTTGTACTTCATATGGACAGTTTGATGTAGCCAGGTCCACTGGAGAAGTGCTGCTTCACCTAATAGTACAATTCGGATGCATGCACACATTGCATGCATGGCTGGCAGAAATACTAATCTTCCAAATCCTTGCTAATGACAGCCTCCTCCAGGTCTAGGATACCATCTGGAAAATGGCAGAGATTAATGGGTTGCCACAGGCAAGTGGAGCAGCCCACTGATAAAAGGAGATTCAAGCAGCCATGGGACTGCAGAGGACTGACTACCTGAGGTTCAGAAAAATGGTGAGTTTTCCTATGGAGGCTAACAGTAATCTAGAATTTGAATCAAGTGAAGAGCATATCATACACTAATGTCTGAGTTTTCACCATTTTTCTAGGTACTGGACCTCTGCTTCTCAGTTTAAGATTAGCTTTTCCCATGAAGGGTCTCCACTGAGACTGTCCAGCTCCTCCTCTTCTCCAAGAGGTCAGAAGAACTGTGACCTGACAAAACATGGAACTCTGAGGCCTTCCATGGAAATACTTAGCTGAATTAGAGATCTTGATACCAATCCTCAAACATACAGAACCTTCAAGAGTGCGACAGGAAGGCACCCATGATGGCTGGCAAGGCATGTTTTTATGCCTACAGGGCAAGATTCTCTCTACAGAAGATTTTTTTTCTATATACAAGTTATAAAGGGATAGTGGGGGTTTTATTAACAGAGTTCTCATATAGTTTTTGAAAGTAAGCTCCATCAAGGACATGAAGAGCCTTGAACAACCCAGGGATTGATGCTGTTTTCTTGGTAGTGTGGAGAAAGGCTTCCTGGACTTCTATCATGCAGAATTCACCCAGATGTTAACAGGCACCCTGATGAAGGGTGAGGTGGTATTAACAAAGGGTTGATTTGGTCAGTGTCCCAAAGGCAAGGTTCAGTCTGTGACTTAAATGATGTGAATGTTCTGGCAGCCAAGGTTGAAGCCTTGGAATTCACTTGGAGATATTGTTAAAAAATGGGACACATCAGAGCCACCTCTGCTGAGAGTCATTGAAGAATAGCAGCCAGAATCAGGAAAGAGAGGACAGAAAGCCGTTGCTGGGGTCATCTGACCAATAATATCAGGTGGTGTCTGTGATCATTGTTATTGCAACAATACAATGCAATCCAAACAGATGCAGGTCAATGTCTGACAGATACCATTTCCTTTAATGAATTGATCATAGTATAATCAGACATAAACAATACAAGTTTTGACTATGTTTGATTTCATATATTTATCAGCACTAAGTTGCATATAAAACATGGATCACTGGCATTTGTGTTACTGAGAAACAGTGAAACATTGGCAAGGTATTGGATTCATGCTTTCAACTGTAGACTGCAAGAAGGTGTTCTATTTCTATAATGGCAAAAAATAAGAAATCTTCAGTCCTTTCCTGGAAATAAGGAACCAAATATCCCTATCCCAGAATAAATGTTATCTTTTACTTAACAGGGTTAAATCTACAACCAACAGTCCTAAACCAGCTATTGTTCTAAATCTATAATTTGGATTTTCCTGACAGCGGGTGGGTTAGGGATACTTTATCATGGTATCAAGACCCAAACAACATCCAAATGGTTGTGTTTGTCTAAAAAAGAGTCCAGTCAGCCCGGTTGTTCACTGCCTAAATGCTACTTTGGAAAAAATGAATGTGAGTCCATTGCTTATACAATAGCAATAATCATATTTATTTTTAAGATGACACAATTAGAATAGAATTAAACAAAATGTTAGCTTCTGAGTACAATTTACATCCATGCTTCTCTGTGTTCACAAAATCTGAAAGCATTTAAAGATAACTGCCACCATCTCCCTAAGGCCTCTCTCCCAGGTAACCACTATCCAGTGTAAGAAAATAGAATCTTGTTGTTCCTCCAGTTAATATAATGCATATTCTGCTGAAACTTTCCCTTTTCACTTAACATTTCTTTTTGTGATGTTTCTACTTCATAACTATGTAGTGTTCTGTTGCATTAACATACTCCTACTTGTTGATCCAGTTGTTTATCAGCAGGCATTTGAATTGTTCTTAGTGTTTTTGCTAATAACTGTGCTCTTGTGAACATTCTTTTACATTCTCGCTGCAGCACACATCTAAGAGTTTTCTAAAGCAGAACTGCCCAGCCTTTTTAACTGGATATCATGAATTGACATCATTCTGGGTTTCACCAGAGCAAACAAATGGGACTTCTGTGGCCAGAAGCAATTGACTAGGCCTGGGTAGACTTGCCAAGGCAAGTAAGTGTTTGGTATTCCTGTGGCCTAAGGCAAATTGTTTAGGAAGCTGTGCTCCAGGGAAATTATCTAGGAGTGGGATAGCAGGGATGTAGGGCCTACACATGTTCAAAGTGTCTTTCAAATGCTCCTGCAATCAAAAGCAATTGCAACACATAACGTTGCCTGGATTTTAAAATTGTGTTACCTAGGTGGATGCAAAAAATCTTTTTATTTATTTATTTATTTATTTTTTTGACAGGCAGAGTGGACAGTGAGAGAGAGAGAAAGACAGAGAGAAAGGTCTTCCTTTGCCGTTGGTCCACCCTCCAATGGCCGCCGCTGCCGGCGCACTGCGGCCGGCACACCACGCTGATCCGATGGATGGCAGGAACCAGGTACTTATCCTGGTCTCCCATGGGGTGCAGGGCCCAAGCACTTGGGCCGTCCTCCACTGCACTCCCTGGCCACAGCAGAGAGCTGGCCTGGAAGAGGGGCAACCGGGACAGAATCCGGCGCCCTGACCGGGACTAGAACCCGGTGTGCCGGAGCCGCAAGGCGGAGGATTAGCCTAGTAAGCCGCGGTGCCGACTGCAAAAAATCTTTTGACTGTAGTTTTTTTGTCTTTTTACAAACTTCATGCATTTCATATTTACAAATTTGGGAACGTAATGATTTCTCCCACCTGCACTCCCTCCTTTCCTCCTCCTGCTCCTATTCCTATTCTTATTTTTTAGTTTTAGTTTTTATTTTTGCACTTTTCTGATAGCCTATTTTGCATTGGTTTGGACAATGTATTTGTTTCCTAGGGCTACTATACAAATTACCACACATTTGGCAGCTTAAAACAATAGAAATGTATTATTCCACTTTCCTGGGTTGGGGGGTGAAATTTGAAACCAGGGTGTTGGCAGCCTTGGTTCCTTCAGGAGTCTCAGTGATTCACCACCATCCCCTGCTTCTTGCCTGGCTTCTGGTGGTTGCTGGCAGTCCTTGGTGATCCTTGGCTTGAGAGATGGAGCTGCATCATCTACCTCCTTCCTCACAGGTCTTCTTTCCTCTGTGTCTGACTATGCCCTCCATGGCCTTCTTTTCAAATATTTTTATGAAGGTGTTCAGGATTTTAAAAAGCATACAAATTTCATGTATACAGATTCAGGAACTTTCCACCCTACCCTCTCTCCCAACCACATTCCCACCCTTCTTCTCCTTCCCTCTCCTATTCTCATTCTTATTTTTACAAAGATCTATTTCCAGTTCCATTTTATACTCATAAGATTAACCTTACACTAAGAGTTCAGCAAATGGTATTAAGAAAACAAACAAACAAACAAACAAAAACCACTGTTCCTCAACAGTCAAAACAAGGGCCATTATAAATCATCACATCTCAAAGTATCAATTGCACTCCTATAAATTACCTTTTAGGCACTATATTAGTTACCACAGACCAGGGAGAACATGTGGTATTTGTCTTTTGGGGACTGGCTTATTTCACTAAGTATAATGGTTTCCAATTGCACCCATTTTGTTGCAAAAGATATGAAATTATTTTTTTCTTTTTACTTCTGTGTAGTATTCCATAGTGTATTTATACCATAATTTCTTTATCCTGTCTTCAGTTGATAGACATCTGGGTTGATTCCATATCTTAGCTATTGTGAATTGAGCTGCAATAAACACGGGGGTACAGATAACTCATATGCTGATTTCTTTCCTGTGGGTAAATTCCCAGGAGAGGGATGGCTGAGTCATACGGTAGTTTGGTATTAAGATTTCTGAGGTCTCTCCATACTGTCTTCCACAGTAGCTGGACCAGTTTATACTCCCACCAAAGTGGATTAGGGTACCTTTTCCCCATATGCTCACCAGCATTTGCTGTTGTTAATTTCTGTCCGAGAGCCATTCTAACTGGGGTGAGGTGAAACCTCACTGGTTTGCATGCATGGCCTTCCTATTAAGGACACTAGTCACTGGATTTAGGGCCCACCCTAATCTATTATTATCACACCTGAATTAATCCCATCACAGTATGGATGAGTGGCTGGGGAGGTGAATGACTTCTGTGGCCCTGTGGGTCGGCACAGGAATTCACTGCAGGCCACTGCAGCTTCTCTGCAGCAGGCCCAAGGGTCATCTCCCAAACAGATGCTCTAGAAAGAGGCACAAGAGCACATTGTCAGGTCTCCTGAGGTGCAAAATCGAGAACGTAAATTCTGAAATTGGCAGTAACTAAGGAACAGAATCTGAGCTAGACGAATGAGCCAGCAATCAGCAGGTTGTCAAAGGTTTTGCACTGAGCTTACTGCTCACGGTCTGTCTGGGCTGATGAAGCACTCTGTTTTCTTCTTGCATCCTCTAATAAAAGTTCTACAACACATCAAAACATTACATCTGTAAAAATCCTGTTTCCAAATGATATCATGTTCTGAGGTCTCAAGTGAACATGAATTTAGGGGGAACAATATTATCTCAATTCAGGACACTTGTAATTTTTTTCCTATAAACCACTAGTGTTATCCTTTATTTTTTCTGTTACTGGCCTTATTCTTTTAATTTTAAGGCTTAATTAATCATAAATGATATTAGTTTTTATGATATTACCAGTATTTTTCCCAATGTGCTATTTATCTTTTGTTTAGGTTTTTTTTTTCCAGTGCTCCTGGATTTCAGTCATTCTCTCAGGCTAATATTTCACACTTAGATCTTCGATCTCTTTGGGATTAATTTGGTTTATGGTACAATCATTGGCTTCAGTTCTCCATCTGCTTGTATTCATATGGTTGTCCAGTTATTATTTGAAAATTAATAATCTTTTTTTCTAGTGATTTGAGATATCTCCTTTATTATTGGCTAAATTTCCATGTTCATGTGAGTCAGTTTTTGGATTTTCTGTTATTTTCCATTTCCTATATATCTTTGTATTAATATCAGCCTCTTTTATCCATAAGAGAGTTATATGTTACTGGGTGAGCAGTTACCCATTCTTGCACTTCTATCTCTGCACAGTATTGTTTTGTGACTATTCTTGTTTATTTATTTCTACATATTGACATTAAAATCACCTTGTCTTGCTCCAGAAAAAATGGCACTTAAAAAAATTGGGACAATGATATAGTTAGAAACCAAAAGAGAGAATTGTCATCTCAAGGATTTAAAAACTTTCTGAAAAGAATCTTTGTAGTTTCTCACTTTTTCAAATATATTCTGCATCTTACAGCTGCTTTATAGTTTATAAAGTTTATAATTACTTTATAGTTTTCCTTCTATTTCCTGATCTATTATTTTACCTTTTTCTAGCATAGGGGGCTTCACTCTTCCATTATTATCTTCTGATAATTTTCTCATATTTGGAGACTCTTGACTTTATGTTAGTTTTGTTTTCTGCTACCTTGAACATTATTTTATTGTTTGTAAGGCCAGTTTATCATATGGTAAGTCTAGACAAGCAATCATATCATCTGTATACAAGACAATTTTCTTCCCTTATAGTTATTATGCCTAAAATTGCTTTCACTAATTTAGTTATATTGGTTCAACTTTCAGTAAAATGTTAAATAGTAAGAGTGTTGATGAACATTCCTTGTATTGTTCTTCACTCTACTGCAAATTTCTCTAATGTGACTCCATTAAGCAAGAAACTGACTTTTGGGTTGACAAATATGTATAATTTATCATACTAAGAAAAGATTCATTAATTTTTATGTTATTAAAAATTTTCTTATAAATTGACATTTATTTGATATGTATTTCTGGCATATTTGAACATATCAAATACATTTTTTCTTAATATAATGGATTTTATTAATGGATTTCCTAATATTAAAATACCACCTAATATTTATATACTACTGGATTCTGTTTGCTAATATTTTATTTTGTATATTCATGTCTACATTTAATGATGAGATTGGTCATGCTGGCATTGTGGCTCAGTGGGTTAAACTGCCACTTGCAATTCCACTACCCCATATTAGGGTGCTGGTTCCAGTCCTAGCTGCTCCACTTCTGATCTGGCTTCCTGCTAAAGTACCTGGGCGAGCAGCAGAAGGGGGATCTAAGTGCATGGACCCTGCCATCCATGTGGGAGACCCACATAGGGAGTTCTAGGCTCCTGGATTCTGCCTGACCAGGCCCTAGTTGTTGCAGCTATTTGGGGAGTGAACCAGCAGATGGAGGCATTTGCTCTCTTGCTTGTTCTCTCTCTCTCTCTCAAATAACTAAATAAATACATTTTTTTAAAAAGAAAGGTAGTAATGAAATTGTATATTTGTATATGTGTGGTTTTAGTAACAATGTTAAACTCACTTAATGAAAAAAAGTGGGACTCCTCACTTCTTCACAAATACCCCAGCATGGTTGAACTGGCATTATGATTATTTAATCTTAGGTTTTGCAGAATTCCTCCTTGATGCTAATTGGTCTAGTAATTTGTTGTCTGTTTTTATATGTGTTTACCTTTAGTAATTTCTTCCATTTGTTTTATTTTCATTACTTTGTTGACCTTTGTTTTTTTTTTGTTACATGATTGATTTATTTTTATTTTATTGCTGTATCTTTTTAATGCTATGAATTTCTTTGGAGGAATGCTTTAGCTCTGTCCTATACATTCTGGACAAAGATCCATGTGGCTCAAAGTCCAGCCCAGGCACCAAAATTATTTATTAGTTTTCTACTGCTACATAGCAAGTTAGCAGAAAGTAGTGGTTTAAAACATACATTTGGTATCTCATAATTTATATGAGTCAGGATTTCAGGAATGGCTTAGTGGGGCCTTCTGCAGGGTCTCCTATCTCTACAGCCAGTGTCAACTGGTCTGCATTTCTTGCCTGAGTGTGGGTCCTTTCCCAAACCCTTGTGATTAGTGACAGAATTCAGTGGTTGCTGCTGCTGCTGCTCCTCCTCCTCCTCCTCTTCTTTCTAAGTTTTATTTATTTGAAAGTCAGACAACCAGGGAGAAACACAGAAAGGGGTCTGCTATCCGCTGGTTCACTACCCTATTTAGCTATGACAGCCTGGTCTGGGCCAGACCAAAGCCAGTAGCCAGGACTCCTACCCTGGTCTCCCACATAGGTGGCAGGGGCCCAAGTAGTTGAGCCATCTTCTGCTGCCTCTCAGGTACATTAGCAGGAAACTGGATGAAAAGTGGAGTATCTGGGATGCAATCTTGCACTCTGATATGGGATGCTGGTATCCCAAGGTCCAGCTTAACCGTATGCACCACAAATGCAGGTCCTTGAAATCTGCTTTCTGTCTGTCAGCCAGGGGCATTCTCAGTAACTATAGGCTCCTGTAATTGTTTGCCCAGTTGCACTGTTCCAGGCCCTCTCATACATGGTGGTTTGCTTCTTCAAAGCCAGCCAAGAGAGTCTTTCACTATGGTCTTGTAAGACCGAACCTCATATGAGCAAAAATAACCTATTCAAGAGAGTGATCATCTTCTTCTTTGTCATATTCTGTTGACTAAAAGCACAGGTGAAGGTGGCCCACAAAGGGAAGAGATTTATATAAAGAGAAGACACATTAAGGGAATGATCTTAGCATGTGTCTGCCACATCTTTGCAGGGGACTGACTTCCTCTGTATCTTATTTGTGTTTTGTGTTCTGCAGTTTCACTGTGATGGTTTAGATGCAGATTTGCTCTAGTTTTTTGTGCAGCCTATCCTGGTGTTTCTTTTAACTGTGGCATTTGTGTTTCTCAATAATGCTAGAAATTCTCAAACGTTTTCTTTTCAAGCATTGCCAGGGGATGTTACTACAACTGAGACCAGATAAATTTGTCAACTTGGCTTTTCCATGAACACATGAAAAATATAAATTTGAACTTTAGTTTTGTGTGAGAACAGATTTGTGATTTTCGATTCTCAGTGGTGACTATTAGATTGACTTTTTTTTCCTTTGTCATGCACCCAGAGTTCCAGAAACAAGTGTTTTCCTTTTAGTTCCCTGGACTGGTAGGCCAATTGTTTTCTCAAATGTTCACAGGAAGTATAGCCTATTTGGTTTGGCAGCTTCATGGAGGGGTTTCAGTTCAGCTCCCCTATTTCGGACAGGCCATAGGTTTTATCTACTGATGCTTCATGAGCAGTCATTGATTCTCAATGATCTAACATTTCTGCTGTTGTAATTTATCCCCAGGCAAGTCTTTTCCACTTTGACTTGCATCCTGGTTTCAACTTGGAATTGATTCATTTGTGTGCTTGGTTTGGTTTTGCTTACTCTTTGGTGATTTATTTTTATTTTACTTTCTCGTGATTCAGAAATTCATTGAATGTTATTTTTGTCTTTATTCACACAGTATCTCATTGTTTTATAGTGGGAAGATATGTTAGGATATAGTCATACTGTTGATGTGGTAGTACACATTTCTTAGTTATTTCTAGTCATTACTGCTCATTTAGCCTTAGCTTTCTTCTAAAATTTAAGTAAACATCTCTTTCTGTGTAACCTGGATATTCATTCTTAAAGATTTATTTATTTATTTATTTAAAGGGAGAGTTACTGATTGAGAGAGGGAGAGAGAGTGAGAGAGCAAGAGAGAGAGAAATATTTTCCATCTGCTGATTCCCTACCCAAATGGGGACAACAACCAGGGTTGGGCCAGTCTGAAGCCAGGAGCCAGGAGCTTCTTGTGGTTTGCAGTTGCCCAAGCCCCTGGGTCATCTGCTGCTTTCCCAGGAGTATTAGCAGGGAGCTGGATCGAAGTGCAGCAGCCAGTATTCTAACCATAGGCAGCAGCTTAACTTGTTAAGCCACAATGCTGGCCCCTAGTTTTATATGTCTGAGCTTTGCTCTCAGTCAGCCTTTCCTATTGCAGCAAGTTTATCACATGACAAAGACCTTTGATTTGTTCATTTCTTCAAAGAGGGAGAACATCTTTTAGCAATATTTTTCATCATAAGTTCTTTATTATGGAGATATGAGAAGGTTAAAAAAATGGTTTGATGCAATGAGTAGTCAAAAATACTTTTCTAGGAGCCTGCATTGTTGCATAATGGGTTAAACTGCTGCCTGCAATGCCAACATTCCATATGGGTCCTGGTTCCAGCCCCTGGAGCTCCACTTCTGATCCAGCTCCATGCTAATGTGCCTGGGAAAACAGCAGAAGATGGCCCAAGTGTTTGGACCCCTGCACCCACATGGGAGACCCTGATGAAGCTCCTGGCTCTTGACTTTGGCATGACCCAGCCCTGGCTGTTGCGGCCATGTGGGGAGTGAACCAGCGGATGGAAGATCTCCCTCTCTATCTCTATCTCTCACTCTCTTTAACTCTGCCTTTTAAATTAATAAAGTAAGTCTAAAAAATTAACTTACTAGGAAACAATTAGCAAACTTTCCTATAACTTAAATAAAAAATAAAATTTATTTTGCTCTAACCTTTCTTTGGCTCATAATAATACAGTCTCTACCTTATAAATCTGAAAACTGAAACAACAATTTTTATTATTGGGAAAATTTGTTATGCCTTAAATAATGCTGGGAATCTGTGAGTAATTGATTTTGCAGCTTTTTCATTTTCAACACTGCAGAGTTTTTTCTACCTTTACAATTAAATAAAGTCCTACAAGACACTCACAGTTCAGTATACATAAAGATATTTTGGGGACAGGCATTGTAGCTCAGCAGGTTAAGTCACTGACTGGGATGCCCATATCCCATGTTGGAGTGCCTGTTGCAGTCCTGGCTACTCTGCTTTTGATCCAGCTCTTTGCTAATGAGGCTGGGAAGCCATGGGATGATGGCTCACATACTTGAACTCCTGCCACCCATGCAGGAGACAAGGAGGGGTTTTCTGTCTGCTGGCATCAGCCTGGCCAATTCCTGGCTGTTTTGGCCATTTGGGGAATGAACCGGCAGATGGAAGATCTCTCTCTCTCTCTCTTTCCGTCTCTCTTTCTCTCTTTCCAATAAATAAAGCAAAAAAAAAAAAAAAAAAAAAAAAAAAAAGAAGAGAGAAGAGTATTTTGGGTGCTATTAAGTTACATTCTCTACCTACATATTCTGTGTACTTCTAAGCTACTTCAAAAAATTCACAAAAAATGGAATTAAATGGCAAATTTGTTTTGGTTCAAAAGTATTTTGAATTTGATGCATAATTTTTTCATAATAAGATTTTCTATGACATGTTGAAGACTTCATATGCATGGATTTCAAAAATGTTTTGCACCAAAATAAACTTACCTGCTAATTTCATTTTTAATGAAGTTTTTGAAGTGCCCTTATACAAGGTAGATAAGACTAAATGTTAAATATTTATATTTTTAATAAGTACCCAGGCAAATTGAATACATGGGGACTTGAGATCATAATTAAGAAATCGTATAATATATTGACTCAATAAATCTTCAAGTCAAAAATCCCTTCCTTCTCTTTTATGTGTGTTGTGCTGCTTTAGACTTTAGAAGATGTCAGAGACTGGCCGCATATTGAACTGAATGGGGCTTTAAATTATAAATTACCTATAAGCTGATTAGTTCCAGGCCTAGATAAACTTGTTTCATGCTCTGTGTCCTTGGGATTTTCTGACTTGTAGGTTTTTGTTTTATTGTGTTTCTAATATTGAAATTATAAATTATACTTTTGACATTTGATAAGCTTAGAGATATTTAAATATCTTCATTGGCTGTCCAATCATACATTTTATTTTTCTAGTTCCCTATCAGTATATTTTTCCTTTCTCCTTCTGCAGTCTTGCTATTGAGGTTATAGACACCCAGCATTTCATTTGCTTTTCCTCCTAGGTGTGGTGCTTGGATACACTTCCTTGTGATTTTTAAAAATTATCTTATTTTATCTACTGCTCCCCATACTACCTCACTTATAGTAGCATTATTTATAGAACTATCCAAATTTTAAATAAAATGCAATTATGATTAATAAGATTTATTTACATGTTTGTAATCCAATTTATTGCCTTTGCTTAATATAATTTTATAACTTGAACAAAATGCCTTTTTGTTTATTTTTGTGATTGCATACATAATTTATCTAGTATTAAATTGTGAAAGGATCATAATTTGATTTTTCAAGTGTTTGCTTTTTATCCTACAAAGTGGGTAATCTATTTTACCAGTAGTGTGGAATATTCATTGTGTAAACTCCTCAAAGTAGGTTATATCTGGTCACTGTCAGGACAATAATGAAATATCTTGGAGTGATGGAGTTTGGTCCCTAAAAGAGAACAGATTAACAGCACATGGAGTCATTCATATCTCCTGCTTTTGTGGTTGAAAATTAAGTCTCGGGTGATGATTTGCTGGAAAAGTTCAGCAGACTCTGGGAAAATCAGAGTGTTCTGAGATGTTAAATCTAGTGGCCTCAGATGTCATCCTCTGTAGGAGGGATGAGACACACACACACAAAGCGAAACACAAGCAAGATGGACCCATGACTGCTCTCTTTGTTAAAGACTTCCAGCCAATTTACCTCATGGTGAAAAGGAAAAATACAACTGCCCAGGGGCTTTCTGGAGTCTGTCTCCTGCTCTCCAGTGGCCACAACCAGGTATCTTGGAGATTTCGCGGCAGGGCTCAGGCATTTGGGGCAACAGCTCTCCCTCTGAGAAACAAGGGGACAAGAGCAGGGAACCCTCTGACAGCGGAGGGAAATAGCTTTAGGCCAGTGGGAACACGAGTACAACTCTGGGCCTTAATTGGGAAGGGAAAAAAGAAAGATGACACAGTGGACTTTAAGCCCTGCTTTTTATTGAGTAAATTCAATCTCATTACATTTAATAAATTTCCATTTCAAAGGCCATGTGCCCAGCATTAATCATTCTCACAGCTTGTGATGGCTTTTCATAAAATCATACAAATATTTAGGTTTTCATTTGGATCTAGGACATTAAATGTAGGATATCAACTAGTAGAATGACTTAAAATACATGTTTACATGCATCCATTCAGTCACACTTCTGGCACCATCAGCTGTCTCAGAGTTTGGTGTATTGTTCTCCACTGGGGTCATTAAAACCATGACACTTATGATAGTAGGAACTGTGTTATTGAAGCTTTTCACTGAGGAAGTAATCAAGATCTGAAGTCCTTGGGATTTATGAAATATTATTTGTCCTATTTCTGTCCTTGAAGAGAGTTGATTAACATGTCTCAACGGATGTGTCAAAACCAGCTCACTGCAACTTAAAAATGCTTTTTTAAAAATGAAAAAAAGCATACGTTCTTCAGAAGCATTATTAGGAATGAGAGCTCAAATTTGAATATCAAATATTTGAGTTGGGTAGTTTTCTCATGTTTTATACTTTTGATGCAATACCTTATGCATGAATTAAAATACCGCACTGTGTCCCATGAAGGTGTTCAAGTACTGCATCTTAAAAAATGGACATTTTAAAAACTGAAATTAAGGAAAAAGTACAACATTTGCTTAATTCTACTTTAAATATGATTTGGAAATTTAGCAAATACAATGTGTTTTTTCACATATAGATATTTTCTTATATCATAAAGACCATAAAGACCAAAAAGATTAACAGCCTGTGTCATTACCAGCAGCAGAAGAAAAGAGAAAAAGCAATAAAATTTAAGATTTGCTTCCAAAAATGTAATGTTTTTACATGAAAAAACAAACTAGAAATGAGATAGATGGGACCTTGGTTCCACTTGATGCTGGTTCCTAATTCTGGGCTCATTGCTCTACCTAATGATTTTAGGTGTTGGAAGCCTGAACAGAGCTTGTCTGTACAGAAAAGAAGTGAGAAAAATGGGTCATAATTTGGAGTTTGCCTTCAAAGTATCTCTTTCCTTATTTATTAAGATTCACAATGTCACTTACATTAGAAAATTCAGATAAATTGTAATCTTTCCAATATCTCCAATTCTGATTCAGAATGGTATAAATGGAGAGGTGAATACAATTATAATTAACCTTTCAGGTTTTGTTGAAAATGGATGGACAGTACTGATAACAATAAACAGTAAGAGCTAACATCATATTTGTTAGTGCTTCTGACAATGCAGCATACATTTCACACATTAGCTCATTTACTCCCAGAAAATCCCATTAAGTCAGGTACTATAATCATCTACATTTAAGGAAAGTTTAACTGTAAAAGCTACCTCACTTTACTATAAAAATTTCTAATCTATGATAATAATTTGAACTATGATTATATTTAAATAAATATTTCAAGTACAAATAAATATACTGAGTAAATAACATTAGGTTATCCATGAAAAAAATAGAATGCTGATGTCTTTTATTTTAGAAAAGAAATTTTTCCTCATTCTCAGACAAACGGTGTTGAACAAAGTAGGCATAAGTCATAAAAGGCTTAGGGAATGTGAATAAATTAATGTATGTCTTTTATTTCAAGTTCTCATACTTTCTGTGTCTCTGGTCTGCGCATGTGTGTGTGTTTATGTACACGTAGGAGACACACTGGAATTAAATCAATAGATTAAATCAATAGATTGATACTCTCTTGGAATATGTTTCTTCCCACATCCATAAAAGAAAGTATGAGAATTTACCTCATAATGCATCTTAGGAATTAATTTTGATAAGTAAAATATTACTCAGGGTGCTTCTTATATAATATATTATTTTCCATTGTCTCATTACATCTCCTAATGCTAAAACCTTAAGGAATTCCCTAATTTATGGATTCTAATCTTGGAAAGTCAAATAGGCCCCAAATGGCAATTTTTTGGTAATTCATTGATTCTCAGAAAACATAAACATTTCATAACAGATTTTGCGGGTTCCAAAAATTATGAGATATTTAATATTTCAATATACCAAAGTCAGTGATACCTATATAAGAACTTGGCAACAAGATTAAATTATGTTCCATTTTATTGATACAGTAAAGAGCTAATTATATGTAGGCATTAGGAGGGCTTGAGGGTGTACAGGAGTCTGCAGAAATTAATAAGAAACTTTAGGAAATAAAGACCACTGAGGCCTGGGGCTTTTAGGGAAAGCCTTTCCTAGACCCAGGAATGATAGATGGTAAATGAATATGTGAGACAGACAAGGAACAGAATCCTAGACAAGGGAAATGCTTGAGTTAAGGTACACAAATAGGGATAGCTTTGGGTGTGTGCATGTGAGTGTACATGCTTGTATGTGTGAGAGAGAGAGAGAGAGGGAGAAAGGAAGAGGGGGCCGGCGCCGCGGCTCAATAGGCTAATCCTCCACCTAGCGGTGCTGGCACACCGGGTTCTAGCCCCGGTTGGGGCGCCAGATTCGTTCCCAGTTGCCCCTCTTCCAGGCCAGCTCTCTGCTGTGGCCAGGGGAAGGCAGTGGAGGATGGCCCAAGTGCTTGGGCCCTGCACCCCATGGGAGACCAGGAAAAGCGCCTGGCTCCTGCCTTCGGATCAGCGCGGTGTGCCAGCCGTGGCGGCCATTGGAGGGTGAACCAAAGGCAAAAGGAAGACCTTTCTCTCTGTCTCTCTCTCACTGTCCACTCTGCCTGTCAAAAAAAAAAAAAAAAAAAAAAAAGAAGAAGAAGAAGAAGAAAGGAAGAGAGAAGGGGAGGAGAAAAATATATGGGGGCTGGAATATTTTGCCTACCTGGATCACTAGGTTCATGTTAGCTGGCGGTCAGACACAGGTTGGATGGGTTTGCGCAGGCAGGGGTTGAGCTGTGCATTCCTGGACACCAAGTACAAGAGCAGTGTTTCATCACTGAATTGTCCCAACAATCCAGCTAATAATGTTGACATTGGCCGCACGTGCCCCATTTGTAAGGTTGAGCAATGGACCAATCTTTTCCCACTTATATATTTCCCCCAGATTATCAATATGTTTTATTAGTATTAATCTTTTTAAAAAATTAAAGGTAAAGGACATTTATTAATTCATTCACCTAATCAGGCACTGATCTGGACATAATATAAGGAAATAGGATTAGTTTGGAAACGTTCACTGAGTGCTTACTGTGCATCACACACTGGGCTCAGTACTGTGGAGATAGCAATGAACAAGGAAGACAATTCGTGCTCACACAGAGCTTATAGTCTAACAGGAAACATAGACATTCATTTCCAAAAAGGAGCAAGGAGTTTTGAAAAAGACATCTAGAGTGCTCTAACCTAGTCGATGAGCAAGTGAAAATTCAGAGAAAGAAAATGCCTTCACTTTCTCCTAACAGAGTTATATAATAGTTGCAAATACAAATACAAAAGTGGAGCAGCTGGGGCTGGAGCTGGTGCCCATATGGATGCTAGAGTCACGGGCAGTGGTGTAACCCATTATGTCACAATGCCTCAGGATGGCTTTTTTATTTATTTGAAAGGCAGAGCAACAAAAAAAGAGGGAAAGATAGGACAAGGAGAGAAAGACAGATCTTCAATTTGCTGGTTCACTTAGCAATTGACCCCAACAGCCAGGTCTGAGCCAGACTGAAACCAGGAGACAGGAACTCCATCCAGGTTTCCCATATGGGTTGCAGGGGTCCAAGTACTGGGGCCATCTTCTGCTGTTTTCCCAGGTGCATTAGCAGGGAGCTATATGGGAAGCGGAGTAGCCAGGACCCAAATCTATGCTCTGATATGGAATGCTGGTGTCACAAGATGTGGATTAACCCATTACATCAAAATGTTGGCCACCTTGTTTGTGTCTTATTATCCAAGAAGTGGGTTCATGAGCAAATGCGACAAGAAAACCCAACAGCTCCCTAGGGGTTGCTGGGGAGTAACCTGCGCAAAAGGCATTCGTAGTGAACTAAGGTTTCCTTTTATTCTGGATTCAGAAACCAGCCAGACTCTTCAGCCATCTCATTAGTTGATGGTTCTTCTCAGATGCTCAACAGATTATCTTCTCTGTTACTACATTAACCTCTGAGAGAACTACCCCGTGGATGGCAGTGAGCACTGACTAGCTGTGTTCTGGAGCTTCCGCAATCCGGAGGGCAGAGGCCAGTGCTGACAGCTGATATTCGCCCAGTGGACACAGCACTCAGCCCAGTGGGCTTCTGCAGATGCTGTTGTCAGGGGCTTTTTCAGAGGTGGGAGCAGGGCACACATCCAAGCCTTCTTCATGGAGTCACGCTTGGAAGTTCCAAAACCTGGTCATGGAAACTGCCACCCTAATGCAGCCTTTTAATAGGTATTTCATTTTTTTAAAAAAGGATGGGGCAGGGAGAAGGGGGACTTTCCATGTTTGCGTAAATTTAGGAAATTCTGGATGAATACAGTCAGGATTTTTATACTCTGGAGAGATTTGTGATTTGCAGCATTTGCCAGTAGTTGCCTATGGGCCCTGGTAACCATTCCATACACAAATGGCCATGCCCAGTTTAGAAAGTCCACAATAAACCATAACAGTCTGATCCTGATTAAGGTGAGATTTTTATTCCTCGACATCGAGAGATCCAAATCCATCTTTCCTCATTTTATCCCCCTGACACAGCGCCTTTGGCCTACAGCTGAAACCAGTCCTGGCTTGTCAGAGGCACTGACTGAAGCCAGACGGAGTGGTTTTTATCAAAAGATGCCACACACAAACTTTTAGGAACTTCACTCTCAGGAAGTCCTTAAATACTATGTCCAAAACAAACGAAATGCCTCACGCTCTAGCGTCATTTATGTCTTTCTTACTGTGACCTCAATGGAAATTCAAAGCAGCTGATAACTATTATATAATCACTCTCACATATTTGTTTACTATTAGAGAATCATTCCTTGCTTGGCTCTTTTTTAAAATGATGAATTGTTCTAGTTTCTTTGAAAACTACCATCTTGAAACAGCTACTTGTTCCACTTCCGGCAAATAATCCCACCCAAGTGTGTCTGGTGGTGTAACCCCTGTTAAAGAACGTGGTTGTTCAGGGACTTGTTCAGAAACTCCCCGTGAACCTTTTGGGAAGAAATTTGCATATTCCTGTAACACTTCTTTGAAGATTAGCTTTCTGTGTAAGCTTGACTGGTCTAAAGGATGCCCGAACAGTTGGTGCAGCAGTTTTTCTCCGTGTGTCTGTGAGGCGTTCCCAGAAAGGGTTAGGATTGGACTCAGTAGTTTGAAGATCACCAGGAAATACATGGCCAGGCCTCTTCCAGTCTGTGAGCTCAGGCAGCCCTCGGAGCTCCTGGTTGGGGCTTGGTGGAGTCCTGTACTTACAGCAGTGGGACTGGCTGGTCTCAGGCCTTCTGACTCACCCCTTCTCTGGTTCTCCAGTTTGCACAGAACAGATGGAGGGGACTGCTCAGCCTCCATGATCCCATGAGCCAATTCCCATAATAAATCTCCCGCTGTGTAAACGTAGATGGATAGAGGTGCTGCTTGGGGTGGGGACAGGGCGACCAACACAGCTTCCCTGGCTGCAAACTTCAGTCCATTCATGGACCGGCCACTGGTTTTTGTGCTTACCATTATTATGTTTTCTTGTGAACTGGAGTTACCAGACAAAATAAGGATGCACTGCTAAATTTAATTTTCGTATCAACAACTAATAATTTTTTGTAAAAGTATTTCCTATATCCTAATAAATTATGTACTGTGTAGTTGCAATCCAGATTTAGGAATCCAGCACTTTCATTTGCTAAATGTAGTCATTCTAAAGAGACAATTTGAAGAGCACTCATTTATAATGGCAACAATTCTCTTTGTTTCAGTTTAAAATGAGTCCTACATCTCTTTTCTGTCTATATTGGAACCAGAAAATATTCCCGAATACTTGAATAATACCTCTAATTGGCTTTAATGTTAAGTTATGACTGATGTCAGCCTTTGAAACTCTTCTTACCCACCACAGTGAAAAGCTTAAGAATCAGAAACACATAATGTGGCTGTATAATCTTAGTTAAGTTTAATTTCTCTGAATGTCAGATTCCTCAGCTGTTAATGAGGATGATAATAGCTGCATTGTATGCCTGTGGCAAGCATGAGAACAATTTAGTTTTTGTAAGGGGGACTGAAACAACACCTGGGCTTCCTTTGTACCATCCCACAAATCTTGATGAGCTGACAGTAAGTAAGCCCCAGGAATACAGCACTGAACTGAACAAAGTCTCTGCAGATGACAAACAAGAAACAAAGAAGAGAAGTTTATGCAATAGTACCAGCTATGCAAAAGTTAATCAGGTAAATATGAAGGGCCATGGGAAGGTGGCATGTTGTTTAGGGAGAAGGAAGGGGGAGGGTGGCCCCAAGCTGGTTAACATTGAGCCTGATAATGGAGCCAAAGAAGGAGCTGGCCCTGAGGCGACCTGTGGGCAAGGCAGCCAAGGCAGAAAGAGTTACAGAGCTTGGAATTCTGGGAGGTGGGAGAGAGGGCTCAGGAGGGGAAACAGTAAGGCTAGTGCATGAATGAGGGATAGACCTCTTTGATAAAATATGATCACTATAAAATGAAATGCACACATCTACAAGATAGAAGCCCATAGTTTTTAAGGAGATTTAGCATCATAAAACCATATTTCAATGAATGATATATAATAAGGAAAAATTACAAAAACTGTTCCACATTCATTGAAAGTATGCATGTAGGAGATTAGTACCGTTCAGAAAGATGTGCCCACATCAAACTGCTCTTCGAGTTTCTCACTCTTTTTGCAAATTCCAGTCGGTGTGAGGACCACATTTTGCATAGCTAGAGCTCTATTCCAATAACAGAAAGGCAGATGTCCCACTGGCCCTGTTAAAGAGTCAAGATTTAATTCCAAGTGTAAGCTAGAAAGTAAACTAATATGAAGGATGATAAAACAATAAATATTTTTCAAATCAGCTATGAACAAAATAGATTCTCTTAATCCTAAACTTTCCAGAGCCTTCTATCTAAGCAGTGGGGTGGGGGGAGTTCACTAGGGAAGGTGTCAGTAATGGCAACATGTCATGGTTTTCCAAACTGCCGGCATCTCCATATTATCAACTTGTTCTTGCTTTCAGTGGCCTGCTGGAAAGAGTTCTAAATGGGGAGACAACAGAACTCAATTCTAGTTCTGGCTCTGACTAGCAGCAAAACTTGGACAGGTTTCTTAACATTTCCAAATCTTTGTTTTTTCATGTTAAAAAACAAAGAGGAAGGAGGACCAGCTAATATATACCATACTTTTAAGTTCTAAAATCTTATAAATCTATGATTCTGTGTCTTTATTCAATAAACTTTTTTAAAAGTAAAGGACTTGCTAAATTGAAATCAAATTTAGTCAAAGTAATTTAAATAGAATTAATCAAAATGAAGCTAAAATAATTTGATTTCAGTGGATGAAACTGCTAGGAAATACTTTAAAAGCTAAAAGATTTAATTTGTCACAGCTTATCTCTGATCTAGCTTTATTATCTTATTAGGAAAATATTTCCAGCATTCTCTAGTAAAGCTGCCTTTAGATGCAGAAATTAGTATTTTTTGGCATTTTAGCTTCTTCATTCTTTCATTTCACTACTCTTTATTTATTTATTTGAAAGGCAGATTTACAGAGAGGCAGAGAAAGAGAGAGAAACAGAGAGAAAGGTCTTCCATCCAGTAGTTCACTCCCCAAATGGTCACAATGGCTGGAACTGGGTCAATCTGAAGCCAGAAACTTCTTCCAGGTCTCCCATGTGGGTACAAGGGCCCAAACACTTGGGCCATCTTCTACTGCTTTCCCAGGCCATAGCAGAGAGCTGGATTGGAAGTGCAGCACATGGGACTCGAACCGGTGACTGCAGCGCGCTGCGCCGGCCGTGCCGGCCATTGGAGGGTGAACCAACGGCAAAAGGAAGACCTTTCTCTCTGTCTCTCTCTCTCACTGTCCACTCTGCCTGTCAAAAAAAAAAAAAAAAAAACAAAAAAAACCACAAGAGTTGGGAACACTTGGGTGGGGTCTTAAAGACTGACTGGAAAAATATGCTGCAGTCAGGAAAAAAAGTATGTGCACAGGTAGAGCAGTAGAATCAGGTGCCCAAGAGATGACAGGTGGTTCTGAGAGGCAATTTAGAGGCAACACGTATGCTGCCAAGGTTCCACTCTGAAAGTTCTCTCATGTTACCAAGTTAATTGTTGGATAAGAAATAGGGTTATGCTTTACAAGATTGGAGCAGACAAATGAGGAGTGCCACTGAGAACCAACAGTGCCAGGCATTTGACCAATATCATTTAATCTTGTCAATCTTTCAGGTTGTTTGACTTTCCGGCTTATAGATGATGACATTGAGATTCAGCAAGGTTAGTTAACTTTCCCAAGGCAATTGAACTAATAAGTGGCAGAGCTGTTGTTTGAATCTAAGGGGTAGACTTCAAAGTTCAAAGGCGGGGCACATCCCACCAGCACCACATACACCCCATCTGGAGGTGGTGTGCTGGTGGGAAAAGTCCCCCTCTGGCTTTGCTCTCAGGACACCCACATTTCTACTGCTCCCTTCCAAAGGTTATCCCTCAGGGCATTCTCTGTGCAAAGGGATGGGAATTTACCTACCTTGGGAATGTTGTGCCCTCACTTATCAACAATGGCCCCATAGGGCCTGCCTTAAGGCTTTTCATCCCCTTCCAGCAGGTCTGGCTGAGCCGTTCACAGGCTACATGGACAAACTTAATTAAATTCAAGTGAGTGTTGTTAGGAAGACCTGACAGGGGCATTTGTGGCAGCTGAATAATTGAGTTGTGTGCTTTTTTTTTCTCTTTGCCTTCTTGGTGGTGGGCTTTTTTGGGGGGTTTTGTTTTGTTTTCTAAAGATGACCCTGACACTTTTCATAAAGCTGTTCTCTAGTTGGAACGCCCTCCATCAAAGAGACGGAGTTTGGTTGCCAGGCTACCGTGAGCAAAAAAGAACTCCAACGTGACAATGCCGACCTTTTCTTGGAGTGTCCTGGGTCTACACTTGTTCAGTACAAAAGTACCTCCCATAGACCTCACAGCTAGAACTCTGCAGTGTCACTACCTGAAACCCCAGACTGGTGGACAGAAGGCACAGCCCTGCCCAGTGTCAGCTCATGGAGACGACTGAAAAACAAACCATATCAAATTGGTAGTGAGGGGAAGCAAAGGCCACTTAGAGATCTGCTTTAAAGAGAGGGCGCACGACCAGCACAGATGAAACCAATTAAGGATTACTTTTTCTGCTTCAGCCTCTGGCATGGTGGAAGAAGGAGGCCTTGGTGGTGGAAAGAAGGGAACAAAGGTTTTGCAGTTTTGTTTCCTTACGTGATTGGGACAGGATAACTCACACTCTGCCTGACTGAAGCTACAATACGTCAGATTTTGGCTTTTCTTGTAGGTGACCTTTTATCTTCTGATTGTTTAAATATCACAAAGCTTACAACTCAGGAGTTCTTCAGTTGCTGCTTTCCCCTGGTAGGGCTGGTAATGATCCAGTCTTCGTATTAATATGTGGTTTTCAGTATTAATTTCCAGTGTGAAATACAAAAGAGATACAAAGCACAGAGTGAACATTTAAACTTGTCCTTGACATGTGAGTCACTACTTGAAAGAATGTGGGCTGATAGGAATCTTTCGTTTTCTCATCAGGATGTAGATTTTGAGAGAGGACTTTTGGCTTGGACATGCTTGATTATTTCACTAGAATGGGTCATAGTATACTCCAAAGTCATCAGAGTATTTATAAATCAGGTGTTCACAATATATGGAATTTCTTTGAAAATATTTTGATCTTATGATTTCTTACAATTTGATAGTGGTGGTATTGGACTACAGTTCAGTGTTCCCTTTTACATAGATAAATTTTATATTATTTTATCTTTTAACTCCTGTAACATAGATGGGATAGATTGCCCACACTTTACACTCAATGATAGAGATTAAGTGACTATCCAAAGCTGTCCACAATCTCTGCCAAAATTAGATTTTTTTTTTCTTAAAAAGTCTTCTGTGTGCTGGAGTGAATAGGGGAAATTCTGACCCCTGGAGACTCAGTTTTTTTCCTTCTGCTTTTTCTGTTCTTTTCTTTTTGAAAAATAGTTTTAGAAAAGTAGTATCTTTCCTCTTCTGGCCCACTGAGGATTTTCTGGGTTTCTGGTCAACCTTTTAGAGTAACATGTGCTGTGGCTCCAGTTGGCCATGGTAAACTCTTCCAGAAGTCTCTATTGCTTTCCTCTTTCAATCAGAGAACATTCTGTGGGGTTTCATAATTATTTTAAAATGTACAAAAAGTGGTCAGTTAATTTGCAATTAAGTTAAAGATGTGAAAATTCTCTGAAGTTTATAAATGAAGTAATTAAAGCACCTGATAACATTACCTTAACAAAATCCTTAATGAGCACCTCTTTTATGCCTGACACTGCTGGGAAAGCTGTAATTTAGAGCAGTACACAAAGCATCTGCTCTCATGGCCTGGTGAAGATTAATTCCAAAGAACCTATGAGGTTAGGGCTCCAAGAAGAATGCAGTGTTTCCTCTTTGTGGCTGTTGGCACACTGGAAGAAATGTCTACAAGTGATTCTGATGTTGTACTACTTGGATCTTGAATGTAGCACAAGGCTTTCTCCTTAATGTAGGGGGCCTTGCTTTCTTTAAAATTGTCTATAGAGTCTTGGGAAATATATGCAAATATTTCCTTTTAAGTATCAATGGAAAAATATTGTATTGAGATATTCATAGGTTCTGTGAATTTTGGATATTAACAACTTGCAAGCGTTCTCTGGGAAAATTTTAACAGGAGAGTTTCTTTATGGAGGATATCAATCTTGGAAGCAAGGAATTCAATCCATGGAATTGTTCAAACATGTTAGGGAGAGTCTGAGCAGCTGAAGAGGTTGGTGAGGCAGAGATCAGCAACAACTGCTTGTTGTAGACTTGCTTGCTGGTAGGGTGGAGGGGTGGGGAAGGAGACCTTTGGATCATGCAGTTGGGGGTCAGAGAGCAGAAGTGGCTGGTCTGTTGGGGACTAGAGAGCTGGGTGCAGATGCTGGGCAAGGCAGAGATGGGATGGAAATCTTCTCCTTTCTTCCAGTCCTCCAGTATCCTACTGGTGCCTTGCATTGGCCCAACTGAAAGAAGCCGATTGACAAAGGAGTCAGAGACATAGGCTGCAGGAATCAGACCTTAGGATGTAAGGAGAACAAAGAGAAGAAATGAATTCATTGCTTCATTCTTGCCTTTTTTGTTGTTCAGACTGTAACCACTCTTAGGCAAGAGTCCTTTTTTTTTTTTTTTTTTTTTTTTTTAGAGAGAGACAGAAAGGTCCTTTCTCTGTTGGTTCACCCCCCCCAAGTGACAGCTACAGCCGGCGAGTTGTGCTGATCTGAAGCCAGGAGCCAGGTGCTTCTCCTGGTCTTCCATGAAGGTGCAGGGCCCAAGCACTTGGGCCATCCTCCACTGCCCTCCCAGGCCACAGCAGGGAGCTGGACTGGAAGAGGAGCAACCGGGATAGAATCTGGCACCCCAACCAGGACTAAACCCGGGGTGCCAGCCCCGCAGGTGGAGGACTAGCTCAGAGAGCCGTGACACCGGCCTAGAATCCTAACTTTACTACTTATTCTGTGTCTGACATTGGGCAAATTAAGTTCTCAGAGACTCAGCTTTCTCTTTAAAATGAGGACCAAGTGGCAGTGATGTTATATGTGAGACTGGTGAAGAATAAATGAAAAGATCTATACAGCTCATTCTTATTATTGTCATTTTTGAAGGGCACTGTGCTGGGTGATGTGAGAAATATGATCAGCCACCACTGCTCTCAATGTCATGTATAATTTAATCTTGGACAGAAACACATGGATACATAATATAAGAGTGTGTCCCATGTAGGTTGAGGAGTGAATACTGAATGCTAACTAGAGAAATACTATATTCAGCTTCCAAATTGCAAAGTGAAAGGAATTTCTATTATATGCAATGGATTTTGAATCCTAGTAGCATGATTCATGTTAAAATGTCCTATCTAGATTTGTGGGTAAGGCAGCAGTTTATTTTTATGCATCTTTTAATATTAAACAAATAATACTTTTCATTGTAGAGAACTGGTAAAAGTGTAGAAAAACACAAAAACTCCACGAGTAATTATTGGCAACCTCACTCCAAGATGGTCACTTAAAACATTTTAATGTATTTTCTGTCTAATTATATAATTATACACATTATTTTATTTATAATGCTTAAAACAAGGTGGGAATTGTGGTGCAGTAGGATAAGCCACTACTTGTGATGCTGGCATCCCATATCATAGTGCCTGGTTTGAGTCCTGGCTGTTCTGCTTCTGATCCAGTTCTATGCTAATGCACCTGAGAAGTAAGTGGAGGACAGCCCAAGTGCTTAGGCCCTGACCATTCATGGGAAAGATTCAGGTGGGGTTCCATGCTCATTGCTTTGGTGCCTGGATCAGCCCTGGCCATTGTGGCCATTTGGAGGGTGAACCTCCAAATGTAAAATCTCTCTCTCTCTCTCTCCTCCCTGTCTCCTCCCTCCCCTTTTCCTCTACTTCTCACACTCCCTTTTCTCTCTCTTTCTGCCTTATAAATAAACATATTAAATAAGTAAATAAGATACATAAATAAATGTTTTTAAAAACTTAAAACAGGGGCCAGAGCTGTGGCACAGTGAATTAAGCTGCAGCCTGTAGTGCTGGTATCCCATATGGGTGCTAATTTGAGTCCTGCACTCTACTTCAGATACATCTCCCTATTAATGGCCCACAGAGAATGGCCCAAATGCTTGGGGGACCTGCAAGAAGCTCCTGGCTCCTGGCTTCAGCCTGGCCAGCCCTGGCCATTGCAGTCATTTGAGGAGTGAACCAGTGTATGGAAGATCTCCCTCTTTCTCTCTCTTTCTCTGTAACTCTGCCTTTCAAATGAATAAAACTTAAAAAAGCAAAATTATGCATAACTATAACTCCTGATGTTTTCACTATATTATAACGTTATGACATAAAATTTACAAATCCAACTTGTAGCTATACAACATTGTATATCAAATCAAGACCTCTATTTGTCTATTTTTTATTTTTTATTTTTTATTTTTTTTTTATTTTTGACAGGCAGAGTGGACAGTGAGAGAGAGAGACAGAGAGAGAAAGGTCTTCCTTTGCCGTTGGTTCACCCTCCAATGGCCGCCGCTGCAGCCGGCGCACCGCGCTGATCCGATGGCAGGAGCCAGGATCCAGGTGCTTTTCCTGGTCTCCCATGGGGTGCAGGGCCCAAGCACCTGGGCCATCCTCCACTGCACTCCCTGGCCATAGCAGAGAGCTGGCCTGGAAGAGGGGCAACCGGGACAGAATCCGGCACCCCAACCGGGACTAGAACCCGGTGTGCCGGCGCCGCAAGGTGGAGGATTAGCCTATTGAGCCACGGCGCCGGCTTATTTGTCTATTTTCTTGTATCAGTCCTTTATTTTATGGATTTCCAATTTTTCAAAACAAGACAAAGAGGAAATAGTGTAGTATTATAATATAAAGACTAAATATTCATGAGTCTATGCTAATATTAATTCATGATTAATATATAAATTAATGAAAGACAATAGACAGCTCTCCCATGTGGAATTTTAAATCATTAGAATAGAAGAATAGATACTATCTCCCCAAGGAAGGAGTAATTTCCCACTTTTAAATATTTATTTGTTTGTTTGTTTGAAAGGCCAAGAGAGAGCTCCCAAGCAGGGCCCCAATAATTTGGGCCATCACTGCCTCCATCATGACCCTGGGTGTGAATTACCAAGGCACTGGAATCAGGAGCAGGACTAGAATTTGAACTCAGGCACTTCAATCTTGAATGCAAGTGTACCAAGTGGTGTCTTAACCACTAAGCCAAACACCTGCCCTTCCCACTTCTTAAGTTTTGGCTGAATCAAGGGACTTCTGTCCAAAGACTACTGCATGGGAAGCAGGGAGAAAATATCCATTTACAGGGGAGACTCTATGGCGCCTCAGGCAGGTGATCAAGGTTAACATCCGTAAGTTGTATTGATAGCATGTACCTTTGATGCGATCTTGCGGAAATAGCACTTCTGTGGTCTTCCTTCCAAAAATGCATGACCCCTGTCTAATCATTAGAAAAGCTTCAGACAAATCCCATTTGAGGAACATTCTATAAAATGACAAGTACTCATCAAAATCATCAAGGTTGTGGAAAACAAGAACAGTACAAGAAGAGTCTAACAGTCATGATGACTAAATGTGATTTGGGGTCCTGTGAGAGATCCTGGAATAGAAAAAGGACATTAGGTCAAAGAAAATCTGAGTAAATTATGGGCTTTAGTTAGTAATGTGTCAAAAATAATAACATACCAGTATTAGCTCATTATGCATGATGAATACGCTAATGTAAAATGTTAATAGGGGAAATTTGGTGTGGTATTTAAGGGAATTTGTACTATCTTTGCACCTTTTCTCTAGATCATAAATTATAGCTGCCCTTTAACTTATAGTAAGTAGGGGGGTATGTCTTGATAAATCCTTTGTAGAAATTATTGAACATCCAAAATGCATTTTACATACCTAACATGCCAGATACCATGGCTTAGCAGCATAGCACGCTGCAGAGTATCCAGTGTTCATCCATGTGATTGCATGGCTGAGTGGAGCTGTGCCCACTGCCCAGCACTGGGTAAGAGGATCTGACCTCACATCGCTAGCTTGGAAAAGATAAAAATTCAAAATCCAAAGTATGGTTTCTATTGAATGTGTATCACTTTGGCACCATCTAAAAGTTTGAAAATTGTAAGCCAATCATCGTATTTGGAGCTACCTGTGTTCTAAAATAAAGTTTATTTTCTTTAAATATTGCATTGGAATAACTACCCTTGAAATGAGAAGTGGGCATTTTTTAGCCTTCTCACAGATAAAAAGAAAAGTCAGATATAGCTTTTGAAGAGAAATGGACTTACTGGGAGGAATGGCTTTGATGATCTCAATTCAGTAGACATCAGGTGGGATATTCTGAACTATTGGAGTTGGAGGGCTGGTGTTCATGAAGATGGTGTAAAAGGTTTCAATGGTAGTAAGTTCAACAGAGATTCTAAAATGAATGTCAGTGAGTATATTGCATAAATTGTTTTAAATCAGCAATGTGAAGAAGCATTTATTTAAGTATGTGTGAAATAAGATCTATTCAATGATTATTCCCAATGAGCACAATATGCACATTGTTCAGATGTTGAGAGAAGTCATACATTTAACTCATCAGCATCAATAGGAATTAGCTGATGTTACAGATCCAGCACCTCTGAGAATGAGCTATTTACACCAAAAGAGAAAACTGTTCAGCAGCTAATACCCTCTTGTTGATCTATATCTGTATTTCTATCCCCTACTAACGATTCTCACTTTGGTTAAGGGAGATAAATAGCCCATGTAAAATAATTTAATAACCCCTTCTTGAAGCTAGTAGTGGTCACAAGACACAGCTATGGGCAATGGATATCAACAAAAAATCTTCTGGATTTGGAGCAGGTTTTGTAAAAAGATCTATTTATTTGAAAGGCAGAGTAGCAGAGAGGAAAGAAGAGGCAGGGAGAGGGAGAGACAGAGACAGAGACAGATGGAGACAGAGCAACAGAGAAAGAGAGAGAGAGAGATCTTCCAACCATTAGCTCACTTCCCAAATGACCACAGTGACCAGAGCTGGGCCAGGTAGAAGCCAGGATCCAGGAGCTTCATCTGTGTCTCCCACATGGGCGCAGGGGCCCAAGCACTTGGACCATGTTATGTTACCCTCCCAAGTGCATTAGCAGGGAGCTCGATCAGAAGTGGAGCAGCAGAGATACAAACTGATATTCATATGGGTTTCCAGCATGGCAGGCAGTGGCTTTATTGTATATGCCACAACAATGGCCCCAATTTTGTCCTTTTATTTTTTTTTAAAGATTTATTTGAAAGGCAGAGTAACAGGAAGAGATAGAGATCTTCCATTCTCTGATTCACTCCCCAAATGCTCACAAGAACCAAGACTAGGTCAGAAGGAAGCCAGGAGCCAAGAATCTCATCTGGGTCTTCTACATGGTTAGTAGGGAATCGAACACTTAGTTCATCATCTACTACCTTCACAGGTGAATTAGCAGGAAGCTGGATGCAAAGTAGAGCATCCAGGACTGGTATGGGGTGCTGGCATTGCAAGTGGTAGCTTAATCCACTGTGCCATGATGCTGGCCCCATATTTGTCTTCTGGTTTATAGATACCAGATATTCTTTTCCTCATTCCTTCCTATCACTTAGGTTCTGTACCTATCTTGTAGCAGTAATTTCATGACCATGAAGCTGTAATCCACTGAGGCTCACACATTAAGGAGCACAGGATGGAAAGACAGACGTCCAGATCCTTGGTGGCAGTTTTGAGTAAATTCACTAGCCTAAGCAATATCATCTCCTTCTTGTCTGATTCAAATAAAGTCATTTTTACTGAATTCTGTGGAGTCAGAAATATTCTCTACCAATGAAGTTCTTTAAACTGATAATGTGCTTTCAGGCAAGATTTGACATCAAGAATGAAGGAAGAAGAGAATATCGATTGAGTGAATCAGATCAGCTCATAATCAGGCAATGAATAGACTAGCCAATATCCCATCCTGATATCTTGTATTATAGGCTTTCTAATTCCCCCCTCCCACACACGCACCTTGATTTAGTAGGAGCTGATTTGTAAAGTGATGGTAGATTGTGTCATCTCTTACTGGGCTTTCTTATTACTTTCTTATTACTCCTATTTTGAATCAAAAGGGAGTCATGAATCTAAAAGGATTCATGGTAAATCCATGTTCTTAGAACATTATTCTTTGTTAAAGACCAATTAAAAATAATACATTTTGGTGTGCTTTCATGTTTTTTAAAGGTTTATTTACTTATTTGAAAGCCAGAGTTACAAAGAGAGAGAGAGAGAGAGGGAGAAACAGAGAGAGATCTTCCACACACCAGTACACTCTCCAAATGGCTACAACTGGCCAGCCCGAAGCCAGGAGCCAGGAGCTTCTTCCTGGTCTCCACATGGGTGCAGGGGCACAAGTATCTACCATCCTCTTCTGCTTTCCAAGGCACATTAGCACGGAGCTGGCTCAGAACTGGAGCAGGCAGGACTGGAACTGGTACCCATATTGGATGCAGGCATCACAGATGGCGGTTTTAGCTGCTACACCACGAGGCCAGTCCCTAAGATAATATATTTTGAAAGGTAAAACTGAAGGAAATTCATCATACCTGATGCTCCTATTCCCTTGCCAAAGAGTTGATATAATGTAAAATAAACTGTGTATTAGATATATAAAAACAACACAAAACAAAATTAGAATTGAAGGTGGTGATTTTTTCCCCAGATGTATGATAGAAGAGTAAAGTGAGTGGATCTGTTCATGCAGGATTAGTATCTCAAGTAAAGTGAGAAATGCATTATTTTTAAAGATTTATTTATTCCTTAATTTGAAAGATAGATTTTCCATCTGCTGGTTCAATCCCCTGAAATGCCTGCTATAGCTGGGACTGAGCCAAGTTGAAGCCAGGAGCCAGAAACAACATCCAGGTCTCCGACAAGGGTGGCAGGAGCCCAAGTATTTGGGCCATCATCTGCTGCCTCTTAGGTGCATTAACAGGAAGTTGGGTGGGAAGTGAATGTGGAACCTGATCCCAGGCACTCAGATATAGAATGTGGTGTCACAAGTGGTGGTTTAACCCACTGTGCCGCAATGCCCACCCTGCCTGTTTTATTGGTTGCATTCATATGAATGCCTTCTTTTTTGAATTGCATAGCAATATCCATATAAAAATACTTGAGATATTTTAAGGGACTGGATGTTAGAAGTTTAGGAGGGAACAATATGTTTGGTAGGAAGTAGAAGATAACATAAAAGGGAATTTAATAAGAGATATCTCTAAAGATCAAGGAGAATTTTTTAGGGAGTTTATTTATTTAAGTATTTTTATTCATTTCAGAGGCAAACAGAAATATACATAGAGATAGAGTATTCCCATCCTCTGGTTCAGTCTTAAGATGCCTCCAGTAGTCCTGCCAGTGGGGCAGGAACTCAATCCAGGTTTCCACATGGGTGGCAAGAAACCAACTACCTGAGCCATCACTACTGCCTCCCAGGGTACAGGTTAGCAGGAAGTCGGATTGCAGAACACAGCCAGTACTTGAACCCAGACACTGTGTTATGGGATGTGCATATTTCAACTGACATGTCAACGACTTGACAAAATGCCCACCCATTAAGAGGATTTTTACATATTTGCTGAAATATCCTTACATTTTAATCTAAAACATTCAACTCATTCATTCATTTTTTATTGCTTTTACTGTCAGGGAAGTATATATAAGTATGCTTTACAGTAATATCACTTAACAGATTCAACCTACAAATGCAATTGGTTCCTTTGTTTTAAATGGTGAATGAGTAGTATAGTCTACTCCAGATTGAAAATATAATTCTTTTATGCCTGAGGTGGTAGAATAGATTACCTTTAATCTACAGGGAGAGGTTGTTCTCTCTGAGCAAATAGACTAGTGAGACCTCCTGAAATAAAACTCTTTGCAGCTGTTTTGGAAGTTGCTGGAAGCTGGGAAAATGTGAAGAGGGCATATGTTTCTAGGTGATTTCTCTTCTATTCATCGACCAAAGTAAGTTTAGTATTTTCCCAGATGTCAATGGACAAATTGACCCAGTTGTTAAATATTGTGTTCAGAAACATTACACTCAGAGGTAGACATAAAACAAAAACCATAGGACTGTACCTTTGGAGAGCAATAGAAGGCATTTCTGTGGCCCCAGAAAGACCTAAGTTAGTAAACTTCACTAATTAAGCACATATTACTGCAGATAATATAACTCTAATTGAAATCTCCAATGAATATAAGAGGAGGAATAACTTTTATCAATCCAGGCAACCTAAGAAAGAGTGGTTTTCCCACAAGAAACTGAGGAATTTCAACTTGCTTTGAATAAAGAGACTTGATAAGAAAAAGTGATTGGACACATCCTCTCTACAGGTGAGGCAAGTGCAAAAGGCCTAGTAAAATCTCAGTGTATCACCAGCCCTTTTCCATCTCTGCTACCCAAAGTCAGTAGGAAAATGTGGGTCCTATTACTGCTTCTGAGAAACACACTTAGTTCCAGGAGGTCATAGCAAGTGGAGATGTCCAAGGTGGCATTTACTCTCTGCCTAATTGGCCCTACAAGGAAAGCAATGGGCTCTTCTTTAGCTGGTTTGTAGCATAGTCAGCTGTGGCAGGTAAAGAATGGTGGCTCTCTGACAGCCAGTTTCTGGACATGGTTTGCTATCTTTGGCTTTAGATACTTCCTAATTCTCCCCAGGCCACTGTACTTCTGAACTAGCAATGTATGATTACAGTAAATCTCGATGTTTCATACTTATGTCATTTCATGCTAGCAAGCTTTGACCAGAGACCCACACAGTCTTTGACCATTGCGTACCAGCCTTTAAATGTGTCAACAAGAGAATTTCCTTTGTCTCAGGTGTTCCTGGGGAGACAGGAAAATCATAAGCACATCAATTATTTAGTCGAAAGGAAGAAAACTGCCATGAAGTGCCGGAGCTTACTTTAATAAAGAAAACAAACTTTGAGTCTTTTTTTCTGGGTATTCAGAAAGATTCAAAGAAATATTATATCCCTGTCACCAGCATGGTCACTAATGAAAAGATACCAATCAAAGAGTAAGTGAACTATAACTTAAAGGGAAGTAAAAGATTTTTTTTTTAATTATCCAAATTAAAAGCAGTCAAAGAGGCAAAGGAGAAAGTTGTCTGTTATAGAAAATGGAATTGTAAAAGTTTGACATGCTCCATAATTCTTCAGGGACCAAAAAAAAAAAAAAAACAAAACAAAACAAAGCTTAGAAACAATGATAGAAAAGATGACATGGAGGCAGAAACAAGGAATTTAGCATATAAAGGCACTTCAAAAATTTTGTGGAGAGATGGAAATAAAAGTTTATTTTAGTGCAAAACAATTATGAAATCTATGCATGATTTTTTTTTGTAATACACATTTTCTGTGAACTTTGCAAAGATTCACATATATTTAATAGAGATTTCTGGAAAAGAGAGAGCCAAAGAGACGGGTTCATGAAATGACAATTAAGGGAAATTTTAATGAACTGAAGAAAGCCTGAGTCTGAAAACTCCAGAGGGCTCACTGAACACAAAGTAAAATAAATAAAAAAAGAAAATTAATAACATAAGTTCAAAGAAAATATGTTACATCTTAGCAGCTCTGGAATGAAAAAGAAAATTTCCAGGCAGTCTACAAATTACACAGAAAATGAAAACAATGAGAATCCAGTGTATCTAAGCTTGAAGTAAATGACTCAAATCATTCTAGAGAATCAGAGCCTACATGTTTCTGTTTTTAAACACAAATGGAGGAAAATAATTTTTAAAAAATTCTCAAAACACTTGAAAGTTGGCAGTCAAGTTTATGGAAAGTAGGAGAAAGGAAGCAAGTAATATGATAGGACAATAAGCAATGACAAGTTAAACATCTATAGAATGCCATGAAAACAATAACTGGTATTTTTAAAAATGAGAACTATATAAATTACAGACAAATCTAAACAACAAAAAGGAATTAGAATGTTAATATAGTGATATGTATAAAACATGATATAGAAATATAAAATATGTATTAATGATGGTAAAATCTCAATAACACAAACTATTTCATACTATTTTATAGAAAATGTAAATTAGTAAAATGAACTCTAAAGTAATTATAAAGTTCAATAACCAGAGAAATAATTAAAAGTTGTGTGTTATTTTTTAAGGCTCTTGTCCAGATAGTTTTATAGGTGAAATTTTTTTTTTGACAGGCAGAGTTAGACAGTGAGAGAGACAGAGAGAAAGGTCTTCCTTCCATTGGTTCACCCCCCAAATGGCCGCGCTGTGCCTATCTGAAGCCAGGAGCCAGGTGCTTCCTCCTGGTCTCCCATGCGGGTGCAGGGCCCAAGCATTGGGCCATCCTCCACTGCCCTCCCGGGCCACAGCAGAGAGCTGGACTGGAAGAGGAGCAACCAGGACAGAACTGGTGCCCCAACTGAGATTAGAACCTGGGGTGCCAGCGCCACAGGCGGAGGATTAGCCTAGTGAGCTGCGGTGCCAGCCCAAAGTGCATGTTTTCTAAATCTCCACAGAATGAAGAACCCAGAAATAGAAGGGAAACTTTCTAATTTAGCTAATGTAAGAGTTTACAAAAACACAAAAAGCTTGAGTTCTACCTCAGTCATGACAAACATTCAAGTTGGATACCAATTTAGTGCAACATGATTTAAATATACCATGATTGGGAAGGAAGTATACCAGAAGATATTTTGAAGTTTTAGGGAGAGAAAAAGAGGATGGATACTGAATGTTATCCTGAAAGAGGCTCAAGATTAGGAAACTTATGATGCAGTACATATCAACCACAGGCCAGTGAAGAAAATCTGTATAAATATTTGCTGATCTTTAGGGCCAGGAGGATGGTGATCAATGACAGCCATTGTCCAAGTGTCTGCTCCTCCTTGAGTTCAAGCCAGTTGAGATGTACACAAAGGACTCAAGGAGATGAAAATGAAAATAACAGCTGTACAACTGTCTGGGGCTGTAACCAATTTGAAAATAAAATGAAAATAAGAGATCATATTCATAATAGCAACAGAAGTATAAACTAGCTATGGATATGCTTGAGAATAAAAAAACAAGAAGTAAGAAAAGTTATGAAAATTGATGCATTGTCCTAAAAGATTTAAATAGAAAGGCACATCATAGTCACAGAAGGCAGGATTTAATTTTACCCAGAAGCCGTTGTCCATAACGTAAGTTATAATTCCAGTGCCAGTCTACATTGTGACTATGACTTCTTTTCTCCTCCTCCTTTTCCCTTTTTCTTTCCTGTCCTCCCTTTTAATCTTGTTCTTTGTTTTCTGTACTTTTTCTGAAGTGTGGACAGCTGACAAAATTTTAGAGTAAAAAAAGGATGAATCTTGAATATTATGCTAAGATATTTCAGTGCTACAATAATTAAAATTGCCAGATTTTGTCTCTGTGTATATGTGATGTGCATGTATATATGTGTGTATGATGCATATGTAATGTTACTGTGTTTTATATACATGATGTTGCTATATTACTATGATATAAAAATATAAGCATCTGATATCTAAATTATCATAGCATATTATCACCTTAGAATATTGTATTTGTATACACATCTATATATGATTTTAGCTTGATACTTTGTTACTACATATTTGAATCTCTCTCTATATATACATAAATTAAAAAGCATCACACAGGAAGATGAGTATGGATTTATTGAAAACAGAGTTAATGAGGGGCCAGTGCTGTGGCTCACTTGGTTAATCCTCCACCTGTGGCACTGGCATCCCATATAGGCACTGGATTCTCGTCCCAGTTGCTCCTCTTCCAGTCCAGCTTTGGATCAGCATAGTTCCAGCTGTAGCAGCTATTTGGGGAGTGAACCAACAGAAGGAAGACCTTTCTATTTGTCTTTCTCACTGTCTGTGACTCTACCTGCCAAATGAATAAATAAAATCTTTAAAAAAAACCAGAGTTAATGAAGAGTGATAAAAACTTGAAATGAGATTTTTTCCTGCCAAAGGCACATGTTAGACTAGAAAACAATCCCATATCCAGCAGGGAATGGATCCATTTACCAGTTAACTCCAAATAAGATGGTACAGGGAGAAAGTGAGTTTGGCTCAGACACAATATTTACAGTTTTCATGTTGTGTGTTTTTTTTTTTTTGAGGACTCTGTTTATTGAGATAAGTAGATGTGGCATACTCAAATATTTTTGGCAGTTAGCAGGTTAAGTAACCTCTGTTTGTACAGTATACAAGGACATTGCTTTATGTGTGTTGTGTTGACCAGGCTCACGGAGTCTAAAGGAGCCATCAGAGTGTATGTTAGACTATCACTGTCAAATGCTTTGCTTGCATTAATCCAAGAGTTGTTTGGGAAAACTTCTAAGATGCTCATCATTTAGATAAGCTTTTCTCTTTTAATAATAATGAATTTTTTCTGGTAAAAGTAAGATTTTGACTTTGAAGTTGCTGATATTTTTGGGAAAATATTTGGCAATAGATGTATATGTGATGGAACCAATTAAAGGCATGATGTTCTTGAGGAACAAATGCTTGTACTTGAAGAATGAACGTTTATGGTACTGGGTTGAGCCTCATTGGGGTGCTCTATGAGGGGCATTTTTACCGAGTGGATTTTTCACATTTCCCTGTTGATTGGCTGCCAGCGATATTTGCAGCTTGTATTTGCTTCTTAGGGGTGGAGTTTAGTGCACTTGCTTGCTTGGCATCATGCACCCTTACATCACAAATGTGAAAGAAAAGAGTGCAGTGCAAAAATGAGGGGTGCCTTGGTCATCTGTGTGGTCAGAACTTGAAGGAAAGAAATCATTGTGGTTGAACAACCCCGGCTGTGGAGACTCTGCTCTTCTCCCCCAAAGAGTTGCTTTGCACCTGAGGTTCTAATGGGGTGCTGATAACTTCCCACAAAGTGGAATTTCAAGTGCCCCTCTTCTGTGACAACAAGGCGAAGAGGCCCCAGGTTAGGTGGTTCGGGGGCTAACCAGTTATACTTCCCCCCTAGAATACATTCAGTACACCACTGGCATTTTGAAAGTCTGAGAAGGAGAACTCTGAAACTCCAGAGGAATCATTTGGCAACGATTTTTCTTAAAGGCCTCTGTGAACGTTTGCAGTTGCAAATCGTGAAATCTGTCAGCAAAGAAGCTTCCCATAGAGGAAAGCAATGGGTGACTTTGAAGTCAGAAAGGCATAATTCATCTTGATAAATAATCAGGCAAGCTTGAACAGTCATATCAGGAGGTTAGCTCAGAACCAACTTGAAGTAAAGGAACAATTTCTCAGCCAGTGCAAAGATTCTTACCAATCCCTTACAGAGTTCACTGTGTAGTCTGTATTTGTGCTTACACTAACCTATGGGAAAATACATCTGGACTTTGTATTCGTGGTTGATTTTTTATTTTTCTCAGAAAGTCATTTACATTTTTTTAAATAAAGTCTCAGAGAACGCCCCAGGTTTTATTAAAACCGGGGTTGACCTTACTTTTCTGTTAGAATCTCACGTCTGCATTGCACACATTTAGGTTTCAAATCTGTGATTTCACAACCACAATCAGGATGTTCAAACGATGTTACTTTATTTATTTATTTTTTGACAGGCAGAGTGGACAGTGAGAGAGAGAGAAATGTCTTCCTTTTGCGTTGGTTCACCCCCACAATGGCCGTTGCGGTTGGTGCACCACGCTGATCCAAAGCCAGGAGCCAGGTGCTTCTCCTGGTCTCCCATGCGGGTGCAGGGCCTAAAGACTTGGGCCATCCTCCACTGCACTTCCGGGCCACAGCAGAGAGCTGGCCTGGAAGAGGGGCAACCGGGACAGAATCCGGTGCCCCAACTGGGACTAGAACCCGGTGTGCTGGCGCCGCAGGCGGAGGATTAGCCTATTGAGTCGCGGCGCCCACAATGTTACTTTATTTTAGTTGAATCTAATAAAACCATTTTCAAGGCCCAGGTCTCTGAGCCGACAGGAGATTCAACCTATTAATTGTTCTCACTTCATGGAATCGTACCCTCACTAAATTCTGAGGGCAGCCCCTTCCAGCCTTGATGACATGGGTTACCACCTAGATGTTGTGTGTCCCGGCCTTTGTGGCCTGGTGGGATGCACAGGTGCCTGGGTCTGGGCTGGTTCAGGTACAGCAACAGCTCTGCCCCTCCAAGACTTTGATGTCTCCATGGACTGTGGCTTCCCAGGCTTTCTGGGAAAGCCAGATCCTGATATTTCCCTGTGTTCTCACCTGTCAAAAGCATCTACTTCTCTACCCTTAAGATTCTGGGAAACAAAGCAAGGACAAGCTGTACGTGGGGGACATTTTCTCTTTTTAGTCTTTCCTTAAAGCAAGGGGAGCATAGAACTTGGTGTGTTGGGGGAGTTGGGGGGTGAAGATGGATAGAAAAAAGAAAGAAGACACAAAATAAGTATTTGCTGCTTGATGGTGGTCAACATCTTTTGTGGAATGTTGTCTTTATAAGGCTAATCTCTATCTGCAGATTAATAGCACATCATGTATCTCATAGAAGATGAAAAAATAGCTTTTTCTAGAATGATCAACTGGTTTAACAGGACAGTTATATATCCAGACACAGGATTTAATGAGACCTGATTATATGGATATAAGGAGGAAAAACAAACACTTTGAATTTAAGAAACTTTCTATGTGGCCTAAATACATATACTAGAATATTGGAATTTTGAAGACTTTCTGTGACTTGTGTCACCACCTACCTTTTCTACTTAAATCTAAGTCCCTCAGGCTACAGGGCCCAGAGAGTGTTTTAGGATTATTTTTTCAATATGAGCATCAGCAAAATGGTCCTTGAACTGTCTTTGCTTTGAAGAGTAACCTCAGAAAGTTCAGTGAATCTCAATACTTATTTTCAGTAAGGTGCTAATGCACAGCAGATTGTGAGCAAATTTCCCTCCTCAGTGCAGGTTCATCACGTGAGCAGTTCAGCAATGCAGTGCCTAAGGGGGGAAAAATCTGCCATGCGTTCCTGGGGCCACCAACCATTCCTAAAGGGGTTGCAGATTGTAATTTTTTTAAATTAATATTTAACCTCTCAAACTAGTTTTATTTAATGTACTTACTGTGTAAGGAAGTACATGGCTCAGTGACTTTTTACTAAAATCACTTTTGATTTCTTAGTCAATCCCACAGAGATGCCTAGACTTATTTCTACCCAGTTCTGAATTATATGTTGATTGTGTATAATGGGTGTTTAGTAAGGAATAGGGGATAAAATTAGATCTTATTCTAAACAGCTCATGTTTGTTTTAATGTCACATGGTTCCCATTTTCTGTAATTACCTACAAATACTGTGGCCTTGCAACTCACAGTGTTTCTGAGAACCAGTGACATAAGCATCACCTGGGAACTCATTGGAAATGCCCAGGCTTTTGATTGGATGTTTGGGGCAGTGGTTTCGACAACAGTTGGAGTAACTGTATAGCATAGTGGAGTGCCTGAGTTCAAGTCCTGGCTCTGCTGTGACTCCAGCTTCCAGCCAAAGCAGACGCAGGGAGGCAGTAGTTGATAGCTCAAGCGCTTGAGTCCCTGTCACCCATATGGGAGGCCTGGATTGCATTCTGGCTCCTGGCTTTATCTTGTCCAGTCCCAACACTTTGTAGGCATTTGGGGAATGAACCAGAGGATGGAGCGTTTGTTTCTCTCTCTCTCTCTCTCTCTCTCTCTCTCTCTCTCTAATAAATGAAATAATAAACATTAAAAACAAAGAAATGCCCTATTCTAGACTTACTAGGTCAGAATATGCCTTTATTAGGATAAAATAGAATCAATATTTGATTAGCCACATTTAGGATGACTTACCTGTGAAGTTCTTGAGAAAAACAGATACCAATCTTCCCCTGTAGATTTACAGAATAGCTGAGGTCGTTCACAGTATGTGCTTTTTAGAAAACCTTTGCAGGTCAATTTCTTTTGTACACCTACACTTTCTCTAGTGGTGGGAAGAAAACTACATAGTATGTAGTGACCTGTGTTTTCAGGAAACATATGCTATCAGAGCACACATTTAGTTCAAATGTTGGAACTTATTTTTTTTTTGAGTGATCAAGTTTACAGATTTGTGGGTTAACTGAAGTTTATAGGCTTATATCACTTCCTCATGTTATTAATAATTTGAGTTATTAAAATAATTGAGACCAGAGAATATTTAGGATAATTTTTACCAAATGTGTAAAAAGTATTAAATGCCATTAGAATATATGATTACATGTTGTTACATCAATAGCAAAAGTTCTCTCTGAAATATTCATTTTTTTGAAGACACATGAAGTGATTTTACATTTTAACTGTCTGTACTAAGCACTCAGCACTTGCAGTTGCCAAGATAGTGGTAGCTCCTGAGTTCTTGCTTTGTTTAGTGTGACAGAAACAGATTAAAAACCCTAAACATAAATCCTAGAGTTCTTTCTGAACATAAATGACTTTTTGTGATAATAGCAACCAAATAACAGCAGCAACAATTTCTAGCTTGATTATATCTTTTATCATCTGGCTGACATCTATTTACATAATAACCCCAACTTTCCAAATCACAGTTCAGTTTTTCTTTTGTCTTGATTTTTCTTCTGAAAATGCTAGATTCTAAGTCTGTGTTTTAGGGAGAGACAGTCAAGACTGATTGTTGATTTAATGACTAATGTTTCATTTCTTTGGTGGATTCTTTTGTCAGTTTTCACTTTGCTAATTATTCCTAGCTCCAGTCTGGAATAAGTTAATTGCTACCTTAATGAATGCATATAATATCCTGAGAACTATAGAGTTGATCTTATTTGAAAGTTGTTTTCATGAGGTAATTGGGGTAACTTTGAGTAACTCAATACAATGCAAAGATTTGTTTTTCCCTAAAAAAAAACCTTATAAACATTTTATGAAAACTTTGCCAGACATTGGATAAATAATATGATAGCTTGGAAACTAATAATATAAGTATAAACTATCCTTGTTAGTTTGAATGCACTGCACTGACACTCAAAATACCTTGTTTCACATGTGACAGAATTATAGTTCACTGCTTGGTCACTGGATTGAATGCCCAGAAGATAACTGCCTGCAGACAGAAAGGAGTTGATTTTCTATCCTAATCTCAAATATCTGTAGGAAATGTTATGACAGAATTTGATTTGCTAACCAGCAGTAACAATTTTTAAATGGAGGGGTTCTCTCAGTCGTAATTTTAATATTCGTCCCCATAAAAACTCATTATTTTGAGTGCAAATTTTGAGCACTTGAGTAAACTTTTGGCTTGTATGCACCTAAAGTCTTCTATAAGCAAATCCTGGTTAGCAATTGTCACTGCTACTTGGCAAGATTTCTTACTCTCAATAAAGCCCATGGAGTCCACCTGAAAATTGTGAAACCTAATCAAGATTAAAAAAAAAATAGTAACCAACCCACAATCTCTGGTACTGAGATATATCTCCAAATTGTTTTACAGCATTGAGTTGAGATGTGCAGCAAACAACTCAGTTGTGAAGTTAGCAATTTGGTAGCTTTCTAAAATTCAAGTGTTAGTGTGATAATTAGTAGAGGTCAATTTGCCATTTATTTGGGGGACAGAGAAGCAGAGAAACAGAGGTTTCTCATCTGCAGGTTCACTCCCCAAAGTACCACAGTGGTTGGAACTAAGCCAGGCAGCTGCTGGGAGCTGAGCACCTAATCCACGTCTCCCACATGGGTGGCAGGACTCCAGTTGCTTGAATCAGGAAGTTAGCTATTCATTACATGTTTACTGGATTCTCTACAATGTGAAAAGCACTTCCACACATCTCTGATTTTGAACCTCTGACTCTAGAAGGATACATCACCCGTTAATTTATGAACCTAGGGACCTGGGCCATTTTCTACTGCTTTCCCAGGCCATAGCAGAGAGCTGGATCAGAAGTGGAGCAGCTGGGACTTGAACTGGCATCCCTGTGGATGCTGCCACTACAGGGCTTTACTCACTATGCCACAGCACTGGCCCCACTAATCTATTTTATCACGCATTCTGCTCTATTAGAGTTGCTTGAGCCTGCAAGAGAGAAATCCTGGTATAAATGCAAAGTAACCTGACAATAGTCTTAAATGCTTTGCTATGAAAATAGTTATATCTATTAGATTATGCCATTATAAGGAACATTTGAAAGCATTTTACATTTTAATTGCTCCCTTGTTTCTGTTTAAACTCTGGCCCTAGGAAGACTCTGATCTTCCATTTTAATTCAGAGTTTCCAAGCAAAAATGTTTTGAAGGTTTGAAGAAACAAAGACTATAAAAACAAAGGAAGGTAGACAGTAGTATCTGTTTCTGTAAGTGGAGTATGAAAAGCTAGGAACAATAATAATTGTGAGTCCAAACACTATTAAGGAAAGCCTGTTTATGGTGTGAACCATAGTGAAGGATGCAATCAATAATCCCAAGAAAAAGAAAGGAAAATCAAGTGATATTAGGAATGATTTTCCCTCTAGATTGTTCCATTGTGGAATTATTCTTCTAAAAACAAATGATTAAATAAAAAATCCTGGACACCCAATTTTATCCTTGTGGGATAACAGTTTTCCTCTAAAGGAACAACACTGCCTCCACCACTAGCCAAAGCCTGAGCCAGATGAACTCATTGGGCTTTTCCGTCTTGAATTTCTTGACCCCTGTACTCATAAATTTTCCTGCTCCTTTTTAAAAATCATTTGATGCAATTTATGAACACTTGGTGAAACAGGCCGAAGTTGGAAATAGCTTATTCACTGATTTAGGGGGAGTGAAAACAGCCTACTCATTTCACTATATCAGTAGGGACAGTAAATGTTCACTCCTCACTTAGTCCACATATATTCTTTCAGTGCCTGTGTGTGCCAGTCTCCATTCTGAGTGTGAAAGTTTAGCATTCTAACTCCTAACAACCCAATGCCTTGGTTAAAAAAATAGGAGTGATGTATATTCAGCATACTTAATTCTTTGACCCATCAATGAAAAGGACCTTATTGAATAAAGTGAGAGGGTGTTATGTAAGAATGAGACTGACGGTGATTCTTGCCCTCACTGAGCAAAAAGTAATTCTGTAGGAGGACTCTCCAAAATATTCATGGAGAATGCTGATCATGAAAAACTATGCATGGATTTTAATTGTTTTGCACCAAAACAAACTTATGTTTTACTTCTATTTTCTATGAACTTTTTGAAGTACCTTCATACTATTGCTATCAGCTCTATGTTCTCATTTTTTAAGTCCTATAGCTACATTCTATCAGGGCACAAGGGCAGGAGTGGTGTGTGTCGAGATATATTTATTTGAAAGGCAGAGTTACAGACGGGGAAGGGCAGGGAGAGAGGGAGAGAGAGAGGGAGAGGTCTTCCATTCACTGGATGGATCTCCCTTCCAAATGGCTGCAATGTCCAGGAGCCTGGAACTCCATCTGGGTCTCCCCCATGGGTATTGGGGGCTGTTACTTTCCTAGGGGCATTAGCAGACAGCTGGATCAGAAGCAGAGCATCTGGGACTTAAATCTTGCTCATATGGGATGCGGGCAGTGGCTTAACCTGTTGCACGAAAACGCCGGCCCCTCTAATATTCCTCTTGGTAGTTGTAGGTGTCAAGAATCCCAGAACCTGGAATAAAGCTCATCAGTAGGTGGGGGAAAGTGAATTGATTTTGCCTGGATATACTGCAGATGCAGCACTGAAAGTATTCTGTAAAATCCATGGGATGCAAACTGTGCTGTATGTTGGTGTGGGGGAGAACAAAGTAGGGCCAATGGCCTCAAGGACTGTGCAATTTTTTTTTTTTTATTTTTGACAGGCACAGTGGACAGTGAGAGAGAGAGAGACAGAGAGAAAGGTCTTCCTTGGCCGTTGGTTCACCCTCCAATGGCGGCCGGCGCACCGCGCTGATCCGATGGCAGGAGCCAGGAGCCAGGTGCTTTTCCTGGTCTCCCATGGGGTGCAGGGCCCAAGCACCTGGGCTGTGGAGAGCAACTCAGACTAGACTGTTACTGGAATTAAGACTTATTCTATGCATCTGCTCTCCCACAATATGGCGCTGAGAAGGGAGTAAACTTCTACACAGCTGCCTCCAGTTCAACCAATAAACAGCAGGACCTGCTCCTGATTGGAGGAGAGCAGCGTACTCGGCGTGTGGGTAGCAGAGTTGGGATTGGTGGAAGAGGACTATAAAGGAGGAGAGAGACAACATGCACCAGGAACATCTATCTGAAGGAACACCTGAGGAACATCTGAGCAGCCCCCGAGAGAGCTGGCCGGCGGTATGTCGCTCCCCCGCGGAAGTGGGGAAAGTGGCAGGGGGCCCGCCCTTCCACGGAGGTGGAAGGGACGGTAGCCAACCCGGGAAGAACCAGCAGCAAACCCGGGGAGGGCCGAGCAGACCAAAGAACAGCGCAGGGTCCTGTGTCGTTCTTCCACGAAGATGGGGAGCGACACTGGGCCATCCTCCACTGCACTCCCTGGCCACAGCAGAGGGCTGGCCTGGAAGAGGGGCAACCGGGACAGAATCCGGCGCCCCGACCGGGACTAGAACCCGGTGTGCCGGCGCCGCTAGGCGGAGGATTAGCCTAGTGAGCCGCGGCGCCAGCCAAGGACTGTGCAACTTTGGGAAGAGGAGGCCATTTAGGATGCAATAACACTCTGGACTTACACTATGAACAAAGCTGAGTGCAAAATTTCTTAAATTTGACCATGGGAATAAATGAAAAAATTATCACGTCTCTAATGAATACTGACAAGTGGATGTTAATATATTAAAAGTGGGAAAACTGAATACCGCCCTCCTCCAAAACACACACACACAACCCCCCCCCCCCCCCGCCCCGCCAAAATGCATGTAAGAATGAACTTTTTAAAAAAGTTATTTGAGAGTCAGGGAGACAGAGCACCCATTTACTGGCTCACTGCCCTCTTCTCTATGATGGCTAGGGCTGCTCCAGCCCAGGCCAGGTCAGGCCAAAACCAGGAACCAGGAACACCAACTCTATCTCCCATGTGGGTGGCAACGTCCTAGTTAATTGAGCCATAAATGCTGTTTTCCAGGGTCTGCATTGGTTAAAAATGGGAATCAGGAGTGGGTACTGAGGCATGAACCCAGGCACTGTGACTTGGTATGGATACATCTTAACCAGTGTCTTAAACACTAGGCCAAACAGCAATCCCTGGTTGATGAATACCTTGCTGTGAGAAATAAATCTTATTGATATATTTTGTACACAATTATGACAAGATATACATAGACCTTAAACAAAAATCTTCAAAAGACAACCTCGGAATTATAGCTCTCTTAGTTGACTGCTGACAACTGAGGTTGTACAGTTAAAATGTTTATAACATGGCTCCTCTTTATCCATAAGGGATCATTCCAAGACTCCCAGTGGATGAGAGAAACCATGGAGAGTGCTGAACCCTGTATGAGTACATATGTTATCACTTTCATCCACCGTCACAGTAGCCCCCACTGTGTTTGAGACAAAGTGTGCTAGACGGTTTATGTGTCAGATCATGTTGATTTTTGAGATTTTTTTCAAAGACAGTATTATTAAATTGATTTTTAAGTTGAGAACTTGGAGACTTAATCTGCATGTGAATGCAATCTACCCCGTTTGAAATTCATTTTACTTTTTTGTGATAGCATTTCCCCAACTGTGGTCCACAGGTGATAAAGCATGAGGAAAAAGTCATTCCTGTTATACAAGTACAACCAATCACATCTCTCTCCCTGTTGCAATGCATTTGTGAAATTAAGGTTCCTGTGATGTCACAAGTAAATAAATCCATTTCATTTTGTTTACCTGAGTAGTTCACAAACTTTGAGTTTTTTTTCCTGGTAAAATATTTAATATTCTAGGGAATACTTTGGACACTGCCACCATAGAGTATATTGAGATAACCTTATTAATAAGCACTCATTTAGAATCAAAGGAACAGAACTACTTTATGCTTTTCATCAACATTTGTCACAGTGAGGGTCGTGACCCAGTGGGTTGTGAAATCAGTCAAGTGGGTCCTGACGAGTATTTGAAAAAAAAAGAAAATGAATAGGAAGAAAATATCAGGTTTGCTGCATGCAGTATGGGAAGAACTAAATCAGGCAATTTCTATGGATCACAACATACAATGCATGTATTGAGCTTGTCCAAAAGTGTTTGAAGCCACTGCTTTCCTGAGCTTTAGGCCATAACGAATGTCTGGATGTTGTAAAATTAACACACAAAAAAAGACTACTGACACACCATAGCTCAAGATGTTATTACTTACAATCAGAGCTTCAGAGCTGAACTATCTCACAGGGGAGAAACCTAAAATAGACTCTCACGGACTTTCCAAGGTCAGGTAGCTGCTGGCTGGCCTCCCACCCAATTCTCGCGTACTCTATTCTTTCGCAGCTCTGTGCAAATTGACAACATTTTTTAATATAGAGAATGTTTCATGTTATTTCTTTTTAATGAGTAAGAAAACCGTTCAGTAAATCATTCTGGGCTAGCAAGTCAATGACAGGTTACAAAAACGGTACAGACTTCAGTGGAAGGAAAAAAGTCATTTAGAGATACTTCAGCGCTGGGGTCTACTTCCAATGCCACCTAATAACTGATTAACCTAATTCCATACAGTATTATTAGGTGGGGCCATTTAGTTATGCGGTTTCTCATGTGTGCATGTAAACGCCCCGAAAGTAGGATTCGGGGAAGACCTAGCAGACGGCACACCACTGCATACCCAGTCTTGCAATGTGTTTGTTAAATGCACGCACCTCTCTAGGAATAAACAATGAATCAAAGTTACAAGAAACTCTCCCAGAGCATGTTTTATATATATAGAGAGAGAGACCAGCCTGACTTATTGAAGCATCTCATAGCGAAACAGGAGCTTCTCTGGCTTTAATCAGGCAGGCCGCCGCAGGGCCGTCTCCAGGTGTAGACATTACTTAAATGTGCGCCGGATCTCTTCCCGGGAGGTGGAAGGCGGAGGTCGGGAGTCCCCGCCGGCCGGGGAAGCGCCCGCTGCCGTCCACCCCTGGGAGTGGCCTCGGCTGGGACTGCGGCCAGCCCTCAGGTTGGAGCCGTCTCCACGCAGGCGGCTCCGGGCCACCGTGGGCAGAAAGCCTCTGATAACTTAATCTCGGTGTCAGCCGGAGCCGCGAGGCCTGTGGACTCCGGTGATAAACGCTGGCTTCCGGTGAGCCCCGGCAGGGACGCGGTCTCTCTCCCAGCTCCGCCAGACCGGGGAAGCAAAAACAGGCGCTGAAAGAAACGGGGGGCGCCCCCCGGCCCCGGGACGTGGGAGGCGACCGGTGTCTGCAGCCGCTCCCGCCGGGAGGGCAGGGGAGGCGGCCGGAGGTGACTCCTACCGGCCGCGGACCCTCCCCCTGCCTATAATGAACTCCACGCGCGTCCCGCCAGCCCCTCCCCTCGCTCTCGTCGGGGGCCAGCAGAGGCTCCGGGGATGCCGGCTCCGGGCCGGGCCCCGAGAGCCCCCGACGGTTTCCACCGCTGCCCCGGGCGCGGGGGGCGCGGGCCCGGCCCGTGTGACGTGGGCGCCGCGGCGGGAGGGGCCGCCCGGGGGGCGCGGGGCCGCCTTATGAGCGCCCGGCGGGGCGCGGGCCGCGAGCAGACGGCCGCGCGGCGAGCCCCGGAGCCGGCGAGCGGCGCCCTCCTCCCTCCGCCTCCGCCCGCCGCCGCCCCTCGCTCCTCGCTCCTCCCGCCCCCCTCTGCGTGCGCGGCGGAGGCGCCCTCTCGCTGCCTCTTTCTCCCGCTCGCTCGGCGCTCTCGCCAACGCTCGCTCCAGCCGCCGCGCGCTCCGGGGCGCCCGGCCACTCTCCGCGCTCCGCTCAGGCCCCCACGGCGCTCCAGCCTCCTCGCCGGCGCGGCGCGGCGCGGGGCGCGGGCCGCGGCAGCCCCCGCTCCCTGCAGCTCTCCGGGCGCAGCCCGTGCCGGCGCGCGCTGCACCTTCCCCGGCTGCACGCGCGGGCGGCGAGGACGGGCTGAGGTGCAGCGGGCAGAGCCGCCGAGAGCGGGGGGCCGGTCTCAGAGCTCACGTTTCCTTCTCACTGAAGCAAAGCACAGAAGAACATTTTGTTTTTATTCTGCCTTTTTTTTCCTTCCTTTTTTTTTTTCCTTTTGAACTTATTTTGGGGAGGGGTTTGCTCTGGGCATCGCTCTGCCCAGCAGTTGCAAAGGGCACTCGACTCGTGATGGTTCTCCTGTCACTTTGGTTGATAGTAGCCGCTCTGGTAGAGGTTAGGACTTCGGCTGATGGACAAGTAAGTGGAAAATAACAACAATCAGAGACTCAAACCCAACCTTTCCCTGGAAAAGTTCCTCCCCTCTCCCCGCTGCTCTGCCCCCTCCTCCCCCACTCTCCCCTGTTATCTTCCGCGTCAGGAAGGGTGGTGTTTTTTTTGGGGGGTGTGGGGGTCGACTTGCAGGGGAGGCTGTGACCCTCGCCCCCAGTCCGGGGCCCGGGCTGGTCCCACCTGGGGCCGCAGCCACTCCGCATCCTCGGGGCCCGCGTCCAGGCGTCCGCTTTCCGGGGGGGCGGGCTGGGCGCGGGAATGAAGTTGCGGGCTGCCCGGGCGCCGGTGGCGGCAGCCCGAGCCCGGCTCGCGGGGCTTTCTCTGCGCCTGACTCACGGCTGTCTCGGGCAGCGGGACACGAGGGTTGCAGGAAGTCCTGGGGCCGGACAGCGATCCAGTAGACACGTGTCCTGGGAGGACCGCGGCCGGGCTGCAGTTTGACAGTTGGGGCGGGGGGCCGGGGACGCTTCCTGCCCGGCGTTTTCCTGGGCAGCGGCTGCCGGCGCCGGCCGCCACCCTCCCCTCCTCTCCTCTCCTCCCCGCTCCCGCTAGGGGCACAGCTCCTCCCCCTGTTTAAAGCCGAGCGGAGGGCGGCCGTGTTCCTTTCGGGCCCTGCCCCCACCTTCGGGAGCTCCAAGGTGAAGCCCGATGCTCGCGGAGGCTGGGCCGGGCGAGCCGCTGGCTGGCTGCAGATCTCAGCAGCGCGGGGCCGCGGGGCAGCCTCTCAGTGAGTTAGGAGAGCTGCCCTGGTCCCCGCTGGAAAGTAGGGAATTTTGTAGCTGACTGGGGACCTGCGAGCCTGTGGTGAATCTGGCCCCCTCTGAGGCTCCTTCCCCGCCCCGTTTAACTTCACAGCCTTTTTCCTCTAATCTCGACCTAGTACTGAACCCTGCAGGGTCAGTATTTATTTATCAATTTTTGCTGGCTTTGTAAATACTAAATTAAAACGAAAACTGGAAAAACAGCCGTCTTCCCTAATATTGTTGCTGAATCGGCGGTCCCTGCTATCACAAGAGCCCTGCGCAGACCTAAGGTGCAGCCTGTAGGCATCAGTCCCAGTCTCCACCGGCTCCTGATTAGCCAGCTCCTGGAAAGCATTCGTGGGGGAAATGAGACGCACAGAGGTGATAAGATGAAACCCAGTAACTGTGTCTTTTTCTTACTCTCCCTCTCCCCCGCCCCCTTCCAGGCTGGTAATGAAGAAATGGTGCAAATAGGTAAGCCTCATTCTCAGATGTCACTCTTATCTTAGTTTGAAAGTAGGGGCCGCAGTCAGCGAAGCGAAATACGTTTCTGACGTTTTTCCCATTGGTGGGTAAAAGAAATATAATTTGTAGTCCAGGAACATTTCCACTCTTCTCCTCCTCTTCCTGGATGAGGGTTGCACTTTGCTGGGGCTAAATTATAGTGATGTGAAAGTTGCCCTGCAGTCGGACTTTTGAAGCATCAGGTTGGTACTGCCTTTGCACAGGCCACTGGTATGTACTGGGAGGGTGACGGCGGGGCTGGGAGAAGGCTCAGACATGAATAAACTCAAGGCAACCACTTCTGCAGCCTTAGGAGGAGCGCGTCTGATTGGAACAGAAAGCAAGCTGTAAAATGCTACAGAGAGGGAAAATGGAGTACAAAGCATGGAAAGTTTCCCTGCTTCGATGATTTCACCAATTCCATCTTCCTGAAAATAATTCTCTGCTAATGTGTAAGGAACTGTTCAGGCCATTTGCAAATAGCACTTACAACCTCAGTGTTACCATGTAATGGGGATTATACTCCCATTTTATGGGTGAGTAGACTGAGGTTCAAGAGGTGTAAGGGATGTGTAACAGAGCCTTTCTTGAACCAGTTTACAAGAATATATTCGGAATGCAGAGACTGCAAGTCAGGTGGCAAGAAGCCAGGTTACATTTAGAGTCTTTTGTGCACAGTTTAGAGTCTTTTATGCACACTTTACTTGGGTGACTTTAAATATAATTTTTTTTGGTCAAGTGTTAGTCTTGGTAAATTCCATATTTGCTAAGTGAAATCTTAAAGTCTTGTAGGAGAAAAGTTTTCATTACTGCCGCTGCAAACATTGTTACAAGTCATTGGCTGTTTACTAAATGCCGTGCAGAGCAGTGGCTAATGGCTTTCGGTGCATGTCACCTGGTATCTACAGTCACTGTGTTAGGTAGGGAAACCATCATGCCTATCTGCCAGAGAAGGAGAATGAAGCTTGAGAGGTGGTTCAGCTACTTGCTGTAGTAGAGTAGAGGCCGGTGCCTGTTCACTGATAGGGGGTGGGGTGGGCAGATCCAGGCTAGAGGTTGGTACTGATGGCTCCTTGACTTAGAATGGGCCTACATCCTGGTAAGCCCACTGTGAGTTGAAAATATTGTAAGAAAGATGTATATTTAATATACCTAGCTTACTGAACGTCATAGCTTGGCAGCACAGTAGTCTGTAGCATTTTGGGGGTGTGGGTGGTTTCCCCTCCTCATTGGGAGCTGTAGCTACTGCTAGGCATCGCAACCGTGTATTGCACCATGTCTCACGAGCCTAGGAGATCAAAACTCAAAATGTGAACCAAGGTTTCTACTGAAGTCATACGGCTTTCACACCATTGTGAAGTCAGAAAAACTATGTGTTCATCGCATATTGTACACCAACATATGTCAGAATGCTCCTTCCTACTGAGGGCCTAACTTTGGTTGGTCTCATCTGCAAGTGTAGACTTTCATGGCAAGGGCAGGGAGAGGAGAGTTAGATGCACTAAAAAATGCAGTGTCAATGATGGAAGAGATATTTGTCATTTGCAGTTGATAGCATTTGGCCATCAATCTAAATCTTTTTCAAAAAGGATTTGATTCTTTTTTTTTTTTTTTTAAAGATTTATTTATTTGAAAGTCAGAGTTACACAGAGAGAGAAAGAGAGGCAGAGAGAGAGCGAATGAGAGGTCTTCCATCCACTGGTTCATTCCCTAATTGGCTGTAATGGCTGGAGCTGCGCCGCTGATCCAAAGCCAGGAACTTCTTCTGGGTCTCCCAAGTGGGTGCAGGGGCCCAAGGACTTGGGCCATTTTGTACTGCTTTCCCAGGCCATAGCAGAGAGCTGGATTGGAAGTGGAGTAGCTGGGACTCAAACCGGCACCCACATGGTATGCCAGCACTACAGAGAGCGGCTTTACCTGCTATGCCACAGTGCCGGCCCCAAGGATTTGATTTAAAAAAAAAAAAAAATCAATCCCCAAAAAGGTAAAAAAAAAAAAAAAAAAAAAAAAAAAAAAAAAAAAAAAGAATCTTATTCTTAATTACTTAAATATGTTATTACTTAAACATCTCATCTTTTAAATATGAAATGAATGTTTTAAGCTTGCCCATTGTACCAAAGTAACATTCACAAAATGTAATATATATTGCTGTGATAACATTTTCAAGTAGAATTAGAATGGTCTCATATAAGAGACCTGGTATTGAGCTTCATTCCTGTCGTTTTGTTAATGTAAATTACTTTGGTAGACGCCCCCTCCCCCTCTTTTGCAGGGAATAAAGAGTACAGGTGTGCTTAAATTTAGAGGGAGGCAGACAAGTCAGTTTGGAAAAGAGGAGGGCAAGGCATTGCTGTAGATGTATTTGTCCCCATAATCTTCTGTTATAGGAGTTGTCACTTTATTTTTATTTAACTATTTTCAAGTTGAACGAAGAGGCAAAGAGTAGGTAGACTTCGGCTCACAGGTTTTGTGATAGCTGTCACTTGACTTTGGGTTCTAGTCACTTGTGTAATTCTGAAGAGGAATTTATAAATATTTAAGAAAATCTTTTGGAGGTTTGATAAAATGCGCTCTTATACATATAGTTGCCCTATCCCCCAGTAATTGATTTAAAAGTGGTTTTCTCTAACTGCCCAGAGGTGCTGTTTGATCAATAATGCATTAGGGAGAGACTAGTAAGATTTGTAGGTTTTATTTATTTATTTTTTTATTGCTTAAACAATTGGCCAGAGTTCCATGGCAGTGACTAATTTACAAATAGTTTAATTTCTCAGGAAGAGATAACTGTATGTTAGAGGTAAACCTAAATTGTTTGGAAGCTAAATTATAGAGAGGACTGGGTGTTGAACTATAATATACATGCAGGATAATGCACCTAAATAGACGCCTTGCTGATTCTTCACAAAGCATTTGCTCTGTGTAAATGGCTCCTGGATCAGTGCATAGGCTGTTAGAAGCATTCGTACCCATTTCATGCCACACTCTCCCCTGATGAGCCATCACCATTCTCCTGATTTCTAATAGGTTAATTTTGCCAGTTCTCTGCACTTTGATAAATAGAACCACAGTCTCTATATATGTCTGCCAATACTTATGTATTTATCTATCTATGTGTATTTACTGTGTGGCTTGGGAAACACATTTAAAACTAACCTGATACATTTCAACCCTTTAGAGCCTACAGACTTTAATTTAGGAAGGGAGAAGGCAGTTTGTGATAGGGGCAGCATAGAATATGTATGAAGTCATCACCTATGCAGGGTCTCACATGGGATATTGCTGCTTTCCTCCTCTTTCTGGCCAGTGCAAAAATGCCCCTCGTGGTTTGTGGACAAGTATGATTCACCCTAGAGAAAATGGGTAACCAGGTTTTGAACTCTGACCTAGTTCTGTGCCTGTCTGTCAAGCAGAGAGCAACTTTCTCTCTACCTGTCTACTTTCCTACCTACTTACCTACCTACCCCCTTACATATATTCATACTTGCACATTTTTGAGTGTGTTTATTTATACATGTGTAAGTATGTTTCATGAGATCATTAATGTATTTCTGAGGCATATCAGGAAGTTCTTTCATTCCTGACTCAGATTATGGCCTTGGTGGAATGCCAAGGGTAATTATGGGCGGCTGGCTGGCTGGCCGAACTGGGTAAGAAGATTGGCTCTGTGACACATGTGGCTTAGGACATAATCCGAATCCTGTAGAAATGGGAAAACCTGAAAAAGAATTCTGAGTCCCTTTGTTTCATAAATTACTACTTGGAGATTACCTAGGCTATCATTTGAGGAAAAATCACAGTGATTTTCAGCTGTCTTCCCCACTCTGTTGAGACTGAGGCATGTTTATCCTTTTCTGCCCTAAGTTTCTGTTTCCCAGTTGCAAATTCCATTACATTTCACTCTTAAAAATGTGAAGTTGCTAATCTTGTCCACTCAGATATCTAGTTTACTGAGATACTTTCTCATTATCAGACAGTGTTTGGTTTTCAAGGTTTACAGTGCATCACATACCTAGTTTTGGGATATGGTAAGCATTGCCACTGGTGTAGACCTCTGAGGGCAAAGACTTTGGCTCCATCACTGCTGTATCCCAGTACATAAAACAGTACTTGGTAGTTTGTTTTTTTTTAAGGTTTATTTATTTATTTTAAAAGCAGGGTTACAGAGGGAAAAGGACAGGGAGAGGAACAGGGAGAGAGAGATTGATCTTCGATTCCCCAGTTCATTTCCCAAATGACTGCAATGGCATGGGTTGAGCCAGGCTGAAACCAGTAGCCTGGAACACCACCCAGGTCTCCCATGGTGGTGGCGGGGGCTCAAGTACTTGGACCATTTTATGCTGCATTCCCAAGGGGCTTTATCAGGGAACTGGATTGGAAGTGTAGCAGCCAAGACTTGAATTTGAGGCCATAGTCTGCTGCCCCAGTACTTGGTACCTTGTGGGTTTTCACATATTTGTTATTCAATGAAGAGATCTAGTAAGCAAGGTATTTTCATGTTGGGATTTGTCTGCATTCTGGGTATCCTTATATGTTCTTGGTCCTCAAGAAAATGAGGATAATGATGCTGGCTATACAGTAACTCAGTGTTACCAAGACCTCTTAGGACTGACTCCTTTTTTCAACTCACAAAGCACAGGTGCCATGACCTATTGGTTTTTGTGCTTAGTAAGTGCAAACAGGAAAGATGAATTGAAATCTAGGTGCAATTTTGCAATACCTACAAAATTTTTAATACTCTACTTAGGATTATTCCCCTATTATGTCAGGAATAAGATAGGCCAAATTAAAATCTAGCAATGCAGTTTGCCAGCAACCATACAAAAGAGGATGGTGGACAAGGCAATTTACAAGTATCCTGTGTAAAGTTTACAATTTTAGCTATCCAACCCATTATTCTTCTATTAGCCAGGGTCAAGGAATTGGCTTTATGAATTTAGCCCACATGACTCCATCATAATGGTTAATGTTAAATGCTCAAACTTCTTAGATTAGATGTTATTAAGTGTAGTGTGTTGTATGTCACCAGAAATGTATTGCTGTTGTCTAGCTGAAATATTTCTTCCTAATTCTTTCACTTCTCACTGTACTGAATATTTTTATAATATTGCTTAGAAATGTCAGGAAATCCTCAAGGTTGCCTCTGCTTGCCAGAGGATGATCTTTAAGCATTCTTTGCTTGTAAGTAGCCAACCTAGGTTACCTTGGAAATTCCAAGGGACAATTCCAAATTGCCTGGTAAAATCCTGAGTGGTTGTGATATGAAGAGATTGATTGTATTACTTGGACTAGATGGACTTAGAGTATTGGTGTATATGGAACTTGAATGCTTCTCCAAAGAGGGGTGCTGTTACTAGAATCTTGGGAATCCTCCCTGGTGTTCCTGTAATAAGATCAGCTTTTATTCCTACTCCATACCGTTACTCTAAATAGTGGAGTTACTCTTTTAACTAATCATTTTTTTTTTTTCTAATTAGGGGCCAGTGCTGTGGTGCAGCAAGTTAAAGCCCTGGTCTGCAGCACTGGAATCCCATATGGGCAATTATAAATGTTTCATGGATTCCCACTGTATTCTACAATTTTTTTGTGTTCTCTGGATTTTTGACAATCACTCCAGATTCCAAACTGCTGTTATAGCTTAGTGTATATTCTTTGTCAGTCTTCTTTCAATACACAGACTGATTTTTATATACCTTTTTTGCTTTATTTAACATTTGAGTATAAGTTTTTTATATCATTTCAAACTTCCTGTGGACATCATTTTAATCCCATCATGCTAATATATCCTGGTTTATGCAATCTCTTTCTTAAGAGTATCAATTTTCTCACTATAGTGAATGTTGCCACAGTGTTTTCTGCAGATCTCTGACTGCGTTTCACATGACTGCTTTAGGAGCAAGACCTGGAAGTTGGTTATTGAGTAAAGACAAATTAACAAGGTGTGTTTTCACAAATGGCTTTTGGAACCACCTGTACTAACTAAACTCCTCTAGCAGTATAGGAAAATGTTGACTTTTATAAATTTAATTATTTAATTTTGGCTTCATTCTTGATGTTTGAATGTAATTTTAGTATGGTTGTATGATCTGGATAATGCAACAAATTCATTGTTTTTCTGGTTATCAGATAAGTATTCAAAAGTACAAACAATCATATTCAGGTGTTTTGATAATCTTCTTAATACTGTAAAGATACATCCTTCATAGGATAGAACTGACAGCTGTGTATTCTTTGAAATGGATGGTGAAATGTTGGAAGTTTTCTATCATAATGAACCTCTATTCTCACATGTAATTGATCTATCCTAATTCTCCAAGTAAGCTTGCTTGACTTTGCTGACTCAAGGGAAATCCCTAGGAGACATTTTGTGGTAAAATGTCAGACTATTGTTTATAAAAATGATTGCCACAAAACCAGCAGGATGAGTCTGTGGATTTTAGGTCAAATTCTGAGCTACATGAAATAGTATTTCTCATTCTTAAAGTGAATGATGAAACAAAAATAATTTTTAGGAAATGCGTGCAAACTAAATACATACATTCTCAAGTATTGTGGTCTTAGACATTAAGTCACATTTCCTATAATTATTTGTTCATGCTTAGTAAATGTTTATTTTAAAATTTTATTTACTTAAGGCAGAATGACAGGGAGAGGGAAGCATACACGCAGACACAGAGGGAGAACATGGACGTGCAGGTTCACTCCCCAAATGCCTACAATAGCTGGGCCAGGCAGAAGCCAGGAGCCAGGAACTCCATTTGGATCTCCCATGTGGGTGGCAGGAACACAAGTACTTGAACCTTCATCTGCTGCCTTCCAAGAGGTTGGATTAGCAGGAAGCTGGATGGGAAGCAGAGATAGAACTTGATGCCGTGCACTTGGATATGAGATGGAGGCATCTAAGTGACCCCTTAACATGTTCTGCTGTCACACCCAACCCGGTAAATATATTTAATGTGCATATACAGAAATAAAAATAGTAATTTAAATCATTATTCGTAAGAGCTAGTTCTTCCTTCCTTCACATATAAAGCATCTTTTTTTACATGCAAATTCCATGACTTAATCTAAACTCTAAACTATGTGTGCAGTAGAGAACCTGATAGTGTTCATCATCTCTCTTCCATCACATAGCACTAGCACAGACTGCCGACTAGTGTGGTTTAACATCCTTACTCACTTTCTACCTGGTGACCTTAAACTTCTCAAAGTGTCGCTTTCTTACATAAAACACAGGCATAATGCTGCTACTTACCTCATAGAGTTGCTATGATTACATGAGGATTCAGAAAATGTGGACAGTTGGCAAGCAAGCTATAATACTAGCTATTATTCTTATTCTGTCTGCTAAACTTGTGCTTTGTTAAAAAAAATACAAGTTTACTCAAAGAGAGGCATTTCATTCTAATTCAACTTTTTAGATAGGCATGCTGTCATGCTTGCCATGTTGTATCTCCAGGAACCTTAATTTACTGTGCCATGGGTATGTAAATTATCCAGCCCCCCAGCTCGCCATGTGTCAGTTCTTTTAGAGTTCTGTTTTCATATATTCTCTTCACATTGATGTTTCAGTGTATTTTTGCTGATATTTGGAGTATTGCAGTTGGGGGAGGATAGATGAGTAAAGAATAGTGCAGTTGGATTTGGATTTGCACCAACTATATTTTGTGCACACCAGGCATATTTTTTTTTCACTTCCTTTCATCTTATTTGTTGTAATTATCTTCTTTCCATTTCACGGAGAGAAAAGGCCTGTATAAGTCACAAGACTTTTGGATGTGAATGATAGACACCCAGTTCACACAGATTAAAGAAAACAAAATTGATAAGGGAATCAGATGTAATTGGTTCTAGAGTTCAAATAATGTTAGGGATCACACACTGTCTTCCCTTTCCTCTTTTGTCCTCCCTTTCTCTCTCCCTGTTTTGTTTCCACTTTTCCTCTGTGTTGGCAGTGTTTCTCAGGATGACACTGGTGACCACTCCAGGGTGTGGCAAAGAATGTTGCCAACATCTCTAGGCTGTCATTTTACTTTTCATCCCACTAGACTGAACACCCCCCTTTTTTGGACAGTTCCAGTAAGTAAGGCTTTTATTGGCTACTTGACTTAAGTCATAATCTTGTCCTTGAACCATTCACCATGGTCTGGGGATGTGGTGTTCTCATTGGCCTGGACTAAGACATTTTACCCCTGACTTACAGGGGCTAAGAGTAGAGTGGGGAATGGCTAACCTGGAGGAAAATAGGGGAACGGTTGAAGGAGGGGTAGATGCGGGGGAGTCACACATGTACAATGGTGGCACAACTGAGAGCACTTTCCAGGCCATTGGATGGGAAGTGGTTACTGTTAAAGGCAGAACAATGGCCCCTCAGGGATGGCCATGTCTGAATGCTTGGAACCCATGCCCATGTTATGATATGTGGGAAAGGGGGATTATATTTGTAGAAAGAGTTAAGGTTGCTGTTCAAATGATCTTAGAGTAAAAATAGAGGATCCTGGATTCTGTGGATGGGAGTCCTTATAAGTGGAAGAGAGGATCAAAGGAGAACCTTCTAGAGAGATGGCAGGATTGAAAGCACTCAGTCTGATGTTCTGGCTTTGAAAATGGAAGAAGAGGACTGCAAGACAGGCAGTGCCCGGCAGGTGAAAATGCAAGAACAGAGGGAATCTTCCAGAGCTTGCCGCAGAAGGAAGCCCTGCCAACACCATGAGTTTTGCCTGGCATTGACCTGTTGCAGACACTTGACCTCCAGAATTGTGAGAGAATTCATTTGTGATGTTTTAAGTCACTAAGTTTGTGGTACTTTGCTAGAGCGGCATAGAAAGCTCATGTAGTGGCCAGATAGACCGCCCCTGTTTCTCATACATCTATTAGACCATAAGCTGGACTGCTTTGTATTTAGGAAGTATAATTATCACAAGTTTCCATGAAAATCTTTAAAAATGCTATCTACGTTTCTTAGCTATCTTATTTTCCTTAGTCTTTGCCCCTGGGAACAAATGCTAATTTTCATGGCTTTACATTCTAGACTTAATCTTTCAAAGTGATATCCATCAAAGAATTCTAAGAGGCTTGAGAAATACTAATTTGTAGAATGTAAAATGTAGCTCCTAAGTCTGTAAAATTTCCAGTGACGAGAAGTATAAATAGAACTGCTTTTTTTTATGTTTTAAAATAATTATTTATTTGAAAGGCAGAGAGAGAGAGAGAGAGAGAGAGAGAGAGAGAGAGAGAGATATCTTAAATTTGTTGATTCACTCCCCAGTTGCCAAATGGCTGCAATGGTTGGGACTGGGCCATGCCGAAACCAGGAGTCTACCTCTGCATCTGGGCTTCCCACATGGTAGCAGGGGCCTGAGCACTTGAGCCATCTTCTGCTGCTTTCCCACACAGAGAGCTGGACCAGAAGCAGAGCTGTCAGGACTGGAACTGGTGCTCTGATGTGGGGTGCTGTGGTTGCCATCAGAGGCTTAATCCCCTGCACCAAAGTGCCAGCCCTGGAAGTGCTTGTTTACAAACCAAGATTGGGCCAGCATTGTGGTTTAGCAGGTAAAGCCACCACCTGTGACGATGGCATCCTATGTGGGAATAGGTTTCAGTCCTGGCTGTTCCCCTTCCCATCCAGCTCCCAGCTAGTGGCCAGGGAGAAGCAGCAGAAGATGGCCCAAGTGTTTGGGCTCTTGCACTCATGTGGGAGACCTGGAAGAAGTTCATGACTCCTGGCTTTGGCCTGGCCCAGCAATGGCTGTTGTGGCTATCTGGGGAGTGAACTAGCGGTTGGAAGATATCTTTCTCTCTGTCTCTGTCTCTCTCTCTCTGTAACTCTGACGTTGAGATAGATAAATAAATATTTAAAAAATAAACTTAATTTGTTATCATGTTCTATTGATATTTCATCATTTTAAGATGTGACAGACAAAGGAAACTCTTGGGTATTTTTCTTGAAAGCATGCTTTTTCTTTTCTTGAAAGATCTTTTACCTGATTTCATGTTCTGGAAGACCAAAGAATGTGCTGTTTTTTCCTAAGTGACTTTCCTGAACATAAACATTGTGCAATTGAACAAATATTTGTTAAAAAGACAGATTTTAAAAAATGAGAAGAATTTTTAAGTTCTCAACTCTTTCTTTTTTGATTAGGAATTTTTAAAAGTCCCAGTATCTTTTTTTTTCCCAAAAAGCTTCATGAAAGATGTTTAACTATGAAAATGGATTTTCAATAAAACATACACGCACACAGACAAACACAAACCAGAAAGTCTGTGCCTTGTGATAAGAGCCTAGAGGGGATGAAGAGGGAAAACAAGGGCTTGTCTGGATTCAGAATTTCAGTGTATCATAATTAATTTTTAATTGCTTTTGAGAGAAGATGTGTTCCCTTCTCTGTGAGTGTTTATAGCCTCACTAAGTCCTTTGGCATTTGGTGTCCTCTTTAATGTCCACTCTTCCCCTTGCTTGTATCTTTCTTGAAGCAGCTGGCTCCTGTCATTTCTGATGAAAGTCATACTCTTACCCTCAGCTCAGGATTTGGAAATGTTATTGTTGGAGCTGCTGCTTGGGCTGATCTTGAAAATGCTTCTTTGATTTCTTTCTTGAGGCCAGATTATTGCATCCTGAGTTTATACCTGATAAAGGAAATTGCCTATGTGAACTGCTTTTTGGTAGTAAAATAATCAGCCAATTCTTGGGAGAGAATCTCATCTTGTAGCTTGGGTCATGGAGCATGGCTTGTTATAAACATACTGGATGTGAGGCCCTTGGTGGATACTGAATTTAAGGTCCTTCTAACCACATCAAATACCAGGCTCGGGTAGGAGTGTAGGGAGAGAGGGCTAAGGGGTGCTGGGACACGGAAGGATTCTGAAACCAACTTTTCTTCTGTAGTTCCAGTTACAGATGAAGATGGTGATGATAATAATATTGGTTCCTTTTTTAAAAAAGATTTATTTTATTATTTGAAAGAGTTATAGAGAAAGAGACAGAGAAAGGGAGCTCCTCAGTCCATTGGTTCACTACCCAAATGGTCAAAACAGCTGGAGCTGAGCTGATCTGAAGCCAGGAGCTTCTTCTGGGTCCCCCACATGGGTGCAGGGGCCCAAGGACTTGGGCCATCCTCTGCTGCTTTCCCAGGTGCATTAGCATGGAGCTGGATCGTAAGTGGAGCAGCAGGGACTTGAACTGGTGCCCATGTGGGATGCCAGCACTGCAGGCTGGGCTTTAACCTGTGGTGCCACACTGCTGGCCCCAATTGGTTTGTTTCTCATTTACTGAAAGGTTACTGGATAGACCAGCTTCTATATGCCCCCCATGGAGCCTCACTTCTGGAACGAGCCTGCACCTCTATTCTCATATTCATCTTTCTCTCTCTCTCGCTCTTCCCCTCTTGCTCTCTGTCTCATCCGCTTTTTCTTTCCTAGCAAAGGTACACTGATGACATTTAAATACAGTCAAGACACTACAGCTCTGCTCCAGAGAGCTTAAAATCTCTGGAAGACAAGACCTAAGCATAAACCATTTCTCCTATAGAAATTTTTGAAGCTTTTATACAAAGAGTTCACAGTCGGTGTCAAATGACTTGACAGAGCTGTGGGAGCTCAGACCAAGAAGTCTGTATTGTGTAGACAAGTCACTGGGAAGTTTTTGGAAAAGATGAGGCTTGAGGTAGGCCTTCGAGACTCTACTGGCTGGATTTGCACACATGGAGATAAAGCAGTGGTTCTTTACCCTGGAGATATCGCCAGGTAGAGCTGTAAAGGCAGGTCTGACAAAACTGGCTCTAGAGAGCATCTTGGAAACTTTCAGTAGGCTAGTGTGGAGACGATACAGAAATTAGGACAGAGTATAGGGGGTCTCAAGTGCCCAGCTTAGGTTGCTTCTCCTCTGATTTTTTTTTTCTTGTGAAATGAGAGGTTCTGATTAGCAAATCTCAAGCCTAATGTGAAAAAAAGAGGGAGAGTTTTTGAATGTATTTTATTATGAAGGCAATGATGAACCATTGAAACTATTAAAACAGAGTATTAGAAATTGCTAGAATTTATTGAGTACAGCTGCCCCCCCCCCCCCCCGTCACTATGGAGTTATATTCCAGTTAATTGATCATAAATGGAAGATGCATCGACTAGAGCTCACCTAAGAAGCAGTTCAGCTCAGCAGTATCGCTCACTGTAGAGTGTTGCTTGTTACTCTTGTGATCACGGGGCTGCCTGGGAGCTGCACTCACTGCCACTGTGCAGAGCTACTTACCGCATGCCACTAACCTGGGAAGAGATAGAAGTCCAAAATGCAGAGTATGGTTTCTATTGAATGTGCAGCACTTTCACGTCATTGTGAAGTCAAAAGGCTCTAAATCAAACCATCACAGGTTGGGAAACTTCTGTGCTTCAACTGTTTGCTAGGTAGTGTTGTCAGTGCTTTGAAGTGGTCCAATCATTTGATTTTTGTTACCCATGAAGTAAATACTGTTACCTTCTCCAAGTTGACAGATAAGAACTGACATTGACATAGAAAGCCTGAAGTGACCAAAGTGACTAAGATATAAGTTGTGAAACCTAGGCATTTTAAATCTGAGGATTTAAAATAATGTTCTTGGAAGTTATTTAGATAGTGTTTTGCTTTCATTTATACAGTATTTGATATTGAGAAATTCTGTGTGAAGAGTTTGGACTTGGCAGCCCCAGCTTTTCAGTGTGAAGTGATAAAAATTGTTGAAAGAGGAGGAGTTAGCTTGAGAGAAACTTCTAAGGAAAAATCAGTAGGCCTTGAAGGTATCCCATGGTAGAAATGTTGAAATGAAGTCTCTTTCTTTTTTTTTTTATTTTTTTAACTTTTATTTAATGAATATAAATTTCCAAAGTACAGCTTATGGATTACAATGGCTTCCCCCCCCCATAACGTCCCTCCGACCCGCAACCTTCCCCTTTCCCACTCCCTCTCCCCTTCCATTCACATGAGGATTCACTAGCAATCAGGGAAATGCAAATCAAAACCACAATGAGGTTTCACCTCACCCCGGTTAGAATGGCTCACATGCAGAAATCTACCAATAATAAATGCTGGAGAGGATGTGGGGAAAAAGGGACACTAACCCACTGTTGGTGGGAATGCAAAGTGGTTAAGCCACTATGGAAGTCAGTCTGGAGATTCCTCAGAAACCTGAATATAACCCTACCATTCAACCCAGCCTTCCCATTCCTTGGAATTTACCCAAAGGAAATGAAATTGGCAAACAAACAAGCTGTCTGCACCTTAATGTTTATTGCAGCTCAATTCACAATAGCTAAGACCTGGAAACAACCCAAATGCCTGCCCATCAACAGTAGACTGGATAAAGAAATTATGGGACATGTACTCTATAGAATACTATACAGCAGTCAAAAACAACGAAACCCGGTCATTTGCAACAAGATGGAGGAATTTGGAAAACATCATGCTGAATGAATTAAGCCAGTCCCAAAGGGACAAATATCATATGTTCTCCCTGATCGGTGACAACTAACTGAGACCAAAGGGGAAACCTGTTGAAGTGAAATGGACACTATGAGAAACAGTGACTTGAGCAGCTCTTGTACTGATTGTTGATGTACAATGTAATACTCTTTCCATTTTAGTAGTTTCTCTTTTTTTTGTTCTAGTACTATTGTTTGAACTCTATAATTAACACACAATTATTCTTAGTGTTTAAATTTTAACTGAAAAGTGATCCCTGTTAAATATAAGAGTGGGAATAAGAGAGGGAGGAGATGTACAATTTGGGACATGCTCAATCGGACTTGCCCCAAATGGTGGAGTTAGAATCATGCCAGGGGATCCCAATACAATCCCATCAAGGTGGCATGTACCAATGCCATCTCACTAGTCCAAGTGATCAATTTCAGTTCACAATTGATCACACTGATAGGTCTAAGAGTCAAAGGGATCACACAAACAAGACTAGTGTCTGCTAATACTAGCTGATAGAATCAAAAAGGGAGAGAACGATCCATCATGGGAAGCGGGATCCACAGTAGACTCATAGAATGGCAGATGTCCTAAACAGCACTCTGGCCTCAGAATCAGCCCTTAAGGCATTTGGATATGGCTGAAGAGCCCAGGAGAGTATTTTAGTCATGGAAAGCCAAGACACTCTGGCCAAAAAAGAAAAAAAAAAAAAAGAGGACCTAAATGAAAGATCTCTGTGAGTGAGATCCCAGTGGAAAGAACGGGGCCATCACGGATGTCCTAAATAGCACTCTGGCCTCAGAATCAGCCCTAAAGGCACTCGGATCTGGCTGAAAAGCCCATGAGAGTATTTCAGGCATGGAAAGCCAAGACACTCTGGCAAAAAGATCTCTGAGTGAGATCCCAGTGGAAAGAACAGGTCTTCAAAGAGGGAGGTGCCTTTCTCTGAAGGGAGGAGAGAACCTCCACTTTGACTATGACCGTGTCTAAACAAGATAAGAGTTGGAGAACTCAAGGGGCTTCCATAGCCTTGGAAACTCATGACTGGTGCATAGGGAGATTACTGATGCCATAAACAGGAGTGTCAATTTGTAAAGTCAACAACAGGAGTCACTGTGCACTTACTCCTCATGTAGGATCTCTGTGCTTAATGTGCTGTACATTGAGATTTAATGCTATAAAGAGTACTCAAACAGTATATTTCACTTTGTGTTTCTATGAGGGTGCAAACGATTGAAATCTTTACTTAATGTACACTAAACTGATCTTCTGTAAAAAAAAAAAAAAAAAGAAATTATCAATTCCCAACTTGACTCTCATTGGGATTAAACATGACAATAGGTCTGATCTGATTTCATCATCATTTTAAAAAAATCATCTATTATTTTTCACTTTATGTTTCTGTGTGGGAGCAAACTGTTGAAATCCTTACTTAAGGTATACTAAGCTGATCTTCTGTATATTAAGATAATTGAAAATGAATCTTGATGTGAATGGAAGGGGAGAGGGAGTGGGAAAGGGGAGGGTTGTGGGTGGGAGGGACGGTATGGGGGGGGGGGAAGCCATTGTAACCCATGAGTCGTACTTTGGAAATTTATATTCATTAAATAAAAGATAAAAAAAAAAAAAGAACGGGGCCATCAAAGAAGGAGGTACCTTTCTCTGAAGGGAGGAGAGAACTTCAATTTGACTATGACCGTGTCTGAATAAGATAGAAGTCAGAGAACTCAAAAGGCTTCCATAGCCTTGGCAACTCATGACTAGAGCCTAGGGAGATTACTGACACCATAAACAAGAGTGTCAAATTGTTAAGTCAACAACAGGTGTCACTGTGTATTTACTTTTCATGTGGGATCTGTCCTTAGTGTATTGTCCAATGTGAAGTAATGCTATAACTAGTACTGAAACAGTATTTTACACTTTGTGTTTCTGTGTGGGTGCCTACTGATGAAATCTTTACTGAATATATACTGAACTGATCTTCTGTATATAAAGATAATTGAAAGTGAATCTTGATGTAAATGGAATGGGAGAGGGAGCGGGAGATGGGAGGGGTGTGAGTGGGAGGGAAATTTTTTGGGGGGGAGCCATTGTAATCCATTAACCGTACTTTTAAAATTTATATTTAATAAAAAAAATAAATTAAAAAATGAAAAAAATTTCACTGTTAGGAAAAGATGTACAATAGCACACTACTAAAAACTAAATAATATTTCTAACATACAGGTACATCACTTCAAGAGTGTTAATATGTAGAATGCAAAATAATTATGTAGTGATGACTTTTAAGTATTAATTTTGTTTGAAATATGATTTACTTAATTATGCACATATAATTTAATTTTAATAGCAACATGTGGCTAAATTCCTGGAAATGTAACCAGCAGCTTTCACAAGTCATTATGAGCCATCAACAGCAAACACCTATAATTATGACATAAAGGAAAAAATGAGGATATAGAAAAAATACATTTAATTTTAAGAATTCAATTGCTATACAAGTGTATTTTGGAAGTCTACCCTGTGCCAATTATAGGGATTATGGAGAAGAAATAATTCTGTTGTTTATTGTAAATGAAGTCACTGTATGATGTGAATCACAGAAATAAAGCAAGAAACTGTGCCCCATAATGAAAAATTTTAAAATCAGTTTTTAAAAAATGTTATGGAAACTCCCTGGAGAATGCGTTTCAAGATACAAAAAAAAAAAAAAAAAGATACTCTATGGAGCTATGGAGTAGGTTTGGTTACACCTAGATGAAGAGGAACAGAAAGGGAAGGAAATACCATGGGCAAAGAACATACGAAGGGCCATGACAAGTGCAGTGGGAAACCCAGGCTAGAGAAGACTTTGCAGTAAATGTTGGCAAAATTCATTCTGTAGATTATATGGGCCATGTGATAATTTCTGAGTAGGGGAAATGGCACGCAGCTTAGAAAAAGATTTTCTGGAGACCAGCACTGTGGCCTAGTGGGTAAAGCCGCTGCCTGTAGTGCTGGCATCCCATATGGGTGCTGGTTGGAGTCCTGGATGCTCCACTGCTGATTCAGCTCTCTGCTATGGCCTGGGAAAGCAGTGGATGATGGCCCAAGTCCTTGGACCCCTGCACCCATTTGGGAGACCAGGAAGAATCTGGCTTCAGCCTGGCCCAGCTCTGGCTATTGCGGTCTTTTGGAGAGTGAACCAGTGGATGGAGGACCTGTCTCTTCTTCCCACCTCCAAACTGTAACTCTGCCTTTCAAATAAATAAATCTAAAAAAAAAAAGATCGAATGTCTTAACTATTCTGAATTGAGCTGCATGTAACTCTTTCATATGCTGATTTCATTTCTTCTGGATAAATTCCCAGGAGTGGGATAGCTGGGTCATGTGGTAGATCTATTTTTGGTTTTCTAAACAATCTCTATACCATCTTCCATAATGTTTGTACCAGTTTGTATTCCCACCAACAGTGCATTAGGGTATCTTATGCTGCATATCCTCATCAGCATTTGTTATTTTTTACTTTTCTCTGCTAGCCATTCAAACTGGGATAAGGTGATACCTCATTGTAGTTTTTACTTACATTTTCCTGACGTCTGGTGATCCTGAGTATTTTTAATGTCTGTTAGTGATTTATATTCAATACTTAGAAAAATGCCCATTCATATCCTTTGCCTGTTTCTTAACTGCATTGTTTGCATTATTGTTACTGAGTATTTGAGACTCTTAAATATTATGGATATTAATTCTATAATGGATGCATAGTTTGCAGATTTTTCTACCATTTTGTTAGTTGCCTCTTTAATTTGTTTTTTCCTTTGCTGTACAGAAGCTTCTTAGCTCCAGGTAATAACATTTTTCTATTTTTGCTTTTATGGCCTATGCTTCGGGGTCTGATCAAAGAAGTCTTTGCCTAGGCCAATGTCCTACAACATTTCCCTTGTTTTCCTCTAGTAATCTGATGGTTTCAGGTTTTAGGACTTCCATTGAAGACCTTGATCCTTGATCCATTGTGAGTTAATTTTTGTATAGGATGCAGGTAGGAGTTTTGTTTAAACTTCTGCATGTGGAAACCCAATTTTTCTAACACCATTTGTTCTAGAGTGTCCTTTCTCCAGGGAATGATTTTAGCTCATTGATCAAAAATTAGTTGGTTGTAGATGTGTGTATTAATTTCTGGGGAATCTAGTCTGTTTCAGTGATCCATATGTCTGTTTTTGTGCAAGAACCAGGCTGTTTTGATTATAACAGCCCTATGGTATGTCTTGAAATCTAGTATTGTGGTGCCATCAACTTTGTTTTAATTGTTTAAGATTGCTTTGGCTATTTAGGGTCTTTTGTGTTTGTATATGAATTATAGGGTTTTTTGTTTTCTGTGAAAAACATCCTTGAAATTTTGATTGAGATTACATCAAATCTGTAAATTGTTTTTGGTAGTATGGACATTTTGATATTCTTTCTATCCAGAATAGGATTTTTTTAATCATTTTTTGTCTTTTTCCTTAGTGTTTTGTAACTTTCATTGTAGAGACTTTTCGCATCTTTGGTTAAATTTATCTCAAGTCATTTGATTTATTTGTAGTGTTTGAGCATGGAACTGATCTTGTAAGTTCTTTCTTAACCAAAGGCTTGGTGTTGTGTAAGATTGCTATTGATTTTTCTGTGTTGATTTTGTATCCTGCAGTATCACCAAATTCTGTTAGGAGTTCCAGTAGTCTTAGTGGAGTCTTTTGGTTCCCCTATATAAAGAATCATGTCATCAGCAAACAGGGATGATTTGACTTCCTTCTTTCAAATTTGTACCCCTTTTGTTATTTTTCTTGCCTAATGCCTCTGGGTAAAACTTCCAGAACCATATTGAATAACAGTGGTGAGACTAGACATCTTTGTCTGGTTTCAGATATTAGTGGATATGTTATCAGTGTTTCCCCATTCAGTGTAATGCTGGCTGTGGGTTTGTCAAATATTGCTTTGATTTTATGTTTCTTATGTATGTATCTTTTTTAAAATCAGGAAAGGATGTTGTATGTTATCAAATACTTTCTCTGCACGTATTGCTATAGTCATATGGTTTTTATCCTTCATTTTGTTGATGTGATGGATCACATTTATTGATTTGCCTATGTTGAATCATCCCTGCATATCTGGGATAGATCCCAGTGGGTCTGGGTGCATAATCTTTTTGATGCATTGTTGGATTTGATTATCTAGTTTTTTTTTTTTTTTTTTTTTTTTGAAGATTTTTACATCTGTTCATCAGGGATATTGGTTTATCCTCTTTTTCTGTTGTATCCTTGTCTGGTTTGGAATTAAGTTAATGTTAGCCTCATAGAATGAATTTGTAAGGGTTCCCTCTCTTTGAATTGTTTTGAATAATTTAAGAAGAATTGAGATTAGTTCTTCCTTAAAAGTTTGGTAGAATTCAGTAGTGAATGTGGTCCTGGGGTTTTCTTTGTTGGGAGAGTCTGTATTACCCAGTGAATCTCTGTCTCAGTTGTTGACCTACTCAGGTTTTCTGTGTCTTTATGCCTTAATTTTGGTAAATGGTATGTGTTCAGAAATCTGTCCATTTATTCTAGAATTTTCAGTTTGCTGGAAAATAACTCTTTGTAATAATTCCTAATAATTCTTGTATTTCTGGGATATCTCCCTTTCCATCTCCGCTTTTATTAATTTGGGTTTTTTTCCTCCTCTTTCTTGGTTACTTGGGTCAACAGTTCATTGATTTTGTTTATTTTTTCATAAACACAGCTTTTTATTTCAGTGATCTTTTACAAAGCTCTTTTAAATTTCAATTTTGTTTATTCTCTATTTTTAATTGTTTATTTCCCTCTACTGATTTTGGCTTTGTTTCTTGTTTTTCTGGATCCTTAAGATGCAATATTAGATCATTTACTTGAACTGTTTCTAAGTTTATAATGCAGACATTTATTGCTGTGAACTTTCCTCTTAACGATGCTTTTGCTGTATTCATAAGTTTTGATATTTTGTGTGTTTTATTCATTTAAAGGATTTTTTTGACTTCTTTAATGACCCATTGTACATTCAGGAGCATGTTGTTCAGTCTCTGTAAGTTTTCTAGAATTTCTTTTATTGTTAATTTCCAGTTTTATTCCATTGTGGTCAGGGAAGATATGATTTCAATTTTTGAGTTTGTTAAGACTTGCTTTATGGCCTAGTATATAGTTTCTTCTAGAGAATGTTCTATGCACTGTTGAAAAGAATGTGCATTCTGCAGCTGTGGGGTGGAATATTCTGTAGTTATCAGATCCATTTGGTCAGTAGTAGTAGCTCTGTTGTTTCTTTGACTTTTTATGTGGATGATCTGTCCATTGATAAAAGTGGGATGTTGAAGTCCCCCATTATTATTATACTGGAGCTATCTCTCCCTTTAGGTACACTTTGTTTCATAAAACTGGGTACCCTAGCATTGTGTGCTAGTCACATATTCTTGTTGATCCCTTCATCATTACAAAATAACCTTCTTAGTCTTCTGAAAAATTTTGTTTAAAAGTCTGTTTTATCTGAAATGATTATAACTACTCTGGCTCATGTTTTTTTCCATTTGCATGGAATATCTTTTTCTATCCTTTCACTTTCAGTGTTTGTGAAATGTTTGTTCCTTGTAGGTAGCATATAGGTGGGTCTTGCTTTTTTTTTTTTTAATCCATTAGCTTGTGTGTATCTTTAATTGGATAATTTAGTTCATTTACAGTCAAGGTTATTATTGATAATGACTTAGTCCTACCATTTTCCCATAAATGTTCTTATTTGTTTTAAATCTCCTTTGCCCTTTTTTTTTTTTTTTTTTTTTGATAGGCAGAGTGGACAGTGAGAGAGAGAGACAGAATGGTCTTCCTTTTGCCGTTGGTTCACCCTCCAGTGGCCGCCGCAGCTGGCGCGCTGCAGCCAGCGCACCGCGCTGATCTGAAGGCAGGAGCCAGGTGCTTCTCCTGGTCTCCCATGGGGTGCAGGGCCCAAGCACTTGGGCCATCCTCCACTGCACTCCCTGGCCACAGCAGGGCCCAAGAACTTGGGCCATCCTCCACTGCACTCCCTGGCCACAGCAGGGCCCAAGAACTTGGGCCATCCTCCACTGCACTCCTGGGCCACAGCAGAGAGCTGGCCTGGAAGAGGGGCAACCGGGAAAGAATCTGGCACCCCCACCGGGACTAGAACCTGGAGTGCCGGCGCCGCAGGCAGAGGATTAGCCTATTGAGCCGCGGCGCCGGCCTCCTTTGCCTTTTTACCAGAAGGTTTTCTGCCTTCATATTCTTTCTTGAGTCTGACTATCTTTCTCTATTTCTCTATGTACTACATTCTTAAATACCTTTTGTAAGGCTATCTGGATAATTAGAAATTCTTTAAATTTTTGTTTGTCCTGGAAGGTCTTTATTTCACCTTCATTTATGAATGAGAGCTTTGCTAGATTAAGTATTCTTTGATAGAAGGTTTTTAAAAATTTTTTATTTATTTATTTTTCCCCTTTTCCTTTAAAGGTGATATGGCATTTTACTCTTGCAAACTGTAGGGTATTCTCTCTATGTTTTACTTTTGAAGGTTTGACCAAATGTGTCACAGTGAGGATCTTTTCTAATTAAGCCTATTTGGGGTTCAATGCACTTCTTCCGTTTGAATGGCCATATCTTCGTCCAGATTGGAGAAATTTTCTCTTTTATTTCACTGAATAGTTTTTCTAAGCCATTTCTTTTTCCCCATAGCTTCAGGAATTCCTAAGACTTGTTATATTTGGTATGTTGATGTTCTCTCATAGATCTTTTTAAAAAATGTTTTATTTATTTGAGAGGTAGAATTAAAGACAGTGAGAGGGAGAGACAGAAAAGTCTTTCATATGCTGGTTCACTCCCCAAATAGCTGAAATGGCTGGAGCTGGACTGATCCAAAGCTAGGAACCAGGAGCTTCTTCTGGGTCTCCCAGGTGGATACATGGGCCTAAGTGCTTGGGCCATCTTCTACTGCTTTCCCAGGCCATAGCAGAGAGCTGGATTGGAAGAGGAGCATCTGGGACTAGAACCAGCACCCATATAGAATGCCGGCCCCCTCTCTCATAGATTCTTTTTTTTTTTTTTTAAGATTTATTTATTTATTTGAAAGAGTTACACAGAGAGAAGAAAGGCAGAGAGAGAGAAAGGTCTTCCATCCGATGGCTCACTCCCCAACTGGCCACAATGGCCAGAGCTGTGCCGATTCGAAGCTGGGAGCCAGGAGCTTCTTCCAGCGGGTGCAGTCTCTCATAGATTCTTAACATAGTTTTGGGTATTTCTAGTTTATTCCCCCCTTTTTTCCTGATAGACATTTCAAAGAACCTGTCTTCTAGATAGAGCATTGTTTCTTCTGCCTCACAAGTCTGTTGTTATTTTCCACTGTATTTTTATTTGACTTATTGAATACTTCCTATTAATTTTTCTTCATCATCTCCATCTCTTTGCTTAATTTTTTGTCCATGTCGTGTACTGCCTTCCTAATTCATTGGATTATTTCTTTATAAATAACCTTATAAGTATTCTTTTGAATTGTTTCAGGCATTTCATCAGTCTTCCCCTCTTCATAGTCCAGTATGAATGAGTTGCTGTGTTCTCTTTGAGCAGATTTATTGCCTGCCTTGTTATTTTTTTTTTGTGGTTCTTTGTTGATGTTTGTACCTCTGGGGAAGTCTTGTTAGTATTGCCTCTGGAGAATTGCTTCCCCTTCTCCTTCCCCTTCCCTTTCCCTTCCTTTCTCTCTCTCTCTCTCTCTGTCTCTCTGTCTCTGTCTCTGTCTCTCTCTCTCTGTCTCTCTCTCTGTCACTCTCTCTTCAGTTGAAGACTTTATTCCCTGTGCTTCTAGAACTTGATAGAGTATCTAAGAATTACTCTTTAGTTCTGGAGGTGTATGCTGCGTGGGGCCAGGGAGCTCTGGCCACCATTTGTGGGTGGTGCAAGTGTCCAGAGTGACATCCAGGTTGGGCCTGGTGGAGCACCTCTTGCTGAAGTCAGTGAGGGGAGGGGATGTTGGACCTGGATAGTATGTTCACAGCCCCAGCTTTGTGTGCCAGGGAGAACCAGCTGATTCACAGCCTAGAGTGAGCTCACAGTGCCACTGCACCCCACCCACCCCAGAACACTGACCCATCCACAGTGTGTCCCTGACCTCTCCACAAGATATGTCCCCAGAATGCAGGGAGCTCTGAGTCCACAACCCTCTCAGCTGTGTGGCCTATGCTCAGAACTCCCCCAGTCACGGGGTACAGGGGTTCCACTCTTCTCACCTCAGGCTCCTCTGTTCTAGCCCCAGTGGCCTCCAGTAGCAGTGAAACCATCCACTGTTCCTGACTTAGGACAGAATTCAGCTGTTGCTCCACCTCAGCAGATAGAATTGAGTCTGGCACTAGGATGGGGAGAAGGAAGGAAGACAATGTGGCCTTAGTCCATGGAGCAAAGTAGTTGTCGAGACCCCCAGCAGCACCCCAGGCCGCGCTTGAAGTCAGTGGGGACCATGGAATTCTGCCTCAGTGAAAGCTGCCAGTAGTCAGCCTCCTCTTGACCTGGGAAGATGGTGCTTTTCAGCCTGAAGCTGGCTGTGTAGAAGCAGGAGTGGCTGGAGGGGGCATGTCTGTCCTCTCTCCGAACTGCTTCATACAACCTCTGTTCTGTTCTGTCTGTTCTGCATTGAAAATTTCTATTACTTCTCTGGGGACATGGCCCTTCCTTTGTTTTTTTGGTCTATTTCTGTGTCTGAGGTCAGTGTAACTTCTCACTATTCAGCCATTTGCATTTCAGTGTAACCTTTTTTTTTTCTTTTAATTTACTTTTACTGAGGTGTTTTTTATTTGCATGCTACCAAAGGATCTGAATGCTCAGAAATGATTAAAACACAAAGTTAAAGGTCTTTAAGTATAGATGGAATATCATTTATCTGAAATGCTTGGGGCCAGAAATACTTTGGAAGAATTTTGAATATTTGCATATAAATATACATTCAAATAAGTTTATTTGCATATAAGTATACATGCAAATATTCAAAAAAATATATATATAGTGAGTTATCTTGGGGATGAGTTCCAAGTCCAAACATCAATATTATTAATGTGTCATATATACTTTAATGCACATAGTCTGAGGATAATTTTATACAGTATTTTTAGTGCATTTTCATTTTGATTGGAACCTATCACAGGAGATCAGGTATGAAAGTTTCCAGTTGTGGTATCATGGTGGTAATCAAAAACATTCAAATTTTGGAGCATCTCCGAGTTTGGATTTTCAGATTACAAGTTCTCAATCTGTGTAGGGAAACACAGAACATTGTTTTCTGAAGTCTTTTAAGGTTACATGTAGTAATTGCATGTGTCTGTGCAGATTCCTGTGTACCACACATACATACAGGAATGTGGTTATTTTACATAGCACACAGAAGAAGGCTTTATATTAAAATCCAGATTGAGGAAATTTAGATAGGAACTAATCCTTGACAAGAAAATTTTTTGTGTTATCATGAGCCTGCTGATGGAGATGTGGCAGCACTTATTGGTATGTCAGTTCAAGGTTTTGAGGAGGTCCTGAATGAAAGTATCCCTCTCTTGTCTGCCTGTGTTCTGAACATGTTGAGAAATGGAAAAGGCAATTTTGTAGGTAAAAATAAAATATCTTTTACAAAAGAGGTTGGCTTGGAGCTTGAAGCTCTCACACAGATAGGTAAGTGATATCAGCCTTGGTGTGGGAGAAGCCTCATTGATCCAGCACAGGGATGCCCCTGGGCAAGTGAGAGGGGGCATGTATAAGTAAACCCCAGAAAGTTCATGGAAAAATGGGATTAAAAATAAGTTTATCTTGGTGAAATCCACGCATGCGTAAGAGGGATCCTCAGAATGTCCACGGAAAATGGGTATGATGAAGAAACTTTGTATGGATTTCAACACTTTTGTGCACCAAAATAAATTGATCTTTTAATTCCACTTCTTCATGAACTTTTTAAAGTTCCCTCATGCTCGTTGTCTGGCTCATTTCCGGGAAGGAGAGGAGGGGAGCTGCGGAGCTTTGCAAGTCTCTTATGCTTTCCAGACCTTCAGCTACATAAATCATTTTCTCTAGGGAAAGGTGAGTTAAGGGGAGATAGAGGTGTGGAGTCCTCTGAGAAAATCCTTTCCTCACAGAGCAGGAGCAAGCCAAAGGCACTGCATCCCTAACTGAAGAAAAGAGAATTTCATCCCCTGGAGATGCCCGAGTGGTATGAAAGAGGCAAGGATTAGATGGTTTTTCAAGACCCTTTGTAAGTTTTGACCTGTGTAATTTGAGTTCTGTGAATAACCAGAAGGATGGCAGAATGAAGGCCAATTTCCTGCCTCCTGCTCCTAAGGATGAGGGGCTCTGGGTCTGCTTTCCGGGAGGTCTGTTTTAATGATTAGATCCATTTCTTGTTCTTGATAGCTTCACTTGTGAGACCTGGGTACTGTGAAATGTTTGATTTCCTGGGCAGTAGGAGGGAGGTAAATATTTACAAGTTTTGCAAACAAAATTCTGGCTTCAGAAGCACACGATAGTGTGTGCAGTGTGCTGTCAGCGATGGCTTGGTGGTAATATTATCATTTAGGGAGAAGAGGATGTATGCTAGTTTCAGATACCCCTTGAGGCTAAAACTACTCTCATTCTTTCAATCATTGATATTTATTCAGTGACTTCAGGTTCTGTTTTATGTAGAAGGGACTGTAATGAAGAGAAGAGAAAAAAAAATCTCAGTTCTCATGAAGTTTCTACTGTAGGCATGAATGACTAATATACAAGTAAATGCACACATAAATGGAGATAAATGGAAACAGGATTTGTGGAGAAGGGTAACACATGGAAAGAGGATGATTTGTTGTCAGTGATCAGGAAGGAGCTCATTAGGAGGGTTATATTTGAGCGAAGATCTGGAGGAATCAAGGGAGTGAGCCATGTAGATGATGGAGAAAGAAGCTTTGGCGGAGAAAGTAGGAAATATAGAACTCCTGAGATGTTAGAATTCCCAGCTTTGAGCTGCCAAGACCTTGTGAATCATTTTACTTGAGTGGGATGGGTTGGAGGGTGAGTGACATGATATGGCTCTTGGCTTGTGCTGGCCCTGGTTTGAGGATAACCTGCAATGGGTAAGAGCAGAAGCAAGGAGAATGGTTAGGAAGTGCATTGAAAACTGATGGTGGGGCTTAGACTAGGATGGAAGCAGGTAGGGTGGTGCGGAGTCAGAGACTGGGTGTCTTTTGAAGGTAGAATAAACAGACTGGTAAAAGATTGCGTTTATGGTGTGTGGAGAGCTCAAGGTGACTCAGCCAAGTTTTTGGTCTGGGTATCTGGAAGGATGGAGTTGCCAGTTACTGATGTGTGAAAGGAAGAACAGATTTTGGAGTAGGAAGCTCGAGAGTTCACTTTTGGAGGTGTTGAGATGCCCAGTGAATATCCACTAGGAGAGGATCCATAGGCATTGGGATTTCTGAGAGAAGAGCTCTCAGATAAAACCTTGGGTAGAGGTATATGGCTAGGAAAGCATCGTCACTGGACACAATGATCTCACGAGGCTCCAGGGAGGATGGATGCAGAGGGGAGGAGTTCACGGGCCAGGTACTGTGCAGCTTTCATGTTTACAGGCTGTGCAAACAAAGGGACCTGAGGATGGGATATGAGAAAGTGAGAGCACTGTGTCAAGGGGAGAGCTGGAAGAGAATGATGTCTTAGAAGCTAAATAAAGCAATTCTTTCAAGAGGGAAAGAGAAACTGACTCAGATGCTGCCTCGGAGCAAGTGAAAACATGGAAGCTGACTATTGTCTTTGGCAACTTGTGGTTCCTAGTGACCTTACAAGAGCCTGATTGAAATAGGCTGAAGAAAGAACAAGAACTGGAGGAGAGGATTTAGAAGCAGCTATTATAATCAATCATTTGAAGTGTTTTGCTCGCAAGGGGAGTGAAGGAATGGGGTATTAGCCAGAAGGGGATGTGGCTACCAGAAGGTTTTTGATTAAAAAGGTGGGAGATAGAATAGCAACTTTATTTGCTGGTGGGAGTTACCCAGCATTGCGGAGAAACTTGATGAGGCAAAAGAGAGGGCAGTTGCTGAAACCATTCTTGAAGAGTCAGGATGGGCTGGAATTTCATTCACAAGAGGAAGGTTGGCTTTTGGTTTAGATGTCAGTCTTGGACTGCATGTTCACAGATGCCAGTGGGTTGTGGAAAAATCATTTCTTGTGTAATTAGTGACCAACAGTAGGGTGTTTCAGTGGTTCCTGCTCTCTGTGTGCAATTTAAATTGTTGCAGCTCCTTGGCTGATGATAGTGTAGTTTCTAATTGAAAAATTGAACATGGCATTATTTTAATAAGTAACTAGTACACTTAACATTAGCAGTACCTGATATTTATGGACTCCTTTGTAGAGTCTCATTTTAACCTCTTACCAAATCTATGAAGTTGGAAGTTACTGATCTCCAGTTAACAACTGAGGAAACAGCCTCTGAGAAAATAAATTACTTGTTCAAGATTGTTAAGTCGACTCACTGCTGTATGACACTATGTTAGGTTCTTTCTTCACCTTGGGCTGTACTGCTTTGTGGAAGTAGTTGGGCCTGTAAAATGTGTACTTTCTGAATGCAGTAAATAAACACTGGTTATAATCTGACTTGCTGATTATAATCTGAGGTTAATGTACTTTAGATAGCTTTGAGCTACTACCCATTATTGCCCAACCTCCACAGACCCAAAATTTAAGAGCATTTTAAGGAAATTATTAAAGCTGCACTGGGGGAGAATCTGTTGACTGACTGTGGGTAAGTAGAATGTCATCATTCTTGGGGGTTCCCTGTATATGTCAGATCTCAGTTTAGAAATTGATGGCATAGAAGTTCCATCCACACTGAAGTGTACGAGAACGAGGTCTTCTGTGTCAAAATGGTCAGGATTGAGATTTTTTTTCCCTTTATCTCCGTGTTTACTGTGCATCAGGCCTTCTAGACATTTAAGGTCTACTTTTTACTACTGGTAAATGGGGCTGAAAATACCAACTGTGATTGTTATGACTATTGGAAACGATAATTTCTCAAGCATAGGTTGCAGAGACTGGTACTTAATTTGCTAGCAAGTGGCAGGTGACTGGGAAGTTTTTCATTTCCCTTAATTACCCTCCTGGAGATGGTAGTCTAAGGGGTTGTTCTTTCCTGATCACCTTAATTCTCACCTGGAAAATGTCTCCTTCAGGGTTTAATGTAAAAAATGTCTCTTATATGCACATTTTAGGAATGATTTATTCATTGTCATTTATAGAAATTCACTATTCTTATTTTGAATAAAATTTCAGAACATGCTGTCTGACATTGGAAAATGGAATTGTACTAGAGAGCCAAGGATGTGTGATTTGCTGTAAGCATGAGGCTTTGGGAATCCTCCAGGGTGTGGAAGAGTCTCTGCAATCTTCCAAATTGTCGATTCTCCAGTCACTTAATCCAGGCATCAGGATATTGTCTAGACTTCGATTGGGTGAATCCCCTTCAGTGGAGGTGGGGAATCCACACACTGAAAATAAGGATTATTTCTTTCTTCCCTTGAGACAGTAAGCCAGTGATTGGAGAGAGAGAGTTATAATTGAGATTTTTGGTATAGACAGACACCCATGGACCTCGAGTAGTCTCATGTAAGTCAGCATGTGTAGCAGCACAGACAAAGTAAATGTTCTCCCATTACCTGCATTCCTGACTTAATACTCATTCAACAGATTCAACCATCAGGAAGCCCTAGAACATACAAAATCTTGAATTAGGTAACATTGGCAGTATCGCATTGGATGGGAGAGTTCTTTGACTTCAGGAATTCATAGTTAATTGGGATGGGCTTTGCAGACCCACACTCAAGGCTTTGATTTATCCCTTGTTGTGGAAATGTTCCATCCATCACTGTGCTTGCGGGACATTTGTGTTCATTTCCCAAATTTAGATTTCTTAGTCTAAAGCAGACTTTACAACAATGTTTACAGGGGTCTGTTTGTATGGGAGTCCAGACTTTTGTGTCTGTACTGGCACTCGGGAATCGTGCCGCTCAGGCACCACGTGACTCCGTTACTGCGCGAACCCTCCTGTCTGCCTAGTGCGTATTTACAAGAGTTGCATGCCATGGACATTTTATTAATAGAGATGCTTGGGCATTGCAGATGACATCATAATAGCAAGCATGCATACAGAATTTCTTGCTGGCAAACATCTTCATTTGCCTTCCCCTACTTTACACACTGCTTGAGAACGCAGTGATTCTATAAGGATACCTTAAGAGTGCAGGTCATAAATTCATTTATGGATCTCATGCTTTAATACTTTTTTTGGGTGACAAAACATGCAGTTTCTATAGATGAGCAGTATTTGATTCTCATAATTTTTCAGGGTACTTCAACGTACTACAGGACTAGTTTGAAGCTAGACTTATGAAAATGAGGAACTTTTAAAATTCATGGTTTTAGATTTTCCTTTCCCTGCTCTCTTTTCGCCTTATTTGTTTCCTTCTCTAGTATGTGCTTCTCCTTTGGTCTTAGAAGCATTGCTTGGAGTGAAAAATGGCTTAATGTCTTACCTCTCTGATGATTGTGTTTTAGTAGACACGATATTCATATTTGGCTAAGACAGGGGAAATAAGTGCTAATTGAGGAACTCAGTTTAACATCTAAGTGGCCACCCATAATGTAAGATGGGCTTCTATATATGTTCATATTCACATGGTCATCTGTCTCATGTAAGGAGTACAGGGTAAAATGAGACTATTCCTTCTTGAATAACCAGTATATCCATGTTCAATTTATATACTATTACTTCTTCTTTTCTCCCCTCATTCTTGCCCCATTACGGGGCAAGATACAGGGATACACTGATACAGCAAAACGGCTCTGTGGGCTTTGGAGTTGTATCTGACCTTCACAGTTTGACCTTGGGTGCAAAGTCTTCCTCTGTTACTTAATTTGTTTTCTCCCCTGTAAAGTGTGGTTTGTTATGCAGAAAAAAATGTGTATAAACCATAAACTATAAATTATGGTGTATAAACTTCAGGTTTCATAGCAGAAGCACTTTAAAGTGCTATTGTGATTAGTCTAAGTCTTAAAATTTTTACATGGAGGAAATGAAAATAATAAGAAAAAACTTCTACGTGGTAACAAATTTGTTAAAAGTTTGTGGCAGATGTTAGTTATGTTTATAACAAGTTAATTGGGGATGTGTCTTGATTTTAAGGAAGCCAGATATAGAAATTATATGTTCATGTTTTTAAGCATGTAGGTACACAATGTAATATAGAATTTACAGAAAAAATCATGGAGTTATCTGAATGCATTTGCGAAATGAACTGTGTTCTCAAAACTTAGTATTTATGAGGTGATCCAAGAACATATTTTTTAATGCAAGTCATGATACAGTTTTATGAGGTGGGCAATTTATGCCTATGTTATGTCCTCCTGTGGTCTCTTGTTGCACAGGGTTCTACAATTCTATTTTTCACCCCACAGATTTACCAATAAAGAGACATAGAGAGTATGAGCTGGTGACTCCAGTCAGCACAAACCTAGAAGGACACTATCTCTCCCATATTCTTTCTGCAAATCACAAAAAGAGGTCAACGAGGGATGTGTCTTCCAACCCTGAGCAATTGTTCTTTAACATCACAGCATTTGGAAGAGATTTTCATCTGCGACTGAAGCCCAACACTCAGCTGATAGCTCCTGGAGCTCTCGTGGAATGGCACGAGACACCTCTGGTGCCTGGGAATACAACCGACCCCATTAATGACCACCAACCAGGAAGTGCTTCAGAAAGAATCTGGAAAACAGAGCCTTTGCATACTAACTGTGCTTATGTTGGCGATATCATGGATGTTCCAGGAACCTCTGTTGCCATTAGCAACTGTGATGGTCTGGTAAGACTCCTTCCCTTTCGTGTGTGTGTGTGTGTGTGTGTGTGTGTGTGTGTTTTCAGGTGATGGGAGGGGAGTATAGTGTGGCTTCAGTGGGTTCAGAAGGGAGAGGGGAAAGGAAGCCTCATTGTGATATTTGAAGGTTAGGGAAGAACATTTAAAAAATTGTAATATTTGGCTTAATTTGAAACATGAAAACAACATCATTCCAAGAAACAAAGATGACTATTTTAGTATTTTGTGATGTGTTTTCTCTTGTTTGATGTTGGGGGATTTTGTTTCTGTATTTCTTTCAAAGGTTTCTGAAACCTTTCTAAAGAAACATAGATTCCTCCAAAAGGACAGTATTTCACATCTTATGTGGAGTCATTGGCTATCTTTGTAAAAAAAAGTATTTTGAAAGTATTCTTTAGCCTGCTCCCAGAATGCTGAAGTGGGAAATAAGCAGATCTTTGGTCAGAATTTGTCCAAATGGCTTTACTTTATAAACATGAGATGTAGGTCTCTCTGTATGGTGGCTTTGATGTACTTTCTCTCCTGTTTTCAAATAAAATACCATATATTGCTTTTTCAGTTTTGCGGTTGAGGCCAATAGTAACCCGGCCTTCTTTGTGCAGATCTGAGGTGTTTTTATTTAGTTTATATCTCCAGATGTTATTTGATAATTGTGTCAGTGTTTATCCCTCTTCTATTCACTGTTGACTCTAAGTCTTTGTTCAAAAAGAACATTCATTTGACTTCCTTTACTTAGCTTACTGTTTCTTGGGCATTCAAAGCTATTACTTTTGACATTACCTCTGAGAATTCTCAAAATACTACTTACATTCCTTATCTATAATAAGGAATTTATTGTTTGTAAATTTATTTTTTATTTATTTATTTATTCTATTTTGGCTGGTCCTTCAATGATACCTTGACTATTATGCTATTGTTATCTGTATGACTAGACCCAGCCTGCTGGAGTTTTTATACTAAATGTTTTAACAAACACTGCTAAAACTATGTTTTAGACTACGTTTGCAGTCTTGTACTGACTCTTGATGTTCTGTATGGTTTTAAAAACCAGTGCGGAGAACTGTATAGCATATGTGCACCTGGTCCAAGTCTCCAACTTTAATTCCATTAGTTTAGGATCTTTAGCTTCATGCTTGGAGCTAGACAGACTTCTGAGATTTGGAGACATAAGAAATCTCTAATTTTTTTTCTCATTTATTCATAAAAGGTTAACATGGCCTGAATGAATATAATAACCTAATTAAAAATGTAAATTATATAAAAGGTACCATCTTATCACACTTATGAGTAGAGTATCCTGAATAAAAATGTTAGTATTATTTTTAACTTTTCTGACATAAAAGTATGCACTTTTTATGTCCTCTGTTTAAGATTTGAAAATTGGTGTACTGGCTTGAAAATCAATTTAGGGAAGGAAAATGGCAGGGAAATCATTTTAATGGGTGATTATGATGACTTTTAAACCTGAGTCAATAATTTTTTTTAAACTGTATATGTCAGATTATCTACTCATGTATACAGAAATCTGAGGTAATGAGAGGTTATTATGAAGAAGGAGAAATAGATATAAAGTGTGAATGAACTTTAATTATTATTCTTTAATTTCTCACTTTTACGACATCATATATGTCAACATAATATTATGTATCTGTATTTAAAACTTGTATACTACAAGTATTCATGCTCCATTCTTTGATCCATTAATTAATTAAATTACAAATATTTGTAGGAAGCTAGTCTCTTCCAGGCACTGGGAAATGGTGAAAGAAATAACCATTGGTAATCCTCATGGAGCTCAAAGATGTTAGTCTGCCATAATATATGTCTCCAGAATATCTGGCAAAAATGTATAAGTGCATAGTTATATATTACATATTCATATACTTTTATATATAATTATATAATGCAGTATTTATAATACATATTATATAGGTCAAAAGTTCTTATCAAAATCTGGAATTTTTTGTGACTTACTCAACAGATAAAATCTATGTAAATATTCTAAAATCTGGCAAAGTCTGAAATCTATAAAACTTGTGCTTATAAATATTTTGTATAAGGAATACTCAACCTGTATTTTATGTGTATATGTGTATAAGTCATATTTACCTTAAATTATGGTTAAAGGAAGTATCTGCTCTAGAGATTTTATCAGTGGGGTAGGTTCTTTTTTGTTGTTGTTGATAATGCTTAATTTCTTTTTTCTTTTTCGTTTTGGAAGATTTTTCAACTTATTTATTTGAAAGTCAGAGTTATGGGGGACAAGATGAGAGGGATAGAGAGACAGAGAGAGAGATCTTCCATTCACTGATTTACTAGCCAGATGGCTGCAATGGCCAGGGCTGGGCCAGGCCAAAGCCAGGATTCAGGAGCTTCTTCCAGGTGTCCTGTGTGGGTGACAGGGGCACAAATGCTTGGGTCATCTTCCACTCCTTTTCCCAGGCCATTGGCAAGGAGCTGAATCAGAAATGGAGCAGCTGGGGCATGAACTAGTGCCCACGTGGGATGCCAGTGTTGCAGGCACTAGATTTACCAGCTATGCCATAATGCTAGCCAGATGGGGCAGTTTCTAAGCAAAGAGCAGGGGCCCAGACCTTGAGTTTGATCCAAGAAAAGCGTGCGTCTGGTCTTATCAGGCACTGGTGACCACATGAACTTGCCTAAATGGAGCCTGTTTTAGCATTTCCAGCTTAGAGCAGCTGTGTGCCAGGAGGAAGAATGCAGATGGTGGCAGAAACAGGTGCAGTGAGTGTCCTGGAGAGCAGCTCAACAGAGTGGAGAGAGAACACAGTGGCTGCTACCTTGAAACGGGGATGATTCCTAAAATTGCAGAATGGTGTAGGCCAGTGTAAGTCCTTAAAGATGAAGTGATGCTTTAAGTGATAAAGATGTGGATTAATTTGGCTGATCATTTAATGTCTCTACTATTGTTGTTCCTTTAATTTGCTATTTAAGGATATAAGCTGGGCCTCTGGACGTTAGTGAGGGAAGCAGGGATGCTGAGATAAGGTGGGTGCTCAAGGGTTAATCTGGAATTTAAACCAATGCCCTGAGAGGCTCTGTGGTGTTCACCAACTACAGTGTCCTGGTGGGAAGCGCAGCCACTACTGGCCTGAAAGTTCCTATGCAAAATTCTCTAACAAGCATATGATTCAGTCTCCTGATAAGAAGAAAAAGCCTTTTAACCCCTCATTGGATGAGAAACTTAAGCTTTTTGATGAGGTTCATCTTAGATGGGTGTAGCAGGGATGTTGGTGATCTGATTTTCTGTATGTGTCCTTTGAAGTTGTTGTATGGGAGGGGGTGGGGAGCAGCCACAGGTATTTATTCTTCAGTAAGGCTGGAGGTCTCATAGCATGGCCCTTTCCAAGGGCGAAACTCCTGACCTTTTTCTCTTACGCTGCCTTGTCAAGTATTATGGGAGTTTGAAATGGATGGCAGTGCAGACAAAATTAACTTATCTTAAAAGAATGCATTTAATTTAATTAAGAAAATGCAACTCAAAGTGTGCTTCATGAATCCAGAGAGTGAAACTGTTTAGAGACATTTATGGCAGTTTGATGATTTTTATTATGTGTGTTGGGTATGATGAATTTTAAAAAATAATGGGGGCTGATGTTTTGTCTTTGGCTTTTTTATTTTGTTTCTATTGCATGTGATTAAGCCAGTCTGAGACTGGCTGAGAAGCAAACACTTTGTTCATCACAGATACTTTGAGAAGCACACAGTGCCACGCAGCTGGTTTACCCAGTGTGGGCATTAGAAATGTGATTGGAATAACTAGGTTGTCTTATTTCAGGTAACTTTATGATAATTGCAGGAAAGACACCTTAATTTGAGCCTTAATGACAAGGACAAAAAAAAAAATGCCTTGGGTGACATATCTGAGTCATGGTCTAGAATGAGATCTAGACAAGGATCTGCATAAAAACTAAAATATTATATGATTGGTTTCTGAAATTAGTAAGGCACATACACAGAGTAACTAGCAGTGATTCTTATTTTTATTGTATGACCAAGAACAGTATCTGTTGCTATCTAGTACTGAGCCTTTCCTGTTCTTTGTCAAGATACTCACTTGGGAGCGTCTGCTAATTCCTCGCCAGCTTTATTCTTGTTCTGATCTATTCTTATGGGGAAGAATGTGCTATGCAGGCATAGAATCATCTCCACTTTATGGCAGCATCTAACCTAGAACAAAGCTCTGCCTCTCCAACCAGCCCCTAAACCGAGGCCCAAATCCGGATGCCCACAGGTTGCTCCTGACAGTCTCTAAGGGAGATGCTTCCCTCTGCTGTGTGTCCTCCCTCCCTGCAGGTGGTCAGCTGAGGTGCACCTGGGGGCAGGAAGGTGATGACATGCTTCACTGCTCTGCCTCTGCACTTCTAAAATGAGAGTCCATGGTGAGCAGTCTTGATACTGGGCAGACACTTTACACCCTTGTGGTGGGAAGACGCTGTGGCTAAGAATCCAGATGAAAATAGTTTTCTCCTGCCTTTGCTCAGTAAAACCAATAAATCTCCCCTGTGAGTGTTGGCAGCTCACAGTCATATTTTGTGGTCTCCAAATTTGCCAAAATAAAGGAGTGTTTGGGTACTCGGCTTTATGTCAAGTGTTTCATAATGTAAAGGAACCAGAGTTCTGTGGACTTGCTAGAGGACTACTGATTTGTAAATGCACCTGAGTTGTCATGGCAGGGAGCTGGTTGGGAATGGAAACACTAACCACTCGCTCTCCCTCTCCAGGTTCCTCGCGGGCTGATTTTAAGATGAAGGGGGTTTGGCTGGGGCAGAGATGTCCAGCCTCTATTTAAACGTGTAATTCTCTAGCCAAATGAAATCACTAGGCATTATCTAATGAAATAGATGAAATGAAAAACCTCAGGACAGGACTGATTAAAACGCAGATGGGAGATGTTCTTCTGTACTTCATCTTCCTCTCACCTTCTCCTCATTCCAGACCACTGGGGGGCCCCTCAGCATCAGAAGGGCTCTTTTCTGCTAGGGCAAAGGTTGTTGGAAGCTTAAAGTTAGCAGTCTGGGAACCCTGAACAGAACTCGTGTCCTAAACTATCTGATAGTCACATGTGGTTAATGTCCGAGGCATTTTAATCCTTGTCAGAAATGGGCCAGTACCATGGGAAGTCTTTGTGGGCACGTGCAAATGTATTCAGAAAATAGATTTAGATCCTGGCCTTAACATCTTAGCTTTGGGCTTTGGTCCCTTCAAAAACATGCTTTTTGTCATGCCTATTTCAGCAAGTCTAGCTGCAGGGGCACATTATAAAAAGTCCATTTAAAAAGTGTTATGAGGCCGGCGCCGCGGCTCAACAGGCTAATTCTCCGCCTAGTGGTGCCGGCACACTGGGTTCTAGTCCCAGTCGGGGTGCCGGATTCTGTCCCGGTTGCCCCTCTTCCAGGCCAGCTCTCTGCTATGGCCCAGGAGTGCAGTGGAGGATGGCCCAAGTGCTTGGGCCCTGCACCCCATGGGAGACCAGGATAAGTACCTGGCTCCTGGCTTCGGATCAGCGCGGTGCACCGGCCGCGGCGGCCATTGGAGGGTGAACCAACGGCAAAAGGAAGACCTTTCTCTCTCTCTCTCTCTCTCACTGTCTACCCTGTCAAAAAAAAAAAAAAAAAAAAGTGCTATGAGCCAATGTGCCTGTGATTGGGAACTTTTGATCAGTGATTATAAATACAGCTAATTCAGGTGGCTATTACAGTAGATTTGGAAAAAGGGTGTGTGAGCGCTGATCTTCAGATGTTCACATCTGAGCATCTGCTTCTGTGAGCAGATCTCAAAAGCCTGTCTCTGTCCACCTTTTCCTCCCCCGGAAGATGCCCATGGGAGGCGGCAACATGTTATACTGATGGAGTGGTTGGGGAGCTGACAGTTTGCTTAGTGTTGTGGGCTTGATGATGCCACATCTGAGCCCTGGGGTGCGTTTTCCACCCTGACTCCTTTTCCAGATAGGAAGGCAGCAGTTTGTGCTTCATCAGGATAAAGAGGGAAGGTTTGTCAGAGTTTTCACATCTTGTATCTAACTGGGATATGTCCTGAGTCAAGCATATATCAAAACCTTTCCCAAATTGTGTGTCTCCTGTGGGACTCATTTCATCTTAGACAAAGACCATCCAAGGATGTGAACTTGTAATAATGTAGGAAGTAGAAAAGAAAAAAGTGAAACAGCATTTTCAGATTTTTTCCTTATAATAGTTTTGTAGTCAATCTGAATTATGTTAATTTATGAGTACCACCTGTTCATTGTTCATTATTTTATTGACATTAATTTGATTATAATTTATTTCCTATTATCCTCTAAATTGGGTATGGAAAATTTTTTAAATGTAAGGATGGTTAAAATTGGGAAAGAAATAAATACACTATTACATATTTCTCTTTGGCAGACTTGGAGAAAAGGAAAGTAAAATGGGCGTAGGGAATGCTTTTCCATTGTTTGTTGGCCTGGACTCTAAGGCTTCCTGTTATCATCAATGCCATGAAACTTTGATGTTGTTATAATTAATACTGTTTTTTTTTTAAAGATTTATTTGATTCATTTGAAAGGCAGAGTTACAAAGAAGCAGAGGCAGAGAGAGAGAGACAGCAGAGACAGAGAGAGAGAGAGAGTGAGAGAGAGAGAGACCTTCCGTTGCTGGTTCACTTTCCAAACGGCAGCAGTGGCAGTAGCTGGGCTGATCTTAAGCCAGGAGCCAGGAGTCCTTCCGGGTCTCTCACATGGGTGCAGGGCCCCAAGGATTTGGGCTATCTTCTACCACTTTCCAAGGTGCAACAACAGGGAACTGGATCGGAAGTGGAGCAGCCGGGACTCGAACTGGTGCCCATAAGGTATGCTGGCACTACAGGCAGCGGCTTTACCTGTTACACCACAGTGCCAGCCCCAATACTTTTTTTTTTTGTAAGATACTCAAGAAATACCTTAAGAACTACAAAAAGTTCTGTTCGCATCTTAAATATCCTCTTTTGGATAAATTATTATTAGCACAAGAATCAAAGCCCAACACAGAACTGATATGATGACCTTGCACTTAATCATGCATTGAGGTCAGAGTTTTTGTCCACTAAATCTAGCCTCAAGGTTCTCAACAGTAAGCTCTGTTAACTGACTTAATCGTTGATTCTAGGATTACTGATGCAAGTTAATAAAACAGTTTGAAGCACTGATTTAAGTAAGGCACTATAGTGATAGCTGGGGTGAATCCTGAGGTAGGTGGGCATAATCTTTGTCTCCAAGTAGGAGATACTTCATGCAACAGCATAACCAGAGTACAGGCAGAGTGTTTTAAAAGCTATAAGCCTGGAATAGACAACACACGGGAGCTTAGATGGTGGGGAGACTATTCCTGCCTGGAAGGATGGTTGAAGGCCTCATGCGTGTAACCATATTTGTGATTCCAGAGGATTGGGAAGATGCATAGGTATGTTGAAGTAATCAGGGCTGTCAGTCATGGTGGCAGGGTTGGGAAGAATGGGAAGACTGCATGCCTCAGAGGGGACAGGGAGAGTTGTGTGAGGGCCGTACACAGTGGCCATGAGAATGGCAGAGCAGGGTATGAACTTTGTAATATTTAAAACACAGGCACAGGAGAACAAAAGCAGTGCTAGCCCATGTTTACTTGAACATAGCACAGAATGTGACACAAAAGAATGAGAAAAAATAAAGGTGGATTTATCCTACTGTTGTTACTGGAGGCTGAACTCACTGAACATGTACTTGGTATTGTCTTGGTGGCATGGACACCCATATGATAAAAGAACAAGGGTTTGTGTCTGAATTGTGTTGCATTTCTTCATAGAAAAGTTTCTCTGAAGTCAAAGCTGTTGTCTCAGATGTTTATAGAAGTATTTACTGGTAACCTTTTTTCTTTTTCTTTCTTAGCGTTTCTTCCTAAAATTCTTCCTGACAGAGTTATAAAATTTGGTTTTGAAGCTGATTCCATCTCCCATCCTATGGGTTCTTCATCCTTCAAGTTTGAGGGATTTAGAGCTCCCATTTATTAAATCTCTTACTGTGATAGGATTTTTTCCATGTGGCACCTTTCCCTCATTTTTGTTCACTGTGTTTTTTCTACACTAATATCGCTTCTTTCTAATGTCCAGGGAGTATCTCCAATGTCTAGTGACTTTTGTTTGAAGTGTGCTTTTATGTGGAAAAAAAATTGATCCACCTTAATTAACTCTGAAGAATAAAACAAAAATAAGCTACCAGTAAGTTAATTGTGCTGTTAAGTCACATTTTATATCATTATAGTATTTGTACTATATGCCTATATGTGTGCATATGGGAGTATATGTGCACACACATGTACTTGCACTGTGTGCGTATATACATGTCTCATGTATGCACATATATATTCATCAAACATAGAAAAGACAGAAATCAATGATTAGTTAAATATTTTCATCCAGAGACAAATGTCAGAGTTTGCTTTTAGGTCACAGATTTGTCAGCAGAGCTAGATTAGCAGGTTGATGTGCTGGTAACATAGCACATGATCACTCCTTTATCCCAAGGTACTTCACTGCTTCTTGCAGTATGGATTGTTGGTAAGGAGGCTGTGCTATGAGTTACTTTGTAAGGTTTAATACTGTTAGAAATATAGATAGATTGGCTGATTCTGTGGCTCACTTGGCTAATCCTCCGCCTGCAGTGCTGACACCCCGAGTTATAGTCCTGGTTGCTCCTCTTCCAGTCCAGCTCTCTGCTGTGGCCCAGGAGGGCAGTGGAGGATGGCCCAAGTCTTTGGGTCCCTGCACCTGCATGGGAGACCAGGAGGAAGCACCTGGTTCCTGGCTTTGAATCGGCATAGCGCCAGCTGTAGCTGCCATTAGGAGAGTGAATCAACAGAAGGAAGACATCTCTGTCTCTCTCTCTCACTGTCTATAACACTATCTGTCAAATTAAAAAAAAAAGGAATATAGATAGATTAATCAGAAATACAATTGAAACATGAGATTTTAACTTACTGTTGTCACTGTGAAACTGTGAATTTGCAAAACTGAAGATAAATCAGTTGTACTTTGTATTTAGTATTTTGTATTGTGATAAAATCATAACAAAATTTATTACCTTAACCATTTTTAAGTATGTGCTTAAATGATGTTAAGTGCAATCGTATTGTACAACAATATGTTTGTGTGGGAGCATCTGTCAGAGTTTCCTTTTTTTTAAAGAATCTATTTTATTTAAGTGAAAGGCAGAGTTAGATAGAAAGATACACACACACACACACACACACACACACATCTTCCATCCACTGGTTCACTCCCCAAATGTCTGTAATGTTCAGAGCTGGGCCATCCTGAAGCCAGAAGCTTCTTCCAGGTCTCCCACATAGATGTAGGGGCCTGATCGCTTGGGCCATCTTTAACTGCTTTTCCAGGTGTGTTAGCAGGGAGCTGGATCAGAAATGGAGCAGCCAAATTATGAACTGGTTCCCATAGGGGATACTTGCGTCACAGGTGGTGGCTTAACTTGCTAGGTCACAACAGTTTCCTTCCTTTTTAGTGTTAAATAATATACTGTTTGTGTATTCCACATTTCATTTGTTCATCTGTTAAGGATATTTGGTTTGCTTCCACATATAAGCTAAAGTGAATAATGCTGCTATGAATATAGGTGTACAAATACCTCTTCAAAATTCTGCTTTTCATTCATACAAGTATACAGCCAGAAGCAGAATTGTTGGATCAAAAGATCATTTTATATTTTGTCATTTAAGGAACTGCCACTGTTTTCCACAATGGCTATACCATTTTACATTCCCATCAATGATGCACCAAGATTCCACTTTCTCTGCATCCTTGCTGGCACTTATTTGTTTCATTTTTAGGTAGTAGCTATCCTAATGAGTGCTAGGTGATATCTCATTATAGTTTTAATCTATACTTTCCTAGTTAGGAAAGAGGGTAAGCATCTTTTCATGCACATGCACTTACTGGCAATTAGTGTATCTTATTTGGAGTAATTTTTAGTCAAGTCTTTTGTCCATTTTTGAGTCAGATTTTTTTGTTGTTGTTGAGTTTTAAGAGTTTATCTGTTTTGATGTTAATCACTTATCAGATTAACAAATATTTTCTCCATTCTCTGTGTTAACTTTTTACTGTGTTCATAGTGTTTTGATGAAATCCTTTTTTTAGTGTGCTTATAGCTTTATATAGTTTATAGTTTTTGCTGTTTACCACAATTTTTATATGTATGTCTTCATTTTTATTCATCTCTAAGTATTTACTAATTTTAATTTCTTCTTTGAGAAACTTGTCTGCTTGCTCAAATCTTTGAATCTTGTAGTGAAATTTTTTTCTTTTTGTCTTTTTTAACTGTAGGATTCCTTTTGAATTTTCTTTAGAGTTTGTATCTTATTTGATAATGCCATTAGTTTATGCATCATTTTCTTTTTTTTAAAAAAGATTTATCTGTGTATTTGAGGGAGGGAGAGAGATAAAGGAGGAGGTGGGAGAGAGAGAGAGAATGAATGAATGAATCAATCAATCAGTCTTCCATCTGCTGGTTCACTAGCTAGATGGCTACAGTGGCCAGGGCTGATCCAGCCGAAGCCAAGAGTTGGGAGCTTCCTTCAGGTTACCTGCATTGGTAGTAGGGGGTCCAAAATTTGGGTCATCTTCTGTTGCTTTTCCCAGGCTGTTAGCAGGTGCTGGATTGGAAGCAGAGCAGCCGACACCTGGACCGGTGCTCCTATGGGTTGTCAGCGTTGCTGGCAGGAGCTTTTCCTGCTGCACCACAGCACCATCCCCGGTACATCATTTTGAGTTTCTCCAAGTGTCTCTTCAGTTCTTTGAGAGACTAAAGAAGTTGTTTAGTCTTTGAGACTAAAGAAGTGATTTTGTTGTCTTTTTTTGGCCCATATTTTTCTGTTTCTTTGTATACCTTATGATATTGTTGAAAACTGGATATTTCAGTCCATTTATGTTGTAATTCTGGAAGTCAGATTCTCCCCGTTTTTCCAGGATTTGCTCTTATTTTTTTTCGTTTTTTATTGTAGACTGTTTCTGTTAAGAGGATTAGCCTCAGGCTTAAACATCAGGTCTTTTCAGGTAATTTCTGAGTCTGCACTATCCCCTACACATTCACTGTAACTTCCTGATTTCTTCCACATGTGCAATTGTATTGAGTGTCCTACTATTCAACATGTAGCCCCTAAAATGGACAAAAAATAAAAATGACGTAGACCCAAAAAATATGGTGGCTCCCTTCAGTTCACTTCAGCCAGAAAAGGAGGGCATTTTTCAACAAGGAAGGGAGGTGCAACAAAGGCCATTTTGCTGCCTTTTTGTGATCAGAATCAGCAATCAGTGACAAGGGCACAGATCCCTGATATTTGGACGGCAGGTTCTTTTTGCTTACCCTGGCTCCTGTGAGTTGTATGTAAGCTGTAGGAGCACATGCATGTCTGCCTGCTACAGAGCTGATGGGTGGCGGAGGTGGCACGTGGTACTGTGCAAAGAGCTGAAATCAATAGCAGTGAGTCAGAATTTATTATTCAAGTATTCCCTCGAAAGTTTCAAGCCTTGAGTGGTCTCCAGAGTTTAAAGTTGTATCATTCAACAAATTTTTCCAGTGCAATTGTAGTCTGAGCAGGTAGATAGATTCCTGGCGCTTTGTACCCCACCTTTCCTAAATCCTACCTGTTGTGTCCTACATGTATAAAGTGCCTAGAATGCTAAATTTGCAGTTTTGTAGTGAGAATAATCAAAAGTATCAACTAAGAGGAGCAATGGCCAAACTATTCCAAGTTATGATACTTTTAGAAAACGTTAAGTATTGTTCATAACAAACGCCAAGCTATTTGTAAAGTGGTTGTGGGAAATGACTCATGTTGGGAGTTGTCATAATGTTATTTTTTAACAAAGCTTTTTTCTTTTTTAAGATTTATTTATTTATTTTGAATGGCAGAGTTATAGAGAGGTAGAGGCAGAGAGAGAGAAGTCTTCCTTCCATGATTGACTCTCCCAAATGGCCACGACAGCCACAGTTGGGCTTGTACAAAGCCAGGAGCTTCTTCTGGGTCTCCCACATGGGTGCAGGGCCCAAGGATTTGGGCCATGTTCTATTGCTTTCCCAGACCACAGCAGAGAGCTGGATTGGAAGTGGAGCAGCTGGCACTCGAACTGATGCCCAGATGGGATGCCGGCACTGCAGGCTGTGAGTTTACCTATTACGCCACAGCGTCAGCCCATGTAATTTTTTTTTTCTTTCTTTTTTTTTTTTTTTTTTTTTTTTACAGGCAGAGTTAGAGAGAGAGAGACAGAGAGAAAGGTCTTCTTTCTGTTGGTGCACCGCCCCAAATGGCCGCTTCGGCTGGCGTGCTGCACCAATCCGAAGCCAGGAGCCAGGTGCTTCTCCTGGTCTCCCATGGGGTGCAGGGCCCAAGCACCTGGGCCATCCTCCACTGCCTTCCCAGGCCACAGCAGAGAGCTGGACTGGAAGAGGAGCAACCGGGACAGAATCCGGCGCCCCAACTGGGACTAGAACCCAGTGTGCCGGCGCCGCAGGCGGAGAGTCAGCCTAGTGAGCTGCGGCGCCGGCCCGCATAATGTTATTTTAGTATCAGAAAAACCTGACTCTAATTCTACCACTATGAGCCTTATGACCTTGAACAAATTTTTTAACCTTTGTAGGGTTTCTGTCTTTCAGTGAAATAGGGGTTTGTAATGATAGGCCACTCAAGGCCTTACTGAGAGTATTAGTGCATTTTCAAAAACACATGGTTGTTTCAAGGAAATCAGTGATTATTATCTGTGTCCCTTTTCTTTTTTATTTATATTTATTTGTCTTAATATTTTGTGATTAGTAATCATAATGATTGAGGTTGAAAAATAAAATGTGCTGGAGTTTCCCACCCAGATAGTGAGCTGATTTGTCAAGACCTTGGTGAGTATCCTTGTAACTTTGTGATCACCTTAAACACCTGATGCAGGACTCATTTAACAGCTTCTTCTCTGAGGGGTTTTGTAACCTCTGCTGTCTCAGAAGACCCCCTTGGTGGGAAAACTTACTATTTTCCATGTGATTTATGTATAGCTCTGTCAGAGGGCAAATTTTTTCCTTTAGGTTTTGCTTGGAAATATGAAGTCAGAATATATTGATCCACTGAATCTTCGAAGTTGATGAAGGTACAGTAAGCATGATTGACCTTTTATTGTTATTATTACAATACTTTGGTTTAATGCACTTTATTGATCAGTCATTCAGTTCTGTTGTAGGAAACAAGTTCTGTTGTAGGAAACGTTTCCATTCTGTGATGGGATGTAGCCTACATCCTAGTTGGAATGGAGTTAACCAGGTGTACGTTCCATTTTAAAATTTCTCTCAGACTTTTAATTTGGGTCAAGTGTTTTTATTTTGTTTGTTTTCATGTGGGAGGCAGAGAAAAGAGAGTATGTATGCAAACTCATGAGAGAGAACAAGAGACAACTCTTTAGTTGCCTGCAAGGACCAGGGTTGCGCCAAGCCCAGCTGAGACCAGAAAACTCACCCAGGTCTGCCATGAGGGTGGCAGGGACCCAACCATTTGAGCCATCACCTCCTACCTTCCCAGTTGTAGTTAGCAGGAAGCTGGAATCAGGAGCAGAGCCAATACTTGAACCTAAACACTGATAGTGGAATGTGGGTGTTTCAGCTGATGTCTCATCTACTGTGCCGAACACCCACCTTTGTCAAATATTTTAGATTATGAAGTGCAGAGTGAGGAAATTTTTGGGATAATGAGGCGTGTGGTGCAGTATGGAGTACATACTGTTCAGAGTCTTCCTAGCTTCTTCATTTCGTATCTTCTTAGGTGGTAGTGGTTAATAAGCTAATCTTAGGTCTTTTGTTTCTAGTCCAGAGTTTTCCATGAAAAAAAAATATCTAACAGAGTTTACATTTCCTACACATCCTTGAAGGCAGTTTAAGGGGGATGGAGATAGAAGTTGCATGCAAATGCCTGGCTCCAACTACCAGAAAATGTATTTTTATCTTTGAGTGGCATTATCAAAATTGATTTTTGGTATTTTGTAGTTTTGGCTAGCTTTTAAGACTTTCAAACCCCAATTTAAAATGGAGATGATTTCTACATAGAAGACTTGCTTCTGCCTGGTAATCTCCTTATGTTCAGATCTTTACAGGCCGAGAGGACTGTGCTATTAGGTGCTGTAGTGTCCTAAGAATATAGTGGGGCCCAGTCCTGCAATACATCCCTGAGTCTGTGAAGTCAGAGAAAATGCAGACAGCACTTAATATGAGAATTTCCAAATGTTAGCCACACAAACACAGTGGGAAACTTTTTATTTAGCATTATCTGTGAAACACGATGCTTTTAACACAGTGATTGGAATCTTGGGGTAATGCTTCTTTTGGGCATGCAGGATATTTGATCTTGTGTAGAGTGTGCCAGTAGGTTGTGTTTTCCTGCCTGCCTTCTTATGACCTTCATTTTGCATACCTGGCTCTGAGGATGGCATTGACTGGCTGCCAGGACAAGAAAGGAGAGCAAGCATAGTGATGTGGGTTCTGATAAAAATCAGTCACCCTGAGATCGCTGGTTCTGTTTGGTCACCTGTGTCTCATTACCACTTTTGGCTTTAATGATGTTACCACATCCAGACTTAGCAGGTAAATGAGGGAAGACTGTAGGTCATATTGGCCTTGCACCATAACCATTGATCTAACATTTTGGGGGATGGGCCTCTTAGTTACTGTGTGAGCTTTAAAAAAAGAGAAATAAATGTGTGCACCTATGAGAATGTTTTGAAATTTGGGCTGCATTCTGCGACCATGTTGTTCCTCCTTCCCATACTTAGAAAGTATGGGTTGAATTAGTTCAGTGATTTTTTTTTTCCAGAAAAGATTCACTTATCTATTTGGAAGGTAGAGTGACAGAGAGAGAGAGGAGAGACAGAGAATGTGAGAGATCCTTCATCTGCTAGTTCATTCCCAAGATGGTTACAAAAGCCATGTCTGGACCAGGCCAAAGCCTGGAGACAGGAACTCCATCCTGGCCTCCCACATGGGTGGGGGTGGGGGGAGGTCCTCTGCTTCCTTCCCAGGCTCGTTGGCAGGGAGGTGGATCAGAAACAGAACAGCTTGGACTTGAACTTGTACCCCAGAATGGAATGCCAACATTGCAGGCAGCAGCTCAACCTGCTGTGCTGTAATGCTGACTCCAGCTCAGTGATTTTTTTTTTCTTTTGGTGTGACTTGTTGGATCTTATGTGTGAAGTATTTTATAAACCAAACAAACTGTGTAATGAATCATTTTTACTGCTTTTTAGTATTGGAAAACTTCCAAAATTGTTGATCTTATATCCTAATGAACACACATTTCTTTTTCTATACTGGTTTCTCTGTACCTTTTCCAATAAATCATTTTTAGACCAGTACTACTTTGTGTGCCCCTGTCAAAGAGTGATGGGCATTCACTGTCATCTGCATCACTGCCTCTGATCACCATGGGTAAGAGATCTAAAAATAGGAAACCTTTAGGCTGTTAGCTTTCTGAGCTCCTTCCTAGAATACATGTTCAATTACTAGAAGTTTGTGTTCTACTTTATCTTATGGAAGGTACATTCCTAGCCAAAGAACAAGTCAAAGCATCATATTGACTGTTGTTCATTAATCATAGTATGAAGTAGAGGTTATATGTATGATTATTTATGTTTTCAAATGCTGTGAGCTGGATACTTTCTGCTAGCTATTTTTCTAAATTTTGAAATTAGTGTTTTTTAAGATTTGAGTGACAAGGAGGAAAGGAGCAGGGAGAGGGTAGGAGAGAGAGACAGAGAGAAAACTTGCATTCACTGGTTTGCTCCCCAGATGGCTGCAACATTCAAGTCTGGGCCAAGATGAATCCAGGTCCAGGAACTCCATTCTGGTTTTCACATGTATGGCAGGGGCATCTTCTGCCTATCCAGGCCCCTCACCTGGAATGTGGATCTGAAGTGGAGCAGCCTGGACTTGAGTTGGCACTCTCAAATGCCAGAATCACCAGCAATGGCTTAACCTGCTTTGCCACAACACTGGTCTCTGAAATTTGTTTTTTAATCCTGTAAATATGAGTAAGTCTTGTGGGTTTTTTTTGTTTGTTTGTTTTTTGTTTTTGTTTTTGTTTTTTACAGGCAGAGTGGACAGTGAGAGAGAGAGAGAGAGAAAGGTCTTCCTTTTCCGTTGGTTCACCCCGCAATGGCCGCTGTGGCTGGCACGCTGCAGCTGGCGCACCGTGCTGATCTGAAGCCAGGAGCCAGGTGCTTCTCCTGGTCTCCCATGGGGTGCAGGGCCCAAGCACCTGGGCCATCCTCCACTGCCTTCCCAGGCCACAGCAGAGAGCTGGACTGGAAGAGGAGCAACCGGGACAGAATCCAGCGTCCCCACCAGGACTAGGACCCAGTGTGCTGGCGCCGCAGGCGGAGGATTAGCCTGTTGAGCTGCGGCCAAGTCCTGTGTTCTTGAGGCCACTGAAGAAACTACCTGCTCTTATGGTTTTGGGAGATCCTTCAGCTTGACTCCTATTTTGAGTTGTGGAGATAATCTGTGTAAAGAGAAATTATTTGTGTAAAATATTAAGAACTGCAGGAATTGTCTCTTGGATGGGCTGGTAGGGGAACACTGAGTTACTCAATGTAACACTTTTGTGTCAGCTCTGTTGAGGCAGCCATTTTTCTGGGAGAGTCACTCATATGTTGCATTTGAGAAAGTTGTAACCAAGAGTGGAAGGTCATTGTTTTCCCCAAGGGGCTTCTCACTTCAGTGGGCATCAGGATCTCTCGAGGGCTTGTTAAAGCATACATTTCTGACTGAGGTCAGCATAGGGCCCTGAAAGTCTGCATTTCTAACATGATCTGCGTGCTAGATTCTAGCTCAACTCTCTGTTTTGTGACTCAGCATTTGTTGGTCCCAAATTGGATTACCTATGCCCAACTATAGCCTCCTTTCTTGGTCCCCTTGCCTGGAAGCTACATATTCTTTAGATGGCACCCATGGGTGCCATCTTCTGAGGCTGTATTCTAATATAAAACAGAAATCTGGTGGACTTGGACGTGTTGCTTATCATATCTGATTCCGGGTTTTCTTATTTGGTTTGGGGAGATATTTCCTGATGATACATGGAGTTTTGAATTAGTTGCTGATATTGTTCTTTTGTGGCTGTAGTTCATAAGAAGGGCCATTTTTCTTCTGTGATCTGCTTTTGGGGTTGTGCCATGGAGTAGCACGGAGGCTCTGAGAATTTCAGTTCTTCTGTGCTTTAAGTCTAGGACTGTCAGTTTGTGGGTGCCCACAAGTCAACCATGTATTGCATCTGTATCTCAGCTTCTGCTTTACCCAGCACTTTTCCCAACCAACCAGGTGCTCCTATATTACTATATACTACCTACACACTAACAGCTCTTATATGTCTCTGATCCTGACCTCTCTTTTGAGTTCCTGACTTGCATGTATATATCACTGTGTGCTCAACATCTTCATTGGGATGTATAAATCTAACATGGGCAAATCTCAAATGGGACCAAAGATCAGCCCTTGAAAACCACCCCAGTTTTCCTGCAAAAGGAAAATTTTGGGCGCTATTCTGAGGCCAAAATTTAGACTTACAAAAGTTTCTTTTGTTCCTCATCTCCCCCATCAAATCCCTATCAAAAATGATATTTTTGAGATTTTTCTATATGATATGTTCTGAATCTACTTGTTGTATCTATAGTGCTTTAACTTTGGTCTTAACCACTATTGTCTCTTCCCTGGCGATCTCAGTGACTTTTTTTTTTTTAAGATTTATTTTATTTACTTGAAAGAGTTACACAGAGAGAGGAGAGGCAGAGAGAGAAAGGTCTTCCATCTGCTGGTTCACTCCCCAATTGGCTGCTGTAGCCGGAGCTGCACTGATCCAAAGCCAGGAACCAGGAATCTTCTGGGTCTCCCATGCGGGAGCAGGGGCCCAAGAACTTGGGCCATCTTCTACTGCTTTCCCAGGCCACAGCAGAGAGCTGGATTGGAAGTGGTACAACCGGGACTAGAACCAGAGCCCATACGGGATGCCAGTGCTGCAGGAGGAGGAATAACCTACTGCACCATGGCACCAGCCCCAACAGCCAGGTGTTGAACTGGCACCCATATGGGATGCTGGTACTTCAGGCCAGGGCCTTAACCCACTGTGCCACAGTGTGGAAAATATGGAACACTTCATGAATTTGTGTGTCATCCTTGCACAGGGGCCATGCTAATCTTCTCTGTATCATTCCAATTTTAGTATATGTGCTGCCGAAGTGAGCACCTAGTGACCTCCTTACTGGTGTTTTTGGCCCAGTTCTTGCTCCTCTCAGCCTTACATAGGAGCTGAAGTGCCATTTCTAAATTTGATGAACTCTCCTCTGTTTACAAACCTTCACTGGCTTCCCATTAAAATCCAAACTTTTGACCATGACTTTTAAGATCTTAAGTCAGTGTTTCCAACAATTAGGGTGTATCATAGTTACCCAAAGAGATTGTTAAAAGAAGCGGATATCTACATCCTAACTCCAGAGATCCATATTCATGTGGACTTGGGTAAGGCTCAGGATAAGGAGGCCAGGTGGTCCTCTGGATGACTCTAATAGACAACCGGGGTTGAGAATCATTGGTTTCTTCAAAAAGCCTCTGATCTTAATGGGCATCAGCATCCCCGGAGGGCTTGTTAAAACAGATTTCTGGACAAAATGTCAGTTTCTGACTGAGTAGTTATGCAGAGGGGCCTGAAAGTTTGCATTTCTGTAAAGTTTCCAGCTGACACCACATTTTGAGAATCACTCTTCTGCCAGATCTTTGATGTCATTCCCTTTTACTCCTTTCTCTGTTTTCTGTAATCAACCATTCTGGTCTTCTTTTTGTCTTTGAAACACTCCAGGTCTTTCCTGTCTCTGACCACTTGGACCTTCTATTTCTTTGGAATATTCTATTCTATATCTTAAAATAGAGGTACCTATTCATCATTTGTGTATTAACTTATATTCCATGTCCTCAAGGAGGGTATTCCTCACCTTCTAGCTAAAGCAGTAAGCCTAGTCACTTTGCACTTAATAAGACTGTGAATCTTTGTAGCCATTATTGACATCTCTAAATTATCTTGAACTTTGTTGCAGGCATTTCATGATGCTCCCAAGGACAGCAGCTCTATGCCCTGGGTTCCTAGCAGTGCTTGGCATATGGTGTATACTCAACAAGTTAATAATAGCAGCCTGATTGGTGTAACTGTTGGAATGGGAGATTTGTCACTTTTGGAAGGTGAATTATCATCCTTTCTTTGATGTATTTAGTTTCTGCTGTGTGTGATTTTCACAAAATGAAGAGCATTACGAATTTGAAATACTTAAGGTTCCTAAGATTTCATATATCCCCCATTCTCTCTTTTTGATTTTTATGTAATTTTTTCTCTCCCATTTCTCATCTCTTTTTTTTTCCTACATGTAATCCATTGAAGGAACAACATCATTTTCACCTAAACCCACACTTAAATTCAATATCATATTAGAGGTATAGTGTGTCTCTTAAATTAGCTTATTCCTGTTAGCAGAAACAGATACATGTCAGTGAGGCACCGCGGCCGGTGCGCTGCAGCCAGCGCACCGCGCTGATCCAATGGCAGGAGCCAGGTATTTATCCTGGTCTCCCATGGCGTGCAGGGCCCAAGCACTTGGGCCATCCTCCACTGCACTCCCTGGCCACAGCAGAGAGCTGGCCTGGAAGAGGGGCAACCGGGACAGAATCCGGCGCCCCGACCGGGACTAGAACCCGGTGTGCTGGCACCGCAAGGCGGAGGATTAGCCTAGTGAGCCGGGGCGCCGGCAATGGGTATGATTTTTAAAAGACATTGTTATAGTATTGTACTTTGAATTTTTAAAGAAAGATTAAAAATGTTTCTCTCTCTCTCTCTCTCTCTCTCACACACACACACACACACACACATATCTATCCTATCCACTGGTTTACTCCTCAGATGCCTGCAAAGGCTGGGCACTGAGCTAAAACCAAGAGTTGGGAACCCAATCAAGATTTCCCACATGGGTGGTAGGAACCTAATTACTTGAGCCAGTAGACCCTCCCAGGTCTGCTTTAATAGGAAGCTGTAATCAGGTGCTGGAACTGGTACATGATCCCAGGTACTCGGATGTGGGAAACAAATATCTGCTAACTGGCATGTTACCCAATATGCTAAATGCCTACCCTTTGACTAACTCTTCAGAATAAAATAAATATGACTGTTTACTGACTTTCTGATCAAAGTTGTCATTTGCTTTTTGGAGCACTGACTTCACACCTATTACTTCTTCCCCGTCCCTGTGCTAAACAGGAGATTCCATGAGAATGAGAACTGAGTCTTACACCCACAAAACTAGGCATGATGTCTCATATATAGCAGGTGCAAAATCTCTGATAGGTTACTGAATGAATGCATCGTAGGCCATACATTTTATGGGACTGACATCCTTTGTTCCCCATCACCAGGTTTCAGAGCCTTAGTTGAATCAGTGCCTCCTTTGTGCAGTATTTCCCCTTTGCTACTCAGAACTCTACTCTGTAATCCTTCATTTTTTAATGAGTTCTCCTTAATGGAACATTATAAAGGTTCTCAAGCCAAGTGCACAAAGGCACACCTCTTCAGTTTCTTGGATTGTTTGACTTCTTTAGACAAGTATTGGCTTTCAAACCTTTTCTTCCTGGGTAACAGGACTCTTTCTGTTCCTGTGGCTAAATTCTCACTTCTGCTGCTGTTTGGGAGGGTGTAAGTAGATTAACTGATACCTGGTAGAACCTGGCCAAATCACTCATCCATTCAGTGTTTACTGAGCACCTGCCTTGTGTCTGCTGCTTTCAGCACTGCCAGTGTAACAGTGAGCAAAAGCAGGCATAGTGTTAGCCCCATAGAGTTTAGCTACAGAGGGAAATACAGCCATTGGAAAGGTCACTCAACTGAGTAATAAATAACAAATTAGCATAAGTGCTACAAGGGAAAGAGATGTTTTTTGAAAAAGTAACCAAGTTACCTGATGTAGGCACAAGGGTCAGGGATGATTTCTCTGAGGAAACACTGGTTAAAGAAAGGTTTAAGAATGAATCAGAGCTCCCTATGTAAGGTGCTTGTGAGCACATTTAGGAAGTAATAAGATCAAGTGAGAGGCCAATTTTATCAGGGTGAGTGAGATAATGTCTGAAATTCAGAAAAAAATTAATTTACCATGATGGTCCTCTTGAGTTACCATAGATGTTCTGTCATAATGCTAATGCAGGTTAATTTAACCAGCAGTGACTTCCATGTGCCAGGCACAGGCTGTCCTTACTGGAATCTTCTTAATCTTAACATCAGTTCCCATACACAGATTAGGAATCTAGAGAAGTGAGTGTCTTGTCCTGTATCTCACATAAGCTGCAGAGAGCTGTATTCAGAACCCGTGCCTTTGATCATTGTGTCATCTTGGTTCTCAGTGATGTCCCTAGTCAGAACTTTCAGATAGGATGGCTTGAATTTCAACACAGACATAGAAATGGATCTCTCTCTCTCTCTCTCTTCCATCTCTCACTCTCTCTTCCCTGTCTATATACATATCTTTAATGTATACAAAGGTGCATGCTGATATGGTTATATAAAATGTTTTGGTGTTATTTTGTATTAGTTCATTTTATGTTGCCAATAACACAGTAGCACAAATACCACAGACTAGGTAAGTTATAAAGAATAAAGAGTTTTATTTTAGCTTACAGTTCAGGAGGTGCAAGGTCAAGGGACTGCATTTGGTGGTGACCTTCTGGCTGGCAGAATCCTGGGATGGCACAAGGTATCACATGGCAAGAGACAGAGAAAACACGTGTGTCCATCTTCTGATTTTTTTTCTGTCTTTTAAGATTGTTTTATTTCCTTGAAAGGCAGAGAGACAAAGAGATTGATTGAGCCACCAATATCCCATGTGCTGGCTCATTCCCCAAATGACTACAACAGCCAGAACTGGGCCAGGCTAAAGCCAGGAACCAGGAACTCATGTTTCCCACAAGGTTGGTAAGGACTCAACTAGTTGAGCCATCACCTGCTGTCTCCCAGGGTCCCATTAGTAAGAGACTGGAACAGAGAGTGAGGCTGGAGTCTCTGTTATGGGAAATAGATAGAGCAAGCTGTAGCTTAAATGCTACACCAAAAACTCTGCCCTTCTCTCTCTTTTTTTATGAAGCCACCAGGACTCAATCCTAGGAATTCCTCCTTAATCACCTTCTTTAATCTGAATCACCCCAGAAAGGCCTTACCCCTAAACGCTCTAGTTGGATTAAGTTTCTATCCTCTTGTTACCTTAAATGAGGATTAAACTGTGGCATGAGTTGTGTGCATATGTATGATAAATCATATTCAAACCATAGCATATGTTTAATAAGATAGTAATCATTTTATCAGTATATTTTGAGATAATAGAATAGATTTGTAATCTAAAAATTTATGAAAAATTCTAGATGGCATAGAGAGATGAGTACTGATAATTGGAAATGAGCTCTTCTACATTTGGGTGCCTAGCTTCAGCAGGTGAATGAGCTTCATTAGGGCAAGTGAAAACCTTACATGTCCAGCCTCATCTGCTAAAACAGCTCATCTCCATTCACAGTAGCTGCTTATGGCTTTAAATAGCACAAGCCTGCTCTCTCTCTGCCAGCTTTTCTCAAGCCAGCCAGGGTTATGGTGGGGCCAGGGCAGCACTGACTACGCTGTCTGTGCTAGGCCAGGGAAGGGGTTAGCGGATTGGCCCATTGCCCGGGCACCGGTGCAGGGAAGCCATGGAGCAGTGCAGCAATTTCCTGCTTTGGGTGAAGCCCTAGAAAGGCTGGTTCTGGCTAATCCCAGACTTCTAAATTCTTTTGTGATACCTCACTGCCCTCCTCTCCCACTCCTGTGTTTTTCTTACAGGGGAATTTGATTTGTGCTGTTCACAGGTACAGGGGTGATTTATGGGGACCATAAAGGCTTCCCTCTGCTTTCCAGTTCATAGTCATTTTCCCTGGAATATCCACTATTGGTGCAGATGTTGCTCTATAGCTAGGAGTTTCAAGCTCAGAGCAAACTCCCTAAGCAACTGAGTGAATTTGCTCCTGAAATACTCAGGAGGCATAGGGGAAAGGAGGATTGTGGCATAGAAAGGGGATGAGTTAAAAAAAAAAAGACCACATTTTCTTTTCTTCCTACTTAAGTCTGACCTTGACTTTTCCCAATTCTTTCTTTAGAGGTGAGGCCAGAAGATGAGCAAATGTGTTCCTAAGTGTTGGTGTAACTTTCATTGACAGCTTTGAAATATGGTTGCCTGCTTCCTCTCTGAGTTACCCTCAGGGCATTAGTAGTGATTTTATTTTACTTTTGGTTCCAGAAGTCCCTCTAATCATTGGTAGAGTTTTGGGGAGAACTTTAAGGATGGGTTTTCCCTAAGTTATATCAATGTGGTGGTGTACTTTTAGTGGACAAAACATCTGTTCTCTGCTTGCTTCTTGATTTATCTCTGTTTTATCTGATCCCAGTGATTATCTGAGTTTGTTTGCTGTGGACTACTCTTCCTCAGTGCAGCGGGATCACATTTGTCTATTCTGAGTAAGTGACTAAAACGATCAGGGCTCACTAGACTTGACCTGGGGAATTGTTCCCCCAAAAAGGCACAGGGAGGGATATAGAGAGACAGTGTGTGAGCAAGAGCAAAATACTCTCCCCATTTACTGGTTCACTCCCCAAATAGCCATAATGACCAGGGCTGAGCCTGGAACCGAGCCAGGAGCCAGACACCCAATCCAGGTCTCTCCCATTAATGGCAGGCACCCAACTACTTGATTATCAGTGCTATCTCTGAGTTTGCATTAGTAGGAAACTGAATATGGGAGCTAGGGCTGGGGATTGAACTCAGGTACATGGGTTCAATGGGACATGGACACCTTAACTGGTATCTTAACCTAGGTCCAATGCCTGCCCTTCCCTGTGTGTTTTGATGCTTAATGATCTACAGCAGATATTCTTCCCTGTGTGATGCTGGACCCTCCTGGAGCTGAGACAGGAGCGGAGCTCAGGCCTGAGTTTCAGTTGTAGAGCCATAGGGTCTCTGGCTATTACAGGATTGTCCCCATTGTTCTTTAGATGAGGAGTCTGATCCCCTCAGAAGCTGAGTTGAGGTGTTAGTGTTACACATTTATAATCAGTGGCAGAGAAAACACTGGAGTCCAGGTATCAAAACTGCTGTCTCCAGCATTTTTCCTATCTAGCACCTGTTTATGAATCCAGAGTATTTCAGAGAGGTCTTAGGGCAGCTTCCTGTTCTGTCCAATTCTGTTTTTTTCCTTCCCCTCTGCTGAGTTGAATGCTTGGCTTGGCTATATAACATTATTATCCATTTCAGCATTTTATTTGAGCTGGCTGCCCTATGCCTAGTTCTCATGAAGATGCCAGAAATATATGGAAGGTCTTCAATAAGCTCATGGAAAATGTGTATTATGAAAAAGACTATGCATGGATTTCAAGTTTTTCTGCACCAAAATGAAATTATCTTTTAATTCAATTTCTCACATCCTTATGGAAATATCTTCATACTTCAGAAAATATGCAACAGGCTAACAATGAAAATTTTATTTAATAATGAAGGGAACATACTGATTAAGGGTATGGACTTTTTTAGAGATCAGCAGACTGAAACCTAGGTTCATGGTATACTGAGCATAAAACCAGTCCATGGCTCAGTTTCCTCATTACTGAAATGGTGATGATAATAAATAACAAACAAGCCTATTTCATAGGTTATTCTACCAATAAAAAATCCATGGAAGCACTGAGACCTAAAATTAAACAATTTATTATTATTTTCTTGAGACATGATCTGTTTGTCACTTACACAGCATTGTCATTACATTAGCTTTAAAAAATCATAGACCATTGCCAGCATGAATTATTTTTAAGGAAGATCCTAGTGTTCTTTGCACAAACAGAACAGCAGATCTGTGGCAGTTGTGAGGTGCAGGTGTGTCAGGCCTGTACACCTTTCCACCTTCTTCCTCCCCCTCCATTCTTTTTCTATGTCCCCCTTTGTCAAAGCCTCTCCCTCTTAATTGTTGGTGAAAGGACCCCAGGAGGCCACATTCGGACAGTGCCTGTTAAGTCTTTTAAGGAAGGCAGAAAAGAGAACATGTGAAAGAAGCTAAAAGAATCTTTTCAAATATATGGAACTGAACAAAATTAAGTAAAGATTGTTCAGAAGTTTTTTGACAGTTAAAGTTTAAGAGAAATACATTAGATTGCATAGTTTCCTGTCAATAAAAATCCAGATACATTGAGTCTTCAGAGGCATATTATTTACGTTTTTTCCAATAAACCAAAATCAAGTTATAGCAATTGTATTCCCAGATGAAATTTATATAAATTGAATCTTGAACAATAAACTATGACTAATATAGACAATTCAATCCTTACACTTACAAGTCAAATTTTCATTTTTAATATGATTGAATTATATTCAGGCCATGTGTCAAAGATTTTCAGATTATACATGGAAGTAATTAAATGTCAAAGTGAATCAAAATGTCAACACAATTGCATGTTGATAGGTTCATTTAAATTATTTATTTATTTATTTATTTGACAGAGTTAAGCAGTGAGAGAGAGAGAGGAAGGTCTTCCTTCTGTTGGTTCACCCCACAAATGGCTGCCACGGCCGGCGCTATGCTGATCTAAAGCCAGGAGCCAGGTGCTTACTCCTGGTCTCCCACATGGGTGTAGGCGCCCAAGCACTTGGGCCATCCTCCACTGCCCTCCCGGGCCACAGCAGAGAGCTGGACTGGAAGAGGGGCAGCCAGGACTAGAACCTGGCGCCCATATGGGATGCCAGCACTGCAGGCGGAGGATTAGCCAAGTGAGCCACGGCGCCAGCCCCAGTTTCATTTAATTTTGAGAACTAACAGAGGCAATAGCAATGTCGTGTATAGATTCTTCAGATTTCATATCCATTAAAATTGAATGTAATGTTCATTCCTCATCTGCCTCCAAACTGAACCCAGGTCTCCCATGTGGGCAGCAGAATTGAGCCAGCACTGCCTCCGAGGGTCTGTTTTGGCAGGATGCAGAGTCAAGAATGGAGCCCAGTTACTCCAGTGTGAGACATGGTGTCCCAGCCTGTCTGCTCAGCTAGACGCCTGTCCCAGTATTTTTCTTTGTTTTATTTTTAATTGATAGATAATAATTATAAGTAGTTATGGGGTACAATGTAATATTTTGATATGTGCATACATTGTGGGGTGGTCAGGCTACTTAGCAGACCTGTCACCTCAAGTATTTGTCATTTCTTTATGGTAAATTCAATTTAAAAATTCTCTAGTTTAGCTGTTTTGAAATATACGGTACATTATTGTTAACTATGGTCACCATGTTATGAAAGTGAACACCAGAAATTATTTCTCCAATCTAATTGGAACTTAGAAAAATATTAATTGTGTGAACAGTTAAGAACTCTAGAAATTGTGTCCCTTTTGAAGGAAAAAAATGAAAGAACTTTTTGGGGCCTGTGTTCCCTTTGTTAAAATTTAAAGAAATTGCCTTGGGACAGACATTTGGCCAGGTTTTAAGATGTTGCTTGGGATACGTTCAACACATATTGGAATGTCTGGGTTGACTTCCAGCTCTAAGCCCAGTTCTAGCTTCCTGCTAATGCATACCCTGGGAGGTAACAGGCTATGGCTCAAGTACTTGAATCTCTGCCACCCTTGTGGCAGACCCAGATTGAGTTCCAGGCTCCTGGTTTTGGCTTGGCCCAGTCCTGGCTGTTGTGGGACATTTAGGGAGTAATCTAGTAGATGGGAGATATGTGTTTTTTTTTTTTTTTTCTCTCTCTCTTTTTCTGTAACTGATAGATAAAATAATTACCTAAGAATTCATTTGAAATTATATACATTTTTTTATTCGACAGAGTTAGACAGTGAGAGAGAGAGAGAGAAAGGTCTTCCTTCTGTTGGTTCACCCCCCAAATGGCCGCTGTGGCTGGAGCTGCACCAATCTGAAGCCAGGAGCCAGGAGCTTCTTCCTGGTCTCCCACATGGGTACAGGGGCCCAAGCACTTGGGCCATCCTCCACTGCCCTCCCAGGCCACAGCAGAGAGCTGGACTGGAAGAGGAGCAACTGGGACTAGAACCCGGCACCCATAGGGGATTCCAGTGTCACAGGCGGAGGATTAGCCAAGTGAACCACAGCATCGGCTCCATTATATACATATTTTTTAAATGCATATTTCAAGTGTAAACTGAGTGTTCACTGGCTTCCTTTTATTTTCATCTTTTACTTTTGGAGTAATAAATACTTAATTCTTTGCCATGTGAGAGATTATTTGGTAATGTCCAAGACTCTTAAAAGCTAAAATGTAGGGTTTAAATTTAGGGATCATTGTCTTATTTCATGCATCTTGATAGAAGAGATATGTCAGAAAATAAAGTTAAGAACATATTACTTGCTATTGGTGGGGTCAAGGCTGGGGATTTATATTTTATTACTTAAAGTAGCAATCTGTTAAACAATTGCTGGTGTGAAGAAAGGTACTGGCTAAGGCTTAGGTTTTTCTTGCCTTTTTCAAAAACATTCTCTGAACTTAACATTTTAACTTTTATAATGATTATAACCTTTTAAAATGTTTTGATGTTTTAAACATTTCTAACATTGTCAGAAATGGAGATTGTTCTTTTTTTATTGCTTATGATTCATTTCTCTATCAGTTTCCAACAAAGCTGTTACATAAGGTGTAGTGATTGAATAGAATAGAACGTGTGTGTGGGAGACTTAAAAATTCCATTTGGTGATAAGTATAATCACCCTGCATTTAGTCTAAAGTTAGCAATGAAAATGGTGTAATTTCAGAGCATCTCTTTTTTCACCATGGTACCTGATAGGAATTTTAGGCTTTGTGGATGTCCTCAGTTCCCTTTGTGTTTCTGGCTCTGAATCGCCACTAACCTTAAGTGTTCTGTGAAAATGTTTTGGACAAGCAAGGGCTCTGTCATCTCATGAGGATTATAACCAGGGCAATGTAGTAGGTGCTGTTTATTCCGTGGAAAGAGGACATTTCAGGAAGCAAAAAGTTGACTGGAGAGAATCTAATTGGATTAAATATTATGTAGTGACTTTGCAGACTTGTCCAGGTGTTAAAAAGATCCAACTCTTCAGTGAGTATTGAGGATGAAGCTTGTCCTCTGACACCTACTCACAAGGTCAGTGGTGGGAGGAAAGGTTTTCAGTCTCTTTCCAGTTGTGCATTTGTGTGTAGGAGAGAGGATGTACCATTTCCTATTGATTGTGAAATGTTCCTCCCTGGAGGTCCATCTTCGATTGTATTGGTGCCAGCAGTTTAACCTGCCATCTCACTTAAGCCTCATTTCTATAGAAGTCTGCCGTGTTGTAACTTCAAATTGTTGAGTTCTTCTTCCTTCTTTGGTTAAGGGGATAATTATAGTTCTGTCTTCTGTAGGAATCTTTGGGGCCATCTAAAAAGTGTAGATAGTTCAGACTTATTTTAAATATCTAGGTAGAGGGGCCGGCGATGTGGTGCAGTGGGTTAATGCCCTGGCCTGAAGTACCGGCATCTCATATGGTCGCTGGTTCTAGTCCCGGTTGCTACACTTACGATCCAGCTCTTTGCTGTGGCCTGGGAAAGCAGTGGAAGATGGCCCAAGTCCTTGGGCCCCTGTACCTGCGTGGGAGACCTGGCGGAAGCTCCTGGCTCCTGGCTTCAGATTGGCGCAGCTCCGGCCACTGTGGCCAATTGGGGAGTAAACCAGCGTATGGAAGACTTTCTCTCTCTCTCTCTCTCTCTCTCTCTCTCTCTCTTCCTCTCTCTCTCTCTCTCTGTCTCTCTGTCTCTCTCTCTCTCTCTCTCTCTGCCTCTCCTCTCTCTCTGTAACTCTGACTTTCATATAAATAAATAAATCTTTTAAAAAATATCTAGGTAGAGCAATGCTGTAGTTAAATAGCCTGGAAACATATTGAAATCATTTTGTTAATTTATTGAAAGTATTTATAAATGATTACTATGGCTTGAGCTTTCCTTTTCTTTACTATATTAATGGGGGTAGATAATTAGAAGATATGAATAATGTCAATTTAAATACAAATAATTATTGACAGTGATAGAATTTAGCGTAAACTGTTGGTAATCTATATTATTTGGGATTCTTTTATGTATAATTTCAGAAATAGTAACTTTTGAAGATGTTTCTTTCTGGAATTTGTTTTTGGGAAGAAACAAATTATAAATAAATCTAGTGTTTATAATGAAATTATAAGCTGATATCCACTGACTATTAATTATATTCCAGGCACTATAGTTAGTACTTTACATGTCTTAGGTCATTTACTCCTAGAAACAGTTTTGTGAGTTTGCTACTTAATTCTCATTGTCTTTAACCCATTTTTGCAACTGATTTCAAAAGATACTTCTTATTTTTAATAGAATGTGATTGGAAAAGTAAAAAAAAAAGGATCAATGTAAGGCACCAGGCTTAAATACTTGTTATTAGGGATGTGGATTACCTGACATAATGACTGTAAATATTCAAATAAACTTTTTCATCAACGTACAATGTTTGTAAATATTTGAGATATAGTATAATTTAGTATATGTGTACAGTGTGTGATGATCAGATTAGGTCATTAGCATTTCCATCTCCTCAAACATCAATCATGTCTGTGTGTTGGAAACCTTCAGGCTCTTTTCTTCTGGTTATTTTAAAATATATTAAGCATCTTCTGCAGGGCTGGATGGATGGTGACAAATTCTTTGTTTCTGCTTGTTGTGTAAGGTCTTTATTTCACGTTTGTCCACAATTGAGAGCTTTGCAGGTATAGTATTCTGAGTTGACAGGTTTTTTTTTTTTTTTTTTCCTCTTAAGACTTGGACTATATCTCACCATTCTCTCCTAGCCTGTAGGATTTCTCATGAGAAGTCCGCTGTGAGTCTAAATGGAGATCCTCTGAAAGTAATCCGGTGTTTCTCTCGTGCACATTTTAGAATCTTTTATGTTTTACTGTGGATAGTTCAGCTACAATGTGTCATGGTGAAGATCTTTTCTGGTAATGTCTATTAGGAGTTAAATATACTTCCTGTACTTGGATGTCCCTTTTTTTCTCCAAATTAGTGAAATAAGAGAAAATTTCCCCAAAGAGGCCTTCTAATCTTTTCTCTTTTTCCTTGCTTTCAGAAACTCCTAGAACTCATTTGTTGATTCGTTTGATAGTATCCTGTAGATTCTCAACAGTGTTTTTTAATTTTTCTAATTTCTTCTACTTGTGTTTGGTCTGACTGTATAATTTCTTGTGCCTTGTCTTCTAAGTCGGGTATTCTTTCTTCTGCTTCACCGATTCTGTTGTTAAGGCTTTCTACTATATTTGCTCTATTGAATTCTTCATTTTTCAAGATTTCATTTTGATTTCTCTTTAAGATCTCAATTTCATGGGAGAAATTTTCTTTGATCTCATGTATAGATTTCATTTGCTTCTGATTACTTCTAAGTAATCCCATGATCAATGTTTTGAATTCTATTTCTGGCATTTCTTTAGTCTTATCATCTTTACAATCTAGTATTGGAGTGTTGTACTCTTTTGGGAGTGTCATGTTGTCTTCCTTCTTGTTTCTTGAATTAGTGCATTTGTTATTCAGCATTTGTGAAGATACTCTGGTTACTTTGTGGCAGCTTTTATTCTTGGAATATGTCTGAGTGGATTAGTAGAGTGTCTGCTTTCGGTGAATAACTAGAGGAGTGTGGTGGGTGTGGCTAGGGAGCCCTGTTCAGTGCTCCATGGTGAAGGGAGTGTCTGAGGTGACACACCCAGGTTTTTCTTTGTACATCTCCTTTTTTTTTTTTTTCAATCAGAGGAGAGATTTCTTCTTGTCTGTTGGCATAGACCCAGCTGAGCTCCTCTCCTTGAAGGAGACCAGAGCCTGAGTGCTAGTCCCAGTGAGTATATTATTTGTCCCCTCTGTCCCAAGGACCACACAAAGTTTCTGTGCAGTCCTCAATGTAAGCTCAGATTCCCCAGCAATGTCCCTCGTCAGGTAACCGGGAAGCCTTGATCACGTGGAGTCTTCTCCCATGGTGACTGCCGGATGTCCAGGCCACACCCTGAGTCCTTCGAAGCAGCCTCAGTGTTTTCACAGTCCTGGCACATAAGACTCTCACAGTCCTGAGCACCCAGCCCCCTGTCATCCCCACCAGACTCAGGAGTCTCCGCTTGAGCTGGCTCAGCTGTTATGCGTGTCCAAAATGGTGCCTGCTTTCTGTCAGCTTGTTACAGGACACCTTTGCAGTAGTTGTGGAGCATGAAAAGAGAAAGATTGCAATAACATTATTGAGTGCAGTTCCCAAGAATCAGCAGTTCATGTGGAGAGGGAAGAAAAATGTGTGTAGGGGGTGAGCAGGAGGTTTTGAGCTGGCGTGGCTAACAGCAGACCCATAGAATGGCAGATGTCCTAAACAGCACTCTGGCCTCAGAATCAGCCCTTAAGGCATGCGGATCCAGCTGAAAAACCCATGAGAGTATTTCAGGCATGGAAAGCCAAGACACTCTGGTGGGGGGGAAAACCTAAATGAAAGATCTCCATGAGTGAGATCCCAGTGGAAAGAACGGGTCATCAAAGAAGGAGGTACCTTTCTCTGAAGGGAGGAGAGAACTTCCACTTTGACCATGGTCTTGTCTAAAAATGATCAGAGTCAGTGAACTCAGGGGGCTTCCATAGCCTTGGCAACTCATGACAAGAGCCTAGGTTGATTACTGATGCCATAAACAAGAGTGTCAATTTGTTAAGTCAACAACAGAAGTCACTGTGCACTTACTCCTCATGTAGGATCTTTGTCCTTAGTGTGCTGTACATTGAGATTTAATGCTATAACTAGTACTCAAACAGTATTTTTCACTTTGTGTTTCTATGGGGGTGCAAACTGATGAAATCTTTACTTAATGTATGCTAAACTGATCTTCTGTATATAAAGAGGATTGAAAATGAATCTTGATGTGAATGGGAGGGGAGAGGGAGTGGGAAAGGGGAGGGTTGCGGGTGGGAGGGACATTATGGGAGGCAAAAGCCATTGTAATCCATAAGCTGTACTTTGGAAATCTATATTCATTAAATAAAAGTTTAAAAAGAAAAAGAAAACAGGAACAGGAGAAGGAAAAAAGTTAAACTGTGTACATGAACTGACAGTGGGATGTGCAAATGGAGACATGTGGCAGGCAGTTGAGAATTGTGGGATATCTGGGAAGAGTACAAGGCCAATGGCAGGGATTTGAAGAAGGGCATAGAGGAGGGAACAGCAGCTGGGACACTGCTTAGAGAGGAGGTTGTCCTGAGAGGAGAGCTGTAGTGTGAAGGTTTGGAGAATACACAAACCTCACTTAAAAAAAAAAAAAAAAGATTTATTTATTTATTTAAAAGTCAGAGTTACAAACATAGAAGGAGTAAGAGACAGAGACCTTTCATCCTCTGGTTCACTCCTCAGATGGCCACAATGTCAGGGCTGGGCCAGGCTGACACCAGGATCCAGGGGCTTCTTCCATATCTCCCATGTGGGTGTAGGGGCCCAAAAACTTGGGCCATATGCTGCTTTTCCCAGGCCATAGCAGGGAGCTGGATCAAAAGTGGAGCAGCTGGGACTCAAACTGGTGCCCATATGGGATGCCAGAGTTGCATGTGGTGGCCTTACTCACTATGCCACCATGCCAGCCCCTATTTTTTTTTCTTTTCTAAACATTTATTTATTTAAAAGGGAGAGATACAGAGAAGCAGAGGCAGAGGGAGGGAGGGAAGAGAGGTCTTCCATCTGCTGGTTCATTCCCCAGAATGGCTGCAATGGGTGGAGTTGTGCCTATCTGAAGCCAGGAGCCAGGAGCTTCTTCTGCGTCTCCCATACAGGGGGCAGGGACTTGGACCATCTTTTACTGCTTTCCCAGGCCATAGCAGAGAGCTCGACTGGAAGTGGAGAAGCCAGGACTCAAATCGGCGCCCATATGGGATGCCGGCACTACAGCCACTATAGTGACAGCTTTACCTACTATGCCACAGTGCCAACCCCCCGACCCCATTTTTTTTTAAATTTATTTTATTTTATTTTATTTTATTTTTTTGACAGGCAGAGTGGACAGTGAGAGAGAGAGAGAGACAGAGAGAAAGGTCTTCCTTTGCCGTTAGTTCACCCTCCAATGGCCGCCGCGGCCAGCGCACTGCAGCCAACCCACCGCGCTGGTCCAATGGCAGGAGCCAGGTACTTATCCTGGTCTCCCATGGGGTGCAGGGCCCAAGGACTTGGGCCATCCTCCACTGCACTCCCTGGCCACAGCAGAGAGCTGGCCTGGAAGAGGGGCAACTGGGACAGAATCCGGCGCCCCGACCAGGATTAGAACCCGGTGTGTGGGTGCCGCAAGGCGGAGGATTAGCCTAGTGAGCCGCGACACTGGCCCCCATTTTGTTTTAAGAGTAGTTTTGATTGAAGGCTTATTCAAAGACAGAATAGAATCTAGCACTCCAAACACTCATTAGTTATTTGTAGAGGGATGATTTGGCAGGTGGGATTCAGATTCCCAGAGTGATGTTCTGATTGGATCCTCTGAGTAGTAGGATTTCCATGTTTTACCTTAAAGACCTAGAAATATATTATAATGTACGTGTTTGTTTCTTGCTCTTCAAAGATATACATACATATATATGTATACACACACACACACACACACACATATATATATATATATATATATATATAAAACTTGTCCATATATCCTTTCATGTTGTTATGCATGGTGAATGAAACTGTGCTCAGTCCATGCCATGTACTCATTATTTGTGTTTGCTGTAAGCTAAAAATGACATGCTCAATATCAATGGGATTTACATACCATAATAAAGCAGCATGAGTGCATCAAAGCAGTAAGGAGATAGGCAGTGAAGTATTTGCACAAATCAAAAGAGAGGGGCTCTTTAGGAAGAAAATATACAAAAAGCCTTTGGAGGGTTTCAGGTGAGGGAAAAAGGGTGAATTCAAGAGTGGCTCTTGAGGTCCCATTGATCTGAAAGGGTTTCATGAAGGGAATGTTGGCATTTTTTTAGTGGCTTTAGTTGTTACTGAATTACAGTGCCCTACGAGTCATGGACCCAAAAAAGATACGTTATAAGCGTATCTTGCTCCTTTTCAGTTGGTGTATTTTGGGTTTTTGGCAAGAGCAATAGTATCTGACTAACATAAGGAACAATGGAATATACTAGTAGCGGATTCTCTTCACAGAAAGTGCAAGAAAAGCTAAATAGCCAAGCTTCAAGAGAGCAGGGACCAGCAATAGAGGTTTCTCAGCACAACCTTTCCTTGGAGGTTGAATAGTTGACTTCCAAGCATCCTGTGTGGCCCTTCCCTGGATCCAGACTCCCAGGAGTGAGATTCTGATTGGGTCATCTTGGATTGAGTTGCTCTTTGAAAGGTCGCCCTGTGATTAATTGCCTGCCGGAGCCACAGAGACTGGGAGGGGTTGCTTTCTACAAGAGGGGTGTGGAGTAGTTACAAGAAAGGAAAATGGATGCTAGACCACCAAGCACAAGAGGCTGCCAAAGGAAGTGATGGCACTTTATAGTTCTTTTATAAAAAGTGGCAAAAAAGGACTTTAGTGGCCTCTCAAACTAATATATATTTTTAATACTAATTTTTGTTTATTTGAGAGGCAGAGAAAGTGAGAGAGTGCTTCCATGCACTGGTTTACTACCCACATGACCTCAAGGACCTGTGCTAGGCCATGTCACAGCCGGGAGCCTGTAGCTCAACTCTCACATGTGAGTGGTGGAGACCCAACCAGTTGACCATCACCTGCTACCTCCTAGGATATGCTTTAGCTGGAAGCTGCAACTGGGAGTGGAGACAGGTCTCAAACCTGAGCACAAAGATGTGGGATGTAACCACACCAAACACCTCCTAAAACCATGCCTGTGTCCGTTCACATCTACAGATGTGCATACTCATACATATTCTTACATCTGGTTTTTGGATAATTTCTTCCACTTTTTTTCCTTCATTCACTACTCCTGTGGATGACATAGTGATTACACAAGCTAATTTTCTCCCCTCAAGGAAGAAAAAAATTAAAGAAATGCAGGGCTAACAAAATTCATCATTATGGATTGTAATGTTTGACAGGTGCTGAGGTCAGCTTAATATGGAAAGTTGTTGTTTGGTTGTTAATAAAAGCAGTTTACATTTTTTAGAAAGATGTAGTGTGTTCTCACATCACTTTGTTTGGAATTCAATAACTTGCATGAGTATTCTTGTCTACCAGTAGGAGAGTCTCTTGTTGAAATAAGCCATTTCTTCCGGTGTCTTGTTCATCATCTTACAAAGAACTTGATTTACTAATCATTAAAATGCCTGTACAGTGCTGTTAAAAAAAATCTGTAGTTTGTACTGTATGTGTGAATAGATAGTTTCTGGTAGATTCCCAATAAACTTTAATGACAGGAAGATATTTCTCATTGCGGTTGGCAGATTGTAGACAAAAGAATAGAGAATATATTCTGAGGTTATTTCCATACCTTTCAGCTTCCATTTGGTTAGTTCTCCAAGTTTATTTAGCATGAGCTTTACCTGGGGTGATTGCTAAAACTAAGTATCTAGGTTGTCTTCTGGAGATGTAAATTTGGGAAGCCTCATGGGGACTGAGAGTTCAGTTTTATCAGATATCCCAGGTGACTATGATGACAGTGGTCTGTGGGCCTCACTCATGAAAAACCCAGTTCTGAGTGGTTTTATGTTAGCTCATGAATTAGCTCAGAGAGGTAATAACTATGAATAATTAATTCAAAAATTGGAGTCAAAGTATTGGAATACTGAAATTTAGATTACTTACTGTGGAAATACCATTTCATGTAAATAGCTAAGCATTCTGTTATTACTGAAATCAAAATAGAAGCTTGTGAGTGAATACTTGATTCTCAATTAATATTTTGGTTCCAGATGTATCTCATACATTAATAACTTCATGTGTATGTGCATAATAGTATTGCAGGGTGGGTCAGAATGGTCTGTTTTCCTTGTTTTTATTTTGAAAATGTTAGCATTATCTGATAAACATAGCACAGTAAGTATACCAGGACTGTAGTTTTAACTTGTATTCCCTTGAAAGTTATATTCTCATGCACATACTTTTACTGAAAACAAAGGTTTTCTTCCGAGTTTTTCTAGTAAAATCCTTTTTGTTACTTCCATTTGTCTCAGTGTAGGATCGTTTTCATTGTGATATCTTTTTTTTTTTTTTTTTTTAACCATGAGTGGAGTTGACATTGTCATTGATATAATGGGAAGAGTGTTGGGAAGTCAGATTTAAGTTACTAAAGGCACTGCACATTGCTTACAAACTTACAGGGTGCTGTTACGCCAGGATAGAGTACAGCATTAGCAACAAGTGTTTATTTTTGAGATACATTTTAACTGCCCAAACTTCCAGACTTAACATACAGTAGCCAACTCTCTAAGGCAAAAAATATATTTTACTGCATGTACTATGGAAAACACTTGGTTGTGTTCTAGTCGTTTTTGTTATGGCAAGACAGTTACAACATCGGCACAAACAGGTAGTTGATATCTGTGTTTTTCAGATTGCTATGGCTTTTAAAAATCTCAAGCAGGCAAAGCAGATCTAGTTGGTTTTATCTTTTAACTAAGCTGAGAAAAGGTACTCAATGTAAAAATAATGGCTTCTCACTGGTAAACTCACTACTAAGTGTTTAAATGCTTATTTGTTTAGTTTACATTATGTTAACATGGCTAAGTCAATATTAATATAAATAATTTTTTCTATGATGAACCTGTAACAAGAAACATTACAATTTCTGCATGCTGGGGCCTTGCTTATTGTAAATTGTGATGCAAAGTAAATTTGATGGTGTCTGTATATTGATTTCCAGGGGAGAATGTCCATAGTCTAAAGTGAAAGGATAAGGTACATTTACATTTATTCTTTTTTCTTTTTATAAGATTAATTTATGTACTTGAAAGGCAGAGTTTCAGAGAAGGAGAGACAGAGAAAGAGAGAGATAGAGAGAGAGATATCTTCCATCTGCTGGTTCACTACCCAAATGGCTACAATAGCCAGGACTGGGTCAAGCTGAAACCAGGAGGCAGGAGCTTCTTCTGGGTCTTCATGTGGTGTCTTTATTCAGAATAGTTTGTGTCTTTTCTTTACTTTTTCTTTTTTTTTTTAAAGATTTGTTTTATTCATTTTTTTTTTATTTGACAGGTAGAGTTATAGACAGTGAGAGAGAGAGAGACAGAGAGAAAAGTCTTCCTTCCGTTGGTTCACCCCCCAAATGGCCACTATGGCCGGTGCTGTGCCGATCCGAAGCCAGGAGCCAGGTGCTTCCTCCTGGTCTCCCACGCGGGCACAGGAGCCCAAACACTCGGGCCATCCTCTGCTGCCCTTCCGGGCCACAGCAGAGATCTGGACTGGAAGAGGGGCAACTGGGACTAGAACCCAGTGTCCATATGGGAGAATTAACCAAGTGAGCCATAGTGCCAGCCCTGTTTTATTCATTTGAAAAGTAGAGTTAGAGAGAGATCAATCTTCCATCCGATGGTTCACTCCCCAAATGGCCACAATGGCTGGGGCTGGGTTGATCCAAAGCCAGGAGCCAGTAGCTTCCTCCAGGTCTCCCTCTCAGGTGCAGGGTCCCAAGGACTTGGTCATCTTCCACTGCCTTCCCAGGCCATAGCAGAGAGCTGGATAGGAAGTGGAGCAGCCAGGACTCAAATCGGTGCCCATATGGGATGTTGGCGCTGCTGACGGCAGCTTTACCTGCTACGCCACAGGCACCCCATTCATTTATTCTTAAGATATAACATTTCCAACAGCTTTGCCTGCCTTTCATCTTGTGGATTATATGCGTTTGAAATCTTCAATTAATTGGTATATTCATTTTGCATCTGATTAACTCCCTTTAGACAAGCAAAGTGTACTTTGGAGTCTAGGCTCGGTTAGCTGCCAAAGGTGGGAACTGGGATATCATCTGAAAGAAATCTTGAATGTTTGAAATCACTACTGTACAGAATGGATGTACAAGAAGAAGTCTCAGTGGTTTTTGAACTTTGAAAATATCAGAGTGGCTGGCCCTGTGGTGTAGTGGGTAAAGCCGCTGGCAGTGCCAGCATCCCATATAGGTGCCAGTTCGAGCCCTGGCTTCTCTGCTATGGCCTGGGAAACCAGTGTAGGTGGCTCGGCTGGCCCTGTGGTGTAGTGGGTAAAGCCGCTGGCAGTGCCAGCATCCCATATAGGTGCCAGTTCGAGCCCTGGCTTCTCTGCTATGGCCTGGGAAAGCAGTGTAGGTGGCTCAAGTCCTTGGGCCCTGCACTCACATGAGAGACCTAGAAGAAGCTCCAGGCTCCTTGGCTTTGGATCAGCCCAGCTGTGGCCATTGCAGCCATTTGGCGAGTGAACCAGTGGATGGAAGCCCTCTCTTCCTCCCTCCCTCCCTCCCTCCCTCCCTCCCTCCCTCCCTCCCTCCCTCCCTCCCTCCCTTCCTTCCTTCCTTCCTTCCTTCCTTCCTTTCTCTGCCTATGCCTCTGTGTGCCTTTCAAATAAATAAATCTTTTTTTAAGATGAGAGGTAGAGTGACAGAGAAGTCTTCAATCTGCTGGTTTACTCCCCAGGTGGCTTCAACAGCTGGAGCTGCACCTTTCCAAAGCTAGGAGCCAGGAACTTCCTCTTGGTCTCCCACACAGGTGCATGGGCCCAAGGACTTGGGCCATCCTCTGCTGCTTTCTCAGGCCATAGCAGAGACCTGGATCAGAAGTGGAGCATTTGGGTCTCGAACTGGCACCCATATGGGATGCCGGCATTGGAGCCGGTGGCGTTACCCTCTATGCCACAGCACTAACCCCAATCAATAAATCTTTTAAAAAATATCAGAACAAAGTGGATTTTTTTTTTTACAGAGGTTTGGCTGTTACTTGTTAAAATAGATTATTTTTAAGGTATATTTGATTTAAAGTGCATAGAATTGCAATTAGCTCCAGAAAGCAAATAGAAAGGTGTACTGAAGGACGAAAGTCTAAGTGAAGTAATAAGGTAATTAGATCAGTGTCCTCTCATAGCTTTGCCTTCCTCACTGTGTTTAATATCTTCCTTAGAAATGTCAATGGAATTCAAAGTGAAGCGGCCAGTATAACATTGCCACTCAGCCTTGTTGGCCTCCATGGACTAGATCAGCTAAGCTCTGTAGTTGTGATAGGAATGGTGACCGTGGGAGAGGCAGGCACTTCTATGCATCTATTCTTTACAGAGCAAGACTTGTGAGAATAGTACCCGGTGGAAAGCAAGCATTCCACACATTGTGAAGGCTGGAACGGGTCAGGCTGATTCTAGTCTTGTCTTTATGAAACTAAAGAGAGATGAGATCTGAAAACCATGGTCCTGGTAACCCACAAGATGGAGTCATTTTACTCTGGTAAGATGTGTTTTGGCAAGATAGAGCCCAGAGTAAGAATACTTGGCTTGTTGCATTAAACAGTAAGACCAGAAAATTACACAAGAGCTGTTACATTGATGACTTGTTAATTGTTCTAAATTTTATCTACTCATTTTGCCAAGCCTGTAAGTTGAAAATTTTCTAAGATTAACTATGCTGTTTGAGATACAGGTGACTCTTGGGAAAAATGTGTATTTGGAAATTATGACAAAAATAATAAAATGAAAAAAACTATTATGTAGAGGGTATCATTCAGTGAAGACAACATTTATAATTTATATAATATATATGGCAAGTAATATGGCATCTACATTTTTAACAGTTTTTTAAATTCCACATTAGAGAAAGTATGTTTTTCTTTGACTTATTTCTGTTAGCATAATGCATAAGGTATATAATAGCATTAATAGAGCAAATGTAGGAGTCATTGACATTTGACAGGAATAGAGATAAAGGGAGTAGAGAGCTTATCTAAAGAAACAATAGCTAGAACAAGAAAAAGAGACTCAAGCAAATAGTTAAAATCAGAAATGAAATGGGAGACATTGTAGTGAATGGCTCAAAAATAAAAGTAATCCGAAGAATTATTATGAACAATTGTATGCCAACAAACTAGATAATATTGAAGAAACGGGAAAATTCCTAGAAATGTAGAGGGTACTAAAACTGAGTCAGAAAGAAACAAAAAATCTGAACAGAGCACAGTAACAAAGAATAATCAGAAATTTCTTACAAAGATAAACTTAAGACCTGATGGTTACACAGGTGAATTTCACCAGGCATTGAAAGAATTAGTACCAGTCCTTTAAAAAATTCTAAATGAAAGAGCTGTGGTGGAATGAGAAGGCCATGCTAAGATGGCTGCTGGCAAGCAAGCATCAGTTACTCGGGAGTGGCTTTGGAAACCCCCTGGAAACTCCCTGGGAAACCACTTGGCAACAGGCTGTGATTGGCTAGGGCATAAACCGCCCCTTGACTGGATTGGCTGCCTTGGCTATTTAAGCTGCTGTAGTAACTGAAATAAACAAGTCTGCGGGCTGCTCGCCTCTGGCCTGCTTTCACCCCACTCCCAGGGTCTGTGTGGTGACTCTGAGCCTCTTGACCCCACCATGCTCCTCCTCTCAGAACGAATCCACCTCAACATCTGGCGCACCAACGTGACTGAGAGAGAGACAGCGTGTCGGACTCAGTGAGGTCCCTCGTTGATTTCGGCAAGTAGGCCCCTCGGTGTTTTGTGTGCTGTTCGGTTCTGTGAGGGTGAGCACAGAACCCCCTCCTATGCCCCTTTCCTTGTCCTTGTCCTCGGTCGAAGTGACCCCAGGTTAGGCACACACTTCCCAGAAGTGTAACGCTGCTTCTTGGCTCCTCCTTTTACTTTCGGTTCACCCGGCGAATTAACATAAGGAACTGATTATCCCAGAATTCGGAACCAAGTCATCTTCCCTCACTCGAGAGAGGTGACGCTTTGGAGACACCCGGTGGGCATATGGCCTTGACCTCACGAATCAAGGAAGTCCCCCACTAAGCACAGGACATACGTAAGATCTGATACACCACTGTCTGTTCATCTGACCTAGGGAACCCCCTGCATAATGCCATCAGCCGCTGAGGTGCTAGGAATTTGTCTTGTTATGGCAGCAGTGCTGTGGATGTCTTTCCTTTGGCCAGAGTTGGCATGGCCTTCTCATTCCACCACAAGGAGGGACACTTCTAAACTAATTTTATGAGATTAGCATAATTCTGATACCAAAACCAAGCAAAGACATCATAAGAAAACTGCAAGCTAATTTCCTGATGAACATGGATGTAGAATTAGCTAATAAAATAGCAGCAACCAAATTAAGCACAATAAAAAGGGCAAGCTTTGTAATCTCATGGAAATTCTTAATAATCATAGTGTTTGTTTGGATTCTTAACCTCTTTATTGGAATAGAGAGAATATATTCATATTTGATTATGGATACTCACTTTTTGCCATTGCTTTACAAGTTAATTATATTAAGCAGGTTCATTCAGTTCTGTACTTTAATTGTATAGAACCCAATTTTTTTCCCCAAAAAAAGATTTATGTACTTATTTAAAAGGCAGAATTATGGGAGATGGGGAGAGGGTGTGAGAGAGGGAGGAAAGGAGAAACAGAGGGAGAAGCAGAGAGGGAGAGAAAAGAAAAGGGAGAGCGAGACTGATCTTCCATCCCCTGGTTCACTTCCCAGTTGGCTGCAACAGCCAGGACTGAACCAGGCCAAAACCAGGAGTCTGGAAATCCATCTGGGTTTCCCACATGGGTGTCAGGGGTTCAAGTACTTGGGCCATCTTTTGCTGTTTTCCCAGGTGTGTTAGCAGAGAACAGGATCAGAAGTGGAACAGCCAAGACTTGAATGGTGCTCATATGGGAGGCCAGCATTGCAGGCAGGGGCTTAACTCATTGTGCTGAAATGCTGGCCTCACAACCCAATTTTTTAAATGTGTGCTTTGCTGTATATGTAAAGGAAGTGAATACAAAGCTGAATGTTGAAGGAAAAGTATAGTTGATAAGAGAACAGAAAGACTTCATCATTGCCCAGTAGAAGACTGTGCACTCATATTAAAACTGGAACTAAAGATGGAGTTCAGAATGATATTACTGATAACTTATGTATGTTAGGGAGTGGGAAAGAAATACTTGTCTCCATTAGCGAAAAAAATTTTACATCATTGATTGGCCCTATAACCCTTTCTGCTGTGACCTAGTGGGTTGTTCTTACTCCAAACTACCTCTTGAGAAAATCATTGGTATTTGTTGAAGTAAGACAACTTGCTACAAATTTTGAAATACCTGTTTTAGCATAGGCATTTTTTTCATTCTTAAGGGAGAAGAAAATCTGTTTTTTCTTTTCCTATTGTCTTCTTGCTGCTTATTTTTCTGAACATTAGACCAATATACACTTATTAAAGTGCTCAGTCACAGTGATCCGTGTTTTCTGTGAAAAAGATGTAATGATCTAAGAGTTGACATACTTTCTGTAAAGAATGAAAACCCTCTAGAACCTCTGGCCTACAGGCACCCTGCTTTCCTTTTGTTGCATTGGGAAAATTCTGACCTCCCAGTATCTTTTTTTTTTCTTCTCTTCTATAAAGTAAATGCAGTAAATATGGATGTGATCTTGCTTAGAATAAGTTCTCAAATTCAATAAGCATGGTCACAGTTTTCAGTAAGTCCAGTTGACAGTTGATAATTTATTGAGCATTTATTATTTCCCAAGGCACTATTTTGCCTCCCACCTTTTGAAACTAAGGCAGGAGAGGAGGAATAGGGTACTGAAGGAGCAGGTGAATGAAAACATCAGAAAGTGGGGTGAAATATCCCTGCAATCTGGTGTACCAGCCATTGTAAGGAGTGCATTGACTCCCAGATGGCCTGGTTCTTGCCTGGTATTAAGTGCTTGGCACTTTTGTTCTTACACTCTTTCTTCCTTCTGGTGGTACGATCTGGCTTTGAGAAGCAGTACTTTTTCTCCTTTAATTGAACTTTTTGATATCAGAAATCTACCTATTTGACAATTTTGTTTTTGTATCCTTTGGCCCTCTTAAAGCACCCAAAAAATAGAGTGTGGACAAGGGCCTGAATTAATTAGCATTGGAGGCCTCATGGAAAGCTAGATTGTCAGTTGTCTTTGTGTACTAGACATGGAACCTGAGACTCCCAGGCTTATTTCTCAGTGGGAGACAGGCCTCTCTCTAGTGGACTGAGCAGATATATGATATGTCTATGAACACACAATTGTGAAAGTTTAACAAGGCTGATCTCAATATTTACCACAGTGATGAGAACTGATGTTGTGTTTTTAGGTGTGTTAGAACTGTATGAAACTACTAGAAACTTTGTTAAATTTTATAAGTTTATTTCTATATATCATGATTTTTTTCTCATAAGAATAATTATACTATATAGCTTTTTGGCCTAGTGTTACTAGGATAATATGTAAATCTCCTAATTACAGTGTTTGCCTTCGTGCATTCTGGCTCTCATGACAAAATGCATTAGAGTAAGTGGGTTCTAAGTGACAGAAACATGTCAGCTGCAGTTATGGAGGTTGGAAAATCCAAGATCAAGGTGCCAGCTGCTGTGGTGTCCAGTGAGGGCTTGCTGTTTGCTTCAGAAGTCACACTGCTGCCTGTAACCCCAAAGCGCAGAAGAGGCCCATGAGCTCTCTCAGGTTGTGATGGCACCAGTATCACGCGTGAGGGCAGAGAATCACCTCCTGGAAGACCCTCTCACACCAAGGCATTGGGCTTTAGGTTTTAGTACAAGAATTGAGACCATAGCAGTTGTCATGAATTTACATGATATTAAAAAATCTGAGTATGGCTAGCATTGGCTGATCTATCTCAGGAGAAAAAAAGAAATGAAATGAAAGTTAGAAATCAAGTTCACTTAAGAAAGTAGAAAATTGGAAGGTAAAAGGACTAGTGAAAGTATATTTCTTGAATGATTTCATTGTGAGTATATTTTTCCAATGAACTTAAAGAATCAATAATGTATTAGAAATGTACCAGGGAATTCCAATACAATCCCATCAAGGTTGCATGTACCAGTGCCATCTCACTAGTCCAAGTGATAAATTTCACTTCACAATTGATTATAATGATAGGTCTAAGAGTCAAAGGGATCACATAAACAAGACTAGTGTCTGCTAATAATAACTGATAGAATTAAAAAGGAGAGAACAATCCAACATGGGAAGTGGGATACACAGCAGACTCAGAATGGCAGATGTCCTAAACAGCACTCTGGCCTCAGAATCAGCCCTTAAGACATACGGATCTGGCTGAAGAGCCCATGAGAGTATTTGAGGCATGGAAAGCCAAGACACTAAGACACTCTGGGAAAAAAAAAAAAAAGGACCTAAATGAAAGATCTCTCCGAATGAGATCCCAGTGGAAAGAACGGGCCATCAAAGAAGGAGGTACCTTTCTCTGAAGGGAGGAGAGAACTTCCACTTTGACTATGACTTTGTCTAAATAAGAATGGAGTTGGCGAACTCAAAAGGCTTCCATAGCCTTGGCAACTCATGACAAGAGCCTAGGGAGATTACTGATGCCATAAACAAGAGTGTCAATTTGTTAAGTCAACAACAGGAGTCACTGTGCACTTACTCCTCATGTAGGATCTCTGTCCTTAATGTGTTGTCCAATGTGAATTAATGCTATAACTAGTACTGAAACGGTATTTTACACTTTGTGTTTCTGTGTGGGGGGAAACTGTTGAAATCTTTACTTAATATATACTAAATTGATCTTCTGTAGATAAAGATAATTGAAAATGTATCTTGATGTGAATGGAATGGGAGAGGGTGTGGGAGAGGGGAGTGTTGTGGGTGGGAGGGAAGTTATGGGGGGGGAAATGCCATTGTAATCCATAAACTGTACTTTGGAAATTTATATTTACTAAATAAAAGTTAAAACAAAAGAAACAAAAAAAAGTCAGTAACTTATTAGACCAGAACACAGATAATTAAGGCTCAGGTTGATGTAGTCAAACTTACGAATATGTTTGCATGTGGCTAGACATAAGTTTGATTTATTATCTAGTTTCCATGATCTGTCCAGAATTTAAAAAATTGAGACCTGAAATCACTACTTGACAGTTGAAGTCTAGTCTAGGCTGTGAAAATTTTGTTTCAGCGTTTGTGAATGAATCACTAAGATGAGCATTTTTGTGGAGATTTCAAGAAACTTGAAAATGGAAACAGTTTGCAGGGTCAGTATATTGGAATATGTGGTGAAGTTTTGGAAGATTGTGTTTAACTCCAGATCCTGTCCCCCTGTTTTAGTGTGAGTTGTCATGACAGTAAGCTCAAACACACGAGCCAGAGGCTTAGTGACAATCTGGTGGCTGCAGACATACCCAGAAGTGTGATGTGCCACATTACTCTTTAGCCCATTTCGTCCGGTTTAACATTTCTCGCAGTAATCCGGGGTCTTCGGCACACTGATCCCATGCAGAAGCTCCGTTCTTTGATTTTTCTAATGTTGGAAATAGAAGAAGGATAATTGATTAAAAGGAAGAGTAGAATTTATTATCTATCATTTTTGAATCTTAGGAGAATTCTTACAGCCTTATGCTTTTGGAAATCCTTTTCTGAAAGTGGTCGATAGCCAGCATTTGCCTTTTGCCATTTGTCTCTTTACTTAGTATCTTTCAGGTAATACTGTCCCCTCCCACCCCTTTATCCTGGGCTGTAATCATAAATACAAGAGCAACCCTTCCCTCTACCCTTTGTATTCCTCCTGCCCTGCTTTACCATGGTGGGAATTCCTAATTTTTCAAATATGAAAAAAGTGTGCATTTCAGATTTGCTGTGAAAATAGAAATTCAAAGGAATAAAATGTTCCTGATTGCTTGCTAAAGTGAAGGTAGAAATTCAAAGGGATAAAATGTTCCTGGTTTCATCTCTGATCTGGTGTGGGAATGTAGAGCAAAGACAGTGAGTCAGAGGTAACTCCATTTGTGCCCTAGTGACACTCAGACACTCATGTGGTCTCTGGTCTTTTGTTCCCCTCCTTTAAGCCTACTATTTATTTATTTGAAAGTCAGAGTTACACAGAGAGAGGAGAGGCAGAGAGAGGTCTTCCATCCATTGGTTCACTCCCCAGTTGGCCACAGTGGCCGGAGCTGCGCTGATCCAAAGCCAGGAGCCGGGAGCTTCCTCCTGTTCTTCCACGCAGGTGTAGGCGCCCAAGGACTTGGGCCATCTTCTGCTTTCCCAGGCCATAGCAGAGAGCTGGATAGAAAGTGGAGCAGCTGGGTCTTTAACTGGCACCCATATGGGATGCCAGCACTTCAGGCCAGGGCGTTAACCTGCTGTGTCACGTCGCTGGCCCCTAAGCCTGCTCTTAGTATTTGTGAGAGAGGATCAGGATGACAAGATTTGGAAAGGTAAAGGTAGTTCTTTTATGAATCATATTTTAAAAACACATGCATTTAAAAGATAAAATGGTCAGTTGCTTTCTGAACATCACTGGAAGAGTTTCACATAGGAGAGAAACTAGGATATGCCCTAATATGTAACTTGCATTACAATTTGGTGTTAGTTTTTTTCATTTGTTATTCTTTTTCTTTTGTTATTTACACATTACAGTCATTTTAATGCATTTATCCCAGTCCTACTGCCTTCCTTAGATTAAATTAAGTTAGGGGTGGGAGCCAGGGTTGTTTGGAATAAACTAGAGGGGTGAGAAAATGGCACTGTGGTTAAGATGCTGCTTGGGACATCCTCATCCTGTTCTTTGATTCAAGTCTCTCTCCTTTGTTTCAGATCAGGCTTCCTGCTAATGTGTACCCTAAGAGGCAGCAGGTGATGGTTCCATAGTGTCCAGGCTCAGCTCTGGATTTTCTGGGTATTTGGGGAGTGAACTAGCAGATGGGAGACCCTCCTTACCCCTTTCTCTCTCTCCCTCCACCCCATCTTTCTAATAAAATGAAAATAAATTTTAAGAATTTGATAATATACTATCGTTGTTTGGATACTTTTTGGAATTTTTCCCTCTTTTTATTAAATCCAAACAATTATGTTCTTTTGTAGTGATGTTGGACAGTAGGAGCCGTGTAAACTTCCTGGAAAAACCACTGTTAGTAACAGATTGGTTCTTCACCTGTACCAGGGAAAACCAGGTGTTACCACTCCATCTAAGTGACAAATGAAGAATAATGTGCTTCCTGAAATTCATTGTCAAGGGGCTGTCTTTCTCTTGGAGAAGAAAAATGAAAGATTGAAGAGTTTGCCATTAATAGAACTAAAACTAAAATATTTATTGTAAGATTAATCACTGTACTGCCTTAACCAAAACTAGACTGTTCAAGATTTTGTTTATTTGAGAGGCAGAATTACAGAGAAATGGTGCGGCAGAGAGAAAGATAACTACATCCGGTGGTTCACTCCCCAAATGGTCTCACCATGGGAGCTGGGCCAATCCGAAGCCAGGAGCTAGGAGCTTCTTCTGGATCTCCCATGTGAGTTCAGGGGCCCAAGTATTTGGGCCATCCTCTGCTGTTTTTCCAGGCCATAAGCAGAGAGCTGGAGCGCAAGAGGAGCAACCGGGACACAAACTGGCATCCATATGGGATGCGATAGCCACAGGCCGATGATTAGCCTACTATGTCACAGTGCTGGCCCTAAGCTGTAGAATATTTTAAATCTGGCTCATTGAAGTATAACTTAGATACAATGAAATCACGCAAGTTTAGGTATACAATTTGCATGTTTCCTTGTATCCTGTGGTTTTTTAACTTTAGTAATTTTAAGGGGTTATGTCTCTTGGAATCTCTTACACGGAATATCATATTGTCTGGAAGTGAAGAGAATTTTACTTCCTAATTTCCAGGATAGATGCCTTCATTTTTCTTACCTCAGCCCGTTGTTTGGGTTCTCTAGCAATGGTGAAACAAGGTGAGACTGAAAATCTCTGTCTTGATCCTAATCTTGGGGAAAATGCATTTAGTCTTTCACCCCTCCCCATGACATTAGCCCGATTTTTTCACTAGTACCCTCTTTCAGGTTGGGAAATTGTCTTCAGTATACGGTGTGTGAGAGGTTTTCTCTTTTTTGGAAACTGAATTTTGTTAAGTGCTTTTCCTGAGTCTGTTGAGATGATCTGGTTGTTTTTGATTTTTGGTGTCTTCCTGTGATGAATGACAGGGACCGATTTTCCAGTGACTTACGACTCAAAGTCTGGTTTTCAGAGCAGCCATGTTGCATTACCTTGAGAATTGTTAGAAATACAGAATCAGGGCCGGCGCCGCGGCTCACTAGGCTAATCCTCCGCCTTGCGGCGCCGGCACACCGGGTTCTAGTCCCGGTTGGGGTGCTGGATTCTGTCCCGGTTGCCCCTCTTCCAGGCCAGCTCTCTGCTGTGGCCCGGGAGTGCAGTGGAGGATGGCCCAGGTGCTTGGGCCCTGCACCCCATGGGAGACCAGGAAAAGCACCTGGCTCCTGGCTCCTGCCATCGGATCAGCGCGGTGCGCCGGCCGTGGCGGCCATTGGAGGGTGAACCAACGGCAAAGGAAGACCTTTCTTTCTGTCTCTCTCTCTCACTGTCCACTCTGCCTGTCAAAAAAAAAAAAAAAAAAAAAAAAGAAAGAAAGACAGAATCAGGCCCTGCTTATTCCAGGACCCACATTAAAAACAAATAAACAAAAACTAAAACAAAAAACCCCAAACCTCTTTCCATTGAGATCTTGGTACTTATCAATTGTATTGTAATTACAAAAATAATATAGTGGGATTCTGTGTACCTTTTGTCCAGTTTCCCACAATGGGAACCTCATATAAAGCTGTAGTACAACATTACAACCTGACATTGATACAGTTCTTGATATCGATACATTTAAGATACAGATCAATTCCATGCTATCAGGGTCTCTCATAGTGGCCTTTTATATCCATGCCGGCTTCCTCCCTCTCTACTGCTTCCTTAAGCACTGAAACCCAGTAATTTGTTCTCCATTTCTGTAATCTCTCCATCTCAAGAGTATAATGTAAATGTAATCAGACAGAAACCTCTCTGCCTTCTTGTCATTCACCATAACTCTCTGGTGTTTCATCCTGGCTGCTGTATGCATTTAGTCTGTTCCTTTTTTATTGCTGACTACTATTCTATGGGATGGATGTATTTCAAATGTGTTTAAACATTATCTATCAAGTTTTTTTTTCAGTTTGGGGCTATTAAAAACAAAGCTGATAGAAACTTTTTTGTATTTTTAAAAATGAAGATAATTTTTGATTTCTGCAGGATAAATACCCCAGAATGAAATTGCTGCACAGTATGGCAGTTGTTTGTTCAGCTTTAGTTTTTTTTTTTTAAAGGAATTGCCGGGGCCGACACTGTGGCTCACTTGGTTAATCCTCTGCCTGCGGCGCAGGCATCCCATATGGGCGCTGGTTCTAGTCTGGTTGCTCCTCTTCCAATCCAGCTCTCTGTTGTGGCCCTGGAGTGCAGTGTAGGATGGTCCAAGTGCTTGGGCCCTGCACCCGCATGGGAGACCAGGAGAAGCACCTGGCTCCTGGCTTCAGATGGGCACAGCGTAGGCCATAGTGGCCATTTGGGGAGTGAACCAACAGAAGGAAGACCTTTCTCTCTCTCTCTCTCTCTTTTTACTGTCTATAACTCTACCTGTGAAATAAATTTAAAAAAATAAATAAAAGAATTGTCAAACTAGTTTCCAGAATGCTTGTAACATTTTACATTCCCACTAGTGATGCATGAGTGAGCGATGCATAAGTGTTAGTTTTCTCTACATCCTTTTCAACATTTGTTGTTGTTACTGTTTTTTTTTTTTTTAGCTATTGTGATAGAGATTTTTCAATTTGTGTTTCCCCAACAGTTAATGATTTTTCACATTTTATTCTCCATCTATCTTCTAGATACCCAAAATATTTATTTATTACTTTTTTCTATCATCTAGTTGGATTTTTAAGAATAAACTGTTCAGTTTCAGATTTATTCTGAATAGCAGTTCTTTGGCAAATAATTGGTTTGCAAACACTTTCTCCCACTTTTTGACTTTTCTTTCATCCATTTAATATGGCCTTTTACAAACCAGAAATTCTTAATTTTGATGAGTAGAATCAAATTGTGTTTTCTTTTAGTGGTTTTCTGTCATAAGAGCTATTTTTCTAGATTTAGATCTTAAATGTTTTTTGTTTTCTTTCTACAAATTTTGTGGTTTTAAGATTTATAAAACTAAGATCCATTTTGAATTTTGTATAGTTAAGGTATAAGACTTAATTTAAAATGTATTCTTTGTGAATGTACAATTTCTCTAGCACCATTTGCTGAATAGGCTCTTTCCTTCATGGAAGCGCGACTGGAACTTTTTCAGAATTCACTGGGGCATATTTGTGGGGATGTTAGTCAGGGTTCTGTGTTCTGTTCCATTGGTCGTTGGGTTTCTCCTTTCACCAGTATCACACAATCTGGTTTCTTAGAGCTATGTTACTCTTGAAATTAAATTTACTGACATCCTGCTTTATTTTTCTTTTTCAAGGTAGCTTTAGTTATCCTCATTCCTTAACTTTTCTATGCAATGAAAGCAATTTTATTGATTTAAACAGAACAGATTTCACCTATTTCATAGATAGAGTTCTAAGAAAATAACGATACTTCCCTCCCTCAACCTCCCTTCCTTTCTCTTTTTCCTTTAACTTTTGCAATAACACAATTTCAATTTACTTTATAATCATAGGCTTATAGTACCACTAATCATAATGTTCAACAAGTAAAAAGTAGAAAGAGCACTATTCCACAGAAATATATACAAGAGCTATAAACAGTAATCAAATATGAGATGGCAGTTGCGTTCTTACACTTTTATTTTGTATTCTCCATTAACTACTATATATCAGAGTAAATATATGATATTTTTGCCTTTTTGGGATTGGCTTATTTTACCAAGCATAATGGTCTCCAGTTGCATCTAAATTTTAAAATAATCTTGACTGTATCTGTGAAAATATGCTTGGATTTTGGTAGGGATTCCATTAAACTTGGATAAAAATTTGGGATGATTCACATCATTAATATTGTGAGTTTTCTAATCCATGATTGGTGTGTGTATATATATATGTATAAACATAATTTTTAAGAAGATTTATTTATTTATTTGAAAGAGAGTTAGAGGGAGAGACAGAGGCTCACTGGCTGTCTGCCCAAATTGCCATAACAGCCAGCACTGGTCCAGGCCAAAGCCAGGACCCAGGAGCTTCCTCAGGTCTCCCATGTGGGTTGCAGGGCCCCAAGTAGTTGGGACATGTACAGTTTTTCCCAGGCATTAGCAAGGAGTTGGATGGGAAGTGGAGAGTGGGACACAAAGCACCTGCATGGGATGGCAGCATCGTAGGCAGTGGCTTTACCCATTGCGCCACAGTGCCGGCCCCTCATGGTATATCCTTACATTTATTTAGCTCGTACTTGATTTATTTCATTAGTGTTGTATAATTTTCAGCATACAAATCCTGTATATGTTTTCATAGATTTATAACTATTAACATTATTTAGTGATTGTAAATGTACATTTATAATGTAGCATGCATTAAGTGTATGCATTTAAAATTTGATGTCCTACATTATAAACATTACTTTATCATTTTGCTTTATTAACAATGTTTTTGGGATATATTCTTGAGTAGGTTTTAGTGCATATACACAACTTATTTTAGACTACAGTTGTTGTCTTTTTGCCAGTTTGAATAAAGTATGGAAACTTTATCTGACATAAATGTTGCTTTTTTTCTTAATTGTCCCCCGAGCTTCTAGGGCTCTGTTTATTTTACTATGTCTATTTTGTCTCTTTTTCAAATTTGTGATTTCTACTTTTCTGTCTTCAGTTCACTGATTCTTTCCTCTGTGCATCCATGCTACTGTTGAGCCATTTCAAGCGAGCATGTATTTCATGATATAGTTTCGACTTTAATATTTACATTATGTTTTCTATTTTTTTTGCTGAACTTTCTCCTTTTTTTGCTCATTTCCAGTATGTTTATAATTAATGATTGAAACATTTTTGTTTAACATCTCTGTTATACAATATCTGTTATCTAATATCTTTGCCATCTTAGTACTGACACTTGTTGTCTTTTTTCCTTTAGTTTGGATCTTTCTGATGCTTGGTATGAGTGACATTTTTATTGATATCTGGACTTTTTCATTATTTGTTAGATTCTCATCCTTATTTAAATATTCCTTTTTAATTGGCTATTTCCCAAATGCCATTGTGGCAGGTGGAGTGGGGAGGGCCTGCCTTGTTACTGACAGAAGGAGCTAGAGGTTAACGTTTTCTATTTGGTCTCTATAGGCACCCAGAGACAGGAACTTAACCTTCCTACTGGGTGGGAGTGAGGTTTCTGACTCTTGTGTGTCCTCCTCTGATATCATGTAGGGGTTGACCTCTGGGAAAGGATAACCTTATTGCTGGGCAATGGTGGAAGGTTTAATTCTCCACCCTGCCTCGTTTAACACGACCCCAGTGGGGAGAGGGGAAGTTGCCTCATTACTGATGAGAAGAGGGTGAGAGCTTTGGTTCCATGTGGTCCTGCAGGTATTAGCAAGAGCTGGTTTCCAATTGCCAAGGATGAAAGTTCAGCTCTTCCTTTGGTTCTTTCACACATGATCCAGGATGTTGGGTGTCTCATTACACTTTGAGAAGGTAGAAGTTCAGGCTCCCCATTTGGCTTGTGCTCATGTAGTATGAGTGGGGCCATAATGTGTTCTGTGGTATTTGAGGGACAACTGTTATTGCCTCAGTTTTCCATCTTCCTAGAATTGCCTTTTCCTTGTCCTCAGTGTTTCATTGGGGATTTGTTTTTTGTTTTTATTTTTTGGTTTGTGCCTGTTGGTTTTCTGAGTTGCTAACTTTTTCCCACTCCAAACCAGATTTGTATGGAGCAAAATGAAACCAGCATCTAGCTAGAAATCTCAAGGTCTCCAGCCCATCTACCTTTTTCTTTCTGCCTCCAGAGTTGTCTTATACCTTCAGTGTCTTCTCATGCTTGTTGTAGATATAATATCAGGCATACAGTTGTTTTTGCTGAGAAGAAACCCTAGTTGAAATTGAAGTATATCTACCCTATCTTTCTGACTTGGAGGTCCGTAATCTGCATTAAAACAGGATCTTTGGAATCTGTACCTTCAGTTACACATGTTGAGTGCCAAGACTGTACATGATTTAGTTACCATTATTCGTGTTCATATTGATGTTCTTCTTAGAAGTTTGATAATAGCCACAGTTTTTTTTTTTTTTTTTTTTTTCTTAAAGATTTATTTGAAAGGTAGCCAGAGGGAGCAAGGGGGAGAGACAGATAGAAATATGCTATCCACTGGTTCACCCTCCAAATGGCTGCCACAGCTGGGACTGGGCCAACTCGAGACCAGGATCTCCATCCAGGTCTTTCACACGGGTGCTGGGGTCCAAGTACTTTGAGCTGGTATACGTGCACTAGCCTGCTGAGGAAGTTTATTTCCATCTCAACTCTACAATGTTTGGGCAATAGAATGAGGTTTTTTTTCTAACATAGTACTCACAGGCTTTGTGATGTTTGACAGGGTTTTAAAGACCCCAAATTATGTATGTATGTATGTATGTATGTATGTATCTATCCATCCACACACACACACACCTGGATTGCAAGGTTAAGAATTAAAGACATCAAGTTAAGCAGATTCAGAGAGTGAGAATGGACTAGAATGCCAACCAAAAACTCCTAGTCTAGGCCAGAGTTATGATGCTTGTCCTTCTGATGTACCGTCAGGTCAGTGATAGCCTAACTCGGGGTCCCAATACTTGTATCCTTCACCTCGATTCCTACATCAGTGAGGCTTTGTGTCCTCTCAAGGATACAAAACAATAAACAAACAAAAATCATCCCCAAAAGAAGGGCGGGTACAGAACAGTAAAATTTTGAGAGACCACTTTCATTTAACTTTTATTGTTATGTGTTGCTAAAACTGTTCCGTTTTGTTATCAATTTATTACTGTACTTAATTTTTAAATTCAACTTTATTTTCATCAGTATCTATGCATAGGAAAATGTAATATATGAAGATACTTCTAAAGTTTATGGAAAATAGATTTAAAAGAGAAATATATTTTTGTTCAAAAAATCGAAATCCATGCAGTTTTCTCATATGCATTTTCATTAACTTTTTAGAGATGGCTTCTATGCATAGATTTAAGAAATTTTTTACATCAGAACGAACTTTTAATTTCATTTCTCCATGAGCTTCTTGAAGGACTTTTATATATAGGGTTTGGTACTATCTAGACTTTCAGGCCTCTGTTGGAGGTCTTGGAACATATGCCCTGAGGGTAAGGCAGGGAACAGCATTAATTACCTTTGTTGCACTTTAGTGATTGTATTTTACTCTATTTTATGGTCACTTTTGTTTTATTTAAGATTTATTTATTTATTTGAATGGCAGAGTTATGGTGCTGGGGGAAGGGAGACACAGAGAGATCTATCCACTGGTTCACTCTCCAAGTGGCTGTAACTGCTAGGGCTGAGTCTAGCCGAAGTCAGGAACTTCTTTTGGGTCTCCCACATGAGTGGCAAGGGCCCAAGCACCTGGACCATATGCTGCTGCTTTTCTCAGGCCATTAGCAGGGAGCTGGTTTGTTAGTGGGATAATCAGGACACAAACCCGGAGCCCATGTGGAGTGCTGGCATCACATGCTGCCACGGCTGCCACTTTACCTGCTACACCACAGTGCTGGTCCCTGTGGTCACTTTTAGATGAATTTCTCCCTTATTGATATTCATCACCATCAAATATTACAATTGAACTTGAACCACCTCAGATCAACCCATGTGTTTACTTGAGACAAATCCTTACCAAAGTTCTTTAGAAAGTCAAGTCATTCTACAGTTGTCAACATTGGCTACCATGAATAAAAAATTACTTTCCCTTTTGTTTTGACAATCTTGTGTGTATAGAGTATCCAGTAATTATTCCCATGAGAGTATTTGTTATGACAACTCTGATTTTTCTATTCTAAGTGAGGAACTTGCTTTCAAATACCTATTGGGGAAGGGAAAATACAAAAGTTACATTCTTAATTTAAAGCAACTTACAGGGGCTGGCTTTGTGGCACAGTAGGTAAAGTGGATGCCTGCAATGCTAACATCCCATATAGGCGCTGGTTGGTGTCCTGGATGTTCTACTTCCAGTCCAGCTTCCTGCTAGTGAGTCTTGGAAACCAGCAGAGGATGGCCGAGGTGTTTGGACTCTTATCATCATGCCGGAGGCCCTGATGAACCTCCTGGCTCCTGGCTGTTGCAGCCATCTGGCTGAGCAGATGGAAAATCAGTCTCTTTCCCTCTCCCTCTCTCTCTCTTTCTCTCCCCCTTTCCCTCTCCCCCACCCAACTCCTTGAAATAAATAAATATTTTTTCAAAAGTAACTTGTAAGGTGGACTAGTAGGTTAACTAGCCTATTTTGGTAGAAAGAGTAAGAAAACAAAATTTCATGGAAGCAAAACTTTAAGAGTTACTTTGATGTCAACAGCACTGTTTGCATGTCTTTTTTTTTTTTAAGATTTAGCTATTTATTTGAAAGGCAGAGTTACAGAGATGCAGAGAGAGAGAGGGAGGGAGGGAGGGAGGGAGGGAGGGAGGGAAAGTGAAAGTCTTCCATTAGCTGGCTCACTCCCCAAATGGCCACAACAGCTGGAGCTGGGCCAGTCCAAAGCCAGGAGCTTCTTCTGGGTCTCCTGTGGGTTCAGGGGCACAAGCACTTGGGCTGTCTTCCACTGCCGTCCCAGGCCACATCAGAGAGCCAGATTGGAAGTGGAGCAGCCAAGACTCGAACTGGTGCTGATATGGGATGCCGGCACTGTAGGCAGCGGTTTTACCTGCTGTGCCACAGCACTGGCCCCTGCATGTATTTTATGCTGTATAAACCTTCAGAAAATTGCTTTGCGTGTTATTCAAGGCTGTTTCACCAGGGATCTCTCTATATTGGCATGTATTCCACAGTAAAAGAGGATAACATTTATTTTCTGAAGAAAAAGTATCAGTATATGGTTTTTTTTTTTAATAAGTTTCTCTTCTATGGGTCATGAAATTTCAGACTTACAAAAATAAGAGATGCAGTAGAATTGAGAATGTATGCATATCAGAATGTTTATAAAAACTCTATTTGTTGGTTAATTATCAATTCCTGTCTCATATTTTCCTGGACTAGGATTTCCAGATTTAAAAGTCTGTTCACATTTCCAGGTCTTCCTTGCATTTATTACAGGAATTCTGATATCTTCTTTGTGTGTCATAATTCCTGACATCTGGCTTCAAACTGAGGTAGGAGTGGTCTCTACTTAGAGCTTTCTCAGTGAGGGATTCTCAAACTTTTTACTTTGTGTTGCTTATTCCCCCAATTATTGAAGACTTCTGATTAGGTTATTGTAGGTTATGTAATTTGACATTTACCATATTAAAATTCAGTTCAGAATATTTTTTAACTTTTATTTAATAAATACAAATTTCCAAAGTACAGCTTTTGGATTACAGTGCCCCCCCCATAACTTCCCTCCCACCCGCAACCCTCCCATCTCCTGCTTCCTCTCCCATCCCATTAACATCAAGATACATTTTCAATTATCTTTATATACAGAAGATCAATTTAGTGTATATTAAGTAAAGGTTTTAACAGTTTGCACCCAAACAGAAACACAAAGTGTAAAATACTGTTTCAGTACTAGTTATAGCATTAATTTACATAGTAAAACACATTAAGGACAGAGACCGTACATGAGGAGTAAGTCACAATGACTCCTGTTGTTGACTTAACAATTTGACCCTCTTGTTTATGGCGTCAGTTATCTCCCTAGGCTCTTGTCATGAGTTGCCAAGGCTATGGAAGCCTTTTGAGTTCGCCAACTCTGATCTTATTTAGACAAAGTCATAGTCAGAGTGGAAGTTCTCTCCTCCCTTCAGAGAAAGGTACCTCCTTCTTTGATGGCCTGTTCTTTCCACTGGGATCTCATTCGGAGAGATCTTTCATTTAGGTCCTTTTTTTTTTTTTCCCCAGAGTGTCTTGGCTTTCCATGCCTCAAATACTCTCATGGGCTCTTCAGCCAGATCCGTATGTCTTAAGGGCTGATTCTGAGGCCAGAGTGCTGTTTAGGGCATCTGCCCTTCTGAGTCTGCTGTGTATCCTGCTTCCCATGTTGGATTGTTCTCTCCTTTTTAATTCTATCAGTTATTATTAGCAGACCCTAGTCTTGTTTGTGTGATCCCTTTGACTCTTAATCCTATCAGTGTGATCAATTGTGAATTGAAACTGATCACTTGGACTAGTGAGATGGCATTGGTACATGCCACCTTGATGGGATTGGAATCCTCAGGCATGTTTCTAACTCTACTTTTTGGGGGAAGTCAGATTGAGCATGTGCCAAACTGTACATCTCCTTCCTCTCTTATTCCCACTCTTATATTTAACAGAGATCACTTTTCAGTTAAGTTTAAACACTTAAGCATAATTGTTAATTAAAGAGATGAACCAGTAGTATTAAATAGGACAAAAAATGCTAAAAGGGATAAAGTATTAAGTTGTTCCTTGACAGGTCAGGGCTGATCAAGTCACTGTTTCTCATAGTCTCCATTTCACTTCCAACAAGTTTCCTTTTTGGTGCTCGGTTAGTTGTCACTGATCAGGCAAAACATATGATATTTGTCCTTTTGGGACTGGCTTAATTCATTCAGCTCATTTCTCTCAGATGTTTTCCAGGTTCCTCCATTTTGTTGCAAATGATCGGGTTTCATTATTTTTGACTCCTGTATAGTATTCTGTAGAGTACATGTCCCATAATTTCTTTATTCAGTCTACTGTTGATGGGTATTTAGGTTGATTCCAGGTCTTAGCTATTGTGAATTGAGCTGCAATAAACAATAAGGTGCAAACAGCTCTTTTATTTACCAATTTAATTTCCTCTGGGTAAATTCCAAGGAGTGGGATGGCTGGGTTGTATGGTAGGGTTATATTCAGGTTTCTGAGGAATCTCCAGACTGACTTCCATAGTGGCTTGACCAGTTTGCATTCCCACCAACAGTGGGTTAATGTCCCTTTTTCCCTACACCCTCGCCAGCATCTGTTGTTGGTAGATTTCTGAATGTGAGCCATTCTAACTGGGATGAGGTGAAACCTCATTGTGGTTTTGATTTGCATTTCCCTGATTGCTAGTGATCCTGAACATTTTTTCATGTGCCTGTTGGACATTTGGATTTCCTCTTTTGAAAAATGTCTATTGAGGTCCTCGGCCCATATCTTGAGTGAGTTGTTTGTGTTGAGGTTGTGCAGTTTCTTGATCTCTTTGTAGATTCTGGTTATCAACTCTTTATCTGTCGCATATTTTTCCCATTCTGTTTGCAAATATTTTTCCCATTCTGTCGGTTGTCTCTTCACTTTCCTGACTGTTTCTTTTGCAGTATAGAAACTAATCTATTTGATGCAATCCCAATTGTTAATTTTGGCTTTGACTGCTTGTGCCTCCAGGCTCTTTTCCAAGAAGTCTTTGCCTGCGCCTATATCTTGCAGAGTTTACCAATGTTCTCTTATAATTTTATGGTGTCAGGTCCTTGATTTAGATCTTTAATCTATATTGAGTGGATTTTTGTGTAAGTTGTAAGGAAGGGGTCTTGCTTCATGTTTCTGCATGTGGAAATCCAGTTTTCCCAGCACCATTTATTGAATAGACTGTCCTTGCTCCAGGAATTGGTTTTAGATCCTTGATCAAATATAAGTTGGCTGTAGATGTTTGGGTTGATTTCTGGTGTTTCTATTCTGTTCCATTGGTGTATGCATCTGTTTCTGTACCAGTACCATGCTGTTTTGATTACAACTGCCTTGTAGTATGTCCTGAAATCGAGAATTGTGATGCCTCTGGCATTGTTTCTGTTGTACAAGATTGCTTTAGCTCTTCTCGGTCTCCTGTGTCTCCATATGAATTTCAGCATCATTTTTTCCAGAGCTGAGAAGGATGTCTTTGGTATTTTGATTGCCATCACATAGAATCTATAAATTGCTTTTGGGAGAATGGACATTTTGATGATATTGACTCTTCCAATCCATGAGCATGGAAGATTTTTCCCTTTTTTGGTATCCTCTTCTATTTCTTTGTCTAAGATGTTGTAATTCTCATTGTAGAGATCTTTGACATCCTTGGTTAAGTTTATTCCAAGGTATTTGATTGTTTTTGTAGCTATTGTGAATGGGATTGATCTTAGCAGTTCTTTCTCAGCCAAGGAATTGCCTGTGTATACAAAGGCTGTTGATTTTTGTGCACTAATTATATATCCTGCTACTTTGCCATACTCTTCTATGAGTTCCAATACCCTCTTAATAGAGTCTTTGGATCCTCTAAATAAAGAATCATAACATCTGCAAAGAAGGATAGTTTTTCTTCCTTCCCAATTTGTATCCCTTTAATTCCCTTTTCTTGTCTAATGGCTCTGGCTAAAACTTCCAGTTGAATATGTTGAATAGTTAAGTCCCTTAACTTATCTTTTAAATAAACTGGTGCCTTGTAATTAGGTGCATATACCTTTGTAAAAGTTACATCTTCCTGTTGAATTGATCCCTTAATCATTATATAGTGCCCCTCTTTGTCTCTGTTAACTGTTTTTGTGTTAAAGTTTATTTTGTCTGATATTAAGATGGTTACGCCCGCTCTTTTTTCATTTCTGTTGGCATGGTATATCTTTTTCCAGCCTTTCACTTTCAGTCTGTATGCATCTTTATTGGAAAGATGTTTTCCTTGTAAGCAGCAAATAGATGGGTTTTGTTCCTTAACCCAATCAGCCAATCAGTGTCTTTTAACTGGACAGTTCAGGCCATTAATGTTCAATGTGACTATTGATAAGTAGTAACTTTGCCCTGCCATTTTCCCAAAGATCTTTTCTAGTATATGCTTTGAATTCCCTGTGATCTTTTGCTGTGAGGTTTCCTTCCTTTACCTTCTTTCATATTGATGGCCGTGTTTCTGTGTTTCTGTGTGTAACACATCTTTAAGCATCTTTTGCAGGGCTAGACGAGTGGTGACAAATTCTTTCAATTTCTGTTTGCTGTGAAAGGTCTTTATTTCACCTTCATTCACAAATGAGAGCTTTGCAGGATATAATATTCTGGGCTGGCAGTTTTTCTCTCTTAGTACCTGGGCTATATCTCGCCATTCCCTCCTGGCCTGTAGGGTTTCTGATGAGAAGTCTGCTGTGAGTCTAATTGTCGATCCTCTGAGAGTAATCGGACATTTCTCTTTTGCACATTTTAGAATCTTTTCTTTATGTTTCACTGTGGTGAGTTTGATTATAATGTGTCATGGTGATGATCTCTTTTGGTCATGTTTATTAGGTTTTTTATGTGCTTCCTGTACTTGGATGTCTCTGTCCTTCTCCAAACCTGGGAAATTTTCTGCTAGTATCTCGCTAAAAAGGACTTCTAATCCTTTCTCTCTCTCCATGCCTTCAGGCACTCCTAGAACCCGAATGTTGGTCTTTTTAAATAGTATCTTGAAGATTACCAACAATATTTTTTAGATTTCTAATTTCCTCTTCTTTTCTTTGGTTTGACTGTATACTTTCCTGTGCTTTGTCTTCCAATTCCAATATTCTCTCTTCTATCTCAGATTCTGTTTTTAAGGCTCTCAAATGCGTTTGTCATTTGTTCTGTTGAATTCTTCATTTCATTTTGATTTCTCTTCAATATCACAATTTCATGTTCTTCTAAGTTCCTCATTTTATTTTGATTCCTCCTTAATATTTCATTTTCTTGAGGGAGATTTTCTGTCCTATCCAGTAAGGATTTCTGTAGTTCATGAATTTGTTTTTGAGAACTTCTAATTGTTCTTATCATATATTTTTTGTGATCTGTATCTTGCATTTCTTCTATCTCATCATCTTCATAATCTTATATTGGAATGTCATGTTCATTTGGGGGTGTCATAATGTCTTCCTTGTTCTTATTTCCTCGGTTTCTGTGTTTGTTGTTTGGCATTGTGGAGATATTCTTTGGTTTCTTCTCTTTTTTTTTTCCTCACTGTGATGGCTTTTCTCGTTATACTATGACTCTAGGTTAAGTGGACTGTCTGCTTTTGGTGAATCTCTAGAGGCTAGTGGTGGATATGGCCAGAGAGCTCTGTTCAGTTCGGTTCTTCAGGGTTAAGGGTGTGCCAAAGGTGAAACATCCAGGTTTGGGTTGGTGAATCTCTCTCTCTCTCTCTCTCTCTTTTTTATTCAGAAGGGAAGTAATTCTACTCAGCTGAGCTATTCTCCTTGAAGGCAATCAGTGCCTGAGCTCTGGCCCCAGTAGGTATAATATTTGTCTGCTCTGTCCCAAGGATCACGCAAAGGATCTGTGCAGTCCTCAGTGTGTGCTCGGATTCCCCTGCAGTGTCTCCCACCGTGTTGCCAAGGTTACTGAGTTTGTGGCGTCTCCCATCTCAGGCACACCATGAGTTCTCTTACACACCCTCAGTTTTTTTTTTTTTTTTTTTCCCACAGTCCCAGTTCATAAGATCCACACATTCACTTAACCTCCTGTTATTTCTCCGTACCACAGTCAGGTTTTTCTGCTTGGCTGAGGGCGGGTGCAGCCCTGAGCTGGCACAGCTGTTATGTATGCCCAAAATGGTGCCTGCTGTAAAGTTTTCTCCACCTTTGTAAGTTGAGTGGAGAGAGAGAATCATGTCCGTACTGGCCCTTTTATTTATTTATTTTTCTCTCCTCTAGTTAGGCTGGTGAACTTTCCCCCATGGGGCTTCAAGCCTGGTTCCCTCTAGACTCTTCCTGCCGCTTTTCCGCCAGTGTCTCCGGCTACTGCAGTTTCGCCTCAACCTCCCTTACCAGCTCTGGTGCATAGGCTTGGCTGCTGGGGTTCCAAGCCGTGGGCACCTGTGCCCTCCACTTAGGTCCACCATGTCCCTCTAGTTCCAGAAGAGTTTCCTCTGCAGTTTTTTCCCTAACTCTCCCCTGAGACTACAGTATCTCCACTTTTATTAAACTATCTTTTCCTGGACTATCAGTGCGCTCCCTCCCTGTTCTGCCATCTTGGAGCTCCTAGTTCAGAATATTTTAAAATATCAATTTATTAATCTATTTGACATTAGTGAAAACTTGGTATATGTTACATAAATAGCTTTTCATGAAAAATATCTGAATATTAAAACAACAATTTTTTAAGAAGGATAATGTTTTTCCCATTTTACCCTCTTTAACATTCTGAATTAATAGCAGGCATCTGGGTATTCATATCTGTTTTTGCATTTTGATATGTTTAGTTGAAGTACATGTGAAGAAAATCTGATCTTAAAAAATGTATAAACTTGGAGTAGAAATATCTTAATTATTTTTTAAAAATGTATTTATTGGCAAGAGAAAAAGGGAGAGGGAGAAAGCTCATATCTGTTGGTTCACTCCTCAAATACTCAGATGAGTCCCAGCTCAGCCAGATTGAAGCCTGGAGCTGGGAACTCAGACCTGGTTTCCCATGTGCAGGGCAGTGACCCAAGCACTTGAGCCATCACCTGCTGACCCCAAAGGTTTGCATTAACAGGAAGTTGGAATTGGGAGCAGAGCCAGGTCTCAAACCCAGGCATTCTAATATACAATGCAGATGTCCCAAGTAGAATATTAACTGTTGCACCAAATGGCTGCCCCATTGCTTTAAATTTAAATGAATGTCTGAAGATAATCCCAGTAATCCTCATTGTAATCCCGAGAAACTGGTGTTGATTACAAATATCTGTCTGAGAGATAAAGAGGGCTAAAATCCTGATTCAGAGTGAAAGCAACAGGAAAGTTTGTGACAGCCTGGACTAAAATGGTACTGAGCATGAGCCTGTCTCAATTTGTAGTTGTTTTCATCTGTACACAAATGTGAATAATCTCTGAGGAAGAGTATTTCAGAAAATATGGTACATAAGGATATTTTAGGGGCAAGCCTGAGAGAGTTGTATATGCCAACCACTGAGAATTAAGGGGTTAGACAGCAACCTAGGGAAAGGAATGTAATTTTATTAAGGGCCTGATGGGTGCCAATAACTTTGCAGTATACATCACCTATGTTACTTCTCTTGATTCTCACCATCTGTGAAGTCACTCTTATGGTTCTTATCAAAAGTGGAGCCTTCTCAAGTTGAACAAGTAACTGAAGGCTCCAACACTCCTGTGGGTGGAGTTGAAATTCACTCCATGTCTTTTCCCTGTGATATAATGTCTTCATCAGAATTCATGACCCTCTTGGACCACATTGCTAAGTGATTAGCTCTTACTGTGTCTGTCTTATAAAGAGATTTCTGAGTATATATTTATACACTTCAGGTTCAGTTTTCACTTTTCCATGGAAAATAAACTCAATTTTATGTTCATTCATCCACTAGGGGGTGCAAAAATGCTAATTTGCTAAGTACATAGTGATTGAAGGGTAGGATTTTAAGTATGTAGTGTAGGAAATTAATTGCATGTGAAAAATTCTGAACAACTGTTACTCCTGGAGATAACAGTGGAATGCTGTCTTATTGAAATATAGAAGACAGCTTCTTTAAATACAAAAAATAAGCATGATAGAGTTTAACACAGTAGGATGACTGGCAGTTGAAAAGGGGATTATCTGAATAGGGATTGGCAAAATAGACCATGAACCAAGTCAGGAAGATTCAAATTCTAGCCTCAAGTTTGGTTTTCTAAAATGCATGTCAATTTTAACATTATTTATTTAACTTTGTTGTGATCTGTTTGAGGCAGTAGTGTCTGAGAGAACCCATGTGATTTATTTGAGATGTTCTTTAAGCATTAAAGGAAAATGTTACATAACCTTTTGTATTTGGGTAATGCTTTATTAATCATAATTTATTATTCTAGATCTGTTACTTACATAGGTCTGGGAGAGAGTCTCTTTGCATAACTGATGTCTAGTTCATCATTTATGTAATTACCATTAGGACAATTTTTAATAAAATTGCAAAAATACCTTAAAAACACAGGGTGGGCATTTGGCACAGTTTGTAATATGATGATGAGACGACCACAAGCCACACCAGGGTACCTGGGTTCAAGTCCTGGCTCCACTCCTGATTCCAACTGCCTCCTCATGTGGACCCTGAGAGACAGAAGGTGATGGCTCACCCATATGGGAGACCTGGATTTGGCCTGACCCATTGTGTCCATTGGAGAGTAAACCAGTAGAGAGATCTCCCTCTGACTGTATTTCTCTCTGTCTTTATCTGTTTCTCTGCTGTTAAATGAAAATAAATTCACAAAGCTATGAACTGTGAAGTAATTGTATAATATTTGCCAAGTATTTATGTTTGATAAGAAATGTTGGATATTGTCCTGATTTATTGTTCTTAAGGTTCTGGTAAACATTAGATTTAAAGGCAGTGGTCAGAGATTTTGGGGGTGTCTAAGGAAGCCAAGAAGGGTGGATAAGTTTGAGTCTGTGACTTGCTGATTAGGAATTGGGCCTAAAGAAGCTGGAGGGACCAGGGCAATTCTTAGGCTTCAGGCTTGGGTGACCCTAGAAAGCAGAAGAGAGAAGCAAAGCTCTTTTTAGGGAGCTTTTAGTTTGGCATAGAGATTAAAACCAAATGAAATACAACACTGAAATAATATGTGAATACTTTCATTGTGCCCTGGATGTATGTAATTATCAAAGTATCCACTTGAAGGATCCTCATCTCTGAGAACTGAAGATGCCGATTCAGAGAGATCTTAGGTCCTACCTAAAATGACATAGCTAGAGGTGGGAGAACCTGGGATTGACTTTGGGCCTATCTGACCCTAAAGCTCAGCCCTTTCTACTCTGTTGCTCTTGGAATCATCTCGTGGCTGTGGCTAAAGTAATGGGTGTAAATGGGAGTGTTCAAGAAGACAGAAGAAAGTATGGCCAAAAACAGAATTTGGGCCATGGCATTAGATTAAATAGAAGCCCCTGGGTTCTATAGCTATGCTGGTGGAGAGGCAGCAGGGTTACTAGGATAAGCATTGCATCCCAAACAAGAAACAAAGGTTTCGATTCTTTCTCATCCCCACGTTCTGTCCATCTGAAAATCCTGTTGGCTGTGTCTTCAGGATGTGGGCAGAATCTGCCCATTCCTCCACCCCCCATCCAAGCTGCCTGCACTCCTTGTGGTTCAACAGCATCATCTGAGTCCATCTCTTTTGCTGTACTGTCTTTTCTTCATAAAGCAGTCATAGCAGTCCTTTCAAACTGTAGGACAAATTGTCACTCCTCAGCTCAGCGTTGCGCACTGGTCATCCTTGTCCTGTAGATTCTAATCTGTTCTCAGGACCATGGCCCATGAGGCCGTACAGGACTCTGCCACCGGCTCCTGCTCTAACTTCAGCTTCTGTCTTCCTTCCCTGGGCAACAGTGCAGCCATCAGCCAAACGGGCTCTCTCCTGGACTTTGGCACTGACTACTTGTCAGAGATGCTTTTCCCAGCCCAACCAGCATCTCTGGAACAACATCTTCCACGATTGTATTTTCATTCTCTTCTTCATAGAAATGATTATCACTTGAAATACCAGACTCACTTGCTTTGTATTGATTGCCCCCTGAAGCCCTTGTCCTGTGCTCGAATGTCGTGAGGATAGAGATTTGGCTTTGTTTGGTTCACTCCTGTATCTCCAATGTGTAGGCACGGTAATGCTTAATGAACACTTGGATGAATGGACACTAGAGTGCTCTTTTAAATGAATAAACCACATGAGGTCACCCCTGGTTTAAACTGATCACCACGGTAGCCTCCCATCACTTCAGAATAAAATCCAAACTCCTTACTGCCGTTTACAAGGCCTTACGTGATCCAGTCCTTGGCAGAGACTGGCCTGTAGCCTTGCCGCTCCACCCTGATGGATTACATTCCAGCCACATTGGCCTGATCTTCCTGGAACTTGCTAAGCTCACTTCTTCCTCTTGCTACTCCCCTAGCCAGACACTCCTTCTACATGGCTGGTTCTTTCTGATCCTTCAGAACTTCACTCAAGTATCACTTCTGAAAGCCCTCTCTGCACCACATTCCATTAACACAATCCCTCTAACACCTGCCCTTCCACCCCAGATCTTCCCAGGGCTTAACCTGGGTGTTAGCAACATAATCGTCACTGACTAAATAATAGTGTTTACTGATTGATTGATTAATATTCTGTCAGATGGATGTGAACTTCCTGAGGGCAGGGGCTTTTTTCTGTTTTATTTACTGTCACAGTTGCAGTGCACAGATGGAGTGCTTTGGCACATGTTAGAAGCCCAATACGTGAGGATGCATGAATGAAAATCCTTTGCACTTCTGAGGGTATGACTACTTGAGTACTCTTTTGGAGACCCTCAGGTTTAAAAATAATGTCTAAGACTTCTAGGATGAGGGTTCTGCAGTTGGAACACTAAATTATAAAATTACCTTTCCAAACTGGCTCATGGAATTCCAGTACATTATTTTATAGAGACTCCTTTTGCACATTCTTAGGAATCCAGACTCTGCGAACTTTCAGGATGTTCTAATTTTTATTCTTAGTTGTTGCTGACAGTATGTGATGGAATCCTATTGCTAGTTCCTCAAGAATCATGAATGTCATATTCTCTCCATAAACTCAGTACCTTTCCCAGAATTCAATACATGTTTTAATGGTAATTAAGAAAAATATTTACAGCTCAAAATTTAGAAGTTCCTGTAAAATCTTTTCCGTTTGTGTGGATTTCAAAACTGAGCCCCCTTCCACCAACCAAGAAACTGGCCCTTTGAGAAATGTTTGGTTACTGACACACTTTAGAAAAGGAATGAAGGGGTGCTATCCCCACGCTAAATTTAAATTCTGTCTAGCAGGCTAGAGAAACAGAGGAGACCTGTAATCACTTTTTCACCTATGTAACTCTACTTGGGTGGAGTTGGGGTGGTGGCAGGGAAAGGCTCTGTGGCCCAGCATCCTTCTTCACTCTTATTTTCTTTTTGATAAAACAGCCAGTGTTCAGTGTGGCTCCAAAAGTTTTGGTTTGGGCACTAAAAAAGCGAGCAGCAGGTAGCTGTGACGCAGGTTTTGCACAGCCATTGAGCTACACACACCTTAAGCCAACATAACCAGTGAAAGGTGGCAGTGTTTGAATTGAATCTGGGCTTTTTAGATGGAGCAGCACCTTTTCAATAAAAGCACGCTTATGCCGACTCCTTGAGAAGTTTAGACTGGAGGGCTGTCTCCAGAAACTGGTCCCCCTTTAGCCAGTCCCATTTGTTTGTCTTGGCAGGCTGGCTGTGTCTGCTTGGCTGGTGCTAATGCTGGGATGTTAAATTGATGAAACACAGAGCTCTTGATCCTTTTCAGTGAGGCTTCTATTTGGTTAATGGCAGGGTAGAGTTCTTTGCTGCTAGCCACCTGTAACTGGCCAAGAATTTTTTTCTTTTTTTAAAGATGCAGAGATGTGGAAGAGGAAATTTTTCTTCTTTAAAAAAAAAAAAACTTAACAATTGCTTGCTTTTTCTTGTTTGTTTGACTACTTTAAAATCCAAAATAGTTTCAAAACACACTGAAAAAGAATTTAAAAAGAGAAACTAAATCCCACCACTATGTTTGGGCAGTGGCAATGGCAGTGGTTGGGGAGGCATGACAAATGGGTCCACTTATAATATAGTTAGACATTTGGAGAACTGTGAGGAGATACTTTATTAGAATAATTTGCTTTGCTTTCACTGTGGCTTTTTGTCTTATTTGCTTTGGTCTAGGTAGAAGTTTTGTGTTCAAGTGATTACAATGAATATTTTTGCTTGGAACCCATATCCACATAGAGCTATCCTGAAAAATACATGACAAATATTTGAGAGTTGGGGATTTCAGAGCTATGCACCAGCTATACTTGTGCAAAATGCACTGAGGTTTGTTTGGTGCTTTTGGGGTCATGCTCCTCTTGGTCTGTCACTCTCAGTGGCTTTGCAACATTCCAGCAGCCTTGAGCTGTAACTAGACTTCTTAGAATGAGCAGTGCAGAAGGGAAGCGAGTATTAATTGTTTCTGGTTTACATGTTTTGAAAAAGATTGGCAATATCACTTAAGTAGTTATAGGTGTGGAGAGTTTCACGAGGTCCTTTGCTTTATTAAATCCTCAGTTTATTCAGGTTTCTGCTCAAACATTGCCTCTTCAGAGGAGTCCAAACAGCAGGCTGCCTCCTCATCACTCTTATTTTTTTTTAAAGATTTATTTATTTATTTGAAAGTCAGAGTTACAGAGAGGTAGAGGTGGAGAGAGAGGTCTTCCATCCAATTGTTCATTGCCCAGATGGCCACAATGGCTGGAGCTGCGCTGATCCAAAGCCAGGAGTCGGGAGCTTCCTCTTGGTCTTCCACGTGGCTGCAGGGTCTCAAAGACTTGAGCCATCTTCTACTGCTTTTCCGGGCCATAGCAGAGAGCTGGATTGGAAGTGGAGCAGTTGGAACTCAAACCAGATGATGCCTGCCTGCATTGCACGCTGCAGCTTTACCTGCTATCCCACAGCAGCAGCCCCTCCTCATCACTCTTAAATTGCTCACCTGCTTTCTTTTCTGTAGCACTTATTATGATGTGAATGATTTTTTGTTTTTGTATCTCCTCTACTGTGTGTGACTGAGAGCAGTTTTCTCTTCTTGACTGCTTAATCCTCAAACTCAGAAGAATCTCAAGGATATTGTAAGTGCTTGATAAATATGAAAAGAGCAAAGATGGATAAAGTAGGAAAGGAAATAATGATTGCCTTGCAGATAGTATCATTCAGTGTGCCATGCTTTAAAGCAGGCCCGGGATGTTCATCAATATTTGCACATGTGAAATGTTCATTAGTATTTCTAATAAAGCTGAGTGTAAACTGGATTGCATGTAAGAAGCATATCACTATGGCAAGAACATCAAATCATTAAGTTAGCCCAAGATCAGGGAAAATGAAAACATTTCATTGTATGGTTGAACAGAGCATACTAGAGGAATTAGATCTGTTTAATAAGGATGTTAGGGGGATAAATTCCAAAGTGGTACCATTGGTTATTAAGAGGGCAGTAAAGTTCTGTTGCCAGCCATATGCTTGCTTTTAGGAGTAGGTGTGTCAGTTTCAGAATCCCTACTAGTTGCTTCTATCCAGAGGTCTTCCAAACATTCATGGGAAGTTCTCCATGTTAAATAACTAAGTGTGGGTTTCAAAAGTATTTTGCACCCAAATAAACTTGTACTTTAATTTCAGATTTCCACTAATGAGGTACCCTTGTATTTAAGCATTTCTTTGCCATGGCATATGCTGCCATGAACAGATGGAATTTACTGAAGAAAATATCTCCTGTCCACTGGAAAAAAAACATAAAGAAGATGTTTGACATATGACAGATGGCATGAGAAATAGCCTGTCAATTTGAGATTGGTGGTAATGGATTGGTGGATTAGTGAACACCCTATAAGATATTCATTCTCATGCTTGTATTTGTTTCCACTCGTCGATTTTTTGTTATTTTAGCTTCTTCCTGGTTTACTATGTTATAAATAATGATGTTATGACTTTTCTATGTGAATTTCTATGGCTTTGTGATTCTTCAGACTTATATGGTTTTGTGAAGATTTCCCAGTCATAGGTTGTGAACATTTTTCTACCTTTTTATTTGTGAACAGATGACAATAGTCTACAATGAAACCTTCAGTTTAGAGTATTCCTTTGGTCTTATAAAACAAATAAGGGTACTTTTCATTAGTTCCATTTAGCATTACTTGTAGCATTTTCTTCTTTCTGATGCACTATAGGTAACATCTATTTTAGTTTTCATTTTAATTGCTGGCCTGCTTTTCTTGGAATGGTCATTGAGAAAAGATTTTTTGACTTCTATGAAGTTATTTTTGTTATGAATTGTGTTTCTCATTATTTTTTCAAGGAATTTAGAAGTCTTTGAATGCTCCCTAATTATATTGAAAGCTTAAATTAATTTGTTTTTTTTCTTACTTAAATTATTTTCTCACAGTTTGAGAAACTGGAGAGTTATTTCCTGGCTTGCCTCCTGCTGTGCATTCCTATGTTGTAGAACAGAAAGAGAGAGAGAGGGAGAGAGGAGAGAAGAGAGAAAGAGAGAGAAAGGCATGTAAAGGGAAGAGTTCTTTAGTGTTCTGTTAATGGAATTTTTAATAATTGTGCATGTGTCTGGGGTACAGTGTGATATTTCAGTAAATATGCTTAGCCTGTTCTGATTGAGTAAGAGTAGTCCACGTTTCCATCTCTTTATCATTTCTTCACATTTGGAGCCTTGGAGTTCCCCCCTTCTGCTTGAGTTCTTTATAAAATATGCAGATACAGTAGGTTGCTGTGAACTGCAGTCACCCACTGTGCTGTGCACATGGAATACATCTTGGTGCCTGTTATTTAGCCTCCTTCTGTTTGCCCTCCTCCCCACTCCCTCACCTTTCCCAGCCTGTAGGCATCACTTATTTTGCATTCAGATCAACTTTTATTTCAGATTTCACATAAGGTACAGAATATGCAATATTTGTCTTTCTATGCCTGGTTTCTTTCACTTAGCATAATGACCTCCAGTTTTGTCCATGACAGGGTCTGTTCTTACTCATGGCTAAATAATATTCCAATGTGTGCATTTACCACATTTTCTTCTTATTTTTTTTTAATTTATTCGATAGGTAGAGTTACAAACAGTGATAGAGAGGCACACAGAGAGAAAGGTCTTCCATCTGATAGTTCACCCCCCAAATGACCGCAATGGCCGGAGCTATGCCAATCTGAAGCCAGGAGCCAGGTGCCTCTTCCTGCACGCGGGTGCAGGGGCCCAAGCACTCAGGCCATCATCCACTGATTTCCTGGGCCACAGTAGAGAGCTGGACTGGAAGAGGAGCAACTGGGACTAGAGCCCAGTGCCCATATGGGATGCCGGTACTGCAGGTGGAGGATTAACCCAGTGTGCCATGGCGCCAACCCCCACATTTTCTTTACCCATTCATCCATCCATAGACACCTAGGGTGATTTCTCATCTTGGCTTTTGTGAATAGCACTTTGGCAGACATGGGAGTATAGGTACCTCTTTATTATGCTGGTTTAACTTCCTCTTGAATTTATACCCTGAAGTGAGGTTGCTGGGTCATATGATAGATCAACTTTTAGTTTTTTGAGGAATTTCTATGCGTTTCTCCATATTGATTATATAAACAGTGTAAATGAATTCCTCCTTTTTCCACACCCTTGCCAGCTTTTGTTATTTTTTGTCTTCTTAATAATAACTACAAGCTGGTGCCGGTGCTATGGCATAGTGGGCTAAACCTCCACCTGTGGCACCTGTATCCCATATGGGCACTGGTTTGTATCCTAGCTGCTCCTCTTCCAATCCAGCTTTCTGCTGATGGCCTGGAAAAGCAGTGGAAGATGGTCCAAGTGCTTGGGCCTCTGCACCCGTGTGGGAGACCTGGAGGAAGCGTCTGGCTCCTGGCTTCAGATCAGCCCAGATCTGCTGCCATTTGAGGAGTGAACCAGCTGAACCAGAGGACCTTTCTCTCTGTAGCTCCCTCTCTCTGTAACTCTCTCTCGAATGAATGAATAAAGTAAATAAACTCTTTAAAACAATAGCTATAAGCTAAGATGATATGCCTTGGTTTTGATTTGTGATTTTTTACACACACACAGAGAGAGAGAGAGAGAGAGAGAGAGAGAGAGAGAGAGAGAGAGAGATTGATTGAGTCCATCCAATGGTTCACTTCCCAAATGGCTACAATAGATAGGACTGGACCAGGCTGAAGCCAGGAGCTTCATTCAGGTGCAGGGGCCCAAGCACTTGTGTTGTCATCTGCTGCCTTCTCAGGCACATTAACAGGGAGCTAGATCAGTTGTGGAGCTGCTTGGACTTGAACTGGCGTACATATAGGATATAGGCATTTTAGGCAGTGGCTTAACCTGCTACGCCACAACACTGGCCCTTGATTTCTGGTTTTGATTTTAATTCCCCCTGATGGCTAATGAGCAGTTTTCTTAGATATTATTAGCCTTGTTTACTTCCTCATGGAAACTGTCTATACAGATTATTTACCCATTTTTTCTAAAAAAAAAAAAAAAGATTTTATTTATTTGAAAGAGAGAAGGGGAGAGACAGAGAAAGAAATCTTCCCTCTGCTGGTACATTCTCCAAATGGCCACAAGAGCTAGGGCTGTGGCAGGTTGAAGCCAGGAGCCTGGAACTCCATCCAGTCTCCCATGTGGGTTTAGAAGCCCAAGCACTTGAGCCACCCTTTGCTGCTTTCTCAGGTGCATTAGCAAGGAACTGGATTGGAAGTAGAACTGCTGGGACTCAAACTGGCACAGATATGGAATGCCAGCATTGCAGGTGGCAGCTTTACCCACTGAGCCAGAACACCAGCCTCTGCCCATTTTGAATTTCACCATTTTTTGGTGCAATGTTTTTTTTTTTTTTATTTCAGTGTATATTCTGAATGTTAATCATTTGCCAGAGGAACAGTTGACAAATATTTATTCCATTTCTGTAGGTTGTCTTCATACTCTGTGGATTGATTTGGAAGCTTTATTTTGCAGGAAGTTTTTAGTTTAACATAATCCTGTTTGTCTTTTGCTTTTGTTGTCTGTGCTTTGAGTTATTAACCAAAAACAAATACAAAACAATCATTGCTTATCCTGATGTCTTGAAATGTTTCCACATGTTTTCTTCTAGCAGTTTCATAGTTTCAGGTCTTTATTGACGAATATCTTTTTTCCAGTGTGTGTTTGAAGTGCCGTTATTGAGAATCCGTTGTTGTTAGAAGGGTTTATTTCTGGAATCTCTATTCTATGCAAGTTGGATTGTATGTCTGCTTTTTATGCGAATACCATGATGCTCTGGTTCCTGTAACTCTGTACTGTTTCTTACAATTTATCACGATGCTTCCAGCTTTGTTTTTCTTGTTTTCTTTTCTTTTCTTTTTTTTTTTTTTCCAGATTGCTTTGGACATTTGGAGTCTTTGTCTTTCCTTAAGTATTTTAGGATTGTTTTCCCTAGTTCCATAAAGCATGCAGGTACTCTGATGGTGATTACACTGTGTCAATTACTGTTGATAGTGTGACCATTTTTAACAGTATTAATTGTTCCAGTTCATGACCATGGGAATTCTTTGCATTTTTATGTGATTTCTTCAATTTTTTCTTCAATGTTTTGTAATTTTCATTGTAGAGATCTTTCTCTTTCTTGGTTAGATTTATTCTTAGCTAGTTTTTATAGCTATTGGGAATAATATTTCTTTCTTAGCAAATTTATTAATGAGCTACTGATTTTTTATTTTATTTTTGACTTTGTATCCTGCAACTTTTCTGAATCTATCAGTTCTAATAGTCTATTATTTTTTTATTTTTTATTTTTATTTTTTTTGACAGGCAGAGTGGACAGTGAGAGAGAGAGAGACAGAGAGAAAGGTCTTCCTTTTGCCGTTGGTTCACCCTCCAATGGCCACCGCGGCTGGCGCGCTGCGGCCGGCGTACCGCGCTGATCCAATGGCAGGAGCCAGGTGCTTTTCCTGGTCTCCCATGGGGTGCAGGGCCCAAAGACTTGGGCCATCCTCCACTGCACTCCCTGGCCACAGCAGAGAGCTGGTCTGGAAGAGGAGCTACCGGGACAGAATCCGGCACCCTGTCCAGGACTAGAACCCAGTGTGCCGGCGCCGCAAGATGGAGGATTAGCCTATTGAGCCACGGCGCCAGCCCTAATAGTCTATTTTAAGGGTCTTTACTTATGTATGTTTGTATTTGCATGTTTATATATATACATACACACATACATATGCCACATGCATATGTATATATATGCATAAAATCATGTGAGGAGAGGTAATTTGTTTCATTGATTCCTAGTTTAATGCCTTATATTTATGTCTGACTAATTGCTCTCTCTGGTTAAAACTTCTAGTCTGGTATTAAGAGCAGTGAATATTTTTGTTCCAGACAGACCTTTTGTTTTTTTTTTTTTTTTGGACAGGCAGAGTGGACAGTGAGAGAGAGAGACAGAGAAATGTCTTCCTTTTGCCGTTGGTTCACCCTCCAATGGCCACCGCGGCTGGCGCACTGTGCTGATCCAAAGCCGGGAGCCAGGTGCTTTTCCTGGTCTCCCATGCTGGTGCAGGGCCCAAGGACTTGGGCCATCCTCCACTGCACTCCCGGGCCATAGCAGAGAGCTGGCCTGGAAGAGGGGCAACTGGGACAGAATCTGGTGCCCTGACTGGGACTAGAACCCGGTGTGCTGGCACCTCAGTTGGAGGATTAGCCTAGTGAGCTGCGGCGCCGGCCTTGTTCCAGATCTTAAAGTGAGATCTAGGAAAAGAAGAAAAGCTTTCAGCTTTTCCATATTTAGTAAGACATTTACTGAGTTGTAAATAGACTTTATTATGTTGAGGTAAGATCTATCTTAGCCTAATTTCTTCAAAGTTTTTATAATGAATTGATATTGAATTCTATTGAATATTTCTGCTGAGATGATCATAATAAATTCTGTTGATGTAATATGATTTTTATTGGTTTTTGTATATTGAATCATCCATGAGTCCCTGGGATATCTTACTTAATTGTGGTAAATGATCTTTTTGATATTCTTTTAGTTTCAGTTTGTTAATATTTTGTTCAGCATTTTTGCTTCTATCCTATTGGGGATATTGGCTTATAGTTTTCTGTTGCTGTGTCCTTGTCTGATTTAGTGTCAGTATAAAGATAGCTCCACAGAATGATGGAAGAGTTCCCTCTCATTTGGTTTCTTGAGAATCATTGGTGTTTTTTTCTTCCTCAGATGTTTGGTAGAATCCATAAGTGAAGCTGTCTTTTCTTTGTTGGGAGATGTTTTCTTACTGATTCAGTTTCATTACTTATCATTGGTCTGTTTAACCTTTCTGTATCTTTGTGGTTCAGTTTTGGTAGGATGTATGTGTCCAGAAATTTATCCATTTCTTCCAGGCTTTTTCAGTTGTTTGATATAAAGTTGTTCATAATTATCCTTAGTGATTTTTATGTTTCTGGGATATCAGTTGTAATGTCTCCTTTTTCATGTCTATTTTGAATTGTCTGAGCATTCTTTCTTATTTTCTTATTTACAGATTTGTCAATTTTATCATGACATTAAACCAAATCTTTGTTTTATTGATCCTTTATACTTTTGAGGGTTCCATGAAATTTATTTCTGTTCTGATCTTTGTTGTTTGTTTCTTCCTATCAACTTAGGGTTTGGGTTTGTTTTTACTTTTCTGGGTCCTCTCAATGTATCATTAGATTGTTTACTTGAAATCTTTGTTTTTTGAGGTAGGTGTTTATTGATGCTGACTTCCCTTTTAGTACAGCTTTTGCTGTATCCCATAAATTTTATTGTATTCTGTTTCCACTTTTACTGGTTTTAAGAAATTTTTAATTCCTTTTTATTTTTTTAGTTCAATAGCATATTGCTCAGTGTCCATATATCATTAGTACAATTTCTAAAGTTTCTTTTGTTGTGAGTTTCTAGTTTCATTCTGTTGTGGTCAGAAAGATACATGATGTGATTTCAGTTTTTCTAAATTTGTCAACAAATGTTTATGACCTGAGAATATTCTGTGTACTGATGAAAAGAATGTGTAATATGCAGCTGTTGAATAAAATCTTCAGTAAATATACTGTAGTGGCCCACGCAGGAGTGGTGCATGCAACAGTTGGAGTGGCCACTCCAGTGGTGAGAGTGGTGGCAAACATGGTACACATGGAGTCTTTCCCAGCAATGGTAATGCATGGTATAGTATATACCAGCTGAGGGTAGGCAGAGGCATGGGTCATGGGCAGCAGCAGCAGCAGGAGGTGGGATGGAGTGTGGAATGCACTCCTTTGGGACCCAGCTATGGTACTGACCCAGCGGGGGCTCGAGGCCTGTAGATGACTGGCAGTGTGGCTCTGCTCTCTGTATCTCACCTCAACACAGTAGCCTGGGCTCTGCAAGTTGAGGTAGAGAAAACAAGTTCCTTCTTTAAAGAGAGCTTTGGTGCAGACTCTAGCTAGTTCCCTAGCTGGCCTTCAAGCCTGTGGTAACTGCCATTAGGGATTGTGGCACCTGTGGCCATAGATTCTCCTGTTTACCTTTTCCCTTCAGCCAAGGACTGGGATTACCATTGCTGGGGCACTTTATTGTATTCTCTGTGCTACTCTCCCAGGTCTCCATGTCTGCACACTTCTCATGGCTTTCTTGCTGAGTTTGAGCACTACTCACCTCCAAAGGGACAGCCACTGGTCTATTGTGGTTGTTTTTTGTGGAGAATGAGGATAGTGCGAGGCATCTCTGTTTGAGCTTCTTACCAGTTATGCCTTTTATAATGTTCTTACTTCATGTGAGGTTTCTGTAACTTGGATATTCCTGAAACTCTTTTGTCTTTCTGTGCCTGCAATGTTTGAAGTGCTAGTGGCTTTTGAAATTGTTTTCAAATTTAAAAGCCACATGTATGTGAACACACCTTTGTATGATAGAGAGTATGTAGCTCTTCTTCCTTTCTCAGATCTGTTGCTCTGCACAAGAGAAAAAGAAACTAGAAAACCAATCTTGTGTGACTCCAAGAAACACATTAAAGAATCTATGGCTATTTAAGATGACCAAATATTTAACTGAAAACACACTAAAGACTAGTTTGGAAAGAAGATATTCTTACTGTTTAAATGTTTTCTGTTTTAAAGTTTAGTATTCTAAAGTTGTACTCTGATTATTTATTTCTAAGATAATAGTGTTTGTATTGGTAATAGGACAATAACTATTAGTAAAAATTATAACTTGAGATTGTAAAAATGTGTTCAGGATACTGGATTTCTATGCATTTTGTCATTTAATTTCATTTTTATGTCTTCTCCACAGCTATTGAAGATAAGGCTTTGAGAAGAAAAACTAGCTGTAGAGACAGTGTTCATTCTTTGCCCTTAATCATGATTCAGTGCCAATTATGTTGGTTTTGATAATTTGTATTTATTGCTAGGGATTTGTTTGTAAGTGCTTTCCTCCCTCATTTGATATATTTTATGGTCATTTCACAATCTATCTCTTAAGTAAATGAATTTTTGATTTTTATTCAAAGTGTTCTTGAAGACTGGGTATTGATATACACAGGGAAAGCTGTTTTCCAATCTCTTTGCTGAGCAAACAGTGGCTTGCTCAAAGCCCCATTCTCTCATTTCACCCTGTTCTCCAAAGTTAGGCTTTTTCCTTGGCCTGACAACAAACTCGATCAAAATAAAGTTGACTCTGGTCTTTAATATCTCTAATACACTCATAATCTAATAGTAGTAGTTTTTATATTTAATGACTCACAGTATGTGAAATACTACCGAGAAGTAAAAAGAACTTTTTATATACAAATTGTTTTCTGTTAGCATTTTTCATTAATATTTCCTATTTTTTCCGGTTTCTGGTAGTTGATGCCTTTTGGGCAATAAACAAGCTGAATTTGATAAAATGGAGTTATTTGTAGCCACTTGTTCCAAATAGAACATTTAAGTGTTCTTTCAAGAATTCGGTTACTTTCAGCCCTTCTCTTCCTGAAAATGCTATGGCAGTCAGCAGTAGAAACTGTGATATCTGGAGGAATTCAGTGAATTTCTGTTTATAATCATGCTTTTCTTTTTTTTAAAGTCTTATTTATTTGAAAGGGACAGTTGGAGAGAGACAGAGAAATAGAGGGAGAGTGAGAGAGTGAGAGTAAGAGAGAGAGAATCTTCCAGCCGGTGGTTCACTTCCCAAATGGCTGCAATTGTCAGGGCTGGGCTAGGCTAAAGCCAGGAGCCTGGAACTCTACTTGGGTCTCCCACAGGGACCTAAATACTTAAGTTATCTTCCGCTACTTTCCCAAGCACATTAGCAGGGAGTTGGAAAAGGAACAGCCAGGAGTTGAATCAGTGCTCATGTGGGATGCTGGCGTGTAGCTTAACCAACTGGGCCACAGCACCAGCCCATTTTAGAAATTCTTAATCTGAGGCTGGTGCTGTGCCTCACTAGGCTAATCCTCCACATGCAGCGCCGGCACCCTGGGTTCTAGTCCTGGTTGGGGCGCCGGATTTTGTCCTGGTTGCTCCTCTTCCAGTCCAGCTCTCTGCTGTTGCCCGGGAAGGCAGTGGAGGATGTCCCAAGTCCTTGGGCCCCTGCACCCACATGGGAGACCAGGAGGAAGCACCTGGCTCCTGGCTTCAGGTCGGCATAGCGGCCACTAGGGGGTGAACCAATGGAAAAAGGAAGACCTTTCTGTCTCTGTCTCTGTCTCTCTCACTGTCTAACTCTGCCTGTCAAAAAAAAAAAAAAAAATTAATTTGAGGACATGGGGATGACTTCAAGGTATCCTAGAAAAGTCTGCAGTAGTGTATGAAAAATTTTGTCATGGGATCTTCTTTATTAATGTATTCATTTTCCTCATTCACTCAAATATGTATTGAATTATATTATTCACTTTACCGTTCATTCCAATTTCCTCCAGCCCCCCCCCAAATACAACAGTAGACCCAAAGAAAGTTTTAAAATATTCATATTTTCAAAACTTTGTCATTTGAATTTATTTTACTACTACTCAAATATCAGAGCTTTAAATGCCTATATATAGTCCCTGTTATATCAAATTCTATCTTTAGAATTAAAAAGGAGAGAATGATCCAACATGAGAAGTGGGATACACAGCAGACTCATAGAATGGCAAATGCCCTAAACAGCACTCTGGCCTCAAAATCAGCCCTTAAGGCATTCAGATCTGGCTAAAAATAAAAAGCCCATGAGAGTTTCTCAGGCATGGAAAGCCAAGACACTGTAGGAAAAAAATGACCTAAATGAAAGATCTCTGTGAGTGAGATCTCAGCAGAAAGAATGGGCCATCAAAGAAGGAGGTACCTTTCTCTGAAGGGAGGAGAGAACTTCCACTTTGATTATGGCCTTGTCTAAATAAGATCAGAGTTTGTGAACTCAAAAGGCTTCCATAGCCTTGGCAGCTCATGACAAGAGCCTCAGGTGATTACTGATGCCATAAACAAGAGTGTCAATTGTTAAAGCAACAACAGGAGTCACTCCCCATGTAGGATCTCTGTCCTTAATGTGTTGTACTATGAGAATTAATGGTAAAGCAAGTCTTCAAACAGTACTTAATGCTTTGTGTGTCTGTGTGGGTACAATCTGTTCAAATCTTTACTTAATATATACTAAATTGATCTTCTGTATATAAAGATAATTAATGAATCTTAATGAAGAATGGGATGGGAGAGGGAGTAGGAGATGGGATGGTTTGTGGGTGGGAGGGTGATTATGGGGAGAAAAACCACTATAATCTGAAAGTTGTACTTTTGAAATTTATATTAAATAAAAGTTTTCTAAAATTCCTATCTTTAAGAATTTTTAAAATAATGGTCCATTTGCATATGAACATAATGGGGGAGATTATATTTTCTCCAATATGCATGATTTACTTTTGAGAATACTTGTCAGAAACATTGGATTTTGGCTTTAGTTTCATTACTTTGAAATTTTGAAAGAAATTTTGAGTCGGTGTTACACTTTTTTTCTCCCTAGTGTCATTCTGTTTCCGTATCTGAAGTTATAAATTTCTGAGCCTGAAAGATGTTCAGTTTGTACTATGAAGTGGAACTGGCCTTATTTCTAAATATACTGGCATTGGACCGAGGCTAGCTTTGCCACTAGTGCTTCCACGTCTATCTTTTAAAATTCAGATTTCACATGTTTTCTTTTGATAGCCAATCTGTTACACACATGGTTTGCTACCATTTTGGAGTTTGCTAGTAAGAAATGACCTCAGATGTTATTGAGAAATCTATGTCTATTTATCTTTATTTTTTTTGGCTTACATCTGTTCTGAGTAGCTCAGATCTACTATAGCCAGTCACTTTGTGCTAAGTGTTATTTGACCTTCAGAAATCTGTAGATCCAGCCAGGATTGGGTCAGACTTTGATGCTGTCCAGTTTTAGATACCTGGCCAACTTCTCTGGCCAGTATTAGGCTTTGACGCTCCTGAAGGTCTGGTGGTGATTTCATGAAAGGCCATGCTGTCCTTTCACTTGTCTGTGAAAATAACGGAAATTGTGTGTTAGTGCTGAGGACTTTATTCTGGAATATCTTATCTGATGCAGTTTCTTTAATCCTCTTCTCCCTTCTTTCCTCCCCTGTTCCTCTTCTCCATCTGTCCTTGCTCTATTTTCTCCTTTTCTTCCTCCTTTGTCCTCTGCTTGTCCTTCTCCTATTTCTCCCAGCTCTTCCTTTCCTGGGGGCCATGCTGTGTGGAAGCATTCCTGTGCTGCTTGTCTGATTCCTCTTACCAGTGCTCTCATGAAAGCATTTCTAGCAAGGCGGGTGGAAAAGGTGGTTGAATGATGCTGGCCGCCTACATACAGTGGACCTGAAATACACATGTGCAATAAGAGGACATTAGCCGCAGATTGTAGTTTACCACATACTTTATTAAATGGGCAAGCATGGCAGACCTTGTGTTTATTTGTGGCATTGACACCAGAGAAAGCCTAGGGGAAAAAAATTCTCTAAGATAAAGCTATCCACCTTTACTCAGGCAGGTGAAATACCATATTGTAAGGGGCCAGCATTGTGGTGCAGCATGTTAAACCACTGCCTCTGCAAACAGCCAGCAACCCATCTTGGAGCACTGGTTCAAGTCCTAGCTGCTCCACTTCTGATCCAGCACCCTGCCACTGCATCTGGGAAGACAGCAAATGATGACTCAACGACTTGGGCCCTTGCCACCCACCTGGGAGTCTGGATGGAGTTCCAGGCTTTTGGCTTTGGCTGGCTCAGCCCTGGCTGTTGTGCCCATTTGAGGAATGAACCAGTGGATGGACTCTCTCTTTCTCTCTGTCAGTTTACCTTTCAAATAAATGAAATAAATCTTTTTTTCTTTTTAAGGGGGAATACTAGATTGTGATAGAATAAAGGACAGTTACCTGAGAGTAGTCATATCATGAGTTAAGCAGAAGATTTTGTCATTTGGATGTCTCTTATGAAGCCACAGTAAGCACAGGCATACCTGGAAAACAATATGGGATACCTGGAGCATGGGGTGCCTTCCCTGTTCTTCCCATGTTATTCCCAGAGCCTTATGGCTTCTGGGAGTGTATATTTCACATCTGAAGATGATCATAGTATTCAGTGCTTAGGTGAAGTGAAAAAAATATTGTTTCAAGCACTGGTCATGTGAACAATGGCATGGTTTAGCTTTTTGTACCCTCCTTCCAAGCTAAACCCTGTACCATGATCTTTGAAATGGGCCTGGAGTAGTAGTCACCAAAATTATCAGTGCTATTTTTCAAATTGCTGGGGTGTCCTGAAGGTGACCGATGAGGTTTCTGAAGAAGGATGTATGGTAATTGACAAGCACATGGGAGGCTACAGGGTTGACAAAGGGCTCAATGTGATGCAAAGAAATAAAATAGGGTAGTGCAGCAAGTGTGGGGGAAATCAGGAGAATTGGGGCAAAACATTTCAGGCAGGGGGAACCCTACAAAGGTCATTGAGCAAAGGCAGGGTGGGAGTGGATGTTACAAGAGAAAATCAGAGATGGGAAGATGAAAGACCCTGTGTGACTTGGTAAGCCAGAGTAAAACGTTTAACTATAGGTGTAAGGGAGGTGTAGAGTGTAACAGGGGAGGCCAAGGGTCTCAGGCAGAGGCCCTGGTCCTCCAGGTGCAGTAGGATGTGGCTTGAACTGTGGTGGCAATGAAGGACATGGAGAGAAGTAAGCAGTTTGGGATATGTTTTGGAGGTGTACTGACAGGGCTTGCTAATAGAAATGATATGTGGAATAATAGGAGCAGAGGAAAAGATGGGGATTTTAAATGTGAGGAACAGTGCAGATGCAGAACACTAGGGAAGCAGTGGGTATGCATTGCAAGTTGGAGATGCCTAGTAGAGGTGCCCTTGTGGTGTCTCCTAGGCAGTTGTATATCATCCAGCCTGACACCTCACTAAGGGTTAGCAATGGAGACAGCAAAGTGGGTGACAAAAGCTGTCAGAAGATGCTCTTTCAAGTCATGGAACTGGATGGGATCATCTTAAGGGAAGTGAATTGTCAGAAAAGAGGAGCCCAGAACAGTCTTGATACATCCCTACTTTTATGGCTGAAGTGTAGAGAAGGATCTAGTATGGGAGATGGACAATGGAGTAGTTAGTTTGTGGAAGGAAAATGAGGACTATGGCTTTGCAGAAGCCAAGAAGATAGCATTTTAAGAGTAAGACATAAGTGCTCTAGATTTTGTGGGAGTTAAAGCTTAGTCAATATGGAGGTGCTTTGGAAGAAAAATAATTCATACACAATTAGGTACTAATGCTAGTATGCTCTAAGGTGAGTATTCAAAGCGAGAAGGAAACGATAGACTTAGGAAGTTTAAAAGTTAAAAAATGTCGCCGGCACCGTGGCTCAATAGGCTAATCCTCCGCCTAGCGGTGCCAGCACACCGGGTTCTACTCCCGGTAGGGGCATCGGATCCTGTTCCGGTTGCCCCTCTTCCAGGCCAGCTATCTGCTGTGACCAGGGAGTGCAGTGGAGGATGGCCCAAGTACTTGGGCCCTGCACCCCATGGGAGACCAGGAAAAGCACCTGGCTCCTGCCATTGGATCAGCGCGGTACGCCGGCCGCAGCGCGCCAGCCGTGGTGGCTGCCATTGGAGGGTGAACCAACGGCAAAGGAAGACCTTTCTCTCTGTCTCTCTCTCTCTCTCTCGCTGTCCACTCTGCCTGTTAAAAAAAAAAAAAAAAAAGAAGAAGAAAAAGAAGAAAAAAAAAGTTAAAAAATGTCATGAATAACAGAATTAAAACGTGTTAAGTATATACCTTATGTACTTCTGGAACACATTTTTCCTTCTCTATTTTGAGGAAAGAGAATGCCGACTATTGAATTGCTTCCTCACGTTACAGAAATTTTGTGTACCTACTGCAGAGCTATTAGTAAGACGTTTTAGTGTTTAGCATTGCTGGTCAAAAGTATGTTTTTATTATTGATCAGTTTAGAGCAGTTTCTTTTAATGTTACAGTTTATTATTGATAAAGTTTTGTCATTTTTAGCAGAAATCTTGCCAAATTGTGGGAACTTTTATCAAGATCTTTTTTTTATATGAGCTTCATGATTTCATGACATTTTAAGTTTTCACACATATTATTCAAATAATCCTTGAATCAATAACAGTCATAAAACAGTTTGTTATTGATGTTTTTGTGTCAACAGCTTGCAAAGTATATCTAGACTGGGGCCAGCTATAAATATCCGAACCAAACAGGAGAGTACCTGCATCTACAACGTGCATCCCATTTAACCCAAAATGAATATACTCCCAATTCTACTTCTACCTACAAGAATCCAAAATGCTTACCATGTGTCTCATCATAAGCATGAATGGTGTAGAAGGGAGATTAAAGTGAAAGAGCAGTTGTAGGTAATTGATCTAAAAATAGCTTATCAATAGCTTATTTTTGCAAGCTGAAACATAAAATGCATTACAGAAATATTGGTAGGGCTGTAGCAATGACTGCTGCAGCTTCCTTGGGCTGTATAAGTGGCTGAGCAAATAAGAAGCCCTGAACTTAGAATTTCTCCACTTTCCTCTGGTAGGAAGATGCAGATAGGACAACTGAAAGATCAAGGGCGATGCAAAGCGAGGAGTCCTCATAAGATTTCCAATAGAAAATTGTGTTGTGTGAAAAATATTGTTCTGCCATCTTGGGTGAAAAGCCCTGTGTAAATAGCAATGTGATGTGATTGGCAGAGGATGTGGTATAATCTCCGGGCTAGTGGAGATAAATAACTAAATTTGTTGATGTGAGCCACATGGATGAGTACCTATTTTCCTCACAAAACAAAGAAAAATATAAACATATGATGTATCTGGAATTTGGGTTTTCCCCTTTAAATTTGTTTTCAATGGACATGTTAAAAACTATATATTTATGGAGTACCAGGTGATGTTTTGCTACATTGATAAATTGTATAATGTTCAAATCAGGATAAAGATCTCTCTTAAAACGTATCAATTCTTTATGGTGAAAACTTTAAAAATTCTTTATTACCTAGCATTTGAAAATATACAGTGCACTACAGGCATCTAAAATTTCTCTGCTGTGCAACAGAATACCAGAATTTCTTTCTCTTTCCCAACTATAACTTGATATTTGTTGGTCAGCCTTCCCCTCTTCGCTTCCTGCCACATGGCCACTTGCCTCAGCTTCTGGTGACCACCATTCAGCTTTCAATTTCTATGAGATCCACCTTTTAAAGTCTACGTTTGAGTGAGGCCATAGTCTTTCTTTTCTTGGTTTAATCCATTGAACATAATGACCTCCAGTTCAGTCCATGTTGTTGCAAATGGCAGGAGTTCATCCCTTCTTTCCCTCCCTGCCTGCCTGCCTCCCTGCTTGCCTCCCTGCCTGCCTGCCTCTCTCCCTCCCTCCCTCCTGCCTTCCTGCCTGCCTTCTTCCTCTCTATTTCTCTCTCTCTCATTCTCTCTCTCTTTCTTTATCTCCCTCCCTTCCTCCCTCCCTCTCTCTCTCTCTTTTTCTTTAAAGATTTAATTTTACTTGAAAGGCAGAGTTAGAGAGAGAGAGAGATTGCACAGATATATATATATATATATATATATATATATATATATATATATGAGAGAGAGAGAGAGAGAGAGAGAGAGAGAGATTTTTTATCTGCTGGTTCACTCTCCAAATGACTGCAATGGTAGGGGCTGAGCCAGGTTGAAACCAGGAGCCAGGAGCTTCCTCGAATTCCTCACATGGGTGCAGGGCCTGAAGTACTTGGGCCATCTGCTGCTTTACCAGCTTCATTAGCAGGGTGAAGGATTAGAAGTAGAGCAGCTGGGATTAGAAATGATGCCCTTATTGGAAGCTGGCCTTGCAGGTGGAGGCTTAACCCATTACGCCACAACTCTGGCACCAAGAGTTCATCCCCTTTAAGGCTGAGTAGTAGTCTCTTGGGAAAGTAGTAGAAGATGGCCCAAGTCCTTGGGCCCCTGCACCCATGTAGGAGAGTGGGAAGAAACTCCTGGCTCCTGGCTTCGGATCGGCGCAGCTCTGGCTGTTGCGGCCATCTGGGGAGTGAATCATCGGATGGAAGACCTCTCGCTCTCACTCTCTCTCTGTCTGTCTCTGCCTCTGCCTCTACCTCTGCCTCTCCTCTCTCTGTGTAACTCTGACTTTCAAATAAATAAATAATTTTTTTTAAAAAGCTATACTCCTACCCCCTCTCGCCTTCTTCCTTTCTTATTTTTGATTTTTGCATTGATACATTTTGTTTACTTTGAAACAACAAGCTTAACCCTCCACTAATTAAAAATTCAACAAGCAGTAAGTAGAAAACCACTGTTCCTCAGGAATAAGGTTTATTTATTTTAAAGAGTGTGAGAGAGAGAGATACAAGCTGACAAAGATCTTCCATCCACTGGTTCATGCCACGAGTGGCTGTTACAGCTATGGGTGGTACACCATCCTGGTTAGAGGCCCAGGCACTTGAGCCATCGTTAGCTGTTGGATTGGAAGCAGAGTAGATGGGGCTCGAACTGGCGCCCTCTATGCCACAGTGCTGGCCCTGCTCTGTCTTTTTGATAATAGCCAATCTAACTGGAATGAGATGATACCTTACTGTGGCTTGATTTGCATTTCCCTGATGATTAGTTATATTGAGTATTTTTTGCTACACATGTCAAGACATTTCTCAAAAGATGACATATAAATAGCTATTTAGGTCCATTGCTTATTTCATTGGATTATTTGTGGGTTTCTTTTGCTGTTGGGTCATTTGAGTTTCTTTCTTTTTATTTTTATTTTTTTAATTTTTGGATACTAACTGCTTGTCAGATATTTAGTTTGCAGATGTTTTCTCCCTGGTTTTATCTTTTAGAGAAAGTTGTATCTTTTTATGTTTAATAATCTGCTACCCAGCATATGGATAAAGAAGATAGAGATGATTATGATGAAGAGCATAGGGCCATCAAAGACTTTTCTCCATTAAGTCAAGGTCCTTATATTCTCACATCTCAAATCCTCAATTATTTTTGAACACAGGAAAATAAACCTAAGTAGTTTTTACATCTACATTTTGTTAAATTTATTTTCTAACATGGCATTAGAGAGACTATCCTGACTCAATCCTGTAAGTGAATATAAACTTAATAATTTTACTCAGTATTGAAATTCTGCTCAGAAAGTTAAATGAGATTAGATTGAGATCACATTATTTGTCTAAATAATCATCAGTATGAACTGCATGAAAATAGGTCAGAATGGAAATTGGAAGGTAGGACTTGGAAGAGGAGAGGGACATGATGGGTTGTGACAGTATCCTCCTGTGGTACTGATGGCAGGTTCCTTAATTGCTCCTTTTGCTTGTTCCTGTTGGCAGCTAGAGTAACAGCAAGGGAAAGCATAGGGGTTCTCAGATGTTGGTGTTTATTTAGTGTGTTCTGGTTGAGGCTAGAGCCCGTTTATGATCTGCAGTCTGTTTTTGTACTTAGAACAGCTATAAGAACAGTTGCCTGTTGAAGAGAATGAAGCTGGGCTTGAACAGTGTGAGAGAAGTGATACTCTGACTTTTCTTTATTCTTTTTACTATGTTATCTGACAAGAAAAGGTTGTTTGACCTTTGAAAAACCATTTTGTTATTTCGTTTCTTGCCATTTAAAAACATCAATGTTGGATCTTACACTGGCAGATTTGTTGAGGAGGGAGGAGGTTTCCCAAATGTGTGACAAGCTAGAGAAGGAATACAAGAAAGATTAGCTAGTTCAACCATTTATCTAAAGTTCATGTTCCTCTGTAGATGATGATCCAGCCTTTCCTTGAATAATCTAATGGCTTACGTCTCACAATGGCTGAACATGCTATTGGCAAAGTTGTAAGGCTTCATTTTTAATTAATCAGATCACTTTCACATGGAACTTGAAGACTCACTTATTTGAAGATTTCCTCATTACCTTCTGTGTATGTTAAACATCTTCAAATTTTTGTGTTGTGTGTTTTTGTTTTGTTGTTCTGTGTGTCAGAAAGTGGTTTACACACCATCGTGAGACTCTTCTTTTGGTGATGGTTGCTCACCTTGATTTTGTTCATTGCTCCACTCTCCCAGTTGAGTTTTGAGGATGATCCCCCCTGCCCAGTTCTAGAGGCAAACCATGAGTAATATGAGCTGGTTATTGTGGTTTCATTTTCTTTGTTGGGGGTAGATTTAAGCATGGTCATCCAATCCAATCCTGGCAGTGACCTGAGAGAAAATTTGGTCAGGGGCTTTTTCCCAAGATTCCCTTAAGTTCCTTCGTCCTCAACAAATCAGCCAACTTAACCTTTAAATGGCAAAATTGGTGTTTTTAAATGGCAACCAAAGAAATAACAAAATGGTTTCCCATAGATCAAGCAGTCTTGATTCAAATGGTCTTTTCTTGACTCATAATATGCTAAAGAGAATAAAGAAGTTCAGCTTGATCTAAAGCAATTCTAAACCTAAGTGCCATTTTCATTTCTCCCATGTTCTTCAATCCTGACTTTGTTTTCATTGACAACCAGCTGTGGTCATGGTTGCTCTAAGTGCAAGAACAGGAGCTCTGGCCTCAGCCAGAACGTACTAAAAAGTCATGTTTAATTTCTGGTTGTGGAACAGTGTCCATAGTTGACACCTAGGATTGCTTCAGTTAGATTGAAAACATTAGTGAGACAGCAGTGGCATGCCAGTATTCCAGGGGTAGCATTTGGGCGCTTGAAGTCCCACAGAACAGCTGAGTCACGCTGAGAGCACTCCTTCCACAGAGCTTCTATGTATGACCTGACAGATTATTTTCTGTTTCTGATGATTTTGTTCTTCTGTTACTTTCAGCTGAAACATCCTGATACATACCTAGCTCCTTGTATTGTCTGTTTTACCTCACATGCAACTTTTGCCAATCATTGATGCCCATAATATTATTTCTAGTATCTTCTCCATGGAATTATGAGTATTATACATGACTGAATTTCCCAATGATTCATAAATATTAGCAAACCTGCATATCATGATTGTTATGAAAGCCAAATTGTTTTCAAAATTTCTTGCTGGGGTTACAATGGTAACACTCGACAAAGTTTTTCTGTAAGGGGCTTAACATTGAGGTAGGCTAGTTTGGGCCTATAATTTTTCTTTTTTCAAAGATTTATTTGTATATTTGAAAGTCAGAGTTTACAGCGAGAACGAATGGTTTACTCTCCAAGTAGCTGCAATGCCTGGAGCTGGGCTGGTTTGAAGCCAGGAGCTTCTTCTATGTTTCCCATGTGGGTGAGGGGCCCAAAGGTTTGGGCCAACTTCTGTTGCTTTCCCAGGGAAAGCAGGAACTGGATTGGAAGTGGAGCAGCTGGGACATGAACCAGTGCCCAGATAAGATGCCAGCATTGCAGGTGGTGACTTTACCTGCCACTCCACAATGCTGGCCCTGGGCCTATGATTTCTTAAAATGAAGTTCCTCCAACCCAGGTCCATATAAATTTATATCATTTGGTCTGTTTTTCACAATTCCACCTTGCTGATAAAAGTAATATTTTGCTCTTGTTGGCTTTTTTTTTCCCATTCAACCTTTCAAATTCCATTAAAAACTTATGGAGAGCTACATTTAATTAGCAGTAGTGATACCCAAGTCCCATATCAAAGTGCCTAGGTTTGATTCCTAGGTCTGGTTCCGGACTCCAGCTTCCTGCTGATGCAAACTGTGGAGGCAGTGGCTCAAGAATTGGATTCCTGCCACCTACCTGGGAGGGCAGCATTACATTCCCAGTTCCTGCCTTAGGCCCTGGCCTATCCCCAGCTGTTGCAGGTATTAGGGAAGTAAACTAGCTGATGGGTATGTTCTCTATCTCTTTCTCTGTCTGTATTTCTCAAAATAAAATAAAAAATTAGACCCTTCCGCTTTCTTTCTGACAGGACTTCTTTCCCCTGGTACTTGTCACAGAGAACAGTGCTCTTAATCGAGGTTTTGAAGCAGGCTGAGAAGCTTTGCCAGAAGTGATTAGAGCACTAGTGGCTGCACTAGCTGGCTGATATGTGTTCAGTTTATGGCACTGTATTCAGAGGAAGAATTCTTTCTCCTGGTGTTTCCTCCCTTCTTATCCTCCAAGATTTATGCTTATAAATATGGACAAGTATTTTATTTCATGCTCTGTTTCTATATACAAATTAAATGCCTGTGTCATTTACCACTACAAATAGTTTATTGAGATCTAATTCACACATGATACAATTTACTTACAATGCAGCAGTTTCTAGTTTATTCTCAGAGTGCGCAACGATCACCAAAATCAATCTTAGATTATTTTCATCTCCAAAAGAAACCCTGTGCCCATTAGCTGTCACTCTTCATTTCCTTTCGTTCCTTTCCCTTTCCTCTTAGTTCTAGAAAAACCACTCATCTATTGTTCTGCATGCTTGGAATTGCCAATTCTAGACATTTCATATAAATGGATTTATATTGTGCATTTTTTATGACAGGCTTCATTCACTTAGTTTGAGTTCAGGGATCATCTGTGTTATAGCATGCAACACTTCTTCATTCCTTTTTATTACACAGTTGTATCCCATTGTATGGCTAACCCATATTTTATCTATCCATTCTTCAGTTAAGGTGCATTTGGCTTGTTTCCACTTCTTGGCTATCATAAACTATTCAATATTGTGATTCAAATTCATCTCAAAACTCCCTTCACTTGGTGTTATAACTTGCAAGGTCATGCGCTTATATCCTCTGCTGTTTTCCTCAGGTTCCCTACAGCATTCAAGTCTTCCATTTCCATACTGAGCCTTTGTTAAATGACTACTTAATTTTTTAAAACATGTTTGTAGCTTCACACACACACACACACACACACAGAATGAAAGGAAGAAAGAAAACACACATCCTAACAAAAATGCCCATTCACATGAATTCCTGGATTTAAACATTCTCATGTGAGTACATTGTGTTTTTTTTTCTTCTGAACTTTTTTTTTTATTTAAGAAATACAACTTTATGCATTTAATATATACAAATTTGGGAACGTGATGCTTCCCTCCCCATGCCCCTCCCACCCATACTTCTGCCTTTCTTCCTCCTCTTCCTTTCTCATTCTTATTTTTTACAGAGATCAATTTTCAGTTAATTTTTATATTCATAAGGTTAACCCTACACCAAGTAGAGAGTTTGCTGACTTCTTTTTTTCTTCATAGTTATTGGTGAATGCATTACTTTTAACACAGAGAATAGATGTAAGCCTGAGTTAGATTTAAATTGAAAAAAAAAAAATACCCTGAGGTGTTTAATGCTTATCCTTAAATGTCCAGAATAAGGCCATGTTGACAGCTACCAACTTGATTTCCTGTGGTCGTGGAAAGACCTGAGGGGAATGAGTTTTCATCACATGTCATACCCAGTGATTTCTGTCCCTCCTTTATGTCCCCATTTAGGTTTTGATGAGGGTATCCAGGAATTCTTTTTGTATTTGTTTTTCTAGGAACAAGAGGAGGGACTGTCTGGGCATTTGTGTGTTTGTGTTTTCTCCTCAGAAGGGAAGGCAGTACTGGTCCCATTTTTAAGCAGACACACACAGCAGGGGCTGCCTCCTGGTTAAAGAACTTTGAGCATTGGTTGGATTTTTGAACGTCCTTCCACATGAATAACAAATACCTTCCCAATTTACAGTCAGAGACTTAATTCCAGGATGAGAAAACCAAATAGCCGCCTCTTTATTGCTGTGGTGAAACTGTACTGGGATGCCTTCTCATGCGAGGTACCTGTCCTAATGCTTTGTTCATCACTTCCAGAGTGACCCCCCTTGGACGATTCCTCTCAAGGGTTCCACTTGGGTGATCTCTCTTCACTGCATCTTTCTTTCTGGTGCTGTCTCTCAGAATCCAGCCACTCTTCTGTGAGAAGCCCTGGCACCACAAACAGGCCAGTCTTTGAAGTATCCTAGTCCAGGTGCCCTATATGTAAGTGAAGATCCTCCAGAAGATTGCAGACCTCAGCCATTTGAGTCATTCCCAGGCCATTTAGTCTTCTTAGTGAACTTGCAGACAGTTGAAGGCTAAAGAAAAAAATGGAGATGGACATCATGTTTTTTTCTTTTGGGCATCACTGCTTTTGGAAATATGCTCTAAAGTTTCGGAAAACACCTTTTCAGAAAGTGATTTATTTAAACAATATTACTATGCCAAGGTGAAGCTTATACCAGTAACATAGCAACTGTAGCTGCACATTTAATTTTGTGAGAAAGATGGCAAGAAAAATGTCTTGAGCTTGAAATGAATGTCTGTTGCCAATTCAGTAATATGAAATATCTCACATTAAGGAAAACTGGTTACGATGGTGATTTCTTAGAACATTTTAATCTAAAATTTGTCATTCATGTTCAACAAAATAATGTTAAGAATTGTTCAAAGATCATACCAGTCACTATCTGCTGTCAAGTATATAACATTTAATAAATTCTTCATCTGAATAAAGCAGATGATGGAAACAGATGACTATATTATTTGACGAATGACTTACTCATACACAATTTTATTTAAAAGGAACTAAAAGTGATGGAGGGAAAACGTGTGGTTTGGCACTTGAATGTCATAAAGGAGAGTTAATATACTTATTCAGTAAAGTTTTTTAAAAAAATGAACTAATTCTCAGGACACTGAATACTGTTTTAATGTTATTACTGAGGGTAATAGGTTACTGTTAGAGAAGGTTTGGATTGCATTTTGTGTATAAATATTTGATGAAATGGTATATATAGTACTTTCCTTTCAAAAATAAATGTTTTAATGGCCACTTATTAAGTTAGACTGGTTCAATCCTAGGATCTGAAACCATCAGATATTAAATATAGCTTAATTTTGACATAGCTATTGAAATGTCATACTCTTGTTACTTTGAGTATTCTTCGGTATATGCTGCTAGGAAGATTGCATTGCCTTTTTTTTTTTTTTTTTTTTTGACAGGTAGAGTTATAGACAGAGAGAGAGAGCGACAGGTCTTACTTCCGTTGGTTTACTCCTCTAATGGCCGCTATGGCCAGTGCTGCGCAGATCTGAAGCCAGGAGCCGGGTACTTCTTCCCGGTCTCCCATGAGGGTGCTGGGACCCAAGCACTTGGGCTATCCTCTGCTGCCTTCCCGGGCCACAGCAGAGAGCTGGACTGGAAGAGGAGCAACCAAAACTAGTACCCGGCACCCCAACCGGGACTAGAACCTGGGATGCTGGTGCTGCAGGCAGAGGATTAGCCAAGTGAGCCACTGCGCTGGCCTGCATTGATTTTTTTTTAAAGATTCATTTATTTATTTGAAAGTCAGAGTTACACAGAGAACAGAGAGGCGGGGCGGGGGGGGGCTTCCATCCGCTGGTTCACTCTCCTGATGGCTGAAATGGCCTGGGCTGTGCCGATCCGAAGGCATGAGCTTCCTTCCAGTTGTCCCATGTGGGTGCAGGGACTCAAGGACATGGGCCATCTTCCAAAGTTTTCCCAGGCAATAACAGAGAGCTGAATCAGAGGTGCAGCAGCCAGGAGTCGAACCAGCGCCCCTTGAGGTGCCGGCATTTCAGGCAGTGGCTCCACCCGGTACACCACCGTGCCAGCCCCAATGGCAATGATTTTGAATTAGTATGTTACTATTAATCAGCATGTAAAAGTGACAGTAGATATATGTGTTGCCAGGAGTTGGATCACCTTATGATTTTGAAGACACAGTAGTAGTTAGCAGATATTGTGATCTTAAATAAATAGACCTTTTGGTTTTATGTTAGCATGTGATTTTCAGAGCATAGTATGCAAAGGGTTACCTGAGGTATGGTTTATACCACACTGAGGGGTTCCCAGTGCAAGGGACTTAGGCAGAAACCAGGATAATCCCAGGAAAACCAGACAGGGTGATCATCCAACACCCTCAGGCCCTTTCAGGAAGTCTGTGAGATCACAACTGTTTTCCTAATAATGCAGATTTTTATTCATTCTTCTTTTTTTTTAACTTTTATTTAATGAATATAAATTTCCAAAGTACAGCTTATGGATTACAATGGCTTCCCCCCATAACGTCCCTCCCACCCGCAACCCTCCCCTTTCCCACTCCCTCTCCCCTTCCATTCACATCAAGATTCATTTTCGATTCTCTTTATATACAGAAGATCAGTTTAGCATACATTAAGTAAAGATTGCAACAGTTTGCTCCCACACAGAAACATAAAGTGAAAAATACTGTTTGAGTACTAGTTATAGCATTAAATCTCAATGTACAGCACACTAAGGACAGAGATCCTACGTGAGGAGTAAGTGCACAGTGACTCCTGTTGTTGACTTAACAAACTGACACTCTTGTTTATGGCATCAGTAATCACCCTAGGCTCTTGTCATGAGCTGCCAAGGCTATGGAAGCCCCCTGAGTTCACCGACTCTGATCATATTTAGACAAGGCCATGGTCAAAGTGGAAGTTCTCTCCTCCCTTCTGAGAAAGGTACCTCCTTCTTTGATGACCCGTTCTTTCCACTGGGATCTCACACGTGGAGATCTTTCATTTAGTTTTTTTTTTCCCCCTGAGTGTCTTGGCTTTCCATGCCTGAAATACTCTCATGGGCATTTCAGCCGGATCTGCATGCCTTAAAGGCTGATTCTGAGGCCAGAGTGCTGTTTAGGACATCTGCCATTCTATGGGTCTGCTGTGTATCTCACTTCCCATGTTGGAACATTCTCTCCCTTTTTTATTCTATCAGCTAGTATTTGCAGACACTATTCTTGTTTATGTGATCCCTTTGGTTCTTAGTCCTATCATTACGATCAATTGTGAACAGAAATTGATCACTGGGAGTAGTGAGATGGCATTGGTACATGCCACCTTGATGGGATTGAATTGGAATCCCCTGGTATGTTTCTAACTCTACCGTTTGAGTTAAGTCAGCTTGAGCATGTCCTGAATTGCACATCTCTTCCCTCTCTTATTCCCACTCTTATATTTAACAGCGATCACTTTTCAGTTAAGTTTCAGCACTTAAGAAGAATTGTGTATTGATTACAGTATTCAACCAAAAGTATTAAGTAGAACAAACAAACAAAAATACTAAGAGGGATAACATATTAAGTTGCTCATCAACAGTCAGGTTTACAGAATATTCCAGAGGCTACGAGAAGTGTGATAGGTTGAATTCAGAAGCAGGCAGAACAATCCAGTTGTCTTGAATTACATCAGGTTGAAAGATATTTACAAAAATGCAGAATGATGCCATTCTTCCTACTAAATCCTCTTTCTTGAAAAGCATACTTTTTCGGGGCCAGCACTGTGGCGTGGGTAAAGCCACTGCTGCAGTGCCAGCATCCCATATGGGTGCCGGTTCGAGTCCCGGCTGCTCCACTTCTGATCCAGCTCTCTGCTATGGCCTGGGAAAGCAGTAGCAGATGGCCCAAGTCCTTGGGGCCCTTCATCCACATGGGAAGACCCAGAGGAAGCTCTTGGCTCAGATTGGCGCAGTTCCAGCTGTTGCAGCCAACTGGGGAGTGAGTCAGTGATGGAAGACCTCTCTCCCTCTTTCTTTGCCTCTCCTTCTTTGTGTAACTCTGACTTTCAAGTAAATAAATAAATCTTTAAAAAAAATACTTTTTCATAGAAATGTTATTTCACCATGTAATCAGCAGATTATTTTTAAGTCAATTAAATATTCTGTAAATTTCTGTTTTAGCTTCTAATATAGTAAATATCAAAAAATAGAACCTTCCTAAACAAACATTCCTTTGGGGCCCCTAGTAATCTTAAAGAGAGTAAAACAGTCCTTAGGCCAAAAAATTTGAGGGCAGCTGCTTAGAGATATTTCTACCAGAGAGGACCTTTTACTTCGGCGCCAAATCATTCATGGGGTCTTTCAGCAGACTTTGTTGGTGGGACCATGGATCCTTGTCTTACCACTGTTAGCAGTGAGACTCTCTGTATCCTGGTTTCCATACACACAGAGTAAAAGAGGGTTAAATAAGTTACATCTGGCTTAACATCACAATAACTCAATCATGACAACTCAAAAGAAACAACACAAATTTGTGGGAAATCAAAAGTACAGAAACCATCCCATCAATGTAAAATCTGTCCTACAGAATGGAACAGACCTTATGTAGTAAGAATGCCTTAATGTATTTCCCCAAAACTGCCTCCGCTTTCATCATTCAGCACGTTACCTGTTTGTTAGCATTAATGAGTGTATGTCTCACGGCCGCCTAGCATTGGTGAGACCAGGAAGAATTTTTATTTTCTTTATTTTGTGGGTGCTGGTTGTTGGTAGTAGTGAAGTCATTAGAGGTGCATGATCTAAAGCTATGAGCACATCCTAGCATTGCTTTTGTTGCCACGGCCTCCTGCAGAATTGGTTCACAGTGGACAGTGCAGAGGCCTGGCTGAAAGCTTAGGGCTTGGTGAATATTGTTGACTATGTAACCCCAACAAAGCATCTTCTGCCTCAGTTTTTCAACCTAAAAATATGTGTGGTGAATTGTGGTAGAAATTTGACTAGAATCATATCTATAAAATATTTAGTATCAACTCAGGAGGATACAGATACATGGGCAAAAAAAAAAAAAAACATCTGGCCATCTTTGTGTTGCAGTAAATTGTTACAGAGTCTAATAGGCGTTCAGCTAATTTGAGAATATTTTAGGCAGTTGGTTGACAAGTCTTTAATGTAGATGGTTCCAGTGGTGTAGATATTTCATGCTGATTCTTATCAAATAAACTCATTTTATTTCCTGTATTCTTGCCTTATTTGTTGAGATTTAGTGACAAATAATTTGTCAACTTTTGCAGAATATTTATGCAGTTTTCAGCTCTAGTTTTAATTGTTGCCATATTGAAAACTGTCCCCCATGTTTGAGGAACTTTTGTCCATTCATTCAATTCAACATTTATTTGGTACTTTAGGTGTCAGACACTTTCTGAATGAATTAATAGTCAATTAGGGGATTCAGAAGTAAATATGTGATTTTAATAGAGGGTTAATATAACTATCTAAATGTTCAGAAGACATTGCAGTTCACTGTGTGTAATTTTGATTTTTTTTGGTCTCTAAAATGAAAATATCTTGTAATTTTAAAAATATTTAGTTGAAGGCAGAGCGACAGAGACAGAGGGAGAGACCAGAAAAAAAGATCTGTTGGTTCACTACCCAATTAGAGCAACAACCAGGTCTGGGCAAAGATGAAGTCCGGAGCAAGGAACTCTATCCTAGTCTCCCACATGAGTGGCAAGGACCCAGATATTTGGGCCATCTTTTGCTGCCTTCCCAGGTGCATTAGCAGGAGGCTGGATCATAAGCAAAGCAACCTGGACTCAAACTGGCACTCCCATATGGGATATTAGCATTGCGCATGGTGACTTAACCTGCTTAACCTGCTGCTTCATAATACTGGCCCCAAAAGATATCTTTAGATATAGGCTTAGTGTAAAAAGCTCTGGAAATATGGTAAATGAATACAACACCTTCACTTATTTTAATAGCACTCACCTGATTAGATCAGGTCCACAAGAAGTAATCTCCATTTTAGCTAACCCTGATCAGGTGATTTGGGCCTTAATTGCATCTGAAATATCCTTTTTTTTTTTTTTTGGCCATGCATGTAACCTCATTCTGGGCATGACATTCTGTTTTATTCAAGGCCCTTCCCACACTCAAGGGGAGAGAATTATGCATGCTGGAAAGCAGAAATCTTGGCGATATTTCAGAATCCTGCCTGCCATAGGACCTAACCACAGAGTGTGTTTTCTTTTTTCTTTAGTCCTCTACAATGGTGTTTCAGGGTTTGCATTTCTTACCTGTCTGGGACTCTAATCAATAAATGTAGAAAGAACATCAAGTTAGGAGTTACAAATCCCTTCGAATAAAGGAATCAATCAGCTGCCATAATGTGACAGAAAGCACACCTTACTGTTTGTTAGAGAATAAGTAAGAAATAATTTAAAATTCTTGGAAAGTCATTTATACATAAGCAAACTATTTGACCAGGATAACAAAATTGAGAGACATACTATGATAGCAGCATATAATTTAATAAATTTTAAATGAAATGATAACATGTTGACATGTTTCATTTTCATACAGCAAAAATGCAAGAGGAAAGACTCAGCAGTATTGAAGAAAATGTGTTTAACACACTGGACTCTGCTGGGCACACATGAGAGCAATACATGTGGACACTTAAATGATTTAGCCTCATGTTTAATATGCCAACATCAAGGCTTGAAGCTACACTTAGCTTTTTGACACATATGCCTCCTAGTTTTCATAAGATGGTACATATTAATGTCATGTCTCAAATAAGAATATTAGAAGAAGCTCAGTTTAGGAGATGGGTACTTCAGTGCAAGGGTAGATTTAGAGGGAAATGAAAGAAACTAGAAAAACATTTATGCTGGGAGCTTGGTCATGGACACTTGCCATTCCCGCTGAACTTCTAACTGGAGAGAAGCTTTAGTATCTTAATGTGACTTGCAGATCGGGTGTGGCTGTCAATTGGGAGCTGACATTCGTGATCAGGGTCAGCTTTGGTTAAAGTTTGTTTTTTCCATCATATGAAGATCATTAGGAAAAAGAGTCAGCATATTTCACTACTGTAAACTGTTTGGGCTGGTTCAGCCATTTGGCAACTCTATAAACAGAGTAGGGTTTCATTGAAAGAATGAGAACCGAGAAATGTATGTTCTTTGCCTTCCAGCTTAGGTGGGTGCTTTTCCAATGCAGAACTAGTTTCTGAGTATTAACTTTAAGAATTAGATCTTTCCCCTTTTTTTCCTGAAAATACTGTAAATGTCATAAATAAATATTCCAAAATGTATGAAAAATTTGGCATATAATAGACATTTTCTTTTGTCATGAGCCAGATGTTGTTAGAGAATTGGTCTTTAAAGGATAGGCCCAACATGACTTCCAAGGTCAGCCCAGTGCTACAGTTAACTATTGTAATCTTTACATTTTTTAATGAGGCAGCATGTTGTAGCTGCCATGTCCTTGTCATGGAGCAGTGATGTCCTTTAAAAGGCTTAACTGAGAGGAATCTTCTGAAGGATTCATTCAGAAGTTGCAGGCAAGGGTGTGGACAGCAGCCTAGCTTGATGCGGCACCTGTCAAGAGCTGTGTGTTATTTTCCCTAGACCTCAGAAGCAAGACAGGGAAACAGTGTTATAGCTAGAGCTGTGGAAAAGCATACCTGAGTGGAACAGAACACCGCCACTGTTAGATCCACAGGGTAACAGGGAGGGAAAGTAGAAACATTCAGCTTCTCTCATCTCCCATCCTGTGTTGTAGAAGATGCTGTAGAAGGATTTCGTGGCCCAGGTAAGAAGTACGATGTGTCTACCCCAGGATCATTCCATTGGCTGGTATCTGGAGACAGCTAATTGCTGAGGAGGCTGGGAAATGCAGTTCTCTGTGTGATTAGAAAGAATTGTAATAGAGATACTGGGTAAGTATCAGCATCCTCTGCTTTGAGGCTCAAGGGTGATTCCCAAATTCCTCATGCGACACCTGGTGGAGTGTGTGCAGGAAATTGTCTTGAGCTTGCTTCTCATCCATTGATGACCTCTTTATCTCTAATGCTGCCTGGCTTTCTCTCATTTTTATTCTCTATACACTATTTCTTTATTTAGTATATTCAGATCCTGTATGTGGGGTCTTCAGAAAGTTCATCGAAAAATATGCATCATCTTTTAATTCAATCTTCCATGAACATTTTGAAGTATACTCTTGTATCTCCTATTTGTGTACTCCAGAACATCTCTGTTTCATTAATTTGCTTCATTTTCATAATACTCATCACCATATGAAAATGCATTTATTTCCTTGTTACTTTTTCATCATCCTAACTAGTCTTTGCTTTGCTTTTCCTTTCTCTCCTCTCTCCCTCCCTCCCTTCCTAGTTTTATTTAATAAGTATAAATTTCAAAAGTACAACTTTTGGATTATAGTGGTTTTCCCCCCATAACCACCCTCCCACCTGCAAACCATCCCATCTCCTACTCCCTCTCTCATCCCATTCTTCATTAAGATTCATCCTAACTAGTATTTTCAACTTTGAGGCAATGACCGCTACATTCCTCACCTTGTTCCATAGTTCCAGTGACAATAAATGACCCACTGTAGGTACTCAGAAATATTTGTTCAGTGGTCATAAGACTGGATTCCCTGAGTAATTTTAGCCATTATGCTGAGGTTCTTTCTTCCCACACCTGTTTATGCTTTTGTAGATGTTCTTTTGCCTTGCTTCTCTTTCTTTCCTTACAACTCCTCCTTTGCTGTCTCTAGTTTGATTTAGATTTTGCTTTACAAGCACTCAAATCAGTCCATTGAAAGGTGTCGCCCTGATGGAACCTAAAGCAACTTAAAGTCAAAAACCAAAACTCCACATTTCCTTTTTTAAATTTATTTTAAAAGATTTATTTATTTATTTTTATGTGAAAGGGAGAGACAGAGAGGAGAGGGGAGGGCAGGGTAAGGAAGGGAAGGGGGGGTCAATTTTCCATACCCCTGGTTGGCTTCCTAAATGGTTGCAATGGCTGGGGCTAGACCAGACCAATGCCAGGAGCATAGAACTCTATCTGAGTGTGCCACTTGGGTGCAGGGGCTCACACTTTGGGCCATCGCCTGCTGCTTCCCCAGGCATATTAACAAGAAGCTGGATCAGAAGCAGAGCAGCTAGAACTCACAGGTGGTGGCTTAACCCACTGTATCACAACAGTGGCCCCAACCCCACATTTCTTTTTCAAATTTCTATTTACTTGCTCACTGTTTATTTGATGTGGATGGATACCTTCAGTATTCCTTTGCCAGCATCCTTATTAGTAACTCCTGTTATTACTGATTGCCTTATCTCTGGGCTTGCTTCTCTTCTAGCCAAACTTTTCCCTTGAGTTCTTGTAAGATATTTGTATGCCTTCAATGTCTATTGTCAAATCTTGTATAACCTTTTTATACAAAGTTTTGTTATATAAACTATCACAAAAGTTGTGTAACTTTGTCTAAACTGTTGCAAATAGTGTGTAGGATCAAGTTTCGTCTTTATAAACCTAGTGTGCTTTCTCTAGTTTAACTTTATTCCTTTGGTTTTCCATTGTTGTAAAACAAGCTGCCTCAAACTTAAGAGTATGAAACAACAACTATTTTATTATATACATGGATTTTGTCTATCAGGAATCCAGAAGATGAAAGTATGGATGATTTGTCTTTGCTCCAGAATGTTTGGGTCATCCAGGAATGCTCAGAAGACTGAGGGTGATTGAATGGCTGATTGTGGGACTCTCTGGAGGCTTCCTTACCCACATGTCGGGTGTATGCATTGAGTTGATTTCAAGGCTTGCACCATCAGCAGCGGAGTGCCTACTGTGGCCTTTCTGTATGGTTTGGGCTGGATTCTTAGAGGAAGCATCTAGAGACAGAGTTTTCCATTAGAACTAGGCAGAAGCTGAGAGGCATTTTCTCATCCAGGCTCAAGAGTCAGGCAGTGGAACTTCTACCATACTGTCCTTGTTATAATCCAGTCTTTTAAAGCTGGTTCAGTTTCAAGGGGAGGGGAATTAAAGTGTACCTCTTAATGAGTGAATATCATACTGAGAAAATCTTGGAGGATGGGAGAAAATTGTGTTGTGGCCATCTTCAGCATTGCAACCTATCCACTCACCTACAGGTAATTCATGGGATTTCCTGTTTAATTCAATGAAGTTGAGCTTGAAATACACTGAGACCCTATTAGTCAGGGACCCAAAACATTAGTATCACCTGGGAGTTTATGAGAAATGTTGAATTTCAGGCCATTGAATCAGATCTGTGTTCTGACAAGGTCTCCATGTAATTCATTTAAAGTTTGAGATGCCCTACTCTAGGAGATACTGACTGTGCTGTGGGCTCCTCCATATCCACCTAAACACCAGAAGGAAAAGAGTGACCTGAAGGAAGAGTTAACCTGCTCTGGATTGAACTCCTATATATGAGCAAAATGTCTATACTTTAAATTATACCTATCATAGCTAATTTCTTGTTGTTTATTATTTGTTTATTAATTAGGAAAAGAGGAGAGAGCCTCTATTTACTGGCTCACTCTGTAAATGTCCACAACAACTAAGACTGATGGTCTGAAGCCAGGACCCAAGAACTTGAACCAGGTCTCTCAGGGTAGCAGGAACCCAAGCATTTGGGCAATCACCTACTGCCTCCAAGGATGTACATTAGCAGAAGGCTAGAATCCAGACTCAAACCCAGGCACTCTGATATGGCATGCAGGTATTCCAACTGGCATGTTAACCACTCAGGCCAAATAGTGGCATCATGTCATTACTAATTTTGTTAATGTTGATTGTGATCTCTTCGGGATCAGTGACGCTCTTTAAAAAGTTTATTATTGGTGTCATTAGGGAGGCTAAAAGATGGAGAGAGTTGAAAACAGAACTCCCATTCACTGGTTCACTCCCCACATGCCCACAACAGCCAGGTCAGGACCAGGCCAAAGCTGGGAGCTGGGAATCTAATACAGGTCTTCCATAAGGGTGACAGGGACCCAACAGCTTAAGCCACAATCTGCTGCCTCTCACAGCTGCATTAGCAGGATGCTGGATTCAGGAGTGGAGCAAGTTGAAGCCAGGCACCCCCATTTGGGATAGATGGTCCTCTAGCAGGTTTCTTAACTGCTAGACAAATTATTCAACCCATGACTATAATTTGTACCCTCAAATTATAGTATAATACACAGTCCTAGCCTTAATGGTTGTTAGCCATTAATATCCTTGACTCAAGGAGATTTAGAATGACTGTGTACTTCATTATGCTATTTAGAATGATTTCTAAGGTAAAATGATTGTTTTGGATTTTACATTTCCTTTAAACTATTTTTTAAATGTTGCAGTTTGTAAAACGTCTTTCCTCCTGTGACTGCTGGCTATTGGTAGATATTTATTTACTACTGAATTAAAGAATATGATTTTTAATTTTCTCTTATAACTGTTAAAACACTGAGTCATTCTATAAACTCTTAAAACCCTGAAAAAATGTTAACAGTATTTATTATATCTTCAGTAGTGACTACTATGGATTTTATTACACGGAGTTTAATTCATAGGTTCCATTTACTCATGTTTCCTTTAAATAGTCACCTTAAATTTATTTTAGAGTAACGGAATAAACATCCCAAAGATTCATTTTGATTGGCACATTATTTTTAAAGCAGTTTTTCTCAAGCTGTAATTTCCAGACAACTACTATTTGCAGCATCTGAAGTGCTTGTTAAAACTGCAGATTTCTGATTCTCATCCCAGTCGTTTTGAATCAGACTTTCTGGAATTGGAACATGGAAATGTCTCAGAGGTTGGGACCTAAATTCTTGGCACACTAAGTTTTGTGACCTACTTTCAAAGGAGTTAATTATATTCATCTTATAATAATATTTCAGGTTATTTAATATGAGAATAAGTAGGTCTTGAGGCATTGGGAGAAAGCCGCTTTTCTAATTCCATGTCTTTCCTAGAAGCTCTAATAATGGACATTAAATAATAGAACAATTCAACTGGAAGACATCTTAGGGACTATCTAGCAAGATTCTATACTTTTTTAGATTATGCAACTGAGCTCCAAAGAATTTAAGTGACTTTCCAAAAGTGACTTTTATTATTTGTTAGAAGCAAAATCTATGATGTAAACCTAAATGTTGGGTCAACCATGCTATGGTTTCTTCTTTACACTCTGTAAGACAAGATAGGTTCAAATTGTTTTTAAGTCTGGCAATTAGATACGTTCATGGCAAGATCATAAAGGAAGCATTGAACATTTAATCAGAAAGGATCTATTGGCTGAATTGACCATTTAAGTAATGTTAATGTTTATAGTCTGTGATCCATCTTATCAGAGCTCTAGTCATCTTATTTATGTCTTATAAATTTTCTTGTGCAGTTGTCCTTTTTTTGGCTATCAAAAACTTTTTGAGATCCATGCACATAAGGTATCTTCATGGAAAATAAGTACTATGAAAAAATTCTGTATGGATTTCAGAACTTTGCACCAATGTAAACATCTTAAAATTGTTTTCCACACACTTTTTGAGGTATCCTCTCCCTCTCCCTCCCCCTTTCCCCTCTCCCTCCTCTCCCCCTCTCCTCTCCCCCCTCCCTCTCTCCTCTCCTCCTCTCTCCCTCCCCCCCTCCCTCTCCCCCTCTCCCCTCTCCCACTTGTCCTCTCTCCCTCCCCCTCTCTCCCTTTCTCCCTCTCCCTCTCTCCCCCTCTCTCCCTCCCTCCCTCTCCCTCTCGCCCTCTCCCCCTCTCCCCTCTCCCACTTGTCCTCTCTCCCTCCCCCTCTCTCCCTCCCCCTCTCTCCCTTTCTCCCTCTCCCTCTCTCCCCCTCTCTCCCTCTCGCCCTCTCTCCCTCCTCCTCTCCCCCTCTCTCCCATCTCCCCCTCCCCTCTCCCATCTCCCCCTCCCCTCTCCCATCTCCCCCTCCCCTCTCCCATCTCCCCCTCCCCTCTCCCATCTCCCCCTCCCATCTCCCCCTCCCCTCTCCCATCTCCCCCTCCCCCTCTCCCCCTCTCTCCCTCTCCCCCTCGCTCCTCTCCCCCTCTCTCCCTTTCCCCCTCTCTCCCTCTCCCCCTTTCTCCCTCCCCCTCCCCTTCACCTCTCCCCTCTCCCTCCCTCCCTCTCCCCCTCTCCCCCTCTTTCCCTCTTTCCCTCTCTCCCTCCCTCTCCCTCCCCTTCCCTTCTCCCCCTCTCTCCCTCCCTCTCCCTCCCCTTCCCTTCTCCCCCTCTCTCCCTCCCTTTCCCCCTCTCCCTCCCTCCGTCCCTCTCCCCTCTTCCCCTCCCTCCCTCCCTCTCCCCCTCTCCCCTCCTCCCTCCCTCTCCCTCTCTCCCACTCGCCCTCTCTCCCTCTCTCCCTCTTGCCTTCTCTCCCTCTCTCCCTCTCTCCCTCTCTCCCACTCGCCCTCTCGCCCTCTCGCCCTCTCACCCTCTTGCCCTCTTGCCCTCTTGCCCTCCCCCTCTCCCCCTCTCACCCTCCCCCTCTCCCCCTCTCCTCCTCTCCCCCTCTCTTTCTCTCTTCCTCTCTCCCTCTCTCCCTCTCTCCTTCTCCCTCTCCCTCTCCCTGCCTTCCTGTCTTCCTCTCTTTCTTTCTCTTTCTCTCTTTTGAAGGATTAACAGTTTTCTTTGAAAGAATAAAATATGTGCCTTAGGTTACATAAATGTGAAATACTTATAAAATGGAATTTATGAAAGATTCTTAAGACTTTTTGAAAATTAGGCTCAGTTAGGGGCTGGTGCTGTAGTTCAGCAGGTTAAGCCGCCCTCCACTTTGCCAGCATCCCCTATGGGAACCAGTTCAAGTCTCTGCTGTTTACTTCCAATCCAGCTCCTGCTAATGTACCTGAGAAAGCAGCAGAAGGTAGCCCAAGTTCTTGGGCCCTTGTACCTACATGAGACCCAGATGAAGCTACTGGCTCCTGGCTTCCGCCTTGCCCAGCCCTGATCATCATGGCCATTTGGGGAGTCAACTAGCTGATGGAATATCTCTCTTTTTGTCTCCCCCTCGCTCTAATTCTGTCTTTCAAATAAAATAATAAAAAAATCTTTCCAAAAAATTAAGGTCAATGAAACTTCTCCTGGGAACCCACCTCCAAATTCAGTTCCCTTCACACCCTTCACATCTGTGTCCCTGCCCATTTTTTTAAATATTTTGTTAATTAGTTGATTTTAAATGACAAAGTTAGTTAAGAATGTTGGATAATTTGTTTTCCAATGTGCCTTTATAGTTTTGGGCATTTTCTCCTTTATACAATTTTACCAACACATTTATTGTGTCTGTTGAGGCACAGCTGTGGTAGGGACGTGACATAGCAAGAGAGGGAGCAGGGCTCAGCTGGATGTGGACTGTGCAGTGCAGGACAGAGCGGATCCTCCCAAGTCTATTCTGTCTCTGCCTGTCTCACCTCTGCCTTTCTTCACGTTTGTCTGACCCTCCAAAGTTAGAGCATAGGCTTTGATTGAACTAATCTATCTTCTTTGCTTTTTTCTTCCTCCTTTTTCCACTGTCTTTTCTTTTTTAAATTATATATTTTTTTAATTTAAGTGTCAGTTTGGCTTTCTTTATTCATCTCACTCCCTGCTTAGTGAGATGCTGTGACTACAAGCCTGACAGATGCATAACTGTGCCTTAACTTGATTGTTGCTGGACACAGGACAGAGATGTTAACTCTGCAGTTCCCGACACAATCAGCCAGGTGGAGGGGGCATTGCCACAGTTGTCTGTGGTTGTCAGCAGCAGAGATGAAGAAGCATATGATTCCCAGTGGGGAAATATGGTGGAATTTCTTGGATTCCACTCTTAAAGTTCTTGCAGCTTTTAGCTTAGACTGTATTTGGAGGAGTGTGGCCTGGGAAAGACTGAAGAACCCACTAGGTTCCAAGGCGTGGTGAGCAGGTGTGGCTGGGCATGTGTGAGGAGCAGGGTGGGAAGGATTTGCATCAAGCCATTCAGGAGTTTGGGGAATTAACCCTGCTGACACCGTGACACCTGGCTGACTTCTGATCTACAGAATTTAAAGATGATGACTTTGCAATGTTTTAAGATATTCTGGTTGTGGTAATCTGGTACAGAAGCAACTGACAAACAATGTAAGATCTAATCCTTTTTCCAGCCACTTGACTTAATTTTTAGAAAGAGTCAAACTGAAAGGCAATAAAGTAAATGACTACTTTCAGTTTTTTGGTTGTTGACACAGTGATTTGCTTGATTTACCTTGTATTTTACCAAGCAAAGAAAGGATATAAATAGGGCAAAGTATGCTGCCTTGGTTTAGATATGTCTTCTTCCCAGATTAGTGAGAATACTGAGTGTGTATTAGTGGAGAATCAAACACCCAAACTAAAAATAAATATTTCATATTTGTGTGACCATTGTATAGTTTGAATTATTGATAAGTTATTGGAAAAGCAATATTTAGCATTCCACACTGTTCTGTTTTCTAAGAATGGTAAAGTGATTATTTATACATACTCTACATTTTCTAGAATATTCATGTATATATGAACTATTGGATAGTGCTAAACATTGTTAAGACCTAGGCTCCTATAATTTACATATTTCCATAATATGTTTTCTTGTTTCAAATAGATTAAACTAAATGTTGTTTTAGTATTAGCTTGAAAGTATAGGACTTGTACAGAATTTTGTAAGTACTACCCTATTCTGTATGACAAAGGATCTGTGATGGTTTATATGCATGCATAAAATAAGATACTGAAAATAGAACAGGTCAGCAAGAAGAGAAAAGAGAAGGAAAAATAATTCTCAAGAAAAAGTCAGTATCCAAGGATTCATGGAACAAGATTCTCCTATAAGTAGGATACAGATTTTGCTTTGAATATTCTCAGATACTGATTAATACACAGTGTTTATGCAGTAAAAATGAATGAATTTTTTATTTTTGACAGAGTGGACAGTGAGAGAGAGAGACAGAGAGAAAGGTCTTCCTTTGCCGTTGGTTCACCCTCCAATGGCTGCCACGGCCCGCACACTGCGGCCTGCACACCGTGCTGATCCTATGGCAGGAGCCAGGTACTTATCCTGGTCTCCCATGGGGTGCAGGGCCCAAGCACTTGGCCCATCCTCCACTGCCTTCCCGGGCCACAGCAGAGAGCTGGCCTGGAAGAGGGGCAACTGGGACAGAATCCGGTGCCCCGACCGGGACTAGAACCTGGTGTGCCGGCACCGCAAGGTGTAGGATTAGCCTATTGAGCCACGGCGCTGGCCCAAAAATGAATGAATTTTTCAGGAGAAGCAAAACTGTTCTTTATTACTAAAATCTGTGAGGTTTGTTCCTGGATTCTCATTTCACATACACAATATGAGACTGAGAGATTCGAAGGTACAAACATGCTGCTGTTATGGAAAGAAGGTACTCAAGGCACTTTGTGACTAATCTCCATCATCCTGGGCTACTATGTAATACTTTTGTGTCATTGAATGGAAGTTATCCTATTTGGGCAGTAAATTACTATGGCCTGGCTTAATAGAGACAAGGACTTTGAAAATTAGAGGGATTTGACTGGATATATAGCAAATCCTTTAACTTTCAGGAAATCTTCCTAGTATTTTATTTCTTGCAGTCTGTATTAGGCTTTATAATTAAAAGTTTTTTATATTCTACAAGATTGTTAATATATTTTTATTAGTGTATATTTTAAGTCATAGTGTGATATTTCCCATGCATGCAGCCTGAATTGATCAAGTCAGGGTTGTTAGCATTTCTGTCTATGATTTATTTATGTTTGGAAGCTTAGAGCACCTATCTTCTGGATCTGAATGAAATATATAATAGGTTATTATTAACTGTAGTCACTCCACTGAGCTGTGAAAGATTAGAACTTACTCCTTCTGCCTGATTTTGTTGGGTGTCTGTTTTCCAACCTTCCTCTATCATTCCATTCCTCCCCTTAGCCAACCTCTAGTAATCACTATTAAACATTTGGATCAGCCAGCGCCGTGGCTCAATAGGCTAATCCTCTGCCTGCAGTGCCGGCACACCAGGTTCTAGTCCTGGTCGGGGCGGCGGATTCTGTCCCGGTTGCCCCTCTTCCAGGCCGGCTCTCTGCTGTGACCCAGGATTGCAGTGGAGGAGAACCTGGCTCCTGCCTTTGGATCAGCGCAGCGCGCTGGCCGCGGTGGCCATTGGAGGGTGAACCAACGGCAAAGGAAGACCTTTCTCATCTCTCTCTCTCACTGTCCACTCTGCCTGTCAAAAAAAAAAAAAAAAAATTGGATCAACTTGTTTGTCTTTTAGCTTCCAAACATGAGAAAGAACATGTGAAATTTGTCTTTCTGTGTGCCTTTTTTTTTCTGGCGACCTATATTTTAGTAAGGATGAGGCAGCAGAGTGTTGGAGGTCATGTTCTCTAATTAAAGAAACAAGTAGTGATGTCTAACATCACTGATTAAGGTTGGATCAATTTCCTTAACAGTTAATTGAATTGTGAGTTAAGATAACATAGTCTTTTTTTTTAAATTTAAGACTCCGGCCATAATACTTGCCTGGCTGGAAAGCACCCCTTCCCACTCCTTATGGAGGAGATTCTGCAAATACACATTGAGTATTGTCAATTTGTTAGATGTAGTTGCAATATAGAAAGTGTGTGGACAGATCATTGTTGAATGAAATGCCAGCCAAACTCAAATATAAAGCTGATATTTAATCAGATTTATGTTTTAGGTTCAGCTGACATCTTACTCACTATCTCTTAATGTCCAGTTAGTAGCATGGTTAAAAATAATTGTAAAACAAGGTTGACAGTGATAAGCCCCATGGAAATGTAGCTAAAATGTTGGGAGTCTAAAAGAGTAGAAAGTTACTTCTGGCCTTAGACTAATAGAAAATTTTATTAAGTGTTGAGTTAGGGGGCAGTTTAGCTACTTCTCGATCTTTGCAAGCTCCATCCAAATGTATCTCAAATACTTCAGCCTCTTTAAATAGAGGAATTGTATTTGTTGTTTGCTTGTTTATAAGTCCAGCTTCAAATCAGTGGTTACTCTTTTCTAGCCCATTTCAATTATTTTGCCTTTCCTGGTGCCTCTCCTGTAAAAATTCCAGAAATACCACTGCAGTGCCCTCTGAAGTTCAGGAAAGATTTAGAAATTATGTTCATGTAATAACATCTAGCTGTTCTATTGATAAAATAGGAACCAGGTATTGTTTGCTTGGTACAGTGATGGAATAAATATTTGAGGAAGCTGTGCGGTGAAATGGCGATTCTCCGGATCTGGTCATGAAAGTTTAGTGAGCTAATGTGATGTTGTGCCCTTAAGGTAAAGTCATGCTTCAGTGTAATAGTTACATTTGTTTTGTCTCATACACACGTTACTACGTTTTTGTTGTTGTTGTCTTCCAGATATTTAAAGCTTATTAATAGTTTTCTGTGTTATGAGCCAGTATAAAAGTGTAACCACTTCTGCACAAATTGAGGGATATTTAATTTCAGTTGCAGCAACACATTAAGTATTTGATATACATTTCCTGAGGTACCAAAACGGGAAACCTGGCTCCACTCCTCTTTCTTAACCCATCTGAGATGTACTGCCATCAACAAACATTTAGATGTCACAGTTCCAACATAGTGCTTCCATGATGTAGGTGTTGTAGAGAATCTCGGGCACAGAATTTCCAAGAAAACTGGTAATTTTTGATGGAATTCCTTTTAAAATGTGTTTGGGCTGATTTTCATCATAAGTTAAACACAGTTTAATCTTCTCTTGCTGACTGAGACTTATTATTATGATGGATAAAGGCTAGCATTTTACATTTGTTGTAGGGTTTCATAGCCTGCATATTCACAGACATTATCTCATCTGAAATCCCCTGTCTTCCACACCCCGTATTCTCATTTGCCTTTTATACTCTGATGAAGATTAGGGAACCATCCAAACTAGTTTGGTAGAATTGAGTGTCACATGTGCCTGGGAGGACCTCTCCTAGGGAGTAAGCAGTGTGGTCCTTGTGATAGCTATTTCCATCCTCAGAGACTGTTTTCTAACTTGATTCTGGATTCTTGGCAGTGTTTGAGTTGAGTGACGTAGCTGGAAGGGTTGACCAGATGAGAGGGAAATTATGCAGCTGGATTTTCAGCATAAGTCATTATTTTATAAATATCCCCTCTAAAATGCTGTCAAAGGACCAATGTGAAGAATTAATAAAAATGTATATAATGTTTTAATGTTGCCCAATTCTGTGTTAAGTATAATGAATATTTTTAAATATGCAGTATTCAGTTTTGAAAAATAGTTTGAGCAGTACAAAACATATTTCTGGTATTGTTGCATAAGATTAGAATAGTAAATGTGGATTTATAAATTATTATGTTGATATCATGTATCAATTAGTTAACATTAAAGATGAATTAAAATAAGTGCACCTATATAAACAGAATGCCTTAGAATCATGTGGAAATCTGTGGTTGACATTTCTATAAACTTCTACATTACAGTTAAAAGTATAAATTTCTGGCATCATTATAAATGGTGCTAGTTCATGGAATGTCATGGTCTGAACTTCTTTGCTTATATACACCTAGTTTTATTCTTCCTGTAAGTCACCCCATGCTCACATATATAAATGTATTGTATGAATTAAAACTATGGGGAACTGAGAGCAGGGACGAGTTATTTACTATTAGAATATGACTGTGCAATGTCTTCAGACTTCCAGAAACATGTGTTGAATGCATGACTACCTAAGTGAGTATCTTTGTAGATAAAAGAGCCTTTAATCTTCAGTTACTAGTATTGATGATTTTTTCTCTTGTTAAATATGCATCAGTCAGTCTTGTTTGAAAACACAGGTGCTTTTTAAATACCATTTTTGGTAACCACTGAGGAAGAAAAGTCGATAAAGTGTGGTAGGAAGAGTGCAGAAGAACCTATTTCTATTGGCTAAGAATATTCTGGCATTTGAAATATACTCAGATGTGGTTTTGCCACCTGCTTTTTCTGTAACCCTTTGTAATATTTTCCTTTCCTGTCTCTACTAATCACTTTTGTCTGTCTCATTTCTTTCTCACAGTCTTCCTCCTTACAGTTACTTTGATAAAGCTATCTCTTGCACAGGGACCACAACCCTCTTCTCCATTTCCTCCTTTTTTTTCTTACCTTAACTTTTCAGTTTCTTTCTAGGATGTTTTATTTTCATTTGTCTGTGTCTTACATTGATTTCCTCTTCTACTTCCCCTCAAATTCTGGATGATTACTTTGGCTAAGGTGCTATTTTATACCCTGTGATAATGACATAGCAGGGACTATGACACAACCTATGCCTGTGTAGAGACTATGTTCCCAAGGGGTGACTATAACCTAGGCAATGCCTTGGCGGAAAAAAGACAGGGATAGAGAATGAAGGGGGAGCTACTTTAGGTCACTGGGGTAATACCAGTGGCTAGAACAGAAAGTTCAGGTGTAAAGAGTATATGGAATAGACCAGAAAAATAGACAAGATAGATAGGACCAGACCATGCAGGGCCTTGTAGACCATGGCCTGGAATTTAGATTTTAGGAAGTTCCTGTATAGTAATTTTCTGAGTCTCTATCAGCCCACCCACAGATCTCTTTTGAATGTTTCTTGTTTCTTTTAATAGCTGTTTTGTCATTGCCTCTGAGAAGGAGCATCCTGATTTCAGTATATTTGTGGCTATGACCATTTTCCTGAAAAACAGTTCTCCATTTCTCCACTAAGTGTGGAAGGTTCTGGCACTTCTTCAGGTGAACCTGAGTCACACAAAGCAAATCGGCTTCTTCTCCCTGCCTTCTGTTCAGCTTTCCCTGTTGGCTTTTCTGTTTCCACAAACGAGAGACCATTTCCGTGTCACCCTGAGATTGTGAACTACACCTTTGTGCCTTCTGTTTTCCTTCTTTCTCGTTTGTTTTCCATCCAAGCAACATGTATTGAGCTCCTAGTTTGTACCAGGCACTGTTTTAGGCACTTGGGTATATTTTGTGAATAGATTAAGAGCAAGTCTTGCCCAGGAAGGTAGCAGAGGGGATCCCAGCTGTCAATGAAAACTGGACCGGATCATAGGTTAAGTGATCTTCTCTGGTCAAGGACACTGCAATGGAGATGGTGCAGCAGGAGAGGGGAGGAGGCATGGCCTGCTTCCTGTGGGAAGCTAGTGGGTAGTCAGGATAGGCTTCTTTGAGAAGTCACACTTCAGTGAGGACTTAAAAGTGGGGGAAGAGTTAGGCATGTAGAGTCCTGGGGAAAGAGAATTCCAAGTAAAGAGCTGGTGCAGAGGCCTTAAAGAGGGCACCTACCTGAGGTGTTCAAGAATCAGCCAGACACCGATTGTGGGCTGGAATGGAGCCAGCTAGGCAGGGAATGAACTGATGGGACTGGAGAGGTGACAGCCAAGTAGGTGGAGGTGCTGGGTCAGTGATGTTCTGTTTGGTCCCTGTGAGAACTTCAGTGAACTCATTATCAGAAGGTTTTGAAAGCAGAGCTTATTCCAGCAGGTACCAGTATTTATCTTTTCCTGGGATCTCTCTAACATCAGTTCCATTTCCTTTTCTTTCTACTTTTCTCTCCCCCATTGCAACTTCTTCCACCTGGACTATTATTTTTGCTTCTTGCATGCTTGTTTCCAGACTCTTCCATTGCATACTTAATTATCAGATAAATCTGAAAGCAGCCTTTTGTTCCAGTCTGATGAGCAGCATCTTTTTTGTTGCTGTTGTTTGGTTCTCTGTGTTAAAATTCAGACTGAAGGCTGTGTGAGTACTCACAGCCTTGCTCCCAGGCTGTTCTCTAGGTGAGGAGCTGACTCCCTCGCCTCATATACACCACTGATGTGGGCAAGGGTGATACTCATTTCACTCCAGGTTCTTGTCATGAACAAAGACACACATTGTAAGTGCTGACACAAATAAGATGCACAAAATATAAAATTGATTTAAAAGGTGAGTAAGTGGGTGCGTATACACACACACACACACACACACACACACACACACACACATGCTAGCCTGGATTGCCCATACAGAGAAACACCTGTCATGAGTGGGCCAGAACGTTGCCTGAAAGGAGGATGGCAGGGGGAGAGGGTGGGAGAGAGCACCTGTGCAATACTTCCAGCCATGCTCTGCCGTGGAAGAAAGGGAGCAAGAGCTCCTTCCAGTTGTTGGTCTTTTTTATGAGGTTGCAGGTGATGCATTTAGGAGGGAATCCACCTGGGAATTATGTAGCACCTCCCCAAGTTCTACTTGGAGCTCAATATACATATTTCCATGATGTCTCCTTTTAGGTCCCGATGAAGCAGATGTGTCCTGGCAAAGGGGGTGTTTTGTTTGACAAGTAGGAGGATGGAATGACATGGGGCCTGGTGGTGAGGAGAGGGGAGTTGGGAGTAAGCATAGGGAGTGGGTGTATGGGCTGGTGGGAGGAGTGGTTTGCAGGTACTTGCAGCTCAGCTAACCTATCAGGTGTTTACATTTCCCAGATCCCCACGGAATTTTGTCTTGGGACCCTCACTCTGGCCTGCATTGCCTTACTCTCGTCCCTTCTCTCCTGTCACCAGGGCAGTAGTCCTCACATTTTGGAAAGTACCCCACATATACACAAAAATTCATTGCCTCACCCGTGTCACTCATCAGGTAGTTTTTCATTAAAAATATATTGCATACATATTTTGTCGGGCATTGTGCTGGTGTTGAAGGATTCTAAGGAGAACTAAGATGGGAGTGTCTGCCTCAGGGGCTGATAGCCCCATGGGGAAGATGAAGAATCAAAAGTGTGACATTCACATAAACAGGACTCTGACATTTGTGTTAAGAGCTGTGACAGACAAAAACACATTGCCATGAGCAAGATGGTTGGCTAGAATGCTTCTCCTGGACGGCAGCACTTAATTTCTGAAGAGCGACAAAGTGAGGAAGTGAGTTTTAAGGAAGGTGACATTTCATCTGAGATCTGGAGAATAAAATAGAACCGGATAAAGGAAGTGTGGTGTGGTGAGGGTAGGGAGCTGTAAGTGGAGGGGAGAGCATTTTGGAGGCCCGAGGCTCTAAGTGGCTTGGGAATATCAGAAGAAAAGCAACACTGAACACAGGTCCCTGTGAGAATTGTGAGAGTGGTGATGCTTGGGGGCCTTGAAGGCCGTGGCAGTGAGTCTGGTTTCAAGTGCAATGGGAAGCAGTCGAAGTGTTGTGAGCACACAATGGCATGAGCTTGCTTGAGGCTGCCGTTTTCATCTGTTCATCAGTCCATTTGGGTCTTCTCCCTGAACACCCAGCCTGATTACATTTCCTGGACTTCTTTGCAGTCGGTTGTGAGCCACATAAGAACTGTATTCATCACATAGAAGTAAGTGAAGTGGTGAACACCCCATCAGGGCCACTTCATAAAAATGTGGGCTTCTTCACGCTGCTTCCATTTCTGCCTGGGTAAATACAAGGGCTCTTACTGCAAAGGCAGAACCACTTTGTGCCTGGATCCCTGCAGAGCTCTGTAGAGCAGAACCACTTCCCGATTGACCTAGAACTGTCAGGAATCTTGGTGTGAGCAAGAAAGAAGCTCCTGTTATGTTGAATCTTTATGTGCTTGGTCCATTTATTACCTAGTTTGTCCAAGTTACTATGGTCGTTTGATAGGGCAGTTTTGGCTACTGTGCTATGTGAAGGTGTGACAGTCTGAATGACAGACATGGATCAAGTGAAGGTTTATTTCATTGTGGATTGGGGACATTTCAGATGCAGTGAGATGATTTTGGAGGCAAAATCATCAGCCCCCACTGATAGTTTACTATGCCTAGTGAGATTGAAAAAAAAAAATCTGACTGTATTTGATTCACAGTGGTCACATTGCTGCCTGGACTCCTGTAGCATACCTCACTGAACACTTTAGCCTTGTGTTTTGTTTATTTGAATTTAGTTGATTGGAGGTCAAATCTCAGATATCTTTGAGAATTTTTTCTTTCCTGTGCCATTGAGTACAGTGCTTTGTATAAGGTACTTCCTCCCACCCCCATTGGAGTTGAACTTGGCTTTGGTTAATGAATAAAAGGGTAGACTCCCAGGTTTCCTTTGTGTCCTGTGGAGTTATTAGATGTCACTGGACACAGTTCTTTCTTGCCAGAAATTTAGATTTTGCTTTGCTTTGTAAGGAGCTTTTTGTTTGGTTCGTTTTGTTTTCCCTGTGGCCTAGTGAGGAAAGCAACATCATGGGACCTGAGATTTGAATGCTGGCCTAGAAGGCCTGTGGGCTGTTCACAGCCTTCGACTTCACATTCCAGTGACCCTGGAATCTGTCTGTTTCTCAGAGCTGCAAACTTCTTTGGTGACACTACTTCCACCCAGTGCCAGGCACCCATCTGGGGGAATCAGTGTAATCTCTGTCTCAAGATAGGGAGTTTCTGTGATCCCAGATGAGCGATGAGATGTGTGAGTAGCAAGTGTGAGGAAGGGTGGGAGAAGAATGCAAGTTCCAGAGCAGGGCCACTGAATGGCTTTGGGGAGGAAGATGGACATTGAAGCTCCCATGCTAATGAACTTCAACTTGTAAAATAAAGTCTGTCACATATCTGTGTTGTAAGGTGAAGCTGGCGAATGCTTCCTGCTCAAAATGGATGCTGTCAGTGAAGGGACTGCTTGTTATAGCCTCGGACGTGGAGCTGTTTGATGAATTTATTTTCTGTTTACTGTGTTTGTGAACAGTTCAGATGTGTTTTATGGATATTATTAATCCACCTCTACCTAAGAAAGGCAAAAGCAGTGTGTTGAAATTATTTGAAGAAAGAGAAATAAGAACAAAACCATAATGTTGAAGAGATTAACGTGAAAATTGAAAAGCATGGGGAGAATTTTCTGTGTGTAGAATGTGAATCCATTAAGGAAGAATTAAAGATACCCCTGCAAAAAAAAAAAGTGATTTTTGCAGTACAGGAGTAGGTAAGAAATAGTAAAATCAGAAAAAAACTACCTCAAATAGGAGTAGTCTTCAAAAAGTTAATACAAAATGTGCATTGTGAAAAACTGAAATTTCAAAGTTTTTTTTAATTTCATTTTCAATGAAACTTTATTCCATTTTTAATGAGATTTTTGAAACCCCCCCTGGTTTTAGCACATGTGTCTAGAGATAACATTACTATTGAGTATCTATTAGCTTAATGTTCTTTTAAGTAAAGACTATAAATTTATTCTAGAGGGCAAGAACCAGGTATGGAGAAAAAGCCATGGTGATGTTTTCTTGAAATTTCTGGCTCCACAGGTTCAAGGGCTATTTTGTATGTGTACAGCATCAAGGTGGGTGTAGAAGTGGCCCATGAAGATGCTTCTGAGAATCCCCTGTGAGGCTTACACAGGGGAAGCAGGTGTAGAGCTTGCCTGATGGTAGAGTTGAGATGGGAAGGACCATAAAGATTTGTTTATAATACAAAAGCTGTAGTCAGAGGCATATTTACTGGGTACTCTAACATCCATGTTACTTGATACCATAATGACAGAGATATTAGCCCCTGAGTTAGAAGGAGTGAGGAATCTTTCCCTGGCCTGTGTTTCATGACAGCCTAGATCTCACGTGTGAAAATACAAACTAAGTTAAAGGTCTCAGGAAAAGTAGTAAGTCTGGTAAGTATTTTCAAAATAATTGCAGTTCCCAGACTTACACAGTGTTTCTTCAACTTTTTCCTCAAGTAAATGTGCTGATATTTAAGTGAATAACATATATTAATGCATGACCTTTAAAGTAGAAATATGAGCTGCTACTATTTGACTGTGATGTAGATTTGATAGTTAAGGAAGAGAACCTATTAGGCAAAGCATCATTTGTCTGCAGCTGTAGTACTGGATATAATCCTGGTATTTTCTGAATAATCCAAAGATGAAACAGAGTTAGAGAAAGACACTGGAGAGTTGGAAGGCATTGAAGGTGAGGATAGGTGTGAGAAGTGCTGCTCGAGCAATAAACAAACATAATCATGATCTTTGATTAAGAAAGCAAATATGAATTGGTTTTTCATGTTAGAAATGTGTGATTCTACAGAAGCTTAAAGAGGCTACTTAAAGACAGAATCTTTGCTGGGTATAGTCTGGGACTCATCTTTTTCATGGCATAGTGGTATGGGAGGAAAGTTTAAATGGATTAAAAAAAAAAACTTCACATGCATTGGCAGCATCTTCACCCTGGGTTGATATGGGAAATTAGAAATGCATTTGCAGTTTACATATCACATATGATTTCATGGAGGGATAAAATAATGAGTAGAATATATTATTGTATTTCTTCTGCATTCCGATAAAATGGGTGCATTGTCTGATTTTCTTATTCTTCTTGTGAATTTTGTGTCCTCCCCTATGTGAAATTTTGCCATTCCTATCATATATGAATTGGTACTCTTATGAATTACTAGTGCATAGTAGCTTAACCATTTTGAGTTTGCAGTCAAATCTGGGGGAGAAAAAGCATTCCATCTCACAAATTACATACTTGCCATTTAAAAGACATAACTTGTGATCTGAAGGTGATGTTGTTAAGTTAACACATCTTATGTTTCCTCTAGGCTGGAATGATCAAAAGTGATAATGAAGAATATTTCATTGAACCCTTGGAAAGAGGTAAGCAGATGGAGGAAGAAAAAGGAAGGATTCATGTTGTCTACAAGAGATCAGCAGTAGAACGGGCTCCCATAGACAGGTCCACTGACTTCCACTACAGAGGTAGGCATCTTTGACAAGGTTTAATCATTAAACATGATTTTAAGATATGATGAAAACAGGCTTCCAGCAACTAGCAGATGTGATTGTCATGTGCTCATATATTGTATGAAGGTAGAAAAAGTTTATAAATAATGAAATACGGCTCTCTTTTCTAGAGAATACATAAGTGTTGTTATTTATAGTGCATAGTATCACCATCATATTTTTTATTCTTTTAAAAGTTTTACATTAAAACTATCTTTTTTCTAGCTTATGTCAAAATCTGAAAATATTTTTGCTTTTCCAGAAACATCTACATTATGCATTATTTATGTTAGTTTTAAACTTTTTAAATAAGATATGTTGGCATGGCAGAGTTGTGTTTTAAGAACAATGTGATGGGTACATTTGAAAATAACTACGCTACTTTAATATCTATTTTGTAATGCTTTTTATTATGTGGAGGAGACATAAGTCAAATTCTTCTGCAGAATTTTATTTCACAATAAACTGGAACCACTAAAGACAAATTCTACACATGAACTTTTTTTCAAATGCAATCTGAAAGTAAGTTGATATTAAGGAGATATTTTTATATCTTAGATACACAAATTTCAAGAAAGGATATTTGTGTGTACATATATGTGTATGTGTGTTTGTGTGTCTGTGTGTCTGTGTTATCAAATCTTAAAAAAAATAATGCTTTTGCTAGGGCAATTTTTAAATTATAGATAATAAAAAAAATGTTTCCCTAAAGGAAATCTCAAGGGTAGAAATTACCTTCATTTAACAATTATTTATCTTTCAGATTACCATTCTGAGAGTTGCTACAAGTTATTAGTTTGATTTTCAGATCCTGCCAGCTTCCCTCAATATGCTGTGCCGGGGCAGGATTTGTGGGACAGCAGGATAAGCCACGGATTGGAACACCTGCATCCCATATCAGAGTGCTTGGTTCAAATCCCAGCTACTCCATGCTTCCCATTCTGCTTCCTGCTAATAGAGGAAATTGGGAAGCAGTGTATGATGGCCCAAGTACTTGGGTTTCTGCCACTCACAATGGAGACCCAGACGGAGTTCCTTGCTCCTGGCTTCTGCCTGGCCTGACTCCAACTATTGTGGGAATTTGGGAAATTAACAAGCTGATAGAGGATTCTCTCTCCCCCATTTCTGTCATTCTGTCTTTCAAATTAATTAATTAATTAATCTGTTAAAAAAAATAGGCTATGGGGTCAATGTTAGGATGTAGGTGGTAAAGCCGCTGCCTGAGATGCTGGCATCCCATACAGACACTGGTTTGTGTCCTGGCTGCTCCACTTCCAGTCCATCTCCATGCTGATGGCCTGAGAAAAACAGTGGAAGATGGCACAAGTGTTTGACTCCCTGCTATCCATATGGGAGATCTTGATGAAGTTCCTGGTTCCTGGCTTGGGCCTGGACCAATGCTGGCCTTTGTGGCCATCTGGGAAGTGAGGCAATAGATGGAAGATTCTCATTCTCTCTCTCTCTCTTTCCCTCCCTCCTTCCCTCCCTCCCTCCTTTCCTCTATCCTTCCCTCCTTCCCCTTCTCCCTACCCACTCTGTCAGCGTCTCTCCCTCTCTCTCTGTAACTCTTTCAAATAAATAAGTAAATAAAATATATTCTGTGCTAATGGAATAGTGTAATTTAAAATTAGCACAGAAATTCTTGAGAGATTTCTTATTTGAAACTAAGATGACTGTGTTAATGAATACATTATTATGGGTATGGATATTGTGGCAGCTGGTTGGGGCACCCACATCCCATATGGGAGTGCCAGTTTGAATTCCAGCATTTCTGCTTCTGATATACCTTCCTGCTAATGCACCCTGAAGGGCAGAGTGTAGTGGCTCAAGTGCTTGGGCCCCTGCTACCCACTTGGGAGAGCCAGATGGAGTTCTGGATTCGTGGCTTCAGCCTCACTCAGCCCTGGATATTGCAACCTCATGGGGAAGTGAACCAGCAGATGCAAGATAAATCTATCTGTCCGTATGTCTGTCTCTCTCCTTGTCTCTCCTCTTCCTTTCTTTCTCTTTCCTTTCTTTCTCCCCCTCTCCTTTTCTCTGCCTTTCAAATAAAACATGTTTAAAATAAATTAGTATAAAATGTGTGCCTAACTCTAGGACTCTTGTGTAACAGAAATGAAATGAGCTTTACAGTTGAATTTGGTGTGAGTAATTGCTCTGCACTATTATGTTGTTATTGTAGGTTAGTACTTAACTTTTTTGAGCCTCAATTTTTAATCTATGAATCAAAAATTTAAATATATCACACAATTGATGAAAGTATTAGAAATCATATATGCAAATTGTTGAGTGTAGCCTTCAACCACCAAAAGTGTTTAATCATTGCTAGGTATTTTATATTTATCTTATTAAGTATTAATATTGAATATCTTGTGCAAAAGATTTGCATGCTAGGTGGTTTGTTAAATTGAAAGTTTGGACATTGTTTGCCTTCATGTTGTGAATATTTACTCTTAATTCTCACTTACGTTTTCTTTATTTAAAGCATCTTTCTAAATAAAAAGAATGATTATGTCAAAGGACAAGTAGTGCTTTTTTCCAAGTTTTAGTTGTTGCATATTATTAATATCTGATATATCTCTCAAGGAACTGGTGAAGTATCTTGTAGAAAAGTCTAGCCCACATGCTATGGAATTGTGTTGGATAAGTGGAACCAGAACAGGAACTATAGCTATCCTCCCATTTGCTCCATCTGTTGTCACCAGGTACCCACCAAATTGTGCCCTGTGATTCCATTTCAGTTCCTAAAGATGACTAATTCCATAAACATCAGTTTTGGCGCTTTTCATTCGTGTGATATTTGCAGGAAGTTGAAAGAGATTACTTTTTTTTTTTGCAATTAAGAAAATTATAAGAAATACTATGTTTAATACCTATTGTATTTTTAGATGATGGAATAGAAAATATAATTTAATAGCCAAGGCATATAAATTTAAAATAATTGCATAGGACTAAGGAAATTCGGAACATTATTTTGGGAACTTGTGTAAAACCTCAGTTGCAATGGCATCAGTATACATACTCAGTTTACAGAAAGGCTTGTTTTTAAAAATGTGGACACTGAGGACTTTGTTTTCAATTATAAATAGAGGTTTCCCTTATTAGTCAGACGTGAACTGTAATAATACATTTTGGAAAGGTTTTCAGTGGTCATGGGTCAAAACAAAAAGAATTCCTTGGTTTACTATAAATTATCTTAAAAATTGAATCAACTAAGAACCATTCGATTCTCTTAGAGTGTTCCAACATAAATCTTTATATGAAGTTAATTATTTTTGCTTTCTTCTTAGAAATTCTGATTGAGATCTTGAGTTGTCACCATGTATATTAGCAATGTAACATCTTCCCTGTTGTAAACAGAGAATCAGATTCAGAACTTTAAATTGTGACTCATGGTATCTTTTAAATTCTTCTTTTAAATTCCTGGCCACAGGACTGAGAGTCAAGCTTTTTCCATGGACTAACTACTTTTAAATATAAATTAAGAATATATTTTTATAATGTATTATATGACTCTAAAATGTGAAATTGAACAGGATTAAGATTCCTTATGAGGATTAAGAAGGCAAATTGATTTACAAATGGAAACCAAAGTACCTTACATACTGCCTTTTCTGGGTAAAAGATGTTATTTTAGGAGACATAAAAAGTCATTTTTAATGTGTTATGAAAAGAGTAATGACATACGTAAGCTCAGCCTTACTTAGAAGTGCACTTGAGGATGGTCTTCATAAAGTTCTCTGAAAGCAAGTGATGTGAAGGAGTTTTGATCATAAGCAAGCTATTCCTGCCACAACTGGGTTTCATTAGTAAGGACCCTCTAAATATTCTACCCTATCTTGCTAGTTTCCATAGTGATTGCCTGGCTCCCCAGAATTGTGGTTTGTTACAAGTATTTGAAATTAAAACTAATGAAGACCTGGACGAGGTGACTAGCAGTAGGATAGGGTGATGAAGCTACACCAGACAGAGAATGAAGTGAAATTGGTGGAGTTTCACAATGAAGCAAATATTGGAAGCCGATCGAGTAATCAAGGGATGACCCAGAATTCAAATCTGGATGAGAGAATTCTCTTTGCCAGGTTTAACATTATGAGCAGAAATAGGCTTGATGGAGGATGACAAGTGGATACTATTTTGGATATAACTTTTAAGATGCACTGGAACAGTGATTGAACTAAGAATTCTATATTTACCACAGATTCTTTCATTAGCTTTTAATTGAGAAATTGTATTATTTTTGAAATGCAGAAGCATATGAAGAGTTGTTATTAAACTAGCTATAAAATCAAAGATGCAGGCCTCTGCTTTAGAATTACTTTTTCAAGGGGTAAGAATTTGGTCTACTGGTTAAGATGTCTACATCCCACTAGAGCATGCATTCAAAATCCAGCTCCATTTCTGACTCCAGCTTCCTGCTGTTGCGCACCCTGGAAGGCAGCAGTTGATGGGGCAAGTAGTTGGTCTTCTATTTCCCGCATGGGAGAACTAGGTTGAATTTCTGGCTCCCAGCCCAGCTCCCCGCCTCACCCCCAGTGTTGGTCTTTGGAATGTGAACCAGCAGATGGGAGCTCTCTGTCTCTCTTGGGAGCTCTTTCTTTTTGTCTGTCTCTCTGTGTCTCTCAGATAAATAAATGTTTAGTTAAATTTTATAAAAGAATCACTGTTTCAGGAACAAGATCCAAAGCAGTATTACATTTGAGAATATAAATCATGATCAGTGCAGAACTGGGAGGAGTTCATAACACAGACCAGTGCCAGTTTCTTGCAAGGAAATACAGTCCTTTTCTTAAACAACAGACATAAACTTGGCATGCTGATGGCCAAGAAAGTTGTCTACTTAATCATGGTGCTAGAGTCTAATTTGCTTCTTTTTTGTATTTCTGTTTCGGGGCATAGAAACTACCTTGAATTTTTGGCATCTTTAGTTTGAACAAAATTATTTCGTACTTGACTCTGTTTCTGAAATTTTAATTGGTAACCACATAACCAATAAAATATTAAAGGCCACTAAGTTCATCCCCACTATTAAATCAATCATTTGTTCAAACTCAGATTACAAGAAGGAAAGAAAAACAAATACATGTGCATATAAAATATACTCCCATCCATCTCTTAAGAATGCTTACATTTTCATCATTAAGTTTTCTTTAGGCAGTCTACTTTTGGGGAGAGAAAGGCTGTATTTGTATGACATCATTCAGCTTTTCATATTTTTTATTTAAGCCCTAGGCCCTTAGGCATCGCCTCTCAAATTACAAACCATTCATTCACCAGAAGCTTTGTGTTAAAGTAATTTTTTTAATTACTTCCTACCAGTGGGAAACAAGGAATAGTGAGCCTTTATCTCCTAGATGCCTTTCAGGATTTTCATTTTCCTTCATGAACTCAAGTGCTTGTGTTGCTGGTATGGTTGTCATGGTGCTGCCAAGGAGTGTCTTTGTCCCAGGTGGGAAACATGGAGAAGTCAGAAATGATTTGGGAGTTGCTCCTGGTTGCTGGGGAATGAACTCTGCAACAAGAATCAGAATAATGGGAAGACTATTTTATTTTAGTGGTGCTAGAAGCTCCTGAGGCCCAGCAGCCTCTGCGAATCTATAGACACATCGGTAGGTGCTGTAATGCTTTGTATTTGGATATTCTCATGACCTGTGCCCTGATCAAGGAGAATCAGTAGTGGGCTTTGTAATCACCCCTCCTTCCTCCACACACATATTATCAGCCCATAGAAGTTAATTTTACCATGTGTTTTCTTAGTAATTGAGTCATATACATTATATTACTAGAGTATTAAGATATGTCAAGTTACAACCGTTCTTCTAGGTAGTTATTAAATTACAGACTTTTCATAGCTGTATGAAAATTTCTAACTTAACCTAAGGGTAGTCATTTGTCAAGGCTACCACTGCAATTTCTATGGAAATACTAATCATGTTTATAGAATTTCTTTTCAAGTTGCTTGGGTATATTTCCCATTCTGGATGGGTATTTATAATAATTACTGACAAAATTAGTGGCAATATGCAGATTGACTTATTGTTTAAAATAATCAAGAAAAAGAGCAAGGGTTAAAGAGTTTTCAGATGTGAAGCATAACAGATAATGATTTTTTCTTTTTTGAAACATGTAACTGGGCCTATTCTACTTTCTTATGAATAGGTTCAATGGCAGGAACTTGTTTATGAAATATATAGGGTTGGATTAATGTGTTATATATGTAACCATATTTTTCCAATACAGAAATGAATTTAGAAAGATACAGACTATTGAGAATGAGTTATATTTAGTTATTGGTGTGGCATTAATGGGAGAGTGAGAATCAGAAGGTTTTAGGTATAGCTGAATGACTGATGTGAAGTTAAAGGTAGTGGATGCATATGAAGGCAGAAAGCTAATTCAGAGAATTTGGACTAGATCTTGATTCTTAAATTATTGTCTACCCAGAAGCAGTTTAAATTATTGATTCATCAGGGAGCAGTTCATACCATCAAAAAGCTTTATTAGTATTTTACATGTATTTGCTCTTTCTGAATATAAAATATACCCCATTTTCAAAATATACTTCTCGTGTTTACTTTCACTTGGGTCAACTCTTTTGATTAGAAGGGAATGACCCTATTGTTATTAAAGTATTAGATATACTTCGACTCTGCCTATGAGAAATATGCCTGCTTAGACATATTTTAAAGCCTGTACTGACTTTCCTTCCAGGAAAAATGATTTACAAACTTCCATGTTAGTGAGTGGGGAGCGTTTGTGTATGGAGTCCACATGTTTCTTTTTTTTTTTTTTTAAAGGCAGAGTTAAAGAGAGAGAGAGAGAGGTCTTCCTTTTTCCATTGGTTCATCCCCAAATGGCTGCCATGGCCGGCGTGCTGTGCCGATCCAAAGCCAGGAGCCAGGTGCTTCCTCCTGGTCTCCCATGCAGGTGCAGGGCCCAAGCACTTGGGCCATCCTCCACTGCCTTCCCGGGCCACAGCAGAGAGCTGGACTGGAAGAGGAGCAACCGAGACAGAATCCGGCGCCCCAACCCGGACTAGAACCTGGGGTGCTGGCGCCGCAGACGGTGGATTAGCCTAGTGAGCCGCAGCACTGGCCCACATGTTTCTTGAGGTTTAATAAAATTTGATCATTTACATTTATTTTTCTTATATTTTATATTTTTGAGTTTTTGAGTATTGTATAATACTTACACATCTTTTTTCTGCATAGTGCAATATTTCAGGACATGATTACAGCATTAACTGATCAAATCAAGCAGCTGGCATTCTCACCTCATCACTTCTGTTTCTCACTTTGGTGATTGATATTTTTCAAAAAGAGAATTTGCTGTACATTAAATGTTATTTATTTTCCTATAATTGTTTTATTTTCCTTGTTGGGTTATAGGGTATTTGTGGGGAGCAACTGGGAGCAACTCGGACTAGACTAAGTTACTGGAATTAAGACTTATTCTATGCATCTGCTCTCCCACAATATGGCGCTGGGAGAGGAGGAAACAGCTTCTACACAGCTGCCTCCAGTTCAACCAATAAACTGTAGGACCTGCTCCTGATTGGAGGAGAGCAGCGTACTCGGCATGTGGGTAGCAGAGTTGGGATTGGTGGAAGAGGACTATAAAGGAGGAGAGAGAGAACATGCACCAGGAACATCTATCTGAAGGAACACCTGTGCAGCCCCCAAGAGAGCCGGCCGGCGGTGTGCCGCTCCCCCGCGGAAGTGGGGAATGTGGCAGGGGTAACCGCCCTTCCACGGAGGTGGAAGGGACGGTAGCCAACCCGGGAAGAACCAGCAGCAAACCCGGGGAGGGCCGAGCAGACAAAAGAACAGCGCAGGGTTTAGTGTCGTTCCTCCACGAAGAGGGGGAGCGACAGGTATTAAATATTAATTTATGAGGATTAATGCAATAGTTAATGAACATGTTCAGTTTTGCAAAGTTGATTTTTGTTATTGTTTGTGGTGAGCCACTTACCTCCCTTTGGAATATTCATATGGGTGTTTTCCCAATTCTTCTCTTTATTTGCTCTTTTTTTTTTAAATCCCTGTCTCCATATGTGGGCATCTTTGTGGTATGTGAGGTAGAGACTAGTATTATGAGGGACCTTCCAAAAGTTCATGGAAAATGCAATTAAGATATATATACTTATATCACATACACACACACATACAAGCACATACAATTTGGTGCAAAAAAAATCACCTCTGAAATCCATGCATAGTTACTACTCATTTTTCTTGAGTTTTTCAAGACCCCTTGTATATGTTGAAGAAAAATGGAACCATGGGGAAAAATAAATGTAGCATAGATGTAATAGTTTTATTTCTACGTTGTTTGAGTTTATATTATGAGGACTGCAAATGAAAATGTGAGTACTCCTTAAAACAAATGCTCTTCCAATGCATGATTCCATAAATGGACCTGAATATTGGGCTTGTTCTTTCTATATGCTAGAAATTTTACTCTCATGTTCAGCTCTAATCTATGTGGTCTGGGTATCTAAATTTAAAATTTATTAATTGGATTTCTTGAACATGGAGCTGTGTGGTGGAAGAATTTAGGAGTGATTGGAACCATTTCCTGACATAAGATTATATGGAGTTTATTGTAGGCAACTATAACCAGTATATTCCTTTTTAAGTTTCAGCAACTCATTAACTATCTAAAAAATATTTGACAAGTCTGAATGAGGCATTAGTTCAAAATAGTTTTTTTTTAATCTTTCAAAACCATTGTAACTACTTAAATTCTCTCATGTAATTTATTTGGTGCTTTTGGCCTGAGAGATTTGTTTATTAATTATTTCAGAGCTCTCATTAATAGTATAAGCATCTTAATGCTTTATATATATTCAGAAAACAGCTTTAAAAATAGAATATAAAAGAACTTTAGTTCTAAGAAACTTTCATCCAGTTCCTGTAAAAGACTTTTGGTCTCTGGTATAATTTACAAATCTCGGTGACCTCTCAAAGTGTTAAGGCTATGTGGTACTCAATCTTTTTGTACCCAAGGTTCAGTCCTGTGTTTCAGTATTTTGACAAGGTTTGTTTTCATATTTTCAAGTGTTAGCAGGTATTATTCCACATGCTGCGGGAATAAAAGGAAGTCTCAATCCCTTTTGGGTAAGATAAGTGAATGACAAAAACAATTTTTCCTTATGTCCTGTGCAAAGACACCTGTACTAATAAATTGCCATCAAACTATCTTTAGTAACAAAAATTTAGGATATCAGAAGCACTTTATAGTGTCTTAATTCCAAATTTTGGATGACATGTAAGTGAAACCAAATGGAAAGTGATGCAGAGGTACACGATTTTGCCTCAGTTCTTGAAGCTGGCCTTGGCTTTGGAGTCCTGTGGGCAGTCACAGTGGAAATCACTGCTGGATAGAGTTGATGAACCTCTCTATTTGTGTTTCAGGGAGATAGACTTAGATTAATGAGGTCGGAATATGTTTCTCCTCTTTCAATATCCAACTTCATTCTGTTGATGATCTAGCTCCAGTAGAATTCTCCAGAAATATGGAATCAATAAGGTATATACTTAAGTTTATGAAAGGGACTTTATTAAGGTAATTGGATCACACTATTATGGTAGTTGAGAAGTTCCATTTTGAATCACCTACTGAGTGGAGACCCTGGAATGCTGGAGTGAGCATGGCTCACTCCATGTCTAGGGACTTCAGAACCAGGGAAGCCAAGGGTATAACTCTCAGTTTCAGTATGAAAACCTGAATGCCACCATGGGGTCACTGGTATAAGTGGTAGGGACCAAAGACCAGCAACTGATACAAAGGCAGGAATGGAACATGTCCCAGGTGTCAGAGACCAATGGGCAATTGAATGTGCGGCCTACACCCAGCTGGGTCTTCTCATCTATTCAGCTCAGACTCGCATGCTGATCACTTTTGGAAACACCCTTCCAGACACCTCCAAAATAACACTTTTCAAAGTTTATAGGTGTTCTTCAATCTAGTCAAGTTGACACTTCAAATTAATTGTCACACTAACATTTAAAAAATCGGTACAGCATTTGTATGCCTCAGGTAAGGTTGCCATCATCTAAGTTGCTCTGGGCATCTTTTCATCACTCTTCAGCACTCTTTCTCTTAAATTTATGGAAGAAATGTTTTAAAGTGACAGTGCAGATTTATACACATTATTGTGTATTTTATGATATATGAAGATTATTTTATAGATTACGATTTAAGGTAAGGCTACTGGATAAAATATTTATTAGAGTAATTACTCTGGAATAAAAGCCTGACCCCTGAGGAATTTGCCGTCTTTCCTAATTATCTGGCCCTTGTTATACTGAGATCCAGGACTTTCATATTGCTTGGCTCAATCTGCAATGTATGCAAGGCTTATTCATCTATTTCTTTCTTTCATCCCTTTAAGACGACTATGATAAAGCAACTCGGATAATTTGAATTAAGTTTAAGTCTTATACCATTTTATATCCCAAGTACGAATTAAGTAAATGGAAAGTCAAGAACTTACTCTGTGTAGCAGGAATTACCAGCAATTGGTAGCCAGGGTTGGGCATTAAGCCGAGCAGTTAAGATTCCAGTTAAGACATCTACATCCTACATCAGAGTACCTGAGTTCAATTTCTGGTTCAATCTCCTGACTCCAGCTTCCTACTAATTTGCTTTCTGGTAATCAAAAGTGTCAAATAATTATGTTTCTATCACCTACAGGGAGACCTAGATTTTGTTCCTGGCTCCCAGCTTTGGCTCAGTCCTTACTGTTGCAGTTATTTGGGCAATGAACCAGTGTCTGGGAGCTATTGTCTGTCTGCATCTCAAATAAAAGCAAAAATTTGGCATTTCTTTTAGCAATAGAGTGATTACATGGTGACACTTATTGATTTTCTACAAATGTTCATCTAGAAGAACTGGAGTGTCTTTTCATGTATCTGTTAGTCAGTTACACATCTTATTTGAAAAATGTCCTAGTCCTTTGCTCACTCTTTAGTTAGCTTATTTTTTAGCTATTGACTTGAGTTACTTATATACAAAGGGTCTTCAAAAAGTGTGTGGAGATGTACATTAGTAAAATTATGTGTAGATTTCAAAAATTCTTTATACCAGAATAAATTCATAGCAACTTGTTATAGTGTGTCTGGACAGGGTCTAGTTTGAGACACTAAAAAAAAAAAAAAAAAAAAAAATAAGGCATCAGTTTGAATTGAAAAGAGCCTCTATCAGAACAATATGAATTCAACATGACTTAAAGAACAAACATGAAATTTATGGCTGATCTTGGGTGGCAAAGTAGTTAAATCTTGGATGTATTATAACAAGTTTATGGAGGTACTGCCCCCAAAGAAATCAGTGTACAAATGGATAACTCAATTTAAGAGGGAATGAGATGACATTAAAGAGGAAGCCCACAGCACCAGGCCATCCACAGCAGCTGGAAGGTTAACAGCAGAAACAATAGCCAGCACCATAGATATTTCAATTGGTTCAGATGACACAATTGTGACTGAAAAACTAAAATGTAATAAACTGCTCCACGGGTATCAAAACTGAGATGCTCAGATCAGCTGCAAACAAGGCAGATCTCTCATTTTAAGGAAGTAAGATCTGGTTCTTGAAGCATTTCCTCAAAGAATTATAAAAGGAGAATAAACATGGCTTTACCATACTGTCCTGAAAATAAAGCACAATCAAAACAATGGCTACAAGAGGTGAAAGTGGTCCAGTTAAAGCAAAAGCAGACTGGTAACGACCAACGATCATATAGTTTTATGGCATGCTCAGACATTTTCCTGTTGACTTTCTAGAGAGCTAATGATGATAATGTCTGCTTATTAGGATGGTGTTTTGAGAAGGTTAGCCAAAGATTTAGTAGAAGAGCACCTGGGACAGTTTCCAGAGTAAGTACTCTACCATGACCTGGCTCCTGCTGATTCCTCTAATCAAACACAGGGCATTTTGTGAGTGTTTCTCTGGGAAGTTATTAGGCATCCCCTTTAAGTCCTGACTTGACTCCTGTGGATATCATTTTGTTTCCCAATCTTAAACAACTTTTAAAGGGAACCTATCTATCTTTAATTAGCTAATAATATATATTAAAAAAAGAGACTACATTGACATGGTTAAATTCCCTGGACCTTCAGTTCTTTAAGGATAGACTGAATGAATGTTGTTATTGCTGACAAAAGTATCTTCAACTTGATAGTGCTTATACAGAGAAATAAAGTTTATTATTTTTAAAAGGATTATTCCTGTATTTGAAAGGTAGAGTTATCGAGAGAGAAAGAGAGAGACAGACACAGAGAAGGCTTTCATCTGCTGCTTTGTTTTTCATAATAGTTGGGACTGAGTCAGGTCAAGGCCAGGAGCCAGAAACTCTATAGGATCTCACACTTGGATGGCAGGATCTCAAGAACTCATACTGTCATTTGTTGGAGAGCACATTTTTTTTTTTTTTTTGCATATTAGCTGGAAGCTGGATTAGAAGCAGAAGTGGCACTCTGTCCTATGTGTTCAGTATGGGATTTGGGTGTTCCTTATAGTGGCTTACCCACCTGCAGCAGAACACCTGTCCCTGAAGTTTATGTTTTTTTTTTTTTTAACTTTTATTTAATGCATATAAATTTCCAAAGTACGACTTATGGATTACAATGGCTTCCCCCCCATACCGTCCCTCCCACCCACAACCCTCCCCTTTCCCACTCCCTCTCCGCTTCCTTCACATCAAGATTCATTTTCGATTATCTTAATATACAGAAGATCAGCTTAGTATACATCAAGTATGGATTTTAACAGTTTGCTCCCACACAGAAACATAAAGTGAAAAATAATAGATGATTTTTTTTTAAATGATGATGAAAGTTTATGTTTTTAAGATCTTATTTATTTAGTTGAGAGGGAAACAAGTATTCCCATCCATTAATTCACTCCCTAGATGCTTTTGACAACTGTGGCTGGACTTAGACTCAATTCAGATCATCCCACATGAGTAGCAGAGACTCCGTAATTTGTGCCATCACTGCTGTGTTCCACGGTCCACATGAACATGATGCTGAAGCCAGAAGTTAGAGATGGGTATTGAACCTAGGCACTCCAATAAGGACAATAAGGGTCGCAGGCATCTTAACTGGTATCTTAACCACTAGACCAGGTGCTTGCCCAAAGTTTATATTTTTTATTTTTATCTTTCAATCCTGTTTTCCATGACCCTTTTGAAGCCAGTCTGTAATTTGGATATTAACCCCCTATCATGTATAATTTGCAAATATTCTTTTCTTCAGGTTGTCTTTTTCCTTTGTTGATTGTTTCCCTCCCTGTGCAGAAGCTGTTAGTTTGATGTTGTCCCACTTGTCTGTTGTTATTGTCTGTGATTTTCGGATCATATCCAAAAAATCATTTGCAAGCCCAGTTTCATGAAGTTTTTTTTTTCCTTTACGCTTATACGAGTTTTATAGTTGTAGTTTTTACATTTAAGTCTTTAACCCAGCTTGACTTGATTTTTGTGTATGATATGAAATAGGGGTCCAGTTTCATTCTTTTACATGTGGATATCCAGTTTTCTCATTGTTGAAGAGACCGTACTTTCTCCTTTTTGTATTTTTGTTCCCTGTTGAAGACCAGTTGCCAACACATGCATGGGATTATTTATAGGTTTTCTATTCTGTTCCATCAGTTTGTATGTCTGTTTTTGTGGCAATACTGGATTGCTTTGATTACTATAGGTTTGTGGTAGACTTTGATAGCAGGCAGTGTGATGCCGCTGGGAGCTTGGAAGGGATTGCATAGTATCTGCAATCTCTATATATTAGGATATTTTAATAGCATTAAGTCTTCCAATCTGTGAACATGAGATGCATTCTATTTATTCATGTCTTTATTCTTTTTTAAAGATTTATTTATGTATTTGAAAGGCATTTGGGGGTGGGAGGTGGATGGGTGGTTAGGTATGTTCCATCCACTGATTCAGTCTGCAAATGACTGCAACAGTTAGGGTTGGCCAGGATGAAGCCAGGAGCCAGGAGCTTTGTCTGAGTTTCCCACATGGGAGGTAGGCACCAAGGTACTTGGGCTGTCTTCTGCTGCTTTCCTAGGTGCACCAGCAGGGAGCTGGATAGGAAGTGGCCAGCTGTGGCTCGAACCAGTACTCTTTGGGATGCTAGCTTTGCAGGTGATGTTTAACTCACTACACAACACTGACACCTGTCGTCTTTATTCTTGATGTGTCGATATGAAGGCTTCCAAACAGTTCTTAAGGATGAGTAATGGGTAGTTCATTCATATAGAAAGGCAGGGAGAAATAAATGTTACACTTTCCAAACAGTATCCTTATTGCACAGTTGTATTTTTTCTTTTTCTTTTTCTTTCTTTTTAAAATTTTTTATTAATGTAAAGAGAACAGATTCCATGTATTACATAGGTACAGTTCTAAGACTATAATCATACTTCCCTACCTTTCCCATTCCCTCCTCGAATCTGCTTCCTTCCCTCCCATCTTTTCTTTTCATTAATATTTCCAAAGATATAATTTTCATCTATATAATCACAAGCTTAATTCACCACTAACCATACTACTCAACAAGTAAGATGCAGGGAAACCACAGGTCCACAGAAGTATAAAAAAGGGCTAAAAATGACAATCAAATCACAAGATGTCTGTTTAATTCCTAAACATGTTTTTGTATTCTATATTAACTGGCATACATCAGAGAAAACATATGATATTTGTCTTTTTGAGACTGGCTTATTTCACTAAGTATAAAGGTTTGCAGTTGTATCCATTTTGTTTCAAAAGACAAAATTTCATTCTTTTCTATGTGTGAATAGTGCCCCATAGTGTATATGTACATTTTCTTTATCCAGTCATCAGTTGATAGACATCTGGGTTCATTCTGTATCTTAGCTATTGTGAGTTGAACTGAAATGAACATGGGGGTACAGTTATCTCTTTCATATGTTGATTTTATTTCGTTTGGGTGAATTCTCAGAATGGGATGGTTGATTCATATGGTAGATCTATTTTCATATCTCTGAGGAATTTCCATACTGTCTTTCCCAATGGTTGTACTAGTGTATGTTCCCACTAACAGTGTATTAGAGTAACTTTTTCCCCACATCCTCACCATGATTTAAGTTATTGTATCTCTGTAGTTAAATATTATTATATATCCAAACTATTGTAGTTGCAGAAATCATGTGTCAAAGGATTATTGAAAGAGCTCTTATTAATTTTCTTTGTAATATTTTATACTTGTAATTTGGGATGAGGAATGGTAAGATTTCAAGTGCACAATAGCAAAAACCAGGATTACAAATGTAGCTATTGTTAGTAGAAGTGAAATTTAATCTTCCTAAGCACAATTTACCACACAATTCGTAACTGAAAATGTACCACACAATAGCAATGACATCCTAAATAACTAGGAAAAATCTTGAAATTTTCAGTTTTATGTATCTATATATCTTCTTTGGGATCCTAGTCTATTATTTTCTTTTCTACCATATATAGGCGAATAAAGCATTTTATTTAATTAGCTGATTAAAGACAAGTAAAATGTAGAAATGGGGTGTTTATCATTGATTTTATGTGCATCAGAAAATACATACTATTAAAATATTCTCCATGAAACCATAAATATACTTTTGCAGATTTTCTAATTTTTTGTCCAGAGATAGTTTAATGGTTTTGAAAATGACAGAGGTACTATATTCAAGCCTCCTTTGCTACAAATAGAGAGGTCATCTGTTTTAGTTTCTTCAATTCTTGGCAATAACAAGGGAAAAATTAAGACCAATCATCATGGCAGTTCCTTAGCCTAGGTGCCCAGATCCAGTGACTAGAACTTGGAGAAAGCTTCACTATTATGCACAATGGAAAAGCTAGTAAGTGAAGGGGAAACTGTAAGTGCTCAGTGTTATATCCCTTAAGAATATCCCCCCCCAAAAAAAAATTTAAAAAAAAAAGAATATCCCTTACCTTTCCAGGTATAGGGACCTAAAATAAGGTAAATAAATAACTATTTTAGAAATGTAATTTTGCTATTATAGCAACATGATACATTCAGATAGGATCACAATTTCTTTTCAAATCCCTTTCCATACCACTCCCCAGATCTTAATGGACATTTCTATGAAAAGTGTTTCTTAGCCAAAGAAGATAGTACAACTATGTTAAATTTATTAAAGTTAGCTAAGCATACCCCATATAAACAGATTTAAACATTTGAATCTTATCTTTTGAGCAATTTTTAAAATTAGGTCTTTAGTCTGGGTCTTTGTAATGCTAAGGAATAAAAATATAAACATTGGCTTTTTGGGATACTAGATTAATATGTGTATCTGTAATCATCTTTGTTATTTCTATCTCATAGAGAAGGAAAAAGAGCTCCTATATTTGAGCTCTTTAACAAATAAATGAAGGCATTTAGCAGAGCCTTTATGCCTTTAAAATATGAAGATGGAACATTAAGTTTTGAACAAATTAGGTTATTATTGATACAAGTTACCTAGTTATTATTGTGTGTCTATTAGATGCTATTTGCTTATTGGATGCTTAATATGTGCTCTCATCAAATAGTATAGTATTCTTTAGTTAAAAATTGCCCTAAAGCATGCAATTAAAACTAAACCATTGTAGAGTTATCATTGTAGTGAATGGTCTAATGATGTTATGTGGCTTTAAAGATATCAGTGGAGGCTGGAATGTTTGAGGGCTTTAGGTGGATTGAATGATGCAAGGGGTTTTGAATCAAGAAAAGAAGTTATTCATTCATGCATGCTGAACTTCATTCATTTATCGATTCATTTATTTTTAATTTCCCCAGGATGAGCCTCCTGTCTCATCACCTAATTTTTTTTGGGACCTATCTGTCCATCCGTCCGTCCGTCCATCCATCCATCCATCCATCCTGTATTCATTAATTATCTCCTGAAATGCCCACAACAGCCTGTGCTGGACCAGGCAGAATTTAGGGGCCACAGCTGCATTCAGATTTCTCACAGGGGTGACAGGAACCCAAATTCTTGGATCATCTGCTGCCTCCCAGCCTCATTAGGTGGATGATAGGAACTGAAGCACTTGGATCATCATTTTCTGCCTCCCAGGCAGAATGCTGGATAGGCAGCAGAGATCATTCTTAAAGAAGGAAGACAAAAGTTAAGGCAGGGGCCAGCGCTGTGGCATAGCCAGTAAAGGTGCCCCCTGCAATGCTGGCATCCCATACAGGTGCTTGTCGAGTCCTGGCTGTTACACTTCTGAAGCAGCTCTCTGTTGTCGCCTGGAAGGCAGTAGAAGATGGCCCAAATCCTTGGGCCCCTGTATCCTTGTGGGAGACATGGAAGAAGCTCCAGGTTCCTGGCTTCAGATTAGTCCAGCTCTGGCCACTGTGGCCATTTGGGTAGTGAACCAGTGGGTGAAAGACCTCCCTCCCTCCCTCTCAGAGGTGACAGTGCAATCTGGGTCTCCTACAGCATCAGCTGGACGCCAGATATTTGAGCCATCACCTGCTGCGTCACAGGGAGTGGATTCACAGGAAGCTAAAATTGGAGACAGAACCGGGACATAAACCAGACACACCAATTTGGAATGTGGGCATCTTGATGGGTGCTTAACTGCTAGGCCAAATGCATCCCCTCCCCCAAATCACTTGTTTCCCTGTCCTGAATACTGTGCAAATGCTCTCTTTTTCGTTTCTACTCCAAACTTGTAGGAAATTGTAACCCATAGGATTTTGTGTGATGGTAGAGATGTTGCACATTGGTGCTGTCTTGCAAGGTAGCCACTAGATATCTTTTGGGATGTGACTAGTGCAACTGAAGAGTTGAATTTTTAATTTTATTTAATTTTCATTTAAATAGCCATGAATCATAGCCTCTGTGTTGGACAATGTGCGTGTAGGTTTGCACCATGTTTATATCTTTCTGCCAGTTCTCATATTTTCTTCATAAGTTTTATTTTATGTGAGTATGCCAAGAGTTATGTGACAAAGAATAGGTGGAGGTTATACCAGTTTTTCCTCTTTACTTAGCATTGCTTAGGAATGGAATAAGTCTTCAATAGATATTGAATGAATAAATGATTGAGTTCTGATATTCAGAAATTTTAAGTACTTTGCCAGGGGAAAATAAGTTAAAATTTTGTTCCAAACTCTGAAATTGATAATAGAGTATAAGCTTTGCATGGCCCTTTAAAACTGAATGAAGGATCTTTCAACTCATACAGGAAGGTCAGAAATGAAATACTAGAGGCAGCCAGTGTGGCCACCTAGAGGTGACCCTGATGTCAGATATTCTCTTTAATCTTGGGAGAAGGTTACAAGGGGACAATCTGACTGAGCACTTAGCACCTCATGGCACCTCAGCTTCCCCTTATCAAACCCAGCCTGTGTGATGACCTCCCCTGGGGACAGGCTCAGTAGTTCAGCAGTGGGGGTGGGAGTGGGGGGTGGATGGCACTCAGGAATGGGATGCATAGAGCAGGAGCGATCATCTGCGTGGTGCTCCACTTCTATGAGGCAGGGCTTGCTGACTTTGTCACTGTGGTGTCTGTTACAGGTTGCTTTCTGTTATTGTAAAGGCACCTTTAAAAAATATCATACAAACGTTGATAAAGGTGAGCATGGTTCCCTTGGATGATACTGGTCTTTCCAGTTTTCCTAAGTATTTATGTTGGATTTGAGCTCTTTGGCCCCTTGTAGATGCTTTCTTTTTTCCATCATTGTTGTTGCCACATTTCTCTAAAAACATAATTTCTTTTGCTCCCTCCCTCATATCACATGGTCTCATCCAGCTCCCTCTCAATTTGGCTTTCATTCTCCCTGCTTTATATAAACAGCTTTTCTCCGGATACTTAACAATTGAAGTGGACTTCTTTTCTCAGAACCTATTTTCTTGGGCCTCTTGATGGCTTTATTCTTTTAGCATTTAAAAACAAAGTTTTAAAATTTACTTGAAAGGCAGATGACCAGGAAGAAGGGAGAATTAGAGAGATCACTCACTCACTGGTTCACTCCCCAGACAACAGCTGAGACAGCCCCAAAGGAAGCCAGGAACTCAATACTGGTCTCCCACATGGGTGTCATCTATCACCTGCTGCCTTCCAGGCTGCATATGGGCAGGAAGCTGGAGCCAGCAGGGCTGGAAGTTGAACCATACCCTCTGACGTGGGATCTCAAGCACCTGCCCACTTCATGGCTTCTGATCTACAGAGCACTCTGTTTTGCTAAGACGTGTGTTCTTCAGTCTTCTGATACATTCAATGGAGCTTCCTTACCCCTTTATGTCTTTAGTCAACGATTTTGAATCTTCTTTTTTCTTATCATTCTTTCATAGTTTCAAAAGAGGTGCTGTTTTCATGGCTTTCACGTATTTTCACTGAATATCTGCAAGCCTTTTCTGACATGAATTTTAAAATCAAACAGACCTGGATTCACATAACAGTCCTGCCCCTGATTGGCTTTGTGACCTTGTGCATTTGGGAAACTTCTCCAGATCCTGTTGCCCCATCTATAAAACTGAAATTCTATCCACTCGGAGATGCTGTTGATGATATGGTACCTTGCACCAAGTGGGCATTTGACTTGTAATCTTTTCCACATCTTCCCATTTTATGTGTTAAACTGAATGAAAGGACTTCAAAAACTTTTTGTGGAAAACAGAATTAAAAGATAGGCTTATTTTGGTGCCAATTAAATTTGAAATTCATGCACACAAGGGAATTTTCAAAAAGTACATGGTGAATGCATAATATGAACAAACCATGTATGAATTTCAAAGTTTTTTACACCCAAATAAACATCATGTAATTCCCTCTTTTTAGAGTTTTTGGAAGTATTTCATAGTTTATATCCATTTCTCATATTTGTTTCCAGAAAGGCCTGTTTATGCCAGATTAGAAAGAAACTTATACATTTTTTAAAAAATGTGCTCACAAAAATGATATACTGTGGTGTGAGGTCTAGAAAGATCTATCTCCTGTCATGTGTAGTATAGAATATACTCAAGTCCAGAACAGAGTACCGGGAGAAGGGAGGCTACAGGTAAGAAGTGATGAGGCATCCAGTATGCCAACCCCAGTGTAGAATCATCTAAGAGCATTGCAAGCTCACTTGGCTAATCCTCCACCTGCAGCGCCGGCTCCCCAGGTTCTAGTCCCAGTTGGGGTGCTGGATTCTGTCCCGGTTGCTCCTCTTCCAGTCCAGCTCTCTGCTGTGGCCTGAGAAGGCAGTGGAGGATGGCCTAAGTGCTTGGGCCCTGCACCTGCATGGAAGACCAGGAGAAGCACCTGGCTCCTGGCTTTGGATTGGCACAGCGTGCTGGCAGTGGTGGCCATTTGGGGGGGGGGTGTGTGAACCAACGGAAGGAAGACCTTTCTCTCTGTCTCTCTCTCACTGTCTAACTCTGCCTGTCAAAAAAAAAAAAAAAAAACCCACAGGAGATAAGAATTATGAAGAATGTAAAAAAGACAACTATAGAAGTTATATTTTTCCCAGTATTCTAGTGAATGCTTTTGTGCATGTTTGAAATATAAGCATAAGTGGGCTTTGGCTCACTTATTATTATTCAAAATAATTCAGTTGAGTCATGGCAGGCTTTGCGACTCCTTTCTTGGCCTTTTGTGAAAGCACATGACTAGACTTGTAGAAGATTAACCCCCTTCACATTTCTGTAGGAAAGTAAACAGATGCAAAGCAGCTCCATCACTTTCTCCCTCTCTGTTGTGCATTCAGTATTACGGTGGGCACTGAATTATTTTGAATTCCCCCAGAGAGGCCAAGGGCAGTCAATGGCGACTGTGAATGAGGGCCCACTGAAGGGCTCAGTTGTGGGTTTTCTCGGCCTTTCACTGTTCTTTTTGGCATTATTCCTCTGAAAAGGTTCCCTCTAAGAGTGGGGTCAGGCCTAGAGACCTTTAGAGCTCTTGAAGTAATCCACCCTTTAATCTGTTCCTTCCTGTGGGAAAATCAGTGTGGTAAAAAAGCGAGAGAGAATGAGAGTGCCAGTATTTGTATCAAAATATAGACTGTTTTGAGTATTTACTTTTAATTTACTACTGTTCTTTACATAACTATAACGTTTTCAAATTCAGTTTCTTGATAAAGAAAATGTTCCCAAAACTTAATAAATGGTTCCTGAGGATCATTTTGTGTCATCATATGCTAAAGAGCTGTTCTTCTTTCAGCTCCTGTTTCCTACTCTGAAATATCATTTCATTAATCCAGCAGATTTATATGTTTAAAAAATAATTATATACCATCTTGTTATAAGATTAATAATTCTATACCCTTTTCATTTCTCTAATCCTGAATTTGTTTGCATATTCTGTCTACAGAAAAGATCAAGTATGTATTTTACCATTTTATGTCAGAATATTATGTGTGAGGATAACAAGATTTCAGTGTTATAATGACAAACTTGATGACAGTGATAGCACAAATGATGACATCCATTAGGAATGCGCTAGTAATTTGGAGATAAGATAGTGATGGAAGACTTTTCCTCATTTTTTGTATGTTTATTTATATTATTTATTTGAGAGAGATCTTCCATCTGCTGTTTTCTTGCTTCCCAGATGCATGCAATATCCAGCAAGGCTGGGCCAGGCCAAAGCCAGGAGCCCAGAATTCAATCTAGGTCTCCCGAATGTCACTCACTGGTAGCAGTGGCTTAACCACTTGAACCATTCCCTGCTGCCTCCCTGGATCACATTAGCAAGGTGCTAGGTCAGAATCAGAGAAGCTGGGACTCAGTCCAGGTACTCCAATGGGATATGGGCATCCCAAACAGCAACTTAACCTGCTGAGTCACAGTCTCCACCCCTTTTGCTTGTATTTTATTGCTCAATCTTTGAAATTCAATTATGTATTCACTTATTATATTTTTGAAAAAAAGAGTTAAAACAACAAATAGGGAATTTATTAATCTGAAAGAAGCAGTATTTTCATCCAATTTTCTTGTCTGTTTTGGATTCAAGCCTATAAAGATAATATCTCATAGCAGGTTTCAATTCCAGTCTAAAAATTCCAGATGATAAGGAAGAAGGAAAGGGGAGAGAGATTAATATTTCCATTGCAAAGTATCTGATGGATGAGAGAAGAAAGTTTTTTAGGCACAATTTTTTGAAGACCAAGTCATAAAAATTTCCTTCCTATTTCTTGTTAGAACTAAAATAAAGTTAGCTATCTCCAAGATCTTTGAAACAACAGAGTACACAAATATGAAAAAAGAGGGGCTGGTGTGGTGTAGCGGGCAAAGCCACTGCCTGTAATTCTGGCAACCCATATGACACTGGTTCGGGTCCCAGTTGCTCCACTTCTGATCCAGCTCTCTGCTAACAGCTGGGAAAGGCAGCAGAGGATGGCCCAAGTGCTTTGACCTCTGCGCCCATTTGGGAGACTGGATGAAGCTCCTGGATTCTGGCATAGGCCTGGCCCAGCACAGGCCATTGCAGAGTGAATCAGCAGATGGAGTCTCTCTCTCTCTCTTTTCTCCTTCACTCTCTGTAACTCTGACTTTCAAAATAAATGAATCCTTAAAAATGATTTAAAGAAATAAATTGATTTTTAGCAAAGAGGACAATCAAATAATTTCCATTCCTTTATCCCTTGGACAGCTCCTCTGTTTTTTTTTTCACTTGTTAAACTGTTTTTGGAGGACTTTGATGGTGTACTTTAAATCCAGCTGGGTGCCCTACCCTGTGCCTAATTTAGGTACAGGTGGAAACAAGGAAAACTCTCAGGATAAGTCAAAGCAGTGAATTTTTACTGTGAAATAAGTCTATAATATAATCATATGATTTCCCCACTACTTTGAATGCAAGAGGTAGAATTTTTTGGTATGTATGAAGGCAAGGCAATGCAATGTTAGTAGTGTGGTAACATAGTGATTGGTGAAGCTGTATTTGGGCAAAATTGATAGAGAAACATAAAGGCCCTGAGCTCATGGAGCAGAGGGACGGCCACAGTAGGGAGAGCTGGGAAAAGGAACAGGTCCATGATTAGTTACAACTGTGCTTGGCATTGAACTCCCTTGGTGCTGCCCCTTCCTCTTGTTCCCAGTTGGAATGTCGAGGGTGGGTCACAGCTCTAGTGTTTCTCAGGGGACGCTAATGAAATATGAGCAGGATAGTAGAGTAAAAAGACCCTGGTATCTAAGAGTCAGGGAATGTGACCCAGGGTTCTCATTTTGCCATTAGCAGTAAGGCATAAGGATCACACTTCTCTTATGTTTGGAGCCCTATCCAGTTAGATGTACTTGGTTTTAAGTCCCTTGAAGTACCACGCATGGAGCTTGGCATCTGTAACATTCATAATATATTTTTAGAGTGAAAATACAGAAGCTTGCTGATCCTAAAAATAGTGTGGGATATGGTAGTTTGGTATGTTGTCCTTTTTTCTAGGGTTTATACTAAGTTCTTAAATATTAAATGTTAGGGGATGGGGTGTTGATGTGGTGGTTAAGTAACTACCCGTATATCAGCATCCCACATCAAAGTGCCTGGTTCACATTTTTCCTACTCTGCCTCTGATCCAACTTCCTGCTAATGTGCATGCTGGGGGCAGTGGATGATGACTTGAGGACTTAGTCCCTGTGGGAAACCTGGATGAAATTCCTGGCTCCTAGCCTTAGCCTGGCCCAACTCTGGTCCCTGTGGCATTTGGGAAATTAACCAGTGGATGGAAGATTCTCTCTCTCTCTCTCTCTCTCTCTGTGTGTGTGTGTGTGTGTGTGTGTGCCATCTTCTGCCCCTCTGCCTTTCAAATAAAATGAGAAGAAAAATATGTTAAGATCCCCGGATTTTAGATGACTTTTCTTTAAAAGATTTATTTATTTGAAAAGCAGAGTGAGAGCGAGCAAGAGAGGGAGAGAGATCCTCCATCCACTGGTTTACTCCAAAATGGCCACAATGGAGGGGGCTGAGTCAAGCCAAAACCAGGAGCTTGGAACTCCATCTGGGTCTCCTACATGGATGGCAGGGTCCCAAGTACTTGGGCCATCTTCTGTTGCTTTGCCAGGCTCCTTAGCAGGGAGCTGAATTGGAATCAGAGCAGCTAGGACTCCAGCTGGTGCCCACATGGGATGCTGGCCTCAGAGGTGGCAGCTTAACTTGCTAGGCCACAATACTGACCCCTTAGGTCACTTTGTTATTTTTTTCATCATACAGTCATTTTATCTGTGATAGCTATATTCCAGTTTCTCTGTGACTATGTTGTGTTTTCTCATTCTTAACTACACTGTTGGACAATTTCCTGGGTTTCTAGTCCTGTTTTTTAGGAAGGTTTTCATGAGATTGAGCAATAGATAATTGCCATTTTTTGCAGGTCCAAGACTGTTGAATATTGAAAATTTCAAATGGTGCAACTCAAGTTCATTATCCATTCTGCAGTCAAAGAGACTGAGTCCCTGCTTCTAGTGTTTGAAAGGTGTCTCATGGCTCTCCTAACCTTCCCACTCAGCCCCCTTCTTGTCCTAACTCTCAGGGGCTCCCCTGATCTGCCCTTGCTTTCCCTTGGCCTGTTCTATTCCCAGTCTCTTTCACTGCCTACATTCCAGCTGCACTGAATTTCAGTTCCTAGGCTGCTAACCTTTCTCTGCAGTGTTGGGCCTATGGGAATGACATTCCCCATAGTAGAAATGCTGTCCCCTTGCTTCCTCCCATCACTAGCCTTCAGCCCTGTACTTGGCTTGGTCAACACCCATTTCAGCAGTTGGGGAGAGACTATATATATATTTCGTAGATACAATAATGCTAAGCATTTAGTATTTGGGAAGTGAAAAGTACTGTGGAGAGATGGGTTTCCTTCCCTATAACTACCCTGACCCTGCATTTCATATGTCCCATTTCACTGATGGTACCAGTAACCGAGCACTGTACCATAGATGTGCTGGATGAGCAGAGACTGCAGAGGGAACAGTTTCCCTTGTTTGGGATCCATGAATCTGGCAGTATAATTTTCTAAGGCAGTCAGTTCATAGTGAGCTCAGAATGACTTTCTGTGACCCTGCACACAAAGGAATTCGTTTAAAAAGTTAGCCAGAACCCCCCCGCCTCCCCTCCCACCCAGAAACCTATGGAAAATGGTTCAGCACTGGAAAGTTAGGAAAGGGGGGCAGTTTCCAGGACTTGTGGGTTTTTTATTTTTATTTTTCAGAGATTTCGGGCACTTAGAAAACAGCTTAGGAAGTGAAGCATTATCCCAGACAGGTGCTTTTGCTAAGCTTTGGAAAGCTGGTACAAGAGAAATGCTACTGAAGCCTTCTCTTCCGTCACAGAGAAACATACCCTTTGCTTCTTCCTGTGTTGTAGCATTTACTTTGCCAAAGTATGAGTAATCAGTATAGGGAATACAGTTATTTTTAGTTGAATATTTTCATAAAGATGAGATAATAGGAAATGAAGTTGGTGAAGTAAGTTAAAAATACAGGCTTTGGATCTAGCCTGCCTGTGTGAATTATTGCTGTACCTGAGACAGTTCGCTTAAAAACTTCCTGTGCCTCAGTTTCCACATTAGAGAAATGGGAAGAATAATGTCCTCATGGAGTTCTGAGATATCAAAGGAGATAAAGTACTTGTAATCACCATTTTCATAAGTAAATGTACCCAGTATTGTCTTAAATAAAAGTAGTCCTCAGAATCCAAGGGCTTTATAGCAAGGTTGGTTAATGTGCTTAGCATTTGGGACATAGTTCTTAGGCACTCCTTCTCAGCTGAATACCATAGGGCTGTGATAATTCTTTAAGTCTTCTATGCTTCCTACTTACTTAAACATGGTCTTCATTGCTCCAGTGAAGCAAAAAGTATTATTTCATATTCTTTTTACAAGCTGAACTTTGCCAACTATCTTAAAGTATGATCATTTAGGAATTTGCACCTCTAATAAACTTTCATTTGGAGATATCTAACTTAGTGGTGGAGAACGGAAATACATTCTCTTTCATTTGTATTCATTCTTTCTTCCCAGATTTGCTTCTCCTCTGCGTCCCTCCACCCTTTCTCTTCCTTCTCTCTGTCTCCATCTCCTTCCCCCTGCTCCTCTCCTTCTCTCATCCTGGTTCTTGTTTCTCTATCCCTTTCTCTCTTTTTCTCTCTCTCTGTCTTTTGCAAACACTGATATGTACATCTACTCATTCCTACTCTCTCTACTGTATTGATAGGAACATATTAAGTGAATTCTAAGCTAAATAACTGTTGTACATTGGAGTTCTGTAGGTTTTCACCCCTTGTTATTTTTTTAATGTCTTTAGAATATATGAAGGTCTTTGGGGGTCTTTATTGTTAGAAGGGTGTGGGGTGTATTTGTGATTGATTAAGTGACTAGATTTTGAACTAATCACAGATTCTCTTTTTCTTGGTACTCATTATCTTTATTGTTCCATAGTACTTTCTGGCGACTTAAAAATCAGTTTGTGACATCCTCTGGTGTGTCTTACAGTGTCTTCATTTATTTTTTATTTTCGTATATTTGAAAATCAGAGTCAAAGAATGGGAATGCCACTGAGAGAGAGAGAGAAGAGAGAGAAGAGAGAGAGAATGAGAACTTCCATCGTTGGTTCACCTCCAAAATGGCCACAATGGCCAGGGATGGGCCAGGATGAAGCTAGGAGCCTTCTCTGGGTCTCCCACGTGGGTGCAGGGGCCCAGGCAACGGAGCCATCCTCCACTGCTTTCCCAGGCATATTAGCAGGGAGTTGGATCAGAAGCAAAGCAACCAGGGCTTGAGCTGGTGCCCATATGGGATGCGGGCAATACAGATGGTGGCCTAACCCACTGTGCCACAGTGCTTGGCCCCAACTTCTCTTCATTTTGGGACATTTGAAGGGCATGTTTCTCTGCTGTGCCTTTCTGAGTAGTATGGATGGTGTGCTTTGCTGAGGATAGTTTCCTTTTTGTATGACTTCAATTTTGTGGCCATTTTTTACTTTTTGCTTTTTAAGTGAAAGATCTCCAAATTATAAAAATAAACAAAAATAAAATAATAGTATCTATGTGTGTATCAGAAGACTAAATAGCCATCAGTATTTACTTTGTAATGTAAAAGATTACAGACACGGTTAAAGCCTCATTGTTCATCCCCCTCCATGCCTTCCACTTAGAGATATTTGCTTCCAAGTTTTATGTGAATTATTCTTACCTATATTTGTATATTTTTACTGGATCTATACACAGTGTTAATATATATGTATATATGATATATATTTTTTTATTTATAAAAGAGTTAGCACAGCAGACCTCACACTGCAGTCCTTAGAAGGGCACTTGCAAGGATGGCCCTATATGGCATTTTGAGAACTTGGATTTTGTGTGGGGGTGGATTCCCACTACTTCCAGAACCGAGGACAGTGGCTCCCAACCTATGCAAACAACATGGATGATGTTGAGTCTTTGTTTTTCTTTTGGAACTCTGTAGTTTTGGCATATGCTAAACAGAGGTTGCCTGTGCCACCCATCCCCAACAAAAGCCTTGGCCGCCAGGCTCTAGAGAATCTCCCTGGAGGGCAGCATTTCACATGTGTGTTGTCACAGCTCATTGCTAGAGAGGTTAAGTGTGTCCTGTTTGACCCCACAGGGAGAGGATTCTTAGATTATGCCAGTATTCTCCGAACTTCCCTGATGACTCTTTTCCCTTTGCTGATTTTTCCTCCTAATGGTGCTTTGCTGTGATCATGACCATGACTACATGACTACATGCTGAATCCTATGAGTCTTGTTGAAGCATCATCAGACCTGTAGTTGGGTTTGGAGACTCCTACCAGAATATTTATTGATTGGAATATAAGCTAAACTGCTGCAAACTAGGGACCCAAAATGAGGTTACTTGAGCAAGCAAAAATGTCTTTCTCCCAATGTAAAAGTCTAGAAGTATGGGGACCACTATTAGGTTGGCCACGGTAAGTGACAAGACAGTACACATGTAAGCTACTGGAGCTCATTAGGAAATCTTAGGAAGAACAAAGCATGGAGAGTAGGAATGTAGCCCCTCTGATGCCCTTTGTGTTCTGCACAAACAACTCTAGCAGGTCTTGGTGGCTGACTTTGGGAAAGGAACCTCGATATTAGGTCTGTAGTGTTTTTCAGCAGTGTGACCAGAGAAGCACCAGTTCCTCTCCTGGCATGATCATAGGCCAAGAACAATAGTCTGCGGCCCAATAGAACACTGGCTTCAGCCCAGCCTAGCCAGATGATGGTTAGAGTTTGGAGGAGCCCCAGCCTTACACCAGATGTCATCAGTGAGCTGGGATCTAAGCCCTGAAGTTGTGGCTGTGACATGGCAAGCTAGCATCAACATCCATGGTGGAGAAGAATCTATCTTTTCTCCCCATGTTAACAGAAGATTTGATTTTCTCATATTATCCTGTTCACAAAGTGGTTAGTCTGAACACACAGTAGCTGCTTTTGCTCACTGTTTCCCAGCCACCTTATCTGGATATTCTTCCTCACCTGGCTGCTTAGTACTGCTCAAAGGAGGTTACTTCCTTCTTTGTTTCTGGTACTGGGGACTTCTCCTTAATTGCAATATTAGGTTATTTTCAAAAATGCTGGTTATGGGGCCAGCGCTGTGGCACAGTAGACTAAGCCTCTGCTTGAGGTGCTGGCATCCCATATGGGTTGGCTGTTCCTCTTTTGTTCCAGCTCTCTGCTTTGGACTGGGAAAGCAGTAGGAGATGGCCTAAGTCCTTGCGTCCCTGCACCTGCATTGGAAACCCTGAAGAAGCTCCTGCTCCTGGCTTCAGATCAGTGCAGCTCTGGCCGTTACAGCCATTTGGGGAGTGAACCAGTAGATGAAAGACTTTCTGTCTCTCTCTGTCGGTAACTGCCTCTCAAACAAATCAATAAAATCTTTAAAAAAAAAAATTGCTGGTTATATCTTACCTAGCATTTCTGGAATTTTGTGCCTTTTTAATAAGAAGTTGGTAATATTCTTTTATTTGTTTCTGACTAATGTTTTGTTTTGCTTTTTTTGGCAAAAATCCACACTCAAGTGACATTCCAGGAGTTTGTTGTAATTTTTATAAGAAATAGTCAATTAAATAATTGTATACTATGCCCATATGAGAGAAAAATGCCCATTTACAGAGAAAAATGGACTTTTTTCTTAGTTAATGAATGGGCTGACTCCATTCACCATGTATTTCTTGATACCAAGTTTGGCAAAGGCCCCCCTCCTTCCCTCCTTTCTCTTTACCTCATCTCCCTTATTTTGGTGTTGTCAATCAGCACCATATTCTGCTTTTGGCTTTGTTGTCTAAAGGATTGGGGATGCGTTGGACATTGCTGAACCATAAAACAAGTTTAGGGAACTGTTTCTATAATTTATCCAGATACAAGTGTTGCAGGCCTTTCTTTACAATGTATTTTTGCTTTTCAAGATCAGTTGTAAAATCACATGGAAAAAGGCCACTGAGGAAGGTGTTGTTACTGTCCAGTGATGCTCGTATCTTTCTTATTGGCTATAAACATATGATAACACAAAGGATCCCAGTGGCTGTTGTTTAAGAAAGAACTCCTGTGCTCTCTGTCCTTTTCTCCTCTTGTTGCTCCATCCTGCTTGTTCTCTACTTTCGTTCCTTGACTCATTTTATTTAGAATGAAACTTGGAGGTGCTTCATGTCAGCTGCAAAGAAGAACATCTGCTCTGATGAACACATTATTTAGAGTCTCTTCTATGAAGTACTTCAGCTCTGGCCTTAGCTTGATTCCTTATGTCCTATTCTCAGGTGTCCCACAGAGGTAGAAACATGAGAGAACTGGGTAGAGCAAAACCATAATCTCTACTGCAGAGTAGTAGTGCACCTAGAGTAGGTACATGTCTATTCAATGAGAGAGCTTAGTAGTCTCACTGCATGTGACAGACCATTCAGTGCTTCAGTAATGAGCTTGCTTTCAGTTATTTTCTGTCTCACTGACAAATGAGAGAGGGATTGGCTGCTTGTAATTATTTGGTAATTACCTGGACTTAAAAAAATAGGCTTTTATACTTTGATGTTAGAAAATTACTTCTTCAGTGTCTGATGTTGCCAAATAACATTCTTTAGGAACTTGCAAAAGAAAAAAACCCACCTTTTTAATCTTTTGCTAATTACATAGTGTGGGACAGGAATGAGTACCATTTTTTTTTTGAGTTTGAGGCTTTTAATCAGCTAGAAAGAGACTGGCCCCTTTATGTTTTTACCAACGCTCCTTAAGTTACTCTCAGCAATGAATTCAAGTTAATTTTCATGGGAAATGTTGATGATACTATATTCAATATAGCAAGTTCACACCAACTCTAGATGCCTCTTTCTGCTAAATAACTTTGTGCATCCTATCTAGATAAAGTCACTCATGAGAATCCCAGTGTGCACCCTCAATATGCCGACTGCCTTCTTCAACAGGATAGCCTGCAGGCAACTTGGCCCACCACCTTTCCTTAGGAGATTCCAACAGGGGAACTGCAATTGAATAGCACCTGGTTTGTCATACTATTATTTACAGACGAAATTTGCCCCTGAAGAACTCCTGCAGTGATTCATGTCATAGGTAAGAAACAGCTAACATAGTTGACTGAATAGGGATCCAGATAGCAAGCTGTGAGAGAATGACTAAACGGCTATATCTCACTGTTTCAGTCTCCAAGATTGTCTGATAATTAGGTAAGGATGCCAGCCTCACCTAGTTTCTAGGAGGATTAAATGAAATGTTCATATTAGAAGCATCTTGTCACGTGTAATTACTTTAAGGATTTTAGCTGTTTAATAACTTTCTATCTGCTAATAGATTAAGTTGTCCAAAGGGAGAAGTCGTGATAATTTCTATCTTGATAATGTCTACTAACCATGAGAATTTCAGTGGCTTGCTTTTTTAAAAGTTTCTTGAGCAACAAGCACAGATGAAGAACAAGTTCTTGAGATTTTGGTTAGCATTAGCTATCAATAAGAGTTTTTATTTTTGTCAAGGCACTCATGTTTTAACTAGGCATTTTATTTTTACCTCCCAATATTTTTAAAATAAAAAAGCCTGCAGGTAAGATCTCCTGAAAAGACATATTAGCTCACAACAGTGAAAATCTGCTTTATTATTAATCCTTAAACACACTACAGTGTTCAGGCTTGATTATTTCTGATAAGATGATAGTGAGTGGGTTTAGAGGGTAGACTCTTGGATTGGATTAGACAGCCTGTATTTGAATCCACGCTGCATACCTAATAGATGCAGAGTGTGGGAAAATTACCTGCTATTTCATTTTGGGGGGCTTATGAAAATACTCTCATGGGATCCTAGGTGTCTGGGTGTTTTTCCACATGCTTTCCCTCAAGTTCTGCAGTGTTAATCAATCCCCCACCAACCACTGTTCCTCTCTCCCTCCCTACCCACCCAACTTTAATTTAAAATTTGAAAACGCATTTAGAAAAATAAATCAGTCATTGCCCTCTGTTATTTATTTTTTTAAGAAAGACCTAACAGAACACAATATCCTTGCTTTCTATAGTTTGCTTTGTCTTCATAAAATGTCCTTTGTCAATACTTTTGGCTAAGAATTTTAACTTCAGTATTGTTAGAGTGACACAGATGGCTGAAAAGTGTTCTTAAAATTAAGAATTTAGGGGAAGAGGTTGTGGTGCAGTGAGTTAAGCCATTACTTGGGAAAACTACCTCCTGCATCAGAGTGCTTGGGATCCAATCTCACTTTTGCTCCTTTTCCATTTTTCTACTAATGTTCACCCTGGAATGCAGCAGATGATGGTCCCAGCACTTGACTGTCTGCCATCCATGTGCAAGTCCTAGATGGATTTCCCAGCTCTTGGCTTTGGCCTGGCATGGCCCTGGCTGGGACAGGCATTTGGAAAGTGAAATCAGTAGATGGAAGATCTCTCCCTGTCTCTTTCTGTGTGAGTGTGTCTTTCTTTCTCTTTGTAGTGCTTCCTTTCCAATTAAAAAATAACCTTATGAAATTAAGAATTTATGGGGTAGGCATTACCATTACTGAAGTACCTGGCTTAAACTCCCAGCTCCACCTGTTGACTCTAGCTTCCTGATAATGCAGATCCTTGTAGGGAGTGATGACAACCCAAGTAATTGAGTTCCTGCTACCCACATGGAAGACCTGGCTTGAATCCCAACTCTGGGCTTTGAATTTTCCCAACTAATGCTGTTATGGGCATTTGGGGAGTGAACAAGTAGATAGTAACTCTGTCTTTCAGATTCTTTGGTATTCATTTCTCCCTATATATATCATATAAAAATTTAAAACATTTATATGAAAGACATGTTCACATCTATGCATCCATGTACATATACACAGTCAACAGTTTGGTTAGAAATAAAGGTTCGAGTCCCGGTTGCTCCTCTTCTAGTCCAGCTCTCTGCTGTGGCCCAGGAAGGCGGTGGAGGATGGCCCAGATGCTTGGGCCGCTGTACCCACATGGGAGACCGGGGAGAAGCTCCTGGTTCCTGGCTTTGGATCAGCGTAGCTTTAGCCATTGTGGCCATTTGGGGAGTGAACCAACAGAGGGAAGACCTTTCTCTCTGTCTCTGTCTCTGTCTCTCACTGTCTAACTCTGTCAAATAAATAAAAAGAAAAAAGAAAAGAATATTAGCAGTAAGCAGGCCAGTGAGGTTAAAGAGGGCTACAACTGACAGACCAGCCAACTCAGCAGAGAACTGAGTGCTATGTTTACCAGGGTTTTTATGGCTCTATCTCATACTGAAGTAGCTAGGTCAAACTTCCTACCAGTTTTCTGTCATCTGTCCCAGAATGTTATTAAACAGGAAGATTCCCTGGTATGATACTGGTGGGGAGAGTCCCAGGGTCTGGGGCCTCCCCTGGAATGATACTGGAGAGGACATTGATCTGCAAATGTTGAGTAGCTTTGAAGACATCAAGGCCCCTTCCTGCATGAACTTCCTATTCTTTCTTACACACATGTGCTCATATCTGTCTTTCTGCCTCTCTTAACACAAGGACATGTTCTCTAACATTTATATTTTAGAATTCTTTAAAAGCATGACAAACACATAAAAATTGCTTAATTTAATGAAGTTTGAGTGTCATCAAAAGCCGCAACTGAGCAGGCATTTGGCCTGTTGGTTATGGTGGTGACATCCCACGTTGGAGAGCCTGGTTTGATTCCAGGCTCTGTCTCTTGACTCCAGCTTCCTGCTAATGCAGACCCTGGGGGTGCAGCCATGATCAGTCAAGAAACTGGTCCCACATGAGATACCTGGATTGAGTTCCAGGCTCTCTGCTTCAGCCCCCCAAGGTGCAGACATTTCTGTTTCTCAGGTAAGGAAAAGTAAAAAAGCAAAATCTTTTTGTTGGCTTTAAGCTTCCTGATAAATTTAACATGTACAAATTATTTTTAAATTTTATACTAAATTAAAAAAAATCATTAAATTTCCAAATTTGTTTTCTAGGTAGTATACCCTATGTGATATTCATATAGCTACTCAGCTGTTTTATGCTTTCCTTATACATGTCATCTCTTTTCTCTTTTTTAACCTTTAACCTGTTTATGTATAAGGCATATAGTTTGGCCTTTTTTTAAATCCACTTTTATAATCTCTAATTTTTTTAACATTTTAGTATTTATATGAGTGGAGGTAGGTCACTGTTTCAGAAGCTGTTCCCCTTTGGCCTAGCTGATCTTTGTGCACCTCCTTTCTTGCTGCTTTTTAGATTCATGCAGCACTCTGGGTAATTCTATTTTATCTTATCTATAAGCTTTTAAGCTCTATAACCTAATTTTTAAAAGATATATCATATTTATCTGAAAGAATGAAAGAGAGGGAGAAACAGAGAAAGAGATCGATCGTCTACTTGTTCACTATCCAATTGGTCACAATAGACAGGGCAGGGCCAAGTCCAAGTCAAGAGTTTGCAACTCCATCCTGGTCTCACATGTGGATAGTAGGGGCCCAGATAGTTGGATCATCTTCTGCTGCTTTTCCTGGGTGCATTAACAAGGAGCTAGATTTTAAGCAGAGCAGCTAGTATTGCAACCAGTGCTCTAATATGGGAAGCCAATGTTGTAGGCAGAGGCTTAAGCTGCTGCACCACAGCAGAGGATTCTGTCATCTTATTTTTTAATGGTTATTTTGTTATATTATGCATATCCTTAATTTTCAAGAGATCAGTGGTAAAAAGTGGTATTTTATACTTACCCACGTATTGATATTTCTGATACTCAGTGTTGTTTTCTGAGTAGCTGAATTTTATTGAGTATCATTTCCCTACAGCTCAAAGAACTTCCTGTAGTGTTTCCTGTAGTGTACATCTGCTTTGCCTCTTAATTTTAATTTCTCTGTAAATGTTTTCCTGTGATCTCATTTTTTTTAAGATTTATTGAGAGGCAGAGAGGGAGGTCTTATGTCTGTTGGTTCATTCCCCAGATGGCTGCTAAGGCTGGAGCTGTGCCGATCCGGAGCCAGGAGCCAGGAACCAGGTGCTTCTTCCTGGTCTCCTATCCAGGTGCAGGAGCCCAAGGCCTTGAGCCATTTTCTGCTGCTTTCCTAGGCCATAGCAGAAATCTGGATCAGAAGTGGAGCAGCTGAGACTAGAACTGGAGCCCATATGGGATGCCGATGCTGCAGACGGCAGTTTTACCCACTACACCACAGCACCAGCCCCATGATCTTCATACTTGAAGAATATTTTCAATAGATTTTGAATTCAAAGTTGACAGTAGTTTTTGGTTAAAAATATATTAGAATATATCATGCATACCAAGAAATACACGTAAGTGTACAGATAAATGAATTGTTTTTTTTTTTTTTTTTGTCATCTGGTAACACTAATAACCAACGTCCAAATTAAGAATAAAGCATTACTAGTACCCCAAAGGCCCTCACCGTCCTCCATTTCTGTGCTTTTGTTTAGATGGCATTTTCTTTTTAGCCCTTGATGGTTTTATTCCTCTGTCTTCCTAAGTTTTCGCCACCCATGGAGATCTAGTGCCACTTTACCTTTATGTGCACCTTACCCCAGGGTGCCACTTTATTCTGTCAAGTGCTAGTAACCATAGCTTCCTGTGTTTGCTCATTCTCCTGTGGCTTAGGAAGCCCTTTCATCTGTTTTATCTAGTGTGTATACTCTTATCTATAAGAAGATTGGTTAGTTAAGAAATATTTAGTTGTAGCAGACATGGACTGCTCTCCTTTGTTCTGGAGCAAAGAAAATGACACTAGCAATAAATAAAAGTGGAAAACTTTCTTCTTAGAACAATCTTTCTATTCATAGGATATTCCTTAAAGCAAATATTTTGCTTCAGGGAAGAAACTATTAGTCCAGCAGGAGATCATTTAAATAAAAGTTAAATTATACCCAATTCTCCCGCTCACCCCAATGGTACTTTAAAATAACTGCTTAGGAAGAAATATGTTACTGGATGGTGGTCCTCTTTAGAGGTTTCTTTCTACACAAACCTATAAATTACACAGCACTTCTGTTTTTGGCGTTTGCCAAAGTAGATGGTATAGCTCCTTTAATCCTTCCCTATTTGTAGTTGAGAATAGTAGAAGTGGGAGCAGAGATAGAAATGTGCAAAAGTAGATACAAATTAGGAAACTGAAAATATCAAAGTGTTTTTTATGTTTGGGTGACACAAAAAGAGGCTTGAAAATGTAGCAACCGGAAATGCAGAAGAATAAACTGTTTGAAGGGGGAAAAGAGAAGGGATTGAGGCAGAGAGAGCAAAATGTGTTCAAGGAACCGCATTGATTTATTTTCATAACATTGTGACCTAAAGTATTTGCAAGGCTGACCACTTAATAGAATTTCTCTACCTAGTTGAGAAGTATATGCATATGTGTTACCTTCATTTTCTTTTATTCCTAGATCTTTATGTTTGTCATGCACTGTGCAAGTAATCTGCCAATATATCAGTCACATCTTTAAAAATATTTAACAAGCTAAAATCAAATTTTAAGAGGCTGTTTTAGTCTACTTTCTCTCCTGTAACTTAAAGGTTTAGAGGTTATGATTTCTAAGGTGGTGATTAAAGACACAAAAAGATATATTTGAGTATGATATTGCTCTTTATTGCACTTGGCTTGCAAATTTCAGTTTGAGAATCTGATCAAGCAGCTCTTTAATCCTTAGGATGCATCATGCAAGTCAATGTGGGTTCTGGAAAATATAGATTCTTGGATATCCTACTCTGATTTCAGTCATTTGTGATGTTGCTAAATACCTATGTTGTTAACCCATTGCATGGATAATTCTGACTCCACAGTTTAATTCAAGAATTACTAGTTTGTTAATCCCAGCTGAGATTTTGACCTCCATAGGATTATTTTGAATGTCCATTTAAGGAAGAAGAGGTATCTGAATGATTCTAGCAATTAGATTTGTGATTTCCTGGGCATTTAATTGTAGGGTTATTTGCCTGCAAACAACAGAATGGGACTGCATTAGCTTAAGCAAAGGATCCCTTCATAAGTCAAAGACCCAGAGATAAACAAACAAGTTGAGGCAACTTGGAAATCTTCATTTGCAGAATCATGGAGATGCACTCTGAGTGCTGTTATTGGAAGAACCTTTCCATTACCTATCAGTTACTTTGTGTCTTTTCTCACAATTCAGATAGCAAAGGCAGAATCTGATTGACTTATCATGGAACCTGTTTCCACTCCTCTGTTGAGAAGCAAAGGTACTATTACTGACAATTTGTTAATCTTAGAGATAGCAGAAAAAAAAATAAGACCAGCAGTCCAGTCTGCCTTCTGACCCCCCAAGCATGCCTCTCCCCACCACAGATACAGTTTCAGATTTTTTCCTACTTAATAGAAATGTGAAATTCTCTGAACATAACTACATGTGCCATTGTTCCCAGTAGAGGACATCCCAAATCATACCTCTTCAGGATGAACTGTTCTTCAGGTCCAGGTGATAACAATTGCTCCTCCTGGTTTTTATGTTATCATCTTAATATTCTATACCATCTAGAAAAGAAGGTAAATGAAGATACCCTTTAGCCACCATATGAGGATACTTCCAAAATTTCAGGTAGAAAAGATACTAAAAGATAAGTTTATTTAGTTGCAAATTTTTTTAAACTTGTTCATAGTTTTTTCATAATACACATTTACCATGAACTTTTGGAAGTGCCCTTGAATATGTAATAATGGGAGGAATAAATAAGGAAAATGACAAAAGTGTACGTGTATATTATTGCACGAGTTTCTTTTTTTTTTTTTCCTTCAAAGCCTTCTAGGCTACGGCTTACATTTATTTCTAATTTTACCCATTCTTTATTCTTGTCTTTACCAGGCATCTCAGCCAATGAAGAAGTTAAAATGACTTGGGCATAAGGTTTCAGCTTTCTGCAGAGTGGAAATATTGTTCTGTTCCCTGCTGAAATATCCTTACCTTTGTTACTAGAATATCCATGCCAGCAGAATTCAGAATTATAGGAGTTGGAGGATGGGGGGGCTGATATTTAATCATTCGGTATAATTTAAAAAGACTCAATTCTTTGATTTTTTTTTTTTTAACTCTGTGTACCATGACATAAAATAGATTAGGATGGTGTCTTCACTTGAGGTATTGCATCCTGGTAGGTACTCTCTGTGGCAAGTTGGAACATCATTAGAGCCTTGTAGAGGTTAGGTTTATGTTGATTCCTGCCTCACAGCCTTGGTTCCTGCCACTCATAGCACTGAGGGGTATGAACATGTCCAGAACAAGTTATTCTGTCCATGTGGCTAAGAACATCTTCTACGGGAAGTCTTCTGCTTAACATTCTTAGGGCATATAGTCATTCTTAGGGTTTGGTTGCATGCCAAATAAATTTAGCCCAACTTTTCCTGCAGGCTTCCTAGTTGCCACTTTTGTTTCTTTCATGACTAATTACTTGAGGAGACCACTTGAGAATTGGTTTGCAGCTCTTAGCCTCGGGCTGTTTCTCCTAATCTCCTTCCAGGTAAAATGATATGCAGTATTTAAATTCCAGCACTTTGTGGACTGTTCTTCATTGTTTATAATTCTGTCCTTGAAGGAGCCTGTAACACTTTCATAGTCCATTTCTGGATGGTTCTTGTATACCTTACAGAAGCTACAGTTAGGTAGACTAGAAGATTTTCACCTGCAAGATGGAAATTCCCAGGACCAAAAAAATGTTGAGTGAGAAGCAGAAATAGGTTAGGATCACGGCATAGGTCAGGTGAGCAAAATGGTTATGCCATTTGCACCCTTAGGACCTAGTTCATAGATATTATTTTCATTGGATACTGGAGATGAACTGCTCTCAGTTATACCTGTGATAATGGCAGACATTCATCCAATAGAACTCAGTTCTGGAATGTGTGATGTGTGATAAACACTGATCTTTATCTAGTATTCTGCCATCAGGTATTCAGTTTTGCCAGAGATGGCGAGGAAGCTAGGAGCCATTTCCTTAAGAACCTTTATTTTTTCCCCTTTTGGACCCTATCAAAAATTGTAGCTTTGAAAAACTATATGGAGTATATAAAACTATATGGAGTTAGTGATGAACATCACTTCTCAAGTCACAGTAGATAGCCTGGTGTTTTAGATTATAAGAGATTTGGCAACACGCCCTTCATTATGGGAGAAAACTAGTGACAAGTCTAACTCAGTGCAACCTTAAACACTTTAGTGAGGTAACATGATCATGTATTTCAAAGGCATTTGTTTCTCAGGGTATGCCGTACATTTGTTTTGAGTTGGGTTAATTGCTATTTAATGTTCTGCCAGTAATATTTTTAAAACTTCTTTTATTTGTTTTAAAGGCAGAGTTATAAAGAGGAAGGGAGAGATAGTGATGTTCTGTTTGCTTGTTTACTCCCCAAATGGCTGCACATGGCTAGGGCTGGGCCAGGCCAAACTCCAGGAGCTTTACCCAGGTCTCCTAAGTGAGTGCAAGGCTCCAAGAACTTGGGCCATCCCCCGCCACTTTTTGAGGCCATTAAGAAGGAGCTGGATCAGAATTGGAGCGGCTAATACTCAAGCTGGCACCCATATGGGGTGCCTGAGTTGCAGATGGTGTCCTTTAACTCATTATGCCAAAACACCAGCCCAAGTAATATGAATTTAATATTATAGACTACAGTAGTACTTTACAAGATTGTGTGAGAAAGCATGTGTCCTTTAGACAGAATGTCAAAGGTATATGGCTGGTCCTTCCAGGTAAAATCTGTTTACTAGTGGTGTTCTTGTCTTAGTAGAGAGGGGAAAGTACATTTATCAAAAGGAAAGCTGTGAATTAGGTGAAAAAGCTATGCTAGTGATCCTGAACATTTTTTCATGTGTCTGTTGGACATTTGGATTTCTCTTTTGAAAAATGTCTATTGAGGTCCTTGGCCCATCTCTTAAGTGGGTTGTTTGTTTTGATATTGTGGAGTTTCTTGATCTCTTTGTAGATTCTGGTTATTAACCCTTTATCTGTTGCATAGTTTGCAAATATTTTTTCCCATTCTGTTGGTTGCCTCTTCACTTTCCTGCCTGTTTCTTTTGCAGTAAGAAACTTCTCAATTTGATGCAATCCCAAATGTTAATTTTGGCTTTGACTGCCTGTGCTTCCAGGGTCTTTTCCAAGAAGTCTTTGCCAGTACCTATATCTTGCAGTGTTTCTCCAATGTTCTCTAATAATTTGATGGTGTCAGGTCATAGATTTAGTTCTTTAATCCACGTTGAGTGGATTTTTGTGTAAGGTGAAAGGTAGGAGTCTTGCTTCATGCTTCTGCATGTAGAAATCCAATTTTCCCAGCACCATTTGTTGAATAGACTGTCCTGACTCCAGGGATTGGTTTTGGATCCTTGATCAAATATAAGTTGGCTGTAGATGTTTGGATTGATTTCTGGTGTTTCAGTTCTGTTCCATTGGTCTATCCATCTATTTCTGTACCAGTACCACGCTGTTTTGATTACAACTGCCCTGTAGTATGTCCTGAAATCTGGTATTGTGATGCCTCCGGCTTTGTTTTTGTTGTACTAGATTGCTTTAGCTCTTCTCGGTCTCCTGTGTCTCCATATGAATTTCAGCATCATTTTTTCTAGATCTGAGAAGAAGGTCTTTGGTATTTTGATTGGTATTGCATTGAATCTTTAAATTGCTTTTGGGAGAATGGACATTTTGATGATACTGATTCTTCCAATCCATGAGCATGGAAGATTTTTCCATTTCTTGGTATCCTCTTCTATTTCTTTCTTTAAGGTTTTGTAATTTTCATCGTAGAGATCTTTAACGTCCTTGGTTAAGTTTATTCCAAGGTATTTGATTGTTTTCGTGGCTATTGTGAATGGGATTGAGCTTAGAAGTTCTTCCTCAGCTGTGGCATTGCTTGTGTATACAAAGGCTGTTGATTTTTGTGCATTGATTTTATATCCTGCTACTTTGGCAAACTCTTGTATGAGTTCCAATAGTCTCCTAGTAGAGTTCTTTGGATCCTCTAAGTAAAGAATCCTATCTCTGCAAAGAGGGATAGTTTGAGTTCTTCCTTCCCAATTTGAATCCCTTTAATTTGTTTTTCTTGCCTAATGGCTCTGGCTAAAACTTCCAGAACTATATTGAATAGCAGTGATGAGAGTGGGCATCCCTGTCTGGTACCAGATCTCAGTGGAAATGCCTCCAATTCTTCCCCATTCAATAGGATGCTGGCCATGGGTTGTTCATAAATTGCTTTGATTGTATTGAGGAATGTTCCTTCCATACCCAGTTTGCTTAGGGTTTTTATCATGAAAGGGTGTTGTATTTTATCAAATGCTTTCTTTCTCTGCATCTATTGAGATAATCATATGGTTTTTCTTCTGCAGTCTGTTAATGTTAAAATTTAATATTTTTATTATTTGGAATTTTAGTGAATGACTGAGAATATGCATAAAAATTCCTACTTTAAATTTTTTGGTTTTTTTACAATTTTGTTTATTTACTTTTTGAGAGACAGAGTGAGAACTTCTGTCCTGTGGTTCACTCCTCAAATGCTATGGCTGATGCCAGGAACTAGAAACTCAATCCAGGGTTGGCAAGTATGTGTCAGGAATCCAGTTACTTGAACCATCACCACTGCCTCTTAATGTCAGCTGATCTGTTTATTCAAAATAGAAAATTGGTTATAAATATAAAAAAAGAAAAAGCTATGCTAATTTGATCCTATAAGCATTCAGTGTCTGGAATTGCAGCCATAATTATAATCACTGCCAATTAGTTTCGTAAAATCACACTATCATACTTTAAAATCTGACCACTCCACCGGCCTACAGTGGAAAGTTAAATGACAAGAGTCACCACCTTGGCATTTTTAAGATCTCTGAGGGGTCATTGTTGTGGCATAGTGAGTTAAGTGGCCAACTACAATGCCTTCAGCCCATATGAGCACTGGTTAGAGTCCCAGCTGGTATATTTCAAATCCAGATTCCTGTTAGTGCACCTGGGAAAGCAGTGGAAGATGGCCTGAATGCTTGGGCTCCTACTACCCATGGGGGAGACCCAGATGGAGTTCTAGACTCCTGGCTTTGGCCTTGCCCAGCCCCCACCATTGTAGCCATTTGGAAAGTGAATGAGCAAATGGAAGATTTTTCTGTCTTAATTTCTCCTTCTCACTATGTATCTCTGCCATTCAAACAAATAAAAATAAATCTTTTAAAATATGATATTGAGGGCTGGCACTGTGGCGCAGCAGGTTAAAGCTCTGGCCTGAAGCACTGGCATCTCATATGGGCGCCGGTTCTAGTCCAGGCCGCTCCTCTTCCAATCCAGCTCTCTGCTATGGCCTGGGAGGGCAGTGGAAGATGGCCCAAGTCCTTGGGCCCCTGTACCCATGTGGGAGACCCGGAAGAAGCTCCTGGCTCCAGATCGGCACAGCTCTAGCCATTGCAGCCATCTGGGGAGTGAACCAGCGTATGGAAGACCTCCTTCTTTGTCTCTACCTCTCTCTAACACTGTCTTTCAAATAAATAAAATGATTCTTAAAAAATAAATAAAATATGAAATTAGAATTTGATAATTTTGTCTACTTGATAAAATTTACTGTATATTTGTGGACACAGAGATCCAATGACTTTTTTAAAAGATTTATTTATTTACTTGAAAGTCAGTGTTACACAGAGGAAGAAGGTGAGACAGAGACAGAGAGAGAGAGAGGTCTTCCAACTGCTGGTTCACTCCCCAATTGGTCACAACAGCCGGCTGGAGCTGTGCTGACCCGAAACCAGGAGCCAGGAGCTTCTTCTGGGTCTTCCACATAGGTGCAGGGGCCAAACGGCTGGAGCTATCTTCTACTGCTTTCCCTGGTCATAGCAGAGAGCTGAATCAGAAGTGGAACATTCGGGATTCGAACCAGTGCCCATATGGGATGCCAGCACTGCAGGCAGTGGTTTTACCTGCGCAGCCTCAGTGCCTGCCCCTCCAGTGGTTTTTATTTGGTCTTTTCTATCACAAATAGCTCTTGGACCTAAGGCAGGGTATTAGTTTTGGAATTTCGGGATTCTGACAACTTTTGGGATATCTATTTTCTATTTCAGTATCTCCTTAGGAATATCATAAATACCCATAGAGTATGTTTGAGTATTCTACTGGCCCTACCCCTTAAAATGTATTAAAGTTAGAGTTACGTAATAATTTTTAACTGCCAGTGGGATTCCATGTCCTCACAAGTTATTACTGTGGTATAGCAAAGTGTTGTGTTGTTAGCATCATCCTAACTAATATGGAATATATTTAATGACTAAGAAAGGATGTTCACCAGGTCTGTTATGTGGATTATAACAGCAATTGTTATCCATTAAGTGGTTATCCTGATGGGGAGCTGGTGGTGTTAATAATAATAATATGAATAATAGAAATAATTACATTCACATACTGTTTTAATAATGTTATATACATTATCTTCTTTGATTGCTGTAATAACCCTTTGAAGAAGATGTTTCTATTTTTACTATAATTATTATCACCATTTTGTATGTGGAAACTGAATTGCATAAAGACTGTATTGATTTTTCCAGAATGCCAAGATAAATAATTGATATGTGTAGAACTTGAGTTCAGAATTTGTGATTTAAAGGTAAATGCTCTTTTCACTCTATCCAATTCTCAACTTTGTGGTTGACTTGAATTAATATTTCTTCTAAAATCATAAGATGTTAGAAACCTTTTATTGGGGCTGGCGCCATGGCTCACTAGGTTAATCCTCTGCCTGCGGCGCCAGCATCCCATATGGATGCCAGGTTCTAGTCCCAGTTGCTCCTCTTCCAGTCCAGCTCTCTGCTGTGGCCCCGGGAAGGCAGTGGAGGATGGCCCAAGTGCTTGGGCCCTGCACCCACATGGGAGACCAGGAGGAGGCACCTGACTCCTGGCTTCAGATCGGCGTAGTTCCAGCCGTAGTGGCCATTTGGAGAGTGAATCAACGGAAGGAAGACCTTTCTCTCTGTCTCTCTCTCTCTCACTGTTTATAACTCTACCTGTGAAATTAAAAAAAAAAAAAAAAAAGAAACCTTTTTACTTACCTGGATACCTACGTATGAGAAGAAAAATCCCATGCCATGACTTCCAGTGTGTGAAGTAGGTGGAAGGAGAGCTGTTTGATGATGTCAGTCCCTCCCTTCAGTTTGTCTCTGTGGCCTCAGTGGCTGCTCTGTGGAACATGGTTTTCACAAGACTGGTGTGATAAACAGAGTTCTAAGATTTCCGTCCTGGTGTCCTTGCCCTGTATCATCCTGGGCTATCAGTATGGGCAGAGTCTGTAAATCTGAGGGGATAACATAAGGAAGACTATACACGTGGGCTTGGTATAATTAAGGGACCAGATTTAAAGAAGGCGATGGGCCACTGCCCTGGAAGAGAGCAAATAGCCATGGGGTACACTGCCTGTGGAGCCCTGACCACAAAGAACCAAGGGGTGTCTCTGTGAGCTGAGTGGTCCTTGCTGAGTGCTGGCCACAACACTGAGACCTCAGTCACATAATCTCAAGGGGATGCATTCTGCCAGCAAATCAAGAATTTGGACAAAGACCTTAAAGCTCATTTGAGAACCCCAATATGGCTGACATCTTGATTTCAGCTTTTTGAGAACCTGAAAAATCAAAACAAACACTTGAGTCCTGCTTATACTCTGACCTACAAAACTGTAAAATAATGACTGAGAGTTGATTGAAGGCCCTGACTTTATGACTTTATGACTGAGACGGACTGGCATTGCTGTGCAGCAGGTTAAGCCAACACCTACTAAGACTGGCATCCTGTATCAAACCACTGGATTGGGTCCCATCTGATCCACTTTCAATCCAGCTTCCTGCTCATGTGCGTGGGAAGGCAGCAGATGATGGCCCAAGTGCTTGGGCCCTTACCACCTGTGTTAGAGATGGGAATGGAGTTCCTAGCTCCAGGCTTCAGCTTGGAGCAGCCATGACTGTTGTGGCCACTTGGGTGGTGAACCAGTAGATATGGAAGATACCTCTCTCGCGCTCTTTTACTGTCTCTGGATAGCTCTGCCTTTTAAGATAGATAAGTATATAGGTAAGTAGGTAGAAAGAAAGAGTCTGAGAGTGAGTGAGAGAGAGAGAGAAAGAACGAACTGAGGCAGATAGGGCTAATCCCTGTAACTTCTCTGACTGCAAATACAAACTCCAAGTCATGCTCTTTATGATTTGGAAGCTTCATAACCACTTATATGAAGAAAGCACTGATGTTTCAACTGATGGTTATAAAAGAGCTACCTTTTGTATAGAATCTCAGCTTTAGTATTAATGCCCCATCTAGGATGGTTTCATGTGACTCTACTCCTAATTAGAAATGGAAGATCCTCCCGATAGTCATAGTAATAGCAGGAAAACAATATAATAGTTAGGAGAACAGTAGGTAGTGTAATTGGTGGGACAGGTGTGATTCTTCTGTGATATTTATTGTATGTTTGAGCATTCTCCTTGGGAAGGTACCAGCCTCTGTTGGAAAAACAGAAGATCTTCAGTCAGAAGATGAGCATACAATAATATTGGACATGCATGTGAGGAGAACTTTCCTATTTGAGAAAAGAGGATGGATTTGCTAGAAGCATCAGAAAGGGGAAAGAAGGAGAACAAAGGAGGATGCTGGGGACCCTGAAATGGTAGAAGGTGATGGGCTAGGTCACCCTTCTATGAAAAATCTCAAGAAAGTAAGTAAGCTCAACAAACAGTTGTTGCAAGAGGATCTTCCTTTGGTGGGTGGGTGGGGGCACTAAAGAGAATTGAACCTGTGTCATAGGCAACAGAGATGTGGAAGAGATACTTTGTAGAACTTGGGAGTGAGGAGCCATGAAGAGGTAGGAAGCTTTTGAGAATTTGCTGGAATCATGAAAAGAGCTCTGGATTCCCAGTTTCTTAGGGAGAGACAGGAATCCACTGACATATAGAAACATGTGTGTTGGCCGGCGCCGCGGCTCACTAGGCTAATCCTCCGCCTTGCGGCGCCGGCACACCGGGTTCTAGTCCCGGTTGCCCCTCTTCCAGGCCAGCTCTCTGCCGTGGCCAGGGAGTGCAGTGGAGGATGGCCCAAGTACTTGGGCCCTGCACCCCATGGGAGACCAGGAGAAACACCTGGCTCCTGCCATCGGATCAGCGCAGTGCGCTGGCCACGGCGGCCATTGGAGGGTGAGTCAACGGCAAAGGAAGACCTTTCTGTCTCTCTCTCACACTGTCCACTCTGCCTGTCAAAAAAAAAAGAAAGAAAGAAAAGAAACGTGTGTTTACTATGTGCTAGGGACTGTGATAAATGGCTTTGCCTGTAAACTTAGGATCTATCCTAGCCTAAGGATAGATCCTATCTCTTTCTTATTCTCTGTGAAGCACTAAATGTATGACTTAGGTGTTTTATAACTTTTTGTAAACTTACTTATAAAAACACATTAAAGTCTAATGCCCTGTATAGCCTAGGAAGAAAGTGTGAGAGATGAACAAAAAGGACTAAGTAACTGCCATCAGATTTTACAGTCTAGTGAACTAACAAATAAATAAAGCTGTATATAATAAATATGTATGATACAGGTTGCATTATATCCTCTTCTTTACTGAAATTTTGCAAGCTCAATGAGATCAAGTAACTTATTCCCTGTGTTAGAAATTGAAGAACCCGGCCAGCACCGTGGCTCAATAGGCAGGCTCCGCCTGCAGCGCCGGCACCCCGGGTTCTAGTCCCAGTTGGGGTGCCGGATTCTGTCCCGGTTGCCCCTCTTCCAGTCCAGCTCTCTGCTGTGGCCAGGGAGTGCAGTGTAGGATGGCCCAAGTACTTGGGCCCTGCACCCACATGGGAGACCAGGAGAAGCACCTGGCTCCAGGCTTCGGATCAGTGCAGCGTGCTGGCCAAAGCAGCCATTGGAGGGTGAACCAATGGTAAAGGAAGACCTTTCTCTCTCTCTCTCTCTCACTGTCCACTCTGCCTGTCAAAAAAAAAAAAAAAAAAAAAAAAAAAAAAAAAAAAGGAAAAGAAATTGAAGAACCCATCAGTGATATCTCTTTTGTTTCATTCCTAATAGTTTGCACTCATTCAAAATTCCTTCCCATCAGTTTAAATGAAATTATTTGGAATTGCATATTTTTTTAGCTCAGGAACTTTTAGTAAGAAGACCTGACCATAAACATCTATAACTACAAGTGTACATCTTTTAGAATAACTGACATAGTTTTTTTTTTTTTTGTAATTCACCAATTTTAAGATAACTAAAGCTTTATTTATAAAAGACAAATATTGAGAAGCCCAAGAAATACCACTGATTCATGTCTCAGTTCCATTTTCCTAGATATATGTTATAGAAATCTATCCTTCTTCCCAGGTAAAAGCAAGCGAACAGCTGTATGTTCACCCCCATGCCTCTTCCCCTCTCCTGATTATCCATGTGCTTTGTTGAATTGCCGCTTTATTCTCACGATTGATTAAAAGGCTTCGTAACAGAGAGCCTTCTCCTTCCCTAAATATAATTATCTTATTTTTTTCTGTTCGCTCTTCTCTGAAGATCTTAAAACTGTTCTGATTTAAGAGCTGAGTATGTTCAGCCAACACTGACTCAAAGTACCCCTGCTCGGACTTTCAACCTCTCTGCCTTGTTTTGTGCTGCCTCACTTTACCACCCCCCCCCCCCCACATCTCTCATGTAGTGTTTCTGGAATGCTATTTTCTGTGTCTTATTATTTTAGGCTTTAACATTTATGTACCATTTTTGTCTTTCCACAGTATTTCTTTTCTGTTGAAAACTTTTTGAATGAACAGAAGGCCAAGACAAGTTTTCATCAATGAAGTGATGTTTTAGATTTTCCTCAGTGCCTCACAGCTAAACAGTGAGCACGTCTTTTGTACGGCACAGGCTGGGACAGTAGTGCCTTGCTGTGTAACATTTGCTACATATTGCTTGTTAGTGGTGTTAGGACTCTCTCAACAGTTTTTTTTGTTTGTTTGCTTGTTTGCTTGATTGTGTATTTGTAGTTTACCTCTTGTATTTTTTCAGTTAGTTTTCTTATCTAATTTAAAGGAATCTGTGCCTTTTTCTCTGAAGTAAAGTAATTATCCCTCAAACACAGAGATCCAGCAAGTGTGCCTGTCAGTTTTCCTAATGAGTGATTATCTTGCCTCTTTATGATGACGAATTGAAAATATCCAGTGTAAAATGGATGATGATTTACGAAGTCCATCTTTCATTGTGCCCATTGTTATAGTTGCAGCTAATGTAAACGCAAGGAATGTCACCATTTTCTATGGGAATGAATAGGAAATTAACGAGAAATTAGTTTTTTAATGTGGGTGATATCTTTACCAGTTGATATGGGAGTATTCATTTGTTATTAATTTTAATTCCAAGTAAGACAGAATATTTTTCAGAATACATTTCCTGGAAGAGTATTTTTGTGGCCCTAAGCATGCTTTCTTCACCTGAACACTACTCAGAGTGTGCAGAGTGAGTTGATTTGAATTGATTTACTCGGTGGTAAACACTTGAAGAAATTCAGAGTGTGCTTGTTATTCCTTGATTTTCCTACATTTTCAAATATTGGTTAGTGAATCCCAGATTTGAAGCTAAGAAACTTTAACTGAATACTGGAGGCAAAAAGTCCTTTCTTTGAGCACAGGTGGAAACAACAGTGACGCAGTTCCAAAGTATGAATTCCTTGTTTCTGTCCAATGCTGGCAACTCCAAAGGCCACTCAGAATATCAAGGCCATAGACCGAAACAGCTCAAGGTGGCAGAGCTCCTGGCAATGGAACCATGTCACACCCGATGGCAACTTGGAATACTTCTAGCATCTGCAGAAGGAAAGTTTACATAGCTTTGGAAAATGCTGGGACAGAGAAGACAGATGTAGACCAGTCAGGACTACTGCATCCTTTCTTCATTAGCGGTTTGAGTAGGTCTTTGTAAACTGACTGTGTTGAGCACCTTTTAACAACCCTCAAGTGGAGTTGCTTTGCAATGACATATCCTGAATTCCTTCCCCAGCTTTTGGTCTTTCTTCTTTCTCAATACTCCTGGAACTTATTGTTTTTATTTTTATTTATTTATTTTTATTTATTTATTTTTTTTGACAGGCAGAGTGGACAGTGAGAGAGAGAGACAGAGAGAAAGGTCTTCCTTTGCCGTTGGTTCACCCTCCAATGGCCGCCACGGCCAGCGCGCTGTGGCCGGTGCACCGTGCTGATCCGATGGCAGGAGCCAGGTGCTTCTCCTGGTCTCCCATGCGGGTGCAGGGCCCAAGCACTTGGGCCATCCTCCACTGCACTCCCTGGCCACAGCAGAGGGCTGGCCTGGAAGAGGGGCAACCGGGACAGAATCCGGCGCCCCGACTGGGACTAGAACCCGGTGTGCTGGCGCCGCAAGGTGGAGGATCAGCCTATTGAGCCACGGCGCCGGCCTCCTGGAGCTTATTGTAAGAAGTCACATGGAGTAGAAATGCAGAGGAGGAGCAAACATTGTTGTAAGTCCAGGATTTGTACTGGAATGATTTGGGCAGATGTCTGAAAAGAGCTGGCAACAGTTTTATCCCTCCCCCTTATTAAGGGTAATAATCGAAATATTTAACTACCAGCAAGGACACAAACCATTCAGAGCAGACAGAAGTAGGGGCTGTAGCAGTGTGGTTGTGGACCTTTTTAGTTGCTTTTGTGGGTTTGTGAGTCTCAAGAATCAGATTGGATAACTACTTGTCAATTGGTATGGAAGCACTTTAGTAACTAGGGCTCTTCAAAGGGATTATGGAAAATGGAACAAGAAATAAATTTATTTGGGTGTAAAAATCCTATTGTAATCCATGCGTGTGAGGGGTCTTCAAAAGGTAGATGGAAAATGTGTATTTTGGAAAACGATGGATAGATTCCAAAAGGTTTGCAGCACAGTAAACTTCTTTAATTCTATTTTTCCATGAACTTTCTTGAATACCCTTATATTTTAAAATGTTTTTTAGGACAATGCTAACAGTACTGACTACATAGCTACTCAATCTTGGCTTCTCTTTTTCAATATTCTAATTCCTGTTTCTCCATACCACTTAAATGAATGCCTCGTGTGAAGATTTCTTCAATATTTTAACATTACTATCTAACACCATACAATATCTTTTTGTAAATAAAATGTAGCTATTGAGTTTTTCAAATTCACCATCTTTGGCAATGCAGTGCAAGAAAAATATGGAACCATTTATATCCTCAAAGGGTTCACTGATTTTATGCATCAAGTTTGTAAAGTGTGCCCAGAGGCAGTAATCCCGTTGTTTTGCATGTGAATAAAGATGTCCTTAAAGCAGAAGTTCTCAAATCAGGAGCTTCATCATCACCTGCAGCTTCACTAGAAATGCGGCTCTCAGGCTCCAGTAAGGATCTAGCCAATCAGAAACTGGGGATGCGACCAAGCAGTCTTTGTTTCACAGACTCCACAGGTCATTTGAATGCCCTCACCTATTTAGGAACTTACTGGCTTAATGTTCTTTGAAGTGAAATAGCTCTTGTACTGGAATAAGTTTTAATTTTGTTCCCCATGTCAAAATACCTAAGCTTTTCCTTATCCCTGTATCTTTGGTTAATGCTTTAATAATTTTCCAGCAGAAAGGACCTCTGGCTTTATGAGCACTAATCCGTATGCTGTTATGCAAGTTCCTGCCTGGTATGGCTCCTGCCTGGTGCTCATTCTTTAGATCTTGGCTGAATGTCACTTCCTTGGAAGTCTTTCCTGACCTTGCAGACTAGGTCAGGCCAAGCTTCTTATGCCCTCAGAGTTACCGAGAACTTTCCCTTCTCAGCACTCATCACAGTGTGTAATCATATATCTGTGCAGTTACTTGTTTCAGCTCTGTGTTTCCCATTAAATTGTAAGCCCTTGAAGGGCCAGGAGCCTCTGTTTTACTCATCATTTTCTTTTCTAGCACCTGGCAGAGTTTCGGCACGTAGTAGGCACACAGGGAATATCTGTGGAATTGAAAGGACTGAACCCCCAAAAACGCACTGGCTGCCTGGTGGCAATTCTTTGTGGTAAAGTCGGGCTTGTTGGGCTAATTTGCTACCTCATGAGGGTGAAATAGAGATTTACTCAGGGTTGCCAGAGGCCAGTTACTGAGTCATAGTAGAGAGGAAGAGAGAGCGGTGCCTAGCATCAATTCTGAAGGGTGAGATAATGCTAGAAAAGGAATGAAAGAATTGGTAATAAAATAGGTAGCCAGGAAGACCAAGATCAAGAAGAAATATAGTGGGAGGAAACATTTCAGGGCTAGCAGCTCTGAACTAAGTCTATAAACACTGATCTCTTTCCATGTAGTAACCTGTGAGATATGGGAGGCATGTCTTAAAGAGAATAGTAAAGAACAAACCGCAAAGCCTAGGCAAATGGCTTCTGGAGTGTCATACAGACACATCCTCACATCCTTTCACTTAAAGGTCATAATTGCTTATAGCAAGGACAAGAGAGTTTGAGCGATTATAGTCACTAGAATTAACAGTGTTGAGAGTCTTTTTGCTATCCATTTCTGTTGTCATTTTTCTGATGTCATAGTAACAGGTTCCACATTTAAAACTAAATTCCTTTCACAGCATTTTAGACCAAGAAACTATGTAAAAATATAATCAGTCACCTCATTCTCCTGAAATATATAACTGAAATAGCAATAAATAATCCACCAATGTGGACAGGATGGAAGAAACAGAAGTGGAAGAAAATTTAGTGTAAGGAAAAAATATAAAAGTCTATTTATGGAAGGGTTCATTTTCATATTGCCTAGTTAATAATTAGTGACATCTTTGGCTTTCTTCTATTTATAGCTTTTTTCTTCCATGTGCCACATACAATTATTCATTTTTTTAATGATTCACATGTGCAATAATTCTAGCACAGTCCTACAGGAGATAATCCCTTGTGACTGGTTTTCTTTGCTTCTGGGTTAGCTGCTTAATGCTAAAAACAACCCTTGGCCGTGATGATTCAGCATAGCAGGGAACCAAAGAGATAATAATAGGGAATTGTGCACCAGCAGAAAAGGAACCAATTCCCAAACATACAGTAGGGCAAATGGGCAGCCACTCAGGTTTTTTGTTTAATTAAATAAGTACATGTTTTTAATGTTACCATGAAAAAAAGTTATAGCCCAACTTGCAAAGCGAGCACTGTATCTTTTTATTGCTGAAAATGTTATAAGCCTAAGAATCCTTTGTTTTCTACATCCTTTGTACCATGCTTTGTGTGAAGAAGTGAAGGAATATGCAGTATGCCTATCCTAGCATATTTTTTACTAAACTGGGCAGATGATCATTTGCCTTTGCATGAATGCCTCTAAACATTTACGGGGTGTAGTGTGATCAGCACCTCACAAACTTCTCTCACTGCTATTTTCACTTAAACCATGATAAGTGTATTTTGACTTATTTTGAATTTTGAATTTTAAATTTTGGATTTTTATGTCTGTCTTCTTTCACTTATTTTTCTGAACTTAATCGATGTGTGCAGCCGTAGTTTATTCATCCTTGCTAATGCATACTAACCCAGTGCTTGGCTGTATCATAATTTCCTTATATATTGTATTGTTCATAGCCTGGGTTGTTTCCATTTGGCCATTATAAGCAGTGCTGCTGTAATCATTTTTATACATGCTTTTGGTGCTCATATGTATACACTTCTGGGTATGTACCAAGGAGTGAAATTTCTGTGTTGTATGTTCAGATTTAGTATATATTTCCAAGTTTCACAGTGGCTTTATCAATACATGCTCTTACCAAAAATTATATGAAAAATCAAATTGTCCCACTTCCTCATCAATGCTGTGTTTGCCCATTGTTATTTAATTTCAGCCATTTTCAAAGTGTATAGTGATATTTCATAATGGTTTTCATTATCATTTCTTTGATGACTATTGAGATTGAGCATACTTCCATATGTATTGATCATTTGAATATCCAGTATGATGAGTTGCCTACTGAAGTCTTTTATTTTTAAGTTTTATTTATTTATTTGAAAGGCAGAGTTATAGAGAGAGAGAGTCTTCTCCAAATATCTTCTCCGAATGCCTGAAACAGCTAGAGGTGGGCTGATCTGAAGCCAGGACCCAGGAGCTTCTTCTGGGTCTCCCACATGGGTGCAGGGGCCCAAGGACTTGGGCCATCTTCAGCTGCTTTCTCAGGTGTATCAGCAGGGATCTGGATCCTAAGTAGAGCAGCCAGAGCTTGAACCAACATACATATGGGATGGCTGCACCCCAGGTGACAGTTTTACCCACTGTGCCACAGTGCAGGCCAATTACTGAAGTCTTCTGATAGTTTTTCTGTTGGAGTGTATGTTTTTGTTAATGATTTCACTTAGTATCTTTTGATGAACAGATGTTACTATTGAATCTATCCAAATTTTTCCGTGGTTAATTTTGCCTGTCTCAAAGTCATGAAGACAGTGTCTTCATTTCAGTTCTCTCCTGTTTTTTCTTTCATATTCAGGTTTAAATCATCTAGAAGTTATTTCTGTGTTTGTTATGAGTTAAAGCTAATGATTCCCCCTTCTTACCCCTACTTAATGTGGATATTTGGCTAAGCACCACAGTTTACTGAGAAGTTCATTTTTCCATTGCATGCTAGGATGGCCTTGTGTTAGGGATTATCATGTGTGTGGGCTTCTGTTTTGGATCCTATCTTTGGGTCAGTGTTGCACCATTAGCTATTTCAGCTTCATAGCAAATTTTGAGATGTAGGGGGTAGGTAGTTCAAATCTCTGTTGAATTTTAAAGATTTCCATGACTATTTTTGACTCTGCATTTTCATATAATTTTTAAAAATTCCACTTCAAGCTTCCAGCCAGCTTCACATTGAGATTATGTGAAACCTAAAGATTAATTTAGGGAGACATTATCTTTAGCACAATGAATCTTCTTTGTAATAATGAGTCTTCTAAACTATGACAATAGCTTATCCCTGCTTTTATTTAGCTATTTCTGATTTTCTCTTGATGATGTTTTATAATTTTTAGTATACAAGTAAAGCATCTTGCTGTAGTTTCAGCATGCCCAAAGGAGTCATGCGTGAAAACTTAATAATTCAACTATAGTGTCTAAAGGTGGGGTCTTGGTAAGTGGTTAGGATTAGAACAAGTCATTAGGGAGTGCACCTATTGAATTCTGGCGGATTTATAGAAAGAGGAAGGCAGACCACAGAGACAGACATGTACACTTTTGGTCTCTTACTTATATGCTGTACACCCCATTGTGTCTGCCAGCAAGAAGACCTGTACCAGATGAGGTCACTAGACTTTGTACTTCAGAACTGCGAGCTGTAGCAAACCTATACATATAAGTGTGTACATAGATATCATACATATGAAGTGTGTCTATATATATATCATATATAGCAAGTAAGTATATGAAAAGTATATATATACAAATATGTTTATATATGTATATGTATACTTACATAGTCTGCCTCACATATTTCACTATGGTAACAACAGCAATGAATGTGACTAATGCATATTGTCTTTTTGTTTTATTGATTATCTAAAGGTTTTTTACACTGTTATGAATTCTAGCTTTTAAAATTGTTTTAACATATAGAAAAATGCTGTTTTGATATTGACTTTATGTCCATAGATCTGGCCGAATTCAGGTTGTCCATAGAATCCTTTGAATTCCTGGAAAGATTTGTAATTGCAAGTTCATTTACTTTAGATATAGTTTAATTTATACTTTTTTCCTTATGATATCATTCTTAGCAAGCTGTGTTTTTCAAGGAATTAGGAGTTTTAATTTATGATTACTTTAAAATTTACTATATATGGGTGAAATGCTCATTTTTCTATTCAATTATTGTTTATAGCCGTTGTCTATATTCCCACTAAACTAGGGTCTTTTTGTTTTTTAATTGTTAAAAATTATTAGTTGGTGAAGTATTAAGCCTTTTTACTGTGATGTGATTTTAAACTATGTTACCTCAAAAACTAAAAAAAAAAAAAAAAAAGATAAAGTGAAAAGGAAAGAAGGTTGGGAGGAGGAGAGGGGGAGGGAGGGAGAAAAGGATGAAGGAAATATCATTATGTTCTTAGAATTGTATCTGCAAATCACATTGAATCTGTTAAAAACTAATTAAACATTAAAATTAAAAAATTAAAAAATAACATTGCTCATGATATGTCCCAGTTTTATTTTTAGGATCTGTAATGGTAATCTCTCTCTTTTTGTATATTGATAATTTATATCTTATTGCTGTCTGATCAGTCTTTATAGAAGTCTTCTAGTATTATAGCATCTTTCCACAGATTTGAATTTTGGTTGTGTTTTTTTTTCTATTATATTTTTTTATTTATATGTGTTCACATAGGTATACATATATATATATATATATATATATATATATATATATATATGTTACTATTTTATCCTGCACTTTATTCTTCCATCTAGTATAATGGCCTTTAATGTTTTCCTTTTCTAACTTGAGATGAATATTAAGAAGCTGTTATTGACCCTTTCTTCTTTTCCCAATTTAGGTATTCAAGGCTATATATTTTCCTCTAAGTTACAGCCTAATATACGTGTCACAAATTCCAATATTTTTTTCAGTTCAGAAAAATTTCTGCTTCCTATTGTGATGTCTTCTTTGACACATGTTTTATGACTGAATTGCGTAGTTTCCACTTATGCATGTTTTCTAATTGTTTTTCTGGTTTTGATTTCTTGCTTAATTCCTTTGAAGTGGGAAACCACTAAAAGATTTCACTTCTCTGAAATTTGTTCATGCTGAAAAACTATTATCATCCAGCCATGGACAAATGTTCCATGACTACTTGAAAAGAATGCGACTTCTGTAATTTTGGAATATGACACTACAACACTACTAGCAACACAAATTTATCAATTATGTTGTTTGGGTCTTCTAGAGATATACTAGCTTTTAAAATGTACCTGTTCTATTTTTGTGGCCCCAATAAGTTTATTTTTCCCCAGAAACCTTTTTTTAAGGTATACAAACTTTTTGCATTTCAAAAATACAAACTTCCGCACATAGTGATTCTTCCTACCTACGCTCTCTCCTGCCTGCACTCTCACCCTTCTTCCTCCTCCCTCTCCTATTCCCATACAGATAAGATTAACTCTATACTAAGAGTTCAACAAATAGTATGAAAAAAAAATGTTCCTCGAGAACTTCCACTTTGACTATGACCTTGTCTAAATAAGATCAGAGTTGGCAAACTCAAGGCTTCCATAGCCTTGGCAACTCATGACAAGAGCCTAGGGTGATTACTGACGCCATAAACAAGACTGTCAATTTGTTAAGTCAACAACAGGAATCACTGTGCACTTACTCCTCATGTAGGATCTCTGTCCTTAATGTGTTGTACTATGTGAGTTAATGCTATAACTAGTACTCAAACAGTACTTTACACTTTGTGTTTTCTGTTGAAATCTTTACTTAATATATACTAAATTAATCTTTTGAATATAAAGATAATTGAAAATGAATCTTGATGTGAATGGGATGGGAGAGGGAGCTTGAGATGGGAGGGTTGCAGGTGGGAGGGAAGTTATGGGGGAGAAAAAGCCACTGTAATCCAAAAGCTGTACTTTGGAAATTTATATTTGTTAAATAAAAGTTAAAAAAAAAAAGATCTTCAGCAGTTGAGACAATAACTGTTCAAAGTCATGGCATCTCAAAGTGTCAATTTCAGTTTTATAGGTTACCTTTTAGGTGCTCTATTGGTTAGCACAGAACAGTGAGAACGTATGATATTTGTCCTTTGGGGAATGGCTTATTTCACTAAGTATAATGTTTTCCAGTTGCATCCATTTTGTTGCAAACACAGGATTTCATTTTTTTCAACTGCTGTGTAGTATTCTGTGGTGTGCATATCCCATTATTTCTGTACTCAGTCTTCAGTTGATGGACATTTGAGTCGACTCCATATCTTAGCTATTATAAATTGAGCTGCAATTAACATGGTGGTACAGATAACTCTTTCATGTGCTGATTTCATTTCCTTGGTAAATTCCCAGGAGTGGGATGGCTGGGTCATATCGTAGTTGTTCTTTACTGAGTATTAGCTGTGTTAATGTCTCCCATTATGGTTGTAGATACTTTTCTCCTGTATTTCTATCAATTTATTCTTTATTTACAATAAAGGCGTATAATTAATTGAATGCAAATTTTGAATCATTTTTTCTTTCATACAGATTGTGTATTGAGATCTTAGAAATGTTAATTTTGTTTTTAGCAATGCTCTTGCTTTAATATCTAATTTATTTACTATTAGTATAGCTATACCTGCTTTATTTTCTTTAGTGTTTTCTTGGTACATCTTTCTAGATCCTTTCATTTTTAGTCTTTCTTCATTTCTAGTATTGAAGGTGTATCTCGTAAATTGCATATTGCTGGATTTTTTAATTTTAGTTTTCTTTCATAGTATGAAACCTTCATTTTTTTTAATTTAAGTATAAGTAATCTTCAAAAAGTTTGTAGAAAATTCATATTATAAAAAACTTATGAATTTAACTTTTTTTCCAAAATTAGTTTAAATTACTGTTTCCATGAACTCATGTAATAAATTTCCATGTCAACTAGTTGTATCATAACAAAGTACCACAAACTGGATCTCTAAAACAACAGAAATGTGTGTATCTGCAGTGATGTGACACCACATCCAAATAAGGTTACATTTCACATAGCCTTAAACACATCATTATTTGCTTCTTTATTTGAGAGGCAGAGAGACAGAGGGAACTCCCACCTGCTGGTTCACGCTCCTCATGCCTGCTTTGGGCTGGGAGTGGGAGCTGTAAACTCAGTCCAGGTCTCCCACATGGGAGAAAGGAAGTTAATGATGTGAACTATCCGCACTGCCTCCTATAGCCAACAGTAGTAGGAAACTGAGTCGGAGCTAGATCCTGCAGTTAGAACCCAGGTACTCTGACGTTGGATCCTGGTATCTTCACTGGCATTTTACCCTGGGGCTAAAGGCCTGTTCCCTCTTAGTATATATGCTAAAAGTATAACATATATATTTTACTTATTATTGTCTAATATTTTTTGTCATGCCATAGGAAAATATTAGAATCTTAGGCCACATTAATTCCTTACCACCCACTACTAATATTTGTATAATTGTCATGTGTTTTAATTTTACACATCTTTTCAACATGCCAAATTAGTCAAGATTAATTGTTGTTCCCTTTTTCTGATGCTGCTTCTTTCTTCCTGTTCACTCAGGTTTTTGTTACATCCCTATTGATTGAAAAAAGGCTGTTGGTTTACCTTTTGCTCTGAGTCTGCTGACAACATTGTTGATTTTATTTATTCTTTACAATTTCACTGCTTTGGGAACACTTTTGTTTTTACCCTCACTTTTAAAATTATTATATTAGAATACTTTGTTTTAGCACATTAAAAATGTTAGAAAGTTTTTTTTTTTGCTTCCATCAATTTTTAAAAATTTTTATTTATTTATTTGTGAGGTAGAGTTATAGACAGAGGAGGAGACAGAAAGGTTTTCCATCTGCTAGTTCACTCCCCAACTGGCCTAGTGGCTGGAGCGGAGCTGATCCAAAGCCAGGAGCCAGGAGCTTTTGCTGGGTCTCCCACATGGGTGCAGGAGCCCAAGCACTTGGGCCATCTTTCAGTGCTTTCCCTGGCCACAAGCAGAGAGCTGGATCAGAAGAGGAGCAGCCAGAAATGAACTGGTACCTGTATGGGATGCTGGCACTGCAGGCAGAGGCTAAGAATTTGGACTCTCGTGAATACTACACAGAATCATAGGTAAAGGCAGATGTCAAGATTGGCAAAGTCATATGAAAATAATTAAATACAGCCGGTGCCGTGGCGCAGTAGGTTCATCCTCCGCCTGTGGCACCGGCATCCCATATGGGCACCGGTTCTAGTCCTGGCTGCTCTTCTTCCAGTCCAGCTCTCTGCAATGGCCAGGGAGAACAGTAGAGGATGGCCAAATTGCTTGGGCCTCTGCACTCGCGTGGGAGACCAGGAGAAGCTGCTGGCTCCTGGCTTCAGATTGGCACAGTTCCGGCCGTTGCGGCCATTTGGGGAGTGAACCAATGGAAGGAAGACCTTTCTCTCTGTGTCTCCATCTCACTGTCTGTAATTCTACCTCTTAAATAAATAAATAAAATCTTTAAAAAACAAGAAAATAATTAAATACTCATATTAGCAATTCATTAATTGTCAAACTATAGGTACATCACCATAAGGAAATATTTGGCAACTATTTAAAGCTGAATCTGTGAGATAATGGTAACAATTTGGGAAAATTTGACATTTTCTCAAAAAGAAGGCAGAATTTGATATTGCTTATATACAACTAACAAAAATCCAAAGGCATAGGCTTAGATAAATTGCTAGAAGGAAATAGACTGGAAGTTTTATCAAGAACAGTTAAGGTATAGAAAGAAATGAAGAACATCAAAATTGGAAAGGGGAACTAAAATTATCCGTATTTACAGATAAGATGATGTTGTACATGGAAAAACCTAAACATGCCACTAAAAAGCTGTTAAAACTGAAAATCAATTCAGTAAAGTTACAGTTTACAAAATCACCATACAACAACTAGTACTTTTTATACATAAATAATGAAGTCATAGAGAAATCAAGAAAGAAATCTCATTCATAGTAGTCACAAAAAATGAAATATTTAGGAATAAATTTAGCCAACTATTAATATATATAGAAAAGGTTTCATGAATTTCATAGATAAGATTCTAAGACATTATGTACATAACACCCAAAAAGTTAGAAGCACATAAGTAGCCATAAATACATAACAACCCTGACATTTTTAAATAATTATAACACTTGTTAGACTCCCAGCTAGGGATCTGTGTGTGTGTGTGTATAGTAAGTTGATTATGCTAAAAATTTTCTGTGCTTCTTTCTTAGTTCCCTCTAAGCACTCAGAAGAAATAAATATATAAGTACATACACTTTTTTTTAAAATTAAATTCATTTTATTGCAACATATTTCGAAATAAATATTTTTTCAATTTTTTAGTATTTTCCCTGAATCTTTTTCACTAATATAAACTTTTTTTTAAACTTTTATTTAATGAATATAAATTTCCAAAGTACAGCTTATGGATTACAATGGCTTCCCCCCCATAACGTCCCTCCCACCCACAACCCTCCCCTCTCCCACTCCTTCTCCCCTTCCATTCACATCAAGATTAATTTTCGATTCTCTTTATGTACAGAAGATCAGTTTAGCATACATTAAGTAAAGATTTCAACAGTTTGCTCCCACACAGAAACATAAAGTGAAAAATAATAGATGATTTTTTAAATGATGATGAAACCAGATCAGAACTATTGTCATGTTTAATCCCAGTGAGAGTCATGTTGGGAATTGATAATTTCTTTTTTTTTTTTTTACAGAAGATCAGTTTAGTATACATTAAGTAAAGATTTCAACAGTTTGCACCCCCATAGAAACACAAAGTGAAATATATTGTTTGAGTACTCGTTATAGCATTAAGTCTCAATGTACAGCACACTAAGGACAGAGATCCTACATGAAGAGTAAGTGCACAGTGACTCCTGTTGTTGACTTTACAAATTGCCACTCTTGTTTATGGCCTCAGTAATCTCCCCATGCTCCAGTCATGAGTTTCCAAGGCTATGGAAGCCCCTTGAGTTCTCCGACTCTTATCTTGTTTAGACAAGGTCATAGTCAAAGTGGAGGTTCTCTCCTCCCTTCAGAGAAAGGTACCTCCTTCTTTGAAGACCTGTTCTTTCCACTGGAATCTCACTCACAGAGATCTTTCATTTAGGTTGGTTTTTTTTTTTTTTTTTTTTTTTTTTTTTTGCCAGAGTGTCTTGGCTTTCCATGCCTGAAATCTCTCATGGGCTTTTCAGCCAGATCGGAATGCCTTTAGGGCTGATTCTGAGGCCAGAGTGCTGTTTAGGACATCTGCCATTCTATGAGTCTGCTGAGTATCTCGCTTCCCATGTTGGATCACTCTCCCCTTTATTTATTTTATCGGTTAGTATTAGCAGGTACTAGACTTGTTTATGTGCTCCCTTTGACTCTTAGTCCTTTCATTATGATCAATTGTGAACTGAAATTGATCACTTGGACTAGTGAGATGGCATTGGTACATGCCACCTTGATGGGATTGAATTGGAGTCCCCTGGTATGTTTCTAACTCTACCATTTGGGGCAAGTCAGCCTGAGCATGTCCCAAATTAGTACATACACTTTTAATTATATTTTGTAATAGAAATATTGATGTCCATCTGCTTTGATGCAACCTGTTATTGATAGTAGAATCATACTTTTACATATTGAAATGTAGTTCTGTATAAAGATGGCAAACATCTAAGTAGTAAGCTATAGGCTAATCTAATCTGGTTCAGTTTCTAAAGTAGAAGGCACTGTGGATACTAGAAATGTCTTTTGATGGACTAAGAGGAATGTATCAAATTTATGGAAACATCAGAAACCTAAAGCTGGCTATTTGACTTGTACACTGGAAATTCTAAAATTAATATTTTTTTAAACTAAAGAAAATAACATTTAAAATCAAATTATGAGCTCTTAAAGAGTATGATTTCTTACTACATTTTTGAAGGTGAAGGAGGCCTAATTCCACAATTGTCCTTGTCAAAACCATAGGCAACAGAGTGAAGAGCGAGAACCCTTATTTAGGGCAGATGAAGAATCTGCTGTAAACTTTCCCTGTCCCTCCAAGGCTTGCATTCTATTACGCTGTTAATTTACTGTTTAAAAGCATCATCTGAAAAATAAGCTTTAGGTATAAAACACCCTGTAAAACTTTCCTCTTGAGCATGGAGTGATCTAGAAAATTCTGGCTAGACACATTAGCTTCTTTTCAATGCCATTAATGTCCCCAAGAGGACTAATGTTCCCACCAACACCATTATAACAAGGTTTATGTTACTTTATGCAATAGAATAGAGGTCCTCTTAAGTGTGGAATAAAACATATTTTTATAAATTATAGGTCATATTAAATGCATAAGGAATTTACTAAAAAGGAAGCATAAAAGGCATAGCTTGTGAAAAAAAGGTCACATCTCATCATATTTGTAAATATGGGGAAGCACTTTTATTCAAAGCAGGGCCCAGCTGACAACGGGATAAGCTGTACTATACCTCTGGCAACCTGGGATTAGATTGTAGAACTTCATTTCATCCAGGTATCTTCTACCTTAACCCTACAGTGAATATCAAATTACTGAAAAGTATCATCTTCCTGAGTAAAATGTTTGGTAACATGATTATGCCTAAAAAGTGCTTATATTCAACATGGTGTTTTATAAAGCACATACTCAGGAAATATTGTTTCAGTGGGAGAAAAGAGAGACCAGACTATTTTGTGGTTATTTTTGTTAATGCTGCTTCTTTTATTTTTATTAACACAGTGTCCTTGAGGATCTGAAAGTGAAAACATTATTTGTTAGGGGCCTAAATAGAAGGGTGTGTCATGGAATGTGGTATTAAAGTGTGGCACTGTTTGAGAAAGAGTAAGTTCCTGGACGCTGGGTCCTGTTTTGGTAGCTTTAAGTGTTGCATATAAGAATAGAGCCTATGATTTCTGATAATACTGAATATGTATGTCTGCAAGCCATCAAACTCAAGAATATTTGTTGCCAAAAGAGCTTTAGTTTATCACATTTCATGTATGTCATTTGCCATTTTGAATGTAGTTTCCCCATATATCATTGTGAAGATAAAGCCAATGTTTAATACATTAATTTTTGAACATTAAATATTGGTTCGGTTCATGGTATATTTATTTATCTAAATATTGTTTAATTAACTTTATGTGCTCCAGGAACTTTGTACGTTAGAGAATAAAGGACTCCTTCTTCCAGATAATTTACCCCTATACATCAGAAAATTGAGGTTACAAATGCCCCAACTTATATCCTTGATGTGTACAGCATTTCTTTGTACCTTATGCTCCTGTGAAGTACACAGCCTGCAGGAGTTGTGTGTAGTGATCTTGATTTGTAATGCGTTTCCCTTTGGAGATGGCACAATGTGGCCTCAGAGGCCAAACACAAATAACACCACAAGGCAGCACTGTTTTGCACATAATATAGGTAGGAGGGAAGACTTGTGAGGAACATGAAAGACATTGCATTGTGTAAGTGTGGGGAACATTTTCAACAAAAAAGTATCAAGTATGAATAAAATATCTGCCAGGAACACAATGAGGTAGAATTCAAATGCGAGTGATTTTCCTTCCGTGCCAGAGATGCCCGCTCATTTATCCAGCTGATAACCTGCTCTTTAACAACTGCAAGGCTGCATGTGTCTTTCTGCAGCTGCAAGACTGTATCTGAGAGAGATTAGTTTCTGAAACAACTTTATTTCTTTGTGGTCTGTGATAGTATTACTTTTAGTTTATTCACTCCCGCAATCATGAAATGCTTCTGCTGTCATTTATTACATGCCATCTTATGAGCCAGAGGCTGCACAATAACACTCCAAACATGTTTGTGGAAAGTGGCTTTCAAACGTATGTATTTCTGTGCAAAAATTTGTGAAATTCATGCACAGATTTTTCATAATATGCACTTTCCATGAAGTTGTTGGAAGCTCCTTATATTGTTTAGGCCCATTGTATGCAGACAGACACAAACATGCTCAATTCTTCCACAATTTTATAAAATTAATAGAGGAGGCAAAACAAACAAACTTTAAACAGTATAGAAAGTGCAAGAAAGGTGTGCTTATAAAGTGCTAGATTTAAAAAAAGTTCTATTGGTGGTATTATTCTTTTAATACAAATTAAGATTTCATGAGAAGTTACAAATCATTGTATACCTCTTTTTTCTTTTCTTTTTTTTTTTAATTTTTTTTGACAGAGTTAGAGAGAGAGAGAGACAGAGAGAGAAAGGTCTTCCTTTTTCCGTTGGTTCACCCCCCAAGTGGCTGCTACTCCTGGTGCACTGCAGCCAGCGCGCTGCGCCAATCCGAAGCCAGGAGCCAGGTGCTTCCTCCTGGTCTCCCATGCAGGTGCAGGGCCCAAGGACCTGGGCCATCCTTAACTGCACTCCCGGGGCACAGCAGAGAGCTGGACTGGAAAAGGAGCAACCGGGACAGAATGCAGTGCCCCAACTGGGACTAGAACCCGGGGTGCCAGTGCCACAGGCAGAGGACTAGCCTAATGAGCCACGGCACTGGCCTTCTTTTCTTTTCAAATATTTGTTTACTTATTTGAAAGTCAGAGTTACACAGAGAGGAGGAGAGACAGAGAGAGAGAGAGAGAGATCTCTTCAGTCTGCTGGTTCACTCCCCAATTGGCCACAACAGCTGGAGCTGCACCAATCCGAAACCAGGAGCAAGGAGCTTCCTCCAGGTCTCCCATGTGGGTGCAGGGGCCCCAGGACTTGGGCCATCTTCTACTGCTTTCCCAGGCTATAGCAAAGAGCTGGATTGGAAGTGGAGCAGCCAGGACTCAAACTGGCACCCATATGGGATGCTGGCACTGCAGGTGGCAGCTTTACCAGCTATGCCACAGCGCCGTTCCCCCCTTTTTTCTTTTGATTTCTTTTGAAGATCATTTAATGATGTCTTTCTTAGTTATAGTAATACCCAGAATTTTCACAAAATAAAAATATAAAAAGAAAATTCTTTTATTGTTTATTCTTTTGGTCTTTACTTTTCCTCTGTATGTGTGTATGTGCCTCTATGAATCTGTGATTTAAGTTTGGATTTTTATATTTTCTGATTCCTGTATCCATTCATGAATCACTGTGGAGTTGATGATGTGTAAGTTCCTTGATTTTTTCATGTCTTTGCTCAGACTTTATTGTGACGGGGAAACTCTTACTATGTGAAATAATAGTTTTTAAAATATTAAAAACCATCATGTTAATGTGCTATGTTGCAGGTTTTTGTTTTATTCTTTTATTCATTGTTCATTATAATAATCACTTCATTTAACAAACTACTTGAATGACACCTTGTTACATTTCTTTTTTATTTAGTAAATGCCCTTTATTGCATTTTTATATAATAACATTAGTGTCAAGCCATGAGTTATTTCACATAATCAGATTTTCCAGTTGAGTGAAGCTTTCACTATCATGCAAAACTTTTAAAGAATCTTGATAAGTCTTTTTTTAATTTGAAAATTTGTATTTATATAAGATGAACGAATTTCATCTATTTCATAGGTATAAATTTAAGAACATAATGATACTTCCCACCTTAACCTCCCTTCCATCCATTCTCCCACCATCCCTCCTCCTTCCTACTTGTCTTTTAATTTTTACAATGACATACTTTCAGTTTATTTCATAATCATAAGCTTAAACATACACTAAATAAAGAATTCAACAAGCAGTAAGTAGAAAAACAAATGCTCCTCAAGAGTATAGACTAAGGCTGTAAACGGTAATAAAATATCAAAATGTCAATTTCATTCATTTACATTATATTTTTTACTCTGTATGTTAATTATAACACATCAGGGAAAACATTTGATATTTGTCTTTTTGTGACTGGCTTATTTCAGTAAGCTTAATAGTTTCCAGTTACATCCATTTCGTTGCAAAACATAGAATTTCATTCTTTTCATTGCTGGATAGTATTCCATAGTGTATATATATCACATTTTCTTTTTTTTTTGGAGAATTCAATGAGTTAACAGATGATAAAGTATTTTTTTCTATTTTTTGACAGGCAGAGTGGATAGTGAGAGAGAGAGACAGAGAGAAAGGTCTTCCTTTGCCGTTGGTTCACCCTCCAATGGCCGCCGCGGCCAGCGCGCTGTGGCCAGTGCACTGTGCTGATCCGATGGCAGGAGCCAGGTACTTCTGATCTCCCATGGGGTGCAGGGCCCAAGTACTTGGGCCATCCTCCACTGCACTCCCGGGCCACAGCAGAGAGCTGGCCTGGAAGAGAGGCAACCGGGACAGAATCCGGCGCCCCGACCGGGACTAGAATCCGGTGTGCCGGCACCACAAGGCGGAGGATTAGCCTAGTGAGCCGCGGCGCCGGCCCCATACCCAGTCATCAACTTGAATTACATCTGGGTTGATTCCATATCTTAGCAATTGTGATTTCAGCTGCAGTAAACATGAGGGTGCAGATAACACTTTCATATGCTGATTTCATTTTCTTTGGGTAGATTCTTAGGAATGGGATGGCTGGTAGATTTATTTTCAGGTTTTTGAGGTATCTCCATACTGTCTTCCATATTGGTTGTACGAGTTCATATTCCTACCAACTGTGGATTAGGGTAACTTTCTCTCCACATTCTTGCTAGCATTTACTGGTTTTTGATTTTTGCATGTTAGCCATTCTAAGTAGGGTGAGGTGAAAACTTTTTGTGCTTTTTTACTTGCAATCCCAGATGGTTAGTGATCCTGATCATTTTTTCATCTGTTAGCCATTCGAATTTCATTATTTGAAGAATACCTGTTCAAGTCCTTTGTGTATTTGTTAGCAGGATTGTTTGTTTTGTTGTTGAATTTCTTGAGCTCTTTATAGATCCTGGATATTAATCCTTTATCAGTTTCATAGTTTGCAAATATCTTCTCTCATTCTGTTGGTTGCCTCTTCACTTTGCTAAGTGTTTCCTTTGTAGTGCAGAATCTTCTTAGCTTGGTATAATCCTATTTGTTGTCTATTTTTACTTTTTTTTTTTATTTTTGCTTTTATTGACTGTGCTTCTGGGATCTTTTCTAAGAAGTCTTTGCCTATTACAGTGTCTTGCAGAGGCTCCTGAATGTGGTCCTCTATTAATTGGATTGTATCAGATCATAGCTTTAGATATTTGATCCAATGTGAGTTGATTTTTGTATGGGATCTTGTTTCATACTTCTACATGTGGAGATCCAATTTCCCCAGCACTATTTGTTGAAGAAACTGTCCTTTCTCCAGGCATTTATTTTAGCTTTTTTGTCAAAAATTAGTTGATTGTAGATGTGTGGATTAATTTCTGGAGTTTCTATTGTGTTCTATTGGTCAACATGTCTATTTTTTTTTTGGCTAGTGCCAGCCTGTTTTGATTATAACTGCTTGTAGTATGTCTTGCAATCTGGTATTGTGATACCACTGGCTGTTTGTTTTTTAAGATTTCTTTAGCTCTTTGGAGTCTCTTGTATTTCCATATGAATTTTAGCATTTTTTTCTTGTTTAGAAAAATGTATTTGGTACTTTGATTGAATTTACATTGAATCTGTGGATTGCTTTGGGTAGTATAGACATTTTGGCAATTTTTTTTTAAATATTTATTTTTTAGTTGAAAGTCAGAGTTACACAGAGAGAAGAGAGGCAGAGAGAGAGAGAGAGAGGTCTTCTATCCAATGGTTCACTCCCCAGTTGGCCACAACAGCCAGAGCTGTGCTGATCCAAAGCCAGGAGCCAGGAGCTTCTTCTGGATTTCCCACATGGGTGCAGGGACCCAGGCCATAGCAGAGAGCTGGATCAGAAGAGGAGCAGCCGGGACTAGAACTGGCACCCATATGGGATGCTAGCGCTTCAGTCCAGGGCATTAACCCACTGCACCACAGCACTGGCCTCCATTTTGATAATATTAATGTTTCAAATCCACTAACATGGAAAGTTTTTTTCATTTTTTGTGTCTTCTATTTCTTTCTTTAATGCTTTGAAATGTTTATTATGCAGATCTTTCATATCTTTGGTTAGATTTATTCTAAGGTATTTAATTTTTTGTAGCTATTATGAAGGGTACTGATCTTACAAGTTCTTTCTCAGACATAGCATATCTCTGTACACAAAAGCTATTGATTTTTGTGCGTTGAGTTTATATTCTGCAACTTTACCAAACTCTCTTATGAGTTATAATAGGCTCTTAGTGGAGTTGTTTGGTTCCCCTATATATAGGATCACGTAATATACAAAAATAGGTAATTTGACATCCTTCTTTCCAATTGTGGCCCTGTGATTTCTTTTTCTTACCTAATGGCTCTGGCTAAAACTTCCAGAAGTATATCGAATAACAATCTTCAAATCCTTGTCTGGTTCCAGATCTTAGTGGAACCTTTCCCCTTTCAATATGATGTTGGATTTGGATTTGTCATATATTGCCTTGATTGTGTTGAGGGACATTCCTTCTATACCCAATTTGCTCAAGGTTGTTGTCATGAAAGGATATTGTGTTTTATAAAATGCTTTCTCTGTACCAATTGAGATCCTAAGGTTTTATTTTTTAATATGTTAATGTGATGTATCCTATTTATTGATTCATATATGTTGAACCATCTGCCATTCTGTGAGTCTCTGTGTATCCCGCTTCCCATGTTGGATTGTTCTCTCCCTTTTTAATTGTATCAGTTATTATTAGCAGACACTAGTCTTGTTTATGTGATCCCTTCGACTCTTAGTGCTATCAGTATGATCAATTGTGAACAGAAATTGATCACTTTGACTAGTGAGATGGTATTGGTACATGCCACCTTGATGAGATTGAATTGGAATCCCCTGGCACGTTTCTAGCTCTACCATTTGGGGCAAGTCAGATTGAGCATGTCCCAAACTGTACATCTCCTCGCTCTCTTATTCCCACTCTTATATTTAACAGGGGTCACTTTTCAGTTAAATTTAAACACCTAAGAATAATTGTGTGTTAATTGTAGAGTTCAACAAATAGTATTAAGTAGGACAAAAAAATACTAGGAGGGATAAAGTATTAAGTTGTACATCAACAGTCAAGACAAGGCCCGATCAAGTCATTGTTTCTCATAGTGTCCATTTCATTTCAACAGGTTTCCTTTTTGTCACCAATCAGGGAGAATATATGATACTTGTCCCTCTGGGACTGGCTCATTTCACTCAGCATGATGTTTTCCAGATTTCTCCATTTTGTTGCAAATGACCGGATTCTAATGTATCTATTATATCATCTCATTTTTGATTTGTGATATTATTAATTTGTTTTCCTCCTTTTCTTCTTATTTTTTTGTTTATTTTTTCAAAAGAGCAGCTCTCAGGACAGGTTCTGTGGCTCATCAGGGTAAACTACTGTCTGCAGTGCCTGGTAATGTGCTTGAGCACAGTGGAGGATGGCCCAAGTGCTTAGGCCCCTGCACCCATGAGGGAGAAACAATGAAGCTCCTGGCTCCTGGCTTTGGCCTGAGCCAGCCATGATCATTTTGGCCATTTAGGGAGTGAACCAGAGAATGGAAGATCCCTTCTGTCTCTCTGTTTCCCCCTCTCTTGCTGTAACTCTGACCTTCAAATAAATAAATCTTAAAAAAAAAAGAAAAAAAACAGCTTTTCATTTTACCGATCATTTGTATTGTTTTTCAATCTTGTTTATTTCTTCTCTAATTTTAATTATTTCTTTCCTCCTACTAATTTGGTATGTGTTTTATTCTTGTTTTCTAGGTCCTTGAGATGCATTGATAGATCATTTATTTGATACAGGAATTAATGTTTATAATTTTTCTTGTTAACACTGCTCTTGCTGTGTCCTCTGAATTTTGATATGTTATGATGTCATCCTCATTTATTTCCTGGAATTTTTTTATTTCTCTTAATTTTTTCTGTGACCTGCTGTTCATTCAGAAGAGTGTTTTCAGTCTCTACGCATTTGCATATTTTCTTAATTTCCAGCTTCATTCAGTTTTGGTCATAAAAAGTACATGGTATGATTTCATTTTTTTTTTATTTGCTGAGACTTGCTTTTTGGCCTAGCATATGGTCTATCCTAAAGAAAGTTCCATGCGCTGAGGGGAAGAATGAGTATTCTGTAGCTGTGGGATGAAATATTCTGTAGCTATCAACTAAGTGCATTTGGTCCATAGTGTAGATTAGGTTTGTTGTTTCTTTGTTGATTGTTTTTTACTATTTGATCTGTCCATTGATGAAAGTGGGTTATTAAAGTTCCTCACAATTATTATATTGGAAGCTATATCTCCCTTTAGATCTATTAACATTTGTTTTAAATAGCCCACAGCCCTGGCATTGGGTACATATACTTTTACAATAGGTACATCTTCCTAATCTCATAATCATTACATAATGCCCTTCTTCATCTCTTATAACAGTTTTTGTATTTAAGTCTATTTTGTCTGCTGTTAGGATGGCTATGTCCTCCTTTTTACTTTCTGTTAGCATGGGATTTCTTTTTCCATCTTCCCACTTTCATGCTGTGTGTATCTTTTTTGGTGATATGTATTTCTTGCATGCAGCAGATAGATGTGTCTTATTTCTAATCCTCTCAGCCAGTCTCTCTTTTAATTGGAGAACTTAGTCCATTTACATTCAGGGTTATTATTGATACGTTATAAGTTGTTCCTTCCCTTTTCCATCAATATTCTATTGATTGCTTTTAATTTCCTTTGTACTTTCACTAGAAGATTTTCTACCTTCACATTCTTTCAGAATGATGACTATCTTGTTTCTGTGTTTAGCACATCTTTAAGTGTCATTTGTAAGGCTGGACAAGTAGTGACAAATTATTTCAATTTCTGTTTTCAAACTTATTTATTTCCCCTTCATTTATAAATGAAAGCTTTGCAGGGTACAGTATTCTAGGTTGACAGTTTTTTTTTTTCTTTTAGGGCTTGTACTATGTTTCCCCTTTCTCTCTTAGCCTATAGGGTTTCTGATGAGAAATCAGCTGTCAGTCTAATTGAAGATCCTCTGAAGGTAATCTAGCATTTCTCTCATGCACATTTTAGAATCTTTGTTTTACTGTTGAAAGCTTGACTATAATATGCCATGGTGAAAATCTTTTCTGATCATGTCTATTAGGAGTTCCATGGGGTTCCTGTATTTGCATGTCCCTTTTTTTCCTCAAAATTAGAATATTTATGCTATTATTTCACTGAATAGGCCTGCTAATCCATTCTCTTTTTTCATACCTGCAGGAACTCCTAAGTCCCATATGTTAGGTCGTTTGATAGTATCCCATAAATCTCGAACACTGTTGTTTTTCTAATTTTTTCTGCTTTTCTTTTTGTCTGACAGAGATATTTCCAAAGATTTTTCTTCTGGCTCAGATATTTCTTCGGCCTCACCATATCTGTTGTCAAGGCTTTCCAGTGTATTTTTTATTTGAAATATTGAATTCTTCATTTGTAATATTTAAGATTGATTTCTCTTGAATATCTCTATCTCCTAGCAAAATTTTTTAGGCATGTCATGTGTGGGTTTTTTATTTCCTGTATTTGTTTTTCATTATTTTTGAGTAATTCTATGATCATTCTTTTGAATTCCATTTCATCCATGTTATCAGTTGTCTTCACGTTCTATGCTGAAGTGTTGTGTTTCTTTCAGGGAGTCATATATTCTTGTTAATGTTTCTTATAGTTCTACCTTTATTTTTACAAATTTTTGGAACCGCCTGTAGATTTTCTCCTCTGATGGGTTTTGTCTTTGAACTATGCCTCTGGCTTAGTGGACTGTCTGCTCTTTTAGTGAGTATTAAGAGGCATGTGCTAGGTGGGGCCAAGAAGCTCTAGCCAGTGTTTGGGGGAAGTGCCAGAGTCCAGTGTGACACCAACTTGGACATGGTAGATCTCTCTTGTCAGCAGGGGAGGGTGGTATGATCATAAGAGCTAGTGTAATCGCTGCCACACCTGCTGTTGGCCGAGGTTATCAGTGTCTGGGGCGAGCCCACCATTCCTACACACCCCACCCATGTATGTGTCTGAATTGCACAAAGTATCTGTGTGGTCCTCAGGGTAAACACAGAACCCTCTCCAGTGATCCACACCAGGCACTCCAGGAACTCTGAGCCCCTGAAGCCAGACACAGGGATTGCCCAGAGACCCAGCTACATTCCATACCCTATCACGCAGTCACAAAATTCCCACATTGATGGTGCACAAGGATCCCACAGTTAGAGGGTGCAGGGGATCCCCTCCTGGCTCCATTGAGCCTGCTTCATCCACAGAGAGCACCAAATCCTTCTACCTGCTAGCGTTATGCCTCGGCAGTTTGAGAAAGGTTACCTGTGATAAAGTTAGGGGAGCGCAGTGCCTCACAGGCTTAAGTGGGTGCCTGCGTCTGCCATCCCTTGGTGCCAGCTCAGTCTGTGTTGACCACGGGTTTATCTCGGATAAAATCCCCTACTTTCGTGCACAGCCAGGACTGGCTGCACTCGCTTTATCAAGATGGTGCCTCCTCCCTGCTTGTAGCCAGGAGCCCTTGTGGTGGGAATGGGAAGCAGGCAATATGCTGTTTATTCATGGAGTTAAGAGGGGACTCTGCCCCCAACTAGCACTGCAGGCTGGACTCAACCTAAATGTGGTCCACAGGTTCTGCTTGAGGCAGTATCAGCATTTTTCCGTTCCCAGTTTTATGTTGGCTTCATTTTATCTTTTCATGTTTAGGTATTTAAATGCGTATATTTTATTATAATATTGGGTGTGAGGCTTAATAGACAATTTTTTTTCCTTTAAAGTAAGCTATTGTCCCAGTATTGCTTAATGAATGGAATATGAGGGTATTCTAACACAGTCATGGAAAAGAGAGTTAAAAAAAAAGTTTATTTTGGTGCAAATTGTTTTTGAAGTCTAAGTACTGAAAAATTTGTATTATGAAAAAAACTAAGCCTGGGTTTCAAAAAAATTTATTAACAAAATAAATATCTTTTTTTTCCCTCAAACTCTTTTTTTTATTTTTAACTTTTATTTAATGAATATAAATTTCCAAAGTACAGCTTATGGATTACAATGGCTTCCCCCCCATAACGTCCCTCCCACCCACAACCCTCCCCTTTCCCACTCCCTCTCCCCTTCCATTCACATCAAGATTCATTTTCATTTCTCTTTATATACAGAAGATCAGTTTAGCATACATTAAGTAAAGATTTCAACAGTTTGCTCCCACACAGAAACATAAAGTCAAAAATACTGTTTGAGTACTAATTATAGCATGAAATCTCAATGTACAGCACACTAAGGACAGAGATCCTACATGAGGAGTAAGTGCACAGTGACTCCTGTTGTTGACTTAACAAATTGACACTCTTGTTTATGGCATCAGTAATCACCCTAGGCTCTTGTCATGAGCTGCCAAGGCTATGGAAGCCCCTTGAGTTCTCCGACTCTGATCATAGTTAGACAAAGCCATGGTCAAAGTGGAAGTTCTCTCCTCCCTTCAGAGAAAGGTACCTCCTTCTTTGATGACCCGTTCTTTCCACTGGGATCTCACTCACAGAGATCTTTCAGTTAGGTTTTTATGTTTGTTTGTTTGTTTGTTTTTTTCCCCAGAGTTTCTTGACTTTCCATGCCTGAAATACTCTCATGGGCTTTTCAGCCAGATCCACATGCCTTAAGGGCTGATTCTGAGGCCAGAGTGCTGTTTAGGACATCTGCCATTCTATGGGTCTGCTGTGTATCTCGCTTCCCATGTTGGATCGTTCTCTCCCTTTTTTATTCTATCAGCTAGTATTTGCAGACACTATTCTTGTTTATGTGATCCCTTTGGTTCTTAGTCCTATCATTATGATCAATTATGAACAGAAATTGATCACTGGGACTAGTGAGATGTCATTGGTACATCCCACTTGATGTGATTGAATTGGAATCCTCCGGTATGTTTCTAACTCTACCATTTGAGGTAAGTCAGCTTGAGCATGTCCCGAATTGCACATCTCTTCCCTCTCTTATTCCCACTCTTATATTTAACAGTGATCACTTTTCAGTTAAGTTTCAGCACTTAAGAAGAATTGTGTATTGATTATAGTATTCAACCAAAAGTATTAAGTAGAACAAACAAAAAAATACTAAGAGGGATAACATATCAAGTTGTTCATCAACAGTCAGGGAAAGGGCTGATCAAGTCACCGTTTCTCATAGTGTTCATTTCACTTTAACAGGTTTCTTTTTTGGTGCTCAGTTAGTTGTCACCTATCAGGGAGAACAAGTGGTATTTGTCATTTTGGGATTGGCTTATTTCACTCAGCATAATGTTTTCCAAATTCTTAACAGGGATCACTTTTCAGTTAAAATTTAAACACCTAAGAATAATTGTGTGTTAATTACAGAGTTCAACCAATGGTACTAGAACAAAAAAAATACTAAAATGGATAAAGTATCACATTGTACATCAACCGTCAGGACAAGAGCTGATCAAGTCACTGTTTCTCACAGTGTCCATTTCATTTCAACAAGTTTCCCCTTTGGTCCTCAGTTAGTTGTCCCCAATCAGGGAGAACATATGATATTTGTCCCTTTGGGACTGGCTTAATTCACTCAGCATGATGTTTTCCAAATTCCTCCATCTTGTTGCAAATGGCTGGATTTCATTGTTTTTGATTGCTGTATAGTGTTCTATAGAGTACATGTCCCATAATTTCTTTATCCAGTCCACTGTTGATGAGCATTTGGGTTGGTTCCAGGTCTTAGCTATTGTGAATTGAGCTGCAATAAACATTAATGTGCAGACAGCTTGTTTGTTTGCCAATTTAATTTCCGTTGGGTAAATTCCAAGGATTGAGATGGCTGGGTTGAATGATAGGGTTATATTCAGGTTTCTGAGGAATCTCCAGACTGACTTCCATAGTGGCTTAACCAATTTGCATTCTCACCAACAGTGGGTTAGTGTCCCTTTTTCCCCACATGCTCACCAGCGTCTGTTGTTGGTAGATTTCTGAATGTGAGACATTCTAACCGGGGTGAGGTGAAACCTCATTGTGGTTTTGATTTGCATTTCCCTGATTGCTAGTGACCTTGAACATTTTTTCATGTGCCTGTTGGCCATTTGGATTTCCTCTTTTGAAAAATGTCTATTGAAGTCCTTGGCCCATCTCCTAATTGGGTTGTTGGTTTTGTTTTTGTGGAGTTTCTTGATTTCTTTGTAGATTCTGGTTCTCAACCCTTTATCAGTTGCATAGTTTGCAAATATATTTTCCCATTCTGTTGGTTGCCTCTTCACTTTCCTGACTGTTTCTTTTGCAGTACAGAAACTTCTCAATTTGATGCAATCCCAAATGTTAATTTTGGCTTTGACTGCCTGTGCTTCTGGGGTGTTTTACATGAAGTTGTTGCCGGTACCTATATCTTGCAGGGTTTTTCCAATGCTCTCTAATAATTTGATGGTGTCAGGTCGTAGATTTAAGTCTTTAATCCATGTTGAGGGAATTTTTGTGTAAGGTGAAAGGTAGGGGTCTTGCTTCATGATTCTGCACGTGGAAATCCAGTTTTTCCAGCACCATTTATTGAATAGACTGTCCTTACTCCAGGGATTGGTTTTAGATCCTTGATCAAATATAAGTTGGCTGTAGATGTTTGAATTGATTTCTGGTGTTTCAATTCTGTTCCATTGGTCTATCCATCTGTTTCTGTTTCTGTACCAGTACCATGCTGTTTTGATTACAACTGCCCTGTAGTATGTCCTGAAATCTGGTATTGTGATGCCTCCAGCTTTGTTTTTGTTGTACAAGATTGCTTTAGCTCTTCTCGGTCTCCTGTGTCTCCATATGAATTTCAGCATCATTTTTTCCAGGTCTGATAAGAAGGTCTTCGGTATCTTGATTGGGATTGCATTGAATCTGTAAATTGCTTTTGGGAGAATGGACATTTTGATGATGTTGATTCTTCCAATCCATGAGCATGGAAGATTTTTCCATTTCTTGGTATCCTCTTCTATTTCTTTCTTTAAGGTTTTGTAATTTTCATCGTGGAGATCCTTAACATCCTTGGTTAAGTTTATTCCAAGGTATTTGCTTGTTTTTGTAACTATTGTGAGTGGGATTGATTGTATTTTTCCACAAATGTTTTGAAGTATCTTCATGTTTTTCCCCTACTATTTGGAGTTAACTTGTTCAGTACACATTAATTTTGTACCTAAGTCTGTGTTTGAATTTTCTTGCTTATTCCTGCAATTTTCAAAACTTTTTATTTTATTTATCTGAGAAGCAGAGTCACAGAGCAATACAGAGAGAACACATGAGAAAGAGAGCTCCCATCTGCTAGTTCACTCCCTTAATGCCCATGACATCCAGGTTGGACCTGGCAGAAATCATGGGTCTGGAACTAAATCCAGGTCTGTCACGTGAATGGCAGGGATCCAGCTACTTGAACCATCACCTACTGTCTCCCAGGGTTGGCATTAACAGGAATCTTTATTTTGTTTTATTTTGACAGAGTTATAGACAGTGAGAGAGAGAGAGAGAGAAAGAGAGTGAGAGAGAGAGAAAGGTCTTCCTTCCATTGGTTCACTCCCCAAATGGCCACTACAGCAAGAGCTACACTGATCCGAAGCTAGGAGCCAGGTGCTTCTTCTTGGTCTCTCATGTGGGTACAGGGGCCCAACCACTTGTGCCATCCTCCACTGCCTTTCTGGGCCACAGCAGAGAGCTGGAGTGGAAGAGGAGAAACCGGGACTAGAACCCAGTGTCCATATGGTATGCCAGTGCCGCAGGCAGAGGATTAGCCAAGTGAGCCACAGCGCTGGCCCCAACAGGAATCTTGAATCAATAGGAGATCCAGGACTCAAACGCAGGCACTCTGATATGGGATGCAGGTGTTCAACCAGCATCATAATCACTACGCCAAAACCCCACCTCTTGAACTTTAAAAGACAAAGCAAAAAGAAATGTTTATTCTTATACATTTATTTTACATAGATCTTTTTAGATTTATTTATTTGAAAGGCAGAATTACAGAGAGGCAGAGAGAAAGAGAGAGAGGTCTTCGATCTGCTAGTTCATGTCCCAAATAGCTGCAACAGCTGGGCTGGAGCTGGGCTGATCCAAAGCCAGGAGCCAGGAGCCAGGAGCTTCTTCTAGGTCTCCCATGTGTGTGCAGGGGCCCAAGCACTTGGGGTATCTTCTACTGCCGTCCCAAGCCATAGTAGAGAGCTGGATCAGAAGTGGAGCAACCAGGAGTTGAACTGGTGCCTTTATGGGATGCCAGGACTGCAGGCTGCCCTGACATATAAATTTTATAATCACTGTCAAGTTTCAAAAAAGAATCATGTGGGAGATTTTGATTGCTTTTAAATGAACTTTTACATTCAGGGAAGACTGTCTTGTGTTTTTATATTTTGGTTTATATTGAGTATTCCTACATACTATATGATATATATTTCTACGTATATTAGTTTTGATAAAATTTATGTATATATGCTTTTCTTTTATACCCTGTATGTTTCAAACAATAACTTCATGCATATCACATTCTTATTTTTAAAACTGCCCAATAAGTTTCACCAAATCTTATCATTTTAGTACCCTCCTTTTGTAGGGATTCATCAAAATTACATATGATTTTTGGACCTCTGCTTTATGTGGAATAATCTGACATTACTTGATCTTTTCTACTCTATTGTCTTTGAAGGCGATTTTTCTTTACATTAGCCTTTGTTCCTGTTCTCACTGTCATTTATTACCGTGCCTTGTATGAACTTGTCTTTGATTTATACACATAAACTTCCCATCCTTTGGGTACTGCAATCCCAGGCTTATGGCTATTACTAACATTCCTGTACCTGATATTTTTGAGGGCTGTTTACTACTTTCTGTTTTTACTTAAAATGCTTGGCTTAATCTTTACTGCAGTATCTCCTGTTGCCCTCTTTCTCAGTATAATCTATGGAAATTTGGGGACTGGCTCCTGGACGTTACTGAGTTTCCTGAGTTGAGGATGTATGGTGCGTTTACTGCTTTTGGTCCTATGTGACTTTTCCTCATAACTCTTGTGAAAAGCAAAAGGTGAACCTTCACGTTATTTCTCCCCTCTGGCAGTGATGCTGACTGTTTTCCAGGAGATCTGCCTTTGTTATCTTAGGAAGGATGTGTTAGATGGAAATAAAGCATTATCACTGGGAATATTTAGAATTAAATTATAAAAATCACATTCATTAAGTACTCCTAGTGTGTATTAAAGATATTCTACAAAAAAATCTTTAGCAATAGCCATTTTGAAATGATTTCCCAAAAGTAAAATGAATTTTCTCTAGCTTTTAATAAGAACAACTTTCAACATTTGATATATCTTAGAATTGAATTAGAAGTTCAAATCTGGGCTGGCGCTGCAGCTCACTAGGCTAATCCTCCACCTGCGGTGCCGGCACCCTGGGTTCTAGTCCTGGTTGGGGCGCTAGTTTCTGTCCTGGTTGCTCCTCTTCCAGGCCAGCTCTCTGCTGTGGCCTGGGAGCGCAGTGGAGGATGGCCTAGGTTCTTGGGCCCTGTACCCGCATGGGAGACCAGGAGGAAGCATCTGGCTCCTGGCTTCGGATTGGTGAAGCGCCAGCCGTAGCGGCCATTTGGGGGGGTGAACTAACGGAAGGAAGACCTTTCTCTCTGTCTCTCTCTTTCTCACTATCCAACTCTGCCTGTCAAAAAAAAAAAAAAAAAAAAAAAAAGTTGTTCAAATCTTCCAAAATCTCATCTTAATAACCTTATGTAGTTTTGGTGTATACACAGGAAACACATCATAAGCCAACCTTACCAAGACTTTTCAGAAGACAATTTTCACACATTTGAAATTCCCTGACTTTTCTTTTAAATTAAGAGCTGTTTAATCAATTAATTAGTTTTATTTGAAAGACTGATTGACACAGATAGAAATGGAGACAGAGCAATCTTCCATCCTCTATTTTACTTCCAAAATGCCTGCCATAGCTGGGCCAGGGCCAAGCTGAAATCAGGAACCAGTTATTCTACCCAAGTCTCTTTCATGAGTGGCAGAGACCCAACTATGAATAAGCTATTACCTGCTGCCTCCCAGAGTGCAAATTTTCAGGAAGCTGGAATCAGGAGTGGAGCTGGACTTGAACTTAGGCACTGTGATATGGGATGCAGTGTAAGTGGTGTCTTCACCACCATGTTGAATACCAGCTCCAAGAACCATTTAAAGCTAAGGCTCTTGTGATCAGGTAAAATTGCATGATTGCCAGAGTTCTGAGTTCCTCCTAATGAAACATTCTATTAATCATAGCATGCAAAACAGACTTAAGTTACCTACTACTCTCTGCATGGAATTGGAGAGACATTTGTACAGATTTATAAAATGTATATGTGATTGAATTACCAAGTAGTCTCTGAGCTGGATGGCTCATAAGATCATGATAGTCATAATACCTCCCAAGTTTTGGGTCCGCTTCTCAGTGGGTAGAAATATAAACATCCACTAGAAGGAGTTGTCCTGCCAAGTAATTTATCTGAAGCAAGGAAGGAGACTGCAGGGAATCGTTTCTAAAGCAGTGGCTCCCTGAACAAAGGAAAGTGAGTACTTTTATTTTAGAGGACAAGAATATGCAAGGGGAAAAGTACTTGTTGTCATGTCTGGGTGAGCATAGGTTCATGCAGGTACAGTTAGAAAGACATTAAATCATACAGCATATATTTTTAGGCTTCACCTGCTCCAGGATGTCTTGTATAAGGAGTATAAGGAGATCTTTAAATTAAGGAAAGGTTAACTCTCCAACATTTGGAGATGCTTAGTTGTCCTGGCTGTGGTCATGACTGGTTCTAGCTATGTTGTCTGGTCAGTTGAAGTTACTCATTTTCTTGGTCTTGGCCTGCAAAGTGACTTTGAGGAAATGTTACTTTTGTCCGGTTACCCAACAGGAGGAGTTCCTCAAACTGCTGTTACGTGGATTGCAGTAGCACGGTGCCACAAAGAGAATAATGGGGTTGGAGGAGATAACTGCTGTAATTTTGGACACTTAGAAATTGCAGTTCCAGTGAGATTTATTTGTGAAATTTCCAGCAGTGGAAATATGAGTCTGAAGCTCAGGAAGGATTTTAAAATTAGTTTCATAAATTTTAAAATCTTATGAATAACTGTAATTTTTATAGGTTTTAATTGTAGGAGGTGATACATTTTACTGGGATGAACTAATATGCAGCGTGAGCTGATTGTTAGAAGTATAGGACCAAGACCTCAATAGGGCTGATTTGTCTTTGGTGAAAGTGCGACATTGTACTTTGTGCAGTGATCTTGGGTTATGAGGATGAAAGTTGCTGGGATTGGTAAATTGGCTCAGGAGAGCACAATGAAGAGCAGAATGGGCATAAAAGAAGTGTCTAGACCCAAATTATTAATTAGAATTTTAGTGTGATTTATCATGATGATGCCACTTTGCAAACCTCCATAAATATAAAATCAGAAATGAAAGCATCTTAAAGTCTATAGAATGTAAATGTTCACCATAAAGATTTTGATGCTACAGGATCCTCCCTGTCCTGCTCATCAACGAAACACATTATCTCTTTCACTTAAGAGCATATGGGTAAAGCCATCGCCATCGCCTGAAATGCTGGCATCCCATATGGGTACCCATCTGAGTCCCAGCTGCCCCTCTTCTGATCCAGCTTTCTTCTGTGGCCTGGAAAAGCAGTGGAGGATGGCCCAAGTGCTTGGGCCCCTGCACCTGCATGAGAGACCAGGAAGAAGCTCCTGGCTCCTGGCTCCTGGCTCCTGGCTTTGGATGGGCCCAATTGTGGCCTTTGCAACCATTTGGGGAGTGAACCAGTGGATGGAAGACTCTCTCTCTGCCTCTGCCTCTCTGTAAGTCTGCCTTTCAAATAAATAAAAATCTTTAAAAAATATTGTACAAACAAAAAAATATACTAAGAGGGATAACATATCAAGTTGCTCATCAACAGTCAGGGTGAGGGCTGATCAAGTCACCGTTTCTCATAGTGTTCATTTCACTTTAACAGGTTTTCCTTTTTGGTGCTCAGTTAGGTGTCACCTATCAAGGAGAACAAGTGGTATTTGTCCCTTTGGGATTGGCTTATTTCACTCAGCATAATGTTTTCCAAATTCCTAACAGGGATCACTTTTCAGTTAAAATTTAAACACCTAAGAATAATTGTGTGTTAATTACAGAGTTCGAAAATGAATCTTGATGTGAATGGAAGGGGAGAGGGAGTGGGAAAGGGGAGGGTTGCAGGTGGAAGGGACGTTATGGGGGGGAAGCCATTGTAATCCATAAGCTGTACTTTGGAAATTTATATTCATTAAATAAAAGTTAAAAAAAAATATTGTACAGATCCTTTGCTTGTGTATGTTTCCATAACACATGATATCACTGGTGGTCTTGTCTTTGATAATGTATGTTCATTGCTGTAAAATTGTAAATTTCAACAGTGTTTAGTAAATCACTCCTGAAAGTGATCTTTGCTTAATAAATGAAGAAATGCAAGTAAATACAATTATTTGTTCATTTTGTTTTGCTACATCAAGCAGCAATCAAAAATTAGTGAATGAAAGTCTCTACAAGAATTTCCATTTGGCCTTTTGTTCACTCTCATGAACTGGTATGAGACCACAGACTTTCAGCACAAGGGCCTGCATCCTTTTCAGCATGCCAAGTCCTTGCTTGGTTATGCTTCATCATGATTGCACCATAAGGTCACTGTCAAGGAGTAGGAAATGCAAGGGAATAAATAAAATAATAAAAATGGATTTATTTATGGTATGAAATACATTATTTTTTCTTTAAGATTTTATTTATTTGAGAGGCAGAGTTACAGACAGTGAGAGGGAGAGACTGAGAGAAAGGTCTTCCATATGCTTGTTCACTCTCAAAGTGGCTGCAACGGCTGGTGCTGGGCCGATTTGAAGCCAGGATCCAGGAGCTTCTTCCAGGTCTCCCATATGGGTGCAGGGGCCCAGCCACTTGGGCCGTCTTCCATTGCTTTGCCAGGCCATAGCAGAGAGCTGAATTGGAAGAGGAGCACCCAGGACTAGAACTGATGCCTATATGGGATGCTGGTGCTGCAGGTGGAGGATAAACCTGTGCCACAATGCTAGCCCCATGAAAGACATTCTTATAGGATAGTTATACACATGTGGGTTATGTAGGGATGAATACAAGCAAATGATAGCAAGGCCATCAGAGTAGTTCTGTAGCCAGGAAGCCTTAACCCAGTGGTCAGAAGAATTGGAACAGTGAGGATTATCATCATCCAACAGCAGCAACCTGCTGAGAACAGTAAGCCACTGCTGCCTTTTCCATGTAGGGAGTCGGGTTAAAGATTTGCTTCACCTCTGCCCTCCTCCCTTTAGAATAAATCCCCCTAATATTCTGTAATGAAAAAAATGTGTGCTAGTTATATAGAGATTAGTCCTATTTCTAATAGTAATTTTGTATATAATTTATACATTTTACCCACTTTTAAAAAAAAAAAGACTAGTTTACTTTTGCCCATGTTGATAACTCCTTGATAATTTGTTTAATACAATGAAGTGGTGATTTATATTCACCTTGATATAATTACTAATAATCAAGCTATGTTAATTCACATTTTAAACTTTTGGTAGGTTATATGCATTTCATCAGTATTACTACTATCCTCAAAAATGTTCTTTTTAATAATAAGGTGTTAGTATGTCTAGCTCCTTCAAATTCAAATAAAATCTGGTTCGGGGGGAAGATATAATTGTATTCGTTCACTGAAGGTTTCACAGTTCCATATATTTTGGTAACATGTCCTTTTCCCCATTCTCCATTTCCACAGTTGGATATGCTTAACTTTGTGTTTTTGTGATACTCTATGTTATTGAAGCTTTAACTCATATAGTTTTACTAATTAGTATAAATAGTGTCACTCCCCCTCTTCGTGGAGGAACAACACAGGACCCTGCGCTGTTCTTTTGTCTGCTCGGCCCTCCCGGGTTTGCTGCTGGTTCTTCCCGGGTTGGCTACCGTCCCTTCCACCTCCGTGGAAGGGCGGTTCCCCCTGCCACTTTCCCCACTTCCGCGGGGGAGCGGCACACCGCCGGCCGGCTCTCTCGGGGGCTGCTCAGATGTTCCTCAGGTGTTCCTTCAGATAGATGTTCCCTTTAGATGTTCCTGGTGCATGTTGTCTCTCTCCTCCTTTATAGTCCTCTTCCACCAATCCCAACTCTGCTACCCACATGCCAAGTACGCTGCTCTCCTCCAATCAGGAGCAGATCCTGCTGCTTATTGGTTGAACTGGAGGCAGCTGCGTAGAAGCTGTTTACTCCTCTCCCAGCGCCATATTGTGGGAGAGCAGATGCATAGAATAAGTCTTAGTTCCAGTAACAGTCTAGTCCGAGTTGCTCCCCACAAAATAGAAAACATAATAGTCTGAATTTCTGTGTTTTATATCTTGAGAAACTCAAAATAACTGATTAACTTTGGTTCATTATTTACATGGTAGTTCCTTGGTGTCTGGAATAGATCTCATTTGTCATGTTCACTTTATATGGGTGCAGAATGCAGAAGCAGGCAAGTCAGGGGTGTACCCCAAGGCTCCTTTTGTGAATAATAGCACCGATCTGAGTTGCTTGGGTGGGAAGGGCTGATGTTCTTTAGTTGCTTATTTAGGAAATGATTTTTACAATTGTAGAGATAAATATTATTTTTTAAAATATTGATTTATTTATTTGAAATAGTTACACTGAGAGAGAAAGAGAGGCAGAGAGAGAAAGAGGTCTTCCATCTGCTGGTTCATTCTCCAAACTGTGACGATCCAAAGCCAGGAGCCAGGAGCTTCTTCCAGGTGTCCCACGTTGGTGCAGGGGCCCAAGGACTTGGGCCATCTTCCACAGCTTTCCCAGGCCATGGCAGAGAGCTGGATCAGAAGTGGAGCAGCCAGGACTCGAAACAGCACCCATATGGGATGCTGGCACTAGGGGCAGCAGCTTCACCTGCTATGCCACAGCACCAGCCCCAAGATAAATATTACTGAAAATTGCATCTTCTGCTTTCTACCATGGATTCTTAAGTAGTCTTGCTCTCTATGTAAATCAACATGCTTGTTCTATTTTTTATCTACTTACTTGCAAATTTAGACTTCAAATGCTTTATTTCTCTCTAGTTTCTTTTTCAGTATTTTCTATGTTTTTTTTTTATTTGATTCCTGTTTTCTTTGCCTTTCTCCTTGTTTCTTTCAGAAGCTCTTACCTATCTGCCTTTCACTCAGCCTAGGAAAATTCACTTTATCATTTTATAGTTTTTCACCCACATTTTAATTATATACATTCACCTTTAAAATTAGTGAGCTTAATTAGCTCTGAATTTATACACCTCCTTCATGATGAGGTGCTTCTCTTAAGAGTGAGGAATCATTTTATTCACATGATAATACTTAACTCACATTGAAAGTCATAACTTCAATGACTTTCTTTCTTGGAATATTTAATAGGATAAAAGATGTTACACTGATAAAACTGTTCGAAGTGAAGTTTAGCAGATAAAAGACTTATCAATGTTTTTTGTGGAGTAAGGTGTTTATTGTATTAGGTTCTGTCATTCAAGCTAATGTAAGTCAAAGAGTAAAAGTCTTCACATTTTACAAATAAGCACATCCGCTGAAAATTAATAGCTCATTTTATTGTATAGAGCCATATGTTGTAAACCTAAGAACCAAACTGGCTATTTCAGGAACTACCAGAGTTCTTTTTGAAATGCAGATAATAGGGCCCAGCTCCAGTAATATGTCTGGGTGGAGACTTAAGAGTTAGGTGATTCTTATGCACACAAGAGTGTTGTAGAGAAATTGTGTTTTTTTTTTTTTTTTTTTTTTTTTTTTTTTAACTTGGCCTACTCCACTGAAGTTTAGCTAGAATGGCAACTGGTTTTATTTAAGACCTATAAAGTATACGAATGGAGTCTCCAGCATGCTTAACTACCAAAATAGTTTATAAAGCATCAGGAGTATTGAGAGTGAGGCCTTTTGAAGAATGATCTCATAGGCTTCCTTGGCAAAAATTTGGCACATGTCCTGTGTACTCTGCTGAAGCTTACATTAACCAGACATTCCACCCCCTAGGAAGTAAATTTTGTAGATTGATTTAGAGTGTTTTGTTTTCAAACCACTCTTTTGGGAGGAAGGAAAGATAGTTTTTGTGGGAGGATTTAGCCTCCCTTGCATAAATCATTGTCCACCGATTTAGATTGCTACAAAACATCTTTCTGAGATATTTTTGATGTTCTGCAGAGTTTCTTATTACTTTGTTCATGTGTCAAACAAGGTAATTGGCATATGATAGAATAGGTTTATACTTAATTTTTTGTGTTTTGGTGATTTTTCTCAATCTACATTATAAGCTAGGTAATGTTCACAAATCTCAACTTTTTAGCTTGCTGAATGTTTATGAATATTAACTATACATGCAAATTAAGTTACAGAATTTTCTCATCATCCCAATAGTTTACTTTCTGCTATCTGTTCCACCAAAGGCAATCACTGTTCTGAATTCAGTTAACCTAGTGTGGTTTGGCTTTTTTCATGAAATTAATGTTTATAATATATATATGAAATCATGTAGTTTTTACTCTTTTTTGTCTGGCTGCTTTGATTTCACATTATTTCTACCCGTCTATCCATGTGGTTCCACTTATCTGTAGCTATTTGTTCTTTTGTATTGCTTTATTGTTTTACTGTGTGAATATATCATAATTTAGTTATTCTATCTATTTTCCACTTTTGGCTATTATAAATGGCTATGGATATTCTTTTACTTGGATAATGCTGGGTGTTAGTAAACATTCATCCTGGTACACATATATTCAACTTTAGCACACTGCCAAATGGTTTTAAAACAGTAGTATACCTTTATATATTCCCACTGTCAGGATCTGAGGGTTTCAGTTGATCCAAATTCTGATGCTTAGCATTTTAATGTTTATTTCCTGTTTTTAGCATGATAGTGAATCTGCTTTATCTGCATTTGTTTTTTCTTGAGTCTAACAGTTGAAAACTTTATCTTTCTTCTATCTATATCTATACATTTGTAGTCTATCATAATGTTATTTGGGTAAAGTATATCTACACGGGTATTTTTAAAAATTGAGGTATCTTATTACTGTTTTGTGTAAGTATTTTATATTTTCTAGATGTGAATACATTGTCAGATAAGAAGTATATTATAAATGTTTCCTCCAGCTCTGTGACTCAATAATGTTTGACTTACAGTAATGTTTATAATTTTATGATGTTCAGTGTTGAGGTCTGGCACATCTTTGTTAGACATTTCCTAAAAACTTGTTTTTTAGTATTCTTTTAATTTGTATTTTTTTTCTCAATGAAGATATATTTCCTTTATCATCATTTGTTGCATTTATATAAAATGCAGGTGTCTGATATAGTGGCTTTTAGTGAGGGATTGCTTAATTCATTTATTCTGAGTCAATCTAGATTTCTTTAGAAATTCTATATGAAAAGTTATGTCTTTAGCAGATAATAATACTTATTTCTAACTTAGAAATCATAATTACTTCTTATGTTAGTTTCTCTCCTTATTGAGTTTTATTTTTGCCATTTCATGTATGTCTGCAATTGGCTAGGAAAATGCCCAAGTATTGATTTGACAGTTACAAATAAATTTTAGTACATACATCAACAGAATCTATCAAAGCTAAGAATTAACTGTTTTTGATATATATATATATATAAAAATATGTGGCATCATATAGTAGTGCATGTTTTTGTATATATCATAAGACAAATTTAATTCATTCACTTCTCTTAGATATAAGCTGCCTTCTGTTTTTCTTTAATATTATCACTTGTAAAACTGGTAGAGATTTTCATGAGAATTAGTTATGTTTTGCTTTTTCATTCTTCCACTTCATACACAATGACAAATTATAATGCATTTCTGTCCTCATTTTCTGTTAAATCCAAAGCAATTCACCTGCTGATTTGTTCACTTACTTTTTAATAAGCATTTGTTGATCACATTCTCTGTTTCAGGCTCATCAGATTACTTGTTAAACATTGTTTTCTGTTGTTTTAAATGAACTCAGTCATTAATTACCAAGAACATGTATTTTTGTCCTGCCATAATGCCATAGTTAATATAATGAAGCATCTAAGATAGATGGCATAAAAGCATCCTAATTCTCACATATCATAGGGTACTTATATGATAATGACTTTACTGTAACAAATGTTGTGGAATGGAACATATTTTGCTTTCTGCCTTCATATCTGAAGTTATTTGCTGGGCTGAGTTTTATTATCTGTGTCTGTTCTTCTACCAAGAACTCATTCTGATGGCCATTGAAAAAGAGAGAATATCTTTGAATACTGTCTGGTTGATGTTGAGGTTTTGGCTTTACAAACCAGTAGAAAGTGCAATGGGACACCTGATTAGAATTAGATAAGGTGATTTAAGCTGGTCTGTTGGAATAGGGAAGACTGAAAAATTCCTTTAACGTCTTTTTGAGTTATTGTTCAGGTGTACAACTTCCTAGGTTGATGAAATAAATAAAATGGCAAAAAGGATAGGTTATATCATAAAAGAATTTGGATTGATTCTTGTGGAGACAGAATAAAACTAGGATATAGTGGGGGATATATAATCTTGTTAAATATTTGGCCAATGCCAAAAGGTCCAAAGTTAATGAAGACAGGAAATAGGCACTACCAAAAGTTCTCAGGGTAAAATTTAAAGAAATCTGTTTAAACCACTGAACTTTGGATAGGTATAGGAGACATAAAATCCATAAAGTGAAGACACAGTCTAAATCATAGAATCTGAAATATAATAGTAGATGCAGACATGTGTACAAAATGGCCAATCTAAGACTATTATGTATCTGGAATTGCCAGAATTGGTGATGGCCTGATGAGACAACCAAAGTAAAAATGCCTTCAGGTTTTGACTTCTTGGAACACTAGTATAAGAAGGTTGTTGAAGGATGTATTATGTTGAGATAAATTAATACTTTGAGAATAATAATGCACAAACACTGGAACATCAAAGTAAAAATATTCTATAACTCAAGGTATGTAACTTAAGAGGAAAAAAATGCAGTAAAACGCTGTGACTGAATGATTTGTCAAAGGACTATTTGTAAAACTCAAAAGACCATGGGTGATTCTCAGCCAACTGGCAAGGACAAGGTCTCTCCAAGGACCACGTAAAGAAACATCTGGGAAGCTGAGTGGAGAGCAGTGACATGTGGAGTTAGCAGACTGCAGCAGTGAGGAAAATGTGATGATTCACTCCCTTCAAGGCAGCAGCATGGGCTAGAAATAGAGGCAGTGATCGAGACAAAAGTACAAACTCATCTTTACCTGACTGAAGACAGAATGTGGTAAGCAGCAGCCGTGCGGACTGCAGCCTGGAATAGAGGAGGTCAGGGAGGGGTGCCTACGTGCTGGGGGTGTGACTTCTTAAATGGCAAGACAGGTCAGGAGGAATGTATTTCTAGGAATGTTCTGTCTAAACAAATGCTTGGAATACATAAAGGGGTATATTGAATGTTACTTGAGAGCCCCTCACACATACATGCTGCTCAGTGTTTGTTAAATGAATAAGTTAACTCTCATCTCTGTATTATACAGATGCTATGACTTTGGTACCTTTTCTGAATACTGAAGATATTTTAATAAGTGATCTGGAGGAGCAAAGGCCATATGTAAAGTAGTCTCTGTGGGATGCAAGAGAGAAAAGATTAGAGGTTATTAGGAAAACTCCACAAAAGTGAGGAATTGCAGTAGTAGAATTCTAGACATAGATGGCATCTTGCAGGTCACTGAATAGCCCAACCCTCTATTACACGGATGTGGAGTTGAGGCCCAGTTTTGTTAAATAACTTACCATACGTATGTCAAGGTTCAGTTCCAGGAAATTGAAACCACACTAGCTATTTTAAGCATGAAAGGATTTAATGTAAAGAATTAAGTGCACATTAAACTTTTGGAAGGATTGGAGGAGTAGCCTGTAGTCGCAGGCTCCGGGACTAGATCCCAGAACGATATAGCAGATTGGCCCACCCGTGCAGCTGCTATTGCTGCTCAAATCAGGGCGGTGAGAATGAGATAGCTGCCTCCAGGCTGACTCCAGCTGCTTTGAGCCAAAGATGTTGTCCAAGGATAACAAACTGCTGCTATTGCTACTGTACCTTCTGCTCAGCATCCACAGAGCCGGCCACTGGACCTAGGGCCCTGATTCAGAAAGAGCTCCTCTGCACGGTGGCTCCATAACCCAGCTGTCACTTCTGAATTACAGACTGCACTTGGGTCCATCTCATTGGTTTAACCAAATTCTTCCCTGGATTTCCAACCCCAAACCCACTGAGGAATGGTTCACCTTCTACAGGAATATGAGGAAACTTAAATATGTTCATGGAAAAATGTATATTATTTAAAAAAAAGCTAGGCATGAACCTCCAAAAATGTCTGCACCAAAATATATTTTTTAATTAAATTTTTCATGAACTTTTCTAAGTACCCTTATTCATATTACAAGGGGCTTAGAATGGATAACAACCGTCAAATAATCATATTCACCACGCCAGTTACTATAAGTGAGAACAATGTAATTGTGGAAAGAACATAGAAACTGTAGGCTTTCAGTCTCTTCATTATCATTGAATACAAATATACACACAAAAAACAATTGTATAGACTCAGTCCTGTCTTATAGAAATCACATTGTGAGACTGAAAGACTTACATAGAGGTTAACTACTTAATTTATTGTTCAAATTAGCACACATTTCAGAGTGAATGAAAAACCATTACTGATATTTATGCCAGGATAACAGACATGGCATAAAAGTGCCCTAGGAACACCAACCCTAAGCCTGTCTACAAAATAGGTTTCTTCTTGATTTTGCTTCAGCCTCCCTTACGGATCACATCTCAACATAAATCTCTTTTTGTTCCATCATCTTTGAAGTTCTGTTCTTCCAACAGTGCTTTGCTGAGCTTTTCCACGTGTTGTGTTCTTTTCCTGGAAGGCTCCCCCCACACTCACATCCCCGTTTCCAGGTAAAGTAAACAGTTAGGTATTTTATCATGTAAGAAAGTTTCTGTTTACATACCCTTATCTCCTTTTAAGATATAACCTCCTCAATGACAGGAACTGAGCTTCTTTATATTTTGTTTGTAGAAACTAGATCAGTTTCAGTGCTGAAAAGCTACCCAAATGAATGGAAGAAAGAAGGAGAAATACAGAAGAGGTGGGAGAGAACCAACAAATGAAAAAAAGTGGGGTAGGCAGGAGAGGTTGTGGACCTTTTTGAGTAATTCTACATTTTCATTTGTACCTTTTTGAGTAATTCTGCATTTTAGCTTCTGATGAAGTGATAGATTTTCAAAACTACATGAAGAGTTGAGGAGTGAAGTTACACACTCGCTTAGAAATAGATTTACTCCCTAAAGTCTGGATTTCCTTTCTGTTATTTCAAGAAAATATCTATATTTTTTACATTGATGACAGTGGCAAAATATTTTCATTACATATGTGTGAATCTATCAATATGTCATACCTCAATTTGATTGGATATATTAATGTTTAGATTTCTAGAACTAAAATGTTAAAAGAATCTTTGAAATCTAGAAAGACTGAGATATGATAGGACTTAGTGTACTACACCCAGGGTCACCATTGTGCCAAGGCAATTCTTTTCTCGAGTGACTGGTCTCGTTCTGCTGTTGCTCTTGCTGAGTTGAAGACGTGGTCCCCAACAAACTCTAACTTGTAAAATTTATTTCTCACCCTAACCTCTGCAGCATGACTCTGTTAAAGTTCACCCCAATTTTCTACCATCCAAATGTGATTTTTGAAAACCTGATTTGTTCTTGTAAAAACTCAGAGCAAAGCATATTCAGTAACTATTTCAAACACCATGTTTTTTGGACTGGGAATTGATACTGTGTTTGCTAAGATTTGGATTGTTTGAACTCCCTCCATGTTTGTGCTAAGTAACAAGCTGCTTTTTTCCTCTGCTTTTCTTGGAAGACAGTTTCTTTCTGTAAACACATTTACAGCACCTTTTGGCTTTGAAAGTTTTTAATGAACAAAGAAGTTCATATTCCTTTATGAGAAAGGTGAGTTTAATTTTTTGAAGATTTAATTTATGATTTAATTGCTCTCCCTTGCATATGATACTGTGTATTGCAAGGAATTATTCAAGGAGATTTAATGTCTCATAGCAGTATTATTTTTTTATTATAGTGGCATTAGCAGAGTATTTTGAATATTTCACGACTACTAATTTAAACATTCAAGTTAATATGTATAGAAAATCATTTAAGGAAAGCTGAATGGCTATCAAAATTCTATGTCATGTTGTAGAGTAACTTGCCTATGAATCCAAAGTTCTAAGCCATCATTTGCTTGGAGTAGAACCTAATTAAGTGAATCTCTATGCCTGGACAAGATAGAATAGCAGATTGGATTTACTTTCTTTCTTTAAACAAGCAGAAATGGGCAAAATATTTGAAGCAACCATTTGCAAGACACTATGGACCACAGTACTCCTGAGAGATGAGAAATGAATGAAGCAAGCCTCAGGATTACCTGCAGTGTACTGCCTTGTGGATTTCAGTCTCAATATTGTGGCAGGGGATTAGTATAGGTTGTCTCCCAGAGGTGAGAGTCTGGGAAGATGAAGATTTCCCGAGTTCTTGGCACTGACTATAGAAGAGAGACCTTTGCAGGGATAGGTGCAAGGAGCTCCCTTGGGCTGGGAATAGTGCTTGTTCTAGCGGGCCAGACTACAATATTAAGGTCCACAGCAGTGGAGAGTAGACTCATTAGGGGTGAATAATTAGCTCTAGATGAGCAATACTTAGCCACTGCCTGATAAATCAAAAGGCAAGAGCTGAACAGAACAAGCTGTTTCCAAGCATTTGAACTTCATCCAAGAACAAAGCTCAAGCTTGCAAAGAAACAGATATATCCAGTAACCAGAAAGATAAAATGCTTTAGGTTGGACTTCTGATCAAAAATCACTTTCTGAGGCCCATGTTGTGGCATAGGGTGCAATGTTGGTATCACAAGTAGATCATTGTTTGAGTGTCAGCTGCTCCCTTTATGATCCAGCTCCCTACTGATGTGCATGGGAAGCAGTGGAGGATGTCCCAAGTGTTTAGGCCCCTCAACCATATAGGTAGAGACCCAGAAGACACTCCTAGCTTCGACCTGGCCCCACCCATCTTTGCAGTCATTTGAAGAGTGATTTCAGCAGATGGGCTATCTCTGTCTCTCATTCTCTTTCTGTAACTCTGCCTCTCAAGTAAATAAAGAAATCTTAAAAAGAATCACCTATGAAAAGAATCAGAAAAATGCAATCTATAATGATGAGAAAATTTGATAAAACTAACCCTGAGCTGACAGACATGCTAGATAAAAGCCATTAAAACAACTCTTAAAGCTTTGTTTCACATACTTAAAAACATGCAAGGTACAAAAACACTCAGTGTAGTGTCCATATGATCAATACTATCTGGAAGAATATTTCAGATATGAATTTATATGACTAAAATGTAAATACAATGTTTCTCTACTATGGCATATCTTATTCCTTAGTCTAAGAACACTTATTTTAGAATAAATATCTTTTGGAAATTCACTTTAAGAATGGTTTATTTGGAGTGCAAAAAAGGCTACACTACTAAATTTAACTTAATGTTTTTGTGTTAGGAATTATACTATTAAAGTACAATGCTCTTAGGAATTATACTATCCTCTTTACAGTATTTGATAACAAATGTTCTGTCATAGATTTGTCTTAAATTTGTTGTGATTACTATAGCTTACGTGTGTTAACTACGTATGGTGTAATTATTACAACTAACCTTATGAACTTGAATCTGTATTATTCAAATGTGCATAACCACATTAGTTCTGAGAAAGAAAGCATGGAATGACCACTTCAGTAGTTATGCTATGATAATATACATTTTTTAATACTTGTTATTGGAGCTCTGCTTTTTGTATATTATTGCAAGTAGCCCACGTGTTTTACTAACATTTTATTGCATCACAAGAAAAACATCAAGTGAATTTCTCATCAGTTGGAATAAAATTCTGATCTGGGCTTTTAATATTGTCATTATTTAAATGATATAGATGTCAGATTTAGACCAATCAAGTTGTCTAAATGGTCTCAAAGTGTAGACAGATTTTATTTTTTAGAAAAGGTTGAAGGTATTCTTGACAAATTTTGTGTTTGCTTAAGTCTTCAGACCTCATGTGTATTCTGTGCTCCTCCTTAAAGGATAAATATAGCAGATTATTTCTCATTGTGACAAATACTGGACTTCAACATTGTTATGAAGTATTTTATATTATAAAGTAGGTTCTTTCAAAGTCTAGCACATTTATTTTTTTATTTTTTTAACTTTTATTTAATGAATATAAATTTCCAAAGTACAGCTTATGGATTACAATGGCTTCCCCCCAATAACGTCCCTCCCACCCGCAACCCTCCCCTTTCCCGCTCCCTCTCCCCTTCCATTCACATCAAGATTCATTTTCGATTCTCTTTATATACAGAAGATCAGTTTAGCATACATTAAGTAAAGATTTCAACAGTTTGCTCCCACACAGAAATATAAAGTCAAAAATACTGTTTGAGTACTAGTTATAGCATTAAATCACAATGTACAGCACATGTAAGTCTAGCACATTTAAAAAAGTCTTTCCCATGTAAAAATGTGTGTCATTTTATTATTGACTAAGAATTCCATATCAAGGAAGTTATAAATATACTCAGTCTTACATTATTAAAAAGCCATAATAATAACTATTTTAACATTTTAAACAGTAAAATCATTGCCCAGTTATTAGTTATGGAGATTTGGCCAGAAAAAATGATTCTAGTAATCCTCTAGGACAGCCCATTTATTGTGTAGAAAAGGAAACTGGGGTCACCTAAATTTAGGATCTGTCCACAATCACAGTTGGATCATCGCAGAGCCAAAACTAGCACTCAGGCCCCCTGGTATAATGTTGGCATTGCTGCTTAGTGAATCACCGCACGCTAGGGCTGACGCCCATGTCCCGTAGCAGAGTGTGCTTGATACTCACCTGTAGCTCCTAACTTCAGCTTCCTGCGAATGTGCACCCTGAAAGGCAGTAGGTGGTGGCTGCAGTGACTGGGTTCCTGCCACCGATTTTGGAATCCTGGGTGGAATTCTTGGCAACCAGCTTTGGTCCAGCCAGCAGCTGTTGTGAGCTTTTGTGGAGTGAACCAGCAGATGGGAGCTGTCTGTTTCTTTGCCTTTCAAAAAAAGAAAAAAGTAATAAATAATATGCCACAAACATAGTATTTTAAAATGACATTTATTAACTCACAGCTTTATAGATCAGAAGGCTAATATGGCTGCACTGTTTCTATGCAAGTCCCAAATCAAATGCTAGCCAAGCTGGACTGTTAGATGGAAGCTCAGAGAAACAGTGCATCCCAGGTACTTCAGGGTCTTGGCAGAATTCAGGATCTTGTCCTTACCATCCTGAGTTCCCCATTTCCTTGTGACCTTTAGCTGCAAGTTCACTGTCAGCATCTCAAGGCCTCTCTGTGATCTAATCAACCCCCTCTATCTCTAGATCAAGCAGTGCTACATCAAAGCCTTCACATGGTTCATATTTCTGAATTTCCTTTCTGCCTCCAGCCAGGGAAAGCTCTGTGCTCATAATGACTCATGAGGTTAGATCAGGCCACTTGGATAACACCTTGATCTTATGGTCAGTTGTACCATACTATATATCATAGGAGTATGTCTGGCCCTATTCACATTTTTGAGGCCTAACACAGGGCATCTTTGTAGGGACGTTTTAGAAAGTCTGCTTATCATATTCTGAAATTCATTTAGAGTTTCTTGGAAATATACCATACAATGTCTTCTGAAAGATCTATGAATTTACCCACTACGCCTATGAAGAGTTGACATATATCTAATGAAAATATATCTTTGATACTCATGTGACTCATTCCATCAATTTGCAAGATCTCTGCCCATTTCCTACCTTCTTCTAAATACCTTATCTAAAACTGTATTGCCCTCACCTTCTGTCTATGGCTTCCCTCAGCTTGTTATTTTCTTCCTACCATGCTTCATGGTTCTTATCACTGAAATGTAGGTTCTCTGAGGGCAGGCACCGTATTTGTCTTGTCTACTGCTGGACTTCCAGTGTTTTATATGGTATCAGAGAAAGTCTCTATTGTCATTAAATATCTATCTAAAGGAACAAGTGGCAAATGTTCATATTAACAGTTTGGCTATAATGTCTTGCTTAATTTTTTATTAAACATTCCATTCATCAATTGAGAAAAACTCGATGTGCTCGTGTAGGGTTTCTATGGCAGTTTTAGGCATAGGAATATTCCATCCTCAATAAAATAGCATATGGGAAGCAACTGAAGGAGAGAACATGAGCTTTGAAATTGATAGTGGTGAATTAGAATCATATCTCTGCTGTATGTACAGGAGCATATTTAACAGCTGTAATTTGTATCAGTCTAAAATGTTAGAATGTAATCTAATAAATGGGAGATAGTGGTCCCCTCCTCTACTTTTCCATTTGCTCCATGATTGACTAGAGCTAAACTACAGAAGCCATAAATAAGAAAGAATATAGTCAACAGGAAGAGAAATGTTAATTAGAGTGTTATTAAAGGATTAGAGTCATTGGATATGAGAATTAAAAACACCGCTGCCTTCCAAAATTTAATTTCAGCTGAATAAGAACAAAAAAAGAAACTAGGAAGCACCTCCTTGATAATAAAGTCTTTAGTTTAAAATTGAATGAAGAGAATAAAATAGGGGCCGATGCTGTTTAAAAGCACTTTAAAGCCCCAGCCTATAGTATTGGCATCGCATATGGGCACCAGTTTGAGTCCCTGCTGCTCTGCTTCTGATTCAGCTTCCTGCTAATGTGCCTGGGAAAGCAGCTGAGGATGGCACAAATCCTTGGGTCCCTGCAACCATGTGGGAGACCCAGAAGAAGCTCTTGGCTCCTGGCTTCAGATTGGCTCAGTTTGGCTATTGCAGCCATTTGGGAAGTGAACCAGCAGATGGAAAGTCTCTCTCTCTCTCTCTCTCTCTCTCTCTCTCTCTAACTCTGCCTTTCAAATAAATAAAATAAATATTTTTTAAAAAAGAGAATAAAGTAATTAATCTGGGAGACAAAACTGAGTATGTAATGCTTTCCAAAGAACTTCATCGCTTAGGAAGAGTTGACTAAAGAGAGGGAAGGAAAATGAGCACTGTTGATGACTGAAGCCCAGAGGATACAGGTGAGCTTATTCATCAGGATCTTTGCAGTTTCAAGTGTCAGGAATTCACATCGAACTGTCTTAAGCACAAAGATGTAAAGCAAAGCAGTTCAAAGAAAATGAAGTAGTGGTAGTTTTTTAGTTCATGAAACATGAAAGGCCAAGGTTAGAGGAATGAAAGGATGAATTCAGAGACTCAAAGTCATCCCTGGAGCATAATCTATGATTTTCTCCATCCGTCGTTTCTACTCTCCTTGCGTTAAGCTTAAATCAGCATCTATTTCTATGCCAGCCCCAGGCACCTACATTGTTATATTCTGCTAGTTTCAAGCTTAGTAGATAAGATTTTTCTGTCCTGGTAGCTGCAAATAAAGTCATAAGTTATAGTTTCTTTCTTTTTTTTTTCAACTTTTATTTAATAAATATAAATTTCCAAAGGAAAACTTTTGGATTAAAGCAGCTTTTCCCCCCCATAACCTCCCTCCCACCTGCAACCGTCCCTTCTCCCACTCCCTCTACCATCCCATTTGTCGCTCCCCTTCTTCATGGAGGAATGACACTAAACCCTGCCTAGGTTTCCTATCCGAGTCACGGCACCATTATGTTGCTCCCCCTCTTCGTGGAGGAACGACACAGGACCCTGCGCTGTTTTATTGTCTGCTCGGCCCTCCCCGGGTTTGCTGCTGGTCCTTCCCGGGTTGGCTACCATCCCTTCCACCTCCGTGGAAGGGCGGTTCCCCCTGCCACTTTCCCCACTTCCGCGGGGGAGCGGCACACGGCCGGCCAGCTCTTTCGGGGGCTGCACAGGTGTTCCTTCAGATAGATGTTCCTGGTGCATGTTGTCTCTCTCCTCCTTTATAGTCCTCTTCCACCAATCTCAACTCTGCTACCCACACGCCGAGTATGCTGCTCTCCTCTAATCAGGAGCAGGATCAGCTCCTGCAGGTCATCACTCAAGATGGCGAGAGGCAGCTGCGTAGAAGTTGTTACTCCCTTCTCAGCGCCATATTGTGGGAGAGCAGATGCATAGAATAAGTCTTAATTCCAGTAACAGTCTAGTCTGAGTTGCTCCCCACAATTCCCCCTTTCTTTTTATTTTTTGGCGTTGATACGCGCCTGTCTTCGGTGCCCCGCGGCACACACTCTGCTCTGCTTGCTGGAGTTGCCCACAGGTGCTTACAAGCCCTACCAATCAGGCAAACCAAATCCGGGTCCTCTTTTCGCCATGTTGTGAGGAGGTTTTTAGGTGCTGATGCGTGCCTGTGTTCGGTGCCCTGCAGCGCATGCTCTGCTCTGCTAGAACTGCCTGCAGGTGCTTACAAGCCCTATCAATCAGGCAAACCAAATCCAAGCCCTCTCATTGCCGTCTTGTGGGGAGACTTATTGGTGTTAATTCGTGCCTGTCTTCGGTGACCTGCAGCGCATAAGCTGCTAGCCGCCCGCAGGTGCTCACCACCTCCCTAATCAGGCAGACCAAATCCAAGCTCTCTCATTGCCATGTTGTGGGGAGGCCTTATTTTTCTCTATTTCTCTACCTCCGGGCATTCCTATTTCTCCTATTTTACTTCTATCTGCCAGCATTCCTATTTCTCTCATTTTACTTCTAAACTTCTGTTTCTCTTATCCCCGCGGCTTCCCGGCGCCCACCCCGAGGCTGCTTCTCGGCGCCTCACCACTCAGCGGCTTCCCGGCTCTGCGCGGCTTCCTGGCTCTGAGCGGCTTCCCGGCTTCGCGTGCTCCGCGGTCTCCGCGCCCTTTGCACCCGCACCACGGCCTTTGCACCAGCCCCGCGTTCTCTCTACTCGCGCCTCGTGCGCTCTCCCCATTCGTGCCCTGCGCGCTCTCTGCGAGTCACATAGCCTAGCTCACGTTTCCGCCACCGGTATTCAGTCTAAGTTCCCCGGGCTAACCTGGCGAATTCAACCTAGCTTACGTCTCCGCTTCGGTTTGGCTTCCCGTCTTTTGCTCCCCGGGCTAATCTGACGGATTCCAACCTAGCTTACGCGTCTCTGCCTCTGGTTTTAGATTTTCGCCTTTTGTTCCCCGAGCTGACTTGACGAATCCCAACATAGCTTACGTCTCCGCTTCAGCCTGCCTCCGCGGCTTCATTTTCCCTAACATTTTTCTCTACCCACTATGTTTCCTAACTTTTCTTCCAACAATATTCCCCTCTCATTTCTCCTGGCTTCTCCCCGCAGTCCGTATCCAAGTCTAAGTTTCTTCTAGCTTTCACTTTCGCTTTTAATCTCCTAGCTTCCCCGCCATAGTCCATATCCGAGTCTAAATTTCTTCTTGCTTTCACTTTCACTTTCACTCCTAACTTCTTTCCCACAGTCCGTATCCGAGTCTATGCCTAGGCTTTCAATAGCTTCTTCCGGCACCTTTTCCGTCCGGCTTTTCCCTAGGCTCTTTGCTAGTCTCTCTCTCCGGTATTTTCCCACTTCTTCCCGCTTCTTCCCTCCTAGGTTCCCTATCCGAGTCACGGCACCATTATGTCGCTCCCCTTCTTCATGGAGGAATGACACTAAACCCTGCCTAGGCTTCATATCGAGTCACGGCACCATTATGTCGCTCCCCCTCTTCACGGAGGAACGACACTAAACCCTGCCTACGTTTCCTATCCGAGTCACGGCACCATTATGTCGCTCTCCCTCTTCATGGAGGAACGACACTAAACCCTGCCTAGGCTTCATATCCGAGTCACGGCACCATTATGTCGCTCCCCTTCTTCATGGAGGAACGACACTAAACCCTGCCTAGGCTTCATATCCGAGTCACGGCACCATTATGTCGCTCCCCCTCTTCGCGGAGGAACGACACTAAACCCTGCCTAGGTTTCCTATCCGAGTCACGGCACCATTATGTTGCTCCCCCTCTTCGTGGAGGAACGACACAGGACCCTGCACTGTTCTTTTGTCTGCTCGGCCCTCCCCGGGTTTGCTGCTGGTTCTTCCCAGGTTGGCTACCGACCCTTCCACCTCCGTGGAAGTGCGATTCCCCCTGACACTTTCCCCACTTCCGCGGGGGAGCGGCACACAGCCGGCCGGCTCTTTCGGGGGCTGCTCAGGTGTTCCTTCAGATGTTCCCTGGTGCATGTTGTCTCTCTCCTCCTTTATAGTCCTCTTCCACCAATCCCAACTCTGCTACCCACACGCCGAGTACGCTGCTCTCCTCCAATCGGGAGCAGGTCCTACAGTTTGTTGGTTGAACTGGAGGCAGCTGTGTAGAAGCTGTTTACTCCTTTCTCAGCGCCATATTGTGGGAGAGCAGATGCATAGAATAAGTCTTAATTTGAGTAACAGTCTAGTCCGAGTTGCTCCCCACACCATTCTTCATGATTCATTTTCAATTATCTTTATATACAGAAGATCAACTTAGTATAAACTAAGTAAAGATTTCAACAGTTTACATCCACACAGACTCACAAAGTATAAAGTACTATTTGAGTTGTAGTTTTACCGTTACTCGCATAGTACAACACATTAAGGGCAGAGATCCTACATGGGGAGTAGGTGCACAGTGACTCCTGTTGTTGATGTAACAATTGACACTCTTATTTATAATGTCAGTAATCACTTGAGGCTCTTGTCATGAGCTGCCAAGGCTATAGAAGCCTCTTGAGTTCGCCAACTCCCATCTTATTTAGACAAGGCCATAGTCAAAGTGGAAGTTCTCTCCTCCCTTCAGAGAAAGGTACCTCCTTCTTTGATGGCCCGTTCTTTCCATTGGGATCTCACTCGCGGAGATCTTTCATTTAGGTGATTTTTTTTTTTTTTTTTTTGCCAGAGTGTCTTGGCTTGCCATGCCTAAAATACTCTCTTGGGCTTTTTAGCTGGATCTGAATGCCTTAAGGGCTGATTCTGAGGCCAGAGTGCTGTTTAGGGCATCTGCCATTCTATGAGTCTGCTGTGTATCCCACTTCCCATGTTGGATTATTCTCTCCCTTTTTAATTCTATCAGTTAGTATTAGCATACACTAGTCTTATTTATGTGATCCCTTTGACTCTTAATCCTATCATTATGATCAATTATGAACTGAAATTGATCACTTGGACTAGTGAGATGGCATTGGTACATGCTACCTTGATGGGATCGAATTGGAAACCCCTGGCACGTTTCTAGCTCTACAATTAGGGGTAAGTCCGAGTGAGCATGTGCCAAACTGTACATCTCCTCCCTCTCTTATTCCCACTCTTATATTTAACAGGGGTCACTTTTCAGTTAAATTTTAACACATAAGAATACTTGTGTGTTAATTAAAAGTTCAACCAGTGGTATTAAGTAGAACAAAAATACTAAAAGGAATAAAGTAGTATGTTGTTCCTCGACAGTCAGGACAAGGGCTGATCAAGTCATTGTTTCTCATAGTGTCCATTTCACTTCAACAAGTTTCCTTTTAGGTGCTCAGTTAGTTGTCACAGATCAGGGAGGACATATGATATTTGTCCCTTTGGGACTGGCTTATTTCACTCAGCATGATGTTTTCCAGATTCCTCCATTTTGTTGCAAATCACCAGATTTCATTGTTTTTTAACTGCTGTATAGTATTCTGTAGAGTATAATAATTTCTTTATCCAGTCTACTATTGAGGGGCATTTAGGTTGATTCCAGGTCTTAGCTATTGTGAATTGAGCTGCAATAAACATTGAGGTGCAGACAGCTCTTTTATTTGCCAATTTCATTTCCTTTGGGTAAATTCCCAGGAGTGTGATGTCTGGGTCATGTGGTAGGGCTATATTCAGATTTCTGAGGAATCTCCAAACTGACTTCCATAGTGGCTTTACCAGTTTGCATTCCCACCAACAGTGGATTAGTGTCCCTTTTTCCCCACATGCTTGCCAGCATCTGTTGTTAGTTGATTTCTGTATGTAAGCCATTCTCAACAAGGTGAGGTGAAACCTCATTGTGGTTTTGATTTGCATTTTCCTGATTGCCTGTGATCCTGAACATTTTTTCATATGTCTGTTGGCCATTTAATTTCCTCTTTTGAAAAATGTCTATTGAGGTCCTTGGCCCATCTCTCAAGTGGGTAGGTTTTTTTGTTGTTGTGGAGTTTCTTGATGTCTTTGTAGATTCTGGTTATTAATCCTTTATCAGTTGTGTAATTTCTCAATACAGTCAAAGCAATTTATTAAAAACCTATGGCCAGCATCCTATTGAATGGAGAAAAGTTAGACACATTTCCACTGAGATCTGGTACCAGACAGGGATGCCTACTCTCACCATTGTTATTCAATATAATAATGGTTTCCCAGCTTTTAGGCATACAACTCTTTGTAGTAATTTCTGATGATTCTTTTACTTAGTTGCTGATTTCCAGCTTTATTGTATTGAGGTCCAAGAAGATGCATGGTATGATTTCAATATTTTTTTTTTAATTTACTGAGACTTGCTTTATGGCCTAGTGTGTGGTCAGTGCTACAGAAAGCTCCCTGGACTGGAGAGAAGAATGCATATTCTGGAACTATAGGATGAAAATTTCTGTTTTAGTTTGCTAATGATCTCAAACTCAAAGCATGAAAACATTATTATTATTTTCCTTAAAAGATAGCATTTTTCCATTTTTTAAAAAGTATTTTTGTTATCCATTAAAATAGTGAAAACAAAAGTAAGCACATATATTTTAGATTCAGAAGTTTTGGAGGAATCTTATACTCTAAAATTCATTTAATGGTAATTTTAAAAAATGACTTAGAGAAACTTCTTAGTTGACATCATAAATTGGTATGAATATAGATTTTTTAACTGTCATCCTGGCATTTCCCAGTTGGTGAAGAATATGGTTGCTTTTCACAGAAACGTTTTATATCTTAGAATAATAGTGATGCCATATGTATCCTGTTACTATATCCTTTTAAAAATGATAACTTTAAATTTAAAAATAATATAAAAGACTACTGAATGACATAGTTCAACAAAACTGTTACCTGTTCCTGTTCTTAACAAGTGACATTTTTTGTATCTCGCACCTATTTCATTATGTTATTCTGCTTGTGAAGATTACCAAATTTCTACATATAGACTCATTTTGTTATTTATTATTATAAAACAGTATGTGTCATCCTTATTTTCTGATGTGATGTACTACAAAAGCAGTGCTATGATGCATTCTGACACTATGAATCTTACTTTACTATTCATATATAATATAAATATGAAAATTAATTTGTATTACCATAGGCAGGGGTAGAGAGCCTTTTTTCCTACCAAGATACTTATAATATCATTCTTAGGCCATACAAAATTATCAACTTAAAAATTAGTCTGCCCTGGATTAATTGAATTTCAAGTCCCATCAGCAGTTGTGTTGGCAAGGACACATCAAGCAAACGTGCTCTGCTGTTTCAAGTGTATGTGTTCACAGTCAGAAAAGCAGGTTGTTTTTTGCTTTATCTGTTTAGTATCAAAATTCTGATTTGACACAAGTCCATATTTATTACTAAAAATCACCTATTTGTCGTGGCTCAATTGATCATTATATTCCCCACAAATGCATTACAATAAAATAGGCTTTATGGTATAATTTTTCTTTTTCTGAAAATTCATATACAGCAATTTGGAAACCAGACAGTGTACAAAATGTTCCCCAGATAGCAATTAATCCTTATTAATCCTTATCAGTAACCCCTAAGGTATACTTCAAAACCTTACTGTAAAAAGAAAAAGTTCAAGAAAAGAAAACTGACTCTTACAATCTAAGATGGGTTTGCCTTTGATATTTCTGAGAAGCTTAAAAAAGTCTCTGAACATCACTTTTCTGGAATAAAGCAGGGAATAGTAACACTACTGTACCTATTCAGGGCCATTTTTTTTTAAAGTACTCCATTGAAAGCACAAATGTTAGAAGTTCTTCCTAACCTAGATTTTTCTGTTTTCTTGCTAATTCTGCTGTCACAGGAATCATTCTCCACCTGCCCAACTGAGCCGCCACCATTCCTGTTACCTTAGCACTTAAATGGCAGGATACCAAGAGAGCACTAGTGGTGTTTCATACTTTTCGACATCCAGTGCAGTGTCATTGTGTTTCCACTTCTTGAACTTGCCTACTGCAGTTTATGTGATTCATCTCTGTCCAATTCAGCTATAATCAGATCTGCTTACTAGAAAATATTTTGAGAGGATTAGCATGATAATCACATTTAAATGCTTTATTCCTTAATCTTATTGGGGGATGATGGTAGATAGTGGTAGGATTAGCTAGAGACACCTGAGATTTTGTCAGAGTGCATCATTTTTAAGCTGTGATGGCTTTATGAAGATGTGATCTAGTACTAACTGGCATGTGCTAGTACCATGATAAAGTCTGCCTAACCTACCAGCTGTGGAAAGGATTCAAACCTATATAATTGTTGCAACATGAAACAAATTTGGCTGCATTCTAAATGTAAATCCAATGGAACTGTGTGGTGCCCAGGGTTGACACCTAGAGAGATGTACAGCTTTTCAGGGTGTACAGGTGTGGCTACTCAGTGAATACAAGAACACTTCCAAATGATAATGGAAAATGTAATTAAAGATTAAGTATATTTTGGTGCAAAAATGTTGAGGGGATGGCATTGTGGCATGGTGTGTTAAGCTGCTGCTTGTAATGCTGGGATCCCATATTGGTGCCAGTTCGAGTCCTGGATTCTCCACTTACAATCCAGCTCTCTGCTCATGTGCCTGGGAAAAGACCAGAAAGTGGCTGCTGTGCTTGGGCTCCTGCACTCACGTGGAAGACCCAGAAGAACTTCCAGGCTCTCCATTTTGGTCTGGCCCAACCCTGGATGTTGCAGCCATTTAGGGAGTGAACCAGTGGGTGGAAGATATCTCCCTCCCTCCCTCCTTCCCTCCCCCCCCATATATATTTATATAATTATGCCTTTCAAATAAACTAAATCTTTATTTTTTTAACTTTTATTTAATGAATATAAATTTCCAAAGTACAGCTTATGGATTACAATGGCTTCCCCCCATAACGTCCCTCCCACCTGCAACCCTCCCTTTTCCCACTTCCTCTCCCCTTCCATTCACATCAAGATTCATTTTCGTTTCTCTTTATATACAGAAGATCAGTTTAGCATACATTAAGCAAAGGTTTCAATAGTTTCCTCCCACACAGAAACATAAAGTCAAAAATACTGTTTGAGTACTAGTTATAGGATTAAATCTCAATGTACAGCACACTAAGGACAGAAATCCTACACGAGGAGTAAGTGCACAGTGACTCCTGTTGTTGACTTAACAAATTGACACTCTTGTTTATGGCCTCAGTAATCACCCTAGGCTCTTATCATGAGCTGCCAAGGCTATGGAAGCCCCCTGAGTTCACTGACTCTGATAATTTTTAGACAAGGCCATGTTCAAAGTGGAAGTTCTTTCCTCCCTTCAGAGAAAGGTACCTCCTTCTTTGATGACCCATTCTTTCCACTGGGATCTCACACGCGGAGATCTTTCATTTAGGTTTTTTTTTTTTTTTCCAGAGTGTCTTGGCTTTCCATGCCAACAGAAATGAAAAAAGAGCAGGCGTAGCCATCTTAATATCGGACAACATAAACTTTACCACAAAAACTGTTAAGAGAGACAAAGAGGAACACTATATAATGATTAAGGGATCAATTCAACAGGAAGATATAACAATTATCAATGTATATGCACCTAATTACAGGGCACCGGTTTATTTAAAAGATTTGTTAAGGGACTTAAAGGGAGACTTAGACCCCAATACAATAGTACTAGGGGACTTCAATACTCCACTCTCAGAAATAGACAGATCAACAGGACAGAAGATCAACAAGGATACAGTAGATTTAAATGACACTATAGCCCAAATGGATCTAACAGATATATACAGAACTTTCAATCCTACAGCTAAAGATTTTACATTCTTCTCAGCAGTGCATAAACTAAATCTTTAAAACCATTTGAAAGTCACACATAGGGGCTGGCGCTGTGGCAAAGCCGGTAAAACCACCACCTGCCATGCCGGCATCCCCTATGGGCACTGGTTCAAGTCCCGGCTGCTCCACTTCTGATCCAGCTCTCTGCTATGGTCTGGAGAAGCAGTAAAAGATGGCCTAAATCCTTGGACCCATGCACCTGCGTGGGAGACCGGGAAGAAGCTCTTGGCCCCTGGTTTCAGATCTCCAGCTTCAGCCATTGCCGCCATTTGGGTAGTGAAGTACCAGATGGAAGACCTTTGTCTATCTCTCCCTCTCTCTGACTATACCTCTACCTCTCAAATAATAAAATAAAAATCTTATAAACAATTATATATGACTATCTTTTTAAAATATGCATTTTTCATGAACTTTCTGAAGACCTCTTGTATCTGTTGAGTGAAGAAGATGAGTGTTGTCTGTAAATTAACTTTTTGCAATCTAGCATTAAATTTTGAAGCCACTAAACAAGCATCTAGCATTGGGCTTAACACTAATTTTAACTGAAAGCAAACACTCTAGATTATTTTCTCCTTATATTTCTTTGGTTCTCTAAAAATGAGATACTATTCTCATTTCTGAAGGTTATCAGTAATGCAGAATTTCCTTAACTAATTCCAGATGTTTTACTTATCTCTTTTAAAAGCACTGTAAGTATGTGATTTTCGATCTATAGGACTTTTACAAACTGAAGGCTTGTTTTAAGGGGAAAAAAATCATAGAGCAGTAAGTACCATTTGTTGACCACTTTACATCTAATCTCTATGCATAATTCTTTTACCACCATTAACTCATTTTATGTAATTCTGCAAACTTTAAGTAGTATTATCAGATTTTACAGATGAGGCAACTGAGTATCCAAGAGCTTAGGCATCTCAAGTCATATCATACTGTTAGGATATGATATTACCAACATTTGAAACCAAGTATGTCTGATGATAAAACCCATGCTAATCACTTGACTATTACACTGTAAAAGACAAGGTCTAAGAAAATTCATTGCACTAAAGTACTTCCCAGCCTCCAAGCTGCATGTAAATAAGAACTACCAGAAACTATCTCCCTGTCTTTTTTTGAAGTGTTTGACTTTGCTTACTTTAGGGATCATGGAAGAGAACACAGGGACATAGCATAGCACACAGGAAAATAGGGACCAAAGTATTCTTGACTCACAAAGGCCTCCTTCTTCCCAGATTCCGTAAGAAACAACAATAAAATGTGATTCTCTTCTCTTACTAGAAAGGCAGATGCAGATACCAAGGTAGATACCAAAAGAGCGATGCAAATACCAAGCCAAAAGTGGGTTAGAGCAGAATGAACTGTCATTCTGAAATAAGTACTCAGCCTTCCTCATTCAAGCATCAGGTTTGCTGATGTGATGACACTAGTAGTGTGTTTCCCCTGGATGTTGTCTGACAGATGTTGAACTGAGAACTCCAGTATAAGAGTTTGTTGGCAGCACACAGGCTGCCATAACCTTTCACATGCTCAAATGTGTGGTAAGACTTGAGGTTCAAAAGTAGAGCTTTGCACAGGTATAGTCTCTTGCCCTCAGTGTGTGCTTACTGCTCTTAAAAACAACTTTTTGGGAAAGCTTCCTGTTTGATGTGGACAGTGGTGAGAAGTATTTATATAATTGTGGGAAGAAATGCCTACCTAATGAGCTAGCCTTTAGGCTTGGGTCAAAGTGAACCACAGTACAGCTTTCAGACGTGCACTGTCATATTCATAGCTTCTGCCTGTACATGGAAGGGGTGTGTTGATGTTTCCATATATATATTTTTTAAAGTAGCAAAGGTGTGAGTGGGATCTTTGCCTCCACTGCTTCTGATGCAATGAGGATAGGGCTTGGCCATCAGTCTTCCCGACCAGGAGACACCTTTCCCCCTCGACCTTACTAAAGCCACAAAGGTAGAGAGGAAAACCCATGTTCATTTCTGTCAGACACAGAATCAGACGGCTTACAGGTCCCTCATAGCATTAAATGAACGTCCGAATACAGCATGAGTCAAATTTGTTCTGTCAAGCTTATTTTAGCCATAAAGGCAGTTTATAAAATAATGTCCTTTCTGAGTTTGTATTTGAAATGGAAATGAATATACTCTCAGTTTTTATATGAGCAGTTTTGAATAATCTCTTTAATTTTAGTATCCAATGATTTTTTAATTCACAAAACATTTTTTCCTCTACAGATACAGTCCTCTGAAGGCAGAGAATCTAATTCATTAAAACCTGAAAATATCTCTCTTGTGTTTTCTCTCCATATATGTATCTATATGTCAATGGCACACAACCAAAGAGGAATCTTTGAAAACTTCATGGAATCTACATGTTATGAAAAAACTATCCATCTATTTCAAACTTTTGGGGACCCAGAATTTCTATTTTCTATAATCTTTTGAAGTCCTCATGTATAACTATATAAATTTATTTATGTATATCTGTATACGTGTGTATATAAGTATGTATGTGTATACATGTATATATCTTCCTGTGTATAAATATCTGTATGTGTGTGTAATATATATGAAATGTTCATTTGTAAGGTATAAAATGAAATTCCTTGAACTGCATAAAATTATTTATACTTTTATTTTTTCTTTGATGTAGGCCATTTTCAGACTTACCCTTTACTCTGGTATCTCATAGATTCAGATACACAGCTACTGAAATGACAGGTGGCCTGTTCTACTTGTGATGGCCTGTGCAGATGCAGAGAACTATTGCATAGTGTTAACGAGATATACCTGTCTATGCACTTCTTCTTTAGCAGCATCTGCTAGACAGCAGTATTCACAAGAAGTAATAGAAGTTGACCAGTCATCACCCCACTAGACATTTTTTATTGCTGTGCTATAATTTGTTAAAATTATCAGAGAAGAAATTCAAGTTTATATGATACCAATTCTATATACCACCTTTATAATGCCATAAGTTAAAAACTGCTAATATGGTGACATGCAATTTTTATTTATAATTTCCTTTTAGTTTACAACTACTGAATAAACATGTGTTCTTGTACTTCACTGCCTTTGCTGTGCCCTGGGGATATAGCCAGGAGAAAGACCAAGCTGCTGTTAGCCTCATGGAGCGTTCAGCCTGGCCTGGTGGTACAGCTATCTGTACAGCAATATTATTTTACCCTCAGTGTTGCTGGTCCATGTTGAATCTATAGGAGTTCTGCATGCGCCTGGTTATTGAAGGCTATACTTTAAAGAAGCATCTACGTGATTATAGATTTTAATGATGGCCCCCCGGGGAAGATTCACTATACTCAGAAGTTATTAGAAGGCCCTTTGGGTAAACTGAAACACCTGGGTTCCTTTTCTTTCCTGATAGAGTCCGATGTGGAAGGCCTTGATGATCTAGGTACAATTTACAGCAGCATTGACCAGCAGCTGAATGAAACAATGAGGCGCCGCAGACACGCAGGAGAAAACGATTACAACATCGAGGTGCTGCTGGGTGTGGATGACTCTGTGGTCCGTTTCCATGGCAAAGAGCACGTCCAAAACTACCTCCTCACCCTGATGAACATTGTGAGTAGCGACTCCTTTCTGAGGCCTTTTCATCTTTCCCTTCACTTCTCTTGCTTTGTTTGTGTCCTTTGGAAACCTGTGTGAGAGCTTCCATGATTATGCCCCACTTCCCAAATGTGTATAACTGCATTAAATGTGCATATTGATCTACGTATTCCAAAACAAGAATGCAGCCAGCGCCGTGGCTCAATAGGCTAATCCTCCGCCTTGCGGCGCCGGCACACCGGGTTCTAGTTCCAGTCTGGGCTCCGGATTCTGTCCCAGTTGCCCCTCTTCCAGGCCAGCTCTCTGCCGTGGCCCGGGAAGGCAGTGGAGGATGGCCCAAGTCCTTCGGCCCTGCACCCACATGGGAGACCAGGAGAAGCACCTGGCTCCTGCCATTGGATCAGTACAGTGCGCTGGCTGCAGCGCGCCGGCCGTGGCAGCCATTGGAGGGTGAACCAACGGCACAAAGGAAGACCTTTCTCTGTCTCTCTCACTGTCCACTCTGCCTGTCAAAAATAAAAAATCAAAAAACAAACAAGAATGCAAAGATAAAGGGAATGCAAAGCAAGCATTCTGGTTGGTTGATCAAATAGTTTTCCAAATGACACATTTTTTTTTTTTTTTTTTTTTTTTTTTTTTTTTTTTTTTTTACAGGCAGAGTGGACAGTGAGAGAGAGAGACAGAGAGAAAGGTCTTCCTTTTGCCGTTGGTTCACCCTCCAATGGCCGCCGCGGCCGGCGCGCTGCGGCCGGCGCACCGCGCTGATCCGATGGCAGGAGCCAGGAGCCAGGTGCTTTTCCTGGTCTCCCATGGGATGCAGGGCCCAAGCACCTGGACCATCCTCCACTGCACTCCCTGGCCACAGCAGAGGGCTGGCCTGGAAGAGGGGCAACCGGGACAGAATCCGGCGCCCCGACCGGGACTAGAACCCGGTGTGCCGGCGCCGCAAGGCGGAGGATTAGCCTAGTGAGCCGCGGCGCCGGCCCAAATGACACATTTTCAAAGCCATACTGAGATGGAATTATAACATGGATTATGATTTTCATTTTGTTCTGGTTCATCAAAACGCTCAGGACTCTGTCCCTCTGTCTTGAAGTAGACCAGGAAGGATGCAATTGTTCTTCCTGACATCACTTTGTATCCTTGGAGGAAGAAGAATGATTTATGCCTGCTAACTCTATGTAGAATGTTGTTATTAGAGCTTTAGAATAAACGTGGTTTTTTCCTCCAGCAATTTAAGACAGAGGTAATGTATTTACGAAGCACACAAATATTGGCAACAGCACTGCACAGTTTTCACAAAGTGCTTTTAAGCTTGTCCTTTATTGCTCCCTGATGACCTTTATCAGATTCAGAAGAGATTTTGTACACATCCTCAAGCCAGTGTTCTTTTTTTTTTAATTGGCAAACAGCAATTGAGGAGAAATGACATAGGAACAGCTACTTCGTCTAAGAATAGTTGAGATAGTAGTACACTATATCTTATACATTTTACTTGATGCATTATGAAATATATATCATAATGATCTTGCAGGTTTATTACCTGAGCCTACTCTCTGTACACCTGTTCCCTGCCCCCAATGTTTACTTTTGTTTTAGCTATGCCTAAGAATAGATTTCAAACAAGTATACTGGAATAGAAAAAATTTGATATCATGAATCATGATTTATTTATATTAATATTTAGGTATGCTAAATATATTTTTGTTCATTGAGACGTCAACTTAAATGACTGCCAGTATACCATAGTGAAGGGGAAAATGAGTATAGAAATTCGCATTCAAACTCAAATTCAAATTTAAAATTTGCTTGTTTACTCGCACTGATTCTTATTAGGAAGACAAAGGAACACACACAAAAGAAATTCTTGCCTTGGCAATAGGTGTGTACAGAGGATCATTGTTGGTGAATTACATGACCATTTCCAACTTTTGACTGTTAACTTAGTGTATGACTTACTGGTTGTTTAGCATTGGGCGGGCTGCTTGGCCTGCTGCAGGCTCCCTATCTTTATAATGAGAACAGCTATAGTGTTGCAAGGATTCAAGGATTAAATATAAGTCATGTGCTTTGCACAGTGATATATACCAGCACATAACTATACAATTGTATTTTGATTTTCTATGTCAAATATACTTCCTAAATCATCTGAAATCTGAACTTCCCCTGGAGCTCCTGTGCTCATTTGCATCATTCATTCTACCCCTGGACTGTTTCCTACCACTAGGGAACCAGGCAGATCAGCATAGACTTGTCACATTCCTGACTGGTGCTCAGAACTCCCTAAGGCTGTTGGAGTTTTGCAAAAGAAATTTGATGTGGTCCTTCTCACAGATCTTCCGAATAATTGAGGAGGAAAGAGAAGTTGAAAAAAAAATATGTTAGTAAAAGGGATGGTATTATTAAGACTTGTATCACAAGTATTATATTATAGATGTCACAATACTTCAGGAAAGGGAGAAATGATAGTCATCCAATAATGAAATGGTCAGACTATTAAATTGAGGCTAGGAGGATGAGGCCTAGTTTTATGTCTAGTTCTGGTTGACTATGTGACTTTGGATAAATCAGGAAACTTCCTTGCTCTTGGTTTATGTGTTTAAAAAATTGATTCATTGAGATGTTTATAATTTTGTAATTCATCACAAAGCTGGAGGGCAGGCATTTAGCCTAGTGGTTGGCACCTCTGCCTTGGAGTGCCTGGGTTCAGTATCTGGCTTTGGCTTCTAACTCCAACTTCCTGCTAAGGCAGAAAGCAGTGATGACTCAAGTAGTTGAGTTCCTGCCACCCAAGAGGGAGACCTGGATTGCATTCCCAGCTCCTGACCTTCTTTAGGCTCAGCCCCAATTGTTGGGGACATTAGAGTAAGGAAACAGTAAGTAAGAGCTCTCCCTCTTCCTGTTCTTCCGTCTCATTCTCTATCTCCCAACCTGTCTCCACCAAGCCCACCCAATGCCCCACCCACCCACACCTCTCTCTCTCAAGTAAATTTTTAAAAATAGTATCAAGGTCATCAAAGAAAAAAAAATGGAGGAACTTTTAACACTTGGAGAAGTGGGGTGAAGGGTATATGGAAATTCTTTGTACGTGTTTCACTGCGTTTTGTCTAAGTCTGAAATTATTTCAGAATGAAAAATTAAAAATAAATACATAAAGGAACCTGTGATGTAGTGCATCCCTTGTTTCATTTATTTTGTTTTTAACCTTCAAAGGTTATAATATTTGCAGCAAAACCGATGACCACGGGCACTTTCAGTTTTGCAGCACATACAGTGTTTTCTCAGTCTCTGGTTTAAATCTGTCATACAAGAGTGTTAAGAATCATGTATTTATGTAAATTAAATGATTCTGTGACAATTTAAAATTTGGGCTATTTGAAGTTCAACATCTTTTCATTTGATTAATGTTGATTTAAATTTTTTCTTAATATAAAGAGAACAAATTAGAAGTAATTCATAGATACAATCCCAAGAACAGAGTGATACTTCCCTCCATCCCTCCATTTCCCTTTCTTTGTTTTATAACTTTCGTGATAGCATGTTTTAAATTAATTTATAATCATAGGCTTAATGTTCCGCTAAGTAAAGATTTCAACAAATTAAAAGCAGAAAGACCACTGTTTAGCAGGCATACATACAATAGTTGTAACATCAATCAAGTTCTGACACGTCAGTTTCCCTCACATAAACACACAAACACACACACACACATAAATATAATTTTTTGATTATTATTTATGGCCCTTGCCTATTTTCTTCACAACTATGGTCTTTTTATTTTTTATTTATTTGACTTGAGGAGGGCTGAGCCAAAGCTGAAGCATGACAATAGGAAGGCGATGAACACCAGGGGGATTTTGTATTCGTCAGATATATCTCCTGTACTTATTCTGCTGGGACTGTGTTGATTTAGGAATCTGTTGAAGAGAAAGAGAAAGCAAGAATCATATTGGTTCAGTTAAGGTTCTCTGAAAACATTTCAAATCCAGAATTGTAACCAAGTAATTTAAAAATCAATAAAATGTTTATGAAAAATTCCAGTATTGGCATAAAATTCTATTACATTTTGCACAAATATGTTAATTGTTTGCATGCAGAGCTTTTTATTGATCTATTGATCTCTTGAACTATACTACGGTGAGGCTATTCTAGATTCAGGGAACCTGTGGCTTTTTTTTTTTTTTTTTTTTTTTTTTTTACAGGCAGAGTGGGCAGTGAGAGAGAGAGAGAGAGAGAGAGAAAGGTTTTCCTTTGCCGCTGGTTCACCCTCCAATGGCTGCCACGGCCGGCGCGCTGCAGCCGGTGCACTGCACTGATCTGAAGCCAGGAGCCAGGTGCTTCTCCTGGTCTCCCATGTGGGTGCAGGGCCCAAGGACCTAGGCCATCCTCCACTGCACTCCCGGGCCATAGCAGAGAGCTGGCCTGGAAGAGGGGCAACCGGGACAGAATCCGGCGCCCCGACCAGGACTAGAACCTGGTATGCTGGTGCCGCAAGGCGGAGGATTAGCCTATTGAGCCGCGGCACCGGCCTGTGGCTATGTTCTAAAAACTCATTCAGAAACACTGGACAGAGATGAGTATAGGCTCTTTTTTTCATGTATTTATTGCATGCATATGGCTCTGAGAGTCTGCTCATTTTTAGATATGGCCTATAATACAAATTTTTATATAAAACATTATTGCAAGGAAACCACTCAAAAATTGGTGGTAATTATCCACCAGTTCTGCTTTGGGTATTTAGACAGCACCTATAAAAGTAAACAGACCGAAGAAACTGCAACAAATATTTTTGGAATTGGAATGAGTTTGGATATGTAGTCAATTAAGATGATTTGAATGACTTTTCAAAGGGAAGTTTAAATTTTAGAAAAATAACATTAATATATAAGTTTCTCAGGAAAGTCTTTATAGTTTGGTCAAGAATGTCACTGTCTAGGGTTTGTTAGAATTTTTCCAAATTTCCCATTCCTCAAAAATCATATGTTGGTTTCCACAGTATTTTACCCTGAGAGGTTTTTACCCTTTTGTTCTTGGCAATTTTTTTATATTTATTTATGTATTTGAATGGTAGCGTTACAGAGAGGCAGAGGTAGAGAGAAGTCTTCCATCCACTGGTTCACTCCCCAGATGGCTGTAGCGGCTGGAGCTGTGCTGATCCGAAGCCAGGAGCTTCTTCCGAGTCTCCCATGCACGTGCAGGGGCCAAGCACTTGGGCCATCTTCTATTGCTTTCCCAGGCCATAGCAGAGAACTGGATCGGAAGAAAAGTAGCCAGGACTCGAATGGGTACCCATTTGGGATGCCAGCCCTACAGGAGGCAGCTTTACCTGCTACGCCACAGCACCTGTTCTTGGCAATTTAAGAACAGGAAGCACAAAAATTTAGTAAAGATGATGAAGTAAAAACAACTCCTCTACATTTTAATGTTTTATTTGAAAGGAGTACAAGTTAGTGGTGTTGTGTCGTGGCATTTTGTTGTACTAGAACATATTAATTATTTTATCAAATTATTAAATGAAAGTTAACGATTTGGACTTAAAAGATATGTGTTTATTCCGGTCCTTTGTAGAAACTAGAATTTCTCTCTGCACACATAACTAGCATTTGCCATGATTCGTCTTGCTTTTTGAATCACTGACACTTCTCTTTCTTTATATGTCCATTTATATACATTTTGGTGATAATGTCTAAAAGGCATCACTTTTTTTTGTCATCCTTTCTTTGCCTCTGAGTTCTTCCTGTTTAATATATTCACTTAGAATAAAGCAAAGTTTAGAGAAATATTGACTGTTCCAAGATTGACTAAAATGAAACTACTTGTCTTGTTTCTTGTCTAATCATCCATAAAGTAGTGATTGTCACAATTATTAATAAATTACTATTGGGATTTTAAATTCACATATAATGAGACTACCAATAGAATATCGAACCTATGCTATCTATGTAAAAGTGAATGAATGCATTAAGCATTTAGTGAACCATCAGTACAATGTTTCCTGCTCCTAAGATGCTTATGAATGAAGAGAAAAAAAAATAAGAATCATGGTCCTTTGCTTTTGGGAAGACTTTAACAGGTGTGTTAATGTAACCTCTTCATTTCATGTATGGAGAAATAGCACATATCTCCTATAATGTTTTGATTAGAGTGTCCATTTTTGATTCAAGGAAATAAGATATATCGGCTTTGGGCAAAGCTCATCTTTTCAAAATTTTTGTACTGAGTTAAAACCAAGGCATTGAGTAATGGATATGGTGGCAATTACAGTCCACTCCCATGCCTTTGCTCTTTGTTCTCAAAATAACCTACTTTCCTTTATTCTTTTCCCTGCCCCCCTTTCTATAATTTCTGGTAGCATTTCATTTGTTAAGATCAGGATCAACTATCAGCTCCTGTGAATCTTCCCAAATTATTTCCACCTTAGTGTAATTTGTAGATCCTTGAAAATCCTCCAATAGATTGTTTACTCCTTGAATGCAGTTATTAAGCATATTTTTATCTTCATATTTACAACATCAAAAACAATGTCTTCAATATAGTAGACAAGTGATAAAATTTTAATTGATTTAATTTCTAACATATATTTTAATACTGTATTCCAGGTATACAGAGGTGAATGCCACACAATAGCAAAACAAAACAAAATTTCCTGCTCTGAGATTACAGACTGCTTAGAAAATCAAATAAACACATCATAGATTATGTAAGAGGTATTCTGGATGCAAAATTGTTTGCTAGAAAAGAGAATGATGGGGAAAATGGCTGACTAAAGGTTATGTAGAGAAATGGTGGACCAGAAAGCCTTGTCTCAAGAAGTGATGGTTAAATTGAGACTTAAAGTAAAACAGAGCCATTGAACAATGGCATGTGTTTCAGTAACTAAAAGAAGGCCATTGTGGCTCTAATCTGCTGTACAAGAAGTCGCATGGGGCTAGAAGATAGTTACCTTGTGGGCTGTAGAAGTGCAATTTTAAGTGCAGTGCAAAGTTTTCGATAGAAGTTACTCTCTCTCCCTCTCCCCGCCTCCCTTCCACCCACTGCCCAGTCTCCTGTCCCTGTCTCTGTTTTCTGCACCTTGACAAAAGTAGATCACAGAAGTCTGGGGACTCATTGGAAATTAACTGCAAACATGTTGGCAAGAGATGATAGCTGGACAATAGTGATTATCCTAATAATGGAGAACTTATGATGAAATCAGTAGGATTTGCCAGTGGATCAATAATGGACTGAGGAAAAGAGAGGAATCCAGTTATTTCCACATTTTTGGCTCAAACATTCTCTTGGATAATGATGCCTTTTATGGGGTTATGTGGAATCAATGTTAGAGATGCAGTCTTTGAAGGTATTTAAGAATGAAGATTTACACCTTTTTAGCCTTGCTGTGCTCGGATTCTCTTCTCAAAAGTTTACAGGAATTATTCAGTATTCTTCAATTCCTAAATGTGCTCATTTTTAGCCTGAGTTCACAGATGAGACTGGCATTTAAAGTGAGGTGAATTGCCAGTATCAGACAATTCACATGTAGCAGAGTCGAGGCTGAAGCCCAGATGGATACCTCTGACTTATGAGCCCCGTACCCTCCCTGGTCTTCTCTCTCATTAGAAGTTTGAAATGTTTGATGAAAGCACTTAAAAATGTTCATGGAAAACTGAATTAAAGGATGCTTATTTGATGCAAAAATATTTTGAAATGCATGCATTAGTTTTTCATAATTCACTTTTTTTTTTACTTTTTTTTTTTTTACTTTTTTTTTTTTTTTTTACAGGCAAAGTGGACAGTGAGAGAGAGAGACAGAGAGAAAGGTCTTCCTTTACCGTTGGTTCACCCTCCAGTGGCCGCTGAGGCTGGTATGCTGCAGCCAGCGCACCGCACTGATCCGAAGCCAGGAGCCAGGTGCTTCTCCTGGTCTCCCATGTGGGTGCAGGGCCCAAGCACTTGGGCCATCCTCCACTGCACTCCCGGGCCACAGAAGAGAGCTGGACCGGAAGAGAAACAACCAGGACAGAATCTGGCGCCCCGACCAGGACTAGAACACAGTGTGCCGGCGCCGCAGGCAGAGGATTATCCTATTGAGCCGTGGCGCCAGCCTATAATTGACATTTCTGTGAACTTTTTGAAGACCCCTACATATATCCCTTGCCAGAGAAAATTGTTTTACCTGCTTCTGTGCAATATTATAATACTCAAATCATTGAAATGATGATACAGTTTCTTCCTGGTTGAATCAATCCAGTTAGCTATCTAGTTTAAAAGTCTGGCAGGAGGGTGGACAGGTTTTGGTGGTTAAGAGAATAGATGTCGGCCAGCGCCGCAACTCACTAGGCTAATCCTCTGCCTTGTGGCGCCAGCACACCAGGTTCTAGTCCCGGTCGGAGCGCTGGATTCTGTCCCGGTTGCCCCTCTTCCAGGCCAGCTCTCTGCTGTGTCACAGGAGTGCAGTGGAGGATGGCCCAAGTGCTTGGGCCCTGCACCCCATGGGAGACCAGGATAAGTACCTGGCTCCTGCCATCGGATCAGCGCGGTGCGCTGGATGCAGCGCGCCAGCCGCGGCCATTGGATGGTGAACCAACGACAAAGGAAGACCTTTCTCTCTGTTTCTCTCTCTCACTGTCCACTCTGCCTTTCAAAAAATAAAAATAAAAACAAATTAAAAAATAGGCGAATCCTCTGCCTGTGGCACCGGCACCCTGGGTTCTAGTCCCGGTTGGGGCGCCAGATTCCGTCCCAGTTTCCCCTCTTCCTGTCCAGCTCTCTACTGTGGCCCGGAAGTGCAGTGGAGGATGTCCCAAGTGCTTGGGCCCTGCACCCACATGGGAGACCAGGAGAGGCACCTGGCTCCTGACTTCGGATCAGTGCAGTGCGCCAGCCACAGCGCGCATGCTGCAGTGGCCATTGGGGGTGAACTAAGGGAAAAGGAAGACCTTTCTCCCTGTTTCTCTCTCTCTCACTGTCCACTCTTTGTGTCAAAAAAAAAAAAAAAAAATAGATGTCTTACTTTCACAGTGCCACATGTTCCCTGTCAGCATCACTCTGTTGTTGTAGCAGGTATCCTTGTCATTTACTGAGATCTATGCAGCAATCTTCTGTTCTGTTGTGTCACTAACATATTCAGTGGCAGTTCAGAAAATTGAGTCTATGCCTTAATTTCCAGATTTGTGAAAGAAAACGAAAATAAATCATTTGAAATAATGCCTCCCAGTACAAAAATGCAGCCTTATACTTCCAAGAAATCATAAATAACTAAAGATTGATTCTTTTGTATCTTGAGATTGGTTACTTATGTTGGAAAATAAACTAATAGCAGCATAAATGTGTTGACAGGATTCCCAATATTTCTTTACAGAAAATACAAACTCCCCAGAAGTGCTGTGGTTCTATAATGGACTTGTTTAAGGGTTAGCAAATATGTTTGGTTACTGGTTACTTAATGATGACTAAATCAATATACTGCCTTTGATTTCATAACCAGTGTTTCTGAAAACACTAAATGTGAGACAAGGCAATTTTATCTGGAGGGTATATATATTCAGACAACTAGCAAATAATGTAGCATTTTTCCATTTGGGATCAATATCTGCAATTATTTCTTAGACTTGATTTCACATCAGTGCTCTGGGCATTATTTTTAACCTAGCATGACTAGCCTCCCTTAGGCCAAGTCATGTTAGATTCTTGGGAGGCAAAAATTAATAAACCTTAGGACTTTTCCACAGGGAACTGATTCTAAAAGTTAAAATAAACATAATACCAATCAAATGTGATAATTTCTTCAAAGGATTCAGCCACAATGCACTATGTAAACATGGATTGAAAATGAGGGGATGTGGCTGGAAAGCAATGCCAATCAATGGCTGATGAAGTCCTCCTGGAAGATGTGTCCTCTGAGCTGGACCTGAGAGAATGAGTTGGCATGTCCCTGCTAGGTTGGAACGTGGGGGACAGCTTGTAACAAGATGCTCAAGGTGTTATCCATGGTGTTTGGGAACTACTCTGGATTTGTCTGCATGATAACATGGAAGGGTATTTACGGGAGAGGACAGAGGAAGATGCTGCATAGAGAAGCTGGGGGCGACTTTAGAAAATCATATGTAACATCCTAAGGACTTTGGTTGTTATCTTGTTAATGAAGACTTCTACAGGTTTTAAAGAAATCAGTCTGTGTCTTCAAAAGGAATTCTGGATGCTTTAGAATAATTTGGAGGACTGAGACTGTTAGACACTGGACTATGAACATAGACACATAGAATCTCAGTACCAGAAATAGAGGGCTTACCATGATTTCTCTGGGTCTGCATTCCCCATTGTGTATACTATGCATGCCTATCTCAACAGACTGTCATCATATTGAACATACTGCCTCAAGGAAACATTGCAGGGCGCACACATCTATTCAAGCCACCCTTGTATAAACATTCACACCTTCCCAAGACTGTCCTGGGCCCATATTTCCAGGAGCAAGTCCTCACATTGCAAATTAAATGAACCCAGGCCGGCGCTGTGGCTTAATAGGCTAATCCTCTGCCTGCTGCGCCAGCACACCGCGTTCTAGTCCCGGTTGGGGCACCAGATTCTGTCCCGGTTGCCCCTCTTCCAGTCCAGCTCTCTGCTGTGGCCTGGGAAAGCAGTGAAGGATGGACCAAGTGCTTGGGCCCTGCACCCGCATGGGAGACCAGGAGAAGCACCTGGCTCCTGGCTACGGATCAGCATGGTGCGCCGGCTGCGGCACGCCAGCCGCAGCAGCCACTGGGGGGTGAACCAACGAAAAAAGGAAGACCTTTCTCTCTATCTGTCTCTCTCACTGTCCACTCTGCCTGTCAAAAAACAAAACAAACAAAAAAACAAATTAAATGAACCCAACAGCATACAGACAATGTTGCTACCTAAAAAGTGCCTGTGATTTTTCTGGAGCACTGTTCACTGCCCCCTTTCTCCTTTGGTTTTGCAACCTCTAATTTCCTTCTTGAGGTCCACACATGCCCATTTCTTGGGATTTTAGACTGACCTTTGCCTTGCCTAACTTACTCCAGTCTTTATCTTTTCCCAGGATCCTTGAACATACAACCAGTTTTTTACCTTGCAGAGAGAACTCTGTTTTTCATTCATGAAGGAAAATAATCAGTACTTCCTGGGTTTTTCGTTTTAGCTCATTTTTACCAAGGTCAGAAGAGTTTGTAGCACTTTGCAGCTAGTTCACTGCCTATTTTGTTCCTTGCAAAGCTCCTTTGTTACTTCAGTGAGGTAAATGCATAATTAACATGAAAGACTGGATTCATGTTTATTGAAAACATCTATCTAGACCTTAAAGTCTTTCTTCCTGGAGGGCTAACAGAATGGACCCAAATCACTGAAATACAGACCTTTATAAAAGTTTGAACAGTTGCTGCAGTACAAGTGAGTTGGATACATACTAAGCTGCTGAGCATGAAGGTGGCAACAGGAGAGAGATGCCTGTAGGGCTCGATGATGGAGTAACTTAAAGAAGAGGACTGAATCAGGAATGACTGAGACTTCAACTGCGATCAACTATTCAGAACAGAAGAACAGGTGTTAGAAAAAATGAGCTTTAAGACATAAAGCTGTACTTCTAAAGGACAGGCCTGCTACTGAGTTGAATACATGGGTGTGGACCATGATAGAGATGAATCAAGGTTAGATCAAAATGTGCAGTTCATCAGCCTGCAGGTTCTGGTTAAAGAAGCAGCAGTGAAAACACTGTGTGTAAAGTGTGTGAGAAAAGAAGAAGGTTGAAAAATGAAACTTGGAAAAGCACTGTATGGGATCAGCAGACAAGGATGAGCTAATATTTCAAAAGATATAGAACAGAAACATTGAAGAATTCAGAGATAAATAGTGCCTAATGCTGCAAAAGATTCAGATGAGTTTTTCAGTGTTAGTAGAAGAAGAAAAGTAAATCCCAGGAAGGGAGAGATTAAAAAAGGAGCATGAAGGGTTGCTTTGTTTTTGTTTTTATTTTTCTTTTTTTTTTTTAATCATTGTCCATATAGAAGTAGGAAACAGCCTTGTAGGAATGTTGAGACTTAACATTTCTGATTTGACAGGAAAGAAAAGGGCATGCAATGTAGTTGTGAAAAGAGAGCAGGCATTGGCATCACCTAGACCAAGTTGGATGTTGGCCTTGCTGATACGTTGGCCAAACACCATGCAAGTATAACTTCTGTAGGTCTCAGACTCTTCATTTAGGTAAGACTATGCCCACTATAGGGATTTGAGCTTCCTAACACACGTTGGGCTTTCTGCACTTCTTCCCTTTGTCTGGATTGCTGTCTACTCAAATAGTCACTTGACCATATTGTTCCTTTCCAAAGGTCCCTCTTCTCTGATGACCTAATCTCAAGTAGTGCCAGATCTTTTTCTCTCCCTGCCCTCCTGTATCTCATCACTCAGGTTAATTTTTTCCTTTGCACATATTTTCATCTGAAATGCCCTTGAATGCGTGTCTTTGTATTCACTTATTTCATGCTTACAGTTATGCCCATTACAATATATGCTTGGGAAGGACAGAGATTCTAAATTAATTTTCAGATCCCACCCCAAGATCATTTGGGCACATAACCACTGTTCCATAAATATTCAATGTGAGTATAAATAAACAGTAATTGGTCATAGTGTGAGATGGAAAGTGAGGGCAGGAGAGCTGAGGCTGGAAGATGCCCACCTACTCTGAGCCTGAGGAATGTAGAGTGTGGGCTGAAAACCCAAGTAGATTGTGTTTAGAATGAATTGGTATAAGAAGATAGTTCTGGGCGAGCAATACTTTTTCCTTAGTGTGTATCAGAATTCTTTAATACGCATCCAGAATCACCCTGGCTATCTTGTCATAACTTGTTTAACTTCAGTTAATGAGCATTTCTTATTTTAAAAATTCATATGCATGTACTGTTTATTTGCTTCTATGACTAATAGTAGTAATGATGGCTAATAATTTTGTTATTTGTCTTTGTAAGAGGCAGACATTATTTTAAGCACTGAACCTATGAGAGTGCTTCAAGAGGTTCATGGGAAATGCATATCATGAAAACACTTGTATGGGTTTCAAAATAGTTTGGCACCAAAATAAACTTATTTATTTATTCCCCAAAGAAATCTTGTATTTAAGGAATACTAATCTTAACTTTTTAATCCTATTTGGCACAAACTTTTTGAAGTATTCTCTTGTACTAGCTCATATATGTCTGTCAGCAAGTCTACTAGGATAGCACTACAATTATACCATTTTGCAGATGAAGAAACTGAGAGAGATAAATTGTATAACTCAGGTTAGATAGCTGAGTTCAGACTCTCAGGCAATCTGACTGAAAATCCAATGATGTAAACCACTAAACTACCCTGGTCTCTCAAGACCTAATCCACCCATCTGAAAGAAAAAGGAGGGTGGCTTTGTTGAAGTCAGACAAAGCTGTTCATCAGCTAGTCGGACAAAGCAGGTCAGATTGTCCTGCCAGGGAAATGTCCTGGGAGAAATTGTCCTGTCCGGGAACAAACCTGGAGGAATTTTCCTTTCAAGGAAAAGAATACTTGATTTGATTTTACCTTTTCCTCTCTCACATCATTGGCAATCTCTTCCAATTTAAGGTCATCTGAAAACTGAATTAATGTCCTGTTTACGCTTCTTTCAGGTAATTTAATAAAGAATTTGGGCTCAGCTCTGAACACCTAACAGGAAATCTACCCAGGGTCCAGTGGGTTGCCTCACATGGTAGAAAGATGCTGAGGTTGCATATATTTACTTTGATTGCATTTATAGTGTCAAAAATAAGTGACTTGTTAGAATGTTTAGGCTTGAGGTTCTTCTTATAACCCCAAACACTGGTTATATTTCACTTTACCTTTTATTTTCTAATGCAAGTTTTACACTTATTTGCTTTAACTCCTCTTTATCTTTCCCCAATTCTTTTTAGAATTCCAATATATCAATCATCAATCATTGAGAAATTCTTGTTTAGATTATGTTTACAATCCAACTCTTCATTTCCTTAAAATTTGTATGATGGGAGATTATGAAAAGGAATTGAAAATCTAAGTTCTATTTCTTTTTTCTTAAGGATTTTATTTATTTATTTGAGAGGTAGAGTTACAGACAGTGAGAGGGAGAGACAGAGAGGTCTTCGTTCCGTTGGTTCACTCCCCAGATGGCTGCAACAGCCAGAGCTGCACCGATCCAAAGCCAGGAGCCAGGAGCTTCTTCCTGGTCACCCATGTGGGTGCAGGGGCCCAAGGACTTGGGCCATCTTCTACTGCTTTCCCAGGTCATAGCAGAGACCTGGATCCAAAGAGGAGCAGCCGGGACTAGAACCGATGCCCATATGGGACGCCAGCACCACAGGCGGAGGCTTAATCTACTGCACCATGGCGCTGGCCCCAAAGTTCTCTTTTTAAATATGTTTCCAAACCATATTCTTAAACTCAGTGACAGTGAATCACCATTGATTGTCCTAAAACCAGGTCCCCTATGTATAGTGGTAGTGCTGTAGTCTGCAGGTCTGTGAAAGAGATGCCAAATGGTTAAAGCCACTGCCTAGAGTCAAACTGCCTGGTTTGTCATCCCTTGCACTGTCACCTGTGTGACATTGAGCAAGTTACTTCTCTTGGATCTCCATCTAAGGCTTCTGCAGGGTTTACTTGAATTTATATAATGTTGAAAACCAGGTCTAGAACCTGGAAAGGGCTATATAATATTAGCTGCTGTTTTTGTTGGTTGTTGACTTTGCTGTTACTTCAGAAAAATTAACTTGCTATTAAAAATAGTAAAAATACTTTAGCAAATATTATTTAAGCGATCATGACAGTCCAAGTTGTTAGTTCATTTTGAGATACTTTTAGTTATTTCTATATGTGCATTACTGAGTCCTAAAAACAGCAAAATCATGTGGGTTTCTACAGGTCTTTTATATTGTATTGTAACCAGATGACATGAAAAAAAAATCTGAAGATTATTTTACAGTATTTTCCTTTGCTTTGTAGAGTCAAATGAATAAACATAGAAAATTTAGCATTTGTCTTGGGTTGTAATAATATTTTTATTTAATTTCAGGGAAGTTATTTTTTGTATGTGTAAATAGAGGAGGAGTTAGACATACCAACCAGGGTGTAAATATTGTCCAGGTGTTTTAAGTAGCTGTCTGTCTTCCCTCTCTGAAGTGTGCACACTGCCATCTGCTGGAATGAGCTTTCCTACACCATTTAGACTGATTTTGAAAAAAGTGTCAAATTACTTTTCTATAATTTTCTTGATAATTAAAAAAAATAGAATGACAGAGAGACAAACAGATATAGAGCTCCCATTCACTAGTTCACTCCCCAAATGTCCTCACCAACTGGGGCAGGTTGAAAACCACAGCGAAAGTCAGGGGCCAGGGTAGCCGGGACCTACTACTTGTGCCATCACCCGCTGCCTTCCAGAATCTGATTAATAGGAAGCTGAAATTGGTAGCTGGAGCTGGGACTCAAACCTAAGTATTCAGATGGGAAGTGCACATATTAACCACTAGGCTGGATGCCTATTCCTCCTTATAATTTACATCTTTTATTGATTGGGGTTTAACAAATTTCAAATTGTAGAGTCCTGACATGTCTTTTAGTGAAAATTCTGATGGGACCAATGAAGTGTATTCTGAAGCTATATCAACAAATCTTTAAAATTTGTGCAGGAGTTGGTGGAGAGATGCTAAAGTACTTTGTATTTTGCTTTGTGCATTTATGAGACATCTTGCTTGATTTGAGTGATAACCCTGTGAAGCAGGCAGAGCAAGTGTGATTAAAATTTTCCAGAGAAAACCTAGTAGGCTCAGAGAGGTTGAATGACCAACCCTTGGCCTTGCTTATTATCAGTGACAGAACTGGGACCAGAATCCAGGAGGTGGAATCCTATTAGTGCTAGGTTATTCCTCCAACACTTGTCAGACCCTATGCGTCTCAGAGTGTATATACTGCATCTCTAGCATTGGTAAGTCCTGGAAAGATGAACTTGGTTTCTAAGAGCATTTTAAAAAGTGAATAAGAAATAGGAGCCATGGGGCCAGCACTGTGGCATAATAGGATATGGGTGCAGGTTCATGCCTGGCTGCTCCTCTTCCAATCCACCTCTCTGCTTATGGCCTGGGAAAGAAGTGGAGGATGGCTCAAGTGCTTGAGCCCCTGCACCTATGTGGGAGACCCAAAGGACGCTCTTGGCTCCTGGCTGCGGATCATCTCAGCTCTGGCCTAGCAGCCATTTGGGGAATGAACCAATGGATGGAAGACCTTTGTCTCTCCCTCTCTCTATCTGTAACTCTACTTCTCAAATAAATAAATAAAATCTTCAAAAAAAAAATAGGAACCAATTCTTGTAAGCTTTGAAAATCACAATGATAAGATCTAGTGCTTTGCAAAATAATATGTCCCATGGAAAGAATACTTTTGTTTATAAAAGGAGTTTTATATTTTATTATTCCTATCCAGAATAACTTACCTACACCCTGTTTCCAAACTGTATGCTGTGCCTGAGAACATTTCATAGCTGATTTTGGTTTCACTCAAGCCCCCATTTTCTAATTAACCTAGCGTAATAGTGACTTCAGTTAAATAATATTTTTCTTTTGGTAAATGGTAAATTTACCTTTCAAAGTGTCTTTTCATTGATTTTTTAATGTAGTGTTGCTACTGGGAACAAGAATTTTGTTCATCATACTTCCTTGGCATGTGTTGATTTTTAAAATTGCAAGTACAGATGAATTCACTAATTTTGAGTGATGCCTAGACATTTCACACTAACTCATATCACAAGCTGTTTGTCGTGTTTACCACTTTTTCTTAATGTTATATTCTGAGATTTCTCATGTACATGTTTCCTGTTACATATATGTATGTGTTATAAATGTTACAGTATAGTCGTCTGGTCATCACTGCTATTTTGTAAGGGCTGTGCCTTCTACCCTCTGTCACTCCTCTTCTCCAGACATTAGCCTACTTTTCCAACCCAACTTTATTAGCTTTTAGTATTCTTAAATTTTGTTCATTTACTAGCATTGCTCTCAAAGTTTTAAAAAATATGTATCAAATGCTTTTACTTTTCAACCACATTCTACTAAAAACATGCCATAATTCTTTGAAGCCATTTCTTAATGATGAAATCTCACAGGCAAAGAGGGGTCAGACAAGGATTTTCCTGAGACCATGTCTAATGTGCAGGCTGGTAACCAACGTGTGCCTCCACTTACTCATTCCCTGAAACATTTTCTGGGCATCTTGTTATTTGTTCTTCTCTGAATCTATTCATATTTGTCAAATACTTCTCTGAAAGACTAGCATAGAGAAATGAACTCAATCCTGCAGGTGCTCTCTAACCTAGAATGTGAGGATTTGGGTGTTAGATACCTTCCCCTGCACACCTATGCAACGCGAGAGTTCACTACAAGTATTCTTTTCTTTTTTGTAACTACTTGACATACTTCATACAGGTATTAAACTTCACCATTTTCCCTGTGTGTGGGTGCACGTGTGTGTGAGTAGGTTTTTAAATGTTTATTTATATATATGCATTTTTCCACTTAAAAGAACAATACATTTTCTCTTGTTGAACTATGTCATTTTAAAAATATTTTGATCCACTTATTTTTCAAATTTTTTAAAATTTGAGATGCAGAGAAAATAGAGCTCCCATTTGCTTGTTCATTCCCTAGATGCCTGCAATGGCCAGAGCTGGACTGGTGCCAAGAGTTGGAAACATAATCCAAGTCTCCCAAATGAGTGGTAGGATCCCAGTTTCCCGAGCATTCACTACTGTGTTTTAGTGTGTACATTGGTAGGAAGCTGAAGTAAGGAGCTTGAACTGAGAGCCAGACCTCAGACGTGGGACAGGAACATCTTAATTTCTCAGCACATACTCCCCAGTTTGTCATTTTTAATACAGTCTTGGGTTTTTTGTACCTTCATCTTCACTATTCTTTCTTTTTTTTTTAATGCCACCTATAAAGGCAGTAAATACACCTTCAGTTGACATTTGAGGCCTTGGTTGCTTAAAGTGTTCTGTTCTGTCACGTTGAACTCTTGAAACATTCAGTTGAGATTTCTCAAGTCTTTTTGTTGGTTAGTGGGGGAAGTAAAAATGTTACTATTTACAAATTTCCTTTATTAGAGCATTCTTGAATTAGATTTCTTTTAAGGCTTCTCTATGGGATTATGCCTGTCTTTCCCTTGCAAGCCTTAGGTTTGCTACACCTACTGTCAAAATCTCCTGAATCTCAAGTCAAATTTCAGTGACTTTTTTTTATTTTTCATTTAGCTATTGTGACAAATGTGGAGTACTTGTTCTTTGGGAACAGCTAAGAACTTTGTAACCTAACCAACCAACTCTACCTTTCTCATTCCTGCTAGTATGTACCAAGTTGTTCAACATTATTTACTTGCATTCATTTTGCAGTAGCTTAGTCAGAATATATCATTATAGTCTACTTTAGATCCATATCTTTGAATAACTGTGATTTCTGCATGCCAATTGATCTCTCCTGACTTCATATTCCTCATCTGTATAAAATAGAGTTGGAACTAGGAGCCCTGAGTTTGCTTTATTTCCAATATGTATGATTTTAAAGTGTAAAATCACTTTTAGAAATTTAAGCCTAACTTTAAAAGTTAAGTAAACCACAATGATTTAACTTTACTCTTCTATTTTAAAAAGAATTTTTTTTATTTATTAGAGAGGTGGAGAGACAGACCAAGCTTTCATCTACTAGCTCACTCCTCAAATGTGTAAAGGCCAGGGCTCAATCTGGGTATCTGACATGGATGACAGGAGGCCAAGTACGGCAACCATCACCTGCTGCTTCCCTGAGTATATGTTATCAGCAAGCTGAAATGGAAGCAGAGCCAAAACTCCAATCCAAGCACTCTGGTGCGGGATGCTGGTGTCCCATGGAGTGTCTTAATTTCTAGCCTATCCTAACTTGCTCTTCTGAGCCATATCCAGTGCTGACATTCACCTACTATGTACTTGTACAGTCCTCTTAGTAATTTGTTCCTGTTTTAAGGAATGGTAATCATCTTTTTTAAAACTTATCATTTTATTTGAAAGACAGGCAGATCTTCCAACTATTGGTTTACTCCCCAAATGCTTACAACAGCCGTTGCTGGGCCACGCAAAAGTGAGGATCCAAGAACTCAATCCAAATCTCCCATAGAGGTGGCAGGGACACAGGTGATTGAGCCATCACTTGCTGCTTCCTAGGGTGTGTGTTAGCAGGAAGATGGACTGGGAGCTCAGGAGCCAGGATTCAAAACAGGTACTCAGGGTACTCAAATGTGAGATTCAGGCATCTAAGCTTGTGATCCAACTGCTGTGCCAAACACCTACCTCTTACACTAGAGACTTGAATATTGAAGGGCGTCTTACTTATAGGACTTCTAAACAACAACAAAATTGTTCCAGCTGCTTTCTCATTGCCATACAAATAGGCCATCACGGCTCCTGTGCACAGACCAGACCCTAAAGGCAAGGACTCTGTCACCCACACACCATACCCCTGCTGGTCACGTGAGCACCAGTGGAAAATGCCTGTCCTGATTTTCTCCATCATGGCTGCAGTGACTCATGGGCTAGCAGAGGATTTACTAGTTACCCTCCTGCAGTTGCTTTAGCTAAATGTTGTAAGCAAATTACACACATACTCTAACACTACAGTGCTCGAATGAAGTCCTTTCTGATTATGATCTGCATGTGCACCTCCCGGTGGCACCTACAAAATCAGTAATGCACCTATCCCAGGATTGTTCCCAAAACCAAAGGTAAATGACTTCATTTCTGGGTTCAGCTTAAACCAAATTGAAAATAATCCTCTGACTCTAGTACTGGGATTCCATGGCTAGTCCCTCAGGTGTTGCATGTCCCATGAATTCCTTTGTGTCCTATTCCTTCCAGCAATGATCTGCTTTGTTTCAGGTGAATGAAATTTACCACGATGAGTCCCTGGGAGTGCATATCAATGTGGTGCTGGTGCGCATGATAATGCTGGGCTATGCAAAGGTAAAAAGTCTTGAAATATGTTAGCCGTGAACACTGGGGACTGGGTGGGTAGCCGGAAGACTGCATTGCTGAAGCTAGAACTGCCATGTGTCCTAAGTAGACTCCAGGTTGCTCTGAACTGAGGAGGAGGAACTGGCAGTCAGCAGAGCTCTCCAAATTCAAGCAGACAATGAATTATTTTTGCCCTGTTTACTGATTTACTTTAATAGTGAGGTAGACATCTTGACTTCAAGAAAGGCCGTAAGAGGGAACACATTTGGATTTCATTGTGAGGACAGAGAATCGCCTTTTCCTATCATTATCAAGTTTGTGATTCATTATACTTTCAAAATGTCTATACTGACTACCTATTATGTGGCATATGCTGTCTAGGTACTTGGAATATGTAAAGAAAGATGACATAGACCTTTGGTTTCTCCTGATTTGTTAAAAACAGCATTTTACAGAGAAGTGGAGCACAGTAAATATTTTTCATTTAAAAGAATTGTCATCTTTTTGAAAACAACAACAAATACATCCAAATTTCATTACCTTTGTTGAGTTTACCTGGCTTTAAAATGGTGCTAGGATGTAGCTCTGTTTTTGGAGATAATGAAATGGTTGAAGAAGTCTCTCCCATTGAGGAGGAAGTACAGGGGGAATAACTAACTTGTAAATTTTCTTGATGTTTAAAATAGCATGTCCCTTTCCTATAATTAATTCTCTTGATTATGAAATTTTAATGGATTTCTGCAATTAGGAAACAGGAAAAACCCATGTGTTTGCATTTCATGATATGAGTATATTAAACATCCACTTACCATTTTCTAATGATAGGGTGTCATTGACCTTTAGTTTATCCCATAAACCTGACCTACTTTGTGTTGCTAAAGAGGAATGCAAGTTAACTCCAGCTGGGCACGTTAATCGGTTTCAGTTAGTTTTTAACATTATTTGTTTGGAGAAGAATGCAATCAGCATATAACAAATCAAGCTATTTTTATTAAGAATGTAAACACTGATAATAACATTTACTGAATTATAACAAAGCTCTCAGCCTGTCAGCCAAGCAGGGACTGATATTGGGTTCCAAGCTTAATTTCGCATTCCATCAGAACTCTCTGAGAAGTGTGGTTCCTCGGTTTTGGTGGTTGAGCCCCCTCTCCCCTCTGAACTTTTAACTCCTGACCATAATGAAATAGAAGCAATATACTAAGGAACTTGATACTGTCTTTTAGAACTGCAAGATGAGAGTGCACCCTCCTTATTATATTCTCATGAGGTTAAAAATAGTTTTTTTTTTTAATTTACAGTATGAGAATCGCATAATTTGACTGCTCCACATAAAGTTGACCAGCTTTGCCAGCTCGTGGAAAAATTTATTCTTCCCACATGTTGATTAATTCTGTACCAAAAAATGCACAAAAATTTTAACTAAGATCTTGTGCTTTCATATCTCTGGAAAAAGTCCCATGCCAGAATATTTCCCAATATTTTTCTTCTTAATATCTCTGAAACTAAATATCTAAACAAAATATTTAGACTATTAAAATCCTTGCTGAAATAATTAACATTGAGTTATCTCACAACAGCAATTTCAACATCAGACAATTTCATAAATGGTGTCAGTTAACTTTTGCACAGGTAATATTAATCATCATAAAAATTATCTTGAGTGACATGTACAATTTTCCAAACCCAGATATCAGTTCAATATTACTTCATCATTATTAAAGTACAGTAACCCCAAATTTCAACCTCACAGAAAGTTACTAAGAGACATCTTTGGGGAAATGTCAAAAGTGTCTTTAACATATTATTTCCTCCTAGTCCATCAGCCTCATAGAAAGGGGAAACCCATCCAGGAGCTTGGAGAATGTATGTCGCTGGGCTTGCCAACAACAAAAATCGGATCCCAACCACTCTGAACACCATGATCATGCAATTTTCTTAACGAGGCAAGACTTTGGGCCAGCAGGAATGCAAGGTATTGCCATTAATTTGTAGAAGACACACTTAAGGACATGACTTCAGAAGTAATACTAAATCAGGCTGGCTGTTCAAATGTTTTGATCCCCACTACCACACATGAGCCGGGCATGCATTCTTTCGATGGCTTTCACTGACTTCTGTGGAAAGCATAATGTTAAATATCACTTAAATATCACAATGTATTGTACTTGCCTTTTAAGTAAGGATGGCACAGTTGGGGTATTAACAGGGTACTGTTGATGCAGTGTGCCTTCCCCTAAGTGCTTGAGATGAGCAAAGAGATACTGAACCAGTGACTGCAGCCAAAGAGCTTTCTTCCAAAGTCAGCTTGAATTTACCTAATATATTCTGATGTGGACTTTGGAAAAAGCAGAGGGGTGATTTTTGTTTCACTGTGGATGGAATTTCTGGCTCCCTCATCAGTATCACGATATGAAGGACCATTTACTACAACAGAATGACAGGGCTTAGCTGGTGGGCAGAACAGAATGGTAACCCCAGAAGTTCCTTCCTTAGGAAAAGAGAAAATGCAGACCCAATAAATCTTTTTAGAGCCTATTACCTGTGGCTTTCCCAAGATAATGTGGCACAATGTCAGCAGGCACACAATACTGCTCCTGTTTTCTGAAAGCTATTTTTTCCCCAGCAGGCAAAGGTCCAGTAGAAATTTTTAATGGGTTTTCTCATAAAATGAAAATAAAAGTGATTGTTATTCTCTGCAGGATATGCTCCAGTCACAGGCATGTGTCATCCAGTGAGAAGTTGTACCCTAAATCATGAGGATGGGTTTTCATCTGCCTTTGTAGTTGCCCATGAAACTGGCCATGTGTAAGTCACTGTTGACAGCTACAAAGCAAAAAAAAAAAAAAAAAAAAAAAAAAAAAAAAAAAAAAAAAAAAAAATTCCTGTTCCTCCCCGTATTGTTTGCACTTTGGGCAGAATGCATGCCAGTGTGCGATTCCCTTCCCTTGCCAAAGCTGAAATCAGTGAAGAAGTCATGCACTGAAACACAATGAGCGAGTCCAGCTCACAGAACTCCTGTGCTTTGCAGAGCTATAGAATAAGCAGGGCGTTTTTGTCAGATTGTCCCCAATTTCAGAGACTGGCTTCTCCATGGAAGCCATGTTGGCTTAAAAAATCAATCTCCCAGTTCTAGTTTTTATTTTTCGAAAAGAGAAAGAAAAGCTGCAGCCCTCTGATTCTTCCCCCTGGGATCTTCTTTGTGTTCTAGCTTGGGAATGGAGCACGATGGACAAGGCAACAGGTGTGGTGATGAGACTGCCATGGGCAGTGTCATGGCTCCCTTGGTGCAGGCGGCCTTTCATCGTTACCACTGGTCCCGATGCAGTGGTCAAGAACTGAAAAGATACATCCAGTAGGTGACCTGAGTGCTTGGATCTTGTAGACTGCAGACCTGACACTGACTCTTAGGATCTTGACCATGACAAAATCTCCAGCCAGTGAAAACTGCTGTTACTCATAAGCAGTTTCCCATAACTCAGGGCATTTGGCACAATTCCATACTGTAATCACATTGCTTCAAGCAATAAGCCTAGAATCAAAGTGCATTTTCAACCATGATGTGAATTCCTCATGGCATCTTTGTGTAATGACCAAGCTTGAGTTGAGGATGGGAAGAAGATGACCATGGATTCCTTCAAATTATTCTACCTTTCTGCTACAGTATGGGTGTTGGGATCTGCCCTGCCACACCATGTGATGGTTAGGTAGTGACACCAGAAGAGTATCCTAGCACTACTGCCTTCCTAAATCACACTTGGCTCACTTTTATGGGTTCAATAAGAATAAAATATCTTTTTTCTAATTGGAACTGTAACAAGAAACCTCAGAATGCATGCGTTTCTGAACTTGCTTTGTGATCTGATGGCAATCCCCTAGAGCACTTTTCTATTAGGACTTAATTTTAAAAGGTGAACGTTGAACTACATGCCATGTTTTCCTTTCTACAGCTCCTATGACTGTCTCCTTGATGACCCTTTTGAACATGACTGGCCCAAACTCCCAGAACTTCCTGGAATAAATTATTCTATGGACGAGCAATGTCGTTTTGATTTTGGTGTTGGTTATAAAATGTGCACTGCGGTACGTCACTCATAGTCAACTCAGACTTTGCATCTTGAAATTTAATTATGTAGCTCCTCTTCAGAAAGCTTTGCAGACTTACTGATCCAAGTATATGTACATCAACCAATTATTTTGTGTTTGCTATGTTGCTACATGCAAAAGCTAAATGATTTAAATATATATATATATATATATATATATATATATATATAATCTTATTTAAACCTAATTGCAGGTGACAAAATTTGGTATAATTTTACAGGGGTTAAGTAACTTGCTTAATTCACACATCTGGTAAATGGGGGAATGGGACTGTCACACAAGGCTATCAATTCCAAATCTTTATACTCTCATTCTCTACCTGGTTTTTATGACCTTCAGATGTTATTCTCATGCCTTCCATGTATTGCTTTGATGGCCAGTATTCCAGATTTCTGATCATAGGGAAGGTTGTGCTAGTATATTGTCGTAGGAGAATCCAATGGTGTACATGGGTGGGCATCAGGAATGTGGCTGCCATATGGTTTATATCCTGGCTCTGACACTTGGTAAGCATGTGACACTGGACACATTATGTATCTTTCTGGCTTAGTTGCTTCACATGTAATATATGGATAATGGTATTATCTAGGTCATAGGATTATTGTAAGGGTTAAATTTGATAATGTAGTTAAAGTGTTTAGTACAATGCAGGCACATAGCAAATGCTCAAAGGAACCCATGGAAGTCATTCTTTGCGTAACTACCCAGTTTGGAAATATAGTTCATTCAATTCCATGTTGATCTTTAATAATTTATTTTTTAAAGGGAAGTATTTTTTTTATACATTGAAGTAAGCTTTGTGTATTACAACAAAACTAGGAGAAAGACCTGGTAAAACTGGTATTGGTAAGGGGGTCCCAGTAAAAGATTAGCTTCTTACCTGATCACCCTAAGGTGTAGCTGACCAGTCACCCAGCCCAGCCCAGCCCACATATGCAGTTTTCAAAAACATTTTTAGTATGTCACTCTTGAATATGAGTGCATAGTGAGGGAAATATCTCATTATTAGAAAAAACATTAATCTGTTTAAAATCTTCCAAATACAGCTTTTTTGGTCTTATAAAGTATATACTGTTAGTTCTTCCCTAATCGTATTAATGTTTTAGATCTGAGAATTCTAAAATGATGGTTGACTGTCATGGAAAAGTACAATTTCTGCTATAAGTAAGAATAAAAACAACAACTCCAGGCCTAAAAATGGGTACTAATAAAACTAATCTGAACATAAGGCTGTCAGTGGGTAATTAGCAATGTGGGCAGTAGATATGTGGATAGACTGTTGTCTGTTTTTTTTCTTAATCTAAAGAATGTTTACATTTAGAAGGAAAGTACAGATGAACAAGAAATGCACACAAATATGTGTACATGCATACACAAACATTTGGATGTCATATTGTGTTTTATGAAAAACAGATTTGAAGGGGACAAGTATTTGGCACAGTGGTTAGTATGCTGCATATGATACCTGCATCCCATATTGGAGTGCCTGGGTTCCAGTCCTGCCTGTGCTCCGGATTTAGCTTCCTGCTAACTTCCACCCCTGGAGGCAGTAGATGATGGCTCAAGCCCTTGGGTCCCCATCACCCAAGTGGGAAACCTAGATTAAGTTCCTAGCATTTGGCTTCAGTCTGGCCCAGCCCCAGCTGTTAGAGACATTTGGGGAACCAGTGGATGGAAGATTTCTCTCTCTCTCTCTCAAATTAAAAAATAAAAAAAAAATGCCATGTTAGTATTCCAAATACAGAATATTCTGCTTTTCTAAAGTAACAATAATAAACAAGTTTTATCTTGGACTCCCTGTTTGGCTTTTCTAAAATAAAATATTTATATGAGAGACAGATATAGACAGGCAGATAATTGAACAGAATTCTCATTCACTGGTTTCCAATGCTAGTAACAGTGCTTGGGTGCAGTCAAAGCCAGGAGGTGGTAACTCAATCTAGATCTCCTGTGTGGGTGGCAGGAACCCAATTACTTGAGCCATCACTGCTGCTTCCCAGTATATGTATTGGCAGGAAGCTGGAGTCGAACAAAGCTAGACTCAAGCCCTGATATCCCAATGTGAGATGCAGGCTTCCCCAATAGAGTCTTAACTGCTGTGCCAAATGTCTGACCCTTTATGTAGTATTTTTTTTCCCTTTAACTTTTCTCAATTGTGGTTCTTAACTTGAAAATATGCAAGAAATATGACATGAAGAAACCATATAATATATCATATTGGTGCATGTCATGTGAGTTGAGAGACCAATGAGAGTTTGATTCTGTCTTTTCCAGTTCCGAACCTTTGACCCATGTAAACAGCTGTGGTGTAGCCATCCTGATAATCCGTACTTCTGTAAGACTAAAAAGGGACCCCCGCTTGATGGGACTGAATGTTCTGCTGGAAAAGTGAGTATATATACTTACTCAACGAGGGTTTAAGATGTGTTATATAATGATCTCTAAAAGTCTGGAACATAATAAATGCAGTTGCGCTGTCATTTTCATGAAAACCATAGAACTATGTGGAGGTTTCTTTACAGTCATGCACTAGAAATGTGTACAAGTTTTCTGTGGCTGCTTGACAAATGACCACAGATCTATGGCTTAAAACAACAGAAATGTATTCTCTCACAGTTCTGGAGGCCAGAAGTTCAAAATTAATGTCCTGGAGCTCAAATCAGGAAGTGAACAGGGCCACATGCCCTCAGAGGCCCTTGTGGACAAGGTTTCCCTTGTCTATTCCAGGTTGGGGCGGCTGCACCCCTCCCCCTGCTGCCTCCTATAGTCTCATTGCCTCTTCCTCTCCGGAGAATGCGGACTCTCTATCCCTCTCTCAGAAAGATACTGAATGGTTTCCCACTCTTAAAATGCCTTGTCACATTTGCATAGGTCCCTTTTCTAAAGAAGGTAATACATCCAGATTCCAGAGATTAGGGCCCCATACATTGGATCTCCATTCAGCCCATAACCCATAGACTCGGAAGAAGTGCCTCCACAGAAACTCTGGCCCCCTGCTAGTGGGATTTGATTTACTTGCTGGCGTCCCATTCCTTGTGAAAGTTGCCCAGAAATAAAGTCATGTGAACTGGGAAGAGTTGGCCTTGCTCCCTGGGGAAAGATGCCCAGAGGTTTTAAATCTCAAATTGTGTAGTCAGGGTTGAATGCTCAGAAAGTGGCTGAGTGCCCAGCTATGCTACTAAGTAAGGGCAGAGATTCCCAAACAAAAGCATGCTGAGAACTCAAACTGAAGAGCCTGGCCCAGGAGAGAAATCAGATACTGCAGACAGGGCCACCATCTGGCAAAGATCTATAGCTTTCAGTTCTTCTAATGCTCCATTTCAAATATGTATAAACTACCTTTTGATGAGAATTATTCATAATAATAGTAAAGCCTGTCATAAAGTGTTTGTACTATGTTAGGCACTATGCTAAATACATTATATACAGTGTCTTGCTGTGGGAAAGTTCTTCTGACTAAAAACAACAATGAGTTCATTCTTTATTTAAAAATGGTATCTTGAATTAACACTTAACATTGAACTCTTCTAAATATAGGGGTACTTCAGAAAGTCTGTGGGAATGTGGAATTAAATATGTTTATTTTGGCACAAAAACTTTTGAAATTCATGTATAATTTTTTCATAATGTAGATTTCCATGAGTATTTTGACCTTTTGTATATACATCAAAAGTATTTCTGTACAGTAAACTTTATTTTTATTTTTCAAAAGATTTACTTATTTATTTGAAAGGCAGAGTTAGAGATAGAGAGAGGGATCTTCCATTCTTTGGTTTACTCCCCAAATGGCAGCAATGTCCAGGACTGGGCCTGGCTGAAGCCAGGAGCCAGGAACTCTATCCAGGTCTCCCACGTGAGTGCAGGAAACTAGCACTTGGGCCATCTTCATCTGCTTTCTCAGGCACATGATCAGGGAACTGGATCAGGAGTGGAGCAGCCAGCACCAGAACCAGCACCCATGTGGGATGCTAGCATCACAGGCAGTGGCTTAACCCACTATGCCACCATGCCAACCCCCAACAAAAACTTTAAATTCCATTTCTCCATAAACATTTCGAAGTCAGACCCAGTGATTCCCAAAGACTCAGTCACACCCCATGCCCTGTCTCACGGTCACAGGATTCCAACAGTCACAGGGTGCAGGGCATCCACTCCCAGCCCCAGGAGCCTCCCCATCTGCAGAGAGAGAGAGAGAGAGAGCGCTGCAGCATTCCGGGTGCCAGCTACCTGCCCCACTAAGGTTGCCAGTGCTCCACCTTGGCAACCTGAGTCTGGCACCTTGACAGAGTGAGGGGAGGGGAGATTAATGTAGTCCTTGACTATACTCTGAAGGAACGGTGGTCTTTATATTTCTACTTGCTGGATTCTTTATTTAGTGGTGGGTTAAGCTTGTGATTATAAAGTAAATTGAAAGTATGTCATTGTAAAAATGAGAAGAAAAAATAAGGAAGGAGATAGATGGAAGGGTGGGAGCTTGGGAGGAGGGAGGTTAGGACGGAATTATCACTATGCTTTTAAAATTATATATAATGAACACATGAAATTTGTTCCTTTCATGTAAATAAAAAATTAAAAAATACAAAAAAAATCTTTTTGAAGTACTCTGCTATAGTTATGCTGTTATTTACATTTACAAATGTTGAGTTTTTAAGAACCACTTTTATTGTCTATAGTGCAAAAAGGAAGGTCAAAATGTTTGAAAGCAAAATAGCTAACACCGTTTGAGTACCTGCTATTTGCTGGATAGTGTAAGTGCTGGGTAGTAGATTGCCTTCTATACCATCAGAATCCTAGTAGCCACATTTAATTGCTTCATGGAAGATAGCCTTACACTGTGATGAACCTATCTAGTCTCAATTTTCCTGTTCTGACGGGTGAAGATCATATTTCTGACCTACCTAACTCTCAGAATCAGTGTGAAGGAAAAATGTTTACATTAAGTAAAAGTGCTTTGAAACATGAAATATTTTGGATATGTTAATTAATTTCTAAGTTGAGGCATGCAAGTATATATTTCATGTGATCTTAATGGGGAGCGTGTTGCCCTCAAAAACACCATGATACAAGATTGGGTGTTTGGCACAGTGGTTAGGCTACTGCCTGGGACCTGCAATTCTGTATCTGAGTGCCTGGGTTCAGGTTTCACCCCAACTCTCTACACCATCTTCCTGGTAATTCATACCCTGGAGGGCAGCAGGTGATGGTTCAAGTAGTCGAGTTGCTGCTACCCATGTGGGAGACCTGGATTGAGTTGCCAGCTCCTGGCTTTGACCTGATACAGCCCTGGCTGTTCAGAGCATTTGGGGAGTGAACCACCAGATGCGAGATCTTTCTTTGGCTGTCTCTCTTTCTCACTTTCTTTTTCACTGTGTTTCAAATAAATAAAAGTTAATTTTTTAGAACCCTGGTACCATGTAGCTAGATAGATGAAAGGTGGAAAAGTAACTTCTGTGCAGATTGGGCACTGGAAAAATTATTGATTCACTAGTGAATGCTTCATTTAAAAACTTACCTGAGTGGTTATCATTTTTTACATTTATACTTCAAAATGCACATCTAACTCTTCTCATAGGACATTGTAATGGTCTCATTGCATTTGGATATTTAAAATGCATTTTCACCTGGAAAAGAAAAGACAAAAGGAAATTTCAAAAAGAGAGTTCCTTTTTTGTTTAAGTCTTTACATGGTCAGGACAGACCATTTATTTTTAAAGATTTATTTTTTTATTTAAAAGACAGAGTTATGGAAGGTGGGAAGGTGGGAGGGAGAGAGCGAAAGATACCAGTCTTCCTTCCTCAAGTTCACTCCCCAAATGGCTAAAGACTAGGGCTGGCACAGACCAAAACCAGGAGCCTGGAACTCCATCCAGGTCTCCCACATGGAGAGCAAGGAGCTGGATTGGGAGAAGTGGAGCAGCTGGGACTCGAACCGGCACCCATATGGGATGCCAGCATCACAGGAGGCAGCTGAACTCACTGCACCACAATATCTGCCCCAAAAAAGTGTTCTTGAATAACAGCACAGCTTTCATGTGTGCATGATTTTCACAGTTACTTTTTGTCATTTTCCTAAGTGGTGTTATAAGGGTCATTGCATGTGGAAGAATGCCAATCAACAAAAGCAAGATGGTAACTGGGGGTCATGGACGAAATTTGGCTCTTGTTCCCGGACATGCGGAACTGGTGTCCGTTTCAGAACACGCCAGTGCAATAATCCCATGTGAGTATAATCTCTGCAATTCTCCTGATTTGGGACAGACCAGAAAAGTATATTAGGTTCTTAGTATTCTGTTTGATGAACTATATATAATATACAGGACTGAAAACAAATATTCATTTACCAACCTCATGTAGAGTAGACAATGAAGAAGATGAGAAGTTCTGATGAAGAGTAGAGTTTTTAAACAAATTGCTGCTTGGGAATCTAGAGATAGTTCAAAAAGATAAGTTTATTTTGGCATAAAAAATGCACCTTCACCTGGAAAAGATTTTAAAATCTGTGTATATGAGGAGTCTTCAAAAAGTTCCTAGAAAATGCATATCAGATGACAAATTCTTTTCATAAATTTCAAAATTTTTTTGCGCCAAAATAAAACAATTTTATTTTCCACAAACCTTTTGAAGTACCCTCATTGTAAGGAGCTGAGCAGGCCCTGGGCGCTGCAGGAAGCGGCGGAGCATCTGAGGGAGAAGGGTGCCCATCAGACAGAATCAGTCTCTGCTGGGTAGGAGGTGACTGCTTCTGCATACGCAGAGCAACAGGGACTGTGATGGAAGGTCGGAAAACTATTGTGGAAAAAGTGTCCATTCATTCACTTGGGCTCAATTTATTGAATTTCTGTTGTGTGCTCAACAAACTTTATTTTCCTCGGGGAAAATAGGTAATTGACTTACTAAACATGGGGCTTTCTTCCTCATCGGGGTTTAAGGTGGGAGCAGCCTTTTTCTGTTTCTGGCAACACAGTGGTCTTGGTCATGTGTTTATAAGGACTGGCAGGTGCCATGTACCTGTCTTCACAGGCAGAGATGATGGGCACATCAGGAGAAGGAACATAAATAATCAAAATAACAGCAACAGCCGAGGTTCACTACGAGCCAGGGTCTAAGAGCTTTAAATGTGACAGTTCACTTAATTGTCACAATTCTAAGGAGGATAATAGTGTTTGCGTCTTCTACATGAGGAAACTGAGGCATAGAGCTTTGATCTAATGTCTTTGAGTTGGCGCTATGAGGTTGACATATGGTAGAAAGTATAATTTTCTTGAGTCCATATGCGTGCTCTTTTACTTCTTTATGTACATTTGCTATGCATTTGAATTCACTGTTTGAAAGGCTGATTTAAATCGAGTTTTGGAGTCTGCCCTGCCACCCCCGTATTAGCAGGAAGAGAAGGGTGCTTTGGGAGAGACTGAAATGAGGACGTCTGCGTTGATTCACTGAGCACTGGCAGCACAGAAGCTCTGGCTTCCTGCCCTCAAGCGCTGTGTCTGCAAGCTTCAAGCCCTGGACTGGAGCCCGAGGGCTCTTTCAATGTTGTCTTTTCTCTAGGCCCATCAATGGTGGTCAGGATTGCCCTGGTGTTAATTTTGAGTACCAGCTTTGTAATACAGAAGAATGCCAAAAACACTTTGAGGACTTTAGAGCACAGCAGTGCCAGCAGCGAAACTCCCACTTTGAATACCAGAACAGCAGGCACCACTGGTTACCCTACGAGCACCCAGACTGTGAGTAGCCCACCCTCGTCTCCCTCTCCTGGCCTTAGTATGGAGGGCTTACGCTTTGCTCGTCCTGTCTCCATGGATCGTAGGAGAAGCAGGACTTACAGGTATATCCTCCTGGGTTTCCCAGAATAGGACCAAAGTATTCTATTCTCTAGCAATGTGAGCATTGTGGACTACGAACGCTGTCCAACAGCACTGCGCCCTCACCAGTGGGAAGCCCAGGAGAAAGTCAGGCCTGGGAGAGAGGCTGCATTCCCTGCTGCAGCTGAAATCTCTCTCCAAGGAAGTGCTTCTGGATATTCGTGATGTTTCCTTTCTGAATAGCTAGAGGAAAGCACAGTTCTCCTACAGTGAATCAGGACCAAGAAAAAGAAACCATTATTTACAAAAGGCACTTGATGACATTCTAGTTTTGAACTTTAAGCTACTTATTAAAAAAATACTTTTAAGATTTTACTTCTATTTTGATATTTTGCTTTTAAGTTCTCTTTTAATGTTTTCTACCCCTTGAATTTTTGGTTGAATATCTTCAGATAGCAACTTCTTGCCATTTTTCTTATTTTTATTAGTTAAAGAAGATAGTTATGGGATACTATATGCTATGCTACAGGGTTCAGCTTAAAGATGTTTTTTAAGCGTGAATATATGTTAGAGTTGCAGTGCATTGAGAAGACATTTTTATTTTTTAAAGGTTTGTTTATTTGAAAGCCAGAGGTAGAGAAGTAAAGAGAGAGAGAGAGAAAGAAAGAAAATATCTTTCATTTGCTGGTTGACTCCCCCAAATGGCCACAAAAGCCAAGGCTGGGTGAGACCAAAGCCAGGAGCCAGGAGCTTCTTCCAAGTCTCCCACATGGGTGGCAGGGGCCCAAGCGCCTGGCCCATCCTCTGCTGCTTTTCCAGGCACATTAGCAGGGAGCTGGATTGCAAGGGGAGCAGCCAGGACTCAAACCAGCGCCCATTTGGGACGCCAGCATTGTAGGCTGTGGCTTCACCTGCTGTGCCACAATGCTGGCACCGATTTATTTTGATGAAGTGAGTCACATAAGCTATAATTAATTAACAAAATCCTGCAGAAGGCAGAAACTATGCTAGATGAGTGGATCAAAACCAGTAGAAACCTTTTTCAGGCTCCGATCATCAGTAAAACAAAAGTGGTTTTGAATTAATTTATTAAAGAGCTGGGCAGTCCTCAATTCTACTTGCTGTGCCTGCTCAATTATTAATAAAGCCCCTTTTCTGTCTCAAAACTATACCACTTTAGAGAGCAGCATATTGTCACAGAAGGTTAGGTCACTGCATGAAATGCTTGCATCCCGCACTGGAGTGCCAATTCAAGTCCCAGATGCTCCATTTTCTGATCCAACTTCCTTTTTTTTTTTTTTTTTTTTTTTTTGACAGGCAGAGTTAGATAGTGAGAGAGAGAGAGAGACAGAGAGAAAGGTCTTTCTTCCATTGGTTCACCCCCCAAATGGCTGCTACAGCCAGCGCTGCGCCAATCCGAAGCCAGGAGCCAGGTGGTTCCTCCTGGTCTCCCATGCGGGTGCAGGGGCCCAAGCACTTGGGCCATCCTCCACTGCCTTCCCGGGCCACAGCAGAGAGCTGGACTGGAAGAGGAGCAACCAGGACTAGAACCCGGCACCCATATGGGATGCCGGCACTGCAGGCAGAAGATTAACCAAGTGAGCCATGACACCGGCCCCTCCAACTTCCTTCTAATGTGCCTGGGAAGCAGTGTATGATGGCTTAAGTACTTGGATTCCTGGCACCCACATGGAAGAACTGGATGGAGTTCCTGACTCCTGGCTTCATACTGGCCCAGCCTAGCTGTTGTGGTGTTTTGGGGAGTGAACCGCCAGAAGGAAGATTCTCTCTCTCCTTCCCCCTCCTCCCCAATCTCTCTGGCACTCTGAGTTTCAAATACATAAATCATTTTTAAGCATTGCACATTAGATGACAAATCACATGGTGGCTGTAATGAAAATATGACATATCCATGTATTGGTGTTTTTTGTCTTATGTTATTAATTTTCACAGTATTCCTTTAAACCCACGCTGGGACCCACACTGGAACTTTATATTTTAAGATAGACAATGATGTGCAAACATTCCAGTTTATGTAAATAGTGAATTTTATCCTGATTCTTATGCAGCCAAGAAAAGATGCCACCTATACTGTCAATCCAAAGAGACTGGAGACGTTGCTTATATGAAACAGCTGGTGCATGATGGGACACGCTGTTCCTACAAAGATCCATACAGTATATGTGTGAGAGGAGAGTGTGTGGTGAGTTACCATCACGTCCCAAAAGGCTTCCTAAAGGGCTGTGCAATTGTACTTTTACTACCATTTATCTGCATATTTTGCATCTTTGAATTGTCTGTTACATGCAAAATCACATTATAATGTGTCTATTTATAGTTCAGTAACAAAAATAAATTTAGGAGAAATTGTGCTTTCCAAAATCAAACTTAGGTCCCTGGCAGAATCAGAGTTAAACAGTTTTCCTAATTTCCAGAAAGGTGCCTTTTCTGATGCCTCCAGATTTGGAATACAAAAATTGGGCACAATGCATTTGCTTTGAGTATTTTACCAGCAGCAATATCGCATTAAAATACAAGAGCTTCTTATTAAAGAAAATCAATGCTAAATGTATTCTATCTTTTGTTGGAAAAGTAACAAATACATTTCTTTCTCCTTTTCTCAACTTCCATAACAGAAGTAGTGGAGGAAGAAAAACAACATTTTTATACCATATTTAATCTCTTTTTTAATGGCAGTTTTCTTATTCATGTTAGTAGTGAAGTTGATTTGTAATTATCCTTGCTACCTGAAACATTGTTCGTATTGTCAATTTTCTTTTCAGCTCCACAAAACTAAAGTTTATACTCATTCCTCACAGATGCTTCATAGTTGAACTCAGGTTTCCCTGGAAGTAGAGTATGCGTATTTGTTCACTTTTCACCTGCCAGAGTATCGGATGCATGAAGTGTATGTGCAGTTATGATTTTCCCTGACCAGTTCCCCTTGTCATCACCTTACACTGCTGACCACTGAGGACCTGTCCCAGCCAGAAACCCTTCAGAAATCCCAATACATTAACATGAAAATGTGAATTCCCATTGGGACTCCAGGTTTCTGCAGCCTGTTCTATGCAGATCTTTCACTGTTCTTTCCCTGTATTGTAGAACTTATTTTCTTTTGATTTAAATTTGGGTTTAAATATTGATTTTCCTACCCACAATCCAGGAACATACAACTTCCTGGCTATTTGAACTCCTCTGCATTATGGAAACACTGTCCAGTCTACACTGCTTTATCAAGTTTCATCACCCATCCTCACCAACTGTTTTACTTTTTACCTGAGATTTGTTTGTTTATTATAAAGCAGAGTTATAGAGACAGAGATCTTCCATCTGTAGGTTCACTCCCCAAAGGGCCTCAACTACTGGGGCTGCAAGGAGCCCGGAATGCCGTCTGGGTCTCCTACATTGTTGACAGGGCCGCAAGCACTTTAGCCATCCTCTGTAGTTTTCCCAGGCACATCAGCAGGGAGCTGAATCATAAGTGGAACAGCCAGGATTTGAACTGTTGCTCAAATCGGATGCTGGTGTTGCAGGTGGTGGCTTAAAGATTGCACTAATGTAGGATTCACTCTATTCTTGTTCATCTTTAAAGTTGAAAACAGCAAGGAGAAAGCACCCTGTAGGTTTTATTTTTTTTTTCTGTCTCCCCTCTGCTGAGTGTTGATTTGATGATTAAGAAAGTCTATTGTGGGGGTAAATACTTCATTAGACTAGGACAATTTAGCCTTTATTCCTCAGAGTACAAGTCATTTGATTTCACACCGGTTCTTTAAAAGATTCTATGCATTAAATCTCATGGCTACCGAGAAAGTATGGTGCCAATGGGCTGTGATTAAATGAATAGTTCGTCATTCTCTGAGCTGTTGACCTGAACTTGGCACACGCAAACTGGCCACATTTCACATCTTCTCTCCCCAGAAAGTGGGCTGTGATAAAGAAATCGGTTCTAACAAGGTTGAGGATAAGTGTGGTGTCTGTGGAGGAGACAACTCCCACTGCCGGACCGTGAAGGGGACATTTACCAGAACTCCCAGGAAGCTTGGTAAGACCAGAGCTTTCATGAATTCAGGGTCCTTCTCCATCCTTTGCGGTCCTTAAGACTTCTTGTATTGCAACATTTCCTCAGGAAACATACCCAGAAACTAGCAGCCAGTTCATGTTCATTCAGATTGTCTTGTTTGTAATAGTTCCTTAAAAGATAAACTTTGAGTAAATTCACTCATAGGATCCATGGTGAAAAATTCTGTGTGGTTAAGAAAAAAAAAGTAAAGAAGTAAAGTATATTAGCTAAAATCTGTGCTATCATTTATTTTGCATATTTAATATAAAGTGCAATAGTTATTAGCATTGGTGCTTATTTTAATATCTTGCACATAAACTGTTGACAAGGAGTTCTAAAAATGAGATTTTAAATAGAATTTATAATAAAGCATAGTTTCATTCTTGAATCTTAAAAGTGAAGAATTTTATAATCTATAAATAAAAGAGAATCCTAATTATGAATGCATAAGTATGTAAAAATTATTTCAGATAGTTTGAAAATTTTTATAAATGACAAAATTGAAGTATGATTAAAAAAAAAAACCCCTAAAGTACACTGTTCATGTGTATGAACTCTTGTGCTTGCAACAATGTCAGTAGCTTGAACTTGAACATACATTGGAGGTTCAAAAAGTGGAGTAACTATCCTCAATCAAATAATATGCAAAATATTAGTTTCATAATAGTTGTTTGAATAACCATAAAAGATTTGGATATAAACCTTTACTGCTGCATAATTTCTTAAGCATGTAACAAATATTATTCAGTTTTTCAATAAGGACTGATTGAGCACGTGTTTCTGGGCATTCAACATTTAAAGATGAATTTGATGTGTTTTCTTGAGAAGAATATCTTACTGCTTCCAAAGCACTGCCAGTATAGTATCTTAAAGAATGGCTAAAACAAAGAGAAATAAGCAAATTTGGTTAATGACATTGTCATTGGTGGCAATTTTCACATTTAGAGAAGAAAATAAAAAGCGGGTTTCCATCCAAATGGAATGGTTCTGTTACTCCCGTTATACCACAGCTTCCTAAGTCAAGCTGATTCCACGTGTACCAGCATTGCTCTCTGGTATACATTGATTGAGAGCTAAGTGATTGTTTTATAATGTGTTTCTTATGATGTGTTTTATAATGTGTTTCTACTCCACATACAGATGTCTTTGCTGTCTGTTCCTGTGTGGTAAATTACCATGTTTTGTGCTGTGAAAATTATAAAAAAGCAAATATCACTGTTTCTGGCTGATTATTTTAATAAAGCAAACAGCATTATAATTATACATACAGTATACATTCTGGTTTGGGTGGTGTCCAATGTAATATTCTCCCACTTTCTGTGAAGTAATGTGCTGTACTTGTTTGCTTTATTAGAGTTATATATTGCTGTTTTCTCTTGGGTGTAAAATAATCAATTTGTTTTATTTCCAGAATGAATCATTATAAGAAAAACATCTTTGCCACAATCATTCATTCTATATCATGAATAATATAGGGTAGTGATGCTGTTTTTCAGATTCTTCAACCATTATGCTAAATCTTCAGATCAAAGTCAAAAGAAGTATTCATCAGTCATACAAACTATTCAAAGATAATCCAACATGCTTTTCTTTGCAGTAATGTTGTCATCAGTGTCATTCAATAGACTAATTAACCTTTTCCAACAGGGAAACATTTAAGCAAGAGGTGCCATAAAGAATTCAAGTTGCTGGAAAATGAAATCTGCAAGTATTCACCTTCAAATCACCTCCATCATTTTGAATTGAATTCCTACTTAGTCTTTACTTTCATTGACTATTTAACTTTCATTGGCATTAACTATTATAAATACATTTTAACTTTGCATTAAATTATGGGACATATTTTTATATTATCTAATAAAATATATATATGGCTTATGGAATAGTCAATGAAACAGTAAGACTCTGATAAACACAAAACCTCCACTAATTAAAGACATTTTATTTAAGGGAAGACGAGAGGCGCTTTCACTTTACCCAAAGGAGCTCGTAACATTTCTCTTGCCGAAACAAGAGAAGCTAGAAATATACTGGGTAAGTTGTAGTGAACTGCAGAAAGATGGGCATCCATAAATGGCATCAAGCTGTTTTCTGTGCTTGGCATTTTAAGCATGTTACATACTCAGGCACACATGACACATTGCATGTGTTGCCTCTGACCTCAGGCAAAGGTGGTTTAAACCTTGATCCAAAAATTACTATTCCTTTTAGCTGGAATGCTAAGAAATACTGTGAAATCTTTGAGTACATAATATACACAGCTTTGGTAAATCTTTCGGTACATAGATAAACATATAGGTACATAAAAATGACAAAAGCCATGTGTTTTTCTTATTTCATCAAGAACTGTTCATTGATAACTGAGTTTATGTCAGTACTTACTTTGTGTATATGAACTGAATGTGTTAGAATGTACTGATGGTATATATGAAGTTTGCATAGTCTTTCTATATCCATTTATTATTGATGGAAATAAGATCCTAATTTCTCTATTTGATCTACTGTTGATTTATAGACATGGACTTAATTCTAATTGTTAATTCCTAGGATATGTGATAGTATTAAGTTTATCATACATAATATTGGCAGAATTAGGAATGATACATAATTTTAAAACTCAAAGTAACTAAGCATTTTAAAAAATGTTTTGACTTAGCAGATGGAGGTTAGCATGTATACAAAAACAATGTATGACATCAATTTCATTTTCTGACCATTTGGTCAAATCTGCAACATGTATTTTTGAAAATTTAGTAAATAACCTTGTTTAAAAACCCAAAGTTACTGACAAGAGAGTGAAAGCTAGTCACTGACTTTTCTTTTGTAATGTCTTTATAAGAAAGTGGGCTTTTAAATATTAAATATACAAATATTTCAATAATTGCAAGTTGAGCCACCTATACTTGCCACCAAAGCTTTTTAAATAATACATCGGCAGAGGAACGTGTCAAGAAGTTCATCACTTACGCAAACTCACTGAACGTTGGCTGCATTTCACAAAGGTGGTTTGGAAAGCTGGAATCATGTAGGGTTTGCCAGAGTTGTTGACACACTTTGTAGGTGAAAATAAGGTAGATGACTAATAAGTTGGTCACAAGAATGACTGCCTCTTCCCCCTTAATAGAAAAATTCCTCTAATCTCATGTCGATGTCACAGAAGCCACAGAAGCTTCGAAGTTCATTTCTGAAACTGCTTCTTTCTGTTCATGGATGCCCTCTTCTGCATGTAGGAGCGAGAACGTAGTGCTCAACTAACCATGGTTGTTGCTTTTGTTTTCTTCTTTGCTTCCTCCAATATTGCAACACATGCAAAGGGTACCTTAAGATGTTTGATATACCCCCTGGGGCTAGACATGTGTTAATCCAAGAAGACGAGGCTTCTCCTCATATTCTTGGTAAGTGTCTCTACCTGCTGGCGCACCTTTAACATGCACTTGAACATTGAGATGTCAAAGAAGTCATACATATGTATATATGTGTGTGTGACTATACACATATATAGTCATCTACATATGTTTATGTATATATATAGATGCATATGTATGTGTATACATATATGCACAAATTGAATATTGTGGTTTTGTTAGTCATTTCTCCCAACTCTTCTTTCCTTGAAACAAGAACTATTCTAAAATAGAGCTTTCATTTTCAGTAGGAGCTGGGGTGGGTTCATTGTCGCATGAGGGGAAAAAGTCACTTGACAAGTTTGTTATACCTTTTTATGTTCTGTATTAAGGGAATAAAAATGTAGGTACAATGAATTGAATTAAGCACTATTGGAAAAATCCATCATATCTCTGTTGATTAATGAATTCTGATATTTTTATTAATGCCACACTATATACACCCATTTATTTTTATTGCATTTTAATCCTTTGAACATCAACCACAGGTGAATTTTACTAGGGTAATGTTGAACTGTCTTAACATCTGTGAGGTTTCCAAATGGCACATGTTGACCTATTTGCATGGTTAATTGTAATTTCATAAAGAAGATTCTTGACTTCTTTTGGAGAGGATCATGTAGAAATGTTGCTTTAAAGGAGCATAAAGTATATATATGAGTGTAAACTTCCACATATTCAGTAGCCTATTAAAACACTAATATTTCTGAAATAAAGCATCATCTCTCAGCCCCATGCAAAATTGCTGCAAAATTTTTATGTATAACTTTAAAAACATGTTTTATAGAATTTATATTCACTACTAGATGTTCTCATAGTCTAGCAATCTGCCATAATTCTCTCATCAGTATTTAAAATTCCTTATTTTTCATCCAAGAATTCAGATTACTAACCTTGGGAAAATTAGACTTGTTTAAAAGCTCAGGAGGAATAAATGTTTTAGTTAAAATTTCTCATGTTTGCTACACATTTTCAGTAATGTTAGTGACACATGAAATTTTGTTTTTTAAGCTTAATCATTATATGCCACTAACCACCTCCAAAATTTAAAAACCCTTTTACCCACTAGAAAAGCATTGTATTTCATAATAGATGGTAGATCTGTAATTCATTTAGGATTCTGTCAACACTAAGCAGCTTCTTCTAACTATATAATAGGCGATGTGGCCTTGGAATTTTACAATCGCAACAATTAAATTGTTGGCCTGAAAATTGCTTTAATTATGTTAGATGTCTACAGATATTTGACTAACTTTAGATACATTGAAAAGAAATAGTTATATGACATCTGAGCATGAATTGTTTATTAGTTACTGTAGAATTATCCATTATTTAAAATGTTCTCAACTTTCTGAGGAAACGTATAGAATGAAGGAGTTAGCAACTGGTAACGTCTTTGACAATGTTTTCAAATGGGACTATTTGCAAACATTATTTTGGCCTACTTAACCATCTTGGCTTTGTTTACCATTAAGAATGCTTACTGAGCATTTTGAAAGTCTCCTGAAGGAATTGGTAGTATTAATAGTCCAGCTAACACTCATTTCGATTGCTTGATACTAAAAAACGTGGTCATTGATTTTTAGAAGGAGAGAGACCTGCTATGGAACTTTTAACTCTGTAAAAAGATCAAATAAAATGTATGCTGGTTGCTCATTTTGCTTACATTAGCTATTAAGAGCCAGGCTACTGGCCACTATATTCTAAATGGCAAAGGAGAGGAAGCCAAGTCACGCACCTTCATCGACCTTGGCGTGGAGTGGGATTATAACATTGAAGATGACATTGAAACTCTTCACACTGATGGGCCCTTACGTGATCCTGTGATTGTTTTGGTATGTGACATTACTGACTCATTATGAAGTTGGTTACTTTATACTTTCATAATTAGTTGTATACTTAATTTTCTTTATAATTTAATTTTTAATTTTATTTATAATATATTTTTAAAATTCATTTACTTATTACCTGAAAACACTTTTGTCTTGAGCACTAAATATTTAGTTGCTTGTTTTCTATAATTCCACTTATCTGTCCCCCTACTTTATGTGCAATACTATCATACTACATTATGTGTATGAAGGAACTTTGAAATGTTTGTGGAAAAATGAAGAATTAAATTTATTTTGGTATAAAAAGTTTTGAAATCCATGCATATGAGTGGGTCTTCAAAATATTTGTGGAAAATGTATATTGTTGCCAAAAAACATGAGTTTCAATATTTTCTAACAAAATAAACAGCATTTAATTCCATTTTCTACAAACTTTTTGATGTACTCTCATACATTAAGAACAGAATAATATTGTCATTTTTTTCTACTTAAGTAGTCAGTTATCTTTTAGAGACAAGAAATGTAAAAGTAAATCTTTATGTATTTGTCATTTCTGGTACTCCGTGTTCTTCCTATACATCTTTCTTCCCATCTGGTATCATGTACTCTCTGCATAAAGAACTTCCTTTAGCATTCCTTGTGTGGGTGAGAATTCTCTCAGCTTTCAATTGCCTGAAAATATATTTCACCTTCATTTTTAAAGGACATCTTCCCTAGATATGATATTTGGCATTGCTCAGGTTTTTCCTCCTTTTTTTTTTTTTTTTTTTTTTTTAGCATTTTGAGGTAGTTTTTATGTCCTTCTAGCGAGCTTGAGGGATTGAGGAACTGAAGAGAGAAAAAGATCTTCCTACCAGGCAGCTTTATCTGGGTGAGGCCTCGGTAGGTTAGCAAGTAGGGCCACCACTCCATAGAGCAAAGGCTAGAGAGAGACAGACTCAAAGGTAAGGGGGCCTATGTGTCTCCCTGCATTGGTCAGAGATCTCAGGACATCTGCAGTGTGCAGTCCTTATGCCCACAAGGTCCTCTTTATATCCAGCAGATGCTGGGTGAGGTTTTCTAGAGATATGCAAAACAGACAGGCTCTAAGTGGCTAAAACTCTTGTTTAGGCTGCATTTAAAACAATTGGATGAGTACATATTTGCACGTGGCATCAGCTGGCTTTGAAGCTGTAGTCTCAGCCTGCTGTGCAAAGATAAGCAACCTAGGCACCTGTACACAGAAGTCATTTGACTCATTTTCTATAACATTTTTCTTTCAAAATCATATCACTGCACTGAATGTAATGTGCCCATTTTCTCTGCTTTTTAAATATTTTTAGCAGTTTGAGAGTGATATATAATAAAGTGATATCTTTATTAAATTTGGGTTCACAAGAATCTTGACTCTAAGTTGATATTGGCTACATTTTCCCTGGTAAACAAGCTGAGTTACAACTGTTCCACAAATCTGAGGCTCTGTGCATTCTTTTCTAATCTTTTTTTAAAATGTTTTTCAGATTAGATCATTTTTATGCTTACTCAGTATTTCTTCCATGATCTCCAATATGTCCACAAACCTATCTAGTAATTTTTTTTCATATCAAATGTTACACTTTTGCTTTCTAGAACTTCCATTAGGTTCTTTGATTTTCACTCTCTGCTGATATTTCACGTGTGTTTGCTTATCATTTCTGATGGAATCCGAGGTTTTCGTGTTGCCTCTGTTGGTAGCTTATTTTTCTTTTTGATTAAGGGTCACGTTTTCCTGCCTATTGTGCACTGGACATTATTGCTGATAAACTGCAAGGTGTCTGGTTGTTTTGGTTCTGGCAGGCAGTTGCATCATGGTCTCACCTCCTGATCTTCTGAGACCTATTTTTATTCTATTTTAATTTTGTCCATATATTTTAAAGATTTATTTATTTGAAAGACAGAACCACATGGGGCTGGTATTGTGGCACAGCAGGTTAAAGCCCTGGCCTGAAGCACCAGCATCCCATATGGGCGCCGGTTCTAGTCCTAGATGCTCCTCTTCCAATGCAGCTCTCTGCTGTGACCTGGGAAAGCAGTGGAAGATGGCCCAAGTCCTTGGGCCCCTGCACCTACCTGGGAGACCAGGAAGAAGCACCTGGCTCCTGGCTTCAGATCAGTGCAGCTCCAGCCGTTGCAGCCATCTGGGGAGTGAACCAGTGGATGGAAGACCTCTCTGTCTCTACCTGTCTGTAACTCTTTCAAATAAATAAAATAAATCTTTAAAAAAAAAGAAAAGGCAGAACTACAGAGGGGCAGAGTGAGAAAGAGAGAGAGGTGTCTTCCATCCACTGCTTCACTCCCCAGATGTATGCAATGGCCGGAGTTGAGCCCACTTGCATCCAGGAGCTTCTTCCTGGTCCCCCACTCAGATGGAGGGGCCCAAGGAGTCAGGCCATCCTCCACTGCTTTCCCAGGCCACAGCAGAGACCTGGATTGGAAGTGGAGCAGCTTGGACTCCAACGGGTACCCATGTGGGATGCTGGACTGCAGGCGTCGGCTCCTTGTCCACACTCCTAGGGGATGCCACACATAGCCTCTCTGGGCCTGTGATGAATCCCTGAGGTGATAGTGAGTGCTCTTCACTCTGGATCAGAACTGCGGGGACTGTCAAGCCTGCCTGACCTCTGCAACCTGTGCTCCACTCTCAACCCTGGAGCCCCTACTCACTGATAGACCAGATGTCTTGACCTGGGCATGGCTGCTCAGCCAGCAGCCAAGGACACATGCAGACTTCTGGGCCACCTCTCTCTGCAGGCCCCTCTTTAGTACCCTACCGTGCAAGTACCAAACTTAGTTCTCTCCCCAGTTAGGAGAGAGTGGGCCCATATCCCTCCTCCCTGGGCCATGGTCCCCACTCTGGCATCTGTCAGGAGGCAAAAGGTGATTTGTTCGTCTTATCACAGGGGTCCTTGCCCTCAGCCCTATTATCTGTTGCAGGAACAAGAGCTCCCTCCTGGATTTGGTCCGGCCTGACAGTTTTTAGTATCAGGAAGGCAATTTCATTATTCCTTATGGATAGAAGTAGAAGATACCTACATGACTTAAATATATTGTTGGAGTCTGCATATAAGCATCCATTGGATTCCCTACTAAGAAATTATACTAATCCAAAGCCTTATTACTCAGTTTAATTTTCCTTGGAAAATTATTTCCCTTTGAAGTGTCTATTCAAACATTTTGCCCATTGTCAGTTGTTGTTTATTGTTGAGTTTTGAAACTTTTATATTCTGGCTATAAAATCCTCTGTGAAATACATGATTTGCAAATACATTTTCCAGTTTATAGCTTCTCTTTTCATTCTTTCAGTAATTTCTTTTTCATGGAGCAAAATTGTTTAGCCTCACCAAAGTCCAGTTCATCAATTTCTTTTGTGTATCAAAATTTTGGTGATATGGAAGAATGTTTTCTTAATCCAACATCTAATTGTCATCTCCTACTTTATATGCTAAAAGTTGTGTAGTTTTACAATTACATTTAGGTTTATGAACCATTTCAAGTTTTTTTTTTCTATAAAATGCTAGGTTCTTATTTTTGCAAATGGATGTCAATATCAGTTATTTATTTCTACATAAGTTATTCCACATGTAGTGGCCAGACACACACAGCTTTCATCTTGCAGTGTTGAGTGGTGAGCTATCTGCAAGAAGCTTACCTGACTGGTTTTGGCAGAAGTCTCGTGAAGTTGCTGTCAGTTGTGACCACAATAACCCCAAGGCAGGACCGGCTTTGACTTTGCTTCCAGCCTCTATCACGTGGCTGCTGATAGGCTCAGAAAATCCCTCCCGAGCTTCCCCATGTGGTGGCTAGCAGGCCTTGGTTCCTCTCCACATGAGCTTGTCCCTGTGGTGTTTAAGTGTCCTTACAACATAGCACTGACTTCCACTAGAACAAGTGATTCAAGTATCAGAGAAACCAAGATAGTGCACCCAAGATAGTAGTCACTATTTCTTACAACCTAACTGTGGGCAGTTAATTTATTTAGTGTTTTATGTGAATAGGGCTCGGTACAGCCACTCAAAACCTAGATACAGTGTGCAATGGTCAAATCAGGTTAGTTAGTATTTCCATCTCAAACTCTTAGGAAGTAGTTTTTGATTAACATATAATGCTTGTATTAATTATAGGGCACTGTGTGATATTTCAATAAATATATGTAATGTGTACTGATCAAATCCAGGTGATTAGCATTTCCATCTCCTCATTACTTTGAAGTCTTTGAGCTTTTCTCCTCTATTAATTCATAAAATGTTATTGTTAATTATAGTCACTCACTGTGCTATACAACACCAGGACTTATTTTTTTAAACCACCATGATGTCTAGTTGTTCCAGGACTGTTAAAAAGAATGTTCTATCTCCATTAAATTGCCTTTTCACTTATGTCACAAACTAATTGTCTGAATTTATGAGCTTTTGTTCTGTTCCATGGGTTGGATAATTTTATAGCAAATGATCTGTGCTAATCAAAATCCCATTTGAAGTTTGAATGACTGGGGATCAGAAGCTCTATTTCACTCTTATATAAATGCACAGAATTCTAACTCCAGCAACTCTTGTGAATGGTTTCAAAACATGCCACACTGCAGGAAAGCTTGCCCTGGGGTGGGCTGACGATGCAAGGAGGAAGGCTGTGGTTAGGAGAGGGGCCTTGCACACAGGCAGTGTTCTGCCATGACCTTTATCTCCCCCCTTTAAAGGACTGGAACCCCAAGTTTGGAGCCCCAGAGCACAGGGGCCTAGACTAAGATATTCAGCTACAATGTACATGCTGGTACTTGATGTAAAAAAAGAACCCAGCTAACCAGATCATTCACCCCCGCAGGGTTCAGTATCACTTGATTCTTAAACAAAAACTGTTTCTAAAAGTTTGATTTAAAATATCAGTGAGCTGCATATCACTCTCCCCCTCTGTAATTGATATGAGTCCATAGTACATGAAATTCAACAAAAACATTTTTCTTTTAAAAAGACTGCCTTTCCATAAACAAAATTAAAAGGCAAATAGCAAACTGAAAAAATATTTGCATTTCTTATTACAAAAAAGATTAACTTTACTACAGGGATTATTTAGAAAAGAAAAATGTGTATCAATAAAAAACAACAGAGGTTGGAGCCACTGCTCAGTAGGCTAATCCTCCGCCTTGCGGCGCCGGCACACCGGGTTCTAGTCCAGGTCGGGGCGCCGGATTCTGTCCCGGTTGCCCCTCTTCCAGGCCAGCTCTCTGCTGTGGCCCAGGAGTGCAGAGGAGGATGGCCCAAGTCCTTGGGCCCTGCACCCCATGGGAGACCAGGATAAGTACCTGGCTCCTGCCATCGGATCAGCGCGGTGTGCCGGCCTCAGTGCGCTGGCCGCGGCGGCCATTGGAGGGTGAACCAACTGCAAAAGGAAGACCTTTCTCTCTGTCTCTCTCTCTCACTGTCCACTCTGTCAAAAAAAAAAAAAAAATGACAATCATGTGATGTGCAGTGGACAAAATATGAGTAATAGGAAAATTATACTTTACTATTATAAAGTAAACAAGTTAAAATGATGGTTTTCTGCCCATTGAATTAATGAAGGAGAAAATTATATGTGGTACTGAAATAGGGCACTTTCATATACTTCTATTACAAAAGCAACAATTATTCCAACTCTTCAGTGGGTCATCCTGCAGTCTGTTATAGCAACCACACAAAGTGTCTGTACCCTTTAGCCTATGAAGTAGAAATTTCCACAAAGGTGGAAGCAAATGCTAATCAATACAAATACTGATGAGTAAATGGTAAAGTAACTCAAAACAACCTCAGAACTAAAGACTGTTGACATTTTGCAGGCTTTCAAAAAATGTGCATGGCATACTGAGATAAGCAAGGCTAGAAAAGTTTGTGCCTGCTCATGCACACACACAATGCAAACATCTTTAGGGAATATGCTGAATCAGTAAACATGGCTTTGCGTTTCCATGATTCAGAACAATTATGGATGATTTTATTGGCTTTGTATTCTCCAATAATTATAAATTTTCATTGGATAATGATACACTAATGAGATGGTAATTAAAGGAAAACTATAGTGAATCTTAAAGTTATTGCGATAATATAAGCTATTACTTCCCAGTGTATGCATTTTTATAGATGTTTGTGTTCCAAGTTTATATATTTGCATTTTTAAAGGGCAAACACTTGCATTTTAGAAAAAAATTAATTTTTGAAGCTACTTGAAAATGTTTCAGTTTCAGTAAGAGCAATAATCTGAAATATTTGTGATGTTTTTCACGCAAAGTTTAAAAACCAGGTGATTGACATGTCAATTTCATGTATATGTTAGATTATACCTCAGGAGAATGATACTCGCTCTAGCCTGACATATAAATACATCATCCACGAAGACTCTGTACCTACAATCAACAGCAACAATGTCATCCAGGAAGAATTAGACACTTTTGAGTGGGCTTTGAAGAGCTGGTCTCAGTGTACCAAACCCTGTGGTGGAGGTAACACTTGAACCCATTTATTCTATTAAAATGTAATCTTGTATAAAAGCCAATCTTGCTTTTACTTAAGGACTGTCTCTAAAGGAGTCTACAACCTGAGAAACGCCAAACCTAACCCTCAGAAGGTAACTACCAAACATCTGACCTGAAAGCTCAGAATCAGCAAAGGAAAGAATTGTTTGAAACAAGGCCTTCCCATCCAGGGTTCTTTAGGTCTTGTAGTTCCTGTTCAGTGCACTTGGGTTGTCACCTTTCTTCGCCTCTTGTACTTCCCATATCTGTGCATTTCCTTTCAGTCACAGTTCTTAATAAAAGGAGCTATTAGTTACATATGACTGTGGGACTCACTCTGCTCTGTGTCTGGAACCAGATGCTGCTCTGAATGTACATAGCAAAGCATGCATCCTTCCAATAATGACCCATGAGATTGGCACTATGGTTATCTAGCATTGTGCAGATGGTGAAACTGAAGCACAGGGAAGAGTAGTAATTTGCCCAGGACCCTAGGATTCAAACCCCAATAACCTAGCTTCTGAGCCCAAGCTCTTACTTGCTGCATTATGCTGCCTCTCTGCCTTCTCCATAGGAAATCCAGTAAGCTGTCTACCGTGTCTCTCAGTCTCTCCCATCATCCATCCTTTTATTTTGAAAAATAAACACTTTATTACCATCTGTCCCAGACAGGTCAGACAAGGCAAGAGACTATTACAAAAATGACACTAAATAATTAAGAACAAAAACACTGTTCATTGGAAGGAATGCCTAGATCAATCATTTATAATTTAAAATCCAAGATTGTAAAATATTTTTAGTTAATTGTTGAGAATGACACTTCATTATCTGTTACAGGATGCTTATTTGATTCAGATCCTCCCTTCTGCTGCATGTTAAAATTCTGCTTGGTCCCAAGATTAGTCACTATTCTTTAATATTTACAACATATGTTCCTTCCCAATCAGAATTCCTTTGCTGTTTGGGAAGGGAAAATTGGGACCACAGTCTTTTAACTAGTTAAGTTACTTCAATTTTTCATCTGAATATTTCAGTGCAATCTTTCAGGTCAATGAATGAACAATGAGCAGAAATACACTATTTACCTGAGTAAAATCCATCTGTGTCCTAATGTGCTGCCTGAAGATAACACTATTTGTATAATATTCTTGCCAAAAAAGTGAATAACCTGATTCTAATCAGTAGGAGACAGTGAAGCCTAAGTTGTTGGAAATTTTGCAGGAGTTCTGGCCTCTCCAGCTCAAAAATATTAACTGTCCTCAAAGACGAAAAGAATCTTTCAGAAACTATTTATGGTTGATAAGGGCTAGAGAGACACTACAACTAAACGCAATGTGTGATCTTTGATTGAAAACCATCACCATAAAGTACATCACAGGGACATGAGTTTCCAATGTTATGTATGTATTGGTGTTAAAATTCCTGACCATAGGAATTATACTGTGATGTTCTGCAAAAATGTGCTTGTTATATGTTCTGAAGAATTCAAAAATCAGGCTGTCTGTAACTTCCAAATAGTTCAGCAAAATAACATACAAAGTCCATGGGGAATGTGCATCATCTTCCAACGCTATTTTCCATGAACTTTTGGAAGTATACTCATAACGAGTTTTCACTAAGTTTGTGGATATTGCATATTATGAAAAATTTCTATGAGGGCTATCAAAAATTATTACACCAAAATTTATCTTGTAATTCCATTTCTGCACAAACTTTTTGAAGTCCCCTTGTGTATATATATGAAATATAGTAAATGGGTGACAGTAACAAATGGTTAATCTAGAGGTAAGGCTTCCAAGCATTCATTTGGGTTTTCCTAGCAAAAATTTTTGTAGGTTTGAAATTTTTAAAATATACTTTTCTCAAAAAACATGTATGTTTAGGTACATATGTGTACTGGTATAGAAATTTAAAGAGTAAACCTCCTTTATTAACTCCCTATGACCCTCTTATTTAACGTCTAAACATTTGTCTATCACTCAAGGCTTCAAGATCCAATCCTTTCCTCTCTTCCACCCGCTTCAAAATGATTCTTAAGCCACCTGCAGTTTTCTGTTATCATGTCCTTTGCTGTCACTCAGGTTCATTCCCTTTACCCAATACTATTAACACTCCCTTGTGGGGATTCTGGAAGTGTAATCTTGCAGGCGTTCCCTCCCCTTCCTGCAGCTAAGGTGGAGATCTTTTCCCTCTGTGTTCCTTTAGTGCCCTCTACAGTAATTTATTCACATAGCTCCATAAAATCAGCTCATTTATGTAATGTCAATGCAATTTTCATCTGTGTTTTACAGCAAACCATGTATAGTCAACTCTAGTTCATGAACAAGCACACAATTAATGTCTAATGATTTGTAATAGGAATAGATGTTTGTCCTACTGGTTAATATGTCCTTGTTCCACATTGGAATGTTTGAGTTCAGTTCCTGACTGTTGCGCAGCAGGTAATGGCTCAAGTGATTGAGTCCCTGCCCCCCAGCTTCAGTCCGGCCTGGCCATTGTAGGCATTTGGGAAGTGAACCAGCAGATGGCAGCTCACACCGTGTCTCTATCACTCAATCCCTCTTATTTTTTTAATGATAAGTAAATTATATTCTCATTTATCTTATATATTCAATAAATAGTAAGATTTTTATTTAATTGGCTTAGGACATCTAGCATCCCTTGCAATATGTAGGTTATTGTACACAATAAATATCTGTTGATGAATGATCAAATAGATAATAGCATGCATGTGATTATATTAAATTATTTTCCAGGTTTTCAGTATACTAAATACGGATGCCGCAGAAAAAGTGATAATAAAATGGTGCATCGAAGTTTCTGTGAAGCCAACAAAAAGCCAAAACCTATCAGACGAATGTGCAATATCCAAGAGTGCACACATCCACTGTAAGCATTGATTGTCTTCACCTAATTCGAAGCAGAGGTCTATATGTCTTCAGCTCTCTTTAGTTTGAATTAATTTTTAGTCAACTCTCTTGTGTACTGCTTTAAACAAACTGCAGTTCCCTGCCTTCTACCATATCCCTGCTGCACATATACTTTGTTTTGGTATCACCTTGGGAAATACTTCCAATACTGATAGATATATCTTTACTGATATTAATATCCAGGGTTTGTACCAGGGCACTTAGCAGAATCTTAAGTTTATTTTGGTGTAAAACATTTTCAAATCCATGCATAGGTTTTTTTTTCATAATATGCCTTTCTATGAACTTTTTGCAGTACCTTCTTATTTTAGCATATCTCTCAATAGTTGTCATATAACATGCTGTGATTATCGTTTTTTTCTTGAACACTTCTTCTAGAGTAAATGAATGTCTTGTTTTTCTTTATTTTTGTGATAACGTAATATTATAGTCAAAAGCTTAGTGCTCCACTACATAAAGTGTTCAACACATAAACAAAAAGATTGCAGTTGAGCAGGAAAATATGCAAGGGCTATAAATAATAATCAAATGAAAATATGTTCAACTTCACTCAAAAATTTTAAGACTCAAAAATCATTAAAAGCATAGCAGTATATAGCTAGTATCATTTTGACAAAGATTCGAAACAAAGCTTTACTACACACTATTTGCAGCAAAACTGATATGGGCATGTAGTTTGTGTTTTTACTACATTTTTAACTTTAGTTCCCACATGTGGTGTTTGCTTTCTGTGTCTGGCTCATTTCACTCAACATGATGTCGTTCTGTTCCAGTCACTTTCATGTAAATGATAGAGCTTCATTCTTTCGTATAGCTGAGTAATATTCCACTGTGTGTGTATCAAATGTTCTTGATTAATTCATCTGAAGGACACTTGTTAATTGCTTATTTTGGCTACTATGAACAGTGCGGCTACAAACATGTTGGTATAAATATCTCTTTGATATAATGTATCCATGTCTTTTGGGTATAAACCCAGTAGTGAGAGTGCTGCATCACATGGTAGATCTATTTCCAGTTATTTAAGAAATTTCTCTTCTCTGAGTATCAGTATCCTCTAAGTACTGTACACTCGTGTCTGTCAGTTTCATCTTGGTGGAGATAGTGAGATCAGAGAACAGATGCCTAGGCTTCTACCCTGCTTTCATCATGGGGTTTCTTCTCCCAGTCCTCCTTGACATTCCCACTGCCTGGCTCTAGTTGTATATAATTTCCTGCTTCCTGCATTAGTTATCTCCTTGACTCTTGGTTTTTTAATTCTTTCTTGGAGCTTCTGTCTTCCAGCAGCTTCATGAAAAAGAGTATATGAAATGTAAATTTTTTGTGTAGGACATTCTTAAAAGCCTAATAGCATAAAAGATTATGTATAGTGTCTTTCTTTTATATCACCTTGACCATTTGGAGACACACATGCATATACAATTCCAAACTAAATTTTCACTCGGAATCTTAATACTGTTCCATTGCTTTCTAGACACCAGTGTTGCTCTTGAGTAGCCAGCTGTCCTTCAGGTTTTCTTTCAAAGTTTGCAGTATCCTCTTTTGTTCTCAGTGTCCTGAAATTATCCTGATGTTCATCTTCTCTCATGCATTGTGCTGTGTACTTATAGACTTTTTATAATCAATTACTCATGGAATACACTGATTTTTGATCTGTAAAATCAAGTCAATTATAATATTCCTTATCTTGCATATTTGTGTGAAGTACAAACATTCAGAATTTACTCATGTAGCAAAATTATGACATTATTATTAACTCTAGTCACCATATTTTGTAGTGGACCTCAAAGCTTACTTTTTCTTTCTAGCTGACACTTTGTATCCTGTAACCAATATCTTTCCATTCCTACCCTCATCCCTACCTCAGCTTCTGGTGTGACCACTGCCGGGAGTTCACCTATTTTAGACTCCACACATTAGTGTGATCTGGCAGCCTTCATCTCTTTTGCTGAACATGACATCCAGTTCCACCCATGCTGTTGTGAATGGTCTTAGACTTGAAAACATTAAAGCAGTATTTTTTATTTCTGGAAGATTTTCTTCTACTTCTTTGATAACTGCTCCTCCCACCCATTTTTCAGTTTTAATTCTTTCTTGGACATTTATAGTTCAGCTGTAGTTTGGTCCAGTTGCTGAGTTTTTCCTTTTGGGCATTATATAATTTATATCCATGAGCTCTATTTGTTGATCAAGTATTCTTTTCTCAGAGTATTTGATTCTTATTTCATGGTTGCAATATATTATTTTATCACTTTTAGGATATTAAAGATTATTTCCCATTTCATGCATTATTTCTTTTCAGTACAATTCTTCCCTGCTCTTCAATTGAATTAGTCAGTGTGTAATTGAGGCATACTATTTAGTTGTCTTTTTAATTGTTTTATTTTGCTTCTTTGAAAAACTCATGGGAAGATAAAGAAAAAAGATAATATAAATCCAGGGATTAAAAAGAAAGGTTATAAAATATATTATTTTCCTTCTGCAGCATCTTTGCTACCACAAACCATGTTGGCAATCTTTGGTGTTCACAATGTACAACTCCTCTAGTTTGTCCAACTGGAAGTAAAATATATTATGGCAACCAGACTGAGCAATGTTACTCACTTTTAGAGACCTTAATAATGACTGTCATTGAATGTGATTCTCAGAGGAGATATACTCTTCATAGATGTAGATCCTTCCGATTACCAGATGGAATGGGTGCTCCCAAAGGCTCAGTAACCATGCGTAACCACATGTGGAGAACCGTCCAGAATGTTGTGCCTGTAACTTATCTGGAGAGTGCTTGGGGCACCCACATTGCAATGTCTCTTGGAAAGTCCTTCTAAAAGTGTCTCTCTGGAAATGTTTCTTCTACCCATCCCTGAATGCACACTACCTTCACCTTTAGGCAGGCCCATGGAGGACCAACAAGAAGAGCTGAGTTGGCCAAACAGGATAGATGTGTTGGGGAGCCTTCATGGCAGCAACCATAGCAATAAGAGTCATCTCAGTCAGGATATTAAAACACGAATAAACTCTTAGAGTCCATGAAAAAAAAAAAAAAAAAGGCAGCAGCCAAGTCAGTTTGTCCTGGCAAGCAACAGGTGGTTGCAATTTTTTTTTAAATTCACTTAGAGATGTTTGGCACCATTAGTCACCATGGCTGGCAGTTGCCTTTGAAAACTAACTTCACACTTGAACCTAACAGGGCAACCTTAAGATAAGGTTCAGAAACTCTCTGTCCTTGTAGATCGCCTTTGGGAGGGTGGGTGGGGTGGCAGAGAAGGCATCAGAGTCACTGAGAGGCAGAAAAACAGTAGGGCATTAACAACAAAAGCATGAAGCCTGTTATAGTTAGAAAGGCGTTTGAGGCTCCCACTCCCAGACGGCTGCTGCCAGTCCCTCTGAGAGTAAAGTCTAGGCTTTGTAACACGAGAACATAAATATTACACATCCCAATGACACTGTCTACCCTTAACCCACTACACCCACAGCTGGGTAGCGGAGGAGTGGGAACACTGCACCAAAACCTGCGGGAGTACTGGCTATCAACTCCGCACCGTCCGCTGCCTGCAGCCGCTCCAGGATGGCACCAACCGCTCAGTGCACAGCAAATTTTGTGTGGGCGACCGTCCCGAGAGCCGCCGGCCCTGTAACAGAGTGCCCTGTCCAGCCCAGTGGAAGACGGGGCCCTGGAATGAGGTGGGTGTGTGTAAGCATGTGTGATGTATTGAAATGTAGCATGAGTACAGGTAGGCTTTGTGTGAACTCAGAAAACTGAGGCGTGTTTTATAGTCACCAGAAGGAGGTAGGGAAAATTGTAGCTGCATTTAAGAGTAGGTGGGAGTAGAAACCAACCCTGTTTGGGTGTTCTGTGATTGGAGGAGTATGAAAGGTAACTGATCTGTGTGACATCTGGGTTGACTTCATGGTTTTTATGGGATTAATTCCAGACCTTTACACTGAATGGGAGTCACTCCCCATGTGGCACAGTGCTAGCTCCTCTGTTTTGTATTCTCTGTAACATTTTGTCCCAAAAACACACAGGCCTACCTGTGTTCGGGCTAGCTTGCCTGTCCCTTTTTTCCTATCATACAGTCTCTCTCCTGCCCACCAAGGCTTATCTCCATGGTCCCTGTACCACCTTCCAGGTGCTGCCTTTCCCAGCCACTTCTCTGCATCTGAAAGGCAGTGCCGCTTACCTGTAGTAAGCTGGTGAGGACAGTTCTGTGGCTCCTCCTTTTCAGGCTGTGATGCAGCAAGACCACGAGTCCTCTACTCCCCTGGACCCAGCTGGGGCCTGGCCGCTGTCCTGATGATGTTGGTGTGGCTACTTGTGCTATTGGATCTCTAACTGCAGCCTCTGTTTGTGCAGTGCTCCGTCACCTGTGGGGAAGGGACAGAGGTGAGACAGGTGATCTGCAGGGCTGCAGACCACTGCGACGGTGCGAAGCCCGAGTCGGTCAGAGCCTGTCAGCTGCCTCCCTGTAATGGTATGTGTACTACCCATGGATTTCACTGCTCCAATGAGGTTTCCTAAACTTAAAAAAAAAAAAAGGCAGAATTTCATTTCAGCATAAGCTCTAGAAGGTATGTTTGCCTATCAAGAAATCCCCAAAGGAAAATGCCCTTCAAATATCCACCCAAGAGTTCTGTAAGAACACTCTGTGGGGCAGAGCCCCTACCATTTAATTGTCATACCTGCCACAGCCCAGCCTGTTTCTTCAGTGGCAGTGGTGAGGGCTGCATCAGACATATGTGATGAACATTCATCTGGATCCACAGGGATACGTATTTTTTGTTTTCTAGCCTATTCCTTACCTGTACTGTCACATCTGTCAAAGGTATAGCATTGCAGAGGGTTCTGAACTATTTTAATACAATTACACAATTTCAACATGAGCGTGATTGATGCCATTCAGTTTTAAAGCTGTTTCCATCCATATACAGACATTTCACATATATGCCAGCCTCTGGCATTTGCCTGATCTACCAACTTGCTGACGTGCAAAAGCAGAGTATACTATAAATTGGTTTGCTATTTAAAAATATTTTTATTAATACAAAGACAATATATTTCATGCATTTCAAAGATAAAATTCTAGGAACATAAGGATATCTTCCCTCCCTCCTGCTTTTTCCTTTTAATTTTTGCAATAACATTCTTTCAATTTACTTTATAATCGCAGGCTTAATACTCTGCTAAATATAATATTCAACAAGTAAAAAGTAGAGAGCCCACTATTCCACAGAATTATAGCCAAGGGTGATAGACTATAATCCAAAGAGGTCAATTTCACTCTTCAAAATCACATTCATTTTTATTTTCTACATATTAGCTACCACTAATCAGAGAAAACATAATGTATTTGTCTTTTGTGTCTGATTATTTCATTAAGCATAAGGTCTCTACTTGCATCTATTTTGTTGAAAAAGGATTTCATTCTTATTTATGACTTAATAGTATTCCATTGTATGTGTGTATATCGCATTTTCTTAATTCAGTCATCAGTTGATGGGCATCTGGATTGATTCTGTATCTTAGCTATTGTGTTATAAACATGAGATTACTGATAACTCTTTCATGTTATTTTAAACATACATTACATTGGATAGCTTCAATCTATTGCTGTTTGCTTCTGTTATCTGTTAGCAGCTGTCTGTATCTCATTCTCTGTTTCCATTTGTGTTCCTCTCTGATTGCCATTGTTTCGCTCGCTACTTACTGTCATGTGTCCATCACACGTTACTCATGGTCTCATGGTATTCTTGCTCTCCCTCCCCAGTCTCTGCTTGTCATATAGCTATAAAAATACCTTTGACTGGGTAATTTATAACAGAAATTTATTCCTCTAAGCCTGGAGGTAGAGAAGTCCAAGATCAAAGTGCCCACAGATTTAGTGTCTGATAAGGGCTTCCTAGATACTGCCTTGTTGCTTTGTCTTCCCCTGTCAAATGAGGCCAGGGAACTGCACACAGCCTCTTTTCTAAGGGTACCAATTCCATGCACAAGGACTCCATTCTCATGCCCAAGTCACCACCCAAAGTGTCACCTTCTAGTTGCAGTCCCCTTGGGGTTAGAATTTTGGAGGGACATAAATGTTCAGACCATAGCACCCAGTGTCTGTCTCCCAGTCCCCTTGCCTGTTCTGTCTGTGACTGTTTCCCCCTCCCCTCCCCCCCCCCCCGTTTCTCCTTGGCCCACCCACGCCTCTCCACAACAACAGTTCTCCCAAATCTATGCCCAATGACAACAATGGACATTGCTTTGACATTCTAAGGATGTACAACTTGCTTTTTCTGTGGCTAGCAACACCAACATAAGGCATTGATTAAATATCGACATCTGCTAAGTGATACTTTTTCCTCCCCAAGTAAATTTTTTAGGAACTACTTTACAAAATATTTTATTTTTTTTTGAAAAGCCCAAGTTTCAAGTCTTTAAACTTTGTAGTGGTAAGAACAAGCATGGCCATGAGGGGGAGACATAGGACTTATATACTTTCCCAAGTAAAAGGTTTAATATATTTGAAGTCTTAAAAACCCAAGTTATACCCAAAAGAGCAAACAACTGAGGGAGAAACATTAAAGCTAACTGTCCCCATTAGATTTTATTCTTAATAGCTGGTAGAGCAGTGTGTTTCTGCAGATGTGCCCAAATGCCAGCAAGAACTGGATTGAGGCTGCTCTCAAGCCCAGGTGCAACGGAGGCATCAAAACTACATTGGTGTTCCCACATTCCTTCTAGCTGCTTTATTGCTCTGAAATCCAGGCCCAAATGCCAATTCCAGGAGTTTTTGCGAGGTCACATATTTTACAATATTTCAAGCAAATAGGTAATACTTTTCACCAGACTCTCACTCCAAAACTTTTAAAAAGTTTTGGGTTTCAGAGTATTTTGGATTAGGGACTCTCAACTGGGTAAAGTCTCTGCATTTATTCCAAAATCCTAAACGCCATTGGTCCCAGGCATCTCAGAGCAGGGATACCCAACCTGCGTAAGCACCAAGTGGCTTTTCGAGACCAAATGTGGGACCTTTTTCCTGAGCTGCTTAGGATGAGGCTGGAGTGGAATAAGACTAAAACGTTTCTCTAGTGATCAGTTTTGTCGTGTGACTCCATATTTTGATTGTGCTCATTGTTCGTTTGTAAAGCTCTTCTCTAGATGTAGACAAATTAAATGTATTCCTTTGCTGCTGGGTTGTGTTTTTTTCTCCGAATCTCTCTCCCTTTCCTCTTCCATACAGAAGTACACCCTGTCCTGAGGCCCAGGCTGTGACCCAGTCTCCACAGTGCCAGGGCACAAACATGTCCAGACAGGAGACCCTCAGAAAGAATAGGTCACACTTATGAGCCAGGACTCAGACCACGATTGAAGAGGGTCAAAGCATAAGGAGTATAAGGTTAACTAAGGGCCTCTCATCAAACAAAGAAAAACATTTTCTTCTTTTAAGAAGCAGGCATAGAAAAATAATTCACTGATATTTGAGGTGACCCTCACATTTAAGGGGAAACCCACTGATGTAACTCTAAGGCATTTACAGTGTAGCTAGATGATGACCTTCGCTAATAGGAAATATTCAAAAGCGTTATCCAATTAATAGGCCTACAAAGCTCAGGCCAGTACAAGTCAGTCCAGATTTGGGAAGTGGACGTAATCTTAGAACTCCAACAAAACTGGTAATTTTAGCCAGTTACCATTGCCAACTGACACACCTCTGTTTTTATTTTTCAAGCTTTCGAAAAAGTATTATCCAGTTTCTTTGGCAAGGTAAATAGTAGGTTGCTTAGCTCCCAATATGGTATTACCCAATAATGTATCTTAATTTTAAATGACTATTAAAAAATTCCACAATTTACAGTTCCTGGCATGTATTATTTGGATGCGGATCAGTCTTGCAGTGTCACATAGCTCCAGGTGCTACTCTGAGCGCTGGCTCTGCCTGTGAGAGAGAAGCAGGAACTGGACCCATCCCACAGGCTGCCCTGGAACAACTGGACAACCAGTACCTACTAACACTCCCAAGAGCGCAGGTGTTTGGATTTTTTGAAGTCCAGTTCTTATACAAGATTTTAAAATAAAATTATGTGGACATACAAATCAAGCGCTTTATGTGAGTGTTCCATTAGGTTAGTACCCTATTAACATAAAGTGCTGTCAAGTCAATGAAATACAAATTGACACACTTCACCCAAATTTGTGCTTTCAAATAAGCTGAAAATAGTTGGTAGTAAACATAAAGCTATTGTATTCCACTTGGAGCATATTCTCTTAACCAAAATGGAATTTTCATTTTTCTTTTGGTATTATTGGTATATTGTCCCAATAAGTCTTTAGTAATTTTTAATAGAGTACTGACTACAGGAAATTTAAAAGCCAGAAATAACATAAAATAATAAAAAGAGAAACAAGTTTGTGGTCAAATGGATCCTATTTTCTCATCCTAAAATCAGATGATACATTCCTACTTGACAGAAACACACTCACTGGTCTAGGACTTCTCAGGAGCTTGGGACATGGAGGTCGTTCCTTGAACAGTTGTCCCTGCACATCCACAGAGGAAAGGTCCCCAGACCTTCCTCAGATATGCAATCTGCAGATGCTATAGCGTTTGCATATGACCTTTTACTTCCTGCCTTTTACTACAAAATATAAATGTTATCCCAGTAATCCTTAAGCTGTAAAAAAATCTGTTCCTCTTTAAAATATTTTCAAGTCTACTATGAGTTGCATCCATCCAGGTAGAACCCACAACTGCCAGGGCCCAGCAGTACTTTGTAAATCAAGAGCTACTTAGTTCAGTGAATTCCTCCTGAATACTCAGATTTAATGCAACATTCATGCAGATAACTTTCATTGTTCCAGATTTCACCAAAATATTTTTAATTCATTAATTATGTTTATTTCTTGCCCTTTATTTTGACTTTTGCAGATGAGCCGTGCTTGGGAGACAAGTCCATATTCTGTCAAATGGAGGTGCTGGCTCGGTACTGCTCTATACCAGGCTACAACAAGTTATGCTGTGAGTCATGTAGCAAGCGCAGTAGCACCCTGCCCCCACCGTACCTTCTAGAAGCTGCTGAAACTCAAGAGGATACTATTCTTAGTCCTAGTGGCCTCCCTGGATCTCTAGTGGTACCCACCTCCTTGGTTCCTTACTATGCAGAGACCCCTGCTGAGAAGTCTTCCATGGGAGGTCCAAACACACACACTGCTTTCAGGCCAAATAGGAAACGTGATGGTGCTAACTTACCCCAGAAGAGAGCTCAGCAATCAGGAAGCGAGACGCTGAGGCCGGTCTCAGTACCGTCCTCTTCGCCCACCCAGAGCGGCCACCTCAGTTCAGCTTCTCAGTTGGCTGCTGCTCCCTTCCTTGCAGTCAGTAATTCAATAGGTGCTTCTTCTCAGACAAGAACCTCAAAGAAAGATGAAAAGATGATTAATAAGAGACATCCGGTAAGATCATCCAACTTAGAGAGATGAGAAAGTGACGCTAAGAAGCTAGAAGTCAGAGGGAAGCCTGGGCGACCTCCCTCTCCCCATGGTGCATACAGCTTGTTGAACGTGGAACTCTCCATCGGTCATCAACTCAGTTCATCTCCAAATAGAAGAACAAAAAGTGCTGGTTCACTTTGGAGTTGCTTTCATCCTCCTTTTGTTCTGCATTGACTTGTTTACTAGGATTAATTGGAAGAAAGCACCAAAGATTATAAGCGGAAGGAAAGTTGTGAAGTATGTTGGTCACTCTCTGTAGCAGAAAAGGGACTGGAACCATTTGTGCATATCAGCTGATTTTTATTTTAAAAAAAGTTATGGTGAAAATAAAGAGATGCCAACAGTTTACATTTTAACCAGAAATTTTGAAAATGGAGCAAAGAATTCTTAGACTTGTATTCCTATTTATCTATATTAGAAATATTGTATGAGCAAATTTGCAGCTGTTGTGTAAATACTGTATATTGCAGAAATCAGTATTATTTTAAGAGATGTGTTCTCAAGTGATTGTTTACTATATTACATTTCTGGATGTTCTAGGTGCCTGTCATTGAGTATTGCCTTATTTGACATTCCATAGGTTGATTTTCAAAGCAGAAGGTTATGAAGAAGAGGTTAGAATTATAGCTACTTACAACACAAAGAAGTTCATTGTATGGTTTTGTTGAATCAACAATGTGATACCCAAATTATAGTTTTAAAAAAAACTTCAGATATACAGATATCAGCTTATCTGTTGCCTTCTATCTTTATAATGAAAAGGGATAAGCTTGTTATCTTGGCATACTATTGGCCACAGGGAACAGTAAATGAACCTGTTCAAGATAGGAGATGCCATTGAGGTGTCCTATGTTCTTGTGTTCTTTTATTTTCCCATTGTTGGCACATACAGAGAGTTTTACTCCACGTACTGTACTAATCACCAAGGAAAGATATTTGGAAATAACTTATGTTGGTAGCTGCGAAAAGAATCATTGAACTAGAATTGACACTCAAATACAGTAGTGTTTTGGAAGGAGGTTCAAGAAAGCATTTGTCAAGGGTTGAGATATTTATTTCCTGCATGGTTCATATCCAAATGTTCACAACCACGATGCATCTGACTGCAATCATGTGCTAGTAATTTATGTCAGTGATTATCTTGCTCACGGTGAAGCCAGAAATGCTCTCAACAGGGAGTAGATGTAAAGTACTTGTATATAGAATTCAGAACCTAAGCTATTTATTAAAAGTTGATTTTTTTCTTGATAGTATTTTTATGTACTAAATATTTACACCAATATCAATGACATATTTTGGTAAACTAGAGAGACAGAAGGGATGCATGTTTTGTTCTGCTTCAATTTCTCCTGTATGAACAAAGTACCACAGCCTTCTCAAAGAGCTAAAATTGAACAAATTTTAGGTTATGCATTTTTGAAACAGTTGCTACAAAGTTGATGATTTGTTCCCCTTCAAGGAAATATAAAATATGACCTTAGCTGTCTAATGAAATAGTCGATTAGAAATTATTTTTTAAGAATGTTAAAGAGGTGAGTGCTGTCAACATGACGTTTTTGAAAGGTCAGTACCAGAACTGTCAGAGAAATGTTATGCAGAGGAAGACAGATCGGTTAGCTTTTCAAAGGACAGCATGCTCAGGCTCTTGCATTCTAACCCTTGTAAACTACCAGGCTGAGCTATTGACTCCATACCTCTAAGAATCGCTGCTACTTTGTGCAAGACTTTTGAAGGTTGAACGAATGAGGCAAATTCCAGACAGTAAAAGAATCCCTGAGCCCTAACTAGAAGTTCTTTTTTTTCCCTAAAAAATTCCCAAGAATGAAATTCTCTCTGGTTTACATGGGCATGCATTCATCTGGTCCCAGGGGAATGCTGAGATGTCACACACACACACCTCCCATTAAGATGTGCATATTCAGTGTACTTCTCATCTCTGAGCTTTCTTTTCTAAGCTACACATTCCTTTTTATCAACGTGTACACTACTGATGCTGTTGTTGTATTGGGAGCATGTAGCAATAAAATCGTTAATAGATCTGGCTCTATCTAGATTTTATCATGAGTTTTGGCAACAGATTCTTTCCACCTACAGCTTAAATGGCATTAAATTCATTTGCAACTTGTATTTGCTTTAAAGGAGATCAAATGAAGTGGTTGTATGTCTTATTTTCACATCAAGGTATGCCATACTGTTTTTAAAAAATAAAAAAAAAATAAGAGGCTGGGGGAGGTGACTTTCTACTTAACTATGCTATGTCCCTTGGAAATTAAGGAGAGGAAAGGAGAGTAGGGCAACCTTGCCAGGATTTAGGAGGAAGGGGAACTTGTGTTTTTAACAATCTGTAATCTCAGAGTGATTTTTGTAAAAGCGTACACACAAACTTGATCACCTGACGACCGATGGGAATTCACCACTGGAAACTCGGGCATAGAGGAGGAGGGAACATCTCAATGGAATCCCATTTATTAGCTAGTAGAGAAACACGATTTCATGGTTGTTACGACATAGAGGAGGAGGGAACATCTCAATGGAATCCCATTTATTAGCTAGTAGAGAAACACGATATCATGGTTGTTACTAGTTTGAACTGCAAAGGCCAACAAGGCTCAGGTCTAAACCCCAATCACTTCACGCCTGATTGGCCTTGGATAACTTCACTACGGTTCCATTTCCTCATCTGTAAAGATTGGGGGCAGACCTGTTATACACAACTGCATGATTGCGGTGAGAAATGAGATGTTATAAAGCTGTTAGCACAGAGCCTAATGTAATATCTCACAGAAACTTTAAGTATTAATAAAACCTTGGCCCTCATCCTCATCATCTTCAATGTATAAATGAACCACAGCTTTGCTTCAAGGCCCAAGGTCACCAGGTCTCACGTATGATACTGCATAACCCAATTTGGGGAACCCTAGCGACCATTTGACTTTAGCAGCTGATAAGATGGGGGCCGGCACTTTGGTGCAGCGGGTGGAGCAGCGGCCTGCAGTGCCCACATCTCATATGGGCACTGGTTCAACTCTGGGCTGCTCTATTTCTGATCCAGCCCTCTGCTAATGTGCCTGGGAAAGCAGCAGTCTTAAGATGGCACAAGTCTCCGGGGCCCTGCACCCACGTGGGAGACCCAGAAGCAGCAGCTCCTGGTTCCTGGCATTGCAGTCATTTGGAGGGTGAACCAGTGAATGGAAGTTACCTATCTCCCCTTCTCTCTAATTTTACCTTTCAAATAATTCATAAAAAACAATAAGGTGAACTTACTAAAAATTACCTGCAGTAACTATAAAATTTTAATTATATGCACTCTCTTTTTCAAGAAATAGTCAAAGGGACTAGCTATTATGTACTTCTGCAAAGATGGTCAATGGTGCAAACATGCTCCAAGCTATTAACTAATGAAATTTCTTCTTCATATATTTACATGAATGCACTGCTTTTTAATAGTTTTATTTATCTGAGAGGTAGAGATACAGACAGGGAGAGAGAAAATTCGTTCCATCTGCTGGTTCGCTCCCCAAATGACTATTGGCCGGAGCTGGGCCAATCCAAAGCCAGGAGCTTTCTCTTCTGTCTCCCACACGGGAGTAGAGGCCCAAGCACTGGAGCCATCTTCCACAGCTCTCCCAGGCCATAGCAGAGAGCTGGATAGGAAGAGGAGCAGCCTGGACACAAACCGGCACCCATATGGGATGCTGATATGACAGGTGGAGGCTTAGCTTACTAAGTCACAGTGCTGGGTCCCCTATGAATACACTTTGTATAAATATCAAAAACAAGCCAATCCTCTGTACTTATTTTACATTTTCTTTATGATGAATCTACTTCAATATAAGATTTAAAGAAAATCATTTCAAAGTGATGAAAATATGGATGAAATCACTGCTACAGAAGGATTAAGAAAAACGGGACTGCTAAAATGAAACTGCTTGAACTGAAATAAAGTATTAAAACCACCTTCAGAGTGTACAGACATTATCAACACATGTACAAATACTAGAAAGATTCCCTGGGGACCCAGCTGCTTTTGGCTAATTGATACAGAGCCAAAACCAAAACTTAGCAGTTCATCAGTACACTGCCTTCCAAGCAAGGAAAAGAATAATTCACTAAATTCACATCTAAAGCACAAATTCTAAAAGGAAACAAGAGGATATAATTTATCACAAAGCTATTACAGTTTTCTTAAGTATTAGAATGGCCTCCTAAACTACCCCCATCCTGATACATCAGGATATGTAAAACATTGTCTATCTTGTGGGCAGTACCCATGCTGCTACATGAAAGCTGTCATTTTTAACAGCTGCTGTGTCCACCCAATCTCTGGTTTCAAACAAATTGTTTATTTGATGATGTCCTTGTTAACCAAGGAGGGTTTTTTTTGTTATTGCTGTTTGGTGGTTGGTTAATTTATCAAAATTTCAAAAATATTATTTCAGGGAAGAAAACAATTATTCCCAGCCAAGCGTTAGTCTAACTTAACTCCCCAGTGTTACTTATGCTACTATAGGATCTTACAGGATCTTATACTTAGGATCCTATAGGATCACATAACAAAGGAGGAGAATGGCACATCTTTCATGGGCTGTTTAAGCAAAAAATTCAATCGTCCAGGGAAAGTGATGCCTTATAGGCATTAAGTGCACAGTAAAGTTTTGTGGTTGTTTAAAAATAGATTTCCAGAGAAAATAGATTTATCTTCTTAAGGATGGTCCACAGACCTCAAAAGATTACATTTGATTATTTTAAACTAAGGTCACAATTTCTCACAAAGGTCCATCTGCCTGAACGGTCCTCTGTGTGCCCAAAACAGAACTAGAGTGGGCACTGTGATGCCCCTTTTGTTGGCTGGCTTCTCCTCTCTCTGCTGCTGTATCTTACAGGGTGAGATGGTTAATGTTGATTCAGACAGGACCTTTAGATATTATCTTGTCTAAGCATTCTTCATTTCGCAGTCATAGGGTTAAGACCCAAAGGTTACTTTCTCAAAATCTCACTCCTGAATTTGAATATAACTGGGATCAGGCTGAGATTAGTATTCCAACCTCCAGTTCTCCCTCCATAGACAGCACTCTTCCATTTATTAAAGGGACACCCACAACCCCTTCATCAGCAAATGCCTGTGTGGTCATCCTACACAAGTGAGCCAAAGTGTGCATTTGGCGGAAAATCTGAAGGTCTATCAGTGCAGCACTTTGCACTTCCCAATGAGCCTACTGAAACTCGCATGCCCAGCCATGTCTCCTGCTGGGATGAGCCATATTTCACTGGCCTTTTCAGAACTTGTGCCTCAATGCGGAAGTGCAACATTCTAGTTTTTAAGATTTTACAGTAATATCTCAGCTGTTGCATGCTGCTTGGAATGGCAACATAACCTGAGCCAGAATGCTCTAACATCTGTAATGTCCCCAAAATGGAGTTGAGATTGTCAGAAGCAGTACCTACTTTTTCTGTCTTTGCTTTGGATTTTCATGATTGTTAGGAATGCTCTTAAAGGTGGAGGTGACCTAGCTAATCATTTAGCCACACAGAGCCAGTCCTTTGATTTTCTTCCTCCCATATTTGTCTTTCTAACATAAATCATTAGCTTATCTTCCCATGGAGTCCTTAAGCTTCCAAATGTGCTCAGGTCTGCTTCATCATAGAAGCAATTTCCCATTGACCTCTGCTTCTGTCTCATTACCCATTTTCTGATTTCTCTTCTTCCAATACCACCTAAGTTCTCCAGAGGGCAGCCTAGCTTCACTGCCTCTTCTCCCCCCTCCCTGCCACCATTCACTCTGAAGCTCAGGGCAGCCTGATGGCTGTGCCAAGCACTCAACAGAAGAGACTCTCAAAGGCCATTTGCAATGGCTATTTCAGAGTGAGACTCCTTCATGTATTCAAACATTTTTACTAAGCTCTGGCTGTGTGCCAGCCGTTGTTCTAGGTGTGTAGAAAGCAGTAGTGAGCAAAACAGTGGAATTCCCTGCCATCTTCCTGGAGCTTATTTTAGTAGAGGAATCAATCATCATTGTAACTGGATTGGCTATCTGGTATGTTTAAAGGTAAACAAAGAGTGTACCATAGTAATAATTAGGAGAATGGCAGTGGAACTCATTTAGAAGGTAAGAGTGGAGAAAAAAACTGAAGGAGGTGACAGTTCTCTATAATCTGGGAAAGCACAGGAAGGAGGAGCAATTAGTGCAAAGATTCATGATAGAATAATGACTGGCAAGTTTAAGAGCAGCAACAAAGCTGGATAGGAGTGTTGGGGTGAATAGACAATAGCAATAGGGCGGTAAGAAGTGGGTATAGAAGTTTGGCATGCAGCATCCCCTTAACTGTAAAACCAGAAAAAGATACAACCAAGAAAGAGAGCTATAGGCCAATATCCCTAATGGACATGGATGCAAAATCCTCAATAAGACACTAGCTGATTGAATTCAACAACACACACACACACACACACACACAAAATCCACCCTGTCCAAGTGGGATTTATCTCAGGGACGCAGGGATTGTTCAATATGTGCAAATCAATAAAGGTGATACATCACATTAAAAATTGACAAAAACAAACCCCAATATATTATCTCAGTAGATGCAGAGAAAGCACTTGATAAAATACAACATTTTTTCATGGCAAAAACCTTAAGCAAATTGGGTATAGAAGGAATATTCCTTAGCACAATCAAGGCACTATATGACCAGCATCATGTTGACTGGGGAAAAGCTGAAAGCATTTCCACTAAGATCCAGAGCCAGAGAAGGATGATCACTTTCACCATTACTATTCAATATAGTTCTGGAAGTTCCAGCCAGAGCCATTAGGCAAGAGAAAGACATCAAATGGATACAGATTGGAAAGGTGGAAGTCAAAGTATTCCTGTTTGCAGATAGCATGTTCCTATAATATAGGGAAACCAAAAGATTCCACTAATAGACTATTGGAACTCTTATAAGAGAGTTTGATAAAGTTGCAAGTTATAAAATCAACACACAAAACTAGGGAGAGAAATAAAGCACATCAAAATTGGAAACCAAGTTATCCTTGTTTGAAGATGACATGATACTGCACATGGAAAAACCTACACACGACTGAAAAGCTCTTAGAATTGATAAACCAATTCAGTAAATTTGCAGGTTACAAAATAAACATATAAAAATCAGTTGCTTATTTTGTGTGTGTTAATGATGTACCCACAGAAACAGAAATCAAGAAAGGAATCTCATTCACAATAGCCACAAAAAATAAATATTTAAGAATAAATTTAACCAAAGAAGTCAAAGATCTCTACAATGAAAATTATCAAAAATGGATGAAAGAAATCAAAGACACAAAAAATTTGAAGATATTCTTTGCTCATGGATTGGAACAATCAAAATCACTAAAATATCTATACTTCCCAAAGCAATCTACAGATTTAATGCAATTCCAACAAAATACCAATGATATTCTTTAAATAATTGGAAAAAGCAATCCTGAAATTCATATGGAATCACAAATGACCCAGAATAGCCAAAGGAATCCTGAACAAGAAAAATCAAACTTTAGGTATCACAATAATTAACTTCAAAGCATACTACAAAGCTATAATAATTATAACAGCATGGTACTGACACAAAACCCAACACAGAGATCAATGGAACAGAATAGGAAATTGAGAAATTAATCCACATACATACAGCCAACTTATTTTTTACAAAAGTGCTCAGACTATACATTGGAGTAAGGATTATCTCTTCAACAAATAGTGCTGGCAAAACTGGATGTATATATGCTGAAGAATGAAATTAGATCCATACCTCTCATCATATATAAAATCAACTCAAGATTGATCGAAGACCTAAATTTAAGACCTGAGATTATGAAGTTACTAAAAAAACATAAAGTAAAGAAAACACTCTAAGACATTGGTGTAGGAGGCAATTTCTGGGACACACTCCCAAAGCACCAGAAACAAAACCAAAACTAAACAAATGGGACTATAGAAAACTCAAAAGTTTGCACAACAAAGGAAACTATCAATCAAGTGCAGAGACATCCAACAGAATGGGAAAAAAAGTGTTTCCAAAGAACATATCCTATGAAAGATTAATATCCTGAATATATCAGCTACTTAACTCCACAACAAAAACAAATAATCCATTGACAAATGAACAAAAAACATTAATAGACATTTCTCAGAAGAAGAAATACAAATGGCCAACAAATATATGAGAACATGTTCAAAATCACTAGCCATCAGGGAAATGCAAATCAAAGCCACAGTGAGATATCACTTCACCAGTCAGAATGGTTAAAATGCAAAACAGAGAGTGTAACATGCTGGTGAGGATAGGAGAAAGGGGAACATTTATACACTGTTGGTGGGGACATACATTATTGCATAAACTATAGTGTGGAAATTTCTTTAAAAAATAGACTTGCCATATGATACAGCAATCCCACTTACTGATTATATGCCCCAAAGACTTAAACACAACATATCTAAGAGATACCTGCACCACTATGCTTATAGAAGCACTGTTCACAATAGCCAAACTTTGGAATCAACCAAGGTGTTCATCATCAGATGAATGGATAAAGAAAATATGCTATGTGGGGGCCGGCGCCATGGCTCACTTGCTTAATCCTCTGCCTGCAGCACCGGCATCCCATATGGGCACAAGGTTCTAGCCCCAGTTGCTCCCCTTCCAGTCCAGCTCTCTGCTGTGGCCCAGGAAGGCAGTGGAGGATGGCCCAAGAGCTTGGGCGTCTGTACCTGCATGGGAGACCAGGAAGTACCTGGCTCCTGGCTTCAGATCTGCATAGCTCCGGCCGTGACAGCCATTTGGGGGGTGAATCAACAGAAGGAAGACCTTTCTCTGGGTCTCTCTCTCACTGTCTGTAACTCTACCTGTCAAATAAATTAAAAAAAAGAAAATATTGTATGTATACACAATGGAATATTACAGCTATAAAAAAAGAATGAAATTCTACCATTTACAGCAAAATGGAATGAACTAGCAGACATAATATTGAGTGAAATAAGCTGGACCTGAAAAGACAAACACTGGATGTTCTCCTATAAGTGGGAGTTAAAATAAAAAAAATGAAATATTTGTATATTTGTATTGCTGCAAATGTAGTTTTGCAAAACTTTTATACCATTGTTAAATCAATGGTTAAGAATGCTACACTACTATAGTTCTGATTTGTGATTAGTTTAAGATGTGCTATACATGGATGAAATGGTTATTTTCCCATTTAATTATTGTTTATAGTGGTTGCCTACATTCCCACTAAACTAGGGTCTTTTTGCTTTTTACTTGTTAAACTTATTTGCTGAAGTATAAAGCCTTTTACTGTATTATAAATGTAAAACACATTATCTCAAAAATGAAAAAAAATACAATTGTGAAGGAAGGAAGGTGGGAGGGTGAGAGAGAGGAAGGGAATATCATTATGTTCTTAGTATTGTAATTACAAATCATGTTGAATCTGCTAAAAACTTACTGAAATTTTAAAAAAATTAAAAGGCAGAGCTAAAAAAAAACATTTACAATGAAAAATTCAAAGGTTGATCTTGGAATCTCTTTGCGAAATGGGAACTGAAGGGTAAAGTGTGAGGAAGTAGTAGGAGCTATAGATTGAAGATTTTATTTAAGTCATCAGAAGGTTTCCATAGCATGATCTAACATGCTCAGGCAGGATCTACATCAGGGTCTAAAAATGCAGACCCAACCCTAGTAAACAAAGTCTGTTAAATTTCCCGAAGCATTTTCACTTTTGGCACTGACAGTAGTCTGAATCTTCTCAACTAGCTTAGCATCAAGGAGAACCAATTCAGTCATTAAAGTCTAACCTCATTGACTATTTCTTGGAAAACAAACATTAAAACCATATTGCACATATATTTCTAATATTTATCTCATTGAAGCATTGACAAGATCCTTACTAGAAAGTAAGCAAGGAAATGGAAACTGGAAATGAAATAAACCCAAAAGACTGTCATTCATTTAATACATGCATTTAATTTAATACATACATTTAATACATTCATTTAATACATTCATTTAATATATGCTGGTGATATTTATTAAAAGTGAGTTATTTCATTTTGATGAAATGTATTTTAAATATAAAGAAAGAATAACCCTTTGGGCATACCCACAAACCCTATTATAGACTTGAGGCCTTAGACTTTTCAATTCATTAGATATTTTTTTCCAGAAACCCTGAAAATCATATGGGAAATATTACAGTTATTTCAATGATTTTTTTCAGGTATATAATAAAAGACAAGATACACAAGACTGTAGAATTAACTGTTGGATAGACTGAAATTAAGTATTAAAAGAAGGAACTAGATCATTCCTGAGAGAGTGTCCTGATGGACTCTGTGGAACTAGTCACTGCTTAGTGCCATATTGCAGGTGCTGGAGACCTGTGGGGAGCAATCCGGACTAGACTAAGTTACTCGAATTAGGACTTATTCTATGCATCTGCTCTCCTCTGTGGGGAGCAGCTCGGACTAGACTAAGTTACTGGAATTAAGACTTATTCTATGCATCTGCTCTCCTACAATATGGCGCTGGGAGAGGAGAAAACAGCTTCCGCACAGCTGCCTCCAGTTCAACCAATAAACTGTAGGACTTGCTCCTGATTGGAGAGCAGCGTACTCGGCGTGTGGGCAGCCGAGTTGGGATTGGCGGAGGAGGACTATAAAGGAGGAGAGAGACGGCATGCACCAGGAACATCTATGGGGAACATCTAAGGGAACCCGTGCAGCCCCCGAGAAGAGTTGGCCGGCGGTGTGCTGCTCCCCTGCGGAAGTGGGGAATGCGGCCAGGGGGAACTGCCCTTCCACGGAGGTGGAAGGGATAGTAGCCAACCCGGGAAGAACCAGCAGCGAACCCGGGGAGGGCCGAGCAGACGAAAGAACAGCGCAGGGTCCTGTGTTGCTCCTCCACGAAGAGGGGGAGCGACAGAGACCCAATACCAATGTCTCCTGGTGAAGTCAGGATTGGACTAAATTTTTGGTGTAGGGGAATTTCAAAAGGACACTAACATAATGTAGAAAAGATCAAAAAGATTCTGGGTGTCAGGAAGAAATATATGCATTTTTGTGACTATTACTAGTAAATGGGATGTTCACTTAAAATTTCACAGTGATCCTTAAATAAGATGCATTTTATGCTCCTGAAGCTTGATCAAATATTCCTATATGCTGCTTTATTTAGTTTAAGAAATGTTAACACACTGTGGCATAGTAGCTTAAGCTTCTACCTGCAGCATCAGCATCCCACATGTATACCAGTTCGAGTTCCAGGTGCTCCACTTCTGATCTAGCTCCCTGCTAATCAGCTGGGAAAGCAGCAGAAGATGGCACAAATGTCTGGGCCCTTGCACCAAAACAGGAGACCTCGAAGAAGTTCCTGGCTTCAAATCTACCCAGTTCTGGCTGTTGTGGTCATTTGGGGAGTGAACCAGCCTATGGAAAACCCCACTTTCTCTGTAACTGTGTGTCTCAAATAATAAATCCTTAAAGAAATTTTAATATAGCACATTCACAACGAGTTATTGAATTTTATGGTTGGTATTTGTATATCATTTGTGTTAGGAAACTGGCACAGTTTTATCTATGGCGTGATCTATACCCTGATTTACATCCCATGCTCTATCCCCCTCTGCCATTGCTGGAAGCCAGGTAGCCACATGGCCCAAACTACCTGTGCCAAGCTCCACCCAACCTAATGGGATTGGCTAATTTCTACCTCACTGCCCGCCCCCTAGAAAAGGGATATTAGAACCCTTTACCCAGACACGTGCTCTCTTTCCCTTCGCCGCCCCTTCACTCTGGTCTGTTGGGTATTCCCCAATAAACCCTTTCCCCTATTTTGGCATTTGGTGTGTTTTGTGATGGCTAACATTGGTAATCCAGCGTCCCACAGTGCTCTGGGGTCCCGGATTCCTGCCAGTTGCAAAACACGCCCCCGAACTCCTTCCACACCACCAAACGCTCTGCGATCCCCATCCACAATTGGCCTTCCAAATTTTGAGGTAAGACACGGAACGGAAATTCCTCACAGCGACTCCTATTCAAGTGGTGGTCTTCTGTCGTATGCTCGCCTGACTCTCGTAATGATCGTGGTGCTGTACACTAGCCACCACCCCTACTTCTCCTACTTAAGGCCTTTAGCCTCTACGGACACTGTGTCCGGGCAACAGTGGGTGTGAGTGACACTCCACCTCTGTTCCCTTTTTACAGGCTAGGCCCTTGGCTCCAGTGGTCTGGTGTTCAGTGTGTTTGTGATGGCTAACAATTTGCATTTAGTAAATAAATATAAGACTCCTTAGACTAGATGGTAATGAAGCTTTAGAAATTTAACTGGCTCGTTTATATAAATTATCAAATTATCATATTCAAATAAACTGTATAAACGTAAAAGCTTAATTTGTCCATGGAATTTAGTAATAAATCATAATGAAGAGGCAGTACATGAGGGAAATACAGTAGTCTTTGTAGTCAAACCATCTTGAAGTAGAATTCATACTCCATCATTTGTAATATGATTAAGTCAAGGCTTTGGAAAATCTGCTTCTTTAAGATGAAGATGATTTATTTACCTCCCAGTAATTGTCTGAAAATTAAATGAGACACTGTAGAGAAAAGGCCTTCTTGATTTTGTTTGACTTACTGATTTATTTACTTACTTACATATTTCTTTAAAAGGCAAAGTGACACAGGGATAGAGAGAAATTGAAAGACAAAAGTATCTTACATCAGCTGATACACTCCCCCCGCCCCCATGCCTGCAATTGCTGGTGCGGTGCTAAGCTAGGCTGTAGGTAGGAGCAAGAACTCCATCTGGATCTCCCACATGGATGGCAGGCACCCAAGTACTTGGGCCGTCAACTGGGTCTAAGGACCATTAGCAAAAACCTGGATTGGAGGTGTGAAGCAGCCAAAACTGGAGCCAGGCATTCAGATATGCGATGAGGACATGCCAAGTGGGAGCTTAACTCTCTGCATCACAACATCCACCCACCCCTTCCTGAGTTTATTAGCAGATGCTCTTACTAAATGTTATGTCCTGAATATTCAGAACAGATTTAGCCACAAAAATAAATCCTTACTATAGCGTTTAATACTCATGTCACACAAATGATGTGTTAATCAGATGTAGAAAATTCAAGTAATTACTTTGACAGAAAGGATATTACAGTAACATGACGTGATTGCCTATACTAATGAAAACCTTATTCACTATTTTTCTTGAGTCCTTTAGATCTCATTGGTCTCTCAAGTATGAGGGATTTCCCTGGATAATGACAATTTTAGCCTCATTCTTTGGCTTTCTGTTGTTGAAGGTCGTCTTCCACTGGACCTGGTCCTGACAATGCCATAGTTCAAGTAGACCTGCCCACTTGATAGCACTGCCATTCACTCATCACTCCCCATCCGCATTCTTTGAATTCCTCATTACCACAGGGCATCTGAGTCTTGGTAGCCATCATTACTCACTTGGATGGTGAAAGAACCTCTTAAGTTTTCTATTGGCAAGCCACATCCCACTGTTTAGTTACAGTGGCTGTCTTAAACCTCACATCAGCATCATATTTCAAACCCATTTGAATCATGTCAGTTACTTCTCATTGCAGTTAAAGTAAAATCCCCACATATGGTCTGCAAGGACCTCTATCCATTTATGCCAGTTCATTTTCAATCCCTTCCTCCTGAACCTCCCAATTCTTCAGCCATCTGGGTGTTCTTTCAGTTTGCAATGTGGGGAATCCTCTCGTACCACAGAGCCATGGCATATGCTGCTTTCTGCTTGGAATGCTCATTCTTGTGTTCTTTAAATGATTATTTTCTTCTCAGCATGAGAAAGTGCTTGGTTCTCCTGCAAGGTCCTTCCTTTTCATTATATCTATATGAGGTCTCCTTTTGCTTTCCCTGCTACAGTATTCTACAAAGTGCTTTTTTTGTTGATGTTAATTTTATTTGCTACCTCTTGTTTTTGTTACTTCCATGTGTCACTCATCAGAATGTGCACTACAGTAAGTCAGGTCCCATATCTGTTCTGTTTATCACTGTATCTCCAACACTGAATTGTCAAATTGCCTACATGACACAGATTAAATAAACTTCTGTGCAGTGGGAGATAGGGTGATGTAATGGAAAAAAAGAACCTAGTTCTCATTTGAATATATTTACTAAACTACATCTGAGTGCTAGCTCAGATAAATGATAAAATTCCAGGCATGCTGAAACTAAGGTATCTCTTGTCAAATTAGTTAATTATTCCTTATATTCTAGAAAATTCCTTGTACACATAAATGTGTTCTATATTTAATAAAGGAATAAGTAGACTCAGGTGGATCATATGGCGGTTCCAGTAGCAGTTGTTTTTTAGGAAATCACCATAATGTTTTCCATAGTGGCTATACTAATTTACATTCACACCAATAGTGTATCAGAATTCCCCATTATCCACATCCTCACCAGCACTTGTTACTTTGTCTTTCTCATAACAGTCATTCTAACAAGGGTAAGGTGATACCTTATCCTGGTTTTGATTTGCATTTCCCTTATGACTAGTGATACTGAGTATTCTTTTTTCAAATATTCTTTGCCACATGTGCTTCTTTGTTTGGTAACTGTCTTTTCACATCATTTGCCTATTTCTTAACTGGATAGGTTGTTACGCTGCTGTTGAGCATTGGATTTTCTGATATTTTCTGGATATTAAAGCTTTTGTCAGATGTGAAGCTTGCAAATATTTTCTCTCATTGTCAAAATACATTAAAAAATAAAAAAATATATACAGGGGAAAAAAGAATTACTTAGATGGTGTTTCATCTGCTTGCCTAGTTCATATCTAAAGTTCTGATAGCCCCAACAATCTTGTGTTGATCAGGAGAGTCTCAAAGGGTGTGTAGCCTCCCATTGTCTGGCAAAACTTAATTCAAATTCCAACCCCTTCCTGTCTGCCAACTCCTTGCAGGTCGATGGAAATGGGAAACTACAGTTGTATCTTTGCAAAATAAGCTGCTGAATAAGGTGAGAAGTTATATAAATCTCACAAACAGGTGGACGGTTTGCCAAGTTAGGCTGGCACAGTTATACAAGCAACCCTCCACTTTCCTTCCATCTTAACACACCTTATGAGTGCGCAAGGCTGAGGGGAGCCCCTGTCTGGAGGCAAATAAAGGCACACCTGTACACTCGCATCTTTTGCAGGCACAGCTTACAAGTATCATTGTCTACTTTGATAGATTCAAATAAACAAAAACAAATGTTCTTTTCTAGTAGTCAGAAATATTAAAAAGCTGCCAAATTCTGGCCCAGCAGGAAAAGTACTGGACTGGCTATTAAGCAGAGTGAACTATCAAAATATTTATCCCATAATTAAAACTAATGGTTCAAATTACATTTCAAAAGTTCACTTCAAGCCTCAGGGTTCTGCATGTATTTATTAGGTCCTTTATTACAAGAACATTTCTATTAGCAGAAATGATTTTAAATAGATACAAATGTAATTATGAGGACAAGTTGTACTGAGTTTAAAAAATAGTATTTTGTAGGTCACTGAATTTGTTTCTGTTCTTACCAGTCTTTTATCTTCCTAGGTGAGAAATGCATTTCCCACGACATGTTTAAGATAGCAGTATAATGGAGTTGTTCATGTACGATTTTACGAATGCAAGAGTACTACTTTGAGAATTAACAACTCAACAGTCCTCAGGGACTGATTAAAAATTGATCTATACCACATTCATGTTCTATTTTTATTAGAAAAAGTCTGGGAAAATGCATCATAGACTTTGGGGCCACACAGATGTTGGATCAATTCATGAATCATCACTAGCAAAGGATTTAATACTCTGGGCCTCAATTTCTCACCTATACGTAGGGGTGATAAATACTGGGTTTATTGGATTATTGTGAGGGTTACATGAGATGTGTGTATGCCTGATCCAGAAGTGCTGTTATTAATGATTTCATGTCATTATACTCGGACTGAACACTTTGCGAACAGATGAACACATTTATGCAAAGTAGTCTTTCTGTTTCTCATTCACACATCCCTCCTCTTTTCCCCTTTATCCTGATTACCTCACTTCCCTTCTTCATAGCCAATATTTGGGACTTATTTTCTGTCTGATTTTAAATTCAGAGTTTCAGGAATATTAATGGAGAGTTCCATTTATTGACTGATATTTTGCCTCTTCCATGTACCACAATTTAACTCCCTCCCCAAACATACAAAGAAACTGGGATAAATAGAAATTCATCTTGCTTTGACAGTGATACTAAATTTGGACACATATTGAATTTAAGACAAATGTGGAGATTTCATATGGCTCTATTGCTAGCCTATACTCACTAGACTTTTCCTCTAGAATACAGGATACTAAATCTATAATATAATCAATAATTGATGCAATTAGAAATAAAAAATATTAGCAACTTTAACAAAAGTCAATGCCTAAAGAACTCAGATCCATATAATAGGTAACATTTTTCGAGCCTACATTATGCACCAGGCTTTTGATGAAGTCCTCATTGTATAATCGTCCCAATACCACTGTGAGCCATAGCCTAAAATTGTCGCAGATTTAAAGGCCCGTGGGATTCAGATTAACTGACATTTTACCTGAGTCCCACAGGGTGGGGGGGTGGGGTGGGAACAGCTCTGGTTTGAGCCCTGACAAGCCCCCACTCCATGGTTCCCTAGTCACTCAGCACTTTCTCCGTGTAACTTACCCTTTGCTGACAACCCACTTCCTCTACTGCCATGATTGAAAACATGGCACATGAGAGTGATGTGCCCTGGATGAAGAGTGTTAATTTGAGCCTAGCTCAGTGCCCACTTAGTATTATATCCATTTAGGGTATTATTTCCTTACCCTCAGCTTTAAAATTAATGAATGATTAAATAACTGATTTGAATTAATAAATTTGCATACTATCAAATTGTTTCAATTTTCTTATTACTAATAAATTGGATTATCTTAAACATTGTTTTTTATTTGTTAGCCATTGGATGTTTTCTTTCTCTGCCCTATTTCTATGCTTTGATTATTCTTTTAACGTTTTCCTGTTTTTCTTAAGCTACAAAATTTTATTGCAATAGATGAAATTATTTGCGATTGCTATTTTGATACATTAAAAATTGACAACATACTGGCTGGTGCCACGGCTCAATAGGCTAATCCTCTGCCTTGCAGCACCGGCACACCAGGTTCTAGTCCCAGTCTGGGCGCCAGATTCTGTCCCGGTTGCCCCTCTTCCAGGCCAGCTCTCTGCTGTGGCCTGGGAGTGCAGTGGAGGATGGCCCAAGTGCTTGGGCCCTGCACCCCATGGGAGACCAGGAGAAGCACCTGGCTCCTGCCATTGGATCAGCGCGGTGCACCGGCCGCAGCGCGCCGGCCGCGGCGGCCATTAGAGGGTGAACCAACGGCAAAGGAAGACATTTCTCTCTGTCTCTCTCTCTCACTGTCCACTCTGCCTGTCCAAAAAAAAAAAAAAAAAAAAAAAAGACAACATACTATGATAGATGCAATCATAGATATTAAACATTCATCAATTTTTCTTTTTTCATCATCATGTATTTGTCAACATTGGGTATTTATGTTTTCTATAAATCACTGTTTTTGATGTAATCACATCATCACATTTTAAAAAGCAGTTTCTACCAAGAAGTCGTTCTGCAGCGCTAATGTCACAGTTGTCAAACATTTGCTACTCTTTGCTTTCCTTTCTCATTCAGGTCTTATACATTTTTACATCATGTGACTGGGACTCAGCTCTACTCTCCTATGTCATAACTAAAGAGCTTTCTCAGCACCATGTGTTACAACTGGTTCTTTCCTTTTTGATTGGAAGCCTACTTGATCATACATTCATACCACATATAATCATAAAACTACTTCTGTGCAGTCTGCTAATAATCCAATTTAATACTATTTTTGTCTTAATGATACGTTATTCTTTTACTTTGTATTTCTGTATGATATAAATTTTCTTTTCAAAACCATAAATTCATATTAATTGTGGTATACATATTTATTGTACATCTGAGATAAACCAGATAGAATTCTGGATGGTAATGTACATATTTAGAGTAATAATGGACTAATGAATATAAAATTAATATAAAATAGAATATGCTTTATATATCATTCATATATATTTAATTCAATATAATTTTTTTGACAGAGTCATAGACAGTGAGGGAGAGACAGAGACAGAGACAGAGAGAGAGAAAGGTCTTCCTTCCGTTGGTTCACTCCCCAAATGGCCACTATGGCTGGTGTTGCACTGATCTGAAGCTAGGAGTCAGGTGCTTTCTCTTGGTCTCCTATGCAGGTGCAAGAGCCCAAACACCTGGGCCATCCTCCACTGCCCTCCAGGCCACAGCAGAGAGCTGGACTGGAAGAGGAGCAACCGGGACTAGAACCTGGCACCCATATGGGATGCCGGTGCTGCAGGCGGAGGATTAGCCAAGTGAGCCATGGTGCCAGCCCCTAATTCAATATAATATTGAGTTAAACACATCAATAAATATGGCATATCTACCCATTTCTTCAGATTATTTATATTTAATATCTTCTTAGAGCTAGAAAAGTCCTCTTGAAAGGTTTTGTGCATTGTTTGTTAATGTAATTCCAAACTGAAGTGACCATGAAATATGTACTCAGTATTAAGAAAATAAATTCCAGTCAGTGCCGCGACTCACCAGGCTAATCCTCCACCTACAGCGCTGGCACCCTGGGTTCTAGTCCCAGTTGGGGCACCGGATTCTGTCCTGGTTGCTCCTCTTCCAGTCCAGCTCTCTGCTGTGGCCCGGGGAAGGCAGTGGAGGATGGCCCAGGTCCTTGGGCCCTGCACCCGCATGGGAGACCAGGGGGAGGCACCTGACTCCTGGCTTCAGATCAGCGCAGTGCGCTGGCTACAGCGGCCACTTGGGGGTGAACCAACGTAAAAAGGAAGACCTTTCTCTATGTCTTTCTCTAACTCTGCCTGTCAATAAATAAATAAATAATAAAGAAAGAAAAAAGAAAATAAATTCCATTGTGGATAATATCACATGCTAAGGAACTACAATGTGCTGCTGGTGGGAGTGTAAACAGGCACTGTCATGCTAGGAAGCAACCTCTGAACTATTAGTAATTTTAGGTACACATGAATGCAATGGCCAAAAATTCACTCGTGGACAAACTAATATCCAAATCACTCAGCTGGGGAGCCCCAGCATGTACAACAGTGTCTGTTTCAGGCTAATCTTTGAGAGGAACATAATGCAAACAACAGACATAAAATGTGGAGGACATGTATGTGTATTAGAGAACATTATGTAGCCATTAACAAAAATTTCAGCAACATGGTTATTTTTTACTCATGTAGAAAATAGGATACCACAACGTCTACACACACATTCTTATTTATGTCGGGTATTGAAAGGAGCATATTTCAAAGGTTCATGGAAAATGGAATCAAATAAGTTATTTTGTTGCAAAAACTTTGAAGTCTCTGAATAAATTTTTGTAGAATACATTTCCACAAACTTTTAAATACCCCTTGGACAGATACAGTAACATTAAATATTTCATTTAGATGTTATTTGAGGACATATCTGAAACAGAAAGGGAAAGCAGAGATTAGGGAAGAAGAAAGATATAAGCGAAATACAGATCTTACATGGATTGGTGGTGATAATCTGTACTGAGCAAAGGATAGTTAATCTATCCTTGTGTCCTGGGTAAAAAGAGCTACACTTTGATACGTTGTAAAATCCCTCTTGGGAGGTGAGGGAGACATGTGGAACAGTTTAGAGCCTCACCCCATGGGAGACCAGGAGAAGCACCTGGCTCCTGCCATAGGATCAGCGCAGTGCGCCGGCCGTGGCGGCCATTGGAGGGTGAAGCAACGACAAAGGAAGACCTTTCTCTCTGTCTCTCTCTCACTGTCCTCTCTGCCTGTCAAAAAAAAAAAAAAAAAAAAAGAAAAGAAAAAGAAAAAGAAAAAAAAGAAAAAGAAAAACATGGCAGTGAGATTTTTTGCTCAACCCTGATGGATATTCAGGACAACAGTCAACCTCAGTTTGAATAATCCTTATCACTGTAATTTGTGGCCAGATTTGTACTAAAATTGACATTTGAATGCCAGGTTGTTTGAGCACTGTGTCTTCCCCCAATTTTTCCTAAAATGCTATTGGGAAATTCCTTTTAGCTTTGTGAATTCTAAATGTCAATGCAGTCAGTCTTGCCAAAGCTATTCTAGAATGCAGATACTACCTAAACAGAACCCAGCCTCACCTGAGGAACTGGCTAAATTGGTTTATTGCCTTCAGTGATAATTTAACTTGAGCCTATTTACTGTAATTTTTAAAAACATTTTTGAAGAGAAAAAGCAATTTGAATACACATCAAGCAGAAATAAAGTAGGTCGGGTCATTACATAAGCTTTCATGACTTTCCACTTGTCACTAGTGTCCCTTCCTGCCACCCCACTTATATACATGCCTCTCTCTAAGACTGCTCAAATTATATCCACAGGGTCAATCTTGCCTGTGCTGTTTGCCATTGTTTAAAGTCTCTAGGACATTTTAAATGTCTGACATACAACAAGCTCAAATCAAATAATTATTAAAATGGAAGCAATAAAGTAAGGTTAGGTCAGTTATTTAAGACAGCTTCACACAGCAGAACATTGCTATTACATCTTAATTTATGTTTTCAGAATCACATCATCTTGAAAACTGGAAAAATGCGCAATGACCAATTTATAAGTTAACACAAGTCTGTTGCATTAGCAACCACTGAGGTAATGACATAAATAGAAGGCAAAGAGCATACTGCGCCTTTGGTTATGATCCTAACACTTGCTGTTTTTGGTGTTGTGTCAGGTGTCAAATCAATATACCTACATCAGTGTAATCACAGCACATTCATGAGGACAAGAAACGCCAGATCTGCTTGATGTCCCCAGTAATACTTGATACTATGGGAAAAAAAGAAAAAAATAGTAATATATTTAACAGAAGAATCCCTCACTCCCCAAGAAAATCCATAACAAAAACAACCAGTACAAATAAGTTATTAACAAACTATGTACTTTAACTCATTGCTTTATTGAATCATAATCTATTTATTGACCATTTAAGTATTTTCTACAATGTACACCTTGCTGGGAATACTGAGATGGACAGCTTATGTCCACATAGAGTTATAAACCAGAAGATGATGCAGACAGTAAATTACAGAATTGTGTGATATGTAGAATTTTAGAAGAAAAAATATTCTAGAAATGTTCAACGACCAAAGAGAGATAACTAGAATTTGCTTCTTCCTCCAAGACAAGACCCAAAGCACCAGGTGAGTAAACTCACTCCGTCTCCAGTTGAGCGCCCAAGGAAGAGCACATGAACTCATCCAGGGTATAGCAGGAACCCAGTAGGATACCAAGAACATGGACAGCAGCATAGCAAGAACACAATCAACTGGCAACTGGATCCCCAGTCCCGAAGCCAGGGGGTTCCCAGGGGGATGTATGAGCAAGACAGCCTCAGCAGAGCCCATCTGCATGAACACTTCATGTGTGGACATCCCGGCTGGGGAGGAATCCATCGCCACAGACCAGAGTCTCAGTAAGGAGAGCAGCTGGGAAAACTTCCAACCCCTTTGCTTTAGAAAAGGAACCCACACTGTCCCCTGGCCTCAACACTCAAGCCTCAGACTGTGGCAGCATGGTGCCACCTTGAGAATGGAGTCATTACTACAAGTTAACGTGCTATGCGGAGCAGAAGCTTTTGCTCTTCTCCTTCCTAGGGACCCACTGACATACCCACTCTTCAGCAAGGAAGACTGAGCTTCACAATGGGGCCCCATGCAGCAGGGGCACTCCCTGCACCCTAGCCTACACAGCACTTGGCATATCAGGGGACACTGAGTGCTGAGCAGCTGCAAAATACAGTCCCTAGGACCTTAGAAATAGGTCTGCCTGCCTCTTCAGACTCAGAGATCATCTCCCTCTAACCCTTCTTCTCCAGCCATTCAGGGCATTGTTTATTGCTGCTGGAACCTGCACATATAAAGTCTACAGGACAGGGTTGCCAGGGCCAAATGTGGTATGCCCATGGACGCTGAGGACAGTGCTTGCACTAGGGACAGGAATACTTGGGCTGCATGCATGTTAGAGATTATGCATGTGCCTAGCCTGCTCCCAACACCAGTATAGCAAAGGGCCTGAAGACTGGGCTCCATCTCTGCTTGGCACCACTGTTTCTCTAAGGGAGAACTGATGGGTTTCTGCAAAATATCTCATCCAGCCAAGTTGCTCCTTGCTTGGAGCACTGGCCTGACTTCTGTGCCCAGTCCAGTGCAGAGCCACAGCCCTCTCCCTCACCAGAAGCTGCCCATCTCAGTGCCCCCCCTAACTCAGGACTACAGCCAGCACACAACTTGGGGCTCCAAGCCCCTATCATGGAGATGACTCAGGGTATGTGCACTCTGTTTTCCCAGAGCCAAATCCACTCCTGCAGACCCAGTCAATTCCTTAGACAACACATGGGAGGCCCTGCCTGTACCATCCAGCACTCGTGCTGCTCTTGTGGCTCCAGAGTCAGGCAGTGGTATGGGGTCCAAGAGCCCAACCCAATTCCAACATTAGTCCCGCTGCCGTAAGCACCAATGCTGCTCTGGCAACTCCAGCTCCTGACTTGGGTGGTAGCTAGGAGTCAGTGTTCCAGGCCACCTGTACCACCATCAGGGCCTGCTCCCAATACCAGCAATGTGCCTGACTCCAGTCTTTGCCTCAGAAGATGGCTAGGGAACTACATGAACTACTTGTAGTTCCAGAAACTATACCCTGAGCCCCAGGAATAGTCCAGATCCCACTTCTCTACCATCAACTATAGTAAAAAATGAAACACAAAACAAATAAGTTTATAGAGGCTACACTACAATAAACTGAGAATAAAGCCACAGCAACACACCAAACTGACACCCAAAGAATCATCTTTAGAAAAAAGCCTTCAATTCATGAAGCAATAGAAAGTTGATTCTCAGATGCAGAAAAATCAACATAGGATCACAAGTAGTATGAAAAAACAGGGGAACATGACAGACACTTCAGAAGGAACACAACAACGCTTCAGTATCAGACTATGAAGAAAAGGGGAATGACAAAATGCCAGAGGGAATTTCAAAGAATAAAGTTATTCGAGGAAATGCAAGAGAATACAGATAGGGAGTTAAATAAAATTAGGAATCAATGAGTGATATAAACAAGAAATTCATCAAAGAGAATGAGATCCTGTAACAGGACAAAACAGAAATGAAAAACTCAATAAGTCAAATAAAATACACAGCTCAAAGTCTTAGCAACAAACTAGTCCAAGCAGAATGAAGAATATCTAAGCATTAAGATAGGTGTTTTGAAATATTGCAGTTCTCAGTTGGGCAAAAAAAAAAAATGAGGAAAAATGGAAAATAATGAAAACAGCATTTGGAATCTCTGGGATATTAAGTGAATCAATATTTCTGTTTGAGGAATTCAAAAAGGAATGAAAAGGTAGCAATTAAAAAACTTATTAAAGGAAATAATAGCTGAATATATTCCTAATTTTGAGAAAGATAAGGACATCCAAGTCCAGGAAGCCCATGGAACTCCAAATAGACATGACCAGAAAAGAATATCAACACAGTGCGTTGTAGTCCAACTTTCAAAAGTTCAACACAAAGAGAGAATTCTAAAATATACAAGAGAAAAGGGCAAGGCCACATTTAAGATCAACAAAAATTTTCAAGATGTAGGGAAAACACTTCAAGACCTTGGCACAGGCAATATTTTTTTTGGATAAGACCCCAGAGACACAGGCAATAAAAGCAATAGATAAATGGGATTATTTCAGACTTAGAAGTGTCTGCAGAGCAAAGAAAATAATGAACAGAGTGAAGAGACAAACAGAATGGGAGAAAACATTTGTGACATGCTTTTGATAATATTTAGAATATATAAATAACACAGAATTCAAAACAACAAAGCAATCCTTTTAAGAAATGAGCAAAGGATCTAAAAGACATTTCAAAATAAGAAATACAAATGGCCAACAAATACATGAATAAATCCTCAGTATCACTAGCCATCAGAGAAATGCAAATAAGAGCCACAAGGAGGTATCATCTCACTCCAGTTAGAGTGGAAAATAAAATAATAAGTGCTGGTGAGCATGTGGAGAAAAGGGAACATTAATACCTTGTTGGTGGGAATGCAAATTAGTACATCCATTATGGAAAACAGTATGGACATTCCTCAAGAAAACTAAACATTTTTGTACCATATAAACTACATACCCCACTTGTGGGAATATAACAAAGGAAATGAAATCAGCCCAACAGATACCTACCCTCCCATGTTTGTTGCAGCACTACTCACAATATCACCAAGACATGGAGTCAATCTAGATGTCTACCAGTTAAGGAATGGATAAAGAAAATGTGGTGGTTCCAAGATGGTGGAGTAGGGAGTGAGCTTACTGCTTTGGTCTAGGAGAGGATAGTTTTAAAAAAGTGGAGAGAGCACAGCCTCAAGGAAATGTTAGGGAGAAAATGGCAGATGAAATGCTATGCAAATTAGGGGGACACAGTGAACCTATGTAGAAGGCATGGACACCTACTCTAGGACTCTAGCTGCTGAGAACTTCTACACAATTGTGGGAGAGGGAGGTGAGACCAGACTGCAGCAGCCCAACGCACTGGCAATAAAGCCACAGGAAGAGTCTAGAGGGAACCTGGCTTAGAGCCCCATGGGGGATAGTGTACCTACCAAACTATAGAAGAAAAAAAAAGAGACACGTTTCTCTCTCCACAATCAGCTTACAATGGTGTCATTTAACAAGCCAATAGAGTGGGCACAATTTTAGACATACATAACAGCTGTGCTAGCTTGTGACCATGTCAGCAATCAGTGGAGTGGAAACTCCTGACTCCAGTTGATAGTAGTAACATGAGGCTGAGTGCTCATGAATGTGGAGGCCTGTGTGCTGAAACTGTTAAAAAAAAAAAAAAAACTGAGGTTGTGAGGACTCACAGTGTGGCTGGGACTTTGCTCGGTCACTGTGAGAGTCCACATGCTCAAAGCTTCCTGGTTATCTGGTAAGGGACATTGTTGGGGAACTTGAGCTTATACTGAAGACTGCAGATCCTTTGTGTGGTCCTTGGTGCAGAGCAGAAGAATATTACACCCACTGGGGCTAGTGCTCAGGTACTGGTCTCCTTTGAGGAGAGGAGCTCAGCTAAGCAGAATAAATCTCCCTTTTTATTAAAAAAAAAAAAAAAAAAAGATTTACCATGCCAAACCTGGATGTCACCTTAGGCATGCCCTTCACCCTGGAGAACTGAATAGAGCTCCCTGGCCACATTCACTACAAGCCTCTAGTTATTCACTTGATAGCAGACATTCCATATATTCACAGAGGCATAGTACAAAGAAAAAAGCTGCCACAGTGGAAAAAACAAAGAAATCAATAAGTATCTCTACAAATGCCAAATAAAAAATGTAGCAATTCAAGAAACAAGAATAAGGAAGACACCATAACTCCCCCAAAAGAACACAACGCTTCAATACTAGTTTGTGAAGATGATGAGATTGAAGTAATGCCAGAAATGGAATTAAAAACATTGATCATAAGATTACATAGAAATAATCAGAAGCAAATGCATGAGCTACTGAAATCTGTACATGACATGAAAGAAAATTTCTCTCATGAAATTGAGATCTTAAAGAGAAACCAAAATGAAATGAATAATTCAATAGAACAAATAAAAAATTCAATGGAAAGCCTCAACAACAGAATTGGTGGAGCAGAAGAAAGAATATCCGACCTAGAAGATAAGCACAAGAAATTATAGTCAAACCAAGAACAAGAAGAGGAAATTAGAAAACTAAAACCCTGTTGGGAATTTATAGAATACTATCATATGACCCAACAAAGGTGTTCTAGGAGTTCCTGAAGGCATGGAAAGAGAGAAAAGATTACAAGGCCTTTTTAGTAAAATAATAACAGAAAACTTCCCTAATTTTGGATAAAGAAATGGAAATCCAAATATAGGAAACACAAGGAACTAATAGACATGACCAGAAAAGATCTTTGCCATGACACATTTTAATCAAACTCACCACAGTAAAACAGAAGATTCTAAAATGTGCATGAGAGAAATGCCAGATTACTTTCAGAGGATCTCCAATTAGACTCACAGCGGACTTCTTTAGAAACCCTACAGGCTAGGAGAGAATGGTGAGATACAATCTAAGCCTTAAGAGAAAAGAATACTATCCCCTGCTAAGGTCTCATTTATGAATGAAGGTGAAATAGAGACCTCCCATGACACACAGAAATTAAAAGAATTTGTCACCCCCATCTGGCCCTACAGAAGATGCTTAAAAATGCACTACACACAGAAACACAGTCAATACTATGAAATTAGGTAAAAGAAGGACATCTCCCAGTAAAAGTTCAAAGGAAAATCAAAGTAAAAAATAGGAATATGGTTGGAAAAATGGCAGGGAAAAGTCGTTGCTTACCAATAGTCATCTTGAATGTAAATGACCTCAACTCTTCAGTTAAAAGATACATACTGGCTGAATGGATTACAAAACAAAACCCATGTATTTGCTGCCACAAGAAACACCTTTCACCAACAAAGGTGCATGCAGACTGAAAGCGAAGGAATGGAAAAAGATTTTCCATGCCAACCAAAACCAAAAAAGTGCTGGTGTAGCCATCCTAATGTCAGATAAAATATACTTCAAAACAAAACTGTTAAAAGAGACAAAGAAGGGCACTATGTAATGATTAAGAGATCAATTCAACATGAAGATGTAACTATTATAAATGCATATGTACCTAATTACAAGGCACATGGCTATTTAAAAGAAGTGTTAAGTATCTAAAGGAGGACATAGACTCTGATACAATAGTAATGGGGGATTTCAATACCTCACTTTCAGCAATAAGATCAACCAGACAGAAAACCAGCAAGAAAACAGCAGAGTTAACAAACACTATAGACTGAATGGATCTGATATCTACAGAACTTTTCATCCTACAGTTGCAGAGTACAAATTCTTCTCAGCAGTGCATGGAACTTTCTCTAGGACCACATGCTATGCCATAAAGCAAGTCTCAGCAAATTCAAAAAAAAAAAATTGAATCATACCATGCATCTTCTCAGACTACAATGGAGTCAAGCTAGAAATCAACAATTCGGGTATCTCTAGAAATATGCAAACAAATGGAGACTGAACAACATGCTCCTGAAGGAACAGTGGGTCACAGAAGAAATCAAGAGAAATCAAAATATTTCTGGAAACAAATGAAGACAATGATACATATCAAAACTTGTGAGATACAGCAAAAGCAGTGTTAAGAAGAAAGTTTATAGTAATTGGTACCTACATCAAGAAATTGGAGAGGCACCAAGTAAATGAGCTATCAGTGCATCTCAAGGATCTAGAAAAACAGCAAACCAAACCCAAAACTAATAGGAGGAAAGAAATAATTAGAGAAGAAACCAACAAAATTGAATCAAAAAAAAAAAAAAAGATCAGCAAAACAAAGAGCTATTTTTGAATAGTAATCAAATAAACAATCAAATCTCTTGGAATAAATTTAACCAAGGATTTCAAAGTTCTCTATAATGAGAATTACAAAACATTAAAGAAAGAAATAGAAGAATATACAAAAATGGAAAAATCTTTGATGTTCATGGATTGGAAGGATCAATATCATCAAAATGTCCATCCTTCTGAAAGCAATCTACAGATTCAATGCTATACCAGTCAAAATGCCAAAGACAATTTTCTCAGATCTAGAAAAAATAATGCTGAAGTTCATATGGAAACATAGGAGACCTCAGATAGGTAAAGCAATATTATATGACAAATACAAAGCTAGAGGCATCACAATACTAGATTTCAAGACATACTACAAGACAGTTATAATCAAAACATCTGGTCCTGGTACAAAAACAGATGGATAAACCAATGGAATAGAATAGAATCACCAGAAATCAATCCAAACATGTACAACCAACTTATATTTGACCAAGGAGCTAGTTAAAACCAATCCGTGGAGCAAGGACAGTTTCTTCAACAAATGGTGCTGGGAAAACTGGATTTCCACATGCAGAAGTATGATAGAAGACCCCTACCTTACACCTTACATAAAAATCCATTCAAAATGGATTAAAGATCTAAATCTATGACATAACACCATCAAATTATTAGAGACCATTGGGGGAACCCTGAAAGACATTGGAATAGGCAAAGAGTTCTTTGAAAATATTCCAGAGGCACAGTCAAAGCCAAAATTAACAAATGAGATTACATCAAATTGAGAAGTTTCTGTTCTGCAAAATAAACACTCAGGAAAGTGAAGAGGGAACTGACAGAATGGGGGAAATTATTTGCAAACTATGCAAATGATAAGGAATTAATAAGCAGACTATACAAAGAGATCAAAAAACCTCTACAACAACAAAACTACAGCCCAGTTAAGAGATGTGCAAAGGACTTAGACATTTTTCAAAAAAGGAAATCCAATTGGCCAACAGACATATGAAAAAATGTTCATAGGCCGGCGCCGCAGCTCACTAGGCTAATCCTCTGCCTTGCAGCGCCGGCACACCGGGTTCTAGTCCCAGTCGGGGTGCTGGATTCTGTCCCGGTTGCCCCTCTTCCAGGCCAGCTCTCTGCTGTGGCCAGGGAGTGCAGTGGAGGATGGCCCAAGTGCTTGGGCCCTGCACCCCATGGGAGACCAGGAAAAGTACCTGGCTCCTGCCATCGGATCAGCGCGATGCACTGGCCATGGCGGCCATTGGAGGGTGAACCAACGGCAAAGGAAGACCTTTCTCTCTGTCTCTCTCACTGTCCACTCTGCCTGTCAAAAAAAGAAAAATAAAAATAAATAAATTATAAAAAAAAAAAGAAAAAAGAAAAAATGTTCAGGATCACTATCCATTAGGGAAATGCAATTCAAAACTACAATGAGGTTTCACCTCACCTCAGAATGGCTTTCACACAGAAATCAACAAACAAATGCTGGTGAGGATATGGGGAAAAGGGTACCCTAATACACTGTTTGTGGGATGTAGACTGGTAAAGCCACTTTGGAGGATAGTATGGAAACATCTCAGAAATCTGAACATAGACCTACCATATGACCCAGCCCCTCTACTACTGGGAATTTATGCAAGGGAAATGAAATCAGTAAATAGAAGGGTTATCTGCACCTCCATATTTATTGCAGCTCAATTCACAATAGCAAAGACATGGATCTAACCTAAATGCCCATCACCGAAGAATGTATAAAGTAATTATGGGATATATACACTATGGAATACTTCACAGCAATAAAAAATGAAATTAAATCTGGTCATTTGCAACAGATTAGATGAAACTGGAAAATATAACACTTAGTGAAATAAGCCAGTCCCAAATGAACAAATACTCTATGTTCTTCCTGATCTGCGAGAATGAATAGAGCACCTAAAGTGAAATCTGCAGAAGTGAAATTGACACTTCCAGAAGGGATGACTTAAGCTGCCCTTTTCTTGATTGTTGAGGAACAGCTTCTTTCATTTTTTTTCTTTTCATACTATTTATTGAATTCTTTACTTAACATTGAGTTAATCATATGTATATAGAGTCAATTGAGGATGGATCTCAGTAAGAAATAAGAGTGGGAATAAGAGGGAGGAGGAAGTTTATAGCTATAACACTGCATAGTTCTGCATGCATTGCTAAGGACTAATTTCTAAGGGTAGAATTTAAAAATTTGTCATGGGACCCCAAATCCAATTGAGCTGAGTGATAAAAATGTCATCTTAAGTGTTAAAGTTCTCACATTAAGTGTTAAAAAGTGAACATATAGATAGGATTAAGTGTCAAAGGGATCACATTAATAAGACCAAGTGTCTGGTAATAACAGATAGAATTAAAAAGGAGAGAGTGTTCCAACATGGGAAACAGTCCACACAGCAGACTCATAGAATGACAATCACTCTGACCTCAGAATCAGCCCTTAAGTCTTCCTGGTTTGGCTGAAAATTCTGTGAGAGCATTTCAGACATGGAAAGCCAAGACACTGCAGCAAAATAATATTCCTATGAAGGATCTCTGTGAGTAAGATACCAATATAATGAAGTGGCCAGCAAAGAAGGATGTACTTTTCTCCGAAGGGAGTAGAGAACTTCCACTTTGCTAAAGCCTTATCTAAATACTGACAGAGTCTGTGGATTCATAAGACTTCCATAGCCTAGGCACCTCATGTCAAGAGCCTCAGGTGCTCACTGACTTCATACATAAGTGTTAATTGTTAAATTAACACAGGAGTCACTATACACTAACTCCTCATGCAGGACCTCTGTCCTCCATGACTTATGAGAGTTAGATGTGATACTTGTTCCTAGATTGTGTGTGTGTGGAAATTGTTGAAATCTTTACTTAGAATACAGTTTGTCTTCTGTGCACAATGTTAACTGAAAATCAATCTTAATGGAGAATGAGTCTGGGAAGGGGAGAGAGAGGAGGAAGAGGAGGAGGAGTGGGAGTGTTGGTGGGAGGGCGGGTATGGTGGGAAGAATAACTATATTCCTAAAGTTATACATATGAAATTTGTATTCCTTAAAAATTAATTTAATAAAAATTAAAATGTGATACATAAGCACAATGGAATACAACTCAGCCTTAAGAAAAGAATGAAATCCTAGTGGGTGCATTGTGGTGCACCAGGTTAACCTGCTGCTTGGGATGCCTGCATATATTGGAGTGCCTGATTCCAGCTCTGGTTATTCCACACTTTTGATGATGGCCCAAGTATACTTGAATTCCTGCCACCCATGTGAAAGAGTAGGGTAGAATGTTCCTGGCTCCTGGCTTTGGCCTGGTGTAGCTCTGGCTGGGTATTTGGGGAGTGAATCAGCAGTTAGAAGATATTCTCTCTCTCTCTCTCAAATAAGTCAATGAATCTTTTTGAAAAGAATTCTAACATTTGCAACAACAACAACAAAAAAAGCACAGATGGAACTGGAGATTATTTTAAGTGTAATAAGCCATATACAGAAAGATAATGCCACATGCTTTCTCTCATTTGTGAAAATTTTACATGTATGTATAAAACAATCTAACAGTGATTACTAGAGGCTGAAGGGATAGAGGAGCCTGGGGGATGGGTAACAAAGCACAGTCAGGTGATGTGACAGGTTCCAGCATTGCACAGAGCAGTACAGTAACTACAGTCTGAGATAAAGGAGATGGAAGGTCTAACTGCCCAGTGTGATTGGTTTATTCCATGTATGTCTGTTGAAATAATACATTATACTCCATAAAATGTACAGACATATCATATAATCCAAAATTTAAAAAAGAAATACTGAATTATATGCCTTGGCTACCTATAAAATGTTATCTAGAAAATTTTTCTAGAGGAATAAATGAGATTTGGAGGTTAAACTGTTATTAGATAAAAGGTGGAAGAGGAAGGAAAACATTCTATATGGAAGCACCAAGCATGAATGCAAATGAGACACAGCTTGTTTAAGGGAATGCAATCTCCACTTCTCATTGCCTTGTTAAACAGCACCATACAAAATCCATCTACAAGGAACTACTGCTATTTCATCTGCAACAGAAAAATAGTTGAGCAGGTAGATGTGCCTGAAATTTTAGATAACCACTCGCTTCATGTTCAATTAAGCAAGATAAATCCCAGAAAAAAATTATTTCTACACTTTGCTGCTTCTTTCACCTCACCTCATTAATTGCTCACAAATTGGGTCATTCCACAAATATGCTTGACCCATTTACTAGCCAATAAAGGACCTGTGTGGTCTTCATCAGAACACATTAGGAATAGAAGTCGTTTTGATTGTATAACACTTTAATTTAGGAGAGCCAGAGCTAGAAAAAGGCACCCTGCGAATGCCTGAGACTAAAGTCAAGAGCTGGGCACCTAGAGCAGGTCTCTGTACGTGAGTGGTAGGGCTCAACTATTTGAGCCTCCAGCTGCTGCCTCCCAGGGTATGCACTGGCAGGAAGCTGCAGTCAAGAGCTGGGAGTTGAACCCTGGCACACTCATATGGAACATAGGATCATAGCTACCAGGTCAAATGCCTGCCCTTAAAAGTTTTCAAAGAGAAAACTGACCAGAAAATAATTCTCTACTGCAGCCCTTGAAACCTCCCAAACATCTCACCCTAAGTAGTTGCAAAAAAAAAAAGTGAAAGCATATTTTACCAATGAGGCTGCATTTATGATGCTTGCAAAATAAAAACATGAATGCAGCTCTTTGCTTTCTGCAATGGTTTTGGCTGATGGATATAGCGTATATTGGCATTTTTTCATTTCTCCTCATTTCAGCTTTATGTCCCTGAACATTATTGCTTCAAATTATATTAGGCATCAATTGTTTTAAGCCAACAGATAGTATCTCAGTAGTTTTCCAGATTGGTTTTTTTAATACTATAATACATGTTTACTTATTTATCTACATCTCATTAATTTTAGCCAAGGTGAATACTTGCAAGTGGCATTATAACTTTTTGAAATGTTATTTCAAAACCTGAATGAGCTAGTTTCATTTCTTTTTTGCTTACAATAGCTTTGCTTTGGAAATTTGGTAAAAATTTGTCCCTCTTTTTCTTCTGCTGTCATTTTACCTATCTCCCTAAGCCATATGCAGGACGTTTGGTGGAATAAGTGTCTCCTCATTGCTCTGCCCTCTGCACGGTTTTCTAGCCTGGAGTAGTTGCCCCCTTCATATTTGCAAGGACTGCCCCAAACAGCACCTCCTTGGTGAGCTGTCTCTTCATCTGCACTGTTTTATTAAAAAAGATTTATTTGAAAGACAGAGCTACAGAGAGGCAGAGAGGCAGAGAGGGAGAGAGGATCCATCCCACTGGTTCACTCCCCAAATGGCCTCAACAGCCAGAGTTGCACTGACCTGAAGCCAGGAGCCAAGAGTTTCCTCCAGGTCTCCCACATGGGTGTAGGGGCCCGAGGACTTAGGCCATCTTCTACTGCTTTCCCAGGCCACAGCAGAGAGCTGGATCGGAAGTGGAGCAGCCAGGTCTTGAACTGGGATGCTGGCATGGCAGGAGGCAGCTTTACCTGCTATGCCACAGCAGTGGCCCCTCTTCATCTACTTTTATACTATTGCTCAACCAGCATCCTCCTACTACTGCCATTTTTCACAATTGCATACTCTCAGTAATTAATTTTTGCCTCCTCATCACTAAAATTTAAGTTCCATCACAGAAAGAGCCTGGTCTACGTGTTATTCTCACCATGGTAACCTTGGTGCCCACAATAGTGCTTTTCACATCACAGGGGTGCTTCAAAAAGTGTACAGAGGGGCAGGTACTTGGTTTAGCAGCTGGACACCAGTTGTGATGCCCATTTCTCCTATCTGAGAGCCTGAGCTTGCTCAACATCCTGACTCCAGCTTCCAGCTGAAGCAGACTCCAGGAGGCAGCAGTGATGGCTTAGGTAGCTGGGTCCTTGTCACCTATGTGGGAGACTTCGTTTGAGTTCCTGGCTCCAGCTTCCACTCTAGGATAGGCTGGGCCCATTGCATGCATTTCGGGGGTGAACTGAAAGATGGAAGCTCTGTCTCTGTCTGCCTATCTCTGCCTTCCAAATAAATAACAAAAAATTGATCAAGAAATTGAATTAGAAGTTTACTTTGGAGCAAGAATAAAAATCTTTTGATAAATACAATGGCCACAGGTTATTGGTTTATATGAAGCCTTCTGGTGTATCCTATGGGAACAGTGAATCCTGAACCAACTAAATGCACACTCATGTGTACACACCTCAGTACACACATGGGCACACATACGTGAAAGCAACCTTGAGGCCATTTCTTCCCATATGTGCTCACAAGTTGTCAGGGGTAAGAATTGAATTAATTGTCAGGTTGACAACTCTCCAGGATCCTAAGGAAACATGCAGTTGGGCTATTTACTGGTTTCTTTACAGTTTCTGTATTGGACAAAAAGAAGACTATGTAAATGAGATTGAACAGCAGTCTCATGAGTATTCACCTCTGCCTTCTTCACTCCTTGTCTACCTTCTTATTCTTTCCAAAGAGGAGATCCTAAATCTTTTAGTGAAAGCCAGAAGCATGATGGGCTCACGGTCTACAGGTGGGTAAGTCACTGTGTTTGAATGCCGTGAACCTACACTCCATGACAGCTATTCTGCTTCTCTTCCACAAACTCAACTGGAGCAAGCGGGCTCCAGTTCCATGTTTTCCATGAAAAGGTCTCCCTTTCTTTCTGCGCCTCCATTTCTTCTTCTATCTCACTTGTCTGAGTGTGCTGGATATTTCATTGTGTGTAGAAAATATAAAAATTTAGATTGTTCTTTTTCTCATTTAGGCCTGAGTATTTCATTGTATGTGTGCTTAAAATCCAACCTCATCACATTTTGTAGTGAACAAGATTTAAGGAATGACCTTTGCTTTGGTTGTTTTGAGGGTCCTTCAAAAAGTTCATGGAAGATGGAATTGGAAGTGTAATTGGATACTATAAATCTTCTTTCATAAATACATTTTTCATGAATTCTTTGAAGACCCCTCATATTTGCTGGTTCTTTGTTTTGTGTGTGTGTGTTTCTTAATAAGCTCTGTTATTATTAAGAGCAGCAGGGTGACTTACAGGGCAGGATTTAGAATTTCTGAACATCTAGCCACAAAAATCATAAAATGATATTAAAATCTCACCTCTGCCCTAATGCATAGATTGTTGGCATGGCATTTCTGGAGATACTCTTGAAATGCAAATTTTGCATCTGGTTCAATTCAATATTTTGCTTTCGGTTTCATTTTTCTAATTTGTTTTCATAATACAAACATTCTCCTTGGAAGAGAAGTTCTTCCCACACTCTGGGCTTTTCTCAAAATCTGTTCTTACTACTCTTTTCCTTCCATGCTATCTCATTATGGAAAGTATATAAAAAGGAATGAAATTTTAGAATAAATCTGCCTTATTTTGTAATTCAGTTATACCATGCATAATTTCTGAATTTCTTCTAACACCTTATCTTTTATCATTTTTAAAGATTTATTTGAAAGTTACATAGAGATAGGGAGAGGCAGAAATAGATTTTCCATCCACTGGTTCCTTCTCCAGATGCTGGGGCTGGGTCAGGCTGAAGCCAGGAGCTGGGAGCTTCTTCCAGATCTCCCACCTGGGTAGCAAGGGACCAAGTACTTGGACAATCCTCTGTTGCTATTCCCAGAACCTTAGCAGTGAGCTGGATTGGAAGTAGAGTAACCAGAACATGAAATGGCACCCAGATAGGATGCCAGTGTTGCAGACAATGGCTTCACCTGATAAACCACAATGCTGGCACCTGTTTTGTCTTAAACTTGTATTGCCAAAATGTCTTCAGGTTAAATGTCTCCTGATCGTTCAGTTACATATTGTATGTATCCTAACTACATTAGTCTGTACTCATCCCAAGTGACTATTCTGTCCCATTACTACTAGATCCTCCTGATCTTTATTTCCCAGTTCAACATTTTAAGGTTTGGAAATCAACTCATGGAAATCAACTTGCTTAGCTTCCAAAAATATGCACTTACCAAGAAAATGTAATGTTTTATTCTATTGAGAAATCCAGTCTTCCTTATGATCTTTTTCAATTATAAAGTAATTGATACATTTTTGGTATAGATTATGCCCAGAAACCATACTGTATTTTTCATTTTCCCCTGGAGAAAATAATTTTGAACAGAAGCATCTGGTTTCATACACTTCTTCCTTGATTTAATGTTGGTTTTGTAACTTCTATCATTACTTATTTTTAAGAGGCTATTTTTTTTCTTCTTAAAACTTTTATTTAGTAAATATAATTTTCCAAAGTACAGTTTATGGATTACAATGGCTTCTCCCCCCCATAACTTCCCTCCCACCTGCACTCCTCCCATCTCCCGCTCTCTCTCCCATTCCATTCACATCAAGATTCTCTTTATATACAGAAGATCGATTTACTATATATTAAGTAAAGATTTCATCAGTTTGCAACCATACAGAACATAAAGTATAAAATACTGTTTCAGTACTAGTTATAGCATTAATTCACACTGGACAACATATTAAGGACAGAGATCCCATATGAGAAGTAGGTACACAGTGACTGCTGTTGTTGACTTAACAATTTGACACTCTTGTTTATGGCATCAGAAATCTCTCTAGGCTCTAGTCATGAGTTTCCAAGGCTATGGAAGCCTCTTGAGTTTGCTGACTTCGATCTTATTTAGAAAAGGTCATAGTCAAAGTGGAAGTTCTCTCCTCCCTTCAGAGAAGAGGCTATTTTCAAACTTTGTTTCGAGAACATCAAAGATGGAGTTGCAGTTCTAGACTTCTAGTGTCTGGGCATAGGAGGGAAGGAAGTGAGGTGGTTGGTAGTTTCACACCGGGCTCTAATACAGCCTTCCAGCTTACATGATTGTAATTCTTTAACTCTTGAAATAGGCTGGGTCCATGACATATGGTATAATTACAGGTCTGATCTGCTCTTCTTTTTTCATGTTTTTGCATTATCCTATGTTCATTTTTATTTTTATTTTTTTAATTTTTTATTTAGTAAATATAAATTTTCAAAGTACAGTTAATGGATTACAATGGCTTCCCCCCCCATAATTTCCCTCCCACTCACACCCCTCCCATCTCCCACTCCCTCTCCCATTCCATTCACATCAAGATTCATTTTCAATTATCTTATGTACAGAAGATCAATTCAGTATATATGAAGTAAATATTTCATCAGTTTGCACCCACACAGACACCCAAAGTGTAAAATACTGTTTCAGTACTAGTTATAGCATTACTTCACATTGGAAAACACACTAAGGACAGATCCCACATGAGACGTAATTACACAGTGACACCTGTTGTTGACTTAACAATTTGACACTCTTGTATATGGCATCAGTAATCTCCCTAGGCTCTAGTCATGAGTTGCCAAGGCTATGGAAGCCTTTTGAGTTCGCTGACTTCGATATTATTCCAACAGGGTCATAGTCAAAGTGGAAGTTCTCTCCTCCCTTCAGAGAAAGGTACCTCCTTCTTTGATGGCCCCATTCTTTCCACTGGGATCTCACTCGCAGAGATCATTCATTTAGGTCTTCCTTTTTTTTCCAGGGTGTCTTGGATTTCCACGCCTAAAATACTCTCATGGACTCTTCAGCCATATCTGAATGTCTTAAGGGCTGATTCTGAGGCCAGAGTGCTATTTAGGACATCTGCCATTCTATAAGTCTACTGTGTATCCCGCTTCCCATGATGGATCGTTCTCTCCCTTTTTGATTCTATCAGCTAGTATTAGCAGACACTAGACTTGTTTGTGTGATCCCTTTGACTCTTAGACCTATCAGTGTGATCAACTGTGAACTGAAATTGATCACTTGGACTAGTGAAGTGGGATTGTACATGCCACATTGAAAGGATTGTATTGGATACCCTGGCATGACTCTAACTCCACCATTTGGGGCAAGTCCGATTGAGCATGTCCCAAATTGTACATCTCCTCCCTCTCTTATTCCCACTCTTATATTTAACAGGGATCATTTTTAAGTCAAAATTTAAACACCAGAGTTCAACCAATAGTACTAGAACAAAACAAAGAGAAAACACTAAATTGATAAAGTATTACATTGAACATCAAGAGTCAGGACAAGGGCTGATCAAGTCACTGCTTCTCATAGTGTCCCTTTCACTTCAACAGGTTTCCCCTTCGGTGACAATTAACTGAGCACCAATCAGGGAGAACATATGATATTTGTCCCTTTGGGACTGGCTTAATTCACTCAGCATGATGTTTTCCAGATTCCTCCATCTTGTTGCAAATGACCGGATTTCGTTGTTTTTGACTGCTGTATAGTATTCTATAGAGTACATGTCCCATAATTTCTTTATCCAGTCTACTGTTGATGGGCATTTGGGTTGGTTCCAGGTCTTAGCTATGGTGAATTGAGCTGCAATAAACATTAATGTGCAGACAGCTTGTTTGTTTGCCAATTTAATTTCCTTTGGGTAAATTCCAAGGAGTGGGATGGCTGGGTTGAATGGTAGAGTTATATTCAGGTTTCTGAGGAATCTCCAGACTGACTTCCTTAGTGGCTTAACCAGTTTGCATTCCCACCAACAGTGGGTTAGTGTCCCTTTTTCCCCACATCCTCGCCAGCATCTGTTGTTGGTAGATTTCTGAATGTGAGCCATTCTAACCGGGGTGAGGTGAAACCTCATTGTGGTTTTGGTTTGCATTTCCCTGATTGCTAGTGACCTTGAACATTTTTTCATGTGCCTGTTGGCCATTTGGATTTCCTCTTTTGAAAAATGTCTGTTGAGGTCCTTGGCCCATCTCTTAGGTGGGTTGTTTGTTTTGATGTTGTGGGGTTTCTTGATTTCTTTGTAGATTCTGGTTATCAACCCTTTATCAGTTGCATAGTTTGTGAATATTTTTTCCCATTCTGTTGGTTGCCTCTTCACTTTCCTGACTGTTCCTTTTGCAGTACAGAAACTTCTCAATTTGATGCAATCCCAAATGTTAATTTTGGATTTGACTGCCTATGCTTCTGGGTCTTTTCCAACAAGTATTTGCCAGTACCTATATTTTGCAGGGTTTTTCCAACGCTCTCTAATAATTTGATGGTGTCAGGTCATAGATTTAAGTCTTTAATCCATATTGAGTGAATTTTTGTGTAAGGTGAAAGGTAGGGGTCTTGCTTCATGGTTCTGCACGTGGAAATCCAATTTTCCCAGCAAAATTTATTGAATAGACTGTCCTTACTCCAGGGATTGGTTTTGGATCCTTGATCAAATATGAGTTGGCTGTAGATGTTTGGATTGATTTCTGGTGTTTCAATTCTGTTCCATTGGTCTATCCATCTGTTTCTGTACCAATACCATGCTGTTTTGATTACAACTGCCCTGTAGTATGTCCTGAAATCTGGTATTGTGATGCCTCCAGCTTTGTTTTTGTTGTACTAGATTGCTTTAGCTATTCGAGGTCTCCTGTGTCTCCAAATGAATTTCAGCATCATTTTTTCCAGATCTGAGAAGAAGGTCTGGTATTTTGATTGGTATTGCATTGAATCTATAAATTGCTTTTGGGAGAATGGACATTTTGATGATACTGATTCTTCCAATCCATGAGCATGGAAGATTTTTCCATTTCTTGGTATCCTCTTCTATTTCTTTCTTTAAGGTTTTGTAATTTTCATCGTAGAGATCCTTAATGTCCTTGGTTAAGTTTATTCCAAGGTATTTGATTGTCTTTGTAGCTATTGTGAATGGGATTGATCTTAGAAGCTCTTCCTCAGCCATGGGATTGTCTGTGTATACAAAGGCTGTTGATTTTTGTGCACTGATTTTATACTCTGCTACTTTGCCAAAATCCTCTATGAGTTCCAATAGTCTCTTAGTAGAGTTCTTTGGATCCCCTAAATAAAGAATCCTATCATCTGCAAAGAGGGATAGTTTGAGTTCTTCCTTCTCGATTTGTATCCCTTTAATTTCTTTTTCTTACCTTATAGCTCTGACTAAAACTTCCAGAACTATATTGAATAGCAGTGGTGAGAGTGGGCATCCCTGTCTGGTACCAGATCTCAGTGGAAATGCTTCCAACTCTTCCCCATTCAATAGGATGTTGGCCATGGGTTTTTCATAGATTGCTTTGATTGTACTGAGGAATGTTCCTTCCATACCCAGTTTGCTCAGAATTTTCATCATGAAAGGGTGTTGTATTTTATCAAATGCTTTCTCTGCGTCTATTGAGATAATCATATGGTTTTTCTTCTGCAGTCTGTTAATGTGGTGTATCACATTGATTGATTTGCGCACATTAAACCATCCATGCAGTTGGTCTGGGTGGATGATCTTTCTGATATGTTGTTGCATTCTATTGGCCAGAATTTTATTGAGGATTTTTGCATCTATGTTCATCAGGGATATTGGTCTGTAATTCTCTTTCAATGCTGCATCTTTTTCTGGCTTAGGAATTAAGGTGATGCTGGCTTCATAGAAAGAATTTGGGAGGATTCCCTCTTTTTCGATTGTTCTGAATAGTTTGAGAAGTATTGGAGTTAGTTCTTCTTTAAATGTCTGGTAGAATTCAGCAGTGAATCCATCTGGTCCTGGGCTTTTCTTTGTTGGGAGGGCCTTTATTACTGTATCAATTTCTGTCTCAGTTATGGGTCTGTTTAGGTTTTCGATGTCTTCCTGGTTCAATTTAGGTAGGTTGCATGTGTCCAGGAATCTATCCATTTCTGATAGTTTTCCCTGTTTGCTGGCATACAAGTCCTTGTAGTAATGATTCTTTTTATTTCTGTGGTGTCTGTTGTTACGTTTCCTTTTTCATCTCTGATTTTATTGATTTGGGTCTTTTCTTTTTTTAGTTAGTTGGGCCAATGGGGTGTCAATTTTGTTTATTTTTTCAAAGAACCAGCTCCTCGTTTCGCTTATTTTTTTCTAATGTTTTTTGGTTTCAATCCTGTTGATTTCTTCTCTGATTTTAATTATTTCTCTTCTCCTACTAGATTTGGTGCTGGTCTGCTGCCGATTTTCTAGTTCCTTGAGATGCAGTGAAAGCTCATGTATTTGGTGCCTTTCCAATTTCTTGATGTAGGCACCTATTGATATAAACTTTCCTCTTAACACTGCTTTTGCTGCGTCCCATAAGTTTTGGTATGTTGTGCTGTTATCCTCATTTACTTCCAGAAAATTTTTGATTTCTCGTTTAATTTCTTCTATGACCCATTGTTCATTCAAGAGCATGTTGTTCAATCTCCATGTGTTTGCGTATGCTCTAGGGATTCCTGAGTTGCTAATTTCCAACTTCATTCCTTTATGGTCTGAGAAGCTGCATGGTATGATTCTAATTCTTTTGAATTTGCTGAGACTTGCTTTATGGCCTAGTATGTGGTCAATCCTAGAGAAGGTTCCATGTACTGCTGAGAAGAATGTATAATCTTTAGCTGTAGGATTGAAAGTTCTGTATATATCTGTTAGATCCATTTGGGCTATAGTGTCGTTTAAATCTACTGTATCCTTGTTGATCTTCTGTCCTGTTGATCTGTCTATTTCTGAGAGTGGAGTATTGAAGTCCCCTAGTACTATTGTATTGGGGTCTAAGTCTCCCTTTAAGTCCCTTAACAAATCTTTTAAATAAACCAGTGCCTTATAATTAGGTGCATATACATTGATAATTGTTATATCTTCCTGTTGAATTGATCCCTTAATCACTATATAGTGCCCCTCTTTGTCTCTCTTAACAGTTTGTGGTAAAGTTTATGTTGTCCGATATTAAGATGGCTACGCCTGCTCTTTTTTCATTTCTGTTGGCATGGTATATCTTTTTCCAGACTTTCATTTTCAGTCTGTATGGATCTTTGTTGGAAAGATGTGTTTCTTGTAAGCAGCAAATAGATGGCTCCGGCGGCTCCCGCGGTTCAGCTTCCATGCCGTGGGCGACCTTGCTCTCCCCGTAGGTCCTCCGAGTCACAGCCACTAGATCCAGAAGTTTCCTCTGCAATTATTTCCTGATCCTTTTCCTGAGGCTACCATAACTTCACTTTTATTAAACTATCTTTTCCCGGACTATCGGTGTGCGCCCTCACTATTCCACCATCTTGGCTCCGCCGCCGCTATGTTCATTTTAAATTCATGACCTGAGAGATCCATCCAAGTCACTATCCTCATTTAGGGTTTCTCTGTCTGCCAACTCAAAACAGAGATAAGCATCTTAATGGCAAGTCAACACCTTATGTGCCTGAAGAATGGTATCATTCTCTGCAAGAAACAAAAGCCATGCTATTACTTTGATTTCTTTCTTGTCTCCTATGAGGATATCTGAAAGATATTTGATATTTAGTCTTAGTATCAGTACCTGTTTCTGTGATGAGCAGTTATTTCTCTCCCTTCCTTGTGTTGGATCTTATTTTCAAAGCATTTGTGTAGCATTATGTATAAGTACCTTAAAGTAAATCATCTCAAAATACTTCTGGAACTAGATCTCAACAAATGGCATTGCTTCTAAAATGGAACTGAAATGGTTAAGAATAAAATGATTTAATTCAACAAAATTCTAGGAATAAATAAGATAGCATATTGCTAAGTCTGTCCCAAAATTTTCTTTAATTTTTCTTAAATGTTAAGGCGACATGCCATAAATTGGTGAAATACTATTTGCCAACTGAAGAAAACCTAAGGAAAATGTTCTTTCTGCTAACTGAATTCTGTCAATAACTTTTTCTTTCTTAATTTGAAAAGAGGTTTTAGAGTGACTTTTGCAATAGCTTGAGACTTTAAATTTAACTTGATTATTCATTGCATATTTATGTGTTCCAAACATACACAACACTTTTTACATCAGGTATGAAAAGTGAGTGAAGAAAGTAGATTCATTTCATAGGTGTTATAGAACAAATAGTAGAAAGATGAAAGTTGTGCCTTTCATTCATTTGTTTTTGTAAAAGAAAGTTATTAAAATACACCAAGACAACATTTGAAACAAATATATTTTCATTTTAATAGTATAATTTAGTGAAACAATTTTTACAATGACATAGCAAATGACCCAACATCCACATCATTTTTATCCTGTCTCTATATATTAACAACCACAAATAAGAGAAAATGTGATATTTTTCATTTTGGGTCTGACTTATTTCACTTAGTATAATTATCTCCAGTTACATCCATTTTGTTGAAAATGTCAGGATTTCATTCTTTTTATGGCTAAACAATATTTCATTGTGTATATATACCACTTTTTCTTCCAATCATCAGTTGATGGACATCTAGATTGATTCTATATCCTAGCTTTTGTAATTTAGCTACTGTAAAAGAGTACAGGTAATTTTGGTATGATGATTTCATTTCCTTTGGATATTTTCCTTTGGATATCAGTCAGACGGCAGATCTATCAGTTTTCTACGCAATCTCCATACTGTCTTCTATAATGGTTGTAACAGTTTACATTCCCACTGGCAATGTATTTAGGTACCTTTATCTCCACATCCTTGCTGGCATTTGTTGTTCTTGTTTTTTTGATGACAGTCAATCTAACTAGAGTGAGGTGATACCTCATTGTGTTATTTATTTACATCTCCCACATGGTGAGTGATCCTGAACTTTTTTTGATGTTTCTGTTGGCCATTTGTATTTCTTCCTTTGAAAAATACCTGTTCATTACATTTGCCCATTTCTTCACTGGGTTGTTTTGTTGTCACTGAATTTCTTTAGTTCCTTGTATATTCTGGATACTAATTCTTTTTTTGGATACATAGTTCGAAAATATTTTCTCCCATTGTGTTAGTTGCCTCTTGACTTTGTTGATTGTTTCCTTTACCATGCAGAAACATCTTAGCTTGATGTAATCCTATTGTCTATTTTTGCTTTTATTACTTATGCTTTGCCTATGTCAATATTTTGCAGCATTTTCCCTATGTCTTCTAGTAATTTGATGTTTTCAGGTTTTAGGTTTAGGTGCTTGATCCACTGAAGGTTGATTTTTGGACAAAAGAGATTCAAAACAAACAATAGGAATATTCATGAAAAAAAAAAAGGCAGGATCCTGACCAAATCATACTTATCAATGATAACCCTGAATGTAAATGGAGTAATTCTCCATAGAGATTTTTATTAAACCTCTCCTTAGTAATTTATCATTTGGTAATTGATCATTAGATGCTCTGACCAGTAATGAATTGGATTGAGGAAAAGTTACTTTTATCTCCCTTGCATAAAATTAGATATATATTGGGGGCAACTCATTAAATGTTTGTCAATCAAACTGAGCACTGCAAAGAAAACATTTTCTTTTAAACATTTTCATTACAGTGTTAGACATAAAAATATTTATATTATGCCTAAGTAGATGTTCAAAATGTCCCTTTAATAATCACAGTTTTATTGTATTGAACTTTTAAAACCAACAAACCTTTGGAAATCATCTCTCTCATTTTACTACACTGAAAACACAACACTTAATGATTTTATGTCTCTTCAAAATCTCTCCCTCACTCTTTCAAATAAAATCAATAGGGTGGGAAGTATCACTATGCTCCTAAATTGGTATATTTGAAATACATGAAATTTGTTCATCTTACATCAACAAAAACTTGTGAAGAAAAAAAAAGTATCCAGCATCTTAGTGGGGAAAAGAATTATTTTTCTTCTCTATCCTTACAGAGCTTAAAGAAGCAATGGGGACTGTAAAGATGCTATACAGGCTGAAAACAAGGGACAACCAGAGTGTAAACCAGAGAAAGATGGGAGAAGTTAAAGGTATATAATTTCTACTGGATTATTCTCATTTCCATTTTGCTTTATTTCTATTGTACATATGTCAGGTACTTAACTCTAAATTGCAACTGATAAAGACAGTGTGTATGTGTGTAAGTGTATGTTTAAATTTCTAGCATATTTTAAAAAGTACAAGTAGTATTCTTACCAGAATATGTCTGTTTCATTAGGAATTAGGAATTTTAACTCATTTTGCTCACCAAAGTTTCTCTGGTGTTGGGACGAATCCATAGTAATTGTTCAGTTAGTATTTGTTGGAGAAAAACATGACTATCTCCCTACAGAGCTGGAGTGCAATGCAGTGAGAACAGGCCTGTTTCTGAATCATATCTGTACCAAAATGTACTCCACTGTGAAAATACTAAAAGAAAAAGTGCATGATAGAAGATGAAGAATAGGGTGATAGTATGAGAGGCTGCCCAACAGGGCTTCCTGATTTGATATTTTGATATTTTCTAGATCTTAAAATAATGCAATCTCCTATACAGCTTCAAAATTAGTGCTCTTTGTAAAGATAACTGCATTTTTTTAGTGGAAATCCAAAGGGGTTGCTGAAGTGCCTCAGCAAGTTTAAAGAAATTATCCCCTCTTGGCTTTCAAAAGAAAATTGAGTCTTGATTCCTATCGGTCTTCTCAGGAACACAGTCCAGTTCAACATTGCAAGCCCTTTGGTAGCTGGCCACGTTATCTTCTCCTTATCTTACTTCTGGAAGTAGTAAATGAGATGGTAAGTCAGAAATGCTTTCTCTAATCAAACAGCTGAACTAAATGAAAATATACTATACAACTAAAATTTTACTGATCCAATTATTCAAGTAAAAGTTTTAAGATTTATTTATTTGAAAAGCAGAGTTAGAGAGGCAGAGAGGGAGGGAGGGAGCAAGGGGTGGGAGGGAGGGAGGAAGAGAGGTAGGGGAAGGGTGAGAGAGAGAGAGAGAGGGAGAGATCTTCCATTTTCTGGTTCATTCCCCAAATTTGCCCAACAGGCTGGGCTCGGCCTGGCCAAACCCAAGTGCCATAAACTCCATTCAGGTCTTCCCTGGACAGATTTCTTTACAGTCTGTAGAGTGTCATTTTTTGTTGTTGTTGTTGTTGTTGTTGTTGGTGCTCATTGCTTACAATCACCCTCAACTATGATGTTGAAGAGCTGTGTAGTGTTACTAAGTGCAGAGGGTTGTGACACCCCTAATAGAAAAGATATATTACATTAACATGTAGTGCTCTAGGCCATGATTGCATGTTCATGAATCAACAATATTAAGATGTCTTTACACAGAACCACATATAATACAAGGTTAAATGTTGATCGACTGATAAAACAGAAGTTCGTGGTAGTCTGACCCCAGAGCTCTCATAACTTATGGTTCAGTATGCATTAATTCCATGTTCCTGGCAACTTTATGGAGTTTAACTACTATTAATAAAAAAAAAAGCAACCGTATCCACAATTTGAACATTTCAAATTACCTCTATATCATCCTGGTCCTACAGTAATTAATTAGCTTCTATCTCACCACATAGCAGCAAGAGTTCAGCTTTGATAGCAGGTGAGTTTAATTCATCTGTTCAAAATCTTCCATGTTTCCCATTGTATGGCTTTAAAAGACTGTAAGATCCTGCATGATCTGTTTCACCTACCCAAACACAATCCCTCTCTGAAGTTTTCTACTGCCATAGTCCCAGATCACTCTGAAGTTTTCTATTGCCATAGTCCCAGATCACTACCTGTCTCTGACCTTATGGACCTCTGTGCTATTTTTCAAGTTGGTCAAACAAACCCCTCCATGAAGACTTGTTCTTTTCATTGCCATGCTTGGAAGGCTCATCCTCAGATAAATGGTTCCTGCTCGTTTCCTTCACATGGTCTTCCTTGACCAGCTTCCATAAAATAAAATTCCCTAACACATCAGTTGTAGCTGTCACCATTGATCTTGTTGCCACCTTGCCTGTTACACATTTATTTCCTGACTTGTTCTCTACACAGAGAGAATGCCAGCTCCCTGAGCACAGGTTCACTGTTTTACAGAGCAGTTTGTGACATAGAATAGCCATGATCTAGATAACTCAATTTGCAAATAAATGGAATGACTACAGAACAAATCCATCACACACAACCTCAGCAAGAACCAGTTGTAATGTGTTACAATCATCTGTAGTTAGTCAGACAATCATTGGTTATAAAATCAAACTTTTCAAGCATGTCTGGAACCTACTGTTTCATCTACAAAACAATTATTTTTTGGGTCAGCACTGTGAGGAGACTGACAGGGATTTTAGTATTGAACCAAGTAGTCCATTCCAAGGGGCTCACAGTCATATGGGAGGAAAGCTGTAAATCTTACTTGGTTTCTAAAATAACAGTTTCTTTAGTCAAACACAAATATTAGATTTCCCCAGGCCACAAAGAGAGAGCAAAGGAAAGATGTCAGTAACTTCAGCACCCAATCCAGAACTTAACACTCTCAGGAAAGATAAAATATGTCTTCCAGGAAAAATGTTATTATTTTTTCACAAATTGCAACAAATAGACAAAGCTGAAAGGATGCTAAAGTAATCAACTGGTCCAAAATGGGTATTTACAATCTCATGGCTATGGGCCAGGAAGCCTGGGGATGAGGCTGGAGCAGTAGCACTTACCCACCTTTCAATGTTTGGTGTCTGGGTTGGGCCTCCCAAGACACCACAGGAGACCTCTTATTAAGCCAACATGGAGTACTGTCTCCCTCTGACTGCCTGTTCAGGTGCCATCACACTAAACAATGCCTCTGCTCTTTCATATGACTCCCTTGCTCTCTTTCCTTCCCTGATTTATATATATATATATATATTTTTTTTTATTTTTTTTTATCTTTTATTTAATGAATATAAATTTCCAAAGTACGTCTCATGGGTTACAATGGCTTTCCCCCCCATACCGTCCCTCCCACCCACCACCCTCCCCTTTCCCACTCCCTCTCCCCTTCCATTCACATCAAGATTCATTTTCGATTATCTTAGTATACAGAAGATCAGCTTAGTATACCTTAAGTAAGGATTTCAACAGTTTGTTCCCACACAGAAACATAAAGTGAAAAATAATAGATGATTTTTTTTTAAATGATGATGAAATCAGATCAGACCTATTGTCATGTTTAATCCCAGTGAGAGTCAAGTTGGGAATTGATAGTTTCTTTTCTTTTTTTTTTTTTTTTAACAGAAGATCAGTTTAGTGTACATTAAGTAAAGATTTCAACAGTTTGCACCCCCATAGAAACACAAAGTGAAATATACTGTTTGAGTACTCGTTATAGCATTAAGCCTCAGTGTACAGCACATTAAGGACAGAGATCCTACATGAGGAGTAAGTGCACAGTGACTCCTGTTGTTGACTTTACAAATTGACACTCCTGTTTATGGCATCAGTAATCTCCCTATGCACCAGTCATGAGTTTCCAAGGCTATGGAAGCCCCTTGAGTTCTCCGACTCTTATCTTGTTTAGACAAGGTCATAGTCAAAGTGGAGGTTCTCTCCTCCCTTCAGAGAAAGGCACCTCCCTCTTTGAAGACCTGTTCTTTCCACTGGGATCTCACTCACAGAGATCTTTTTGCCAGAGTGTCTTGGCTTTCCATGCCTGAAATACTCTCATGGGCTTTTCAGCCAGATCCGAGTGCCTTTAGGGCTGATTCTGAGGCCAGAGTGCTATTTAGGACATCTGCCATTCTATGAGTCTGCTGAGTATCTCACTTCCCATGTTGGATCACTCTCCCCTTTATTTATTCTATCGGTTAGTGTTAGCAGATACTAGACTTGTTTATGTGCTCCCTTTGACTCTTAGTCCTTTCATTATGATCAATTGTGAACTGAAATTGATCACTTGGAATAGTGAGATGGCATTGGCACATGCCACCTTGATGGGATTGAATTGGAATCCCCTAGTATGTTTCCAACTCTACCAATTGGGGCAAGTCAGCCCGAGCATGCCCCAAATTATACATCTCTTCCCTCTCTTATTCCCACTTTTATGTTTAACAGGGATCACATTTCAGTTAATTTTCAACACTTAAGAATAACTGTGTGATAATTACAGAATTAAACCAGTCATATTAAGTAGAACAGACAAAAAAAAAAATACTATGAAGGATAATGTATTAAGTTGTCCATTAGCAGTCAGGGCTATGCTGATCAAGTCACCATTTCTCATAGTGTCCATTTCACTTCAGGAGGTTTCCTTTTTGGTGTTCAGTCAGTTGTCACCGATCAGGGAGAACATATGGTATTTGTCCCTTTGGGACTGGCTTACTTCACTCAGCATGATGTGTTCCAGATTCCTCCATTTTGTTGCAAATGACTGGATTTCGTTGTTTCTTACTGCGGTATAGTATTCTAAAGAATACATATCCCATAATTTCTTTATCCAGTCTACCATTGATGGGCATTTAGGTTGGTTCCAGGTCTTGGCTATTGTGAATTGTGCTGCAATAAACATTAGGGTGCAGACCGCTTTTTTCTTTATCAATTTAAACTCCTTTGGGTAAATTCCAAGGAGTGGGATGGCTGGGTCGTACGGTAGGGTTATATTCAGGTTTCTGAGGAATCTCCAGACTGATTTCCATAGTGGCTTAACCAGTTTGCATTCCCACCAACAGTGGGTTAGTGTCCCTTTTTCCCCACATCCTCGCCAGCATCTGTTGTTGGTAGATTTCTGTATGTGAGCCATTCTAACCGGGGTGAGGTGAAACCTCATTCTGCTTTTGATTTGCATTTCCCTGATTGCTAGTGACCTTGAACATTTTTTCATGTGCCTGTTGGCCATTTGGATTTCCTCTTTTGAAAAATGTCTATTGAAGTCCTTGGCCCATCTCTTAAGTGGGTTGTTGGTTTTGTTTTTGTGGAGTTTCTTGATCTCTTTGTAGATTCTGGTTATTAACCCTTTATCTGTTGCATAGTTTGCAAATATTTTTTCCCATTCTGTCGGTTGTCTCTTCACTCTCCTGACTGTTTCTTTTGCAGTAAAGAAACTTCTCAATTTGATGCAATCCCAATAGTTGATTTTGGCTTTGACTGTCTGTGCCTCCCGGGTCTTTTCCAGAAATTCTTTGCCTGTGCCAATATCTTGAAGGGTTTCTCCAATGTTCTCTAATAACTTAATGGTGTCAGGACGTAGATTTAGGTCTTTAATCCACGTTGAGTGGATTTTTGTGTAAGGTGTAAGGTAGGGGTCTTGCTTCATGCTTCTGCACGTGGAAATCCAGTTTTCCCAGCACCATTTATTGAATAGACTGTCCTTGCTCCAGGAATTAGTTTTAGATCCTTGATCAAATATAAGTTGGCTGTAGATGTTTGGGTTGATTTCTGGTGTTTCAATTCTGTTCCATTGGTCTATCCATCTGTTTCTGTACCAGTACCATGCTGTTTTGATTACAACTGCCCTGTAGTATGTCCTGAAGTCTGGTATTGTGATGCCTCCGGCTTTGTTTTTGTTGTACAAGATTGCTTTAGCTATTCGAGGTCTCTTGTGCCTCCATATGAATTTCAGCATCATTTTTTCTAGATCTGCGAAGAATGTCTTTGGTATCTTGATTGGGATTGCATTGAATCTATAAATTGCTTTTGGGAGAATGGACATTTTGATGATGTTGATTCTTCCAATCCATGAGCATGGAAGATTTTTCCATTTTTTGGTATCCTCTTCTATTTCTTTCTTTAAGGTTTTGTAATTTTCATCGTAGAGATCTTTAACGTCCTTGGTTAAGTTTATTCCAAGGTATTTGATTGTTTTTGTAGCTATTGTGAATGGGATTGATCTTAGCAGTTCTTTCTCAGTCATGGCATTACTTGTGTATACAAAGGCTGTTGATTTTTGTGCATTGATTTTATATCCTGCCACTTTGCCAAACTCCTCTATGAGTTCCAATAGTCTCTTAGTAGAGTTCTTTGGATCCTCTAAGTACAGAATCATATCGTCTGCAAAGAGGGATAGTTTGACTTCTTCCTTCTTGATTTGTATTCCTTTGATTTCTTTTTCTTGTCTGATGGCTCTGGCTAAAACTTCCAGAACTATGTTAAATAGCAGTGGTGAGAGTGGGCATCCCTGCCTGGTGCCAGATTTCAGTGGAAATGCTTCCAACTTTTCCCCATTCAATAGGATGCTGGCTGTGGGTTTTTTATAAATTGCTTTGATTATATTGAGGAATGTTCCTTCTATACCCAATTTGCTTAGAGTTTTCATCATGAAAGGGTGTTGAATTTTATCAAATGCTTTCTCTGCATCAATTGAGATAATCATATGGTTTTTCTTCTGCAGTCTGTTAATGTGGTGAATCACATTGATTGATTTGCGAATGTTGAACCATCCCTGCATACCAGGGATGAATCCCACTTGGTCTGGGTGGATGATTTTCCTGATGTGTTGTTGTATTCTGTTGGCCAGAATTTTATTGAGGATTTTTGCATCTATGTTCATCAGGGATATTGGTCTGTAATTTTCTTTCAGTGCTGCATCTTTCTCTGGCTTAGGGATTAAGGTGATGCTGGCTTCATAGAAAGAATTTGGGAGGATTCCCTCTTCTTCGATTGTTCTGAATAGTTTGAGAAGAAATGGGATTAGTTCTTCTTTAAATGTCTGGTAGAATTCAGCAGTGAATCCATCTGGTCCTGGGCTTTTCTTTGTTGGGAGGGCCTTTATTACTGTTTCAATTTCTGTTTCAGTTATGGGTCTATTTAGGTTTTCGATGTCTTCATGGTTCAATTTTGGTAGATTGCATGTGTCCAGGAATCTATCCATTTCTGATAGGTTTTCCTGTTTGCTGGCATACAGGTCCTTGTAGTAATTTCTGATGATTCTTTTTATTTCTGTGGTGTCTGTTGTTACGTTTCCTTTTTCATCTCTGATTTTATTGATTTGGGTCTTTTCTCTTCTTTTTTTAGTTAGTTGGGCCAATGGGGTGTCAATTTTGTTTATTTTTTCAAAAAACCAGCTTCTCGCTTGGCTGATTTTTTGTAATGTTTTTTTGGATTCAATCCTGTTAATTTCTTCTCTGGTTTTAATTATTTCTCTTCTCCTACTAGATTTGGGTTTGGTTTGCTGCAGTTTTTCTAGGTCCTTGAGGTGCGCTGAAAGCTCATTTATTTGGTACCTTTCCAATTTCTTGATATAGGCACCTATTGCTATAAATTTGCCTCTCAATTCTGCTTTTGCTGTATCCCATAAGTTTTGATATGTTGTGTTGTTGTCTTCATTTACTTCCAGAAAGTTTTTGATTTCTCTTTTGATTTCTTGAATGACCCAGTGTTCATTCAGGAGCATGTTGTTCAGTCTCCATGTGTTTGCATACTTTCTGGGGTTTCCTGAGTTGCTAATTTCCAGCTTCATCCCGCTGTGGTCTGAGAAGCTGCATGGTATGATTCTAATTCTTTTAAATTTGCTGAGATTTGCTTTATGTCCTAGTATGTGATCAATCCTAGAGAAGGTTCCATGCGCTGCTGAGAAGAATGTGAAGTCTGTAGATGTAGGGTTGAAAGTTCTGTAGATATCTGTTAGATCCATTTGGGCAATAGTGTCAATTAAATCTGCTGTTTCCTTGTTGATCTTCTGTCCGGATGATCTGTCTATTTCTGAGAGTGGAGTATTGAAGTCCCCCAGTACTATTGTATTGGAATCTAAATCTCCCTTTAAGTCCCTTAACATATCTTTTAAATAGACCGGTGCCCTGTAATTAGGTGCATATACATTTATAATAGTTACATCTTCCTGTTGAATTGAACCCTTAATCATTATATAGTGTCCCTCTTTGTCTCTCTTAACAGTTTTTGTATTAAAGTTTATTTTGTCTGATATTAATATGGCTATACCTGCTTTTTTTTGGTTTCTGTTGGCATGGAATATCTTTTTCCAACCTTTCACTTTCAGTCTGCATGCCTCTTTGTTAGAGAGATGTGTTTCTTGTAGGCAACAAATAGTTGGGTTGTGTTCTGTAAGCCAGTCAGCTAAACGGTGTCTTTTAACTGAAGAATTCAGACCATTAATGTTCAATGTGACTATTGATACGTAGTGACTTTGCCCTGCCATTTTCCTGGAAAGATTTTCTAGTATATGCTTTGAGCTTCCCATGCTCTTTTACTGGTAGGTGTTCTTCCTTTCCCTTCTTTCATACTGATGGCCGTGTTTCTGTGTTTCTGAGTGTAGCACATCTTTAAGTATCTTTTGCAGGGCCGGACGAGTGGCCACAAAGTCTTTCAATTTCTGTTTGCTATGAAAGGTCTTTATTTCACCTTCATTCACAAATGAGAGCTTGGCAGGATATAATATTCTGGGCTGGCAATTTTTCTCTCTTAGCACCTGTGCTATGTCTCGCCATTCCCTCCTAGCTTGTAGGGTTTCTGATGAGAAGTCAGCTGTGAGTCTGATTGGAGATCCTCTGAGAGTAATCTGACGTTTCTCTCTTGCACATTTTAGGATCTTTTCTTTATGTTTCACTGTGGTAAGTTTAATTACCACGTGTCGTGGTGAGGATCTCTTTTGGTCATGTTTATTGGGGGTTCTATGAGCTTCCTGTACTAGGATATCTCTGTCCTTCTCCAAACCTGGAAAGTTCTCTGCTAGTATCTCACTAAAAAGGCCTTCCAATCCTTTCTCTCTCTCCATGCCTTCAGGAACTCCTAGAACTCGAATGTTGGTTTTTTTAATAGTATCCTGTAGATTCCCAACAATATTTTTCAGGTTTCTAATTTCCTCTTCTTTTCTTTGGTTTGACTGTATGTTTTCCTGTGCTCTATCTTCTAAGTCCGATATTCTCTCTTCTGCTTCACCCATTCTGTTTTTAAGGCTTTCTAATGTGTTTGTCATTTGATCTATTGAGCTCTTCATTTCATTTTGATTTCTCTTGACTATTACACTTTCCTGTTCTACTAGTTTCTGAGTTTCATTTTGACTCTTCCTTAAAATTTCATTTTCACGAGAAAGATTTTCAATCTTGTCCATTAAGGATTTCTGTAGTTCAAGGATTTGCTTTTGAAAACTTCTAAATGTTCTTATCATAAATTTTTTGAAATCCGTATCTTGCATTTCTTCTATCTCATCATCTTCATACTCTTGGCTTGGGGTGTTTTGCTTATTTGGAGGCATCATAGTGTCATCGTTGATCTTGCTCCCTCTATTTCTGTGTTTGTTACTCGGCATAGTTAATTCTTCTTGCGTCACTGTGCGCTTTTTTTTTTCTTTTTCTTTTTTTTTTTTTATACTGTGTCCGTGTTAAGTGGACTGCCTGCTGTTGGAGGAGCCTTGGAGGCTTGAGATGGGTGCGGCCTGAGAGCTCTGCCTGGTTCTTCCAGGTTAAGGGTGTGCAAAGGTGACACCCTCAGGTTATGCGTGGTAAATCTCTCTCTTTTTATTTATTTATTTATTTTATTTATTCAGGGGGTAAGTAACACTGCAGGGCAGGGCTGTGCAGAATTGATGGTATTTAGCTTCCAGTCTTTGGCTCCTCTGGACTCCCACTGGGTTGCCTAGGCTACTGAATTGTAGTGACTCAGTTCCTTAACTCTCCCCCACTGATATGTAAATCCAAAGAGGAGGCCTGCTCTTTGTCTCTTGGGAATTCTTCAAGTCTTGCAGGCTTGTAACCTTTGCAAGGTTAGGGGGAAGAGAAACCCCCAAGCTTTTTTTTTTCCTTCTTTCCGGTAGTGAGTTTGCTGCACTTTCCGGCCCCCCTCTAGATTCTGACCCCCGTTTCCCCACCAATGTCTCGGGTTATTGAGCTCACCTCCCCTTCCAGCGCCGATGTGTGGACTCGGAGCCCTGAGCGTCTCAAGTCTCCCCGCTGTTTTCTGTGTGGCGTGCACTCTCCTTGGAGCACTGTCGCGCAGACCCTGGGGCTTCTGCGGCTGGGTCCCGCGACTTTGCTTCCGTGAGGTGGGCGACATTGTTCTCCCAGTAGGTCGTCCGATTCACGCCTGCTCCATTCAGAAGGGTTTCCCCTGCAATTTTTGTTTGGTTCTATTTTCTGCGGCTACCGTAACTCCCCTTTTATTAAACTAAATTTTCCCGGACTATCGGTGCGCGCCCTTACTATTCCGCCATCTTGGCTCCGCCCTTTTTTTTTTTTTTATTTTTGACAGGCAGAGTGGACAGTGAGAGAGAGAGACAGAGAGAAAGGTCTTCCTTTGCCGTTGGTTCACCCTCCAATGGCCGCCGCGGCCGGCGCGCTGCGGCCGGCGCACCGCGCTGATCCGATGGCAGGAGCCAGGAGCCAGGTGCTTTTCCTGGTCTCCCATGGGGTGCAGGGCCCAAGCACCTGGGCCATCCTCCACTGCACTCCCTGGCCACAGCAGAGGGCTGGCCTGGAAGAAGGGCAACCGGGACAGAATCCGGCGCCCCGACCGGGACTAGAACCCGGTGTGCCGGCGCCGCTAGGCGGAGGATTAGCCTAGTGAGCCGCGGCGCCGGCCCTGATTTATATTTTTAACAATCCTCAGTATTGTCGTGCCTCTCTCATCCACTCACTTTCTAGCTCTTAATCAGTGTCATGGAATATCCCATATTTTATTTCTTGGTCCTTAACCATAAACACAATTTTCCTCATATGTGCCTTTTTAGAAATAAAAAAAGAAATAATATTAATCTGCTTTTTGAGCGAGTACTTTGATGTTTGGAAAATATGAGCATAAGACAGTGAGGAAGAGTGGAGAACATCTCTACATAATTGTCACCAGGTTGAGACACAATAGCATGGCTGTCAAGTGGATGAGAACCACCCATGCCCCCTACTAGATATAAAATATTAGAGTTGGAAGAAAAATCCAGAGCATCATTTTCCTCCCACATTGACTGCTTTTACTGGACATCAATTAACTTTGAAACTTTTCCCAACAATCCCTTTATAGTATGAATGGAAGACTGTGTGTGTGTAAGCATGTGTATGGGTATTGCATGTAAGAGAGTATGCCAGATAGCACATTGATAAGCTAAACTTACATTATGTATGTACTCCAATGCTTTAAGTATATGAATTGAAGACTTCATCATTGAGAAGCTCCTGCAGAATAGGCGGTGGCCAACTCTCCAAGAAGTCATATAAACCTTTTTATGCTGCAGAATGATCTGGCATAAGAGCAAGACATTTGTTACATAAAAACACAGGAGGTTGCCAATTAAGATGGAATTGTTATGTTCGTTTTAGGCCTGAATACTTCTAATTACTTGTAACATTTGAATATGTTCCATTGCCACATTAAGGCAAAACAGAGCTAGAATATGAGTTTATTGGGTAACAGGAATGGCACTGAAATATCCACCTGGCAAATGGATGTGTTTATGATCAGAGCTACTATATCCAGTGATTACCACACATGAGGTCTCAGGTGAGCACACGTAGCAAATCTTAGTTATCTTCTCCTCTACTCTGCAGAACCTTGGGTTTCTGAAATATATCTCCTTCTGCCCTCACTTAGAATAGAAAAGGAAAGGTCAAGGTTAGCAGCTATCTTTAAATCTGGACAACTCAGATTCTGATCAACTGTGTATATAAACTAGTGTGAGAAAAATTACTGGAGTTCCCCTCTCCCCCACCACCAAAAGGGACCCAGAATAAGTAAGGCATTAGAAGTCAGTGATGAACAGCAATTTATTGAGAAGATATTTTCCAGAACAAGTGACGAAAGAATTATGATCCCATTTCTCCTTAAATGATGTGTAAATGGTATGTATTGATATTCTCTTAAACTCTCCTTTTTGTTCAACTACATAGTAGTAGTCTATTATCACATGCTTTGGATTCTGGAGCTCACAATCTGTATTCAACCTTTTAAAAAATTCACTTTTGAGTTCCAATCGAAGAGCCCATTTGTATAATTAAGGAGATGTTTTAGCTCTGACATTTGCTGTTTCCTCCAACATTATTCTTCCTGCAACAGGGGTCACAACTAACAAGTTTTGGGAAATATCTACAAGCTGGTACTTGTTTTTAGTTACAGAACTGTTTTTCAATTGAATACTAGTATCTTTGGACTGAGGATAAGCCCCAGTTTCAGATCTTCCCACTGTATCCTAGTATTTCTTAATTTAAAACAAGATGTCACTTCTGTGGTTAAAACCCTCCAATGGGGCTGGCATCATGGCCAGTGGGTCAAGCTGCCCCCTGAGACACTGGCATCCCATATGAGTGCCACTTCAATCCCACTTCAAATCCAGCTTTCTGTTAATGCACCTGAGAGCCCCAGTGCTTGGGCCCCTACCACCCACATGGGAGACCCAGTGGAATTCCAGGCTCCTGGCTATGGCCTGGCCCAACCCCCCAACCATTTCAATCAAACCATTTGGGGAATGAGTCAGCAGAAGGAAGATCTCAATCTTTCTCTCTGCCTTTCAAATATTTGGTAAATATTTAAAAATAAGTAATAAATGAAACTCATCAATGGTAAGGACCTATGTGATCCCCCTTCCACACTCTCCATCATACACATTTCTACAGCCTTCCTGGCCCCTATGCTCCTTCTCAAACACATGAACTATACTTCCCTCAAAGTGTCACTCATTTGTGTTCTCTCTCTTAGCAAAGGAGTTTGAAAAGCTTCTATAGAGTTTGAAACTATCATCCTTGCCTTACTCTTATGCCCGAGTTTTAATCATAAAAGGATCATTGTGTCTTTTTAAATTCTTTTCTCCTCCGCTTACTACTTTAGCATCAAAGAAAAACCATAAGAACATAAATTTGAAATATAGCCTTAAATATTCTTGTACTTGTGAAGATTGTTTGACCCACTTATTATGATTAACTAGAAAAATTGAAAGTCTCCCTAATCCTTCCTTTCTTTAAATATGACTTTTAAAGAGATTATAAATTGAAGGAGAGATGTATACTCTGTTTATAAAGTCATTTTATCCCTAAAACTGTAAAATATGAAATTCATTCATTAAACAAAAGCATAGTGAACACCTGCCATGTTCCAGGTAGAGCAAGGTCCCCACTTTCAAGACTTGTGCTGCAACAGGAAGAGTCAATCACCAAGCATGCAGGAGTCTTGGGCATCAGCTACCAACATGGGACAGAATTGAGAGTGGTACAGGAGGCCCCTATTTGATGTAGGTTACATATGAAAAGCCTCTCTGAAGAGGTGAATTTGAAAAGACTAAATGAATTACTCAAGGAAGACCAAACATCAAGCAGAAATATATGTCTTGAGGAAGTATGTTTCCTGTGTTTGAGTAAGGGCTGAGGGCCAAGCATGGCTACAGAAATGTAGATGATAGAGTCTGTGGCAGGTGGATCACACAGCTCTTTACTACCACAGGGTTTTAATTACAGGCACCACACACTCCAGTATCTTGTTTGGAAGGATCACTGGGAGGCTCCTGGGTCTGTTACATTATAATAAGGCAAAGGTGGAAGAAGGTAGACTGACTCAAAGGTTATTTAAATAGTTGAGGTGAAACCTGAGACTATATCACAATGAATGTGTAACGCTAAAGGTAGTAAGAACTGTTTAAACTACATGTATCTTGGAGTTAGAACTGGTAAGATTTTTCTGCTGCATCAGAGACAGGGTGTGAGGGAGATGCTGAGGAAGACTTGTAGGCCTCTGACCTGAGCATGTGGAAGAAGTGATGCACTACGTACTGAGAAGGGGAGAAGTGACAGAGAAGCATGTCCAAGCGGGGCTAAAGGTCATTTGTGACATGCTACATTTGAGTTGCCAATTACATAGCCAAATGCCTTTGTTTAATAGGCAGTTGTATATCCAAAAGTAGAATTCAGGGTAGTGATCTAGCTGAAACATTTAATTTGGTGCCTTTATTTTTTTCTCATGTCTGTAGATTAAATAAGTACAAGACAGAAAATTTCTTATCCTCTCAAACTTCAGTTGGTAAGAAGTCTAGAGCTAAGTTACAGAGATGGGCAGTGTTTTAAAGACGTAAATAGGAGACTGAAAAGGAGTGGGCAATGAGATGACAGAAGAACCAAGAGGTAGGCATTAAGGAAGGCCAGTCAACAAGGAACTCAAGGAGGAGGGAAGGAAACCCAAATCAAAGCTGTTAGTAGCCCAAGGGAGAGAAGGACTGCCAGGGACCACAGGTTTGATAACATGAGTTCACATGTGGTCCCAGTGACACTGGTTTCAGTAGCATGATTAGAAAAAGTGCTCATCAGGACTGGTTTCAGAGAGTGAGAGGAGGAATGGAGACAGCAACTAGAGACAATACTTTCAAGACATGTATAAAGAGAACTGGCTTTGGTAGGTATCAAAGTGAACATGTTGGCAAGGGAAACTGTTTAGACATGAGACAGGATAGCAAGCTGGTGGGAAGAGTCTAGTGCTCAGAGGGGAAATGATAATACGGGAAGAAATGGTGAGATTACAGGAAGAATGTGTTAGGTGAGGATCCCATCACATGTGAAGGGGTTGGTCTAAAACGTCACCGTCACGAAAGCTATAGTCCATCCACTGGTAACAGGACTGAGGGCCAAATATGAGTAAAATTTTTCACAAGGGGGTAGATATAAAGGAAGTGAGTTGAAGTTCTTTGCTCATCAGCTCAACTTTCTCAATTTATTTTTTAACATTTAAAAAAAATTGTTGGAAGGTAGGGGTGGGGAGAGAGCTCTCCTCCATCTGCTAGGTTACTCCCCAAATGCCTGCAGTAACAAGGGCTGGGCCAGGCCACATGCAGGAGTCTGGAATTAGGTCCCAGTCTCTTGTGAGTGGCAGGCTCCCAAGCACTTGAGGCATCACCTGCTGCTTTTCACTGCAGAGAACTGGAATGGAGAGCAGAGCCAACTCTCAAACTCAGGCCCATCAATATGGGGCATCCCACGTAGCATCCTAACTGCTATTACAAATACCTTTACCTACTTTCCCAATTAAAATATATTCAAAAATTATTCAGGTATGCATAGCAGTTTAGAAAGAAATATCTAATGGGTCTAGGATTGTGGCACAGCAGGTTAAGCTCCAGCTTGCCATGTCGGTTTAAGTCCTGGCTGTGTTGCTGCCAATCCAGCTCCCTGCTAATGCACCTGGGGAGGCAGCTGATGATGACACAAGTACTTGGGCCTCTGCTACCCTTGTGGAAGACCAGAGGGAGTTTTGGGCTCCTGGCTTGGCTCTGGCCCAGCCCTGGCCATTTGAGAAGTGAACCAGTGGATGAGTGTGCTCACTCTCACGCACTCTCTCTCTCTCTCCCTTTTAAATACCTAAATCTAAAGAAAAAAACATCCAAAATTTCTAAAAATATGAAAAAGAAATAATATGTTAATAATAATCATGTGAAGAAATTAATTTAGGTGTTAAATACTTCAAATCTATCCAGTTCTCAGAGTGAATTAATAAAAAACATGATAAATAATTTTGTTGTACTTTGACATGAAGAAATGAAATAATAGTCATGGATTTTGTCTATACTTTCGTTTTACTAGCCATAAAACAATTTCAGGATTTAACGTTTTTTTGAATCAGTTTATAATGCCCTTGTAAAGCACTATCTTCAAAATCACTATAAGCAACAACAACAACAAAAAAGTGTTTAGAATACTTTCTTTTAAAGTATCAGAATTTCAGATGCAGTTGATTTCCAAATGTCCATCTTATCACTTTATAAATTACATCAATATTTCCATTTCCATATCAACAGAGTGGGCAGGAGAGCGTGTACAGGGGGAAGAATTACTATGTTCCTAAAGCTGTATTTACGAAATGCATGCAAATGAAGATATATTTGTTCCTTTGGACGAAGTGTATTTGGAATTTGTCTTCATAAAGTTATATAATTATTTATAGACAGGTTAAATGTGATTATTATTATGATTAATACTGATAGTGTTTGGTTGCCATATTTTTGCAGGTATGTACTGGATTACAAGAAACTTGGCGTTCAAGAAATAAAAGTATTTTTCTTTGTAAATAAATCAACATCATCCTCTTAACAAGTATAAGATAGCTTTTACATGTGATTTCAGAAAATTTATAGGGAAGGAGAAGGTCTTTTAGAATTAAATTCAGCCTGGGGCCACCTGTTATAGAGCCTATAATTTCAGCTGAGTTATCACAGCAGGCATGAAATTGCTTTCCTTATAGGATGAGATTGTTCCTTGAATCTACCATCTGTATTTACATAAATAATCACCCATGAAAATAGACCTTCCTACTTCTTTAAAAGTAAACTTAAATGGAGATACACAAAATCTTAATGTAAAAAATATTTTACAAGGGCTGGTGCTGTGGCGCAGTGGGTTAAAGCCCTGGCCTGAATCGCCAGCATCCCATATGGGCGCTGGTTCTTGTCTCAGCTGCTCCTCTTCTGTTCCAGCCCTCTGTTATGGCCTGGGAAAGCAGTGCAAGATGGCCCAAGTCCTTGGGCCCCTGTACCCATAAGGAAGACCCAGAAGAAGTTCCTGTCTTCAACTTGGCCCAGCCCCAGTCATTGTGGCAATTTGGGGAGTGAACCAGCATATGGAAAAACTCACCCTCTCTCCTTCTCTATGTAAATCTTTCAAATAAATAAATCTTTAAAATAATAGTATTTTACAAACCTCCGGCTATGAATTCAAACCGTTTATATATGTAAAAATCATAAGCATCACAATACAAGAACAATACAACACTAAGTGCTTACTATATAATTAAATAAAAATTTAAAAAAGATATCTAAATTTCCTCTTAAAAATACAGGTAATACAGGTAGATAAAGCAAGATATTCCATTTGCTGGTATGTTCCCCCAAATACCCAAAATAGCCAGAGCCAAGTCAGATTAATCTGAGAGTCTGGGACTCAATCCAAGTTTCTCACACATGGGTGGCAGGGACCCAAGTAAGTACATCATCTCCCAGGATATTCATTAACAGGGATCTAGATAAGAAGTTGAATAGTTGTGACTCAAATCCAGGAACTCCCATAGGGGATGAGCTGGTGCAGGAGGTGACTTAACTACTGAATTACATGCCCACCTAGGGACGAGGCAGAGTGGACATTGAGAGAGAGAGAGAGACAGAGAGAAAGGTCTTCCTTTGCCGTTGGTTCACCCTCCAATGGCCGCCATGGCCGGTGCGCTGGCTAGCGCACCGCGCTGATCTGAAGCCAGGAGCCAGGTGCTTCTCCTGGTCTCCCATGGGGTGCAGGGCCCAAGCACTTGGGCCATCCTCCACTGCACTCTGTGGCCACAGCAGAGAGCTGGCCTGGAAGAGGGGCAACCGGGACAGAACCCTGTGCCCCGACTGGGACTAGAACCCAGTGTGCTGGCGCTGCAGGTGGAGGATTAACCTATTGAGCCGCGGTGCCGGCCGATGATTGGGACTTAATACAAGCCAGAAATAAGTAAGCTCTCAATAGAGGTACAAAGGACAAAACAAAGAATGTTTCAGAAGGAAAGTGCCACTTGAACTGTTTCTTGACAAATAAGCACAAAAACGGTTAAGAAACAGGAATTAGTCATTCTGTTTTAAATAGTTTAGTTATTTTTCTTGTATACTATTTCTCCAAGAGTGCAGGTAAGTGAAGCAGCTGTGTGCTCATGGTCTTCCTCCTCGTTCTGACATCATAAGGGAGGACAGTGTCACTTATTTAACAGCCCCCATCAGTGAAATCATCCCTCAAATGCTGGTCAGTTCCATTTTTGGAAATAGAGACTGAATTTATGTTCCTGCTTTCAATTAAGAAAGGTACTAAAGGGCTCAGAATTTTGTTCTTGTTTCACCTTTTCTGCACCTAGTTTCCATTTTTATATACGCTTTCACAGAATAAACATCATTTTCTCAGTCTCCAAGTGCAAAATATACTTCTACCCGGCACTTTCAATGACTGGGTAGGGTTCAAGGTGAATAGATGAACAAATGACTTAGGAGAAACATGTATACCCTGATTGGAATTAGACTTTCTACCATTTTGATTGAAGTGCTACAAAGAAATTAAACAAAGCTGGAGGCATCACAATACCAGATTTAAAGACATACTATAAGACAGTTATAATCCAAACAGTCTGGCACTGGTACAAAAATGGACAGAAAAATTGAACAGAATAGAAATGCCAGAAATCAATCCAAGCATATACAATTGACTTATATTTGACCAAGGAACTAAAAGCAATCCCTAGACCAAGGACAGTCTCTTCAATATGTGGTGCTGGGAAAACGATTTCCACATGCAGAAGTATGAAGCAGGACCTCTACCTTACATCTTACACAAAAATCCACTCAACATGATTAAAGATCTAAATCTATGACCCTGCAGAGAACATTGGGGAAACTCTACAAGACACTGGCACAGGAAAAGAGTTCTTGGAAAAGACCCCAGAGGTACAGGGAACCAAAGCCAAAATTAACTAATAGGATTACATTATATTGAGAAGTTTCTATACAGCAAAAGAAACAGGAAAATGAAGAGGCAACCAACAGAATGGGAGAAATATTTGCAAAGCATGCAACTGATAAGAGATTAATAACCAGAATATACAAAGCGATCAAGAAATTCCACAACACAAAACAACAAGTTAAGAAATGGCAAAGGACTTAAACACATATTTCTCAAGAGGAAATCCTGGGGCCAGCACAGTGGTGCAGGTTAATCCTCCACCTGTGGTACCATCATCCTATATGGGTGCCGGTTCTAGTCCCAGCTATTCTTCTTCCTCAATTCAGCTCTCTGCTATGGCCCGAGAAAGCAGTTGAATATGGCACAGATGATTCAGCCACTGAACCCATATGGGAACCCAGAAGAAGGTCTTAGATCCTGGCTTCGGATCAGTGCAGCTCTGGTCGTTGTGGCCATTTGGAGAGTGAACCAGATGAAGGAAGACCTTTCTCTGTCTTTCCCTCTCACTGCAATTCTGTCTCTCAAATAAATAAATAAAATCTTTAAAAAGTAGGAGGGGAAATCCAAATGGCCAACAGATACATTAAAAAATATTCAGGAAATAGAAGATACCATAAAATTGGAAAAAAACTTCAATGTTCGATTGGAAGAATCAGCATCACCAAAATGTCCATTCTCCCGAGAGCAATTTACAGATTCAATGTGATACCAATCAAAATACCATTCTTCTCAGATACAGAAAAAATGATGTTGAAATTCATATGGAAGCACAGGAAATCCAGAATAGTTAAAGCAATTTTATACAACAAAAACAAAGCCAGAGGCATTACAATACCAGATTTCAAGATAGACTATAGGACAGTTATAAGCAAAATAGCCTGATACTGGTACAAAAACAGATGGAGAGACCAATGGAACAGAATAGAAGTGCTAAAAGTCTATCCAAGCATCTACAACTGCCGGAGACCAGCTCCAGCCAGTCCAGGGGCCCCAAGGTGTGAAAGGTGTCGGCGCTCGAAGAAATGAGGCACACTCACAGCAAGGCTGATGGCATGGCTCTGGCTCTCGAGCACCAGACTTTATTTTTATATCATGAGTCAAATAATAATTCTTTTTTTCTCACAATAACAAGTCTGTTGTCCATTTTTTTCTTTTACTTATAATTTCTTTGATTTTCAAAGGTATATTCAGAGCATGGGTTACATGCACAGACAGGTGCTAGTTAACGGGCTGCCCACACAAGCCAAGGCCTGGAGTGCTGAACTATGTAGAAATTGGCCACACAAGCTAGAAAAGAACCTTCCTAATGTAATAGAATGTAATGTAATAGAATGTAATGTACTAGAAGCCCCAAGTTCGAAGCAAAACCTTTAAAATGTATCCCCTCTATGTAGTTCTTTCTGTAATTTAATTTCTTTATTGTACTTATTTAAAGGTTCACTTAGATCTATTCCAGTTTTGACATCCTAACCATTGTAGTATTTCTATCATATTGAATTAAAGCTTTAATAACATTTATCTTTATTATAGTGGGAGGTATATACCAGGGAGCCTGTTGCCTTTTAATTCTTTTCCACAAACAGCTCAACCTTGCATAAAGCATTAATCCTTTCTCCTACACTAACATTCTGCTTGATTAAAATTCTTCAAAGCAATGGACATTTTGGAGGTTATGAGACTAATTGCTCTTCCCTAAAATTAGGAACACAGCAATCATTAGCAGGACCACCAGGAAGCTCTGGCTTTCTAATGCAGAGTGTAGTTCCCAAACAAACCTAAAACTATCACTGCAGCTGTCCTTCTCACAGCTTGCTGAGACAGACCTTCTGCTGTGACCTTGTCAGTCAGCTGAAGTTGCCTTGGCCTCCCCATACAACCAGTTTATCTTTGATAAAGAAGCTGAAATCAATGCCTGGAGCAAGGACAGTCTCTTCAACAACTGGTGCTGGGAAAACTGGATCACCATATGCAGAAGCATGAGCAAGACCCCTACCTTACACCTTTCAACATAATCCACTCAATAGGGACTGAAGACCTAAATCTATGACCCAACACCATTAAATTATTAGAGAACAATGGGTAAACCTTATTAAGTTTCAGCACAGAGAAGAGTTCTTGGAAAAGACCCCAGAGGCACAGGTAATCAACACCAAAATTGACAAATGGGATTACATCAAATTGAGAAGCTTCTGCACTACAAAACAAATAATCAGCAAAGTAAAGAGAACTGACAAAATGGGAGAAAATATTTTCAAACTGTACAACTGATAAAGGATTAATAACCAGAATATATAAGGAGATCAAGAAACTGAACAACAACAAAACAAACCAGTTAAGAAATGGGCAAAGGACTTAAACAGCTATTTTTTCAAAAGAAGAAATCCAAATGGCCAACAGACCCGTGAAAAAATGTTCAGGATTGCTAGCCATCAGAGAAATGCAGATCAAGACCACAATGAGGTTTCATGTTACCCTCCTTAGAATGGTTTACATACAGAAATCAATAAATGACAAATGCTGGTGAGGATGTGGGGAAAAGGTACCCTAATCCACTGTTGGTGGGAATGTTAACTGGTAAAGTCATTATGGAAGACAGTGTATAGATACTATAGAGGTCTGAATAAAGACCTACCATATGACCCAGCTATCCCACTCCAAAGTACGACTTATGGATTACAATGGCTTCCCCCCAGTACTGTCCCTCCCACCCACAACCCTCCCCTTTCGCACTTCCTCTCCCCTTCCATTCACATCAAGATTCATTTTCGATTATCTTAATATACAGAAGATCAGCTTAGTATACATTAAGTAAGGATTTCAACAGTTTGCTCCCACACAGAAACATAAAGTGAAAAATAATAGATGATTTTTTTTAAATGATGATGAAATCAGATCAAACCTATTGTCATGTTTAATCCCAGTGAGAGTCAAGTTGGGAATTGATAATTTCTTTTTTTTCTTTTTTTTTTCTTTCTTTTTTTTTTTTTTTTACAGAAGATCAGTTTAGTATGCATTAAGTAAAGATTTCAACAGTTTGCACCCCCATAGAAACACAAAGTGAAATATATTGTTTGAGTACTCGTTATAGCATTAAATCTCAATGCACAGCACATTAAGGACAGAGATCCTACATGAGGAGTAAGTGCACAGTGACTCCTGTTGTTGACTTTACCAATTGACACTCTTGTCTATGGCATCAGTAATCTCCCTATGCTCCAGTCACGAGTTTCCAAGGCTATGGAAGCCCTCTGAGTTCTCCGACTCTTATCTTGTTTAGACAACGTCATAGTCAAAGTGGAGGTTCTCTCCTCCCTTCAGAGAAAGGTACCTCCTTCTTTGATGACCTGTTCTTTCCACTGGGATCTCACTCACAGAGATCTTTTGCCAGAGTGTCTTGGCTTTCCATGCATGAAATACTCTCATGGGCTTTTCAGCCAGATCTGAATGGCTTTAGGGCTGATTCTGAGGCCAGAGTGCTATTTAGGACATCTGCCATTCTATGAGTCTGCTGAGTATCTCACTTCCCATGTTGGATCACTCTCCCCTTTATTTATTCTATCGGTTAGTGTTAGCAGGTACTAGACTTGTTTATGTGCTCCCTTTGACTCTTAGTCCTTTCATTATGATCAATTGTGAACTGAAATTGATCACTTGGAACAGTGAGATGGCATTGGTACATGCCACCTTGATGGGATTTAATTGGAATCCCCTGCTATGTTTCTAACTCTACCGTTTGAGGTAAGTCAGCTTGAGCATGTCCCTAATTAGACTCACAGTTGACTTCTCATCAGAAACCCTATAGCTAGGAGAGAATTCCAGTTCTTAAGAGAAAAAACTATCAACCCAGAAAATGTTCCCTATAAAGCTCTCATTAAGGAATGAAGGTGAAATAAAGATCTTCCATAACAAACAGAAATGAAAGAATTTGTTACCACTTGTCCACCCTTACAAAAGGATGTGCTATACACAGATATACAGAAACATAGGTAACACTATGAAAGAAGGTGAATTCAGAAGATCTCCCAGTAAAACTACAAAGGAATTCCAAAATAAATAGAAATATTTATGGAAAAATGGTAGGTCCAAGTCCTTATTTATTAATAGTCACCTTGAATGTAAATGGCCTCAACTCCCCAGTTAAAAGATACACTGTCTTAATGGATTAAAAAGGAAGACACATATGTATTTGCTCCCTACAAGAAACACATCTTCCCTACAAAGATCCATGGTGACTAAAAGTGAATGAATGGAATAAGATATTCCATGCAAACAGAAACAAACAAAAAAAGCTGATGCAACCATCATAAAATCAGACAAAATAGACTTTAATAAAAACTGTTAAAAGAGACAGGGCACTATGTAATGATTATGGGATCAATTTAACAGGAAGACGTTACTATTGTAAATGTATAGGCAACAAAATGCAGGTTCTCTGGCCATTTGAAAGACATGTCAATGGATATAAAGGGAGACATAGACTCCAATAAAATAATAATTGGGGACTTCAGTACTCTGTCAGCAAAGGACAGACCACCAGACAGAAAATCAGCAAGGAAACAGAGATAATGGATGCTATAGAGCCAATGGACTTAATTGATATCCTACATCCTACAGTTGAAGAATACACATTCTTACCAATCCATGGAACTTTCTTTAGGATAGACCACATGCTAGGCTGCAAAGCACGTCTTAGCAAATTAAAAAAAAAATTGAAATTGTACCATGCATCTTCTTGGACCACAATGAAATGAAGCTGGAAACCCAAGTATATCTAAATCATATGTAAACATATTGAGACTGAACAAAATGGTCCTGAATGAACAAGTGGGTCATTGAAGAAATCAGAGAAATAAAAATTCTGGAAACGAATGAAGACAACAATATAACCTATCAAAACTAATGGGATAGCTGACGCCGGGACTCACTAGGCTATTCCTCTGCTTGCGGTGCCGGCACCCCAGGTTCTAGTCCTGGTTGGGGAGCTGGATTCTGTCCCGGTTGCTCCTCTTCCAGTCCAGCTCTCTGCTGTGGCCCGGGAAGGCAGTGGAAGATGGCCCAAGTGTTTGGGCCCTGCACCCGCATGAGAGATCAGGAGGAAGCACCTGGCTCCTGGTTTCGGATCGGCGCAGCACCAGCTGTGGTGGCCATTTGGGGGGCAAACCAATGGAAGAAGACCTTTCTCCCTGTCTCTAACTCTGTCTATCAAAAAAAAAAAAAACTAATTGGATAAAGCAAAATTAGTGTTAAGAGGAAAGTTTATAGCAATCGATGCCTACATCAAGAAATTGGAAAGGCACCAAATAAATGAGCTATCAAGACATCTCAAGGATCTAGAAGAACAGCAAACCAAGCCCAAAACTAGTAGGAGACAATAATTAAAATTAGAGAACAAAGAAAATTGAAACAAAAAATACAAAAGATCAGTGAAACAAAAAATGGTTTTTGGAAAAATAAACAAAATTGACACACCATTGACCCATCTAACAAAAAAAAAGAGGGTGAAGATGGATATCAATAAGATTAAAAAGGAAATGTAACAGACACCACAAAATTAAAACAAAATCATCAGAAATTACTACAAAGAGCTGAATCCCAACAAACCTGGAAACCTAGAAGAAATGGATAGATTCTTGGACACATACAATCTACCTAAATTGAGCCATGAATACAGAAAATCTAAGCAGACCAATAACCAAGACAGAAATTGATCAGTAATAAAGACCCTCCCAGCAAAGAAAGGCCCAGGACTGGACAGCTTCACTTCTGAATTCTACCAGACATTTAAAAAGAGCTAACTCTGGGGTTGGTGCTGTCATGTAGTAGGTTAAGCTACTGCCTACAGTGCCAGCATCCCTTATGGGTGCTGGTTCATGTCCTGGCTGCTCTATTTCCCATCCAGCTCTCTTTATAGCCTGGGAAAGTAGTAGAAGATGGCCCAAGTTCTTGGAATCCTGAACCCTCATGGGAAATCCTGAAGGAGCTCCCTGCTCCTGGCTTCCAATCAGTTTAGGTCTAGCCGTTGCGGCTAACTGGGTAGTGAACCATTGGATGGAAGACCTCTCTTTCTCTCTCTCTCTCTCTCTCTCTCTGCCTCTGCCTCTGCCTCTGCCTCTCTGTAGCTCTGCCTTTCAAATAAATAAATCCTTTAAAAAATAAAAGAGCTAACTCCAATTTTCTCATTTAAAACACTAAAAAGGGAGGGAATCTTCCAAAATTATTACTATGAAGCCTGCATCACCTTCATTCCTAAACCTGGAAAAGATACAGAGAAAGACAACTACAGATCAGTTTCTCTGATGAACATAGATGCAAAAATCCTCAACAAAATTCTAGCCAATCAAATCCAAAAACACATCAGAAAGATCATCCACCCAGACCAAGTCGGATTTATCCCTGGTATGCAAGGATGGTTCAACATTCACAAATCAATCAATGTGATACCTCACATTAACAAACTGAAGAAAAAAACCATATCATTATCTGAATAGATGCAGAGAAAGCATTTGATAAAATACAACACATTTTACACCCTTTCATCATGAAAACTCTAAGCAAATTGTGTTTAGCAGGAATATTCCTCAACACAATTGAGGCAATTTATGACAAACTCATGGCCAGAGTCCTATTGAATGGGGAAAAGTTGGAAGCATTCCCACTGAGATCTGGTACCAGACAAGTACTCCCACTCTCACCATTGTTATTCAATATAGTACTGGAAGTTTTAGCCAGAGCCATTAGGCAGGAAAAAGTAATCAAAGGGATACAAATTGGGAAGGAGGAAGTCAAACTATCCTTATTTGCAGATGATCAACTGCCTTTGCATACACAAACAATGCCATAGATTAGAAAGAACTTCCACGAGCAATTCCATTCACAATAGCTACAACAAAAATCAACTACCTTGGAATAAATTTAACCAAGGATGTCAAAGATCTCTATGACAAAACATTAAAGAGAGAAATAGAAAATACAAGAAATTGAAAATCTTCCACGTTCATGGATTGGAAGAATCAATATCATAAAAATGTCCATACCACTGAAAGCAATTTACAATTCAATGAGATACCAGTAAAATTCAAAGGACATTTTTCTCTGATATAGAAAAAATGATGCTGAAATTCATATGAAAATACAGGAGATTCTGAATAGCTAAAGCAATCTTACACATAAAAAACAAAGCCAGAGGCATCACAATACAAGATTTCAAGACATGCTACAGAACAGTTATAATCAAAAAGTCCTGGTACTGGTACAAAAACAGATGGAGAGATCAATAGAACAGAAAAGAACTGCCATAAATCAGTACACACATTTACAATTGACTTATTTGAAACAAGAGTTAAAATCAATCCCTGGAGCAAGGACAGTCTCTTCAACAATTGGTGCTGCGAAAACTGGATCTCCACATGCAGAAAGACTTTACGTTATACCTTATACAAAAATCTACTCAAAATTGATTAAAGACCTAAATCTATGACATGATGCTATCAAACTATTAGAGAACTTTGGGGAAACCCTGAAAGATATTGGCACAAAGAGTTCTTTGAAAAGACCCCAGAGGCCCAGGCAATCAAGTCAAAACTAACACATGGGATTACATAAAATTGAGAAGGTTCTGCACTAAAAAAGAAACAATCAAAGTAAATGGGAAAAATTATTTGCAAGCTATGCAACTGATAAAGGATTAATAACCAGTTTATCTTAAGGGATCAAAAAACTCAACAACTAAAACAACCCAGTTAAGAATTGGGTGGCCAGCGCCGCGGCTCACTAGGCTAATCCTCCTCCTTGTGGCGCCAGCACACCGGGTTCTAGTCCCGGTTGCCCCTCTTCCAGGCCAGCTCTCTGCTGTGGCCAGAGAGTGCAGTGGAGGGCCCTGCACCCCATGGAAGACCAGGATAAGTACCTGGTTCCTGCCATCGGATCAGCGTAGTGCACCGGCCACGGCAGCCATTAGAGGGTGAACCAACGGCAAAGGAAGACCTTTCTGTCTCTCTCTCACTGTCCACTCTGCCTGTCAAAAAAAAAAAAAAAAAAGAAAGAAAGAAAAGAATTGGGCAAAATATTCACATGATTATTTTTCAAAAGAGGAAATCCAAATTGCCAACAGACACATGAAAACATACTCTCTGCTAGCTATCAGAGAAATGCAAATCAAAACCATAATGAGGTTTCACCTCAGTCCAGTTAGAATGTCTCACATACAGAAATCAATAAATGACAAATGCTGGTGAGGATGTAGGGAAAAAGGTACTCTCATCCACTGTTGATGGGAATGTAAACTCGTATAGACACTGTGGAAGCCAATATGGAGATACACCAGAAATTTGAATATAGATCTACCATATGACCCAGCAAAGCCACTTCTGGGAATTTACCCATGGTAAATGAAATCAGCATATGAAAGGGTTATCTATATCCCCATGCTTCTTGAAGCTCAATTTACAGTAGTTAAGATATGGAATCAACCAAAATGCTCATCAACTGAGGACTGGGTAAAGAAATTATGGGATATCACACCATGGGATACTACATAGTGTTAAAAAAAATGAAATCCTGTCATGTGCGACAAAATGTATGAAACTGGACAACATGATACTCAGTGAAAGCCAGACCCAAAAGGACAAATACCTATGTTCTCCTTGATCTGTGACAACTAATAGAGCACCTAATATGTATTATATATAAATGAAATTAACACTTCAAGATGCAATGACTTTGACAGCCTTTGTCTCAATTGTTGAGGAATAGTTTCTTTTTTAACACAATTTGTGGAACACTTAGTATAGAGTTAATCACATGTGTATAAAATTGTATATATATATACTTAGTATAGAGTTAATTGTATGGATATAGTCATATGTGAAAATATATCTTAGTAAAAAATAAGAATGGGACTAGGAGATGGAGGAGGAAGAAAGGTGGGAGTGTGGTTGGGAGGAATTACAATATTCCTAAACTTGTATTTATGAAAAAAATAAATTGTTATACATTTTTAAAAAACTCTGAATAAATTGTATATAGAAGAAACATAATCAAGGCTACAAATAATAAGTTAACAACTAACATCATACTGAATGGGGGAAAGTGCAAGGATTTATAAGATATGAAACAAGACAAGGGTGTTCACTTTTGCCACTTTTATTTATCACAGTACTAGAAGTCCTAGTTGGATCTATTAGGCAAGAGAAAGAAACAGTTTTGGAAGTGAAATTGTCACTTTTTGCAGGTAGCACAATCTTTCACATAGAAAACCACAAAGATTTTACCCAAAACCAATTATATATCAATAGCAAGTTATGTGAAAAAGAAATCAAGAAACCAATCCCATGTCAATACATACTTACATACATACCTTGGAATGAATTTGACCAAAGAGGTAGATGATCACTACAATGAGAAGTATAACACACTACAGAAGAAATTGAAGAGGACACAAAGAAATGGAAAGACATCCAATGTTCAAGGATTTAAAGAATCAGTATCATTATAATATCTTTACTACTCAAAGTGATTTACATATTCAATGAAATATCACTCAAAATACCAGTGACAGTTTTCCAGATTAGAAAAATACTCCTACAATTTATATGGAACAAAAGACTGCAAATAACCTAGGAATTTGGAGTAAACTATAAATCAGGAGTAATTATAAGTATTTGACATGAAAATGTATTATAAGTCTATAGTAATTGAAACAGCAAGGTACTATCATAAAAAGACTTGGAGACCAATGGAACAGAATAAAGACGCTGGAATAAAATTCATACACCTACAATTACTTGATCCTTGACAAAGATGCTAAGAACAAACATTGTGGCGCAGCAGTTTAAAGCCCTGGCCTGAAGCATTACCATCCCATATAGGTGCCAGTTCTAGTCCCAGCTGCTCCTCTTCCAATCCAGCTCTCGCCTTGTGGCCTGGGAGAGCAGTAGGAGATAGTCCAAGTCCTTGGGCCCCTGCACCTACATGGGAGACCTGGAAAAAGCTCCTGGTTTGGGGCTTTGGATGGGCACAGCTCTGGCCACTGTGGCCATCTGGAGAGTGAACCAGAGGATGGAAGACCTCTGTCTCTACCTCTCTCTGTAATTCTGCCTTACAAATAAATACAATAAATCTTAAAAATAGAACACACTTTGAAAAGAACAATCTACTCAATAAATAATGCTGGGACATCTGGGTATCTACATGTTAAAGAATGAACCTAAACACACATCTCTCTCACCATGTACCAAAAACAAATAAAAATAGAATAAAAATCTAGATGTAAGACCTGAAACTTTGAAACCATTAGCAGAAAACCTAGAAAAGATACTTCTGGATAGTGGAATGGGCATGGATGATTTTGATATGACTCCCCAAAAAACAGACAACAGAAGTGAGAGTAGAGAAACAAAATTTCATCAAACTAAAGAGCTTCTGCATAGCAAAGGAAAGAGAATGAAGAGGCAATCTTCATTTGCCAGTTATACATCTCACAAAGGGTTAAAGAAGACTCTATAAAGAACTTACTTGAACAAAAAGTCAAAAAAAAAAGCACAATCCAACTTAAATTGCATATCTAAACAGACATTTCTCAACATACAAACGGCCAATGGGTACATGGAAAAATGTCTAAACATCACTAATCATCAGGGAAATGCAAGTCAAAACTACTATAAACCCCATCTAGATAGATTATTTTCAGAGAGACAAAACATGAGTGTTGGCTAGGGTATGTGAAAAGGGTACCTTTGCACAGAGTGGATAGGAAGGTAAATTGGTTTGGTCATTGTGGAAATCATTATGGAGGTTCCACAGGATCCAGCCATCTCATTGCTGGATATACATATCTGAGAGAAATGAAATCACTGTTGAAGAGATATCTATATTTCCAACTTTACTGGAGCACTATTCACAGTGCCAAGAAAAAAATAGTGTGAATGTCAATCAACTAGAAATAGACAAAGAAAATGCAGTGCATCTACAAATACAATTATACTCAGCCACAAAGTGATTGAAATCTTGTATTTTGCACCAATATGGATGGAATTGCAGGTCATGTTAAGTGAAATATGCTGAGAACATAAATATAAGAACCACATGATCTTACTCATAGAGGGATGTAAGATAGTTGATCTCAAAGCAGTTAAGAGTAGAGTGATGGTTATCAGAGGTGGGGGAGGGTAGGTAGAAGAGAGGGAGGAGTGAGACTAACAAGGACTATGTTATAATTAGATATTAGTAAGAATTTCCAGTGTTCTATTGAATAGTTGTGTGATTATAGAAAATGAAAACATGCTGTATGCTTCTCTGAAAAACAAAAGCAAACTAGAAGAAAGGATTTTGGATGGTTTTACCATAAAGAAATACTAAATATTTGAGGAGATATCTATGTTTACTATGTATATGCTATGTGATGTTTTTATCTTACATGGTACTCCATAAATGTATACAATATTTTCTATTAAAAATTTCAAAAAAGTAACACACAAAATATAAGATTTGAATAAGGTGCCTGGCACATTTCCTTCCAGAGGAAAAAGAAAGGATTCAGGTGCCAGTAATGTGGCTTAATGGGTAAGGCCATTGTGTGTTGTGGCGGCATTCCATATGGGCACTGGTTTGAGACCAGGTTGCTCCACTTCTAATCCAACTCTCGGCTATGGCCTGGGAAATCAAAGGAGGGTGACCCATGTCTTTGAGCCCCTGTGCCCATGTGGGAAACCTAGAGGAAGCTCCTGGCTCCTGGCTTTGGATCAGCTCTAGCCATTGCAGCCATTCGGAGAGTAAACCAGCAGATGGAAGACATTCATCCTCTCTCTTGGCCTCCCTCCTCTCCGCCTTCCAAATAAATAAATAAACCTTAAAAATAGTAAATAAAAAGGATGCAAACAAAACAAATACACAAAAACTGTTTCATTGGAGTGAGGCAGAGTGCTGGAGGGCAGTGGTCATGTGATATAGATGTCACAGAATATGGAGGTACAGAATGACCCTATGAAGAAGGAAACAAGGCACAGTGGATATACTATCTCTCTCTGAAGATCAACCCTGAAACAAGAAGGACTTCATCACTCAGTGGGGAATAAGTAAACAGGAAGTTCCCACTGTCCCCACCCATTTCCTGGACCCCCAAAGCATTTGTCTCAAAAGTTTACAGCACTGGGGCCAGTGCTGTGGCTCACTTGGTTAATCACATATGGGCCCCAGGTTCTAGTCCTGGTTGCTGCTCTTCCAGTCCAGCTCTCTGCTGTGGCCCAGGACGGCAGTGGAGGATGGCCCAAATTCTTGCGCCCTGTACCTGCACGGGAGACCAGCTTCTGCACCTGGCTCCTGGCTTTGGATCAGTGCGGTGCGCCAGCCATGGCAGCCATTGGAGGGTGAACCGACGGCAAAGGAAAACCTTTCTCTCTGTCTCTCTGTCCACTCTGCCTGTCAAAAAAATAAAAAATAAAAAAAAAAAACAGTTTATAGCACTTACAGGCTCTGACCCCAGTTTGGAGAGCTGCCAGGTTACTGCAGTACTGCACTGCCCCCAGAGAAAGAGCCCAGCATTTAGGCATGGTGCTATTTGAAATCCTGACTACCCACAATTCTGTGAAACAGGCAGCTGCCTCTAGAAGCTCATTTAAAGTATCCCTCTGAACCAGCCAGACAGGGCCTATCCACTGTTTTTAGGACCCAGAAGTCACCTGAATGGCCTACCTTTAGTTACTAATACACAGAGGGCTCTGAGAAAAGTCAGGTAATACTACTTAACTCTTGCTATAACAGCTAACTGGCCCTACCTGTCCACCACAGAATCCAGAAAACAGCCAGATGGCCTTACCTACTAACTGCAGCCTGGCAGCCATTCATGAGCAGCTCCACCCACAGAGGTTCTAGTAAAAATCTGAACATCACCACCAAACCACATACAACGTGGGATGCAGCTGGCAACCCAACAAGGCCCCTGGGATCTAGTCAGGAGGGCTCATCTACTCTCCTGTGACTCCAAGAAGAAACCAGTCAGCCTATTCTCAGCTCAGCCCACCAAGGCTTCAGGAAAGTAAACAAATGGATCTGCTTATTCATCTTCAGTTCCAATAAGCAAGGAGACATCCTGCTCTCAACCAGAGGCCCCATAAAATCAATTATACCACTCTTGGACACTGATGGGAACCCAGTCTAGATCTGCTCGTATAACCTGAGCCCTATGCAAATATCAAGTACTGATAAATATCCATTAAACTATGCACCACAGCTACCTGAGCCCACCAAAGTGGTCCTACTTCCATATGACTCAAGGAAACCTCACAATCACTTCATATCCACATCTAGCTGCACCATGCCAAGACCTGCCCTATCTAAGAAACTTGCATCCCATTTGGAAGTATAATCCTATAATTCTGCAGCCTAAGTCACTTAAAAACTTCCCCAACTTTGACTGCAGTCAAAGATGCTCTACAGATTCCACACTGAAGCACCCACCTAGAACCAAAGCCAACACAGCCTATCCAAGTGACAACTGGAGACCTATCATCAGAAGAAAGTCTTTTATTATAAAGCTCATCCTAAGAAACTGAGTCACTAGAGAGGTGGGTATCAAGATAGGGAAACAAGATGCATGAAAGGACAAGGTAACTTCGTGTCCCCCAAGGGAAAACCATAAATACCCAGGAACCAACCTTAAAGAAAAGGAGATAGATAACATGGCAGCAAAGAAACTAACTTTTCAGGAAATTTAGTGATATATGAGAATTCAGGCAGAATAGTCAAAGTCAGCCAGACAACTGATTAATGATAAATTCAGTATAGAGATAGATATATGAAAGAAAAACAGAAATCTGAGATCTAAAGAACTCAATAAATGAGATGTAAAACATAGTTGTCAGCCTCAATAGAAGACATTGTTAAGCAGAAGAAAATTTTTGAACTTGAACATCAATCTTTTGAAATAACATAACAGGGAGAGAAGGAGAGATGGAGGGGGGAGAGGAAACAGAAAAGGTATGTGGTGTAACAAATAAATGGAAAATATATAAACCACATGGTTTGTTGTATGGTGTTCTTTAGTGCCCACTGATGTTTGCTGATGTTTCAACTGGACACAAGAAACTATTGACAAACTTAAACTGTCACCACACCCAAAGTGAATTCTCTTGTCGCTCCCCCTCTTCATGGAGGAACGACACTAAACCCTGCCTAGGTTTCCTATCCGAGTCACGGCACCATTATGTCGCTCCCCCTCTTCGTGGAGGAACGACACAGGACCCTGCGCTGTTCTTTGGTCTGCTCGGCCCTCCCCGGGTTTGCTGCTGGTTCTTCCCGGGTTGGCTACTGTCCCTTCCACCTCCGTGGAAGGGCGGTTCCCCCTGCCACTTTCCCCACTTCCGCGGGGGAGCGGCACACTGCCAGCCGGCTCTCTCGGGGGCTGCTCAGATGTTCCTCAGGTGTTCCCCTTAGATGTTCCTGGTGCATGTTGTCTCTCTCCTTTATCGTCCTCTTTCACCAATCCCAACTCTGCTACCCACACGCTGAGTACACTGCTCTCCTCCAATCAGGAGCAGGATCAACTCCTGCAGGTCATCACTCAAGTTGGTGAGAGGCAGCTGCGTAGAAGCTGTTTACTCCTCTCCCAGCGCCATATTGCGGGAGAGCAGATGCATAGAATAAGTCTTAATTCCAGTAACAGTCTAGTCTGAGTTGCTCCCCACATCTCTTATCTCACTTTTACTTGCTCTCTAAGTAACCACCATTACTAAAACCTAATTTTTCACATTGAAGACAAATGTTTAAAAATTACATGTATATCATGGAATTAGATAGTACATGTAATATTTTATAATCTTTGAGGCACTACACAAATGTTCATTATTTTCAGACTTTAAAAATAATTTATACAGATATCTATTCCCCAAAGTAGTAAGACTTCTTCACAGATATGTCTCACTCAGTTTTATTTCCTTAATGGTCTCCCGACATTACGTGAATATTTAGTGAACTGAATAAGCACATGCTTTGAGCAGTGCAGCCACTAAGGACTGAATGAAATTTCACAGGCAGCTCCACTTTGTTTACTTTGCAACCTGTGTCCCACATAGATGACATCATGTTCAATGGACCATGATGGGTCACTTTGAATATGGAAAGGATTATTTGGCAAGTGCATGAGCCTTGACAGGCGGAATCACTTGTTTATATTCCTCAGGGTAATGGAGCTCTGTGAGAGATGAAAGTTCTCCAACTAATCTCACATTAACTAAGTCACCCAGAGAAAATTTTTCAGCTCTCTGCTGATGTCTTACTGGGTCACTGCTAAATCACATGGGCACTTTGGGAAATTGAGAGAGGCATGTGGGAGGGTACATCTATGTGAGCCACACCATATCACTTTCAGAGTAACTCATTACATTTGTCTGCATAGAAAAGAACTTTCACCACATTTTTGTGAAATATGAAAAATGAAATATTTTGCATAAGGTAAATAATTCCTTTATTTAATGGTGGGTTTGAAAAAATGAAAACTAATTAACTTAAGGGTTGTTTTGTGAACACTTTTCACATGTTAATTTACTCTAATTTCCCCCCCTATGGCCTGTAAAGTGCTTCTTGGTAATACTTATAAAAAATATTTACTGATTTATTTTGAAAGGCAAAGTTAGAGAGAGATAGGGAGAGGCATAGAGATCTTCCATCAGTTGCTTTACTCCCCAGATGGCCGCAACAGCAAGGGTTGGGTCAAGCCAAAGCCAGGCCATGGCCAGATCGTCTTCTACTTGAAGACAACCTCTAGCTCAAATGACTTCATGAAAATAATTGTTGGGGCCAGCACTGTGGTGTAGTGGGTAAATCTACCACCTGCAGGGCTAGCATCCCATATGTGTGCCTGTTCAAGATGCTGCTCCACTTTTTATCCAGCTCTCTGCTGACGCTCCTGGGACAGCAGCGGAAGAAGGCGGAAGTACCGGAGTCCCTGCCATCCATGTGGGAGATCTGGAGGAAGGGCCTGACTTCATACTGGCCAAGTCCTGGATGTTGCTGGCTTTTGGGGAGTGAAGCAGCAGATGGATCTCTCTCTCTCTCTCTCTCTGCCTCTGTTTCTGCCTCTCTTTCTCTGTAATCTGACTTTCAGGTAAATAAATCTTTAAAAACAAAAGGAAAATAATTCTGGAAATACCCAAAATAAATGGCATGTATTTTGACTTAATGAATTTGTCATGACAGTTAATTTTAAAGTCTCATATTCTTTGAATATTAAAAACAAAACAAAACAAACAATAGAAACAAACAAACAGATGTAACTGCAACCCTCAACCCTATAGGTACTTGCAGGCCAGTATGGTAACCTGCTTGGAGGATTAATATGTTCTTTGATTCCCACAAAAAGTTTTCAAGTGACAAAACAGAATGCCATTTAAAATCAAGGACAACTGACCATGAATAATGGAGACAGGAGACTTTAACATTGCAGGCTCCTAATCTTTAATTAGCAGAGAAACAGAAATTAAAATCAAGCATTACGAATATCAATCAGGGAATGAATTTCAGGCTTTGCTTTTTTATATATATATAGAGAGAGATTTCTTCTTCCTACTATCAAGGACAACCTTATAGCTGGCTAATCTTCCGACTTAGAGCAAGTAAAAAACTTGGGAAAAACACAACCATCAAAGAATCCATGTATTTGTAAGCTTTGAAGAGCAACTAGGAAGTCAAGGTTCAAGGAGCCAAGATCCAGAGAAAAATGAAATTCGCTGAGTTTTAATTTCTATATCACTTTTCTTTTGAAGCCATTGTTGATTCACAAATTGCAGGGATAGAGACACTTAGAGTTCACACACAAAATGGCTGTTAACATCTCAGGAAAATCAATCTTGAAAGCTTTTAGCAACCTCATGGGCCTTTGAACAACAGAAGTTCAAAACCAGCAAAGACACAACAAAAGAGGTGCAAAGAACTAAGAAATTCATGGAACCCACTAGGCTGGATGTTTTCTCCACCACTTGTGGGCAGTTTTTCTGGCATTAGACAGGAAATGGCTGCTAAGGGGTTGAGAACTGACCCTCTGGTGGGTGGGGAGGACAGGAATAGCAACAATCAAACAGTTTTAGAAAATGCCGTTCTTGCAAGATCACTGTATGGCTAAAGCCAGAAAGTGCTCTACCCAAGCCATGAGTAAATTTGTTTCTCATAGAAGATGGATTAACAATTCTGACACTACTTGACATATGTACTAGGGCTGAACAAAGAAGTTGTAGATAACCAGAGCCAGGTTCCTTGGTATCAAGAGTAAAACACTGCTACGAGCAAAGGTAGCATGCCAGAATGAACCCTGTGGTTTTGGATTGAAGTGGGAGATAGGAGTATGAATATAATGTAAGTGGCTTGAAATAAGTCACATTTAGTATAGTATAGTTGTATAGACCAGAAGTGCAACACGGTATCACCCAGCAACAATCCAGGTGTCAGCAGAGCTGCCCTTCTTCTGGAAGCTCACGGGGAGAATCCATTCCTTTGCCTTTTCCCACTTCTAGAGGCCTCTCCTGGAGCTCTACATATAGCTGCTTGTATGTCAGAAGCAGCACGGATGAAAGATGTTGCTCATGCTGCCAGCCCTCTGACAACAGAAGGAGAAGAGCCTCCAGTTTCACCTCTGTCGTTGATATTGGGCTCAGCTACATCTCTCCATGGTAATTTCCCTATCTCAAGATCCCTAACATCAATCATACAGCAAAGTCCCTTTTGTCATGAAAATAACATTCAGTAGTGCAGTTATCTGCGTATCTGCCAACTTAGCCTTTATATATTTAGAGACTATATTTTTTAAAGATTTATTTATTTGAAAGGCAGAGTTAGAGACAGGGAGAGACGGAGGGGGAGGGAGAGGGGGAGGGAGAGGGGGAGGGAGAGGGGAAGGGAGAGGGGAAGGGAGAGGGGAAGGGAGAGGGGAAAGAAGAGGGGAAGGAAGAGGGGAAGGAAGAGGGGAAGGAAGAGGGGAAGGAAGAGGGGAAGGAAGAGGGGAAGGAAGAGAGAGGGGGAGAGTAAAGTCAAAATAATGATAAAATCTGTAACACAGGGAGGGTTTGAGTAAATACAAACCAACAAATCATAACCCCAACTCTGAAGATTGTAGAGATCCTTGATAGTCTTAATAAAACCTATGAAAACATAATCTCCAGAATTAAAAAAAAATCCTAGACTTCAGCTTAAATCCAAAAATAATTTTAAAACAAAACTCCACACACCAAAATAGTTAGCTCTGCAGCAGTCATTGACTGAATTTTTCAAAACCGTATAAATACTGTGAGAAAATTTATGCTGTCGGAACCTCACGTGCATTTTTCATTCGTTTGTGAAGAAAACAGAACGACATGTAAAATATAGCTCCGAGTTATTCGCCTCACTCAGGAGCTTCCTTTCTAGGCACTCATTAATCACTTAGTTCTTTTGTAAGAAATGGAGAACACCTCCAAATTACCTCAAGACAGATTGCCAAGGAAGAGATTTTTCCACCTGGGATAATATAAAGGAAGCAAGGCAATGCCCAGGTCTTCCATGCCCTGCCCACCCAGCAGGACCATTCCTCCTTGTTTCTGAATCTCAGGCAAATGGGATTCCCTCCCTCTCAGGGACAAGAAATCATCTCAGGCCACCTGCTGCCAAAAGATCTCCTGACCAGCATCTGCCAATTGCTTCCCATGGGAAAGATGTCCCAACTACCCATCTGTAGCCCCGATGGCTGACAATGATCACTGAATTTTTCTTTTGAGTATCCAAATTCTCTAGTAGAAAAAGTAGAAAGGTAGCCCAATGCATCATTTTTGCACCAAGGAGGCAAAATAAAATCATGAATGTTGGAAATGCTTATTTTCATTTCCTGCCATCTATCTTTCAAGTGATGCCTTGGAACCTTTATAAATGTTCTTCTGGGAAGCTGGACAGAGGTCAAGGCCTACAAGGACCTTACCCTGGAGTCAATAATGTGAACTTCTCAAATGAAGAATGGTATCATGAAACATCCCAAAAGTCCATCAGTTCGCAAATAGAATTTTCCAATGTTACCTGAGATAATCACTTATTCTCTTAAAATATATCACCTTAGTTACTGACATCATAAATAGTGTCAATAGTTAAATCAACAGCAGGAGTCACTGTGCACTTACTCCCCATGTAGGATCTCTGTCCTTCATGTGTTGTACTATGTGAATTAACAGTATAACTAGTACTCAAACAGTACTTTATACTTTGTGTTTCTGTGTGGGTGTAAACTGTTTAAATATTTACTTACTATATACTAAATTGATCTTCTATATATAATTGAAAATTAATCTTGAAGAATAGGATGGGAAAGGGAGTGGGAGACGGGATGGTTGCAGGTGGGAGGGTGGTTATGGGGGGGAAAGTCACTATAGTCCAAAAGTTGTACTTTGGAAAATTATATTTATTAAATAAAAGTTAAAAAAAAGAAAAAAATATATATCACTTAATTAAGAGAGGACTAAAGTATGGTGTAAAAGATAATTTCTACATAAATAATTTTGAGTTAATAAAAAATTAAGTCAGCAAAATAAGCCATATTCTTAATATAAAAAGCAATCTTATAAACTGAGTTAGCAAAGGTAACAATATCAAGTGATAAATGTCCAAAACACATGCCATGATTCTTTATTGAGCTATTAAATAATGACTAGTGAACAAAGTATGTTTTCAAATGTAGAAGTGAAACACTTTGAGAAACAATGACTTGAGCAGCCCTTGTCCTGACTGTCCAGGAACAGATTGCTATTTTATTTCTTTTAGTATTTTCTTGTTCTATTAATACCATTGGTTGAACTCTTTAACACACAATTATTCTTAGGTATCTAAATTTAACTGAAAAGTGACCCCTGTTAAATATAAGAGTGGGGATAAGAGAGGGAGCAGCTGTACAGTTTGACACATCCTCACTCTGACTTACCCCTAATGGTAGAGCTAGAAACGTTCCATGAGATTCCAAATCCCATTAAGGTGGCATGTACCAATGCCATCTCACTAGTCAAAGTGATCAGTTTCAGTTCATAATTGATCATGATAGGATTAAGAGTCAAAGGGATCACATAAACAAGACTAGTGTCTGCTAATACTAATTGATAGAATTAAAAAGGAGAGAATGATCCAACATGGGAAGTGGGACACACAGCAGACTCATAGAATGGCAGATGTCCTAAACATCACTCTGGTCTCAGAATCAGCCCTTAAGGCATTTGGATCTGGCTAAAAAGCCCATGAGAGTATTTCAGGCTTGGAAAGCCAAAACACTCTGGCAAAAAAAAAAAAAAAAAAAAAAAAAAAAAAAAAAAAAAAAAGAAAGAAAGAAAGAAAGAAAAAAAACCAAACCAAACCACCACAAACCTAAATGAAAGATCTCTGCAAGTGATATCCCAGTGGAAAGAATGAGCAACTTAATATGTTATCCCTCTTAGTATTTTTTTTTTTTTGGTTTGTTCTACTTAATACTTTGGGTTGAATACTGTAATCAATACACAATTCTTCTTAAGTGCTGAAACTTAACTGAAAAGTGATCGTTGTTAAATATAAGAGTGGGAATAAGAGAGGGAAGAGATGTGCAATTCGGGACATGCTCAAGCTGACTTATCTCAAACGGTAGACTTAGAAACATACCAGGGGATTCCAATTCAATCCCATCAAGGTGGCATGGACCAATGCCATCTCACTAGTCCCAGTGATCAATTTCTGTTCACAATTGATCATAATGATAGGACTAAGAGTCAAAGGGATCACATAAACAAGAGTAGTGTCTGCAAATACTAGCTGATAGAATCAAAAAGGGAGAGAATGATCAAACATGGGAAGTGAGATACACAGCAGACCCATAGAATGGCAGATGTCCTAAACAGCACTCTGGCCTCAGAATCAGCCCTTAAGGCATGCGGATCTGGTTGAAAAGCCGTGAGAGTATTTCAGGCATGGAAAGCCAAGACACTCTGGGGAAAAAAAAAAAAAAAAAAAAAAAAAAAAAAAACTAAACGAAAGATCTCTGTGAGTGAGATCCCAGTGGAAAGAACGGGTCATCAAAGAAGGAGGTACCTTTCTCTGAAGGGAGGAGAGAACTTCCACTTTGACCATGCCTTGTCTAAATATGATCAGAGTCGGTGAACTCAGGGGGCTTCCATAGCCTTGGCAGCTCATGACAAGAGCCTAGGGTGATTACTGAGGCCATAAACAAGAGTGTCAATTTGTTAAGTCAACAACAGGAGTCACTGTGCACTTACTCCTCATGTAGGATCTTTGTCCTTAGTGTGCTGTACATTGAGATTTAATGCTATAACTAGTACTCAAACAGTATTTTTGACTTTATGTTTCTGTGTGGGAGCAAACTGTTGAAATCTTTACTTAATGTATGCTAAACTGATCTTCTGTATATAAAGAGAATCGAAAAAGAATCTTGATGTGAATGGAAGGGGAGAGGGAGTGGGAAAGGGGAGGGTTGCGGGTGGGAGGGACGTTATGTGGGGGAAGCCTTTGTAATCCATAAGCTGTATTTTGGAAATTTATATTCATTAAATAAAAGTTTAAAAAAAAAAAGAATGGTTCATCAAAGAAGGAGGTACTTTTCTCTGAAGGGAGGAAAGAACTTCCATTTTGATTATGGGCTTGCCTAAATAAGGTCGGAGTTGGTGAACTTAAAAGGCTTCCATAGCCTTGGCAGCTCATGACAAGAGCCTCGGGTTATTACTGACATAAATAAAAGTGTCAATTGTTAAATCAACAACAGGAGTCACTGTGCACTTACTGCCCATGTAGGATCTCTGTCCTTAATGTGTTGTACTATGTGAATTAACAGTAAAACTACTACTCAGACAGTACTTTATACTTTGTGCGTCTGTGTGGGTGCAAATCTTTACTTACTATACACTAAGGTGATCTTCTGATAAAGATAATTAAAAATGAATCTTAATGAAGAATGGGATGGGAGAGGGAGTAGGGGATGGGATGGTTTGAGGATTGGAGGCAGGTTTTGGGGGGAAAACTGCTATAATTCAAAGTTTTCCTTTGGAAATTTATATTTATTAAATAAGAAAATTATGTTTTGACTAATAGAACAAAGCACTATTTTAAATGGTGTGGCATATTATTTTTTGTTTAGTAACTTAGGAAATATTCAAAACACGCAAATACTTGCTGCCAGGAAATAAAAGTATAAAGTAAATTGTGCTGATGGACATCCTAGCCAGGCTAGGAGGAAGAAATAACAGCCAAAGAAACCTTCACAAAAATCCATGTTTTTGCATGTTAGGGACTTTATGAGAAATGATTCAAGATTGTTTTGTTCCACACATGGACTTGCTAGACTAATGAGAAATCTGCGTGCCAGGGTTGTTGGGCTCTTCCCATAAGGAGATACAATGAACTCGCCCAGAACCCATGTGATTTTGAATACACATACACGTCGGCCTTCAATGCTGGAGAAGAAACACATACCTAATTGAAGGAAAATTCTGCAAACTGCTGGGGGCCAAGCAGGTCTGTGGGGGTCCCTTCATGCATTCATTCATTTGGCCAAGGTCGAATTCCCACTTTTCTTAACTTCACTGTGTGCCCTTGGCAATCTGAGGGATGTAACCTACCAGTGGTGACACATGGTAGGGTGGAAATGCTCAGGAACTTGAAGGACCACAGTGACCCTGGAAAGGCCTGAGCTCCATGTGTTGTCCAGTGAATACGGTGGTCTGTGAGCACTTGTTAGGCACCTGGAAGGACTTGCATTAATGCTTCAAACGAGGACTTTGTGACAGCAGGGTTTTCTCTTTATCCATAGATGCTGAAGGCTGGGGAAAAGCTGGTTCACAGTTACTGAAAATTTATAAAATATATAAATATGAAGTTACTTTTGTGATTGGAAAAATTCAAAATGCTAACAGTGTGAGGAGGCACACTCCTCACAATGTAGTGCAATGGGTTAGGCTGCATTGGGATAACTGCATCTCTTACCAGAGTGCCTGGGATCCAGTCCAGCCTCCATTTTTCATTCAGAATCCTACTAATGTCTGCCTCAAATAAATGGCTCAAATACTTGGTCCCTACCACCCATGTGGGAGACCTGGGTTGAGTTCCTGGCTCTTGGCTTTTACTCAACCCTACCCTGGTTTTTGAGGACATTTGGAGGGTGAACCCCTGCCTGGAAGATCTTACTCTCCTTTCTCTGCTGTTCAAATAAATATAAACTTTAAGAATATCAGCAACACTTGTTCTTGTAATATAAATGTAATATAAATATAAATGTAATATAAATGAAATGATTATTTGTGACTCCTTTTAATTTTATGGAAATGTATTTAGCAGTTTGCAAAAATGATTTACACAAGATATTGCAATTAGACAATGAAGGTGTTTGATGCCTCTTATCACAAGGAGTACTTCAAGTTGAGAGATGCTGTTACAAAACCATGGAGGACTGTACAGAGGTTATCTTCATATACCACCAGGATCACACTACTGAACCATTATGTACTGTCCACATGACACACAGCTTAACATTGTAGGCCTCAATTTCCTCATGTGTAAAATGAGATAACAATAAAGTCAACATCACCACCACCTCTGCCTCTCTTAAAAAAAGCTTCTGGGATTTTGTTTTGTTTTTAAACTTTATTTTTTGGGGGGAGGGGGCAACGGAGGGGGAGAGAGAGAAAATCAGAGAGAGTGAGAAAAAGAAACTCTCCAATTGTCTGCAATGGCTGAGGCTAAACTAGGCTAATGCCAGGCACTGAGAACTGAGTCTAAGTTACCTGTGTGGGTAGCAGGTATCCAACTACTTAAGCCATAACTCAGCCTCCCAGGCACTCCACTATAAGATGCGGTTTCCCAAGTGGCATCTTAACTGCTAGGCCAAGCACCTACCCCACAGCTGGGCTCTTTGAATAAATAAATCTTTAAAAAATTATATTAAAGGGAAGAGTTAGAGGAAGATACAAAGACAAAGATATCTTCCATCTGCTGGTTCACTCTCTAAGTGGCTGCAAACACCGGGACTGGGTCAACGCAAACTCAGGAGCCTGGATCATTCTGGGTGGCAGAGGTCCAAGTACATGGGCCATTTTCTGCTGCTTTCTCAGATGCACTAGCAGGGAGTTAGATTAGAAGATAGGCAGTCAGGCCTCAAACTAGTGCTCCGGTGGGATGCCAGTGTTGCAGGCAACAGCTTAACCCACGAAGTCACAATATTAGCCCCCAAAATGACTATTTGTTGTACTATCTTAGTATTATTTGAGTGTACACATTTTTAAGTTTATAGAAACTGGAATTAAAATCAGCTTATTTTGGCACAAAAATTGAAATCTCTACATTCCCCCACCCACCTAATTTTAGGTAAACTCTGATTTCATGACCTTTTGAAGACCCCCTATGTAAAAGTAAGAGTGATTGGCACATCATAAGCTATTAACACAAAATTAAAGAACGTCATTAGAGAAACAGTTGGAATTAATGGGTATTTCATCCAAAGCATGAGCTGTTTTTGGGTAACGACCTATTTTTTCCTTTCCTTTATTCTGAGTTCAGTAAAAGCAGTGACTTATGGTAGGAATAGCAGTGAGCTGCACTGTAGGAGACCAGATTTCCAAACCTGACTCTGCCCCAGATGATCTCTGACCTGGAGAAAGTCTTCCTCTGTAAAATGCTAATGGAGGCCAATTTTGATCATGATTTGCCTATGCTGTAAGGGTGCTAGTAATTATAAATAATGATGGCATTCTCATTTGAGCTACAAAGATAATAATGGGTTAACAAAAATAAAGGCATTTTTAAAAATGCAATTTTAATGGGAGAGCACATTTTGTCCTCGTTTAATGAGTGTAATGGAAAACCAGTGCAGTCCCTGCAGGGTCCTTAGATTTCTGTATGTGGTTCATTCTGCCTCGAAGGAGAAAGCATTTACCGGGCAAGAAAACAAGGGGCTCCAAAGCTTGTTTTGGGCTCCAGCTGTTTACATCTTTTCGTCCATTTGGGGGAGGGACACAAAGGTTTAAGTTGAAATTGCACGTGATGGTTTTCCTAAGTTCATACTTACCTTAGCTCTTACAAAGAATTAACTTTTTCAAAGAGAAATTTGTAGCATTAAAAACGTTGAAGAAGGCTGTTTGGCATGAGTAATTTACACCCACCTCCCCTTAAGGTTTGACAGAATTCTTTGTATTTCAGAAACCTCCACTCCATGGAATACAACTTCTCGCTTCACTTTACTTGGTTTCTGCATCACTAAATTCAAGTGACAGCAGAAAGTGCCACAGTGAGAAGAGCTCATGAGTTAGGACAAAAGGCGCAGTCTCTGACATAATTCTGGCTTACACAGTTCTGAACTTGACAAGATGTTGGATAGATGGATCTAAGATTTAGAATCCTACCTATCAGAGAATGCAACATCACTAAACTTTAGTTGCAGAATAAAAGACTGGGGAGCAGTCTGGGCTATGAGACGACACTCCTGACCCAAGCAGAACATGACAATGCAGAGAAAGCACTCTGAGTTCAGAGCAGTCGGTTATCTGATGAGATCACTTGTCCAGGACAGCACAAACCAGATCACCAGTGAAGAAACAGACAGGAGCCCACAAAGATGGATTGCTCTTCACCTGGCTGAGGTGCTGTTGGCAATCCTGGTTGGAGGCCCAGAGGTCAACCATATGTTATTCACCTGAGCAGAACCCACATCCTAGTCTTCAGTCTGTCCTCTAGGAATTTCCAGCTATGAGTCAACACCTGGGAACATCTTGCTGAGACTGGTCCATATGAAAATTTCTCAGTTATTAGCATTAGTAAGCATCACTGAGAGTAATTAAATCATAGATTTGGGGGCAACCACTTAGATTTTAGGTTTTTGATTTGGAATGGAGCCCAAGAACTTACCTTTCTACCTTTGAGGGCTCAGCACCACATACATATTACTGAAGGTGAAACTCCATAGCAGGGCAGGATTTAACAGGTATGCCATGTGATCAAATTACTCTGTCTATGGCTAATTTTCCTCACCCACAACATACATGGTGCAAAGACAAATTTGAAGCAATGTGTTAAAAACAAGTTTATGATGTTTTTAGCACTCTGAGAAAATAAAAGGAAACAAATTATTTCACAGAAGAAAAGCAATAAAGGGTTCGTATCTGCCCTCCTTGTGTACTGAGTGTGAAATACTCACAATACTCTTCACAGAGATGTCAGTCCTGTGCTGCCCAAATGATCTCACTTGTGTATATCTGTGGATGCTAGTATGAGCAATAAGCAAATGGAAATGTCAAAAATGTATGAATTTCTAAGAAATGCACTCAGTGAATAGAAAGTTGCCTTACTTCAAAAAAAGTGCATCCTAATCTTTGTGTTGTGTTTCAGAAGCGGTTTCACTGCAGTGTTTGGAAGCTCAGAGAGAATGATGTTGGGCTGTTGGTATAGAATGGAGCAGTGCTTACTTACTCTTGTCAGAGAGAGATGAAAAGCACCCATGTTCACTCACATGCAGGATGCAGCTACCATGTGAGGAGCCTGCGGAAGAATGCACGGCTTTCAAAACATCACATTTGTCTTGACCCAAACCCGAACTTAGAAACCTGGGCAATGTTTCCAACTCAATGACCATAAGCTGCTTCATTTATAAATTCTCTGGCCAAGCGAATCTTTCTAACAATAAGCAGGCAATGCTAACTGAGTCATGATTGAAAATAATTCCACAATGGTATTTTGGGAGTCAGAATCACTTTTGGAAATCACACCATGACCTTCTGTTTTCACTATTCTTCTGGGATTGATATCCAACATACAGAGGTAAAGATTACAAATGTTTGTAGATCAAATGGAAACACACATACAGAATGGACACAATGTTCAGTACATAATAGAAGCTCAGTGAGTTATTTTTTATTCCATCCTTGGTTTCCTTTGTCTAATATGATTATCTGGTATCTTAATACTTGAGCAAGTTTGAAAGTTTTATTAATGGCAAGTGATCCAAAATTAGAAATAGCATGAATTTTTTAAAATCTATGGTTTTGATATATTTAGAGACAGTGGCAGGGATAACAGAGGACAGAATGAGAGAGACATCAACACAGGGAGACAAAAACAGACAGAAATGAGGAGCTCCCATGTGTCGTCTCACATTACAAATCCCCACAATAGCTAGGGATGGGCCAGGAGCCTAGAACTCAATCCAACTCTACCACATGGGTGGCAGGAATTTAATTACTTGAGTCATCATTGTAGCCTTCCAAGGTCTGCATTAGCTGGAAGCTGGAGTCAGGAACCACAGCCAGGAGTCAAACCCAAGCACTCATATTTAGAACATGGTCATCTTAATCACTAGGACAAATGACTCCACCAACATGAATTTCTAAATCCAAAGATGTATATTTGACTCCTGGGTTGAATAGGAGAAGAATTAACCTAGTTAAAATACTAGAGAATTATTTCACTCATATTTAATAATTGTTCTTTGCATGGAAATATGTAAAAATGTGCTGATATTATAAGTAGTATGCAAATGTTATACTTGTAAACTCAGTTATAAGACTGATTCAGTTTCTAACCATACATATTTGTGTGATAAAATCTCATGATTTGATCAAAACTCATTCTAGTAATCTGTGAGACAGAGAAGAGACATGAAATAACATAAATCACATACACACATGTGTTGCCTGCAGGCCTACATAGTTCCATTATTCAGAAGTACTAAATTTCTGGGTGTTGATCATGTATTTTATAACTACCAGTTCTGAAATACATACACACACACCCCAATGGAGAATAAAGGGAGAGGAAACTAAGTAAAAAGTGGATTCACAATAGTCACACTAACTCAGATCAATACAGGTTTATTTTGCTGAATCTGGGTGGCAATCTAAAGGATGCTAGTTTTATGCCAATCATACATTGAACCGATTACAGGATGCCACCACACTTCAAGCTTCATGTGGTCAATAACCAAACCTTTATGGCACATCTGTCATGTAGCATCAGGAATGAATAAGCTGGACCTGGTCTGAATGGGCTCTGCTGACACATGGTATGGTATGTGCTGGACACGGCTCTAAGTGCTTCATAGACAATCACATGTTTCGTTCTCCTCTATAGAAAGGTGATGATGCCCAGTTTATTCTTTTGATTCAAGGTTGAATCAATAGGTATAAAAAAGCTATGCTGACAACCTATGTATATATGAAGGATCTTCAAAAATTTCATAAATATTTAATAAAGACTTTCTAATTTTTGCATAAAAATAAACTTGTATTTTATTTCCACCCCCCCCCCCCGCAATATTTAAAAGCATCCTTGTATGAATGAGTATTGTTATAGGATTCTCTGGAGGCAACAGTACATAACTTAAACTAAGGGCAATAAACACCCCTGTCTTAATGAGGACACTGACTGTAACGGTGTCTCACAAAAGCTGTAGGCAGGAACACTGGGGGACCTCGGGAAGAGCATGCAGAGGGGACGGGGCCAGCATCTGGTTTCTGTGCTGCTAGCCGGGCATCGACACATCCATTGTTCTTTACCAACCAGCTCGCTCTCCCTCCCCTGCCCTCCCTCTCCCTATTTTCTCTGCTTCTCTGTACTGTCCTCCCCACTGATCACATTCTTCCCTTCTCAGCCCTCATCAGTGCATCTCGAGTGGAGTGACCGGGCCTGGCCCACCCACCCATCACCCCAGGAAGGCAGGATTCTGTGGCATGCACAGCAGTGTTGTTGGTGGCTATACCTGTGCTGGAAGCATGCACTGGTCTTTTCCCCAAGGACTAATGTAGCCATTCTTCCTCTTGTAGCCTTGATTTGCGGGCATCATCTTTGATCCATGCTCTCATTTCTGCACTGGGTTTCCTTGCCATATCTCCTTCCCTTGCTGCGTGGTGCGTGCACAACAAGCGGCTCCTGGAGGTAGAATTTGGAGTAAGACATGAAGTAGACTCAGGACTAGCCCAAAAAGCACCAAGCCTATGACCTCATAGAGTTCAAGTACTTTGTTAGTGGCTCAAGAAATTGTGTCGTCCACTCTCTTCGCAGGAAAATCCACTGAAGGTGAGGGCCACCCCGATCAGAGATCATCTGTGCCCTACTTCTGAAGTCCCTACCACACAGGGAGGAACCAAGAGGTGCAGAAGAGCTGGGTCAGCAAAGAAAGGCGGCAGTTCCAAGAAAGCGAAGGAATTCTTATACTTCCTTGTCCATTTCTTCAATATCTTCCTTTTTTTGGGGGGGGGGGGCGGTATCTAAATCATTTGATTTTGTTTTTCTTAGACTGATGGTTGTCTCATATACACCAGTAATTCATTGTTTGGAATGAGACCTAAGACCCCCGCACCAATACCTGCATGAAAAGAACAAGCTTCCAACCACTGTAAAGCTGGATTCTCAGTGACTGAAATATGACAAAGATTTCTACTCCCTAAGGTAGGGAGAATTGCTGGCAGTATCTCCGGCTTACCACAGTCTCCATGTATACAGTGATCCTGATCAGATTTTAGAATCTGTATTACTCATGCTTAATCAACAAGAAATAGCTTTGGAGGGGATGAATTTTCTGGCTAGTGTCTCTAACGAGCAGAGACCAAGACAGAAAGCTTTTGATATTTTAGGGTCTCTGCCTTGATGAGTGCATGCCCACAGATACTTAGCTGGCCTACTCGGTTTAGGAACCACCACAATCAGATCTTTCTCATTACCACGACTGTTGGGGAAACAGCCACAAACATTATCTCCTACCTCCACAGAGAATCTCTATGAAAAGGAGAAACAATTGTGTTATCGAATAAGCATTAAGCCAGAACCTAACACCACAAGAAATTCACTAGAGAGATCGCAAGACATAAATCTCACTGTTTTACATAGCCATGCTACATCTCGAGTTTTCTCTCTTGATAATGGTGAGAGGCCAAGTCAGCCTCTTTCTAGGAGAGCAGTGACTAGGGAAGATATAAGTTTGGGTGTGCTGGTGAGAGAAAACACAGGAAGCAAAAACAAAATGCATGGAACAGAAGAAATGTGCTACTTACAGCTCCTGCGGGAAGTGTGGAAGCAGCAGGAACATCAACAGCGGAAGGGAGAGAAGACCTGTGCAAGGCCCACGGTGTTATCTTCCAGGAGTTTCTGCAAAGACTTGCATGCACCAAGGGGCGGTTTTTATTTGCAGGCCTCTGGTGTTGACCACTGGGATTTATCATGGTCAGCAGCTGTGGGATATATGGAGTTCAGGTCAGGGAGATGAGAAACAAGTGGGTTCCATCACAAACAACAATGCAAGAAAGAGAAATTTTCAATAGGCCAAAGGTGAGGGTGCATTAAGCTTGAAACAACTTTCATTACCCTGAAAATGGGTACTGAGGCAGCCAACTTTATGAAACACATTACGGCAGACCAGAAGGTCATTACAGACCTGAAGAAGGCCTTATTTGCAGTCTCATTACCAGGAAATAGTTGTAAATATCATATTTAGACTGGAACCTTGTACAGAATTCAAAGAAGACTACCCATGAGTGCTGCCTGGTTTCACACCCAAAAGCTTCCTGAGGCATCAGCTTAAAGACTATTTGAAGGACAGTACCTAGTGTGCTGAGTGGGCATTTGGAGCAACGTTTTCCACAGCTGAAGGTGATCAGAGTTTGCAGCTAAAACACTCGGTATGGCAGTTCCTAAACTGAGTAGGCGAGCTGAAAGTCCTGAGTGAAACCTGGGAGATATTTGAATAATGATTTAGAAGCACAGCAAAGTTCTCCCCTACACCAGAAGTAGTAGGGTCAACAGCATGGGAGAAAGGGCAGCTCGGAAAGAATCCAGCTTGAGCAGGAACAGTTTGCTTCAATGCTTGAAAAGCTAAAAATAGAACCTTCTAATTTTCATACCAATCCCACTGCTCTGTGTTGTGCACCCTATGACTCTCTACAGCGTGGGCAAAGCAGGCTCCCTGGCTCAAGGACGGGAGTTCCCAGATGGAGGGTCAAGTAGCAATGCAGTCATAAACATCCTCATACTTGCAGATGAGAAAATCATGGTAACAGGCAAGGGCAGACTTAGGCAGCAGGCGGCTGAGAACTGCCTGTACACAGCACTCGGGTTCCAGTTCTCAGAACAGTGATTGATAGCCATGGAACCCTGGGCTGCAGCCAGTGGCCCTGCTTCTAGATCAGGAGAATGGGTTATAGATGGCATGGACTATTTAAGGCTGCCTGGCCCTGAGCATTCAGTTATGGAAATGTCTGTGGAGACTTAGGAATTAAACAGGACCCAGGAGATGCCGGCTCAGTAGGAAATGGGAACAAGAAGTGAATGCTTTGCTCAGATTTCTACAACTCTCTACTTGGATTCACAAAATACTCAGAGAATGCGCATGCTTAGGCACTGATATCCACAAAGACAACACACTTGCTTTATACCTGGTAAAGGGACTAATTTAATATGAAAATGCACCTGGGGCAGGCATTTGACCTACTGATTTAAATGCCAGTTAGGGCACCATGTCCCATACCTGACCACCTGGGTTGGAGTAGCAGGTCTGGCTCTTAACTCCCAGCTTCCTGGTAATGCAGACCCCAGGGGGCAGCAGTGATGGCACAAGAGATTGGATCCTGTCATACATGTGGGAGACCTATATTGCATTCCTCACTCCCAACTTCAGCACTTCAGCAATTACAGGCATTTTGGAGAGAACAACCTGATGGGAGTCTCTCTCTCTCTCCCTCTCAAACACATAAACAAACAGCCAGTGTGGATGGATCTGGATAAAATTCTTCCAAGGACAAAAGCCAGTGCAGAGTTGGTAAGAGAAGACAAAGTTTATTCTATTAAAAGTTACTTTAGGGGGCCTGTGCCATGGTGCAGCAGGTTAATCCTCCACCAGCAGTGCTGGCATCCCATATGGGCTCCGGTTCTAGTCCCAGATGCTCCTCTTCCAATCCAACTCTCTGCTATGGCCTGGGAAAGCAGTGGAGGATGGCCCAAGTCCTTGGGCCCCTGCACTCACGTGGGAGACCTGGAAGAAATTCCTGGCTCCTGGCTTCAGATCGGTGCAGCTCCGGCCGTTGTGGCCATTTGGGGAGTGAACTAGCATATGGAAGACCTCTCTCTGTCTCTCCCTCTCACTATCTGTAACTCTGCCTCTCAAATAAAATAAATAAAAGAATCTTTAAAAAAAGTTATTTTAAATTGACAATAATTGTATATGTTTGTAGGGTAAAAGATATTGGAGAACTTTGGGGCTGGCACTTTGGTGTTGCAGGTTAAGCCTCTGCCTGTGAGGCTAGCCTCCCATGTGGGTGCCGGCTCAAGACATGGCTGTTCCACTTGCAATTCCAGCTCCCTGCTAATGTGCCTAGGATAGCAACAGAAGATGGCCTAAGTCCTTGGATCCCTGATCCCATGTGGGAGACAGAAGAAGCTCCAAGATCCTGACTTTGACCTGGCCCAGCCCCAGCCACTGATATAACTAAAATATAAATTTATTTTGGTGCAAAAAATTTTGAAATCTATTCATAGTGCACTTTTATGAATTTTTGAAGACCCCTCATATATTCCAATTTTTTTCACTAAAAGAAACATCTTTTAATTCCATTCTCCATGAAATTTTTGAAGTGCGCTTGTAATGTGTATGTATATGACAAAATCAGACTGATTAACAAATCCATCATTTCACACACTTAGAATTTGTTTTGTAACAAAGACATTTAAAATCCTCTTATCCTTCTCATTCTCCACAACCTCCAGCCAAATCCACTCTGGCCTGGGAAGAGGCCTTGAAAATGGTCCCCAGGTAGTGGGGCCTTTCAACAAATATCAGCCAGGGGCACAACCAGCTATGTTACCTTCAGAAGGAATGAGCTTTTTGTTCCACAGAGCTGTGGGAGGAAGAGTGAGTTACATTCCCACTGCTTACCCCTTCCTGCATATGGATCACATCCCATACAGAAATGGATGTGGGATTGTGAGGCACCTCCTTAATGGACAATCGAAGTCTGTTTGCCAGTACCAGGGATTTTATTTTCAACCACATATAAGTCTATGTCATTTAGCCCTGACTCAAGGTATGTACACATCCTGTAAGAAAAGTATAAAACCTGTAACCAAGCTCAGACTTGTAGAACAGCTGACTCAGCTGACTTGCTGTTCCCAGGTTTAAATCCTCAGTTTGACTACATGGGTAAACTTTCACTCAGATTTTTAAGCAAATACAATCATTTCAGTTAACAAATTTTAGTAATATTTTTACAAAAAGATTTATTTATTTGAAATGCAGAGTTACAGAAAGTGTGTGAGAGAGATCTTCCATCTGCTGGTTCACTCCCCAAATGGTCATAACAGATGGGGCTGAGCCAGGCAGAATCCAGGAGGCTGGAATTCCATCTGGGTCTCCCAAATGAGTGCCAGGGTCCCAAGCACATGGGCCATCTGCTGTTTTCCCAGGTGCATTAGCAGCGAGCTGGATTGGAAATAAAGCAGCCAGAATTCAAACTGGTGCTCCATTTCAGGCATGGAAAGCCAAGACACCATGGCAAAAATATTCTACATGAAGGATCACTATGAGTGAGATCCCAGTGGAAAGAAGGGGCCATTAAAGAAGGATGTACTTTTCTCTGAAGGGAGGAGAGACCTTCCACTTTGCTTATGACCCTGTCTAAATACTGATGGAAGTTGCGGATTCAAAAGGCTTCCATAGCCCTAGCAGCTCATGTCAAGATCCTTGGGTGGTCACTGACATAATACATAAGGGTGTTAATTGTTAAATTAACAACAGGAGTCACTGTGCACTAACTTCCCATGCAAGACCTCTGTCCTCAATGACTTGTATTATGAGAGTTAACTGTAAACTAGTTCTTAGTTTTGTGTGTGTGCAAATTATTGAAATTTTACTTAGTATAGAGTTGGTCTTCTGTGCACAAAGTCAATTGAAAATGAATCTTAATGGAGAGTGGGACAGGACCGGGAAGGGGAGAGGGAGGAAGGGGAGGGGCAGGAGTATGAGTAGAAGGGCATGTATGGTGGGAAGAATAACTATATTCCTAAAGTTGTACTTATGAAATTTGCATTCCTTAAAAATTAACTTAAAAAAGGTGCTCATATGGGATGCTGGCATCACAGGCAGTGGCTTAACTGCTGCGTCACATTGCCAGCCCCAAATCATAGCAATTTTGAATTATACATTATTACCAACTATAGTTACCTTGCTGTGCAACAGGGCACCAGGACCTATTCTTCTCAGCTAAAAAAATGGTTTTTATCATTTGAACAAAATTTCCCCCTTTCCTGGGACCTCCCCATCCATCAGTTTCTGGTAACCACCATTCCACTCTCCACGTCAATGAGTTTGACTGATAGACTCCACATGTGAGTGTAAATGAGGTAATGTGTGTACATCTTTTTGTGCTTGGCTCCCTTCACCTGGCACAATGACCTCCAGATTCAACTATGCTGCTGTAAATGACAGGATTCCTTTGTTTTTTTTAAGGCTTGAAAATGTTCCATTTTGTAAATATACCATGTATTCTTTTTTTTCTTATTTTAGTTATGGCAAAGTACATACAACATAAAATTAGCCATCTTAAGCATTTTTTAGTGTATGGTCACTAGTGTTAACTAGAACTACATTGTCATGCAACCAACTTTCAGAAATCTTCTCATCTTGCAAAACTAAACTCCAAATCCATTAAAGAACTCCCCATTCCCTCCTCACATTCAGTCCCTGGCAGTCACCATTCTCCTCTCTGTTTCCATGAATTTGGCTACTTTAGGTACTTAAAATAAGTAGAATCATTCAGTATTTTCTGTTTGTGAGTGACTTATTTGACTTAGTCTAATGTCTTCAAGGTTCATTGATGGTGCAGCATGTACTAGAATTTCCTTTTTAAAGACTGAATAATATTGCATAATATCCATATACCACTCTTTCGTTTATCCATACAACTATCTGTAGACACTTGTGTTGCTTTCACCTTTTGGCTACTGTGAATAATGCTGTTATGAATATTGGTGTACAGATATCTGTTTAGTACTTGCAGGATTAAATGTCAGTCTTCTGTTTAATTTGAGAAACCACAACACTATTGTTCATAGTGCTGTACCAATCTATATTTCCATCTGCAATGCACAAGCATTCTGGTTTTCCTATATATATATAGGGAGTATTGACTCCCTATTTTTAATAGCATGTTTTCTTTATCCATTCATCCTTTGATGGACACTTAGGTTGATTCCATATCTTGACTGTCATGAATAACATGGGAGTACAGATTGCTTTTCAACATACTAATTCCATTTTCCTTGGATACATACTCAGTAGTGGGATTGTTGGATCAAATGGTAATTCTATTTTTAGTTTTTTGAAGAAACTTTATACTGTTTTCCATTAGTAGTAGGCCAGTGACAGACGGAACTGCATCTTGAGAGGGTGGATGTGGGTAGGCAGAGAAAGAGGGCTTTCTGAACCCATTAGCGGATACTAAACTTAAGCTGACAGAAATCAGTATTTTCCATGCTAATGTATGTAGATTGGTGTTACATGACCCGAAGTTTAAAGGAAAGCCCAGGAACACTGGGTTAGAGGCTGAAGGAGAGAGCTGGTAGTCAATAGATGATAAACTCTCAAAAGAGGGATACTGGCTGGAAACCCACTGTTTCTAAAAACAGGGGACAGTTAAAGGGCAGCCCTGTCTTCTCATTTTTCTAACCTGGAGACAGAGATACAATATATGTCAGGCTGACTACACTGAGCAAGTACAGTGAAATCCATGAGCTGTGATTTTTAGAAAATATTGCTAGAGGCATTTTGGTCTGTGTTCACAACTCTAATACCTGACTTCCATTCCACCTGAAAACCATCTTGTCACTTCCACAGTTTCCTTCCATTTAATTTTCCCTTTGTCAATAATACAGGACTTCCTGTCAGAATGATTTCTTTCATCGTCTACCTCCAGTGGAGCTATTGCAGATGGCTTCTGGTTATCCTGCAACAACAGATGTAAACAGCTGAGACTCTATTGTGTTACCCTAGAGCTCTGTCAGGTGGTGGAGCTAACTAAGATAACCATGAATAAATTTATAACCTTTGGGCCTCACTGGAACTTAAAATGACAACAGAAGTAACAGTACTAAGTACACATTTTTATTTTAACCAAAAAAGGCAGGCTCAGGAGATGCAGTTTGGGACTCCCATATTCCATATCAGATGCCAGTGCCTGATTCAAGTCCCTCATCCACTCCCAATCCCAGCTTCCTACTAATGTGCATGTTGGAAGTAGCAGATGATGGCTCATGTATTTGGGTCTCTATCATTCAGCTGGGAGACTTAGCTTGAATTCTGGGCTGCTGGGTTCGGCCTGGCCCACTCCCAGATGCTGTAAACATGTAAGGAGAGATTCAGTAAATGGTGACTCCTCTCTCGTCTCTGCCTTGAAAATAGGTAGGTGTCCCAGATGGTGTCTTAAACACTGTACCAAATGCTTGGCCTTCCAGACTTTGGAGCCCTCTCATACAGCACAGTATTGACTCACATTAAGCATCTTTGTTCCTCTTGATGTCAGAGGAAAGGTTCTGAATTCTTCACCATTTACAAGGTTCTGAATTCTTCACCATGTTACAAGATTTTTTTAGATATGGTGTTAAGAAGGATAAGAAGTCTCTTACTTTCACTTACTATTGGTCATGAAGTTGTTTGACAACGTTTCACCATGGAGGTGTTGACTTATAATAAATACTCCTCACTCATTGAAATTGATCATATAATTTATGATGTTTATCTTTTATACCACTTGTGTGATGAATAACATCGAGTGGTATTTCTAATGTTACACCAAGTTTTCATTCCTGAAATAATATCCAACTGGGTAAAGATATGATTTCCTTTTGCATTCTGCAGGAATGCAATATTTTGGTTAGAATTTTTTGCATCTCTGTTCATGAGAGAACTTGGCCTATATTTTCTTTTGCTATTAATGTGCAGGTTAGGTTTTGGTACTGAGGATTTGCTAGCCTCATAAGAAGAATTTTTAAAAGTTTCCTTTTCTCGTTTGGAGACAATTTGTATATGATTTGTACTAACTTTTTAAATATTTAAAAATATTTGATAGTACTCAAGAACATTTTCTTAGTTGAGAAAACACAAACTATGGACTTAGAATATAGCTATCAGACCATTTACATTTTTCTATTGAAGGACTCAGGCCAACTTATCTGTACAGTTTCCAAAAATCTGTTTCATCAATGCTGACTGCCTACTTACGATATAGTTCAAATTGTCCTTTTCTTTGTATAAACTACAAATTGGCAGCTATGTCTAAAAATCTGTTTTGACTTCTGATCATTTGCCAAGTTCATAGGTAGGTTTGCGTTCTTTAGTCAAGAGATATACATACTATTTGTCACTTTTTAAATGTTAGCAACCATTGACACATTGATTCAATGCCTAGATTCATTGACCCATTGAGGGTTGTAACACAGTGATAGTCCAACTCTGTCTTATTTCATTTGTTAGTTAAAGTAATTTTATAATGAGATACCCCTTCAGTCATTAAATTCACATAAGAAAAGGGGATGCATTTTTATTCTTTACAGTTATTTACCAGTTTCCCAAGGTAATCACTTAATTTCTTTTATCCTCAATTAGTTTGAAGGGGTCCTTGTAACAACAGATGCTATCTCTTTGTCATATAAAATGATACACAGTTACTTATCTATTGATTAGCTTATATTTTTGTTCATGATATTTTATTTTATTAACTTTGTAAAAGCATGTATGTCAGTTATACCATATGCATTTTCCCAACATCATTAGATTGTCTTTATTAAAAAGAATCCTTATATTAATTTTAGTCATTTTTAATGTATGTCTTAATTGATGAGACAGTTGCCCAATTTTTTTTCTGACTCAGATCATTGTACCAGCATAATTTATTAAATACTCTTTGAAAAACTATTTTCATCATAGAATAAATCCCAAGATTTATTTTAGATCCCCTATGGGGCTCTACTGATTGACTTTTTTCTTTATATAATAATATCATTGTGCTGTTTCAATTCAATGATTTTATTGTATATTATTAAATTTTAAAAGGTAATTCTTTTATATTTTTTCACAATAATCTTGATGTAGGAACTTCTCTACATTTTTTCCAATGTCAACCCTTAAAAAAATTGCTGAAGACTTTCCCTTCAGGACCCACTGAAAATCCCTATGTCATTCTCATTGGAATTTTGGCAACTAATATAATACCTTTGGGACCATTTTATGACATAAATCACCTATCATCCAACTGCCTGTCACATGTCTAAGTTAATCTATTAAAACAACTATTTATTTCTATAATTGATTAAAATGAAAACTTCAATAAGAACATAGAGGAGAAAACAATTATTCGTAGCAAGAGTATATCTCATTCTCTCCTTTGACTTTGGAATGTCCCAGGAAAGAAGAAGCAGGGTGACCCAGTGACACTTCCAGGTAAACATACTAATAACACATGACTCGCGCAAGGACACTAATCGTATCTGCTGGTAGCAAGCTCTTGAGCTATAGAACGTTAGCAGAAGTTACCAGGTTTTCTACGGTTTATTCATAATAAACAGAGCTAGAAATCATGGCATTATGCAGAGAGCCCAAGAAAACATCAGGTGATCTTTGTAGCTGTAAGAACTTGAAGATGGGAGCATTGCATGATCCAAATTACATGGGAATGATGTAGCTGCATGCATCACTTCATATCTCATACGTTAATCTAGATCAGAGCCTTGATCCAGAAACAAAGGCCTAGGTAAGCAGCCTGGATTTCTGAGATCTCTCCCTTCTTTGCTTGGGTCTTGTGGCTACTTTAATATTTTATATATTAAGAAAACTTCAAAATGAGTAAGATCTCCTATTTGTATGAGCCTACTTAACATTGAGATTTTTGTTATTTCAAATATTTAAGGAAGCTTTAATAATCATCCTTTAATAATCTTTTTAATCATTTAAAAATTTTATAAATTGTTAATTTTATAAATTTTAATTTAATCATTTTTGTCACTCTGTATATTCTTCAATGCAGTATTTATCATAGTGTCCCACAGGTGTATCGCCACTTTAAAAAGCAGGAAATGCATTTTAATTCATTCTGAATCTCTAACTCCTTATCCTAGCACATGATTTATAGTAGAAGATTGCAGTGGATACTGAATTCCCTTGGGTCTCTCTTACCTCCCCCAGTTTTAATGTTATCATTTCTGGAATGAATAGCATCTACAACTCATTTTTTGGAAAATCCATGAGGATTCTTGAGCTGTTTTGTCCAAGAAGCTGGAGTTATGTAGCAATTCACATCCCCTCACCTGTGGTCCTTAGCCAATAACCAGGGGAGTGAAGGTCTCCAGGGAGTCTCTGAGGTATAATTTATATCACATATCCCTGCAGAAGCAGGCTAAGGCTGAGATTTCAACTGAAATTGAATCCTGACTTTGCTTTGTCCCATTCTACTTTCCCACTCCTCACGATCCCCCTGCTGGTTTCTGCTGTACGTCCTGTGTTCCAGAACCTTTGTCCCCAAGACTCCTTCTATGGAAGCTGACCTATGAGAACACCCGACAAAAGTCTGAGATGTGACTGAATGAGTGCATGTGAGATTGAATATCTAAAGAATTGATTTTATTTGCTATTATTCATACTCCCTACAGATACTGATATCTGATCTTGTTATAAATATTTACATTTAAGATTACAAAATGGCAAAATGATTAGAAAAGATGGAAAATAAATGAGAGATATAAATCAAATTTTCCTTCTACACATTAATTTTTTTGAGAGGCAGAGACATAAGCAGATAGAGACAGATAGAGAAATCCCATCCAGTAGTTCTACTTCCCAAATGCTCACAGTGGCCAGGGATGGGCTGGGGCCAGAGTCCGAACATAGAAACTCAATCCAGGTTCCCACATGTGTGTCAGAAACCTGATCACGAATAGTTTACAAATTATTTAAATATATATAGGGAGCAGCCAGCACTGCCTGCAGTGCAGACCCCTCATATGCACACTGGTTCAATTCCCAGTTGCTCTACTTCAGATCAAGCTCCCTGGTAATGCACCTGGGAAAGCAGCAGAAGATGGCCCAAGTGTTTGGGCCTCTTCACCCACAAGGGAGACCCAGATGAAGCTTCTGGCTACTGGCTTAAGCCTGGCCCAGCCCTGGCTGTTGAGGCCATTTAGGGAGTGAACCAGTAGATGGAAGATCTCTCTCTTTCTCTGTAACTCTGGCTTTCAAATGAATAAAAATAAGCCTTTTCAAAATATGCTAAATTCAAAACATAAAATCAAAATTGGAAGGCCAGCTCTGCGTGATGAAAAGAGCATGAACTTTAGGGCCAAGTACATCTGGTTTGAATCCTGGCTCTGAAAAGTATCAGGTCTTTGTGTGTCTTTAATAAAGTTATCCATTATCAGAGACCATGTCACATTTTGATCCCTGCTAGTAAATAGGTGAGCAAAATATCAGCCTGTGATAGAGGTTGAAAGCGTTCAGAGAAAGCCTGTAGCATGTGGGCCTGGCCTGATCTAACACACGGCAAGGAAAAGCAGGAAGGGAAACTCGGGGAAGTAGGTCCTGGACAGACTGAGTACCCTGTTGCCCACATGAATGCATGCAAACCCTGGGGCACACTGTGCAGCCGCTGAGGCATTATCACTAGTCAGTAAGCAGGGCGAAAGCCTGAGCAGATGGGTTTCCTCAAAAGAGATTCATCAGAGACGTTTGAAAAGAAATCAGATAGTAAGTCAGATTTGACACATCTTTGATAACCTCATATTAAAGTATTGCCTTGTTGTAAAACCAGTGAGTTTATCACCTTCGGTGGCATGGAGCTGTCATTTGTCAGAACAGTTTAGATGCTGCTTGGGACACCTATGTCCCATATTGGAGTGGCTGGACTTAGGTCTCAGCTCTGCGTTCAATTCCAGCTTCCTGCTAATTCAGCCCCTTGGAGGAAGTGAATCTGTCACCAATGTGGGAGACTGGCATTGAGTTCCAGGCTCTTGGCTTTGGCCTCACTGGCTATAGTGGGCATTTGGGGAGTGAACCAATGAATAGAATATCTCTCTGTCTCTCTCTGTCTCTCTGTTTTAAAATAAAACAGAAGTTTTAAAGAAAAAAAAGGAAGGAGGAGAAATGTACTTTGTTAAAAATGTTTTTATTTTTCAAGTATGTATTTGGGAATTTTATTAGAAAAGCACCTGTATGCACACACACAGAGCTCCAAACAGAGTTAAAATGAGAGAGGGGGAGATTATTTTGTGTATTTTCGAATCCAGTGGTATTGAATACAGTCATTATCAATTTAGTTTGCCCTATTGTAGATCCTCTGCCAAGTACATTTGAAAACATAGCTCTCTCTTAGTGCTCCAGTACATGTTTTTACTCTTCCATTTCAACAGAATGTACAGAATATTGAGCTGTGCTTCTTGCCCTCTTCTTTTGTAAGCCTTAATGTTGAATGACCTTGGAATGGTCCCAAAGTCAAGATATACATATACCATAACAGAACCTGTCAAAAGTTATAAGCATTTTACAACTGAATTTAAAAAGAAAAATCATTACTTTGTTTCCCAAACCTTCATGAAAATAATTATAATTAGTGTGTGTGGAAACAGATGTTTAACTTAGTGGTTAAGATACTTGTGTCCCACACAGGAATATCTGGGCTCACTTCCTGGCTCCATCTCCTTATTCCAGCTTCCTGCTAATGCAGACCCTGGAGGACAGTGGTGATGTGTCAAGTCATTGGGTTTCTGACACACATGTGGAAGACCTGGATTGAGTTCCTGGCTCCTGGCTCTGGTCCCAGCCCATCATTGGCCACTGTGAGCATTTGGGAAGTAATACTACTGGATGGGAACTTTCTCTCTGTCTCTGTCTGCCTATCTCTCTGCTTCTCAAAAGGAAAAAAAAATCAAGGGTCTGGCACTGTGGTATAGTAGGCTAAGCCTCTGCCTGTAGTGCCAGCATATCATATGGGCACCCATTCATGCCCAGGCTGTTCTTCCTCTGATCCATCTCTCTGCTATGTCCTGGAAAGCAGTGGAAGATGGTCCATGTGCTTCCGCCCTGCACTAATAAATGTTTTTTAAAAAACCAATGTGTAGAAGGAAATCTCTATTTATATATTTCAATTACTTATTCAACATAGGCATGTATATACACAAACACATATTTATATATATCTATCTCTATGTATGTATGTTTATAAATATATATATAGAGAGAGAGAGAAAGAGAAAGAGAGAGAGAGAGATACAGAGAGAGACAGAGACAAAGAGAGACAGAGAAACTCAATCTTGTGGCACTACCACAGAACTATCTTGATGGATATGTTAATGAAATATTTTAAGACTAATACCCTGGATAGGGGAGAATGAGTATACAGATAATTGGTGGGGAAGAGTCATTAACTAGGTTCAATAATTATCTGGCACAGTAGAGACCTTCAAAGATTCTAGTTTGTTAGCAGTTCTATATGGTAAGAACCATTGTAATAAAATAGAGAATTCAGTTTTGACACCACCTAGGACAGTATTGCTGTACGTGGGTAATTTCATTCAAATTTAAGGGAGCAAGGCATGAAGTCCCAAGGAAGAGGCTTAGAGGTAAACAAGGCAGTAAGTATAAATGCCAAAAGGCAGGAAGATGGACTTATTTTTCTTTCAAAATATTCTATTTTAGTCCATAAATACAGGTTTTTGGCAGCACACTTCATATGAAGGCAATCCATTTAAATATGACTCAACAAGTATCTGTTCAGCTTCATCATGTCCAAGAGCATTTCCTACAGGAGCAAGGCAACCTCAGAACAAAAGAGACTGGGTGTGCAGAGTCTGAGGGTGCAGGAGAGCAGGCAGAGGGATGAGGTCTTACTGCAGTGAGGGAGCAGCCGTTTGCATGTGAGAAGGCAGTAGCCCTTGTCTGTGCACCTGCATGCTGCGGGCATGCAGAAGCAGACTGCGGTATGATCAGACAGGAAAAGCTCAGTTTCCCGTATGTACTCCATCCTCAAAGTGCAATTCCTCCAGAGCTGGCTAGAAGAGAAACCTACAACAGCTGGCAAGTGCGGGGAAGAAAGGAGAAATGAAAGCTGCCAGAGCTTGCTTTGCCCAGTTTAACTTTCTCTTCCATGGGTGCAACTGAGCTGGGAGGGCAGTCGTTTAATTTAAAAGGTTTAAAACTATACTTGACTGGACGAAAAGTTTAATGCCCAGAAAAATAGAATATTTATTAACCCAGAATGTTCACAAGGAATGGATTTCCTAGAGACTCTCTCAGGGCAAAGAGAAAGATGAATCTACCGACTGAGTGTAGGTGACACGGGAAAACACCCCAACAGCTCACTGAATAATCCTATTTCATTTCCCATTAGTTGTTATTACTCGGTACAGAGCATGGGGACCACTTATGTAGTGAGATATATCAACCTACTCCAACCGAGGAAACTCTGTCCTGATGGTGGCTGTGCCAAGATAGCAAGTGTATTTTTATTAAAACCCATTTTCAAAGGTGGCAAAGGAAATAAAATACTATGGTTAAATGTGATCGTGGTTTGTTAGAAAAAGGTCTCAAGGGAAAAAAAGGAGAACAGGCTGGAGAAATAGACATGCATGTAAAAATAGGAAAATAAGAGAAAATAGTAGAATAATAGATTATACCAAGAAGATCTATCTACACTCAAGAGCTGGTTATAGACCATGCAAACATGATTCCAAGTTCCTTTCTTATATTAATTTCTCCCTCTTCCTACCACAATATATTTCTCTCTATTTCCTGCAACTCTGTGACCAAGTTACTGTTAATCCTGGGATGGCTTTCCTTCAACCTGCTGACATGACCGACTCTTCTGCCTTCCATACCTGGGTTAAAATCACCTCCCCAATGAAAACACCCCATGTCTTCAGGCTGAGTTGGAGGTTTTGGACTTTGCCTTTCATTACCAGCAGTGGTTACCATTCTTTGTCTAGTTCACTACACTTGGATTTTCTCACACACTGCATTATGGGTTGGCATGCAGTTCTCCTCTAAACTCCTGAGTTCTTGGGGCCTGTGTTGTGGCCCCAGGAACTCAATGCCAGCATCCAATATCAAAGTGTCCATTGGTGTCCTGGATGCTCCCCAGCTCCCTGCTAATGTGCCTAAGATGGTAGCAGAAGATGGCCCAAGACTTTGGGCCACTGTACCCCATATGGCAGACCCAAATGGAGTTACTGGTTCCTGGCTTTGTAAAGGCCCAGCTCTGGCTGTTGCAGGCATTTGGGGAGTGAACCAGTAGATGGAAAAATTTCTCTCTCTGTCATTCTTTCGAATAAATACATTTTTTTAAATTAAATAAACCCCAAGTTCCTTGGCTACAGCTCTGTGAATCTGTCACATGTGTTAGGTGACCAGAAGGGTTCATTTAGTGAAGGCCTAGTTGGGTAGCCAAGTGACATCAGGATAAAGAAGAAATTACTTTACTGGCATTTGTCATTGCTGAGTATCAACCCCCCCCCCTTATGTATTAATTTTTTTTCAAGGCCTCTTAGCTGCAGAGGCAATGGCATCAAATCATTCTCTTCCCAGCAGCAAAGCCTTCCTTAGGCAGCCAGACCTGGGATGAGCAGCCCTTGAGTAAAATCATGAGAGACAACTCATGCTTCAGTATGGCTTATTAGGCCCCTCAGCTGATGACAACTGAATGATCCTGGCTTATAAAGTCAGGGCCATCTTCCTTTTTGATAATTTGGCAAGAAGACAATATATGTGACAATCCTTTTCATGCAACAAAGTGCTGCCAGAAAGTAAATTACACTTGGTACTGTTTTCTTTCTGAACTGAAGTTGCTACTTTCTTTAAAATACCTGGCACTCTGTAAGCCTCCTCTAAATTCTAATATTCTGTGACTCTGTTTCTATGTTTCAATACAAAGAAATGCTGATTATGCTCAATTCTGGCAAATCTCCCAGGAGCATTGAATAGCTTGTCAAAAGTCCTGCAATTTATCAGTGGTGAATCTCGAATTTGGACTCATAACTTCACTACATTTTTCTCTACCTTTGACATCACAGCATTGAAGATGTTTTGCTTAAAATTTCACATGACTCATTTCATCTTTTTTTCCATTTTTCTCTGGACCATTATGAACAATGGTATAGTTCTTTCTTTTATATTGAAGTGATTGTTTACATACCTAAACCTGACATTTAAAACCGTATATCCTGTCATCATGATTAACAACTATATTTATTGGAACTAATAAAATAATAATCAATGCTATATAGAGTAAGTGTTGTTAAATTTGATTACTAAAATAAATTATAAAATAAATGTTTCATTTCCTAAAGTTAGTTTCATCTTGTTTTAATAGTGTTGAATTATTCCATGTTTTCTAATTGTAAGGAAATGTGTTTTTCTCCCTTAAAAGGACTGGATATTTGTTTTTATTAGTTTAGATATCAAAGTTCTGATAGTTTGAGGTAATTCTATTTTCTAAACTTAGATTTCATGTTAAAATGCTTCCATTAATAACACGTTTCCTACAGTCTAAACCCTGCATTAAGATGACTGGTAATTATAATTCTCAACAAATCTAAAAAAATTGAGAACATATTAGGCGTTTTTTTAAGACCACAATGGAATGAAGTTGGAAATTAACAAAAGAAACTCTAGAAATTCTACAAACACATGAACACTGAATAATATGCCTTTGAATAAATAGCAGGTCATGGAAGAAATCAGAGGGAAGTAAAATTTAAAAATTATCTGAAACTCATTAACATGAAGACACAACATATCAAAACTTCTGGAATACAGCAAAAGCAGTGTGAAGAGGAAAGTTTATAGTAATGAGTTACTACATAAAAAAATTGCAATGGTATCAAATAAATAATCTAGCATGTTTCTCAAGGAACTAGAAAAAAAAAAAACAAGAACCAAGCAAATTCAAATAAGTAAAAGAAAAGAAATAATAAAAATAGAAAATAAACAAAATAGAACATTAAAACTATATAAAATCTCTATGAAAGGAAGAACAGTTTTTCTGAAAAAATAAACAAAATTATAAAAAAAAGTTGGCCCAACTAACAAAAAGAAGTGGAAGATAAAATCAGAGGTAAATACTACTCCTTTACAACTGATATCACAAAAATATAAAGAATAACTACAAATTATTATGAATAGCAAAATGCAAACTAATTGGAAAATCTAGAAAAAAATGGATAGATTTCTGTACACATAAAATTTATCAAAATTGAGGCATGAAGACACAGAAAACCAAAAGACTCCAATTTCCAAGGTTGAGATTGAATCAGTAAAAAAGAGCCTTCCAACAAAGAGAAGTCCAGAATTCGATGGCTTCACTGCTGAATTTTATCACACTTTAAAGAAAGAACTAACATTAAAATTTCTCAAACTATTGAAAACAATTGAAATGGAGGGAACTCTTCCAAATTCATTCTATGAGGCTGGTATTATCTTAATTCTAAAACCGAAGACACAACACATAAAGAGAACTATAGGCAAATATCCCTAATGAACAAAATGCAAAAATCCTCAAAAATAGTATTGGCAAGTTGAATCAACACACTAAAAAGATCATCCACTCAGATCATCAATCCCAAGCAGGATTTATCTTGGGGTCACAGGGATGGTTAACATATGCAAATCAATAAACATGATACATCACATTGACAAAATCAAGATAAAAATCATATTATTATTTCAATAGAGGTAGAGAAAGCAATTAAGAAAATACAATGTTCTTTCATGATTAAAAAAAGACTTTAAAAATCAGGTATAGAAGGAACATACCTCAATACAATAGAGGCACTATATGACAAACATGTAGAAAGTTGTCACATTGAATGGGGGAAAGTGGGAAGCATTTCACTAAGATCAAAATTCAGACAAGGATGCCATGGCCACTTCTATTATTAAATATAGTTTTGGAAGTTTTATCTGAAGCATTATGCAAGAAGAAGCAATCAAAAATCATACAAATTGGAAAAGAAGAAATCAAATTTTCTGTTTGCAGATGACATGATTCTTGGTACAGAAGAACCAAAAGACTACTGAGAGATTATCAGAGCTCATAAGAAAATTTACCAAAGTTGTAGGATAAATTATATATAAGCCAATAGCATTTTTACATGCCATAATATTTTTGGCTGAGGAAGAATCTGTAAGATTAGTACCACTCAAAGTAACCACAAAATAAAAATCTTTAGAAAATTTAATCAAGGATGTGAAAGCTCTATAATGAAAATTATAGAACATTAATGAAAGAATTAGCATAAGACATCAAAAAATTGAAAAAAGTTCCATGTTTCTGGATTGGAAGAATTAATATTATCAAAGTTCTACACTACTCAACATAATTTATAGATTCTATATGATCCCAATTAAAATTCTGAGGACATCCTTCATAGAACTAGAAAAAATAATCCAAAAATTCATATGGAAACACAAAAGACCTCAAATAGCCAAAGCAATCTTAAAAATGAACAAACAAGAGTGGAAACATCATAATACCAGATTTGAAGACATGTTACAGCACTAACAGACATGTAGACCAATGGGACAGAATAGAAACCCCAGAAATTAATGCACACATCTACAACCAACTAATCTTTGACAAATGAGCTAAAATCATTCCCTGGAAAAAGGACAATGTTGGGAAAAACTGGATTTCTACATCCAGAAGTTTGAAACAAGATCCTTCCCTTACATCCAGTATAACAATCAATTCAAAATGGATCAAGGATCCCAACTTAGGACTTACAACCATCAAACTTCTGAAACACTGCAAGACATTGGCCTAAGCAAAGACTTCTTAGGCAAGATATCAAAAACACAACAGTAAAAGCAAAAATTCACAAATGGGATTACATTAACTTCTGCACGGCAAAGGAAACAATAAAAAAGTAAAAAGACAACCGACAGAGTGGGAGCAAATATTTGCAAACTATGAATCTAATATGGTATTGCAAGAAACTCAACAACACCAAAACAAACAACACAGTTAAGAAGTGGGCGACAGATATGAATGGAGATTTTTCAAAGGAAGAAATACGAACAGGCATATGGAAAAAGGCTCATGATCACCAGCATCAGTGAAATGAAAATAACAACCAATATGAGGTAATACTTCGCTCCAGATAGAATAGCTATTATTCACAATTCAAAAGATAAGAAATGCTGGAGGGGGACATGGAGAAAAAACACCCTAATACACTATTATTTGGAATGCAAATTGTTGCAACCATTATGGAAAACAGTATGGAAATTCCTCAATAAACTAAAAATAGATCTACCTTATGAATTAGCTATCCCACTTCTGGGAATATATCCAAAGAAAGTGGAATCAGCATATGAAATAGATACCTGCACACTTGACTTTTTAACAGCTCAATTCACAATATTGAAGATAGAAATCAACCTAGATGTCCATCAACTGATGACTTATAAAAAGTGATAAAAATATATCTAATACATATGCATAATGTACACACACAAAGGAATATTACTCAGCTACAAAAGGAATGAAATCTTGACATTTGCAATGAAATATGAAATATGACTATGCTAAGTGAAATAAGCCAGACCCTGATAAACAACTATCACATATTTTCTCTTATTTGTGGAAGTTCATTTACATATAGTATTAAAATTGTGTGGCTGTCATATCATTTGGTGTAGTTATAAATATTGCTTCATTGTATCACAAGTCCATGACAACTATACGCTTTCTTCCCATTTTGATAGTTATCAAGAATCCCTCACTTTTTGAAATAAACATCTGTTTTCAAGAAATATAGTATATATGTGTAATATATAATACCTACACTAAAGTGAAAGTGGCAAAGTGTTGAAAATTGCTAAATTTTTAAATCAAACATTTCATAGACTTATTTAAAAGAAGATTATATATAATTTTTCAGGCTTCTGTATATTGTGTTCATAAGAATTCTTTAGAATACTAATTTCACGACATCTGTACTTCTTTTAACTTATGAATATGAACTGCACAATGACAATGGGACAGACTACACTCGGTCCAAAAGTAAAAAGCCATCATCTGTACATCCAAAATACCATTTCCTTGAGAGAAGAGAACATGAAAATGCTTCTCATAATTGCAAGATGTTCTCTATAGCTACATGATTGATCGTAAGTGCTCAAGTCTAGAGAACATTCACTTACGTTCCAGTAAGCCTATTTAAGGCTGTTAAATATTGATGGGATTGATACAGTATCTTTGTGTTAATGTCTAATGCCTTTGGGCTCAAATAAGTTGTTATAGTTTTATGCACATATAAAGTCAAATATTGTGAAATTATGTGCTACCTATACTGATAAACATAATGTTTGTATATATAAGAGACTATGAAAATTTCCATAAAGAATGCAATAAAAATATGTTACTTCTCTTTCACTAATAAGGAAAATCTGCCATGTGATCCTGTAGTAGATACCTTGTCAGTGTGTCAAGCAGCACACTGAAGTGGAAATTCCAATGTCTCCACTCCAGCCTGTGCTCTTTGTCTGTGCTTCACTGCTTGGAGTGGGTAATAATGTTGTTTTTACTTCAGGAGATTTGTTTGCGAGGAAGCAATAATTCTGAAAATCACTTTTTAATAAATTGGTTATTTTCCATGAATTTTGGTATTAGACACACCAGATTTTACTTATTTAGATTCAAAAGGCAGAGGGAGAAGAGGGAGCAGGAGTGGAAGAGGGTGAGGGAAAAACAGAAACAGAGAAAAGACAGAGACAGAGACAGAGAGAGATAGAGAGAAAGGGAGAGAGAGAGAGAGATCTCCCACTCACTGGTTCACTCCCCACATGTTTGCGACAACCACAGCTGGAGCCAAGAGCTAGGAACTCAACCCAGATCTCCCAAATGGGTAGCAAGGACCTAATTGCTACAGCCATCACCTTCTGCCTCCTATGGTGAACATTATCTGGAAGGTGGCATCAGGAGCAATGCTGGGAACTGAACTTGGGCACTCAGGTAAGGAATGTGGACATCTTTTTATTTTTAAAGATTAATTTATTTGAAAATTAGAGCTACACAGAGGGAGAGAGGGAGAGGGAGAGAGAGAGAGAGAGAGGTTTTCCATCGCTGGTTCAGGATGTGAATATCTTTTTTTATTTTTTTTAACTTTTATTTAATGAATATAGATTTCCAAAGTACAGTTTATGGACTACATTGGCTTCCCCTCACCCCCCGATGACTTCCCTCCCACCCGCAACCCTCCCCTTTCCCGCTCTCTCTCCCCTTCCATTCACATCAAGATTCATTTTCAATTTTCTATATATACAGAAGATCAGTTTAGTACACGTTAAGTAAAGATTTCGACAGTTTGCACCCACCTAGAAACACAAAGTGAAAAATACTGTTTGAGTCCTAGTTATAGCATTAAATCTCAATGTACAGCACATTAAGGACAGAGATCCTACATGAGGAGTAAGTGCACAGTGACTCCTGTTGTTGACTTTACAAATTGACACTCCTGTTTATGGCATCAGTAATCTCCCTATGCTCCAGTCATGAGTTTCCAAGGCTATGGAAGCCCCTTGAGTTCTCCGACTCTTATCTTATTTAGACAAGGTCATAATCAAAGTGGAAGTTCTCTCCTCACTTCAGAGAAAGGTACCTCCTTCTTTGAAGACCTGTTCTTTCCACTGGGATCTCACTCATAGAGATCTTTCATTTAGTTTTTTTTTTTCTTTATTTATTTATTTATTTTTTTTTGCCAGAGTGTCTTGGCTTTCCATGCCTGAAATGCCTGAAATACTCTCATGGGCTTTTCAGCTGGAGGATGTGAATATCTTAAGCACTGTACCAAACCCCCACCCCTAGCCACACCAGAATTTAAATATCAGTTTCAAAGTGAATTTGAGGGCCACTCTATTTGACCTTTCTGTGTTTCCTTTGTCTCAATGTAAAATATGAATAATAGGTATTTTGCAGCTATTGTGAGAATTGAAAGTTGAAATCAACATAAAGTACACATCACATTTTGTACTAAGTACATAATAAGAGCTTAAGACAAGGTAACAATTATTGTCTCAAGTTGGCCTTTCAGATTTTCTGGTAACAACATGGATGGCATCCTTTCAGAATTCTCCTCTTCTAGAAAGCAATATTTTTTTTTAATGTTCATTCAAATGCATTAATGACTCAATTAGCAGAATTTTCTTCAGTTCAATTTATAGACTAAAAATCAACTAAAATAACATAGCTTATTAAGGACTCAGAATACACAATTTAGAGAGACTCCGACTCTCGACATGGGTTGCACTGGAGTGTGAATGACATCAGGAGCCTGCACGGTTTGCGTGAGAACTTCTCTTTCCAAGAAGTAAGGCCCATCTGATCTGGGCTGCTTGGCACATCCAAGGCCTTGCTCTCATTCTGGATTTTGTCTCCCTCATTATTGCTGGCATTCTTCTGAAATGTTCCAGCATTTCCTTCCTTAAAATGTGTCTTCCGGAAAGTGTGAGTTGAGACCATGTACATGGCTCCACTGGTGTTTCAGACGGGGCACAGAATACATTGACACCATCACTACTGCTAAAAATGTGAAAAACCACACAGGCTTTATGCTTCCGTTAAAAAAAATATCGCTCAGCTTTTCAGTTCAAACTCATTAATTTACTGGCTGGGAGGAACAATGCTGGATGGTATGTGGACAAATGCCAATATAAGAGCAAAAATACTAATATTTATATGGTAAGTTATTATTTATTATATGCTTTCCCATCTAAGAACCGTATGTCCTAAGGAGAGGGTAAAGTTACACATCAAAGTAACTCCATGTCAGGGCCATGTATTCCTTGGGCCTGCTCAGCATCAGGCCTGGTTTCCAGCTTCCTAGTCACAATGCCATAATCTGTGTGTTTTTCTCTGTCTTTATTTTCCATGTGTGTCTTGGAGTGCATCCCTACCTCCATTTTAAAGACATGTGGCTTGCATGGGAATTGTGTCACTACCCAAAGATGGGCCTGAAGCTATAGCCAGGGTTTTCAATACACTTTATCTGCCCCCTAGATAAAAGCATTTATTTTAAGAAGGTCATGTACTGAGATCCAGTACAATAACACTTAATTCTCTGATTTTCATTAAAACTAGTAGGAAAAGACATGGAGTTCTCTTTCCACTACATTTGCCAAGATTTTAAGATATGAGTCTCAGATGCTACAAAAGAATAGGATAATTGAGCTGTCACAGAGGAAACCAGAGGGAAGAGATGGAAAGAGATTCTAGCAATTGTCCTTGGTTCATATGGATCAAGTCAAACCTGAAACGCCTACCAATGAATACTTAGTTCACACTAGATTTAAAAAAAAAAATCCTTCTTTGAAAGCAAATTTAAGTTCTGTTTCTATCAGTTGCAACTCAAAGGGACTCAACTCAATTTTAGATAGATAGCTATGAAGTATTGAAGTGACTCTTTGAGCAAAAGATTAGGAGAATGGGGAAAAAAGCATCTTGTTAAGAAACAGGCTGAAGGACCTTGACTTGGGAAAACCCATAGCCTTGGTTACCAGTCTGTGGAGTTCTAAGAACATATGCAGTTAAAAAGCTTATGCCAAATATATATGGAAATGAGATTGCCAACTCATGACCTAATTTCCAAAGCACTCTTCCCAGTCCATGCCAACAATTTGGCTGCTTTCATCACCCCCTTAATAATGGAAAATCTCTAGATTTGCCCATACAGTATATGAAAAATCAGAAATTACTGGTTTTTTTTTACTTTACACAAAATAATTTTATTATGACATAATTTTTCTTTAATCATTACATATTTTCTGATTTGGGAGTTGCTCAATTTATTAGTTAGCCATTGAGTATATGGCCTGAATTTCTATGATCCCATTAATTACAGGGTGGACAAATTAGCCTTGAAGTTAAGACACTGGTTAAGACCCCTATATCCTTTATCAGGGTACTTGGTTTGACGCCCAGCACAGGCTCCTGACTCCAGCTGCCTGCTAATACAGACCCTGAGAGGCAGCAGGTAATGGTTAAAATAATTAGGTCCCTTGTGCCCTTCTGGGAAACCTGGATTGAGTTCCTGGCTTTGTTTTTCTGCTGGCCCAATCATTGGGGGTTGAACCGGTGGATGAGATTTCCTTCTCTCTGTGTGTCCCTCTTCCTTTTAAATAAATACATAATTAATTAATTAATTAATACATGTTTTACAAAACTTCTTGCATCACTGGGAGATAAGCACCAGGAGCTAAAGTTAGTGACTAATTGTGAATTTATATTCTTATTTTGGAAGTGGCTTAAGGGTACCTAGGCTGTACTGTACTAAAGTAGGAGGAACTTTCACAATCAAGTATTTGTGGAAAAAGGCTGACTTTGAATGTTCCAAAGTATGGGACAAACTGGAGTTTGTTGAACTTTGGCTACTCATATCGTTCATCCTTTAGAGGACCATGCGTCAATGCTTCAGTTGTCTAGAGGAATCCTTCATATGAGCTCATGCGATATATGTGGGACATTTATCTTCAGATGGGGCCATAGCCCTGACCTTAGCCTCAGTGTTGAGTTTAGTGATAGACGCGTGGCTTAATTCTGGAACTCTGGTGTCTCCCACCCTAATATAAAAATGTGAGTTTGGGGTCTTGCAGTCATCTTGCTGCCATGAAGAAGAGCCTGGCTGAAGTGAAAACAGCAAGAACACAGAGCAAGGTATGGCAAAGGACAGGTCCTTTATGTAATTTGAGCATTAGCACCATATCACATGAAAACTTACCTTCTGTCATGCTTTAGTTAAGTGAACCAGTCCAAATGGGATTATGACATTTGTATCTGCATTTCTGTCTCTTAGAAAGATTCCCTTCTAGGCCAGTGCTGTGACGTAGGCTAAGCTTCCACCTGTGGTGCATGCACTCTATATGGGCATTGGCTCATGTCCTGGATGCTTCTCTTCCCATACAGCTCTCTGCTAATATATTGGTCCTGGGAAAGCAGTGGAAGATGGCCCAAGTGCTTGGACCCCTGCACTCACATGGGAGACCTGGCAGAAGCATCTGGCTCCTGGCTTCAGATCAGCTTAGCTCCAGCCATTATGGCCATTTGAGGAGTGAACTAGTGGATGGAAGACCTTTCTCTTGCCTCCCCCTCTCTCTTTCTGTAACTCTGCCTCTCAAGTAAATATTTTTTTTTAAAAAAGAGATGTATACTTATTAAAGAATAAAAGAAAGAACGATTCCCTTCTAAAGTCCTGATGAGGAAGTGACATTCCCATTAAAAGAAGATCATAGAGAGAGACTGAGCGTGAGAATGATGTGGGATAGGGGAGAGTTTACTCAGAGCTGCATGAAGAAGAAAAGGTAGCTGCAGATGAAACTCTGGGGTCAATATGGTAGAAACTGATATCACACATTGATTTTTGAACACTTACTTTATGGCTTGTGATGCACACTTTGATTCTGGGAGACCTGATTAGGTAATGTTGCTGTTTCACACTAATACCTATGGAGGAAATTTAACTGAAGAAAAAGGGCTGAATCCTGCCCCATCATGGTCATATGTCAATAAAAATCACCTACAAGGTTCTAATTTTATCAGGACTGCAATCATACAAACTGGAACTCACAGAGAAAAAGAACACAAATATCTTTTATTGATCCCATAATAGTGAATCTTGAACAGAAGGTGCATTGAATGACTAACGGAGGAAGTTAGTATTGGTAAATATTTGTGCAGTATCAGATGTTTCTGGAAACCTTCCCTTTAAATTAGTTTGTTCATCATAATATCTGTCATGCAAATTCAATTATCAAAATTGATCTATACCCGAGACAACCGAAGCTCAGAGAGATTAAATGATCTGCCAAAAGATGTTCATTTAGCATGCATTACATCAAGAAAGTACATGTTGAACTCAAGTATGAATTCAAAGATGAGTCTTCTCTTTGATATAATATTTGGTAGAATAATTGGAAAAGGGTTGTAAATTTTAGAATTAAAAACAAATGAAATATGACTGCAATGCCATTTCATATTTGGGATGTTACTTTAAAATTATACTAAAATATATTTTAACTTTTAAATTGCTGTGCTCATTCAGCATTTTATTTTCATTCCACAAAACCACTGTCATTATTTTTCTACTATTTCTGAATGCAAACACTTGAGTACTCCCTGTTCTACAATTTAAGCTCTTCACAAGAAAAGACTATAAATCTCACAGACAACTTACATTCATCATGGAAAGTCCATGGAAAATATGTCTAGGACTTTCATGTTTGTAAAGAAGTATTCCTTTCACACCAGCAATGCTTGGGAAGGAAAAATGACTAGAAACACGATAAGAGAAGGCAATAAAATAAATGATGAGGTATATTTTACTTTTTTTCTTTCAGGGTGGTCATTCTAAGGTATCTAAGGCAAGCCACACAATAGGTTAAACTGTATACAAACCAATCTGCTGTGAATATTTACATGGTATCTAAGATATCAAGCAGAAACAAATATTATCAAGCTTTTGGTTAAAATTCTCATGAACCACATAAGTAGTTATCCCATTTTCAGAGAACACAGTGCTACAGTTAATCATTCTGCTCTGGCCACAAGTTTTTTAAGAGGAAAATATCCATTAACCTCAAAATTCCCTATATATCAGCTTTCTCACACAGACTTAGCTGGCAATGCTTTTTTCATTTTATGACGCCATTATATAACCACAAGGCAAAAAGGCACAGAAATGAAGGGTGAAATAGTGGAAAGATAAAAGGAAGCTTCTCTGAATACCCGCACAAATGTGGCAGCTGTGATTTAGAGGGTAAAATGTAAGAGACAATCAATGAACCCCTCATTACTATATGGAAGATAACAGTGCATCTGCTGAACCAACAGTGGCAAAACAGTGCACCTGTTAGTGTGAGAGGCTGAGAGATAGCAGAAGACACAGGGCATTTGTGCCTCTTGGAGCAACTTCTTTGATGTTTGTCTTCTAAAATATGTTTAATATATCCCAAAAGTCAATCCACAAATATTTTGTTCACTATTCAAGCAAAAGACCTACGATAGAAGGAATATTAATTTATTAATAACTAATATTAGAGCCCTGTGTTACCTTCCTGTTGCTGTCATAGTAGATTATCACAAATTTTGTGGCTCAAAATGATAGAAATTCTTTTCCTTCCTAGTTATGGAGGCCAAAGGTCTGTAACGTATGTGTTTAAAACCTGCTCTTATCAGTTAAGTTTCAACACTTAAGAATAACTGTGTATTAATTACAGAATTCAACCAATAGTATTAAGTAGAACAAATGAAAAAATACTAGGAGGGATAAAGTATTAAGTTGTTCATCAACAGTCAGGGCAAGGGCTGATCAAGTCACCGTTTCTCATAGTGTCCACTTCACTTCAACAGGTTTCCTTTTTGGTTCTCGGTTAGTTGTCACTGATCAGGGAGAACATATGATACTTGTTCCTTTGGGACTGGCTTATTTCACTCAGCTCACCACAGACCCAAAGCAGTCAGCAGACGGGTTTTAAGGGATGAAGTGTGCAATGATGTCCCAATTCCTGTGTGCCTACAGGAGACCGTCTGGGCAGGGGAATGTCCTTGAGCTCTCTGATGGGTATTGAAAGAGTCTGGAGCATGGGGATTGTGACCATAGGACTCTAGGTCTTAGTCACTAATTTATCTCCTACTCTATCAGTGTCATGAGCAAGCTATTTCCATAATTTCCAGGTCTCAATTTATAAGATAGGTATAATGACTAACTCAAATGGCTGTTGTGAAGATTAAAATACCTCCAGGAAAGCACTTAATACAGTCATTAGCACAGAGTATGTGTTAATATGTAGTAGACTTTGTTAATATTATTCATGTACAAGCAAGATCAAAAGCCTAATCATTTTTTGGTATCCTCTTCTATTTCTTTCTTTAAGATTTTGTAATTCTCATCGTAGAGATCTTTAACGTCCTTGGTTAAGTTTATTCCAAGGTATTTGATTGTTTTTTGGCTATTGTGAATGGGATTGATCTTAGAAGTTCTTTCTCAGCTGTGGCATTGCCTGTGTATACAAAGGCTGTTGATTTTTGTGCATTGATTTTATATCCTGCTACTTTGCCAAACTCTTCTATGAGTTCCAATAGTCTCTTTGTAGAGTTCTTTGGATCCCCTAAATAAAGAATCCTATCATCTGCAAAGAGGGATAGTTTGAGTTCTTCCTTCCCAATTTGTATCCCTTTAATTTCTTTTTCTTGCCTACTAGCTCTGGCTAAAACTTCCAGAACTATATTGAATAGCAGTGGTGAGAGGGGGCATCCCTGCCTGGTACCAGATCTCAGTTTAAATGCTTCCAACTTTTCCCCCATTGAATCGGATGCTGGCCGTGGGTTGTTCATAAATTGCTTTGATTGTATTGAGGAATGTTCCTTCCATACTCAGTTTGCTTAGAGTTTTCATCATGAAAGGGTGTTGTATTTTATCAAATGCTTTCTCTGCATCTATGGATAGACCAATGGAACAGAATAGAAACACCAGAAATCAATCCAAACATCTACAGCCAACTTATATTTGATCAAGGATCCAAAACCAATCCCTGGAGTAAGGACAGTCTATTAAATAAATGGTGCTGGGAAAACTGGATTTCCACATGCAGAAGCATGAAGCAAGACCCTTACCTTACACCTTACACAAAAATCCACTCAACATGGATTAAAGACCTAAATCTATGACCTGACACCATTAAATTATTAGAGAACATTGGAGAAATGCTGCAAGATATAGTACCAGGAAAGACTTCTTGGAAAAGACCCTGGAGGTGTGGGGAGCAACTGAGACTAGACTAAGTTACTGGAATTAAGACTTATTCTATGCATCTGCTCTCCCACAATATGGCGCTGAGAGCAAACAACTTTCACACAGCTGCCTCGCCAATTTGACTGACGAGCTGCAGGAGCTGATCCTGCTCCTGATTGGAGGAGAGCAGCGTGCTCGGCGTGTGGGTAGAAGAGTTGGGATTGGTGGAGGAGAACTATAAAGGAGGAGAGAGACAACATGCACCAGGAACATCTGAGGACCATCTGAGCAGCCCCCAGAGAGCCTGCCGGCCGGCGGTGTACCACTCCTCCGCAGAAGCGGGGAAAGCGGCGGGGTGTGCCACCCCTCCACGGAGGTGGAGGGGCCAGCAGCTAACCCTGGACGGCGTCGTTCCTCCGTGAGTGAGGGACCAGCAGCCAACCCAGGAAGAACCGGGCAGAAAGAACAGCGCAGGGTCCGGTGTCGTTCCTCCGCGAATGGGGGAGCGACATGGAGGCACAGGCAGTCAAAGCCAAAATTAACATTTGGGATTGCATCAAATTGAGAAGTTTCTGTACTGCAAAAGGAACAGTCAGGAAAGTGAAGAGACAACTGACAGAATGGGAAAAAACATTTGCAAACTATGCAACAGATAAAACGCTGATAACCAGAATCTACAAAGAGATCAAGAAACTCCACAACATCAAAACAAACAACCCACTTAAGAGATGGGACAAGGACCTCAACAGACATTTTTCAAAAGAGGAAATCCAAATGGCCAACAGACACATGAAAAAGTGTTCAAGATCACTAGCAATCAGGGAAATGCAAATCAAAACCACAAGGAGGTTTCATCTCACCCCGGTTAGAATGACTCACATTCAGAAATCTACCAACAACAGATGCTGGCTAGGATGTGGCGAAAAAGGGACACTAACCCACTGTTGGTGGGAATGCAAACTAGTAAAGCCACTATGGAAGTCAGTCTGGAGATTCCTCAGAAACCTGAATATAACCCTAACATTCAACCCAGCCATCCCACTCCTTGGAATTTACCCAAAGGAAATGAAATTGGTAAACAAACAAGCTGTCTGCACATTAATGTTTATTGCAGTTCAATTCACAATAGCTAAGACCTGGAACCAACTCAAATGCCCACCAACAGTAGACTGGATAAACAAATTATGGGACATGTACTCTATAGAATACTATACAGCAGTCAAAAACAATGAAATCTGGTCTTTTGCAACAAAATGGAGGAATCTGGAAAACATTATGCTGAGTGAATTAAGCCAGTCCCAAAGCGACAAATATCATATGTTCTCCCTGATCGGTGACAACTAACTGAGCACCAAAAAGGAAACCTGTTGAAGTGAAAGGGACACTATGAGAATCAGTGACTTGATCAGCCCTTGTCCTGACTGTAGATGTACAATTTAATACTATATCCCTTTTAGTATTTTTTTTGTTCTACTTAATACTATTGGCTGAACTCTTCAATTCACACACAATTATTCTTTGGTGTTGAAATTTAACTGAAAAGTGATCCCTGTTAAATATAAGAGTGGAAATAAGAGAGGGAGGAGATGTACAGTGTGGCACATTCTCAATCAGACTTGCCCCAAGTGGTGGAGTTAGAAACGTGCCAGGGGATTCCAATTCAATCCCATCAAGGTTGCATATACCAATGCCATCTCACTATTCCAAGTAATCAATTTCAGTTCACAATTGATCACACTGATAGGTCTAAAAGAAGGTGTTAGAGAAGAAATAAACAAAATTGAAACCAAATAAAACAACACAAAGGATCAGCAAAACAAAGAGCTGTTTTTTGGAAAAATAAACAAAATTGATGCACAATGGACCAACTAAAACGTGGGGGGGGGGGGGGAGAAGACCCAAATCAATAAAATCAGAGATGAAAAAGGAAATATAATAACAGATAACAGAAATAAAATGAATAATCAGGAATTACTATGAAGAACTATATGCCAATAAGTTGAGAAATCTGGAAGAAATGGATAGATTCCTGGACACATACAATCTACCAAAATGGAATAATGAAGACATTAAAATCTAATGGAAACATGGAAAACGTAAACAGACCAATAACCAAGATGGAAATTGGTTCAGTAATAACGATCCTTCCAACAGAGAAAAGCCCAGGACTGGATGGCTTCTCTGCTAAATTCTACCAGACATTTAAGGAAGAACTAATTCCAATTCTTCTCAAGTTATTCAAAACAACTGAAAGGGAGGTAATCCTCTAAAACTCCTCCTTGAAGCCTGCATAACCTTCATTCCTAAGCCAGAAAATGGATATAACAGAGAAAGAGAACTATAGACCAATATCCCTGATAAACATAGTACCAATTCAATGAATGTGGTACATCAACAAACTGAAGAATAAAATCCACATTGTTATCTCAATAGATACAATGACAGCATAGGATAAAATACAGCATCCTTTCATGATGCAAACCTTAAGCAAATTGGGTATAGAAGAAACATTCCTCAACACAATCAAGGCAATTTATAACAAACATACAGCCAGACTCCTACTGAATGGGGAAAAGCTGGAAGCATTCCCCGTTTGATCTAGAACCAGACAAGGATGCCCACTCATACCATTACTATTCAATATAGTCCTGGAAGTTTTAGCCAGAGTCATTAGGCAAATAAAGAAATCAAGGGGATACAAATTGGAAAGGAGTAAATAAACTCTCCCTATTTGCAGATGGCATGATCCTATATAAAGGGGGTCCAAAAGACTCCACTAAGAGACTATTGGAACTCATAAAAGAGTTTGACAAAGTGATGGGATATAAAATCAACACAGAAAAATCAAAGTTTTTGTATACACAGACAATACCATGGCTGAGAAAGAACTTTAAATATCAGTCTCATTCACAATAGCTCCAAAAATAATTAAACATCATGGAATGAATTTAACCAAGGATGTCATAGATCTCTATGATTAAAATTACAAAACACTAAAGAAAGAAATGGAAGAAAACATTAAAAATGGAAAAATCTTCCATATTCATGGATTGGAAAAATCAACATCATCAAAATGTCAATGACAATCTCTGACAAATACTGCTGGAGATACTGGATCTCCACATGAAGAAGTGTGCAACTCAATCCACACCTTACACGTTACACAAAAAATCCACTCAAAATAGATCAAAGCCCTAAATTATGATCCAATACCCTCATTACTAGACAATATTATATAAAAGTCCAAAAAAAATGTCTGCAAGACACAGGCATAAGCAAAAACTTCTTGGAAAAGATCCCAGAGGCACAGGCAATCCAAGAATAAATTGGTAAATGGGATTCTATCAAGCTGAGAAGTTTCTGCACTGAAAAAACAAAACAAAACAACAAACAAACAAACAAAAACATCCAGCAAAGTGAAGAGGAAACAGAATGGGAGAAAATATTTGCAAACTACATAACTGATAAAGGCGTAACATCCAGAATCTATAAAAAAGAAATCCAACAACAACAAACAAACAACCCAGTTAATAAATGGACAAAGGACTTGAACTGGAATTTTTCAAGAGAGGAAACTCAAATGGCCAACATGCACTTGATAAAATGTTCTTTCTTTCTTTAGTGAGAAAATGCTCACTAGCCATCAAGGAAATGCATATCAAAACCATGGTGAAGTTTCACCTCAATTCAGTTAGAATGGCTCCTACACAGAGATTATCAAATGACAAATGCTGGTGAGGATGTGGGGGAAAAGGTACTCTGGTCCACTGTTGTTGGGAATGTAAACTGGTGCAGCCACTGTGGAAGACATTATGGAGGTATCTCAGAAATCTAAAGATAGATTCATCACTCCTGGGAATTTACCCAAACCAAAATAAATCAGCATATGAAAGAGTTATCTGTATCCCCATGTTTATTGCAGCACAATTCAAAATAGCTAAGATAAGGAATCATGGGGCCAGCGCTGTGGTGTAGTGGGTAAAACCACCGCCTGCAGTGCCGGCATCCCATATGGGTGCTCAGCTGCTCTACTTCCAATGCAGCTCTTGGCTGTGGCCTGAGTAAGTAGTAGAAGATGGCCCAAGTCCTTGGGCCCCTGCACCCATGTGGGAGACCTGGAAGAAGCTCCTGGCTCCTGACTTCAGACTGACGCAGCTGCAGCCATTGCAGACATTTGGGGAGTGAACCAGCAGATGGAAGACCTCTCTCTCTCTCTGCCTCTCTCTCTCTCTCTGTGTAACTCTGACTTTCAAGTAAATAAATAAATCTTTAAAAAAAAAAGATATGGAATCAACCCAGATATCCATCAACTGTTGACAGGATAAAAAAATATGGTGTATATAGATTATGGAGTACTACTCAGCTGTAAAAAAAATAAAATTCTGTCTTATGCAACAAGATGGATGCTACTGGAAGACATTATGCTTAGTGAAATAAGCCAGTCCCCAAAAGACAGATATCATATATTTTCCCTGATCCAAAGTAACTAATAGAGTGCCTGAAATGTAATGTATTGGAATGAAATAGACATTTTGAGATTTGATGATTGCTTACATCTCTTGTTTATGTAAACTGAAAACAGATCTTTGTAAAAATTAAGAGTGGTAATCTGAGAGGGAGGAGGAGGAAGGGATTGAGCATGGGCGGGAGGAAGAGAAGTGGGTGAAGTGTCACCATGTTCCTAAATCTGTATATATGAAATTCATGAAGCTTGCATAACTTAAAGAAAATTTAAAAGATCATTAAAAAAAGGAAAGGAAAAGAATAGATAGGAAATGGAAAGAAAAGAGAGAAAAAATGAAAATGAAGGAAAGAAGAAAGAAAAGTGAGGGGGCAGGAAAGAAAAAAAAACTAAACAGTATGTAACAAAACAGAATACTAAGCCCTTACCCATTGATAATTACATTAAATATAAATAGATTAAATTTTCCTATTAAGAAATATAAAATGAGTGAAATGATAGAAAAAATGAGACAATTATATACTGCCTATAAGATACATTTCATATCTAAGGACACAGGTAAAATGAAAATAAAGAAATGGATAAAAAATTGATGCAAATGGAATCTTCAATAAAGAAAAAGGAGCCATACTTCTATCATGCAAAATGTACTGAAAAGTGAGAAAGAATAGCATATAATGATAAAGTATTCACTTCTGCAAGAGGAAATAACAATTTTGAATTCAGATGCATCCGATATTGGAACATTTAAATGTATGAAACAAATATTAAAAGCTTTAAGAGGATAGATACACTTCAATACAGTAATAGTAGGGGAGCTTTAACACCTCACTTCCAGCAATGGGCAAGTCACCCAAAAAAAGAAACAGAAGAGTTAAACCTAATGGCCCTAACAGACTTTATAGTACATTTCATACAACAATTGCAGAATGCACATTCTTCTCTTTATCATGCAGACCAATCCCCAGGACAGATCATTTGATACAACACAAATCGAGTCTTGGGAATGGTGTTGTGGCATAGCTGGTTAAGCTGCTGCCAGCTACACTTGCATCCCAGATAGGTGTTGATTCATTTCCCAGCTGCTTGAGTTCCAATCCAGCTGCCTGCTAATGAGCTAGGGAAAGCAGTGGAAAACGCCAGCCATGTGGGAGACCTAGATGAAGATCCTGCATGGCTTCAGCCTGGCACAGCCCTGGCCTTGCAGCCATCTGGAGAGTGAACCAGCAGATGGAAGATTTGTATATGTGTGTGTGTGTGTGTGTGCATACCTCTCTGTAACATTTTCAAATAAATAAAATATTTTTTAAAAACACAGAAAATCTCAATTTTTAAAAAATATTTAAAAATCAAAACATGCCAGAATGTAATAAATCTAAACAACAATGACAAGAAAGCTTTGGTAACTATACAGACACATCCAGATTAATCATCATACTTCTGAATAGCAAATGGTTAATGGAAGAAATTATGAATAAAATTAAAACATTTCTTGAAATAAATGAAAGTGGCAACATAACATACAAAAGCCTATAGGATACAGCAAAATCATACTAAGAGAAGTTAAAACAATTAACATCCAAATGCAAAAAAATCTAAAATACACAGCCTATTGTTACATATCAATGAAGTAGAAAAGCAAGAACAAACCAATCTGTAAATTAGCAAGAAAGAATCATAAATATCAGAACAGAAATAATAAAAAAGAAATTAGAAAATAATAATACAAAAGATCAATCCAGGGAAGTGTTATTTTGAAATGATAAAAATTGATTAAACTAGCTAAATTAAGGAAAAAAGAGAGAATACAAAATCAGAGACAAAGAGGAAATATTATAACTGATATAGAAATAAAAAATGATTATTATGAACTGTATACCAACACATTTGACAAGCTTTAAAAATGAAATTTCTCTATATGTACTTTTCCAAAACTAATCATGAAGAAATAGAAAATCTGAACAGACAACTAATGAGTGAGGAAGTTCTTTTAGTATTAAAAAGTTGCCCTTCAAAGAAAAGTGCAGGACCAGATGATTTCACTGCTGAATTCTACCAGAAATTCAAAGAACACTTATACTAATTCTTAAACTATTCAAAAATTTTGAAGATATGAGATAAGGATATAACAAAAAAGAAAAGCTACCAGCTAATATCCCTGATGAACACAGATACAAACATTCTCAAGAATACACTAAAAAAAACAAATCCAACAGTGTATTAGAATGATTATTTACAATAATCAAGAGGGTCCAATCCCAGGGATACAAGGATGGTTCAATATATACAAATCAGTAAGTTTTACACACCACATCAACAAAAGTAAGATTAAAAACTACATGATCACCTCAATAGATGGAGAGAAAACAGTGGGCAAAATTCAACATCTCTTCATGATAAAAACTCTGAACAAGATAGGTATAGAAGAACCAAACCTCACTATAATCAAGAATATACAAGACAAACCCTTAGCTAATATTATCCTTAATGGGAGAACAGTGAAATCTTTCTAAGATCAGCTAAATTGGAAAAGAAGTAAAATTTTCACTGTTTGTAGATGGCATAGCCTTCTATAGAGAAGAGCAAGACTAAATTAAAACATTATTAGAATAAATGGGTTCAGCAAAATTTTGAGATGCAAATTCAACATGTACAAATTAGCAATGCTTTCATATGCTTATAACGAATTATCTGAAAAGGAATCAAGAGAGTAATTCCATTACAATGGATACAAAAAAGAAATATGTAGGGATAAATGTAACCAAATAGGTGAGTAACTCATGCAATGAAAACTATAAAATACTGAATAAAGACATTGTAGATGACATCTCCAAAAGTGGAACGATATCCCATGTTCATGGATTGAAAGAATACATATTGTTGAGATGTCCATGCTACCCAAAGATACTATGATTTAATACAATTTTTATCAAAATTATGCCATTGTTCACTAAACTAGAAAAAAAATCCAAATTTTGTATGAAACCACTGAAAAGTTTGAGTGGCCAAAGCAACTTGAGCAAAAAGGACAAAGCAGGAGCACTATATCACCCAGCTTCTAGTCAACTGCAAACCTACAGTAATTAAAATAGTATGGTATTAGCATAAAGTAAGCACATAGACTGATAACACAGAATGGAGAATCTAGAATCTAGAAGCAAACCCACACATCTATAGCTAACTGATCTTTAACAATGCTAAGAATGCATATCAGTGATAGGACCATCTGTTCAATAAACAGTATGGGAAAAATAGGATATCCACAGGCAGAAGAATGAAACTTGATTCTATGTCTTACCCTGTTCTAAAAATCAACTCAAAATGGATAGACTTAGCCACAAGGGTAGGAGTTGTGGCATGGCAGGTTAAGCTGCCCCTTGAGATGCCCCTATCCCACATCAGAGTGCCTGATTCAAGTCCTATCTACTCTGAGCTTCTGATGCAGCTCTCTGCTAATGTACCTGGGAAGCCTGAAATAATGGCCTGAGTACCTGGGTTCCTGCCACTCATGTGGGAGAACTGGATGCAATTCTTGACTCTTTATTTGAGCCTGGCCCAGACCTGACTGTTGAAGGCATGTTGAGAGTGAATCCAAAGATGGAAGATCTCTCACTCTCTCTGTTTCTTCTTCTCTCTCTTTCTGTAACTCTGACTTTCAAATAAATAAATCTTTTTTTAAAGAAAAAGAAAAGAACTTAACTGTAAGTCCTGAAACTATGAAAGCATTATAAGAAAACAGGAGATATGCTTCAGAACATTAGAACAGGCAAGGGTTTTTTGGATCCAATTCCAAAACATAGGACACAACAACAAAAGTAGAAAGTTTAGATTACTTCAAAATAAAAGCTTCTGCATCACACACACACACAAAAGAGGCACAGTGAAGACAATACTGAAAGAATCTCTAGAAATCTGCAAACTACTCATATGACAATGAGTTAAAATCTAGATTATATTACTAATTCTAGCAAAGCAATAGAAAGAAGAAAACAAATAGTCTCTTTTAAAACTGGATAATGGGGCAGGCATTGTAGCACAACAGGTTAAGCAATGACTTGGAATGCCCACCTTCCTTACTAAAATGCTTGGTTTATGTCCTGTCCAGTTTGCTTCTGATCCAGCTTCCTGCTAATGTACCCTGGGGGACAATAGATGATGTTGCAAGTGCTTGGGCACCTGCAAACCACATGGGAGGTCTAGATGGAGTTATGGGCTTCGGGCTTCAGCCTAGTCCAGCCATGGATGCTACTGGCATTTGGAAATTAAACTAGCAGACTCCATCTGCCCCCTCCCACCTCCCTCCCTCTTGTTCTGTAATTCAAGTAGATAAAAAAAAGTCAAGTTATTTTAGATGTATGGTATGCCTTAAAAGACATTTATCAAAAGAAGAGATACATGTAACCAGCAGGTACATTTAAGAATGTTCAACATCAGTAATCATCTGGGAATTGTTAATCAAAACCACAATGAGACATCACCTACTTCATTTAGAATGGCCATTACCAACTGTTGGCAGGTATGTGGCAAAAAGAAAAAGTTGGTGGCATTGCAAATTAATATAACCACAAAGGGAAACAGTGCAGAAGCTTGTTAAATATTTACCTATAAATTACAATAGGTTCCAGCAATCCCAATGCTGAGTATATATCCAAACCCTGAAAAAAACTGCAATCAGTGTGTCAAAAAGACATATACATTCTACTGTTTATTAATACACTACTCAAAACAACCAGGGATAGTCAACTTAATTGCATATAAACAGATGAATGGATAAAGAAAATATGGCATATATACATAATAGAATACCACTCCACTCAGCCATAAGAAGGGATGAAATTCTGACGTTTGTTACACCATAGGAGGAATTGGAGGACATTATGTTGAGTGAAATAAGCCAAAAATAGAAAGATTAGTACCACACAATTTCACTTGTATGTGAGATGTATGAAAGTTGGTTTTTCATAGTAGCTGAGCATTGAGTGAGGGTTATCAGAGGCTGAGAGGGAGGAGGAGAGGAAGGAATGAGGAAGTTGGTCAACGGATTGGACAGGAGAAAGAAGTTCTGGTGTTCCATTGTACACCACAGAGAACATGTGCAGTATATTTCAGAAAGGCAGAAAAAGGATTCTGAATGTTTTCACCACAAAGAAAAGATAAGTGTGTGGGGAGATTGATTACCCTGACTTGAACATTAGACTATATACATGTATCAAAACCTCACACAGCATCCCATACATATGTAAAATTTTATGAGTAAATTAAAAAACAGTATAAAAAAGAAAGTGATAAATGAAACACAGTGTACACGTGCACATACACATAAATATATATCAACAATACATAGTTATTACCAACAATATACAGTTATTATCATCAATACACAGTTATTATCCATTATTGGCCCATTTTTATTACTGAGGACTGGAGATTTTCAGTAAACGGACCACTAGCACCAGGTAAAATTTTATGAGAAAAATAAACTTCTATGATAAGGCACTGCAGTTTTTAGAACTCTGTGACAGGGCCAGTGCCGCGGCTCACTGGGCTAATCCTCTGCCTGTGGCGCCGGCATCCCGGGTTCTAGTCCTGGTTGGTGCGCCAGATTCTGTCCCAGTTGCTCCTCTTCCAGTCTAGCTCTCTGCTGTAGCCCAGGAAGGCAGTGGAGGATGGCCCCAAGTGCTTGGGCCCTGCACCCACATGGGAGACCAGGAAGAAGCTCCTGGTTCCTGGCTCCAGCGTGCCTGCCGTAGTGGCCATTTGGGGGATGAACCAATGAAAGGAAGACCTTTCTCTCTGTCTCTCTCTGTCTAACTCTGCCTGTCAAAAAAAAAAAAAAAAAAAAGAACTATCACAGTAGCTTAGCTTTTATCTTTATATCTGTGCAAATAATGCAAACATAGGCATGATGAATGGAGAAAAATACTGAAATCTGACTGGTAACCAGGATTAACATACTGGATTAGGAAGTGCCTTTATCAATTGCTGAGAAAAAATATTCTAATAGAAATTGAGGCAAATGACATTAACAGGAAAATTGTTAAAGAGGAAATGCAAGTGAATACAAGTGAAGACAAATGAATCAAGCTGAATAAAGACTGTTTCTAATGTTCAGTTGCATAACAATGAAATTAAAGTAAAAACAGAGAGAGCCTATCACTTATTAAACTGGTAAGAAAAACTAGGTTATAGAATGTGCAGTATTTGAGAGTGTATGAGTCAACAAACTCTTAGCCATTAAGGGAAGTATGAAGTGTTAAGAACCTTTCAAAGAGATATTTGACAATGGGTACCAAGACATTAATAAATGCCTATGCTTTCAAGCCAAGCAATTGCATTTCTCAGAATTATATTCAAAGATGATTACAAATATGCCCAGCATTTTGCAAGCAGTACATGACTGTAATCTTTTATAAGACGTAAGTAATAACTTAAGTTTCTAGTCACAGAGATGTTAAGTAAATACAAAAATTGCATTAAAATTAATGAAATATTTTGAAGACTACATGGAAATGAATTCTTGAGACGCTAAGTGAATAAAAAGAAAGTATGTGCCCCAGAATCGTAACCTTCTTCCAAAAAGAACAAATACATGTGCCCAAACAATAACAAGAATTGCTATCACCAGGTGGCAGTAAGATAAGGAATTATTTTAGCTTTACTTCAATCACTTTTTATAATTACTTCTTGTTTCTGTTATAGCCTGAGTTATCTTCAAAATCTGAAAATTATTTGTGTTCATAATTAAATGACGCAAATTTAAAATGAAAATATTTGTAACTAGTTAATTTGTTCAACAAATATTTATCCTGTGTCTATGTCTATTATGTGCCAACCAGCCTCTAAAGATAAAGTGACAATTAAGACAAACATCTTTGCCCTTATGGTATTTACATTTTGGTGCAGGATATAGCTATTAAACCAGGAAGATAATTATAGATGATGAGAGTCACTATGCAGGAAATGGGTAAGGTTCAGTTGAAGTTCAAGTTGAGTCTGTAGAATGGGGCTACTGTGTTTGAAGGGAAAAGGGAAGAATATTTCTGGAAGGAAGAACACAGGTACAAAATGTAGAAGCAGCAGGGAGTTGGGCATATGTAAGTGAGAGTGACATTGACAGAGGAAAGTCAGATTTGAGACGAAGCTGTCATAGACAAGTGCAGAAAGGATAAAAGTATGTATGTTTTAGTAAGTGTGGCTTTTGCTTCCTAAAGAAATTATTGGTGGCTTTGAAGCAGGGAGGTAACATCTATTTTTTTTTTAAAGAACATTAAGGAGGCCCCATAATTGAAGCCTAAAATACAGTAAGTGTAGAGTGATGAATCAAAAGAAAGTAAAACTACATTGAAAAAATGGACAAAGGTGGGAAGAAAATAAAATAAACTAGTAAGACACATAGAACGATGTTCAACTATATTCATAACCACAACAAGAACTTTAATGATTTTTGACATACTAAATTAGCAAAGTCAATGAAAATTTGAAGATACTGTTGAAGTAGGCAGGCATAAAGGCTGAAATTGATTGGATTTGTGAACTGGAAGACCACGCCTTTGCCATGCCCCTGTGTGACCTCATGCCCCTACCTGGCCACACCTGGGTGCCAACCAGCCAATCAGGTTAATTAACCATTCCCCTTTGGAAGTGGGTTAAAAGCCTGGGACTCAGTGTGTCCAGGGGCCCTTCTCTTTTTCCCTGGACTCTTGCCAGGAGGCAGGCTTGCTTTAGCCCTGTGTCTCCAGAGTGCGTGGCCCGAACCTGGCCCAGATACAGGCCTAGATGCTCTTCCTCATGTCTGGTTCCTGGTGCTCTGTCCTACAGAGAGACTGTAAAGCTGTATAGCTCTGCATGCATTCTTACAAACTTACTTCTAAGGTCTTCACAGGTGAATGCAAAAGACATGCCTGACTGTTCCTATAAGCCAATCAGAAACCTTAAGGACTTCAAAGCAAAAAGCATAAGTAAAGCTTTTGCCTTTGTCTCCTTAAGGCAAACGTGCTGTACCTGCCTTTCTCAATTATCTCTGGGAACTGTTATCGATGATAAAGCTACCTGATGATTTCTATTATAATTCTCTATACTCAAACTAAATGGGTTTATAATCTACATAAGGGTAGCCTATCATAACCCACTATCTGGGAATCTGTAAGATACGTTTTTATCTAAAGGGGCACCCCACCTACAATTGGTTTTGCTCCAGTTTTGCTTATACTAATTTACAACTTATATGTTTCAGAACTCAACTTCTGGGAGTAACTGACCATGCAGGGGACACAGACGTTGGCAATGACCGAGACTGTTCCAGCTCACAAAGCAAATTTGTTAGATAGGATAGGCAGAGACTTCCAGACCCTGGATAGGCAGGGCCTGCACTACGCCCCTCATAAGCAGGAAGTAGTTACAAAAGAGACGGCCATCAACTCCCCTTAAGATTAAGGGGATGGAGTCTCTGAGGGGGGGATGAAGTAGGCAGGTGTTTGATTTCACTGTTAAAAGGGCTACCACAATACTTGGATTGTATGCTAATATGTTCTAGGAAAACAACGTGATGGTACATGTCAAAAGCATCAAAAATGTCCATTCAATGTCCATTCTAGTAATTTTCCTGCTAGGAATCTTTTTTTTTTTTTAACAGGCAGAGTTAGACAGTGAGAGAGAGAGAGAGAGAGAGACAGAGAGAAAGGTCTTCCATTCCATTGGTTCACCCCCCAAATGGCTGCAATGGTCAGAGCTGCGCCTATCCGAAGCCAGGAGCCAGGTGCTTCCTCTTGGTCTCCCATGTGGGTGCAGGGTCCAAGTACTTGGGCCATCTTCCACTGCCTTCCTGGGCCACAGCAGAGAGCTGGATTGGAAGAGGAGCAACAGGACAGAATCCAGAGCCCCGGCTGGGACTAGAACCCAGGGTGCTGGCACCGCAGGTGGAGGATTAGCCTAGTGAGCTGCGGCGCTGGCAGGAATCTGTCTTAAGAAGACAATCACAATTGGCAAAAATGTACAAGGAGACTTCAAAAAGTTCATGGAAAATAGTGTTAACAGTTTTTTTTTTGATGTGAAACAATATTGAAACCTATACATAGTTATCTTATAATATGTATTTTCCATAAGTATTTAAAATATTTTTTATTTATTTGAGAGGCAGAAGGAGAGAAGGAAAGGGAGAAGGAAGGGGAGGGGGAGAGAAATGTGGAGAGGAGGGTTTTCAGCTGGTTTATTCTCCAAATGCTCTTTATAGCCAGACTGAAGTTGGGAGCTGAAGACTCCATACTGATCTCCCACATGGATGGCAGGGACCCAGACACTTGAGTCATCACCTGCTACCTCCAAGTGTGCACATTAGTAGAAATCTGGAATTAGGAGTGAAAGCATGAACTAAACCCAGGCACTTGGATATGAGATGTGGGCATCTTAACCATTAGGTCAGATACCTGCCCCTTATGAGCGTTTAGAAGGCCCTCATATGTACAGGGTGCTGATCTAAGTATTAGTAAGAAAAAGTATTTCTTCTTCTTGGTAGAGAGATTATGTATAAATTTGCTCTATTCTTTGTACCATTCTGTATTACTGAAAAATTCTACAAATAACAATTATTACTTTTACAATTAGAAAAATAGCAGGTGAAGAAGTAGTTAAGAAATCAAAACAAGTTAATCATAACATATAGATGATATTATGTAGCAAGAAAAAAAAGTTAAAGAAAAAAGTGTTGGAATGACATAGATGAGTCTCAGACTTGCTTTATCACTTTTAAACTTCATGACTTTCAGCAAAGCAACTGTTCTTAGAACCAATGTCCTCATCTGTAAAATGATGATGATGATGCTCACTCAGAGTGCTCTTATAACACTAACAGAACATGCAAAAAACTATCTAACTAGATATTGAGACCATTAAAAATACAACTACTATTAATACCTTTTAGATTACTCAGACATGTACAATTTAGTCCAAAGTGACAGCTATTACTTATTTTCTATGATTTTTTTCCTCCACATCATCTAATAGTCATAACAAACCAAGATAAAGAAGCTATTTTCATTACCATGTTAAGGACTAGAAAATTTGGACATTAGAATTTATTTGTTCGAAGTAAAAAGCCAATAAGTGGTGAATCTTGTTTTATTCCAGAATTCACATACTTTGAGGCCATGCATGTTCAAAACATCATAGCTTGGCTCATTTTTTACCTTTGTTGTTGTCCTTTGGATGCAATAGGGGTGCTAAAATCTACGTGAAGAAATCTACTCATTCAGCATTAGACATTCTCCTTTAGCAAAGAGACAGATAGCTTTTCCTGTGGCAGCTACACAGCACCTATGTATAGATGGCCTACTACTGTGATCCATTCTATAGGAGACCTACAGGTCAGTAAGACCTAATTCATCATGGCATTCTAGTTGCAAGAATAAAACACAGCAATAACAGTGCAGATTAACTTGTCATAAAAGAGGTACACAGTGCTTGGAGAAGGGAGTAATAATTTTTGCTGTAACAATACAGACCATCTGAGTGAAGTGGCTTTTGAAAATGCCGTGAACAGAGGATGGACAGGCAAATAAGAAGTGAAGTAGAAAAAAAGTAATAAATGGAAAGGATGATTATCTCTATTTGACTGGGGTACAGATAACAATATCTGAGAGATGGAACTGGGAGAAAATGCCAGGCCAGGATGGTATTTGAGCACCTACATGTTTTAGAAGGCAGAGAGCTTTTGAAGGCATTTTACAAAGGACAGCTGGTTAGCCCTCACTTCAGGAAGATGACTTTGTCAATTGAAGAAAGCATTAGAAGATTCGATACTGAACAGCAGGATGTGTTTCAGTGAGAACAGTTAGGGAGTTGCAACCATGAAGAATTAGGCAATAAGATTTAAAGGTGATAAAATGCAGGGAGATGAGACATAAGAGCATGGGATTTAGTTGTGATGAGTTTCAGGTGCTGGTAGAAGATTCATCTGTGTGAGGATGACCATGAGAAATTTATAATCTCCATCAAGATAAGCTTTAATAGTCTAAGTCCACCATCTGTAACTCCTTATTTAAATAAGTCAAGGTGAAGGAATAGAAGATCAAATCTCATGCTTATGACTTCAAAATTTTCGGTTGCAGAAAACATTTACATATTCATTTACATACACATAGCTGAATTCAAATAAAAGCTCAACAATCATATTTCTCAAAGCCCTAGAATACGGAGAAGTTTTCAGCTCGAACTACATAAATGCCAAGAAAAAATATGAGTTTCATGCCCAGAACTTATTTTTATTTGTCAAACTATTTGTGATAATTCCCTATTTTCTAGGGACTTATTTCACCATGGGAGCAAAGCTAGCTAGCATTTACAACTATTATCTTTATATAATTATAACATAGCAGAATCCAGAGACTGCCAATTCTTTTTTTGTCCACAGTACTAATTTACTAAACCCTGAGTGCTAGACTTAAATGTTCCCAGAAGGAAGCTTAGAATAATTGTTCCTCCTCTCATATACTTTATGGGAGTTTTATGATGACTGTTGAAATCTCCAATTACATGCATTACAAGAGAAGTGCTATTTCTTTGTCAATTGCTGCATTATTGAAGGATTTACCTTATTTCAGAGACAGAAAGGGGGAAAAATTGGGATCCTGAATCAGCTCTGTAACAAATGTGGATTTAGCAAGTTCATAAACTTGAAAACAGTAAAAAGGCAACAGTACCTCCTATGGAACAATACCATGATTTTTCCTAACTGTGTACTCTAAAAAAATCAACTTTCAGTACAAGAAGTACAGGGCATTTCAACAAATTCATTGAAAATTGAATTAAAATATAGGTTTGTCTTATTGCAATTTTTTTGAAATCCACATGTAATATGCCTTTTCTGTGAACTTTACGATGTGCATTCCTCTGTGTCCCTTTCTAAGATTTATTTATTTATTTGAAATGCAGAGTTACAGAAAAGCAGAGGCAGAGAGAAAGAGAGGCAGAGGCAGAGATTGAGAGAGAAAGGTCTTCCATCCATTGGTTCACTCCCCAGATGGCTGCAATGGCCGGAGCTGTGCTGATCTGAAGCCAGGAGCCAGGAGATTCTTCTGGGTCTCCCGCTTGAGTGCAGGGGCCCAAGGACTTGGTCCATCTTCTATTGCTTTCCAGGCCACAACAGAGAGTTGGATAGGAAGTGGAGCAGCTGGGACTCAAACTGGCACTTGTATGGAATGTTGGCACTGCAGGCGGAGGCTGCTACCTCACAGCACTGCCTCCTCTTTATCTTCTACAGCCGTTCTAACACACAGAAAGTCAGCTCACCTATTAAATAAATACCCATGGTACAGTATCTTGTTTCTTCTAGATTGACACAAATTTGCAAAGAACTTCATGTAATCTAATCCATTGCTAAATGCAGTTTTTAATGGAAGCAGACAACTCTATAGCCTAAAATTACAAATCGCAAATTAAAGGGAATGTTGACAAAATACTGCAAAGCACTGTCTACTATCACTATTTGGAAGGCAAAACATATGTATATATATCTCTCTATATACACACATGCACACATACACATACACACCTGCACTTGGCTCATTTGACTCATGCACAAATGGTTAAGTTGGACAAGTATGGTCTTAGAAGCCTGTTCCCTAGAAATGGATTTAACCTGGCAAATATGCATGAGTCACTGCGTAATACTGGTTATGGTCATAAAAGCACTTTTGTTCCATTTTTTTTTTCTTTTTGCCAGAGGATCTCCAGTATTTTTTTTTACAGCAGTAGAAAGAACTGAGGTGCAAAGCTAGCAAAAGCAACAACTTATAAATATACAGGTATCACACCCAGTAGGGTTATCATCACCACTTTAGCTCTTCCTAAATCTCAATACTTTTGGTAGCTTCTCCTAATTCTCCCATCAGTCCCTGCTTGGGTTTTTCATCAAGCAAATTTTCCCTGTGTAGGTTTTGAAATGTGGGTCCCTGGGCCAGCTCACTTGATGTGTTCACAACCACATTGTTTTTAGCTCTCAGGGCAGAAGCTTCCTTGGGTTTGGCTCTTTTTTGGCAGAGCCTGAGCTGGAAAGCATCTTGGAAACCACGGCGGAAGTTCTCATTGAAGAAACCATAGATGATGGGGTTGACGCTGCTGTTACAAAAGGCCAGCCAGTGCGCAAAAGGGTAGATATAGATGTTGATGACACGCAGTTCCCTTGCAGAAAGGTCAGCATAGTCTGAGAGCATCATCAGAGTCCACAGGGGCAGCCAGGAGAGAATGAACAGCAGGGCCACAGTCAAGAGCATCTTAATGACTTTTTGCTTCCTCCTGGACACCTGTGACTGTTCTTGGGTTTGCTGGCCTGTGTGGGGCGCTGTAGCCTTGAAGAGGGAAATCCCAATCCTTCCATACATGATGACAATGAGGGAAAGTGGAGCCAGGTAGATGGTGGCAAACAGCACAGTGGTGTAGATCTTCCTCATCTCCGGACTGGGCCAGTCTTCCCGGCACCAGTAGACAGGGCTGGTTTTATTCTGGGAGTTGAGTCTCACCTGGTAGTGTTGTTCCTCTTGCACATGTAGCATCACTGCAGATGGGGATATAATGGTGATGGCCAGGACCCAGATGATCACAATAATGACAAATGCCGTCTTGATGGTGATCTTTGGTTTAAAAGGGTGCACAACACACCAAAACCTGGAATTAAAGGCAAATATCAATATAATCTTGGACCAAGGTGTGAAACAAATTTATTTAAGTAATTCTTGGTCTGCCACTCAGATTTCCCTTAAAAATAGAGAAAATTACCATTTTTAGCAGAGAGGCATGCACTGATGTTTTCCATAATTGACCTAGGAAATAAATTTCAATTCAATCTTTGAATGAGTGGGCCACATCAGATAGTAATGAACAGTAAGAACTAATCATGGTAACCACAACATACCGCACATGAACATTTCAAACTGTTTTAGATTATGTTCCGTTGGTTTGTGTGGATTGTCTCTTTAATCTGCTTGCCTCCAATTAAAAAAAAAGACTTGTAGAAGATAAAAATCTTGACCATGCAATTGTAATACAAGTAGTTTAGCTAGCTCCAGAGATGGTTCTCTTAACTTGCACCATGTGCTCACTACAATGACAGCTTTAATGGGCCATGCACAACTGTTAAATCAGTGACAAACAATGAACTGTTTTTGCCTCAGGTGCTTGATGGTCCTCTACACAAGGTTTGTGTGCTTGGCCATGTCACTTGTTTTGGCCCATGGGACACTGGCAAACATAATGCAAGCAGAAGTTTTTCATGCACTTGCACATTGGGATTGTTCCTTTTGAAAGGTTTCCTCTTAAAAGCAAGCTCGCAAGTTCAAGTAGATCCAATGAGATGAGAGGCCAGTGGAGAAAGCTCTGGGATGTGAGAGATTGGCCATCCTTGGTGTTTCTACTCCAGCTTAGTTTCCAGGTCATTGCTGCAATACAAGAGATTCTAGCTACAATACAAAGAGCAGGAGAACCATAAAGAGGCACCCAGACAACCCATGAAATCATTCAAAGTAATATTATTGTTCTAAGCGTTTTAGTGATTTGTTTCATAGCCAAATGAGTCTGAGTGTTTCCAATATGGGTTCTGATTATAAGCTTTCCTGACATTCGCTGTTCTCTGGTGGACATGAAAATTTAATATCAGTATGTCAAGTAAGACCCATTAATTTCATTACTATTTCATTACTGTGGATCTTGATATTGCTATGATTGATGCTCATTGTGTAATTATAAAATAATCATATTAGGCAACTCTATTACATTTTTTCAAAATACTGTTATCCATGTACTCTTGTGATTTTCATAACGATGCTTAAAAACTGAAATGTTATTAAAATGATCACTTCCAGTGGCAAATGTTATGGCTCAGCAGATTAAGCCACACATGGCACACCGACATCCCATATCAGAGTGCCAGCTTGTATCCTGGCTACTCTGATTCCAATGCAGCTTCTTGCTAATGCAACTGGGAAGCAGCAGACAATGGCTCAAGTGCTTGAGCTCCTACCTCCCACATTGGAGATCCAATTGTAGTCCCTGGGTCCTGACTTTGACCTGGCACAGTCCTGGCAATTGGCATCTATTAGGGGAGAAAACCAGTAAATAGACTCTCTCTCTCTCTCTCTCTCTCTCTCTCTCTCTCTCTCGCCACCTATTAAATCAATCAGTCTTAAAATGATTGTTTCCAAGTCAACAGATTGGGAACTTTGGGACTTCAATGGCATGGTAACAACTCCAAACTGCCTTCCCCAAATATCTTCCTTAAAGGACTAGCTATCTTGGGCTGTGACTGTGTTGTTGTCATTCTCTGCAAGTCCTTCATGTGAAAAGTCATCTTTTCTCAACACCCAAGGGTTCCTGCAGGCTAGTATTCAATGAAACTTCCCATCCTCCTACCTTTAGATCATGAGTAGTTTCATAGGCATGATTCTAGATTTTTTTTTCTATAGACCAACTAATGGAGTTTCAAATATTAGATTTCTTTCATCTGTTCATTAAGTATTTGCACACACACACACAGACACACACACACACAGAAATTTCCAGGAGAAATAGTCTTTGCCAAAAGAAAATACTGTGTAATAAACACTAAAATTGTGCTAAAGCATTTGGACTTTATCTAGAGATCTATAGGTGCTCACTGAAGGATTTTACATGTTTAAGAGCAGTACCAGTTTTATGATTTAAGAAGCTTCTTTGGGCTGCTATGAGGAGAACAAATTGGAAGCTGGCTGAACTGAAGATTTAAGGACTCAGTACCAAGACAAAGGACATTTATGGGATCAGGGTTTATTAGTACCCAGAGCTGGTAGGACTTGGAGAGTGGCAACATAAAAGTTGAAGAGAGAAGCAAGATTCAAGGATAAAGCTCATGTTTCTACTTTAATTGGATGAGTAATCCTGCAAATCACTGATCTGGGAAATATAAGAAAAAGAGCTGCTTTTCGCGTGTTTTTTTGAGTAGATGGAAGGCTTGTATAGAATGGAAGTAATGAGTTTGGTTCTGGGTATGTTTAAATTCAGGTAGGTTTTGGACGTACAGGTGAAGTCATCCAGTAGCAGATTTTGAACATAACTAAAATTTGGAAGGAACTGTCAGGCAGGTGAAATAGGTTCAGGAATGTTTCAGTTTGGCTTTCTGCAGCAGCTCACCCTAAAAGAAACACTTGAGGGCAAGGGCAAGGGAAAAAGAGGTGATGGTTTTGAAAGCTTGTCCAAATTCTTTGACCTTCATCCAAATTCTATTCCTTTCTCCTATCACTGATGGCTCAGTTCTCATGAATAGAATGCAGTGGAGATGATTCTGTGTGACTTCTGCTGGTCTCTCAGGACACAGGCTTTCACAACTTTGAACTGACATAGAGAAAATCCAGGGGCCTTAGAGCCACTATGCTGGAGAGCCACATGGAAGGATCATTAGACATAGAATGCCTGAAAAGTCTCAGTTCTTCTAGCCCCAAGGTGTTCCAATCTTCCCAGTACAGGCACCAATATAAGAAACTTCAGCTGCCCTACCTGATGCCAAGGTAAATGGAGACAAGTTGTACTTGACGAATCTACATACACAACAGATCCATGAATTTCAACTCAGTAAGTGACTTGATTGGGGGGGCTGGCTTGTTTTACAGCAACACATAATAGACAGTATAGAGAAGTGGTACACAGATGGGAAGGGATGCAGTAATTTAATGTGAATTAAACCATGCATTTTAGAATTATCTCTCTTGAGATGAGGGAGAGCTGAATAGTTCTACAGGAATTCCCAGCAGATTTGGGAAAAGGGCTGCTCTTGGGGAACATTTCTGGCTTGCTGTGTACAAGATCAGGGAGACTTTTCGCAATGTGGATGAGGAATACAGAGATGAATATACCAGTAATTGGATATCAGACAGAACACACTAAAAGGTACAAAACAAATTGGCAGATCATGGAGCCTTTGCTACAGGAACATGATAGTTAATTTTATGTGTTCACTTGACAGGGCCGTGGGTGCCCAGATTCAATATTATTTGTGGATATGTCTATGAAAGTGTTTTTGGATGTGATTAGCGTTTGTATTGGTAGACTCAACAAAGTTGACTGCCCTGTCCAATGCCCTGTCCATTTCCCTGCCGATGAGTGTACATCATCCAATATAGTGAGGGCCTGAACAGAACAAATAGAAATCAAGAATTTACTCTGATTTTCCTGCCTCATTGCTTGAGTTGGACCATCTCATTCCATCCTCTCTTGCTCTCCAACTGGCATGTATACCATTGGCTCCCCTAGTTCTCAGGCTTGTAGACTAGACTGCATTACACCACAGGTTTCCTGGGTCTCTGAATTTGCAATCAGCATGTCATGGAACTTCTCAGGTTTCTTAAGAACAAATTCCTTCTAATCTCTTTGTGTGTGTGTGTATGTGTGTGTATATATACATGTGTGTATATATATATATATATACACACACACATATATATATATATATACATATGTCTATTTTTTATATTCCAATCCACCTTTATCCTATTGCCACTGGTTCTGCTTTTCTGGAAAACAATGATCAATAAAAGGAGTCATTGGCACAAAGTTGAGATATGAAGCCTTGGGATGGCAATATTATCTTTTCTACACTCTTTTAAGGCTGATTTTGCCTCACAAATGCTCTCTTAGGCAGGTTGATGATTTTCCTCTTTCCCTTTGGTACTTAAAATTAAGACTCCAAGTCTCCCATGGTGTGCGCAAAGATATTTCATTTGCATGGGCAGCAGCAAAAACATTTTGCACATACCAAGTTCTAAAATTTTCGTAGTTCAGAATCATTTGCATTATTATGCAACAATAAAAGACTTAGAGCTATTATTTCAATAAAACTCATAAAACTAAACAAACACTGAACAAAATATGGTTCTTAAACTCATAAGCTTGATTATACAATTTAAAGTGATAGGGTGATACTGGTTTAATGTAATGAAAATAATTCTTAAATGTTATTGACCATTATTTTTTTAAATATTTCAACCATAAAGATACTTGAACTTGGAAACTTTCAGGTATGTTATTACTTATAAAACAACAGGGAATTCACATTGGTTAGATGTAGGTTAAGATGCCCACATCTCACATTATAGTACCTAGGTTCAAGTCTTATCTCTGGCTCCTGATTCCAACTTATGCTATTGAACACCTGCAGAGACAGCAGGTGATAGCTCAAGTGACCCGGTCCCAGTCACCAAGTGGAAGATCTGGACAGAATTCCTGGTTCCCAGTTTTGTCTTCACACCAGCCTTGGCTGTTGGAAACATTCACAAAGTGAACCAGTACATGAGAACTCTCTATTTCTCTCTCTCTCTCTCTCTCTCTCTCTCTCTCTCTCTATCTCTCTCAAATAAAAAAAAGAAAGAAAGAAAGAAAGAAAGAAAAGGAAACTTATAAAACACACACACACAACAACCTATATAAACTATGGAATTAGAATGGAATGTTGCCGGCACCACGGCTCACTAGGCTAATCCTCCGCCTTGCAGCGCCGGCACACCAGGTTCTAGTCCCGGTCGGGGCGCCGGATTCTGTCCCGGTTGCCCCTCTTCCAGGCCAGCTCTCTGCTGTGACCAAGGAGTGCAGTGGAGGATGGCCCAAGTGCTTGGGCCCTGCACCCCATGGGAGACCAGGATAAGTACCTGGCTCCTGCCATAGGATTGGCGCGGTGCACCAGCCACAGCGGCCATTAGAGGGTGAACCAACGGCAAAGGAAGATCTTTCTCTCTGTCTCTCTCTCTCATTGTCCACTCTGCCTGTCAAAAAAAAAAAATTAAAAAAAAAGAATGGAATGTTTACACCTTTTAATCATGAGATTATATAACAAGAACATTTATAACAATTTTACTATCTATTTCCATGCCTATAATGATATTTTCAAATCAGGAATTGTTGTCTGAATAAAATATAGTGTCATGTGCTTATCTACACACTTTACTTTGTGTAATTATTAATACTTTAAGTAATTTATTAAAATGACAATATTATTTTATTTTATTGCTATCATCTCTGAACAATTAAAAACGCAATAAGCAAAACTAGAATTAACTCCTTAAATAAAATATATTTAAAACACATTGTGAAATATAATATCCCTAGTAATATCAAAGCAACCTACCTCACCCAAAGGATAAAAGTACCCTTAGTCATTGATTAATCTCACTTTTGAAATTTTTCTTTTTTATTTTTTTTGACAGGCAGAGTGGACAGTGAGAGAGAGAGACAGAGAGAAAGGTCTTCCTTTGCCGTTGGTTCACCCTCCATTGGCCGTTGCGGCCAGCGCGCCGCGCTGATCCAAAGCCAGGAGCCAGGTGCTTCTGGTCTCCCATGGGGTGCAGGGCCCAAGCACTTGGGCCGTCCTCCACTGCACTCCCTGGCCACAGCAGAGAGCTGGCCTGGAAGAGGAGCAACCAGGACAGAATCCGGCGCCCCGACTGGGACTAGAACCCGGTGTGCCGGCGCCGCAAGGTGGAGGATTAGCCTATTGAGCCGCGGTGCCGGCCTACTTTTGAAATTTTTCAAACATAGAAAAAATATGAAGGGAAATGTATTATACATCAGTGTTACTGATACTAAAATTTAACAAATGTTAAATGCTGACAATTTGTCAAATTGACATTATGTTTTTAAAAGAAATGAAATGTTACAAGTTCAGTTGAAATCCTCTTGGGAGGCCTATCTAATTCCATCCTTCCTCTCTCTCCAGACATTCTGAAGTGACTAGGCTCCCCTCCTGCTTCCTCCTGTGCATGTTTTCATGCTTGTACAGCATTAGTCCACATGTGTAACTTTTTACATATTACAAAATGCATTATATTCTACAGGTCATTATGCAACCTCTTTAAGAAATGTTTTGTTTTTGAGATGTTATGTGTGCTGGTTTCTGTTCATTGGTTGTAATCACCATAAAGTTATCCCTTGAATAAACAAAGCAAATTTATTGACTGATTGTAATGTCATTTATTTTGTAAAAGAAAGACCAATGTTAGTTTAAATTTGTATTCAAGTAGTATGATAGAAACAGTGAAAAAAGAATTTAAGGATATTGAAGTGCTAAAGGTATTGTGGAAATAAATAGGATAAGCTCAGAATTCAAGAGGAAAATCAATTGATATTGTAGCTTTCGTTCATTCTAAATATACGCAATTATATAACTAAGGTAAAGAGCAAGCATTTGGCACAGCAGTAAGATGCCACTTGGCATGTCTGGATCCTAAATTGGAGTGCCTGGGTTTGAGCTCCTGCTCCATTCTCTATTTTGCCTTCCTGCTAATGCATACCTTGGGAAGCAAAGTGATTGCTCGATTACTCGGGACTCTGTCACCCTCGTCCCTCTGGATTCAGTTCTTGGCTCCCGGCTGTCACCACGCCCGGCCTCAGCCTCAGCTGATGCAGGCATCTGGGGAGCGAATCAGGGCTGAAAGAGCTCTCCTGTGTGCTCTCTCGCTCTCTCACTCTCTCCTCTCTCTCTCTACCTTTCAAACAAATAAAAACAATTTTCTGAAAAAATAACTAAGACTTTATAATAAACATTCACATAAAGCAATAATTTAGTTAAAGCACTACTATGTATTAGTAATAAAAATAAATATATAAATATAATAATTTGGCATAATTATCATAGTTGTAACAGGATACCACAGTAAGATATTAACTCCTACAACATATATTTATCAATTTTAAAGTTTGCATCTCTAGCAGATGGTGATTAGTATCTGTTGAAATTCTATTCTCTACCTATAAACCAAGATAAAATGATCTACATGATAGTTCTCAGAAATAGATTAAAACATTATGTAAATAATAGATTAATAGCAAAAATGGAAATGATCACATTGTTCTTTTGATGTCACAATTTCGTGGCATCTCATATTTTTAACCCTGCTTCTCAGTCTCTCTCTCTTTACACACACACACATACGCACACATGCACACACATACACACAATTATGAGTTGCTTCATTTATTAACCCAATTTCACTTAGGAAGACATCCTATCTCCCTGAACTGTTTACTCTCCATCCTCATTCACTGCTTCAATTCATGTGGACACCCACTCCCATCTATTATAGAATTTCTAAAGTGCTTACCTTTCTATAATCTAAGACTAATCTAGGGCACTTCTTTTGCTGCTGGTTTGTCTAAAATGCAAAGCTAGTCATTATTTCCCCATTTAAAAGACGTCAACATCTTTATCTTCTGAATAGGTTTATACTTCTTACAATGGGAGTTAAGCCTATTGGTCATCCCTCCCTTCCCATTTGCTTGGCCTAATGCACACTGCACTACTCTTTTCCAGCCTTGCTACATTTCTCTGGACACATGCCTGGGACATTCCTGTCTTAAGAGCTGTCTTTCTTCCCGAGTTCCTGGTCTCTGAAGAGTTAGACCAAGACCAGCTAGCTTTTGAATCCACTGCTTCCTGTTCTGCCAGGTAGAATTCATTATTCTCTCCTGCGTAGCTGTTACATACAAGATCCCTAGTAGAGAGCATTATTTATAATTTTTTTGATTAGCTGAACATCTAGTACTTGTATGCTTTGCTCTTAAAGTGGTAGTTATTGGGGTAGGCATTGTGGTGTAATAGCTGCTGCTATTGATGCTTGCATCCTATATCCCAGTGCCTGGGATTGAGTCCTGCCCTGCTTCCGATTCGGAAGATCATGGTTCAAGTACTTGGGTCCCTGCCACCCATATGAGAGACTTTTTTGAGTTCTGGGATCCTGGATTTGGCCTGGCCCAGCCCTGGCTGCTGTGGGAATGTGGGGAGTGAACAAGCAGATTAGAGATCTCTGTGTGGTTGTCTCTCTCTGAGTGTATCTATCTGTCTTTGTCATTCTACATTTCAAATAAATAAAAATAAATGAACTTTTTTAAAAAGAGGTCAATATTATGAACATAATTTGGGTTGGGGAAGAAGTACTGAAGTGTATTCAGTTATATAGCATTCTGGTAAGTTAATTGCAGACATGCCAATTTTTCTGGAATCTGAGTTTGGTGCTGACTTACCTGTCTATTGCTATTGCAACTAACGTGAAGACAGAAGCTGCAACTGATATTCCCTGGACCAATCCACTGATCTTGCACATCGTACTTCCAAATGGCCATCCTGAAAAAGAAATGCAACAGTCTTTGGAGAGATCATGTGTTTTTTTTTTTTTTTTTTTTTTTTTTTTTTTTGTTAAACTAAAACTCACATAAAATATGAACAGGAAGGAATGAAATTAAGACTATTACAATTGTTAGCTGCATGATAGCCTGAGAACAATTAATGTTTTCCAGTATTTTCAGAGCTTGGCTTTTCAATGCACTAATAATAATGCCAAGTTTACATAGAAATTGCTACATTCTAGACAAGGTAATAAGCATTTTATACCTATTTGCATATATTATCCCAGAACAAGCTTTTGAAGCCTCTATTATTCTCTTTATGATATAGATCAGGTAATAAAAACATACCTTTCCACAGGTTGTTAGTAGCTAATCAAAGATTTTGAACTAGACAGTAGGGTTCTAAAGTCTAAACCATTCTCAGGTAATAATGACTTTTAAATGAATAGAATTGTCAGAATGACAGCTTTTTACTTTATAAATGTGCCCAATATGTAGCCTATTTGAATTATTTCATAACTAAATTTTAGCTACTAGAAAATCTATTAAGTAAATTAGTTAAATTTTTATAGCACTTTGGTATTCAAAACCTACTTGTTATTACAGGATGTAACAATATCTTTCTAACAAATATTCTAGGATGTCAAAAGGTGATTATTACATACTTTCATATTTTTAAAAATGTCTTTAAAGCCTGCAATTTATTTTTCTATATCATTTTCCTTTAATTTAAAATATTTCAAGAAATCTAAATAATTTAAGCATGTCTACAAAACAATGACCTATCTTTTGCTTTTTTTTTTTTTTTTTGAAGATCTTTATTTATTTCTTTGAGAGGTAGAGTTACAGAGAGTGAGAGGGAGAGACAGAGAGAAAGGTCCTCCTTCCATTGGTTCACTCCTCAAATAGCCACAAGGGCTAGAGCTATGCCAATCCGAAGCCAGGAGCCAGGATCTTCTTCCTGGTCTCCCATGCAGGTGCAGGCGCCCAAGGACTTGGGCCATCTTCCACTGCTTTCCCATGCCACAGCAGAGAGCTGGATTGGAAAAGGAGCATCTGGGACTAGAACCAGCACCCATCTGGGATGCTGGCACTGTAGGCGGAGGATTAACCCACTGCGCCACAGCGCCGGCCCCAACAATCACCTATCTTCCTAGATCAGACGAAATCGGGCATGTTCAGGGTGGCATGGCCTTAGACCATCACCTATCTTAAAATAGGTGCTTGAGACTCAACTGAATGGAAGCTGAAAGAGAGTATATCTCCCAATCCTAAAATGTATTAGGTTGTGATAACAGTATTTTTCAATATAAGTGCAAAAGATTTGTATAGCCTTTGGTTGAACACAGAAGAATAGGGGTATGTTTTACTGAGCTCCCTTACCAAATGCCATTGAAATGACAACACTAGGACAAGAGACCTTAAATCCATAGCAATGATTGATGTATAAATCTAACTAGATGCCACTGGCTTTTCCCCAATGTGGACAGACAGAAGAATGGAATTTCCTTTTCTTAAGAGACAGATGTGCCTGTACTCGATACTCTGAGCCACCAGGTACAACAGGCTGGCTACCTCAGTGGCACAGAAAGATGAATTGCAAGTACAGCACTGCAGGGCAAGACTGCTGGCCCAGAGACCCACTTAGTTCTAGAATGCGACAGCCAGCCTTAAAGCTCCAAGGCAGGAAACCATAGAATTTCTTTCTGGGGGAAGTGACTGATCCAAGATCACAGACATGCAGATTTAAGAGTTGTGGATTTCTTAATAAATGGCTCAGAATGAACTGGGAATGGGTCTAATCTCAACTTCTAGGTACTCACAGCTTCCAGGCAGCCATAGAGGACCTCACTCTGAAACATGAAAAGCTAAATAGTAGGTAATGTTAGAAAAACCTCAACTGTAAAAGGAAGAATGGTGGGCATTAGAGTGGGCTTAGGATACCTTCAGAGTACCTAGTCGAAGTCCCAGCTCCCCTTGTAGCACAGATTCCTGCTGGTGCACACCCTGAGAGGTGCTAGGTGATGGTTTAAGTACCTGGCTTCTTGTCAAGGGACCTAGACACAGGAGACTGGGCTGAGTTTCTGGCTCCTGTCTTCAGACAAACTCAGATCTGGCTGTTGTGGGCCTTCAGGGAGCAACCCAGCAGATGTAATATTTTTTTCTCTTTCTCTCTCTCTCTCTCTCTCTCTCTCTCTCTCTCTGCCATTCAAATATAATGAAAATAAATCTTGAAAATTTTTAAGTTGGGGCCAGCGCTGTGGGGCATTGGGTGGAGGCTGACCTAAGTTCTTGGGCCTCTGCACCCACATGGGAAACCCAGAAGAAGATTTTGGCTTCTGGCTTTGGCCTGGCCTAGTCCCTGGCATGGTGGCCATTTGGGGAGTCAACCAGCAGATAGAAGACCTCTCTCTCTCTGTAACTCTGCCTTTCAAATAAAGGAAATAAAACTAAAAGCAAATTAAAGTGAAAATAAATAAAATAGCAAGAAAGAGGAAACAGCTATGAAAAATAAAACATAAAAATATTACCAATAATGATAGATATGTGACACATTTTGTCCACAAAACATGTGTATGATAGTATGCAGAACATTCAAAAATAAAGAAAAAACAATTCAAAGAATTTAAGATGTGATAATAAAAATGAAGACCCCAACAAAAGAGTATAAAATGAAGTTGTAAAGATTTTTTTTAAAAAAATAGAAACCAGAATCTCCAGTATCTGATTCATATGAGTAGAGGAAAAGAAAATGGAAAATAATCCCATAAGAAAATTCCCCAGGGATGAAGGGCATTCATTTTCTGATTGAATGGACCTAGTTTTTTTCTAGTGTAATAAATGAAAATAGGAAAACTTACTCCAAGGCATCATTTCATGAAATTAAGAACACTAGACTAATGAGAATTGCTAAAAGCTTTCAGGAAAACAAATCATGAGTAAAAGAAGCAAGAGTCAAATGGCATCAGAGTTTTCAGCAGTCGACCGTACATTTCTCAACAGTAACAACAGAGCAATTGCTTTAAAATCCTCAAGGTAGACTTGTTCAGTCTGGACGTCTCATGAAGCTCATTATAAACAAGCACAAAGGCATAATAAACATCTTTAAAGACATACACGACTTTAAGAAGGTATTATCTCACTGTATCATTCTTCAGGAAGAAATAAACCAAGAAAGAAGACATGACATCCAGAGAACAGGGCATGGATGGTGCAACGAGAGGTGAAGGGACTTGCTAGGGTAACTGAGAGCAACAAGGCCAGGTACAAACAAGTAGACAGATGGTCTCGAGATAAGGATCTCCAGGAATAAGATGTAATTTACAAATCTGAAGTCATTGACAAGAGAGGACTGTGAGGAATGCACTACTGAGAGGTACACACCCCAAACCAAAAAAATTAAAATACAATGCCCTTGCTAAATCCCAGAAAATGAAATCAGTGTCACAGCATTTTCCAAAGCTCATCAGGGGTAAGGTGCATGTAAAACAGGAATGTATATGCTAAATATTGATCTCAACAAAACCAGGATATAATTATATTGGGAGTCTGAAAGAAGAGGAAAATTATGAATGCATGGTTGTGGTTTTTATGGGAAAAGAAGATTATGATAACTACATTTTTATCTTCTCCAATTTGAAGATAACACCTTATATTAAAAACATATTATTAAGACATATAGAAGCAATTACCAAAAATAAAGTCCCAAAATGCTGAGAGCAACAGTATTTTAGAAGCAGAAATCAAAAAGTAAGAAGGGGAATTTATATACAAACATTTTAAAATCATAATTTAATTTACAAAACATTTGTGAGGGAAAAATACTAAGAGCATTTGTTGGCAAAATAGCTTTCCAGAGAGTAATAACAGTAATTTTGAACATTTTTTACCCTCTTTTAGTGTGGAATAGTATCAGGAGAACACTATATAGTAATTTTTTAATGATGAACATTACAATATTCCGAATCCATGCACTCCATGGCTGAATGAACAGGCACTCTTAACTCTCACTAGCTTCTTTTCCAGAGAACAGAATGGAAGAGAAGAAAACTCCAAAGAGAAATGTCTTTTTCCCATTTTTCAGTGAACTGATTTGAATTCTATGAAAGGATAAAATTATGATATAGCTCATGTTGCTTGAAATATATTCAATTATCCATTATTGTTCTATTTTTATTATACATGCTTGGAGATGGGTATCTTAAGTCCTGCTTACTAATTAATGCAACAAATATTTACTAAGTTGTAATGTGTACCAAAACTATATTGGGAGCTGGAAATTCATCTTTCCTGTGCTTCTAGAATATCTAAGGTAGTGCTAAAGAAGGAATAATGTAGATTCAGAAGTGGTATGTGTTTGGGGGGGGGAACCCTAACCATTCCAGTGTAAACGTATTGACATTGTACAAGTGAGCTATCACTCGTTCACAAATCTTTAGGGTGGTTTCTTCTCCAAAAAATGTTGGAAATATCTTCAGCTAACCATAGGAGGACCTAACGTTGTATTTACGTCTAGACTGAAGACACTGCATCGACTGAAGCCATGTATATGAGCATCGATTCTTTGAACTTTACAGTCCATAGTAATATTTCTGACACATTGTGTGCACCTAGGTATTTATTAAGTAAATTGAAAAATATCTCATTCTCTGATGACCTTTAGTAAACACTTTAAAAATAACAACCTCTACTCTCCATCTCTTTCTACTTTTTTTTCAATAATTCTCTTTGCTCTCTGTTTACAAAGCTGTGTATTGTCTGTCTCCTCCAGAATGAATGTCCGTGGCATGAGGATAGGTAACTGGAAGAGTTCACAGATATGGGGCATTTTCTCATATCATCTCTGAACGGCACACAAGGCAACATACCTGCTATAATGTTGTCCAGCAGGGTTACAGGCATACAGAAGAAGCCAATGAGTAAATCACTGATTGCCAGGTTTAAGATGAAGAGATTTGTGACTGTGTGCATGTGTTTGTTCCTCAAGACAATAAAGCAAACCACAGTATTTCCTGCCATACACAGGAAGAAGATCAGACAGTAGGAAACGATGAAGACCGCTGCCACTTGAGGCTGGTGAAGATAGTAGCTCACATAGGTGACATTAGCATCTGAGAACAGATGCTGCTTTGTGCCATTGACAGTCCAGATGTGACGCCAGTTTTCTGAAGAGTTGGAGTCCCATCCTGCACTCATGATGACCTTAACAACGGAGAGAAAGAAAAGGAAAGCATGATCAGAAAGCGACGGAACGTATAATCTGTGCTTGAATTTAATCAGAGGGACACTTTTTAATAGGTGGAATTTTTTGGACCTTCCATAATAATCTACCAGTTTTGCATGGAACTGAGTGACAAACAAGGCCTTCATATTATGATGTTAACCAAGAGCACTTGAAAATCCCACTTTCTACGACATCAGCCATTATTATACTTTACTTCCTCAATATACTCGCTATTCCATTTCTTTAGGTACAACCTCTATCCATTCTCAGATTTTCCCTAACTTGTGAAAAATCTCCTTCCCCTGTAGCAGGTGTTGTAACCAACTTATTCTTTTAAGCCTGTGTTACATAATTTGAAAATTCTTGTTAATCTGAACAAAATAGGGTGTTCACATATTTTGAATCTGTCATAGAAATCTAAGAGGATTTCAAAAATTTATGGAAAAAGTGTAATTAAAGTATAAAAATAAAATTATAAGCTTTAGTTTTCAACATACAAACTCCATGAAGTTCAAGACACTTATGTAAGCAATTTAGTCCATTGCTAAAGAATTTAGAGTCCTGGGAATTGAATCACATAAAGGCACTCTTTTTGAAATTGGCTTAAGAAAAATGAATGCCTTTAAAACATATTTTAGGGACCGGCATTGTGGTTCAGCGGGTTAAGCATCACTTCTGATACTGGCATCCATATCAGAGCAGCTGGCTGCAGTCCCAGCTGCTCTGCTTTTGATGCTGATGCACCAGGGAAGGTAGTGGAAGATGGCCCAAGTGCTTAGGTCCCTGTTACCCATGTAGGAACTCTTGGATGGAGTTCCAGGCTGCTGGATTTTGCCTGGCCCTGCCCAGGCCATTGTGGCCATTTGAAGAGTGAACCAGTGTATGCAAGATATCTTTTTCTCTCTGTCTCTTCCTGTCACTCTGCCTCCCAAATAAATAAAATAAATCTATTTTTAAAAATATAAAAATACTAAAGATATTTTTAAAATGTTGTTTATTTATTTGCGAGGCAGTGTTACAGACAGAGGGAGGAAGAGACAGGGCTGACCTGTCACAGCCAGGAGCCAGGAGCTTCTTCCGAGTCTCCCACACGGGTGCAGGAGTCTAAGCACTTGGTCCATATTGCACTGCTTTCCCAGGCCATAGCAGAGCTGGATCAGAAGAGGAGCAACTGGGACACAAACTGGCACCCATATGTGATGCCAGAGCTGCAGGCGGAGGCTTAGCCTACTATACCACAGCAAAATCCCCTAAAGATATTTCAAGATTAGCAAATTAAAAAAAAATCAGAAGGAACCAAATTAGGACTATTAGGTAGATGGCCAACGACTTCTCATGGAAACTCTCACAGAATGTGCCTGTTCCACAGAAATAAACAGGAGTATTGTTGGGGTGGAGTTGGACTCTCTGGGCAAGTTCTCTGGGAAGTTTTCTGCTACAACTTCAGCTAACATTCTCAAAACACTCTCCTAATAAGCAGATGTTGTACTTCTTTTGGTCCTCAAGAAAGCCAAAAAGTTAAATGCCTTGAGAGTCCCAAAAAGCAGTATCCATGATGCTCACTGACGCACTGTCCACTTTGCTTTCATGGAACCACTTCTGCCTCTTGGTAGTCCTTGATTCGTTGTGTGTTTTCTGTTTCATCTCCTGTTATGATTTTGAAGAAATGGTTCAGGATCTAGGTTCTACTTGTTTGAAATTCAATGGAAAGCACTGCTCATGTCTGCAGCTGATTTTGACATAATAGTTTTGGCACCCATCAAGCAAAATGTGCTCCACTTTAGGTTTTCAAACAGAGTTGTATAAGTTGGGGGTGAGCATTTGGCACAGCAGTTAAGTTGCCACCTGTGATGCTCCTGTCCCATAATAAAATGTCCGAGTTGGAGTCCTCACTCTGTTTCTGTCCCAACTTCCTGATAATGCAGACCCTAGGAGGCAGCAGGTGCTGTCTCAGGTAGTTGGGGTCCTGCCACATGCAGGAGACCTGGATGGAGTTTTGGGCTTGTCCAGATTCAGCTGTTGTGGACATTTGGGGAGTGAAGCAGTGTATAGGATACCTCTCTGTGTGTGCCTCTGTCTGCTTTTCTCTCTCTCTCTCACTCTCTCTCTCACTGTGTGTGTGTGTGTGTCCCTCTGCCTTTCAAATAAATAAAAATAAATATTTTAAAAAAATTGTGTAAGCTGGACCAGTTGAAATCTCTATGCCTTTGGCTGTTATTTCTTCTGTTAATCACTGGTCCCCTTCAGTAAGGGCAAAAACAAAACAAACTTTTTCTGTGTAAATTGCTGTGGGTGGTCTATTACTTTAGGCTTCATCTTCAATAGTCTTATTCTTTTCCTAAAATGAGTTGTCATTTATAAACTGCTACTTTCTTTGGGTCATTGCTCCATAAACTTTCCCAAAGCATCAATGATTTCACAGTTCTTCAAGCCAGAGTGACTATCAGTTTGATGTTTGTTCTTACTTCAGTTCTAACAGAATTAGTTACTCTGATAAGGGCTTTTTTTGAAACTTGTATCTTTCTTAGTACCTCAAACTAGATCCTGTTCAGACATGTTACAATAATTAGTAGGGGTTTTTTTGGGCACAAAAATATTTTGAAATCCATGCATAGTTCTTTTCATAGTACATACCTCCCATAGGTTTTTTGAAGACCCCTTGTAAGCTTTTGTATTTGTCTTATTTTATTTTTTTTGACTTTTTTTTAACTTTTATTTAATGAATATAAATTTCCAAAGTACGGCTTATGGATTACAATGGCTTCCCCCCCATAACGTCCCTCCCACCTGCAACCCTACCCTTTCCCACTCCCTCTCCCCTTCCATTCACATCAAGATTCATTTTCGATTCTCTTTATGTACAGAAGATCAGTTTAGCATACATTAAGTAAAGATTTCAACAGTTTGCTCCCACATAGAAACATAAAGTGAAAAATAATAGATGATTTTTAAATGATGATGAAATCAGATCAGACCTATTGTCATCTTTAATCCCAGTGAGAGTCAAGTTGGGAATTGATAATTTCCTCTTCTTCTTTTTTTTTTAACAGAAGATCAGTTTAGTATACATTAAGTAAAGATTTCAACAGTTTCCACCCCCATAGAAACACAAAGTGAAATATATACTGTTTGAGTACTCGTTATAGCATTAAATCTCAATGTACAGCACATTAAGGACAGAGATCCTACATGAGGAGTAAGTGCACAGTGACTCCTGTTGTTGACTTTACAAATTGACACTCCTGTTTATGGCATCAGTAATCTCCCTATGCTGCAGTCATGAGTTTCCAAGGCTATGGAAGCCCCTTGAGTTCTCCAACTCTTATCTTGTTTAGACAAGGTCATAGTCAAAGTGGAGGTTCTCTCCTCCCTTCAGAGAAAGGTACCTCCTTCTTGGAAGACCTGTTCTTTCCACTGGGATCTCACTCACAGGGATCTTTCATTTAGGTTTTGGTTTTTTTTTTTTTTTTTTTTTCCCCTAGAGTGTCTCGGCTTTCCATGCCTGAAATACTCTCATGGGCTTCAGCTGGATCTGCATGCCTTAAGGGCTGATTCTGAGGCCAGAGTGCTGTTTAGGACATCCGCCATTCTATGAGTCTGCTGAGTATCTCGCTTCCCATGTTGGATCACTCTCCCCTTTATTTATTCTATCAGTTAGTATTAGCAGGTACTAGACTTTTTTATGTGCTCCCTTTGACTCTTAGTCCTTTGATTATGATCAATTGTGAACTGAAATTGATCACTTGGACTAGTGAGATGACATTGGTACATGCCACCTTGATGGGATTAAATTGGAGTCCCCTGGTATGTTTCTAACTCTACCATTTGGGGCAAGTCAGCTTGAGCATGTCCCAAATTGTACATCTCTTCCCTCTCTTATTCCCACTCTTATGTTTAACAGGGATCACACTTCAGTTAAATTTCAACACTTAAGAATAACTGTGTATTAATTACAGAATTAAACCAGTCATATTAAGTAGAACAGACAAAAAAAAAAACTACTAAGAGGGATAATGTATTAAGTTGTTCATTAACAGTCAGGGCTATGCTGATCAAGTCACCATTTCTCATAGTGTCCATTTCACTTCAACAGGTATTTGTCTTATTTTATTTTGACTTGGTTAATGGAATATTCTTTTTTAAAAAATATTTATTTTATTTATTTGAAAGATAGAGTTAGAGAGTGAGAGGTACAGACACACAGAGAGAGGGATGTCTTCCATATACTGATTCACTCCCCAAATGGCTGCAAGAGCTGAGCTGGACAGATTTGAAGCCAGGAGCCAGGAGTTTCTTCTGGGTCTCCCACATGGGTGCCAAGGCCCAAGGACTTGAGTCATCCTCCACTGCTTTCTCAGTTACAATAGCAGGAGCTGTATCAGAAGTAGATGCCGATGTTGCAGGCGGGGGCTTTAACCCATTGAGCCACAACACCAGCCATGGAATATTTTTTTTTAGTAAATACTTATACATGCAAGTGTAAGTACCATATGTAAGAACTATTAAAATATGCTAGGCTACTTACTTGTCTTGGTTTCACTCAGCATGTCTATTCACATAGAATGTAAAAATAAATTATGTAGAATTTATATCTCTCTTGAAAAAGATTATTTATTTGAAAAGCAGAGTCACAGAAAGATGGAGAGGCAGAGAGAGGTCTTTCATCTGCTGGTTCACTCCCCAAGTAGCCACAATTGCTGGAGGGAGGCTGGTCCAAAGCCTGGAGCCAGAAGCTTCTTCCAGGTCTCCCACATGGTTGGCAGGGGTCTAAGCATTTGAGCCATCCTCCAAAGCTTTCCTAGGTGCATTGGCAGGGAGCTGGATCAGAAGTGGAGCAGTTGGAACTCAAATTGGCTTCCATTTGGGATGTTGTCATCACAGGCAGCAACTTTACCTGCTATAGCACAATGCCAGCCCCAGAATTTATATATCTTATGTGGATATTTCAATCAACTCTTGGATATCAGAAGTACTCAAGGCCACTTTCAGGTTCTGTGATGTAATAGAAAGGCCTACACTGATTAGCATATAGTACACTGATATCTATCTTTTAGTTTGATGAAGAACACTAAGCAGATATCAATCAAGGGAAAAGGTTCAAGGGCCTAAGGCTGTACAACCCCAGACACAAGTTTCCAAAAGTCTTCTCCCAGGACATTCTTAGCTCCTACAGTAATCAGTGGGAACACCAAGAGAAGTATAATCAACCAGGGAAACTCCTTAGGGACTCAGGATCCATGAGCACCTTCTTCCTGATATGCACCCAAATTCCAGAATCCCAGACACAAAGTAGGTGTTTAGCATAAACCATGTTGTTTATACAGTCTAGGCTTGGTAAGCCATTCATCATTTTTTTAAAATTATTTTTAATTGTAAATATTTTTAACAGATTCAATGTGCTTTTTATATACAATTCTAAGAATATATTGATATTTCCTTCCTCTCTCCTTCCATTATGAAAGTTAATGTCTATGAAGGAACTATTTGCTACCTATAGTCCCCAACTCCATCAAAGAGGCAACCTTGTAAACAGGACTTTCCAAGGACAGCAACTTCAAGCCAGTTTGCTGACTCTTTTCCGAATACCTTGTTAATTAACTGAACAGAGGGTTTTACGTTCCCATGAATGAGCATTCCCATGAATTTAACAGTAGACTTATAAAACTGAGCACTCATGAACATTTTTAGTGTCATTTATGGGATTTGAATTGGTGATGAGGAAGCAAGTGGGTCTGCTGCTGGTAGCTGAGGAGAATCCAATTTGCACAAGTCTGTGGTATCTGGTGACTTCATTATCACTTAGCATTTGGATTTTTCACCAAGTACACAATGTATCACTTTAGAACAGCATGTCTAGATAGATATTGCTCATTTCTGATACTCAACTTCAAATTGTTTTCTGTTTGTAGTTGGGAGACAGGGAAGAAAAGCAATATCATGTTACTAAAAATGATAAGTTGACAAATGGGAACATTTTTCTTCAATAGCATCCATTATTTTGTCATTTTATTTCTTATTTCCTCTAACTATTATACTCTGCTTTGTTTTCCTGTATCATATAGACCTATCCACCACCACCTCCCCCATCCCCATTCACACCCCCTAAAACACAAATAAATGAAAAAGCAAAGTGAGTATGGGATGAGGTGAGCTAAGAGAGGAGTAAAGATTTAAATTTGAGAGGGATTGGATATGTTCAACAACACAAAGTCAGGATGAGAGTATCCTTGGAGGTACAGAACCTGACACTGAGAAACCTATCAGCTTGATATAAAGCCTTTCAGTAAAAGTCTCCAGAAGAAGAGTATTACACCCGCTGTGGCACTGCAGGTAAGGCTGCCGCCTGCAGTGCCAGCATCCCATATGGATGCCAATTTGATTCCCAGCTGCTCTACTTCTGATCCAGCTCTCTTCTATACCTGGGAAAGCAGTGGAGGATGGTCCAAGTGCTTGGGTTCCTGCGCCCTTGTGGGAGACCTGGAAGAAATTCCTGGCTCCTGGCTTCAGATTGGCCCAGCTTTGGCTTTTGTGGATATTTGAGGAATGAACCAACAGATGGAAGATCTCTCTCATTCTCTGTCTCTCTCTTTCTCTGTCTCTGCCTCCCTGTAACTCTACCTTTCAAATAAATAAATAAATATTAAAAAAAGAAACAGTACAACAAAAAATAAAATTGCAAGATAAAACTGTAGGTAGTTAAAATTAGCTGATAAGAAACATCCATACTGAGTGGCATCAGAAAGATAATGGAATAAAAATCAGAGGCTCCATTCTCTGACCCTTCCACCAAAGTGTTCTACTAGCAAGTATCCACAGACCAGAACAGCCATTTGAAAGACTCAATACTCAACAAGAAGCCTGAGACACCCACGTGATCTGTAGAACTGAGTGAAATCCTAAGGAGAATGGTTTTCTCCAACCGTACCATCCTTTCCCCTCCCCCGGGTTGGCACAACATCAGGCGGAGAGGATTTCCCTGAACATTCAGAACATTCTAGTACTGTCACGACAGTGTGTAAGGCATTTTTATCCCTAGCATGAGGGTTAAAAGACCAAACTATTAATAACATCTAAGACTAACAAATTATCTAGGAATACACATTGCAAGATGATATAAATTCTGACAATAAAAATACAAAATCACAAGGACAAAGAGGAAAAATGTAACTGTTGTATATGATAAAGTTACATTGTATCAGCTTGAAACAGGCTTATAGAAGCATAGTAAATTATATGTAAGTCTCACTATAACCACAAAGAAATGTATCTAGAGTAGAAGTACAAAACAATAATAGAAAGGTTTCAAAGTATATCGGGTAGAAAACTATCAAACCACAAAGGAAGACAGCCAGAGAGAAAAAAGAAACAAATAATCAGAAAACAACTAACACTATTGAAGTTGTACTCCTTACTTCTCAGTAATGACCTTGAATTAGCCAATAAATAGATACACAGTGACTGAATGTGTGGGAAACCATGATCTAACTATATGCTGCCTAGAAGAGACTGGGCTCATTTTTAAGGACACACACAGACTGAAAGTGAAGGGATACAAAAAGTGAAAGGATACTGAAAGAAATCCATATACCAAAGGACAATATCTTCAATAAATGGTGCTGGGAAAACTGTGTATCCACATGTAGAAAAACAAAATTAGCCTTTTAGTCTCAGACAACACACAAAAAACAACTTAAAATAGATTAAGATTTAAATGTAAGACCAGAAAATACAGATACTAGGGGGAAAAAACAAGGAAAACTACACTGCATAGATTGGATAATATTGTGGATTTAGCCCCCAAAATTCAGGGAACAGAAGCAAAAATAGAGAATTAGGACTGTATCAAACTAAAAAAATCTCTGTATGGCAAATGAAATAATTGACACTGTGAAATGAAAACCCATAGAATAGGAGAAAATATTTTCAAACCACATATCAGTAGGGGGTTAATATCCAAAATACATAAGAAGTTCGAACTCTATAGCAAGAAAACAAAATATCCAATTAAAAAATGAACAAGGGACCAGAGTAGACAGTTCCCAAAAGGAACTCTACAAATGGCCAACAGATGTATGAGATATATGAAAAATGCTCAACATCAGAAATCACTAGGGAAATGCAAATTAATGCCACAAAGACAAATCACCTCTTGGCAGTTAGATGTTCTATCACTCACACACACACACCCACACACACACAAGTCACTGTTGGCAAAGGGCAGGTTTGTATACTGCTGGAAGGCATGTAAATTAGTATAGTCATTATAGAAAAGTATATGGATATGCCTCTAAAACCTAAAAAATATAATAATCATAAGATTCAGGAAGCCTGTCTGGGTATTTACCCAAAAGATTTGAAAACAGTGCTGAAGAAATATTAGCATGTCCATGTTCGTGACAGCAATGTTCACAATATTATGTTATAGAATCAACCTATGTGTCCATCAGGAGATGAATGGGTAAAGGAAATGTGGCACGTGTACACCACAGAAGACAATTTAGTCTTAAAATAGGAAGAAGTTTTGGACTTGTAACAACATAGATGGAACTAGAAAACATTATGCTAAGTAAAATAAATGAGGTATAGAAAGACATACTGTCTCTTCTCACTTCTATGTGGAACCCAAACAATGAAAATCATGGAGGCAGATGGTAGAGTGGTCACTCAGAAGCTGGAGGGTAGGAGAATGGGGAGGTGATGATCAATGTGTACCACTTCTCAAACAGAGGGAATTTTTAAAGGCTATTGCACAAAGTGGTGAATATCATTAATAAATGAGTACATTTCAAAATTGCTAAGAGAAAATTTCACGTGTTCTTGACACAAAAATGTTAAGAATTAGATGTGATGGATATGCTATCTGGCTTTATTTACTTATTCTGCAGAGTGTTCATAAATTATAACATCAATTTGTATCCCATAAATAAAACTACAAGCTGTTGATTTATAACTTAAAAAGGAAACATCTGGCCACAAGTTTAATTGGAGCTGGAAAACATATGGGTGGAATATTTCATAAGATACCATACTTCTATTCACATAACTTTATTTTCTTATGCCCTTAGTTTAAAGCAACAACTTGGGTGCCTCAAAGCAGAACTATTTCCATCATGTATCTGTTAAGATGAAAGATGTTAGGAAGGATGGTATAGATGGTTTTTAAAAAAATCTTCACAGGATTAACTTTAATTCTATTACATTGTTTTTTGTCAGGAACAATTCCTTTTCCTCTTTTTCTGGTGTAATATTAATAAACTCAAGTCAGATTTTGTTTTGGGACCCTAGGAGTATTTCAACACTCCTATTACAGGCTTGATAGCTGTATTTGGCAAGACAGCAAGCAAAATGCAATAGAGAGAATTGACCAAAGAACTTGTACTTTGTGTTCTTTCTTTCTTAGCATGCAGTTGTAAAAATTCTTGTAGGTGAGGTCAGAGCTTTGGCCCTTAGCCTGACCTTTAATAAACAGCTATGGTAACATGATCATCCAAGAGCCATAATATGACTGTGGGGTGGCAGAGAACAAGCAGGTCCTAACTGGTCCTAGGGTAACTCATTTATCTCAATTTTAATACTTCAAACACCACTGCTCTTTGATGTTCCTGTTCCTCACTAGACACATACAAATTTCAAACAATGGACTAAGATAAACTGGTTGAATAACTTTAAGTTCAGAATTTTTAAGCTGTGCTCTATACATTATATTAATTAATATAAGGGTGGAGAAAATTGTATATGCTAGCTTCAGGAAGGCAAATTTAGACTCTACTCATACTGATTACTGCATAATCTAGTTTTGTCATTCTTTATTCTTGGGCTTATCCCTGTTGCTTCTATTATTGTTGTTATTAGAATTTTTTAGAAACATTTTATTTAATGAGTACAAATTTCATAAATACAAGTCTAGGAATATGATTTTTCCCACCATACTCGCCCTCCCACCTACATTCTCACCCCACTTCCTCGTCCCTCTCCCATTCTCAGTCCATTTTCCATTAAAATTCATTTCCAATTAACTCTTTATACAGAAGACCAACTCTATACTAAATAAGGATTTCAAAAATTTGCACACACACACAAACACAAACACATAAAACTGTATGAGAACAAGATTTACAGTTAATTCTCATAGTACAACTCCTAGAGGACAGAGGTTCTGCATGATGAGTAAGTGCACAGTGACTCCTGTTGTTAATTTAACAATTAATGCTCTTACATATGACATTGGTGATCATCTGGGGCCCTTGATATGAGCTGCCCTTGGCTATGGAAGCCTTTTGAGTCCACAATCAATGTCAGTATTTGGACAAGGCCATAAGCAAAGTAGAAGTTCTCTGCCCTGCTCAGAGAAAAGTACAACCTTCTTTTATGGCCCCTTCTTTCCACTGGGATCTCACTCAAGAGATCCTTCACATATGACATTTTTTTGGCCACAGTGTCTGGGCTTTCCCTGCCTGAAATGCTCTCATGGGCTTTACAGCCAGACCAGAATGCATTAAGGGCAGATTCTAAGGTCAATGATTAGAGCAATTGTCATTCTGTGAGTCTGCTGTGTGAACTGCTTCCCATGTTGGAACATTCTCTCCTTTTTAATCCTATCTATTGTTATTACCAGACACTTGATCTTACCTATATTATCCTTTAACACTAAATTCTATCTATGTGATCAATTTAACACTTAATATGATCACTTTAACACTTACAATGACATTATTACCACCTAGATTACTGGAATTTGGAGTCTCATGGCAAGTTTTTAGCTGTACCCTTAGAAGTAAATCTGTAGAAATGTATGCAGAACTATACAGCTTTACAGTTACATGTTTCCTCTTCCACCTCTTATTCTCATTCTTATTTTTTACTAGGATCTATTTTTTTTTTTTTTTGACAGGCAAAGTGGACAGTGAGAGAGAGAGACAGGGAGAAAGGTCTTCCTTTTGCCATTGGTTCACCCTCCAATGGTCACCACGGCCTGCGCGCTGCGGCCAGAGCACCATGCTGATCCGGCAGGAGCCAGGTGCTTCCTCCTGGTCTCCCATGGGGTGCAGGGCCCTAGCACTTGGGCCATCCTCCACTGCACTCCCGGGCCACAGCAGAGAGCTGGCCTGGAAGATGGGCAACCGGGACAGAATCCAGTGCCCTGACCAGGACTAGAACCCAGTGTGCCAGCGCCACTAGGTAGAAGATTAGCCTATTGAGCTGCAGTGCTGGCTGGGATCTATTTTTAATTGGCTTTATACACATAAGAATAATTCTATGTTAGATAAAGAATTCAACAAATGGTATCAAGAAGGAAAGAAAACAAAAGCAAACAAAAAAAAAAACTGTTCCTCAACAGTCAAGACAAGGGCTATTCAAGTCATTGCTTCTCAAAGTATCAATTTCACCTCTACAGATTTCTTTTTCGGTGCTATGTTAGTTATCACAGATCAGGGAGAACATATGATATTTGTCCCTTTGGGACCAGCTTATTTCACTAAGTATGATGTTTCCAGATTCATCCACTTTGCTGCAAAAGACTGGATTTCATTTTTTACCACTATGTAGTATTCCATAAAGTACATATCCCATAATTTCTTTATCCAGTCTTCATTGATGGGCACTTAGGTTGATTCCATGTCTTAGCTATGGTGAACTGAGCTACAATGAACATGCGAGTGCAGATAACTGTATTATTTATTGATTTCATTTCCCTTGAGTAAATTCCCAGGAGTGGAACGGCTGGGTCTAATGGTAGGTCTATATTCAGATTTCTGAGTTATCTCCAAACTGACTTCCATAGTGTTTTTACCAGTTTACATTCCCACCAACAGTGGGTTAGGGTACCTTTTTCCCCACATCCTCTCTAGCCTTTGTTGCTTATGGATTTCTGTATGAAAGCCATTCTAACGGTGGTGAGGTGAAACCTCATTGGGGTTTTGATTGGCATTTCCCTGACAGATAGTGATACTGAACATTTTTTCATATGTCTGTTGGCCGTGTGGATTTCCTCTTTTGAAAAATGTCTGTTTAAGTAATTTTCTCATTTCTAAACTGAGTTATATTGTTGTTCCAGAGTTTCTTGATCTATGATCTATTTGTATATTCTGGTTACTAATTCTTTATGAGTTGCATGATTTACAAATAATTTCTCCCATTATATCGACTGCCTCTTCACTTCTTCACTTTCCTGAGTGCTTTTTTTTTTTTTTTCAGTACATAAACTTCTCAAGTTGATGTAATCCCGTTTCTTAATTTTGGCTTTTATTGTCTGTGCCTAGGGGTTCTGTTCCAAGAACTTTTTGCATGTCCCAATGTCTTTCAGGGTTTCCCCAATGTTCTCTAATAATTTGTTGGTGTCAGAAAATAGATTTAGATCTTTAATCCATGTTGAGTGAATTTTTATGTAAAATGTAGGGTAGGGATCTTGCTTCATACTTCTGCATATGGAAATCCAGTTTTTCCAGCACCATTTGTCAAAGAGACTGTCCTTTCTCCAAGGATTGGTCTTTGTTCCTTGGTCTAATATAAGTTGGTTGTAGATGGTTGGATTAATTTTTGGAGTTTATATTCTGTTCCATTGGTCTATCCATGTTACTGTAGCAGCACCAGGATGTTTTCATTATAACTGCCTTGTAGTATGTCTTAAAATCTGGTATTGTGATGCCTCCAGCTTTATTTTTGTTGTACAAGATTGCATTTGTTATTCAAGGTCTCCTGTGTTGCCATATGAATTTCAGCACTTTTTGCTAGACCTGAGAAGAATGTCTTTGATATTTTCATTGGTATCACATTGAATCTGTAAATTTCATTCAGATGAATGATCATTTTGATGATAGGTTTTTCCAGTCCATGAACATGGAAGATTCTTCCAATTTTTTTGTATCTTCTTCTATTTCTTTTTATGTTTTGTAACAGTCATTGTAGAGGTCGGTGACATCCTTGGTTAGACTTATTCCTAGGTATTTAATTTTTTGTAGCTATTGTGAATGTGATTGATCTCAGAAGCTCTTTCTCAGATGTGGCATTGTCTGTGTATACAAAATTTTTGATTTTTGTATATTGATTTTATAGCCTGTTATTTTACCAAACTCTTCTGTGAGTTCCAGTAATCCCTTAGTGGAGTTTTTTGGACCCCCTATATATAGAATCATGTCATCTGTAAATAGGGATAGTTTGACTTCCTCATTCCCAATTTGATCCCTTTGGGTTCTTTTTCTTGTCTAATGGCTCTGCCTAAAACTTCCAGGACTATATTGAATAGCAATGAGAGTGGACATTCTTGTCTGGTTCTGGAACTCAATGGGAACATCCAATTGGACAGCTGTCATGGGTTTGTCATAAATTGCCTTGACTGTATTGAGTAATGTTCCTTCTAAACCCAATTTTCTTAGATTTTTTTCATCATGAAAGGGTTTTGTATTTTATCAAATACTTTCTCTGCATCTGTTAAGATAATCATATGGTTTTTGTTCTTCAGTTTGTTAATGTGATCTATCACATTGATTTGCAAATGTTGAAACATCCCTGCATACCAGGGATAAATCCCACCTGGTCTGGGTGGATGATCTTTCTGATGTGTTGTTGGATTTGACTGGCTAGGATTCTGTTGAAGATTTTTGGGTCTATGTTCATCAGGAAAATTGGTCTATAGTTCTCTTTCCCTGTTGTGTCTTTTTTAGGTTTATGACTTATGGTGAACCTGGCTTCATAGAAAGAATTTGGGAGGATTTCCTTCATTTCAATTGTTTTGAATAACTTGAGAAGAATTGGAGTTAGTTCTTCTTTAAATGTCTGGTAGAATTTGACAGTGAAGCCTTCTGGTCCTGGGCTTTTCTTTGCTGGGAGGGTCTTGAACAGTGATTCAGTTTCCATCCTGGTTATGGGGCTGTTTAAGTTTTCCATGCCTTTATGTCTCAATTTAAGTAGGTGGTATGTGTTCAGGAATCTATCCATTTCTTCTAGGTTTCCCAGTTTGTTGGTATATACCTCTTTTTAGTAATTTCTGATGATTCTTTTTAATTTCTGTTGTTATATTTCCTTTTTCATCTGTAATTTTATTGATTTGGATCTTCTCTCTCCTTTTTTTGGTTAGTTAGGCCAATGGTGTGTCAATTTTGTTTATTTTTTCAGTTCTTCATTGTGCTGAACATTTGTATTTTTTATTTCAATTTTTTTGAATTATTCTCTAAATTTAATTACTTCTTTTCTCCTACTAGTTTTGGGTTTGGTTTATTGTTGTTTTTCTAGATCTTTGAGATACATTGATAGTTCAGTTGTTTGGTGCTTTTCTAATTTCTTGTTATAGGCACCAATTGCTATAAACTTTTCTCTTAACATTGCTTTTGCTGTATCCTAAAAGTTTTGAAATGTTGTATTTTTGTCTATATTGTTTCCAGAATTTTTTTTATTTCTCTTTTGATTTCTTCTATAAATCACTATTCTTTCAGGAGCATGTTTTTCAGTCTTCATGTATTTGCATATTTTCTAGAGATCTGAGTTGCTGATTTCCAGCTTCATTCTGTTGTGACCCAAGAAGATCATGGTATGATTTTGATTTTTTTGAATATGCTGAGACTTGCAGTATGGCCTAATATGTGTTCAATCCTACAGAAAGCTCCATGCACTGGATAGAAGAATGCATATTCTGTATGTATAGGATGAAAAGTTCTGTAGATATCTTTAGGTCCATTTGGTCTATAGTGTCAATTAACTCTGCTGTTTCTTTGCTGATTTTCTTTCTGGTCAATCTGTCTATTGAGGAAAGTAGGATACTGAAGTCCCCCATTACTATTGCATTGGAGTATGTGCCTCTCTTTAGTTCCCATATTCCTTTTAAATATCCAGGTGCCCTGTATTTAGGTGCATATTCATTTATAATAATTACATCTTCCTGTTGAATTGATCCCTTAATCATTACATAATGCCCTTCTTTGTCTCTTTTAACAGTTTTTGTGTTAAAATCTATTTTGTCTGATATTAGGATGGCTATACCAGCTGATAAATAACAGGTTTCTGTTGGCATGGAAAATCTTTTTCCATCCTTTCACTTTCAGTCTGTATGCATCTTTGTTGGTGAGATGTGTTTCTTTTAGGCAGCAAATAGATTTTTTTTTAATCCATTGAGCCAGTTGGTGTCTTTTAAATGAAGAGCGGAGTCCACTTAAATTCAAGATGACTATTGATAAGTAATGACTTTGCCATGCCATTTCTCAAAAAATATTCCTATTTTTACCTTGGATTTCCTTTGTACTTTTACTGGGAGATTTTCATCCTTCACTTTCTTTCATAGTGATGACTATGTTTCTGTGTTTCTGTGTGCAGCACATCCTTTAGCATCTATTGCAGGGCAATGGCTGGTGACAAATTCTTTCAAATTCTGTTTGTTATGGAAAGTTTTTATTTCCCCTCCATTCATAAATGAAAGCTTTGCAAGGTATGTTATTCTAGGTTGACAGTTTTTTTCTCTTAAGATTTGGAATATATCTTGCCATTCTCTCCTAACCTGTAGGATTTCTGATGAGAAGTCAACTGTGAATCTAATTGGAGATTCTCTGAAAGTAATTGGGCATTTCTCTTGTGCACATTTTAGAATCTTTTCTTTATGTTTTACTGCATTTTTTTATTATAATGTGTCATGGTGTAAATCTTTTCTGGTTATGTCTATTAGGGGTTCTATGTGGTTCCTGCACTTGGATGTCCCTTTCTTTCTCCAGATTAGGAAAGTCTTCTGTTATTATTTCACTAAAATTTGCGTAGAGTTTCTTCTGTTGTTTTCTCCTTAACTCTTCCTTCAGATTGCACTCTCTCCATTTTTTTAAAACTATCTTCTCCTAGACTAGAGCAGTAAGCTTCCTCTCTACTCCACCATCTTGGAAGCTGCCTTTCTCACCTTTGTAACTACTTATTTTGCCCCGCATGACTCAGATTGCCCTGTTGCTAAACTGCCATTTTGGGACTAGTTATTAATGTTATTAATTTTGTTGTCATCATTTCTTCATCATGTCTGTAGACAAGGACTTATGGACAGGAGAGTGGCAGGATTCACTTCCACCTACGTAGGATTATCTAAAATCAATTCTGATGTTTATTATTAAATGATGTCACTGTTATGTATCCAATTTAGTAAATTTTAATGAAGTAAATTAAATACAAGCAATTATTACAACTGAGATAGCTGAAAGATTTGAAGAGGAAATAGGTGAAAGGCAATAAAAACATTGTAATCATCTGTGCTAAAACTGGGGGAGTCATTGGCAACAGCTATTAAAAATAATAATGTCTTGTCCTTGATATATGCAAAGCACTTGGAAATACAACACCTGGTCAGCTCTTAATGATAACTATCTATGACAAATAAGCAATATAAATATTGTTAGCCCCACAGGTTAGAGATTATAAAATTAAGGTAAAATTGTTTCCTTAAAATTTACAAACATTCAGAAAGGTAAAGGTTTTCTAAGTCAACAGTCCTACCACTTCTGCACACAGAACCCAGGCTTAAATAGACATAGTTGTAAGGTAAAACAAGATGTTCTTTTACATTGTGACACGGAATGAAATGAAATGATGGATGTCCCAACTCCTTATCTCCTGCTCACTCAAGTAGAAGATATTATTACATTTTATCAATATCTGGATCACCAGTTTCTATAAAATCCTAATTCGCCAGACACAGAAATACAAATACCACATATTTTCTCTCATATACATAAGTTAAAAAAACAATACATCTCAGTTTAGTTTAGTAAGGATGGGGACAGAGGGAAGTTGGATAACAGGTGTCAAAACACAGATAGAAGTAATAAGTTCTAGTGTTCCACAGTACAGTAGGGTAAATAAAAATCATAGTAATGTATTATATACTATATAAAGAATTGGAATAGAGGAGTTGCTAGGCTTCAGACACACACACAAAATAATGAAATAGAGTTGCCCAACTTGATCAATTCATGCTGTGTATGTGTTGAAATATTGCACTGTACCCCATATAAATGGACAACTACAATATGTTAGTTAAAACATTTAAATAATAAATTGTTGGCACCATTTTCAATGCTTGCATACCATATTAGAGTATTAGTTCAAGTCCCACCTGCTCCATTTTCAATTCAGCTTCTGATAATGGGCCTGGAATGCAGAAGCAGTCGGGCCCAAGTACTGGAGCCCCTGTCACCCATGTGGGAAACCCAGATGGAGTTCCTGGCTCCTAGCTTTGGTCTGGACTTGGTTGTTACAGCCAATCAAGGAGTTGAATAGCAGATGGACTATCTCTCTCCCTCCTTTTCTCTCTTTCTCTGATGCTCTGCATTTCAAATAAATATTTTTTAAAAGAAAACTTTTATTTAATAAATATAAATTTCAAAAGTACAACTTACAATTCCTTACTGAGGATTCGGCAAGCATATCCCAGCATCTGAGTACACTTTTTGAAAGCTTTATTTGATCTTTAAAAAATGTACTCAGATGCTGGGATATGCTTGCCCAATCCCCAGTAAGGAATTATAAGCTTTTTTTCAGGATTTGGACAAATGAGCTGGGGCTGGTAGACAAGGCTTTTTAGAATTCCTAGATAGACCTGTTCAATGTATAGTAGCAGTTATGGGAGACAGCAAAGAGGCTCTAAAAGGCCAAGGAGAAGATAGGAAAATCTAGAAATGCCATGGTAGGGGAACCAGGGTGGGGTAAAATTAGGAGAGGAGAGGATGGCAGGCATGTCCTCATTGGCTGAAACCCTTTGGCTGAATGCATAAGTGGGATAAATAGTATGTGCTAGCAATGTCACACATTTCAATTTCTGGGGAGCATGTTGTCTAAGTCCCTCTTCTTGGAGTTTTAATTTTCCATGGTACCTGGAAACTATTGGAATTTCCTACTTCTCCCAAGTAATGAATTGAGAGCATCACAGAATTTCAGGAATGCACAAGGCATAATTGTCCAGGCGGAGAGAATCATGAAAGTGTGATGACTGGTGCCCCATAGTTCCTCCTTTTTAACAGGACTGTGTAGCTACTCCATGAGGTCAACTGTAGATCATCAATCATTCAATGACACTGTTCTTAGAATTGACTCAATGCTGTCTGCTGTGCTAGAAACTCTACAGGAAGCCAAACAGGCCAAGGGGGCTGCTGTGCCACTTTTAAAGTTGGCGACTACTTTCTTTTACCTTCCATTTACCAAGTACAACTAGACATAGTTTGCATCCTCACAGAATAAAGCACACCATAAATTTACTGCATTTCCACAAGTATATTTGAATTTGCTGACATAATTGCCATAGTTTCATGAAATGAGACAGTGACTTAATAAGCATTCAGAGTAAGCTAATGATTAAAACATGGTAATATCTCCTCTGAGTAAGAAATGAAGAGGAGTTAAATACTGTAGTTACTCACATGACAAACACAGGCAGGCTGAAAGCCCCAGCAAAAATTCGCAAACCTGGGAATTAACATGGACTAGAACACGGAAAGTCATTCCTAAATCACAGAGGGGAAACTTATCTCTTCCAGAATCTGCCATGATGCAAGAGATTTGGAGACAAATAGGGCTTACTTTGGTTTTGATGGAAAGGTTTTGTTCCTTTTCTTTTCATCTAAGAAACCAATTGGTCACTATTCACACAATCACCACAACAATCATTGAATTTATGGAGAGGTCATGAACAGAAATAACTGCTAAAGGATTTTCAAAGGGTGGCTTGCAGGAAGGTCTACTAGGACATAATGACTTCTCAGACAATATTAGATGCACCTGAGACCAGAATATACCAGCTGGAGTTACTGCAGACAAAACAGCTCAGTGGAGGTCTCATGTTTTCATCACAAAAGCTGCCCAAGACAGCTGTTCCTATTAAATCAATTGGAAAACATTTGACAGCTTGCTACTGAGTATCAGTATGAGTTTCTCCTTATAACATGGAAGGCACCACATAATTCTGAAGCTAAGAATACCAGCATTAGCTTGGATGATGTCAGAGACATTCATCCAGAAATCCAGTGGTACAACAGAACCTCACTCAGATTGGAAGTGGACTATTAGAGAGCATGCAGGGGCTGGTGGGTCAGCTCACAGAGAGTCACTGAGTACAGGTCTGCTGCCTAACTGTGAACAAAGCCCCAGAAGATCTCTCCAACCCCACTGCTGCACATTCTGTGTCTCACGAGTCTCAGCTGAAACACAGCTGTCTGCTTCACTGATGAGAGTTTCTGGAGTGTGTCGCCAAACTGTCTGAAAATCAGCAGCAATACACCCTGCAGATAGGAAAATTGAGGGAAGGAAGGCCAGGGCAAATTTGCAGAGGAAAGAGCTGAGAGCTGTTCAAAGACCCTTCAGCTGTAGCCAGTGGCCTAGTCAGAGAAATGTGCATTCACTTAAAAATAATTCCAGGAGACAATAAGACTAATGAACTATCTCAGATCGGGTGCTAATGGACAGCACTGGAAGAAAACACTTGGATTTCTTTTCTCTGGAGAAAGATCGGATTCCCATGAATCCGTAATAGTAGAAGAAGACACTCATCACTAAAACATACTGTAAGTTTTATTAATGGATGGTGTGTCAACTGAGGAATCGGTCTCTCTGCCACAGCCACATGGTTTATTAGGGATTTAATTTTATAGACAGGACTAAGTAAAAATGAGACTTGTAGATTTTGCTCTCCAGGATAAGGAAATGCTTTGACAAGCTAAGTTAAAGCCTCTTATTGATATAAAATATGTTTAAAAGGACTGTTTAGAGGAGAAAATGAATTTGACTTTAGAAATATTGCAGATGTAGGGGTGAGTGTTTAGCCCAGTGGTTAAAATGCCACTTGGGCTATGCATGTTTCAAAACAGAGAGTTTGGGTTCAAATCTCAGCTCTGCTAACAATTCCAGCTTCCTGCTAATGTATATCCTGGGAGACAGCAGGTGAAGGTGGCTCGGGTAGTAGACTTCCTACAACCCATATGGGAATATGGATTGAGGTCAGGTCTCCTCACTTTAGTCTAGTGTGGCACTGGCTATTGTAGGCATGTTAACCAGTAGACGGAACATCTGTGTGTGTGTGTGTGTGTGTGTGTGTGTATACGGTTCAAATTAATAATTCTAAAAAACTCTACAGATTCAATATCTCCATCACATCATATGAAAAGTTCCATATAACTTGGTGTAATTGAAGATTACCAGTCATTGGAAGGGAAAATTTATCAAATGATTTTTTTTTACAGGCAGAGTGGACAGTGAGAGAGAAAGACAGAGAGAAAGGTCTTCCTTTTGCCGTTGGTTCACCCTCCAATGGCCGCCGTGGCCAGTGCGCTGTGGCTGGAGCACCACGCTGATCCGATGGCAGGAGCCAGGTGCTTCTCCTGGTCTCCCATGGGGTGCAGGGCCCAAGGACTTGGGCCATCCTCCACTGCCTTCCTGGGCCACAGCAGAGAGCTGGCCTGGAAGAGGGGCAACCGGGACAGAATCCGGTGCCCTGACCGGGACTAGAACCCGGTGTGCTGGCGCCGCAAGGTGGAGGATTAGCCTAGTGAGCCGTGGCGCCGGCTATCAAATGATTTTTAATAGAAAAATGTCCACTATGAACATGTTTTATTCATACTCCCCATTGGTTGTTTAAAATCTTAGTGATTATTGAAGTATGATGTGCCTTCCTTGTTTAAAACATAGTGAGACAAATAATAGCTAGAGAAATGTCCATTAAGAGGATAGTCACTGAGTGCTGTCAATTGAAGTTATTAAAACATCTGGCCAATAATCCACTCTCTCCCACTTAAAAAAATACCAAGAGAAGCATCCAAGGAAAGAAAAAACTGAGGATTCCGAATAATGTTCTTGTGGACATAACACATATACCTGAAGATAGAATAATGATATTTGCTAGGATGATGAACTTTACTATTTAAAGCTTTTAATAGGGTTTCCCTGGCTAAGATCTTTAAAGTAATAACATGGAATGAACAGATTAGGAGGCATTACTCTCTGGAAAATGTCACGCAAACTGGGGTATAAAATGGACTTATTATAGACCTCACTCGGTTGTGTCAGGTAACGCTGCAAATCTTGGAGGCCTCATTATTCGTCCAGTGGGAACACCTGGCCCATAGGACGTGTAAGGCCTGTGAAACCATTCAGTTTGGCCTTGACAAAGCAACTACAGACAGGAATTAGGATTCAATAAATCTATAACAACTACTTTTTAAGTTGATAGTTCTGTATGTATGTAAGATGTTATAAATATCCAAATCACCCTTGGCAGGAAAAAGGTCTCCCACCCCTGATAGGCCAAACATGAGACATGAATTCCAGAACAAGTGCTCTAAGGAATCAGCATCCCAGGACTTCTTTCTTTGAGCTCCTTGATTGTCTACATTCTTGAAATCACATGTAAGGTATGAAAATGAGCAAGATTTTTGATGTTTATAAAAGGAGATATTTAAGTTTTATCTTTGAATTATACTATGCATAAAAATAACCTTTCATGACCTAAATACACATATCACATATTTTAATCTATTTCTTAGCAGTCTTTGAACTCTTACATTTTCACTTAAATGTCATGGGGAGAAAAAAAGTATTCTTTTCAAGGAAGTACAATATGTTAGTGGAGTGAGAATTATTGCACTTAGGAAAATACCATGAGATGTTCTTTTCAAAAGAGAAGGAGGCAAATCCCATCCTACCTTACCCTCTAGGGCATCATTTTAATTAATGGAATAAACAGAGAAAGTTGGGTACTTTATTAAAAATCTGCTCTGCACTGGATACTATGCTAATAGCAATATATATTTCAACTCATTTAACCATTCCAGTAACACAGGAAATAGCTACTAAAAGCAACAAAATTTAATAGATAAGGAAAGTGAGATAGGAAGGTATTATGTATCCCAACCAAGGTTCTACAACTATAAGTGGAAAACTTGGGAACTATGTAGAAGGGTCTCCTGTGACTGTGAAGGTCAGAAAGTTGGCTGAGGAATAGGTAACTCAAGGGTTTGAAGCTGATTAGTATGAAGTTCTATAAGGTGAATATGGCCAAGGAACTGTTGATATTTCATTGTAGATGAACTTCTACACTATACAGAAAAGTACTCACCTGTCTACAACTTCAAATTGTCAGCAAGACTATATTAAATATAACTTCCTCTGTAGAAGATATTTTTCAAATGTCTGTCTTCTAATGTCTGGGTTAGTAGAAAGAAGGAAACCAAAAGTAGCTACATGGGATGACACAGGAACAGGATATAATTGTATATATCCAGAGAATTCCTGAGTTGACAGTTGTATGGGAGACAGGAAGACCATTGGCTTTTCCAAAGTACATGAGGTTGAGACCATTTTATTTATGTAATAGCTGAATTGATCAAGAATGATTTTTGAGATGTGATGTGAAAACAACTATATTTGTATCCTGCTGACCATTTAACTTTATTGTTTGAAACTAATTGTCTATTTGCTACTGGATAAAATTACTTCTACCTTTCTATTTCTTTTTTACTTTTTGCTATTCTAGTTGTTTTACAATAGAAAGTGGTAGGGCAATTAATATATCCAGTCTAGTGTAATAAGCACAATTTTAAATTTCTAACAAGAATGTCTCCCCAACTGTGATTCACTTTCCTAACCTGCTGTCCAATATCTTCACTGCCATTTTGTCAATCTCAGTGGCCATCCTCGTCCGAGTTGTGCATCAGCAAGTTTATGAAGGCAGGAAAAGGCAGGAAGAGTCCTCCGTCTCTTTCCAGGCTTCTTATGAGGTGTTCCTTGGACTGCACAGTTTTAAGCTTGCTCTCTCTCTTGTGGGATCTTTCCTGGGCTCTTCAGCAACACGGAGCCACTGCTGAGAATCTCTCACCAACAGTTCTCATTATGTATGTAAGGAGACATCTCTGGCTGCTGCTTGCTCTTTCCTCAGCTTAAGAAATCCTATAGGTCACACCACTCTATGATTTGAATGTTTGTCTCCCAAATTCAGGAACTTAGTCTCCCAAGTATTATGTTATTGGTACTAAGAGGATGCAAACACTAATTATGGTGTTTAGAGGTGGGGCCTTCAAAAGTAGTTTAGATTGGGTTATTTTGATAAGGAAGAGCTTCCTTGATTGAATCCTGATGGTTTTATAAGAGGCTATAGACATAGACAGACATGTATGCTCCCCGTGTCTTCCCTTGATGCCCTGTGCCACCTCTAGATGCCATCAGCAAGAACACCCTCAGCAGAGGCTGAATCAATGAAATTGGTATAATCTTGGACTGTGAGCCTCCAAATCCATGTACTAAATTAAACGTTTATTTTCCGCATTTTCCCATTGTTTGGCATTCTCATCCAGACTCATTTACCTGACATTTAAGTTCCTCCACAAACTGGACCCAATTAATCTCATTACCTTATCTCCCTTAATTCTTGATTAGCTGTTTTTCTACTAAAGAAAATGGGTGCTAAGGAGAATAAACCAATATCCATGAAATTTGAGGGACTACCTCAAACACTTAAAAATGATTTGTAAGAGTCTAATTCATAATATTTCTGCATTTTTCACAAGCAAAAATCATATTTTCAATTAATTATTACCATATAAACATAATATTTCAGGAAATGATGTCTCACATCTTGCAGCTCTTTGAAACTCCTAGTTCACAACCTTGTTCATGGGTAGCCTCGTTGGAGAATATATCATAGCTTCCTCCACAGGAATACTCAACTCCAGTTTATTCTTTTCACAGCAATTTTTGTTTCTTGAGGGTCTCTTTTAGTTTTCCACCCTTTTGATTTTGTGTTTTGCTCCCTTATTAGTCTTTATTCAGGAACATTGCCTTTCTCTTCTCAGCCCTAATAAAACTCCTAACATAAATCTTCCCTAGAAATATTTCATGTTTAGTTTCTATTCCTTTATTTACTTGAAAGGCAGAGAGAGAGAAAGGGGAGAAAAATGGAGATGGATGGGCAAAGATTTTCTGTATGCTGGTTCACTCCCCAAATGACTGCAGTAGCCAGTCATATAATGAAATGCCAACTTTTTTCAAAGGAGTGATTCTATTGGTTTCCCTAAAAGGTGAAATAACAAAAAGGTAAACTCTATATCTCCAGCTGAATCAATTTTTAACAGATATATTAAGTTAGTGTCAACAGACACTGATACAATATAAACAAGCAGTAATTATCAGGAGGTGAATGGAGCAAGAGCTCACCAGTATTAAGATACATGTGGTTGTTAGGTCACGCTGTCTAGTCTGAAGAGAGCTTTTTTATATTTATAATTTAATGATACATGAATAAATGATACATGAATAAAGCATCTTGGAGTGTCATGATAGGAAATAAACTATTCTTTTAAAAGTTGACCGTAGATGTTGACTTAATACTTATACAGCTAAACTACAGAAAATACTATCTGCTAATTAGACTATTTTTTGTTTTCTTCCTAGGCAGAGAGGAAGAATACATTTCTGAGCCTCCAGCATCTAGACAATAGGTCAATAGGTATCATGAGACACAAGATCTTTTGTCATGATTTGGAGTCGAGGAAGTAGAGAAGTCTGACCCACATCAAACATGGGTAAATAGGAAATAAAGTCCTCTTGTGTTAAGCCCCTTAGTTTTGAGGGGTTACTAGTTACCTGCCATAGAATGCTCAGTAATTTGTTTAGCATCCTATCTTTTTTTCACTTCTATCTAGCTTTTGAACACTAAGGGCATGCATCTTATTTATCTTTGTGTCCTTTAGCACACAGCACGATGTCTTTAAATGAACCCCAAAGATTTCGTAAGATATTCTGTAGTTCCCATAGTTTCTAATGGGAGTTCTCATATATTCAATACACATGCACTGAGCTTCTATTTTATGTTAGCTTTGTGCTTGACATAAGGATTCATAGATAAGTAAGCTACTCTATTTGTCATGAGGAAACTCAAAAGGAAGATACTATATATAAATAGAGTTCAACATAGAATTAAGGCAAAGATGGATTCAAGATGCAAGAAGAATATAAAGGAGGAATTTGTCAACTCTACCTATAAGATCAGAAATGGCTTCCAAGAAAGTAAGTTGATTGTACCAAATTGTAAGAGGCATAGTTCAAAGGGAAAACTCATCAGAGGAGAAAACCAACAAGTGGTTTTGCAAATGCCTAGAAATAAACATAAAAACATGAATAAGAAAGAAACTATGACTTCCCCAAAGGACCACAACCATTACTTTAATATTAGAATGTGAAGACAAAGAAATTGATGAAATTTTTTGAAAAGGAATTCAAAAAAATTTTCATAAGATTACTCAAAAGCAACAAGAAGCAAATTCATGAGTTAAAGAAATCCAGGGGCCGGTGCATTGGCACAGTAGATTAACGCCCTGGCCTGAAGCACTGGCACCCAACATGGGTGTCGCTTTGGGACCCAGCTGCTCCACGTCTGATCCAGCACTCTGCTATGGCCTGGGAAAGTGGTGGAAGATGGCCCAGGTCTTTGGGCTCCTGCACCCATGTGGGTGACCCGGAAGAGGCTCCTGGCTCCTGGCTTTGGATTAGTGCAGCTTTGGCTGTTGCAGTCAACTGGCGGGTGGAAGACCCCCCCACACCTCTACCTCTACCTCTCCTCTCTCTGTGAAATTTTTTCAAATAAATAAATATATCTTAAAAAAAAGAAATTCATACATGACATGGATGAAAAAATTTCTTATGAGATAGAGATATTAAAGAGAAATCAGTCTGAAATATTAAAAATTAATTGTATCTGCCAAATAAAAAACGTAGTAGAAAGCCTAAACAACATATTTGGTGAGGCAGAAGAAAGACTATACAAGCTCAAACACCAATCTTTGGAAATATCTCAGATCAAAAAAAAATTAGAAAAACTAAAAATAGTGTTTGAGATTTATAGGATGTTATCATACCACCCAACATACAGGTCTTAGGAATTCCTGACGGTGTGGAAAGAGATAATACATTAGAAGACCTATTCAGTGACATAATAACAAAAAACTTTCCCAATTTAGAGAAACAGAAGGACATCCAAGTTTAGGCAGCACATAGAAATCCCAGAAAATAGGAATGACCAAAAAAGATCTTTACCATAATACACTGTATTCCAACTTTCAACAGTAAAACATAAAGAAAAGATTATAAAATATGCATGAGAGGGACACTAGGTTACCTTCACAGGATCTCAGATTATACTCACAGCTGATCTCTTATCAGAAACACGACAAGCTAGGAGAGAATGAGAGCCATAGTTCACGTCTTAAAAAAAAACAAAAAACAAAAAACAAAAAACAAAACTGTCGATCAAGAATACAGTATTCTGCAAAGCTCTCATTTATTAATGAAGATGAAATAGAGGCCTTCCATAATAAAAATAATTTGAATTATTCACCACTCATCCAGTCTTAAAAAATGATGCTTTGGCCCGCGCCATGGCTCACTAGGCTAATCCTCCGCCTGTGGCGCCAGCACCCAGGGTTCTAATCCCAGTTGGGGCGCTGGATTCTGTCCCGATTGCTCCTCTTCCAGTCTAGCTCTCTGCTGTGGCCCGGGAGTGCAGTGGAGGATGGCCCAGTTCCTTGGGCCTTGCACCCGCATGGGAGACCAGGAGGAAGCACCTAGCTCCTGGCTTCAGATCGGTGCAATGTGCCAGCCACAACGTGCCAGCCTTAGCGGCCACTTGGGGAGTGAACCAACAGAAAAAGGAAGACCTTTCTCTCTGTCTCTCTCTCTCACTGTCTAACTCTGCCTGTCAAAAATAAATAAATAAATTTAAAAAAAATGATTCTTAAGGATATAGTACACATAGAAACACAGAGCGATATTCTTCACTATAAAAGAATGTCAAGGCAGAAAAAAATAATCAATAGGAATATTTAGGGGAAAATTGCAGGGCCAACTCATTAATTAATATCAATGATAACCACAAATGTTAATGACTTAAGTTCTCAAATTAAAAGATACAAATTGGCTGAATGGATTAAAAAAAATCTATCTATTTGCTGTCTACAAGAAACACATCTCACTAATAAAGATATATGCAGACTGAAAGAATGGAAAAAGATATCCCATGCTAATGGAAAGCAAAAAAGAGCAGTCATAACTATCCTAATATCATACAAAATGGACTTTAACACAAAAACTGTTAGACAAAGAAGGGCTCTATGTAATGATTAAGGGATCAATTGAACACAAAGATACAATTGTAGTGAATATATATTTACCCAATGCCAGAGTGCCTGGCTATTTAAAAGAAATGTTAAAGGATATAAAGAGAAACATAGACTCTAATACAACAATAATGGGGTATTTCAACATCCCACTTTCATCAATAGACAGAACAGCTAGACATAAAATTAACAAATAAACAGCATAGCTAATCTACACTATAGACTTAACTGATGGTTACAGGACATTTCTTTTCATCAGAGCATGGAATTTTCTCCAGTATATACCATATGCTAGGCCATAAAGTAAGTCTCTAAAGTAACAAGAAATTGAAGTCATACCATGTATCTTTTCTGACCACAGTGGAAAGAAGCTGAAATTAACAACTTAAGGCACTCCAGAAAATATGAAAACACATGGAGACTGAACAACATGCTCCTGAATGAACAGTGGGTCACAGAGGAAATCAAAATGGAAATAAAAAAATTCCTGGTAGTGACTGAAGAGGACAACACAACATATCAAAACTTACAGAATACAGCAAAAGCAGTGTTAGGTGGGAAGTTTATAGAAATTAGTGCCTACATCCAAAAATTGCAAAGGCATCAAATAAATGATCTAACATTAAAAAACAAGGACCTAGAAAAACAAGAACAAATCAAACCCAACATTAGTAGGAGAAAAGAAATAATTAGAGAATAAACAAAACTGAAACCAAAAAGATACAAAAGAAAAGCAAAATGAAGAGCTGATTTTTTTTGAAATAAAAAATTGATACACTATCAGCACAGCTAACCAAAAAATAGGTGGTTAAGACTCAAACTAATAAAATCATAGATGAAAAAGGATATTTAACAATGGATACCACAGAAATAAAAGGAAACATCAGAAATTGCCACAAACAGATACATGGCAAAATCTAGAAGAAATGGATACATTCCTGGACACATAAAATGTACCAAAATTGTTATGAGGACAGAAAATCTAAACTGGCCAAAAACCAACATGGAGATTAAACTAGTAATAATGATCCTCCAAAGAAAGAAATCCCAGGACCAGATGGCTTCACTGTTAAATTCTAAAAGCAGTTTTTTAATTTTATTTAAGTTATACAAGTTTCATGTATCTCATATATACAGATTTAGGAACTTAGTGATACACTCCCTCCAGCCCATGCTCCAAAACTTCCCCTTCCTCCCTCTCACATTCCCACTCCTAAGTTTTGCAAAGATCTATTTTCAGTTTACTTAACGATCATATAGTTAACCCTACACTTAGTAAAAGAGTTCAAAAAATAGTATGGGAAAAAAAACAAAACACTGTTCCTCAACAGAAGAGATAAGGGCTACAGGAATCCCTAGAGCATATGCAAACACATGGAGATTGAACAACATGCTCCTGAATGAACAATGGGTCATCGAAGAAATCAAAAGAGAAATCAAAAACCTTCTGAAAGTAAATGAGGATAACAGCACAACATACCAAAACTTATGGGATACAGCAAAAGCAGTGTTAAGAGGAAAATTTATAGCAATAGGTGCCTACATCAAGAAATTGGAAAGACACCAAATAAATGAGCTTTCAATTCACCTCAAGGATCTAGAAAAACTGCAGCAAACCAGACACAAATCTAGTAGGAGAAGAGAAATAATTAAAATCAGAGAAGAAATCAATAGGATTGAATCCAAAAAAAAAAAAAAAATTAGAAAAATCAGCCAAATGAGGAGCTGGTTTTTTGAAAAAAATAAACAGAATTGACACCCTATTGGCCCAAATAACTAAAAAAAGAAAAGACCCAAATCAATAAAATCAGAGATGAAAAAGGAAACGTAACAACAGACACCACAGAAATAAAAAGAATCATCAGAAATTACTACAAGGACTTGTATGCCAGCAAACAGGGAAACCTATCAGAAATGGATAGATTCCTGGAAACATGCAACCTACCTAAATTGAACCAGGAAGACATAGAAAACCTAAACAGACCCATAACTGAGACAGAAACTGAAACAGTAATAGAGGCCCTTCCAACAAAGAAAAGCCCAGGACCAGATGGATTCACAGCTGAATTCTTTTTTATATATACATATATATTTTTTTTTTGACAGGCAGAGTGGACAGTGAGAGAGAGAGACAGAGAGAAAGGTCTTCCTTTGCCATTGGTTCACCTTCCAATGGCCGCCGCGGCCAGCACACCGTGCTGATCCGATGGCAGGAGCCAGGTACTTACCCTGGTCTCCCATGGGGTGCAGGGCCCAAGTGCTTGGGCCATCCTCCACTGCACTCCCGGGCCACAGCAGAGAGCTGGCCTGGAAGAGGGGCAACCGGGACAGAATCCGGCACCCCGACCAGGACTAGAACCTGGTGTGCCAGCACCGCAAGGTGGAGGATTAGCCTAGTGAGCCGCGGCGCCAGCCCACAGCTGAATTCTACCAGACATTTAAAGAACTAACTCCAATTCTTCTCAAACTATTCAGAATTCTATAACTTTTAAAGAAATGCTAATTGTAATTCTCAAACTATTCAAAAACAGTTGAGAGGGAGTAAATCCTCCCAAAATCCTTCTATGAGGCCAAGATCATCTTAACTCCAAATCCAAAAAACAATACAAGAAAAAGAACTGTAGATCTATATCCTGATGAACATAGTTGCAAAAATCCTGAACAAAATACTAGTGGATAAAATTCAACAAAACATCAGAAATATCATTCACTTGGACTAATTAGGATTTATCCCTGGTATAGAAGGATAGTTCAATCTATGCAAATAAATCATATATAAATATATAAAATACATAATATTGTATATAATATATAAAATAATCAATATATTGCATTAGAAAATTGAAGAATAACAACTATATGATACCCTCAACAAATGTAGAGAAAGCATTTAATAAAATACAACATCCTTTCATGATAAAAACCTTAAGCAAATTGGGTAGAGAATGAACATTTCTCAAGACAATATATGTCAAACCCACAGCCATCATCATTTTGAATGAGGGATACTGGAAGCATTTCCACTAAGATCCAGAACCAGACAATGATGTCCACTTTCACAACTGTATTCAATATAGTTCTGAAAGTTTTAGCCAGAGCCATTAGGTAAGAAAAAGAAATCAAAGGGAAACAAATTGGAAAGGAGGAAGTCAAACTATCCCTATTTGCAGATGATATAATCCTATACATAGGTAAAACAAAAGACTCCACTAAGAGACTATTAGAACTCTTAAGAGGGCTTGATTAAGTTGCAGGATTAAGGATTAAGTTGCACCAAAAATTAATAACCCTTGAATACACAGACAATGTCATGGGTAAGAAAGAACATGTAAGATCAGTCTCATTCACAATAACTAAAAAAAAAAAAAAAAATTTAAATATCTTGGAATAAACCTGATCAAAGAGGTGAAAGATCTCTACAATGAAAATTTAAAAATATTAAAGAAACAGAAGATACAAAAAAATGGAAAACTGTTTATGTTCATGAATTGCAAGAATTAATGTCATCAAAGTATCTATACTACCAAAAGCAATTTACAGATTCAACGTGATCCCGATCAAAATAGCAACAACAACATTATTCTCAGATCTAGAAAAGATGATGCTACAATTCATACAGAAATACAAGGGACCATGAATATCTAAAGCAATCTTAAGCAACAAAAACAAAGCATCACAATACCAGATTTCAAGACATAGTATAGGGAAGTTATAATCAAAACAGCCTGGTACTAGCACAAAAACAGGCATGTAGACAAAAGGAACAGAATAGAAACCCCATAAATCAATCCACACATCTACAACAAACTAATCTTTGACAAAGACAATCCCTGGAGAAAGGAGAATCTGTTCAACAAATGGTGCTGAGAAAATTAGACCTCTACATGTGGAAATATGAAACAAGACTTCTCGCTTACACCTCAAACACAAATCAACTCACAATAAATCAAGGATTCAAATCCACAATTTAATTACATCAAATTACTAGTAGAAAACACCGAGGAAACCCTGCAAGACATTGGAATAGACAGATACTGGTTGGAAAAGACCCCCAGAAGCACAGGCAATACAAGCAAAAATAGACAACTGTGATTACATCAAGCTAAGAAGCTTCTATACTGCAAAAGAAACACTCAAAAAAGTGAAGAGCGACTAACAGAATGAGAAAATATTTGCAAACTGTGCAACTGATAAAATGTTCATATCCAGAATCTATAAAGAGCTCAAGAAATTCAACAACATGACAATCTAGTTAAGAAATGGGAAAGGGACTTAAATGAGCAATTTTTAAAGGATGAAATTTTCAAAGGACGAAATTCAAATGGCCAACAGACATGAAAAATGGCTCAGTTTCACTAGACATTAGAGAAATGCAAATAAAAACCACAATGAGTTTTCAGCTCACCTCAGAATAGTTCTCATACAGAAATGAAAAAACAATAAATATTGGCAGGATGTGGAGTAAAAGCTGTATGTAGTGTATGCCATACACTGATGGTGGGAATGTAGACTGGTCTGGCCCTTGTGGAAGACAGTATGTAGATTCCTCAGAAATCTGCAAATAGATCCACCGTATGATCCAGCCACCCCACTCTTCAGAATTTACCCAGATAAAATGAAATCAGCATTTGAAAGTGTTATCTGTACCACCAAGTTTATTGTAGCTCAATTCACAATACTAGAATATAAACTTAACTCAGATGTCCTTCAGCAAAAGTGGATAAAGAAAATGTGATGTACATACACTATGGATTACTACTCAGCCATAAACAAGAATGAAATCCTGTCTTTTGCAACAAAATGGATGCAACTGGAAACCATTATACTTAGTGAAATAAGCCATTCTAAAAAAGACAAATATAGAACATTTTCCCTGATGTGATAATTAATAGAGTACAAAAAACATAACGTATATGAGTAAAGTTGATATTCTGAGATGTGATTATTATTACAATTCTTGTCTCTATTGTTGAGAAACAGTGGTTTTTTTTCTTATTATGTGTTGAATTCTTCACTGAGTGGATGGTTAAGCTGATGATTATAAAATAAACTGAAATTATGCAATTGTAAAAATTAAAAGATAAAATTAGAAAAGAAGTAGCAGGGACAGTGAGAATATTGGTGGAAAGGAGGGTAGGGTATGAAGTATCACTATGCTCCTAATTTTTATATATGAAATAAAAAAATCTGTTCCCCTTACATAAATAAAAAAGTTTAAAAGATATAGAAAAATAACCTTTATTAAATATAATTATTTTTTCCACTTAGGCTTAAAATAAATATATAAATAAATGGATGTGTAAAAATACACTTCATCAAATATATATGAACAAACATACATGTATTTGTTAATATCATCTTAAATGGCTACTTCTCTGCTCCAAGGACTGTAGTAAATGCATTTCTCTCTCTCTCTCTGTTGGACTTTGAGAGAGCAAAATTGTAGAAAGTGTCTCTTTGCCTAAGATCTGAGCATTCATTAAATTATCCTTTTCTTTTATCTTCTGAGCCTCTCTCTTTTAATTATTCGAAGTACTCTGTAAGACTATACTCATGTCACCTAATGACAGGGACATGTTGAGAATACTTCGTTAGGCGATTTCATCATCGTGTGAACATCATAGACTATACAAATACAAACCTACACTGTTCAGTGTGATCTTTCCACATCATCTCTTGATGGAATTGAGAGATGGAGTTACCCCAAGATGTAGCAGGCTATTGACAGGGTAGTAAAACATATTATATTATTTTTTAAATAGGAATACTCACTGAAATGATTTAAAAGTATGGCACAATACAGAAGCCAATTTCCTAGTTGACTGTTATACTGTTATTACTGGCAACGCAGTAAGTTTCTTTTATACAAATATCACCACGAATATATGAACGATGCACAAATCTATGACTTTAATATGGCTCTGACATCACTAGGTAATAGTAATTTTTCAGTTTCACTATAATCTTATGGAACCACCCTCCTATTTGTGATCTGTCTTTGATCAAAACCTTGTTAGGTGCTACATGATTATATTTGATTGTAGATGACACCAGGTAATTTGCAGAGTCAGAATTGGACACAACCTTCAATCTGACCTTAGATATAATTTTCCACAAAGTCTTTCAGTCATTGCAACCATAAAGAAATGTTTTTCACAGGGGCAAATTTATTTTCTTTAATCTTGGCCAGTGGGAAATGTTCACTTCAACTATACAATCCCTTTAATTTTCTCATATCTTACATCAGTCACAGGAGGCATTCCCTTCTAAATACCAACCAAACTCCCTTTTATTTTCAGCCTTTGATATGGTTTGGATGTGGTTTAAAGTGTATCTCACAACGTTTCATGTATTGACCCTTATTGTGAGTATTGATAAGGTGAAAACTTAATACAGCTATGGTTTTGGGAGGAAAAGCCTTTAGAAAGTGATTATATCAGGTAAAGCACATGCGTAGAGCCCCTATGACTGACTCATTATGACTATATAAGAAGAGAATGAGAAATCAGAAAAGACACAAATACAGACCCACTCCCAGTCTCCTGTCACATCAGGACTCTGCTTGGAAGATCTTCACCAGATACAACCCCTTGACCTTGTATCTCCAGAACTGTGAGTCAGAACAAACCTCTTTTCTTTATCAAATTAGCCTGCTACCAGGATTTCTTTGTAGTATTGCAAAATCAATGAAGACAGCCTTATCTAGGCACATTCTCAAATTTCTATTAAGCTTATTACCCAGAAAATTATCTTATTTTCTGAACTTACTCCTTCCAGATCCTTTCCAGAATTCTCACCCATTACAATTTTAAAAAGATTACCCACTAGAGTCATCAAACCAGTGCCTAGATCCTTGGCAACTCAAATAAGTAGGAAAGTGTCAAGTTTTGGCTGTTTTTCCTAGATATGTTTTAAATCAGATTTTCGCCTGGCAAATATCTCTGTAAATGTGAGCAGAAAAAAAAAAAAAAAACATAAAATTGTATAATCTATTCTCCCAAGAGAAACTTCACTGGTCATGGAAATGTATTGTATGTGGTGTTTTTTTGTTTGTTTGTTTTTGTTTTGTTTTGTTTTGTTTTTTGTATTTTTTTCCCAGTGCCTTGGGAACAGTATCAAATTTTTGGTAAAGAAACTCATAGAATCTCTAGTGGGTCTGAGTCATATTTCCATTGATCTTCTGTACAGAACAAACTTGGATCTTTTAGTGCTCAGAGGTCAACACTAAAGTGAGCTTCTATAAACTAGCAATAATAATAGGGGAACAAAGGAAAAGCCATTTATTTTATAATTACTATGTGCTTTTGTACTCAGTAATATTAAATGTATGCATTGATATAAAGAATGCCCACAATGACCTTGTGAGGACACACTGATAACCAATGCTTGTGACTATGCATCTAGCATCTTCTTCATATGTATGTAGCCAGCCAGACACAGCTCCTGCTCTCTTCCAGAGTATGAAATGAAGAAAGTCACATGTCCACTCCACTTCTCATCCTTCTTAGATTTTTGGCTTGCTGTAACAATATGTATGCTCATCTAAACTTGTATTTTTAGGATTTACCAACAAGATCATTTAATTTTTAGCCATTAATTTTGTTTAAAAATTTTAGTTTCCTCTACTGAAAACACCAGTTTCTGTAGAGTTGGGTGGAAAGGGAGCCAAGTGTAAAAAAAGCCAAGAGGTTTTTTTTAAACACAGATAACAAACATATTCTTTATGTCTAGATTGTTCCATACACATAATTAATTAAAACTGATATAATTCAGTTGGCTACCTTAATCAAACATTTAATGATTTCAATGAAAAGATAAAAAATTTAATAGTAGAGCAACATTTGGCCAATTATGCAGAAACAACAACTAAAAAAATTAAATGTTCTGTGCTATGATAATCTCAACAAAGCAACAGCTAGTTGAGCAAAAGAAAAAAATAGATTATATCATAGAAGGGAAAGGGAAGAAAGTAAAAATTATCCCAGGACATTAACCCATGAATGTTGAAATGCAAAATAAAAAAGAGTAATAATCCAAGTTATAAACCCTTAGTTTCAATAGACTTTCTTCTCTTATATTTCATTGCTGAAGATTATTTATATTTAATAGAATTTTGAGGTAACAATAACACAAGATATGAAACTGGAAGCAAATAATAATAATTCCAGTTTTAGCTGAGAGCTACCTCATGTCAGTTGTAATAACCTAGGAACTACAACAAAAAAACTTGTATGGCTACATAATGTAGAAAATAGTATTAACATTTATGAGTCTCATTTTTCATCCCATAGACTTCTAATTGTACTCTGGGAAGAGTTACAACTATTTGATGAAATGTCTTCTTAATAACTTTGCTTTTTTAGCACCTTGCATAATGCTCTCAATTAAATTTCTTGAATAAAGGGATAGATGATTGTCATTTTGGATTTCACCTAAAGCAGAGCCTAAAGCAAGTAGTTGGATGCACGTCATTTACTTGAGAGACAATTCCAGGAAGCAAGAGTGAATGAGCAAGGTGAATGAGAAAGCACAAGAAGAAAAGCCCATAAAGGGAGGTGGTGGTGGTGGTGGTGGAGGTGGTGGTGGCGCGGCGGCTATCAAGCTTAGTTAACGATGCGGGTGGTGCAGGTGCTCTGAGTAAATGTGTTGACACACTCTGAGTAGCCAGGGCATTTATCTACTGACACAGGACACCATCAGGGCATTGCGTTTTCCATATTCCAGACCAAAAATCCTGCTGCTTCAGGAAAGCACTGATGCAGATTCCCTGGGAGCGGACTAGGCTACAGATAGCAGCTAGTATCCCGTGTGGGAACTGTCCACCACAGCTGCTGCTGAAATTACACAAGGAGTGGGCTCACCTAGGGAGCAGAACTATCTACTGCAGGAAAAACCTAAATCACTGTTTAAAATACTATTATATGATACAAAAGATATTTCAATACAAGTCATTTGGTTTTAAAAATGCTCATGTAGACCCGGGCCCGGCGGGGTGGTGTCTGTGCTGTCTGTCCTGTGCGGGTGTTCGTGAGACTCGGCTGTGCGGCCATGGCAGAACCGCAACCTGCGTCCAGCGGCCTCACAGACGAGGCCGCCGCTAGCTGCTGCTCCAACGCGGACCCCAGCACCAAGGATTTTTTAATGCAACAGACCATGCTATGAATTAAGGATCCTAAGAAGTCATTGGATTTCTATACTAGAATTCTTGGAATGACGCTAATCCAAAAATTAGATTTTCCTTCCATGAAATTTTCACTCTATTTCATGGCATATGAGGATAAAAATGACATCCCCAAAGATAAAAATGAAAGAGTAGCATGGGCATTTTCCAGAAAAGCTACCCTTGAGCTGACACATAATTGGGGCACTGAAGATGACGAGACCCAGAGCTACCACAGTGGCAATTCAGACCCTCGAGGATTTGGTCACATTGGAATTGCTGTTCCTGATGTGTACGGCGCCTGTAAAAGATTTGAATAACTGGGAGTCAAATTTGTGAAGAAACCAGACGATGGTAAAATGAAAGGCCTGGCATTTATTCAAGATCCTGATGGCTACTGGATTGAAATTTTGAATCCTAACACAATCACAAGTATCATTTAATCGTGTGGGAACGGTGCTCTGAGACGGCAGTGAGACAGAGATAAGAAAGAAAGCAATGCAGTTCGAGATGCTCAGATTCCAGAAGGCTTTGGGACTGATGGATCATTGCCCCAATTCAACTTTTTCTTCATTTAATGTCCTTGGATGTAGTCACGTGACTTGACTTGTTGGGTAATAATTAGAACAATTCCCTTCAGAAACTGCATTTGCCTTCTTCTGTCTCTTAAATATTGCTTCTCTTAAAATCTTCCTTTGCATCATTTAAAAAACATTTGCCATGTTTTTGTTGTAGTTATCTTCTGGGGTTTCAGTTCCTTAGGAATAGCTTTTCATGATGGAAAGTAAAGAACACTGAACAAAAATGGAACTTCATGCATACTTCAAACCCTGTGAAGTGTTTGTTTTACAAAGGAGAAGATACCCGTGAGAGCAATTCAGAATTATGCTGACAAAGATACTGATGGAAAAACTAATTTCTTTGTATTTATAAAGTACTCTCAGGATTCAAAAAAAAATGCTCATGTAAATTATTTGTTAAAGATTTAATAGAAAGAGTTTCAGATAGTGAAAGAGGAAGGGAGAAGGGGAAGGAGTTTTACACAAATACACACACAAAGAGAGAGAGAGAGAGACTAAAGGGTGCTTAGCATAAAGATTGCAAGCTTTGCACCCAGAGGAGTCAAGGGTGTCTCCCCTCTGAATGTCTCTTTTCATCTCAATTAGGCATTCTCCCTACACAAAGAATGTCTTGTCTAATTTCTCCTTAATATCTGTTTTGCAAAATCCAATGGCCACTACTGGTCCTTGTGTTACTCAATTTGTCCTTAAAAGAAGGAGTCTTGTAAGGGGATCTTTCTGAACTGAACCTATGCTGATTGATGTCTCTAGATTAGGGCCTTATCTGTTTCCTGGGAAACATGCATCATTTTTGAGGTTGTGATAGGAGCACAGTTACTTTTCAAACACAAGCATCAGCCAGTCTCTTGCCCACTAAGTCTGAATCAGTTAGAATCAAACCTGTGATCTTCTTAAGTCACTTCCATGCCCATCCTATGGCCCGGCTAGACTTGGTGTCAGTCACACTCCTCCTACAAAAGATATGAACATGCTAGTGGGACGGGGAAACAATTGACAAAGGGAAGTGCCACAGCCCTTTACCAACATTCTCCAGCCAAATCCCGCCTCCAGATTTTCACCATGCTCTCAATCTCCCCAGTATTTTTCAGGGGTGAGTTGTGGGAGGTAAACTAAGAATTAGTAGATTGATTACCCATCTCCTGGTAAGGTGGCATATTGGTGAGGGTTCAGTCAGAAAGGAAGAACCTTAACATAATATAGGACTTTATAAATTCTACCTTACACCAGAGGTCAATATCTTTAGTGCAAAAAGTCAGATAGTAAATACATATTTTGAGTTTTATAGGCCAGAAGATCTCTGTTACAACTACTCAACTCTGCTGTGTTGCAGGAAGCAGCTATAAACAACACTAAAGTAAGTGGGCATAGTTGTGTTCCAATAAAACTCTATTGTGAGAAAATAGGCAGTAAGGCTGTAGATACTCTGCCCATCTCACTTTACAGAGAGTGGGAAATTCTGGGGCAGGGAACCCTCCCCCAGCCCTCCACCAGGGTGGGTGAGTATTGGGGGATCATAGAAAAAGCATTTAGCTGTCACCCTGAAACACTAGTGCAGAAGACAACTCGGGGTGGCTGCTGACGTCTAGGAAGGCAGGCAAACTATGATTCCGAGTAGAGACCGTACAAAGGTGGCCATGGAGAAGGCTGGGGCATGATATCTCAGTGTGGCTGCCAGCTGTCCTGGAATGCATCTGGTGGCAGGACTGGAACCCCTGTGGGCCCTCAGGATCTGCAATTGGGAAGAAAATTTGATACGGAGAGAAAGAAACAGAACAGCCATGCACTTCTGTATCTAACTGTCACTACCTCACAGCCATAGTTTTCATTTGTGAATAATGGCCTCAGCTTTCCTTTAACTTCCTACTAGCAGGAGATTTCCTCTCTCAGTTAAATTTAAGCTGGAAAAATGCGGGTTTAAGAGAGTCTAGGAAATAGTTCCAAGTTCAACAAAGAGAACACTAGAACAAATTGGTACATAAGATTGTTGGCCGTCAGATGAATTTAAGGCAGAACAATTTTCAGTTTAGCGATAATGCAACTGTAGGAAAATAATTTTTTCTTTGGTTGCTCAGTGTTCCTGTAAAAAAAAAGTCCCAGGCAGGTCCATGAAACTCAGACATATATAATACAGAGAAAGTTGTTTTCACTATCCCTAGAAACACTCCGATTAGATCTGTAGTCATTTGTTTCCCTGAGGGTGAAGTTAATCAGTCTCTTCCAAACAGTTAAAAAATCTTTATGATCTCTCCAAGAGTCAAATGGTATATCCTGTGCAAACATTGAAGTTAACTCTAAAAGTGACTTTAAAAACCCAGCAAATTCCTGGAAAACTTTAGTGTTATCTTCGTAAGTGTTTATATTCCAAAAGGCAGATTCCAGAACCTTGGATAGCTTTGAAAGCTGAAGACAGTGGATTCCATTGGTTCCTGAAGTGTTTTTATAGCAAAGAGCTATCACCTGTATTCCTGCCTTTATGTCTTCAAGGGTCCTCACTCAGAAAGGCAGAGAATAAAGTGGTTTCCTGCCCTGTTTAAAAGCATTAAAAAGTAAAGTATCCACTGCATAGGGCATTTCTCATTACACCAGTCATTGGGGTTTCAGGCCTATGGAGCTATGATGCAAGGCTAAGTTGGCTCTCATTTGCTATGTGTATAAATGAAGCTCCTCTACCTCATGGTTTTGTAGTTTCTGTCATCTATCTATATGTAACTATATATTTGCACAAATGGTTAACATCCAGACCTTCACATTTCTGAAATAACAGTTATATAATATGTCTCACAAGATCTAAGACACTGTAAATTAGACAAGCAATCTCATTTTATGTGCTAAGAAAAACTGTGAAATTTAAATACTTTAATCCCTTATAAGGTTATTTTGAATTTATTTAGAGTGCATTTTTGTTCTTAGAGAAATGGCAACAATGGATAGATAGGATTGTTGGGCCAGCAAAACCAAACACCTGGCTGATCACGATTGATAGGCACCACTAATTGTAAGACATACTCTGTTTACAAAGATGTTAGAAACCTAGAAATATAATAGGCTGCAGTGGATAAAATGCAGCATTCAAGAAGGGAAGTTACGACATCATTATCTTACAAGAAGAAAATAGAGCTCAAAGTTGTATGAGATGCTAGAGTGTAGTCCATACATGGCATGGTTGCACTAACCCACAAATTTCTTCTATGTACCAGTTTGTTGTCAATCCTTTGCTCTGGTAACCGCTGATTAGTTTACTGTCCCTAAAGTTTTGCATTTTTAGGCACAGCATAACGATGAAAATATGTATGTAGACTTTTGGATCTGGTTTGTTTCAACTAACTTACTGCATTGAGATTTACACATGTCCTTGCATGTCTATAACTCACCCTTTTCTGGGTAATACTCCATCACGTGGGTGTACAACAGTGTCTTTGTTCTTTCTGCAATTGGGGGAAATTTGATTTTTTTCCAGTTCGAGGCATTCCTGCACAGGTTTTCTCCAGAACACAGGTGTTTTGTTTCAATTGGGTACATCACCTTGCAGTGGGACTGTTTATCCCATGGTGAATATCTGTATAACTCTTAAGTCAGTTTTCCAAATTGGCTGCTTGATTTTTTGTTCATACCTACAATACATGAAAGTTTCAGTTGTTTTACATCTTCAACAACACTTGGAATTTTTTCTTTTTTTTAAAGATTTCTTTATTTATTTGGGAGAGTTACACACAGAAGAAGGAGAGGCAGAGAGGCAGAGGGAGAGAGGGGGAGAGAGGAAGAGAGGAAGAGGGAGGGAGAGGGAGGGAGGGAGAGAGGGAGAGAGAGAGGGAGAGAGAGAGGGGGCTTCCATCTGTTGGTTCACTCTCCAAATGGCCAAGGAGCCAGGTGCTTCTTCCCAGTCTCCCACATGGGTGCAGGGGCCCAAGAGACCTGGGCCATCTTCTACTGCTTTCCCAGGCTACAGCAGAGACCTGGATTACAAGAGGAGCAGCCAGGACTAGAACAAGTGCCGATATGGAATGCTGGCGCTGCAGGTAGAGGATTAACCTACTGTGCCACGGAGCCAGCCTCCTGGCATTTTTTTTAAATTTTAAAAATCATTTCAATCAATATATACAAGTGTTTCATGGTGGTTTTAAATGCAGTTTCTTTAATAACTGATGGTGGTATATTTTCATCCATTATTTGCTATCTATATATTTTCTTCAATTAACTGCTTGATTCAATAATTTGTCAATGCTTTTTGGCATTAAAAATGTTGAGTTCTGGGGCCAGTGTTTTGGTGTAGCCCATAAAGCTGCTGCCTGCAATGCCAGCATCCTATAAGGGCGCCATTTCAAGTCTTGGCTGCTCTACTTCCAATCCAGCTCCCCGCTAATGCTTCTGGGAAAGCAGTGGAAGATGGCCCAAGTGCTTGGGCTCCTACACCCATGTGGGAGACCTAGAAGAAGCTTCTGGCTTCAAATTGGCCCAGCTTTGGTCATTGCCACCATTTGAGGAGGAACCAGTGGATGGAAGATCACTCTCTAGCTCTCCATATCTCTCTATATAACTTTGCCTTTTAAATAAGTAAATAAAATCTTGAAAATAATGTTAAATTTTGAAATATTCTGATATTTGAATATTTGCTGATACATGAATATAAATCATTTATCGGATGTGTGGTTTGAAAATATTTTCTTCCTGTCTATGGTTTGCCTCTTTACTCTCACTTTTAAATTTATTTTATTTATTTATTTGTGTGGCAGAGGGACAGAGATCTCCCAAATGCTGATTTTCCTCCAAAATGACAGGAAAGCTGGGGCTGAGCCAAGCGAACGCCATGAGACTGGGACAAAGTCTGAGTCTCCCACATGAATGGCAGCGACTCCAAGACTTTAGCCATCAGCGCTGCCTCCCAGTCTGCACATTAGCAGGAAACTGGAATTGGGAGTGAAATCAGGACTTGAACCCAAGCCTTCTGATATGAGATCTGGGCCTCCCAAACAGCATCTTAACTGCCCCAGCAGATGTGTACCCCTCATTCTATTCACATTGTCTTTCTTTCAAGCTAAAGTAAGTTTTTTATCTTTTTTTTTAACTTTTTAAAAAATTTATATTAAATGAACAAATTTATGTCTTATATACAGATTTAGTAGTATAGTGATAATTCCAACCTTACCCAACCTACTTCTCATGCTCTGACAATTCCTCTCCCTTCCATTTGTATTCTTTCTTTTATTTTTATAATGATATACTTTGTTTTTTATAATCATAAATTTAACCCTCCATTAAAGAATTAAAGTATAAAAAAAACCACTGATCCATACTAGTAGAGACAAGGGCTGTAAATAAAAATACAAATTTTACTAATATATATTTCATATTTTGTACTCTATTAGTTAACACAGATAAGGGAAAACATATGGTATTTGTCTTTTCAGGACTGGCTTATTTCACTAAGTATAATGGTTTCTAGTTGTATCCATTTTGTTGCAAAACACAGGGTTTCCTTCTTTTTTATGGGTAAGTAACATTCCATAGTCTATACGTATCACATTTTCATTATCCAGTCATTAGTTGATGGGCATGTGAGTTGATTCCATATTGTGGCTATTGTGAATTGAGTTGCCATAAACATGGGAGTACAGACAACTCTTTCATATACTGATTTCATTTTGTTTGGGTGAATTTTGGGTGGCTGGGGCATATGGTACATCTATTTTCAGATTTCTGATGAATCTCTACATTGTCATGCACAAAAGCTGTACTAGTTTGCATTTCCACCATCAGTGGTTATGGAGCGTTTTCACCACATCTCTGCCAGCACTGAATTTCTACATGAGAGCCATTCTAGCTGGGGTGAAATGAAACTACATTGTGGTTTTTACTTGCATTTCCCTAATGGCTAATGATACTTAAGATTTTTTTCAAGTGTCTGGGTAGCCATTTGAAATTCCTCTTTTGAAAAATGTGCATCCAAATTCTTAGCCCATTTCTTAACCAGATTGTTCTGTTGCTGTTGAGTTTCTTGAGCTCTTTATAGATTAAAGATATTCATCCTTTATCAATTGCATATTTTACAAATACTTTCTCCCATTTTGTGGCTTTCCTCTTCACTTTATTAAGTGTTTACTTTGAAGTATAGAAGCTTCTTAGCTGGATGTAATTTGTCTACTTTTGCTTTTATTGTCTGTGCTTCTGGGGTCTTTTCCAAGAAGTCTTTGCCTATGCCAATGTCTTGCAGAGTTTCCACAATGTTCTCCTATAGTACTTTGATGGTATTAGGTCATAGAATTAGACCTTGATCCATTTTGAGTTGATGAATACATACGTTAATGGATCTAAAGGGAGACATAAAATCTAATACAATAGCTATATGGGACTTCAACATCTCTTTGTCAATATACACATCAACTAAATAGAAAATCAAAAAGAAACAACAGAGCTAATCTACGCTATGGAACAAATGAACCTAACTGTTATCTATAGAACATTACACCCCACAGTTTAAGAATACACATTCTTTTCATCAGTGCATGGAACTTTCTCTGGCATAGATCATTGCTAGGCCATAAAGTAAGTCTCAGAAAATTCAAAAACCCTGAAATCATACCATGTGTCTTTTCTGACAACCATGAAATGAGGCTGGAGATTAACAATCCACAAATCTCTAGAACAAGTGCAAACACTCAGAGACTGAACACCACAATCCTGCATGAACAATGCGTCATAGCAGAAATACAAAGGAAAAGCAAAAAAAAAAAATCCTGGAAAGAAATGAAGATGACAACACAACATCTCAAAAAGTATGGAACATAGTACTGGTACCAACATCAAGAAACAGAAAGACACCAAATAAATGAGCTATCAATGCATCAAGGACCCAGAAAAACAACAAGAAGTAAAAACCAAAATTAGTGGGAAGAAACAAATAATTAAAATTATGGAAGAAATTTAAAAATTGACACCAAAAATCAATACAAAATATCAATGAAATGAAGATCTGTTTAAAAAAATTGAAACATCATTGGCTCAACTAACAAAAAAATGGGGGAAGGGAGAAGACTCAAATTAATAAAATCAGAGATGAAAAAGGAGGTATAATCCTGGCTCCCACAGAAATTAAAGGAATCATCAGGAATTACTACAAACAGCTATATGGCACCAGATTGGAAATTCTAGAAAAAATGCATGGATTCCTGGACACAAACAATCTACCAAAACTGAAGTATGAAGACATGGAAACCTAAACAGACCAATAACCAAGACAGAGATTGAATCAGTAATAAAGACCCCCATCCATCCCCAACAAAGTAAAGTCTAGGACCCAATGGCTTCACTGCTGAATTTTACCAAACTTTTAAACAAGAACTAATTCCAATTCTTCTCAAACTATTCAAAATAACTAAAAGGGAGGGAATCCTCCCAAACTCCTTCAATAAGGTCCACATCACCTTAATTCCCAAACCAGAAAAAGATACCACAAAGAAAGAGAACAATACACCAGTATCATTGATGAATACAGATACAAAATTCCTCAGCAAAATAATAACTATTCTATTCCAACAACAAATCAGAAAGATCATTCACCCAAACCAAGTAGGATTTATCCCTGATATGCAGCTGTTGTTGAATATACACATACCAATCTGATATATCACATTAACGAATCGAAGAATAAAAGTCATATGATTGTCTCAATAGATGCAGAGAAAGCATTTGATAAAACACAACATCCTTTCATGATAAAAACCTTAAGCAACTTGGATATAAAAGGAAAATTGCTCAGCACAATCAAGGCAATTTATGACAAGCCCACAGCCAGCATCATATTGAACGGAAAAATATTGGAAGCATTTCCAATAGCATCCAGATCCAGACAAGGACACTCACATTCACTATTGCTATTCTACATACTGTCCTGAAGCTTTAGCCAGAGCCTTTATTCAAGAAAAAGAAATCAGAGTTTTATAAATTGGAAAGGAAAAAGTCAAATTATCCCTGTTTGAAGATGACATGATTCTATATACAGGGAAACCAAAAGACTTGACTAAGAGAGTTTGTAAAGTTGCAGCATAAAAAATAAACACAGAAAAACCAATAACTTTTGTATATGCAGACAATGCTCTGGCTGAGAAAGAACTTGTAAGCTCAGTCCCATTCACAATGGCTACAAAAAATGTAAATATCTCGGAAAAAATTTGAACTAGGAGGTGAACGATTTCTACAATGAAAACCACAAACATTAAAGAAAGAAATAGAAGAAGACACACAAAAAATGGAAAAATCTTCCATGTTTGTGGATTAGAATTAATATCATCGAAATGTCCATATTACTCAAAGTAATTTACAGATTCAATGTGATCCCACTCAAAACACTAGTAGCATGTGTCGCTCCCCCTCTTCGTGGAGGAACGACACTAAGCCCTGCCTAGGCTTCATATCCGAGTCACGGCACCATTATGTCGCTCCCCCTCTTCGTGGAGGAACGACACAGGACCCTGCGCTGTTCTTTCGTCTGCTCGGCCCTCCCCGGGTTTGCTGCTGGTTCTTCCCGGGTTGGCTACTATCCCTTCCACCTCCGTGGAAGGGCGGTTCCCCCTGGCCGCTTTCCCCACTTCCGCAGGGGAGCGGCACACCGCCGGCCGGCTTTCTCGGGGGCTGCACAGGTGTTCCTTCAGCTAGATGTTCCCCTTAGATGTTCCTGGTGCATGCCGTCTCTCTCCTCCTTTATAGTCCTCTTCCACCAATCCCAACTCGGCTGCCCACACGCCGAGTACGCTGCTCTCCTCCAATCAGGAGCAAGTCCTACAGTTTATTGGCTGAACTGGAGGCAGCTGTGTAGAAGCTGTTTTCTCCTCTCCCAGCGCCATATTGTGGGAGAGCAGATGCATAGAATAAGTCTTAATTCCAGTAACTTAGTCTAGTCTGAGTTGCTCCCCACAGATCCCCCTTTCTTTTTATTTTTTGGCGTTGATACGCGCCTGTCTTCGGTGCCCCGCGGCACACACTCTGCTCTGCTTGCTAGAGTTGCCACAGGTTCTTACAAGTCCTATCAATCAGGCAAACCGAATCTGGGTCCTCTCTTCGCCATGTTGTGAGGAGGTTTTTAGGCGCTGATGCGTGCCTGTGTTCGGTGCCCTGCCGCGCATGCTCTGGTCGAGCCGCCTGCTGGCGCTTACCGCCTTAATCAGGCAGACCGAATCCAAGCTTTCTCATTGCCGTATTGTGGGGGAGACTTATTAGTGTTGGTTCGTGCCTATCTTCGGTGACCTGCAGCTCATACTCTGGTCGAGCTGCTAGCCGCCGCAGGTGCTCATCGCCTCACTTAATCAGGCAGACTGAATCCAAGCTCTCACATTACTGTGTTGTGGGGAGGCCTTTCTCTTTCTCTATTTCTCTATCTCCGGGCATTCCTATTTCTCCCATTTCACTTCTATCTTCCAGCATTCCTATTTCTCTCACTTTGCTTCTAAACTTCTATTTCTCTTATCCCTGCAGCTTCCCGGCGCCTCGCCCTGCCGGCAGCTTCCCGGCTCTGCGCCACTTCAGCCAGCGCCTCTCTCATCTGCGCGGCTTGGCTTTGCGCACACACTCCGTGGTCTCGCACTTAACCCTTTCGCGTCTGAACCACGGCCTCGCGCCAGCCCCGCGTTCCCTATGTACTTGAGCCCCGCACACTCTGTCTGCGCACGGCAGCCTCCGCGAGTCACACAGCGTAGCTTACGTGTCCGCCACTAGCATTCAATCTAAGTTCCCCGGGCTAGCCTGGCGAATTCAACCCAGCATACGTCTCCGCCCCACGATTTGGCTTCCCGTCCTTTGCTCCCCGGGCTAATCAGACGGATCCCAATCTGGCTTACGTTTCAGCTTCTGGTTTCAACTTTTCGCCCCCTATTCCCGGGCTAACTTGAGAATCCCAAAATGGCTTTCCATTTCCGCCTCGGCCTGCCCCCCGCGGCTTCAATTTCCCTAACACTTTTCTCTACCCGGTATGTTTCCCCAAGCTTTCCTCCAACAATACTCCTCCCTCATTTCTCCTGGCCTCTCCCCACAGTCCGCGTCCGAATCTGTTCTAGCTTTCACTTTCGCTTTCGACCTTAGAGATTTCTCCCAGCTTCCCCCCGTAGTCCGTATCCGAGTCTATGCCTAGGCTTTCAATAGCTTCTTCCGGCACCTTTTTCGTCCGGCTTTTCCCTAGGCTGTTTGCTAGTCTCTCTCTCCGGTATTTTCCCATTTCTTCCCGTTTCTTCCCTCCTAAGTTTCATATCCGTCCTAGGTTTGCTATCCGAGTCACGGCACCATTATGTCGCTCCCCCTCTTCGTGGAGGAACGACACTAAGCCCTGCCTAGGCTTCATATCCGAGTCACAGCACCATTATGTCGCTCCCCCTCTTCGTGGAGGAACGACACAGGACCCTGCGCTGTTCTTTCGTCTGCTCGGCCCTCCCCGGGTTTGCTGCTGGTTCTTCCCGGGTTGGCTACTATCCCTTCCACCTCCGTGGAAGGGCGGTTCCCCCTGGCCGCTTTCCCCACTTCCGCAGGGGAGCGGCACACCGCCGGCCGGCTTTCTCGGGGGCTGCACAGGTGTTCCTTCAGCTAGATGTTCCCCTTAGATGTTCCTGGTGCATGCCGTCTCTCTCCTCCTTTATAGTCCTCTTCCACCAATCCCAACTCGGCTGCCCACACGCCGAGTACGCTGCTCTCCTCCAATCAGGAGCAAGTCCTACAGTTTATTGGCTGAACTGGAGGCAGCTGTGTAGAAGCTGTTTTCTCCTCTCCCAGCGCCATATTGTGGGAGAGCAGATGCATAGAATAAGTCTTAATTCCAGTAACTTAGTCTAGTCTGAGTTGCTCCCCACAGCACGATTCTCTCATATTGAAAAAAATGATTCTAAAATTAATATGGAAACACAAATATCTAGAGCAATCTTAAACAACAAAAACAAAGCAGAGGGCAACACAAAACCAGATTTCAAGACATGGTATAGGGAAGTTATAATCAAAAGAGCCTCATACTGGCACAAAAATAGACATGTAGACCAATGGAACAGAATAGAATCCCCAGAAATCCATCCACACATCTTTGGTCAACTAATCTTTGATGAAGGGGTTAAGATCAATCCCTGGAGAAAGGACAGTCTCTTCAACAAATGGTGCTGGGGAAATTATATCTCCACTTGCAGCAGTTTGAAACAAGACCCTTTGTTACACAAAAATCAACTGAAAATAGATCAAAGATCACATTTTCTTTTGAAGGGAAGAAGTTTTAGGAGGTCCAAGTTCTGAACGTTTTTCTTCACCGAGGTCATAAAGATTCTCTATTTTCTTCTAGACAATTATTGTTTGAAGTTTCACATTTAGCTCTCTTATCCAATTTCAGTTCAATTTTGGATTAGGTATGAGATTTGTTTAAGATTTGTTGTTCACCTGTATATTCTATTGTTTTAGCACTTTGTTGAACAGATTATAAGTTTTAATACAGTTCAATAATTGTTGTTGAAGTAAATCAACTAGGTGAAAAGAATGTCTACTGAAATAAAACTTGCAAAGTTAGCATGTTCTTGATTTCTTATGTAAAATCTTTATTTTTTGTAAAACTAAAAAATTATGTGATAGGGTATAGGAAAATCAGCCCTCTGATTTATTGATAAAAGCAAGAGAAATAATTGAGAGGAAGAGAATGACACAGGTGCTAAAGATATTAATGGAGTGAGATCAGACAGCAGCAAGGATGGTTTGCATGGGGCTTCATTTTATGGCAAATCTTGCAAAACATCTGCAGCTTTCCAAAGAGGACACACGACTCCTTAAACTGATCTGAAGGTTTATTTCAATCTTTATAGAAATCCATACTAGGTTTATCATGGACAAAGACAAGGTGGTTCTAACGTTTATATGGAAAATCACTATATTTAATATACCTAAAGCAACTTTGAAAAAGAGACTTATACAAACATATCCACATTTTTGACAAAAGTATAGAATTGATTCAATGGAATTACAATGACTGAAAATTCAAGGGCAGGCACCGTGGAATAGCATGTAAAGCCACCACCTGTGATGCCTGCCTCCCATATGGATTCTGTTTCATATCCCAGCTGCTCCCCTTCTGACCCAGTTCCCTGCTAATGGCATGGAAAAAGCAGCTAAAGGGGCCTAAGCTGTGGTGTAGTGGTTTAAAGCCCCAGCATACAAGGCCAGCATCCCAAGTGGGCGCCAGTTCGAGTCCTGGCTATTCCTCTTCTGATCCAGTTCTCTGCTATGGCCTGGGAAAGCAGTAGACAATGGCTCAATTTCTTTGGCCCCTACACCCATGTGGGAGACCCAGGGGAAGCACCTGGCTCCTGGCTTCAGATCAGCTCAGCTCTGGCAGTTGTGGTCATTTGGGGAGTGAACAAGTAGATGGAAGAATATTTTCTCTCTGGCTCTACCTCTCTCTGTAACTCTGTCTCAAATAAATTAAAAATAATCTTTTTTATTTTTATTTATTTATTTTTCTTTTTTTGACAGGCAGAATGGACAGTGAGAGAGAGAGACAGAAAGGTCTTCCTTTTGCCATTGGTTCACCCTCCAATGGCCGCCACGGCCGGCGCGCTGTGGCCAGCACACCGCGCTGATCTGATGGCAGGAGCCAGGTGCTTCTCCTAGTCTCCCGTGGGGTGCAGGGCCCAAGCACTTGGGACATTCTCCACTGCACTCCCTGGCCACAGCAGAGAGCTGTCCTGGAAGAGGGGCACCTGGGACAGAATCTGGTGCCCTGACTGGGACTAGAACCCGGTGTGCCGGTGCTGCAAGGCGGAGGATTAGCCTAGTGAGCCGCGGCGCTGGCCAAAAATAATCTTTAATTTAAAAAAAGCAGCTGAAGATGGCCCAAGTGCTTGGAACCCTCCTACCTGCAAGAGGATCCAGATGAAGCTCCTGGCTGCAGACTTTGGCCCGGCACAGTCCTGGCCATTGCAACCACTTGGGGAGTGAACCAGCAGATGGAAGGCTTCTCTGTCTCTCCCTCCCTCTCTGTAACTCTAACTTTCAAATAAACTAATAAATCTTTTTTTAAAATTTTCAGCATGTTGCATACTGTGAAGTTCCAGTTATATAACTTTTTTTTATATAGCATTCTTAACATGACAGAATTATATCAATGTAGAATAATGAAAGCCAGGGTTGAGGGCTGTTGTAGGCGATTTTTATAGGAGAGCACAAAGCATCATTGTGATGGGACTGTGCGGTACTTCAACTATGGCAAGCAAATGAATGTGTTATAAAACACACACACACACATGCATAAACACATACAAACACATATATACAGATGTTTATAAAACTGATGAAATCTAAACAAAGCCAGGGGACTGAAGCAAAGTCAAGTCCCTTATTGTAGTATCACACTATGCAAGGTACATCCTTCCGAGCAGGTGTTGTCGTGTAGCTAGTTAAGTAACTGGGTGGGATGACCATTTCCCATACTAATGTGCCAGTTGGAGACTCAACCACTCTGTTTCTGACCCAGTGACCTGTTAATGGAAGGAAGCAGATGAATGCTTGGAATTGGGTCCCTACCGCCCAGTTGGGAGACATGGAAGGAGTTCCTGGTTCCCTGATTTGGCCTGGCCCAACCCTAATGGTTGTAGGCACTTGGGGAATAACCTGGCAGATGGAAAATTCATTGTTTCTCTCTCTCTCTCTCTCTCTCTCTCTCTCTCCCTCTCTCCCTCCCTCTCTCTTTCCCTCCCTTCTTCCCTGTGTCTGTCTGTCTCTCTGTCTCTACTTCTTTCTGTTAGCCTGCCTTTCAAGCAGATAAACACAAATAAATTATAATTTTTTAAAAAACATTAGCCTTGCAGAAAATGAAGTACAAGGTACATGAAATCCTCTCTTCTCTATATTATTCCTAACAACTGCATGTGAATCTCTATTTCTCTCAAAATAAAATGCCTTTAAAAGGATAATGGAATTGAAACAGCCTAGTGTTGGCCACCTTTATTTCTTAAAGCTTTCAAATACTACAGTCTAAATGACAATTTTATGAACTTTTTAGTAGTATTACTCATGCAAATTACTGTTCTAAAAACACATGGCCATTTAGTCAACATAATCAACTTTTATCAGTAATCAGCAGCAATTAAGAAATAAGATCATGGCCTTTTTAAGTTAGGTTTTAATGATGTAGATAAGATGCCTAATACTGGAAAAAAATCTCCACAATTAAAGCCCCATAATTCACGGCTGGTAACCTATGTCAACTATGATGAAATAACTATTGAGAGCTAACAGGCCAATTATAGATTATAAAGGATCAGGCACCAGTTTTTCCTAGCTTATTGGCACTTACTTTTACACAAAAATGGCTCTAACAAAGAGGAAATGGCATCAACCCAACACACACCCACCCACACACACACAATGGAAATGACCTTTAAAATCTCTATATGGAGGTTGAACACTAAATCTAATTTACACCCACTCCAGCTGAGTGAAATATCTGCTGAGGCAAATCTATTTTTCACAGGAATACATCCATTTATCCTGGTTCTATGAGAGCTAAAATGTCCAAAAGAACTGACAATAGCGAATGGAATCAAGTGAAAATGAGAGCCCACACCAAAGTTTGTTGGTTTTTTTTTTTTTTTTTGGTAGCAAACTTTTATTTAAATCTTACATAACTCAAGCTTTATAAAAAGCCAACATAATTGAAAATTGGGTTCTCCCTCTAAAGCCTTAAGTATCCAAAGCTTGAAACTGTTAATTTAAAAATAAGCAACAAATAAAACAACAAAAACCCCTGCAGCAGATCCTGCTGAAATACTTAAAAAAAACTGATTGAGCTTAATCTTTACAAAAGTTATTTTAGCTCAAAAGCTATAAAATCAAAGTTATCTTAATTCTACAAAGAAGGGAGAGGGTCTTTGACTTCATGCCACCATTTTAGAACCTCATCTTTTTCGTCAAATTTGGCCACAAATCAAATTTCTGTGTGCCTCTGTTTTCAGGAGACTCCTCTTGTTGCAGAGGACAGTACAAACATGGAAGAGTAACTGCCCAAGCAAGTAGGAAAGAGTTCTGTACTAGTGTGCAAAGAATGGAGAGTTCTGAGTTAATCTCTGGAACTCGACCTGGACCTTTGTTTTAAGAATCAGGACAGATCTGTGCTGAGAGATGCGAGGGTTCCTGATGACACTAGGACGTGAGAGGTGAGGGTTCCAGTGGGTGGCTGTCGAGATCTGCAGCAATTCTGGTTGCAACAATAGCGGAGCAAAATGAAGAACCTTTGGCAGATGCTAACGAATCATTAACCTCTTTGTAAAACAGCTTCATTTTCCCCAGGACTAAAATCAAATGAATAGAGACATGTTGTATTCTCCTAATTGGAAGGTCATTTGGAAGAAAGGAAATAAGAACTTCAATTGAATATGTGTGAGGGTGGCTGAATATTCCTTCTCTGTATATTTAATTTTGTTTTAATGGATTTGTCAGATAAGTTGGCATTTGCCTGGCTCACCACAGCTCCTGGAAGAGGTGGCAGGCGTTGCATTCGTTACTTCTGAAATGTATTGTATAGGGACAGAGATGTCTTCTGCTAAATTCATCCCAGCAAACAAACAACAAATAAAACATGGAGGCTTGCACTGTGGCATAGTGGGTAAAGCTGCTACCTGCACCGCTGGCATCCCATATGGATGCCAGCCATTGCAGCCATTTGGGGAGTGAACCAGCGGATGGAAGAACTCTTTCTCTCTCTCTGCCTCTCCTCCCTCTGTGTAATTCTGCCTTTCAAATAAACAAATAATCTTTAAAAAATAAAGATTTAAAAATTAAAAACAATAAAAACAAGACATATTCAGTGCAACTGCAACTTACATGTGCTGTTAGTGAAAGACAGGATAAAGTGCACTCAGGAAAGGAATATTTCTAAGTTGACTGAATATGAGGCTAAATATGCATTATCTTTTAATTCCATTTTATCTACAAAGTCTTTGAAGCACCCTTGTTTACTGGTAGAAAACAGAAACCTATTAACATTATATATATATATATATATATATTTTTTTTTTTAAAGATTTATTTATTTGAAAGTCAGAATTACAAAGAGAGAGGAGAGGCAGTGAGAAAGGTCTTCCATCCGCTGGTTCATTCCCCAATTGGCCGCAACGGCCAGAGCTGTGCCGATCCGAAGCCAGGAGCCAGGAGCTTCTTCCATGTCTCCCACACAGGGACAGGGGCCCAAAGACTTGGGCCATCTAATACTGCTTTCCCAGGCCATAGCAGAGAGCTGGATCAGAAGAGGAGCAGCTGGGACTAGAATCAGCACCCATAAGGGATGCTGGTGCTTCAGACCAGGGCATTAACCTGCTGCACCACAGCCCTACCCCCCTAAAATATATTTTTAAAGATTATTTTATCCCACATGGCAGAGTGAGTTATAACCAGATAGAGGCAGGCGCATTTTCTCACTTTGAAGGTTTTCCATCTATTTATCAACAGCTTTTGTCTGTATTCCCACTAACCTAGAGTCTTCTTGCTTTTGTATGTGTTAAATTTCTTATTTGGTGAAATAGTAAGCCTTTTTACTGTAATGTAAATCAAAATTATGTTATCTCAAAAACTAAAATAAAAGTCAGGAGAAAGGGAGAAAGAAAGAAGGTGGGAGAAAGCATGGGGGAAGAGGGAAGAAGGAGAAGGGACTATCATTATTTTCTTAGAATTGCTTCTAAAACCATATTTAATCTGTTAAAGACTAATTAACAATTTTTAAAACAATCCTTTAAAAATGATATAATTGCAGTTGGGTGTTGCATTACTTTGTAGATACAGGGAAAGTGTATTACTCTTCCTAGAAATGCCAAGTACTGCAGGCAGTAACTGTGCACACCTTAAATCTCCATTTCATTGACTATGAAGATGGCTTCTTCATTACCTTCTAGGATCACATCACAGATGGACTGAAGGTGCAGCACAGGCTGAGTGAGGAGGGCTCATTCTCACTGGGCAACTTCCATGTGGCTCCTCTCGCTCTCTCATAGGTTGTGTTCATATACATCTGTGCAAATGTATTCCACTCACCTGTACGCTGGCCTCCTCCTTTAGCACTGCCTGATTATCTTTCCTGAAGAAATGTTCTATGCATTTAGTCCTTCACCCTCCATTCGTTCTTCAGTTCACAGCCATTTGGCTTCTGCCTCCATTTTCCACAGAATCTGCACTAATAAGGTCACTTCCTCGTGACCATGGGCAGCGGCTTCTTTTCAGTCCCAGTAGCAATATTTACTTGTGCTCCCTAAACCATTTGTCACCCTTAACTTTCATTTCAGGAGCACATGCTTATTACGGGAATATTTTCACTCAGTTATCTTAAAGTGAGACATAAATGAAAGTAAATCATTTTCATTGGAATGTAACAATTGACATGTAAATAATTAGATTTTCCTAAAGAGCAAAACTATAAAATGTCTATGTAATTCAATACTCTTACTTCTCTTTACATTTAGATTTTCAGAGTAGCTTCCATAAGACCTACATGAAACAGGATCAATTTTTATGTCCAAAAATAGATTAGCTATAAACAGCAAAGAAAACCTCCATAGCACAGCATTCAATAATCTTGTAGACATCATTTACCTTTTTATAATTTACTCTGTAACACGTATCCTCCTGGTCCTTCTGTTGTTCCTAATGCATAAAGTGTTTCATTCCACTATTCCTTGGTTTCTGCTATGTATGTGTGCATGTGTGTGATTTTTTTTAACCTTACTATTTTTAAGTGTACAGTTTGGGGATATTAACCACGTTCATACTGTGTGACTATCACCCTGATCTATCTTCAGAACTCTTTATTTCACAAACTCAAATTATAGCTTCCCATTTTTCCCCCTTCCCCAAACCTTGGAAATCATCACAATTCTACTATTTCTCTATGATTGTGACTCCTCAAAATAGCTCACGTAAGTGGAGTCTTGCAGTATTTGTCATTTTGACTGGCTTATTTGTACACCTGAGAAGAATGCCTAGTGTGCTGTTAGGTAGAATGGTCTGTATATGGCCTAGATGTAGTTGGTTTAGCATGCTCAATTATTCTGTTTCCTAACATATTCTGTCTGGTTGTTCTATTTCCTATAGCTCTATTTTGATTACTGTCTTATTTCCTTTAGAATATGCTCTTTCCATTTCAGATGTTGTATACTTCTGTACTAGAATTTTTGGTTTCTTTTTAGCTTTCTGATTGATGTTTCTGTTTTGCTCACACATTTCTTTCTTAACTTTCTCCATGTCTTGTTTCAATTCTTTGAGCATTTTTTTTCTAAGGCAAAGAACCAGACACACACACACACACACACACACACACACACACATACACACACACACACACAGAGAAAGAGAGAAGCAGAGGGGGGTGGATATCTTTCATCCTCTGGTTCACTCTCCAAATGTCAGAGCTCTGCCAGGCAAAGTTAGGAGCCTAGAATGCATTCCGAGTCTCTCAAGTGGGTACCGGGGACCTGATTCAAACTTCTTGCTAAAGTGCACAATGGGAGGAAGGAGATGCTGGCTCAAGTATTCAGGTCCCTGGTACCCAAGAGAGGAAAACCCAAAGGGGACTGGTGGCAGTTGGCTTTAAGTACAATTTTGAAGGAAAAAAAAAAGAACAATCAGATTGGCATTCTGTTACCAGGCAGGGAGGAAACCATCAAAAGACCTGTTACAATTCTCCATCCTGTCTGGCCTGCTAAGGGCAGGATAGATAACTTGTTTTCACAATAAGCTAGGAGCTCTGGAGGAACTTCCTTGCTATTCTCATGGTAAACTTGCAGATTCCGAAGGAAGGAGGGTGGCCTGTTTGTTCTTGCTAAAGATTTGGAGAAGGAAGCTAATATTTTATACCCCAAACTCCATTGGGATCCCCTGACTATTTGTTAACCCACCTGAGTCCTCACATTCCCTCCTCCAAGATGGAAACCCTAACATCTATTAGGGGGAACTGGGTGATGATTGCTCTGGCTGCTTCATGCTGAAAAGGGGTGTCTTTGGGAAGGGGAGTCCAAGACAGGGTTGCAGCAGGAGGTGGCTTCTCAGCAGGAGGTGGTCCCCCCGCGCAAACCCCACCCACCCACCCCCACAATGCAGTGCCAGCTTGCAGAAACGGCTTCCATTAGAGGTTTCATGTGCATTGCCACCTAGAATTTTGAGTTTAAACCACTTGTTAGATTCGTTTTCCCCAGACTATGTGGCTGTCTTGTCTTTATATGTTCTTGTTTTAAATATCTGGTTTCCAAAGTGGAAAAAGAGAAAAATGAAGGAACGGGGAGGGTTTTGTCCGTTTAAGTCCCCTGGAAGTCACAATAGCCAGACACTGTGGGGCTTACAATGGTTGAGAGAGGGAGGTGGTGCACAAAAAACAGTGTCTGTGGCTTCCTTTTCTGCACTTTCGTGATTAGAACAGCAACCAGGAACGGAACTCTGATATTTGGATGACAAGAGTCCTTTAGGCACATCCTGGCTTCCACAAGCTATGTTCAAGCTTCTCAAAGAACACTTGCAGAGCTGCCTGCCAGGAGACTGAGTGATGGGAAACTGCTACTATGTTTAGTACTGAAAGGAACTGCAATTTACTATGCAAGTGTTCCCCCTGCAAGTTGCAAGCTTGCAATAAACTCTAAAGTTCCAAAATAGTTACATCTGTGCCAGTGCAAATATGGCCTAGATTGGCAGACAGATTTTTGCTGCTTCACAGTGCCCTGTTCCCTTGATCCCTTCCCTGTTTTCTCCTCTCTTCTTTGCAAATAGAACATCCTACTCAATCTTCAAAAAGCAATGGATGTCAACGCCTGCCTGTCTCTGATTCTGCAGTGAACTGCACACTCTCCATGCACCTGTGCTCTGTGTTCTGGCAGTGGTCTGGTAAGGAACTCATTTCTGATTGTAAACTTGCACATGCAGATTTTTAGAGAAGTGACCCAGGATCTCTGAACAACGGTTCCTGTAGAGAATCCAGAACTATGTTTTTCCTCAGTCAGGTTTCTGCATTTATGCATCTGATATTTTGCAATTGGAACTACATTAAAAATGACAGAAATACCAGAAGAAACCTTCATTGGCTCATCCTGATATATCATCAATACTTCCATTCATTCAAGAAATACTTTAGGTTTCTTTTTCTTGCAAGCACATTCAATAAGTACATGTTTGCAATAGAACTGATGCATTGTGCATTTTATGCTATGGTAATTCATGCCTTGAGTATTTTTCTACTTTTCTAGAGTCAACATTTCATTAACTTTCCATTTCCCATTTCCTCCCTCCTTCCATGACTGTTCCACAATGACTAAGGTTACTGTGCATCACTCTACATGAATTCTGTAATAACATACAAATTGATGCTATATAAAATAACATTTTAGGGCCGGCACCGTGGCTCAATAGGCTAATCCTCCACCTTGCAGAGGAAAGTGAAGAGGCAACCAACAGAATGGGAAAAAAATATTTGCAAACTATGCAGCAGATACAGGATTGGTAACCAGAATCTACAAAGAAATCAAGAAACTCCACCACATCAAAACAAACAACCCACTTAAGACATGGGCCAAGGACCTCAATAGACATTTTTCAAAAGAGGAAATCCAAAGGGCCAACAGACACATGAAAAAATGTTCAAGATCCCTAGCCATCAGGGAAATGCAAATCAAAACCACAATGAGGTTCCACCTCACCCCGGTTAGAATGGCTCACATACAGAAATCTACCAACAACAGGTGCTGGAGAGCATGTGGGGGAAAAGGGACACTAAACCACTGTTGGTGGGAATGCAAACTGGTTAAGCCACTATGGAAGTCAGTCTGGAGATTCCTCAGAAACCTGAATATAATCCTACCATTCAACCCAGCCATTCCACTCCTTGGAATTTACCCAAAGGAAATTAAATTGGAAAACAAAAAGCTGCCTGCACCTTAATGTTTATTGCAGCTCAATTCACAATAGCTAAGATGTGGAATCAACCTAAATGGCCATCAACAGTAGACTGGTAGTGTCTGCAAATACTAGCTGATAGAATAAAAAAGGGAGAGAATGATCCAACATGGGAAGTGAGATACACAGCAGACCCATAGAATGGCAGATGTCCTAAACAGCACTCTGGCCACAGAATCAGCCCTTAAGGCATGCGGATCTGGCTGAAGCCCATGAGAGTATTTCAGGCATGGAAAGCTGAGACACTCTGAAAAAAAAAAAAAAAAAAAAACCTAAATGAAAGATCTCCACAAGTGAGATCCCAGTGGAAAGAATGGGTCATCAAAGAAGGAGGTACCTTTCTCTGAAGGGAGGAGAGAACCTCCACTTTGACCATGGCCTTGTCTAAATATGATCAGAGTCAGTGAACTCAGGGGGCTTCCATAGCCTTGGGAGCTCATGACAAGAGCCTAGGGTGATTACTGATGCCATAAACAAGAGTGTCAATTTGTTAAGTCAATAACAGGAGTCACTGTGCACTTACTCCTCATGTAGGATCTTTGTCCTTAGTGTGCTGTACATTGAGATCTAATGCTATAACTAGTACTCAAACAGTATTTTTCACTTTATGTTTCTGTGTGGGAGCAAACTGTTGAAATCTTTACTTAATGTATGCTAAACTGGTCTTCTGTATATAAAGAGAATCGAAAATGAATCTTGATGTGAATGGAAGGGGAGAGGGAGTGGGAAAGGGGAGGGTTGCAGGTGGGAGGGAAGTTATTTGGGGGGGAAAGCCATTGTAATCCATAAGCTGTACTTTGGAAATTTATATTCATTAAATAAAAGTTAAAAAAAAGAAAAAAAAAGAAATTATGGGATATGTACTCTATAGAATACTATACAGCAGTAAAAAAAAAAAAATGAAATCCAGTCATTTGCAACAAAATGGAGGAATCTGGAACACATCATGCTCAGTGAAATAAGCCCATCCCAAACGGACAAATATCATATGTTCTCTCTGATTGGTGACAACTAAACAAGCACCAAAAAGGAAACCTGTTGAAGTGAAAGGGACACTATGAGAAACAGTGACTTGATCAGCCCTTGCCCTGACTGTTGATGACAACTTAATACTTTAGCCCTTTAGTATTTTTTTTTTGTTCTACTTAATACTATTGGTTGAACTTTGTAATTAATACACAATTATTCTTAAGTGTTGAAACTTAACTGAAAAGTGATCCCTGTTAAATATAAGAGTGGGAATAAGAGAGGAAAGAGATGTACAATTTGGGACATGCTCAATCAGACTTGCCCCAAATGGTGGAGTTAGAAATGTGCCGGGGGATTTCAATTCAATCCCATCAAGGTGGCATGTACCAATGCCATCTCACTAGTCCAAGTGATCAATTTCTGTTCACAATTGTTCATAGTGATAGGACTAAGAGTCAAAGAGATCATATAAACAAGACTAGTGTCTGAAAATACCAACTGATAGAATAAAAAATGGAGAGAACGATCCAACATGGGAAGCGTGATGCAGCAGACTCTTAGAATGACAGATGTCCTAAACAGCACTCTGGCCTCAGAATCAGCCCTTAAGGCATTTGGAATAGGCTGATAAGCCCATGAGAGTATTTCAGGCATGGAAAGCCAATACACTCTGGCAAAAAAAAAAAAAAAAAAAAAAAAAAAAAAAAACAAACCCTAAATGAAAGATCTCTGCGAGTGAGATCCCAGTGGAAAGAACAGGTCCTCAAAGGAGGAGGTACCTTTCTCTGAAGGGAGGAGAGAACTTCCACTTTGATTATGACCTTGTCTAAATATAATCAGAGTTGGCGAACTCAAAAGACCTCCATAACCTTGGCAACTCCTGACAAGAGTCTAGGGTGATTACTGATGCCATAAACAAGAGTGTCAATTTGTTAAGTCAACAATAGGAGTCACTGTGTACTTACTCCTCTTGTTGGATCTCTGTCCTAAATATGCTGTACATTGTGATTTAATGCTATAACTAGTACTCAAACAGTATTTTTCACTTTATGTTTCTGTGTGGGTGCATTCTGTTGAAAGCTTTACTTAATATATGCTAAATTGATCTTCTGTATATAGAGAGACTTGAAAATGAATCTTGATGTGAATGGAAAGGGAGAGGGAGCAGGAGAGCGGAGGGTTGCAGGTGGGAGGGAAGTTATCTGGGGGGGGGGGAAGCCATTGTAATCCATAAGCTGTACTTTGGAAATTTATATTCATTAAATAAAAATTAAAAAAAAAAAGCAAATTGGATTGACTAATGTATAAACTTTATCCATATCTCTTTTTAAACTTTTGAACTTTTTGAACTTTGAAACTAATGTATTCTTTCCACTGCAAGCCCTGTGTATGTGGCCACAGTAAATTTCCTCATCATATTTCCTATGATCTGTTTTTGGATTCCTTATATTCTTCCTGGATGCATTAGTTTTTTAGGAATTCTTTGTTGTTTTACATGATATTGACAATATTGAGGAGTTCTGGTATCGTAGGGTATCCCTCAAATGCATTTATTTCATGTTCTGCTTATTATTAAGTTAGCTTGGGATTTTTGGATTTTTGGAAGGTAGATAACACAAATAACGTGCCAAGTTACCCCATATTGTAAAGGGTAGATATTGTCAATATGACTTATCACTCAATGTTGACCTCCATCCCAGTTTCTCCAATGTAAATTTACTTCCCCCACACTTTTTGGAAGGAAGTTACTAGGTATACCCCCCAGTGAAGACATAGGGCCTTATCCTGCAGTTGCTTAAAGATGAAGTATCTGTATAAGTGATTTGTAATTATCTGCCTAGAAGATTTTCCTCTGGTTTCCCATTTTTATTTAGTCATTTATAACAAAATGAGATAATGGATATTTATTTGTACTTTGGGTTATAATACAATAATTGCTTATGTATGTTTTTTTTTTGCTCAAATTGCTCCAGCTTTGGTCATTAGGATCTCTTTTGGTTGGCTCATGTGATATATACTTCTCTTTGTTTTTTTTTTTTTTAAATAAGTACTTATTTATTTTTGGCACTATGGGTTGTTTCAGATTTATGTTTATTTCTTGTTCCATTCCTATAATCAGCTTTTTCCCTTTGTATTCCTGGTTTCTTTGTTTGAAGAATGGTCCTAGATAACACACTCTGAGTTCAGAGCGTGCTCATTGCTACTTGGGGCTCACTGCTTCCAAGCCCTTGTAGTTGATGGAGCAAGGAAATACAGGTACCTTTATTAACCTGTGTGTATCTAGAAATATTTTCATATGTGACTATGTTTATATATATTGAGCTATATATCAATCTTCTTTTGTTACTAATATAGAACCTCCCACTTAACAGGAATTTTAAAAAATCATTCATTTAAATATGATATCATACAATCTCTTTTGCATATCACATTTTGCATATCACAACCAACAACCACCTAAATGAAAGATCTCTGTGAGTGATATCCTAGTGGTAAGAACAGTACTCTATACTTTGTGTGTCTGTGTGAGTGCAGTCTGTTGAAATCTTTACTTAGTATATACTAAGTTGATCTTCTGTATATATAAAGATAATTGAAAATGAATCATAATTGTGGGGAGCAACTCGGACTAGACTAAGTTACTGGAATTAAGACTTATTCTATGCATCTGCTCTCCCACAATATGGTGCTGGGAGAGGAGGAAACAGCTTCTACACAGCTGCCTCCAGTTCAACCAATAAACAGCAGGACCTGCTCCTGATTGGAGGAGAGCAGCGTACTCGGCGTGTGGGTAGCAGAGTTGGGATTGGTGGAAGAGGACTATAAAAGAGGAGAGAGACAACATGCACCAGGGAACATCTATCTGAAGGAACACCTGTGCAGCCCCCGAGAGAGCCGGCTGGCGGTGTGCCGCTCCCCCGAGGAAGTGGGGAAAGTGGCAGGGGGAACCGCCCTTCCACGGAGGTGGAAGGGACGGTAGCCAACCCGGGAAGAACCAGCAGCAAACCCGGGGAGGGCCGAGCAGACGAAAGAACAACGCAAGGTCCTGTGTCGTTCCTCCACGAAGAGGGGGAGCGACATAATGGTGCCGTGACTCGGATATGAAGCCTAGGCAGGGTTTAGTGTCGTTCCTCCACGAAGAGGGGGAGCGACAATAATGAAGAATGGGATGGGAGAGGGGCTGGGAGATGGGATGGTTGCGGGTGGATGGGAGGTTCTGGGGAGAACAGCTGCTGTAATTCAAAAGTTGTACTTTGGAAATTTATATTTATTAAAAGTTGAAAAGAAAAAAGTATTCTATGGATTCAAAGACAGCTAATTTTGTAAAGGATGCGAAATTTAAGTTAGATAGGAGGAATAAGTACAAGAGTTCTATGGAACCACAAGGTGAGCATAGTTAATAACAATGTGTTCTTGACCATTGCTGAGAGCACATTTTAAATGTTCTCAACACACAAAAATGATAAGTGAGATAATGCATTTTAGTTATCTCTATTTAGCCATTCCACAATGCAGGTATATTTAAAAAAATGTTGTTCATATAAATATATACAAATCTTTTGCCATTTTAAAAACCAATATTTAAAAAAAGATTATCAAGATGTATCATATACACAGAATATAGAACCACACACTGCAATACACAGTCTTAAATACGCAACCGTCTGTTCTTGAACTGCTTTTATGGGGTAGATTCCTCAAAGCAAAATGCTGAGTCAGAGAACACAAATGGTTTTAATTTCACTAAATATTATGCTATTATCACACTCTACAAAGGTGATACTAAGACTCACTTCAATGAACAGAATAGGAGGAGGATGTTTTTTTCTATATTTTATCAGTCGGGTGACCTTGAGCAAATTATGGAAACTCTGTGTTCCTCAGTTTAATCAGGTGTAAAATAGCAATGATAATATTAGTGCTAAATATTGGACTAAACGTCAGCTACTATGAAATAAGGTGCGCATGATTACAACTTTCCATTTTAACCAATCTGATCATGTAAAGTATTATATAATTTTTAATATGATTGTACATTTACCTTTATTATTTAAGGCATATTTTCTTATGTTTACTGGCTATTTATATTTACTTTGCTGTGGTTTCCTTATTTGTATCTCTGGAAATTTCTCTACTGGGGGCTGGCGCTGTGGCATGGTGGGTAAAAGCCACTGCCTGCAGTACCAGCATCTCATATGGAAACCAGTTTGAGCCCTGGCCACTCCACTTCCAATCTAGCTCTCTGCTTATGGACTGGGAAAGCATTTAGAAAATGGTTCAAGTCCCTGTGCCCCTGCACCCATGTAGGAGACCTGGAAGAAGCTCCTGGCTCCTGGCTTTGGATAGGCTCAGCTCCGGCCATTGCAGCCATTTGGGGAGTGAACCAGTGGATGGAAGACCTTTTTCTCTGTCTCTCCCTTTGTTTGTAACTCCACTTCTCAAATAAATAAATAAATCTTTAAAAAATAGTTCTAAGTTACCTATCTGACAAAGGATTACTCTCCAGAACATATTAATAACTCAAAAACTCAACAACAAATATCCAACCAATCAAGAAATGGGTAAAGGACTTCAATAGAGAGCTCACAAAAGAAGAAATGCAATGTCCTACAAACATATGAAAAAAATGCATAACATTACTAGCCTAAGGAAAATGGGAATCAAACCCATAGTGAAGTTTCACCTCACCCCTTTCAGAATGGCTATTATCCAAAAGACAGAGAGCTGCAAATACTGCCAAGGATAGGGAGACTGAGGAACCCTTAGGCAAGGTTTATGGGAATGTACATTAGTGCAGACACTGTGAAAACAGTATGGAGATTCCTTTAAAAACTAGAAATAAAGTTGCCATATGATTCAGCATTCCATTATGGGGTACATTGCCAAAAGACATGAACTCATTGTACCAAAGAGATACCTTCATCACCATGCTTATAGCAGCACTACACACTAGTGAACCTATGGAATCAAGCAAGATGTCCCTCATTTGTGATTAAAGAAAGTGTTGTGTGTGTGTGTGTGTACATGTATATATATGTAATATATATACACACATATATTACATATGAATTAGAAGCTGTAATTAGCATGTACACCTCACAATTCAGGAAATTGGGAAATAAGAAATCAAATAATATGTATTCAATACCATATAGCATACAATGGGAAAGTCAGACATGAGCCTCCAGCAGTCCAATTCTGGGCCTTTACACTTAACCACTCCTCTCTACTGACTAATCTGGACCCCACCTGCTTTTCCCCTTTCCACCTTCTTTCATGAAAATTAGTCCAGTTGAGCTTTCTCCTTTATCTACATATCCATTCATTAACTCTTTAACTGGTCCATTTAATGATTTGTTGTTGAATGCTTACTGCTATGGGTTGAACACGTTTGGGTGTTCCCCGAGGGCCAATATGTAAAAAGTTTGGTCCCCGAGGTGCTGGCATTGGGAAGTGTTTGTGGGCCTGTTAAGAGATGGGGCCTAGATGGAGATCCTTGCGTCAATGGGAACTTTCCCCTCTAAAAGGATTTAGAGAGCTCTCTTGTGACTATTGAGTTCTCATAAAAGAATTGTTTAAAAAAGAAATAAGCCCAGACTCTTCCCTGCTTCCTGTCTGGGATGTGACTGTTTTCCCTGAAATGTTGCCTTGCCATCCAGCATCAGGAACTGCGCCAGAGTCTACACCAGGTTATCTGAATTCAGCTTCTAAAACTGAGAGTTAAATCACCCCCTTGTCTTCCTCAACAGCCTGTGTCAGGTATTTCATTATAGTGACAAAGAATACTAATATACCCACCATGTGCCACACTGATGCTATGGTTTGATTGTATCTCCTCCAAAATTCAGGTGTCAAAACTTTACAACCAAGGTGTTCCTATTAAGAGGTGGTTAGGCCACAAGGGTCCTCTCTCATGAACAAGATTAAGGTTCTCATAAAAAAGGCTCCAGGCAGCATCTGGCTGTCTTGCTCCTCCCTTCCAGATCAGCAGCAAGGTGCCATCTTGGAAGCTGAGACCAGTCCTTCCCAGATAACCAAATCTGCCAGTGTGTTGGTCTTGGACTTCACAACCTCTAGAACTAGGCAAACAGTACATTTACGTTCTTCCTAAATTACCCAGCCCCAGATATTTTGTTACAGAAGCACAAATGGACTAAGGCACATAGAAAATGATAACAAAGAAATAAAAGCATAACATGCAAGGAAAATATTAAGTAGGATTTGGGGCATTGCAGAAGTAGGGGTGGTTGCTATCTCCTGTAAGATGGTCAGGGAAAGAGATAACACCACGAGCAGAGTTCTGAAGACAGTGCAAGAGTGACCCTCCGGAAGAACAGGGTTTGATGAGCACAGTAGATCACACTGGCTGCAGGAGTGTGTGTCAGAGGAGACGGCTTACCTCCTTGGGTCGATTTTTATATTTTATAATAAGTAAGAAATGAAATGATTTTTCTTCCTAATAAAGTAATTATACTAACTTATGACCAGGAGTTTCTTTAAAAACATTAACACCAGAACTTCATTTCCTTCTCACCCTGTAGGAAAAGAAAATCTTCAGGCCAAGGGTCTGTTTTCTTATTTGTTGAAAAATTACTGGTCATTTCTCCTTTCTTTTTTCCTTCCAGAATTGATGCTGCTTTCATAGATGACTATCATCATTTCCTTCTCATTCTGTTTGTCTCTGATATTTTTCAGAGAACCATTTCTTTAACTTGATGTCACTGATTTATAGCCCAGAATGTTAACAGCATCTCCCACTTGCCTAGGGAGTGATTTCTTCAAAAAGTAATGATGTCTCTCTTTGACTAAGTCTTTTCAGGCTCTAATTTAACTTTTTTTTTTTCATATTCCTGATATTAGTTTTCTGCACACTGACTCTGTGTTGTGTTTTTCCATTTTTCCTCACCACCTCTGCTAGCTCTTTGCTTTATATTTTCCTCTGGCCACTGGGCACCTTGGATACAGTTGCCATGTCTCCTTTGTCTACTGGAGCCACTGTGCACAGTTGGCATCAGGTGAAGTCGCAAGCTTTCCTTCAGCCGCACCACATCTGTGGGGAGTGGGGAGGGGGCAGAGCCCCCACCACGGAGAGCCCGCGCTGTGCCCATCCCTAAGCTGTCAGGCCTTTGCTGTGGCACGAGGCATGCGAAGCCTTTCTCCAGATCTCCCCGGGGGCTCAGCCTTAGCCTCTTAGTCCTAATCACAGGAACTGTTATGCCCGCCTAGCTTCTCCTGTCACTCCACTGGACACCTATCCCATCATTTGTCCCATGCCTATCTCAACCAATTCCTTTTTTTTTTTTTTTCTTATCTCCCAGCTATTTTCTTTTTTCAAGGGGGAAATACATTCATTTATTTATTTTAAAGAATTTATTAATGTATTAGATTCTCAGGGTCACAGCAAACAAGTGATAATTACAATACAATCCTTATCAATTCTCATGTTGATGTGATATTAATACAAAGAGAATAGGTTCAACGTAGTTCACAGATGCGATTATTTTTAACTTCACAGATAAATCTTTAAACAACTTAAGGAAAACAAAAAACAGTGTTACCACTCATTCAAATACTCTTCTCCTGACTAGGAATAGCTTCTTTTCTGAAGCACTAGTCCTCTTGATAGATAAAATTATTTTTGATATCTTCTGAAGGTAGTTTCCCCAAATGGCTCCCAATGACTCTGCTTCCTGAAACCTGTGTCCTTTTGTATTCCACCCTCTGCGTCCTTGAGAGAGGACCAAAGCTGGTAATTTGTTACTAATGGGTCTGATATAGCAAAAGTGTTGGAAGTCACTTCTCAGACTAGGTGACAAAAGCTGTGACTTCCATCTAGCTCACACTTTTCCTCTGGCTCCTCTTGCTTACCTGTTGGGATCAAGTTAGTAAAACTTTGAGGTTGCTCATGGGGAGTGACAAATGACAGCCATATGAAACTGGATCCTGCTAAGCACTGTGACCTACAGAAACTGTGAGATAATTGTTTTCATACACAATTAAGTTTTAGTGGAACTTGCAGCAATGGATAACTAATATACCATCCCCTGCTATCGTATTTTATGTCCATCATCTTCTCTCCTAGCATGTCGGTGCTCCTGGTGGGTGCAGTTTGCCCACTGTGAAAACTGATTCACTTCTCTGTTTTGTATATTTCTTCCTCTTAGTACTTTTTTCTATCTTTTCTTAACCATCTTTTTTTCTGTTGATAAAAGATAAAATTAAAAAACGAACTGACATCCAATCATTTTAGGCAAATTGTCTTGCTCACATCCTGTATATAGCTTTATTCTGCATTCATACAGATTTGCAATCATGAGGATACATGTGGCCAACCGTGTGTCCTCCATGCCTAGCAGAGTGGCTGGCACAGCACAGGTACAAGACTGTGTTCCCCGGGACCAACGTGAACCATCTCTGTGTAAAGTTTGTCCAAGTCCCACATATCCCAGCTAGAAAATCTCACCGGCTGGGTAAGGAGAATATCACTCTTGGCTTCCTCAATCAGCACTACAGGTGCCCTTCTCTTTACTTTGCTAACTACTGTTTTGTTTTGAAATCTGCATGTTGAATGCTTAGAATTTTACTGTTTTCCACTCTTGTTTCTTCTACTTATCCTTAAGATACCTCTACATCACCTAAATTACAGATAAAAGCTTTTCCTTCCTAATTGCTTCACAATACGTTCTTGAGAAACCAATTTCCCTCTTGCAGATCAGTATTAAAGAGAAACTATTCTATTTGCCTTGCTTATTTTCAACATAGGCAGCAAGGAAGTAGAGTACATTAAATGGAAGAAATAAATAAATTCTCTGACTTGTATGTTTCACCAAATAATTTTGCCACACAAAGTTAATTTGGCTCATAAATAAGTTCTTCTGATGTGTATATTTTCCACTCTTGGAAGAACATGAAATACAACATTATTTCGGTTATGAAAGCTAATGTTCTCCTTAAATTTTATTTTGAAAGCATTATGTTACATAATTTTAAAAGAATCAAGGAGATGAAAATCCTACTTTCTGACTTTGCTAGACAAAAATATTTTTTGGAATTTAAATATACTTACCACTCAGTATTTCAATCTTGGTAGCATTTTGCATCGATCACTTATCATTACAATAATCCCAACAATGACAGGACCTTAGATTCTTATAATAATTCACATTTTTTTCTCAAAAGGTTACTAGAAATGTTGATTGCTTGACTAGGCTCAGTGGAGCTCACTTGGGTCCTATAGACAGATGTGCAAAACTTGCCTGGCTCCCTCTCACGCTGGGGCTTGGATTGGAACAACTGGCCTGAGTCAACTCTGCTGTGTGTCTCTGGGAGTCTCATCCTCTAGGACACTAGTTTGAGCACAGGCATGGTCTCATGATAAAAGCACAGGTAGGAGCAACAGAAAGTCAAAGTCACAAAGCCTCAAGGTGGAACACCGTTTCTTCCATTAACAAAAATCAGTCATAAGCAGAGATTCAAGGGACAGGAGAAGACCCCCACCTTTTGATGGGAGAAGCCACAATTTCACATTGGAAACGGCACAGAGGAGGGAGGGATAAAGAAATTGGCGCCTTCATAGTATGCCTACTTGTGAAGGACTTAAAACACTGAGAAACTAAAAACTCAGTTTGTAAACAGCTTAATCCAGTTGGAATCAATGTTTCTAGAGATGCATTCCAGAGAAATTCAAGTTGGAATACCGTGAGTTTTTATTTTATTATTTTGTAGGTAGGGAGCAGAACTTAATTTTATTTTGATTATTTAAAGATGTTTAAGATGGACATCTTTTAAAAACACACCTGTGATCCTACCCGGAAGAGTAAAAAGAGCTGTGTTCAAACATTAAAAAATTTGTGAAGTAATAATGACCTAAAGTATATAAGAAATCTTTAAAATTTCTGAAAAACTATGAATGTATTTCAAATTTATTTGTGCCCAAATTACCTTCTTTGTAAGTCCACTTTTCTTTTCCTTTTTTTTTTTTTTTTAATTTATTTGACAGATAGAGTTAGACAGTGAGAGAGACAGAGAGAAAGGTCCTCCTTCAATTGGTTCACCCCCCAAATGGCTGCCACAGCCGGAGCTACGCTGATCCGAAGCCAGGAGCCAGGTACTTCTTTCTGGTCTCCGACGCAGGTGCAGGCGCCCAAGCACTTGGCCATCTTCCACTGCCTTCCTGGGCCACAGCAGAGAGCAGGACTGGAAGAGGAGCAACCGGGACTAGAACCTGGCATCCATATGGGATGCCGGTGCTGCAGGCGGAGGATTAGCCAAGTGAGCTACAGCGCCGGCCCCTGTAAGTCCACTTTTCACAGAGTTTTTCAAGTACCCATGTATCACCATGAGCATCCAGATGGCAGTGCCTCTCTTACATAAAGGCAAAGCTAATTAGATGGAAATAAACTGCTACTATATTCGGTCTCCATCATAAAGTGAACCTAAGGAAGTTACAATGAGATGACTCTTGTGGAAATGAGGACTGAAAAAATATGTGTCAAGTACCACAGGGTTCCAAAGAGATCATTTAATTCTAATCATTTTGTTTGGATTTTGGAAAAACCGTTTTCTATGTTTACCTATTTCAGTAACAGCTTCCTAATGCACTGAGCCTTTACTAGATGCCACACACTCAGGCAGTTCGTGTGCAATCATTCCCAACATCTTTTTTTTTTTTTCCGCAGAAACCAATTAAAGTGTATAAACTTCATGCAGTTCATAAATACAAATTTAGGAACACAGTGATTCTTCCCACCCTACCTCCCTCCCACCTGCACTCCCACCCTTCTCCTCCCTCTCCTATTTCCATTCTTATTTTTTACTAAGATCTATTTTCAATTAACTTTATACACATAAGATTAGCACTATACTAAGTAAAGAGTTCAAGAAATAGTATGAAAAAAAATCTCTTTAAAGTAGGAAGATGGACTACATTTCACAGCCATTGCAACTGCAGCCTGCCAAAGGTCATAGAATCAGGCTATGGACTTGGGTGCTCTGCAGAGCCCATACTCTAACCACGATGTCAGTTTTCCTGGCGACACATTAGCATTAGCACCATGTCACCCTTTCCTGTATTTACTCTGGACACCAGGAAATCTGTTTTGTTCTAGATTACTTCCAGCAGTTAAAGCAGTTACAGGAGTTTTGGAAGATCGGCAGAAACTCTACTTTGACAGATATCTGGGCATTAGTCACTTATGGGCAGCAAGTCTTTCACCAACCTCCAGGCTCTCTGCCAAGGGTGGGCCTCAGTGTTACAGTCAGATGAGATCCATCCTGATTTGGTCAAGTCAGACAGGGAGCATTAAGGGCCAGCAGTTTTCCCTAATCTTGGATCACCTAAGATTTCCAATTTGTTTATGGGCATATAATTGTTAGGAAAAGAGGTGCAGATTGGTGCCTCCTCACACGGGGCACCAAAAATGTTAGGAAAAGAGGTACAGAATAGAGAAGAGCCAGTGCACAAATCTACAGCCAGACTGAATTTATTCAGAGAAAATAAATTTGTAGAGGTGAGTGCCCAACTGCGAGCCTGCACATTGATGGACACATATTTTAGGAGGGCTAGGGATGGGGGTGGGGGTGGGGGTAGCTAGCAGGCGGAGGTGAATTCCTGGGGCTGTTCTTCAGGTTGCTGTGCAGGGTTGGGGCGGGGGGGGGGGGGGGGGTGCTGCTTGGCAACGTGGGAAAGAATGCAGGGTGGGGTATGAAGGCAATAGGGTGTGAGAGCCAATTGAGATTCTAGGGCAAGGAATACATTCCAATGTTTATCTATCTTTTGGGCAATGAGTGAGAATGGCTGAGGCTTATGTCCTTGTTCTACCAATAATTCCCTGATTTAAATGCCTTTCTCCTATTGAAAGCCCCTCCAAACAACAGAATGCTGGCTGATATTGAACTGGGTACATCAGTAGTCCAAGGTAATATAAACTAAAAAATGGCAATTAGGGAGTGGTCATTTTATTGAGTTTTTTTTTTTTTAAATAAGAAGTACATCACTGCCAGTGGAAAATGGAAGATTGTAATAGATGGCAAACAATGGCCAAAAAGTATTATGAATGCTTGAGTGGAATAAAGTGCTTATTGAAGGCAGGAATCTTAGAAGGCACCAGCACCTTTCTGGCTAGGATTTTGTAGTGGAAGTGATAATGAAAAGGAGTCAGGTGGGTTGGTTCCTAATCATATCAGGAGAAAATTCTTCAAGTGATAAAAGGCACAAAGATGACAGTTCTGGGCTTTACATCCCTTTCCTCCCCTCCCTTACCCTCCCCTTCTCTCCCTTACCCTCCTTTTATCTCTTCCCCTTCCCATCTTTCCTCTCCTCTCCTCTAATTCTTCTCTCTCTCTCAGATGTAGTTCCTGAAAGTTCTAAATTCAGTATATCTTAAATAGCTAGAATATGCCCATCTTCTAGGTTATTTAAATTAATGTTAATCTGCATTAAATGCATTTTTATTTACACTTATTGTCATATTTTAGGAAGGAATTCACTTCTTCCCCATATCTCTCAGAGGACCCTGAGAACTTTTCATTGACCAAAGCATTAAGAAGTACATTAGTAGCTGGCACCACAGCTCACTAGGCTAATCCTCTGCCTGCGGTGCCAGCACCCCGGATTCTGTCCCGGTTGCTCCTCTTCTAGTCCAGCTCTCTGCTGTGGCCCTGAAAGGCAGTGGAGGATGGCCCAAGTGCTTGGGCCCCGCGCCTGCATGGGAGACCAGGAGGAAGCACCTGGCTCCTGGCTTCGGATCGGTACAGCGTGCCAGTCGTAGCAGCCATTTGGGGGGTGAACCAATGGAAGGAAGACCTCTCTCTCTGTCTCTCTCACTGTCTAACTCTGCCTGTCAAAAAAATAAAAAATTAATTAATTAATTAAGAAAATAAGTACATTAGTGAGTCCTATACCAGCATCCTTGAAAAGTTCTGCAGTATGGAAATACTCTGAAACTGGAGCATGGGATGGTACCTGGAGATACTATCACTGAGATAGGCTGCCTGACTGCAAAAGACATTATGAGATCCTAGAAGTGAGACCAAAGGACAACACTTAGCTGCCAGAAAAAAAATAATTGTTCTTATCCTAATGGAAAGCAACCTCAACAAGTAGTAATACCATAATGCCTCACCCACGTTTTGGGCCAGACCTAATTCACAGACCAAGACCCTTATTAAATGGTAAGTTAGATCCATCTGAGGAAGCATCATGACATCAAATTTTTCCATACGTATTTTAATAAAGGACACTGCATTTCATTATTGGGGTAATTATTGGGGAAAACATAAGCAGATCTTCCAGGTAGTCATTGCTAACCTGATTCTGTAGATCACAGATCATAGTGAAGGTGTGTAGAGTTCACGTGATAAAAGAGATGTTGGGCTGAGTCTGTCTCACAGCAGATGCCCTGAGTCTGCCAACATGCCATGGTTCTTTTCTCCCCTTCATTGGTAAATGTAAAGTTGCAATAGTCATGCTATTTTTGGACACAGCATGTAAATGAAAGAATCCTCACTGTGGTTTCCTGATCCACAGATTTAATGCTTTTAAAGTAGAAAAGGCCAAGTTGGGGATCCTGCAACTCTCTCTGATCCCCAACAGCATGGTTAACCAAAAGCACTGACCATATCCCTGGGGTACTATGGAGAATAGTGCCCCATCAAAGACTCGAGACAGCAGGTTGATTCTTCACTGTTCCCATTCAGTTTCTATTTGTAACCTAGAGAAGGCAGATGGGGCGGGCATTTGGCACAGTAGTTAAGACCTCTCTTAAGACATGAGGACTCGGCTGGCGCTGCGGCTCACTAGGCTAATCCTCCGCCTAGCAGCGCCGGCACACCGGGGTCTAGTCCCGGTCGGGGCGCCAGATTCTGTCCCGGTTGCCCCTCTTCCAGGCCAGCCCTCTGCTGTGGCCAGGGAGTGCAGTGGAGGATGGCCCAAGTGCTTGGGCCCTGCACCCCATGGGAGACCAGGAGAAGCACCTGGCCCCTGGCTCCTGCCATCGGATCAGCGTGGTGCGCTGGCCGCAGCGCGCCGGCCACGGCGGCCATTGGAGGGTGAACCAACGGCAAAGGAAGACCTTTCTCTCTGTCTCTCTTTCTCACTATCCACTCTGCCTGCCAAAAAAAAAAAAAAAAAAAAAAAAAAAAAAGACATGAGGACCCTAGAGTTTCTGGATTCAAGTCCTCATTCCATTGCTAACTCCAGCCTCCAACTAATGTACATCCTGGGAGGCAGCAGCTGATGACTTGAGTACTTGGGTCCCTGGCACCAAATTGAGTTCCAGATTCCTGGCTTTGGCCTGACGCAGCATTTGGGGAATGAACCAGTGGATCAAAGATCACTTTCTGTTTGTCTCTCCCTCTCCACTTCCCCTCCTCATCTCTCTGATTTTCAAATAAATATTTTGAAAAAATAAAGACAAAACAGAAGGCAAGATGGGTCATGGAGGATGACAGGGTCTTATTGTGAATTTGAGTTGGGTATTTATTCCATTGACTGTTATTGTTGAAGTATCTAATTTATGAGAGCAAATCAATAGAGTCTCTGGAACTTGATCTACAGCACTTCATCAGATAAATTATCTTTTCTTTTTCCTAATGTGAAACTAATCAAACTAATCAAAGTAGTTTGTTTTCACAGTGGTCCATCCACACTCTTTTGCATAATTCATCAAACCACAAATTATTTAGTTCTGTGTCATAATCTAGCTGGCAGTGCTCTTTGCTTCCCTAGCCATGGCACTGGTCTACTAAATTGATACATCCTATTCCTCAGGCCTGGTAGGCAGAAATGAGCTAATTCATTAGATGCCTTGATAAGACACATGAATATCAGAGGGAGGAGGTATTTCCCACCCTCTGGTGAGATATTTTCGGTATTTGCCACCTTAAAAAATGTTCTAGGACAATAACGGTCTCAGTTAAGAGTAATTATCCCCTGACAAAGGAGACGCGTGCCTTGTACTCCTTGACAGCTAAGAAGGACAGCACTCCATGGACTTATCTGGCACCTACAAACAGTATTTACTAATGGATTTTACAGAATTGCTCAATTTGAGTAAAACCCAGAGCAAGAGAATGTCTGGTAGCAGGTTCATCTGAGTGTCAGCTGCTGTGTCGCTTAGGTCTGATGATCACAGAGATCCAAGTGTGTTTAAACGGTCTATGAGAGAATCCGCACTGAATGAGGATTGGGGCAACCCTAGAGTGGAAAAACAGCAAGTCCCAGCAGTTTTATAGTAAATCCATGTCCTTTTAGGAGAAAAGAAAATTTCTGTTTCCAAAACAGTTTCTAACTTGCTGCAGTATTTAGGTTGACACATAATTACTGACAATGGAAAAATAAATGGCCACGTAAGCTGAATTTTCCCTGTTCTTTGGGTGTTTTCTGAACCACCAAACATTATAGTGAAATTGACATGTATGTGATCAGACTTGAGTAGATCAGCAATTCCAATTTGAGTAGAGTTCCTACTCCTATCACATCTCTTCCTGCTGTGTCACCCTTCCTCCTGCCACCCACATTTAAGGTCAGTTGTGGAATTCCTGGAGCAAGCTAAGTGTACAGGCTGCCTGATACTAATCAAAATCAAATCGCTGTAGCACTGAGATGGCACTGAGGGGTATCAAAGGAAGAAAATCTTCCTGGCAGACAGCACTTTGATTATTGTATCTGATTGTGAAATTCATCTCACAAAAGAAATTGCCAACAACATGGATAATGCATGATTATGAATGACTAATGGATAAGTCAGCCAAATTTGGAGTTCAGGTAACAGGAGATAGCAAAAATAAAGATATAGAATGAACAATCCAAGTGAACACAGATTGCAAGGTTTTGTTGAATGTGAATGCCCACCAATCAGAGGCACTCAGCATTGTACACAGTATAACCTATTCCAGGTAGTCAGCCACTTTCCCAAGCTACCCTGCACTTTTTTAATGGGTCCACTAATAAAATATCCCTGGAGATTATGGACGGGTTCAAGCTTCTGTTCATCAAGGCTGATCTGGCTAACACTGCTGCAGTAAAGTTTCTTCTTTAAAAAAAATAGACTCATACTAAGGTTATGAATTTGTCTTTTCTTCCAACAATGAATTTTATCAGTCCGTTCAGCTACAGACATACTGACGATGCTATTAAAAATTTTCCTGATATAATTCCCATTTGGGTTTTGATAAAAAAAAACACTTTATAGAGCAAGGAGGAAAGCAGTCATGTGACTCATAAGCAGTAGGTTTAGGAAACTGTAGACAGGCTTATCCAGAAACAATATCTTTCAGAAAGAGACCAGCACTAGAAATTGTTTTTTATTCTCTGACACGCAACCAATAAGCGATGGCTTTTCCACAGCAGAATGCACAGGCCCACATGCCAGAGGGTGAGAAGCAGTGGCTCCTTTCTCTAGTACTGATGATAACCCAGATGCAAAACTTTGCAATTCCAGCCTTACATCTTTAGGCTCTTCTGGTTTAGAATGTTGGTCTCCAAGGAAAACCACCACTACCAAGGGTATCAAGGTTAAAACTGCTCCAAAGAACAAGTAGTTGAAGTTCTATCTAGTTACTCAGAATTGCAGTGCCAAAGAACCAAGAGGCAGGAAGGAGAGTCCTATAGGGTTGAAAGGATTTACCAATTTTCAAGGGGGAATAGGCTTGTTGCTATTCACAATGAGATGTATCTAGAAACTAGAGGATTTTCCTTATATTGTGGCTAGTAATTAAATTGAACAGAAGACAGAACATGCCAATACAGGTGAGATCCCAAAGAATGAGGTTTAGAACAACTAAATTAGTAAAAATAAAAAAATAGGCCAGCGCCGCGACTCACTAGGCTAATCCTCCACCTTGTGGCGCCAGCACACCGGGTTCTAGTCCCTGTCGGGGCACCAGATTCTGTCCCAGTTGCCCCTCTTCCAGGCCAGCTCTCTGCTGTGGCCAGGGAGTGCAGTGGAGGATGGCCCAAGTGCTTGGGCCCTGCACCCCATGGGAGACCAGGAGAAGCACCTGGCTCCTGCCATCGGATCAGCATGGTGCACCGGCCGCAGCGCACCGGCTGCAGCGGCCATTGGAGGGTGAACCAACGGCAAAGGAAGACCTTTCTCTCTGTCTCTCTCTCTCACTGTCCACTCTGCCTGTCAAAAACAAAATAAATAAACAAATAAAATATAATAAATACTAAGTTCAAAGTGGCACTGAATAAGTAGTAAATGAAGTTATAAACATTTAGTATGGTCTAATGATTGCATGCAGAAATGAAGACTCTATTAACTATGGATTTTTGTTATTCTTTTGGTAATACATATTTGCATATGTGTGTCCTTGCAAACATATCAATGCTTTTTTATCTTTTCCTCCTTCTACCAATATAGCAAGAGCATAATTTTCAGTGATTAGATTATTTTTAATATTACTGAATGTAAAAAGATTATAATTTAATCTGTAAAGGAATAAATATTACAAATAATAGATACAGTAACCAATGAATTTCCCACATTTGGTGATACTGAGTACATATTCATTCTATGAGAGACATGGTCCTCAAATTAGACAGAAGCCTGATGCCATTAATCTTGTACAGAAAGATATGTAAGTCTGCTGAGTAGCAAAAAAGATAGACCATCCCTTATATTGTTTAAAACTCCTCAGTGTTCCCTTACAATTTAATGCACTTCTTTGTAAAACTAAGCCCCATTCCTGAGTACCTTTGATGTAAACTTTGTCAAACCCCTCTCCCTTAGCTTACAATTTCTGTGTCCACTTTAATGATTGCAAGTCAACTCCTTCTTAAAGAGTAATTGGCTAAAATAAGAGAGTGGTATATGGGTTAGGCCAGCCCCACAAGATCCCAGTTCACAAGACCAAGAAGTCAATTATTACCTCTATAATCAGAACTATACTCCATTTTGAGAACCATCACAGGAACCCCAGGCCCTGATCGAACAAGGTAATAACCATCACATGGTGACCCCCAGCAGACCAGAGCCCACTAAGTCATTGCACTCCAGCTGTCCTATTACTACTAACCAATCAAAAGTGGATCGTTGGGCTGGTGCTGTGGCTCATTGGTTAATCCTCCGCCTGCGGCGCCAGCATCCCATATGGGCGCCAGGTTCTTGTCCCAGTTGCTCCTCTTCCAGTCCAGCTCTCTGCTGTGGCCCGGGAAGGCAGTGAAGGATGGCCCAAGTGCTTGGGCCCCTGCACCTGCACAGGAGACCAGGAGGAAGCACTTGGCTCCTGGCTTCGGATTGGCATAGCTCTGGCCATAGCGACTATTTGGGGGGTAAACCAATGGAAGAAGACCTTTCTCTCTCTCTCTCTCTCTCTCTCTCAACTCTGTAAAATAAAAAAATAAAATAAAATAAAGTGGATCGTCAGCACTCTGTACCCACTAAAGACTTGCACATGAGTTGAATATATACCTCTCAATCCCAACTTCAACCTGTAACATTCCTGACCCTAAATCCCTTAGTCAGTCCAGGATTTCACTGATAACTGCCTGTACTCCTTGCTCTTCACTTTGTAAATAAATACCTACCCCCTTCTACTGCCCTGAATTCAGTGCATTGAGTAGGTGGAGCCGGAAGTTCTACAACATTCATACATTTCTTTGCCTGCAGAGTTCTAAGTGAACTGACAAGAGGCACTCAGAAGAACGGTGGAAGGTGAAAGAGAGCAATACTCTACTCCTCTGGCAGCAAAGGGGAAGTACCAGGAATTGTGGCAGCCTCAGGGCATTCTTGTCAGTTTTCACCTTCAGTAAAAGAAGCTGTAATCATTGGTGACAGTTACCCTGTTCTACAACTTCCTAATTTTCTAAAAGCTTTCGGTGAACCTGAGATGCAGCAGTAGCTTTCTGTGATCTTTGTTCTCCTAGTTCACTCAATAACTTTGCAAATGTTTAATTATATGTAATTATATGTATTTACCATTGCTTAAAATAGAATGGTCTTTGGTATTCTAACTGAAGTCTAACTGATAGGAACCATTGGCTATACTACTTCTTTAACTTAAGTTTTTCTATCAGGCGACCTGCCTCATAATAAATTACATTCCTCTTTTGATTGTTCAGTTACCACAGTATGATAAAACTATGCAGCAGGACACATTTTTTTTCTTTTTTTTAAAACTTTTATTTAATGAATATGAATTTCCAAAGTACAGCTTATGGATTACAATGGCTTCCCCCCCATAACGTCCCTCCCACCCGCAACCCTCCCCTTTCCCACTCCCTCTCCCCTTCCATTCACATCAAGATTCATTTTTGTTTCTCTTTATATACAGAAGATCTGCTTAGCATACATTAAGTAAAGATTCCAACAGTTTGCTCCCACACAGAAACATAAAGTGAAAAATACTGTTTGAGTACTAGTTATAGCATTAAATCTCAATGTACAGCACACTAAGGACAAAGATCCTACATGAGGAGTAAGTGCACAGTGACTCCTGTTGTTGACTTAACAAATTGACACTCTTGTTTATGGCATCAGTAATCACCCTAGGCTCTTGTCATGAGCTGCCAAGGCTATGGAAGCCCCCTGAGTTCACTGACTCTGATCATTTTTAGACAAGGCCATGGTCAAAGTGGAAGTTCATTCCTCCCTTTAGAGAAAGGTACCTCCTTCTTTGATGACCCGTTCTTTCCACTGGGATCTCACGGAGATCTTTCATTTAGGTTTTTTTTTTTTTTTTTCCCAGAGTGTCTTGGCTTTCCATGAGCAGGACACATTTTAATTCATACAAAAGCTTGGATGTCTTCAGAGATAACTCATAGAGTTCTACCTTACAAAATTGTGCCAGTATGAAATATAAAATATCCGGATTAATCAAAAATTTGGAAAAACATTAAGTTTCATGGTAGATCTTTTAATATGATTAAATTTTACAACTGCAACTGATATATGGGGAAGTTAAAATATTCCAGATATTTCAAACTTCATGTTTGTAGAATCTTAAATGTTGACCTAGGGAATTATTTTTTTAATTTCTTATGCATGTTTTAAAGACTTGATATGAACTGGGTTTAATTTTTTCACACCCTGAGCTGACTTACAGTTCTCTAAGTCTTATTACATAGAAACTCATTTTCATTCCCAAAAAGTTTCACACACTTTAATCTGGCAACTGTATCCTGTCCAAATCAGACCTATGAAAAACTTTAGTCAGGTTATACCAGGGCACCTACTGTGTATGACAAGCTCATTGCCACAGGACAATGTCAGCACTGTGGGAACACATATGCTACTGTCACAAAGTTAGCCATGTCCTTCTAATTGTTCAGTGCACATACCACTTCCACCATGCGACTAGAGAACAGATTTGCATTAAGATAACAACTTCAGACCTACAAAAGATTTAGAGTCACCACAGAAGGAAATGCCTTGTATACTCCCCCCCCCACCACCTTTTTTTTAAGATTCATTTACTTGAAAGGCAGAGCAACAGAGAAAGAGAGAGACAGAGAGATCACACATTTGCTGTTTTAGTCTCCAAAGGGTCTCAGTGGCCAGGTCTGGGCCAGGCCAAAGCCAGGAGCCAGGAACTCCATCATGGTCTCCCACCTTGGTGGGAGGGGCCCAAGTATTTCAGCCATCATCCACTACATTCCAAGGTGCATTAGCAGGGAGTTGGATCAGAAGCATAGTAGCCAGGTCTTGAACCTGGGCTCTGATATGGGATGCTGATGTCCCAAGTACTGGCTTAACCTGCTGTCCCACAGTATTGGGCTTTTTAATGTACTGTTCATTCATATTTCCCAAGGCTAACACTCAACCACATTTTTCTCTCATTATCTTTCTACATATATTTACTATTTTCTAAGTGGAAGCTATTGATATAATACCTTTATGCCCCTGAACACTTAAGTATGTATTCCCCATAAAATAAAGATACCATCATATGTAACCACAAAACAGTAACCAAAGTCAGGATATTATCACTGATAAATGATGATCTCAACCACAGATCTTACTATCCCTATTTCCTGCAGAGTTCAGAGTAGAATGAGGACTGCAGAGGTTTAAGTCAGTAGGGCTGTAAGCCACCTTGCTGCTGGTTGCCAGTATCATGGACTTTCAATAGACTCTAATCAAGACTGCATTTTAAGGAGTGAGCTTGGGGCCAGCGCTGTGGCATAGTAGGCTAAGTCTCTGCCTGCAGTGCCAGCATCGCAGATAGGCACTAGTTCTTGTCCAGCTGCTTCTCTTCTGATCCAGCTTTCTGTTTGTGGCCTGGGAAAGCACTGGAGGATGTCCCAAGTCCTTGTGCTCTTGCACCCATGTGGGAGACATGGAAGAAGCCAAAAAACCGTCATCTATCAGTGTTAATTATCATTTATGCTTCCCATTGCAACCGATCATTACTATGGTGGTTATCAGATGGCAATCATTAAATTCTATGATTTCTTCCATATTTATTATCTGGCAATCTATGATAAGTAAAAGCTTTCTTTTATTTATTTACTAAAGGGACTTATAAATTGTTCTACCACTGAATGAGTTACAATATATTTTAGAACTATAGTTAGGCTCATTTACGAACAAAAACATTCATCCACTCTACATGAGTGCATAGTTTGACATGTTTAGGCAATTATCTATAGTCTTATATATTTGGCATTTTGTCTGCATGGTTTTTTTCTTTTCTTTTTTTTTTTTTTTTTTTTTTTTGACAGGCAGAGTTAGACAGTGAGAGAGAGAGAGAGAGACAGAGAGAAAGGCATTCCTTTTCCGTTGGTTCACCCCCCAAATGGCCGCTATGGCTGGCGTGCTGCACCAATCCGAAGCCAGGAGCCAGGTGCTTCCTCCTGGTCTCCATGCAGGTGCAGGGCCCAAGCACTTGGGCCATCCTCCACTGCACTCCCGGGCCACAGCAGAGAGCTGGACTGGAAGAGGAGCAACCAGGACAGAATCCGGTGCCCCAACTGGGACTAGAACCTAGGGTGCCAGCGCTGCAGGAGGGGAGGATTAGCCTAGTGAGCCACAGCGCCGGCCTGTCTGCATGGTTTCTATGATTGCAAATTCAACCATGAATCAAAAATATTCAAAAAATTTTTTCAACTGCACTCAATACATACAAACTGATTTTCTTGTTATTATGCATTAAATAATACATTATAGCAAATATTTTATGGGATTTACACTGTACTAAATATTACGAATAATCTAGAAATGATTTAAAGTATATATCAGGGTAAGTTATATGCAAATATTACACCATTTTATATAAGGGGCTTGAGCATTTGTAGATTGTATTATCTACCAATGGCACAGGGACACATTATTTGTGTTCCTTGATATTGAAGAACAACTATAGCCCATTTTTTTAAAAAAAAATATTTATATGAAAGTCAGAGTTCCAGAGGGGCAGAGGCAGAGAGAGAGAGAGAGAGAGAGAGAGGGAGGGAGGGAGAGGGAGAGGAGGGGGGAGGAGAGGTCTTCTATCCACTGGTTCACTCCCCAGATGGCCTAAATGGCCAGAGCCACGCCCATCAGAAGTCAAGAGCCAGGAGCCTCCTCTGGGTCTCCCACAGGGGTGCAGGGGCACAAGGACTTGGGCCATCTTCTACTGCTTTCCCAGGCCACAGCAGAGAGCTGCATCAGAAATGGAGCAGCTGGGACTTGAACTGGCAATCATATGGGATGCTGGCACTGCAGGTGGTGGCTATGCCATGGCGCCAGCCCCATATAGTCCATTTTTTTTCCCTGCACTTACATATCTAAGATAAAATTTAACTTACAAGTTAGGCACAGTGAGAGATCACCAATTATTACAACTAATAAAATAGAACAATTATAATAACACATGGTAATAAGGCCACTTAATATGTATGAAATACTTATTTCTGAAATTTTCCATTTAATATTACTGGACCATGGTTGGCTAAGGGTAATGGAAATATGGAAAGCAAAATCTTGGATAAAGGGAGATCATTGTGTTCTGCATACTGATGGCAGTCTGTTTTCTATACTTTTTTTATTTTTTTATTTTTATTTATTTATTTATTTTTTTGACAGGCAGAGTGGACAGTGAGAGAGAGAGACAGAGAGAAAGGTCTTCCTTTTGCTGTTGGTTCACCCTCCAATGGCCGCCGCGGCCGGCGCGCTGCGGCCGGCGCACCGCACTGATCCGATGGCAGGAGCCAGGAGCCAGGTGCTTTTCCTGGTCTCCCATGGGGTTCAGGGCCCAAGCACCTGGGCCATCCTCCACTGCACTCCCTGGCCACAGCAGAGGGCTGGCCTGGAAGAGGGGCAACCGGGACAGAATCCGGCGCCCCGACTGGGACTAGAACCTGGTGTGCCGGCGCCGCTAGGCGGAGGATTAGCCTAGTGAGCCGCGGCGCCGGCCTGTTTTCTATACTTTTAAATCAAAGATAATTTCCTAGGCCCTTCTACAAACTTTACCAAAATAACCACCATCAAAAAATTCCACTGTACTATAAATTTGGCAAGCTAAATTTAAATTCTCTTCACATTAAATGCATTGGGACATACTTGTAGCTTTTTTTTTAAGAGGATACTAAAAGGTAACCAATGAAACAAGCCAACAATGAAATTGAAAGCAAAAGTATCCATTTAATAAATACACAATGGCTCCTTCTTCCAAATAATACTTTTAAGAGGACATGCTCTAAGTTCAGATAGTTCTTTCATGTATATGCAGTTATTTCTTTGTATTATCTGAGAAAAATAAAAGTTAAATCTTAATGAGTTCTTTCTGTATGACAGCCATTGTTCTCAATACCTGACATGGATTAATTGGTTCTGTACTTATCCTTTGAGATGGTATGATTTTCTGTTTTGCAGGGCTACAACAAGGAAAGGAAAAATAATTCCAAAGTTATTTTTATTTTTATGTTTTACCATGTTTTATATTGATTTTATTTTTATATTGAGCCGGGACTCAAACCCACCAGAGACTTTCCATTTAACCAAACACAAAAGCTGCCTTTTGCCTCACTGTGTATTCAACTGTTACTTACTTACTCAGTTTCTGATTACTAGTTTGTTCATTATTTTATTTCAGACAATACTGTCATTAACATCCTTACACATGTTTCCAAGTGTACATGTATCAGACACATACATGTGTAACTTTCTAAATCAAATTGCTTTCCTATGTGATCAAACCAAGTAAGGCATTACAGTGCTACATCTTCACTGGGATGTTGGCATTGCAGGCAGCAACTTTACCTGCTATGTCACAACACCGGTCCCACCGGAACCTGAATCAGCACCCATTCAGGTTGCTGACACTGTAGGCGAAGGCTTAACCTTCTATGCCACAGTGCCAGCCTTATATCTGAAGAAATTTTTCAAAATTCGCAGTAGGGGCCAGTGGTTCTAGTCCTGGTGGCTCCTCTTCCAGTCCAGCTCTCTGCTGATGGCCTGGGAAAACAGCAGAAGATGACCCAAGCACTTGGGCCCCTGCACTTATGTGAAGACCCAGAAGAAGCTCCTGGCTCCTGGCTATGGATCAGCCCAGGTCTGGCCATTGCAGCCAGAGCTCTCCCTCTCTCTATCTGTAACTCTGCAGCTCTCATTCTAGAAATGCAAGGGTGGTTGAATGTCAAGAAATCCACCAACATAAAGTATTTTATCAACAAAGAAATATAAATTTTATGATCAGATCAATAAATTTCTGGCATTATTTATATAAAATACATAGAAGACAGGAATTCAAAAAGACTATTTAGCCAAATGCCAACCATTATAAAATACAGTTACAATGTCCTCAGACTCTTTCCTTTTGAACTTGGTATTTTGAGAGCTGTGCCACAAATCATCATTACTATTCACTGTAGCTTAACTGTGCCACAGGGATTCTAACAGATACATAATGACAAGAACATTGTAAAGTCAATAGGAACAGTGAAAATATGAGATGAAATCATCTTATTGCTGTTAATATGATTTTATGCCAAGAAAATCAATATTTCTAATTAATAGCTAGTATAATTAATTACAAAGATTGCTTAACTGGTGTGTTAAAACAGGTTCAGATATTTTTTTAAATAGACTTTTCTTAATTAAAAATATTTTATTTATTTGACAGGCAGAGTTACAGAGAGTGAGGAAGAGACAGAAAGAGAGAACTGCTATCGGTTTGGTCATTCCCTAAAAAAGGATAGAACAGGTAGGACTGGTCCAGGCTGAAGCCAGGAGCCTGGAACTGCATCCAATTAATTCCTTCATGTGGGTGCAGGGGACCAAATACTTACACCATCCTCTGCTGCTTCCCCAGGCACATTAGCAGGGATCTGGATCAGAAGTGGAGCAGCTGGGACTCAAAGCAGTGCTCATATGGGATGTCATCATTGTGTGCAACAGCTTAACCCACTATGCCACAATGCTGCCCTATAAAAGAGAGGTCTTTCTTAAAATTAGCAGTAAGCACCAGGAAATTCAAATGATTTGAAAAATCTATTTTACAGTGGTGACCAAAATGTGGAGTATATAGAAATAAATTGAACAGGAAAGGAGAGAAAATATAAAATATAAAGATCTAAAATCATGACAGAAAGATTTCTAAAGTTCTGAAAAATTAAATGACAAAGTAATTTTGGAAGAATAATTTTGATAAGTTAAAGGTCAAGTCTTCCCCATTTAATATATAACATTAATATACTGCATTTAAAATATGGACAAAATGTTCATTTGGTGAAAATGTTATTGACCCCAGGTTCCTTGGCCCTCTTACAAATAGAAACAGACAAGAGGTCAGTGGGTGGCCAAGACAAGGTTTATACTCCAGATAACAGGACAGAAAAATGTTCACCGACTTGCTCAATGAAGGGAGCTGGTACAGGCTTTTATTGAGTGGGGCTCCCTGTGGGTTACCCCTCAGCACAGGCAGTTAAATCTGCACCTGGCCCCAAGTTCTGACTCACCCCACTCAGCACATGCACTTAGGTTTGCAGCCTGCTCTGCCTGCAGTTCTGTGCAGGTGTGGTTCCTTCTTTTGCACTCAGCACACTCAGTATGGTGGTCTTGCTCCCTCCTGTCACCAGAAAGGCCATGTATCAGGAACAATGGGCTGTTCTGGGCAGGTGTGCAGGTCAGGGTGGTTCAGTACAGGGCATTAGGCAGTCTGTTGTGGTTAGGGTCTCAACGTTTCTTGCTGCTGATTTGTTTGGAGCTGGAGTTGGATACACAGTCAGGTCAAGGAATGGGAGAAGACTTGAATTTGTTGAATCCTGTTTTTATCCTGTCTCAAAAAAATTTGCATCAGAGATAACAAGACTTGTTCTAGAATATAATAAAAATTTCAGAGGAGAATAAATGCTCAAGATATCCAAGATCATCTGGAAGACTAATAGTGAGTACACTCATGTTTTAAAACTGCAGAAAAATACTCTATACCAAATGTAATAACAAAAAATACAGGAGAAATGGGGGCAGTTCAATAGATCAGAGACACAGATATAGATCCCACTGTATTTGAGATTTTAGCACATGACAAAGGCAGACTTTTAATTCAGAATGGATACTTAATAATTCATCTGGAAGAAGTGAAAGTTAAATATGTACTTCAATTAAGGAAAGTGAGCTAAGATCGGGGTACTGAGTGGAGTTCGGGTTGATGACTGGTACTTAAAGGTGCAGCCAAGTGCAGGGCTATGGGTTTGTAGAAGAAGCATAAACTACACTGTGGGTCAAGACAGAGGAAACCCCCTCAGAAAAGCCGAATTCTAGCCAAAGACTTTCAAGCATGAATTAGCAGTGTGAGACAAATGACACAAATGGCTACCCAAGGACAAAAAAAAACAAAAACAAAAACAAAAAATTCTGCAAACCAGGGGAAGACAAAATTGTCAGGGTCAAAGGGAAAAGCAAGGCTTAAACTCTGTTGAGAGTTGACCATTACAAAGGTGAATCATTCCCCTTGCTAGGAGTGGAAGCTGTGGGCCCAGCAAGTCACCTTCAGTTTCTTATCAGAGTGCCAAGAACACAGTAGCAAGAGTAAAATGGATAAGAAAATTGAGAGACTTTAGATGAGGTACTTTAAATGTAAAGACTCCAAACGAGATCTGCTTTAAGGGAAAGGTGGTTGTCTTGGAGACGTCTGGGATTCTACAGGTGCATCCTCTAACTGCCTACATTTAGTGAGGCGACAGTGGCCTTGGCAATGACATGCCCTGAAACGTGAAGCTGAGAATCATAAGGTCAAGAGCAAGCTATTAATTTACATTTTCTTAGAGATTTTTCTGGTGGCAAACTCTGACCCAGACAACTATGTGATTTAACTGGCTGAACTGAAGACGTTTCTCCTCTTGTGATATTTCCTCTAAGTACCCCTTTTCTCAGGCATCACTTAAGACTCTTCTGTCTGTGTCTGCAAAACAGCAAAGTGCATTGGGATTTTTTTGACTATTAGAAACCACAGAAATGACTTTCACTCAGAATCCCATACCCAGACCTGATCCAGACCACTTGGGACACCGTGGTGTCCAGCTGAAGCACTCTGGTGCTCCTTCTGCTTATAACAAAGATCCCACATCAAAACTGTAATATTTATCTCTTCCTAAATATATAGCAGTTGCTTGGAAATTCTTGGCAGGCACAGAGATCAGCCTTTTGACTGCAAGCTACTGTTACCTGTGTGCTGAAGCATGCAGGCTAGGGGAGGACACCAGCCCATTGCCCTGATTCCTCCACCAACTGAACGTTGTTACATCAGGGAAGTTATTTCTAAGTGTCAGTTTCTTTTTAACAAATTGTTATTTATTGATGTATTTGACAGAGAGGCAGACAGAGAAAGAGAGCGAGGAAGCTCCCATCTGCTGGTTTACTTCCCAAATGCCCACAAAGGTTTGGGCTGGGTCGAGGCCAAGATCTGGGAGCTTGAGCCATGTCTCCCACCTGACTGGCAGGACCCCAGTCACTTGGGTCATCACCACCAGCTCCCAGGATCCGCATCAACAGGAAGCTGGAATCAGGAGCACAGCCAGTATCAATCACAGGATGAGGACTGCCAAGCCACATGCTTGCCCCAAAGCCTTGTTTTTTTAATCAGCAAAACAGTAATTGTGTTTGCACTCAGTATCTAAAATCGTAAGGGTTAAATGAAGTTACAGCACACTGAAGATTCGCTATGGCTGTCTCTTTTTGAGCAATCATTCATGTTGTCTAACTTGCACAGCAATGTAACCAAGTGTGTAATCTTCCAACACACTTGGTCAATTGCCAATGTTCTGAAAACACAGATGAACTGAGACTAATGTGAGAGACCAGAGAAGGGTACACCAGTTCTAATGGGAGTCACTTAATCTGTAACTAACATAAGGGAACCAGGACTCCAAGTTGCTGCCCAAAAGAGACACTTTCAGGAGCTCAAAAAGAAAATATGTAAGAAATACATTGTCACAAGATGTGGAAACATATTTTCAGTGGCAACAAAGGCAAGGGAGAATCAATTTTATGAGGTCTCAGGGAAAAACATTCCTTCTTGTATTTTCTTTCTTTTATCTTTTCTTTTTTCCTTTCCTCCTTTCTTCCTCCCTCCTTCCCTCACTGTTCATTCATTTCCTTCCTTCCTTCCTTCCTTCCTTCCTTCCTTCCTTCCTTCCTTCCTTCCTTCCTTCCATCCCTCCATCCTTCCATCCCTCCATCCCTCCATCCCTCCATCCCTCCATCCATCTTTCTCTCTTTTATCTTCTTCCAATGACTAGTATATTATCATTGGGTGGTACTGTTTCTCTGGTGGCCATTCTGAGATCATCATCTATAAGTGCAGGTGAACTTAGTTTGGTACAGGAACTAGATAAGGATGCATCTTCTCAGTCTTGTATGGTACTGAGATTAATTTACTTTTTTGTGCCAACCTGACTCATTTTGACATGCTGAGGGTAGGGAGGCAGTCTGGGGGTCTTTAAGGGGGATACCAAAAGAGGCATTCAAAATATGCTAAGGCTCTGACCTCCCACCCCACCAGCCCCTGTTCTCCTGATCTCATTATTGCCCACTCTAGGAGCTACACTGGTGTCTGGCCACTGGCAGGTGCAAGACAGACTTCTTTGCATGATGCCCATCTCCTTCCCTGCCACAGTCAGAAATCTCTTTAGATTTGCCAGATACTGTTGCCTTAACAAATGTGACAGCATGTGTCCCATGCCCCAACCCTGTAGCACTGCATCCAGCAGTCCTATAGATCATACTAATATTCCTTCTTATACAGAGGAGACACTGATGCCACAGAATCCCAGAGCCTTGCCTACAGGATTGCAGACCTCACGTAGCAAAGCAAGGGTATCTGAGCTGCTTATTTTAGGTTCTCTGCCTTTCTATATAGAAACAGGGAAAGCTGGAGGGGTGAAGGGACTTTAGAAATCACATTTTAGGGCTGGTGCTGTGGCTTACTTGGCTAATCCTCTGCCTGCGGTGCTGACACCCCAGGTTCTAGTCCTGGTTGGGGCGCTGGATTCTGTCCTGGTTGCTCCTCTTCCAGTCCAGCTCTCTGCTGTGGCCCAGGAAGGCAGTAGAGGATGGCCCAAGTGCTTGGGCCCCTGTACCCGCATGGGAGACCAGGAGGAAGTACCTGGCTCCTGGCTTCGGATCTGCATAGTGTGGCCGTAGCGGCCATTTGGGGGGTGAACCAACGGAAAAGGAATGCCTTTCTCTCTGTCTCTCTCTCTCTCTCTCACTGTCTAACTCTGCTGTCAAAAAAAAAAAAAAAAAAGAAAGAAAGAAATCACATTCTAACTCCTCCTTTTACATTGGAGGAAACCTGGACTCAGAGAAGTTAAGTGATTCATGCGAGGCAAAAGCCTGATAGGGAAGAGAACCTGATTCCCCTGCTGTAAGAGGTCTGTGTTCCCCAAAGGCGCAGGGACAACCCGAGACCCATTCTGCACAGCTGTGTGCTGAGATGATGGCTGGAGCTCATTGCATAGACAGTTTATTTCCATCTGCCTTTTGGTTTAATCACATGAGGGACTCTTTGGACCCTTAATGTGCAGTTTCAAGGTAATCAGAAAATCCATTTAAGAGCCAGTTTATCCAACAGTGATAGAACTGAAAACCAAAGTAATTAGGAAAGAAACATCAGCTACTAACATTGGGTTAATAACAAGTATAAGGTAAGATTATTAAAATACCACAGTGATCTTCTGTAAGAATGTGAAATTATGTCTAATTTTTTGAAGATTCATGACAATTTCAAATGCTCATCTAGATTCACTGTCTCCTCTTAATGAGTGGAGGGTGGTATTTTACAAGGTGAGCATGCTTAAGTGCAGGACGCTTTGAGGAATGAAGCTCCCCCTGTTCTGAGTTCCATACTGCATCCAGATGTCCATTTTAATTAAACAGAGCAAAAAGGATTATATTTATCATTATGTGCAGGAAATTCTAAATTAAAAATCATACTCACAAAGGACAAGAACAATAATAAGTAAAATAAATTAATAAATTTTCTAGGTGTAAATCATCATCAGAGTGATACTAACTAAACACTCACACATTCCAGAGTCTTTAAAATTTGTAAAAAAGAATATTGGTGAGCCTGTGGTTAATAGGAATTATGAGATACAAGAATCACAATAAAGCAGTGGATTTCTAATATATACTCATATACATTGTAAGGTACTCACTAAATGCATTAAGAATAAACTGTCTGATAAAATAGATAAAGAAAACATAAGCTTGAGTTTTACCCACTCCTGAAGCTGCATATAAACATAAAAAAGAAAGAAAAAACAGCTGGTAGAAAAACTTATATAATTATATGGATTTTAGGAAAACATATATTGACAAAACATACAATAACGATATATGAGAAGACATATGCTAGCAACAAGCCATAACACAAGCACATTTCAGATTATTACAATATCCATTCTTCCACACTGATTTGCGATGCCTTTAAAGCCAGTGCAATAGAGAAGTCACTGATTTATTAAGCAACCTTTTCAGATGAAAGACTGATTAAAGTCTGCATACAATTGCACTCAATTTTCTGTTGATGATAATGGTACCATCCTAGAACATTTTGTAGAAATTTTGTGATTCAACTGCACCTTAAGGTGTCATTATTAAGATAAGTTTACACACACTGTTCTGGTTTAATTAGGATTCCAGTTGAAAATAGAAACATGCCCCTCACAGTTTGAAAACCATTGATTTGCCCATCCATCCCCTCCTTGGTTGTCATCCAGTGAAAGTGACTTGGATGTATAAAGGAAAGGGACATTTAGATCCATAGCTAAAATAACTTTGAATACTTAGATCAAAAAGGAAAGCCCGTGTGGTCCCCTAGCTCATATTGTATTTACGATACTTTAAAATAAATGAATCTTTGAGAAATCTACAATCTAGCTAAGGGGAAATGAGAAGGAGAAACAGATACATGTTTTGTTTCTTAGTTTATCTTGAGCAGCTATGTCCTGTTTCTGTCTTGAACTGAAATGAGCGCTTGGAAATCATCTCCTCTGCCTAAGACCCCAGACTCCAACCTTGGAGGGGGCTGCACTGCTGGAAAAAGCCCAGTGGTTCGGAGGAAGAGAGGCTGGACCGACCACGCCCCCAGAGACCGAAAACCTCTCCATGAGCTCAGACCCAGGCACGGGCTAGCAGTTTAGCCTTTCTGCCAACAGGGACCGTGCAAGAGGAAGCGTCAGGTGTGCCCAGACCCCCGCCCCCCAGAGCTGCCGCGGAAGAAGTGGGGAGAGAAAATGCTCCTAGCATCCTGCAACTCCAACAAAGCCAGTGCAGCTCGGCCCTGGAGAGGAGCTGGGGGGACACTGAGCAGTAACAAGCGCCATTCCCCTTGTCCCGCATCCTTTTCCCGCACAGTATAGAGAGGCGGGGCCGGGCACCCCCCACTGGCAGGAACAAACTGGCACCCTCGCTCCGACTCCACGGAGGGAGTCAGTGGAAGCAGGAAGGGATCTGGGAAAAGTCCAAAGAGTAAAGTCACAAAATGCAAAGCCAGCTCTCCATGACGAGTAGGTACCTTCATCCCGCACCCACGCCAGAGTCCCCCACCCCCGCCAGCCCTCCACTCCCCTACCTGCTCCTGGCTGCCGGCGAAGAGCAGGTAGAGCCTGGCCACGTGTGAACCAGCAACAGGTTCCGCCCCTGCCGGGCTCCGGATCGCAGCTCGCTCCCTGCTCCCGGCTCCCGGCTCCTGGCTCCTGGCTCCCGGCTCCCGGCTCCCGGCTCCGAGTTGCCTGACGCCTTGCAGGAATCAAATGAATGATCGCTGCCCGCAAGGCACCAGGAAGTCCCGGGTTTCTGAAGGATCAATGCACCTGCCGCTGAGGGGCGTGCCCATACTTGGCTGTGGAATTCGGAATCTGTGCGCAGCAGGGGAAAGGAAGCCCCACGGTGACTGTCTCAGGTTGATGGAGGCAGGGCTCTGATTCCTAAATAGAGACAGGCTTAAGTAGGGATTCTGAGCACCAAATGAGTCTCTATAGGCCAACCGGCCTGGACTGGCACTGAACACCTATGAAATCCTTTGGAAGTTGTTCTTGGGGATGAGAGGCTTCTGGGAGACTTCCTGCTGGCACAATCCACTCCCCTCTCTGAAGCAAATTCTGCCCTGAGAGTCCTGGCAAGACAGCAGCTCCTCTTGCATGAAACGCCTCTGGGATTCTGAAAATGTGAATTCACATCAGAATTAGTCCCAGGAAAGAGATAGCTGATGGGAGACACACTTTGGTCCCAAAGCCTCCAAATCTGCCCAGCTGGAATTTGCCAGCAAATCATTTAAATGTAACGCATCTAGATGAGTGGATTGGGCTTGCATTAGGGGTATGGATCAGGATCAATTGGAAAGGTCTGATTTAATCTTTTTTTTTTTTTTTTTGACAGGCAGAGTGGACAGTGAGAGAGAGAGACAGAGAGAAAGGTCTTCCTTTGCCGTTGGTTCACCCTCCAATGGCCGCCGCAGCTAGCGCGCTGCGGCCAGCACATCGAGCTGATCCGAAGGTAGGAGCCAGGTGCTTCTCCTGGTCTCCCATGGGGTGCAGGGCCCAAGCACTTGGGCCATCCTCCACTGCACTCCTGGGCCATCTGATTTAATCTTAAAAGTAGAGTTTTCCAATTTGTGAACAGCGCATCTCTCAACTTACTTAGGTCTTCTTTAATTCTAAAACAGGAAGATGGGAAGGAAGAATATTTGCCCTAAATCATGTTTTGGCCTAGCTTGGGTACTGTTGTAATTTACCCAAAAGTAGAAACCTGGGGCCATTTTTCAGTGAGCATTTTATGTGCTATTCAGTTCGACCTAAACACAGTTTGCTTGCATTCTTCTGTTTTGGCTGAAAAAAGAAACTAGAATTGTAAATGTTTAATAAAATAAGCTAAATTAAATCATTTGATACCATGTCTGTTTTTTAAGAAAAGATCACCCTCACCCTTTTTTTTTTTTTTTTTTTTTTTTGACAGGCAGAGTGGACAGCGAGAGAGAAACAGAGAGAAAGGTCTTCCTTTACCATTGGTTCACCCTCCAGTGGCCGCTGTGGCCGGCGCACCGTGCCAATCCAAAGCCAGGAGCCAGGTGCTTCCTGCTGGTCTCCCATGCAGGCGCAGGGCCCAAGCACTTGGGCCATCCTCTACTGCACTCCCAGGCCACAGCAGAGAGCTAGACTGGAAGAAGGGCAACCAGGACAGAATCTGGCACCCCGACCAGGACTAGAACTCGGTGTGCTGGCACCACAGGTGGAGGATTAGCCTGCTAAGCCACAGCGCTGGCCCACCCTCACCCATTTTCTCAGGTAACGTCTGCTGTTACTGGTGGATCTCCTGGGCATGTTAATGATTTACTTTTAAAATAAAGCATCCTTATACTAACCTAAAAAATGTAATGCACCAACTTTGGACTGATACAAATTGCTGAGAATGGGGGCCACTAAAGGCACTTTCAGAGAGTGGCAGAGATAGGGGACAGTGTGGGTAACCAGTGAGGCGCCTTCCTCTGTATATGTCATCCAGTGGGAGCCTGCTGATGGAAGCACAGGCTTGTACAGAGGTCCAGGGACTTATCTAAGATCACAGAGGCTGCATTTCAAAGACAGCAGGTGCCACAAGACAAATTCATTCCTCCAGTTATGGCATTTCTCCAGCAAGTCACTGGTCCAGGTAAGATACAGGAAAAAGGTGCTCATGAGGGAGACCCTGTGAAATAGGAGTCCTTGGTAGTGGATTAAAGGTGCAGATTTGGACAAGCCTCTGCATGTGTGTATGTGTGTTTGTGAACCTGGGTTATGCCAAAGATGAATAGCTTCGCTAAGACGTGACAAAATTCAACATAGCCACACTGGGGCCACGTTTCTAATGTTTGAAAGAACACTTGGGATCAGCGTTGTGGCATAGTGCATAAAGCCACCACCTGCAATGCCATCATCCCAGAAGGGCACCAGTTCATGTCCTGGCTGCTCCACTTCTGATCTAGCTCCCTGCCAATGGCCTGGGAAAAGCAGTAGGAGATGGCACAAGTTCTTGGGCCCCTATTACCCACATGGGTAACAGAAGAAGCTCCTGGCTTCAGCCTTGCCCAGCCCAGGCTGTTGCAGCCATCTTTGGAATGAACCAGTAGATGGAAGATATTTCTTTCTCTGTATCTTCCTCTCTGTAACTCTGATTTTTAATAAGTGTCTAAATCTACCCTGTAAACCTTGAGAGTAAGAAAGCTTAAAAAAATTCAGGGCACAGAAATTCATAGAGGGACAGAAAGACATTATGTAGATAAACTGACAGGAGGCAATACTTAAAAGAATCAGGTGAGTGAGTAAAATAAAATTAAGAGAAAGATATTATGTTTTCAATCCTGAGAGGCTTGAATCACAGTAAGGAAAAAAATATGGCCATTGCACCATATAATCCCTTCTTCCACAGGGAAAAGTAAAAATCATCAAAATGAATGAGAAAAATAGCAATACTTTTGCTGAGACAGTGAGGTAATGTCTAGAGTGCAAGAATTTATTATAAATTTTTAAAAATATATAAAACCTGTCATATAATACTCATTTAAACCATGAGTCAGGTTCTGTGTCTTAGAAAACAGTCGTCTGCCAAAACTACTGTTCTGATTCCCTCCTCTGCCTCTCACTGGAGACAACAGAAAATGTTCACAGGCCTGAAAAATCATGCAAACAAACCCAGGAAGGACCTGCCATGTACCTCTCCCTCACTGCACGCTTCAACTCCCTCAACTCCCTTTCATTCAATGCACCTTACTTCACCTGCCTGCAGTAGAAGGGCTTGTCTTACTCCTAAAGTCTATCTCTACTGCTGGTAGCCTGGCTCCCACCCTTTCCCACATCCACCCTCTTGTGTATTTCACCTACCACTGTAAATGAGTTAATCTCACTGGCTTTCCACTGTGTTCATTTGTACACAAAACAAAACCCAAAGACCTGACTGTTAACCTGAAGCCTGAAAGAGTGACATCCTGCTAATATTCCTTCCCAGGAGCAGCCACACCATTCACCAAAGTCCTGTTCTGCTGTCTACATCAGCTCCCCACTCCCCAACTCACTGCAGTCAAGAACTGGCACTTTCATCCAACAATGTCCCCAAGGTCACCCATTGCCAGGACAATGGATTTGTTTCAGCCTGTATCTTACTTGGATTGAAGCAGTTTGGTTTCCTTCTCAAAGGATTTCTTCTCTTGGCATCTATTTCACAATAATTTACTACTTTTCATACCATTGGTTTTCATTTACTCTGCATCTCTAGCTGCTCAATTTTTTTTTTTACCTCCATAGGTTAATTGTTTCCTATATACCCATTAATCCAGGTAGGTTTTTTGTTTGGAGGCTCAGTTTCCTTTACTCTGGACTTTCTAAGCCTTCTCACCTACACCAATGGTTTCCATGACCACATCTATGCAGGAGATCCCCACATGGACCTCTCCAATGTAGCCCTCCCCTCTCGGTGCCACACTCTAGCCTGACACTGCCTCTGCTGATCTGAACATCAGCTCAAACTCAGCATGGCTACATTTAAAATCACAGACTCCTCCTTGACACATGGTTCCCTAACTCTAGAATACATTGCCATCCATCTGAGACACCATGTTGAACCCTGAGGTGAAAGCCTTGTGCCAAGGATGGCAGAGAAGCAAGACAAAGGGAATGTGTGTCCTTAGCAGCTCTAGAGTGCTCCTGGTTCAGTTTTGATTGTTCACTTCTGTGCTTTACCACACGAGAAAAATCAAACAAAATTCTTTCAATATGTAAAAATGACATGCGTAATTATATATTTATGTACATATAATTATACATATAAATGCTGCTCACACAAGTAGCTTGATATAAATATGAAATAGACATTAGAGTATGTCACTAGTTTCTAAAATGCTAGTCTATGTAGTATTTAAGTTATTTTATATTCCATTAATAGTATCCTACCTTGTACCCCAGTTTGGGAAACATGGCCTTATGGAATACAAGGATATTATATAGAGGTAAGGAGCAGAATCTTGCAGACTGTATGGAAACCTTGGGAAGACAGATTCAAGAAAACACAACATGAGGAACAAGTGAATCTAGATCCCAAGAAACAGAAATGAACCAAGTGACTATTGAAGATGGGGGTGGGGGTGAGCAGGAATAGAAGGAGGCAGGGTGGAAAAGACCATAACTTTAATTGTGGTCATTTCTAGCCAAATATCTTCATTTTTAACTCTGTGATTTGTTATGTTTTTTTGAAAGGCAAAAAAATAGATTAATAAAATTATTTTTTTCAAAGATGGCAAAGATTTAATATTTATGTTAATAAAAACCTGATGGCATATAGAAATATATACAATTAGGAGAATTACAAATAATAAAGAGACACTGCTAATAACCAAAAAATATTGAAATAACACTTAAGTACAACTAACTCATTTAAATTAGCAGTAATATGGACTATTTGGGCAATTTTGAAAGTTGTAGAATATCTCTTAAAAGCATTATTTGGGGGCCGGCACTGTGGCGTAGTGGGTAAAGCCACCACCAGAAGTGCCGGCATCCCATATGGGCGCTGGTTCTTGTCTTGGCTGCTCTACTTCCGATCCAACTCTCTGCTATGGTCTGGGAAAGCAGTAGAAGATGGCCCAAGACCTTGGGCCCCTGCACCTGCATGAGAGACCAGGAAGAAGCTCCTGGCTCCTGGCCTCAGATCGGCACCATGCCAGGCATTGCAGCCATCTGGGGAGTAAACCAGCAGATGGAACATTTCTCTTTCTCTTTCTCTCTCTCTCTCCCCTTCTCTCTGTGTAACTCTTTCAGGTAACTAAATAAATCTTTTTAAAAAGAAGCATTATTTGAAAACAGTGTATCTTAAAAGCTAATAATATGTTCTTAAAATATGATTCAATAAACTCATTTTATAAAATATGTGCATTGGAAGCTATTGAAAAATGCTACAAGCAGAAAGTTATTTCTTAACTTTAACCAAATGGTGAAAAAAGCAGGATAAATTTGATATGGTAGCTCAATGAAATTTATGTGGTCATGAACAAAGATTTCTTTTTAAGATTTATTTTGTTTATTTGAAAGTCAGAGTGACAAAGAAAGTGAATGTGTGAGGGGGGAGAGAGATAGAGAGGGCAAGGGCGAGGGCGAGAGAGAGAGAGAATGAATCTTCTATCTACTATTTACTCCCCAAATACCAAACAGCCACAATGAGCTGGGCTGGACCAGGCTGAAGCCAGGAGCCTGGAACGCCATCCATATCTTTCATATGGGTATCAGGGATCAAAGCACTTGGTCCATATTTTGCTGCTTTCCCAGGTGCATCTGCAGGGAGCTGATTTGGAAGTTGAGTAGCTGTGATTCAAACAGGCACTCTGCTATGAGATGCTGGCATCACAGGCAGTTGGCTTAACCAACTGAGCTTCAGCACCAGCCTGAAATTATGGATCTTGGGGCCTCTGAAGACTGTATACATACAGTTCCTTACCTAGCTTGGCATAAGCAGGCTGTATAGGAAAGCAGAGAGAATGTTTAAAGACCCTTTGGGTCCAGGGCCACTGTACTATGTCTTAGAATGCATGGAATGCATCTGCTTTCAAAGTGGTGAGAGGAACCTGTGCAGTTGCTTGTCATGAACCTAACACCCCATGGCTGGAACTCAGCAACAGAGCCAACGTGACACTGCAGGGATAGAGCTGCCTCCATGAAGTGAGGTGGCCAGATGGGTCTCAAGTCTTGGTCCTCATTCCTCACAAGCTGTCTGTGGAATGTGATAAAACCAAAGAAACTCCCTTTTCTCAACTGACACAATACAGAAGTCAGGATACAGCCTAGGTGTCTGGTCAGGAAAGAAAGCCACTGTGCCCAGGAATCGTGCAGAGAGTCAGAGCCCAGCCCTGGGAGAAAGCACATCTTTCTAAAAGGCCAAATGAGATTGACTTTAGCTCAAGGGATGAGGAGTAACCATCATTGTCCAGCAGAGAGGCCCTCTTTCACTTCAAATGATAGGGCATTATCTCAGCAGGAAGCACATGAGAGAATATACTCAACATGGTATTTTGATTTATCCCAAGGAAAATAGATTATGATTTCATGAACACATAATTGTCAAAGTTTCATCTCTCAGCCGGCACCGTGGCTCAACAGGCTAATCCTCCACCTAGCGGCGCCAGCACACCGGGTTCTAGTCCCGGTCGGGGCGCCGGATTCTGTCCCGGTTGCCCCTCTTCCAGGCCAGCTCTCTGCTGTGGCCAGGGAGTGCAGTGGAGGATGGCCCAAGTGCTTGGGCCCTGCACCCCATGGGAGACCAGGAGAAGCACCTGGCTCCTGTCTTCGGATTAGCGCGGTGCGCCGGCCGCAGCGCGCCAGCCGTGGCGACCATTGGAGGTTGAACCAACGGCAAAAGGAAGACCTTTCTCTCTGTCTCTCTCTCTCACTACCCACTCTGTCAAAAAAAAAAAAAGTTTCATCCTCCACGTCCTTCCACTGTAAAGAATATCATATCAGCTACAGAAAATGAAGAAACTGCGTTTGTGTTGCACATCAGAGTATAATATATAAATGTGTCAGTTTGCTAGGGAGATTTAAGTCCCGGTTGCTTTAATTTACTAATATATGGTCATAAGAAGTTATAAAACATCCTTAAACTCAATTTTCTTTAAGATGGAAATAACATCCCTTAAAATGGGAAATCTGCAAATGGTGTTCTTGTAAATTGTTAATATACTAACTTTATGCTTACAATATTTCATGTACTGTGTTAAGCCCTTTGTAATCATTATCTCATCTCATTTGACAAGAGCCTTGAGATTCTTTTTAAATCCTATTTCAACCTATTGTGAATGTGAAAAACTGGCTTATATCAATGATTTTCAAATTTTAATGGAGAAGTTTTTAAATTCTCTTTTAAAAATTTATTCATTTGAAAAGCAAAGAGACAGAGACATGGTGACAGGGTATTCACCTGCTGATTCACCCCCCAAATAACCACATGAAGCCAGGAGTCTGGAGCTCTGTTGAGGTCACCCACCTGACTGGCAGGAACCCCAGCTTGAGAGCCTTCATTACTGCCTTCCCAGGATTGCTAGATTGGAAACAGAGAAGCTGGAATCCAAACTGCCACTCCAATATGGAATTCCAGTGTCACAAGAGGAACTTTGACCTGCTGCACCACAACATCAGCTCCTGCAGAACCTTTTTTAAATGCAAATTTTGACAGAGTGGTTCTGGGGTGGACCTGGGAATCTGCATTGATAACAATGCTGCAGATCTACAGAACACACTCTGATGATCAAAATCTTAGAGAAGTTGTAACTGCTCAGAGTTGCAGTGCTAGTAAGTGACAGGAACTGTGCTGGACCTCAGATCTGTTTGAGACCTACACCTTTAAGGGCATCTATTATGTCTTCCCAACTCTACATCAGGAAAACTGGAATTCATTTACACAGAACACTAGGGTCTTTGGTGAATGATATGGGAGCTAACCAAGGTAAAGGAACTAATACGTGAGACTATGTCCAAGTACCTGGGATAAATTTCTTCTAAACAATTTTCTTTTTTGTTTTTTGGAAAGAGTTAACCAGGTTATTTCGAAACAAAATACATTTGGCCTTAGTTTATGTGTCACCTTAGTGTGATGAATGGTTTGCTAAATATTTCAAAAATATGTGACTAAATAAAAAAATAATTCACGAGACTTCTTGATTATCTGTTGTGTTGGGTGAGATATCCCCTACTTAGTAGACAGTTCTAATAGAACAAAATAAATTGTCACTAATATAAAAAGGAAGAACTCAAACTATCCCTCTTTGAAGATGCTATGATTCTTTATTTAGGGGATCCAAAGAACTCTACTAAGAGACTATTGGAACTCATAGAAGAGTCTGGCAAAGTAGCAGGATAGAAAATCAATGCACAAAAATCAACAGCCTTTGTATACACAGGCAATGCCACAGCTGAGAAAGAACTTCTTTTTTTTTATTCTTTTTATTTATTTATTTATTTTTTTTTTTTTTTTGACAGGCAGAGTGGACAGTGAGAGAGAGACAGAGAGAAAGGTCTTCCTTTGCCGTTGGTTCAACCTCCAATGGCCCCCGCGGCCAGTGCGCTGCAGCCAGCGCACCGCGCTGATACAATGGGAGGAGCCAGGTACTTATCCTGGTCTCCCATGGGGTGCAGGCCCAAGTACTTGGGCCATCCTCCACTGCACTCCCTGGCCACAGCAGAGAGCTGGCCTGGAAGAGGGGCAACCGGGACAAAATCCGGCACCCCGACTGGGACTAGAACCCAGTGTGCCGGTGCCGCAAGGCGGAGGATTAGCCTAGTGAGCCACAGCGCTGGCGAGAAAGAACTTCTAAGATCAATCCCATTCACAATAGCTACAAAAACAATCAAATACCTTGGAATAAACATAACCAAGGACGTTAAAGATCTCTATGATGAGAATTATAAAATCTTAAAGAAAGAAATAGAAGAGGATACCAAAAAAATGGAAAAATCTTCCATGCTCATAGATTGGAAAAATAAAGATCATCAAAATGTCCGTTCTCCCAAAAGCAATTTACAGATTCAACGTGATACCAATCAAAATACCAAAGACATTCTTCTCAGATCTAGAAAAAACAATGCTGAAATTCATATGGAGAAACAGGAGACCTCGAATAGCTAAAGCAATCTTGTACAACAAAAACAAAGCCAGAGGCAGATTTCAGGACATACTACAGGGCAGTTGTTATCAAAACAGCATGGTACTGGTACAGAAACAGATGGATAGACCAATGGAACAGAATTGAAACACCAGAAATCAATCCAAACATCTACAGCCACTTATATTTGATCAAGGATCCAAAACCAATTCCTGGAGCAAGGACAATCTATACAATTAATGGTGCTGGGAAAACTGGATTTCCATGTGCAGAAGCATGAAGCAAGACCTTTACCTTACACCTTACACAGAAATCCACTCAACATGGATTAAAGACTTAAATCTACAACCCGAAACCATCACATTATTAGAGAACATTGGAGAAACCCTGCAAGATATAGGTAAGGGCAATGACTTCTTGGAAAAGACCCTGGAGGCACAGGCAGTCAAAGCCAAAATTAACATTTGGAATTGCATCAAATTGAGAAGTTTCTGTACTGCAAAAGAAACAGTCAGGAAAGTGAAGAAGCAACCAACAGAATGGGAAAAAAAATATTTGCAAACTATGCAGCAGATAAAGGATTAGTAACCAGAATCTACAAAGAGATCAAGAAACTCCACAACATCAAAACAAACAACCCACTTAAGAGATGGGCCAAGGACCTCAACAGACATTTTTCAAAGAGGAAATCCAAATGGCCAACAGACACATGAACAAATGTTCAAGGTCACTAGCAATCAGGGAAATGCAAATCAAAACCACAACGAGGTTTCACCTCACCCCGGTTAGAATGGCTCACATTCAGAAATCTACCAACAACAGATTGCTGGAGAGGATGTGGGGAAATAAGGGACACTAACCCACTGTTGGTGGGAATGCAAACTGGTCAAGCCACTATGGAAGTCAGTCTGGAGATTCCTCAGAAACCTGAATATCATCCTACCATACAACCCAGCCATCCCACTCCTTGGAATTTACTCATAGGATATTAAACAGGCAAACAAACAAGCTGGCTGCAATTAATGTTTATTGCAGCTCAATTCACAATAGCTAAGACCTGGAATCAACCCAAATGTCCATCAACAGTAGACTGGATAAACAAATTATGGGACATGTACTCTATAGAATACTACACAGCAGTCAAAAACAATGAAATGCAGTCATTTGCAACAAAATGGAGGAATCTGGAAAACATCATGCTGAGTGAATTAAACCAGTCCCAGAATGTTCTTCCTGATGGGTGACAACTAACCGAGCACCAAAAATGAAACCTGTTGAAGTGAAAGGGACACTATGAGAAACAGTGACTTGATCAGCCCTTGTCCTGACTGTTGATGTACAATTTAATACTTTATCCCTTTTAGTATTTTTTTTTGTTCTAGTTAGTACTATTATGTGAAAACACAAACTTTATTTCCCAACATAATCTCCATCAAGTTTTAAGCAATTTTTTCTACAATAATAAATGTTATTTACCTCATCCCTAAAGAGCTGAGGGAAGTTTACCCACTGAAAATAAATGGGTGTCCTTTAAAGATGTTCTTTTAAGATTAGGAAAAAAACATAGGAAAGAAGGGGACAAATCATGACTAGAAAATGGATGCCCAGTGATTTGCCATAGGAACCTGTTCAAAAGTTCCCTGTGTGATGAAAGAATGAGCAGGGGCATCGTTCTGCAGGAGAAAGGCTCTGGTGAAGCTGTCCTGGAGTAGTGGACGTGAAGAGGTGCCCATGTGGAAAGCTGGCCCTGCAGACGGTGGCTTTACCCGCCATACCACAGCACTGGCCCCAGTCAGTACCGTGATTTTACTTTGTCTTCAGGATCATACTGGTAAATGCTTCAAATGTTTTAATGTTTCATTCCTTAGGGATTTGATCCCGCTTGTTTAAAATCCCTACTGCAACTGTTGCTGTTTGCAGATGATCTGAGCACAACTGCTTGGGCATTCATCAAGCAGAAATTTTACTCTACTTGAACTGTTCGGAGTCAGGATTGTGTAAGCTGAGCTGATGGAGATGTCTGTGGTGTGGTTGGCTTCTTCAGTTAATTATCACCCTCTCAAGTTAGAACATAAATGATATCATTTTGTTTCCTTTCAAATTGATGTGGACAATCTGTTGCTATGTATTTCTTTTCTCTAATGTTTTTATTAATATAAAGTTACCAGATTACATGTAGTTCATAGATACAATTCTAAGAATACAGTAATACTTCCCTCCCTCCCTCTTTCCTCCTTTATTTCTTTTTTTAACTTTTGCAAAAACATTTTAATATGCTTTATAATCATAAGCTTAATGTTCCACTAAATAAAGAGATAAACAAAAGTACAAAGACCACCATTCAATACACATATAGACAATGGCTATGAACAATAATCAAATCATAAGACACCAATTTCACTAATATATATTAAGGATTTTTTGTGTTCTATATATTAGCTACTATAAATCAGAAAAAATATGGTTTTGTCTTTTTGAGTATGATTTATTTTACTAAGATTAATAGTCTCCAATTTCATCCATTTTGTGGTAAAAGATAGGCTTTCATTCTTTTTTATTGCTGAGTAATATTCTATCATTTATGTATGTGTATATATATATGTGTGTATGTGTGTGTGTGTGTGTATATATCAAATTTTGTTACCCAGTCACCTGTTGTGGACATCTGAGTTGATTCAATATCTTAGTTATTGTGAATTGAACTGCTATAAACATGGGGATATAAAAAATTCTTTCATATGCTTACTTCATTACCTTTGGATAAATTCCCAGGAGTGGAATGACTGGGTCATATAGTAGATATATTTTTAGGTTTCTGAGGAATCTTGATGCCATTTCCCATAATGGTTGTACCAGTTTACCTATCCACCAACAGTGCATTAGGGTAACTTTTTCTCACCATCCTCAGAAGTATTTGTAATTTTTTTGATGAATATAGATGTAAAGATCCTGAACAAAATACAAGCTAATCAAATCCAATGACACATCAAAAAGTTTAACCACCTGGACCAAGTGGGATTTTTCTTAGGGAACAGGGATGGTTCGATATATGTAAATCAATAAATATGATACACCACATTAATAAATGCAGAGAATGCATTTGATAAAATAAACTGTGCTTTCATAATGGAAATCTTAAGCACATAAGCTATAGAAGGGACATACCTCAATTGAGGCAGTATGTAACAAGCCCACAGCCAGCACTGTATTGAATGGGGAATACTTGGAAGCATTTCTACTAAGATCAAGAATGAGATAAGGATACCCACCCTCACCTCTCATCATTATTGTTCAATCTAGTTCTAGAAGTATTAACCAGAGACACTAAGCAAGAAAAAGAAACCAAATAGATACATATTAGAAAGGAAGAAGTCAGATTATCCCTGTTTGATGATGACATGTATATAGAGAGGAACCAAAAAACTTCAATAAGAGATTATTGAAACTCAAAAGGAAATTCAGCAAAGTTGCAGGGTATAAATTTAGGACACAATGACATTATTTACAGAATTAGAAAAAGAGGTCCTGAAATTCATATGGAATCACAAAAGACCCAGAATAGCCAAAGTAGTCCTCAACAAGAAAACATAAGATGGAGGAATCACAATACCTGACTTCAAAGCACACTGCAAAGCTAAAGTAATTAAAACAGGATGGTGCTGTCATAAAAACTGGTATATAGGTCAATGGGATAGAATAGAGAGGCCAGAAATTAATCCACGTACATATAACCAACTGATTTTTGACAAAAGTGCTCAGACCATACAGTGGAGTAAGGATAATCTCTTCAACAAATTGTGCTGGCAAAACTGGATTTATATATAGGTACAAGAATGAAAATAGACCTATGCCTCTCACCATACACAGCCGCAAACTCAAGATGGATTAAAGACCTGAATTTAAGACCTCAGACTATGAAATTCCTGGAAGAAAATTTTGGGGAAATACTCTAAGACAATGCTGTAGGAAACAAGATCCCCAAAGCATAGGCAACAAAGGAAAAACAAAACAACTGGGACTATCTCAAACTCAGAAGCTTTTGTACAGCAAAGAAAACCATCAATAGAGAAAAGAGACATCCAACAGAAGGGAATAAAGTATTTACAAATCACTCATCTGACAAAGGATAAATAACAAAAAAACAATCAATCCAGTTGAGAAATGGCCAAATAGACAGTTCTTAAAAGACAGTTCTTCAACAGACAGTTCTTAAAAGAGATTTCTTAAAAAAACTAGAAATAGACTTTTGATATGATCCAGCAAACCCAAGGCTGGGTATACACTTAAAAGACTTGAACACAATGTATCAAATAGATACTTGTACCACCACATTCATAACAGCACTGTATACAACAGCCAAAATTTGGAATCAACCAAGGTATCCATCATCAGATGACTGGATAAAGAAAATGTGTTATATATACAAAATGGAGTATTATTCAGCTATAAAAAATAATGAAATTCTACCATATGCAACAAAATGGATACAACTGGAGATCATCATGTTGAGTGAAATAAACTGGACCCAGAAAGACAAATATTACATGTTCTTTTATACATAGGAGCTAAAATTAAACACACACACACATACACAAACACAATAAAACAAAGAAAAAGGAAATGTCTGTGTTATCAGTATTGCTGTAAATACAGTTTTGTAAGACTTTGTTTTATACCTTTGTCAAACCAATGCTTAATAATGTTATAGTATTATAGTTTTAATGTCTGTGATGACTTTAAAATTTAATATATGTGGATGAAATCATTTTTTATTCAATTATTGTTTATAGCTGCTGTCTACATTCCCACTAAACTAAGATTTTTTCTTTTTACCTGTTACACTTTATTCCTTTATATTAATCCTTTTTACTGTATTATAAATTTAAAATATGCTATCTCAAAAACTAAAAAAGGAGGGAAGAACAACTGGGGATTGAGGCAGAGAGAGGGAGGGGAGGGGTAAGGGAATACCATTATCTTCTCAGAATTGTATCTATAGGGGACTGCACTGTGATGTAGCAGGTAAAGCTACCATCTGCAGTACCTGCATCCCATCTGGGTGCTGACTCAATCCCAGCTGTTCCACTTCTGATCCAGCTCCCTGATAATGCACCTGGGAAAGGTGGAAGACAGTCCAAGTACTTGGACCCCTGCACCCATATGAGAGACCCAGAAGTTGTTCTGGATCCTGGCTTTGGATTGCCTCAGCTCTGGCTCTGTGGCCATTTGGGGAGTGAACCAGAAGATGGAAGATATCACGTGCGCTCTCTCTCTCATACTGCCTTTTAAATAAATAATCTTAAAAAATAAGGACTGTATCTACAAATCACATTGAATCTGCTAAAAATGAATTAAGTTTTTTTAAAAATAACAGAAAAAAGCAGTAACATTGGTATATACTAATAATGCCATGGCTGACAAAGAACTTGGAAGATTAGTCCCATTCAGAAGAGCCACCAAATATTTTAAAAACGTTGGGATAAATTTAAACAAGGATATAAAAGATCTCTGCAATGCAAATGTTAAAACATAAAGGAAAAAAAAAAACAGAAGAAGATACAAAAAGATGTAAAAATCTTCCATGTTCATGGATTGGAAGAGTTAATATCATCAAAATGATCATACTACTCAAAGCAATTTACATATTCAATGTGATTCCAATCAAAATACTAAGCATATTATTCTCAGATCTAACAAGTGCAATCATAAGATTTGTAAGTAAACATAAGAGACTCCAAATAGCTAAAGCAATCTTAAACAATAAAAACAAATCTGGAGGTATCACAATATCAGATTACAAGACATATTACAAGGATGTTACAATCAAAACAGCCTGGTAATGGAACCTAAACAGACATGTGGACTAATGTAACAGAAAGGAAACCCCAGAAATTAATCCACACATCTATAAAAAAAACTAATTTTTGGCAAATGGGCTAAACAACAAATGGTGTTGGGAAAATTGGATCATGGCATACAAAAGTTTGAAACACAACCTCTACATGACACCATCATAAACAAAAATCAATGCATAAAGGATCAAGGATCTAAGCCTAAAACCGGCAACCATCAAATTACTAAGGGAAACCATAGGGAGACACTACAAGACATTGGCATTGGCAAAGACTTTTTGGATAAGACCCCACAAGCATATACAATAAAGACAAAAATAGACAAATGGAATTACATAAAGCCAAGAAGTTTCTGCACAGCAAAAGAAACATTCAATAAAGTGAAAAAGCAGCTAACAGAATGAGAGAAAATATTTTCAAACCATGCATCTGATAAAGGATTAATGTTCAGAATATATAAGGATCCCAAGAAACTCAACAACAATAAAACAAACAATGCAAATAAGAAATGGTCAAGGGACATGAACAGGCATTTTTTAAGGGATGAAATATAAACAGTCAATAGATATGAAAACATGCTCAGGATCACTAGTCAACAGGGAAATGCAAATAAAAATACATTATTTTTATTAACCTACCATTTTAAAAATATCATGCTTTGCTTAAACTACAATAACACTTCTGTGACAAATAAAAGTAAATCATTGCTTCTAGAAAATTATGTCACCCTTTTATGGTGAATACTTAGAAAATAAAAACAGTTCTTGGTAAGATGAGATTCAGAACTACAAAGAAGCATTGGAGTGAGAAGTAACTTTTCAATCAGTAAATGTTATTAGCTTTTAAATATCTGTATTTCTGGATTTATGATGTACCCATAGCTTTTCAGAACTTATTTTAATCTACCTTGAATAAGTGAAAAATGGATTTCAGACTATAAAATGCTATAGTCATCTAAAATAATAAAATTTTTACCCTTGTACCAGAAGGGAATATTTCATTTAGAGTAAAGGCCAAAATTTACCATTTTCAAAGTTTTTAAATTTTTTTCTCAGGATGGTAGCTTATAAGAAAATCTATAACAAAAAGCAACCAAGGTTACCTACTATTAAACTCAGAAATGATGTGGGCTAGTATTGTGGCACAGTAAGTTAAACAGCAGTTTGTGATCTTGGCATTCCATATCAGAATGTTTGTTTGAATCCCAGGTGCTCTGCTTCCAACTGAACACCATGCTGCTCCACCTGGGAAGGCAGAAAATGATGGCCTGGTCCTATTTATTTCCTAACTCTTGCTTAATAATGGACAAATGCTTTCTACAGAAGAGTACCTAAAAACATTGGTAGGAGTTTGAAATCATCAGTGCATCCATTAGGAATAGGGGTCACAGAGATTATCATCAGTCATTTTGTTTTTTCTAGTTCTGTCACAATCGATTTTTTCCTGATAGATTTTATACTTTTTTCATGATCAGTCCTCCAAATGCAGCATTTTTGTTCTTTATCCCATTGTGTATTTCCCTGTTCTAGTAAATTGCGCTCACTTTATGTCCACTGACAATCTCTTGGGTAGTAGTTGTGCTTTTAAGACAACAAATCCTGTTTCTTCCCATTGGCAAACTTACAGCCACTAAATTCTCCTGAAGAGAGGTAGAGAGAGAGAGAGAGAGAGAGAGAGAGGCAGAGAAAGGCAGAGAGATAGAGAGAGAGGTCTTCCATCTACTGGTTCACTCCTCAACTGGCCCTAATGGCCAGGGCTGTGCCAATCTGAAGCCAGGAGCTAGGTGCTTCTTCCTGGTCTCCCATGTGGGTGCAGGGGCCCAAGGACTTAGGTCATCTTCTACTGCTTTCCCAGGCCATAGCAGAGAGCTGGATAGGAAGTGGAGCAGTGGGTACTCAAATAGGTACCCATATGAAATACTGGCACTGCAGGCAGTGGCTTACCCATTATGCCACAGTGCCGGCAGTATGGTTGCTTTTTATAAAACACACAATGCATTGGATACCAAATAGAGGGGATTGCCTTAAAAGATGCTGAGAAATAAAATAACTGAACTGAGGTAGCAGCCTACACTAAGAGGCTGTGACAGAGACAGAGACTGTGAGGATACTTGGCTAGAATAAACAGAATTTGGAGACCTGTTCCCTTCAAGTAGCTTTTCCCTGTTCAATTTGGTAGTTTAAGTTCCTATTTATTAAAATGGGACCACATTTTAACAGAAGAAAGCAAGCTGATTTAGACATAGTTTCAGTGTAAAAAAAAAGTCCACTAGATAATTAGAGAGAATACACTTTAATGTGTATCCCTACCTCGTTTCCATCTTATCTCCCCAGCTTGACTCTGACTTCTCTGCTTGAGCCATTCTGAGCGCCTTACTTCACAGTTCCCCAGGGAGCCAGCCATGCTCTTTCTTCTCAGTACCTGAGTATTTGCATAAGCTACTCTATGGTCTTGGCCCTCCCTCAAAAGGGTACCTTCACTTGAACTCCTTCAGCACTTAGCCCATCCAGTGGGGTTCATCACATCTCCTTCCTATTACGTATTTACCTACCTCCTTCATTAAATAGAAGCTTCAAGTAAGTGGGTCCTGACACAATCACTTGTGAACATCCAGCACTTGGTATTGTTACTGGCTTATAACATGCTAAGCACTCTTGTTGAACAATCAAGGATGTTATGAAGTCAGGATTAGAAGGATCATTGGCTGGCGCCACGGCTCACTAGGCTAATCCTCCATCTGCGGTGCAGGCATCCCGGGTTCTAGTCCTGGGTGGGGCACCGGTTCTGTCTCAGTTGTTCCTCTTCCAGTCCAGCTCTCTGTTGTGGCCCGGGAGGACAGTGGAGGATGGCCCAGGTGCTTGGGCCCTGCACCCACATGGGAGACCAGGAGAAAGCCCCTGGATCCTGGCTTTGGATCGGCGCAGTGTGCCGGCCATTGCTGTGCAGTCCTCAGTATATAGTTCCTGGGACAACAGTAAAATTTGTTATAAAAGCATCTGAGTGTGTCTGGTAGTGTAGCACAATCAAAGTTTCACGCTTGCAGCTTTGGCCTGGCCCAGTCCTAGCATTTGCGGCCATTTAGGGAGTGAATCAGTGTGCATAAAATCTCTTCTTCACACTCTCTCTTTCACTCTGCCTTTCAAATAAATAAAATAAATCTTAACAACCAAAAAGAAATTTAGCATCACAATTATGGAGATGACTCAGAAGCAGGCCCACCTGCACTTGAATCAAGATAAATAATGATTAGCTTTGTGATGCTAGACCTGTTTCTTTATATCTACCTGACTTATTTTCCTTATTTGTTGAATGCAGATTATAACAGTATCTACTCATAACAGGCTTTGCTTTTTATGCCATTAAATGTGTTAGTGCATGTTACATAACAGTCTGATACATTTGAGAACTTAAATGTTAGCTATTATTTTCTGGCTTTATGATTGATGGGTTTTAGCCACATCGTAGATATTAGCTTCAGATTTTCCTTATTCTGTCTGTCTTTTCTGAGATTATGTCTTTCATTTTGTAGGATCTTAAGGAAACAAAATTACACACTTAACAATGGATAATGCTCTTTACTGCCCAGCTGTAAGGAAGTAGAAGACAGGCTGCATTCATTTACATGAAATGGTTGTCATTACAGGGTGAACAATTTCCATTGATCTTCATAGTAGTTTATCAGACTCCTGGTTCATAATCTTATTTTATCTCTGATTTCCTCTTTTAAGATGTGTTGAAGAGTGGCCAACAGTGTGGCATAGCAGGTAAAGCTGCTGCCTGCAGTGCTGGCATCCCATATGGATACTGGGTCGAGTCCTCGCTGGTACCCTGCATCCACATGAGAGACCTAGGAGAAGCTCCCGGCTCCTGGCTTTGGATCAGCCCAGCTCTGGCTGCTGCAGCCATCTGGGGAACCAGCCTTTTTGTAACTCTGCCTTTCAATTAAGTAAATAAATCTTAAAAAAAAAAAAAATGTGTTGAAGAAAGGGATAGTTGAGTTAATTTGCATAATAAAATCACAAAGCAAGATAGGTAACAGGTTTGGGTTTGTTACAAAATAAATAATTCTGTTTCTGCATTATTATTGTATAGTTTTTAAGACCATCCTTCAAGAAAAAAATGTAAAACTATTTTCTTTGGGGAACAACAAAAATGTGTGCTAGGCCACACAGTAAACTACAGAGTAAAACTAGATTTCAATTGTCAATTATAGCAAAATTCACTTAAATCTTTCTACCAATCTATCTATAGACAGACAAATTAATATTGATTATGAAATTGTCATTATAAGGCCATTTGTGATATTAATTTATTTGCTATAGTTTTTTAATTAAAACTAAGGAGTTTAATTTTATTTATTTATTTGAGAGAGAGAGGGATTAGAGAGCCATCATCTATTGATGCACTCCCCCAAATGCCACATCCGCTGGGGCTGGGCTGAGAATGGAATTCATCCACTCCTGTTTGCTGTAATATTTAAAATTTGGACAGCTATTTCAAAAGAGACTTCATTCAGAAAAAGGTTTCCTCTCAAGAAAAAAAAAATATCTTCAGGAGAATTTAGCAGCCATAAGATTGCCAACAGGAAGAAACAGGATTTGCTGTCTTTTAAAAGCACAATAACTACCCAAGAGATTGTCAGTGGACATAAAGTGAGTGCAATTTACTAGAACAGGGAAATACACAATTGGGGTAAAGAACAAAAATGCTATATTTTGAGGACTGATCATGAAAAAAATATTTAAAAAATCAGAAAAATATCAATTGTGACAGAACTAGAAAAAACAAAATGACTGACAATAATCTGTGTGACCCCAATTCCTAATGGATGCACTGATGATTTTAAACTCCTACCAATGCTTTTAGGTACTGTTCTGTAGAAAGTATCTGTTCATTATTAAGCAAGAGTTAGGAAATAAATAGGACCAGCACTCTATAAAATTAGAAAGGTATGATTTAAGGTGGTGATACATGTCTTTTTCAAAACCTTGAAGAAATAAATCAGGAAAAGCAGAAAAGCATAGATGAGATTTCATGTTGTGGAGGTTTATGAATTGGGAAATCATCAAACACTTCTAACTTTAAGAGAGTATTAATGACAAATACAGTATAATAACCATGATATGAAATGCCCATTTCAAAGCATGAGAGAGTAGGACAAATCCTGGGACCCAAATGAAAAAGATGGTAGAAAATCACAGCTGAACCACAGATACCTTGAGTGCCTTTGACTATACAAGACTTTGTATTTTTAATTAATTAATTAATTAGAAAGGCAGAGAGAGAGAGAAAGAGGCAGAGTTCCCATCTGCTAGTTCATTCCCAAATACTTGCTACCAGGGCTGCACCAGGCAGAAAGTGGTAGCAAAGAACTCAATCCAAGTCTCCCACATGGTTACAGGAACCCAGTCACTTGAGCTATCACCATGTCTTCCCAGGTTTGTGTTAGCAAGAAGCTGTAATTTGTAACTAAATCTAGAAACTGAACCAAGGTACCCAGATGCGGGACTCAGACATCTAACTACTAGGTCAAATATCTGCTCCTAGTTCTTGCATTTAAAGATCACTAATGACTGACACCTTGCATAGCACTTCCCAAATACTGTCAGAACTCAAAACAAGATCTGGCACATTTGGGGCTGGCACTGTGGCACAATGGGTTAAAGCCCCAGCCTGCAGTGCCAGCATCCCATATGAGTGCCAGTTCGAGTCCCAGCTGCTCCACCTCTGATCCAGCTCCTGGCTAATGCACTTGGGATGCAGAGGATGGCCTGTGTTCTAGGGTCCCTGTATCCATATGGGAGACCTGGAAGAAACTCCTGACTCCTGGCTTCAGTCTGGCCCAGCACTGGTTGTTGTGGCCATTTTGGGGAATGGAAGACCATCTTTCTCTCTCTCTGTGTCTATCTCTCTATATAACTCTGATTTTCAAATAAGTAAAATATCTTTAAAAAAATATCTGGAACATTAAACCTATGCAGTAAATATTTATTGATTGAAAAAGTTGACTCAGAGCCCAGTGGAATATCATTCAACAGAAGGTATTTTTGCTTTGTATAATCATCTTATTTATACTTTACAACCCTACTGTCCTGGAAACAAAAGATGTTAACTTTCTTCAAGAGGAATAATTTGAAAATTTTCTCCAACATCCTATATGGGTGCCGGTTCGAGTCCCAGCTGTTCCTCTTCCCATCCAGCTCTCTGCTGTGGCTTGGGAAAACAGTAGAAGATGGCCCAACTCCTTGGGCCCCTGCACCCTTGTGGGAGACCCAGAAAAAGCTCCCGGCTCCTGGCTTCAGATTGGTGCAACTCTGGCCATTGTGGCCAATTGGGGAGTGAATCAATGGATGGAAGACCTCTTTCTTTCCTCTCCCTCTCCCTCTCCCTCTCCCGCTCTCGCTCTGCCTCTCCTTCTTTCTGTAACTGTGACTTTCAAGTAAAATAAATAAGTTTGAAAAAAACCTTATTTATTCCTGCTAATAATGACAGCATGCCCACTGAGACATAATTGCAGTTTGCTTACTTTGACAATCACATTAAAAGCTGAGAAGCTGAAGACATCCTGCCACTATCCCCAATTAGAGAAGACTAAATTGTGCCATTTTTACATGGTTTGTTGTTCACTATTTCTGTAGGGAAACAGCTGAGAACTTTATCCTTTTCACAGAATCCTGGTTCTACTTTCCATCCAGCTTCTTGATAATGCACACCCTGGAGAGTAGCAAGTGATGGCTCAGGTACTTGGGTCCCTGCTACCCATGTGGCAGACCCAGATGGAATTCTAGGATCCTGACTCCAATCTGGCCCAGCCAAGGCCATTATGGGTATTTGGGGGAGTAAAACAGCATATGGAAAAAGTCTCTGTCACTCTTTCAAGTAAAATAAAAATTAATTAAATTTTACAAAGAAATAGTAACATAATTGATAAAAGAGCTAAGAAACAAGAAAGAGTTGAGCATAAAGCTACCACCAACCCCAAGGAGAGATGGTCAAGGGGTACAATTAGTATTAGCTGAGTTCAGGAGATGGCCACCCAGGAAACCTGGACCTATAATGAGTCTAACCAGTAGGGACTGGGACCACACCAAGAGGGATGAACTTGTGGGGAACTAGAGATGTGCAAGGGATGCAGGTGCCAAGAGCAGTTAAAGGGAAAGAGAATCAAGAGTTCAGCTCCTCCTACCCTCTAGGTTTCTGCCAGCACCTCCTAATGACTAAGCCAACCAGAAGCCAGGAGGGCATGGCAGCCTGGAGAGTGTAGTTTCTTGAGACAAAGACGGTGACTGTCAAGAATGGATTTAAGAATAAAGAGGCTTGCAACACATGATCCCATCTTTGCTGTAATCATATCTGTATATAATATATGGAAAATGAGAACATTCCCTGTTTTTTAAAGTATGTGCTTCTTTTTCTGATTTATTTGGGAAGAAGATGAGCATATTTATTTGATTTTGGCATAATTAGTGTTCAGTAATCCCTATCATTCCCTCCATTCTCTTTTTTGTAATATAATATATTTTCAGGACTAGCATTTCTCTTCATAATTACTTTTTTACTTGATTTATTTTATATTCTTGAATCAATTGTGAAATGTTCTTGACTTTTTTTCTACTCAAACAAGTATAGCAAGATCATTGTGAAAGACAATTATCAAAGATTTACTGGCTTAATATGAATATCTTGAAACAATATTGAAAAAATTTTTACCTCTGGTGCTACTTCTTTGAAGTATGGGAAACAGAGGAATTATTAGTTACCAAGGATCAGCTGAATATTAGGAATTCTACAGCACAGCCAAGCAGCTTGAAGATCTAGGATTAAGCAGCATTTTGGAAGAAGAAGTGTATTCCAGTGAGTCCAGTGCATTTTAGAAAGAGCAACATGCATAAAGCAATCTTGAGACATGTGTAAGTTAGTTTTCAAGGGTTCCGGATTTTCCTTGTTTTATATTTTCATTAAGAATGAGGAAGTATCACTCCTATTCATACATTCCCTGGCTCAAGCCTTTTTTTTTTCAAGATGCATTTATTTATTTGAAAGGCTGAATGGCAGAGAGAGGAGAGTTGGAGACATTGTTGGTACACTTCTCAAAGGGCCACGGTGGCTGGGACTGGGCCAGGCAGAAGCCAGAAGCCTGGAACTCCATTCAAAACTCCCACGTGTGTGGCAGGGGTCCAAGTGCTTGGGCCATCTTCTGCTGCTTTCCCAGGAACCTGGATAGGAAGAAGAGCAAAGATTTGAACTGGCACTCTGATTTGGTATGTTGGCATCGCTGACTTAACTGCCACAGTGCCAGCTCAAATTTTCAACTGAGGCTAGTGCCGTGGCTCACTAGTTTAATCCTCTGCCTGCGGCGCTGGCACCCCAGGGTTCTAGTCCCATTTGGGGTATTGGTTCTGTCCCAGTTGCTCCTCTTCCAGTCCAGCTTTCTGCTGTGGCCCGGGAAGGCAGTGGATGATGGCCCAGGTGTTTGGGGCCTGCACCCGCGTGGGATGACCAGGAGGAAGCACCTGGCTCCTGGTTTCAGATCGGCGCAGCGCGCCGGCCACGACAGCCATTTGGGGGTGAACCAATGGAAGGAAGACCTTTCTCTCTGTCTCTCTCCTTCACTGTCTAACTCTGCCTGTCAAAAAAAAAAAAAAATTCAACTGAGAGGCTGACTGTGTTGCTATGAACGCAATGTGTCCATGAAAAATTCACATGTTGAAGACTCAATATTCAACATGATGGAATTTGGAGATGTGGCCTTTGGGATACAAAAAGGGTTCAATTAATCAATGAGAATGGGGACCTCAGGATGGAATTAATGCTATCAATATAAAGAACAGATGCAATAGGATGGGCGCTGTGGCATAATAGGCTAAGCCTCTGTCTGTGGCACTGTATCCCATATAGGCACAGGTTCATGTCCTGCTGCTCCTCTCCCAATCCAGCTCTCTGCTATGGCCTGGGAAAACAGGAGAGGATGGCTCAGGTGCTTTGGCCCCTGCATCTGCATGGGGGGCCTGGAGGAAGCTCCTAGCTCCTGGTTTCATATCAGCACAGCTCTCACCATTGTGGCTATTTGGGGAATGAACCAGCATATGAAAGACCTCCCTCTTTGTCTCCCTGTCTATAGCTGTACCTCTCAAATAAATAATCTTAAAAAAAAAGAGAACAGACACGAGAACTTTCTTTTTCTGCCATGGAAGAAAACAGCAAGCAGTTAGCTCCCCCATTCTGAGTGCCCCAGCCTCCAGAACCCTGATACATGTATTGGTGTGCGCGCACGCACACACACACACATACAGGATATTTGTGATCCTCCGTATCTATACCAAGACACAGTATTGACAGGAAGAACTTCCTTCAGTGTAGGGGGACACTGTTGTCTTTCCAGAATTTAAGCTGGAGTCATCCAAACAGTATGAATTCTGTATGCCCAAGAAAATGTAAGATAAAGTTCATTCTAAGGGACCACAGTAGAGACAAAATCGTCATTGACATCAGATTAAGGAGTTAAAATATAAAAAAAAGGCAAAGTCTTTCAAGCCAATGAGAAATAAAACGACATTGTCTGCATTGGGTACATTTATTGTATTCAGAGATTATTGTGTTAGATAGCCAGGAGTGACAAAACAAATTCTAGGGTACATTTTCCTTCCTAACTGGCTGTAGTTATGGAAGAGAGGACAAGTTGCTTTCAACCACTCTCCACTTTCAGAAATAATTTAAGCTTAGAGTCGGAATGAACTTAAAGGGAAGAAAGTCGCATCGAAAAACTAAGAGAATAAATGTGCCTCACATCACATCCACTATGGCAATGACCAAGCTTGGGTGGGTAAGAGCAGAGAGGAAGGTCCACACAGTAGAACAAGTGTGGGGCCTGCCTGACAGCTGTGAAACATAAAGCAAAATAGATGCCTTAAAACTGCTCACTGCTGATAGTTTAGTCTGCATTGTTAGGCAGCAGCAAGACTGTTACTTGGCCTAAAATCTCTCTCTACTGGAAACTTAATCTTCTTTGTGTACAAATAATGACTTTTTCTCACAGCGTTCTGCCTATTCTGAAAAGTACGCCATCATACAAACTAAATCTATGTTAATTCTTTTAGATGGAAAATATCGTTCTTTTCTAGACCTCTAAGAAGCCTTAGGTCTCTTTAGTTATCCCATCCACCCTGCATACTGCTTCCAGATCAATCTATTAAAATTGCCAGCAAGTGAACAAATAAAAATGTGCACATACTGTGCAAAACACCCAGCCTTAGGCAGTGGAAGCCCTATCTTTTCAATCTGTGTTACATGTAGTATACATCACACTTTCGTCTTCTCTTTCTGGGCACTGAGATTGTGACTGTGCTTGTTGGCTGAGATCCAAACTGTTCAGGTATCACAGCTATCTGTCCTAGAAGCAGAAACCCTGCATGGACACGGGGGAAGGGAATAAGCAAGATTAGGGTTTTGAGTGTCTGCACACTGAAATCCACTAGAGAACAGAAGCAAGGGGCCATTGCCTGGAAGACTAGGAGGTACACAGCCTTGACAGTGGAACTGAACCAGAAAGAGTGTAGGAGAGAGATAAGGCAAAGGCAGGAAAATGGTCGGGACAAAATGGCTAGGAATAAAGGCAGGAGCAATAATGACATCAGTGAGTTCCCCAAGGCCATGAATTCACAGTTCTAGCAAGCAAAACAGACAAGGATCAAGTCTTGAGGAAAGCAACAGCTGAGCAGTAGGTTCAGTAAACAATAGGAATATTAGCAACAAGAAATGGTGAATGGCAGAAGAAGAATGTTGGTAACTTCCCCAGAAAATGTGTGTATTTGATGCCTGGTCTTCTGTCAGGCAAGTTCTGTGGTTCTCAAAGTGCTGCCCATAGATCTGCAAAAAATGAGATCACCTGAGAACTTCTAGAAATGCAAGTTCTCAGGCCAACCCCTGACCTACACAATGGGATTCTGGGCCACTGGTGGTGGGGGTCAGACAACTGGCAAGCTCTCCAAGAGATTCTGATGTTCTCTAATATTTGAGAGGCACTGGGTTAGTCAGTAAAATGAACTTAAAAGCAGGACACAAGGTGGAAAAAATTCTAAAAAGCCTAGATATGCTCCTACATAGAAAAATTTTTAAATAAAAGTTAAATTCAATAATCTCATATTGCAAAAGAAATGTTTATTAAACAAAAGTGCTAGATAGCTTTAAAAATGTCCATTTACAATTTTCATTTTATTTGCAGGGTGAGGGAGAGACGGAAAGACAGAGATCTCTCATCTCCTGGCCCACTTCCCAAATGTCCACAAAAGTTAGAGCTGGGTCAGGTTGAAGCTAGTAGCTCAGAACTCAATCCAGATCTCTAATGTGGGTGACAGAGATCCTACTACCTGCTGCCTACTACCTGTGCCCAGGTGCACATTAGCAGGGAGTGAGAATTGAAGAAGAGCCAGAACCAGGTGTTCTGACATGGGATACAGGCAGCTCAATCCATGTTTTAACTGCTGCAGGAAACACAAAGCCCCAGGTAACTTTTATTTGCCCCTTCTGATAAATTCTGTATCTTTTTTTACCCTGGCCTATGCCCCAGGAATTGATTTATGTAGGCTGTGTTAAAGTCTCCAAGGTCTTCTCCTTCTGGTTGGATCAGTTCAGGGAGAGCTCCAACATGATGATGGGATTTGTTTATTTGTCCCCTGAGCTCTCTGAGAAGCTGTGTCCCTTAACAAAGGTCACTGCTCCTCCTGAGGGATTTTCTCTCCAAGATGGTTTTCCCTCAGATTCTTGTTATGGCTCTCTTTGCTTGTTTTCCTTGGCACAGCATCGCTGGCAGTTCCACTGTCAGAATTTGAAAAACTGCAATATTGCATATGGCCTTGCTACAGCCAACCCACACCTCTGCAAAATAAGCTTTTACAATACAAATCCATTTTTGCCAATAAACTCCCCACCAATTAACCAAACTAGAGTGTTTAATTTTTTTTTAAATTGGGTTTCTGTATAAGATCTATACATCTCATCAGATTCTCCCAGTTCTCCACTGCTTGACTTCTCTCCTATCCACTACACAGACTTTTGTTTTCAGTAACCAACAAGGAGCACAGGAAAAGACAGGCAAAAATGGGAATTACCTTGAGAGTGGAATGCCCTGTGTCCTGGTCACCAGTAGAATCTAGCAACATGCCCAGAGTTCCCGGTTCCTACTAGCACTTCTAGACATACATGAAACACTGCACTATATAGGGACTGAGGTCTGGCATCCCCCCTAAAAGTGTAGACAGGACTGATAGAAGGACAAAGTTATTCTGACAGTTTTTATGCTGCAAGGGAGACCTTAGGGGTCAATACTGTAGCAATAGATGAAAGAGATTGATCTCAGTCCCTACAACATCAAAGCCAGTTGGGGATTTATAGCCTATGTGGGGTGTGAAGCAGTCAGTGAACATAAAGTTATGAATAGGAGATGTCAAAGGTAGAAGGATTTCTGCTAAAGATGGGTCAAGGACTTGGACATAGAAAGTGGGGGATGAAGAACTTGATCAGCCATCAAGGATTGGGAATTCTTTATAAACTAAGCAGGATTCTGGCTAAAACTGTATTTGGAAAGATGCTTGGAAAGGATGGACATGGAAAGTCAAGGCTGAAGCCTAGTTAAGAACAATGCTCACAGGGAATAATTAACTCAAATAGAGAGATTTTTTTTCAGACCACATAATGAAACAGAATCTAGAAGTTGAAGGAAGTAGATCAATGAGAAATAGGAGGTTGAAGGGAATGAGACAGATTGGTTTCCAGTGTTTATACTCTTCTATGGAATGCTCTTTTTCTGTTAAAATGTCCAGGAGTGTCAGATCTGTGATTATCAAGATGTCTTTACAGAAAAATAAATATAAAATATATACACTAATTCTTAACAAATGAGATAACATTGTGCCTGGTAAACAATAGAGTACTATGAAGGCACCCCAATAATTTTATATAAAACAAAAATAAAAGATAAGTTTATCTGGGTATAAAAAGTTTTAAAACCCATGTATAGTTTTTTCTAACAATTCACATTTTCCATAGACTTTTTTTTTTTTTTTGACAGGCAGAGTGGACAGTGAGAGAGAGAGAGAGAGAGAGAGAGAGAGAGAAAGGTCTTCCTTTGCCGTTGGTTCACCCTCCAATGGCCGCCGCGGCCGGCGCGCTGCGGCCGGTGCACCGCGCTGATCCGATGGCAGGAGCCAGGAGCCAGGTGCTTATCCTGGTCTCCCATGGGGTGCAGGGCCCAAGCACCTGGGCCATCCTCCACTGCACTCCCTGGCCACAGCAGAGAGCTGGCCTGGAAGAGGGGCAACCGGGACAGAATCCAGCGCCCCGACCGGGACTAGAACCCGGTGTGCCGGCGCCGCAAGGCGGAGGATTAGCCTAGTGAGCCGCGGCGCCGGCTCCATAGACTTTTTGAATACTCCTCATATGTAAATGTAAGATATGAAAAATGCTTCTTCAGACACAGGTGAGTGATTTATCAAGAAGGAAATGACCAGAGTATGCCAGTAACTCAAACTTAATTTCTTAAAAATTGCTTAAAAACAAAAGCAAATTAATTGATTGTGGAGTGGAAAAATACTAATTTGTTGTTTTTTATTAAGTTCGTATTCGTTGAAAATCTGATGTGACAACTAAGTTTTGCTTTAAGCTTAGAGTTGGTGTTAGAATCACGGTTTACGAACTGTGCTTATTGAAACATAGGAATTTCCAGGAATTCAGATGCTATTTAGTATTTTCTTTTAAATAACATTTAAACTGCCTGAAGATTATATATTGAAATTCTAAAAAAAATATTTCAGTGAAAAACTTCTGTCTACTACCCACAAAACTAATTTGAAACTACTTATTATGAGTATTTTGCTTGCCTTTTACTTTCACATTCAACTCAATGCCTATTGTTTAGAACTCAGCCTAAAAGTGAAAAGAAATGTTCTCCTTAAGGCAGAGAAAAAAAGAGAGTGAGAATTAAAGTTAGAAAGTTTCTGAACACAGAAATAAATGAGTCATATTTAGAACAGAAGCAACTGAAAAACTGAGGGTGTGCCAGACACTTCCAGATTATATAATGTAAACAGTACTTGGGAAAAAGTCTTCTGTTTGAGTGCCCTGTCAGATTTCCTACCTAAGTAATGAGTAGCTTTGTTGTTCCTACAGCATACACAATGAAGTGGAAGGGATGGAAAATTCCCTATTCCTTTTTACCTAATAACCTAGAATTTTTACTGCTAATGTTTATGATGAACATCTAAGCAGTGAGCTCTAGCTTTAGTTTGGAATAAACATAAATTATACACGGTTGAATTAAACTCATCTAATTTTAATTCCAAATCTACTTCCTAAGCAATTTAAATGGCTCTGAAAACAAGTCAAACTTGTCTTCATTAAATCCTATGAATCTCTGGATGTACATTGAAATTTTTGGAGCTGTCACTCCATCGCCACTATTCTTTGAATGTAAGCTGTATAGCTAGCGACCTTTAAGAGATGAAATTATTTCTTTGTTTTCATTTTAAATGTGACAACAAAAATGAATGTTATATTACTCTTACATTCCTCAACAAAATGATTATCCGCAGGAAAATGTTGATTCATTCTAGCTTATTGGTTTTTGCAAGCAGATTTTAGCCACAGGTGATCACTTTTTTAGCCTTATGTAAGTATGGAATTTGAATTTAGATTGAGATCTTCACTGTTCACACAAAGTTTAATGGTGTGTCCTACTGATGTTCGTTAATGATCTGCCATTATCTGTGTTACTAATTACAGGGTCAAGCAGGGCTTGCTTTGAAAAGAAGTGGCTGATCAGAAATGCACGCTTATTTTACCTCCAGTACCATGTGTGTTGCTCTCATTAATCCATTTCCATGTCTCCCCAGGATTACTGGTATTTGCATGTCTCCTTGTCTAAAAATAGATGAATTTTCTCATTATAGCAAAAATCAAAAACCAACTGCTAATTTAAATCAAAGAACCATACAGAAGAAAACTATTCAAGTCATTTTAAAATAAAGATGTTTGCAGGAGGATAACTTTTTTACCTAGAAAAGTTTATAAATCATAAACATTTAGATACGTGATATATTATGATAAGAATTAATTCATATCATTGTCACTTACATCAAGAAATGGTTTTTCAGGTTCTTAAGACAAATTATAATAACCATAGTTAGGAAAGCTACTCAAGTTCTGATGTTTGTAATACGAATTTTTAATAAATGTTTACATAGTTTTATTTTCAAGATACACATAGATAAAAGGGCTTTAAATTTTAAATGTGCAATGATGAAACTTCCCATTCTTAACATGAAACAAGGATAATAATGTAATGTACTTTGTTATAACAATGTTATCATGTGAAAACATAAAAACATTATGATTTACAGCCTATGATAATTCCAGAACTGAATTAGATTATACCTATGGTTTGTAAAGAATGTAGTAAGTTCTCCTCAAAGGAATGTTATTTAACAAGTCTTTGAGAGCAAGAGTTTGGCTTAATGGTTAAGATGTCCGTGTCCTACATCAGGTTTTCTGGGTTTGATTCCTGGCTCCAACTTCTAACTCAAGCTTCCTGCAACGGCAGACACTGAAAGAGAGTGGTGATGGCTCAAATAATGGAGTTCCTGTCACTTGTAACGGAGACCTGAAGTGGGATCTCGAATCCTGGTGCAGCCCCTGCTAAGCCCTGGCCATTGCAGGTATTTGGGAAGTGAGTCAGAAGATAAAAATCTCACTGCCCCTCAAATAAATAATAATTTCATAGAATTTTTATTCTTTTAAATATTTTTATAATTTTTCTTCTTCCACAGAACTTTTGCATTTGTACCACATACTTTATTTCCTTCCTTCCTTTCTTCTTGTTCTTCCTTCCCCCATCCCTTCCTTACTTTCTCATTCCTCTTAGTTATTTATGAATGAGATTTGGTTTATCTAGGACCACTATTTGTCTTAAAGTCATAGGAGTGTATTACCCAAGGTTGTACAAAAAATGTAATGCATATGAGCAAAATTGACATTTGAGATTTGATAATTGTTGTAGCCTTTGTCTATACTCCTGAGGAACAGTGGATTTTCTACTTACTACTCATTGAAATCTTTATTTAGTGGAGGATTAAGCTTGTGATTATAAAGTAAATTGGAAGTATGTCACTGGGACCAGCACTGTGGCTCAGTAGGTTAATCTTCTACCTGGAGTGCCAGCATCCCATATGGTTGCCAGTTCTAGTCCTGGCTGCTCCTCTTTTGATCCAGCTCTCTGTTATGGCCTTGGAAAGCAGTGGAAGATAGCCCAAGTCCTTGGGCCCCTGTGCCTGCATGGAAGACCCAGAGGAAGCCCCAGATTCCTGGATTCAGATGGGCCCAGCTCCAACCATCATGGCCATTTGGGGAGTGATCCAATGTATGGAAGACCTTTCTCTCTATCTCACTCTCGTTGTATGTAACTCTACTTCTCAAATAAATAATAAATGAAATCTTTTTAAAAACAAAAGCATGTCACTGCAAAAAATAAAAGAACAATGAGAAAATTAGGATGAAAAGGTAGAGTAGGAAGTAGCATTATATTCTTAAAACTATAAATATGAAATACATGAAATCTGTTACCTTTATATAATTTTTTTTTAAAAAATCAAAGAAATGTATATCCAGAAGACTTCAGAACTGATGGTACCAGCATGAGGTTGATGTTATGAACTGAATGTTTGTGTCCCCTCCACATTTATATGTCAGAACCCTAATAACCAATGTGATATGTTTTGTAGATGGAGGCTTTGGGAGCTAACTAATTCAAGAAGATGGAACGCTCATGTTGTAATTAGTCACCTTATAAGAAGCAACATGAAACCGCTTGCTTCCTCTATTTGCTCTCCATCATGTGAGGACACAGTGAGAAGATAGTCAGCTACAAAGTAGGATGCAGCCCATCACCAGAGCCCAGGTCTGCTGGCTTCTTGATCCTGGACTGCCCAAACTGTAGATCTGTAAGAAATAAATATCTGTTGTTTGAGCCAAAAGAAAAAAAAAGTCATTATTAATGCTTAAGCTGAAAGCTTGATGAATAACGTATACATTATGCTTTCAGCCACCCAGAGAGACCACAGGTATAGAGAGATAGGACATGTGGGGCGTTCTAAGCTTTTTGTCCATGTGTGTCAAAAGCACTGCCCCAGTAATCAGCTCCACATACACAACTTCTCCTTTTGTCCAGGGACACAATATGGCCATACCTTTTTCTTAGTTTTCTACCAGCTTTGTGGATAGGTTAGTCTTTTTAATTCTCAGGTGGTACTTCATATGCCCTGCTTAGGAATGAGAGGGAGGAACTGAATTAGAGAAATGTCCTAACAACTAGGGCTTTCTGTTAGAGTGGTTGTCTGTGATAGACACACACAGCCACCAGTTTTGTTGACTGTTGGCCAATATCAGTAAAATCGCCTGAAGGTACATCACTTATCATCTCTACTTAAACTTGCGAAGTCTCCAGGCTTCCCTCAGTATTAGGATGACTCCCTCACTCCTTTTTAGCAAGCTTATTTAACTATTGATTTAACTATTTATGAAAATATAAAATTAATAATCTTCTTTCATGACTACAGATGGAAAGGAATGTGAAATATGCAGCAAATCTCTTCTCTCCCAAGATCCCACAATGCCAGAAAACCAGAGGAAATCCCACCTTATCAAGCCAACAGGTTTTTTTCTCCAGCTCTGGGTGACAATACTTCCTTTCTTGTGAATTTATGGATTTGGTGAATGTCCTTTCTTGTCTTTGAATGATCAGGTGAACTGCCATATGGACAGAATCCATCAACAAAGCCATGTTGTTCTGCTCCCTCCAGACTAATTTATGTACGTTTTGACAAGGACATATTGGAAAAGCATAGAACGTTCCTTAGTCTTATGGCTCACATTGTGATCATTCTTTTCCAAACTTACTATTTCATAAGAGCTCTGTTAGAGAATACATTAAGCCTACCCCTTCATGCTTAAAATGAGAAGAGACGAGTTGGATGTTTCCTCTATCACAGTTGATCATCTTGTTTAAACAGGGAACTGGGGTGCTTCTAAGAGAAGCAGTGACCAATCCAGGACCAGGAGACTTCATCAAGGACATCCGTGTCTCTGCCTCTCCTGTGAATGAAAAGCGGATGAATAATTTGGAGATTTCTAGTCTCCTCTAGAAATTTGAAATAATTTTGCCATTAAAGAGAGAAATTTCAATAGAAATAAAATAGTTAATATCTGGTTATTATTTATCAGGCAGAAATTGAAGGGGCCTGCCTGGAAAAGTATAATGAATTGATTGGTTTGTCTTGTTTTGCTTAATTTTTGTTTTTTTACTTACTACATTATTAAATAATGAACTTTATTTAGTTTGCTTGTGGCAAAGAGAGGGGGAGATTTCTTTGATTTTTGTTAAAAATATCTTTCTAGATAACTCTTCTAAATCTGTTTTTGACCTGTTATATGAAAGAGTTCTGCCGTCTTTTTGTTGGAACCACGTCCACTTTAAGTTTTACTTATTTATCAGTCTTTATTTCAAGAGACACAGAAAGAGGGTGTGTGAAAAAGTGAGAGTGGCCGGTGCTGTGGCACGGTGGGTTAACATCCTGGCCTGAAGTGCCAGCATCCCATATGGGCGCAGGTTCAAGACCCGGCTGCTCTACTTCCCATCCAGCTTTCAGACGGTGCTCCCATTCATTGGTTTACTTACCAGGTGTCCACAGGGAATGCAACTGAGGTGGGCCAAAGCCAGGAGCCACAAACCCAATTCAGACCTGCAGGTACCCAATCACTTGGGCCCTCACCTGCTAGCAGGAAGCTGGAATCAGTAACATGGACCAAGATTCCAACCCAGGTGCTGTGATTTGGAATGCAGGCAACCCTACTTCGGTTTTAACTGCCAGGCCAATGCCCACCCCACAACCACATTTAGAATCTACGACAGCAGATTGACCTCTTGAGAAGGAGAATAGGTGAGTGTTGGTTCTCAGTGCTTTCCTTACATTTCTTATAAATTGTGCTTTATCTGACAGAATTGCTAGAAACATGCATTGTTGGCAGATATTTGCTAGTTTTAGCATTAATAATTCCATCTATTGTAACCAAGAATATAGGATTTAGGCACAAATGGGAGGAAGGGAGGTGGAGCACAGGCAAAAAGTCTGAAATAGCCTACTGCCTTGAATTTGTATTTAAGAGAATGTTTCTGGAAAGCTTATTTGGCAATGTTATACTCACAGGTGCCTGGCTAGCACAAACAAGAAAAGCTGCAAGAAGCCAGTCTAAGTCAGATTTTTCGACTTGTACTGTCTAAAAATGTACTGCAAGCAAGAAAGGCCTTCCTGCTCCATCTTTTTTCCATTCCGACATTCTTCTAACCCTTGATATGAAGGCCTTCACAAACTGCTCCTCAAAGAGTCTGTCTCTCTCACAAGCAAATGAAGCTTTCCTCAGAGCAAATTCCACTTGAGGTTAACAGCCCAAGAAAACGGACTCCTACTGTCTGCTAATGGGACCTGCATACCTAGATTACACTGTTCCCTGGTTGAGGATAGGAGGAAAGACTGTTGATGCTGTAAACCTGATCTGTGAGCTCTCTAAATCTCCATGTTCTCAAAACTGCTATTATTTGTTCAATTGTCCAGAACAGAACAATGTGAATTATACTGAGAATAACTGGAAGCAAACATATCTCATTAGACTCATATAATCTCTTCTAACAACAAGTCAAATGATAAATTGATGGAGAATAAAATGTTATACTTGTATGTTCATATGTGCTTATTATTTGTTAGTCGAATAGTTATGATTTTAACTTGACATCAGACTTTTTCCATTGCTTTGTAGCTACTTAACTACTGTAATGTGGAATAACTAATACTATCTGAATATGTAAGATTTGGTAAAGAACTCTAAGTAAAGAACTATATGCTCTAATAATTTGACCATATAGTGAGTAAGTGGGAAATTGCATATATCTTTATTAAATTTGGGAATACTTAAAATTTTTCTTTTGGACTTAGATACACTAACTGGCTCTAAATACATAAAGCCAGCAAAGTGGACAAAATGTCTGAAGCAAACTGAGTAAATGTGCATCTTGTACTTCTGCACTAAGAAAGAAAATGTGCAGTCACACCAAAATCTCAGATGTTGAGATTACCTGGTTCAATTAGAATTTTCCTAATGAGCATCAGCTATGTGTCAATCACTGTTCTTTTCCTGACAGAGCTTACATTGCAGTGAAAACAGTGGTGGAAGTAGATAAGAAAACAATTTGCTAACAGATAGTTATCTAAAAAGCATAATAAAAGTGATAGGGAAAGAGACAATTTCAGAGAAACAGTTAGGAAATAGGCATGAAGATCCAAAGACAATGCAACAGTGAGAAAAGAAAAAGATTAGTAGTTGAGTTTGAAGAAATAGTAAAGTCCAAATCAGACGTACAATTATAAGGAGTCCGATTTTTAAGTTTGCTGAAAGAATGCAGGACAGCTTTAAGAAAGCAGGGGACATGATACGATCCATATTTTAAAATTTTACTTTGGTTACTAGGCAAAACATGCACAGCAGGGAGGCCAGCGCACTGAACCACAAGCTCATTCATGGGCTTTGAGGATGGCCTGGGTTAGAGGCAGGCAGAATTCAACAACGGAGATGAAGGTAAACTGCCAGGGCATTATGTATTTTTAAAGATTTGTTTTTAAAGTGAAAGTGGCCATTGTGGTGGTCAAGCTCATGAGAGGAAAGGAGGCTGATGAATAGCTAAAGAAAAAAAGAACCTAGAGATGATTCATCAATCTAAACCCCAGGAAACTAAAGGGCTGAATGAAAAATCACAGTGAATTACAAATACAGGCAAAGCAGTCAACTGGGTAGAAGATAGGAAAAGTTCAATGTGACAGTGCTAATTTTGGATATTTCACTTATTCTGGAAAATTTTGATCATTGTTGCATTTGGAAATACAAAAGGGAAATGTAGAAACAGAAATTCTTACATATTAAGTGTTAGAAAAATTATTAAAGATAATTTAAAATCATATTGCTAAAGGGTAAAGAATATGGAGATGGACATGCATATTGTTACAGCACACTGAAGATTTTCATTTTTTAAAAATACATTGACTGGTCGGCGTTGTGGCTCACTAGGCTAATCCTCTGCCTGCAGCACCAGTACTCCAGGTTCTAGTTCCGGTTGAGGCCGGATTCTGTCCTGGTTGCTCCTCTTCCAGTCCAGCTCTCTGCTGTGGCCCGGGAAGGCAGTGGAGTTTGGCCCAAGTGCTTGGGCCCTGCACCCACATGAGAGACCAGGAGGAAGCACCTGGCTTTGTCAGTGATTAGCTGAGTGGGGTTATTTCTTGGATGACTATTCTCTTTCATTGGCCTATGGGTCTGTCTTTATGCTAGTTCCATACTATTTTAGTGACTATAACTTTTGTAATATAACTTGAAATCAGGTAGTATGTTGCCTCCAGCTTGTTATTCTTACTAGCTATTTGTAGTCTTTTTTTGATTCCATGAGAATTTTAGGATTTTTTTATGTATTTCTGTAAAAAAAAATTACCACTCAAACTTTATAGGGATCACATTGAATTTGTAATCTCTTTGTGTGGTATGGCTATTTTGACAACACCGATTATTCTTTTCACGTACATGAAAGATTTTTTTTCCATTTATTTGTGTCTTACTCTATTTCCTTTTCAGTTTTATTTAATTTGATATTTAAATTGGCAAATGGTGGTTACCAGAGGCTAGAGGGAAAGAAAGATGAGGAAAGACTGATTAATGGATACTAGGTTATAGTTAGAAAAGATTAAGAAATTCTATTGTTCCATGGTAGAGTAAGATAACTACTGATAAAAATAAGGTACTGCATATTTCTCAAAAAAGGACTTTGAATGCTTTCACTGTAAAGAAATGTTAAATATTTGAGGAAATACATTTGGTTACCCTGGTTGGACATGTATAATGTGTAAATGCATCAAAACATCACATGGTACCCAACAAATATGTACTATTTTTGTGTCAGCAAAACCTTTTGAAATGTTGAACAACTGGTATGTAAAAATTGCATGTATGATGACAAAACTGTGATTACATATGTATATATTACAAAATGATTACCTTAAGCTGATTAACACATCCCTCACCTCACATACTTAAGGTATTTTGTGGTGAGAACAATTTAGATAGCACCTGTTTGTGATTTACAAGCACATATTTCTTAACCATGCTCACTATGCCATATAATATCTCTCTAGAATGTATTCTTTCTGTTTAAGTGAAACTTTTCTAATCTCTTTCTACAATTTGAATTTTTATTTCAAATGTAAATTGGAACATTTATTGTTTGTCTTTCTGAGCCTGGTTTACTTCACTTAGCATAATGTCCTCCAGATCCATTCAAGTTGTTACAAACAACAGGATTTCTTTCTTTCTTAAGGCTGAATAGTATTTCACCATGTGTCTACATTTCACTTTATTGATTGACACTTTGATCACATACTTTAGCTATTATAAATTAAGCTTCAGTGCAAATATCAATGCATATATCTCTTTGCTATATTGATTTCATAAGCTGGGACATATACCAGTAGTGGGATTGCCAGATCATTTGATAGTTCTTCTTTTAACTTTTTGCAAACATCCATATAGTTGTACAAGAATTCCATTTTCTCCTCACTAGCACTTGTTACAATTAGTTTTTTTCTTTTTTTTAACTAATGGCCATGTTAATAAGAGTTATGGGGTGATAGACCATTGTGATTTTAATTTGTATTTCCATGATCATTCGTTATGTTGGAGTTTTTTTCATATACCTGTTGATCATCTGTATTTCTTCTTTGGAGAAAGGCCTATTCAGGTCCTTGGCTCATTTTTAGTTGAATTATTTTGCATTGAATTATGTGAGTTTCTTATTGATTTTGGATATCAATCCCTTACCAAATATATGGTTTGAAAATATTTTCTCCTATTCTATAGGTTACCCCTTCACCCTGTTCATTGTTTCCCGTACTGTGGAGCTTTGCAAATTGATATAATTCCATTTGTCTATTTTCACTTTATTGTCTGTGTCTTTGGGATTATAGCCTAAAAATAATTTCCTATATCAAACACCACAGTTTCTCCCCCCTTTAATTTCTTCTAGTGGTTTTATGACTTCAGGTTTTTATAATCCATTTTGAGATGATCTTCATATTCAGTGTAAAAGTCAATTACAGTCCAAACTCTCTGATAAGATGCAAAAATCCTGACAAAGTACTAGCAAACTGAATTAAACAGAACATTAAAAAGATCATGATGAAATGGGCTCTATTCCTGAGATGAAAGGATGGTTCAACATATGCAAATCAGAGATATGGCATACTACATTAAAAATGAAGGGCTAAAACATATAAGCATATCCATAGATACAGAAAAATCACAGGACAAAATTGCAAATCCTTTCATAACACAAATACTCAAAATGATATATAAGGAATGGCCCAATACAATAAGGGCCATACTCATATATGATAAATTAACAGCTAACATCATAATCAATGTGAGAAAACAAAATTTTTACTATAGAATTGGGAGCAAGACAAGAATGTCCACTCTTATCCTTTCTATTCAACATATTATTAGAAGTTCTAGCCAGAGCAACTAGGCAAGAAAAAGAAACAAAAGGCATAGAAATCAGAAAGGAAGAAGTAAACATTGTCTTCATCTGTAGAAAACATGATCTTATATGTAGAAAACCCCAGTGATCACCAAAAACTGTCAGTATGAAAAACAAATTCAGTCAAGTTATGGGATAAAAAATCAACATGTAAAAATTAGTGGTGCTTCCATGTACTAACAATTAAATATCTGGAAAGAAATAAACAATACCACCCATTTACAACATCAAAAACAATAAATATGTAGGAAAAATTAGCCAAGTAGGTGAAAGATCTGTACACCAAAATCTAGAACACAGTGCTGAAGGAGACTGAAGACACAAATAATTGGGAAGATATCCCCATTCAATTCATGGACTGCAACAGAGTGTTGAATACCAGGATAGACCTCATAGGCAAACATGCCAGGAAATAAGAAATGCATTGAGGAAAAATTAGTCTTAGTGATGTTCTTTCAAGAGGAGATTGTTTATTCTTATTGGTATCAGTAAAGTATTCGAATCTTAAATAAACCTACCAGAGGAAGAGAGATGCAACAGAGCTCTGGAATGGCAGAATGGAACACCTCTCCCACTGGGAGTCAGAATTAAGTCAGTGACACAAAGTGCCTTCTTAGAACCACAACAGAGTTTGTAGTAATGGTGCTCGGAGGAACCATCTTTCAACAACGGAAGCAGTTATACCAAGTGCTCACAAAATATCATATAGATTTTTGATAGCATAACAGAAAATATCAGTATAACATTCAAAATGTTATTACACAAGTTGTTAAGTAATACAGTCATTATATTTAGAATTTATATCTGTATCCAGGCCTGTTCCCTGAATTTTAGATTCATATTAAATGACCTTCTTTTTTTTTTTTTTTTAAGATTTATTTGCTTATTTGGAAGTCAGAGTTACACAGAGAGAGAAGGAGAGGCAGAGAGAGATAGAGAGGTCTTCCATCTGCTGGTTCCCTCCCCAGCTGGATGCAACGGCCAGAGCTATGCCAATCCGAAGCTAGAAGCCAGGAGTTTCTGCCCAGTCTCCCACATGGGTGCAGGAGCCTAAGGACTTGGGTCATATTCTACTGCTTTCCCAGGCCAAAGCAGAGAGCTGGAACAGAAACAGAGCAGCCAGGATTGAACTGGCACCCATATGGCATACTGGTACTGCAGGCAGTGGCTTTACCCGCCATGCCACAGCACTGGCCCTTAATGACCTTCTTATCAAGGATATCAAATAGATATTCCTAATCTAGCTTGTCCTAAATACATTTGGCCACATCTATGTCTTTGATCTCATTTTTAGTATCTTTAATAGCTATTAGTAGTTTGTTAGGCAAAATAAAACAAAACAACACCCGAAACTTAACTCGGCTTTAACCTTTCTTTCATATCTAATCAGTCAGCAAGACCTGTTGATCACATCTTCAAAATGATTTCAGAATGCAAGCACGTTTCCCTTCCTCCACTGTTCCTATTATTGTCAAAGCCTGGGTTACTCTAATTGCTCTCTAACTGCTCTGTCTGCTTGTAATTTTTTTTTTTTTTTTTTTGACAGGCAGAGTGGATAGTGAGAGAGAGAGAGACAAAGGTCTTCCTTTTTGCCGTTGGTTCACTCTCCAATGGCCGCCGCGGCCAGCGCGCTGTGGCCAGCGCACTGCACTGATCCAAAGGCAGGAGCCAGGTGCTTCTCCTGGTCTCCCATGGGGTGCAGGGCCCAAGCACTTGGGCCATCCTCCACTGCCTTCCCAGGCCACAGCAGAGAGCTGGCCTGGAAGAGGGGCAACCGGGAAAGAATCCGGCGCCCCGACTGGAAGTAGAACCCGGTGTGCCGGTGCCACAAGGTGGAGGATTAGCCTAGTGAGCTGCGGCGCCGGCCGTAATTTTCATACCTACTCATGCATCATTGGCATAACAGCCAGAAGGAGGGAAAAGTATGGATGTGAATCATCCAGCAAATGCTCATGAAGCCATAACCTACACTGCTTAATCCAGAAGAAGATGAACAACATTGTAATGACTCAGGATTTCATTGCACACCACTATTCATCTGCCATTCAGAAATGAACACCTGCATTTTACGGGCTAAGTCACCCCAAGTTATAACTGTGATAAGTTGGCGCTAACTCACAGCCATTACCATGTGAGCTAAATTTTCCTTTTCTTTTTGCTTTTGTATATGTGGATTAACCATTTTTAGAACAAGATTACTATCTACATGAATATGTACATTTTAGTTAATCATTTTTAAATCTTTGTAAATCTGTGTAATAGTAAAATATGTTATCATTTTTACAATCAGTTTAATATAAGTAATGCAGATTTTATAGGGAAAGAGGGAGAGACAGAGAGATCTTCCATCCAGTGATTCATTCTCCAAATGCCCACGACAGCCAGGTCTGGGCCAGGCCAAGTCAGAAGCCAGGAACCCAGAATTCCCAGGTTTCCCACTTGAGTGGCAGGAACTCAATGATCTGGGCTGTCACCCACTGCCTCCCAGAAGTAGTAAAGAAGCAAGATCAAAAGCAGAGACTAGCCAAGACTCCAACCAGGACCTGCAGTATGAGCCATGGGAGTTCAAGCAGCAACACGACTTTGATTCACAAACTAACTTTATCAATATTCTTCTATCTATTGCCAGCGAAATCCTGTTAAAGTACTTCTTTTATCAGGGCACAACATTGTCTCCCGCTTCAATCCCTTTTTCTCTACAGTTAAGAACATTTTATCAAATTCCCAAAGTCTAGCCATCTATTCCATTAAATTTTCAGTAATAAAGTTAGAAATAATCTTATTGTGTCCATATAGCTATGGAACTTTACTTCGGTCATGTACGATTTGTATCTCCAGTTTTTATTTCGTTTATAACATGGGTCTTACCCCTTGCAAATTATCAGCTCTCAGAAAGCAAGGTTCATGTCTTTACTTTCAACACTCACTCAACTTAAAATATATATCTTTGTGAACAAATAATCACTTTGAATCTTCTTATCTAGAGATTTCTCCCACATTTTAAATCTCCTCGGGGCTTTTGGCTCCGAGGAGAAAACCGAGAAAGGTTCATAAAACCTCAGAATAAAATGTCTCCCTAGGGAATTGAACATTTTTAGTTTGTTTACAGATTAGAAAGCTAAAGTGTTTTAAAATCTTCAGCCTGTTCTGGGCCAAAGGGAAGCATGTAAACTACAACAAAATATATCAAGAGTCTCATCTTAGTAAAAAGGAAATATTTTTCAAACTTAGAATGATGATTATCTCAAGCTATGTTTCTGAGATTAAAGATTTTTTTATATTAATTAAACTCAATAATACTCTACTGAGATCCTTATTTTGAAAGGATATTACCATTCAATGCCAACCCACATATCTATAGAAAAGGGACATATTTTGCCTTCCACACAAACAATGGACTTGTTTTATAGCTGGAGAACTGGCTTGTCTTATTTTCCAGATAGTCTAGGGAAAATGGTTATTCTTAAAAAAAAAAAAAGAGAGAGAGATATAGAAAGATCACTCATAGACTTGCAAGCATAACTTTAATGCAACAATTAGTTATCCGACAATGTTTATTGTATACCTGATTTGCTGAATAGTTTTCCCACTTCGCAAGTATGTAAATGAGGGCAAGCCATAATTTCTGCTTTCAAAGAGATTACAGTGTAGGGTAGACAAAACTCTTATAAAATATGTAAGAAAAAAATGGACAGAGCACACAGTATAGCGCAAAAATCACTTGGTTAAATCACAAATGTTCAAAGAATCCAAATAAAGGTGAATTTTATTAAGGGTTGGGGTAGTCAGCCAGAGCTTCATGACAAGAGCTGTCCCAACAAAGTATCACCAACTTTATGTGAACTAAACTAGAAAAGAGAGAATTCTAGGAAACTTATGGAGAGGAAACCAAACATAAAAATATACTTGAGTAGGCAATATTGCAATGGAAAATAAGTGAACTTGGAAATTCCCGTACACCTTGTCAACTCCAATAAGGGTAAAGAACAGAAATAAAGCTAATAAATATATAAAATTTTCAAATTTCATGCTTTATTGAATAACTGTTATTGCAGAAAAATATGATATCCAACAAACATTTGATCTAGGTACTGTAAAAATCTATTTGACTCATGAAAGCTGGTTTTGTATATAATATATATACACATATATATGTATACTATTATATAATATAGACACATATATCATACATATGTATATATATATATATATATATATATCAGGAGTTAAGTTAAAAATAATTTCCATTTTCTTGGAAAGGTATTTGACACAGCAGTTAAGATATTTCTCAGGACAGTTGCATCACATATCAGAGTACTGGATTTTTGTTCCAGCTTCTTCTCATCTTTTTTTTTTTTAATTTTATTTATTTGAAAAATGGAGTTACAGAGAGAGGTAGAGACAGAGAAGGAGGTCTTCCATCCACTGGTTAACTACCAAGATGGCCGTAACAGCTGGAGCTGCTCTGATCCGAAGCCAAGAACCAGGAGCTTCTTCCAGGTCTCCCATGTGGGCGCAGGAGCCCAAGGACTTGGGCCATCTTCTACTGCTTTCCCAGGCCATAGCAGAGAGCTGGAACAGAAGAGGAGCTGCTGGGACTAGAACCAGCACTCATATGGGATGCTGGCAATTCAGGCCAAGGCTTTAACTCGCTGCGCCACAGTGCCGGCCCCAGCTCCTTCTCTTCTAATGCAGCTTCCTGCTGATATAAACCCTGGATAACAACAGATGACGGTTCAAGTACTTGAGTCCATGCCACCCACATGAAATATCCAAATTGAATGTGGGCTAAGGTCTTCAGTGAGGTCAGCCCTGGTTATCATGGTCATTTGAGAAACGAACCAGTGGACTGAAAATCTCTGTTTCTGTCTTTCAAATAACGTGAACAAAAATAAGTAAAAGGATAATGAATTTTCCTGCTTTTGTGGGCCCAATAGTTTATATATTATTTCATTTAAGAAATACTTTACAGTATTTGCTATATTCTAAAGGTAATTCAAGGCATGAGTATATTATTTGCATTTAGTAGCAGCCCACAGGATTTTTGACTTAAAATGAAGGTTCATAACATCTAGTTGGGGGAGGCACAAATTGTCCACCTTGAGTGTGCAAAAATCACATAAATTTTGGTTACATGTAATCTTGTTTGAACTGTAACATTAGAGTTTCTGTGGATATTAGATCAAAATAACTATAATCTGTTTTTAATATTTATTTATTTGAAAGTCAGAGAGAGAAGGAGGAGAGACAGAGAGAGAGAGAGATCTTCCATTCACTGGCTCACTCCCCAAATGGCCACAACGGCTAGGGCTGGGCTAGGCTGAGGCCAGGAATCAAGGAGATTCTTTCAGATCTCCCACCTGAGTGCAGAGGTCTTGGCACTTGAGTCTTCTTCTTTTGCTTTCCCAGGTGCACTAGCAGGAAGCTGGATCAGAAGTGGAGCAGTCAGGACTCAAACCAGCACCCTCGCATGGGATGCCCTCATCTCAGGAGGTGGCTTTACCTGCACTTTACCACAGTGCAGGCTCCATAATTTATAATCTTAACAAGCAATTTTTCACCCTCGTTTTTCAGATGGTTTAATTAAAGTCCATATTGAGAATACCTCCCTACAACCAGAACTGAGTTCAAAGGCAATCCCCCTTTGGGCCATAATGAAGCATCTTAGATGACACTGACTTTCTAATCAAATACCCTTAGGCCACTAGAAGGAGGATGAGGAGAAGGAGGAGAGGAAGGTAGGAGAAAAAAAGAGGAGGTGGAAGAGGAGAAGGAGAAGGAGAACGAAGAAGAAGGAAGAGGAGGAAAAGAAGGAGGAAGAGGAGGAGGAGGAAAAGAAGGAGGAAGAGGAGGAGGGGGGAAGAAGAAGCAGAAGGAGGAGGAGAAGGCGGCAAATGTTTTCCAACTTTAAATGAAAGGGGTTGCAGGACTGAAGCTTCATAGAGGGCAAACAAAAGACAAGTGAGCCATGATTCACCCTGGTGTAGGAGGATCTCAAGCTCAGCATGGAGACCTGATTTAGTGAAGCTGTGTTACAGCTGGGAGGGTGGATTCCTGGGATTAGTTTGGTAAAGTACCAGAAAGGAAGAAGTTTTAGACAAAGTGCACCAGCAACCTGAATCTATCCCAGCTGGGGAAGTGCAGAAATTAAATAACAAAAATGGGGGCTGGCTCTGTGGCGTATTGGGCTAAGCCTCTTCCTGCATAACATGTGGGCGCCGGTTCATGTCCTGGCTGCTCTTCCTCTGATCCAGCGCTCTGCTACAGTTTTGGAAAGCCATGGAAGATGGCCCAAGTGCTTGGGCCCCTGTATCCCTGTGGGAGACCCATATGAAGCTTCTGGCTCCTGGCTCCTGGTTTCAGATTGGCTCAGCTCTAGCCATTGCTGTATTTAAGGAGTGAACCTGCAGTTGGAAGAACTTTCTCTCTGTCTCTCTCTCTCTATAACTCTGCCTGTCAAATGAATACATGAAATCTTTAAGAAAATGAAAACTAAGTGTTCTATTAGATAAAAATCAAATAATCTAATATACTTTCAGTTGGATCCCAGCTAAGGAGAGACAGAGAAATACAAAAAAGTTTTAAGAAATTATGGCCAAAATTTTCTACATTTGATCATAACTATAAACCCTGAATTTAAAAAGCTCAATGAAGTCCAAGCTACCACAAACACAAAGAAAACAAAACTAAGCAACATGGTAAACAAGTTGATTGAAACCATGATATAGCAAAAACCATGAAAAGTATAGCTTGATACAAGAAATCACTATTCACCAAAAAATAAAAGAATGTTTCGAAACTTCTCATCAGAAAAAATATAAGCTAGGAGACAATGAAAGCAAATTTTGAAATGCCAGAAATAATACAAAACCATAAGGCAATATGGTTAACCTGTATTATAGTAGTAATTTCAATTTTCTGCTATTTGGCAAATGGCTTTTTGCATTTGGGTTCAGGAGGAATATTGATTTGTAATTTTAAATGTGTTTTGTCATTTAATAACAGAAAGTACTTTTTCTTTTCTCTTTAAAGTATTCATATACGATTGGTATCATTTCTTAGGAGTTTGGTATAATTCACATATTGATTTGGAGTTTGGAAAAGCCACAGACCTATAAAGGTCAAGGTAGCATATTGGCAAAAAGATAGAATAGGGTCCAGAAACAAGTATGCATGTGTGTTCAATTGATTTTTGACAAAAATGCAAAGATACCAATGTAACTCATCAGGATAAGGTAATCATTTTAATAAATCATACTTGACCAATACCTTATTTATACAGAAAAAATAAACTTCAATCCTGGCCTCATAGCCTATACAAAATTACCTTGAGGAGCCAGCGCTGTGGCATAGCGAGTAAAGCCGCAGCCTTCAGTGCCGGCATCCCATATGGGTGCTGGTTCAAGTCCCGGCTGCTCCACTTCTGAACCAGCTCTCTGCTATGGCCTGGGAGAACAGTATAAGATGGCCCAAGTCCTTGGACCCCTTCACCCACATGGGAGACCCAGAAGAAGCTCCTGGCTCCTGGCTTTGGATCAGCGCAGCTCTGGCCATTGTGGCCAATTGGGGAGTAAACCAGCGGATGGAAGAACTAACTCTCTCTCTCTCTCTCTCTCTCTAACTCTGCCTTTCAAATAAATAAATAAATCTTTAAACAACAACAACAAAATTACCTTGAAATGGGTCATACACATAAATGTAAAAACTACAATTATAAAGTTTTAGGAAAATATAACAAAATATTAATCATTTTTGGAATAGGCAAAAATGTGTAAATGTGTTACAAAATGCAAAGAATCATAAAAAGTTGAATATGGGGGCTTGTGCTGTGGCATAGTGGGCTAAGCCTCCATCTTCAGTGCCAACATCCCATACGGGCACCAGCTCAAGTCCCTGCTTGTCCATTTCCGATCCAACTCTCTGCTATGGCCCTGGGAAAGTAGTGGAAGATGCTTAAGTGCTTGGGCCCCTGCACCCACGTGGGAGACAGGGAAGAAGCTCCTGGTTCCTGGCTTTGGATCAACCCAGCTCCGGCCATGGCAGGCATTTGGGGAGTGAACCAGTGGATGGAAGATCTTTTTCTCTGTTTCTCCCTCTCTCTGTAACTCTACCTCTAAAATAAATAAATAAAAATCTTTTCTAGAAAGTTGAATATGACTTCATCAAAATTAAAAAGTTTTATTTTTTAAAAAAGTACTACAAGAGGAATACAAAGTCAAGTATGCAAACAAGGAGAAAAACCTACTAATACATGTATCAGACCAAGGGATGGGATCCAAAATATACAAAGAACTCTGACAACTAAATAATAAAATGTTAAACAACCCAACTGAAATTAAGCGAAATATTTGAAACATAATTCACAAGGAAGATGCACAACTATCCAAAATGTATATACAAAGATGCTTTATGACAAATCATCAGAGAAATAGAAATAAATAACATGAAGAGCTACAAGTACACTGATGTTGAAAAGTCTAAATTCAAAAAGACTAACAATATAATGTGTTGATGCCAATATGCTGCAATAGATCATCTCATACTTTGCTGGTGGGAATATGAAATTGTAAAAACATGTTTTAGAAAAGTCTAAATGTGCCTTAAAAGTTAAGGATATACTTACAAGAACCTGGAAATCCTTAATGTTTTTAAGATACATGAAAATAAATATTTTCACATATTATATAAATACAAATGTTAATGGAAGCTTTCTTCATAGTAGCCAAACATTGTTCATCAACATTTGGGTTGTTTCCAAACTATAGTATACACTTATAATTGAATAGCACTAAATTTTGGAAAGGAATGACTCATTCATAATGCAACCACAAGGATCTCAAAATCAATTAAGTTGAGTGAAATCAGCAAGGCACAAAATTTTCCATACTGAATGGTTTTATTTTTATGAAATTCTAGAACAGGCAAGTAAATCATTAGTGACATATCAGATAGTGTTTGTTTGGGCCCAAATGTAGGAGAGAGCTTGACCATAAAGACAGTGCAGGAAATATTTTGGGTGATAGAAATGTTGCAAGTCTTAACTGTGATTATGGTAACAGAATACATATTTGGCAAAATTGATGAATTTTATTAGATACAAATGATACTTCAACAAATCAACTTGAAATCAATTAAATTGTAAAACAATTCATGAATCTGTATGTGAATTAAAATTCATAGAACTATGCATCAAGAAATTCAATTTCACTATATGATGTTTTAAAAAGTAAAATTAACTGAGCAAACTGTTGAAATCCTTACTTAATGTATACTAAGCTGATCTTCTGTATATTAAGATAATCGAAAATGAATCTTGATGTGAATGGAAGGGGAGAGGGAGTGGGAAAGGGGAGGGTTGTGGGTGGGAGGGACGGTATGGGGGGGAAGCCATTGTAATCCATAAATCGTACTTTGGAAATTTATATTCATTAAATAAAAGTTAAAAAAAAAGAAAAGTAAAATTAACCAAAAAGGTATAATGCTAGAAGTGGTATTTGGTTGGAATTAGAAAGCTTGCAAAAGAAAGTTGGGAAAAATCATCCAGAAAGGAGAGCAAAAATTTAGAGATAGAAATCTGGAAGAGAAAATATCAGATAACCAATGTAGGATAAACAACAATAGAAGTTTAAGACAGAAAACATATAAATGTGAGTGAAAGAAAGCACTGGAGAAGCATTTCTGAGAAACTCTCATAGCTGATGCACTAAATCTCTAGATTGAATGAGCTCATCAGTATACTATCTGGCAAGAACAAAATTAGACTACCTATCACTTTCTATTTGTAATAGCAGGAGAAAATTCTGTATCTTTCTGGAAGAAAGAAAATATTGACTACCAGAAATATATAAAGGATCAGAAAATTGGAATGGTTTCAAAATCCTCTACTATATCACTGGAAACTCCAAGACAATGAAGAAATCCCTCCGAAGTATTAAAGAAAATTATTTCCAATCTAAAATGCTATACCTGTCAAAATAGCACTCAAAAGTGCATGCTAAATAGTGACATTTTGATACATGAAATTTCTCAAAAATTTATTTTGTTTATGATGCACCTGGATGATGTGCTCACCAAAGTAATGGAGTAAATGAACCGGCAGAAAAGAAGACAGAGTGCACTGATATACTTGTCAGGAAGAGGATGTCTGATGACAACCAGGAGAGGAGGAATACCAGTCCTGCCTGGGACAGAAGGGCTAGAGAGACAAACATAATACCTTTGTGCAGACCTCATGAAACCATTAGATGCTACACAAGACACAAATAAGGAAGGACATCAAGCAAGAAGACTACTTTAGATCTAGGAAACAGGAAATCCATACTGGGGAATAGTAAAAGGAAGTTTAAATATGACAGTCAAGGCAATCATGGGACGCGGCCGTGCAGTGGGACTACTTCCCAGCCCAGGAGATGATAAACAGCTAGTTAGGTAGATTGATGACAGACTGAGACACAACTGAAAGGCTAGTTGATGAGACTGACCGCTTATAAAATAAAGACATTCTAAAAGGATTTTGGAAATATGTAAAAAATCAAAAATAAGCTCTTATAATAACAAGTTATTCTGTGTCAGGATCCCATTAAGAGTTAGTACATTGTCTAGGTGGAAGGCAATGGAGAGGCCTCTTTCCTGTAATACAGCAGATGTCCCATCAGGAACTTGCCTTTGTCTTCACTCTCAGTTGCCACTGATAAATATGGTTAAATCCTAGTTTAACTCCATTTGGGGTAATACTGTGCCAGGTAAGCAAGGAGACAGATCAGTCCCCAAAGAAGCTACAATAATTGCCTCACATGAACGGCTAGAATCAAAGAACATGTGAGATTGGATATGTTGAGTGCTTGATCAAGCGTTTTATGAAATCAAACTAAATAAGCAAGAGTTTATTGACTTGAGACAGTGTGTAAGCATACATGATTAACACCTTGCCAAGAGCCACAGTGGAAGGGGCAAATTTTCTACTCTAGTGTTCCTGCAAGACTAGAGGAAGAGCTGCTGCTCTTTACGGGATGTTGAAGTGTATGAGTTGCTATGCCTGACAATGGAGAAAAGAATTAAAAGGCTTAGGAAAGTGGTTCTGCTTAGAAGGATATTTGGTGTGAAGATAGAAGACTCAAAACCAGATCTGGGAGGTCCAGAAGCAACACTCAACAAAGTCACCAGGAATATGCAGACAGGAATGGTATTAGAACTAACAAGGCAGTCCCAGGGGTTCTCCTCTGCAGGCCAAGCCCGGGAGTCACAGGGCATGAATCCATAGATGAGTGCAGGTGATGGGGGAGCTGAAACAATAGCAACAAGAGACTGGACTCCCCAGGAGCATGGGCGTGATTAAGAGAACATGGCATTCCAAGCGAGGCATCCCATAAAGGTACTGTTTGTCATACATGTTTAAAAGAAACGACCTTGGTGCATTCATGGTCACAATAAACAGAGGGAAAAGGGCCAATGGAATAGGAGAAAAGATTTAAAATAATATACCTGATAAAGGGTTAGTATCCATTGTACGTGCATAAAGAAGTTGTAGTTATCTATATTCAATCATAGTCTGAAAACAATATCTGTCTTTAATCTTTAGTCAAAAGACAGTCACATAAGTTCTATCCCAATATATTGTTATATTTATTATTAATTACTATTTTTAATCTCTCCCTGCTCCTAATTTATAAATTGAGCTTTGTAATAGGTATACATGTACATTTAAAAATAAAAAAAAAACTAGATATGTTGAGTTCAATACTACACAAAGTTTCAGGGACCTAATGCAAGTTGCCGAATGCATTTTATGGAGGTGAGAGGTATTATTATAACAGAATAATTTTTTTCATATTGCACAGTCTCTTAAAAGAAAATTACAAAATAATGGTTCACTACTTCAGGTTAGGAAGGCAAGGCATCACACCTAGGAATATTGCTGTCACTTAAATACAAATGACACTAAAGGCTGCATTCCTGAGTATAGACTGGAACACATAGCAGCCCTTTCACAGATTCGCAGTGTGTCACAAATAGCTCTTCCACCTACAACAACACAGGGCATGATCTATGATATCAGATAGGATGGTGGTGCTGAAAGATATGGAGTTAAGTTTATGGTGCACTTCATTGGGAGGATCACAATGCAGGATTTGGGGATTTGCAATATGCAATGACATCTCCCTATCTGCTGTGATAAATCGGATGCCTTTTGAAAAATAGGTCCTGGCATGCTATGGGCCCTAACACAGGCAGATAAACCTGATCATGGAGCATCAAATAAGCATGTAGTCAGTGCATCCATTTGAGCTGGATTGTGTTAAACATGTCATGCCATGAATATGCATATTCTTAGAAGCAGTCCACTGAAATAACTCACCTGAAATTGTGTTTACATAGAAACAATAGAGTGATTTGCATGAGCAGATAGATGTCCCAGATTTACTTTCACCCAATAGATTTGCACCAGGACTCCACACTTAGCTCCTTTCTCAACTGATATGAATGGAAGGGTCCCGTGGGAGCAGTAGAAGAAAGAGCTTGGATTTCAGACGGTTCAAGTCAGTATGAATGTGCAAGCCAAAAGCAGATGGCTCCTGAAGTCCACCCATATGCAAGGGTGACTTTGCAGGACAATGACAAGGGAAATACTTCCAATGGAAGACATTTACCTGGTGCCTCCATTAACTACTTTGTGACAAAGGAGAGGTACCTCGAGATAAAAACACAGGAGACGAAAATACAGATGGATGTCTGGGTAGTGAAGAGAGAGTTGCTCAGCTAGTCATCAATCTGAAATGAAAAGACTGGAATATTGAAGACAAAGAGTAATGGGGGACTGGCGCCATGGCTCACTAGGTTAATTCTCTGCCTGCGGCATCGGCGTTACATATGGGTGCCGGGTTCTAGTCCCGGTTGCTCCACTTCCAATCCAGCTCTCTGCTGTGGCCACGGAAGGCGGTGTAGGCTGCCCCAAATGCCTGGGCCCCTGCACCCACATGGGAGACCAGGACGAAGCACCTGGCTCCTGGCTTCAGATCAGTGTAGCTCTGGCCATAGCGGCCATTTGAGGGGTGAACCAACGGAAGGAAGTCCTTTCTCTCTGACTCTCTCACTGTCTAACTCTATCTGTCAAATAAATATAAAAGAATAATGGGGTAAAAACATGTGAGTGGACTCACTGTACTGTGCACAAAGTGTGAAAATTTGGTACCACAAATGAATGCAGTCCAGAAATCACCCACCATGAAAGAAGCACTGATCAACCAGCTTCTGGCTGATTGTCATCAGCCTTTTCCATCATCCATCCCAGAGGAGACTCCTGGCTCCCTGCTTCGGGTCAGAGTATCTCTGGTCATTGTGGCCAGTTGGGGGAGTTGAACCAGCAGATTGAAGATCTCTCTCTCTCTCTCTCTTTCTCTCTTTCTCTCTCTCTGCCTCTCCCTCTCTGTGTAACTCTGACTTTCAAATAAAGAAATGAATCTTAAAAAAAAAAAAACACAAAAAAACATGAAACTTGTCTTTCTCCTTTATACTCAAGTATTATCTCCAGAGGAGGAGAGTTACTAAGGACAGCAATATGACAAAAACTAGAATATTGCATTTGAATTCTGGAAATGTACATGAAAAGTGAGAAGAAAAGTTGTATTATATTACTTAAGGATAACTTCACTGTTATAAGACATGAAAGAAATTCAAATAAAACTTACAAAATGTGCTTTGAAGAGTTCATAGAAAGTAGAATTAAAAGAAAAGCTTATCTTGGTTCCCAAAATTTTGAATTCCATGCATATAGCTGCTGCCTGATCTCACTTATATGCAGAATCTTAAAAAGTTGATGCCCTAGATATAGAGTAGTACAGCACCACTTAACTCCACCATCCTAGCAGCATACAGTGAACTAGGGCCTGGAAACCTAAAAGAACATTTCACGGAACGCTTTACAGCTTAGATTCCAGATAGGACCTAGATTCTACTGAGTGAATTCACCCACAGGAGGCCCAGAAGCAGAATTTGACCTTATGAGAGGAGAGAGGACACATTGCTGCTACTTCTGCTGCTTCTGCCAGCATGCCCAGTCATCGCGTATTGGGTTTTGGTGTCGCAGCTGAGCAGGAGTTCTGAATGCCAGTCTGTAGCATAGCACATGCCAGGAGCCAGGGCAGGAGTATCCATTCTATTGACAAAGTTTATGCAGGAGGCATGTGGCCCTCTGTTTCTGCTGCTTGCTGATCTTAGCAGAGGGAGGAGCTCCTCTAGGGGACACTCTGTCATATTGCTCTGGGAGTCATTCCTATTAGCTACACTCAGAGCTTGCTCCTCCAAGCCTGCACTATCTAGTAGAATGTTTTTCCAATGGAAAATGTCCTGTAGATCTGCTTTTTCTAACACGATTAGTTCCTACTCACATGTGACTATTGCTAACTTAAATATAACTCCTGAAACTAAGAAGTTAAATTTAAATTTTATTTCATTTTAATTAATTTTAAACTTAAACAGCCACATGTGGATGATGGTTGAGCTAATGGACAGCAATGTTCAATGATTTTGTAACATCTCATGCCTTTCATGACATTTATTTCCATTGAAAGGAATTAGATTGGCATCTGCAATTCAACACTGATTAGAGAAGAATCTTGCAGTTCCCCTAGTAAATGCTCAGGATGAGGAAAGATAAGTCTTAAAATAACACGTAAGGAAACTTGTCATTGAGTAAATGGACAAGAGAGGAAATAAATGAAAACAGGACATAGGAAAATTGGAAGTGCCAGGGAAATTTATGCTACAGAAACTCTTAATAAAAAGGAAGTAGTCTACAGAGGGAAAACAAAGCAGTACCCAAAGTATAATCAGCCAAGTATGTGGCCATAGAAGACCCAGATTTCATCACCAGGGAGTATGCCTGGATCCCTGTTTGGCATGATCTTCCCTAATATTGCTGGTGCTTTGAAGACGCCACATGCACGTTAGTCTGCTCTTTGCAAATGAGGAGCCAGGAGAATAGTTCATAATCCAAATTCTGCTGCTCACTCTTTAAGTATTTGATTAAACTCCTGCCATTTCCTGGCATTTGGTTTCCCATGGAAAAGAGTGGGGACAATAATACCTTTTGTGATGAACAAATGAACTATTGATGTAAAAGCCTTTTTCAGCTGAATGGAACTTTATATGGTATGAATCATAAATATCTACCCCCAAAGCACGCCTGATAATATCCTCAGATCGCATATGGTAAACTAAAATATCTATAGGAAAAAAATGAGTGAGTAACTAGAGACTGGTTTTACGAAAGCAATAGCATTTTAAAAATAAATGACACATTAAATTTTGACATGAGGAGTAATATTGCTAGTGTGAAAGGCTGAGAGTAAACCAAAGAAATATGAACTTGTAGCAGAAGACAGGTCTCAAAGGAAGATAAGAGGCTTTGAGAATAAACCAGGCAAGGAAGAAATCCTAATGCTTTTAATCTGTAAATAAACAAGGGTCTTGTAATATTTGTCCTTAGAGTTATCATCTGTCTGAATGTTTCTGATTTTGTATTCTCTAAGGAAAGCTTTCTTGAGCTAGACATTTGGAGAAAGGTACACAGAATTCAGAATGATTCTGAAAATGTCAGGCAAAAGACCAAAGCAATTCAAAGTATAAGCTAAAGTCAAGATCTTGGATTTTTAGAAAACATATTGAAAAAGGGGAATACAAGTGACAAAAAGGAAAAAAAAAATTAAACTAGAAATGGTATCCATAATTATTTATTATAATTTATTTAGAATGAGTAATAATTCATTTCAACATCAATTCGCATTTAGACTTTCCTATCTCTTAGTAAAAAGCGAACTGGATACCAGAGTCTGCTGAACTTTTTAAAAATTCCTTTAAATCTGTTAATGAAATGCTGTGTGAGTAAAAGCTTCCCAATCCCTTTCTAAAATCAACAACAATCTGCATAAAGTCTTAAAAATATAAAAAATTCAATAAAAACTAAAAGCTATGAATTTGGATGAGTATTTGACAAATATAGTAGAATCCTATCTTTAAATACAAGCCCATGGAATTTCCTTAGGCATAATTTCTCTTATTGGAGGTCCATGTTGATTAGTCTTTCTTAAATAATCCACATGTACAATATGTTTTCTATAATTTCTAACTTCGATCTTTTTAAGGTTAGGTAACAAAATTAATGTAAACAGAGTTCAGAATCTTCCTTTGAAAGATATCTGTTTATATTAATTTTCTATTTTTAACTGGAGTATCTAGAGTTTTGCTTTTGAATTATTTGAGTTCCTTATACACTTTGGTGATTAAACCCTTTTCAGATTTTAACTAGCAGATATTTTCCTCTATTCTGTAAGTTGTCTCTTCATCCTGTGAATTGTCTGTTTCCCTTGATGTGCAGTTTTTTTTTTTTTTTTTTAACTTGATGCATCTCATTTCTCTATTTTTGCTTTTGTTTCCTTGGCTTTTGAGGCCTCATCCAAAAAAATCCTTGTCCATTCCAAATTGCTGATGCACTTTACCTATATTTTCTTCCAGTAGTTCCCCAGTTTCAAATCTCTCATTTAGGTCTTTACCGAAATGAGAGTTTTTTTTACCTAAATGAGAGGGTTTTTTTTTACCTAAATGAGAGTTTTTGGAGTTGATTTGATTATTCGATAACCCGAGAGATGGGAGTTTCATTCTTCTGAATGTGAATATTCAGTTTTTCCAGCACCACTTATTGAAAAGCCTGCCCTAGGCCGGTGCCACGGCTCAATAGGCTAATCCTCCACCTTGTGGTGCCGGCACACCGGGTTCTAGTCCCGGTCGGGGCACAGGATTCTGTCCTGGTTGCCCCTCTTTCAGGCCAGCTCTCTGCTGTGGCCAGGGAGTGCAGTGGAGGATGGCCCAAGAACTTGGGCCCTGCACCCCATGGGAGACCAGGAGAAGCACCTGGTTCCTGCCATCAGATCAGCGCGGTGCACAGTGCGCCGGCCACAGCGGCCATTGGAGGGTGAACCAATGGCAAAGGAAGACCTTTCTCACTGTCCACTCTGCCTGTCAAAAAAAAAAAAAAGCCTGCCCTTACCCCAGTGCACATTCTTAGAGGTTTGACAAAGATCACTTGACTGTAGATGCACAGGTTTATTTCTGGCTTCTCTTATGTTCCATTGGTCTGTGTCAGTTTTTATCATCATAACAATTCATGTTACTTACCATAGCTATGCAGTATATTAAAAGTCAGGCAATGTAATGTTTCTGCTTTATCCTAATGATCAAAGATTGCTTTGGTTATTTAGGGTAATTTTGGTTCCATTTGAATTTTAAATTGTTTTCTTTTTCTAGTTCTGTGAAGAATATCACTGGTATTTCACAGAGATTACACTGAATCTGTGGACTATTTTGAATAGTATGGACATTTTAACAGTGTTGATTCTTCAATCCATGAACACACATCTTTCAGTTTCTTTGTGTCCTCTTCAATTCATTCACCAATGTTTTATAATTCATTGTAAATATCATTCACTTTTTGGTTAAATTTATTCCACAGTATTTAATATTTTTTTATTTATTTATTTATTTATTTTATTTTTGACAGGCAGAGTGGACAGTGAGAGAGAGAGACAGAGAGAGAAAGGTCTTCCTTTGCCGTTGGTTCACCCTCCAATGGCCGCCGCTGCAGCCGGCGCACCGCGCTGATCCAATGGCAGGAGCCAGGATCCAGGTGCTTTTCCTGGTCTCCCATGGGGTGCAGGGCCCAAGCACCTGGGCCATCCTCCACTGCACTCCCTGGCCATAGCAGAGAGCTGGCCTGGAAGAGGGGCAACCGGGACAGAATCCGGCGCCCCAACCGGGACTAGAACCCGGTGTGCCGGCGCCGCAAGGTGGAGGATTAGCCTATTGAGCCACGGCGCCGGCTTCCACAGTATTTAACAACTATTTTTGTAGCTATTGGAAATGAAAATACTTGCCTGACTTTCACGTATTCACTGTTGGTGAATAGCAATGCTAGTGATTTTTATTGTTGATTTTGTATACGGCAAGTTTGCTGGAATTTTTTATTAGTTCTTGCACGTGTTTTTCTGGTAGTCTTCGAGGTTCTATATGTAAGATAACGTCATATGCAAATAGTGAAAATTTACTTCCTCCTGTCCAATCTGGGTGCTTTTCTTATTCCTCTTCCTCTGCCTGTTCTCTCTGCATCCTTCCCCAATCCTACCCTGGCACAATTTCTCTTGCTAAGTCTTCCAGTGGTATGTTCAGTAAATGTGGTGGAAATGGCTATCTCATCTTGTTCCAGATCATATAACAGAAAACTTTCAGCTTTCCCCATTCAGTCTGATGCTAGTTTATGGCATATTATATATAGCCTCCATAATGTTGCAGTACATTCTTCCTATACCTAATTTGTTCAGAGTTTTCATCATGAAGAAGTCTTGAATTTTATGAAATGCCTTTCGGCATCTATTGAGATCAGTTGGTTTTGTCTTTCATTGTGTAGATGAAGTGGGTCACGTATTGATTTGTATATGCTTTCATATACAGGATATCCTGTTAATTTTTGTTGAATTCTGTTTGCTAGTATTCTGTTGGGAATTTTTTTAAAGATTTACTTACTTTTTATTTATTTATTTGAAAGAGTTATGCAGAGAGGGGAGCATCTGCTGGATTGCTCCCCAATGGCTGCAACAACCAGGGCTGGACCAGGTCAAAGCAAGGAGTGTCATAAAGGTCTCTCAGGTGGGTGGCAGGGTTCCAGGCATTTGGGCCATTCTCCACTGTCTTTCCAGGCCATTAGCAGGAAGCTGGATTAGAAGTGGAGCAGCCAGGACACAAACCTAGCACCCATACGGGATGCTGGCATTAGAGGTGCGAGTGGCTTTACCTACTGTGGCACGGTACAGGTCCCTGTTGAGAATTTTTGTGTCTTTGTTAACCGAGATTGTTGGCCTGTAGTTTTTGTTGTTTTGTTGTCCCGTCATTACCCTGTTTTGTTATCTCAATAAAGCTAGCTTTATAGAATGAGTTTGGAAGAATTCTCTCCTCTTCTACTATTTGGAATACATTTATGACAAATAATATCAATTCTCATTTAAATGTGTGATAGAATTCAGCAGTGAAGGAGCCAGCATTGTGACCTAGCAGGTAAAGCTGCCACCTGCAACAGGAACATCCTAAATGGGCTATGGTTTGTTTCCAGTCCTGGCTGCTCCACTTCCAATCCAGCTTCCTGTTAATGACCTGGGAAAAGCAGTGAATGTGGCCCAAGTGTTTGGGCCTCTGCTACCCACATGGGAGACCTGGATGAAGCTCCTGGCTCCTGGTTTCAGCCTGGGCCAACTTTGGCCATTTGGGCCATGTGGGGATTTCCCTGTCTGTCTGGCTGTCTCTCTCTTTTTATCTATCTATCAATCTATCTATCTTTATCAATCTATCTATCTCTATAACTTTGACTTTCAAATAAATAAGTAAATCTTTAAAAAAATAAAATAACTCAGCAGTGAAGCATTTGAATATTTCTTTGAGTGGATAATCTTTACTACTGATTAAATCTTGTCAATCTTTGTCTGTTCAGGTTTTCTAAATATTTCTTCTTGCTGTGATCTTGGTAAGGCAAACATTGTCCAGGAATTTGCCTTGACTTGTGGCTTAGCATATTTGTTGGCTTATAGTTATTCATAATAAGCTCTAATGATCCTTGGCATTTCTGTAATGTCAATTGTATGATCTCCATTTTGAACTCTGATATTTTTAAGTCCTCCATTTTTCTTAGTCTAGTTAAGACTTTTTTTTTAATAAGAACCAGTCCTTCAATACACTAACCTGTGTATCTGTGTGTATTCCATTTATTTTTGCTCTGATATTTATCTTTTTCTTCTACTAATTTTTTGTCTGGTTTACTCTTGCTTTTCTAGTTCCTTGAGATGTAGCAACATTCTGTTTGACATTTGTTTTCTGTTTTTTTGGTTTCATGATGACAGCACAGATTAACTTTTTCTACTCCTTTGGCTGTATACCACAGGCTTTGGGATGTGCTTTGCTTCATTTGTGCTTGCATCAAGAAATTTTAAATTTCCTTCCTAATTTCTTCCTGGATCCATTGGTAGTTCAGGAGTAAGGCATTTAATTTCCATATATTTGTATGGTTTTAACATTTTTCTTCTTACTGATTTCTGTTTTTATTGCATTGTGATCATGTGTTAAGAAAAGATACTAAATATAATTTCAAGGTTTTTTTTAACCTAGAAATATTTTATTTAAGATATACAAACTTTATACATTTCATAGATACACATTTAGGAACATAGTGATTCTTCCCACCCCATGCTCCCTCCTACCTGCACTCCCACACCTCTTTACTTCAGGTTTTAAAAAGTTTGCTGTGACTTATTTTAGGGTCCACAAATGATCCATCCCATAGAGTGTTTCACATGCTGTTGAGAAACTTTGTATTCTTCAGTTGTTCAATAGAATGTTCTGTAGGTGCCTATAAGGTCCAGTTGATTTAGGATGCTGTTTAACTCTGCTGTTTCTTCATTGATTTTTTGGTCTGGATGATCTGTCACGACTAGAAGTGGGTATTTAAGAATCCTACTATAACTATTTTGGAGGCTATCACTCCCCGTATGTCTACTAATTTTTGTTTTGTACTATTGTGTGCTCTAACATGGGGTACATATATTACAAGTGTCATTTCTTCTTGCTGAATTGAATGCTTTGTCACTATTCAACCACCTTCATTATGTATTTTTCCTGCTTTTGGTCTAAAGTCTGTTATCTGTTGTAAATGTCGCTACTGCTGCTTTATTTTGTATTCTAACCTTTCAGTTTCAATCAGTGCATGCCCACTTTCTCTGTTGGAGTACTATATCTTTTTTATTGAAGTTCACTGAGTTTCTTTAAAATAACTATTTTGAATTCATCATTGCACATATCATTTGCTATCTGGTGGTGTTGGGTTTCTGATGTTTTCTTTTGTTAGATGAGGTCATAGTTTCCTTGAAGTTCCTCATCATCATTATTATTTTATATAAGAGTGAAACTGACAGAGACAGGCAGCTCCCAGAAACCCATTATGGCTAGGGCTAGGACGTTACCAATACCAGAAGCTAAGAACTCAATCTAGTCTCCCATATGGGTAGTAGGAACACAATGACTTGAAACATCACTGCTCTCCCTCTCAGGATCTGTATTGGCAAGAAATGAGTCATGAACTAGTGCTTGCAATTGAACACAGACACTCCAAGGTGGGACACAGGCATCTTAACCACTAGGCCAAATGTTGAGTATCTCCCCGAAAGTTCTTAATGCTTGTCAGCATAAAACATCTTCACACTCAAGTATTAGGTGTTTATTCTTGGATTTGTAATCTGGCTTTCTTGTGCTTGTCCCTCTGGGAATTCTAAGTAGTCTGCCTATTTTCCTCTTAGTTTGTGGAAAATTCTGTTATTTCTACATGAGATGGAGCCTTAAGGATAGGTCTGCCATGAGTCTTCTGAGTTTCTACCTAACTCTGGGCATCACCATGGAGGGACTAGTCCTAATCTTTATGGTATGCCTTGGAATCCACTTCCTTTTTCTTCCCCCAAGATTAACTACTTTCTCTGTATTAAGCTGCCTGGACTTGGAAAATGATTTAGGCATCCCCATGGCTACCACTAATATAATACTGGGCCATCCCTGGATCCCAGAGCCCACTGTGAACATCATAGCACAGGGGTAGCATCAGGGCAGATGCTTCAGTGGGATGCCTGCTGCCGATGCAGACTTGTGTCATGAGATAAGAGCAGTCAGCCACAGGTGATGCTGCCCATGATGAAAGTCCAATCAACTGAGGATCAACTGAGGCGGTCTGTCTCCACCCGGCACGGGGGCAGCTCTAAAATCTGTCTGTAGGCACTGGCCTAGGACAGCTATCAAATATTAGTCTCAATTTCCAAATTGTTTCAGTATATAACCTGCTATCCCACAGAGTCATAAATGTTTATCCTCTGTACTTCTTTCAGGTCACTGGATTTTATGGAATTTTACTTTTTCATCTTCCTTTGTATTGAGAAATATCTTTGAGCAAAATATATAGCAGAATGCACATTATCTAAGTTATTTTGGAAAGTAACTTACAATACAGTTATGTTTAAATTTCATACTGTATTTGAGCACCACCTTCAGGTTCACAGGGTATGTTTATAGATTATGTATCTCCTGAGATGACTTATAACTTTACAGTGATTTGTCCTTCTCTGGAAACTAAGATACAAAGGGATTCACCACCAACAATTGTCCAGGGCAGTGTGGCTCTGTAGTCTAGCACAGATGACTTACTCAGCAAGATGTAATTGAGTTTCTTTCCTATGAATTAAAATTGGAACTGGAAACACAAAAACACAAATATTCTAGTATGGATTCACATTAATGGAAACACTGGAATAAAGGACAACTGCCTTCTTTCATCAAGCTCAGATGTCCTCTGGTCCCATAATTTCCTTTGTCTTCATTATTTAACTTTTCCTTAGGATTCTTTGAGCAATCTCAGTGTATTTTTATAAATATGCCTCCCCACCCACTCCTTTTTTTCTTAAGCAAGCCTATGTATCCTAATATGTTCAGTCTACTATAACATACACACACACACACACATATATACACACACAAACACACACAACAAAACAGTTAAGCTGCATGGTGAACTGTACAGTTGTCTTGTCTCAAAAACACATATACAATGATACACTAATCAATGACTATTCAACCCCTCATGTCTACTTCTAACATTGCTAATTGATACTTTACTAGTCAATACCATATTGTTTTCAAATAGCAAAAACATCATTCTAGTTTATATTCTATTATAAATGGGTTAGACTTTGAATAGGACTGGTTAAGAATTTTATATTTACTAGGAGTTTTCATCTCTAACAGACTGATTTCATCAGATAGCCTTTTTTTAAACTACTTTTCACAAACAAGAAATCAAGAAGGAGGCAGATCAAGATAGTGGCTGAGTAAGACTCTCCTGTGATTCTCTCCAGGGAGACAATGGAATAGAGGACAGCTATTCACACACCAGATCACCTTCACAGGCACAAAGGAGGGCGGGTGAGAAATTGTACTTCTAGGTCTCGGTATTATAATGAGAAATGAGGCACTGAAGACAGTAGGGGCAAAAAAGTTACCTATGTCAACCCCACCACCAACCTCAAGCACCACATAATTGAGAGATGCCTTCTACTTGGACGATGAGAAGGATGAGTCCAGATGTTAGACTTGAAACCTGGTACCAGGTCCACCACGTAGAACCCAGTGCTAGACCAGACCCAGGACTTCTACCTTGAGTCTACTATCAGCAGACTGACCCTGTGGACCCTGCTTAGCCAAGTGGCCCCGATACCTCCTCTACAAACCTTCCCTAACTTCAGGCAGAGGGTGGAGAAAGAAGACAACCCCTGGCGAGCACAGAAAGAAAGGGAGATAGGATTTTTGGCAGAGAGCTCAGTGCCAGGTCTGCCCTGGTGAGGCCCTGCAGTGCAGTGGCCCTTATTCTCAGACCAGTGCTCAGAGACAGCCTCGAGAGATACCCTAGTATCAGATACAAACCTGTACCACATGAGTTGGATTCCTATTTTGACCTGCTTCCCATGTGGGGGCCAGGTACATACCCCTGAGACTGCACAGATCCCTGTGCCTCTAAGAATAAGAGCTACACAACTTAGAGTCAGCATTATGGCTGAGAGCATTTCATCCACACCCTTCCTCTGATCTCAACAATGCAGTGAGGAGCAAGACTCAGCAGCTCCGAGTAGGGCAGGAAACAGCAAAGAGCTGTGTCTTAGACTCAGTGCTGGGCTGGCAAAACCTGACACAAGAAACATCCTAATGATAAGTACAGCTTGCAGACATCTGAGAGCACAGATCCCAGCAATGAGAAATCTAAGATAATGAAAACAAATGAAGCCAGCCCTGAGACTGTCACAGTTTTCTAATGAGAGGAACTGTCCAGGATACACATGAAACAAAAGGAGAAATCTGAACACCACTCATGGCATTGTGGACTGAAAGAACAGAAGTCGGAGACTGAAAAGATAGGGGTAAATACAATACGCAGGAAAGAACATCTGAGAGGAGGGAGCCTCATGGAGATGGAGTCTCGAGGTCTTAGCAAATCAAATCAGCTGAGCCACTCGTCCCCGTGAGTTACAATCTTCAAAAGCAATCATTTTCTGCAAACTCGAACATCTCCCTGAAAACAGGGCTTCATCTTCTATTCTTGCAACATTTAGTTCAGCCTAGTTCTACCAGTCACTCTGAGTCATGGGCTACGTGTAAGAACAGTCTCCTAGGTTTCCAATTGCCTGTGATTAACCACAAAGGCCTCAAATTCCACTCCTTGTCACTTCCTGGGATGCGTCCCTAAAACATGAACAAGTGCAAAACAAACTACAGGATCTTAAAAGGAGGGGGGTGGCATTGTGGTATAGTGGGTGAAGCCTCCACCTGCAGTACTGGCATCCCATATGGGCGCTGGTTCGAGTTTCAGGTGCTTCACTTCTTATCTAGCTCTTTACTATGGCCCGGGAAAGCAGTAGAAGATGGCCCAAGGAGGGCCCCTGCATCCACATGGGAAACCTGGAAGAAGCTCCTGGCTCCTGGCTTCAGATCAGCACAGCTCTGGCCATTGTGGCCAATTAGGGAGTGAACCAGCAGATGGGAGACTTCTCTCTCTCTGCATCTCCTCCTCTCTCTGTGTAACTCTGACTTTCAAATAAATAAATAAATCTCCTTTTAAAAAAGACCTTAAAAGGAGCTTACCACAATATATTGGACTCATATTTAGCCAAATGAATGTGGTAAAATCATTTTGAATATAATGATTTTTACTGAAGGTATCACAATAATTTGTGGTTAACTAATATAATCTTTTTCACTTTACATGTCAGAGCAACTTCCTGTTAATGAATATATTTTAATTCTCATGCTTAGTTAGTAAAGGGATAAATTATTCAATTGAATATATCTGAGAGATAAATTGTTCAATTGATCCTGAAGTTCTCCTAGTGTCTTTGCCTAAGTACTGACTTGCATGTGAATAAGAAGAATCTATCCATATATCAAGGGAAAGAATCATTGTAGAGCACTAAGGAGAATAATTTTGGTAGCTCACACAGTGCTCTGAATAATTTATGTTTCAAACACAATCATTGTAACACACAGGACATCAGTAGAATATCCAGAAGGGGATTGCTAGGAGTCAATGTTGCTCGTCATCTCCTTTAACAAAGCTAAATATTAAGCTCCGACAGCATCAAACTGATTCCATGGCAGTACAGTTAGAATTTTTAACAAAATATAATAAACAAATTGTTCCCGAAAATGTAAAATAAAAATATCCTAAATCCAAAGAATAATTACTCAACCTGCAAAAATTTACATCAGAAAGGTGGCAGAAGAACAGGAAATTGAAGAACTGCCCTCCTCCCATGGACACACCAATTCAACAATAAATGGACTAAATCTCATTGTGAAAAGTCTAGAGACCAAGTTGAGAGTCTCCTCTACTCTGGAGGAGCACTAAACCAACCACATCAAAGCCAGCAGGAAAAGATCTAGCAACCTCTCAGCCACAACCCCTCACCCCCAGGAAGAACCAGACAATCAGGAGGAAACTCCCAATTCCAAGATTCTCCTTGGAGGGGAAACAAAAGGATTTAAACTAGAGATCAGTAAGAAATTTATTTTAAAAATCTCTCCAATACATAGAAATTAAACTACATACTTCCAAATAACTCATGTTAAAGAAGAAATCATAAGAAAACAAAATATATTTTGGGAAGATATATTTTAAAAAGAAAGCTGACACAAGTTAGCAGATGCTGTGACAACAGGATTTAAAAGAAATTTTTTTTTTTTTTTTTTTTTGACAGGCAGAGTGGACAGTGAGAGAGAGAGACAGAGAGAGAAAGGTCTTCCTTTGCCGTTGGTTCACCCTCCAATGGCCGCCGCTGCAGCCGGCGCACCGCGCTGATCCTGGCAGGAGCCAGGAGCCAGGTGCTTTTCCTGGTCTCCCATGGGGTGCAGGGCCCAAGCACCTGGGCCATCCTCCACTGCACTCCCTGGCCATAGCAGAGAGCTGGCCTGGAAGAGGGGCAACCGGGACAGAATCCGGCGCCCCAACCGGGACTAGAACCCGGTGTGCCGGCGCCGCAAGGTGGAGGATTAGCCTATTGAGCCACGGCGCCGGCTTTAAAAGAAATTTTATGAAATTAAATTGTTGATACTGCTAGGAAAACAATTTAAATAATCAACATTGGGTGATGTGGTATAGTGGGTAAAGCTGCCACCTATGATATCCACATCCCATTTGGACACTGGTTTGTGTACTGGCTACTCCACTCCAGCTCCCTGCTAATGTCCAGGAAAAGAAGCAAAATATGGCCCATGGTTGGGCCCCTGCCATGCATATGGGAGACCTGGATGAAGCTCCTGGCTTCAACCTGACCCAACACTGGCCATTGAGGCCACCTGGGGAGTGCATAGTGGCTGAAATTCCTCTCTCTCTCTCTCTCTCTCTCTCTCTCTCTTTCCTTTCCCATGTAAATCTGACTTTCTAAATAAATCTTTAAATTTTTTAAAATCTATTTTTAGATTTCTACCTTAAAATCCTTGGAAAGAAAAACTAAATTAAACTGAAATTAGCTTGTACAGCCATTTTTAAAGAGCACCCAAGCAAATTTTTGAATGTAGTTGCTACTTTGGTGTCATTCAGAAAGAACCTAAAATACTCTCCTAACCAAGGGAAGTTAATCTTTAAACTGAATGTCCAAAAGTGATGCTGATAACTAACAATTTCTCTTGTCTCTTGGATTGGACTTGCCCATCAATCACATGTTTTTCTTCTTCTTGACCTAGTTTTTGGAAATTAAATTGATTTTATTTTAGCATGGCACCACTTGAAATCTGAGATCAAATTTTTCAGGTAATTCACTGATTAAATCACAGCAGAGCTTATCTGGATATTGTATTGCCACAATGACTGACATGGCAATCATCTATTATAATTTTTGTCATTAAATAATAATTAGGGAAATCAGAAGTTAAAATTATATATTGCTTAGGTTATGAGATTATACACAACTCTTCTCAGTTTTCATTCTTTATTTAAAAGAAAATACAAAGAGGGGATCATTCAATTCCTGAGTGGCTAATTAGTAAGCTTTTTCAAGAGCACAATTCTAGGCTCTCAGACTACAAAGATCCCCACCCTGATAACTATGACATTATAGAGTAGATGGAACAAGAAGAGAAAAATGTTCATAAAGTGTTTTTTGATACAAACTATATATTAAGTATATGAATAATCTAAAAGTTATTCATGTCCCAAATTGTACATCTCCTCCCTCTCTTATTCCCACTCTTATATTTAACAGGATCACTTTTCAGTTAAAATTTAAACACCTAAGAATAATTGTGTGTTAATTACAGAGTTCAACCAATAGTATTAGAACAAAAAAAAATCCTAAAATGGATAAAGTATTACACTGTAGTTGCTCCAAATGGTGGAGTTAGAAACGTGCCAGAGGATTCCAATACAATCCCATCAAGGTGGCATGTACCAATACCATCTCACTAGTCCAAATGATCAATTTCAGTTCACAATTGATCACACTGATAGGTCTAAGAGTCAAAGGGATCACATAAACAAGACTAGTGTCTGCTAATACTAACTGATAGAATAAAAAAGGGAGAGAATGATCCATCATGGGAAGCAGGATACACAGCAGACTCACAGGAGGGCAGATGTCCTAAATAGCACTCTGGCCTCAGAATCAGCCCTTAAGGCATTCGGATCTGGCTGAAGAGCCCATGAGAGTATTTTAGGCATGGAAAGCCAAGACAATCTGAAAAAAAAAAAAAAAAAAAAAAAAAGACCTAAATGAAAGCTCTCTGTGAGTCAGATCCCAGTGGAAAGAACGGGGTCATCAAAGAAGGAGGTACCTTTCTCTGAAGGGAGGAGAGAACTTCCACTGTGACTATGACCCTGTCGGAATAAGATAAAAGTTGGCGAACTCAAAAGGCTTCCATAGCCTTGGCAACTCATGATTAGAGCCTAGGGAGATCACTGATGCCATAAACAAGAGTGTCAAATTGTTAAGTCAACAACAGGAGTCACTGTGTACTTACTCCTCATGTAGTATCTCTGTCCTTAATGTGTTGTCCAATGTGAAGTAATGCTATAACTAGTACTGAAACAGTATTTTATACTTTTTGTTTCCGTGTGGGTGCAAACTGATGAAATCTTTACTTAATATATACTAAATCGATCTTCTGTATATAAAGATAATTGAAAATGAATCTTGTTGTGAATGGAATGGTAGAGGGAGCGGGAGATGGGAGGGGTGTGAGTGGGAGGGAAATTATGGGGGGGAAGCCATTGTAATCCATAAACTGTACTTTGGAAATTTATATTTACTAAATAAAAATAAATAAATAAAAGTTATTTATGAATCCCAGCAGTGAAGTATAAATGGGGACAGGATGACAGAAAAAAAAAAAAAAAAGTAAAGTTGTGAAGAATTGCTTTATACTAATGAGTATACTAAGTTTCTTTAAAAAGTATCTTAATACTTACAAAAGCACTGTAAGACAGAAGTCATCATTCTTATTTTTAAAATGATTAATGTAAAACTCAGATTAGTTTAGTTGAGATCAAAGAGGAGGGGTGAAAATAACACATCCAAATATTCTCCTAAGGTACAGTAGTCACCTCATCTTCTATTTTAACTACTTAGATCACTGACTTTTTTTAAAAAAATTATTTATTTATTTTAAAGCCAGAGTTACACAGAGAGAGAAGGAGAGGCGGAGAGAAAGGGAGAGAGGTCTTTCATCCACTGGTTCACTCCCGAATTGGCCGCAACAGCCAGAGTTGCGCAGACCTGAGGCCAGGAGCCAGGAGCCTCTTCCAGGTCTCCTGGTGCAGGAGCCCAAGGACTTGGGCCATCTTACACTGCTTTCCCAGGCCATAGCAGGGAGCTGGATCAGAAGTGGAGCAGCCAGGTCTCGAGCCAGCGCTCATATGGGATGCTGGCGCTTTAGGCCAGGGCATTAACCCACTATGCCACAGTAGGCCCCAAAGCTTTCCATTTTATTAGGCAATTGAAGAGTATGCCTTTTTCTTTTTCTCAATTCTCCCAATTCCACCTATATTATAAAAATAATTAGGGGTCAGTTCTCTGGCTGCAGCACTGGCATCCCATATGGGTGCTGGTTCGAGTCCCAGCTGCTCTGCTTCTGATCCAGCTATGTTTACGAACCTGGGAAAGTGGTAGAGGATGGCCCAAGTCCTCGTTTCCCTTCACCCACATAGGAGACCAGGAAAAAGCTCTTGGCTCCTCTCTTCAGCCTGGCCCAGTGCCAGCTGTTCCAGCCATTAGGGAAGTGAACCAGCAGATGGAAGATAGATCTCTCTGCTCTCTTTCCCTCTCTCTCTCTTCCCTCCCCTCCTCTCTAACTCTTTCAAAAAAAATAAATCTTTAAAAATATTTTTTTCTGATTTTTAAGAATAATTTCTCATGGCCAGGATTTCAATCAGAATCATGGAATTCAGTTAAATATTTCTGCAGGTCCCTGTAGTTCTGGATTTTCTTATTACTCCCATTGATAATTTTTAATTAACTTCTCAGTGAACATTTTATTAAGGTACTTTTATCTGTGCTCCTCAATGAACATTTTAGTCAGCTATTTGCATGCATGAAGCAAGATAAAAGGAATTCTGCTGTGAATTACTTCACAGTATTGGTAGGGAATCCAACAAACTAAAAAAAAAAAAAAAAAAAAGAGTGATTTGCAATATGGTGAATATCATTAGGTTTTTGAATGATAGGGTAAGAGGGCAGCAGAAAAGGGAGTCTTGACTTTGATGAAGACTTTAAGGAGGCTCCAAAGGAAAAGTAACAACAAAACTGGCTCTTGGGAAATGAGTAGAAGCATGCTAGGTGACAGAAGGTGTAAAGATACTCGAAGTAAGTATCAGATGCACAAAGTCACCGAAGAAGCCCATGGGACATACATGACGAGATCGGGGCCCACTCTGAGATGGTAGTTCCCTTGGTATCAGGCAGAGTCCACTTCCTGCATTCAAAGGACAGATACTTCTCATCTCACTTTGATCCTTAGATACATAAACAAAGAAAAGCCAAGATGCAGGTGCCACAGCCTTTCTATACTTCCTTGATGTGCACCGAGAAGTAGCAGCACCACTACCTGGGAATGGACACATGTGCTGCGTGAGACTCACCCTGCCAGGCATCTTTGAGTGCTTCTCCGCTGGTTCCTCAAACTAAGGGGGAAACATCGCACCTGCCAGCCTCTTTATTCTCCCCTCTACAGTGAAACCTACACTGTCAATCTAAGTCAAATTAACCAAATGCTTAAGATTTCTCTCTGTGGAGGGAAAAATTGCAGTATGTGAAGATACTTCGTGGAAATATAGAAGGAAAAGATATGTTTATTTGGCAGTAATTTTTAAATATATGCAAAATTTTTATAATATGCATTTTCCACAAAATTTTTGAAGAACCCTTATATGCATGAATTTCAAAAACAATTACACCAAAATGAACTTTGAATTCTATTTTCCACAAACTTTTGGAAATGCTCTCCTACAGTCTGATGTGGTACGTAGATCCATGATTCACTCAATGCACTACTACAAGCCAGCCCTGTGCTTGGTGTGGACCACAGTGGCATTTATAGGTTACTAGAGCAGAGGGTGGATACAGACCACTAAACAGAAAATCAAAGTATCAAGTGCAAGTTCTGTGAAGTCAGGAAATACTTCTCAAAGGAAGTGATACCTAAACTGGGATCTGAACATATGGTTATAAAGCAGCCAGGAAAAGGGATGCATGAAAGAGAATGAGAAACAAAATATATAGGTTACTCCATCAGTGAGAAAGTATTGAAACATTAAACAAGTCAAACAGCTGATTTGGGGGGTTCTAATAGTCTGCATTCTGTTTGGCAAAAACCACATGGGCATTTGGGCAGGCACGAGGCAACACCATGGCCCACAGTAGAGGACACTAGACTTCAAGAAGGGCAGACATTATGTTAAACTAAGACCTATCCATCAACAGTGCATGGACTATAGAGTGACAGTAGCACAAGAAGTGCATACCGCAGGGTGAGGAGTTATCCAGAATGAGGTGTCATCTAAGGAGATGCAGGTGAGCTCACAGGCAGAGTATGACTCCAAACTCTTCCTGACTTATGTTTGTTAATTGTCACATGAACAACTGCCAAGAACACAAAAATATACATACCACTTTCTCTCATGGCAATCATTGTAAAAGTAATCTAAATTAATGTCTATGTATTTTTGAACTGGAATTCTCTTTTGAGCTTTTGAATTATTCCCTAAGAGACAGAGAAGGAGGGTGACAATATATTATTTGATAATAATGGATAATAATAAAAGATATGAGTTAAATAATTTGATATTAATAATTAGTCAAGAGAACCAAGAAGATGGGTCTCCCTAGCCTACTTATAAACAGGGTTATATGACCATACATAAGAAAAATTATTTTCAGTGAATATATAGTGTCAGAAATCTTAAGCATCAGGCATGGTGTTTTAACTAGAAATGAATGTTAGTTAAAATCATGTTCTTTAAAAAAAAGTCCTAAACTACCCCTTAAATTACTATACCAAACCAAGACAGTACAGTATGTAAATTATACTAACATAGCAATGTCAAAGGCTTTTGTTTGGTAATACAGAAGCTGCAAAACATGCTTCAGTTCCTCACCTTATCAGAAAAAAATGGTCATTCTACCTTAATTTCATGAAAGGTGCAAATGCATATGTTCAAAACACATCATAAAATACAATCAATTTCTTCATTTAGCAATGCTAGTATTTAATGACTATACTAACATCTAATCCTCCTTCAACTGACATTTAATACAGATTGTTTACATCTGTAACATTAACATGTTATAATCAAACATTGTTATACTTAGTCATAAATTAATGAAATGATTAAATGCATTTCATCTATTTTGAAGTCAATAAGAGCCATGCATATTTTTAAATCCATTTGCATTTTCAATTTCTAGCATGAAGATATCAAAGCTAAGCTAATCTTTGTTATAATGAAGCTCTTGCTTTGAATGTGTTTAATGCTTGGCTCCATTGCTATAAACTGCTCACAGAGCAAATCAGCCTGGGATACAATTAGCAATGGTTTTGAAACAGGATTTCTTTTTCTTCTACAAATTGATAATCTCTTTCATGTAATGCTTTCTTAAATCTAGGAATTCTTATAGCTTAAAAAGTTAAAAATATGACTGAACTTACAACAATAACTTCAATCTCTGTCACATGTCTCACCACTTCCCAGTCTTAGCAAAAAGCCTCTTCAGGGACCAGTTTTTTGAATGCAAGTAACTTATAGGGAGAAATCATAACCCGTAAGTGGTTCTGCTTCCTTTGATCTCAGCATTTCCTAGTGAGGATTCTGATAATTCCAAGCATCCTAAACCTCTACCCTCCACTGAGCTTCCTTATGCAGAAGTTACCCTTTAACTATTATCTGTTCAGATTTGACTTATGTTGACTGAAGTTCTTGAAGTATTTTTAATTAATTAATTTATTTGAAAGGTAGAGTGACACAGAGAGAGACAGAGATCTTCCATCCACTGGTTCACAGATGACCAAAATGGCCAGGGCAGGGATAGAACAGGCGTAAGCCTGGAAGTCCATCTGCAACTCCCTCTTGGGTAACAGGGGCCTAAGTACTTGGGCCTTCTTCCAGCACTTTTCCAGGCACATTAGCAAGCAGCTGGTTCAGAGGCAGAGCAGCCTAGACTTGAACCAGTTCTCTGGTACAGGATGATGTCATCACAGAACGCAGTTTAACCCACTGTGCCACAATGCTGGATCCTTAACTTGATTTCTATTAAACAGGCATACTAATGAAAGTTGCATTCAGAATTTAGTCATGTAAAAGGTGTACTGGGGAGAATATATCCATCTTTCAGCAGAGGCAATAGATTCATAACTAATAACAGGAATTACATCCTGATGCAAACTACTTCCTCATGGGTCGAAAGCATTATGGTTCTGGCAGTGGTAGCAACGGTGACTTCTGACTACAGCACAGACATCTTCAGTGGTCCAGTGATGTGGTGTGCTTTTACAGTTTTTCTGGGTAAAGGCCCACGAGGATGCTGTTGCTTCAGCCATCCTATGAGTTCCAAGAGCTTCAGTGGGCTTAGTGTCACAACCAAAAACCCTGACAAGACTCATACACAGAATGCGCATGTAGTGATATAAATACCCATGTGCTGTGAATAAGTTAAGGAATAGAGATAAGCACATTGCAAGAATCTAATGTCATAGAGAGGCAGTCAACACACAGACTCGTGCTGCACAGGGCTATCTTGAGGCCCATTGTCCCCCACAGCTGCACTGACCCAGGTCTGTGAGTCATTCAGGATGCACTGGCTGCCTCTCATAGCCATGGGAAGCACATGGGTGACACACTCTGAGTCACTTGGTCTCTAGAGTCTCATAGAAAACAAATGTGTGAACCCATTCATTCTCCTTCCCTCAAAGTAGCTGGGTTGCCCCCATCCAAGCACCACTAGCCCTGGAAAGCAACCCAGACAACTTTCCTGAGTGATTCAGCTTACTGAGTCCCCCAGGATACAACTGGGCAGCCCTTCCCACCCTCAAGTGCCCCAAGAAGCAACTGAGCACCCAATTCTCAGAAGCTTGGCCCACTGATACCTTGAAACCAGATGCTTGGTCTTACCCATCCTCCACTGGCCCTAGGAAGCAGCTGGGTAGACCTAATGAGTGGGCTGGCCCGTTGAGGCCTTGCAAAGTGACCTGTGCAGTCCACAGATAGGGGAAGATGCAATATCTGGGCACACTGCCCTGGCTCCACCCCAGTGTGGCTGGCAGACACTCCATCCTGCTACTGAGCATGTTACATCTTACTACCTGGGCCCAAAGGGATGCGCCAATCTCACATAATGTATAGAAATCAACAAGAACGCCACATGTCCCGCTGGGTCACCACACATAGAGCTGCCATTGAACTTGTCCTGGTTAAGGAAGCTGCATCCCAGCTGGCAGCAAAATCCCACAATCCCTGCAGTCTAAGCCACTGCGACACCTGCAGACGTCACCAACATTGGCTCTAACTGAAGAAGCTACATGCACACTGTGATAAAGCACCCACCTGGAACCAAAGCCAACACAGCACATCGAACCAATCTCCTGGGATACACAACAAAAGGAGTTTTTATTATAAGAGCCACCCTATAAAATTGATATGAGCAACTGGTCTAACAGATGCACAAAAACCAACATGGGGTGCAAAATGCATGAAAGAAGAATCCGGAAAGAAAAAAATGGCCAAGTATACCCAACAAGCCTAACTTCAGAAGTTAAGAAAAAACAAACATTTTCTATGATGAGAAAAATTGAAAGAATTCATCACCAACAGACTGACTTATAAGAAATGCTTAATGGAGTTCTACCTAAGAAGCAAAACAATACCTACTATCCTGAAAACACATGAAAGTATACATTTAGAAATAGAGCATTTATACCAAAGAAAAGCAGAAGAAAAATCTTATGGTTTAAATTTTACTTTTCCTTTTTCTCTAGATTTTATTTGCTATATATTAAGAGTTTTTCAATAGTATTAATTAGTACTATAGTTCTGAATTTTTTTCTTGTATTGAGTAGGTTTTTTGATATCAAGGTTATGTTGGTCTCTTAAAATAGGTTGAATAGTGTTTGATTCTTTACTATTTTCTGAAAGAACATATTATTGTTCTATTATTTATTTAAATCTTAATAGAACTAACCAGTGAAACTAGTTATTATTGAGGTGATAAGTGCTAGTAATTCTAATTTAATCACATGATATATATTTATTTACATATGTATATACATATATATATATATACATATATCAGAACACATTGTACCCTGTACATATATATGTATGATTGTGTGTCAAACAAAATGAAATTTGGGGAGATGACATTTAGCCTAGAAGTTAAGACGCTCATGTCCCACCCTAGTGTACCTGGGTTCATTTCCCAGCTCTGGCTCCTGACTCAAGATTCCCACCATTGCAAATTCTGAAAGACAGCAGTGATGACTCAAGTAATTGGGTTCCTGCCACCCATGTGGGAGAACTCAACTGTGTTCCTGGCTCCTGGCTCTGTTCCAAGATCAGCCTCTCAGCCTGGCCATTGTAGGCATTTAGGGGATGAACCAGCAGGTAAGAATGATCTTTCTCTTTCTTTCTCTTTCCCAAAACAATGATTAATTTTTTTAATATTTAAAATTTTAAAGCTTGGAAACAAATATACAACTTGGAAACAAATATACAACTATCATTTCTTTATATCATCAAGTAAAAGAAGGAAAATATGATTTGTATAGTGACAGAAGTACCAGAGGAAATAGATAAAATTCAAACACCATCCTCAATAGAAACTCTACATAGATAAAAATAAATAGCAAACATCAAAATGGTCTTGGGGGGTAGGTGGTGGACAACATTGTAACTCAGCAGGTTAAGTCGCCACTTGCGATGCCGGCATCACTTATCAGAGCACCTGTTTGAGTCCTGGCCACTCTTCTTCCAATCCAGCTCCCCGTTGATCCACTTGGAAAAGCAGTAGGAAATGGCCCAAGTGCCTGGGACCCTGTGGATGTGGGCGATTCAGCGGAGTTCCAAGCTCCTGGATTCAGCCTGGCTGTTGCAGTAATTTGGGGAGTGAACCAGTGGATGGAAGATCTTTTTATCTCAGCCTTTAAGATAAATAAGTAAATCTTTTTTAAAATGTCTACAGAGTTTTGTTTCTCACACCGTTCAGTCATGGTTATCTCTACTTTCTTCTTAAGGCTTCTAAAAGAATATGCCCTCAGGAGAAGCGTCTTTCATACTATCTTGTAAGAGGGAAACTGAGGAGAATGTCTGTATGTATCTACCTTGGATTTCCTTTACAGTAAAGATAAAGAAATACTATTTAGGTGATTTAAGCTTAAAGAGTCATGTGGATTGTTATCAACAAAATGCTGGTAAAACAAACATAAACACTGAAATTGGAGAAGTGGAATAGAAATTATGACTCTTGAGTTGTTAAATTATTAGGTAGAATCTGTCCCATTAGTACCCATAGGGTTTTTTTTTTATTAAAATTTATTTATTTATTTCAATGTCAGAGGGAGGGAGGGTGGGGGGGGGGAGAGAAAGAGAAGACAGAGAGGAAAGACAGGGAGAGAGATCTCCCATCACCTGGTTCACTCCCCAAATGGCTGCAACTGCTGGAGCTGGGCCAGCTGAAGCCAGGAGCCAGGAGCTTCTTCTGAGTCTCCCATGTGAGTGCAGGGACCATCTTCTGCTGCTTTCCCAGGCACATTAAGGGGGAACTGGATGGGAAATGGAGCAGCTAGGACTCAAAGCAGTGTCCATATGGGATTCCAGCATTGCAGAAGGAGGCTTAACCACTGTGCCACGGTGCCAGCCACACTAATAGGGTTTTAAAGGAATTTTTTTCTCATCTTATTTAAGGCAAATTAGAAAATACAACATGACATAAATTCAGTTTCATAAAGAAATTCATTGATCTGCATCTAAAAGTGTGTGAAAATGAAATGAGAAAATTTAAATACACATTCTTACTAGATCCTTCTGTGTCAGAAACTAACATCCTGCCTCAAAGCAGGGTCAGTCTAAGCTCCTCATTCACCTTATCATACAAAACAGTGTCAAGGAAAGAACACCAGGTCTGTAGTTGCAAAGATGTTGCTTACATTCTGTTTCCATTATGTCTGTTAAATTTGTGAATTTTAGAATTTAGACAATCTCCCTGAGTTTTAGTTTCCTTTTAAAATTTAATAATACTAACTGATAGAATCAAAAAAGGAGAGAACGATCCAACATGGGAAGCTGGATCCACAGCAGACTCATAGAATGGTAGATTCCTAAATAGCACTCTGGCCTCAGAATCAGCCCTTAAGGCATTCAGAAATGGCTGAAGAGCCCAGGAGAGTATTTTAGGCATAGAAAGCCAAGACACTCTGGAAAAAAAAAAAAGACCTAAATGAAAGATCTCTGTGAGTGAGAACCCAGTGGAAAGAACGGGTCATCAAAGAAGGAGGTACCTTTCTCTGAAGGGAGGAGAGAACTTCCACTTTGACTATGACCCTGTCAGAATAAGATCAAAATCGGCGAACTCAAAAGGCTTCCATAGCCTTGGCAACTCATGATTAGAGACTAGGGAGATTACTGATGCCATAAACAAGAGTGTCAATTTGTTAAGTCAACAGCAGGAGTCACTGTGTACTTACTTCTCATGTGGGATCTGTCCTTAGTGTGTTGTCCAATGTGAAGTAATGCTATAACTAGTACTGAAACAGTAGTTTACACTTTGTGTTTCTGTGTGGGTGCAAACTGTTGAAATCTTTACTTAATATATACTGAATTGATCTTCTGTATATAAAGATAATTGAAAATGAATCTTGATGTGAATGGAATGGGAGAGGGAGCGGGAGATGGGAGGGGTGTGAGTGGGAGGGAAATTATGGGGGGAATCCATTGTAATCCATAAACTGTACTTTGGAAATTTATATTTACTAAATAAAAAAATGGAAAAAAAATTAATAGACAAATAGAAAACTGTATGTAGTCAATATGTACAACTTCAGGATTTAATATGCATATACATTGTGAAATGATTACCAGAATTAATACACTCATAACCACCCATTTAGTATATTAGATCCTCAGAACTTGTCCACTTATAATTTAAAAAAAAAATTATTGCTTTACCAGAATCTGATTTCCCTAATCTCGCATTCTCTGGGAACCACCACTCTCTGCTTCTATAAGTCCACTTTTTTGTTGTTGTTGTTGTTTTTCCATAGATTCTACATATGAGTGAGATCATGTACTATTTGTCTTTCTGTGTCTGGTTTATTTCACTTAATATATAGTCCTCCTGGCTCATCTGTGTTGTCACCAATGAGAGGATTTTCTTCATTTTTTCTGACTGAATAACATTCCATTATAAATGTGTATTATATATGATTTATAATGTTCCATTTTAAATGTGTATTATATATATACATATATTTGCATGTGTGCAGATGTGAGTGTATGTGTGTTTGTGTATAGGGGTATTAGCGTAACCCACTGTGCCACAATACTGACCTCATGGTAATTATTTTCCTAATGCTACCACTCAGGAAACAAAGGCAGAGAGATTTAACCCAAATGATGGAACAAGCTATGAAAGGTAAAGCTAGATTGCTAAGGACAAAAAAAAATCACTTTAGGTCAAAGAAAACATGATGTGGAAAGAGGCAATTCTTGCAGCTTGTATAGCTACTGTATGAAAACTGATATTAAAACATCTTCTGAAATCTTGCCCCTGTATTTTGTGAGAGAGTTCAGCTTTTCAAAATGCTACCAACATGTCCAGGTTTCTTCTGCTTCAGTCTGTCAAGAAAAGTGTCAGAGGGGAACAGGATGAATTTGAGCTTGATGCAATTTTAGATTAGGCTACCTTTCTTCAGAAACCATAAATCCCATCAGGGAGGAAATAATAGTATCCGAAGTTTAAATACGCCACTCTTCATTAAATTTGATTTCTGTTTCTCTGTCTTTCTAGTATTCATCTTCCTGGGTTATATATTATATTATGTTCCCAGTTGCTTCCTTTTGCCTGCTTACACTTTGTTATTTTGAGTCCCTGCTTTCCTTCTCAAGTGAACCTCACAAATTCTTTAATGAGAATTATTTTCCCAACATTAGCAACCCAGAAACAAAGGCACAGAGAGGTTGTGACGAAGACAGTTCTGCTTGAATTGTTCCCATAGCCGCGCTGCCAGCTATAGTTGAGATCTAACATAAGATTCTCATTTTCATGATAAAAGCTGCATTTCTTCACAGAGATCAATTACTAAGAGACACAGATTTTGATATTTTTCTTAGTTTCATTTAATTTCATCTAAGATATGTTCTTTTTACTTGTTCTTTTGATCTGTCCACAGGTTCAAATCACTAATAATTTCATATATATATAATATATATATATATGTTGCTTTGCAGGGATCAATATATTTAGTGTCATTCTGTTTACAATGTATTTCTGTCTAAAGTTGGGTAAATTTCTAGTCTTAGTGTGATTGTGATCTAAAATATAAACAGAGGAATAAAAAATTGGATGTAATATTTTGGTGAACCTTTTACAACAGTGAACTAAACCACTACAGATTAAAGTTTTGGGGCCTTGGATGTCATGTTTTCATATCTACCTAAAACCAGCCCAAAATTCTACCCATAGAGCAGAATCAAGTGGGAGGGAGAGGGGAGAATCCCAGAGTTAACCACTGAATTGCCATCAGCTCCTTCTAAAGACTCTGCCACCACAACCTTCACAGTGTAAGGTTGTATTCCACAGAGGCAGACACGAATATTACATATTATTGGAAGCATAAGCAGATCCAGGTATATAGGTTGACTAATAGTAAGATTGCATGTCACTATGCCTTCTAATCTATACCTCCGTGGCAACCGTACAAGTCCCAGTGATAGATAAATTTTCTCTGGTCAGCAGGTCCAGTAAGGCTGATACATTTTCTGCTGGGTAATTCCCTGGCTGATGCCCACTATTGTGTAGCCCTATATGAAAGGAGCCACCCTTTGTGGGCTGCTAAAGCTGCTGTGTTCTGGTCACCAAGCCTACTGCTGCCTGAATAAGGAATGGCTCATCCGCCTACAACTCCACAAGTGTTCTTTCAGTTCCCAGCTCTGTGCACCTCAACATCCCTCAGGACAAAGTGTAGGTCCTACATGAATTAAGATGTATTATAAGAAAAAATTGTCAAGAAATGAGGAGGTAGGACAGAAAAAAGACACTACAGCATCATACAGTAACAAACTCTCAAAGAAAATGGTGTATGTCAAAACCCACCGAGGGCTTGAGGGGCACTGCACATCCCATTTCTGAATTGCCCCGTATCCCTTGTCCTATCAGGAAAGAGATACATGGAAACACATCACTGTATCTAAACAGGCAAGAAATACATATTAAAGGATGAGAATTGACACGTGCATTATTTCAACATTATATCCCCCATATATATGACTCCATATATTTACTTAGTAGTCTATACATTTTTCTTGCACACTAAAATTTTGAGAATACATAGAAATCAACTAATATAGCTGATAGCAGTTGTGCTTTTAAATCCATGAAGATTTGCTCTTTCTGTTTACTTTGTCCACGTACTAGCTATTACCTTGCTCCTTCCTACGGCTTTCAGAGGGATCTATAAACTTTATGAGTTAAGGAAAGAAGTTTCCTTTTCTGATTCTCCATTTTATTTCTTCTTCAAAAATCCCAATTTGATTCCAATTTATACCTCTGATGAGAACAAAAATTTCATTTTAATTCTTGGTTCCTCCTAATATTCTTGGGAAAATTTTAGATTTGAATAGGAAAAAGCATTCTAGTGTATATTCTGTACATATCATATGAATGTACACCTCAAAATTATATGCTTCATAAATTCAAGAAATTCTCTAATTATTGTTTAAAATTCAGTAACCATTTTTCTACACAGTATTTCCAAATGAAAAAACATCTCACAAAGTATAGTATGTGGCACTCAGTTTCTTCAACTGTGACCTTTTCCTTAGATGTGTTTCTCAGCTGCTGGTTTTAAAAGAGTCATAGCTATGGAAGCCTTTTGTGTAGCATCCATAAATGATCACTTAATAATTAGAAACAGAATTGCCTCCCCTTAGGGGCAGGATGGACCTTAAGTTTTGTTTCATTTTGTTTTTCTGCTTAATCCCAGCAGCAAATCCGTGTTTGACAAGAAAAGGAAGTTAAAATAGGACCTATTTTTTTTTTCCCAATCAGTATGCCAAGGGCACATGAGAGAAAATGTAGCACACCACCACCGTAATCTCCTGATGGCTCACACACTGATAAGGAGGGAGGTGGGACAGCCTAGAAGGTAAGAACAGGATTTCTGCAGCCAGATTGCCTGAGCTTGATCCTTTGTTCCCATTCTTGTTAATAGGACATCAGACAAGCTACTTTGCCTCTGTGCCTGATTTTCCTCATTTATATGAACAGTGCCCACTTCAGTATTGTAATAAAAATAGAGTAGCTGAGATTTATAACAGGGACATCAAACAGTTCATGGAATATAGACTTAAAATTTTATTTGGGGACTGGCGCTGTGGCATAGCAGATAAAGCCTCCACCTGCAGTGCTGGTATCCCACTGGGTGCCAGTACAAGTTCTGTCTGCTCCAATCCAGCTCTCTGCTATGGTCTGGAAAAGCAGAAGAAAATGACCCAAGTCCTTGGGTCCCTGCACCTGAGTGGGAGACCCAGAAGAAGCTCCTGGCTCCTGGCTTCAGATTGGTGCAGCTCCAGCCATTATGGCCAATGGATGGAAGACCTCTCTCTCTCTGCCTTTCCTTCTTTCTATGTAACTCTGACTTTCAAATAAATAAGTCAATTTTTTTAAAAAAAATTACTTGGTGCAAGAGAGCATTGAAATCCATGCTTAGTTTTTTCATAGTAAGTAGTGTTCATAACTTGTAACATTTAAGGCCTTGATATTTTAGAATTTTGCCTTAACTACAATTTAGTTATAGTGTATATAAAAATGCTTAGATATAAAATGAATGTTAGAGGAAGCCAAAACCCTTCCTTCATATTCATTTTGGGTACTATTAGAGCCATGGTCCTCACACAGTGGAACCCAGGCCAGCAGCAACATCAGCTGAGAAACTGTGAATTTTGCCTCAGACCTGCTGCATCTCCATCCCTCAGGTTCGCATCCAATCTTCTGTGTTCCAGCAGGCCCTCCAGGGACTTTGAGGAACAATACAGCTCGGGGATGACTGTCATACTTGTCACTGTAGTGCATTGTTCAAACTAAAATGACTTGCATATCCGTCAGCAAAGAACATACAGAAATAATAAAAATCACTGTGGTGATCTGTAATGGGATGAAAGGAAAATCTCAAATAACAAAACAGAAATTTGAAAATAATTCTTGGCAAGGTTTTTCTTATACAAGCAAATTAAGAAATTAAAAAAACGGATGTATCTCAGGCCCCAAGCACTCACTCTTATTATGAAATTCAACAGGAAGCCAATAAAAATGAGATTCATTCTGTTTTTTTTTTTTTTGGGGGGGGGGGTTGATTTGGTTTGGTTTATGGGGGAGGTTTTTTTATTTGTTTTGCTTTGAGACTCATTGTTTTAAACACACATTGGAAGAACTACATAAAAACAAAATGTTTTGTGCTAAGCACTGAGCCCTTTTCTGATAAGTTGGTTTGCCATCAACAGATGGTATTCATTATCACTCTCTACCTAGAATAGAGGTAGGAGAAACATGCCGGAGCTGGGGGCTGGCACTGTGGTATAGTAGTTTAAGCCTCCTCCTGGGCACTGATACATGTCCTACCTGTTCCTCTTCCAACTCAGCTCTTTGCTTATAGCTTGGGAAAGCCGTGGAAGATGGCCCACATGCTTGGGCCCTGCACCTACATGGGAGACCCAGGGGAAGCTCCTGGCTCCTGGTTTCAGATTGGCTCAGCTCCGGCAGTTGCAGACATTTGGGGAGTGAATCAGCAGAGGGAAGATCTTTCTGTGTCTCTCCCTCTCTCTGTCTGTGACTCTACCTCTCAAATAAATAAAGTCTTTAAAAAAGTCATAGAGCTAGCTAGAAATCAACTAGAAATTTTGTTAAAGTTTAGTCTATACTAAAGTCTATACATAGAATCAGACACAAATCATTTAAATGTACCTAAGTTAAAGAATTCAATTCATTTGTATAATTTAAATAATGTATTTTAATGCTGTTCAGTTATGAAAAACATAATCATTTATACCTATCACTGTATTCTTTATTAATATTCAACTTATAACCCATTTTTAAATTATTTTTAGAAAGTCACATTTCTTTTTTCTTTGTTTATTTCAAAGGCAGAGTGATAGAGGGGCAGAGGGAGAAAGAAGGAGAAAGAGGGAGAAAGAGGGAGAAAGAGTTTCTCTATCCACTGGTTAACTCCCTAAATGATAGTAACAGCCAGGTCTGGGCAAGGCCAAAACCAGGAAGTCTCCTCAATGGGTAGCAGGGCCCAAGTACTAGGCTACCTTCCACTTCTTACCCAGGCACATGAGTAGAAAGCCGGGAGCTACACATTGCGAAACGTTTTTAAAACTCTATTTTCCTGTGATTTTTGTGTTTCTTAAAATTTTTTTTTAAATTTTACTTGTTATACAAGTTTCATATATTTCATATATATGGATCTAGAAAGACAGTGATACTCCCCCCACCCTCCCTTCTGCCCATGCTCCCACCCTTCCTCCTCCCTCTCTTACCCCATTCTTAATTTTACAAAATCTATTTTCACTTTGCTTAATGATCATAAGTTTAATGCTACACTAAGTAAAGAGTTCAACAAATAGCATGAAGAAAAAAACACTGTTCCTCAACAGAAGAGACAAGGGTTGTAAACAGTCATCAAATCTGAAAATGTCCATTTCACTCCTATACATTATATTCTAGATGCTCTTTTAGTTCCTACAGATCCTGTAATATTTTTCAAGAAGAGTTAAGAGTTAAGCAAACCAGGAGAACCTCAATGTGTCTGAACTGAAAAATAATTATGAACTAAATTTGTCAAAGATTTGATTAAATAGATGACATAACCAGTCACAAACTAGAAGTGGAATTTTTGGAATTTCATCAATGAAACAATATGAATGGGTCCCAAGGTAGATATGCTTGGTCTTAAAAACATCCTTTCTACATCATACTCATGGAAATTTTTTCATCAAACACACACACATACAAATATGGATTTCTTTCTCTCATAAAATTAGGTTTATGATTTTCAGACAAGTATTCTAAATTACTTATCAACTCTGTGTGACTTCCTAAAGAATGATGTTGTTGTCCAATGTATTCTTTCCTCTGCTGCATCAAAGAAATTAATCCTGTTTCTCAGGATTTTTAGTCAATCACCTAACATCAAGATCTGAAGAAAAGGAAAGCCATCATCTACAGACTTTTTCAGACACAAAGCAAAATTGGAGCAAAAAAATGAAGCAGAATTAAACAAAGGAAATAAGTTAATAAAAGAAGTAGTTTCCTCCAACTCTTGGGTAATCACAGTATCTACTGAATTTTTAATGCCTGATAATACCTAATAAATGGAAACATTAAATAAAGATATTCTTAGACATGCTTTATAAGTATTGATGCAACATTTAGAAAACTGAAAATGCCTCCCCAGTGAGGAAGGAGATCATTTCCCGTCTTCCACTAGATCTACAAGTGGGCCTGCTTCTTTCCTAATTCATTTAGAACTCTGGACTTGATTTCAACATTAAGCACAAAAACAGAAATTTTTAATCTCTTCTCTTAAATTTCCAAGAAGCATCTAATCGTATGCTGCAAAGGAAACTATTGACCCCCAGCTTGCATAACAGCTTCTTTCAATCTCACAAGCACAGTAAATAACACCATCATTTGCTTCAACGTCCAAACCGAAATCCAGAATCCAAATTTAATTCATCTCTTTTTCAAAGTCCCCATACCCAACAACTTCAAAAAGGCCTTTCAATTCTCCCATTAAAAAATACCCCAGTTCACCCAGGCCTCCATCCTCATCTCTGCTACTCTCTGAGTGGGTCAGTATATTCAAATTCCTAAATTATTCCCCCCTTTTGCTCTTGGACCTCTCACTGCCTCATCTCCAGACAAGAGCAAGTACGACCCTCTTGAAATACGCTTTAGTTCATATCACTTTGGGCATGGAATGATAACAAAATTAAAACTCCTTGCTGTGTGCTCTGAGGACCCTAACACTGTGGTCCCTTCATTCCTCTCCAAACTCTTCCGAGTCACTTTCCTCTTCACTTGCTGCACGTAGCCATCCTGTTCTTGTGTTTGCTTAAGTATGGCATGCTCTTTGCAGAACTTACCATGCCTCTTATACTTGTTGTTTGTGTGCTATTGGCTTAAAAACACTAAGAAAGCAAGAAATTTACCTTCTAAAAAGAATGTCATCAGTAAGTTTGACAGTTATCAGTGATGCAGTGATGAAAGAGGGGCTCGCATTGTGGCACAGTGGGTTAAGTTGCTGATTGCAATGCTGGTGTCTCATAGCTGTTCCCCCAGTTCCAGTGGGGGAAGCTCTGCTTCTGATCCCACTCCCTGCTAATGTGCCTGGGAGGCAGAAAAAGATGGCCCAAGCACTTAGGTCCCTGCCATTGATGTGGGAATTTTGGATGGAGTTCCTGGCTCCTGGCTCCAACCTGGCACACATCCCAGGTGCTGTGACCATTTGTGACAATTTGGGGAGTGAACCAGCACATAGAAGAGCATCTCTCTCTCTTTTCTCTCTCTCTCTCTCTCTCTCTCTCTCTCTCTCCCTCCCTCCCTCCTTCTCTCCCCCCATTCCTCCCCATCTTTCTCCAATATTCTGCTTTTCAAATCAATCAATAAGTCTTAAGAAAAGAAATGATGACAGAAGACAATAGAATGGCATCATAAAAGCGTTGAAAGAAACTAAAAACCAACCTTGAATTCTATAACTAAAGAAAATGTTTTTCTTTTTTTAACTTTTATTTAATGAATATAAATTTCCAAAGTACAGAATATTGATTACAATGGCTTCCCCCCCATAATGTCCCTCCAACCCACAACCCTCCCCTTATCCACTCCCTCTCCCCTTCCATTCACATCAAGATTCATTTTCAAATATCCTTATATACAGAAGATTGATTTAGTATATATTAAGTAAAGATTTTAACAGTTTGCACCCACACAGAACATAAAGTGTAAAATACTGTTTCAGTACTAGTTATAGCATTACTTCACATTGGACAACACATTAAGGACAGATATCCTACATGAGGAGTAAGTGCACAGTGACTCCTGTTGTTGACTTAACAAATTGACACTCTTGTTTATGGCATCAGTAATCACCCTAGGCTCTTGTCATGAGCTGCCAAGGCTATGGAAGCCCCCTGAGTACACTGACTCTGATCATTTTTAGACAAGGCCATGGTCAAAGTGGAAATTCTCTCCTCCCTTCAGAGAAAGGTACCTCCTTCTTTGATGACCCATTCTTTCCACTGGGATCTCACGGAGATCTTTCATTTAGGTTTTTTTTCCCCCAGAGTTTCTTGGCTTTCCATGCCTGAAATACTCTCATGGGCATTTCAGCCAGATCCGCATGCCTTAAGGGCTGATTCTGAGGCCAGAGTGCTGTTTAGGACATTTGCCATTCTATGGGTCTGCTGTGTATCTCTCTTCCCATGTTGGATCATTCTCTCCCTTTTTGATCCTATCAGCTAGTATTTGCAGACACTATTCTTGTTTATGTGATCCCTTTGGTTCTTAGTCCTATCATTACGATCAATTGTGAACAGAAATTGTTCACTAGGACTAGTGAGATGGCATTGCTACATGCCACCTTGATGGGATTGAATTGGAATCCCCTGGTATGTTTCTAACTCTACTGTTTGAGGTAAGTCAGCTTGAGCATGTCCCGAATTGCACATCTCTTCCCTCTCTTATTCCCACTCATATTTAACAGCAAACATTTTTCAGTTAAGTTTCAGCACTTAAGGAGAATTGTGTATTGATTATGTAATACTTTATCCATTTTAGTATTTTTTTTTTTTGGTTCTAGTACCATTGGTTGGACTCTGTAATTAACACACAATTATTCTTAGGTTTTTAAATTTTAACTGAAAAGTGATCCCTGTTAGGAATTTGGAAAACATTATGTTGAATGAAATAAGCCAATCCCAAAGGGACAAATACCACTCGTTCTCCTTGATAGGTGACGACTAACTGAGCACCAAAAAGGAAACCTGTTAAAGTGAAATGAACACTATGAGAAACGGTGACTTCATCAGCCCTCACCCTGACTGTTGATGAGCAGCTTAATATGTTATCCCTCTTAGTATTTTTTTGGTTGTTCTACTTAATACTTTTGGTTTAATACTGTAATCAATACACAATTCTTCTTAAGAAAGTCAGTCTGGAGATTCCTCAGAAACCTGAAGATAACCCTACCATTCAACCCAGCCATCCCATTCCTTGGAATTTACCCAAAGGAGTTTAAATTGACAAACAAAAAAGCGGTCTGCACCCTAATGTTTATTGCAGCTCAATTCACAATAGCTAAGACCTGGAACCAACCTAAATGCCCATCAACGGTAGACTGGATAAAGAAATTATGGGATATGTATTCTTTAGAATACTATACCGCAGTAAGAAACAACAAAATCCAGTCATTTGCAACAAAATGGAGGAATCTGGAACACATCATGCTGAGTAAAATAAGCCAGTCCCAAAGGGACAAATACCATATGTTCTCCCTGATCGGTGACAACTGACTGAACACCAAAAAGGAAACCTCCTGAAGTGAAATGGACACTATGAGAAATGGTGACTTGATCAGCATAACCCTGACTGTTAATGGACAACTTAATACATTATCCCTCTTAGTAGTTTTTTTTTGTCTGTTCTACTTAATATGACTAGTTTAGTTCTGTAATTGATGCACAGTTATTCTTAAGTGTTGAAACTTAACTGAAATGTGATCCCTGTTGAACATGGGAGTGGGAATGGGAGAGGGAAGAGATGTATAATTTGGAGCATGCTCGGGCTGACTTGCCCCAATTGGTAGAGTTGGAAACATACCAGGGGATTCCAGTTCAATCCCATCAAGGTGGCATGTGCCAATGCCATCTCACTGCTCCAAGTGATCAATTTCAGTTCACAATTGATCATAATGAAAGGACTAAGAGTCAAAGGGAGCACATAAACAAGTCTAGTACCTGCTAACACTAACCGATAGAATAAATAAAGGGGGGAGTGATCCAACATGGGAAGTGAGATACTCAGCAGACTCATAGAATGGCGGATGTCCTAAATAGCACTCTGGCCTCAGAATCAGCCCTAAAGGCATTCCGATCTGGCTGAAAAGCCCATGAGAGTATTTCAGGCATGGAAAGCCAAGACACTCTGGCAGAAAGATCTCTGTGAGTGAGATCCCAGTGGAAAGAACAGGTCTTCAAAGAGGGAGGTACCTTTCTCTGAAGGGAGGAGAGAACCTCCACTTTGACTATGACCTTGTCTAAACAAGATAAGAGTCGGAGAACTCAAGGGGCTTCCATAGCCTTGGAAACTCATGACTGGTGCATAGGGAGATTACTGATGCCATAAACATGAGTGTCAATTTGTAAAGTCAACAACAGGAGTCACTGTGCACTTACTCCTCATGTAGGATCTCTGTCCTTAATGTGCTGTACATTGAGGCTTAATGCTATAACGAGTAATCAAACAGTATATTTCACTTTGTGTTTCTATGGGGGTGCAAACTGTTGAAATCTTTACTTAATGTACACTAAACTGATCTTCTGTAAAAAAAAAAAAAAATTATCAATTCCCAACTTGACTCTCACTGGGATTAAACATGACAATAGGTCTGATCTGATTTCATCATCATTTAAAAAAAATCATCTATTATTTTTCACTTTATGTTTCTGTGTGGGAGCAAACTGTTGAAATCCTTACTTAAGGTATACTAAGCTGATCTTCTGTATATTAAGATAATCGAAAATGAATCTTGATGTGAATGGAAAGGGAGAGGGAGTGGGAAAGGGGAGGGTTGTGGGTGGGAGGGACGGTATGGGGGGGGGGAGCCATTGTAATCCATGAGTCGTACTTTGGAAATTTATATTCATTAAATAAAAGATAAAAAAAAAGAAAATGTTTTTCTAAAACATTTGTAAGAAAAAAGGCATTTTTAGACAAGCAAAAACTGGGAGAAATTTTGCTAGAAGATCTATACTAAAAGAAATTCAAAAATCAGTTCACAAAGGAGGAGAATGAGCTCACCCAGAAATACATAAATGCCTGACAATTATGATGCAATGCAATGAGAATAAATATGTATAATTACTATTAACTGCTTAGAAAATGGTAACATATCATGACATTTTAAGTAGACATAAAAACAAAACATGAAAGCAGTAACATAATAGCCTAAAGAAATGAGTAAATATTGTTAATGTTTTAAAAATCCTTGCATTAGTGGGACCCAATGATTCCATTCTTAGATAAATACTCATTGCAATAATTCACCTAAAGTAGTACATGTGTATTTATTGCAGCACTATTATTAATAATCAAAAATTGAAAATAATCTAAATTGTGAAACTCAACATTACTGTCCTCTCCACTTAGTTCATCTGAGTGGTGAAGCAGTGGATGGAAGTTCTAAGTATAGTTTAACAATTGTTTTGTTTTCATTTACTTAGTTAATAAGCAGCTCCCATCTGCTGGTTCACTCTCCGAAAGTCTGGAATGACTGGGACTGGTGCAGACTGAAGCCAGCAGCCAGAAAGTCAATCCAGCTCTCCCACAAGAGCAGCAGGGACTCAAGCACTTAAGCCACTATTGACTTACAAGGTTTACACAATCAGAAAGCTGGACTCAGGAGCCAGAGTCAGGAATCAAATCCAGGCACATGGATGTCTTAACCACTAGGCCCAATGGGTGTCTCAGTGTTAACTATGTTTAAAAAGTCAAGCACTGGCAGGCATTTGGCACATCACTCAAGATGACACTTTTTCTTTGCTCTCTTGTGGGTTTTTTCCTCATTTCTCCTGCACACCACATTGGAGTGCATCGTTTGAGTGCAGGCCCCTCCACTTCCAATTCCAGCTTCCTGCTAATGCATACTCTGGGAGGCAGCAGATGATTGCTCAAGTTCTTTGGTCACTCCCACTCATGTAGGTGACCCAGACTGAGCTCTGGCTCCTTACTTTGACCTGGCCTGCCTAGCCCCAGCTGTTGTGGCCATTTGGGGAGTAAACCAGTAAATGGAAGATCTCTCTTTGCCTGTGTCTCTCTGTCTGCCTTTCAAATAAAATGAAAAATTAGAAAACCCAAGCAGAAAAAGCTCCCTTCATCTTTCCCTCCAGTGCCTCTTCCCTGTTTCTCTACCATAGAATAAATTTATTATTACCTGATCACAGATTTCTAAATCCTTTGAAGACATAGATTGATTCATAGAATTACATATTTAAGCTAAAGTTATGATTCTACCATATCATAGGCTGCACAATTTTAGGTATGGGTTCAGCCAAGTAAGTATGTGTTCCAAGGGGAAAAAGCACCTTTTTCATAGGAATATAAGCAGAATGGAAGATTTTCTCTGCTTCAGTCTTGCTGATGCCTAAGGGAATAATTGAGTTCTCCATACATGAATGACCTTATCTCAATGCAACCTCTGTGTAATAATGAGTCAGAACTTCATGTCCTTGCATAAACTGCAGGCATTGTGGCACAGTAGGGTAAGCCACCACTTGGGACACCTGCATCCCATATAAGTGCTCTGGTTTGAGTACTGAATGCCCTGCTTTTGATTCAGCTTCCTGCTAATGCACCTGGGAAGGCAGCAGATATTGGACCAAGCGCCTGGGTCCCTGAAACCCCTGTGGGAGACCAAAGTGAGTTCAAGGCTTTCTGGATTGGCCTGCCCCAGTCCTGGCTATTACAGTCATTTGGGGTCTGTCTCTGTCTCTTCCTCTGTCTTTATGTCATGCTGTTTTTCAAATAAATAAATTTTTAAAACTTTTAAAAAAGAGGTTGATATTCCAGATGTTGAGTAGTTTATTCACAACTCGGCCCTCAATACTATTTTTTTCTTTGCTCTCTTGTGTTTTTTTCTCCTCGTTTCCACTTAGTTTTGTTCCATCTCATACCCCAAGGACCCATTAGCCTTGTATCTTACATGCTGTGCTTTGTCATTATCTCAGAGCTCATCATGGAGAACATCAGATTATCTCATGTGAAATGAAGTAAAATTCATAATATAAAAATAATTTTATTTGTATGATGATAAAATTAAGGCTCCACTGAAGGATTACAGATTTATCAGTAAAAACAAAAAAAATTCATGCTTTCTTTTTTATTCACTGGTTATTGCCTGCATTTCAAGGATTAACAACGCAAATTTTAGTCATACCTAATGTACTCAAAAGATTGTGCTCTAATGGAATACCTTCACATGAAATCAGTAATACAAAGGGCATCAATCACATTCTCAGTGTACAGAAATGAGAAGGTAACTGGTGCCTTTGAACATTACTTACACATAAAATGTCAAATATACAATATATTTGCCAACTCACTTCTCTTCAGGATATGGGGGAAATGTCAAGACAAACTGAATCCTTTTAAAAGAGGTAGTTTTTAAATTAGGCAAAAATTCTAAAAGTTCTAAAGCACACCAACCTATGGGAAGTGGAGTCCCCAGTCAAGAACCACTGTGTATAAGGAGAAAACATTACTACAGAGCTTGAGTAGTGTTTGACAAGAGCCAAGAAGTAGAAAATTGTCAAGGATTGCTATAGACTTACATCTCTATGACTTTAATTTTAGCATAAAAATAAAAACATACAATTTGAAGCTACAATTGAGAAGATTCTGTTTATAATACAGAATAACAATAATTACCTAAATACAAGGGATAAGGAAAACATCAAACAAAAGACATGAATAATGAAGGACATGTTTGTAAGCAAGAAGTCTGATATCAAAAGACATAAGTTTTTCCTGTAATTGAACATCATTTTTCAACAAAAAATACCATTAAACGTTCCTTTGCTTCCCCTTGCAGTTGTAAAAAGCTTCTGAGAGAGAACATATAGAAAAACAAATATAGCCAGGAAAATGCTGAAGAACAAAAATGAGGGAAGCTATCCCTTCCATATATGAATACCTTGCTGGTTAAAAATAATGTGGTAATGACACACAAAAACCAGTGGAATTGAATGGAAAATTCTAGAACATTTATAATATAAACAGAAATTTAGTATAAAATAAAGGCAGTTTTTCACATCAAAGAAGGAAAAGGTGGAATTTTAATAAATAGTGTCGAGATAATCTGATTGCCTTAAAGAGAAAGAAAAAAAAGATTAATTCTTCTGAGTGAACAAGAGTAAATTACAAATAAATCAAATAATTCAATGTAAAAATTAGTATACAAATAAAAATAGCATGGTTCAATAGCCCTATAAACCATGTGTGGGAAAACCTCATCAATTTAGACTCAAACTCAAAAGAAATATGGGGAAAAGTTGGTAGGTCTGTCTACATAAAAACAAAAAATAATAAGAAAACAACTTGATTTAAAATTGGGAAAATTACACATGTTTTTATTTCTCAAAAGGTGACATTAACATCCCCAACTGGGATAGTTGTCCCTTGGTATCCATGGAGTATTTGTTCCAGTATGCTCTAGAAAATGCTGAGGTTTCTTATATAAAGTGGTATAGTATTTGCATATGGCTTGTATAATTCTCCTGTACACACTAATATATTACTTATAGATTAAATACCTGTACACACTGAATTATTTATAGATTGCTTAAAATACCCAATACACATAGTTATTATACTGTATTATTCAGGGTATAAAGACATGAAAATTCTGCACATGTGTATTACAGACACAATAACTTTTTCAAGCATTTTCTTTTTGAGGATTCAGAATAGAAGCTCTATGCATTTACTCCATGTCCCCACATCCTTACATCATTGATGGTGTAATTTTCTTCTTTATATTCTGTCTCCCTTAAGGAATTATTAGAGCCATTATTATTTTAATAGATTTGTCTTTTAAGTTCAATGTCATTTACATACTACCATATTAAGATTTTTTTACTTATTTGAAAAGAGAGGGAGATAAAAGAGGGAGATAGGGAGAAGGGTTGTAGGGGAGAGGGAGAGCTAAAGAGAGGAAGAAAGATCTTCCATCTGCTGATTCATTTCCCAAATCGTCATAACAGCCATAGGACCTGGAATTCCAAACAGGTCTCCCACATAGATGGCAGGGAACTAAGCACTTGTACTATCATTCATTGCTTTCCCAGGCCATTAGTAGTGAGATGGATTGGAAGTCAAACAGCCAGGATTCAAACCTGTACTCATATGGGATGCCAGAGTTGCAGGTGGTGGCTTAACACAGTGCATAATGACACTGCCCACACCCCCATTATCTTACCAGAATACTCTGAAGATGTGTGATTTCATTCTTCGTATGTTTTTGTGTTACTAATTAGTGTACTTTTCTTGAAAAACTGCCTTTCGGACTTCTTGTAATACATGTCTTGTGATGATTAACTCCCTCAACCTCTGTTTGTCTGAAAAACTCTTCATCTCTTTTCTAGTTCTTGAACAGCAGTATTTTTACACTTTGGATATAGTATTCCATACTCTCCTGACCTATAAGATTTCTCCTGAAAAGTCTGCTGCCAGCCTTATTGAAACTGCCTTGCATGTGATGGAGTTCTTTCCTCTGTTCTTTCAGGATCTTCTTTGTTGCTGATTTTTTATACTTAAGAGTTAACTTTTTGGGGGGAGGAGACAAGTCTGATTTGACTTTCCAGTACCTGGGTATTCATATCTTTCTCTACTCTCCATAACTTTACTGCAACTATTTCTTCAAATAGGCTTTCTACCTTTGCACTTCTTTCTTCTCCTTCTTGAAATTCTAAAACTCAAATACTTAATGTTTGGATCCATTTCATGCATCCCCATAAAAATTCGGTCAGCATTTTTCATTCCTTGTCTTTTTGGTCATTGTTACTGTTGTTCATTTGCTGTCTCTGACTGTGGATTTACAAATAAACTTTGAGATTATAAATTCTTTTCTATGCTTAATCCATTCTGTTCTTGATACTTTATTGTAGTTTTACTATACTCACTGTATTTTTCATCTCAATTTTCATTTTTGTAATTTTAATCTGCTGACTATATCATTTTAGTTATTTTTACTTGCCTGATTTCACTGAATTTTTCTCAGTACTTTCTTGATGTTCACTGGACTTTCTGAAACAATTATTTTGAATTATTTTCTGCTCAGTTCATACATTGCCACTTCCTTGGGGTCAGCTACTGGGAAATTTTTGTGTTCTTTGTATATGTATTTTCATATTTCCTCTTGCTTTACATTGATGACCACGCTTTAGGTGGAAGAGCCACTGCTTTTAGTCTTCAGGGGCTACATACACTATGAAAAGACCTTCTCTTATTTTTTTTTTTTTTTTGACAGGCAGAGTGGACAGTGAGAGAGAGAGACAGAGAGAAAGGTCTTCCTTTTGCCGTTGGTTCACCCTCCAATGGCCGCCACGGCCGGCGCGCTGCGGCCGGCGCGCTGCGGCCGGCGCACCGCGCTGATCCGATGGCAGGAGCCAGGAGCCAGGTGCTTTTCCTGGTCTCCCATGGGGTGCAGGGCCCAAGCACCTGGGCCATCCTCCACTGCACTCCCTGGCCACAGCAGAGGGCTGGCCTGGAAGAGGGGCAACCGGGACAGAATCCGGCGCCCCGACCGGGACTAGAACCCCGTGTGCCGGCGCCGCTAGGCGGAGGATTAGCCTAGTGAGCCGCGGCGCCGGCCAAGACCTTCTCTTATTATGTGGGGCTGAAACAGCCCTGTCACCCACAAGGTGACCCAGGTTGGCTTTATCAGCTCAGGTCAATGTTGCTGAAGATTGCAGGGATCCTCAGTGGCAATGTTGGACACCTGTGGTCGCAGAGAGGGTTTTTATGATCTTCAGTGGCAGTGGCTGCTCTGGTCCTCTTGACTTCTTCCTCCCACTAGGGAAGCTATTGCTGAGGAGATTCCTACTGTCACCAGGTTGAACAGCACTGCTGCTTGATGAGTGGTCCCATGGAGTTGCCATAGAACAGAGGCCTAAAATACAGACATGCATGGGGGTACCACATCTCCCGGATCCCGTGTCATACTTCCCCTGGTGCTCAGGGCATAGACAACTCTGCAGCCACTCTGTTAATAGTATACGAAGTGTGGATATTTGAGGTAACTGCTAATGGGAGCATAGATGTGTGCAAGGTTATAGTGGCACTGGAGTCAGTTTGTGCCCCAGCTTTCTACAGAGGCTGATCTGGTGACTCCAATGTCTGTGACGTGGGAAGTACAGCACAGCCATAAAAATCTGGATCTGGAATGCAGGCATTCATAGGATAACCACAACCGGAGTGTCAGACCATGTCTGGGATTGGGAGATATACAATTTGGGACATGCTCAATCTGACTTGCCCCAAATGGTGGAGTTAGAAATATGCCAGGGCATTCCAATCTGGCTGAAAAGCCCATGAGAGTATTTCAGGCATGGAAAGCCAAGACACTCTGGAAAAAAAAAAAAAACCCTAAATGAAAGATCTCTGTGAGTGAGATCCCAGAGGAAAGAACAGGTCTTCAAAGAAGGAGGTACCTTTCTCTGTGTCGCTCCCCCTCTTCGTGGAGGAGCAACACAGGACCCTGCGCTGTTCTTTCGTCTGCTCGGCCCTCCCCGGGTTTGCTGCTGGTTCTTCCCGGGTTGGCTACTATCCCTTCCACCTCCGTGGAAGGGCAGTTCCCCCTGGCCGCATTCCCCACTTCCGCAGGGGAGCGGCACACCGCCGGCTGGTTCTCTCGGGGGCTGCACGGGTTCCCTTAGATGTTCCCCATAGATGTTCCTGGTGCATGCCGTCTCTCTCCTCCTTTATAGTCCTCCTCCGCCAATCCCAACTCGGCTGCCCACACGCCGAGTACGCTGCTCTCCTCCAATCAGGAGCAAGTCCTACAGTTTATTAGTTGAACTGGAGGCAGCTGTGTGGAAGCTGTTTACTTCTCTCCCAGCGCCATATTGTGGGAGAGCAGATGCATAGAATAAGTCTTAATTCCAGTAACTCAGTCCAGTCCGGGCTGCTCCCCACAGATCCCCCTTTCTTTTTATTTTTGGCGTTGATACGCGCCTGTCTTCGGTGTCCCGCAGCACACACTCTGCTCTACTTGCTAGAGTTGCCACAGGCTCTTACAAGTCCTATCCATCAGGCAAACCGAATCCGGGTCCTCTCTTCGCCATGTTGTGAGGAGGTTTTTAGGCGCTGATAGGTGCCTGTGTTCGGTGCCCTGCAGCGCATGCTCTGGTCGAGCCTGCAGGGGGCTTACAAGCCCTATCAGGCAAACCGAATCCAAGCCTTCTCATTGCCGTATTGTGGGGGAGGCCTTACTGATGTTAATTCGTGCCTGTCTTCGGTGACCTGCGGCGCATAAGCTGCTAGCCGCCCAGGTGCTCATCGCCTCACTAATCGGGCAGACCGAATCCAAGCCTTCTTATTGCCATGTTGAGGGGAGGCCTTTCTATTTCTCTATTTCTCTATCTCCGGGCATTCCTATTTCTCCCATTCCACTTCTATCTTCCAGCATTCCTATTTCTCTCACTTTACTTCTAAAACTTCTGTTTCTCTTATCCCCGCAGCTTCCTGGTGCCTCGCCGTGCCGGCAGGCTCCGCCCCGAGGCTATTTCTCCGAGGCTTTCCAGCTGAGCCGCTTCAGCCCGCGCCTCTTTCATCTGCGCAGCTTCCCGGCTTTGCGCGGCTTGGCTTCGCGCGCTCCGCGGTCTCCACGCCCTTCGCGTCTGCACCACGGCCTCGCGCCAGCCCCGTTCCCTATCTATTCACGCCCCGTGCTCTCTCTGCACGCGGCGGCTTCCGCGAGTAACACAGCGTAGCTTACGTGTCCGCCACTAGTATTCAATCTAAGTTCCCCGGGCTAGCCTGGCGAATTCAACCCAGCATATGTCTCCGCCCCACGATCTGGCTTCCGTTTCAGCTTCTGGTTTCAACTTTTCGCCCCCTATTCCCGGGCTAACTTGAGAATCCCAAAGTGGCTTTCGTATCCGCCTCGGCCTGCACTCGCGGCTTCATTTTCCCTAACATTTTTCTCTACCCGGTATGTTTCCCCAAGCTTTCCTCCAACGATATTCCTCCCTCATTTCTCCTGGCCTCTCCCCACAGTCCGCATCCGAGTCTGTTTGTTCTAGCTTTCACTTTCGCTTTCGACCTTAGAGATTTCTCCCAGCTTCCCCCCGTAGTCCGTATCCGAGTCTATGCCTAGGCTTTCAATAGCTTCTTCCGGCACCCTTTTCGTCCGGCTTTTCCCTAGGCTGTTTGCTAGTCTCTCTCTCCGGTATTTTCCCAGTTCTTCCCGTTTCTTCCCTCTTAAGTTTGCTATCCGACCTAGGTTTCCTAATCCGAGTCATCTCCTGGCCTCTCCCCACAGTCCGCATCCGAGTCTGTTTGTTCTAGCTTTCACTTTCGCTTTCGACCTTAGAGATTTCTCCCAGCTTCCCCCCGTAGTCCGTATCCGAGTCTATGCCTAGGCTTTCAATAGCTTCTTCCGGCACCCTTTTCGTCCGGCTTTTCCCTAGGCTGTTTGCTAGTCTCTCTCTCCGGTATTTTCCCAGTTCTTCCCGTTTCTTCCCTCTTAAGTTTGCTATCCGACCTAGGTTTCCTAATCCGAGTCATTTCTTCCCTCCTAAGTTTCATATCCGTCCTAGGTTTCCTATCCGAGCTAGGTTTCCTATCCGAGTCACGGCACCATTATGTCGCTCCCCCTCTTCGTGGAGGAACGACACTAAGCCCTGCCTAGGCTTCATATCCGAGTCACGGCACCATTATGTCGCTCCCCCTCTTCGTGGAGGAACGACACAGGACCCTGCGCTGTTCTTTCGTCTGCTCGGCCCTCCCCGGGTTTGCTGCTGGTTCTTCCCGGGTTGGCTACTATCCCTTCCACCTCCGTGGAAGGGCAGTTCCCCCTGGCCGCATTCCCCACTTCCGCAGGGGAGCGGCACACCGCCGGCTGGTTCTCTCGGGGGCTGCACGGGTTCCCTTAGATGTTCCCCATAGATGTTCCTGGTGCATGCCGTCTCTCTCCTCCTTTATAGTCCTCCTCCGCCAATCCCAACTCGGCTGCCCACACGCCGAGTACGCTGCTCTCCTCCAATCAGGAGCAAGTCCTACAGTTTATTAGTTGAACTGGAGGCAGCTGTGTGGAAGCTGTTTACTTCTCTCCCAGCGCCATATTGTGGGAGAGCAGATGCATAGAATAAGTCTTAATTCCAGTAACTCAGTCCAGTCCGGGCTGCTCCCCACACTCTGAAGGGAGGAGAGAACCTCCACTTTGACTATGACCTTGTCTGAACAAGATAAGAGTCGGAGAACTCAAGGGGCTTCCATAGCCTTGGAAACTCATGACTGGAACCTAGGGAGATTACTGATGCCATAAACAGGAATGTCAATTTGTAAAGTCAACAACAGGAGTCACTGTGCACTTACTCCTCATGTAGGATCTCTGTCCTTAATGTGCTGTACATTGAGACTTAATGCTATAACGTGTACTCAAACAGTATATTTCACTTTGTGTTTCTATGGGGGTGCAAACTGTTGAAATCTTTACTTAATGTATACTAAACTGATCTTCTGTTAAAAAAAAAGAAGAAGAAGAAGAAGAAGAAATTATCAATTCCCAACTTGACTCTCACTGGGATTAAACATGACAATAGGTCTGATCTGATTTCATCATCATTTAAAAAATCATCTATTATTTTTCACTTTATGCTTCTGTGTGGGTGCAAACTGTTGAAATCTTTACTTAATGTATGCTAAACTGATCTTCTGTATATAAAGAGAATCGAAAATGAATCTTGATGTGATTGGAAGGGGAGAGAGAGTGGGAAAGGGGAGGGTTGCGGGTGGGAGGGACGTTATGGGGGGGAAGCCATTGTAATCCATAAGCCGTACTTTGGAAATTTATATTCATTAAATAAAAGTTAAAAAAATTAAAAAAAAAAGAAATGTGCCAGGGGATTCCAATTCAATCCCATCAAGGTGGCATGTACCAATGCCATCTCACTAGTCCAAGTGATCAATTTCAGTTCACAATAGACCATAATGATGGGTCTAAGAGTCAAAGGAATCACACAAAGAAGACTAGTGTCTGCTAACACTAACTGATAGAATCAAAAAGGGAGAGAATGATCCAACATGGGAAGCAGGATACACAACAGACTCATAGAATGGCAGATGTCCTAAACAGCACTCTGGCCTCAGAATCAGCCCTTAAGGCATTCAGATCTGGCTGAAGAGCCCATGAGAGTATTGCAGGCATGGAAAGCCAAGACACTCTGGGGGAAAAAAAAAAAAAAAAACACCTAAATGATGAAAGATCTCTGTGAGTAACATCCTAGTAGAAAGAACGGGGTCATCAAAGAAGGAGGTACCTTTCTCTGAAGGGAGGAGAGAACTTCCACTTTGACTATGACCTTGTCTGAATAAGATCGAAGTCAGCAAACTCAAAAGGCTTCCATAGCCTTTGCAACTCAAGACTAGAGCCTAGGGAGATTACTGACGCCATAAACAAGAGTGTCAATTTGTTAAGTCAACAACAGGAGTCACTGTGCACTTACTCCTCATGTAGGATCTCTGTCCTTAATGTGTTGTTCAATGTGAAGTAATGCTATAACTAGTACTGAAACAGTATTTTTCACTTTATGTTCTGTGTGGGTGCAAACTGTTCAAATCTTTACTAAATATATACTAAATTTATGTTCTGTATATAAAGAGAATTGAAAATGAATCTTGATGGGAATGGAATGGGAGAGGGAGCGGGAGATGGGGGGGTGCGAGTGGGAGGGAAATTATGGTCTGGGAAGCCATTGTAATCCATAAACTGTACTTTGGAAATTTTTACTAAATAAAAGTTAAAAAAAAAGATCATTACCTGAGAATTATGATGCAAGATAACATTAACAGGTGAGGTGAGGTGAGTGGTGCATGGGTAGGGAGCATGACATGGGGAATGAAAAGTGGAAGCAACTAGACTCAAACAAACCATTTTACCAGTGGTACTAAGATCACAAACAAAAACAAGGAAGTGGCATTTTTAATAATCTGAACTACAGCAGTTTCACAATGTTAGTATTTTGGTAAGCTGAAGAATATTGGCCCTTCCCTTTGGCCAGCAATACAAGAGAAATTTTAAATCTAGGCCTCTAACTTAGAAAGGAAGTGAAAAGTTCTGCCTTTTTCCTAAAGTCATGGAAGAAACATATACAGAAAATGTTCTTACAAATTATTAATGCTTTCTTCTTATTTGCTGTCACATGAGTAATTACTACACCAAATAACAAGGTGATATAAGCACACCATCAGGAATGAAAATATATACTCCACAGCCAATTTTTGCTTGAATGGCACAGAATCCAATCTGCATCACTGACTACGGTAACTCAGAATGAAGGAGCGTATTGGTTGGAGATATCCCAGTATCACTTTCAAGCACATAAATCATAAATATATTGATCCCAATTATCACCAAAAATGACAATTTCCTATTCCAGCATAAAAAAGCAAGTTATTTTATATTATCATTAGAGACTCATTATAATAGACTTGAACTAATATATGAAACGTCAATTTTCTTTAATCCTCAGAAGGAGTGCACATGATGTGTTTCCTTTGGTCATCGAATTGCAAATCTCTTTGTACTGTTTATCAGCACTTCTGTGAGCGTATCTGGCATAAATATAAAGTCATTCACTTAGGTTATAGATTTCATAAAATGCTGTTAGTTAAAATAAAAAAAACCTTGAATTTGAGGGCTAATGTGTGTTGAATAATGATCTAGTAATTTATTTTTCTCTACTAAAAAGAGCAACAATGATATGCTCACTGCATTCTGCTCTGGAATTTTTGAGTGTTCATTATTTGAAAGGCAGAATGAGAGAGATTTTTACATCTTCTGATTACTCCCAAAATACCTGCAATATGAGGGCTGGTCCATTCCAAAATGAAGAATCTGGAATTCAATCCAGGTCTCCCACATGGGTGGTAACACCCATCTTAATCCTTCATTTGCTGGATCTAATGCTAGTATTAGCACACACAATGCTCCCCACACACACACACACACACACACACACTGCCCTGGAATCTAAGCTATGTTGCTTTAAAATTACCTGCCTATCTCCCGATTCACCCCCCCCGCCATGGATGCCAGGGAGAGAAAGAAACACACGGACCTGGGGTCTATTCTTAAGAATTCTAGGTTTAATGATGTCACTATCCAATTTAGTTTTGGTGATATTTATTTTCATATGTCATTTCTAAAAATCTATAGTAAAAGATGGAAGAAGAATTTCATACTGTGTTAATCCACAGAGGCATAGTCCAAAAATAAAAGCCACCACAGGAAAAAAAAAAAAAACAGTAAGAAACCAACAATTACCTGCAAAAATGGTGAATTATAAATGCGCCAACTGAAGAAACAAGAATAAGGAACATAACCTGATGCCTCCAAAATAATAGAACATTTCAGTAATAGACTGTGAGGATGAAGAGATTGAAGAAATGCCAGAAATGGAATTCAAAATATTGATTGTAGGATTAATTAGAAGGAATCAGAAGCAAATGCACGAACTAGTGAAATCCATACATTATATGAAAGAAAAATTTTCCCATGAAATTGAGATCTTAGAGAGAAAGCAAAATGAAATCTTTGAAAAGAAAAACTCAAAAGAACAAATAAAAAATGCAGTGGCAAGCTTTAACAACAGAATCGCTGAAGCAGAAGAAAGACTATCTGACTTAGAAGACAAAGCACAGGAAATTATACAGTCAGACCAAATACAAGAAGAAAAAATTAGAAAACTAAAAAACACTCTTGAGAATCTATAGGATACTATCAAACAACCCAACATACAGTTTTTAGGAGTTCCTAAAGACTTGGAGAAAGAAAAAGGATTAGAAGGCCTTTATAGTGATATAATAACAGAAATTCCTCTAATTTGGAAAAAGAAAGGGACATCCAAGTACAGGAAGCACACAGAACTAATAAACACGACCAGAAAAGATCTTCAGCATGATGCGTTGTAATAAAACTCTCCACAGTAAGACATAAAGAAAATATCCTAAAATGTGTAAGAGAGAATTACCAGATTACTTTCAGAGGATCTCCAATTAGACCCACAGCACACTTCTCATCAGAAACCCTACAGGCTAAGAGAGAATGGCAAGATCATTTCCAAGTGTTAGAGAAAAAAATAACCTGTCACCAAGAATACTGTTAACCTCTAATTTATGAATGAAGATAAAATAAATACTTTCCATAATGAACAGAAATTTAAAGAATTTGTCACTACCTAACCAGCCTTGCAAAGAAACAAAGAAATGTGGTCATCACTAGTAAAGAATATAAAGGCAGAAAATCTCCCAGTGAGAGTACAAAGGAATTCCAAAGTAAAAAATGGGAATGTTTATGGTAAAATGGCAGAGAAAAGTCATTACTTATCAATAGTCATCTTGAATGTAAATAGCCTTAATTATTCAGTTAAGACACAGACTGGCTGAATTGATTTTTTTTATTTTTTATTTTTTTAACTTTTATTTAATGAATATAAATTTTCAAAATACAGCTTATGGATTACAATGGCTTCCCCCCCATAACGTCCCTCCAACCCGCAACCCTCCCCTCTCCCACTCCCTCTCCCCTTCCATTCACATCAAGATTCATTTTCGATTCTCTTTATATACAGAAGATCAGTTTAGCAAACATTAAGTAAAGATATCAACAGTTTGCACCCACACAGAAACATAAAGTGAAAAATACTGTTTGAGTACTCGTTATAGCATTAAATCTCAATGTACAGCACACTAAGGACAAAGATCCTACATGAGGAGTAAGTGCACAGTGACTCCTGTTGTTGACTTTACAAATTGACATTCCTGTTTATGGCATCAGTAATCTCCCTAGGTTCCAGTCATGAGTTTCCAAGGCTATAGAAGCCTTTTGAGTTCACCAACTCCAATCTTATTTAGACAAGGTCATAGTCAAAGTGGAAGTTATCTCCTCCCTTCAGAGAAAGGTACCTCCTCCTTCTTTGAAGACCTGTTCTTTCCACTGGGATCTCACTCACAGAGATCTTTCATTTAGGTTTTTTTGTTTGTTTGTTTGTTTGTTTGTTTGTTTTTGCCAGAGTGTCTTGGCTTTCCATGCCTGAAATACTCTCATGGGCTCTTCAGCCAGATCCGCATGCCTTAAGGGCTGATTCTGAGGCCAGAGTGCTGTTTAGGACATCCGCCATTCTTTGAGTCTGCTGTGTATCTCACTTCCCATGTTGGATCGCTCTCCCCTTTATTTATTCTATCGGTTAGTATTAGCAGGCACTAGACTTGTTTATGTGATCCCTTTGACTCATAGACCTATCATTATGAACAACTGTGAACAGAAATTGATCACTGGGACTAGTGAGATGGCATTGGTCCATGCCACCTTGATGGGATAAACTGGAATCCCCTGGTATGTTTCTAACTCTACCGTTTGGGGCAAGTCAGCTTGAGCATGTCCCAAATTGCACATCTCTTCCCTCTCTTATTCCCACTCTTACATTTAACAGGGATCACCTTTCAGTTAAATTTCAACACTTAAGAATAACTGTGTATTAATTACAGAATTAAACCAGTAGTATTACGTAGAACAGACAAAAAAAAAAGTACTAAGAGGGATAATGTATTAAGTTGTTCATTAACAGTCAGGGCTATGCTGATCAAGTCACCTTTCCCATAATGTCCATTTCACTTCAACAGGTTTCCTTTTTGGTGTTCAGTCAGTTGTCACCGATCAGGGAGAACATATGATATTTGTCCCTTTGGGACTGGCTTATTTTACTCAGCATGATGTGTTCCAGATTCCTCCATTTTGTTGCGAATGACTGGATTTCGTTGTTTCTTACTGCGGTATAGTATTCTAAAGAGTACATATCCCATAATTTCTTTATCCAGTCTATCGTTGATGGGCATTTACGTTGGTTCCAGGTCTTAGCTATTGTGAATTGTGCTGCAATAAACATTAGGGTACAGACCGCTATTTGTTTGCCAATTTAAATTCCTTTGGGTAAATTCCAAGGAGTGGGATGGCTGGGTTGAACGGTAGGGTTATCTTCAGGTTTCTGAGGAATCTCCAGACTGATTTCCATAGTGACTTGACCAGTTTGCATTCCCACCAACAGTGGGTTAGTGTCCCTCTTTCCCCACATCTTCGCCAGCATCTGTTGTTGGTAGATTTCTGTATGTGAGCCATTCTAACCGGGGTAAGGTGAAACCTCATTGTGGTTTTGATTTGCATTTCCCTGATTGCTAGTGATCTTGAACATTTGTCCATGTGCCTGTTGGCCATTTGGATTTCCTCTTTTGAAAAACGTCTATGGAGGTCCTTGGCCCATCTCTTAAATGGGTTGTTTGTTTTGTTGTTGTGGAGTTTCTTGATCTCTTTGTAGATTCTGGTTATTAATCCTTTATCTGTTGCATAGTTTGCAAATTTTTTTAAACTTTTATTTAATGAATATAAATTTCCAAAGTACAGCTTATGGATTACAATGGCTTCGCCCCCATAACGTCCCTCCTGCCCGCAACCCTCCCCTTTCCCACTCCCTCTCCCCTTCCATTCACATCAAGATTCATTTTCGATTCTCTTTATATACAGAAGATCAGTTTAGCATACATTAGGTAAAGATTTCAACAGTTTGCTCCCACACAGAAACAAAGTGAAAAATACTGTTTGAGTACTAGTTATAGCATTAAATCTCAATGTACAGCACACTAAGGACAAAGATCCTACATGAGGAGTAAGTGCACAGTGACTCCTGTTGTTGACTTAACAAATTGACATTCCTGTTTATGGCATCAGTAATCACCCTAGGCTCCAGTCATGAGTTTCCAAGGCTATGGAAGCCTTTTGAGTTCACTGACTCTGATCATATTTAGACAAGGCCATGGTCAAAGTGGAGGTTCTCTCCTCCCTTCAGAGAAAGGTACCTCCTTCTTTGATGACCCGTTCTTTCCACTGGGATCTCACTCGCAGAGATCTTTCATTTAGGTCTCTGCCTTTCAAGTAAATACACAATTTTTTTTTAATTTCAAAGAATAAAAAAACCTTTCAAACTGAATAACAAACAATTTGTTTTAAAGCTGGGCAAACAACTTGAATATAAATCAACAAGAAAATATCTATAGACGACAAGTAAGCCTGTAAAAACTTTGTCCTATCATCCGGACACCAGGAAATTACAACAACAAAAAACTACAATATGGTACCATTTCATTCTTATGAAAATGTCTAATATTAAGATGACCAAAATCAAGGCTCGCGCTGTGGTATAGTGGGTAAAGCCACCACCTGCAGTGTGGACATCCCATATGGGCATTGATTTGAGTCCCAGCTGCTCTACTTCCAATCCAGCTCTCTGGAAAAGCCTCAGAAAGCAGTAGAAGATGGACTAAGTGCATCTCCACTGCACCCTTGTGGGAGACCTAAAAGAATCTTCTGGCTCTTTGCTTCATATTGGCCTAGCTCCAGCCATTAAAGCCATTGAGGGAGTAAGCCAGTGGATGGAGGATCTCTTTTTCTATCCTTCTCTCTGCTTCTGCCTCTCTGTAACTCTGCCTTTCAAAAAGACTAAAATCTGTTAAAAAAAAAAAAGACTAAATATTTCATTCTAAAAAATTAAGTAAATAAGGCCATGAATATTTAAGTTGATTTAATCATTTCATATTATATACATGCATCAAAAGGGTAGCAGTGACATATTTCTTTTTTAGATAACCCAGAAATCAAAAAATATGTTTTGGATTCACTGGATAATCTACAAATTATTGAAGATTACAATGCCTGGATTTGAACTCATTTTTAGTATTTGAGGTAGTGTCATGCAATAATTTAATTGTTCAAGGCTAATGAGAGAAAAAAGGAGACTTAATACACCAGATGCCTTCTCCACCAAGTGAGGGCTAACTGGCATTATAACACTTTAGAACAGAAATTTATAGCAATTTTGGGACATCACAAGAAACATGTTAACATAGGTGTGCTGAATTCTAGATAAAACAGTGAACAAAATGTTAACATTCATAAAACAGCACTGTGTATAACATCAAGTTTACACTATTAATTTGCCTTTTTTGTTTTATAGACAAGGTTACATTTAATTTCTGGCTTTTTGGTTTTACCAGAGTTTTATAAGTGAATTTTTATTCTAAACATGAATAATTTCTATTAATTGCTTGCAAGGATGTGGGGAAAAAGGGACACTAACTCACTGTTGGTGAGAATGCAAACTGGTAAAGCCACTATGGAAGACAGTTTGGAGATTGCTCAGAAAACTGAATAGAGCCCTACCATACAACCCAGCCATCCCACTCCTTAGAATTTACCCAAAGGAAATTAAATTGGCAACTAAAAGACCTGTCTGCACATCAAAGTTTATTGCAGCTCAATTCACAATAGCTATGACCTGGAACCAAAATAAATGCCCATCAACAGAAAACTGGATAAAGAAATTATGGGATATGTACTCTATAGTATACTATACAGTAAAAGGCCAGTGCCGTGGCTCACAAGGTTAATCCTCCACCTGCGGCGCCGGTACTCCAGGTTCTAGTCCCAGTTGGGGTGCCAGATTCTGGTGCAGTTGCTGCTCTTCCAGTCCAGCTCTCTGCTGTGGCCTGGGAAGGCAGTGGAGGATGGCCCAAGTCCTTGGGCCCTGTACCTGCATGGGAGATCAGGAGGAAGCACCTGGCTCCTGGCTTTGGATCGGCAGAGCACGCCGGCCATAGCAGCCATTTAGTGGGTGAACCAACAGAAGGAAGACCTTTCTCTCTGTCTCTCTCACTAACTCTGCCTGTCAAAAAAAATACTATACAGTAAAAAAAAATTAAATCCCGTCATTTGCAACAAAATGGAGGAATCTGGAAAACATCATGCTGAATGAAGTAAGCCAGTCCCAAAGGGACAAATATCATAGATTCTCCCTGATCGGTGACAACTGAGCACCAAAAAGGAAACCTGTTGAAGTGAAATGAACACCATGAGAAACTATGTCTTGATCAGCCCTTGTCCTGACTGTCAAGGAACAACTTACTATTTTATTCCTTTTAGCAATTTTTTGTTCTACTTAATAGCATTGGCTGAACTCTTTAACTAACTGACAATTATTCTTAGGAGTTTAAAATTATTTTTTTTTTCAAAAGAACTTCATTTGCTTTATTCTCAGGGCCAGACTCTGAGTATAAAATGAGCTTAGTATGAAACAAGCTGCCTGCTGACAATAAAACAAGTCAAGCTGTGGGGATGACAGAGATACAGAAGAATTATAGGCATCAGAATACACACACAAAAAAAATGGAAGCATTTGATCCCCTCATTCCACAAATGAAAACACTGTGTTTATATTATTTGTCCAAGGTCATCCACTGGTTCCGTTTGTTTTTCCTTATATGGGCCTGGAGGGCCTCACAGCTGCATTCAGTGTTGGAGGCCACAAGGCAAGTGTACAATGAGCTTCAAGTGGAGTAGGAGTTGCTGCATTTTCTCCATGCTGAGGAATCACTGTTGCACCCTCATGTGGACAATTTGAAGGGAGTTCCTGGAAAAAGAGCATAGTAGAAAGGGAGCAGAGGTAAAAGGAATGAAAGGTGGCTGCTAAGGAGCCACAGCCTCCTCAGACCTGAGTCTTGTTTTATCTCTGCTTCCATTGTCATGGTGGCCACTAACACAGTGTAGGTCTTCAGCTCCTTACAGATTTTTGTACTGATACCTTATGTCCCATTTTTAATTTTAATTCTCTTTTTCCTTCATTATTCTTACTCCATCTATTTCAAACTCAAGTGACTAAACAATCCTCAACTCCAGAAAAAAATCACAGAATTTGAGAGTTGGAAGATATTTCAGGTATAGGTTATGTCCAGCAACCCAATCAAACTTGGGTGAAAAAACAGTTCCAGAAAACTTATGTAGCTTATCTAAGGTCTGATAATGAATGATTCTACTGCACCCTGATCCACTAAATTCTCTATGTTGCTCCTTTGTACTGACTGATCAACCCTAGGAGTTTGAGTGTAGTCAGATAATCTCTGTGAGACTCAGGTCTCTTAGCAAATCTGTTACACAGTTAGTGTAAAAGTGTAAGTTAGAGACAATTTTAGGGGACTTTGAACATCTACCAGAAAAAGCTCTGATTAAAGATAATGATGATTCCAATAGGGTTTTCTAGGAGTTGAAAAAATAAAAAGGTTAAGGAACCAGAATTTAACTCTTTACGAAAGAGGATTCTAACACTTAAGATCTGTTCTGAAGCTTGTATTCTTCATTCTCTAAAATACTTCAAAGAAAGATACTCAGTGACAAACAGTATAGGAGGACAAAATGCATTAGAAATTACATCATTTTAAATGCCCTTGAGTTTAGGCTAAAAAGTGATAAGAATTCATAAATATACATGTTTATGTCTTAAATGTACTTATTATTGGGTAAAGGTACATATATTTAACAAGACTTGGTGATCATGAATTGCTAATTGTAAAAATAACAAGTTTGTCAATAAGAAGTCTGGACTTCAGGTTCCTTGAGGTCAAGGACCATTTCTTTTTTATCTTTATAGTCTAATTTCTTAGAACAGTTTCTGGTACAGAAGTGATGTTCAATAATATTTGTCAACAAAAGAAGTAATTCCCCTTAAATTATATGAGACCACAACAAGGATGCAACTTTCCTAAATACTACCAAAATGTTAGAACTATGAATAAAGGTTATTTTCTTCCCTTAAGGATATTTTTCAATGTACTTCTAGAAAGCAACAACTTGTTTATTAACTGTTTATTGACTGAAAAGTGATCCCTGTTAAATATAAGAGTGGGAATAAGAGAGGGAGGAGATGTACAGTTCAGCACATGCTCACTTGGACTTACCCCTAATGGTAGAGCTAGAAACGTGCCAGGGGATTCCAATTCAATCCCATCAAGGTGGCATGTACCAAGCCATCTCACTAGTCCAAGTGATCAGTTTCAGTTCACAATTGATCAAAAAGATAGGATTAACTGTCAAAGGGATTATATAAATAAGACCAGTGTCTGCAAAGAATAATTGATAGAACTAAAAAGGAGAGAATGATTCTACATGGGAAGCAGGATACACAGCAGACTCATAGAATGGCAGATGTCCTAAATAGCACTCTGGCCTCAGAATTAGCCCTTAAGGCATTTGGATCTGGCTAAAAAGCCCATTAGAGTTTTGCTGGCATGGAAAGCTAAGACATTGTGAAAAAAAAAAAAAATGACCTGAATGAAAAGACCTCTGTGAGTGAGATCCAGTGGGAAGAGGGCCATCAAAGAAGGAGGTACCTTTCTCTGAAGGGAGGAGAGAACTTCCACTTTGACTATGGCCTTGTCTAAATGAGATCAGAGTTAGTGAACTCAAGAGACTTCCATAGCCTTGGCAGCTCATGACAAGAGCCTTGGGTGATTACTGACGCCATAAATAAGAGTGTCAATTTTTAAATCAACAATGGGAGTCACTGTGCACCAACTCCCCATGTAGGATCTCTGTCCTTTGTGGGGAGCAGGGTCCATCTCCTGCAACATGGCAGGGCACCCAGGAGATAATAAGTACTGAGACTGTGGACTGTAACTAACTCTATGCATCTGATCTCCCACCATATGGTGCTGAGAGAGAGAAAACAAATCTTACACAGCTGCGTCATTAATTACCTGATTCCTGACCAACCCCTGTTTGGAAGAAAGTGGCATGCTCAGCACGTGGGCAGCAGAGCAGGGATTGGTGGGAGAGGACTATAAAAGGGGGAGAGAGACAACATGCCGGGCCCCCTGAGATAGTTGGTTGGAGAGCTCACCGGTGCCACTCCTCCAGGAAAGCAGGGGAGCAGCAGCAAATCCGGGAAGGGCAGAGGAAAAAAAACAATGTCCGGTCCGGTGTCCTTCCTCCGCGGGTGGGGGAGCGACAAGTGGTGCCGCTCCTCTGCGAGCGGGGGAGCGACAGTCCTTAATGTGTTGTACTATCCAAATTAACGGTAAAGGTACTACTCAAACAATACTCCATACTTTGTGGGTCTGCGGGGGTGCAGTCTGTTGAAATCTTTACTTAGTATATACTAAGTTGATCTTCTGTATATAAAGATAATTGAAAATAACTCTTGATGAAGAATGGGATGGGAGAGGGAGTGGGAGATGGGATGGTTGTGGGTGGGAGGGAGTTTATGGATGGAAAAGCCACTATAATCCAAAAGTTGTACTTTGGAAATTTATATTTATTAAATAAAATTGAAAAAAAGAATTGCTTACTTTCTTCAGTAAGCCTTCGTATTGAACAAAATAACTTGTGGGGATTCATGAATAACTCTTCTTTTTTTACTTAGATTTATGCCTTAGTAAAACTTGAGAAACACTAGGCTAATCCTCCACCTTGCGGCACCGGCACACGGGGTTCTAGTCCCGGTCGGGGCGCTGGATTCTGTCCCGGTTGCCCCTCTTCCAGGCCAGCTCTCTGCTGTGGCCAGGGAGTGCAGTGGAGGATGGCCCAAGTTCTTGGGCCCTGCACCCCATGGGAGACCAGGAGAAGTACCTGACTCCTGCCATCGGATCAGCGCGGTGCACCGGCCGCAGTGCGCCGGCCACGGCGGCCATTGGAGGGTGAACCAACGGCAAAAGGAACACCTTTCTCTCTGTCTCTCTCTCTCACTGTCCACTCTGCCTGTCAAAAAATAAAAAATAAATAAATAAAAAAACTTGAGAAACACCAATACAGGGGACTATCTTTTTACATGGATAACAATATTTTAACTTTTATTAATAGTATGAATGTAATGTTTATTTTCCTCCCCAAGTCACATAATACTTGAAAATTAAGTGATAACATGCACTTATGGCTACAAGTATGGCACTTTATGATATGGCAAAATGGTATAGGAAGAGTTGCCTTGATATTTATTTTGAAATCCTGTGTAATTACTTGGTTAATCAACCTGGCTTATGTTCTGGAGAATTCAATTTTGTTCAGAAATATTGAATGCTTTCAATGTGCTAGCTAGTATAAATTCAGTGATGAAGTAAATGCTATTATTGAGAACAGCACCTAAGCAGAAATGGTATAAGAATCTGATGGAAAAAAGTATGATCAAAGTAGCCAGAAATACTATTTTGGTTTATTACATATCACATATAGGAGGATTTGCAGAAACTCAATTACAGATGTAGTTTGGTGGAGTATTTTTTGGTTGAAATTCATGCACAACTTTTTTTCATATACATACTTTCCATGAAGACCTTTGCATGAGTAGCTCGTATTCAAACATGGTGGATCACTCAAAGTTTATAGAAAAGGCAACATCTAAGTTGATTTCTAAAACAGAGATGCATCAATTAGCCAGACAAAAAGATACTGAGTTGATTACATGCATTTAGAATGTCTCCTGAGTGAGGAAGTAGTCTTTACAGAGGTATAATATGAAACTATATACAGCTCCTAAATACCAACATGAAGATTCATACTTTTCCTGAATTCTGGATAAGATTTTTGTGTAATTTTCATAGAATCACATCTCAATACCTCAGTTAATTTGTGATTAGTTTGCTATTTAATTGACCCACTGCATAAAGATACCTTTGTAAAATATCAATACAATTTCTTAATCCATGGTTGATTTATCAAAAATATATTTTTAAAAATAAACCAATTTCACATGCTTGTTCTGTTATTTATGTTTTCAAATAACTTTAAACATAATTATTTTATCATTCTACAATATTAATCTATCACCTGACATTGTTAGAGAAAGGGGTGAGTAATTCTTTGAACTGTGGTGTATGCTGGTTCACTCAGGATATTTTTTGGCATTTAGTTTCTAACTTTTCAATTTAAAGCTCATTTCAGTGTAATGTCTATTTTTGGAAGAGTTCTACAAGACTCTGAATTCTGAGAAAGATTCCTACAGGAACATGTCATGTTAGTTTCTATTTAGGTCGCTGTGAATCCTCACATCTCCAATTTTGTACACAGAAAACTTAAGGTATCCACAATGGTAGAAAAAATATATAAATCCACCTACAAAAAAATGAAACACATGTAGACATCAGACTTTTCCCATCTCAATATTGTATGCTGGAAAACAATGGAAGGATGTTTCTGAGTTTCAGAAGGGAAATTAATCTGAACTTAAAATCCTATTGTGAACACAAAATAAAGATACACAAATAGTCAAAGTTTACTACCAGTTTTATCCTCTTAAAAATAGATTTCTATAAACATGCCAGGGGTCTTCAAAAAGGTCATGGGAAATCTATATTATAAAAATACTCTGTGAATTTCAAAAATTTTATACCAAAATAAGCATATATTTTATTTCATTTTTCTATGAACTTTTCAAAGTTCCCTCATTTAAACAAGAAAGAAGAAAATTTGTAGGCTACAAGAAACAGTGGCATGAAACTAAGAGTTTCCATGGGAAAAAAATATCAGAGTAAAACAACATCAAAAATAGAGCAACATTCAATGGGCCCCAAGAGAGTCTATAAGAAAATATGGTCAAAGTAATAGTTATCATTAGTAAAGCAATGGATGATATTCTTAATATAAAGAATAAAATCAATATATCCTGTTGGGAAGGAAAAATATGAAAATATGAATAAAAGAACTAATAAGTAAAGCCAAGGAACAGAATAGCATGAAATAAGGCAAAACAGAAGAAAGGGAAAACATTTAGAGACACAGGATGACCAAGGCAACAGAACACAAAGGCCTGCCAGAGGTATGCAGAGAAAAATTCAAATTCCTATTGGCTGAATGTAGGGAATATGAAGGCGTAACAGAGAAGAATAAAGGATGATGTCATTTCTGACTTTAAAAACCAGACATGGGGGCAGTTGCTGTGGCATAGTGTGTAAAGCCACCACCTGCAGTACAGGCATTCCATATGGGTGCCAGTTCAAGTCCCTACTGCTCCACTTCTGATCCAGCTCTCTGCTATGCCAGGGAAAGCAGAAGATGGCCTAACTCCTTGAGCCCTGGCACGTGCCTGGGAGACCTGGAAGAACCTCCTAGTTCCAGATGGGCTCAGCTCCAGCTGTTGTAGCCAGTTGGGGAGTGAACCAGCAGATAGAATACCTACCTCTCTCTTTGTCTCTCTGCCTTTGCCTCTCTGTATCTCTGCCTTTCAAAGAAATAAATAAATCTTTAAAAAAATGGCATGAATGTTTTCATTCTTTGAAATTAACAGTAAAAAAGAGGGTCATATTTGCAAGAGAAAAAATCTAGTTGAGATTTGTTGTCATAATGGTGGCCATTGGAGGCACTTAACAGTACCTTATAGTGGTCCTATCATACACTGCTCAACTCAAAAAGAAATAACCTCACAAAATTAACCTGAGAGGTGCTGAGTAGACAAGACTGGTCAGAGCTCTGCATTTCATTCCAAAGAGGAGAAAAAGGTGATATACATGCATATGTTTCTTTTCTGAGACCTAAAATATGTATTATTTCCTCAGTCATCCTGGCTACCACTATTTAGTATTCAACAATAATTGCTCAAATTTGTTGCAGAATTAAACACATTATTCAAATATAACAATGATGTTTATTTTCATATCATTCTCCTGTATCAAAGTTTGCTTTTCTAATTAAACTTCACAAACCTGATACTAATTTTATAAGAAATGAGCATATTAATGCAAATTTAATTGTAGGTATTGAAGCAAACTATCATAACAGAATACATTACTTTAATGTGCAAATATTTTTATTTACTTCTTCTATGGTTTGGATGTGATTTGTCTGTACCAAACTGTATATTGAAACTTGGTCATCAATGTAGTGATGGTGAAAAGTAGTAGACTCTTTAAGAGGTGGAATCTAGTGGAAAGTGGTTGGGTCATGACCAACCTCATGAAAAATTTAATGTTAATTTAAAGGAAGGGGTAGGGCATCACAAGAGTAGAATAGTTTACTAGAAAGAGAATTGTTATGAAAGAGTAAGCCGGGCCCATTCCTCATCTCTTGTTTGCTCTCCTGCCATGTGAACTCTAGTCTATGTACTCCTGCTAAGCGATGCCATCCATCATGTTCTGACATAGCCAGAGGCCACTGTGAGAAGTTGAGGCCATGCTGTTTGGACTCTCCAGCCACCAGATTTTGAGACAAATAGTCTTTTCTTAATTTAATTTTATTTTCCTTGAGAGGCAGAGACAGGCAAGGAGAACTCCCATCGTATCTAGGAGATAGCAAGTTAATGCAAGGCAAGTGGCTAGGGACCCAACTACTTAAACCATCAATTGCTACTTGCAAGGTATGCATTAGCAGGAAGCTGCAATTGGAAGCAGAACTGGGACTCCAACAAGTTGAGTAGCTGGTACTTGAAGCAGCACTCTGACATGGGTTGTAATCAACCCAAGTGGAGGCTTATCCACAATGCCCACTCCTTGGCTCTTTCTTACCCAACATTTTGTAGTCTAGCAAAAGGAAGCATTTCCTCTTCATATTTTTGGTCTGTCATTATGAATCCAACACTTCAAAATGTATGAGGTCATGAAGAGCTAATGACCAAAAAAAAAAAGAAATTAAGCCGTTCTACCTTAAGAAATAAGCTCTTTGATTTGCAGAGAATCCTGGTAAAGACGTTTGACTGACTAGCAAAGTCACATGCACAAATGCTGTTGCTGGCAACAGTACAGAGTGAACTGTGGCTCTGTCTCTGCTGTCCACTTGTAACATGAGTTACTCCTGCTAACCGGCATGGAAATGGGAGAACTGTTTCCTCTGGCATGTATGAGGACATTTCTGGGTATCTTCACTGGAAGAATGTTCAGCTCAACAACATTTTCTATGAGGTTGCTTCAAAAAGATAATGAAAAAGATGAATTCATAGATAAGCTTATTTTTGTGCAAAATATTTTGAAGTCTATGCAAGTTTTTTGTTTTTCCAAAATGAGCATTTCCCACAAACCTTTTGAAGTCCCTTCATATTTACAGACTACTTTATTCCTAACCTGAGATATGCATTTAACCTACTGAAAAGGTACAGCATTCATGTCTTCAGCAGGGGAGGTCCGAAGGCATAAATATCAATCTTGGCTTTGCAACTTACCGCTGTGAAAATTAAGGCATTTAACATGAGTTTTCGAGCACAAGGTTTTTAATTCATAAAATATAAGGTAGCAATCACAGCACTCCTTACAGAATCTGAACTAACTCTCAAAGTCAACTTTTGCTTTATAGTTATGACCTCTGAGGCAAAGGAGTATAAACTGGATTTTTTTTTGTTTTATTTTTCAGTCTTTTGACTTTACTTTGATGATGTCTCATGTATTTATTTGGTCATCTGTGAATTGCTCTTGGTTGCCTTCCTCCATTCTGCACTATCACTGAGAAATATATTTTCACTGAACTTAAATTTGTTTCCTCTTTAATGAGCTTTATCACTGAAGATAAATGATTTTAAATGAACTTGCCCAAATCATGAATAATTTTAGGTTTTTATGGCTGCATTTTCAGAATGAACTGGAAAGTTTATGTATGAGAAATCAATTGTCAATGTTTAATGTCCATTATAAAATATAACTATAAAGTCATAAAATGATTTGTGTTTTACTTACACACAAACATCAGTTCAAAAGGAACATCACGGAAATTCTGAGCAAATACGAACTGAAATATTTTAGAGGCTATGATGAGTAGTCTCTAAGACATTTACAAGTTCTTAGGGTGCTTGTGTATATGTGTATGTGTTCACAAGGCCTCAGTAATAGAATTTTATATTTGCATGACAGTTAAAAGCATTTTTACATGCAAGGGCACTTCCCAAAATTTATGCAAAATCAGAATTAAAAGGCTATTTCTGTGTGAAATAATTTTGAAATTCATGCTGCCTTTTCAGAACGTGCATTTCCATGAACAATGTGAGGACTCCTCATAGGTCTTTAAATTGCAAATACATATGAAATTGATGAAAATTTGCTATGGCTTTAGTTCAGTTTGGTGAACGGATCTGAGATGGTCAGAAGTCAAAATATGCTGTAAATAAAAACTCTGAATACAAATGTAAAGAAGGGATGAAGAGAAGGAAGGAAGACAAAGAAAGGGAAGTGGAAGGGAACAGGCAGAGGAGGTGGAAGGGGAGAAAGGTTAGGAGGAGAGGGAGAGGACAGAGGAATGAGGGAGATGGGAGGAGGAAGAGGGGAGGAAGTGGTGCAAACATTAAGCAAAGAGAGACCTCTAATGTCCTGTGCGTGAACACTATTCCTTTTAGTGGATTTGTTACCACATGAAAGAGTTTAAGAAGCCAGTAGCAGGTGTAACTTGCTTTCGGTTGAGGCAAATTGAACTCAGAAGCACACATGAATGATTTCTTAGTTTTCTCTGTAGATTTTTGATAGAGAAGGCACATGCAGCTTCCTAGAGCTATTCTTACTCTACAGAACTGTTTCGAATCACTTATATTTTCAATGCTCAGGGCCTTTTCCTAAAGCATTCTAATTTCTAATTCAACATGATGACCTTTAATGTAGGAGAAACTCCATTCTTCTCCTTCCTGGGAACTATAGTTTATGTCTCAGGAGTTCTTATGCATATCTGTACGATGTGGGGAAGGTTACTATAGAATTCAGTGGTTAAATAAATGGAACAAAGACCCACACTTTTTTTTTAGTAAATATAAATTTTCAAAGTACAGTTAATGGATTACAATGGCTCCCCCCCCACAATTTCCCTCCCACTCACATCCCTCCCATCTCCCACTCCCTCTCCCATTCCATTCACATCAAGATTCATTTTCAATTATCTTTATATACAGAAGATCAATTCAGTATATATTAAGTAAAGATTTCATCAGTTTGCACCCACACAGAAACACAAAGTGTAAAATACTGTTTCAGTACTAGTTATAACATTACTTTACTTTGTCACACAATGAATGTCTTAACCATTCAATTTACAGTGGATTTGTAGACCATGCACCTATATTAATTAGGATGTGCATACACACCTCAAACATCCTGTTAGCAGAACAAAAATGAAGCTGAATAAGATTTAAAATTAGCTTAAACAAGTTATGTGGTATTAAAAAAAAAACTGTTTTGAAGCCAGAAAATGAGGATTTGAGCCCTGGTTTTGTATATTGCTTCCTGTGTCATCACTTGGGATGTTTCTTCTCTGTGAAGGGAAAGGTTTCATTAGGAGCAGAGACCCCTGACACTGTTAAGGGTCTATTTCCTTTGGCTAAACACTGTATGCCCTGTTTCTTACACTGAATGCTGAAGCATGACTCATCACCAACATTGCTTCTAATTCCGCTCATTGCTCACTATATGAGGGGTCTTCAAAAAAAGGTCATGGAACTAAAATTGTACTGAAAATGCCCTTTCCATGAACTTCTTGACAGTCCATCATAGCAGGGCTCCCGGCTTTGACCTGGTCCAGCCCTGGCTGTTGCAGGCACTGGGGAGCAAACCAATGAATGGAAGATCTCTGTCTTTCTCTTTCTCTGCCTTTCAAATAAATGAAACTTTAAAAAAATTAGAAAAACTTGACCTCATGTTTAGAATTATTTAGGTTAAAAGCACAATGCCTGATTTATATATATAAATATATTTTTATATATATTTATCATATATATTTATATATACTTATTATGATTTTATATATTTATGCATAATATATAATTTATATAATATATATGTATTTGCATAAATTTATATATGTATAAAAATTTTTGCTTCTCCTCCAAAGTTACTGTTTTTCTTTTATTTTTGAATTTCTGTAATATTTGTGTATCATCTGAAATGCTGCTAAACTCAAAGTTTCTTTCACAGATTTTGTCACAACTTACAACACCTGATATCACATCCGATAACACGTAATTAAGAGTTGAGAGGTAGCCTTTGAAAGCTAAGCAGTAAGTACTTGGAAGTTTTCCTCCATAGATCAAATTGAAGCTACAATGTATAAGGCATGAAATAAGCAATCTGTGTTACCATGAATAAGAAAGGTATTTCAATGCATCCTTATCAGGACATGTTTACAAACACAGGTCTGAATCCATAAATTCATGCTCTGTTTCAAGAAAGAGAGAAATGTCAGATAAGCCAAAAAAGAAACACTCAACAGATAATTGAATCATCAGTGAGTACAAGTTAATACTATTCTACTAGTGGACAAATCTACTTGTTCGATTTAAAATATAGATGATTTGGACACAACTCCCATTTTAGTAGAGCAGGGACAGATTTCACTTCACATCTCTGAGACCCTTGTATTTCCCAAAGGCAAGTGCTTTCTTTCTAATTTAGGATATCAAAGAGTTTTATATTAGCTGTTCCTACAATGAAGATAACTTTGAAGAGAGCTACACAACCACAGTGAACTAAGCTGGAGGTACAAAGAACCTCATTATGTCAGGTGAGGGATAGGGGTGATAATCAAGGCATACTAGAGACAGACAATGATTTGAAGGCTTGCAGGGACTCTGGGACTTTGCCAAGCCCAGAGGACAAATTACTGATCCTTTGCTCGGCCTTTCATTTTTGCCTGGTGGTTTCTGCATCAGAGACTGCTTTGTACCTAACAAGACAAGGATCAAAAGAACAATTAATGAGTAAATCTGTAAGTAATCTGGGCAGGAGGAATGAACAAGACAAATCTGCTTTTAAATCAGGCTCAAGGCCAAAATTCTAACAGAGTCGGGTTCCTAAATGTGATTCAAGGACCTTAGCAATTGGTTATGTTTATAGCTCCACAATGAACTCACTGTTCAGAGTTCATGTTGTTGAAATAAGCCTTTCCTTAGATTTCCAGAACCTTGACATTCTGACCTGCATTAACTGAATCATCTATGCTGGTAAGTAAGGACCCAAATTAGCTGATTCACTTAAAATTCCGCTATTGCATTTATGAGCAAGAGCTTTTGTTACCCAAGCAGGCATGCGGGAACAGATAATAAAATATAGGGAGTTATTTCTCTTTCACATCTGAAGCTTTTTAAGATAAATCCTTCCCACTATTTTCTGCTGCTTCATAACTGCATGATCACCCCGACAGTTATTATCCAAAATGACATTTTCTGTGCAAAGAGAAATTCAATATTCAGGATAAACAAAACCAATGCTATTAAAAAGGCAACGTAGCTGCTGTCTATAACACTCTTAAGTTTGAGATGACACAGAGAAATCACACACTCTAGATAGACATTTAGGAGGATGCTTTCCAAAGGAATTAAGAATGGCATGGAAAAATAGAGAAAATGAGAAAGGGGGAAATTTATCAATAACACTTTGTGCCAGAAATAACAGAGGCCATGCTGTGAACATCATGTGCCCTGATCCAATCACTCTAACAAGTGGAAGTTACCTCTGTCACATTGAGCCCCCAATCTGCAGCGACTCTGAAAATAGTATCAATGGCCTGTTATCATTCCAAAGGGAATATGCATCACCTTTGTTGAAGTTAAAAGTCCAGTCAATCTATCAAACTGTTACTTTTAAAATGTAGTTAATTGTGTCAATGAATGGAGCTGGAATAATTGGATATTTATCCATAATCCAAAAAAAGATTGAAGAACCTTGTTCTAACCTTCATATTTTATGCAATAATAAATTAAATAATATGAATTTGTACTTACAGGCAAAATATCAGAACTACAAATCAGGAAATTATTGGGGTCAGCATTGTGGCTTAGCAAGTTAAGCTGCCACCTGTGAAGCTGGGATCCCATATGGGCACAAGTTCAAGTCCCAGGAGCTCCACTTCTGATCCAGCTCCCTGCTAATGCTCCTGGGAAAGCAGTGGAAGCCAGCCCAAGTTCTCAGGGCCCTGTAATCATGCTGGATACCTGGATGAAGCTCCTGGCTCCTGTCTTCAGCTTGACCCAGCCCTAGCTGGTGTAACCATTTGAGGAGTAAATCAATACACAGATAGATCTTTATCTTTCTTTATCTCTTTCTCTTTCACTCTATCACTGCCTCTGTCTCTCTTCCTCTCTTTGTAACTAGGCCTTTCCAATAAATAAATAAATCTTTTATTAAACAATAAAAGAATAAGAAGATTATTAATGAAAAATTTCAGTCTCTAGTTCAAGACAATACATTCTTAGTTTTGACACTAAAAAGCACACTCTCATATAAGAAAAAGATTGCTAGTCCATATTTCCACTCAATTATTGTTTATAGCCATTGACTATATTCTCATTAAACTTGTTCTTTTGGCTTCTTACTTGTTAAACTTTTTATACAGTAAAGTATTAAGTCTTGTTGCTGTAATGTAATTTTAAAATATGTTGTCTCAAAAACTAAAATAAAACAAAAGGGAGAAGGATAGAGGCTGGGAGGGAGGGAGGAAGGGAATATCCTTGTGTTCTTAGAATTGTATCTAGAAATCACAGTGACTCTGTTAAAAACTAATACAAATTAAAATGAAAACATATAAAAAATAGATATATCAAAATGAAAAGCTTTTGGTTTGGGAAAGTCCACATGAAAATAATAAAAAGACGAAGTGCAAATTTGGACAAAGTATGTGCAAACATTGTATCTGATAAAGGAATAGTATTTAAAATATACTTTTTAGGGGCCAGCATTGTGGCATGGCCTTCCAATCCAGCTCCCTGCTAATTCGCCGGGGAAAGCAGTGGATGATGCTGCAAGTTCTTGGATCCCTGCTATCAACACTGGAGACCTGATAGAGCTCCTGGCTCCTGGCTACAGCCTGGCCCAGCCGTGGCCATTAGAGCCATTTGAAAGTAAACCAACATATGGAAGATTTTTCTCCCTTGCCACTCTCTGTAACTCTGCTTTTCAAATAAATAGAAATAAATCTTCAAGTTTTTTAATCTTTTTAAATCTCAAAATTTAAAACAAACTGAATCTCTTCAGAGGTGGGCATTGTGGCACATGGGTTACGTTGCTACTTGGGACACCCACGTCCCTATCAGAATGCCTAGGATGGAGTCCTGCCTCTACTTCTGATCCAACTTCCTGCTAACGCACCTGGGAGGAAACCTATTACAGCCCAAGTACTTGCATTCCTGCCTCCCACATGGGAGACCTGGATAGAGTTCCTGGTTCCTGGCTTCAGGGTGGCCTCATCCTGCTGTTGAAAGCATTTGAGTAGTGAACTAGTGAATGGAAGATCTCTCTCCTTCTGTCTCTGTCACTCTGCCTTTCAAATAAATAGATTTAAAAAATAAAGAGCTTCTACACAGCAAAGAAAATGATTGACAGAGTGAAGAGATAATCTACCAAACCAATAAAAAATTTCAAACTGTTTATCCAATGAGAGATTAACTTCCAGAATGTGAAAAGAAATAAGGAAACTCAACATCAAAAACAAAATGGAATATTATTCAGCCATAAATAAGAATGAAATCTTGTCATCTGTGGCAACATGATAAAGCTGAATGACACTATGTTAATTAAAAATAAGCATAGAAAGATAAATGTCATAATTCTGACTCATATGCAATTCGGGACATGTTCAAGCTGACTTACCTCAAATGGTAGAGTTAGAAGCATACCAGGGGATTCCAATTCAATCCCATCGAGGTGGCATGGACCAATGCCATCTCACTAGTCCCAGTGATCAATTTCTGTTCACAATTGATCATAATGATAGGACTAAGAGCCAAAGGGATCACATAAACAAGAATAGTGTCTGCAAATACTAGCTGATAGAATCAAAAAGGGAGAGAATGATCCAACATGGGAAGTGAGATACACAGCAGATCCATAGAATGGCAGATATCCTAAATAGCACTCTGGCCTCAGAATCAGCCCTTAAGACATGCGGATCCGGATGAAAAGCCCATGAGAGTATTGCAGGCATGGAAAGCCAAGACGCTCTGGGGAAAAAAAAAAAAAAAAAACCTAAATGAAAGATCTCTGTGAGTGATATCTTAGTAGAAAGAATGGGGTCATCAAAAAAGGAGGTACCTTTCTCTGAAGGGAGGAGAGAACTTCCGCTTTGATCATGGCCTTGTCTAAATATGATCAGAGTCAGTGAACTCAGGGGGCTTCCATAGTCTTGGCAGCTCATGACAAGAGCCTGGGGTGATTACTGATGCCATAAACAAGAGTGTTAATTTGTTAAGTCAACAACAGGAGTCACTATGCACTTACTCCTCATGTAGGATCTTTGTCCTTAGTGTGCTGTACATTGATATTTAATGTTATAACTAGTACTCAAACAGTATTTTTCACTTTATGTTTCTGTGTGGGAGCAAACTGTTGAAATCTTTACTTAATGTATGCTAAACTGATCTTCTGTATATAAATAGAATTGAAAATGAAAAAAAAAAAAGTTGATTTTTATGGGAACAGAGTGTTGAATAGTTAGGAGGCAGAGGGGAGAAAGGAGAAAGGACAGAGAGAGGTTGAATAATGAATACCAAAATATAGTTCAACAGAGGAATCTGTTCTAGTGTTCCATAGCACAGTAGGGGGAATACAGCTCACAACAAAACATGATGTATTTTATGAAGAGTGAGAAATGTGGAGTTCAAAGTTTCCCAACACAAAAAAATGATAATTATTTGAAATGGAAATTATGTTTACACTGATTTGATAATTTTGCATCATATACATGTATCCAATTTTCCCAGTGTACCTTTCTGTATATATTGTATATACTATATATGCATATATATTTGTATATATGTAATTTATCAGTTAAAATAATTCCATGTTTAAAATTTGATCAAATTGTAAAGACGGAAAAAGATATAGATATTTCACCACAGAAGTAAACAGAAGATAAATAACACATCAAAAGATGCCCCTTAACATTCATTAACTATAGGAAAATGCAAATTAAAACCACAGGGAGACATCTATATACATCGATCAACAACTAAAATTAAAATGGGTGACAGCACCAAATACTGAGATGAATACAAAGGAACTTAATCAGTCACAGTCTTTCTGCAAAAACAAAAACAAAAAGTTTGTGTAGGTGTCAACTTAAGGAGATCGAAGGAAACCTCCACAGCTGGTAAAGCACTATGTCTGGATGTGGCTGTGAGGGTGTCACCAGAGGTGACTCACCTGGATTCAACTCAGCAATGAGCTGAGTTGAGGAAGATCTGCTCTCAGTGTAGGTGGCACCATCCAATCATTAGAAGCCAGGAGAACGCAAAAAGGCAGAGGAAAGGGGCATTTGCTCTCTGTCTTCCGGAGCTGGGGTGTCATTCTCCTGCCCCAAAACATCAGCAATCCAGGTTCTCTGGCCTCTGAACTCTGGGACATGCAGCAACAGCCTCCCTACTCCCTCATTTCTCAGTCCTTCACTCTCAATCTGAGAATTATGCAATTTGCTTCCCTAGTTCCGAAGCCTTCATACTTGGACTGAGACACTGCCAGCCTCCCTAGGTCTCCGGCTGGAGATGGCCTCTTATGGAATTTCTCGGTCTCCACAATTATATTAACAAATTCTCCTACTAGATTTCCCTTCATGCACCCAGCCTCCCATCCACCTATCCTATTGGTTATGTCTCCCTGCAGAACCATAATACAGTTTAGCCTTTTTTTTTAAAAGTAATCATGTAATCACCACACAACCCAGATAAAGGGAAATTAATTTTTAATTTATTTATTTGAAAGAGATACAGAGAGAGATGGAGGGAGAGAGTGATGATGGGAGAGAAGGAGGGAGGGAGAGAGAGGAAGAATGAGAGAAAGAGAGAGTGTGGTAGAATGAGAAGGCCATTCCAAGATAGCCACTGGCAACAGAAACTGCCTGGCAACAGGCTGTGATTGGATGGTTTTGGAAACTGCCTAGCAATAGGGTGTGATTGGTTAGGGCATAGACCACCCTTTGACCAGATTGGTTTTCTTGGCTATATAAGCCTCTGTAGCAACTGAAATAAACGAATCTGCAGGCTGCTTGCCTCAGGCCTTCTTTCACCCAACTCCTGGGGTCTGTGTGGTGACTCTGCGCCTCTTACCCCCACCACACTCTTCCTCTCAGAAACAAATACACAATGACAAGAGAGGAAGAGAAAGAGAGAGATCTTCCATCCACTGGTTCACTCCCCAAATGATCTCAATGGCCAGAGCTAGGCCAGGCTAAAGCTAGGGACCTGGAACTCCATTCAGATTTCCCATGCAAATGGCAAGAGCCAAGGATTTGGGTCATCTTCCACTTCCTTCTCAGACACATTAGCAGGGAGTTGAATCACAAGTGTAGCATCCAGACTTTAATGAGTGCTAAAATCAGATGATGGCATGGCAGGCAGCAGCTTAATAAATTTCATCACAATACCAGTGCAAGAAAATTAATTGTCATACAAAAATTGATACATGAATGTTCATAGTAGTTTTATTTCTAATAGCCAAAAACTATAAATCACCCAGATATCCTTCAACAGATGAGTAGTTACCCATATTCACCCCACAGAATATTATGCCAAAATGAAGAATGCATTGGATTACTGATCAACTCAATGACTTGAATGTTTCTCCAGTGAGAATGTCTAACCATAGAAGTTCACACACTGATAGTTTAAATTTGTATAACATTTTTGAAAATGAAAAATTCAGAGCTAGAGAAAAGATTAGTAGGGATTATGAATGCAGGGGATGTTAAGAAGGTGAGGCCTCGTGGTATGGGAATTGCTTTAGTATCTTGACTGTGGTGGTAAAGACATAACCCTCCCAGGTGAAAAAAATTATGCAGAATTTAAAACATATGAGTACAAAAGAAAATGAGTACAATTATTACTGAGGAAATCTGAATAAAACCAGTGGATTTGCAGGCACCACGGCTCACTAGGCTAATCCTCCGCCTTGCGGCACTGGCACACCGGGTTCTAGTTCCGGTCAGGGCACCGGATTCTGTCCCGGTTGCCCCTCTTCCAGGCCAGCTCTCTGCTGTGGCCCAGGAGTGCAGTGGAGGATGGCCCAAGGCCTTGGGCCCTGAACCCCATGGGAGACCAGGATAAGTACCTGGCTCCTGCCATCGGATCAGCGCGGTGCGCCAGCTGCAGTGTACCGGCCGTGGCGGCCATTGGAGGGTGAATCAACGGCAAAGGAAGACCTTTCTCTCTGTCTTCTCTCTCACTGTCCACTCTGCCCGTCAAAAATAAATAAATAAATAAACCAGTGGATTTAATTAGGTGTCAATACCCTGGTTGTAATATCATTCTATAAATTTGCAAAATGTTGCCATTGAGAACTTGGGCTAAGTGTACAATGGATATTTCTCATTATCTCTTTATAGTGTGTGTGAATAAGCCAGAAACAAAAGCAAAAACATACATGTTCTCTCTCATATGTGAAAACTTCGAACAGTTGAAAAACCTGAATATGAACACAGAAGCTGATTACCAGAGACTTGGAGGTGTAGGCGGGGAGGGGGAGGTGTGTGGTGGGGGTGAGGATAAAGAGTTTGGATTAAAAACTAGGAGAGATGGGGCCAGTGTTGTGCTGCAGAGGGTTAAGCTACTGGCTATAACGTTGGCATCTCATGTGGACATCGGTTCAAGACCCGGCTGCTCCACATCCAATACAGTTCCCTGCTAATGTGCCTGGGAAAGCGGTAGAAGATGGCCCAACTGCTTAACATTTAATAAAAATAATCAAAAAATTTTAAATGCAAAACTGAAGCCTATGAAATTTTTATTCTCAAGAGAATAAATTTTATTTCAATGGATTTGAAAAATTCTCTTGAGATCAATCCAAGGTATTTGTTTTAGGAGTTTACATTCTCAGATGAACTGGTTGTCTTATGAAACACCATGTAAAAATTATATTCAAATTTATTCAGAATTTTTGAGTCCAGTTGTTGGCATTCTTTAAAATAATTACCATACAGTTACCTTCAATCATTTCCTTCTTTCTGGTGGGGAGCAAAAATAGAAGGAGAAGAGGGGAAGCCCTCATTCATTCTGAAAATTCAGATTTTCTTTCCTGGATCATTTCCTTCTTTTCTAATGAATATCCTTCAACCTCTTTTGGCGAAACTTTAGACTCTTAGTAGAAAATAACCCATTTCTGAAGGGATAATGTTCCTGAAATTTTAAAATATTTGCTGCCCATCAATTTTCTACTCAGTAGTGTCAACAATGATTGATGGTACATTGTTGACATAGTTTCTAAAATGGCACTTTTTATTTCATTTCTTATATATTCATCAGTAAGCATCTTTATTATATACCAATGTATGCATACACATATACACATACACATGCATATGGATACGTGACACATACACAGTTTTTCTGGTGCTGTCTGGTTTCCTGAATTGCCAGTTTTCAGTTTCACTGGTTCTTGGGGCAAGACAGATGAATATTGCACCCACCGAGGCTAGCATCCAGGAATTGATCATGTTGGAAGAGAGGAGTTAAGGGTGAGACTACACCAAAAGAGCTGATAAGGCCCTCCCCTCTGATTAAAAAAAAAAGAGGAGATCTACGACACCCAATCCATCCGTCACCTTGGATATTCCCCACATTCTTGATTAATAAACAGAGCTCCCTGGCCACACACAGCACATGCCTCTGGGTATTTGATGAAAACTCAGACACTCCACTAAGCCACAGATACATAGGAAGAAGGAGAAGGAGGAGGAGGAGGAGGAGGAGGAGGAAGAGGAGAATGAGGAAAAAGAAGGATGAGGAGAAGAAGAAATTATACAAATTAAAAACAGTGTTGGAGATTTATAGGATACTATGCAAAGTCCCAACATATGGGTCTAAGGAGTTCCTGAAGGTGTGGAGAGAGATAATGGACTAGAAGTCCTCTTTAGTGTAATAATTACAGAAAACTTCCCTAATTTGGAGAAAGAAAAGGATATCTAAGTACAGAAAGCACATAGAACTTCTAATAGACATTACCCAAAAAGACTTTGACCACAACATATTGTATTCAAACTTTATAGTAAAACATAAAGATTCTAAAATGTGCATGAGACAAATGCCAGATTAATTTCAGAGTATCACCAATTAGACCCACAATTAACTTCTCATCACAAACTCTACAGACTAGGAGAGAATAGAGAAATACAGTCCAAGTCTTAAGAGAAAAAACTCTCAACATAGAATACTGTGACCTGCAAAGCTCTCATTTATAAATGAAGGTGAAATAAAGACCTTCCATAACAAACAGAAATTGAAAGAATTTGTCTCCACCGGTTCAACTTTACAAAATATATTTAAGAATGTGCTACACATAAAAACACAGAAACACAGTCATCACTATGAAAGAATGTGAAGGAAGAAATATCTCAGAATAAAAGTACAAAGGAAATCTAAAGTAAACAATAGGAATATTTATGGAACAGCTCAATTCACAATAGCTAAGATATAGCTAAGATATGGAATCAACCCTGATGTCTGTCAACTGAAGATGGGATAGATTTTCTGGTATATGTACACCATGGAATATTACACAGTGATAAAAAAATTTAGTCCTATCATTTGAAAGAAATTAATGCAACTGAAAAATATTATACTTTGTGAAATAAGTCAGTCCCAAAACACCAATAACATATGTTCTCCCTGATTTGTATTAACTAATAGAGAACATAAAAGGTAATCTATAGAAGTGAAATTGACCCTTTGAGATGCAATGATTTTGAACAGCCAGTGGCTGACATGTGAGAGCCCAGGATCTATAGAAGCAACAGTATATTTGTTTGTGGTAGCCAACAGTCAACCATGTTAACTAGGAATTTTTATTGAAATACCTGGACAGAGGAGTACACAAATCAGAAGCTGTGTATCCCGCTTCCCATGTTGGATCGTCCTCTCCCTTTTTGATTCTATCAGTTAGTATTAGCAGACACTAGTCTTGTTTATGTGATCCCTTTGACTCTTAGACCTATCATTATGATCAATTGTGAACAGAAATTGATCACTTGGACTAGTGAGATGGCATTGGTCCATGCCACCTTGATGGGATTGTATTGGGATCCCCTGGCACGATTCTAACTCCACCATTTGGGGCAAGTCCGATTGAGCATGTCCCAAACTGTACATCTCCTCCCTCTCTTATTCCCACTCTTATATGGCTCAATTGGCTAATTCTTTATATTTTTTAATTTTTGCAAAAGCATAATTTCAGTCCACTCTATAATCACAAACTTAATGCACCACTAATAATAATATTCAACAAATCAAAAATAAACAGGGCTAAAATAGCAATCAAATTTCAAGATGTCTCTTTTGTTCTTAAACCTTTTTTGGATTCTATATTAAGTACTATACAAATCTGATATATGAGTTCCTCAGGGGTGGTCTTTGTTGATCATCATTCTCTTGAGACTTTCTTAATATTTTCCTAGTTTTAACTTTAATTTTGTTTATTTGAGAGGGAGGGAGGGAGGGAAGGAGGGACAGAGGGAGAGAGAGACCAAAAGACAGAGATCTCCCATTTGCTGGTTCACTCCTCAAATACTTGAAACAGTCTAGTCTGTGTCAGGCTGAAGCCAGGAACCAAGAACTCCATCCAGGCCTCCCAAAAGGATGGTGGATACCCATGTACTTAAGCCATCACGTGCGGCCTTCCCAGGCCTGCAATTGTGGGAAGGGCTCTGATATCTGACACAGGCTTCTCAGGGCTGGCTAACAGCTGCATCAAATGATTGACCACATTTCAAAATTATTAGTAATTTTGCATTGCATTCTGCACATTTTCAATGTTATATGTGGCAACTCCGAGTTTTGCTTAAATACCCCAAAGAATTCTTTTTGTTTTGAGTTGGGTTGTTTTGTTTTAGTTAGCAATATGCTTGGTTTCACTCAAATTGAAAGTTGAGAATGTTACTGAAGTCCTGGTTCAGTTCCTTCATCCATAATTATCTACTATGTCATGTGCATACATGGAATCAACTAATGACTGGAGTACTCTCCAATCTGAGATCCCTGCTCCCATTCTAGGAGTTGTTATTATACCAAAAATTGTGTTTTTGGGTTATTAAAATCTAAAACATTTCAGAATTCGTTGATTTTTAGCCACTACATGCAGTATCAAAATCAGTCCATTCTCAGACTGAAGGAAGCACAAATTTTAGCTAACTCTCTTCCATTTCCTTTTTCTAAATATCTGCTCCCCTGCAGAATCTTTCTGAAGTTTTTTCAGTCTCTGATTCCTCCAAGTGAATGTAAATGTATATGTTGTTCAGTATTTACGGTTTAGTCTTGTTTATGTGATCCCTTTGACGCTTAGACCTATCGTTATGATCAATTGTGAACTGAAATTGATCACTTGGACTAGTGAGATGGCATTGGTCCATGCCACCTTGATGGGATTGTATTGGGATCCCCTGGCACATTTCTAACTCCACCATTTGGGGCAAGTCCGATTGAGCATGTCCTAAATTGTACATCTCCTCCATCTCTTATTCCCACTGTTATGTTTAACCGGGATCACTTTTCAGTTAAAATTTAAACACCTAAGAATAATTGTGTGTGAATTGAAGAGTTCAAACAATAGTACTAGAACAAAACAAAGAAAAAATACTAAAATGGATAAAGTATTACATTGTACATCATCAGTAAGTACAAGAGCTGATCAAGTCACTGTTTCTCATAGTGTCCATTTCACTTCAACAGTTTTCCCCTTTGGTGCTCAGTTAGTTGTCGCCGATCAGGGAGAACATATGATATTTGTCCCTTTGGGACTGGCTTAATTCACTCAGCATGATGTTTTCCAGATTCCTCCATCTTGTTGCAAATGACCAGATTTCGTTGTTTTTGACTGCTGTGTAGTATTCTATAGAGCACATGTCCCATAATTTCTTATCCAGTCTACTGTTGATGGGCATTTGGGTTAATTCCAGATCTTAGCTATTGTGAATTGAGCTGCAATAAACATTGAGGTGCAGACAGCTCTTTCATTTGCCAATTTCATTTCCTTTGGGTAAATTCCAAGGAGTGGTATGGCTGGGTTGTATGGTAGGATTATATTCAGGTTTCTGAGGAATCTCCAGACTGACTTCCATAGTGGCTTAACCAGTTTGCATTCCCACAATACCAGATTTCAGGACATACTACAGGGCAGTTGTAATCAAAACAGCATGGTACTGGTACAGAAACAGATGGATAGACCAATGGAACAGAATTGAAACACCAGAAATCAATCCAAACATCTACAGCCAGCTTATATTTGATCAAGGATCTAAAACCAATCCCTGGAGTAAGGACAGTCTATTCAATAAATGGTGCTGGGAAAATTGGATTTCCACGTGCAGAATCATGAAGCAAGACCCTACCTTTCACCTTACACAAAAATCTACTCAACATGGATTAAAGACCTAAATCTATGACCTGACACCATCAAATTATTAGAGAGCATTGGAGAAACCCTGCAAGATATAGGTACAGGCAGAGACTTCCTAGAAAAGACCCTGGAGGCACAGGCAGTCAAAGCCAAAATTAACATTTGGGATTGCATCAAATTGAGAAGTTTCTGTACTGCAAAAGAAACAGTCAGGAGAGTGAAGAGGCAACCAACAGAATAGGAAAAAATATTTGCAAACTACGCAACAGATAAAGGGTTGATAACCAGAATCTACAAAGAAATCAAGAAACTCCACAACATCAAAACCAACAACCCACTTAAGAGATGGGCCAAGGACCTCCATAGACATTTTTCAAAAGAGGAAAACCAAATGGCCAACAGGCACATGAAAAAATGTTCAAGATCACTAGCAATCAGGGAAATGCAAATCAAAACCACAATGAGGTTTCACCTCACCCCCGTTAGAATGGCTCACATTCAGAAATCTACCAACAATAGATGCTGGAAATGAAAGATTTTAAACAGGCCATATTGCATGTGCATATACAGCCTCATGTTCTTGAACATTAACTAGAATATTCCAGAAGTGGTAAGTCCTAGGAATGATGGAGGGAAAAGGACATTGATCATTTTGATAGAAATATCCTAAATTCTCCTTAATAATTACAGCTATTTTAACCTTGATATGTTCAACTTTGTCCATTAGTAAGCTGTCTGTATGATGGATTATTCTCTCAATTATGAGCTGAAATATTAACAAATTAAGATATATGACTTAAGTGGTCTATTTGAAGTGAACATGACATTTCATTTTAGACTTAGACTACTTTCAAGAAAGAGGACAAAGGGAAAGGATATTTGTCCTGAAGGTTAAGTCAGGAACAGATTTCAGGAAGGAAAGTTGAAATGTGCTGAATATCACTGGCAGCTAAACAGAGGACTGATCATTACCCACAGGCTGACAGTGAGAGTTCATCAATGACTAAGTACAATCACTACAGCACAAGCCTTATATTTCAAGTTTTAGAAATTCTCTCCTGTCCCCCTTATTTTAAGATTTAATTTATTTGACAGAGATACAGAGAGAAAGCTCTTTCAATCACTGGTTCACTCCTTAAATGGCTGCAATGGCCAGAGCTGATCCAATCAGAAGCCAGGAGCCAGAAGCTTCCTCCAGATCTCCCACACAGGTGCAAGGGCCCAAGGATTTGGGCCATCTTCTTTCTCAGGCCAAAGCACAGAGCCTGATCAGAAGTGGAGGGCTGGTGCCGCGGCTCACTAGGCTAATCCTCCACCTTACGGCGCTGGCACCCCGGGTTCTAGTCCCGGTCGGGGCGCCGGATTCTGTCCCAGCTGCCCCTCTTCCAGGCCAGCTCTCTGCTGTGGCCCAGGAGTGCAGTGGAGGATGGCCCAAGGCCTTGGGCCCTGAACCCCATGGGAGACCAGAATAAGTACCTGGCTCCTGCCATCAGATCAGTGTGGTATGCCGGCCGCAGCACGCTGGCCGCCGTGGCCATTGGAGGGTGAACCAACGGCAAAGGAAGACCTTTCTCTCTGTCTCTCTCTCTCACTGTCCACTCTGCCTGTCAAAAAAAAAAAAAAAAAAAAAAAAAAAAAAAAAAAAAAAAACCTCTACTGTGTCAGTCTCTAGAAGACACTATTAGAGTGCCTATTATATTACAATTTGGTTAGATTCCTGTGGCATAGGGAGCCTCTTTCAAAATTGACTGATTTGTGACAACAAAAATGGCTTACATACTCCCATGAGAGTAGTTCAGGCATGGAAAGCCAAGACACTCTGGCAAAAAAAAAGAGGACCTAAGTGAAAGATCTCTGTGAGTGAGATCCCAGTGGAAAGAACAGGCCATCAAAAAAGGAGGTACCTTTCTCTGAAGGGAGGAGAGAACTTCTACTTTGACCATGGCCTTGTCTAAATAAGATCAGAGATGGCGAACTCAAGAGGCTTCCATAGCCTTGGCAGCTTATGACAAATGACAAGAGCCTCGAGTGATTACTGACGTTATAAATAAGAGTGTCAATTGTTAAATCAACAACAGGAGTCACTGTGCACTTACTTCCCATGTAGGATCTCTGTCCTTAATGTGTTGTACTATGTGAATTAACACTATAACTACTACTCAAACAGTACTTATACTTTGTGTTTCTGTGTGGGTGCAAACTGTTGAAATCTTTACTTAGTATATACTAAATTGATCTTCTGTATATAAAGATAATTGAAAATGAATTTTGATGAAGAATGGGATGGGAGAGGGAGTGGGAGATGGGATGGTTGTGGGTAGGAGGGAGGTTATGGTGGGGAAAAGCTGCTATAATCTAAGAGTTGTACTTTTGAAATTTTTATTTAATAAATAAAAGTTAAGAAATAAATTTATATAAACAAACAAAAAATGACTTACATAAATTTGTAATGAGTGCTATACTGCCTCCTGGACAACAAAAGCCCAAAATTCGTTAGGATTATTTTAATGTTGAGGGCAGTGAAATGGTTAATAGTTGTCTCTTGACAGTATCAGGAATGGCCTTTGATTGAACAAATAAGCCAATAAATTTTCCTTATGTGGCCTGACCTTGTACTTCATGAGTGGCCGTTGCCCATTCCCTTTTCAAGTAAGCTCCTCTGTGAGTGTTTACATGTCCTGGATGAGTCAAATCCCAGGTAGTTTACAAAACAGATAGATCGATCCACACTGGGCTGAACCATGTGTCTTAAGTATACTTATGGTGTCACTGAGGTACAGAAGAAAGCAAAGTCCATTTGAATCCAAAAGCAAGTCAAAGTATGCATAGGCTTAACACAGGCACCTGTTGCTTCACCACCTCCCATGAGCCCAGCCTAGAAATAATGGATAAACCTTTCTTTACTCCATCAACACAAGCAGTGCTCTACTGAATAATGAGTGAAATAAATGTGCCTGAAATTTATTTTAAAATTTACAGTTTTAGGTCATAAAACAAAATCCAGCTGTGCATTTTGAGTCACACTGAAAATGAAGGACTTAATTTCCCCCACAAGTTTCAGTGTTTTTAGTAATCAATTCTATGCATTTTATATAATACAGAAATATATATAATACACACAATGAAGTAGTTTAAGATTAACTTAAAAGATTATTTACAGATGATAAATTTCTGGAGTCACTATATAAGTAAATTTGCTGCCCTCCATAACCTTCTATTTTTATTTATGAGGTCCAGTAGGTTACTGGTATCTGCTCACTCCTTGGAGAAGAATCAGTGTTGGCAATGGATGTTTCAGAAACCCTAAGTACAAAAGTGTGTGTATCACAACAGGTACAAAACCTGTGCAGTTGCCTTTATGTTCAGGGTCATGTTTACTACCCTAAAATGCTGTTTTTGCTGGATTCAAGTTCTAAGACTGAGGTTACCTTGTTAAACTCACATAGTAATGGTTGATAACAGCATATCCCAGTTAGGTACATTGCTCTGAATTAACTACAATCATGGACTTTTAAGTGTGTTTAAAATTTTTAAGTTTCAAAGATCTGGTAAAAAGTGTAAATTTAGCCTATCAACAGAAAATAGGCTCTCATGGCCGCCAGTCATTTGATTTTGCATTTCGTCCTTATTCCTTTCTTCTGGGATTCCTCTTTCTCTGGGCAGAAACAATATCTAAGAATTTAATAATATTTGAGTGTAAGATAATGGCATTATCCATGTATCATCAAACCAGGTGGAAATAGATGGTCTGACTCTCCTGTAATCCCGTTGCATTCACTTAGCCTAGTCTAAGATTAAACATCAGAACTATCTAATATCCCATCTTAAGCTGGCATAATCATTTATTATATAACAAGCGGCATCCATTACCTATACATCACAGAAACAATACATCAGATTTCCCTGAAGAATCAACGTGTCTGCAGTCTGTAGGATAAGTGGGCTCAGCCTTGCCTGGAGATACACCACTTTAGACTTTTCAGTGATGTGTGATCCACATGACCCAGGTTTGCTCCTGAGTTCTTTCTTAGGAGGTTTGACCTTGAGATTCCTTCTCTGTCCTCACTGGGAGTTGAGGTCAGCCACTCTCTCCCGCTGCAAGACTCTGTCACGCTGGCTCCTATAACTGCTGTCGATGGTTCCCCTTAAATAGTCTGCCTTACCGTGTTCAACAAGTGTCATGAATACTTTTGTTCTTTAACATCACCAAAGATTTCTAAATAAAACAGACTTAAATGAACAAAAATGGCTTAGTGAATTGTCTCCATTTGTCTTCAGTATTTTCTTACTTGCATAAAAAATCAAACGAATAAGCTTCCACTTATCTTTCCTGTTAAGAACACTGAAATAATTTACTGTGAAAGTAACAAGCCTCAAACTCTTATCTTTCTATATGTTAAAAAAGATTTTAATGCATTAATGAATAGCATCTTTTTATAACTCAGAGAATAATTATATCAAGGAAATAAGACAAACTATAGTCAACCACTAAGTACTAAAGAGCCGCTTTTAGTTTATAACTTTTACTTCTACAGAAATTTCCTAATAGAGATAGAAGGACCACACTCTATTTTTCTACATTTCAGGACTGTGACATAATAGCTTGACTAATTCTGCACTTGTAATTATGCTCAAGTAATGAGAAACTATATCCTTAATTGCCATTGGAGAGAGAAACTTGCTAACTGGGGCATGGGCTTAGGACACAATCTTGCTTTTCAATCTTTTACACATTTGGACTTCTTTTTTTCATTTTTAACCACGGGCATATATCCTAATCATAATTTTATTTTAAAAATGAATTTAAGGGTCAGCATTATGGCATTTCAGATACAGCTGCCGCCTGTGATGTCAGCATCCCATATAGGTGCCAATTCATATCTCAGTTGCTTCATTTCTCCTCCAGATTCCTGCTATGGCCTGGGAAAAGCAGTGGAAATGGCTCAGGTGCTTGGGCGCCTGCCAGCCACATGAAAGACCCAGCCTGAGTTCTTAGCTCCTGGCCCAGCCCCGACCATTGCAGCCATCTGAGGAGTGACCCTCTCTCTTACTCTGACTTTAAACAAATATTTTAAAAATTTAAAATATAAAATTTGAACACAAAATATTTTCTCTCTCTAGTAGGAATAATCCCTTTTGGATTTACAATATGTGAGGGAATAAAAATATTCACCTATTCCTCTAAAATGGTAAATGTTATTAAGGTCATTGGATTAAAGTAGTTAGTCTTTTCATTTATTTGATTTCCCAACACAGATATAAAACACAGTGGAAAGTAAAGATTTATCTTATGCCAGAATCTTTCTGCTTATCAAAGCTTGTTGCCAAAAGTTAACACACATTTTCACATGGTGGGAAGAAAGGCTTTTAATGTGATCTGTCGATTCTTCCTGCACAGGTGAAGAAACTGCAGCATAAAAGAATAAGATAAATGAGAACTACGGGAGAAAAAATGAGAAGTGAAAAGATCAACAAGGAGCTGTCTTTGCCTCATAGGGATTCAAACAGAACAGGGAAAAAATTATTAGACCAGGGGATATTATCAAGTCAACCTTAGAGGAAAATAAGCCAGAAACTCCCTTGACTCTAAAGCATCAATTGTCTGATGCCAAAGCTCTTATTTGGGGCTGCATAATATTTTGTCTCAGTGATTACAGAAGCAGCAGCCCGGGATCCCCATTATCTCCACATGCTTTTACTCATTTGTATTAGCACAACAACCTGTTGTAATTTCCCTCAAACCTCTCCAACTACCACCCTTTTCTTTTTTTTTTAAGACTCATTTTTATTCATATTTATTTTAAATTTTAACTGAAAAGTGATCCCTGTTAGGAATTTGGAAAACATTATGCTGAGTGAAATAAGCCAATCCCAAAGGGACAAATACCACTTGTTCTCCTTGATAGGTGACAACTAACTGAGCACCAAAAAGGAAACCTGTTAAAGTGAAATGAACACTAGGAGAAACGGTGACTTGATCAGCCCTCACCCTGACTGTTGATGAGCAACTTGATATGTTATCCCTCTTAGTACTTTTTTTTTGTTTGTTCTACTTAATACTTTTGGTTGAATACTGTAATCAATACACAATTCTTCTTAAGTGCTGAAACTTAACTGAAAAGTGCTCACTGTTAAATATAAGAGTGGGAATAAGAGAGGGAAGAGATGTGCATTTCGGGACATGCTCAAGCTGACTTACCTCAAACGGTAGAGTTAGAAACATACCTGGGGATTCCAATTCAATCTCATCAAGGTGGCATGTACCAATGCCATCTCACTAGTCCCAGTGATCAATTTCTGTTCACAATTGATCGTAATGATAGGACTAAGAACCAAAGGGATCACATAAATAAGAATAGTGTCTGCAAATACTAGCTGATAGAATCAAAAAGGGAGAGAATGATCCAACATGGGAAGTGAGATACTCAGCAGACCCATAGAATGGCAGATGTCCTAAACAGCACTCTGGCCTCAGAATCAGCCCTTAAGGTATGCGGATCCGGCTGAAAAGCCCATGAGAGTATTTCAGGCATGGAAAGCCAAGACACTCTGGGGGGGGAAAAAAAAAAACTTAAATGAAAGATCTCTGTGAGTGAGATCCCAGTGGAAAGAATGGGTCATCAAAGAAGGAGGTACCTTTCTCTGAAGGGAGGAGAGAACTTCCACTTTGACCATGGCCTTGTCTAAAAATTATCAGAGTCAGTGAACTCAGGGGGCTTCCATAGCCTTGGCAGCTCATGACAAGAGCCTAGGGTGATTACTGAGGCCATAAACAAGAGTGTTAATTTGTTAAGTCAACAACAGGAGTCAGTGTGCACTTACTCCTCATGTAGGATCTTTGTCCTTAGTGTGCTGTACATTGAGATTCAATGCTATAACTAGTACTCAAACAGTATTTTTCACTTTATGTTTCTGTGTGGGAGCAAACTGTTGAAATCTTTACTTAATGTATGCTAAACTGATCTTCTGTAGATAAAGAGAATCGAAAATGAATCTTGATGTGAATGGAAGGGGAGAGGGAGTGGGAAAGGGGAGGGTTGCGGGTTGGAGGGACGTTATGGAGGGGAAGCCATTATAATCCATATTCTGTACTTTGGAAATTTATATTCATTAAATAAAAGTTTAAAAAAATTTAAAAAAAGACTCATTTTTATTCATTTGAAAGGCAGAGTTATGATGGGGTGGGGGAAGAAACAGCAATCTTGCCTCCACTGATTCAATCCCCAAATGGCTGGGGCTGGGTCAGGCCAAAGCCAGGAGAGAGAAACTCCACCAGAGTCTCCTATGTGGTTGGCAGAGCCCCAGGAACTTAGACACCATCATTCTCTGACTTCCCAGTCACCTTCGCAAGGAGTTGAATCAGAAGTAGAACAGCCAGGGCTCAAACTGATGCTCCTATGGGATGCTGGCATCAGTGTCTTAAGCAGCAAACCAGGTGTTCCACAATGTAGGTCCTTACCTTTCTATTTCTGAGTTCTCTTATAACAAAATCTCTCAGAAAAGGTATTTTTTTCACCGTTTCTAATTTTTTTTGCAAACCTTCTTGAGTTCATCTAATCGTGTTTCATGTCATCTCTCTACCAAAATAGCTGTTATTAGGTTCATCTATGGCCTTTAAATTGATAAATCTACTGTAAATTTTAGGAGTATTATCATACAACATCAAAAAATTGCCCTCCTTGACATTTATTTCAGACAAATTAGTAGTATCTGCAAAAAGACCTATATACAAATATTGATAAATCATGATAACCCCAAGCTAGAAGTAACCCAGATGTCCAGTGATAAGCAGTTAAATAAACTGTAAGACATCCATATCATACAAAGAATTATTGACATATACAGCAAGTTGGGTGACTCTTTAGTACCTTATGACGTGTGAAAAGAAATTCCCAAAGGTCATGTAATGTGTGATCCACTTCCTGAAATTGAATTATGATTCACTATTGAAAAAGTAAGGGTTGGGTTAGGCAGGAAGTAGTATGGTTATAAGAAAAACAATAAGCACCATCAGAAATCTGTGTGTTGGGAAAAAAAATGTTCAATATATTGACAGCATCTGTGTCAATGTCCTGGCTGTACTATACCAGTTATGCAAAATGCTTCCTGTGGGGAAAATGGGTAAAAGATCTTTCTCTGTTATTTCTCTTTGAATGTAAATTAAAATTATCACAAATTTTAAAAATAAAGTATGTGTGTCAGAAAGACACACTGAGGCCTGTGTTGTGGTACAGCAGGTAATGTCTCCACCTGGGATGCTAGCATTCAATATCAGAGTGCTGGTTCAAATTCGGGCTGCTGCACTTCTGATCCAGCTCCCTGCTAATATGCCTGGGAAAGCAGTGGAAGATGGCTCAAGTGCTTGGGCCCCTGACACCCACATGGGAGACCCAGATTGAGTTCCTGGATCCTGGCTTCAGCCTTGCCCAGCCCCTGTCATTGCAGCCATCTGTGGAGTGAATTAGCAGATGGAACTGTTGCTCTGTTGCTCCCACTTTGTCACTCTGCTTTTAAAATAAATATTTAAAACATAGAAAGAGAGACCCACCAAAATTCACTTGGGTTTTATTTTTCTGCCCTTTTAAGGAAAAAACTTGAAGGAAGTTTTCCAGTTGTTACAGTAGCATGTTGTCGCCCTGTCAACGTAAGTAAATTTATTTCAGGCATCTGTGAGGTCAAACTCCATTTTCCATAAAGGATATAATAAAGAGTCTTCTGTTTTTAAAGTTTTAAAATAAGAAATCTATCTGCCATGCAATATAGAAGGACCAACTCCAGCAACTGCACAAGTAATCATCTTACAACACTTTTACTGTCCAAGAGAGAAGAAAAATGAACATTTAGCTTTAGCTATTCAAAAGGTCCCAGGAACTGAAGGGGGAACATGCTTGGAGCTCAGTTCACAGCACCATGAATCAAAGGTTGGGGCTGGGGTCTGGCTCTCTATGGAGCAATGACTAAGGTTTGCACTGGAAGCCCTGGGCTGTGAGAAGGCACTGGAATTCAGTGTGGGGCAATGGAGCCTATATGTACACTCATCTTGGTTGGTGGGTTGGTTAGTTTTTATTTTTAGTTTAGTTTTTGTCTGGTTTAGGTGGGGGTTTTTTGTGTTGTCATTTTTTTGTTTGTTTGGTTTGGCTTTTGGTACTGTCTGATGTTTTAATACCTCGAACAATGCTGATCCTGGAAAATCTGCCTTTCCCAGGGGTAGCCAATGCCTAGAGACAATAAAAGTGTAAACCAAAACAAGTTCCTGTCCCTTAACTACCTTTATCTGTCAGGTCTTTTACCCCAGATTACCAACCCCCTAATTAGCCAAGGGCAGGGTACCAGAAACTAGGAGTAGCCCTCATATCCCACAACATGCTGAAGTTATTCAGACTGGCCAATCGTAAGCCTGCTTACACAGCCCAGCCTACCTGCTGGAAACATGAATAAAGACTCACCTTCTTTTTCCTCCCTCCTCTTTGAATATAACCTTTTTCTTTCATGAAAAGTCATTTCTCTGTCTATGTCTTTCAAAACTGATTGGAGAAAATCCTGGTTACATTTTAAAGTAATTGTCTAATGTTGAACAAAGACATTCTTAAAGTCATAGGCTTCAGAAACCATGCTGGTGTCTACCTGGAAGTGGGCCAAGGTGACATTATTTTCAATATTTACATACTATGAATGACCATTTAATTAAAGAGAGTACTATGTAATGGAAAGAGTCAAATAGAATAGCAGACAGATTAGGAACCAGGACTCTCTCTACTTGAGTGGAGCCATCAACATGCACCATTTTTATGAAATGGGTATATCAAGAATTTTAGACAATCAGTGCAAAAGGAGATAATAGGTATTTTGCTCATCAAACTGGAATATTGATTCTCAAAAGCATTAATTTGTAGAAATAAGAGATGTAAGGATGAGCACTGGCATAGCATTTAACATCAGTTAACATCCACATCCTGTATCAGAGTGCCAGGGCACAAGTTCTGCCTCCATTCCTGATTCTGGCTTTGAAGAAATGTGCACCCTGGCAGGCAGGAAGTGATGGAATTGAGTAGTTGGATTCTGGTCAGCCATGTGGTGGATGTAGATTGAATTCTGGGCTCCAGCTTCAGGCTGACCCAGGCCCTACTGTTCTGAGCATTTAGCTGGTAATCAGTAGAGGGGAGCATGCATGCTCGCTTGCTCTCTCTTTCTCCCTTTCTCTCATCCAAAAATTTTTATAGCAGTATATTTAAAAGAAACACACTTGATGGGGCCAGCACTGTGGCATAGTGGATTAAAGCCCTGGCCTGAAGTGCCGGCATCCCACGTGGGTGCCGGTTCCAGTCTCAGCTCCTACTCTTCGGATCCAGCTCTCTGCTGTGGCCTGGGATATCATTGGAAGATGGCCCAAGTCCTTGGGACCCTGAACCCACGTGGGAGACCCGGAGGAAGCTCCTGGCTCTTGGCTTCGGATTGGCACAGCTCCGGCCACTGCAGCCAATTGGGGAGTGAACCAGTGGATAGAAGACCTCACTCTCTCTGTCTCTACCTCTCTCCGTAACTCTTTCAAACAAATAAAATAAAAAAGAAACACATTTGAATAGTAGAAAATAAAAGAATCAATACACAAAATTATTAATTATAAAAAAAGTCTTATTTCTTTGGTTCCTTTTGTTTTCAAATTTTCTTCAGGGTGGCCTTAAAAATCATCTAGTGGAAAAATAAACTGTACAACTTATGTAAAATATAAACTGTAAAGAAGGAAATAAAATGCAATATATAAAGACAGAAGAAAAATTTACCTATGCTCTCTTAAATGATTATATAAGTCTAATATGAACATAATTATCACACTGATAAAATATTTGAAAAGCATACTGATTTTTTATAGAATTTTCTTTTACAATCCTTATCTGAGATGTTACTTTTATTTTTTAAACGAGGTGACTTTTGCCAGTGTGTATCTCTTGTCTCTTTATCAAATCATCCTTGCAATCATGAGGTCTAGAAAGAACTGCTTGCAGTTTTACATAGCACATTTATTTTGTCAAGCCTTATATAATCAATTCTTTCTCCTTATTAACATTCTTTCCAACTGGCAGACTCAGATAATGTAGAATCAGTTTCTCAAGTGCAGTTGCTTCCAAGACCATGAATACATCGCACAGCACAATTAAACTCAACTGGGCTGCTTATGTATGAGAATTGATGACCTCAAGATGAAAAGTAAAACTGACTTTTCTTCTGCCCACTCATAAAGAAGGATACCACAAAAGACACTTCAAAACATGAGGTATAATCAAAGTGCAGGTTGATGACAGGTTTGCCTGTCAGACATGAGCATTCTATATGGAAGTAACCAATATAGGAATTATGGAGCTCAGAAATAAGGAGTCAAACTACAAGGTTAGCAAACAAAAGCTGTGACACACACAGAAAAGAAGACTCGCTCACTTTATCTATGTGTCCATCCATCTTTCTATATATGTATACATAATACAGATAAAGAGAAAGCCATACATGAAAGTAAGTAATGAATGCTGTGTGGTATGATTTCAGGGACACCAGGAAATGACGTTTTAAAATACTTTTTAAATAATTGATGTTTTTAGAAATGTTTATTTGATAAAACTTAGTTTTCCATTAAAATGAAAATAATCTGAAAGAAGTAAGCCTTCTTCTAAATCAAATCCTTTTTTTGAAAGTGCTATTAAAAATTGCAGTGCAGAGATGAAATATAATTTAGTCAAAGTCAAGAAGTAGTAAAAGAAAGAAGAAAGAAAAAAACTAAACCAAAGAAGAATTTTGCTCCTTGAAACAGACCAGGATATATGTGCATCTGTTTTAATCAACGTAGATACCATCGCCCTGTCTGGTATAAAGACAGACCTCTGAGTCCTAAGCCACTCATACAGCAGATATTGTAAAGTGGTTAAAAAGTTAACAAGCCCTACCTTGATATCAACAATAACAGTAGGCATTAGAGTCCTTGGGGACCACAAGAGAGGACAGTATATTCCTGCCTCCCCTGTAACTCTTAGCATTGCTTTAGCTGATGATACAAGTCCAGCTCCACGCGTGTAACATAAACTACATCACATATGACAGCAGCCAGTTATCTCTCACTCACTTTCTCTGCACTCAGCTATGCTGTCTGTTTGACAGAACCAGCCAGATTTGTCCATCTGCTGAAACACACATGTTCTGTCCTTGGTTCTCAATTCTGGATGGCATCAGACATACTGAAAGGCTACAGTGCAGATACCCAGGTCCTAATTCAAATCAAAATTTCTGTGTGTAGAGCCTGGGCAACAGAATAATTTAGAAATTCACTCTTTACTATGGTACATAGTGAAAATTCAGAACCACTGACAGGATGGAGCATGGGATCTCCAATTGAAGAGTTCCTAAGGGTCAGTTGAAGTTCTTGACAAAAAAAAAAAAAAAAATCATGGATTCCTAAATCTTGGACAGATCTTGGTAATCAGCATCTTAACAAGCAACTGCAGACAATTCTAACCTAGATAGAAGTGATGCTTGTATCACATTCGAGATACATCTCCCTGAGAACAGTCTTAATTCAAAACTTAAATTTAAAAAAAGAACAACAAACTTAAGTAGGAACCTACTAGCTTATCATTTACTATACAATCTCTGTCAATTTCTCAGTATTAAAAAAGTTAATAAAATTTTATGTAAAAGGAGGCTACTATTGAACATATAATGAAGTATGCATGTAAATAAATATTTGATTTTATAGATTATCTAAAAATTATGAATACTTCAGGATAAATTACTTTTTATAAATAGTTATTTAGAACAAGGTACTTTTTCATAAATATAAGTTGAGAGTAAACTTTAGGGGAAACACTAAGAAACCAGAATAATTGTGCTTCTGTCTTCTCTGATTTTACTTCTTGTCCCAGTCACTTTTTAAAAATATTTATTTATTTGAAAGGCATATAGACAGAAAGTAAAAGAGGTATTTCATCCACTAGTATTCTCCACAAATTGTCACAATGACCAGAGCTGGACCAAACCAAAGCAAGAAGCCAAGAACATCATTTGGGTCTCCCACAGGGGTGGCAGAGGTCAAGCACCTGAGCCATCTTCCATAGCCTTTCCAGAGGCATTAGCAGGGAGCTGAACAGAAAGCAGAGTAGCCAGGACTTACATGCTGCTCTGAAATGGGATGCTGATGTTGCAGTAGTGACTTACCCAGCTGAGGCACGATGCTGGACCCTTTCCCAGCCTTTTAACACTGGAGTCCTACCGAGCTCCGTGTCTTCACTTTCTCTGTCAACACGCATTTCTTGATAATGGCATGTCATTCTATGGCTTTAAATATTTTCTCTAAGCTTACAGTGCCTACCTTAAACTTTAATCCAACTATTTGTCTTGAACTCTAGGCTCTAAGTGTTACCCAAATTCAACATGGGTATACAAGATAGTAAAATTTTACAGTAAAAAGAAGCAAGAAAGAAAATACTTATAAACAGAGAAAGCTCTTGAGATCTGCAAGAGGTTTACCTTGATTCTTTAAATGAGTATTGGTTAATATACATATACATTTAAGTAAACAATCTCAAGGCAGGAAAAACAGGGCTAAAAAAAATCTCATTTTTATGTGCTAGCACAAAATACCTTGTCACACATTAGTTATCTGACAGAATACCCAAAAAGATTTTGTCTCCACAGTAGGGCAAAATTAGCCATAAACCAAACATTCTTCTGAGTCCACTTAAACTTGAAAACAAGACCTAAAAGGGTTAAACTGTTTCCTAGTAAAATAATTGTGTCCCAGGCAAAGCTCAAGACTGGCATTCTACATCAAAGAATGGGTCTGAATCCCAGCTGCTCTATTTCTGGTCCAGCTTTCTACTAATTCATCTGGGGAAGCAACAGAAGATGGCCCAAGATGGCCACTTATGTGAGAGACCCAGAAGGGGTTCCCAGTGTTGGCTTCCACCTGGCCCAGTCCTGGCCATTGAGGCCATTTTGTGGGTAAACCATGGGCTCTCTCTGCCTCTCCCTGCCACTCTGCCTTTCAAATAAATAAATAAATCTAAAAAAATAAAAACAAAGCAAAATTATGTCCTTAGCTGTCCAGTGTATTGTCTTTCACAACTTCAAGATCATCACATGAAAAGGAATTGTTATTCTACAAAACTATAGACACAAACTAGGGGGGTCATAAAAATGAAAGAAAATCTGCCTTTATCATAAATACATCTTAAAAGTTTGCTCCTACACCCCTGAATAAGGATATATTTCTCTTGCTATCTATTCCTTCTGCCTAGCTGAGTATATTAATGCTACTACGTTTTTTAGAATTCCAAGTAGAAGCCTTTCTGTCCAGTAATTTGGATGACCAAATTTGGGACAGCTGCCAAAAATTCTGAAAGCTTTATTTACTGGATTTTGCTTATGAATTAGAGACCCTGTTCAATTATTTATAACTTCTCTATAAAGACATAGGATAATTCTTCCATGAAATGTCAGGAATAAATGCTCTCCAATTAAGCCATTATTAAGTGTACATTTTTTTTCCTCTTAAAAAAGTCAAAATAAAATGAAGGTCATTTTCTATTAACACCGAAATGGACTGAATTGTCTTCCCCTTAGCCACACTTAATTAACAGGGATGCTGTCCTCCCCAGGATCTGCTGAGGTAACAAGTTCCCTCATTAGTATTTTAATAGATGAGTGTTCAATGAAGTGAATGGTGGTATCTTTCTTCTATCATCTTTTCTTTATATCTAGTTGAAAGACAGTTGAGAAAAAACCACCAAGATTTATTTTTAGGCATTTATAACATCTGCCTTGGATAAGAAACCAGTAGGCATATACCGTGGCTATGGCCATCAGGATTATACTCATTCAATCAGGCAACAGCTCGCAATGCTGAAACCTCAGTATCCTCACTTATCTAGCTCAACTGGCCTTACATTTCCAATTTTCCCTTAACAAACTTTCTTTCTGCCATTCTGACACTTCCTAACTGTGCAAAAGACATTAAGCCTTAAAAAGAAGAGCAATGTTTGTCATTCTGTGTCTGGCCTTTTTCATTCAGTGTGATGTTTTTCACTCCCAACCATTTTGCTGCACATGATAGAATTTACTTTTTGCTTGTTGAACTCTTTACTTAGGAGGGTCATTAAGGTTTTTACTGTAATGTAATTTAAAAAAATGTTATCTCAAAAAATATTAAGCTGAAAAAAGAGGGCAGAGGAATCTTAAAATTGTCTATGGGATACAAACAGGCTGGGAAAAAAAAGGCAAAAAGTTTATTCAGGGCAGAGTAACACATACTCTGCCCGGGAGACACAAGAACAATGACTTTTAATGAGTTTTGGAAAGTGTTCTAAAATGGTCAAATTCAAGTCAGAATTCATAGATTCCACAACAATAAATTTGCATTTATCATTACACCATTAATACACATTGCATTGACCTAAAAAATGGGATTTAGATAAGCAGATTGGAGATCATTTTCTTTAGAACATAACTGGATACAAAAGTTTGTTCCAAAAACAAATTACTGAAAAAAGGGCTACTGATTAAATTTTAAAAGGACATTTCTGGGAATAGATAGGAGAAGAATAGATAAACAACAAAATATATGCAAGGCTGTTCCAGATTGCCAATGAGCTTATCACCTAAGTTAAACTGACCTGGTGGAGAAGATTAATAGTTCTGTCCAGATATTCCTCAGACAGGTCCCAGTAGCTATTGCTCTTGAAAGCCATGCATACTTTTTAGGGATGGTTTGTTTTCAAACTTCAACTCCCTGGATTCAGAGACTATTGTTTCCTAAATAAACCTATCTATATTTTTCCAAGATTTTTGATTTGTGTTTTTAAAGATAAATATAGTTATTTACCTATTTATTTATTTATTTGGAAGGAGAGAGATTCTCCATCCACTGGTTCACTCCTAAAATGCCAGAACACCCAGCACTGGGCCAGGCAAAAGCCAGGAGCCAGAAACTTCATTTCAATCTCCCCAGGAAGGTGACAGGGACCCAAGTGCATGGGCCATCATCTGCTGCCTTCCCAGGCACATTAGCAAGAAGTTTTACCAGGAGTAGAGTAGCCAGGATTCAAACTGGCATTCTAATATGGGATGTGGGCATTTCATATGTCTTATTTCCATGGCTATCCTCTTTTATGAGTCATAAGTTCTTTCAGAAAAATTTTTGAAACCATATAGATATGATAAAGTACTCTATACCTCCTACTCTTACTATAAAAATGTCAGAATTAAATTATTCATTTCTGAATAAATATTTTCTCATATATTAATTCTATTGAAATCTCCTTCGCTATATACTTCAAAATTGTTTATTTATTTTTAGTTATTTAAAAGGTAGTGATATAGAGACAGTGAGAAATTTTCCTTCCATCTGCTAACCCACTTCCCAAATGCCCATAGTAGCCATGGCTGGATCAGGAACACAATCAGGGCCTCCCATGAGTGTGGCAGGGACCAAAGCACTTGAGCCGTCACCTGCTTCTTCCTTGAGTACACATTAGCAGAAAGCTATGACAGAAGCAGATCCAGGACTTCACTCAGGCACTCGGAGATAGGATGTGGTTTTCCCAGTTGGCATCTCAATCTGAGTCAAATGCCCATCCACACAACTATAACCCTTTAATCAGTCACCTTAAAAGTTTGTTGTTGAACTTTGTTTTGAAGGAGCAACATGTTTTTAGTAGAAATCAAATAAGTACAAAAAATTACTTTACTTTCCTGTTATCTCTACATAAACGTAAATTATATGAGACAGGTATTACTATTTTCTACCTTTTATATTTTTTAAAAAATTTATTTACTTTGCTTGAAAGTCAGAGTTACACAGAGAGAGGAGAGGCAAAAAGAGAGAGAGAAAGAGAAAGAGGTTTTCTATCAGATGGTTCACACACCCCAGATGGCAGCAATGGCTGGAGCTGAAGAGGTTTAAAAAAGACTAAAAGTGTAGAGCAAAGACTCAAATCCATGCCTGGTTTGACTTTAACACTTACGCATTAGAAAAATGGAAAGCATCATTGGAGAACAACCACTGGGTATCAGTGAAGCCACAGAGGAGCACAATCTAGAGTTAGAAGACAGAGGGCTATGACTGAAGTTTTAGTAATTATAAAATCTGATGACATGATCAGGGAGGATAAGCCTGCACAGGAATCAGAAAAGAATCTATTCTAACAATGAGATGAACATAGGAATTATAGTAAAATGACAATCAGGTGAGAAATGTATTTGAGCAAAATGAGGTAGAGTGAGAGTCAACTGTTCCTATAGTATCACATAACATGAGCAATGAAAATGTTAGATACAAGGAAATCATTGGATATGAGAGAGTAAGAAGTAAAGAAATGGGTACGGCCAAGTGTAGACATTCTCTAGGAGAAACATAACTTCCAGAGAAAAAGAGAGATGGGGATAAATAGTGAACAATCAGAGGTTGGCTGAAGTTGTGTTCTGTTCTGATTTTCATGGAAGATATTTGACCATGTACAAAACTATTGAGATAAACATAGCTGAGGAACTGAGAATTAATCTATGAGGAAGGATGGATGTAAATGCTGGAGAAATTCTGATAAAGCATAGAGAGAATCACATAAAGACAATAATCTGGAAAAAGTAGATTAAACAATATATGCAAGTGATATTTTTAATACTGTCTAGGACTCTCAACGGCAGTTATTTTATTAGGAATGATACTTTTGGCTGAAACTAACCAAATACTCAATTCAAATTGGTTTAAACAAAATAAATTTACTACTACAAATAATTAAAAATACTAAACATGTTTTTTAACTAGGGTCTGAAACCCATTTTGTCATTTTCTTGGACCTGTAACAAAGGCTGAAATACACCAGGTCTGTCATCCATAAACTCTCTCTTAGGACCAAGACTCCAGGGTCCTTCTTCCGATCAGTTCCATGTAGGTCACATACCTGGTCCTGAAACAGTCATCGTGCGCAAGAGATTATTTTAATCCATGATAGAGGCAGGATTACTAGTGGTGGTAGCCTATTTACAGACAGAGTTTACTGGACATGGGACCAATCTCACTTGAACCAAATAATTACTGCAAAATGAGTGGGGAGTGGAATAGCAGCTTCTGCAAAAACCAGAACTGTCTCCTCTACACAGTACAATAAAAGGTCACAAAAAATCAATTTTGATTTGTCAAAAGAGTGGCATATCATTAACCATCTTTTTGGGTTTTTTTTGTTGTTGTTGGTGGTGGTGGTTTTTGTTTGTATTTGACAGGCAGAGTGGACAGTGAGAGAGAGAGACAGGCAGAAAGGTCTTCCTTTGCCATTGGTTCACCCTCCAATGGCCGCTGCGGCCGGTGCACCACGCTGATCCTAAGTCAGGAGCCAGGTGCTTCTCCTGGTCTCCCATGGGGTGCAGGGCCCAAGGACCTTGGCCATCCTCCACTGCACTCCCTGGCCACAGCAGAGAGCTGGCCTGGAAGAGGAGCAACCGGGACAGAATCCGGTGCCCCAACTGGGACTAGAACCCGGTGTGCTGGCGCCGCAAGGCGGAGGATTAGCCTATTGAGCCGCGGCGCTGGCCCATTAACCATCTTGCTTTCCACCCACATTTCTCTCTTTAGACAGACTGGAAAACCAAAAAGCAAAAGCAAGAAAACCTCAGTCAGCTGAGATAAATACAATTGGCAATGGAGAGAAGCTGATGATTTTGCTACCAAGAGTTAACACAATGATGGAACTGATGGCTGGAGGCAGCCTTACTGAGAGAATCATTATAACCCAGTTAGTATTTCCTACTTGAATTTGGCCCAGAAAATCTCAGAGAAATATAATACCAGGAAGTCATTTTTCACCTTCTTTTTGGTATGTTTTTCCATGAAATATCTGGTAGTATTTAGATTCCCTGGGCAGTCAATTCAGCTCTTGTTCTAAGCAGAATGCATTAGTGCCCATAACAGTCACTAATATTACAACAGTTTATTAAAAAGAACACAAGCGATCAAGACAGAAATTGTAACAGGGGACAATCTCCTCTGATTACACAAAGACTAAATATTACCATTCTGGTCTTATTTTAGTGCTTGTGCTATGTTATGTCACAGTTTTCGTATTGTACCAGATCTTCAGAGGTCTCAAAAATTCCTTGAGGCTTTAGTTTAAGATTGAAAAGGGGTTCTCATATTTTCCCTAAATGTAGTCAGTCAATGATTTTATTACTTTATCTTCCTGCCATGAATGGTTCTTCAAGTTATGTGAAGTAGGAAGGTGGATGTTAGCTTGTGTGTGGGAAAGGGGCCAAAGGGAAAAAACAAAAAGTACCTGTGGGAAAAGAACCCAGCAGCTCTGGGAAAGCTCAGCATTCTACACAGCACAGTCCTGCCCATACCCAATAGGTGGTCCCAGCCTCTTCCTGCACCCCAGAGAAGCCCCCCAAGGATCTTCCTGGCCAGGTGCCAAGGACTAGTCAGTCTGATGACACTGGGTAGTAAAACATTGGGAAAAACTCCATGAATTTCATAACCAAGATTCCCTTTTCCAGAAGAGGGAGGAGAGAAAAGGAGAAATGTCTCAAAGAAATTGACCCTAAATGCTTATAAACCCCAGTCTGAATGTAGACTGCATTCTCAGTACTTTGCAGAGATGCTCAGCTGGCCTCCCAGGCCTATTGTCTTCAGTAAACTTTGCTGCCTTGCTTACCACTACTCTCTGCCTCACTCCTGAAATTCTTTTCTTACAGGAAAGCAAGGATCTCTATTCAAGCCATCTCTACTAACATCTGGGTATGTGGATATTTTATTTTGAGATTCATTTATTTATTTGAAAGGCAGAGTTAGAAAGAGAGAGACACAGAGAGAGATTTTTCATCCACTGGTTCACTCCCCAAATGGTCCCAATAGGTGGGGCTGGGCCAGGCTGAAGCCAGGAATCAGGAAATCCATCTGTTTCCCACATGAGTGGCAGGGGTGCAAGTACTTGGCCATCTTCCTCTGCTTTCTCAGGTGCATTAGCAGGGAGCTGAATCAGTAATAGAGCAACCAAGACTTTGGACCCATACAGGATTCCAGCATCACATGTGGTATTTGACCCACTCCACCATAATGCTGACCCCATACAAACATTTTAGAATGGCAACATTTCAATTCAAGTAAGAGATTCCCTAACAGTATCTATGATCTATACTCACAAATAACAAATTATACTCAATGCATCTTCTTTTCAATACTACCTTTAGAAACCATTTTATGATTGTAACAGAAGATGAGATTCTATAATTAATCCTCATATTTTAATTGTACAGATTCCAGGAAAATGGAATGAGGTTACATAAAAATAACTATGAATAATTCCTAAAGAAACAGGAAGGTGTTTAGTTTCTTTTCAGGGTTCAATATGGTACCACAGGGAAATCAAAGATCTATATTAAAACTAAACATTAAGATCTATTCCTGGGGCTGGCGCCGTGGCACACTAGGTTAATCCTCCGCTTGCGGTGCTGGCATCCCATATGGGCGCTGGGTTCTAGTCCCAGTTGCTCCTCTTCCAGTCCAGCTCTCTGCTGTAGCCTGGGATAGCAGTGGAGGATGGCCCAAGTGCTTGGGACCCTGCACCCACATGGGATATCAGGAAGAAGCACCTGGCTCCTGGCTTCGGATCAGCGTAGCCCCAGCCATTGCGGCCATTTGGGGAGTGAGCCAACAGAGGTAAGACCTTTCTCTCTGTCTCTCTCTCTCACTGTCCACTCTGCTTGCCAAAAAAAAAAAAAAAAAAATCAAGGACTTGGGCCATCTTCTACTGCTTTCCCAGGCCATAGAAAACAGCTGGATGGAAATGAAGCAGCCAGGTCTCAAACTGGCACCCGTATGGGATGCCAATGCTTCCAGCCAGGGTATTAACCCACTGCGCCACAATACTGGCCTTTCTGTTCTTTCTTTCTACGAAGGGGACGGAGATAGGAATGCCCATCTACACCCAAATCATTGAAACAGTTCAAAAAGAGCTTATGACTGAGCACCGAGAGCACAACGTGAGAAATAATGTATTGTGTATAATACAATAATGTATAATGTATAATAGTGGATAATAATGTAATTCTATCCTGAATGGAAAATAAAAGCATTGTTACAAACCCACCTGACAGACACTTGGATCTTAGACTTTTGAACTTACTTAAAATATAGAGTGTGCCTTACGAAAACAACAAGTAAAAAAGGAAGCTCCCCTGATTTCTGGCCAAGATCCTCTTAAACACGTATCCATTTTCAAATCCCACAAGACACTTAACTGAAGAAACTTTCACCATGTACATGGCAATATATCCTTCTTTCCTCATTTTATGAACATTACCATGAATTCCATATTTTCTGATACTAATATACCTTTTTTTAAGAAAAAGTAGTTTATATATGTATGCATATAATGTCTATATATGAAGTGAACATGGCAAAGTGTTAAAAATAGTTAAATCTTTTTTATAATCTTTATTTATATAAGTGAACAAATTTCATGTGTTTCATATATACAGATTTAGGAGCATAGTGATACTTCCCACCCTACCCTCTTTCTTCCTTTCTTTCTAATTCTTTCTTAAAATTTTTACAATGACATCTTTCAGTTCATTTTATAATCAACATTGTTAATCTCAAAGTAAAAAATAAAAAATACATAAAGAAATTTTCAACAGTTCCACCAGACCTTTCACTCTTCCATTTCTCCTGCTCAGTGAGACTGGAACCATGATGTGGCCTCTGCCCCAACAGCTCATGGAAGTGGCTCTCACAAAGGTAAACAATTTAATCCATTAATGTGCATAAACCTCAGAGCTCTTTACTTTCTCTAGGGAGCAGGAAGGGAAGGAAAGAACAGCTCAGACCTTAGCTGAATTCTGTAAACAACCTAAATGTCTGTCAACAGGAGAGTGAATAAATAAAATGTGGCACATCTGTGCAATTTAACCTTACAAAGCCATAAAAATGAAGAGAGCAGAGTTACCAGCATCACCCTAAGTAAGTCTCAAAAACATTGTTCCCAGGCAAGAAAATACAGACCACAAAAAAGTAACTGTGCTGATAGCATTTAAATGAAGTATAAAACATGAAAAACAATATTAAATATTATTTAATGAATCTCTTCTTTAGAATAACAATATTAAGAGATTCATTGGAGTAAAAAGAAAAAGCACAGAAAAATGTGGATCCTACTTAGAGAAGGAAGAGTTGAATCAGGAGTGCATCAGTTGTACTTTCATGTGCATGGGTTGTAATTATATTCTTTTTGCCTTTTCATCACGTTCTTAATAATTCATGAGTGGCAAATTTTTAAAGCAAAATTTATACCTTTCTTTCTTCAAGGAGAGTTTAGGGTGAGGAGAGGATTATTGGTGCTATTATAGTCCATCAATATATTGCACTATTTCACTAGTGGTCATCTCATCTGTATTAGCCAGAATGGAATATATTTTGCTTTCCAAACAAACCCTCAGACATCTTTGGCATAATTAGCTGAAAGAACAGATATCATTCTTGTTTCCTCATGAGTTTTGAGTCTGCTGCATATCCACACAAGCTAATACAATCACTACCACCAAGGAAGAAATCAGGGATAATTAATGGCATGAAGGACCACTAGTACTTCCAAACACACCAAGGAGGTGACATGGTCATCCTTAACTTCAAGAGGCTGATATTAGCCTGCATCATCCACTAAAAAAGCAGAACCTGAATGACAAGCACCTTCTAAGTGGTTAATTCCATAGAGTAATCCTAGGGCAAAGAGTAGACTGGGAGGAGTAATTCAGAGAAGGGGAGAGGGACAATTCTATGGTTTGTTATCAAGTGGTCATCTCTGAGACTCAGTCATGCTAGGTTACCTCAAAAGAGCTACATGAAATGTATCCCAAAATCGTTCATTTGAGTGATAATTTTTTAAGAAATATTTACCTAATTCCACCCTATTGGCCATTATTGTTCCTATGATAATAACTCTCATACGTCCCAGCCATATAGAAATAGTGCTACTAATATTCTACAAAGGTTCATAGAGAACTACCATGACAGAAAGCAAGATAGATAGTATGCACAGATGTCAACATTCTGTACCAAAATAAACGCATCTATTAATTCCACTTTCCACGGACTTTCTGAAGTATCTTTGTACAGTGCAGCTGAGGCAGAACACTATTAAGTTGTACTTCTAATTAGTGTACTGCCACTGCAGTCACTACAGTAAAAGGATGGGCTGAGATCCTAGGTAGCAGAGCCCAGGAGTCCAATACAGTATATTAATTAATGCCACTCAGATCCACCTGTGACTGAGATCAAATCCAACACATCACACAGAAACAAGCTATAGTCCCCATTAGTGAAGCTCTACCAAAGGCTATCCTTTTTTTTTTTTTTTTTTTTTTTTTGGCCAGGCAGAGTTAGATAGTGTGAGAGAGAGAGAGACAGAGAGTTAGAGAGAGAGAAAGAGAGAGAAAGAGAGAGAGAGAGAAAGGTCTTCCTTCCGTTGGTTCACCCCCTAAATGGCTGCTAGGGCCAGGAGCCAGGTGCTTCCTCCTGGTCTCCCATGTAGGTGCAGGGCCCAAGCACTTGGGCCATCCTCCACTGCCTTCCCGGGCTACAGTAGAGAGCTGGACTGGAAGAGGAGCAACCGGGAGAGAATCCAGCGTATTCTATAGAATATTATACAGCAGTAAAAAACAACGAAATCCGGTCATTTGCAGCAAAATGGAGGAATCTGGAAAACATCATGCTGAGTGAAATAAGCCAGTCCCAGAGGGACAAATATCATATGTTCTCCCTGATCAGTGACAACTAACCGAGCACCAAAAAGGAAACCTGTTGAAGTGAAAGGGACACTATGAGAAACAGTGACTTGATCAGCCCTTGTCCTGACCGTTGATGAACAACTTAATACATTATCCCTTTTAGTATTTTTTTTGTTCTACTTAGTACTATTGTTTGAACTCTTCAATTCACACACAATTATTCTTAGGTGTTTAAATTTAACTGAAAAGTGATCCCTGTTAAATGTAAGAGTGGGAATAAGAGAGGGAGATGTACAGTTTGGGACATGCTCAAGCTGACTTGCCCCAAATGGTGGAGTTAGAAATGTGCCAGGGGATTCCAATTCAATCCCACCAAGGTGGCATGAACCAATGCCATCTCACTAGTCCAAGTGATCAATTTCAGTTCACAGTTGATCATAACGATAGGTCTAAGAGTCAAAGGGATCACGTAAACAAGACTAGTGTCTGCTAATACTAACTGATAGAATCAAAAAGGGAGAGAACGATCCAACATGGGAAGTGGAATGCACAGCAGACTCATAGAATGGCAGATGTCCTAAACAGCACTCTGGTCTCAGAATCAGAATCAGCCCTTAAGGCATTCGGATCTGGCTAAAGAGCCAATGATGAGAGTATTTTAGGCATGGAAAGCCAAAACACTCTGGCAGAAAAAAAAAAAAAAAAACTAAATGAAAGATCTCTGTGAGTGAGATCCCAGTGGAAAAAACAGGCCATCAAAAAAGGAGGTAGCTTTCTCTGAAGCGAGGAGAAAACTTCCACTTTGACTATGACCTTGTCTAAGTAAGATTGGAGTTGGTGAACTCAAAAGGCTTCCATAGCCTCGGCAACTATAAGAGCCTAAGGTGATTACTGATGCCATAAACAAGAGTGTCAAATTGTTAACAACAGGTGTCACTATGTACTTACTCCTCATGTAGGATCTCTGTCCTTAACATGTTGTACAATGTGAATTAATGCTACAACTAATACTGAAATAGTACTTTACACTTTGTGTTTCTGTGTGGGTGCAAACTGTTGAAATCTTTACTTAATATATACTAAACCGATCTTCTGTATATAAAGATAATTGAAAATGAATCTTGAGGCCAGTGCCGTGGCTCAATAGGTTAATCCTCTGCCTGTGGCACCCACACACCGGGTTCTAGTCCTGGTTGGGGTGCTGGATTCTGTCCCAGTTGCCCCTCTTCCAGGCCAGCTCTCTGCTGTGGCCCGGGAGTGCAGTGGAGGATGGCCCAAGTCCTTGGGCCCTGCACCCGCATGGGAGATCAGGAGAAGCACCTGGCTCCTGGCTTCGGATCAGCGCGGTGCGCCGGCTGCAGCAGCCATTGAAGGGTGAACCAACAGCAAAGGAAGACCTTTCTCTCTGTCTCTCTCTTTTCACTGTCCACTCTGCTTGTCAAAAAAAAAAAAAAAAAAAAAAATGAATCCTGACGTGAATGGAAGGGGAGAGGGAGCAGGAGATGGGAGGGTTGTGGGTGGGAGAGAAGTTATGGCGGGGAAAAAGCCACTGTAATCCAAAAGCTGTACTTTGGAAATTTATATTTATTAAATAAAAGTTACAGTTTAAAAAATGAAATCCAGTCATTTGCAACGAAATGGAGAAACATGCTGTGTGAAATAAGCCAGTACCAATAGGACAAACATCATATGTTCTCCCTGATTTGTTACAAATAATTGAGTACCAAAAAGGAAACCTGTAGAAGTGAAACAGACACAATGAGGAGCAACGACTTGATCAGCCCTTGTCCTGATTGATTGTCAAGGAACAGCTTACTATTTTATTCTTTTTACTATTTTCTTTTTCTACTTAATACCATTGGTTGAACTCTTTACTTAACACAGAATTATTCTTAGGTGTTTAAATTCAACTGAAAACTGATCCCTGTTAAAAATAAGAGTGGGAATAAGAGACGGAGGAGATGTACACTTTGGCACACTTTCCCTTGGACTTACCCCTAAGGGTAAAGTTAAACATTTGCAATGGGACTCTAAATCCAATGAAGTATGGTTTATTAATAGCTACAATTACCAATCAATAATGATGACTAGGTATATAGGCACCAAAATATTCTTTTGGATTCCAGATGTGTTCCTTCTTCTCTGTCATAGGTAATCATAATCATTTCCACCAATGACTCCTTTGTCTAATTGTTCAGCAGCACTGGGAGTGAAAATGATGAGATGTCAGTGGGGCTTTGGATCATTAGAATGCTTACTATGCCCTTCCATCCAGGGAAATGTTTCCAAAAGATAGGAAATACAATTCCCAAAGATCACTTGGTTAGTGTTGAGAAGGGACCATCATTTCTGCAATCTCTTGTTCCCATGTTTGTATGTTTTAGTTACTGAGGAGGGTACTGCATAGCATAGTATATCAATTATCATTTCAACACCTAGACCACTTCATGATAGCTCTGCCAATGGTGCTAGCAAACCGATTTCTTTCCAAAGTCATCTCTGAGCACCATGCAAACCCGGATGAATTTTAAATCGCTAATAAATAAGTAAGATGAGTATCCTGTGTTATTACATGCTGTCTCCAAATTTCAAAGAAGTTACCAAGCACTATCTTTTATACAGGACTCTTGATAACTTTACTTGTATGAAAGTTCTCTGAAACTTCCCGAGGTTTAATCCTCATCCTCTGGCAACAATTTTCTCACTGGAACATCAGAGCACATGGTATCCTGTGCCAATAATATAGTTTTATGTAGCTCATTGATATCCAGCAAAATGCCAAGAAATTCAGGTCCTCCAAGGACCACACTGTCACAATGGACAGGAGACCTACTCATAACCCTCAGATAAGTACATGATCACACAATGAGCACAAAGACTATAGCCAGCTGTCAGTTTTGCCATGGAGGCTAACTGTCCTTCACTGTATGTCCTGAATTGGCAAGTGGCAATTCTGAGGCTGCCAATTTCTTCTCCAAGGTTTCTAAAGCAGAAGAAACCACCAATTCCACAATTATCCTTGCCATATTACTCAATGCTACCGCTAATGCATAAGCCCAAAACTCACTATCTCCTCTGCCTCTCTGCAATCCATCATCACTTCAAGTGTTAGTTGCACTGTTGCTACTATATGCTGAGTTAGTACCACCTGACCACTACATTGGAGTCTGATCACTGTGTGAACAGTTGATTATCAGTTCCATAGACCCATCTTGAGGTCTCTTAGAAAGATATTACTGGAGTCACCAAAGCTCCTAGCCTGGATTTTCCCAGAACCAGAAACTGAAACAGTGCTTCCATACAAATATTTTATTTAAGGATATAATTTACCCTCCAGGATGTTCCATTCAGATGAATCATTAAGAACCTTTAAATTCTCTGCCTATGAAAGCAAAATAGTACATTATCTACCAATTCCTGTTGCATTGTCTAGGCTTGTCACACAGATAATATCTCCCTTATCCTTCCAACTTTGACATACATCAGATGAATAAAGGTTTTTTGCAGGTATCCCATGATGAGGTGCAGAGAAGCCATAAGGCATAAAATGAAAGATACGCAGTGCAGCTGAAGTAAGATGCTATCAGGTTAACCCTGTCCACTCCAACTTTCTAGACCAACGTTTGGTGGAAGTAGAATAAAGAAAGGCAGAGAGGATGTGAGGTAAGGCACCAGCAAGTCCAGGGCAAGCCACGTGCTTGTAATGAAAGGAAGACTGAAAACCCTGTCAACACTATTTGGGTAAAGCACAGATCCCTTTAAACTGTGCCTGTCTTACATATCATTTGAAGTATTGATAAATGAGAAAAGGAAGTGCATAAATGAGCAAGGCTGCTTATAGTTCAATTCTGAAAGAAGTAAAATAGAAAAACATGTTGCCTCACCAAATATGTAGATGTGTGACTCCTCACAATCAAGTAGCAGTGAAGCAAACTATTTTATCATGCTTTATATAGTATACGTTACATAGGCAATCACTGTGTAACAGACAACAGAGACAATTTTGAGACTCACTGCTGTAGGTCTAATTAACCTAAATGTATAGAACAAACAAACCTGTATTTATGGAAAGTCTAAGTAATAAATTAGTGGCTGTTCTTTCTCAGGTCAATATGAAATACACATATGAAATGAAACAGATTAGGGTAGCTCAGAAACTCTGTATATGTAATCAGTTTTTTTGAAATTTTGGTTCTGAGAGATATGTTTTATTCTTCCCAGTCCAAAAGCAAAGTGATACACAAGACTAGCATTATCACAAAGCTACATAACTTTTCCAGAAACCTCAATATCCTCACATAATATCCTTACATGTATATTTTATGTTTATTTATGAGACAGACAGAGAGAGAGAGAGAGAGAGAGAGAGATAGATCCTGTCTGCTACTTCACCACCACCACCCCTCAAAATGACTGCAATGAATGAGACTGGGCCACACAAAGCCAGGAGCTGGGAACTCAATCCAGGCCAGCCATGTAGCTGGCAGGAACCCAATTACTTGAACCAGCACCACGGCCTGATAGGGTCTGCAGGAAGCTGAAGTCAGGAGCTGCAGCCAGGTATCAAATCCAGGCGCTTCAATGTGGGGTAAGGGCATCCCAACCCCTAGGCCAACTGCTGATGCCCTGATATGTATATTTTCATGTATTTTAAAACATTTTTTAAGAAAGAGAATGTCAGACAGAAAGATTACTGCAAGTAAAAATAAAGGTTTCAATTTGCTATCAATACAATGTAGTTTTATTCCTATCACATGAAAAGATTTCAGCATTGATTCATCTTCATCTTGCAAATGATTTGATTTTTCTGTTACCATGCTTTAATTTCTCTGAATACTTTCATACCAAAGATAGTTACTTATAGTGAAACTATAACTATAAAGAGCATTTTTATGAGAAGTAAATAGTGACCATTACTTTCATAGATTCCAAATTTTAAGGTACATAACTTCCCTTTTACTATCAAAACATCATTTATCCCAGCTACTCTTAATTCTTTTAAATTAATCCACACTTCTTTAGTCATAGGGTATCTAATTACATTGCATGGAAAATATATTCCAGTTACAGTCATTGTTGTTTTACTGACAGCTAAGTACTGGTTTAGGAATGGGTTTAGTATCAAAATGCTTAATTTTAAATGGACTCACTAGAAAATTCTCTAAGCTCAATGTTATAATCTAAAAAAAAAGAATTAATGCATTTGTATTACTGCAAAAATTTAAAGAAAAGTCTAATGTGTTTAACATAACATACAGCAGATATTGTCTCTTCATTTCTTATTAGTAGGTATACGAATCCATTGACTATTTACAATGGTATTGATCCCTCAACTCTCCCCCCGCCAACTCCCCTGCAAAAATAAAGTTTGGAAAAACCACTTTGATTAATCTGGCCAATCAAGATTGCTAAGCAAAAAGACTATTTGGACCACAGGAGCTGTAGTATAGGAATAGAAATATTACTATTACATGTCTGAACAGTCCTGTTTTTTTTTTTCTTTTTGCTAGTTCAGTGAGAATTTTATTTTAAAGCCAATAGACTTTGTTGGAATTTGACAAACTTAGAGTAAATTTAAGAATAATCCAAAACAAGAGGTAATAATTAAAACCAAAACCTGTGGCCAGCACTGTAGCATAGTGGGCTAAGATTCTACCTGTAGCATCAGCATCCCCTATGGACACCAGTTCCTTTTCAAGCTGCTCCCCTTCCCATGAAGCTCTCTGCTATGGCCTGGGAAAGCAGTAGGAGACCAAGTGCTTGGCCCCTGCACCCACGTGGGAGACCTGGAAGAAGCTCCTGGCTCCTGCTTCGGACTGGCCCAGCACCAGCTCTTGCGGTCATTTGGGGAGTGAACCAGCAGATGGAAGACCTTTCTATCTCTCCCTGTCTCTGTCTGTAACTCTACCTCTTAAATAAATAAACTCTTTTATTGAAAAAAAAGGAAAATCTGTTCAAAAAATTAAAAACAAAAATGTGTGAAAATAACTCTATTTCTCAGGCCATTCTACAAATTAGCAATCCTCATAGTAAGAATTCCACATATATAAAATAACAACATTTTCCTCTTTAAATAACCACACACCTTGGAAAAAATGATATCCTTAAACATTGTACACATGGTAGTTAACACATCATGAAGGAAACATAAGGAGAAAGTAGAGAAAAATGATAAAGAAATCTTTATTTGTAGACAAAAAGGTGATTTATTTAACCTTTATACACTGTTTAAGTGTTATTTCTTTTTGTCCTAAATGCTCTTAACTGTGTTTTTATTTCTCTTTTCTTCCCCCACTGCCGTTCTACTTTGTACCTTTGTGATTAAGCTAGAAGTGTTGTTTATTGACTATAGGGTCACTTAATGAATACGGCACAATCACAGTTGATTCTTCTTGATAATTGGTGTGCACAAAAGGATAATTAAAAAAAAAAGTCTTAGGATGGGCTGCTTATTATAAAACTATTGTCTTCCTAACTAGATTAGAAGGCCCACAAGGAGAACTATGGAGGTCTTTTTGCCACAGTAGTATCAACAGCTGTCCTATTACCCAGCCCAAAATGGTATGAATTAAATATGTGATCTGTGAATAAATGAAAGACTCCTTCTATTGAAGAATGGGGAAGATCCAATCCATAAAATAGTGTAAGGGAAAAGGAAGCAGAGCACAAAGACTACGGAAGGCCCAGCAGCAGAGTGCGTTCAGTGAACTACATGTACAATAGTATTACATTTTCATAAACAAGACAGAAGCAGGCACTGTGGAGCAGCAAGTTAAGTTGTGCTGCCTGCAGTGCCAGCATCCCATATAAGAACTGGTTCGAGACCCAGCTGCTCCACTTCCAATCCAGCTCCTTGCTAATGTACCTGGGAAAGCAGAAGAAGATGGCCCAAATCCTTGGCAACTCTGCACCCATGTGGGAGACCCAGAAGAAGCTCCTGGCTTCAGCTGGCCCAGCCCCTGTCATTGGACCATTTGGGGAGTGACCCAGCAGGTAAAAGGACTCTCCCTCTCTTTTTCTCTCTCAGTAATGCTGCCTTTCAAATAAATAAGTAAACCTTTAAAAAAAAATACACTAGGCATAGAGTTCCTTTCAGAGGTGGCTAAGATGAATTCATGAACTGTAAGCACAGGAATTGGCCTGAAGGGTTTTAAATAGGGAAGCAATCACACAGTAACACATTTTAGAGATCTAGTGACAGAATTAGCAGGGAGATCATTCAAAGCTGGATAAGAATGCTTCAGTTACAATACGCACGGCCACCTTGGCCTGCTCTTATGGAGCCTTTTCTGGTAAGTTGCAGAAGTTCTTTTTTTTTTTCCAAAATGAAACTTCTCCTTAATGTTTATTGCAGCTCAATTCACAATAGCTAAGACCTGGAATTAACCCAAATCCCAAATGCCCATCAACAGTAGACTGGATAAAGAAATTACGGGACATGTACTCTACAGAATACTATACAGCAGTAAAAAAAAAATCTGGTCATTTGCAAAAATGGAGGAATCTGGAAAACATCATGCTGAGTGAAATAAGCCAGTCCCAGAGGGACAAATATCATATGTTCTCCCTGATTGGTGACAACTAACCGAGCACCAAAAAGGAAATCTGTTGAAGTGAAATGGACACTATGAGAAACAGTGACTTGATCAGCCCTTGTCCTGACTGTTGATGTACAATGTAATACTCTATCCCTTTTAGTATTTTTTTGTTCTACTTAGTACTATTGTTTGAACTCTCCAATTCACACACAATTATCCTTAGGTGTTTAAATTTAACTGAAAAGTGATCCCAGTTAAATATAACAGTGGGAATAAGAGAGGGAGATGTACAGTTTGGGACATGCTCAATCGGACTTGCCCCAAATGGTGGAGTTAGAAATGTGCCAGGGGATTCCAATTCAATCCCACCAAGGTGGCATGTACCAATGCCATCTCACTAGTCCAAGTGATCAATTTCAGTTCACAGTTGATCATAACGATAGGTCTAAGAGTCAAAGGGATCACATAAACAAGACTAGTGTCTGCTAATACTAACTGATAGAATCAAAAAGGGAGAGAATGATCCAACATGGGAAGTGAGATCCACAGCAGACTCATAGACTGGCAGATGTCCTAAACAGCACTCTGTCTCAGAATCAGCCCTTAAGGCATTCGGATCTGGCTGAAGAGCCAATGAGAGTATTTTAGGCATGGAAAGCCAAGACACTCTGACAGAAAAAAAAAAAAAAAAAAAAAAAAAAAAAAAAACTAAATGAAAGATCTCTGTGAGTGAGATCCCAGTGGACAGAATGGGCCATCAAAGAAGGAGGTAGCTTTCTCTGAAGTGAGGAGAGAATTTCCACTTTGACTATGACCTTGTCTAAATAAGATTGGAGTTGGTGAACTCAAAAGGCTTCCATAGCCTTGGCAACTCATGATTAGAGCCTAGGGTGATTACTGACGCCATAAACAAGAGTGCCCTGTTGTTAAGTCAACAATAGGAGTCACTATGTACTTACTCCTCATGTAGGATCTCTGTCCTTAATGTTTTGTTCAATGTGAATTAATGCTATAACTAGTACTGAAACAGTATTTTACACTTTATGTTCTGTGTGGGTGCAAACTGATGAAATCTTTACTTAATATATACTAAATCGATCTTCTGTATATAAAGATAATTGAAAATGAATCCTGTTGTGAATGGAATGGGAGATGGAGTGGGAGATGGGAGGGTTGCGGGTGGGAGGGAAGTTACGGGGGCGGGGAGCCAATGTAATCCATAAACTGTAGTTTGGAAATTTATATTTACTAAATAAAAGTTTAAAAAAAATGAAACTTCTCCAGCAAAAATACTGGAGTTCATAGCCAATCTCAGGCCAATGTAAAAGTCATATTTTCTATGTTCCTGGCTCATTTTGTTTGTCACTTAAGAAATTCCTGTGAATTGCACTGATAAGAGAGAGCCATGGTTGTGGTAGGTGGGACCACAGTCAAGGGGAGCAGAGGAGGTGGCCAACTTTGCTGCTTATGCATTTGCACCAGCCATGCTAGTGACTCTGCTAGGAGCTCTCAGCACCCTCGTAAGTGCCATTCTTTCTTCATACTTTCTAAATGAAAGACTTAATCTTCATGGGAACATTGGATGTTTGCGAAGTGCTTTGAGATCTACAGTAAATGGCCTTTCATGCTCCAAATGAAGAGGAGATTGAGACCTTAAATGAAATGTCTCAGAAACTAGATGATTCAGGTTTTATGGTCTTGGCCACACTTGTGGTCATTGGGTCCTTGACAGTCATCTTCGTGGTAGGCCCTCGCCATGGGCAAACCTTCTGGTGCACATAACAATCTGTTCCATCACTGAGCATTTTCAGTGTCCTGTGTGAAGGGCCTGGGCACTGCTATCAAAGAGCTGTTTGCAGGAAAGGTCATGCTGTGGCTTCCTCTGACCTGGATCTTTCTGGAGAGCCTGATTGTCTATGTGAGCACACAGATTTATTATCTAAACAAGGCCCTGGACATATCATTACTGCAATCGTAACTCCAATATATTATGTATTCTTTACAAACTCCATCTTAACATGTTCGGCTATTCTTTTTAAGGAATGGCAAGATATGCCTACTGCTGGTGTCATTGGTACTCCGAGTGGCTTCTTTACAGTCATTGTGGGGATCTTCCTGTTGCATGCCTTTAAAGACCTCAACTTTAGCAAGTTTGCCCATGTCTTTTTGGAAAGATGAAAAAGCAGTAATGGCAATATCTCTAATAGTAATCAAGAAAACCTAACCTGTGGAATTTAACAAGATACCATTTCTCCGGGGGCCAGTGCTGTGGAGTAGCAGATAAAGCCGCCGCCTGCAGTGCTGGCATCACATTTGGGTGTTGGTTTGAGTCTCGGCTGTTCCACTTCTGATCCAGCTCTCTGCTATGCCCTGGGAAAGCAGTAGATGGCCCAAGTCCTTGTGCCCCTGCACCCGCATGGGAGACCTGGAGGAAGCTCCTGGCTCCTAGCTTCTGATCAGCACAGCCAGTGGGGGAGTGAACCAGCAGATGAAAGATGTCTCTGCCTCTCCTCTTTCTGTATGACTCTGACCTTCAAATAAATATTTAAAAAATTTAAAGAAAATATCTCCCCAAGAAAATGAAACCTGCCAGCTTTTTAAGGAAGATGTAATTAAAAGGCTAATATATAATTCTGTTGTAAAGTGAATTCAAACATCAGAGTGTATCTGAAAATGCACTGTCCTCAAATAATGTTATCTAAAGACAATCTTTTTTGTTGCTTTAATTTGGAACCAGAAATCACTTTTCTAAAATGATGGTAGCTCACTATAATGACCTCAGAACATGACTGATTTATATTAACATTGTATTATTGTAGAGGTATTTTACCTTTTGACTCTTTCTAAATGCATTAATGACAATTTTAAATGTAAAAAAAAGAATGCTTTAATTACAAGTGCCAAACTCAGCTTGAAGAAGTTTAAGTAAAGAGAGATGTAAGTCTCTCAGAATATTTCATGGAAATCAGAACTATGAAAAGGCTAGGATATAAGAATATTTGGAATCTTGGAATCTACACTGCGCTGTTCCTCTCTATATCAACTTCAAAGATATTACCCTTAAGCCACTAATTTCCATCTCTTCAGATCATTGATCAAGGCAAGATACTGATAACTCATTTTAATACTACAAAGAGACTCTACATGAAAAGAACACTCTGGCAAGTTGAATCATTTCTGCCAGAGAGTTTTTAAGCAACCTTTAGAAGCATTAAAATGTTAACAATACTGCTTTGGCAAAAAGTGTAAAATCCAAAAGCTACCAAAAGAAGAGAAATGTGATAGAGGAAAGAACCTACAATGGTTTTGTCTGCCTTATGATGTTGCCCAAAACTTGTCCTGGTTAGAGAAAGTCCTGACCAATGGGAAGACGCAGAAAGAGGAGAGAAGTTACTTCAAATCAGTTCTTCGTAGGTAAGATCACTCCTGTAAAATTCCACTGCTTACATATGTACTGAATAACCCTCACTAAATGCATGTCTGTAACAAACTTCTTACTTGCTCTACTGCTGCTGAAACGGACGCTTTCAGAAGGTTGGATTTGCTCTCTTGACATCTACTTTTTTGCATCTGAGACTTATCACTGAAACTAGTTATGATTATTTTTTCATGGTTTCAGAATTGCAGTAGGCAATCAACATTTGATATTAAGGAACATTACATATGTAAGACTGAAGAATGGTTCATATAAGAGCTGCTAATAGCTCAGTGCCATATTCCAGTAAGAGGAAGAATGCATTTGGCAGCTTTGGCAGGGATTTCTCAAGAGGACACTCAAAGGAGATGTTGCAACTCTTGCAACACAGTTTATCATTAAACAAAAGTGGTGCTATTGCAAAAGCAGAGATAACGCCAGAATAATAATAAAAAAAAGAACTGGTCTTAAACCCTGGAGCAAAATTCATGAGAGATAACCAAGTTGTGTCTTCAAATGAACTAATCCTCAGAAAATGAAGGAAATTCTTTAGTACCAAAGTATATTTACAAGGTCATCAAGTAAAAATGGAAACCATAGAAATATACTAATGTGTTAACAGTTATTCTTCCTGGCTGCTGGGATTCTCAGTACATTTTTAACTTTCTGAAGTCATAAAGAGTTTCTTCATTTCCAAATAATTTACAGTAAAACTAAAGCACATCTTAAAATAACACAAATTCAACTAGGAGTTGAGCCAAAGGGAAGAGGGTGGTGGGGGGAGGTGTTGGAATGTAAAGATTTATAGTAGGCAGTAAGCAAATACCTGAAGATGATACTGTTGAACCTTGAAGAGGAAAACTATCTTCCCATCCTGTCCTCAGCAATGTTTATAGAATCCACTAATCTCCTTACCATATGAATTTCTGTTGGCCTTCCAGTGATATCTCTGTGTTGATCTTGCTAAGTTGTCTTTTCCAGTCAGCTGGATTCTATTTTCTGAACCTAACACTCAAGCACGTTCAATATAGATGAAGGATCTGACTAAAAATGTAACTTCATAGTGTGGTTTATTGAGATTTTGATGGAGTACACCCATATAGTTAATCCCTGGCTACTGAAGTCATAATGGAATTTGATTTCACTTATCTGTGAGACCCAGGATACAGGCTGGCTTTAAAATTTCCCACTGAGCTCTAGACTTTATTAATTCCAATGGCCTTCTCAGATATTATAAATTTAGCGGTCCAGTCAGGAAAAGAGGCAAAAATAAGAAAATAAGAGTAATGGATAACATTAATACATATAGCAGTACATTAGATTATGTACCCTGCACATGAGTTATCTTAATTTCACAACAGCAAGCTTACAACAGAGATGCTAAAAGAGTTATCACCACATTACATATGAGGAAAATCGCATTTAGAGAGGTAAAAATCAATGTCCCAAGGTTATATAGCAATGAGAGCTGGGTAGGGATTTCACATCAGCTTCTGTATACCCAACCTGCACCTGCTCATTTCCTGAAAAGAGAGCGACTGTGAAAACCAGGAGCTGACCTAATTGTAAGGAATGAATACCATCTGTGCCTCTCTGGACAACTCACAGAATCTAACTGGGACTCTGTTCTCTTCTGTAAAATGAAGATGTGGGGTTCCATGTCCTTCAACATCCTATGAGCCCTCAAGTTATAGTATCATAAAATATATTAGTTATATAATATTATTAGAAGAAGCTTTAAATTAGCTGATGGTTGGGGCAGAGGGTGTGGGATTTGCCATGAGGTCTTTATGATTGGGGCATGTCATTTAATCTGTCTAGTTATTATCTACCTCACTTCCAGAGATATTTTTAATATATATGTCCATGCTTAAAAAATGGACAATAACGCATATAAGGTACTATGACATGTCAAATTAACTTCTTTATAGCACTAAAATTATGGATACGAGGAATTGCTGAACTGGTTTCTTGTTCTTCTTTTCACCTTATTACTTAAAAAATTCTGGTATGCTTTATTTTAAGATAGTGTTCACTTATAAGTTTTTAAGCAAAAAGGGGAAGATAGAGAAAGTCTTCAGTTTTCCTTTTGTACTTGAGAAAGGTAGAGAAAATTCAAAGCAGACAGATACAACCCCAGGAAGAGGACAGTAAATGTGTCCCTTACATTTTTGTGACTCATTCAATCAATTTTAATAAAGAAAACAGTACAGGAAAATAATCTATATATAAGCCCCTTGACTCCTTTCTTGCAGTTTGACAAAGTTAATGATTAAAATCTCCTACATTTTCCACCGCATTGCCCCCATGGTGTCTATTTGCCTTGAATGATGATACTAGTTTGTCTCTTTTGGGCCAAAGATGATTGCCCCCTTGCTGCTCTGTAGAGATTAATAATTGATTAGTTCATAGCCAGAAATTGCAGCAAAAGGGAACTGGTTACTTTGGTCTACCATCTTGTACATGGTAATCCACAGGGAACAGGAGCTGCTGTAGGACTCAACACAGGAAAATGAAGAGGGTCCTCCTTCTCCTGCTTGCTGTAGTATGTGGGCATGCTCTAGAGAGAGGTAAGACTCTTATGACTTTTCACAAGACCTCTTCCTAGTTCTAATTTCCTGTTAAACATTTTAAATTATATGTTAAAGAAATAGAAAGTTTTAATATATTGGAGAGAGAAGAACGGATCAAAGAGACAGAATCTAAACTCAAGAATGCCATGTGGTGTTGAACCAGAATAGTAAAAAAAAAAAAAAAGAAAAGAAAACCACTAAGAATCTCATGAAAAGAATGGATGTGGAATTATATACATTATCAATCATCCTTCCCCATATTTTTGATAATCAAGTTGAGAATGATTTAAAGTAGAAATAGTAGAAATTTGTTAGGTATTAAAATATAAGTGGAGATTGTCATCTATCTCTAAGCCTTTTATTCAGACATCAAATATTTGTCACCTTTGAAATCATAATATACCACATCAATGATGTAAGAAGTCAACAGAGATTTCTTTGATCTGCTTGAAGGAATTTTATACATGTATTATTTAAATATGAATTATAGTTTTTAAGTACTCCAGCATGTAAAATAACTTTCTATAGCTATAAAACACAATCATAAGTAAAACAGTTGAGCTATTTTCTTCATTGCAATTATTCTTTAGATGGTGTCATCAACTTTGGGTAATTTTTGAAAAATAATTTATTTGAAAAGCAGCAGGGAAATACTACACACACACACACACACACACACACAATCTCCTATCTGCTATCTCTCCATAACTGTCCACAAAACCTAGGCTGGACCAGGCTGAACATTAGAGCTGGGAGTTAGCCCAAGTATCCCACACAGATGTCAGGGACCCAGTTACGACAGCATAAGCTGCTTTCTTTGTTCACATTAGCAGCCAGAAGCTGTAACGGATGGCTTTGAGATGGCACGTGGAAGTGCCAAGAGCAGTCTAACCACCTGCACACCCCTGGGCAAAGTATGAAAACTTTTTATAATGATAAGTGCTAAGATATGTGAAGTATCCAACTTTATGGATTCTATATATTGAGAACTTTTCCATAGTCAGTTTCAATTTACTCTGATGGCTGATTCTTTAATGTTTATAAGAGAATATATATTTACCCTCCTTTGTAAAATGAAAGCTTTCATTTGAATTCTAAGTGTCATACGTTAATTTTATATATTTAACCAATGGGATAAAATGTGTGTTTATAGGAATAATCATTTATTAACTGACATGAATAACCGTACTCTTGAGTTTCTCGTACTCTTTTTTCATCTAGTTTTCCTTGATCTCATTTTTTATGTGAATTATTATTTTAAATTGTTTTAGTCATAGATCCTTAAGTAAGCTATGAATCCTTAAGTAAGACTACAAAGCCTTCCTGAAATGGAGTGGGTTATAAAAATCGTAAAATAAATTAGGGCCCATCTAAGACTTCTGAATAGGTTAAGCTTATTTTTGCCCAAGATTTCCCCTAGTCAAATCTGATCATGAAAATCCTACTGAAGTAGTTTCAGATCAGATTCTTTCCAGTAATGGGTAGGTCTCAAAATTATATATGAAAGCCATGATCTAGAACATGAGTCACCATCTTGGATTGCTGACTCAGTAAGTGTGCCTTGGCCTCAACTCAAAGAATCAGTGTCCTTTGGAGAAAAACAGAGTATTCTGCAAGCTCTATTTCAACACCCTCAGTTCTCAGATCCTGATGAAATTCTAATAACCTGAAGTCAGCTCCCATAAAGGTCTGAATATTACTTCTATTACACAGATACAATAGGCCAGAGACACACACAAAAATGCATTTGTACATAATAGATGTCTAGTATTTTGGAGAAGTTGTCCTAAATCTTCAATTCCCTGTTCTATGATACTTGAGCAGGACCTAAAGACCAAGGCAGTGATTTACCTAGAAGCCAGGCATGTGCTTTCCTGGGAGAAAGTTACAAAATGTAGAGATTAAAGGAGATCAGGGGGCTCTTAGGATCAGAGTAAACATGGAGGGTGGGGGAATTGGTTTGCATTGCAGTTCCCTTTGCCTATTATATTTGAGGATAACTGGTAACCCACAGTGTTTACCTAGAACATCTGTTGTATCATGTACTTCACTCAAGGTGAGTCTTAAAGTTTCCATGGTCAAACATATTCATACATTAGCCATTACATTACTCTTTAATATTTTATGCGTTCACTATCAGTGCTTTTATGGTCCTAAAGGTTCTGAGATGTCCTACAGAAAAGAAATCGTATTCAACATAGATTTTCCCAAACATGTTGACCCTTTCCTCAAATGCCTATACCTGTGGGCGTATTGTTTGGAAGCCTTGGGTCTAAAATGGATGCTGCTGCAGCTCAACTTGAACATCAACTCCTGTGGGTCCAGTCTTCTCCCTTCAAAGGACATATGGCTCACACATGTTGGGAGAAAAGATCTTAACAAGTCTGTTAAATCTGTATGGTGTCACAAGAGAACACAACTTTTGCTTCCCTAAGAGAGACAAAAAGGCAGTCCTTGCCAGTTGTCTTCACCTGACTTCTTTTCCCACAAATGCAGCATAAACTCGGAGTGCATCTTTCCATCTTCCCCAAAACACAAGCAACAATGGCACTGGTACACAACACAATTCCTAAAGTAATAATGCCTGCAGGAATTAAACCACTGCAATTTACAATACTTGTTGGCAAGAATCAGGTGTTCAACATGAACATTTTCTGTTTTTGCTTTAAGCATTTTGTTCTCAGCAAATGTATTTTTATTAATCATGCTATCAAACTGCACAAGAAAGTTAAGCCCCCTTTGGAATGGTGGGCAAAATCCGTTTTTTCCTTCTGCATTTTCCCTAACAAAATAGCTCTTAACAAGAGAAAGTCATCAATTTCATCATCAAAACCAATTAACTTTCCAGAAATCAATAGCAATTTTACATTTCATTGCTGCAAAATGCAGTGCCACGTATGCAGTCACTAATATATGCATGTGGAATAGGCATACATGTGCATATCCTTTAAAGGCCACATTGCAATTTATATAAGGAAAAAATTAAGAAATCCCTGAAAGGAATTGATACTTCTCTTCACCAGTATCTACAGTCATCTAACTTCCTTATTCTGCCTTACTGCTATCTCTACCACCCCTTCCCTTTTCCCTACCCTGTTGTAGCCACATTGGCTGCTACACTAGTCCACACACTACAACCTCTATGCCTTAGGACTTTATGCTAGCTCTTCCATCTTCCTGAACACTGATTTCCCAAATATCCACAAAGCTATATTCCTTCCCTGCTTCAGGTGCTTGCTCCAAGTCTAGTCTACAGAGGGCTTCCCTGAACAACTGACCTGAGACAGTACCTCTTATTCCATTACTCTCTATCCCATTACATTTTTCTCCTTGGTATTTACTACCTTACCTTACTACTACCTGTTCATTGGTTTACTGTAACAAACACAGAACTTAGATTCCATGAAATCAAGGACTTTGCTTTTAGTCCAGTCTGTAATTCTCAGTTTTAGAACACTACTGAACATAGTAGGTGCTTAGTAATTTTTATGCAATATCACAAAATTTAGGATTATTAGAGTACTATGCTTATAAAGTAGTTTTGAGTATGAAAGGAAAATTAAATGTCAAGAAGGGTATATAATAGATATCCCAGAAGGAATAAACTCCGTGTTTGCCATTGTCTTTTTTGTAGAATTACTATAATAAGTGTCTACCATGAAGCATGAACACTAAATTTTACGTCCTATGGAGAAAAGTATCTAATATTTTATTCACAGTATGCTAGTCTGTTTGAAATCTTTTAGATAAATTGACTTTATCTTCTCCATGATCAGCTTGGGACTATTGTTATCTCCACTTTAGAGATGAGGAAACTAAAGAAAGAGGAGTCAAATCTTACCCAAGGTGTCTGAGCTAGTAATTAGCAGAACCAGAATTTATGTAAAATAGCGAGGTTCCAAAGACAACGTTCTCAATCACAACTTTGCTGTCTCTTGTGAAATAAGTTCCTTCACCAAACTAACAGTGCAACAGAGAAATAACCAGTCACAAACCTCAGTTTAAGTGGAAATAAGTGAAATTCATGCTGCCTACTGGGCTGATCCATCGCTGGTTCAGCCTCCTGTTTATCACCATTCCATGAAACTGGCTCCAGCTTCTAACTTCTCTGTTTTCCTGGCACCATTCTTCTGAATCATTTATTCAGGCTGTTGAAGGCATTGGAGAGTGAACCAGCAGATGGAAGATACCCTTGCCTCGCTTTCTCTTTCTCTCTTCATTTCAAATAATAAAATTAATTAAAAAAAACTGACAAGAAATAAAATACAGTGAATTATACCAAAGTCAAGGTTACTATTATGAGATTAATGAAATGATGGAGTTGAGCCTGCACAACTGACAGGTGGGCACTACAGATAAAAATCCACCTCAAGTCTGGCCTCTGTTTAGTCACCTAATTATGAATGCACCCTTGGCCTTAAACATTAATGAGTAGGTGACAGACAGAATAAACCTCCCCGCATAGACATCTACATCCTAGTGCTGGAAATTGTGATTAGGTTAGGCTTGATCATCACAAGGGGGAATTAAAGTTGCAGTTGTAATAAATATCACTAATAGGCTGACCTTAAAAAGATGATGCAGGATTATCTATGTGAGCCCAATGTAATTATAAGAGTTATGAAAGGTGAGAGAGGAGCAAGAGAGTCAGAGGAAAAATGAATGAGGAGGAAGACACAGAGAGGTGCAAAGTTCCTGGCCTTGAAGATAGGAGGAGGCGACCTGGAGCCATGTCTAGAAGCTATAACATGCAAGGAAATAAATTCCCCTGGAGCCTTCAGAAGTAATGCAGCCCCACTGACACCTTGCCTTAAGCCCAGTAACACCAGTATTGGAATTTCCAACAGAATTCTAAGGTTATAAATGAGGGCACTTAAATGAGTTTGTACAAAAACGAAATTGGAAGATATGTTCATTGACATGCAAAAAATGAAATCAATGAACGTTTTTTACAATATGTATTCTTGATTTATTTTTGGAGTCCCTTCTTAATTGCATTCTTTAAGCCCCTATACATTACAGCAACAAAAATCTAATATGCTGTGTTACTTGATCCTGCAGCTTACTGGTACTTCCCAAAGCAGAGAGCAGTGAGGCAAGGAATCCCCTTGTTATAAGACAACCATTTTCTCAAGGGAGAGCTGGGGAAGAAAAGATCAGCTTTCAAGTTAGCGCATTTCCTGTTTCCTATTTGTAATTGCTCCTATAGCCTTCTGATCAGAAATAAAGAGGTTAGTTCACCACCTAAGAGAATTGGAGCAAATTACATGGTTCCTATAACTGTTTATGACCAGATTTTATTGCAAAATCCATTATCAGCATTCATTGTTTCCCATGTTATGAACTGAGTTTTTCTTCCAGTATCCACATGGAGAAGCCCTAACTCCCAAGATGAGGCTTTTGATAGGTTATCAGGTTCATGAAATGAAGTCAGGAAGATGGAGCCCCTCTAATAGGCTTAGTTTCTTTCTAAAAAGAGCCACGGGAGATCTCTCTGTCTTCCCACACAACAAGGAAGATCATGGCAGGAAGAGGACTCCCTCCAAGAACACTGGCACCCTGATCGCAGACTTCCAGCCTCTTACAGCTTTAAGAAATACACTGTTTAAACCATCCAGTCAGTGGGGAATCTGTTATCTCAGCCCTAAGACGTCATGTGTTAGATGAATAAGCATTTTTACATGGATGAACATATTTCATAAAACAGCCTCTTAAAGAAGGTACAATTTATCTTAAATTTGAGATTACTCCTCCTTGAATACAGCCAAGAGATACCATTTTTAAACATATTTCAATAGATTCATCCATTTTCTTAGGAAAAAAAAACCAGTGGTAAATCCTTCCGTGTTCATATTCCATACTTCGTTTCCTCATTGAACTACTCATTGCCTTCAATCATGACTGACGATTTCTGAGCTCCCAAGGGCTCCTCATGTTGTTCTCTCCACTTAAAATTTCTCTCTTCATTATTCCACCCATCACCCACCATCCACTCCAAGTAACAGTCCCTTTAGGAGACTTTCTAAAAGATCCCTTCCATTCCAAAGTTTCCATTCGGTATGCTTTGACTCCATTTCTTCTCCAGCAATGGTCAGTATTGATGATGCATAGTTATCTCTACTGTCAGACTCAGGTGCACGGGGCAAGTGGCTTTCCAGTTTTCCTTTGCATGATGCCCTACTGCTGGTAGATAGTCAAGAAAGATGCCTCACACACATGTGTAACAGTCATCACAAACTGGATTTAGCCTATAACAATAATAATACTGACAAGTAGGATAGTGTTCCTATGGAAGTGGCAGGCACTGTCCCCAGCATTTTACATGTAGTAACTCATTGTAGAACCATACTCATCCTAGGAGAGACAGTCATCTACATTTTACAAATGGAAAACTGAGGGAGAACACAGGGGATCAGCAACTGGCCCTTTACCTGGGTGGTCTGGATCTAAACTCTCTGCCCTAAATCGTGACATTAGGGAGCCTCTTGTGAATGTGTTTTTCTTTTGGGTCTCACAATTGGGGCCAGGAAAATGTCTTGAAGCTTGACTTGACTTCCAACATTTTAAAACTTGCAGATTTCACATAAAAATTCAGATTTCTAGCTTCTCTGGACTCATGAGAAGATGTAATCATAAGGGCCAAATTTTCACATGGCAACAATTAAGTGGGGCTGAACTGTGACTGCCTCTTTTGAAATAAAGCCATAGTTCCCACCATTGAGAATTTTCCTTTCTGCACTTGGATAGGATACAGATAATGCAGTTCCTAGATATTATGGGTATTTGAACTTACTTTCATTGGTGTCTTACATGTGTTTCAGACTTAACATCACCTAATGGAAAGAATGCTCAAAAATGATTGCCCTTTACATTAAAACTAAGAAAAATAATTTATCATCAGCCATTTATATTATCCACAAATGAAAATACATATGGATTCTTTTTTTAAACATGAGCTGAACTTATTGTTTTCTTTTTTCAAAAAGGTTTTATTTTTACTTATTTGAAAGGCAAGGTGTGCGTGTGGGAGAGAGAGAGAGAATAATAATTAATGGGAATCTTCCATGTGCTGATTCGCTGCCCACATGCCTACAACAGCCAGATCTGGGCCAGGTTGAAGGCAGGAGCCCAGAATCCAATCTGGGTCTCCTACATGGTGTCAGGGACTCCAGAACTTGGAGCATCACCTGCCCCCTTCCAGGGTATACATTAGCAGGAAGCTAGAATCCAAAGCACAGCCAGGATTTGAACCCAGGCCCTCTGATATGAGAGACAGGCATCTCAAGCAATGTCTTAACCACTGTACTTACATTATTACCCTATGGATTCTTTAAATATCTTTACATCTAATTGATTATGGTCTTCATCCTAGAAAAGTAAAACCTACCATTTCCATAAGAAAACTATGAGTTTAATATAAATTGTAATACAACAGCAAGAACACCATTTTAAGCTAACACATTTTAGTCTTTTTTTTTTTTCAAAGATTTATTTATTTATTTCAAAGTTGGAGTTAAACAGAGAAACAAGGAGAGGCAGAAGCAAAGAGAGGGATCTTCCATTCACTGGTTCACTCCTCAATTGGCCACAATGGTGGAGCTGTGCTGATCCGAAGCCAAGAGTCAGGAGCTTCTTCCGGGTCTCCCACGTGGGTGCAGGGGTCCAAGGGCTTGGGCCATCTTCTACTGCTTTCTCAGGCCACAGCAGAGAGCTGGATTGGAAGTGGAAAAGCCGGGACTCGACTGGTGCCCATATGGGATGCCAGCACTGCAGGCGGCAGTTTTACCTGCTACACCACAGCGCCAGCCCCACATTTTAGTCCTAAAGTAACATCATGACAATAAATTCATAATTTTGTATTTATCAGCCTTGCTACAAATGGCAAATAGCAACTAGTTTTACAAAGTAAATATTTTCATGACAAATATATACTGGGTTTTTTTAAAAACATAAACAAAAGAAACACTTTGATTATTGATGTTACTAACATTTAAGTGGATAGTCCTTTGAAGTTTTCTTATCAAATATAACCACAGCTTTATATTCTAGTAATAGTTGTAATTTTATACTAATATATTCTACATATCCCATTTAATTTTCAACCTATATGATATCCTCAAGGCCATTATTAATTTATATATTTAAAAAGATCCCTTTAGCCTTACTTAGAAAAACAATGCTATAAAGCACTTAAAGCAATGCAAATCATAATACTTATAAAATAGCAATGCATTCTTAATACATATTAAGTATCCCACTTAAATTACAGTTCTTACAAGTATCCAACAGTGAGCCTTCAGGTTCTCTCTGGGATTTAGTGAGAAAACTAGAAAATTATATTTCACTTGGGGAATAAAAATCTTGCTATCCTGCCAGTGTAATAGACAACTACTGCCCAATTATTTTGGCCTTATTATCTGTAAATCTATTTTTATAATTACAAAAAGAATGGTTGCTCTTTGAAGAGAAAATTTTCCTATTTAAGATAAAACCATTCATAACATATTGAACTTTAAGCGCATTTAAATGGTTCAAGAGATCTGCTTGACAAAAATCATGTATTATAGTAGAAACATAAATAATACTCATGTAGACACAAAATGTGGAATGATTAAATCAAGTCATAAGCATATCTATGATATTACTTGCTTACTTTCTATGGCAAGACATTTGCAATTTGTTCTCTAAGTTATTTTGAAATGTATAGAACATTACTCTTTCACCTTTTTGATGATAGCAAGTCTAACAAGTGTGATGTGATACTGTGGATTGAATTTGCATTTTTCTTATGAACAGTAATATTGAGCACTTTTTTAAAGTAAACCTGTTAGCTATTTGTATGTCTTTTTTTTTTTTTTAATTTTTGACAGGCAGAGTGGACAGTGAGAGAGAGAGAGGGAAACAGAGAGAAAGGTCTTCCTTTCGTTGGTTCACCCCCCAAATGGCCACTACGGCCAGCGCACTGCGCTGATCTGAAGCCAGGAGCCAGGTGCTTCCTTCCTCCTGGTCTCCCATGCGGGTGGAAGACCCAAGCACTTGGGCCATCCTCCACTGCCTTCCCAGGCCACAGCAGAGAGCTGGCCTGGAAGAGGAGCAACCAGGACAGAATCCGGCGCCCCAACTGGGACTAGAACCTGGAGTGCCAGCACCGCAGGCGAAGCATTAGCCTAGTGAGCCACGGTGCCGGCCCTGTATGTCTTCTTTTGAGAAATACCAATTCAGGTCCTTTGCCCATTTTTAAATCAGATATTTACTTCTTTTTAATTAAGATTCTTACATGTTTAGGGTAGTAACTCCTAATCAAATGTTTGTATACATCACCTTGCTTGGAAGGTGCTTTTAATGTAGTGGTATCTCACAAGTACATTTTGTTGTGTGGTGTTTCCTGTTTCTTTCTGGTAGTTTTACAGTGTCAGGTGATGCATTTAAGTCTCTATTCCATGTGGAGTTGATGTTTTCTGAAGCTTTAATTGAGATGGTACTGATGAAGTGAAACAACCCCTGCTGCTTGTTTTATTACCTCATTAAAGGAGAACATGCAAATATGACTTTTCCATCCCTACTGAATAACACTGTCTTCAGATTTCACAATATATGATTAATGAACTGGCTTTAAAAAATATTCATGCTGTATCCAGAATTGTACCATGGATCCAGCACCTCAAAAAATCTAGATGTGATCTTCCAAAGAGTTTTGCTGAAAGTGAACATAACTCATAATGGCTCCTTTGTTAGATCCACTAGAAAATGCTTAGTATTCCTTCAAACCCCTCTCTACTGAGACTAAAGCACATGGCCGAGCACTTCAGCCATTCTCCTCATCTTGGCGTTTTCCTGTGCCAGACTCTTCAAGTATGTATATTTATTTTTTTCTTTTTTCAGAATATAAAGGGTAAGAATTAACTTTCTTCAGAAACGATAGTCATAGACTAAGACTTCAGAAAGTCATGAATGCTTTAATACATAGACAGCATAGTGCAAATTGCAAGAGTCATTCTCTAGCTCACAAGCCAAATGTGCTGAAAGGTTAATAAGCTGTTGATTATTTAATGGTTAAAAGTCAATTTTCCATAGAAATCATTTATACATAGAGAGTAAGCTCTTGAAGAGACGCTCAATTATGCATAATAATATCAGAGGTGAAATGAGATAACTACAAATCTTACAGGATCTTTTGAGGGTTAAAAGTTCAAACATTTGGACTAGCTTCTACCAAATTGTTGGCACTCCAATATAATTATTACCATGGTATTATTAGTATTTTTTGTAGGACTTCAGCATTGCAATATATTCTAAGTTTCCAAATCAAAATACAAGGGATAGCACTTGCACTAACTCCAAAGGTAGAAGAGAAAATAATTCCTCCGTCTTTTTCTGGCAAAAGTAATTTCAAGTGAGGGAGTGACCAGCCTGAGAAAGAAAAGAGAGGCAGGATGAGATGTTTGGAGAGACATGTTTCGTATGGGACTTCGGCGAGTGTCCCAGAAGATAAGCTACCACCCAGAGTGAACCCAAGGACAGTGGTTTAGGGAGTATGTATATATTACCCTTTGCTGAATCTATAGTTTCTGGACAACTAGCCAATTGACCTTCAATCTTCTACTGTTTTCATTGTTGTTGTTGTTGTTTTTTTTAATTTCCAAATTTGCAAGAAATCTCAGGTTGCCCCACTGATAGCATTGTTAAAAGACAGATTTAATTTCTTCTAGATTAATCTATAGATGCCATGGGGTTCTCTGGGTATAGTATTAAAAATTTTGAATTTCTTTCTATTTACTCATACACAAAAAAATTGCATACCTGCTGGTAAACAATATTTATGAAAAAAACAAACCAATGTTCTATATTTATACTTAAATCATTTAAAATGTTAATGATGATGAAACAAAAACTTAAAAATGAAATAAAACATTTAATTACCACTTCTTCATTGTCACTGTTCCTAGTGATTTATCAATTTCAAAACCAGAGCCAGCTTCCTAAACCAGTCCAGAAATGTTTAATTTTTTAAGAAAAACCACTTCTCTGAAATTACTAGCCAGACTAATTCAAATAAACACTGAAGTTTCCTTTAAAAAAGAAATTTCCTAACCATTTTCTAACACAAATGAGCCCAACAGTACAAAATAGAAAGAAAAATGTCAATGCCCAAGAGAGCTCTAAAAGCCTGTAATTCTCCAAAACACAATAGAAAAAACAGCAGCTTGAGTTAGTTCCTAGCATCCTCTATAAACATCTATTCAAGTCAATGTTATTTAAGATCTATTCACTGCTCATGATATATAAAGATTTTTTCTAGGGAACAAAATTGTGTTTTAATGAGACTATAAAAATAGTATAAGCATCCAAAATATCTTTATTAGTAATCTTTCTACCCATACTGTAAGTTTATTGACTCTCCTATTTATCATTAAAGTTCCGTGAGGGCAGGGAAGTGTCTATTTTGGCCTCCATCATAGACTTCAATCCAATTCCATACTGAACCCAAAACCTGGCACAGAGGAAACCCTGAAAACTATCTGTTGTGCATACGAGTGAACACTGTCAGCTTTGTTGGAAAAGGTCAGGTGCATAAAGCAGTAAAGATTTCCCCACAGGGAAATCAAATCTATTTAAGAATTCAGAATTAGACAGAATGTAACAGAATGTTCCACAATAGAGATAAAAATGGGTCACACTATTGTGAAAAGTAAAAATTCTGTTAATGAAATTTGTAAACATTTCAAACTAAGCGATTACTTGATGTGAAAATGATTTCACCACAGTTCCTAAGATTATGTCAATATTTTCTTGTGCCATATCAAAGTCCAAATCATCCTCTTCCACCCAAATGGCACATTAAAGACCAGAGCATGTCATTTGCAATTCATTTCAGGGGTGACCTAAATGTATCAATCAGAGTAAGCTCAATTACTATTTAAAAATTATATTTATTCAATGGAATGAGGAATCAATTAACAATAATCACATTGCCAATTAAATTTAGTATTTGCTGTTTTTTTGTGAGATGAGAAAATGATTAATATATTGTAAGCTAGATATCTTCTCTTTAGACAAATGAATAAATTAAGTTTTTTTTAATCAGAAATATATTTTGGGTTGCTCACCTGAAAGATTATGGTGCAACAGCTTCCTCTACAGGCTATCTTCATAAGAGCAATTTACCCTTAACATTTAGTTCTGAACTTTCTCAATGCCTCCCAGTGGGGCCTCCTCCTTTATTTTCTCTCATACTCAAGGTTGACTATTCTAGCAAAAAAATGCCCCCAAACCACTGTAAGACATGCTGATTATCTAGTTTCCTACTTCTCTCTCTTATCAATGTGAATTCTAACCAAAGCAGTACATATAGCCAATGAACTTGAGCAAACATACATAGCTTATTTAATTGAAACAATTTATAGAGAATTATCTGCAAAGCCTATTTGAACTACCTTCACATGAATACATATTCCCATAATATATGAAATTTTAAAAATAGTGAAATGAGAAATCTGAATGGAAGTCGACAAGTAAAATATTTCTCAAAATGTTCATCTGAGGTACCCTATATTATGTTTTGCATGTTATTCAAAAATCACAATAAAAACACCAACAAAAATGACCTCTCCAGTTATACATGGAGAGTTTATTAAACAAAGTTATCTCACATCCACTAAAAGGGGAAAAAACTTCCTATTAGAACTCATTTTGTAAAATAAAACTCAGTAAGTTTTGGGAAAAGGATAGAATATCCTAGTATTTCTAAAAGGAAATAATTTACCATACTTACTAAGTAATATTTTTATATTCAGAAACCTTTAGTACATATGATTATTAAATACATTTGACTATTTCCAGTGATAAAACAAATACACTATTCAAAAGGTTGTTATCATTTCAGTTACTAACAATCACAGTTTTTTTTATAAACTTTTCTTACATTAGTTAAAACCTACTGCTTTGTGACTACCAGATATTTTTCCTAGCTCCATGTTAGAACAACAGAAAACAATTATATTGACATCCCTAAAGAACAGCTTTTCTCTAAATGAGAGCAATTCCAATCTCAATTCTTTCATTTTGTGTTCCAATTGTCAGTTTTATGGAATACCATTAATGATTAATGAAAAATTTCTACCTTACTTGGACCTACTGAACCTGACAACATCCAGCCTTGTAAAACAATCAATAAACTGCAAAAAGTGTACTTAGATGTGAATGTTGTCAGACATAATAGGTTTGTTGCAAGTGACATTTTGCATTCCACTGATCATTAGTTTTAGTCATCCTATTACCTTAGCCAGGTTTTCAGGATAATACCAAATCTGAGTATGTGGGTTCTTTTCTACCTTCCATGTGATTTTGATGTTCTTGAATTGGTCCCTTATAACAAATTGCTATTTAGGAAAGTTATTGTCAGATATGTTTCAAAGACATAGAAATGAGCATTAGGTTCAACATCATTACCCATCAGTGAAATTCAATGGGATATCACATAAGTCTAGTTACACTGGCTATTATCAAAAAGACAAAAATTAAGGGCTGGCAAGGATAAGGAAAAAGGGAAATCTTGCACACTATTGCTGGGAACATATATTAATACATCAATGTGGGAAATAGTGTGCATTATTCTCAAAAAAAATAGCATTGTATGTTCCAGCAATCCCACTATCAGATATAACCAAAGGATATGAAATCAGTCTGTCGGATATCTGTACTGCAATGTTTACTGCTGCACTATTTAGAACAGACAAGAAATGGAAACAACCTAAGCATCAGATAATGAATGGATATGGAAAATGTGGTACAGACATTCAATGAAATACTATTTAGCCACAAAAAAAGATAAAATCTTTTTTTTAAAACGTTTATTTAATGAATATAGATTTCCAAACTACAGCTTATGGATTACAATGACTTCCCCCCCCATAACGTCCCTCCCACCCGCAACCCTCCCCTTTCCCACTCCCTCTCCCCTTCCATTCACATCAAGATTCATTTTCATTTCTCTTTATATACAGAAGATCAGTTTAGCATACATTAAGTATGATTAAGTAAAGATTAAGTAAAGATTTCAACAATTTGCTCCCACACAGAAACATAAAGTGAAAAATACTGTTTGAGTACTAGTTCTAGCATTAAATCTCAATGTACAGCACACTAAGGACAAAGATCCTATATGAGGAGTAAGTGCACAGTGACTCCTGTTGTTGACTTAACAAATTAACACTCTTGTTTATGGCATCAGTAATCACCCTAGGCTCTTGTCATGAGCTGCCAAGGCTATGGAAGCCCCCTGAGTTCACTGTCTCTGATAATTTTTAGATAAGGCCATGGTCAAAGTAGAAGTTCTTTCCTCCCTTCAGAGAAAGGTACCTCCTTCTTTGATGACCCGTTCTTTCCACTGGGATCTCACTCGTGGAGATCTTTCATTTAGTTTTTTTTTTTTTTTTTTTTTTTTCAGAGTGTCTTGGCTTTCCATGCCTGAAATACTCTCATGGGCTTTTCAGCCGGATCCACATGCCTTAAGGGCTGATTCTGAGGCCAGAGTGCTGTTTAGGACATCTGCCATTCTATGAGTCTGCTGTGTATCTCGCTTCCCATGTTGGATTGTTCTCTCCCTTTTTTATTCTATCAGCTAGTATTTGCAGACACTATTCTTGTTTATGTGATCCCTTTGGTTGTTAGTCCTATCATTATGATCAGTTGTGAACAGAAATTGATCACTGGGACTAGTGAGATGGCATTGGTACATGCCACCTTGATGGGATTGAATTGGAGTCCCCTGGTATGTTTCTAACTCTACCGTTTGAGGTAAGTCAGCTTGAGCATGTCCCGAATTGCACATCTCTTCCCTCTCTTATTCCCACTCTTATATTTAACAGCGATCACTTTTCAGTCAAGTTTCAGCACTTAAGATGAATTGTGTATTGATTACAGTATTCAACCAAAAGTATTAAGTAGAACAAATAAAAAAAATACTAAGAGGGATAACATATCATCAACAGTCAGGGTGAGGGCTGATCAAGTCACCGTTTCTCCTAGTGTTCATTTCACTTTAACAGGTTTCCTTTTTGGTGCTCAGTTAGTTGTCACCTATCAAGGAGAACAAGTGGTATTTGTCCCTTTGGGATTGGCTTATTTCACTCAGCATAATGTTTTCCAAATTCCTAACAGGGATCACTTTTCAGTTAAAATTTAAACACCTAAGAAAAATTGTGTGTTAATTACAGAGTTCAACCAACGGTACTAGAACAAAAAAAAATACTAAAATGGATAAAGTATTACATTGTACATCAACCGTCAGGACAAAAAAGATAAAATCTTATCATCTGCAAAAACACGGATGGAACTGAAGACCATTATGTTAAGTGAAATACTCTAAGCATAGACAGTACCATATGATCCTGAATGAATAATTGATTTCATAGAAATAGAAGAAGGGTGAGTAGGAGAGTAGGGGTAGGGAGGAGAAGGGAAAAGATGACAAGATGGTACTGTTAAGGTTAGGTTAGAGGGGTTCTGAGCTTCTGTTGCGCAGAAGGGTAACTACACAAAATGATAATGTGCATTTTTAAGTAAAAAAAATGGATTTTGACTATTTTCTCTGTGAAGAAATAAACATTTGGATAGATGTTTCCCTAATTTGAACAACATGTAATTTGTAGATATCTTGAAGCATAATACCCTATAAATAGGTGCAGTTTAAATTACAAGTTAACAATAATTTTAAGAGGAATCCCATTGCCTCTCAGTTGACTTTTCTCACCTCAGAGGTACATTTTTGATTGTGCTCCTAAAGAGTACATAGTACAATAGCTTCCTCCAAAGGCAATTTTCATTATTAAATCTAACACATTCTAAATAGGAGCTTTTATAAAAGGAAAAAAAAAAAGCAAACCCTCCCAGCCTCTATCAACCACCTTTAAACATAAGACAAAAATTTCCACAAGGACACGGGTCTGTTCAGTCATCCACAGAACAGTAACTGCTGCAGAGAGATAGGACATCTTTGGGCTTAAACCCACGTCAGCAGTTACCATCATATCACCTTGTGGGATCGTCCTGTGAAGCCCATGTCAGAATGGTGGGGCAATGGCGTTCTTCAACAAGCAGCAGCAGAGACAGTTTTGGTGAACATGCCCATGCTTCTCCAATCAGCTTGAAGGGTACGTAGCCCACCTAGTCTTCCAGGTGGTCTTATGGGTCTGGGCCACACCTGTTTACCTAGTTGACAATTACAAAGCCCCTCAACAGGAAGCAGGGGTTGGGCAAATGTGCCCGAGGCCCCTGATGCCTGCCAGCGCTCAGGTCATATGTGGGTCTCAGTGTGCTAAGTCCTCAACCAGGGTTTTTCCCAGGGAGCATGGTGTGCCATGCCCTCTTGACCTCCTGCATAGACTAGACAGGCAGTCTTCCAGCCAGGCACAGGATCACCTACATCACCTGAGATGACTTTCCCAATATTTTAAGCTAGGAGGATAAATCAGTAGTTATCCCACTTAGAGACTATGCCACTTATCCACTTCTCATATATTCTCAGAATATATAATCAAAGGTGCTGGGAAGTTTCCTGGACTTATTTGTGTAAATGAAGCAGGGGAAAACATAATTCAATATGCCCATTCTTCGATGTAATAAGTATGTTCAATAAGCAGGTATCACCATCGGTGTAGAACTCACCTCTGCCTGCAGTAACTACCTCTTCCTGAGTAGACTCAAACTCTGTTTTCTCATGATTTGTTGGTTCACTCTCAAATATCAAAAAGTCTCTCTCTTCCTCTCAAATGCCAAAAAAAAAAAACCACTTCATTTCAGTCATGAGAATGTTTGACTGTATTTAATAGCCAACAATATGGAAATTCATTGGAACTTGAAGCCATTCCCTGCTCAGGCCTCTTCCTGTCTTGTGGCATGTGTTAGGAAGAAAGTATGGACACTGACCTCTCTCCTCTGCCTGCTGTCATCTCCTCCCATCCATCCTCTCCAGTCTGCTTCTGGCTCTCGAAGGCTAACACGAGGAAGGAAGAAGCTAGCAGGACAGGCAGCAACAGAGAAAACCAATTCAGTAGGCAACATAGTGTATTCAGCGTCATTCCCTGTGGTGACGTATGTTCAAAGCAGACATTTTTGCTGGTGGGTTCTTTAATGCTCTCTCTTCCATCATCCCTGGAAATCTTTTGCACATAGCAGCACTTTCAGAGACCACCTTGGGACCTTAAGACTCAATTTTCAAATCATCCACCTCCATGCAGAGGTGTCCCCTCTGTTGGTAGTTTGCTCTCCAAATAGCCCTTAGGGTTGGGGGCGGGGGCAGTAAAGACAGCTCTAGGCCAACCAGTTTGTTGTCCTGCTCAGTCTACATCAGTCTGCAGGCCACACTACTGATTCTCACCCATGGCCCTCTCCTTCACTTCACAGGCTGCTAAGTCATTCCCTATCCTTTTAGGTTTCTCTGACTTCAAACACCTGTCCATTGTACCCTATACTCTAAAGATTATCTACCAAGATGGCTGAGAGATTTCCTTGAAGCCCCTCTCACTATGTTTGAAGAGAGGGGAACACTCCTCACTTTTCCCCCAGACTCATCCTACAGACAACTTTCTCCAAGTAATACTTTGGATAATTCCCATCTCTTACTGCAGAATTCCTCATATCTCCCATACAGCCTGCACTTGAGTCACAGGCACCCATTATCAGGCACCCCCTGGAAATCCTGTATTAGAGGGGCTGGCCCCTCACTTTGGATTGGAGAACATCCCTGCTTATCATTTGGGGAGGGAGGCAATTCTTTTTGACTTGCAGGCTTTATGTGAAACATTCACACACACACACACACACAAACACAAATAGAAGGAAAGGAAAGAAAAAAGGTAGAAAAGAAGGTGGGAGGAAAGGAGGCAGAGCCCCACGTTAGCACTGAGCCACACACACACATTCTGACTCACTGGCTGCTAGATCCCCAACTTACCCACTTTCAGTATCAATTCACTCTTTATTTTTCCTTCTACCCATTGAAACATAATAGCAGGTCATAAAATGGTGGTTCATTATGAGAAAAAGCTAAAAAAAAATGCACCCCAGAAGTGAAATTGCATATAGATTGAGAAAATGCTACTTTCCCCATAGATTACATGGAAACTCACTTTTTACATGTATATTGAATATGCTATTCATTCAAAAGGAAGTGACACAATTTTTCTATTTCTGGTTCCTAGGCCGAGACTATGAAAAGGATAAAGTCTGCAAGGAACTTGCCACTCTGGGAAAGGACGACTTCAGAACTCTGTAAGTGTGCAGCACACATGCACGCTGCTGGTCACTGGACCCTGAACGAAATTGAACGTGAGCACTTCTGTCCAACTTGGAGGAGCAAACTGACTAAGATTTAGAGGATCATTGTCCCAGGGTCAACAAGGGTAGAGATGTCAGGCAAATGGGGAACATCCAGAGGTTCTAGTTCAACGATGGTTACTACAGTCTGAGGATCTATTGCCAACGTTTTCAAATGAGCTAAAAAAGAATGGGTGTGTGGGGAGCAACTCGGACTAGACTAAGTTACTGGAATTAAGACTTATTCTATGCATCTGCTCTCCCACAATATGGCGCTGAGAAGGGAGAAACAGCTTCTACGCAGCTCCCTCCAGTTCAACCAATAAACTGTAGGACCTGCTCCTGATTGGAGGAGAGCAGCGTACTCGGCGTGTGGGTAGCAGAGTTGGGATTGGTGGAAGAGGACTATAAAGGAGGAGAGAGACAACATGCACCAGGAACATTTAAGGGGAACATCTATCTGAAGGAACACCTGTGCAGCCCCCGAGCGAGCCGGCGGTGTGCTGCTCCCCCGAGGAAGTGGGGAAGCTGGCAGGGGGAACCGCCCTTCCACGGAGGTGGAAGGGACGGTAGCCAACCCGGGAAGAACCAGCAGCAAACCCGGGGAGGGCCGAGCAGACGAAAGAACAACGCAGGGTCCTGTGTCGTTCCTCCACGAAGACAGGGAGCGACATGGGTGAACACAATTATCTAAAGTAAACCAAAATGCAATTTTACTGCCAAAGACTCTGGCAAATGAAGGCATTGAAGGCCCAGATTCACTGCGGGAGGCTTGAGAAAGACAATACCAGGCTGGGATGATGGAACTATTAAGTCCAATTTCTACTGCTTTCTGAGTTAAATTTGCTTAGGATAAAAACTTTTTTAAAATTAAACCTCATAAATTTCTCATTAGCCAAATAAAAAAAGCAAATGTATGAAGTAGCCCACTTAAATATTGAACAGAGGTCATATTTATTTATTTGAAAGTCGGTAGTACGGAATGGGAGAGAGAGATCTTTCAGCTTCTGGTTCATTTCCCAGTTGGCTGCAATGGGCAAAGCTGGGCCAGGCCAAAGCCTGGAGCTTCATCCAGATCTCTCACATGGGTGGCAGGGGCCCAAGCATTTGGAATATCCTCCGCTGCTTTCCCAGGCCATTAGTAGGGAGCTAGATTAGAAGTGGAGCAACCAGGACACGAAATGAAGCCCATATGGGTTGCTGGCATTGCAGGCAGTGTCTTTACCCACTGTGCCAAAACATCGGTCCCAACAGACTTCATATTTTAATATGTGCCAAAATGTATTGAAAGACATCAGTTCTAACTAATACATTGCCTTATTCTTCCCCCTAGATCACTAGTACTGTACAGCAGGAAGTTTCCCTCTGGAACATTCGACCAGGTCATGAAGCTGGTGAAGGAAGTTGTCTCCTTGACTGAAGACTGCTGTGCCGAAGATGCTGACCCTGGCTGCTATGACAACAGAGTATGTCAACATGGCTGGTCAACTCCATAGCAGCCCAGAAGGCAGTCACAACAGGCCATGCTGTATCTTGGAGGAATCTTAGACAGCAACTCCACCTAACTTCCAGTTTGGGGAAAATACATAGCTTGTTATCTTTAGAGTCAAATTAATTCTCACCGAACAACTATTTTCCCTATTATATGTTCAAATGAGAAAACTGGGCAGTAAAGTAGCTTAGTGATTACTGAGCATACTTTGCTTGTAAGCAGTGGGCATAGGATTTAAGTCCTATTTTATTGGTATAAATGTGAGACTCAAAAATACCAACTTTTGAACCTCATGAAATAACTCTAATGCTTGCTGGGGGCTGGCATAAACCGCCTCTTGCATTGCAGACACCTCATACTGGAGTGCTAGTTTGAGTCTCTGGGGCTAAGCTTCTGATTCAGGTTCCTACTAATTGCCTGAGAAGGAACTGGAAGATAGTTCAACAAGCCTGGACCCCTACCACTCGTGGGAGACCAAGATGGAGCTCCTAGCTTGTAACTTTGGCCTGGTCCAGTCCACAGTGTTCAGGCATTTGGGGAGTAAATCCCTCTCTCTGTCACTTTGCCTTTCAAACAAATAATTTTTTTTTTCAAAACAGATATAACCCTAATATGTTCTGTATCATTTAAAAGCTTGTCCATACCTTTATCATCATTCCAGGATGGTTATCAAATGCCCTAGAATAATTTTCTGCTGGCCTCAAATTATTTACAGGTTGAAAAATGACCATGCGGCCGGCGCCGTGGCTCACTAGGCTAATACTCTGCTTTGCAGCGCCAGCACAGCGGGTTCTAGTCCTGGTCGGGGCGCCAGATTCTGTCCCGGTTGCCCCTCTTCCAGGCCAGCTCTCTGCTGTGGCCAGGGAGTGCAGTGGAGGATGGCCCAAGTACTTGGGCCCTGCACCCCATGGGAGACCAGGATAAGTACCTGGCTCCTGCCATTGGATCAGCGCGGTGCACCGGCTGCAGCTCGCCAGCCGTGGCGGCCATTGGAGGGTGAACCAATGGAAAAGGAAGACCTTTCTCTCTCTCTCTCTCACCGTTCACTCTGTCTGTCAAAAAATTTTAAAAAAAAAGTGACCATGCATACAAACAGTAGGTTCTGAATTTTCTCCCCTGCAATGCTTATGCAGAAATTAAATGCTGAGATGACAGCTTTCAAAATATGCACAGTAACTAAAAAAGGTAAAAAGTGGGCAGCTTCATCAATTCATTAATGCAGTCATATCTGATGCTAATGATATCTTGATACTTTTTGATAAAGTTCTCTACAGACAAATTGGACACACTACTCATGCCTGCAACAGCACACAGAAATAATGCTCCAAAGATCTACTTAGGATATAGTCTGTACAATGAGTATTCTTTTTATTTGAACGATTTAGTTGTTTATGTGAAAGGAAGAGTCAGAAAGAGAGAGAGAGAGAATCTTCCATCAGCTGGTTCACTCCCCAAATGACAATGGTCAGGGCAGGCACAGGCTGAAGCCAGGAGCCAGGAACTCTACCTAGGTCTCCCATGTAGGTGCAGGGGCCCAAGCACTTGAGCCATTTCCTGCTCCATTTCCAAGCACATTATCAGGGAGCTGGATTGGAAGGGAAGCAGCCAGGTTTCAAACTGGCACTCACTCAGAGGGAATGCAAGCTTTGCACGCAATTGGCTTAACCACTGCACCACAGTGCTAGCCCCACAATGAGTTTTCTTATTCGAAACTGACTTATCTGGCCATTCTCTGTTTTCAAAGAATTATTTATGCAGTTTCTGCCTTCACTAAGTCCATAAACACCTGTCATTTGCATCTGACCTTCTACATTATCTTTAACTAAACAAATGTCAAATTACCAACCTTGGTCATGTTTTATTTCTATCTTACTTTACATATTTGCTATCATATCCTTGACCAGAGAGAAAACATCTGGACATTCCTGAAGCTTCAGAGAGCAGGGATGGCATTGACATTTTTTGTACTACATTCTTCTTTCTCTGGCTTATTCAAAGCATTTTAAAACATTTTATTTCAGAATATTTTTATACTAACAAAAATTGTGATGTAGTAATACAAAGAATCGCCATAGACTCCATGCCCTGCTTCTCATATTAACACCTCTTATTAGTATATTTGTTACAATTAATGTATCGTATCCAGCTTTCCCTCATTTTTTTAATCCAAACTTTGATTTCTCCCACTTCCTCCCAAGCTCTGGTAATCCACATTCTGTGTTCAGACTGAGGTTTGCTTGCTTGTTAGCAGGAGCTAAAAACAAACAAGGGAGAACATTCAGTATTTGTCTTTCTGTGTCTGGCTTATTTCGCTAGACATGATGTCCTCCGGTTCCAGCCATTTTGCTGCAAATAACAGGATTCTATTCTTATTTATAAACAACCTCACTACTATGAATATATATCCAAAAGATATGAATCATTGTATCAGAGATACCATCCCTCCATGGTTATTTGCAGTACTGTTCACAATATCAACATATGGAATCAACCAAGGTGCCCATCATCAAATGAATAAACAAAATGTGGTATGAACAGAATAGTATTCAAAGCATATTTTCACAATATGCTGACACCTTTCTTTTTCAACACTTTCAAAAAGTACTGACACTTTTTCCTTTTCTTTCTCTTTTTCTTTTGAAGAGAAGTAATTTGAAATAGGAAAAGCAGAAAGTTTGCCAGGGAGAAAAGTAGAAAGAAAACAGAGACTGGTAGAAAAACAGAGATAAGGAAAACAAAGAATCAAATACTTAAGTACTGAGAAGCTAATAGTTGGTAGATGGGCTAATGATGAGTGTTGGCTTACACAACTACTTCATCACTTTGGTTTGCTTCATTCACAGGGAAGGATCTATAGAAGCTTTTCCTTAAAAATGATTAATTTATAAAACAAGCATAAGGAGTCAAACTACTTTTTCCTCTATAAACCTCACAGGAACTTTTTCCATGACAGCTATTTTTCATCTTTATTGTTTCGCTATGAAAACTGTTCCTATACTTTTATATCAAATATCACATTGTTTCCCAAAAAAAGAACAGTTTTTGGCTGGTTGCTCTGGTGGTGCTTGGTCCGCACACACACACACACACACACACACACACTTTTATAAATAAAATCCTACTCTTGCCTATAATTACTTAGCTTGTCATGTTGACAAAGCATCTCAAGGACTCCTTGGCATGCAAAGTTGCATACAAATGGGAATTTTAGAGTTTTAGACCAAGATGTTACACTGAAGTTATATGGAACTTCCTTTAACTCCTTCCAGACCTCCGCACTGTCTGCCACGTCCTGTGAAAGTGACTCTCCGTTCCCAGTGCATCCAGGAACCGCTGAGTGCTGCACCAAAGAGGGCCTGGAGCGGAAACTTTGTATGGCGGCCCTGAAACACCCACCACAAGAATTTCCTACCTACGTGGAGCCAGCTAATGATGAAATCTGTGAAGCATTCCGTCAAGATCCAATGGAATTTGCTGACAAGTAAGCTGTTTCCATCATGAGTAGAACTTTAAGGCATAAGAAATCAGAAATGAATCTTATCTAACCCCCCAACACACACACCTCTCTCACAGTAACCAGACAACTTCCCATAAAGAGAACTTGACTCTCACCCAAGGAGCCCTTCCCCTCCTCAGTGCAATTGCTGTGACTGCTTTTCTGACTCACAGAGCAACTCCACTATCCCAACTTCCACCCACCAGCCCTAGTTCTACTATCTGAAGCAGAATCACTTGGGTCCCCTGGCCACATGACACACATTCAAACACGGATCAGTACCTATTGATTCCTCTCATACTAGAGATTCTTGCATACTCCGTATAATAGAAGCAACTTTATTGTTGTACATAGTTCAAATTCTTAATTTCCAAAAAAGTACAAGAAATGAGTTTTTTCTTCAATTCTCCATGCCACCAGAAACAGTTGTGAGCATGACATATGTACTATAAAACTGAATGTGTAATTTTGAGCTTATTGTTAAACATACAGGAGAAACCACATTATAGTCTGATAATGTTCATCTTAGAAGGCCATAAAAATGAAAAAAGAGAAAAATCAAATAGTTATTATATAAAATTATATATGTAAACTGAATTTGTTATTCAAATTGGTCACATTTTGTATAGAATTGGTTGGCTTACCCATTCCTGTGAATTTTCAAAAATGACTTTTCCTAAGATTTCAGTCTTTCAGATAGAAAAATACTTGTTTCTGAAATTTAAAATGGCTTCTTTCAACAAATATATAAACCTTTTCAAAGCAATTATCTAGACTAACAACTGATACAAGTAACAGATGGTAAATCCAGGGGCCGGCACTGTGGATCAGCAGATTAAGCCAGTGCCAGAAGTGCTACATCCCATCTGGTTGCCAGTTCAAGTTCTGGCTGCTCCTCTTCTGATCCAGTTCCCTGCTTATGCACCTGGGAAAGCAGCAGAAAATGGACCACATGCTTGGGCCCCTGCACCCATGTGAGAGACCTGGAAGAAGTTCCTGGCTCCTGGCTTTCGGCCTTAGCTGGATCTGGCCATTATGGCAATCTGGGGAGTAAACCATCGGATCAAAGTTACCTCTCTCTCTCTCTCTCTCTCTCTCTCTCTCTCTCTTTCTCTCTCTCTTTCTCTCTCTCTTTCTCTCTCTCTTTCTCTCTCTCTTTCTCTCACTCTCTCATTCTCTCTCTCTCTCTCATTCTCTCTCTCATTCTCTCTCTCATTCTCTCTCTCATTCTCTCATTCTCTCTCTCATTCTCTCTCTCATTCTCTCTTTCTCTCTCTCTCTCTCTGTCCTCTAATTCTGCTTTTCAAATAATAAATAAATCTTTTAAAAAAAGGGTAAATACATTCACGAAAACTAGTTTAATCAGCGGTTTAATTCATTAACAGCTACCATGGACAAGGCACCTAGCTGAACACTGTACAAATAAAGGGACAAATGGCCTCTCAAGATGACCACGAGGGAATTCAGAAAAGAATCTTAAATGAATACATTGACTACAAGTTTTAAGTATAAGTCTGTTTCTAAATCCAGAACATGCATCCGGCCTTCATCAAAATACTTGTGAAAAAAATCCAGTTTTACTTTCCCCAAATTTTTTGACCAGTCCTGTTTTCCTTCCCCGCCTGCTCCCCTCTCCCCAGATTTCTGTATGAATATTCCAGTAATTATGGACAAGCTCCTCTGCCAATCCTAGTCAGTTACACCAAAAGCTATCTCTCCATGGTCGGGACCTGCTGCACCTCTGCCAGCCCAACCGTATGCTTTCTGAAAGAGGTAGGCTCCATTTTGCTTATGTTATCATTATTGTGCTGCATTCTTTTTCCTTGGTAATAACATTCCTTTTCATCATTGGGAGACGCTGAGGTTCTACAAGAAGTAAATATCTCTAACACACATCTTCACATTTTGTTACTTGGAAAATAAACATACCATCTCTGGAAAAGAAATTTTGATAGTTTTTGGTCAGTGTTCAGTTTTACATTAATTGATGATATAAAATTAATGTTCTGTTTTTGCCATATATTCACACTACCTTCAATGGATCTTGACCACCTAATGAGATTCTCTCTCTCACGTTTTAGAGACTCCAGATTAAACATTTATCACTTCTCACCACTTTGTCAAATAGAGTCTGTTCACAATATGCCGCTTATGGGAAGGAGAAATCAAGACGCAGGTATGGATTAGGCACCATGATCTAATTTAAAAGTTTGGTTCTGCACCATCTATCCCTAATATTAAGCTTCTCTAAAAATATGTTTATAATAGAAGATAGAAAACACAGTCTTATGTTCCAATGATCTTCAGAGATATGACACCATTCTTTTCTCTGCACAGCGAATAAGCAATAAAGAACAAAGCTAGCTGGTAAAAGACACAAAATGAAGGAACCTAAGTAAAATAAGCCAATTGCAAAAGAACCAATATTCTATAATTCCACTTATGTAAAATATTTAAATTAATCAAAATTATGGAAACAAATTAGAAAGGTAGTTGCCAAGGGTTGGGTACGGGTAGGAGAACCAGCATTTAATGGTTATAGAGTTTCCATTTTGTAAGATGAAAAATTTGCAGAGATCCATTGTACAACAATGTGAATATAATTAACACTACTGAACTGTATGTCTTATAAACAATTATGATAATAAATACTGTGTTTTCAAAATTTTTAAAAATAGTAATTATGTCCCAGTGTATTGATACAGAAATAGCATTAGAAGATATTCCTGATATGTGAAAATGAAAATAGTATACAATAATCCTTTTCACATATGTAAGCCTTATAAATTATTTAATGATTATTTAAGTCTATGGTGTAGGGCGATCAATGTTATTACTTCTTTTATTTTAGCTATAGTTACTAGGTGAAATTATAAAACTTTTTTTAAAGAGTCCACAAAATGCCACAAAAATGTAACATTAGCCTTGGGAATAGAGTCACTAGTACTTTCTTTATTGCTTTTATAAACCTAACATTGTGGCCGGCGCCGCGGCTCACTAGGCTAATCCTCTGCCTTGCGGCGCCAGCACACCGGGTTCTAGTCCCTGTCGGGGTGCCAGATTCTGTCCCGGTTGCCCCTCTTCCAGGCCAGCTCTCTGCTGTGGCCAGGGAGTACAGTGGAGGATGGCCCAAGTGCTTGGGCCCTGCACCCCATGGGGGACCAGGAGAAGCACCTGGCTCCTGCCATCGGATCAGCGCGGTGTGCTGGCCACAGTGGCCGTTGGAGGGTGAACCAACGGCAACGTAAGACCTTTCTCTCTGTCTCTCTCTCTCACTGTCCACTCTGCCTGTCAAAAATAAATAAATAAATAAATAAATAAATAAATAAACCTAACATTGTAAGGCATGCTTCAACTAGGTAGATTTGGCCAAAGAGCAGAGTCATTGGAGGTGGCTTAATTTTGAGTCTGTGGCTTTGATACATAGGATCTGCCACATGCCAAATGTACTCTGTGCAACTGGTGAGGGGAAAAGTTAAAACTATGATGTAATCCTGCAGATAGTGTGTTCATAATGAGGCCAGGAAAACTGCGAATGTCAGTAAGCTAACAAATTCACTTTTACATGTCTAGCCATCTCATAAAACTAGCTCAGAAAGCACCTACTGCTGCTCTAAAGGAAGTTTTGCCGCTAGCTGAAGATATCACTAATATTCTTTCCAAATGCTGTGAGTCTACCTCAGAGGACTGCATGGCCAAGGAGGTAAGAATCCTTATCACTACTGTCATCATCAGTGACGAGTACTGATTGCCAGGGGCTCTTCTACACTGCTGTTCATGTGTATTATCTTAATGGATCCTCTATCAAAAATACTCATATATGCTTAACTATATGTACTCTATGAAAAAGACTAGTATATGCTTAACTATTACAGATAAGGAAACGAAAGTGTAGTAAGGGTGAGTCATTTGAGACCACCCAACTAGTGTCAGAGGCCACGGGCAATAACAAGATTATCTCACACCCAAGCCCCTACTCTACTGCATTTTGTGCAGTAAATATTTTTTGTGGTATCAGGCTATAAAGTTTATTACTTCTTTTATCTGTAGCTACTAAGTGAGTTTAAAAAATGTTTTTTTGAATGACTCAAGAGGGGCTGGCATCGTGGCTCACTTGGTTAATCCTCTGCCTGCGGCACCGGCCTCCCACATGGGCACCGGGTTCTAGTCCCGGTTGCTCCTCTTCCAGTCCAGCTTTCTACTGTGGCCCGAGAAGGCAGTGGAGGATGGCCCAAGTGCTTGGGCCCTGCACCCGCATGGGAGACCAGGAGGAAGCACCTGGCTCCTGGCTTTGGATGGGTGCAGCACCGGCCGTGACAGCCATTTGAGGAGTGAACCAATGGAAGGAAGACCTTTCTCTCTGTCTCTCTCTCTCACTGTCTAACTCTGTTAAATAAATAAATAAAAAGAAAAAGAAAAGACTCAAGAGCCAAGAAACATAACCTTGGCTTATGAATAAAGAGATATTTGATTGTAATAAAAATTAGATATTTAAGTTGAATAGAATTTAAAATTCAGTTCTTTAGTCACATGAGGCATATTTCAAATGTACAATAGTACTGGACAGTTCAGACAGCAAGCATTTTCATTATCACATCAAGTTCTATCACACCATGCTACAAACTAATTAGAGGCCACTAATGTTCCTATAATTTGTTTTATAATTTGACAACCATTTCAAGGTTTTTCATCTTTTTCAATTTGTGTAATCCTTGCAAGTAGATGCAAATTGGAATGGTTGCTTTAGAGGAAGGTCAGTCTCCAAGGAAAGTCTTGTCGATGTCTTTATTAATTGTGTTGCCTGATCTTTTTCCATTAAAAATACTTGTCTCTTAATAAATATTTCTCTATAATGATGTTTACTGGCTAAATAGGATTCTACTATATATATCTGACATATAGATCTACAAAATATACCATATTTTTATTTGACCAATTCTCTAATTATTATATTTGGGTTGTGTTGGTTTTTCAATATTTTAAGCCACACTGCAGTTAAGAGTCTTATCTTATAGTTAAGAATTCCCTTTATCTATAATTGTTTTCTGGGTATAACTTCTTAGAAATGAAATTTTATATTTTTAAGGCTTTTAGTACATACTCATGAATTACCTTCACAAATAATAAATCAGTTTTCTTTCTGCAGGTATTCACATTAACTTATATGAACATGATGCCAGAGCTTGTCAATCTGTGCATGTCTTATTTTTAATTAGCTCAAGCAGAAAACTAACAATTCCCAAATTTCCCCAACTTTATATAGCTTCCTGAGCACACAGTAAAAATATGCGACAGCCTATCCACAAAGAATCCCAAGTTTGAAGAATGTTGTCAAGAAAAAACACCCATGGACATTTTTGTGTGCACTTACTTCATGCCAGCTGCCCAGCCTCCTGAACCAGCAAATGTCGAGTTGCCCACAAGTAAAGATGTGTGTGATTCAAAAAACATCAACGTCATGGATCAGTAAGTAGAAGTGACATGAAAGGTGTTTCCACTTTAAGTTCACTTGGACAAAAAGGAATCACAGTGTGGCCCAGATTGAGGGAAGGTAAGCTGTCACTCAGTTCAATGTAGCCAAATATTTGTATGCTGCTCAAGGATTTCAGCATTTGTTATTTGATTGTAAGTAGCTTAAATTCCAAAAACCCGATCTGTTGTAAAGAACAGCTAACTTTAATAGGAAGTTTTGGATGTGCAGGAAAAAAAAGCTTTGGGTTTCTAACTGTGGCTCTTCTCACTACTGGACATGGCCTAAAGAAGACTTGAACTTTCTGAACCTAAGTCTCCTCTTAATTAATGTGAGAATTATCCTTGCCTTACATAGCACACATGTTGCTAATGAAAAATGCATCTAGAAACACAGGTGGAAGTCAATGTCTATTTTTATGCAAAATGCTATGTACATATAAAATACATAATGGCACCAGAAATGTTTGTCATACCATTAATGAGTCTACTCTATAACTTCTAGATCAGAGTTTTAAATCAAAAACTTTAGTAAATCAATCTTTGTAATAGCACACGAACAAAGCACAGCCAAATATATAATAATTCAATTTGTTTTTACAGTATTGGTATTCACTACTATTGGATTGTAAAAGAATTAATAGGAAGAAACAGTAAACCTTTATCTTTTTTCCACCCATTTGAAAAAGGTCCTAAAGGAAATACACCCTGTGTTGCATACACTATGAGTATGCAGCATGAAATATCAATCAGCAATGTCAGACAGCAGAATTTAGATAGGACTGGAAATCTACCTTTCTAAAATGCTCATTGTTTTTATAAGTATTTAGACAGCAGTGAGGTAAAATATAACAAAAGAATATACATTAAACCATTTTCATAGAAAAGCCATATCACCTACTTACTAGATGTTTCATATAGAGTCACTTGTATTACATTTACATAAACAGTTTCAAATGCATTTAAAATATTATATTTTAAATATAGACATCTAACTATTGTCATAATAACTTCAAAGTATTAACATAATTTATTGAAAATAATAAATACCCAATATTTGGAACTACTGCACAATCCAGTACTTGGAATCAGTTTTGGAAAAATCTTTAAGATGCAGAAACCAGGTGCTCTGCCTTTATGATAGCTACCTCGCATGTCACACGTACCTATTTACACTTTACAGTGTATTATCTTCTACTCTCTCTCCTGCCAGGTATACTTTTGAACTAAGTAGAAAGACTCACATTCCTGAAGTGTTCCTCAGTAAAGTCCTTGAGCCAACCCTGAAAAGCCTCAGTGAATGCTGCCACTCTGCTGACTCCACTGCCTGTTTAAATGCAAAGGTATCAATTGAAGGATTTCCTTTATCCACCAAGTGGGTCAAGGATTGCAAATCACAGCTCAGGAATCAAACCTATCCCATTGTCTATTCATATATGACCTCCAAGCTAAGAATGGAAACATAGTTTTACATTTCTAAATCATTCATGTAAAAAAAATCAAAAAAGATTAATATATCACACATGAAAATCAAATTTCAATATTCATAATAGTTTCACTGGAACACAGTCGATCAAACATCATTGTTTATACACTGTGTGTCCCTGACTTAAAAAAAAAAAAAAACTGAGTAGTTACCATAGTGACTACAAAAAACCTGCACAGCCTGAACTATTTACTACCTGGCTTTATGCAAATAAAAAGTTTGCCAATCTCTAATTTATATAATAAATATCTACACCAATGCCATGTAAAGAATTCTGATTTGATGGTCTCATGAGTCAGTGTTTCAAGATAAATAATTCTGTTATTTTATTATTGTTTCCTCTTAGGGTCCTGTACTGAAAAAGGAAGTATCTTCATTCATTGACAAGGGACAAGAATTATGTGCAGGTTATTCAGAAAATACATTCACTGAGTACAAGAAAAAGTAAGGGATATGTTTTGACTATCTTCTAAATATATCAATAATATTTGGCTACTATGGTGATCTGAAAGTACAGTTGAAAATTTAAGATATTCTACATGAAGAATAAAAAATAAGGTGCAATTAAGAGTTTTTAAAAGCAGTCAAAATCTAGTATCTGTGCAAGAAAAAATCCACAAAATCTAGCATCTGTGTAAAAAAAGTCCAGTGTATCAGTGTATCAGATGAGTGGCCAATTAGAACATAGCCACAGAAACATAAATACAATGTATATGTGCAAGGACTTGGTTCAAAACAGCAAAATTAGGACAAATTGCCAACATTCCTGTCCCAAAGTTATTTGAAAAATTGCTGTATATGAACTGAAGAACTATTAGACTACTAAAATTTGCCTACCTTCATGGCATGTTGCTCAACATGGAAACAAACTTTCAATACAGGTAATGTCAGCACACCCCATCATGAACTTCCCAAAAACTGGAGCCAATGCTAATTATTAATAATGTGATACAATAGTCATATTTATCAATTAAGAATAAGAAAAATCACTTCTCTATAAATAAGCATTAACACCAAAATATTAGGATAATGAAAAAAGTTGTATTGGCTTCGTGGAAAGGGTTGCAATTTAAATAATTTCTCAGATCCTCCATTTCAAATAGTTTTGAGCAACCCAGACCTCATGCAAACACAAACAGAACTCCACCAAGAGATATTTCTGAAGAACCCCCAAAGTAAAACACCTTCCTCAACGAACCACAAGATGTCCAGTAGCAAAGTTCAAAAAAGAAAAACAAAAGACTAAGACTTCACTTCAGAATTTCTCAGGTATCAGAAAGCTGCATAACTGAGTAACATAAGAGAATATTACAAAAGCAGAATAGAAACTGTTAAACACAGTGATCCACATCAAGTTCTCTGCTAACAGCTTTGAACTCGAGGATCACACAGGGCAACTGAGTAATTATTCAGTCTCCATTGCAGATGAACCTGTAGCAGAACTGATATGGAGACTACTTAGTTGATGTATTTAAAATCCACTGCTGGTCCCTCCCCCTCTATTTTTGTTCTCGCAGTTCCTCCCCACTCTAACTTGCCTTCTCTCCCAGCTCAGACCTACTCATTTTGTGGATGCTTCTATGAACCAGTTCCCCCTTCCCTCTTGTGCCTTCCCAGCATCCACCTTGCCCATCCCAACTCTGGATAAATTTGGATCTCTTCCACGTCCACTTGTCCACTACAGGGCTGGCAAGGTTTTCTGGAAAAAAGTGTTAAAAACCAGGGCAGCTGTCCTTTATGAGGGCACCATAAGACGTATGAGGAAAGAAAACTTAAGGTTGTATGAGCTCCTGTGAAAAACACATTCCTTAAGGAACGTGAAATCTAAAACTGGAGAGAAGGTGAAATGTTAGAGAAAATGGAGGGCCACCACGTTGAAATACTGAGCAAGTGAGGAGGGAAAGTGTGGAATTCAAATTCAGCAGCAAAGCGTGTGTTTACTTTCATGATCTTTAACAGGGCCTGGGTTTCCCTCTCTCATCTTAAATTGTGTCACCAGAAAGCATTCCACAGGTATAGGAGTTTCTTGAGGAAGGCAAACATTTCTATTTTCACTTTTTTTAAACCATAAAAAAATCTGTAGTGGCTATCATTTTGTATTAGAAATGCTTGTAAAATACATCTGATGAAACCTGACATAAATAACGTTTTTTCAGACTATCCCAGCAACTAAGAGCAAAGCTGCCAGAGGCAACATCCGCGGAACTGGCAGAGTTGGTGGAGAAACACTCCGACTTTGCCTCCAAGTGCTGTTCCATAAACTCACCTCCCAATTACTGTGACTCAGAGGTAGGAAAACCTTACCTTCTACCGATTGCTGTGGATGACGTGAAGAACCCATGCGTTCATTTTTTATTGAAATGCAAATATGTGAGGCTTTTCCTGGTGTCACTAGAAGCACTGTCTCTAATGAATTTAAGAATCATTGTTTCTACATATTATACTCATTTAAAAGCAAACCGAGGAAATGGCATTGTGGCTCATGAGGTTAAGCCTCTGCTTGTGAGGTTCACATCCTGTATCAGAGCGTGGTTTGGAGTTCCAGCTATTCCATGGTTCTGAACCAGTTTCCTGGGAGGGAGCAGATGATGGGACAAGTACTTGCACTCCTGACACCCATGTGGAAAACCTGGACAGAGTTTCTGGCTCCTGGCTTCCGCCTGGCCTATCACTGGCTGTTGTAGGTATTTGATGACTGAACCAGCAAGTGGAAGATATCTCTCTCCTTCCCTCCTTCTCTCTCTGCTTTCAAAATAAATAAATATTAAGACATTTATGGGGCCGACCCTGTGGCGCAGCAGGTTAAAGCCCCAGCCTGAAGTGCTGGCATCCCATATGGGCACCGGTTCTAGTCGCGGCTGCTCCACTCCCAATCCAGCTCTCTGCTATGGCCTGGGAAAGCAGAATATGGCCCACGTCCTTGGGCCCCTGCACCCACATGGGAAACCCAGAAGAAGCTCCTGTCTCCTACTTTGAATTGGCTGAGCTATGGCCATTGCAGCCATTTGAGGAGTGAACTAGCAGATGGAATACCTCTCTCTCTCTACCTCTCTCTGAAACTCTTTCAGATAAATAAACCTTTAAAAAATAAAGACATTTATAATACGACAAAATGTTATACATTAATAAACAAAATGGGTTGTAAATACTGGCAGCAAAGAACAGTATAGTGTTTTCTAGTCTGTAGTTTGTAACCTACTGGTACCTTTTTAGAATGAAGAATGAGAACATGATATAACTCCCAGAGTCTCTCACATAATACAAGTAAATATTTCATGAAAATTTTATTTCATATAAATGTGTGTATTTACATAGCTATATATGTATATACATTATATACACACACACACACACAGGCAGTTTGATGAAGGAAATACTTTTAGAAAATAAAATGGAAGTGATGACATCAGCTTAATTAAACAAAGTTGAATTTAGCATTTTTGTAAAAAAATGCAAGGAAAAAATGCAGTAAACAATTTCTGAAGATCACATAAATGTTTCTTTACCATAAATTTTCTAAAAGTCAAAGAAAGATTGTTAAGGATATTGAAATGTGCTTCATTTTTAATTACAGATTTTTCTTTTATCACGTGGGTTCCAACTCTGAAAGATTCAGAAGTTAGAGCTCTATAGCTCTTCTAATTTCCCTCTACAATCCTCCCAAATCTTATAGTTCTTGGATTCATCGTCATTTCATTGTCTCTCTTCTGAGCAAGCATTTGGCTTGTTTGTTAAGATGCCCATTAAGATTCTCCTGTCCTATGGCAGAGGACCTGGGTCTGATAACCAACTCAGGTTTCCTGTTCATGCAGACTCTCAGAGGCAGCAGTGACCACCCAAGTAATTGGGCTCCTGCCACCCATGTGGGAGATCTGGCTTCAAGCTTCAGTCCCAGCTGGGACAGTTGCAGGCATCTGGGGAGTGAATCCATGTATGAGAGCTCACTTGTGTGCTCACATTTTTTCTCTCTCTGCCTTTCAAGTAAATTTAAAAAATTTAAAATCAAAATATCCCTTTTCTTCCTCCCTATCTTTCCTCCCACAGGTTCCTTCCCACAACCCCCTTTTCTCATTCTCTCCTTCTCTCTCTCTCTTAAATGTATTTACATAGTTGCCAGATCTTTTATTTCTTGTGCAAATCAGAGAAGGTTCTAGTCAGAGGTTTGATTTTCTAAGGATTGGTGTTTTGTAACCCACTGCATCTCAGGCCCATTGCTTTTCTCCTGCAAATCAAGGTGTGAGGCTGCTCCCTTGTGTTTCAGCTGTCTTTACTTATAAAGCAAGTGTGAGGGAAGGGAGCATCCAGGTTAGACTGTCCATGATTTGCAGACCTGTGTAATGCTCAACTTCTGCCATTTTCCTAAGTGTCTGATTTCCTTCACCAAGAAACCAAATGTGCCCTCCTCCCTGGAGGAATATTTTATCCACCGTCTTCAGAGTCAGCCCATTGGTTCACATCGTCCATTTACCTGTTACTCTTCCGCCATCATTTCCAGTACTTAGAATACTCAGAGCATAAGGGCAACCATTCATCTGACCTTAATGCTTTGTTACTATAGAGTGTTAAGTAAACAGTCTAATTTGGAGGCACTAGTGACAATTTAAAAATTTTGTTATCTCGTCCACTGCATTTCCAGAATATAGCGACATGATGAGAAATAAGTTTATGCCACATTATACTCACCCTTTGCTCAACTCTTTCTGAAGTTCATGGTATTGAGTTTCATCCCTTCCCACTCTGCAGATGACTGCTGAGATTTTTCTGACCACAATTTCACTATCGCTCACTTTGTTGTCTGCTGGGAAAGGAGCATTTATAATCCACTTGTGACTCATCATTTTTCTGTGTCTCTACAGAAAAGTAATTTAACTGGAATGTAAAGATCAATGCTATTTAAGCCAATAATTTAATACCTAACAGAGGATCTTTTAAGTGAAAGAACTTACATGAATTTTTGCTCATTTATTAAACCATGAAAGAACTAAAGCCTACTTTTTATTACAACACACTTGAAAATACCAAGAGATTAATAAAATCACAGATGTAGCAATGTTGGAAGAAAACCATGACAATCATCTAGCATAATTCTCCCTCGGTTAATCCTTTCTAGAGGTCATTTAGCTTTCCTTTAAATACTTTTTTATAGAAAACTTGTATTTAATAAATATAAATTTCAAAGTACAACTTTTGGCTTATAGTGGATCTTCTACCCATAACCACCCTCCAACCCACAAACCATCCCATCTCTTACTCCCTCTCCCATCCCTTTCTTCATTAAGATTCACTTTCATTTTTAATTATCTATATACAGAAATCAACTTTATACTAAGATTTCAACAGTTTGCACCCACAAAGGTATACAAAGTATAAAGCACTGTTTAAAGACTAGTTTTACTGTTAATTCACATAGTACAACACATAAAGGACAGAGATCCTACATGGGGAGCAAGTGCACAGTGACTCCTGTTGTTAACTTAACAATTGACACTTATATATGATGTCAGTAATCACCCAAGTCTTTTGTCATAAGCTGCTAAGGCTATGGAAGACTCTTGAGTCCACAAACTCTGACCTTATTTAGACAAGGCCATGATCAAAGTGGAAGTTCTTTCCTCCCTTCAGAGAAAGGTCTATTCTTTCCACTGGGATCTCACTCGCGGAGATCTTTCATTTAGGTTATTTTTTTTTTTTTGCCAGAGGGTCTTGGCTTTCCATACCTGAGATACTCTCATGGGCTTTTTAGCCAGATCCAAATGCCTTAAGGGTTGATTCTGAGGCCAGAGTGCTGTTTAGGTCATCTACCATTCTATGAATCCGCTATGCATTCTGCTTCCCATGTTGGATCATTCTCTCCTTTTTAATTCTTTCAATTATTATTAGCAGACACAAGTCTTGTTTATGTGATCCCTTTGACACTTAATCCTATCTTTTTGATCAATTATGAACTTGAACTGATCACTTGGACTAGTGAGATGGCATTGGTACATGGTACCTTAATGGGATTGATTTGGAATCCCCTGGCACGTTTCTAACTCTACCATTAGGGGTTAAGTCTGAGTGAGCATGTCCCAAACTGTAAATCTCTGCCCTCTCTTATTCCCACTTTTATATTTAACAGGGATCACTTTTCAGTTAAATTTAAACATCTAAGAATAATTGTGTGTTAATTAAAGAGTTCAACCAATTGTATTAATAGAACAAAAAAATACTAAAAGGAATAAATTAGTAAGTTGTTCCTCGACAGTCAGGACAAGGGCTGATTAAGTCATCATTTTTTCTCATAGTGTCCGTTTCACTTCTACAGGTTTCCTTTTAGGTGCCCAGTTGTCACAGATCAGGGAGGACATATGATATTTGTCCCTCTGGGACTGGCTTAATTTACTCAGCATGATGTTTTCCAGGTTCCTCCATTTTGTTGCAAATGACCAGATTTCATTGTTTTTGACTGCTGTATAGAATTCTATAGAGTACATGTCCCATAATTTCTTTATCCAGTCAACTGTTGATGGGCATTTGGATTGATTCCATGTCTTAGCTATTGTGAATTGAGCTGTAATAAACATTGACGTGCAGATAGCTCTTTTATTTGCCAATCAAAATGCCAAAGACATTCTTCTCAGATCTGGAAAAAATGATTCTGAAATTCATATGGGGGCACAGGAGACCTCAAATAGCTAAAGTAATCTTGTATAATGGAAACATAGCCAGAGGCATCACGATACCAGATTTCAAGACATACTACAGGAAAGTTATTATCAAAACAGCATGGTACTGGTACAGAGACAGATGGATAGGGGCCTGCACTGTGGCACACTAGGTTAAATCCTCTGCCCATGGTGCCGGCATCTCATATGGGTGCCGGTTCTAGTCCCGGTTGCTCCTCTTCCAGTCTGGCTCTCTGCTGTGGCCTGGGATAGCAGTGGAGGATGGCTCAAGTCCTTGGTCCCCTGCACCCACATGGAAGACCAGGAAGAGACTTCTGGCTCCTGGCTTTGGATCGGCATAGCTCTGGCTGTTGCGGCCATTTGGAGACTGAACCAATGGAAGGAAGGCCTTTCTCTCTGTCTGTCTCTCTGTGTGTGTGTGTGTGTCTTTAAACTATACCTGTCAAATAAATTAAAAAAACAGATGGATAGACGAATGGAACAAAATAGAAACACCAGAAATCAGTTCAAACATCCACAACAAACTCATATTTGATCAAGGAGCTAAAACCAATTCCTGGAGCAAGGACAGTCTTTTCAACAAATGGTGTGGGGAAAACTGGATTTCCACATGTAGAAGCATGAAGCAAGACCCCTACCTTATACAAAATCCATTCAACATGGATTAAAGATCTAAGCCTACGGCCCAACACCATCAAATTATTAAAGAACATCGGAGAAGCCCTGCAAGATATAGGCACAGAGAGACTTCTTGGCAAAGACCCCAGAGGCACAGGCAGTCAAGCCAAAATTAACATTTGGGATTGCATCAAACTGAGAAGTTTCTGTACTGCAAAAGAAATAGTCAGGAAAGTGAAGAGGCAACCGACAGAATGGGAAAAAAAATATTTGCAAACTATGCAACCGATAAAGGATTAACAAGAATCTATAAAGAGATCAAAAAACTCCACCACAACAAAACAAACAACCCACTCAAGAGATGGGCCAAGGACCTCTATAGACATTTTTCAAAAGAGGAAATCCAGATGGCCAACAGACACATGAAAAAATGTTCAGGATCACTAGCAATCAGGGAAATGCAAATCAAAACCACAATGAGGTTTTACCTCACCCCGATTAGAATGGCTCACATACAGAAATCAACTAACAACAGATGTTGGCGAGAATGTGGGGAAAAAGGGACACTAACCCACTGTTGGTAGGAATGCAAACTGGTAAAGCCACTATGGAACACAGTTTGAAGATACCTCAGAAATCTAAATATAGTCCTTCCACATGACCCAGGCATCCCACTCCTCGGAATTTATCCAAGGGAAATTAAATTGACAAATAAAAGAGCTATCTTTTAAATACTTTTATCTATTTTCATTTATAGGCAGAAATAGCCAATTTCACTGCCAGGTAGCTTCACTGAATTAAGCCTTGCTATTCCTTTCATAATTCCTATGGAACCTACCATGGCTATCACAGTCAATTAGAAAACATCTATTCTCTGTCAATAGCAACTCTTTTACACTTATTGTGTTTTTAATGTCTTGGGCTATTAGACTCAGCTCTCCAAGCATTTTAATGGAGTTTCGTTTTGTTACTGTATAGTGTTCAATAAATAGTCTTTACTTAGCTTGACAAATGGTGTTACATCTTGTTCAATTTTCTTTATAAACCTCAGGAATTCTGATTTCCAATTTCTATGTTTATAGTCTAATCCCAAACCTATTTGCTATTCTTGTTTGTAATAATATGAAAAGAATTTCAAATGATAGAGTAGAATAAAATCTTATTTGTTAAATTCTGCTGAAATATTTTATTATAATTCACACCATGTAAATTATTTAACATAAAAGCTGAAAAAGTTGGATTGTTAGATATTTTGGTCATTATGGACATTAAAACAATTATATGAATTATACCTTTCTTTCATACCAACTTGCTTTTAGTAAATCAAATTTAGGTTAATTTTAGGATGTTTTAACTCCGAAAAATAAAATCACCTTACCTAGAATTTGTTTGCTACTAGCACAATTGGCTATGAAGGTCTCAGTCATTTAAAAAATGAGTGTGTGGGACTTAAATATTATTTTAGATTCTAAAAGAAGTATCACTTCTAAAACCTTTCCCCTGTCCTTTTGTTATCCATTCATCCAGGTAACCCACTTCCCTTTTTGATATTATACAAAACAAACTTGAACACAAAGTGCATGCTTCTTTTAAGCCAGTTGCTTTTCAGTGTATGTTTCAATATAACATACAAAAGGCTCATGGAAAAAATGTGTTATGGAAAAAACTATGCATAGATTTCAAAACTTTGGCACCAAAAAAGGAATATTTTTAAAATTATTTGTTTCAAATCTTTGAGAGTCAGAAAGAGCAAGAGAGTGCAAGCCCAGGCACTGGTTCATTCCACAACAGCCAGAGCTGAGCCAGACCAAATCTAGGAACTCAGTCCAGTTCTTCCCCTTAGGTGGCAGGATCCCAACTGCTTGAATCATCACTTCTGTCACTCAGGGTGAAGTCAGGAGCCACAGACAAGTCTTGAACCCAGGCACTCTGCTATGGAATGTGAGCATCTTCACTGGTGTCTTAACTAATAGGCTAACTCTATACCTCAAGCGCATAATTTAATTCCATTTTTCTATGAATCTTTAGGAGTGCCCTTGCATTACCATTGCAAAAACATTTTTAGTTTCAACTGCCATGGTAAAAAGCCATGTCTAACTTTCTATTTTTCTTGCTTTATGATCATTAAATTTATAGCAGTGCTGCTGCTACTAAGTAGCCAATCTTTCAGTAATTGAAAAGAAGTAGAAGATGAACCCAGTTAAGACTCTTGTGCACATTTACTTATTTATAGCAGAGATTAGACCATCTGCGTTTCCCTCAGCCTTTCTAATCTGATCTCATAGCTAAGTAATAAGCTCACTCTTCTGTGACTTCATGCTATGGCAACATCTGTTGTAACAGCAGTCATTGTAACTCCCAATGCTTAGTGTAGTTGTGTGTCCCCCTACCGTATAAGATTTGGATCACAATTTGTCAAATCCCCTTGTCCCATATTTGCTTGGCAAACTTTTTCCTTAAAAGTAACGCTCATGTAGTTCTTTCACTCCAAGTTACTTATGCCCAGGGGATTGACCTCTGTTCACCATTCTCCGTATTCTTGGTACAACTGCTGAAAGAAGGGCCACAGGGGCTTCTGATCCCCTAAAAATGGTACAATAGGTGAAAATTTACGCCACCCTCATCCTCACCTTGAAATGACCAGAAACTAGAGCAATCAGTGTGATTTTCTTCCGGCTTTCCCAAGGCACTCTCAACGGATCCACCTGTTTGTGTCACAGAGGCCCATTTCCCTTCAGAAAAACACAGTTTAAAAAAAGACAAGACATGAAACATTTTTCCCCTCTTATCTTCATGCAGGTGTGGTATCCGCATGCACTCCTATGAGAACGCATTACTGTGCTTCCTCTCAGATGTGCCAGCAGAGTGCTAGTGGACACCACCTGTGACTTTCCAGAATATTCAGGAAGCCACTGTGATGTGCTGGCGTTGATCATTCCATTCTTGAAAACTGAGATAGATGCAGGTGACCAAGTGGGAGCTGTGCAGAAAAGAGTCTGACAACATAGTAAGCCCATCACCTCCAGTCTCCCACGTCAGGGAAAACTGGCGTTTCCATTTTTGATTTCCCTCTCTGTAGGGACAGATTTCATGACATGTGAAGCTGAACATCAGTATGCTTATGTGTATATATATTCATGGAACAACACAATTCTAAATATTAAGTTCTAGTTTAATTCCCCATTTATATACGGGTTGAATAAGAGTTACAGAGGTTGCATGTTGTAAGGAAAATGTTAAGTTTATTCCATGTTAGTCTGTGACTCTCTCTTTGTCATTGTTATAGATCTCAGCCCTAATTAGGTAATAATGACCAAAGCAAAATATTGGTACTAAAGGACTACTAAACTATTGGCTGAAAATAAAATGATTAATGTTAAAGTAGCAAAAATTATACTAGGGCTGCAGTGTCACTCTGAATTTCCCCCATCTTGCTTTCTGGAAATTTGCCTCTTCTAATTACACTCTTTTTACATCAACATTTCCTTTTTACTAACTCTGTCCACTTTGTATCCAAGTTACTCTTCTTGTTTCAAAACATAATAAATAAGATGCTTTAACTCCTTCCTGGCTATTTTTCTTTAGCCTGCTCTTACAGCCAAGATTCTTGAAAGAAGAATCCTCAGTTCCATTAAGTCTGCAACCCTTTTCAGTCTGGCTTCTGAGCGTACTGTACCACAATCAATATATTCATACCAACAATCTCCTCCTTGCTGAATTTCATAAACAGTTCTCAGTCCTTATGTGCCTTCTCTGCAAAATACTTGATTCTCACATCTATTCCTTCCTTCCTGACACATTTTCTGTGGCATCAATATTATCACTTTCTGGTTTTTTGTCCTCTTTGATTCTGCCTTTCTTGCTCTTCTCACCCTCCTCTTCTATCCATCCCTTAAGTTTGTTTACCAGAGTTTTCTCCACTCCCCTTCCTCACATTCATGGCGCTGCATTTTCACAGGAGTTCTCACAAACGCCCATGCCTTTGATCTCCAAACCTCTACCTCCAGCCTGCTTTCTCCCCCAGCAGCCTACATTCTGATTCAACTGTCTACAGGCCTCTCCAACAACTTCTTATCCCACAGGAAATTCAAAGGCAATATGGCCAAAACCTCCCCCTAAAACTTACTCTTGTGCTTCCTAACCTTGCAAATATCATCACCATTCACTTCTTTTCCAAGATGATAATTTAGTGATCCTGAGTTCACCTTCACTTTTTCCACACACATCCAATCAAAATCAAATCCCTATCAACATGAACTCAGTATTTCCCAAACTTCCACTCATCTTTGTCAATGTTCTTGGGCCCTAATTTTAAGAAATCTTCTCTGCTGGATTACACCCCCTCATTTGGACTCCCATAGCATTTCCGCTCTATTGCCTCATACCCAATCCCACCTCTGTACTAAGGACAAAATAACCTCTGTAACACACAAAATGGTTAATGCACTCCTGTAATAGCTTTCCATTGCTTCTGAAGTTCAAATGTTTTTTAACAACAATAAAGAACAACAAAAAACTCATGAGTTTGGACCTCTGATTTCCTGGCCAGCCTGACTACGTATCATATCCTTTGCCTCCTGAAATGCTTGCAATTTTCCAAACACATAAAACTTGCTCTTACTTCAAGGCCTTGGCACATAATGACTCAGTTCAGCTTGTCCTATCATTCCTCAGGCTAGCCCTGGCTAAATCTTTCATCTGGCTTTAGGATTGAATTTAGGCAGTCTCCCCTGGGAATATTTCCTTGGCACTTTTGTATGATTCAGTAGCCTACAGACATAATACTCCATTAACAATCTAACATTCTGTTTTCATTGTCAGATTGATGCTGAAATAAAAAATCTCCCAGAGCCCTGATGCAAATGTTGAACATAGGTAAGTTTTTGTTGTTGTTGTTTGTTTTTTAATACAGCATCAATGAATACCACATACTACAATGGGGGAAGGAGATTTTATTAATTATGGATGCAAATTTACTTTCAAATTTACTGATCCCCAGCCTCCTGCTACATCCATCACAACCTCATATACAGGATAATGACAGCATAACCATCATTTAAGGATTTCTGATGCACTTGAGTAGAAAAATGTTGAGTTTATACACAAAGCTCATCAAGTCTAAAACATAACACAGAAGCCTTGTTAGGAAAGAAACATTCTTCAAACTAAAGCAACACTGTTGAAATATAATCACTTATTTAAATTTTATATTTTACCCATTTAAAAGTACTTTCTGTTCTTACTTTATCAGGCATTTTATTTAGATGTAACTCCACACATTAAACTGAAGGTGAACTTAATCTTGCATATTTCCACAAAACTTTTTCTCTCTAGATTCAATTATATTCACGCTAAAGATATTATATCTGAGATTTTTAACTGATGCAAACAATCATTTGGGTTTTCTCCAATTTTAGTTGAATCAGTGATTTTTAATTTTTAATGATGTTAACTGTATTTTGCTGGCTTATGTAATGTGGAAACAAAAGCCCTCCAATACATTGGCTGATGAATTACAGAATTTCATCATATTTAGCTTTTCATTTGTCAATTATTTGAATCATCTAAAGCATTAACAAGGAAAACTAACATTCTGAGAAACAGTATAAGAGAATTGATTCAGGAAACATGTTTCTGGAATCACCTAATCTATATTAGAATTCAGACTTTAATTACCTATCTTTGGGAACTTGAGCAAGTTATTCATATTGTCCAAAATTCACTTTCCTTATTTGGTAAAATGAAAATTTCTACCTCACTGTGTTATTATAATGGCTGAGACTGTAATGTGTATAAAAGCCATAAATATGATTAAAAATAATGAATAATATTGACCAAGCTGTTACTATTGCCTCTACTACTATTATCATCATCACCACCATGAATCTAAACTAAATTTGTTTCTCCTACCCAAAATGTATTGTTGGCTTTTGCCACACACATATTAGATCCTAAAGGAAAAGTGAGTTTCTAAGTAATCCTGGGAATAAAAATCAAAATGCAAATTGCACTTGCAAATACCCTCGACTTAATACCTTGCCTCTGTTGCTGAATTATTCCTGTGTCCACATCTAAGTGAACTAATTTTCCCTTTATTTTAATTCACCTGTTAGATCTCCATAAAGTTAAAATGGCTATATGCAAATTTCCTCACCTCCCTCCCTTATTAAGAAGAAAGGTTGTTTTAAAGCCATGAATTTTGCATCACTGGGCTATGCGATTCCTCAAGAATCCTGAATGCATTTCCTTAGTGTCTAAGATACAAAGGTACTTTAAAACATTGATGGAATTCAGAGCAAAAATAATTCAAAATCCATGCATATGAGAGTTATTCAAGAAGTTCATGGAAAATAAATGAACTTTTTATGAAAAAACTTGCATGGATTTCAATTTTTTTTTACACCAAAATAAACTTGCTTTTAACTCCAGTTTTTTCATGAAGTTTATGAAATACCCTCATATATATATTTTGGGGTTCTAAGATAACAAATTGAAATAAGAGAAAGTCTCCTTTAAAAAGGGAGGAAATACTAATTTGATGGATTTCAAAATATTTCTTTTTAAACTAACAACTTTCAAAGATAGTTTTAGTGCTAACTAAATCAAGAGGTGATTTCAGTGATAGATCAAAGAAATTTCTATTGGAGCAATTTGTATGTTTTGTAGTCATTATCTTCATATTATAAATTTTATGATAATTTTGTGATATATTAGTATATCACTGTGGCCTTTAAATAATCGTCCAATTTCTGTATCAGTCTTTGGCCACCAAAACACAATTTGATTTGGATAGAAATTCTAAAATCATTCCCATATTTCTTCCATTAATTTCAACAATATACATTGACATTGAGCTCTAGTTTGCCAATGTTGATTATGATAAACAGGCATGGATAAAGCTGAGACGCTTCCAACTTCAATTGTATCAAAAATAGTTATGCAGCTTTGGAAAAATGGATTATATCTTTTTAATAAGCCTGCTAGGCTTGGGTTACCTGATATCCAGAAAACACAATCTAACCCTCCTTCTAGGTTTCCAGATACAACCAGCAGATTATTGTCTTAAGTTTTAGGGAAAATGTTGTAACTATTAAATAACCCTGGATTCATTCAGTTGTCAAAAGCACTGCCCCAATATAGCACAGGCCCAGTTGTGAGCTGCTCTGAACCCAGTTATTGTCTTAAATGATTCCAGACTAAGAGCTAAACAACTTTCCTCGCCACCCCAAATAAAGCAGTTTTTTCATCATATTTTAAATTATTCCAGAAGATAGCCATTTTCTTTGATAGTTTTTCTTTCACTACAGCAGGTAAGCACTTCAGTGACAGAAGGAGCACAATATTCAGGGCCTAGCAATTGCTAAAACCATTAGGTGAACTTTGGCTGGCTATGCCTGTGTTTTATAAAAACTTACCTCTTTCGACTCAGGGATTTCAAATGTGTAGAAGCTGAAGCCTTTTGTCTCAAAGTTTTCTGATCCCTAAATACACCTAAAATTCATGTCTTCGGTCAACAGTTCCATGCTATTTCACACCTATGGTCTTCTTACAAGCTTGAGTTGTTGGTTTGACAGTAATTGATCCCCTTCATCAATTTTTTTCTTTAAAAATCCCAAACTTAATATGGCTACATTTGCATATGCCAGTGGAGAAGGAATTATTGTCTCTTAATATATCTCACAAAACCAAGTATTTTTTTTTCCCCTTCAGCTTTGGAAGTATTCCCTAGGTTGTTATAAGGTGAATGAGCCACCTCAGGGTACAGAATTAAGTCTCAAAGCTGTTTTAGATACCTAAAATCACACACAGCATAGAAGGGTGTTCATGCTGTGAGAGAAACCTGAGAACTGAGGCTGAGGGTTCTTCAACAGATTTATGTCTTCCATCTCGTCTAACTCCAAGTCATAGGCACATAGAGGGCAATGAAAGATGGGATTTCTTGTGCCATGCAAATAGAACTGTGATATGATTTTATTATACTTTCTTGGAAGAGGAAAAAAAGGGGAGGCATCTTTACCTTAACACAAAGAAGGTAATTTGACAAAATTCACACTGCTTAGTGTTTGACTAAAATAAAAACTACTGGACTATTATCTCAATTCCTTGATGAGGTAGCAGTGTGTGTATTATGCTAATGTTTCACTTTTTTGCTCTGGTAGTAATTACTCATACTGATAGCACAGAAAAATCACAAACATTATTTTGAAGGGGGAAAAAAAAAAAACTAACCAATGCCTCCTGCCACAATAGTAATTAATGGCTTTAATTGTCACTATTATTTACTTCAGGAATTTATTACTTTTTTAAAAAGATTTTATTTATTTATTTGACAGGTAGAGTTACAGACAGTGAGAGGGAGAGACAGAGAGAAAGGTCTTCCATCTGCTGGTTCACTCCCCCAAATGGCTGCAATGGCTGGAGCTGTGCCGATCCAAAGCTAGGAGCCAGGTGGTTCTTCCTGGTCTCCCATGCAGGTGCAGGCGGCCAAGCACTTGGGCCATTCTCCACTGCCCTCCTGGGCCACAGCGGAGAGCTGGACTGGGAGAGGAGCAACCGGGACTAGAACCCAGTGCCTACATGGGATGCCAGCACCGCAGGCAGAGGATTAACCTAGTGTGCCATGGTGCCGGCCCCTACGTTTTTTTCATTCTGGATCCATGAGGCAGGCCATCATGGATATTTGGGTCATGCTAGACAAGTGTATCTTTGGCATGAATATAAAAAACATATGTATAAGTATAATATAAAAATATAAAAATTCATGTGTTCAGCAGTTTAAGAGTACTTCAGAAAGTCCATAGATGATGGAATTAAGAGGTTATTTTGGCAAAAAAAAAAAAAGAAAAAAAAGAAAAAGAAAAAGAAAAAGAAAAAGAAATCCAAGGGCTGCCACTATGGCGCAGCAGGTTAAAGCCCTGGCCTGAAGCATCGGTATCCCATGTGGGCACTGGTTCTAGTCCCGGCTGCTCCTCTTCCAATCCAGCTCTCTGCTGTGGCCTGGGAAAGCAGTGGAAGATGGCCCAAGTCCTTGGGCCCCTGCACCCATGTGGGAGACTCAGAAGAAGCTCCTGGCTCCTGGCTTCAGATCAGTGCAGCTCCGGCCATTGTGGCCATCTAGGGAGTGAACCAGCAGATGGAAGCTCTCTCTCTCTCTGTCTCTACCTCTCTCTGTAATTCTTTCAAATAAATAAAATAAATCTTTTAAAAAAGGTTATTTTGGCAAAAAAATTGAAATTCATGCACAGTTTTTGCAAAGTATTAATTTTTATGAATTAACAATTTTTGTCTTAAACTTTTATTGTATATTTTATGAGGTACAGTATAAAATTTCAACACATATATCAAGCTAGATGAACTTTTTGAAAACCACTCAGATGGATTTCAAATTTTTTCACCAAAATAAACTTATTTTTAATTCCATTTTTCACAAATTTTTTCTAAAGATTTAAGAGTCAGAGTTACTGAGAAAGAGAGAGAGAGACAGAAATATCTTCCATCTGCTGACTCACTCCCCACATGGCCACAACAATCAGAGCTGGGCCAGGCTGAAGCTGGAAACTTCATCCAGGTCTCCCACACGAGTGGCAGGGGCCCAAGCACTTGGGCCATCTTCTGCTGCTTTCCCAGGTGCATTAGCAGGGAGCTGGATTGAAAGTGGAGCAGCCAGAACAGGAACCAGTGTCCGTATGGGCTGCCAGTGTGAAGGTGACAGCTTTTCATACTATGCTATAGCACCACTGCTCCCCATCCTGCCCTATTTCTAAAGCATTTTCTATAAATTTTAAGTGCGCTTGCACTATGATTGTTGTCCATTAACTTTATTTTTCTAACATACTCATTTTCATTATTCTCATAGTTCTACAGCTGCAGCCACCTTGGGCAGTGACCTCTGCTGGCCTGACCTGAGCACAAGCACTGGGCTTCTGGGGAGACATGTAGGATGCTCCCTACTTCTCCCAGCCACGATGTCTTCTTACAATGATTTGCTACAAAATAAAATGAACTATAATGCAAACCATATACATGACTGAAACTGCTGTTACTCTTCAGCCCTGTCTCTGTGCCTTTGACCGAGACACTCAAAGTAGGCAGCTTCACCCTCACAAATCCCTGCTCTGTTCTAGATCTCTGCTGTTTCCTTCTAAAAGATTCACAACATTAAGCATCCATGTTACAATGACCAACACACCGAACTCCATCCCTGGCTAATTCTCAGGCTCAGCAGGTACCATTAAGGAAGGGTTAGCCATCCTTCTAGCATGGACAGCTGGGAGAAGTCACTTCTGAAAAACAACGGAACAAAACAAAATAAAACCTCCTCCTGAGAGCACCTTCATGCTTCCTGCGGCAGTTTCATGGTGTTTATTAGGTAATTCTGTGTTGTGAAAGGAAAATCTGTGTAGCTGGAACAAGTTTATTTCTCCTGAAAACTCCCAAAAGCAATTTACTGAAGCACAGTTCTATAAGGCATGTTTATTTTTCAGCTTCATTCCATTTATATCAAATATCAGTGATATTTAAATATCTGTGGTATTCCATGTGCCTTAATTCTACATTGTTCTATGCAAGATATTTTCAGAATAAATGTCTCTCCGAAACTAATAAAAAGCCCAGGAAAACATTCTACATGTAGAGCGAATTGCATCAGAGAATTTGAATTCACTTCATAGTAGATACAGAATATAGGATAGAGCTGATGCATAGTTCATGGCAAACATAACCGAAGTCAACTGAAATCATCCCTCTCACTCTTCAAGAGTCTAATCACAGCAAGGAGCATTTCACTAACTGAGACAAGGCCAAGAGCTCATGCGTTAGCTTCCAGGAACTGGGATATAAAATGCCCACTCCCTTGCAGCTTCCATGGCAGACGGTGCAGCCCCCACTCTGACAAAGATCCCAAACTGAGAAATCAACCTCCAGTAGACGCTCTTCAGGTGCCGTGAAGTCAAGAAGCAGCAAACTCTTCACTATATGTTTAGACAGCACTGAACTTTCTTCTTCGTTACTTCTATTAAAAATTAGTTTATTGAAGCTTGAAACTACACTGAGAAGCAACTATTATTGGTAAAACACAAGGAGACGGCGACTCTACAAGGCCAATCAGTGACTCAGGGACACAGAGTTAGCAAATAACAAATTAAGTGCTTGGGTTTCAATTCCAGCGTGGGACAGGCTGATGGGCACACCTGCAGCACATGGACCCTAATCAAAGCAGGTTTGGAAGCCTAACAGTAACTATCAGTTGAAGAGTCCCAGTTACTGCATCTAGTTCTGTTTCTAAATGCATTTAATCACTAGCGCCTTCTCCTTTATTTACCAGTTATTGTTTTACAAAGTTAATTTTGAAAATTCTGCTCGGTTCTTGAGAGGTCATATTTATAAATGATGGATTCCTGCAAACTGATTCATTGTGGTCAAGTACTGGTATACACAGCCAGGTAACACTGTTTTTTTGACACTAACTAGTCAGAGTATTATGTGATCGAAGGAGTGTTTTTGTGGTTCCCACAACTATATTGCCCAGAAAACTTGTGCACCTTTTACCATTTTTCTTAAGAACTGCCGATACAATATTCTGTCACTTTAGTGTGCTCTAATTTCAGATTGTATACATATGAATGTGCCCATATTTGTTTCACTTCAAAGAAGTAGAGATATTTTTGTTAAGACATTGCCCAAATATGCTTACTTCCCAAGGGCTGTCTGCCGTGGAAAAAATGTTTTGAAAATGCTGTCAGCCAAAGCTGATTTCACTCGCTCCCGTCTTACATAAGAAGGCCTCAGTTTTTCATACTTTACTTTGCACTTTCATCCAAAAACCTGTTCTCATCATGAAAAAAGGAAGCTATTCTTTATGTTCGAGAACAGAATTTACAAGTTGTATCAGAGTTCTCCAAAGAAGTAATAAAAGAGAGATAAAAGAAAAACTGGCCTACTCCTCACCGTGTAGTTGGGAAGGTGAAATCCTCAGGGCAGGCTGACAGTCCAGAGTTGCAGGCAAAACTTCTGTGTGAAGTCGTAAGGTAGAGTTCTTTGCTGGGAAACCTCGGTTTTCACTCTTAACGGCCTTCAGCTGATTGGATGAAGCCACTTCTCATTACCAATGGCAATCTTTACATAAAGTCAGCTGGTGGTAATGCTTCATCACATCCAAAACACCATTAGAGCAATGTCTAGATGATTCTTTCACCAAACGAATTGGTGTCAGAGCTGAGCCAAGTTGTCACACAAGCTTTCAGTTGTCATCAGTCACCTAATTTCAAGTCTTTGGAGGGACAGCACCAACCTGCTTTCTGGATGCCTACCTCACCCTACAGGTGCTTCTCAAACATCACCCCTACACCATCATCTTAAATAATCTTCCCAGGATTAGTGTCTTCATACCTCACCTGGAAAGTTTGGAAAAGCAAAGCTGCTTTTTAAGGGCATTTCGGTTTAAAAACCTAAGAAAGCAGGGATGGCTGTTGTACACAACAGGGGTTTTTCTACTTGTGGAATTCCTTATTTAGTGCAGGGTTAAGTTTGTCACTATAAAGTAAATGGAAGATATATCATTGCAAAAACTTAAAGAAAAATAAGAAAGGAAGGAGGAGGGATGGTGGGAGTGAGAGATGGAGGGAAGGTAGAGTGGGAAGGATCATTATATCCTTAAAACTGTGTATGAATATGTGAAATGTGTGCCCTTTATATAAATTTTCAAAAATTTTTAAAGGATTTTTTGACAAGTAGAGTTATAGACAGAGAGACAGAAAGGTCTTCCTTCCGTTGGTTCACCCTCCAAATGGCCACCGTGGCCGGATCTGTGCCAATCCGAAGCCAGGAGCCAGGTGCTTACCACCCGGTCTCCCATGGGAGCGCAGGAGCCCAAGCACTTGGGCCATCCTCCGCTGCCCTCCCTGGCCACAGCAGAGAGCTGGCCTGGAAGAGGAGCAACCAGGACTAAAACTGGTACCCATATGGGATGCCAGCACTGCAGGTGGAGGATTAGCCAAGTGAGCCACAGTGCCAGCCCCTCAAAATTTTTAATGCATTAAATTAAAAAAAAAAAAAAACACTGCTTCCGATGCCTGTATCCTGCATTGGAGTGCCTGGTTTGATCCCCACTTCCTTGTACTCCACCCAGCTTCCTGATAATATACATCCAGGGAGGTGTAGAGCTCAAGTAGCGGAATCCCTGCCACCCAGGTAAGAGACTCAGGTTAAGTTTTGACTTCCTGGCGTCTACCTGACCCAGCCTTGGCTTTGCAGTCATTTTGGTAGTGAACCAGTGGATGTAAGATTTATGTCTGTCTGACTCTCTCTCTCTCCCCCCCCAACCTAAATGAAAATAAATATTAAAACATTTTTAAAAACACATAAGAAGAAGGCAGGCAGTAGTGAAGATGCCACGTGGGACATTAGTATCCCATGTCAACTCCCTGGGTTCAAGTCCTGGCTCTGCTCCCGATTCCAACTTCTTGCTGAAGCATACCCTGGAAGGCAGCAGGTGACGGCACAAATAGTTAGGTGCCTGCCACCATGTAGGAGACTTGGACTGAGTTCCTAGCTCCTGACGCTCTCCTGGCCCAGCTGTTGCTATTCTGAGCATTTGGGGAGTGAACTAATAAATGGGACGATCTCTCTCTTTCTTTCTCTTTCTCTTTCTTTCTCTTTTTCACGTTCTTTCTCTTTCCTTTTTCTCCCTCTTTCTCATTGCCTATCATAAAATACTTTTGAAAATAAAACTATAAGAAGTAAAAAGCCATCAGTTATTCATTGAATTCAGCAGTCTGAGGTCATAGTGAAGCAAGAGTTTAACCAGCTTCATAGTTCACCCAATCCCCATTTAGATAAGTATCTGAAAATAAGCAAGAAATCTTAAAAAGTCACTTTTATTCCTGGTCTTCCTTTGGTGCACCTCTCCCCATTCAACCTATAGACCAGTGATTCTCAACCCTGACTGTGCTTTAAAATCACAGAGATTTGGGGGAAAAATACCAATGACCAGTCCTGAGTTGAACTTGCTATGCAGCCAGCCTGCACACCACAGCTTCAGAGGCTTGTAGCCCTCATCCAAATGAAGAAAACGAAGGCATCTGAGCTCAATTAACCCTTGTTGGCTAAGTGATCGTACCAGAGCAAGGGTCAATCTCTCAATCTGGCATTGCATTTTGAGCATTTTGTCCGTAATTATAGAATGAAACTTTTCTCTTCCTAAAGAAAGCCGGTCATTGATACTCAAATCAAAAGATTGCCTTTCCCAGGGGCTATTTCATCCTTGTCCTTGTCTTCCAAGAGCTGAAATATTCTTTTCTCCACTAGGCCAAGAAAGCACCTAATTGTTCCTCCCCTCACACTCATCACAAGGATCCTAGTTTCATAGCTTAAGTTTCTGGCAAGGTTTACTTTGGAACTAATGATAGGAGTACCGATTTACTCATCTGTAGATCAGGGGCTTGGGATTCATATTGCATCTGCTCTAGGCATAAAGTTTCTAATAGCAGGTTAGGTGCCTTTGTCCCCAGGCTTCCAGGACAGAAGCATCCATCGTGGCACCTGCTGTATATGCTCCACCAGGAAAAGGAGACGATGCAGGATTCAAATGAGAACCTTTGCCTCCACCTTGTGGATGACACATCTAAATGCTGATGCTGTGCAGAGGTCAATTCTGAAATCAGATCTTAACAAAATTGCTAATAGAAAACCGTGGGGGAATGGACCTACTTTGGGCTAGAGCTCTATCTAGAGAATCATAAAATAGTTAGCAACATACATAATTTTCAACTTTTATTCTCAGGGATTTTAAAACTCATGCTAATTGACTCACATGACAAAATCAGCCACCCAGATTTTTCATTCAATGCCTGATAATGCTTAAAATTTTGAGGAAAAAAAATCAGCTCCATTTTACCACTGAGAATAGAGCTTTAGTGATGGTGTTTAATGTTTCTGATATATTAGAAATCCTGCTGTTTAATGTAAGAAACAGTAATTGTTAGTTTTCAAAGGACTTTATTGTTACCTAACCTTCACCGCGATCACATGGGGCAGATAGTCCAGGTCCTAGTCCATCTAATTTACAGATCAATGAGTCCAGTGAGATGAGCACAGGAACAAGTCCACACACTGACAGCAAAGACTAGGCTAACAATACAGGGCACGAATGGGACACTCTGCCACTTCCCTATTGCTTAGTAATGTGCTCCACAGAGAGGGCTTCAAACCACAGCAATCATTAAATGTGCTCCCAAATCTGGAGGTTGACTGGGCTCAGTCTGCCTCACGCAGGGGCAGGTGGCAGTGCCTGGGGCCATCCTGAAAACCTTTCCATTTGCAGGTTTGGCAGCTGGGCTGGAAGGAATCAAAAAGCTGGGGTCTGCAAGAGGTGGGGCTCCTTGCTTCTCTCTCTAGCCAGTCTCTGCAGGTGATATCTCCACATCATATCCTCAAAGCAGTCAGACTTTTCACACAATGGCTGAAGGTCCTCAGAGCGAGTCTCCCAGGAGACCATGGCAGAAGCTGTCATTTCTAGGGGACTCTCAGAAGTCAGGTGACACCTTTTCACCTGTGTCCACCCATCAATGAAATTCAGGCACATTCAATATTCACAGAGAGGGGAAATAGCAGGTTTTCCTAAAATTTTTTAAATTTATTTTCATTTTATTTGAAAGAGAGTGATCTTCCATCCTCTGGTTCATTCGCCCAAATGCTCATTACAGTCAGGACTGGGCCAGGCCAAAGTCAGGAGCCAGAAACTCCATCTGGACCTTCCACATGAGTGGCAGGGACCCAAGGACTTGAGCCATCATCTGCTGCCTCCCAGGGTGCTCATTAACAGGAAACTAGCATCACAAGCAGAGCCAGGATTTAAATCCAGGCATTCCAATATGGGATGCATGTGACTCAAATGGCTTCTTCTTCTTCTTCTTCTTCTTCTTCTTCTTCTTCTTCTTCCTCTTCCTCTTCCTCTTCTTCCTCTTCTTCCTCTTCTTCCTCTTCTTCCTCTTCTTCCTCTTCTTCCTCTTCCTCTTCTTCCTCTTCCTCTTCTTCCTCCTCTTCCTCCTCTTCTTCCTCTTCTTCCTCTTCTTCTTCTTCTTTTTGACAGGCAGAGTGGACAGTGAGAAAGACAGAGAGACAGAGAGAAAGGTCTTCCTTTCCCATTGGTTCACCCTCCAATGGCCACTGTGGCCGGCGCGCTGCGCTGATCTGAAGCCAGGAGCCAGGTGCTTCTCCTGGTCTCCCATGCGAGTGCAGGGCCCAAGCACTTGGGCCATCTTCCAATGCACTCCCAGGCCACAGCAGAGAGCTGGCCTGGAAGAGGAGCAACCGGGACAGAATTCAGTGCCCCGACTGGGACTAGAACCCGGTGTGCCGGCACCACAGGTGGAGGATTAGCCTAGTGAGCCGCAGTGCCGGCCCCAAATGGCATCTTAACAGCAGAGCAAAATGCCTGCCCCTCTATGTACTCTGTGCATACTCTCTCAACACTGAAATTGGCAGCTGAATATATGAGGGGTCTTCAAAAAGATCACGAAAACTGCATATTATGAAGAAACCATGCTTGGATTTTGACAAGTTTTGTGCCAAATAAATTTATTTTTTAATTCTATTTTTTTCCATAAACTGAAGTATCCTCATACAGTTCAAACAATTCTGAATGAGATTTTGCTATCAACCACAATTATTCAGTAAAAATAATAGAAAAGGCCATGTTTATATTTTCCTTCAATGCTGTTTCACAAGAAAATTGCGCTATACAGACTAGGTTTGTAGAATATATACCTCTTGATAAACATTTCTCATCAACACTTACAAAGCACGGTCCCTATGATCAAGGTAACTTCCACTCTCACATGGAAAGCAGACATGTAGACTAACAAACTGGACAACAACTTTGCAAGCAGAGGGAAGGGAATCACTGATGATGAGCTGAGAAGAAACTGGCGAGTGGCAAGCTTCCAAATTTGAACCTTGACACAGCTGTGTAAGGTGTAAGGGTGCTGTCTGGTATCAGTCAGCTCCAGGGAAGACTACCTTGTAAGGCTTATTGTCCACACAGGGAGCACGCCAACTCTCATTTCTCCTGCTGAATCTCACCAGCCAACCAGCCTTCCTGAAATTCCACCTGGGAAGTGAAGCTCAGTGGGACAATGAGAACAACACCTCATTCACTGGGCTCTCAGTGAAAAGTGAGTTGTTTGGTCCCGTGTGTTTTGATTACTCATTGTTGGGTAGGAAGATGATGCATCCAGTAAGAATTAAAATAAATCCTGCTGCCACCTCTGTAAAGTCAAGCTCAAGGAGCTACCTGAGCAAACAGCGAGGGCAGAAGAGAGCTTCCAATGCCCTCCATCACCAGCTAACACCCCTTTTATTCAACTGTCCTGGCCATTTCTCCAGTGTTCTGTCTTTTGTTTTCAACACATTAATGCTATTTCATTCAATATGTTTATTAGTCCCCAAATTGGACTAACACGCTAACGTGATTTAAATTTAACATCTTATTTCCTAGAAATATTTTTGTGTTTTTTTTTTTTAAATAAAAAACATGCTTCCCATTCCTAGGCATGGGAAGCACATGGCTGAAAGTGAAGCCAAAGGGTCCAGTCTATTACAAGTTTTGGAAACTCAAGGATAGGAGAAAATATTTTAGAATAGTGGACTCTCCAGGAGTGTGACTGTGCCCTTTCTGTGGCCAGCCAACCATAGTGATCTTGTTACCAGCCCTTACAAATAGCCCCTGCCTTCAACATTTGCCAATACGATATCCTTGAAAATGTGTGACTCTGACCCACAGTCTTAGAAATATGCAAATAAATGAGATCAGAGATACTTGCCTTAAAGCCAAACTTGTTAAGGATGGAATGAGACCAAAGGCCACTTACATGGGTGAGATTCCAAATATTTAACAGCTGGTAACACACAGGTCCCAACTGATCAGAATACACCACTGGCCAATGAGGACACACGATGGCTGTGAACTGGCAACTGCTCAGCTATAAGGGGCATGGGGAACCTGAATCTTTCATGGTCATCATGCAATGAGGGAGCTGAGGTCATAAAGAAAAGCCTTGGAGAAGGGGCTGAAGAAGAAAAAAAAGCAAAGATAAACTTTATTCATTTGGAAAGTTCCAACATCAACATTTTTGTCACTGGCAGAGGCCATATAGAATATAGCAAAATACTCCTAAGGTAGGGGAAATCATTGCGATAGAAGTCTCAAATAGACATACCAAACAGAAACAAAGTCACCAGCAGGTTTTAAAAGTCACTCTGTGTCATCAATCTGAGAAGTAGTTCATACACTAAGCTTAGATTTTATGAAGTTGATTAGATAAACATAAGAAACTAGTATAAACACAAAGTAAGTCCAAAAGTACCACTAACTTTACAGAGAGGGAATAAAGCTGATTTTAGTATATAATCATTTTGTTCTCATCCAGTTTATTGCATTTATGGTTTGCTGTCATTTATAAATTCCCCATTGCAATATCTAATGTATGTTCATTAAACCAATAAACACTCTCAGTCATTATTCTAATTACTAATAGAGTGTTTCTATGTGAAAAGCAGAGAATTGCATTGTGAAGAATAATCAAATATTGACTCAAAAGGCTGAAATGATGGCCAAACATTAATGAAATCAACAATTAATTCTGATTCAAATAAAGTTAATGCTCTCAACACTTTATAATTATAAATATATATGATATGCACTTCTTCATTAGCACAGCTTTATTTTAAAATGTTGCTGCTCTAAGCATGTACATGCTCATGTATCACAAACATTGAGAAAAATGTTAAACAAGTTAAAACAGCCAAAATAAATTTATCTTTTAACTGCATTTTTTGGGAACTTTTTGAAGTCCCCTCATTTTCTGGAATGCAATTATTTGAATTGTATGGCTGGAGAAGAGTGGAAGTCATATGTCTCACTGTTGGAGTGGGTGTTTACAAATAATCAAACAAAGGAAGCTGGAATGATCTGTGTGTTGATGTAATGTTTGTGGAGGCAGAGTCGAGAAAAAACTGAGTGTACTCCATGGAATAAAATATATCTAAAATGTGAAAGGTATATCCACATGCTGGAATATTACACCCAAATTAACAAAAACAAAAGTCATACATGTTACTTCATGGGTAGAACTGAAAATCAATGTTGACAAAAAGTACAGTCACACAATGAAAGTTTTTTATATATTGCAATCTACATAAATTTTAAAAAGTGCATCTATGCAAAATTTTTTTATTTAACAAGAACATACACAGTGAAAATATAATTAGTTGTGGGCAGAGGAAGGAAATGGGGTATGTGGAATTGGGATAAATAAGAGAAAAGCCTGTATGCACCAAAGATGATAACATTCCAGAACTAAAGAGTGAGGTAAATACTAATAAACTAATCTTCTACATTTGACCTAACAAGAAAGAAAAAGCATTCTCACTCACATATGGAAATGGGAACTGACATCTCAAAATACTCTGCTAGGGCTTCATCATTGCACTTCTATATATGAGTTATAGTTTAAGTTCCTACAGCTTCCTACAGTTGACTTCCTGTAATTTCCACAGCTTTTCCTAAAGCTACCATGGACCAGCATCACAGGGAGGGAGGTGAAGAGGATATTATGAGATGCCCCAAAGAACCATCCAGTGGAAACCCTCTATTCTCAATATCCATAACTCCTTGGCCCAGGATCACCCTGTCACAAAGGCATTATTCTCAGAGACCATTTTTGCCTTTATCACCTACCAGTAGACCAATAAGACAAGAACTATGTCACAGTGAGATCCCAGTGAAAAGAACGGGCCATCAAAGAAGGGAGTACCTTTCTCTGAAGGGAGGAGAGAACTTCCACTTTGATTATGGCCTTGTCTAAATAAGGTCAGAGTTTTTGCACTCAAGAGGCTTCCATAGCCTTGGCAGCTCATGACAAGAGCCTCGGGTGATAACTGACGTCATAAATAAGAGTGTCAATTGTTAAATCAACAATGGGAGTCTCTGTACACTTCCTCCCCATGTAGGATCACTGTCCTGAATGTGTTGTGCTATGCAAATTAATGATAAAACTAGTACTCAAACAGTACTTTATACTTTGTGTTTCTGTGTGGGTGAAAACTGTTGAAATCTTAACTTAGTATATACTAAGTTGATCTTCTGTATATAAAGATAATTAAAAATGAATCTTGATGAAGAATGGGATGGGAGAGGTAGTAAGAGATGGGATGGTTTGCGGGTGGGAGGGTGGTTATGGGTGGAAGAACCGCTATAATCCAAAAGTTGTACTCTTGAAATTTATATTTATTAAATAAAAGTTTTAAAAAAAGGCATTGTCTTGGTACTACTAAAGTATTGAAGGGTAGCCAACTCCATTATTTACTATTTTTAAGATTTATTTTATTTATTTGGAAGACAGAGTTACAGAGAGATGCAGAGACAGAGAGAGAGGTCTTCCGTCTGCTAGTTCACTCCCAAGATGGCTGCAATGGCCGGAGCTGCACTGATCCACACCCAGGAGCCAGGAGTTTCTTCAGATCTCCCACGTGAGTGCAGGGACCTAAGGACCTGGGCTATTCTCTACTGCTTTCCCAGGCCACAGCAGAGAACTGGATCAGAAGAGGCACAGCCGGGACTAGAAGTGGTGCCCATATGGGATGCTGGCACTTCAGGCCAGGGCTTTAACCCGCTGTGCCACAGCACTGGTCCCCATCACTTACTTTTGTAACTCCAACACATTCTATTAATTTTTGAGAAGGAAAGGGAAGTGCCTCCTCCTACATTTAGACTAACTGCAATCCTGTTATAGTAGCATAATCAACACTTAGACAAAATAGAGCCAGATTCAATACCTTCACATGAAACTCTGCTGTTTCCAAAACACTGCAGAATTATTCTCTAAGGAAAAGAATTTTCTCCAAATGGTTAGATGAAAAATCAGTTAAACAGAATGTTATCCAATTCATGGTCCCACTGAACTAAGCCTAGCCTTAGGAAACTTCAAGTCCTCTAATTAAAGCCCATTAATAACTATTCTTTTAACAGCACAAATGTATTATTTTCTATGTGGCAACTATTATTCTAAACACTTGACCTGCAGAATCTCATACTCACACACACACACACACACACACACAAATACCAATTTTGTAAACCATAAAACTGGCATATTCAGAGATTAAGTGACTGGCTAGAGGTTACTTATTGGTGAGTGGTGATAAAGCTGGGAGTCAAGCCACACAACTGGAAGCCCCCATTGCCCCTGCCCACAGGACACAGTGATCAAAAAAGGGGGCCTTCCCTGAGTCAGCCCAAAATTGTGATGGAAACACTGCTGTGAATTCGCTCAGAAAGGCATTCTTCCACATGTGCATCCTAGCAGCTGGATTCGTTTCACACACTTTTGTTTGGGTCGCAAAGGTTTTGAAGGATTTGGGGGGCTGCAGGTTGTTCTAACATTGTGGAAAATATGGTGAACTTTTTCAAATGTGCTTGTACTCCTGCAAAACTGAAGACGACAAGTGGGAACAGTACTGATGGCTTCCACCCTGTGAGAATGTCATAGAAACACAACTACAACATACGGAAAATGTGTGGAAATTAGGAAACCAAATTCTCCCATAAGTCAAAGATTCAAAAAAGATGAGAACTGCTATTTCCTGAGAGGAGATGAAGTCTCTCCTGATCCAGGGCCCCTGCTGCTTTCCAAAGGAACAGCACCAAATAAACAGTTCTTACTTGCCCAAATGCATTGCTTTCAAAAAGACACTAGCAAATGTGAAAAAGAAGAGGATTCATCATATTAAGCAACAGTCCATTCCATATACAGATTCAACAAGCCATTTCTTAAGCATATTTAGAAGCTTATTTTGGTTGATCTTATATACCTCTTGGAATGCAAAATACATTGTTATAAGTAGAAATAAATATCTGTTTCAAAAATAAACTTCTATGCAGTTTGCTATAAAACCCCTCTACTGCTATGAGTATAGGCATAAAAAGTATGTTTGATACAATGTATACATTGTATCTACTCTACTAGTTATGTTTTATTACCTTTTTTCTATTAATAATTATTTTTCTCTATTAATAACTATTAAATACTGACCAGTAATCTACTGGCATCTCATACACTTCTTGGCATATAAGTTATCATATACCCAAGTAATGTAAATATTCTAGTACCAGCCTAGGAAAAAATACTTTAGGCATGGATGTAAGTAGATATACATACCACATATGCAATTTTTCCTTCCACTAATATAACTGAAGGCTGATTGCCGAAGTAGAAGTAGAAGGTTGCTAAAACTTCACAATCCTTCAGGTAAATATGTTGATTTGGGATGTCATAATTTGAAAGGACCTTTTTTTTTTTCCATTTGTAGAGTAGCAGAGAAAGTGGATGCTGGACCAAAAGTAGACTGGAGTTTCACTCCCAGTTTTGCCACCACCATATTGTGCAGCCTGGCAGCTGTTATTCTCACTTCGCAACTCAAGAGCATGCATCTATAAAATGTCGGCAACATCCTAGAACCTCTGAAATTCCTGTTCACCCCCTATTCTCTGACAAGAGCATACTGTGCACACACATGTGTGAGTGTATGAGCACGCACAGAGCCACGCATGTTGGATGCTACTCTGCACCCAGTATCTACTCAGTTGACCCACTAGGTGGCAGCAAATCCCTGGTTACTACATGATTTCAGGAAACCAAGAGTTGTCTTAACAATGTGAATTCTACCATCAAAAAGTTAATATAAGCATTTTGTTTGAAAAACAAAACAGAGCAAACAACAACAACAATAACAAAACACCTGGACTTTTACTTAGCTCTGCCATTCGCTGTTTGCCTAATCTTAGGCTACTACACTTTTCAGGGTTTCTGATTCCTCATCATAAAAATCAAAGAATATCATGCAGAGCTGAAACTATGATTGCACATTGTTATCATAGTAAGAATAAGAAACATTTTAACAGTAATGCCCTTACATCTTGAGCCATTCAGATGGCCTGAATCTGACACTAAGAATAATTCCATTTCAATAATTTTTAATTTTTATTTATTTATTTTCATTTTATTTGAAAGGCAGAGAAATACAGAGATCTTCCATCTGCTGGTTTATTCCCCAATGCCCATAAGAACTGGGACCAGGCCAGGCCAAAGCTAGGAGCCAGGAATTCCATCTGGGTCTCCCATGTGGGAGGCAGGAACCCAAATACTTGAATCATCACTTGCCATCACCTGCCACCTCCTAGGGTGTGCATTAGTAGGAAGCTGGAATCACAAATAGAACCAGGACTCAAACCCACTCCCACATGGGAGGCAGGCACCTTAACGACTGTACCTTAACAATTGCACCAATGCCCACCCCAAGAATAATTCCACTTTCTATGTATGAAACATTGGATAATAAATATTTTTAATTTTCTCATCTATAAGATGTGAAAACAAAAATTTATATTGCAATGACAAAATATCACAAGTAAAGGGATAAATATGAGCTAGTATCATAGTTATCTTTTGGTGTTTTAGAGGTTTTTATTGTTGTTGTTATAGTTATATTCTAAGGCATTTGGACCTCCATACAGTATTTATCACCCCTCTCCTAATATCTATGGGTGGGTATAAGCAGTGGCATTAGACTGACAATGACTTACAGGTTCAGGTTTGCCCAAAATGGTCATGGGTCCAGAAATGCCTTATGGAATCCCCTGAAGCCTGGATTGATTAAAAAAAAAAAAAGTCCCAGATATCATCATATTTGTATGTCCAGAAGGAGCCTACATCTTTGGATTGAATCAATCCTCACTAAAACTTTGAGCACGCATTCTGAGAACTCTCTGACCTGGATTTGCAGCCTGTGGTCTCTTAGATTCTTCCTCAAGGAGTGGGGATCAGCCTGAAGGCCTCAAGTGAACATAGTGGGCTTTTTAAAAAAAAAAAAAAAAGACTTATTTATTTTTTTTTGAAAGTCAGAGTTACATAGAGAGAGAAGGAGAGGAAGAGGGAGAGAGGTCTTTCATCCACTGGTTTACTCCCCAGTTGGCTGATCCAAAGCCAGGAGCCAGGAGCTTCCTCCAGGTCTCCCACATGGGTGCAGGGGCCCAAGGACTTAGGCCATCTTCTACTGCTTTTCCAGGCCATAACAAAGAGCTGGATCAGAAGTAGAGCAGCCAGGACTCAACCCAGCATCCATGTGGAATGCCGGCGCTACAGGTGGCAGCTTTACCCACTATGCCACAGCTCTGGCCGCCATGGTGGGCTTCTAAGTTTAGGGGGAAAAAAAAAAAAGAAAAAAAAAACCTACTACAAAGGCTGGTAACTTAAAAGTGTACCCAGCGGAGCTTGCAGAAGCCAGTGAGTGCGGTTCTTCCTTGAATTCTTTCTATTTATTCACCACAACCATCAGTTATGCTGCTTCTACTAAGTCATATTTTCATGCTACCCAAAGAGAACTGCCATGTTCTGTTAGGATTTGGTTTCAAGCATTTGAGGTCACAAAATACCAAGGAGCCCAAAGGCACCAATCTTTGAAGTACATGAAGTTCTAGGATCCACCCTGTTTCCTTATCCCAGTTAGCTATCATCACTTTTGAAAATATTTGCTGTGATAACCTAGCAGAGCTAAAGTGAAAAACAGTAAAATCTAGGCAGAGTTACAACCAGGAACCACCCTCTCACTCACTCCACCTTTCTCTTACAAACTACAGCAGTGCATTTCTCCTCTTTCCCTTTTCTTTTTCCATCCAGTGTTCAGTACGTAATTTAATAGCAGTCATACAGGTGCATTCTGATAGTGTGTTTTGTGTACCAGGGTAAGCCCAGTCAAGATAGCAGCATTGGTAAGCAGAGGTGAATCAGAGAACACAACCCAGCCCAGGACACATGAGGTGTAAGACGTTGACCTACACTCAGCAGCAAGCACGTCATGGGAGATCAGAACCAGGCATGAGCTGGTCTGGAAACATCTCACACCCTCCAGCCTTATAGGCTAATAGGGATGAGGGCATGACCCTAGAGACTCAGCAGCATTCCAAGATCTGTGGCAGCAAGGCCATGGGAGGAACCAGAAAAGAGTGTGGTCACCACTTGAATGAAGCATGATTACTAGATCTGTTGATACATTTGGTTCTTATTCACCGAAAGATGCCTCACAACATTCAAAAAGGCAAAGAAAGCTAAAGCAGTTCTTAAATGCATGGCCCACCTTCGGAAAGAGTAACTAGGGACTGGCGTTGCAGCTTAGTGGGTTAGGCTGCCACCTGCGACACTGGCATCTGGCTGCTCCACTTCCAATCCAGCTTCCTGCTAATGGCCAGGGAAGACGCAGCGGAGAATGGCCCAAGTGTTTGGGTCCCTGCTACCCACAGGGAGGACCCGGATGAAGCTCTCAGTTCTCAGCTTCTGCCTGCCTCTGCCTTGGCCCTTGCAGCCATCTGGGAAGTGGACCTGCAGATGGATGATCTCTCTGTGTGTCTGTCTCTCCCTCTTTCTCTGTAACTCTGACTTTCAAAATACATAAATAAATTTTTTTAAAAAAAGAGTAATATGAAATAGAATAAAAGGAAAAAAGGCTGACCTTCAATTACATGTTCAGCTCTGAGAACATTCTGCAGTCATTGACCAGACAGCCCTTACTCCACTGTGAGTTCATCAAGGGCAAAGACCCGGCCTGACCTACTTTTTTAATCACCAGTGACCACACTGGTGCCTGCCATGGGTACGCCTTCAGGGAATGTTTGCCTTCGCTGCACTTGTTGTGGATAATACCACTGAGTGTATATCTATGCCAAACCCCGTGATATGTCCTGCTAAGTAACCAGGTGTAGCCATAAACCCCTCACCTCTAGCCCTCCCCTGACCTCAAGTTCAATATATACATGACCATATGAAAGAGTCCAGCACCCAACCAGGAACTAAGGCCCTGGTGTCTGTTACACTTAGTTCCTGGCACCCTGAACACCATTCCATTTAATGGTAAATTCTATAGAATTCCTTTCTTTATAAACACAGGAAAGTAGGCTTGGACATCAAGTTCTACACCTAAGGCACCTGCCAGGCAGTGTGACCTGAAGCAAGTCATTCAAATTTGTTTGTTTTTCTTTTTTCATAAATTAGGTCAATTGGCTCTAATGTGCATTTCAGGGGTAATATTATGATTCTAAGCTGATCATCAAGAGGAGAAAATTGGATTCAACGGGGCCAGCCAAGGTTCCTGATCTTACAAATTCCCACACAGTCTTTTTTCCCTCCCTAATCCACATACTTTTCAGTGTGTGAACACTAAACTGCTTACAGGAGATTTACTAGTAACATGAATGCATTAAGGATTCCAGTAAATTACATATAATCATCTTCCTGTGTGCTTTAGAGAGTGTGAACCCTCACCCTCAACACACTCCTGAATTGAATAACTAGCAACCTAAAGGCAAATTTTAAAATAAAGTAGAACAATAAAGTATGAAGACTTTGGAGTGGGCATGAAGTCTGGAAATTAAGATACCCACAACCCACGTCAGGGTACCTGGGTTCAATTCCCAGCTCCGGCTCCTCAGTGCTGCTAATTTGCACCCTGGGGAACAGCCTTCCTCTCCCTCTCTCTCTCCCTCCCCCCCTCCTCTAAAATAAATAAGATTTTTAAAACTTTTTATTTACTTATTTTTACTTTACTTAAATGGCAGAAAAGCACAGACTGAGAGAGACAGAGAGAAATCTTTTATCTATTGTTTTGCTCCTCAAATGCCAGCAACAGCTAGGGCAAGCCAAGCTAAACACAGGGTCCCAGAACTCAATCCAGGTCTTCCACATGGGTGATGTGGAACCAAGTACTTGCGCCATCATCTTCTGCCTTCCAGAGTGTACTTTAGCAGGTAGCTGGCTTGGTAGTGGAAAAGCTGGAACCCAGAACGGGTACTCCAATATAAAATAGACATCCCAAGCTGCAACTTTAACTGCTACACCAAATGCACCCCCCCAAAACAGTAAGTTTTAAACAAATCATTTTATCTTTCATTCAAGACATTTTATATTCATTGGTCTTTAAGCTTTCTACAAATGTCACATGGAATAATCATGAATACATGAAATGTTGACAAAACTGTCAGCAAACAACTAACTAAAAAAATAAGTCCATGGAATTCTGACATGCTCCCTTTGCAGTCCTGTGACACTGAAGTTTACAGTAAATGGTGCTCTTGAGTTGAAAAGAACTATAACCTTTCAACATGCGGCCTTTAAAGGAGGCTAGGAGGGGACTGGGCAGGGAGACACTAGGTTGGGAACTGGGACAGCCCTGAGCAATGCTATGAAGAAGCTGTTTAACTATAATCCCCAAGTAATCCCCTCAGCAGCACCATTCCACCAATGCTTGCCATCGCATTGCTAACTACAAAAGTTCTGAGGTCCAAAGGGCATCACCTTTCAATTTTAAAAATTTTTTCTATGCAGTTCCAGTTTAGGGTAAGATGGACAGAGCACACTCTACCCCATTACTCCCATTGAATGTAGCCAAAAACCTAAACAGAGCACATAAAGCAGATCTTTGAAGATGTAATAGCAAACAATAGCAGCAGGCAGACTGGGGAAGATCATATTTGAAGCACCACTGAATCACCAGTACATGGACCTGGCTTTCCCTGATATCCCCTGTGTAAACTAAAGACAACCTAACACTCATAAGTGGGCATCACTTCTGAAGGGAAGAGCTTCAGGGGCAGCTCTCTAGCTTAGGCTTACGGAGAAGACAAAGGGGCATATGGCAGAGTTACTGTGAGTTCAAAGAAGGAGAAACTTCCTCCCTAAGTAGAAGAGCTCAAATCCCGAGACCCAAGAGGGTGTGATGAATCCCTCCCCCCCGATTTTTCCCCTTTCCTATGGCAGTTATGCTTAGGCATAGCTGCTGATAGAGTCATGGCAAGGTTTCAGCAGAACCACTGTTTATGGGGTCAGCTTCCTAGAGACAAGAGTGACAAGGGGAGCTCCAGGAAAATGGAAACTAATGAGAAAAACATGGTGAGGATCGAACTTAGAAAAGTAAGCCCATAAAATTGGTTCTGAACTCTGGAACTCATCCTTAAACTATGCCTGCATGGACCTGGCACCAATTAGCCTATCAAAGACTGAAAACTAAACTAAAAGGTAGATATTTGTCTAAGTCTTATTCTAGTTATTACACACATGACACTGCAAAGATTTGGAAAATAGAATTAAAGCAGCATTTATCAAATCAGGGCCTCAGATATTGAAAGAAAAATCAGGGAATAAGATGAAGAACAACTCTGTACACACACATTTGGTAATATAGGTGAAATGCATAGAACAAACAATCGAAACCCATAATCCACCACCAAAAATGCACCCAAGATGAAAGAGGAAACAGGAAGAGTCCTTAAAGTATAAAAGGAAATTAAATATATAGCTATAAATATGCCATAGATAAAGTCTCAGGCCCAGATGATTTCATTGATAAACACCACCAAACACTGAAGTAGCACCTTGACAGTATGGACTCCATTTTGGAGCACTTGAGACTGCATTCTGGGAAAGTAACCGCCCCCCCCCCCCCCCCCCGTGAGACTCTGGTCTGAAACTATGATCTCAAATAGTCAGACAATAGCAGTGCACTACATCACCCTTGACAGAGCACAGAAAACCCCTAGCATGATTGCTCAGGCTTGAAAATAGAAAGGTTGCACCTGGGTTAATGATAAAGATGTGATTTGTCTATGTCTTACATATAATTTGGATTAATGTTAAGATCATAAATGATAATTGTACGATTATAACTGGTATTGTCAAGATTATGATGGATATTAATTTCACCTAGGTCTTAGGTTATGTTGACCTCAGTTACTATGTACTCTCTTTTTGATCTTAGCAACCGTGTATAGCAACTGTGCATCCCACCCCCCCTCCCGATTTTGCGGTTTTTGCCTTTATAAACCCTATGCTGTAGTTCCTCGCTGCTGCTCTGTTCTGGTTTGATCAGAGAGCCCCAGCATGCTGGAAAAATTAAAAAAAAAAAAAAAACCTTTGCAATTTGCATGAGAGAAGTCTTTTGGAGTCGTCCCTCGGGGCGGTGGGCGTTCTTGACCTTAACAACACTAAAAGAAATTTGAGGACTGGAGTGTTGTAGTGTAGCAGGTTAAGTTTACCCCTGTGATGCCAGCATCCCATATGGGTGCCCATTAGAGTCCCAGCTGCTCCACTTCTGATCCAATTCCATGCTAATGTGACTGGGAAAACAGCAGGAGATGGCCCAAGTACTTGCAAGGGCCCTTGCACCATGTGAGAGACCCAGAAGAAGCTCCAGGCTCCTAGCTTTGACCTGGCCCAGTCCTGGCCATTGCAACCATTTGGGGAGTAAACCAGCAGATGGAAAATCTCAATCTCTCTCTCTGTATTTCTTTCTCTCCACCACCGTTCTGTAACTCTGCCCTACAAATAAATAAAATATAAATCTTTAATTAAAATTTAAGAAATTTCACAGATCCTACACAATCTCTTTCAAAAAATAGAAGACGAAGGACATTTCCCACCTTATTTTAAGAGGCCTACATTAGCCTGATACCAAAATTACATAAGATAAGAGAAAACCACAAATCAATATCCCTTGGGAGCATAAATGCAAAAATCCCGAATACAATATTAACAAATTGAATTCAACAATACTTTTTTTAAAAATACACAATGACCAAGCAATTTTTATGCTAGGAATGCAAAGTTGGCTTAATATTAAAAAATCAATCAATATTATCTACTGTACTAATGTTCTAATGAAGAAAAGTCACAAAATTATCTTGACTAATAAGAGAAAACATACAAAAAACATCAATATTATTTGGTGATAAAAATTCTCAGAAAACTAAGAATTAAAGAAAACTAACTTTCTTGATGTAACATAATTCTAACATCATGCATGTAAGGTATGGCTTTTTAAAAAATGTCTGGTGGGAAGCCAGCATTGTGGTGTGGCAGGTTAAGTTGCTGCTTGCAATGCTGCCATCCCATGTTGGAGTGCCAGTTCAAGTCTCAGTTACCCAGCTTCTGTTCCACCTTCCTGCTAACGTTCCTGGGGAGGCCATGGAAGATGGCCCAAATAATTGGGCCCCTGCCACCCATGTGGGAGACCAGGGTTGAATTTCTTGCTTGTGGTCTTTGTTTGACCTAGAGCAGCCTGTGTGCCATTTGGGCAGTGAACCAGCAGATGGCAGATCCCTCCCCCCTCTGTCTCTGTTGCTCTGCCTTTCAAGTGTAAAAATAAAGAACTTTTAAAATTCTTTTTTAAATTTTCATTTCATTTGAATGGCAGAGAAACACAAAGATTGAGACACAGGGACAGAGAGACATCTTCCATCTGTTGATTCACTCCCCAAATATCCATAACAGCCAGGACTGTACCAAACCAAAGCCAGAAGACTGCAACTCCATCTGGGTTTCCCAAATGGGTGACAGGGACCCAAATATGCAGTCATCATTTGCTGGCTCCTAGGATGTGCACTAGCAGGACGCTGGGAATCAGAAATGGAGCCAGGACTCAACATCATCAAAATGTCCATTCTCCCAAAAGCAATTTATAGATTCAGTGCGATACCAATCAAAATACCAAAGACATTCTTCTCAGATCTGGAAAAAATGATGCTGACATTCATATGGAGGCACAGGAGACCTCGAATAGCTAAAGCAATCTTGTACAACAGAAACTAAGCTGGAGGCATCACAATACCAGATTTCAGGACATACTACAGGGCAGTTGTAATCAAAACAGCATGGTACTGGTACAGAAACAGATGGATAGACCAATGGAACAGAATTGAAACACCAGAAATCAACCCAAACATCTACAGCCAACTTATATTTGATCAAGGATCTAAAACCAACTCCTGGAGCAAGGACAATCTATTCAACAGATGGTGCTGGGAAAACTGGATTTCCACGTGCAGAAGCATGAAGCAAGACCCCTACCTTACACCTTACACAAAAATCCACTCAACATGGATTAAAGACCTAAATCTACAACCTGATACTATCAAATTATTAGAGAACATTGGAGAAACCCTGCAAGATATAGGTATCAGCAAAGACTTCTTGGAAAAGACCCCTGAGGCACAGGCAGTCAAGCCAAAATTAGCATTTGGGATTGCATTAAATTGAGAAGTTTCTGTACTGCAAAAGAAATAGTGAGGAAAGTGAAGAGGCAACCAACAGAATGGGAAAAAATATTTGCAAATTATGCAACTGATAAAGGATTAATAACCAGAATCTACAAAGAGATCAAGAAACCCCACAACAACAAAACAAACAACCCACTTAAGAGATGGGCCAAGAAACTCTAGACATTTTTCAAAAGAGGAAATCCAAATGGCCAACAGACACATGAAAAAATGTTCAGGATCACTAGCAATCAGGGAAAGGCAAATCAAAACCATAATGAGGTTTCACCTCACCCCGGTTAGAATGGCTCACATACACAAATCTACCAACATCAGATCTTGGCGAGGATGTGGGGAAAAGGGACACTAACCCACTGTTGGTGGGAATGCAAACTGGTCAAGCCACTATGGAAGTCAGTCTGGAGATTCCTCAGAAGATCTTACTAATGGATGAATTTTAGGGATCTGACATGGACTAGAAAAAGGTACTGAGATGTTTAAGATAAAGTTGAAGCTAAGGATGGGTTTCACACATGAGCTGAGGGAAACATTTGTATGTGAATGAAAGTTAAAATGGCTTTATTTTATTTTGTTCTTATAAGTTTTCCATATCTTGTTACTATTGACCAGAAGTCAATAGCCTTATGTTTTAGATCAGTAACTCCATAAACATGAAATTCTTTTAAAATTCTATTTGATATCTGTGTGGTTATTGCTTCACATACTATTAGATAAGCCTAAACAGAATTTGAAGTGCATCTTATCATAATAAATGTAAACAGAGGACACAGAAAGGAAATATTTATCAATTTACCTGGAAGAAAATGAATATATGTTCACTGATGGAAAAAAAGAACCCTCTCAGTTGAAAATAGAATAATGGATGGAAAAATACCCTAACACCAAAATTATTCTTACACAAATTTTGTTTGTTAAGAATAATCATTTGATTAATCATATGGCTGACTATATGGGATGGGTAAAAGAAATATTTATAATGGCAGTATACTGGGGTTAGAAATGGAAGTATTCTCATGGAGACATAGCTCATGAGAAATAAAACCTAGGATTTTGTTAGATGGGTGATATCTATATGGTTTTCCAACATTTGCTCCATGCTAGTTGTATCAATGCTTCTCAAACTTTCTTCCACGGTAAGGACTCATAAAAAATGATAGTATTGATATATGCAATACACATAAGTGAGATTTAAGCCCAGGTCCTTGTGTAGTATTTCTGATGCCATTTCTCTCTTTTCCACTCAATGTAATAGAGTTGATAGGCTGAGAATTAAAATCATGCGACTATAGGCATAAAGCCCACTAGCTTCTTGAACTCCCCCAATTAATTTTCATCTGCAACTCCGAAGTCCAAAACTCATTCACAAGTCCTCAGAATCTACAGACAGGGTTTAATTTCCCAGCTTACAACTTTCACAAGCTTCTCCACCATTCTTCTCCACCTCAGCCACCTCGTGACTACTCTCAAAGTGCTAGAGCTGTCCCCGCGCTGCCTCACTCCAAAACAAGACACCACTTCCTTTTCTCAGAAAATTCAGCCAACATGCGGCTTTATCCTTCAAGAGTCTTTGATCAAAAAATTCTGTAAAGTCAGTCTCCTCAGCCAGGGATCTTTGTCTGTCTTGTCACTGACATAGCTGAAGTGCCTAGAATATTATCTGGCTCATAGGGCATGTTCAGTAAAATCCTGTTTATGGGACATTTTGAAAACATAAGGTAACTACAAAGCAGAAAAGTAGTCAATTCTGTTCAGAATCATTCTTCAGCCCTCGACTAATCTCCTAGGACCTACCCACTCTTCCCACTGAGAAAACCTCATTTTTACTTGATTCCAGCTTCCAGGAGAAAGCAAACCAGGCAATCTCATAGAATAATCTTCCGGAAATGCTGTAATGACCACAGGAAATACAGCCTTTTCTAGTGCTCTGTGGAGGAGTTGGAGTTCTTTTATTCCAAATCCAACATTTTAGAACAGGATTTTATGTTACTGTTGCATAATCCAAGTCTCAAATGTTTACTCCAAACGTAAAATTCTTCCTAGCCCAAAGGTGATAGAGAAGGAAATACGCTTGCTTTTAGCACAAAGTGCCAGCTAAAGCTTGAAAGTTCTAGGGTTTTCCTCCTTCTGAAACACTTGAAAGAATCCAGATCGATTGTCCTTCTCTGCCCCCTTGCAAACACAGCAGACCTTGAAAGTTGAAAGAATAGTGAGCATGTCCTAATCACAGATAATTTCAGCATTAACAGGATGCAAGAAGGAGAAAATTTGTCTCTGTTTATAGACTCAGGAGCATCATGCCCTCTCCTAACTGCACACATGCAAAGATGTCCTTGGATCTGCTCTAATTCTTTTTATTTTTTAAATATATCATATACAAAGTGCCGTGTGATGACTGTTATTAGTAACGTATCACTACTGGCCTTTCTTTGAACCACTGTGTTTTGATACTTCAGCTAAGTGAACAAAGCAGTAATTCATACCCAATGTCTTCTAGTTTCGTTGCCAAACTGCCACGTGGTGTGAAAGAAGTTTCTTCCAAAAGAATAATTTAAGGATTTGGAATATAGGGAACATACATGTATATACTCAAAACAATAAAATCCTACATCATAAAGGGAGAAATCAGAGGCTACATGAGCACAGCTTGAGACTCAAGAGCAGGTAACCCTTCTCGCTACCCCAAAACTCCAAGGCTAAGCATGTAGACAGAGTTTGGATAAAGGTTTAACAGCAAACAGAACTGTTATTCCATTTTGCCAGGTTTCTGACTCATCCTTGGAATTTTATGTGATTCCTAAGGAAATAAAGGCAAAACAGTAGGTGTCTAGATCTACAAATGGGGTATGAAATTAGCAGCCTATGGATAAACAAGGACCATAGAAAAGTGAAGTTGAAGGGGAATGGCTGGAGAAGGGTGGGACAAAGTTCTCTTAAATAAAAACATGCAATGTTATCAAACATGAAATTTCCAATGTTTGAATGTGGTGACAAAATAAACTATTATTTTGATAACCATAAGCTTCATTTCCCTACTGCAAGTTATCCTCAGATGTGATAAGGCTCAGTAATTATATTTAAGAAATTAAAGATGGTCAGGAAAAACTTCTTTTCCCATAAGAAGATACTGGAAAATGAGTTCGTGGAAAAATAAGATTAAAAGTTAAGTCTATGCTAGTGCAAAAAAGAATTTTAATGCATGCAGTTTTTCATAATATGTATTTCCAATGAATATTTTGAAGGTCCTTTGCATTTAAAAAAATGAATTCTACACAATAATTTCTATTTTCCTAAAGCCTTTGAAAGATTTGATGTTCAGTCACAAACACATTTTGGATGTTCGTATGAGGGAACATGTAGTATTATACAATCTCCATCCCAAAACTACAATCCTGGGCTTTCTCTATCATGTTAAGTGAAGTAGAATTACTCAATGGAGCTAAAATGTTGCTCAGTTGGAAAAAGGAGGCAGTCTTGCCCTGGACTGATTATGAGGGAACTGAATACTGAAATCGTCACCTGACAAAGCCTCAGGGAGCCTGAAGCATTACTGCCCAAAGCTTTTTAAGTTTTTCAAGAACTTATAAAGAAATAAGATACGAAGAATAAAACAGGGATAAATAATTTCCACACTTACAAGAAATTCCATACCTACTACTTGTTTGATCAGCTTGCTTGATCTGTTTTTCTCTAATTAAATAAAATGGTGGGGTAGAAAATGAGAATTTAAGGCTTTCTACTAACAGAAATTACAGATCAAGTTATATGCCATCTTATCCACTACTATGTGCATCCAACGAAATCATGTGATGATCTTAGAATGAAGGTCGAAGTGTGAAAAAAGGCTTCCTCGGAACACTGAATATTGAATTGGAGAGGTAGGTGTTTGGCTCAGCAGTTAGGATGCCATTTGGGATGCTTGCATCTCAGCTCTACTTCTGATTCTGGTTCCTGCTAACATACATGTGGGACACCCAGACTGAGATCCCAGTTTTGGCCTGGCCTTGCCTGAATTATTGCAGGCATTTGGGGGATGAACCAGTGGATGGAAAAATCTCTCTCTGTGTGTATGTGTGTGTATATTTCTGCCTTTCAAATAAATGAATAAACAAATATTTTTAACTTGACAATTTGTAAAAGAAGCAAAGATGGGTCTGTGTGAAATTAGGGTTGAGAGCTGGCGTTGGTATGGAGAAAACTTCTAGAACAAGTAAAGAGAAGCCTGACATTATCTTTCCAATCTGATACTCCACTTAGGTTTTTTTGGACCAATGCTCCAAGTTAATTAATTCATTGAAATCTCTGGCACTGAAGAGGCGAATTCTTGCCATTGCAAAGACAAACTCTTGACCTTTGCCACAGTTCTGTTTAACATCAGTGGTATGGACCTAGCAGGGCAAAGGGCAATCCACACGGACACTTAGTGAAGTTGTCTCCTCCTGCAAAGTGGGAATCAGAGTTCCAACAGCTTGGGACTGACCTCCTTGTATCCTATTTCTTCTTCAGAGAATGAAATTGTGATATAAGCCTTTAATTTTCCCTGTACCCCTTTCAATAACAAATTTCCCAAATTTTAGTTAAGTATAGGGGCACCCAGCTGGAGACTTTATTTCCAGTCTTTGGTGTAATTAGGAGTGGCTGTGGACTAGCAAAAGTGGTTTTGCAAATTTTGTGTCATTTATTTGAAACCTGAAGCCACTAGGTCTCACTCTCCCCCTTTCCATTATGAGAAGCGTCACCACCTTAGACCCAGCGATGGGAGCCCCATGTTGAAGATGGCAGTCTTCTTGTGCACCTGCAGGGGGACCTGAGGAACAACCCGAACAGTGAGGCCACACCAGCATTGTACCACTTCCCCTTGGACTCTCAACCTGACATAGAAGAAAAAAAATACTTCTGGGTCATCTATCATTTTAATGACTTTGGTTTGGGTTCTGTCTTACCTTAGTTTAACCTGCATCCTACTTACTGCAGAAGGTCCTGAACAATCTCTGAAGTATGTTCCAGTTCTGGATGTCAATAAATAATGGATGAAACATAAGTTTTGCTTTAGGAATAAAACAAAAAGAATAAACATTGTTTCCCTGCCAATAGCAATCACAGAAGCACATGTTATAGCTTGAAATCAACTTGTAAATGATAGTCTTTGCTTCTCTTTCTCAGCACCTCAGACTAAGAGGCCCCTTCACGACATCATTTAATTGCTCTGTTAATCACTTTCAATATCCTTCCATTTTACTAACAGGCAGTATGACAATAGATTACCTTCATTACAAAGGCTATCTTCAAGTTCCCACAGGCATTTAGTAAAGTTCCATTATCCCCAGGCATAATCCTATGAGAAGATTAGATCACTAAAAGTGATTTTTTTTTTTTTTGGCCAATCAGCATAAAGCAGCCAGAGAGAGGGCTTGTAGTAGATGTGAGAGATGTGAGTTTTGAAACCTGAAACTTTGATGTTCACATGGGGGAGCTGGGAAAGTCAACTTAAATCGACTAAAATCTGTCCTTCCTTACCAGGTCAATTCCCCACAAAGAATACAAAAATCTTTCATCATGTTTTAAAAGCCCAGATGTAAGTACTTGATTTTATATAAATTTCAGAGTCACATAAAACTACTATTGTATAAATTATTAAAATTTTATCAGCTATATTTTTATTTGAAACTTTATGGGAAATCTCAATGATCTGGAAAGATCAAGAGCTATTTGACTAAATCGAATTCTTAGATGTAAATTTAAGCTTTGTTATCTATTGATGTCTAAGGAAGACAACCCCATGATTGATGACAGATGCATTCAGAAGCAAGAGAGTATTTCATTCAAAGAGATTTGGACAGCCCATGGCCCAGCTGTAGCCTTCATTGCCATGGAGTAAGTAGAAGTGATATCTAAAGGAAGGACTAAAAGACGAGAAGTGCAGGGATAGAGTCTGATGCTTCACATATCTACTCACCCATCCCCTACCTCTCACCTATCTCCCACACTCAGCCAGAGTCACTGTCTAAAAATACAAATCTGAGCATCCTCGTGCTGTTGCTTAAAATTTACAAATGATTTACCAAACCCCTTAGAAAAAATTTTAAATCCTAAGTCCACCAAAATTGTGCTATAGCCCTGTATTATGGGCATAAGTATCTCAAATTTTATTCCAGGTTCTTGTCCTCACAGAGAAAAGAATTCAAAACAGAGACATAAATACAGTGTACAAGTGAAAGCAGCATTTATTTAAAAGAGAGAGGGTGAATATACATTCATGTGTAAGTACAGGCAATCACACATAGACAGATACCTGTCATGAGTGGGCCAGAGAGTTTCCTATGAGGAGAGAGAAGGGAGAAGGCCAGAGAAGGACCCACAAGCATGGTTTCAGAAGCCAAGAGAAAAAGAAAGTTCTCATGAGATCAGATTTTTATGAGATAAGCGGTTGTACCCCAACTGTATAGAGAAACAAGGTGCTCAGTGTTTGGGAGGCTTCCTGAGAACATGTCTGTGTGGAATTTAAGTTCCCCGTGGTCATCATGGTGTCTCCTCCTTCCTTCTGCTGTTTGAGACACAGTGCATTATGGGTAAGTGGGCATACTGGATTGGCAGGTAAGGAGGTACAGTTACTGGGCTACAGAGAAATTATGAAAAAAAAAATTCCAGCTTTATTTATTCCTACCTAACTCCCTGCCTAGTTCCCCATATCACGTCGACCCAAATTACCTCTCCGATGTCACTTCAAATCATTCTCCCCACTATTATCATCATACTGGGCATGCTGGTTATTATATTTGAATTATGCTATGCCTCCAAAGTTGAAATCCTGACTCCTGAGACTTGGAGTATGGTTGGAAACAGAGCTATTGCAAGTGTAGTTAGTTAAGATGGGATCCTTCTAGAATAATTCAGTACAGCTAGTGTCTTAAAGAAGGGGGAAATTTGGACATCAATGTGTATGGGGGGAAGGCGATGAAAATATATACAGATTGAGGTGCTGTTTCTGCCAGCAAAGAACATAAAGATTGTCAGCAAATTACCAGAAGCCAGGGCAGAAGCCTGGAAGATTCCTCCTCACAGCCTTCAGGAGAAATCAGTTCTGCCAGTCCCTAAATGTCAGGCAGTGGAAAGGCACACAGCACCCTCCAAATTAAGAAGGACTTTGGAGACCTGCAAATGAAGAAAGAAGCTCCACATAAGGATAAAATAGTTTATTAGGGCAACTTAACATATGGAATTCCAGGCTGGTGTGGACAACAGTGTGCACAAAATGTGGAGCAAGTCTGTCCACACACCATGATATTAGAGGCGTGATTTTATACTTTCTGAAACCATAAGGGAGCTGGGAGTTGGAATTTGTGTTACCACATCTTTACTGTTTTTTATTTTGTCTCTTTGAAAGAAAAAGCAGGGACCGGCACTGTGGCGTAGCAGGAAAAGCCACCACCTGCAGTGCCAGCATCCCATATGGGCACCGTTGGGTCATGGATGCTTCACTTCCAATCCAGCTCTCTGTTTCTGGCCTGGGAAAGCAGCAGAAAATGGCCCAACTCCTTGGGCCCCTGCACCCGCGTGGGAGACCAGGAAGAAGCTCCTGGCTCCTGGCTTTGAATCGACACAGCTCCGGCCATTGTGGCCAATTGGGGAGTGAACCAGCAGATGGAAGACCTCTCTCTCTTTGCCTCTCCTTCTCTCTCTGTGTGTAACTCTGACCTTCAAATTAATAAATCAATCTTAAAAAAAAAAGAAAGAAAAAGCAACAGACAGATGACAGAGGGATCTATATGCTGGTTCACCCACCAAATGTCCATCAGAGCCAGGGCTGGGACTGACTGAAGCAGGGAGACAGGAACTGAAACCAGGTCTCCCACATGGGTGCCAGGGACTCAAGTACTTGAGTCATCATTTGCTGCTGCCCAGGGTGCATGAGGCTAGAACTAGAAGCCGAGTAGGGACTCAAACTCAAGCACTCCAATGTGGGCTTCGGGTGTCTCATTTGGCATGTTAAAGCTAAGCCAAATACTCACCCCTTCCTTTACCTTTCTTTAAGGACTAGCTCCTTGAGTGCCTGTTGGACTGTCCACCTTATCAAAAGGCTCGTGATCACACCTCAGTTATGGCTGGGCAGTGGTGCAAATTAGGCCAGTAGGTGGTCCTTGAGGGAGAGAACAAACAAAATGCATGGTGAGAGTCCAGATAGTGTATTTTGGTTTGCTGCCACACACTTGACCTTGTCCTCCTACAGAACTGATCAACAACTTGTGTGCTTTCAGCCCTTCGGCTTGTGGCACTTTTGTTACAGCAGCCCTAACAAGTAAACACACTGGGATTCTGGCCACTCAGCATGGCCCCTTCCTCACAAGTACCCTTCACCTGCCACAGTAGTTTCCCTCGTCTATTCCTAGCTATGCCATCCTTAAGCCTTGCTTTGCCATTGTTTGTTCCAAAGAGAGAATCTTACCTTCCCACACTAGGTAAGAACCCTCTTCGTCCCCAGCCTACACTTACCCTAAATTCTACTGGACCTTACGATTCCTCAAAGCTCTATACCCTCCTGAGCTATCCCATTGTTTTCTTACTGCCCATCTTCTGTGTTTAGCATTGTGCCAGGTAAGGGACCACATCCATCTCATTCACAGTGGTATTCTCTTTGCCTGTTCCAGCAGCTGGCACATTATTTGTGCTCAAGAACTATTTATTGACTAACTTCTTTGATGTTAACTTGCACTTCTCTGTTCTCAAATATCGTCTCAAAGATCCCACACCCTTAGTAGTAATTCGCATCCAAATATTTCTACCCTCATGTATATATTCATGTGCCTGAAGGCAGCTTCATAGTTTTATAATTTGTTGTTGTCATACCTAACATTTTATTCCATTCCACCACACATCTGTATAAGCAATAACTTGTAAATGTACTAGAGTCCAGGAATGTTTTTGATTTGGGTCCTATATTACTGAAAAGAATCTGAATTATTTGGCAAGCTGACACCCTCATAAGATTCTATCTGTACAGCGAGGCAGATGAAGGAAACTGAGAGAGAACACTACAGGAATGAAGCACTTTTTTTTAAGATTCATTTTATTTATTTGAAAGACAGAGTTACAGAGAGAGGTAGAGTCAGAGAGAGAGAGAGGGAGAGGTCTTCCATCCGCTGGGTCACTCTCCAAATGGCCACAACAGCCAGAATTGAGTGGATCCAAAGCCAGGAGCCAGGAGTCTCTTCTGGGTCTCACGTGTGGGTGCAGGGGCCCAGGTATGCAGGCCATCTTCCACCGCCTTCCCAGGCCATTGCAGAGAGCTGGGTTGGAAACGGAGCAACCAGGACTCAAGCTAGCACCCATGTGGGATGCTGGCACTGCAGGCCAGGGCTTCAACCTACTACGCCACAGCACCAGCCCCTGAAGCACATTTTCATAATTTTTTATTTATAGAAGGGGAACAAATTTCATGTATTCCATATATACACTTTTAGGGGCATTGTGATACTTCCCACGCTACCCTCCCTCCCTCCTCCTTCCTTTCTTATTCTTCTAACCTTTACAATGACATACTTTCAGTTTATTTTATAATCATAAGCTTAACCTTCCACTAAGTAATGAATTCAACAAATAGTAAGAAGGAAAAAGCACTATTCCTCAATCATAGAGACAAAGCTATAAACAATCACCAAATCTCAAAATGTCAATTTCACTCATACACTTTACATTTTTAGTACTCTCTTAATAACCACAAATCAGGGAAAACCAAATAGTTATTTAACCTGAAAACTTCTGGTGATGTACTGAATTGAGGGATTTGGCGAGAATTACTTAGAATCTGTGGAGTAGTGAAAGTTTATCTAAAAACATCTATAGTTCTATTCTAGTAGGAAAAAAAAGAAAATAACACATAGTTCTAGGTAGATTACCTCGACCTCAGGCCAGTTCTAACTTAGCCTGACTTTTGACTCCCAAAGAAATGCACCAGCCCTTGGAAACAGTGTGTTTGAACAGTCAGGATCCTCTCTGTGCTGAAGCCCTTGGGCGAGTGGATTTACTAAAGGAAAACACTTTGATTTAACCTAGAGAGAAATTACTAAATAAACGTGAGTTTGACAGTTCTCACAGAGGTATATGAGCTAAAGATGCAACATTCTGCAGTATCGTGTCCTCAGACAGATTCTGCTGGTCACAAGAGAACTGAAGGGTGCAGGTGCATTTTGAATTCCATGATGTAAGAACGCATCGTATAGTAGTGCCTGCTACTCCCGGAAAAAAAGAAGGTCCAGGTGCTTTGATCTGTCCCAGTCTTCATTTAGGGAACATTGCTGAAGCACTTTTCCATTGCAACCATTGTGGTTGATGCTGTTAATAATAAAAAAAAATTGCATAAAAATTACCCAATAAGAATTGCCAATTCTCAGTTGATGGCCTGTCCATTATGTGCCAGGCTCTGTACTAAATGTTTCTCAAACATTATATCCTTCAAAAGTGACCACAGCCCTGTGACTTAAGTACTATTGTTGTCTTCATTTTATGAGGAACTAAAACCTCAGAGAGGTATAATAATACGCACGAGGTGAAAAAGCAGGGATTGAAATGCAACTATGTCTGACTTCAATGCCTAAGCTCTTACTCGATGTGTTATCCTACCTCCAATATAGCATGGCTCAATTACTGACATTCTTCCTCCAAATCCATCAAATGCAGGTTGAGCTTCTGATCTCAGAAAGATAATGTAAAAGTAGGCTTGAGAAAGAGGATTTAATTCCACAGTAATACAGAAATGCATTCAGTAATCTTTTCTTAGAATGAGTTTATGGACCATTTCACATAAGCTCCCGAAGTTCAAAAGTCAGGATTATAGTGATTTTTACTTGACTCAGTGAGCTAAAGAAAAACAGAATTGAGAGAAAAGGTCTCCAGAATCATAAGTCGAGTGAGTGGGGGCAGTGGGGTGTGTGTGTGTGTGTGTGTGTGTGTGTGTGAATATGAGAAAGTAAATTGAAAATAGTATAGAAAACTTAGCTGGAGTTTTGAGTCAAGAAAAAATGCAATCTAATTTTTAACCACCAACACAAAAATTGATTTTGTATATATTTTTGGTAGAGCGAATCCAAAGCTTTCCTGATCATCTCTAAAAAAGAATTTGACTCCAAATTTTGGGGCAAATCATAAAAGGAAAATATATTTCTCAAGATTCCAAAGGGAAGGTAGCTTACAGACGTAAGCATTAGTTGAACTCATAATTCTGGAAATAACTTCAGGACCACCCTCACACAAGAGAATAGGCATGAGTCATTTTGGTATTTAATTTTTATGGTTCTTCCCCAAAATTGAGCTTTTATTACTTTAATTTTATGCTTTCTGAGTCTCTCTCTCTCTCTCTCTCTCTCTCTCTCTCTCTCTCTGTCTTTCCCACCCTCCCTCCCTCCCCTTCCTCAATCAGTTCCTGAAGAGTAGGAATGACTTGACCTGGTCGGTGAGGTCAGTGAATTTGACATAGAAACTGTGAAATCTTTCAGGAAACACACTATGCTGTCGACCTGAGTAGACTCTGCACTGGGTGAAGTGACGCCTTTCCTATTTTAAATCAGAGGCAGCCAGAGGAACACAGGACCTCCAGATTCCAGATTCAGTCTCCTGAAGTCAATCTGTCCAGAGACATGAGTCAAACTCTCACCACTTCATCAAATTCTCTTACTTTATCATTTAACCAGATCACTCTTTTGCCTCTTCTCTGACTTTTCTTCTTGTTTTAGAGTTATTCCAAACTGAATGGGCAAGAATTGAATTATCTATTAGATCCCATAAAAGACTCCAGAACTACGAAGAAATAGGATAACAATAGCTTGCAAACAGAAAAAAAAAGAATAAAATGCTTCTTTTTAGTAAATTCTGGAAATAAGAACTAGAATTAGATAGATGCAGTTTACAAAATTTATATTGGTCCAATTTTTCCATTTCCAAACATAACTAATGTAGCTCTGGTAGGTCAAATCCAGTGGGCTTATACTTCAGGGAATACATGGAGATAATTCTGACTCATGAAGGAGAATATTCTGGGTAATGTTTAGACATTTTATTTTCTATCCATATTGTCTTATTTTGTATTTATTCTAACTGAATCAGGAAGTGTATATGTTGTGGGCACCTTGAAAATGTGTTCTGCCTATTATGCAAAGAATGTATTACTACAAATAAGGTAAATGACTGGAAATCTATGCCAGTGTTTCTTCCAGGCTGCCACTCCATGGATGGCTCCAGTCAATGAGGAATGCAGAATACTTCATTCCAGAGAGTTCCTGCACATTCTGCTGTACAATCTTATCTTTTAGATTCCCTGATGACATTGCTAAAACCATGTGAAACTCCACCCTCCTTTCCTTAGCTATTTCTCCACTCCAGGTCAGACCTGCTTAGCAATGAGATGGTCCACCCAGCCTTCTCTGGATCCTGCCCCTATTTTCTTCCATGCAAGCATCATGCCCTAATGCAACCTCATATATTTCATCCCACCTTGGTGTCTTCTTGGAAAATGCTGAGGGCAATGTTTGCAGATAGCCTAAGTAGAGTCCATTCACATTGGAAGAGAACTAGAGGCCAGCATTTTAAAACTTTTTTAAAATAGCAAGAACAGAGTTAGCTAAAGCTTTATAATATGGTTAATACTGCATGATAGCCAATGTAGAATGGCCCTCTATAAAGGATGAATTTTGAGTAGTGCCACAAAGAGGTAGCATCATTAGGATTTGTCAGAACTGGTTCTAACTCTGTTCAGTAATTATAGGTGTGAGAGAAGGATTAGCCAGGGGTTAGGTGAAAATGAACTGTTAGTACAGACTCAAAACAAAGAAAGAAAAAGTGAGATTTCCCTAGCCACACTGACCATGAGTTTTATAAACACCACAAAATTAACTAATTTGTGATTAGCATCAGAAAAATAAGGATCTGCAAAACATTCATGAAAAAATGCATGCTACTTTAAAAATCTATGCCTGAATTTCAATTTTTCACACCAAAATAACTTATTGTTTAATTTCCTTTTTTCCACAAACATTTTTAGCACCCTCTTCCATTATTGGTGCTATACAATGTAGTTTCAAGAGTGAGCAGACCAAGAAATATCACCCCTCACAGACTGGCCTTTTAGCAAGATATGTATTGATTTTGAGTGGCGCCTTTCCAAAATAAGTCTGAGCCTTGTCAATCTCTCCATTACGTCATACCTCACAGACAGGTGGAAGTTTGCACCCAGCCTCTTGTAGTATATTGGTAGGCATTCTATAGCTGTGCTGTCTAACTGATAGCCATTAGCCGTACATGACTACCTGCCACTAAACTTCTCAAACTCAAATAAAATCTGAAATTCAGTTCCTCACTGCACTGTTCACCTTTTAGGTGCTCAACAGTCACATATATCTAGTGGCTCCTGCATTGGACAACTCAGATATTGAACATTTTCATCATCAAAGAAGCTTCTTTTAAACAGCACTGTGTTTGAGGAATTCCCTGTGATGGCCTAGTTATCAGGCTTTTTATAATAATGTTGCCACTTTTGGTTGTAAGGTCACTGTTCCAGTATAGCTCCTCCTCTACCTTCTAAAGAAGATGAAAGCTTTGCTAGAAGTCATGGGAGTCTTTAGGTCCCACTTAGAAGAGCTCAGTTTCATCTGGGATGAGTATCAATAACCTATGCATCTAGCTCAAATCTTTAATTTCATATTTCTCATCCACTGTCTAATAAGATTAAATTTTAGGACAATGTAGTAGCCTAATCAGGCCCTGCATACGTAATCAATGGGCCTAGGGAAGAGATGCACCACCTTGTTGAAAGACAGGGTGGACGTGGGAATTGTCACGATGTTTGGTCTTCTCAGAAGAGGCAGAGTTTGGAATATTCTGTAGCCAGAGGAAAAAACAAAGCCCAAATGGTGCAAGGGTATGAAATATGGCCTGGATTACTCGCCACAGACACCATGGGCCTTTTGCTGAGAGTCCAGATGTAGCACAGCTATTGGACTTTAAACAGAGGAGTAGCATCACAAGAGAAAGAAATCCCTTAGCTTTAATTTTTGACTCTGCTAGGGGGAAATGCACTCAAGAACAAAGCCACCCCAGAGAGACCAAGGCTTTGGTGCTGAAACTTAGGTGATCAGGGAGAACTGTGGGTGACCAGATACAGAGACAGCACAGCAGCCTGGAGCAGATGCTAGACTGGAAAAGCAAAGAACCACAGAACTACACTCAGAACATGCAGGGGCACGTTCATGTGTGTCTTACATGGGTTCTTACCTCACGGTCCCGTTATTTCCTCTACTCCAGTGAGTTCACATCAGTTGAGCTCTATGGTTCTTATGCTCATCTTGGCCTTTGCTGAGTCAGATCATTGTTGATCTGGCTTGGGTTTGTTTCCTGCTGAGTTTTCCACATTAAAACAGGTCAACTCTGCCCACTGGTGCCTTGGCCCATGATTTTCATTCTGTTATTCACAGTCTTCACTTTCGTTTCTCCTATGTCAGACTTGGTTACACAAGTACTAGTGGGTTCTGTGCCTCCATCCACAAATACAGATAGAAAAAGATAAATTTTATAAAAATGAATTTGTACATTCAATTCACCTTCCAGAGGACTTATCATTATTTGGCTTCCTTGGCTTTGTTTACTTTTTAAATATTTCATTAAGTGAACCATTCATTCATTCATTCTACATCATTTATTGAAGGTACATAATGTCCCCAGATACTGCTATAGCACTTGAGGTACAGTGATGAATAAGACAATACAAACATCCTGGACATAGCTGGTCATATTTACTGAGAAGAGACAGATAAGAAACAAACAGAACAATAAATTAAATTAATTCCAATTTGGGGGAATCCCACACAAGTTCCAAAAGAGTTATAGAGCACCGCTAACCCAAAAATGAAGAGAAAAGGCAAAACCAAAATGGAATTACTTAAGCTAAGCAAGACAAAAATGGAGTTACTTAAGCTAAGGCCACTAAGCACCAGGAATTGCCAAAACCATCTGTCAGAACAGACAAAGATGGTGAGGCTGGATAAGGACTGGGATAAGGGACATTACATCATAAGAAGCAGCCAACCAGCTGGCTACTGCAGCACTTCTCCCTTACTACTGCACCATGATTGGTCACATCTAGAAGACCCCTAAAATATCATTAGTCATACCTGGAAGGTGTCTGGTGCGTAACAAATCTCCCCAGGCAGATGAATCAATTAATTCACAAGAATTTTATTGGGATTCTGCTCCCAGATGAGGTTCAACGGTCCCAACAGAGCGGGGGCCAGGGAAGTCGCGCGTCAGAGGTTGGGAGGGCTCCTTTTATAGATACAGGGCATGGGGGTTAAAGGTTGAGGCAGGCTTGATCCTCATTGGTTGACCCACGGGGACCTTGACAAGGACTTTTCATTTCCGGAAGTGCGGATAGGGACTCTCCATTCCCGGAAGTGTAGGCCTTCTCTCCTTACAGATCCCAAAGCTACCAACACCCAGGCAGCAACATCTGGTTGTTGACACCCCAAAGGATGAGCTTGTGATTGGTGACACACCAGGGCACCTTCACTGCCCACCTACCCCAGAGTGAGGATAGAAAGGCAAGAATCACAACTGCTCTTCATCCCCTGGGGGACCATGGTTCAGTGCATGTGAAACTCTGCCCAAGTCTCCACTGACTGAAGCTCTGCTCACTACTCTGTGAGAGCCCACCTCGCCTGGACGTCCCAGCTGCTGCCAGACCTGACATCAGGCTGACCAGACCTCTCATCAGGGGACCTCTCCAACCCTTCACCTTGCTGTCCGTGTTGGAACTTTGAGCCTACTGCCCAGAGTGCCAGTCATCCCACAACTCCTGCCTGTAGGTGACTATTCTGAGGTCTGTCTCTCTGAGTGAAAACAGAGACTTTGGACTCTGGACTTTGAATTTTGACTTTTTCGTGACCGTGATACAAACCTTGAGAATGCAACATTCTTATTACATCCTTAGTCACAAGTGTTTAGACTGGTTGTGCTTTTATGCTTTTCTACTTTATACTTATTATCATTGCTGGATACTTTTAGAAATTGCCTTACTTCTAGATGTGTATTATGACCTGTGGACTAATGACATATTGAGTGATATTGACCTTTATATGTGTGCCTTGAATATATATACACACACACACACACACACACACACACACATTGAGTAGTACTGACCATTGAATAAATTATATTGAAAAGACTATCATAATTCCGTGTGATTCTTCCCCGTGTTCCAACATGTCGCATTAGCTTTGGTTGAGCTGCATGACAACTGGCATTCGTGACACAATAGTGGCAATTTCTATCAGAAAATCAGATTGGGTAATGATATATTGAATACTGGAAAAAGTGATTAAGATAAATAGGCCATTGGAATTCCCTTGGAGTGGTGAAAATTAAGCAGAAACAAAACTAAGAGGAGAGACATGTCTAGGGGAAGACACTGTCCGGCTGAGAGAACAGTACATGGACAGAACACAGGTAAGTATGAGCATGAGAAGGTCAAGGGAAAGAAGACAAGGATGGCTGGAACAGAATGAGAGAGGAGAGACCAGGAGGAAATTAGATGACAGAGTCAAGATTATAAGGCTTTATCAAGAATTTTACACTGAATTCTAATGGTAAAGAAATAACATAGTAGCTTTATTTAAAAAGAGCACTCTGGACAAGATATGGAAAGGTATTTATTTCAACCATGGTCCCTGCAAGAAAGAAAAATTTAAAAAAATTAAAAGCATTAAATGAAGAGGTTTCAATGAAGGGGCTAATTATTGATGCATGAGTAGAACTAGGGAAGCCAACGAGGGTTAGTGAAGCACCTGGTAATATCAACAGAGAAAAGCCGTTACCCCAAAGCCTGAAGGACAAGTGGTACAGTGGAACCCTAGTCCTTGGAGAGCTGAAGCAAGAAGACAACCCCATAAGGGCTGTTATCTATGGAAAAACAACCACTGTCCAACTGTGGAAAGCAAGAAGGGTAAAATAAATACCCCTTCCTCTCCTTTCTCCCTAAAGTCTTCTACTGGGACTCTACTTTCTGGATAAAACTACAAGAGCAATAGAGCCAGGAAAGGGGCCCAGCAAACCATTTTGCAAGGTCAGATACCAGGGAATCAACGTAGGACATAAAAGTGTTGAGAGTGAATATGAGGGTCGGGTGGGAGACAAAAAAAAAAAAAAAGGCTCTAGTGAATCAGAAGTAAATCTGGAAGGAACAATTTAGTACATAGTATGAAAATAGCTAATATGGAAAATAAAATTACAATATAGTATGCAGGATACTTGCCAATATTAAATATCATTTTCTTAATACAGGACGTGGAGAGAAGTTATAGTACTTTGCTTAACTGGTTTATTAAGATGGCTTCTTTCTACCCAAATAAAATGATGCCTGTGAAAAATAACCTTAGTATCTTTGGGGATAAATAAAGAAAAGAACCAGTTATGTCAACATCATAAAATAAGAAACAACAAAAAGCAGGTCATATGGGAAAATTCTACTTTATCTTCTGGGCTCATTCCCCAGAGTGTTCATGCTAGCCTCCCTAGCTCTTGAATAAATACCCTCCCAGGTAGAAATATGAATGATAAATGGTTGTGGGCAGGCATTTAAACTATGTTTCCATGAGGAGCAAACATTAACTTCAAGAAAAATGTTCTCATAACTGCAGTGCCTGAAACCCAGTTTTTCTCCCACTTTTGTAACATCTTACTATTTTCTCCACATGTACTACCTTCTGGGACACTGAGTCATAAAAAAGTGAACAAAACAAGAGAGTTTTGTTAGAGCAGAAGACAAATTAGCGATTATTTTAGCACAGTAATATAGAAGACTTTAGAGAAGGGGATAGATTCTGTGGTGTTTGAGAAGGCTAAAACGGGAACAGAGTCTCAGCATAATGTGCTGAGAATCTTATTAATGCAGGCACCGGTCTTGGAAGTGGAAAGATTGGCTTGTCTTTTATATGTTTTTCTCTCCTTTTTAATTCCTCTTTACCTATATACAAGGTCTTAGCCCTTGCTATCCTACCACCAAAAGAGTAAGATTAAAACAAATGTTTGAAGGCCTGAGTAACAGGAAAATGACACAAGACAATAAGAGAGGCAAAAAATTATTTGTTTCTTTCCATAAGAGAGTAAGGCAGATTGGAATTACCCTCCAGACAAAATACAAGAATTATTTCCTGATACAACAGGACAGTTATTATGATCCTTAACAATTAGGGGGTGCCCAGGAGGAACCAGGTGAACCTTATCACCCAGGTGATACAGGGGCAGAATCTAAAGGGAGTCCAACAGTCACTGTGTTGAGCAGACACCCTTGGTGACCAGGGAGTTCAGATTTGCTAGAATTTTTAAGGAACCCTCCCAAGAGTAAAAGCTACATAAAGAACTCCAGAAACCTGTGCAAGGGTCACTTTGAGTCTTTGGCTAAGGAGTAGTCTGTCTGTGTTTATAAGAAGAAATCCCAGGAGGAACGATAAGAACAATTTTTGACAAGAAAAGCTATTACCAGGGAGCTGAAAGATGAACAATTTCTGGAGCTAAAATGGAGCCAGGAACAGTTTGAATTCCATCCAGCCAAAATGGAGAATTTTTGCTGAATGCATAAGAAATTCAGTAGACTGTAGAAGGGCCATGTCTTAAAAGTAGAAATAAACTTATATTTAGAACAAAACCTATTTCATATCCATCCAAAGCAAAACAGTTTAAAAATAAGCCTTGAGATGATCAAACCAATTTGCAATGACTTAGCATTCTTTATGGAAAATTCAAAACTCCTTCAGTTAACATAAAAATATCTACCATCCTGTAACATAAAGTACAGGGGTCTAGCAATCAGTGTAAAAACAGATACAAGAAAAAATGAACATACATGCAGGAAAAGAATCAATTAATAGGAAAATAACGAGAAAAGATAGAGATTTAATTAGAAGATTGATAATTTAAAAATGTATATTAAACATTTGCTCCACATATTCTAGGATGGAAAAGGGGAAAATGATTATAACAATGAAAGATGTACAAAAAGCCAAATGGAAACTCTATAAATGAAAACTTATAATAATGAAAATGAAAAATTAACTTGCGGCCATTAGCAATAGTTTAAACATCATAGAAAAAAAAAAGTAATGCCCTTGGGGCCATAAATACAGACTATCCAAATGCAACACAAAGATAAAAGAAAGACCAAAACATTGGCAGAATCTCAATGATTTTGAGAATAATATCAAGTTCTTTTACATGCCATGATTGGAGTCTGAAGGGTGGATAGAAAGATTATTTGAAGAATAAATGGCCAGATATTTCACAAATTTGTTGAGATCTATCAACAAACAGATCCACAGATCTCAATGACACCCAGGCAAAACTAACATAAAGAAAATCACATGAAAGCATATTATGACAAAATTGCTGAAAAGAAGTAATCTTTCAAAGAGAAAAATTTTAAACCAATCACAGAAAAAAGACACAAATATACAGAGGAACAAAGACAAGAATGTCCACAGACTTCTGATCAAAACTAAGCCAAAGAATAATGAAGAGAAAAGAAAACTATCAACAAGATTCTATATCCAATGAGAATATCCTTGAGAGGGGAAAAAAGGAAAACTTAAAAGTTCATCAGTGGCCAGAGCCACTAGGCTATTAGCCATTAGCTCACTAGGCTAATCCTCCACCTGCGGCACCAGCACCCCAGGTTCTAGTCCTGGTTGGGGTGCCAGTGCTGTCCCGGTTGCTCCTCTTCCAGTCCAGCTCTCTGCTGTGGCCCGGGAAGGCAGTTGAAGATAGCCCGGGTACTTGGGCCCTGCAACCGCATGGGAGACCAGGAGAAGCACCTGGCTCCTGGCTTCGGATCGCTGCAGCGCACTGGCCGTATTGGCCATTTGGGGGGTGAACCAATGGAAGGAAGACCTTTCTCTCTGTCTCTCTCTCTCACTGTCTAACTCTGCCTATCAAAAAAAAAAAAAAGTTCATCAGTAAAGTAAAAGCTGAGGGAACCTAGTGAATGAACCGTCAATGGAAATAAAATGGACCAATAAATATTCAATTAACCCAAAATAAGGTAAGAAACATGAAAGCAAGTAGCAAGGTGGTAGAGTTTAATTCAACTATATCCACAATTGCATTACATGTAAATAGTCTAAAACTTTAACTAAAAAAGATTATCAAGCTAGATTATTAAAAGATTCAACTAAGACTCAACAATATACAAGAAACTCATTTTACAGGTAAAGACATGGCTGTCGCCTTATAACAGTACCTATGAAATCTATTCTCTTTATATTAAAATTTTTAAATATGATAAAGGAATATCTTTTTAGAAATTTAAGAAACAGGAAGTTAAAAGAGTATGAACAGAAAAAATATTCTTTGTTGGGGGGAGAAACATATCATCAATTAAGTGAGTTCACAATTTTATGTGATACAGAGAAAACTCTTTGATGTATGGAGAAACAGAGACCAAATTCAACCAGAAATAAATGGAATTAAAGTGTTTTTTAGAAATAAATTAACTGAAAAGTGATGGCTGTTAAATATAAGAGTGGGAATAAGAGAGGGAAGAGATGTGCAATTCAGGACATGCTCAAGCTGACTTACCTCAAACGGGAGAGTTAGAAACATACCAGTGGATTAGAATTCAATCCCATCGAGGTGGCATGTACCAATGCCATCTCACTAGTCCCAGTGATCAATTTCTGTTCACAATTGATCGTAATGATAGGACTAAGAACCAAAGAGATCACATAAACAAGAATAGTGTCTGCAAATACTAGCTGATAGAATCAAAAAGGGAGAGAATGATCCAACATGGGAAGTGAAATACACAGCAGACCCATAGAATGGCAGATGTCCTAAACAGCACTCTGGCCTCAGAATCAGCCCTTAAGGCATGCGGATCCGGCTGAAAAGCCCATGAGAGTATTACAGGCATGGAATGCCAAGACACTCTGGGGGGGGGGGGAACCTAAATGAAAGATCTCCGCGAGTGAGATCCCAGTGGAAAGAATGGGTCATCAAAGAAGGAGGTGCCTTTCTCTGAAGGGAGGAGAGAACTTCCACTTTGACCATGGCCTTGTCTAAATATGATCAGAGTCAGTGAACTCAGGGGGCTTCCATAGCCTTGGCAGCTCATGACAAGAGCCTAGGGTGATTACTGAGGCCATAAACAAGAGTGTCAATTTGTTAAGTCAACAACAGGAGTCACTGTGCACTTACTCCTCATGTAGGATCTTTGTCCTTAGTGTGCTGTACATTGAGATTTAATGCTAGAACTAGTACTCAAACAGTATTTTTCACTTTATGTTTCTGTGTGGGAGCAAACTGTTGAAATCTTTACTTAATGTATGCTAAACTGATCTTCTGTATATAAAGAGAATCGAAAATGAATCTTGATGTGAATGGAAGGGGAGAGGGAGTGGATAAGAGGAGGGTTGCGGGTTGGAGGGACGTTATGTGGGGGAAGCCATTGTAATCCATATTCTGTACTTTGGAAATTTATATTCATTAAATAAAAGTTAAAAAAAAGAAATAAATCTCAGTAAAACACATACACACACACAAAATCTAAAAGATGGGTTAAAAGATAACATGAAAATATTAATCATAAGAAGGCTACAGTTTCTATATTAATATCAGATAAACTAATGTTATCAGGTTAAAGATGGACATTTCATAATGATAAAGTAGTTAATTTACTAAAAAGGTATATATATATGTACCCCCAAAAGGGTTTTAAAAATACAAATGAAAATTTGACAGAAAGAAGCTATCAACACTACTATTGATAGGTAGACAGAAATATATAGAAAATCAGTTAGGATCTGGAATAATACTTGAGCAACATTATCAACCAATCAGAACTGACTGACCTTCAGAGATCTCTCCACCCCACATCAGAGTATGCCCTTTGTTTTTAAGAGTGCATATATGAATCTGGTATTGTGGCACAGCAGTTTAAGCCACCACCTACAACACCAAATTCCCTTATGTGCACCAATTTAATTTTAGGCTGCTCCACTTCCAGTCAAGCTCCTTTCTCATACACCTGGGGAAGTAGCAGAAGATCCCCAAGTGCATGGGCCCCTCCTACTCACATGTGAGACATTCATTGTGTTCCAGGCTGCTGGTTTTGGCCTGAACCAGACCTGACCTTCGTAGCTATTTGGGGAGTGAACTAGCAGATGGAAGATCTCTCTCTCTCTCTCTCTCTCTCTCTCTGTCTCTCTGTCTCTCTGTCTCTCTGTCTCTCTCTCTCTCTTTCTCTCTCTTTAAAAAGAAAACATAGCCCATATAAGAGTTCACAGTAAGGGCCGGCGCCATGGCTCAATTAGTTAATCCTCCGCCTGTGGCGCTGGCATTCCATATGGGCACTGGGTTCTAGTCCCAGTTGCTCCTCTTCCAGTCCAGCTCTCTGCTGTGGCCTGGGAAGGCAGTGGAGGATGGCCCAGGTGCTTAGGCCCTGCACCCGCATGGGAGACCAGGAGGAAGCACGTGGCTCCTGGCTTCGGATCGGCACAGTGCTGGCTATATTGGTCATTTGGGGAGTGAACCAATGGAAGGAAGACCTTTCTCTCTGTCTCTCTCTGTCTATAATTCTACCTGTCAAATAAAAAAAAAAAAAAAGAGTTCACAGTAAAACAAATGTCACATCATAAAAGCTAATTTTATCAAACATAAAAGGATTAAAATCATAATTTATCACCTGAATAGAACCAATTAAAGTAAATTAGAAATCAACCAAAGAAAAACATTAAGAAAAGTTTAAGACATTTGAAATGAAACTTTAAACTTTGATGAGAAAAGAAATCACAGAATAATTTTGAAGACATTTTAAATTCAGTGAAATAATAGCATAACATAGTGAAGCTTGTAGGATGCAGCCAAAACAGTGTTGAGAAGACTTTACTGATTTAAATTATATTATTAGTATAGATCTCAAATTGGTGACTTAAACGTGTTATAAAAATAAGAACAAATTAAAGCAAAAGTAAGTAGAAGAAAAAAATAAAAAAAGAATGGAAATGGGTGGGTATTTGCCAAAGCTGTTAACATACCAGTTAGGACATCTTTGTCCCGTATTGGAATGCCTGGGTTCAAGTTTAGATTCCAGCTACCTGTTAATGCAGATCCTGGGAGGCAGCAGTTGATGGTTCAAGTGATGGGGACCCTGCCACCCATGAGAGACCTGGATTGAGTTCCTGACTCTCAACTTCAGCCTGGCCTGCCCCTGATCTTTGAAAGTATTTGGGAGTAACCCAGCAGATGGGAACTATCATGATCTCTCTCTCTCTCTCTCCACCTTCCTCCCCACCGTGTGTGTGTGTGTGTGTGTGTGTGTGTGTGTGTGGCTTTGAAATAAAAAAAAAGAAATCAAGAAAAGTGAAGAACAATAGAGAAAATTAGAAATTCAAAGGTCATTACTGAAAAACAAAAAAACAAGTTACCAAGATCACAAATTAAATGGGTATGTCATTATAAAGCAGGTATTAAAAGATGAAAAAAAAAAACACAAAAAGAAACTTTGGCAAAAACTCGACAACTTTTGAAATAAACAAATGTCTTAAAAAACACAAATTATCAAAAACTGACTCAAGAAGCAATAAAAAATCTCAGTAGCCATAAATCTTTTTAGGAAATTGATTACATAATTCTAAGTGTTCCTACAAATAATGCTTCAGGCCCAGTGGCTTCACTAGTTGACATTTTTAGAAAGAACAATACCAATCTGACAACACTTATCTGATAAAGAAGAGTAAAGATTAATTCTCAAATCACATTAAGAAGTCAGAATAATGCTAGTGTCAAAACCAGAGAAGGGCATGGAAACAGATAGAAAAAAAACACACATGAATGTCTCTCAGAATCCTGGCTGAAGAATCTTTATCCAATCAAGTCTAGACATAAAATAAGAAATCAGAAACACTAGGATTGATTCTAAGAATGTAAGTTTGGTTTAACATTCAGAGATCAGTCAATAAAATTCATTATGACAGAATAAAAGGAAAAAATATAATGATCTGAAAGGATGCAGAAAAGTCACTGATAAATTTCAATACTTTTTATTTTTTAAAAATTCAACCAACTCAGAATAAAGAGGACACAGCACATAGTAGGCACTCTCTTTCTAGAAGAAACGTAGACCGATTGGATGAAAGAGAATGGATATACTTTCAAGGATGAGCAATCCAAACAGGATGAATTTTAGTGATGGAAAGAATACCTTCTCTAAGGTTAGCCATGAGAAATATGAAAAATGACATTTCATAACAGAAAGAATTATTAGACATTTTTCTTCTGGCTCCTTTTTCATTCTGGTATTGCTTCTAATCTGAAGCAGCTCTCAGGAAATTATGTTTGACCACAGCCCCTCAAACTATTTCTGGTTTCCCTTAATAAGTCGAAAAGAATATTTTTATAGGTCATCGATAGCCTCACCCCATTTCCATCTTCAAATCCCCGGGCCCCTTTTACTCCCTCTTCCACACTAGACAAATGAAAATATAAATTCTAAGAGCCAAATAAAGATCCCAGTCCAGTAACTGTCTGGCCCGTGGAAGCCTGCCTGTTTCTTCTCCATCATATCACACAGATGACTGACAGCATGTCCGTTTCCCTGCCTTTGAGAATTAGCGGCTGCCTTTTCTAGAACGTGATGCTCCTGCATTTCCTTTGACGTGTGATTTTGGGTGTGTGTCCATTCCCTTACTCACATGGCACATATCCCAGAATCTACACTGGCATGACTCTGGCAGAAAGTAAGTTTGAGACCCCATGTAAACCAGTTTTCTTCTTGGATATCTGTACAGAAACACGTTTGTGCCTCCATTATTTTAAGTATTTTATCATTTGAAAGCACCTGTATGAAACAAACTCTGTCTATAGAGAACCCTGCAGAAAATACAACAAAGATAAAACGAGGCCAGGAAAGCCTGAAGGAATTCTCGAAGTTCCTTTTTCAACCAGGGTGGGCAGCTGAGGGCTGGCAAAATTGTGACGTGAGGCAAAGGTTGCTCTCTGGAACGGCTGCTTTCTTCTCTCCCCCTCTCCTGAAACTTTGTCTTCTCCCTCATACCCCTTACACCTTGCTTTCTGGAAATGATCTAGTATTTTCTACATTGATCTAATATTTCCATAAACCGTACCTAAAAGTGTAATAAGTATTCATGAATTTCCTCACTTTGGGAGTTGCCTTCTATCAGAGAACAAAGCTCTTTCCAACTTCACTTTGGATGAAACCAAAAGGAGTTATTTTCCTGCAATAAGCAAACCTGGTGAGAAGGGACTTGGTACTTCCTTTGTGGAGACTGGGAGACTGCGGAGCTCCTGGGGAAATGCCCTCAGCCGACCCCAGCAGAGGTGTCAGAGCTGTTTTACCCAAGGCCACACAGCCATCCTCAGTGTGGTCCTGAAGCTGCAGCACAGGCCTTGGCAACTGAACTCAGACATTTTAGGAGAATTTTAAACACATTAATGAACAGAGGCAGTATAGGACTCTGACTTCCTTTCTTTTTGTAAATTTTTATTAATATAAAGAGAACAGGGCAGGCATAGAAGGTTAGCGCCCTGGTCTGAGGCGCTGGCATCCCATATGGGCGCCGGTTCGAGACCCGGCTGCTCCACTTCCAATCCAGTGCTCTGCTATGGCCTGGGAAAGCAGTGGAGGATGGCCCAGGTTCTAGAGCCCCTGCACTCATGTGGGAGACCCGGAGGAAGCTCCTGGCTCCACACTTCAGATTGGCACAGCTGCAGCCATGTGGCCAATTGGGGAGTGAACCAGCAGATAGAAGACCTCTCTCTCCGCCTCTCCTCTCTCTGTAACTCTGACTTTCAAATAAATAAATAAATAAAAATATAAAGAGAACAGATTTTCTGTTTTTCAGAATTGATTTTTTTTTTTTGACAGGCAGAGATAGACAGTGAGAGAGAGAGAGACAGAGAGAAAGGTCTTCATTTTTCTGTTGGTTCACCCCCCAAATGGCCGCTATGGCCGGCACACTGTAGCTGGCATGCTGCACCGATCCGAAGCCAGGAGCCAAGTGCTTCCTCCTGGTCTCCCATGCGGGTGCAGCTCTGCTGCCTTCCCAGGCCACAGCAGAGAGTTGGACTGGAAGAGTAGCAACCAGCATAGATTCAATTCTAAGAAGCTAACCATAAAATGCCAAAATATTTTCTGTCAGACTCTCAAAAACATGGTTTCTATACCTCCTCCTTGAAGGTAAGGCACCTGGGTCTCCCTTCAAGTGCATTAAGATTCCCTTGCTCTCTCTTTCAAACGTTTCCCTTTGTCTTTTTACCTTGACTTGTCAGAGCCCCTTAAATCTCATTGTTATCTCCTAAATTATTGCCTCTCCATTGAACTTAATGCCAACAACCAACTCCTAGAGGGAGAAAAATCTGAGTGTGTTAACTGTATTCAATAAATCTTTTAGTGACACAAGGAAAACCACAGCAAGTACAACCTAATTTCCAGGACCTGAAGTTTCAGAAATCATTTTGACAGCTGCCCGCTGCTGTGTTTATTATTTAGTAAATGGTGTTAACCATGCACAACTTTTTGCTGCATAACCCAGCAGGGGGACTGCTGGGAAGCAGGGCTGAATGTCAGTGCTGCTGAAACTTGTCAGGCACCTTTCCTACAGTGCCCTAGGCAATGGGTAAAGAAAACTACAGGCGAAAAAGAAGCATTTGAATCACAACAGTGATCGATTCTTCAATAACTCCCTCTATGGATTAGATGAGGATGCTAAAGCAAAGTGAGGTCTGGGGAATAAAAATAAAGACTATTTAAAGGAAGCTAATGAGGACTTTTAAAGTCAATATTGCATCATAATTTGTGAAGAAAGACTGAGCACCGATGGAGAGATTAGAGTGGAGAAAGTGGCTGATCACACACACCCGACCTGAGGCTCTAGCACAGCCAGGACTACGAGGCTAAAGCCGATGCTGCAAGGGTTCATTTGCTTGTCACGCCATCAAGGACTCTCTTGAGAAAGAGTGCTCTGTTGTCACAGTAAGATCCAACTACACAAGCGTAGTTTAAAGAAAATATTTCAATGTCAGCAACAAAAGCAAAGTCAAAAAACCTCACAGAGCCTGTTCCTCGGATAACCCTCAACCTAGTTCTCAGGTCCTTGTGTCCAATCCAAAGATTACTTATAACCAACAGTGAACCATCATGAAGTTCAGTCATGCTAACAGATGATAGGACTCTAAAACAGCTGGGAAACTTCTACTCTCAAGTCCTGTGTCTCTATTCTCAGGTCTCTACAAAACAAGTTGTCTGTAGAACACACTCCCAAAGGCATCTTAAAATTTGTGACTCCTTTTCTCTCCCTTCAGACTTCTCCCACTGATAACTCTCTGCCCTTCCCAGTGTGAATTCAGCTGGTCTATGTAGATTCATCAGTTTCCCCCTTTCACTCATGTCCTTTATAGACTCAACAAAAGGTACAGGCAGTGGTCCAGTCCAGACCATCCCAATTGGTGTGGATGGTTACCAACTGTCCTGCTTTGGGCAGGACTTCTCCAGTTTTGGCACTGAAAATCTTTTTTCGTTGGAAATCCCTTCAGTTCTGGGTAAACTCTATGGCTGTCCCGTGAACGGGTCACTATACAGTTGCCCTCAACTCCAAGACAGAGGGACAGAATAGTGAGCAGCTGAAGTTCCTGCATCTTTGATTTCCAGACACAAGGGGCCTCATCCATTTATCCAAATGGCCTAATGAATGTATTTTCTGTTTGCTGTGATGTAAAATGCTTTATAATGTACCGATGTAGGCAACCTCCTTTTATTTATTATGTTTAGTTGGACAGAAGGAGTAGAAAGCATTGCAAACTAAAATCTTTTACCCACCAGTCTCTCCAGTTGGAGACTGTAAATGTCCAAAAAGATACTCTGAGAGATACAGCCCAAGATTTCTTCTCTTCTGAGCTGAGATTTCAGCAAATGTCACCACATTCTGACTTTGTCAGAAGAGAGCAGAGCCTTCTAGCACCTGCAAACAGCAAAGGCAGCACAATCTGCAAGACCTTGAGCAGAACCAGGAGGCAAGACTAGAGCATGAAAAAGCACAGACACCTTTAACAGAACACAGGGCAATGATGACAATAATCATAAGAGCATCTGATTGCCTAGTATGTGGGAAGCACCAAGTGGACAATTCCGCATAATCATCTCATTTGACACTCCCTGTGCTCTGTTTTATCAATGAAGAAACTCCGACCCAATGAGATTAAGTGCCTTGCAAGCATCACTCAGTGGATGAAGGAAAGAGCCAACATCCGACTCAAATCTTTCTGGTGTGGAATCTATGCTCTCATTTGCTGTACTGTACAGATAACAGCACCTTCCAGAGATACAAACAGCACTAACATCAACCACATGCAGATCTCAATTTTGCCAAAGCATGAGAGAGAGCCTTCGCATGTCAAAACTGGAGTTTGAACACATCCACCAGAAATAATCAAAGGTGACCTTGAAGGAAAGTTACAAAATCCACAACCTCAGTAAGTACCAGGGCCAGTAAAATGTTATGTGTAGCCATTATTTATTATAATTCTGGCATCACCAGAGCCTTTGTGTCTAGGAAAACACGTAACATGGGTGAAAGAGGTGAATTCTGCAAAAATTTTCTACAAAAATCCACTGCTCATAATATCCCTTTCTACTTTAAAAATTAATCTCTCAAACTCCATTGCTGTTCTTTTAACCCTTTGGATTAAATTTTGGTTCACTTGTTCCGTTATAAAGTCACCTTTGATCATATATTAATTTCTATGACGGATGCATGGAATGTCCTAGGGTCAAGATGGAACACCACGACAAAGAGAAAATAGTTACCCTACACGAATGCCTAACTTGCCTAAGATACTATTTGTGATTAGCTTATTGTTTTGTTTTTGCTTCTAAAGTTTCGGTTGATTATTTGCTCCCAAACCCTATGATTAACAAGGTAAATATGAATAGGGCATGATTTTGTGACCAGAACAACATATATTCCCAAAATATTAATAAAATGTTATCTAATAAAATATCCTGCTTTTGTTTTTGTTTTAAAAATCAACCTGGAGGCCGGCGCCGCGGCTCACTAGGCTAATCCTCCGCCTAGCGGCGCCGGCACACCGGGTTCTAGTCCCGGTCGGGGCGCCGGATTCTGTCCCGGTTGCCCCTCTTCCAGGCCAGCCCTCTGCTGTGGCCAGGGAGTGCAGTGGAGGATGGCCCAGGTGCTTGGGCCCTGCACCCCATGGGAGACCAGGAAAAGCACCTGGCTCCTGGCTCCTGCCATCGGATCAGCGCGGTGCGCCGGCCGCAGCGCGCCGGCCGCGGCGGCCATTGGAGGGTGAACCAACGGCAAAGGAAGACCTTTCTCTCTGTCTCTCTCTCTCACTGTCCACTCTGCCTGTCAAAAAAAAAAAAAAAAAAAAAAAAAAAAAAAAAAAAACCTGGAGTGAAAGAGGCTTCTGACAGGAGAAACTTGAATGTTACCTTGTTGAAATTTTTGAATGCTTCAAAAGTTTTTAGGGAAAAGGCAGAATACTATTTTTATGAAATTGAAACTGTCCTACAAAATTAAGTCCACTGTATTAGTTAAAATATTGACTTGGCGACTTTAACAAAGACCAAATATCACAGGCTAAAGGAGTTAGAAGACTTATTTCAAAACATTCGTATTAATGAGTAGTAGGAAGCTCTGCTCAATAAAGTTGCCTGAGAAATTCAGATTCTTTCTATCTTGTTGCTCTGGCGTTCAGTAGGGTCATCAACAGGATCAAGCTGTTCCAGCACCATCAAATCCATGTTCCAGATAGCCAGGAATGAGTAATGCACATAAAGGAATCAGATGCTCAATCCTTGGTAAAACTAGTCTCAGGCAATGTACAAATGCATATGCTCACACTCCATTGACCAAAACTTGGTCATATGGCCACACCTAGATGCAAGGAAAATTGGGATGTATATGTATTAACTGGAGGCTACAAGCACAGCCAAAACACTATAGTCACAGAGGAAAGGGAAAATGGTTGTTTGTAAATGACTATAGACTGCCATGGCACAAGGGTCCCTCTAACTATAGGCAGAAGCAGAAGCATACCCTGGCTATAGTAAAAAAAAAAAAAAAAAAAAGGCAAGCAAGCAAGCAACAAGCAAGAAATCAAAAACTGAGGATCAGTTTCTTTAGTAACAGTGAAGAATCTGACCTTAGGTCAATTATTCTGCTGCTTTTGACCCTCAGCTTTTTCAGCTGTGAAGCTTCGATGGAAGTGTCTATTAAGAAAAAAGAAAGTCGGCCGGCGCCGCGGCTCACTAGGCTAATCCTCCGCCTTGCGGCGCCAGCACACCGGGTTCTAGTCTTGGTTGGGGCACCGGATTCGGTCCCAGTTGCCCCTCTTCCAGGCCAGCTCTCTGCTGTGGCCAGGGAGTGCAGTGGAGGATGGCCCAAGTGCTTGGGACCTGCACCCCATGGGAGACCAGGAGAAGCACCTGGCTCCTGCCATCAGATCAGTGCGGTGCGCCGGCCACAGTGCACTGGCCGCGGCGGCCATTGGAGGGTGAACCAATGGCAAAGGAAGACCTTTCTTTCTCTCTCTCTCTCTGTCTCTCTCTCTCACTGTCCACTCTGCCTGTCAAAAAAAAAAAAAAAGAAAAGAAAAGAAAAAATAAAGTCTAAAAAGAATAGCCTATGGCTCTCAAGCTAAGATGCAAACTTGAATATTTAAACAAGTTTCCAGATTTCTATATGCTAAACCGCAGAAATTATGCGAGAACTGGCTACTCTATTATTCTGGCCCATTTGCCAAATCTTATTATGAGGAAGACTTCTCAACAGATCAACCTGAGTCCTCTGCATTTTTTCATGATATGAGACACAAATGGTGACAGTGAGTGCTATGATTTCAATATTGGTTCCTTCTTCTCTCACAGCATGTCATGTGCTGAGACTCCTCTCCTGCTTTTAGGATCTTGGGCTGATTTTTGGGTGTCCCACTTTAATTTTTGGAAGTCTTCCATATTGCCATAAAACATACACAACATCAAGTTTAGCATTATAACCAATTTTAGGTATATATTCCAATGTTATTAAGTACATTTATATTGTTGTGCATCCATCATAACTGATATATAGAACTGTTCATCATACTAAACCGAAACTCTACACCCATTGAACTGTAACTATGTTGTTAACTACCATTCTACTTTCCATTTCTATAAATTTGCGTATTTTAAATACCTGATATGGATAGAATCATCTAAAACTTGCCTTTTTGTAACTGGCTGAAGTTATTATAAGGTCCTCAGGATGGTTCACTTGTGCAGAAACATGTCCCGGGCCTCCTTATCTTTTTAAGGCGGAATAATGTTGTCTTATTCATCAGCCCCCTCCATTCATCCATCAGTGGTTGCCTCTACCCTTATGTATTTTGAACAGTGCTGCAATAAACATGGATGTGCAAATATTTCTTCAGGACTCTTGTTTGAAATTCTTTCTCATATATATAAATATACACCAAAATGGGATTTCTGGATCATGTGGTATTTCTCCAGATCAATTTATAGTTCAATAAAATCTGAACTGCTTCAAAGAGATTCTCCATTGTCAATACACTGAAAAATTTCACCAGATTTTAAAATCACAATTTCATAATTTTAGTCTGGATAGACATTAATATATTCATACAGATAGCTTAACATGAATCAAAAATGATGCCTTCTTCTAGAATAAAAGTAAATGATAAAGTATCATGAATGTACAAATTAATGAAATATGATACCAACAGGTAGACCAAGACCTGCAGTCCAACTTAGTGATATCTCTTTGTCAGACCAGTACTACAACATAAAGAAGATTTTGGTTGCCTTTTGCTCAAAACCCATCTCACTGTTCTGGAAAACCACAGTACTCAAAATGGATTCCCAAGTCCCGGCCTTATCTCTTTCTCTGACTTCATCTCCTCGCATCAGCACTGACACCAAGCATTCATCTGAATTCCCCTCACCTCACTACCTCCACTCCAGCAACCATGGCCTCCTCACCGTTCTTCATGCTTTCATGCATTGCTGCCCACGCTGTTCTTCTGCCCATTGTTCACATGTCTCACTGCCCCCTTTCCACTCAAGATGGCAACTATTATTGAGACCCTTTGGACCAGCCTATTTAAAACAGCAACCCTAACACTTGCACCAACTAGCACTCTCCCAGCCCCATTAAACAGATTATTACAACACTACGTCTATTGGAATCAAAGTGGTGCTGTTTACAGATGTTATCATACGTTATTTTTGATAACAAATTATTACAAAACAAGCATTTCTTTGGCTTTTTCCCCAATTGCTTGCACATTATAATGGCCAAATATATATAACCAGTAATAAGGTTGCAAAAGCTATATATTTTTTTCTTTTTTTAATTTTATTTAAGTTAATAAGTTTCATGTATTTCATATACACAGATTTAGGACTATAAGGACACTTTCCCCTACCCTCCTTCCTCCTACACTACAACCCTTTCTTCTCTCTCTCACATCCCTTTTTTTTTTTTTTTTTTTTTTTTTTTTTTTTTTTTTTTTTGGACAGGCAGAGTTAGACAGTGAGAGAGAGAGACAGAGAGAAAGGTCTTCCTTCCGTTGGTTAACTCCCCAAATGGCCACTACGGCCGGCGCGCTGAGCCGATCCAAAGCCAGGAGCCAAGCGCTTCCTCCTGGTCTCCCATGAGGGTGCAGGGGCCCAAGGACTTGGGCTATCCTCTGCTGCCCTCCCGGGCCACAGCAGAGAGCTGGACTGGAAGAGGAGCAACTGGGACAGAATCTGGCACCCCAATCGGGACTAGAACCCGGGTACTGGCACTGCAAGTGGAGGATTAGCCAAGTGAGCCGTGATGCCAGCCTCAATATTTTATTTTTAAGATCTACTTTCAGTTTACTTAACAATCATATAGTTAACCCTACACTTAGAAAAACAGTTCAACAAATAGCATGAAGAAAAAAACCCAAACAAATAAAGAAAACAAAACACAAGAACATAAAGAAGGGCTGTAAACAGTCATTGGATCTTTTTTTTTTTTTTTTTTGACAGGCAGAGTGGACAGTGAGAGAGACAAAGAGAAAGGTCTTCCTTTTGCCATTGGTTCTCCCTCCAATGGCCACCATGGCCGGCGCACTGCAGCTGGTGCACCGCGCTGAACTGAAGGCAGGAGCCAGGTGCTTATCCTGGTCTCCCATGGGGTGCAGGGCCCAAGCACTTGGGCCATCCTCCACTGCACTCCCAGGCCACAGCAGAGAGCTGGCCTGGAAGAGGGGCAACCGGGACAGAATCCGGCGCCCCAACTGGGACTAGAACCCAGTGTGCTGGTGCCACAGGCGGAGGATTAGCCTAGTGAGCTGCGGTGCCGGCCATCATCAGATCTTGAAATGTCTGCTTTACTCCAATACATTACATTTCAGGTGCTCTATTAGTTATCTCAGATCATGAAAAACATATGATATCTGTCTTTTGGGGACTGGCTTAAGTCACTAAGTGTAATGGATTCCAGTTGTGTCCATCTTGTAAAACACAGGATTCCATTTTGTTTTTACAGCTGAGTAGTACTCCATAGTGTGTATATACCATAATTTCTTTATCCAGTCAACAGTTCATGGACATCTGGGTTGATTCCATACCTTAGCTATTGTGAATTGTACTGCAGTGAACATGGGGGTACAGAAACTCTTTCAGATGCTGATTTTTTTTTCTGGTTTGGATAAATTTCCAGGAGTGGGACAGCTGGATTATATATTAGGTCTATATTCATATTTCTGAGATATCTCCATACTGTCTTCCACAGTGGCTGCACCAATTTACATTACCACCAACAGTGGACTAGGGTACTTTTCCCCACATCCTCACCAGCATTTGTCATTTATTGATTTCTGTATGTGAGCCATTCTAACTATGGTGAGGTGAAACCTCACCATGGTTTTGATTTGCAGTTCCCCGTTGGCTAATGATCCTGAGCATTTTCTCAAGTGTCTTTTGGCCATTTGAATTTTCTCTCTTGAAAAATGCCTGTTCAAGTCCTTTGCCCATTTTTAACTTTTTAAATTACATATGTTTCCTCAAAGAAAAAAGTTAAGCAACATAAAAAAATAAAAGTAGAGCTACTGGTTTCTGTTTATATGGATTTTCTTTATCCAGATATATTCTTGTTCATTTTATCCTTGAATCCTTACACATTCAGTTCAATCACAAGGAGCAAATAACTGGATAAGCACCATTTTCCCCAGTAAAGGCCGTTTTTGTCTTGGAAGCTGTCCCTCTTCTTTCAGTTGTAATGTGTCAAAAGTTGTGATGTCAGTTTTGCTATTCCCCCAGACACAGAAAAATGCTGGCTTACCTATACACATACAAGTCATGTATCTACTTCATCACTGCTACATATTCTAACACAAAATAAGAACTAATTGGAACAATAGCTGCCTTTGTGGTGGAGAAATGCTCCCAAGTGTATCTAATGATTTAAAACTGAGACACTCTGATATCATTCTTCTTAGCTCCCTGCTTCATTTTTCTTTAGATCAGTAGTTGATATCCTTTGTATTTTACTTGCCCATTATATTTCTTTTTTTTATTTGTATTATCTCAAAAATACAAGATGAGAAAAAAGATAATTCTTCCCACTGTATCCACCCTCCCACCCACTCTCCTGCCTCTCTTCCTCCTCCTTCTCCTGTTTAATCTGAGAAAGAAAAAAAAGAAACAATAAAAGCCTAAGAAAACTATTGCCCATATATTTCTCCTATCTGTCTAAATGCAAGCTCAGTGAGGACATGAATTTTGTCCACTGGTATAGCCTTAGCATCTGAAACAATAAATAAGTTGGAATAAATTAATCAGTCAATCAATGAATGCTGATATTATTTTACATATCATTTTCTTCCTATAAAAGAGTACTTCCCTTGCCCACAGATGACTGCATAGATCAGGGTTGGCTATAGAAGGTTCTTGGTGAAATTAATGCTATTGAACTTATAACACAAAAAAGAATTATGTAAGCTTTCTATTGATTTTTGTCTGAACTGTGTCTTAACTGTGGGATGAAGGATATTAAATTTTCTGAGCAAAATAGAGCCTTGAGAGGAAATTCAGAATTAAGGAAGGAGATTGTTTCTTGGTTGAAACAATCCTTTTAGTTATCTCTGCTTTTAATCTTGTTTTGTGTTGGTACTTTACCTCCTCATGAAATCACTCCTAGATCATGCTGCTTCTCCTTTGTAAACATAGTCGTCTCAAACATCAGTGAGAAACTGGATAGAAAACTACACATGTTTTAATAAGAAAATTCCAAGAATTATTTTATGACCAAATAACAATTAGATTTTCCTGATTCTAATGCTATTCCTCGGGATAGAAAATACAGAATTGTACCACCAAGCCACTAAGTTAGATTTGTGGTGAATTAACAATATATGATTCTTTCTTGCTAGGAAACTAATAGTAAAAATAATATATGGCTAATTGTCAAGTATGCTTACCAGATGTGTTCATTCACTAAATTTTCTCTCATTATTCTTCCATTTCTTTGACAGTTAAACTCATTTTTAATGACAAGACCTGAAAATCTAATAGGTAGCTTATTTTTTATTTTCTTTTTTTTCATATCTTAAAGGCCAATATCTCTATTCTTAACATCAGTTTTATCTCAGAATAAACTGAACTTTAAAGAAATTCTAGCACAATTTTAGCTCACTTGGTCCTTTAAAGGAGAAGATTCTTTTTTGTTGATCACATACAATGCAGTGTCATAACATGAAGTTCTTTTTAAATGTGAAGAATAAATGTTCATTCTTGTTATGGTAAAATGTGAAAAAGAATGAATCATTGGTCCTTGTATCAATGGTTAGAAATCAAGTTTCATATGTTATTGGTTATTCATTCAATCTGCTCTTTGAATTTAATATGCATCTATAGACACAAGTTCTATTGACCGAACTAATTATTTAGAAATAATTACATGGTACTGCATTTATATTAATTAAATCTATCTAATTTGGTCACATCATGGCTGAAAGTTCATTTAATCCTGATTACAGTGTGATTTTTAAGTCATATGAATGCTTCACACACACTTTCAGTCTTAAAAGAATTTGTGAAGAGCTTCAGATTATTTACTTAAAATTTGTTTATGTCAGTGTTTATAAGAAACAATATTTAGCCAGATCCGAATGCCTTTAGGGCTGATTATGAGGCCAGAGTGCTATTTAGGACATCTGCCATTCTATGAGTCTGCTGAGTATCTCACTTCCCATGTTGGATCACTCTCCCCTTTATTTATTCTATCAGTTAGTGTTAGCAGGTACTAGACTTGTTTATGTGCTCCCTTTGACTCTTAGTCCTTTCATTATGATCAATTGTGAACTGAAATTGATCACTTGGAATAGTGAGATGGCATTGGTACATGCCACCTTGATGGGATTAAATTGGAGTCCCCTGGTATGTTTCTAATTCTACCATTTGGGGCAAGTCAGCTTGAGCATGTCCCAAATTATATATCTCTTCCCTCTCTTATTCCTACTCTTATGTTTAACAGGGATCACATTTCAGTTAAATTTCAACACTTAAGAATAACTGTGTATTAATTACAGAATTAAACCAGTCATATTAAGTAGAACAGACAAAAAAACTACTAAGAGGGATAATGTATTAAGTTGTTCATTAACAGTCAGGGCTATGCTGAACAAGTCACCATTTCCCATAGTGTTCATTCCACTTCAACAGGTTTCCTTTTTGGTGTTCAGTCAGTTGTCACCGATCAGGGAGAACATATGGTATTTGTCCCTTTGGGACTGGCTTATTTCACTCAGCATGATGTGTTCCAGATTCCTCCATTTTGTTGCAAATGACTGGATTTCGTTGTTTCTTACTGCGGTATAGTATTCTAAAGAATACATATCCCATAATTTCTTTATCCAGTCTACCGTTGATGGGCATTCAGGTTGGTTCCAGGTCTTAGCTATTGTGAATTGAGCTGCAATAAACATTAGGGTGCAGACCGCTTTTTTGTTTGCCAATTTAAATTTCTTTGGGTACATTCCAAGGAGTGGGATGGCTGGGTCGAATGGTAGGGTTATCTTCAGGTTTCTGAGGAATCTCCAGACTGACTTCCATAGTGGCTTGGAAAGCCAAGACACTCTGGCAAAAGATCTCTGTGAGTGAGATCTCAGTGGAAAGAACAGGTCTTCAAAGAAGTAGGTACCTTTCTCTGAAGGGAGGAGAGAACCTCCACTTTGACTATGACCTTGTCTAAACAAGATAAGAATCGGAGAACTCAGAGGGCTTCCATAGCCTTGGGAACTCATGACTGGAGCATAGGGAGATTACATAAACAGGAGTGTCAATTGGTAAAGTCAACAACAGGAGTCACTGTGCACTTACTCCTCATGTAGGATCTCTGTCCTTAATGTGCTGTGCATTGAGATTTAATGCTATAACGAGTACTCAAACAATATATTTCACTTTGTGTTTCTATGGGGGTGCAAACTGTTGAAATCTTTACTTAATGCATACTAAACTGATCCTCTGTAAAAAAAAAAAAAATTATCAACTCCCAACTTGACTCTCACTGGGATTAAACATGACAATAGGTCTGATCTGATTTCATCATCATTTAAAAAAAATCATCTATTATTCCTCACTTTATGTTTCTATGTGGGAGCAAACTGTTGAAATCCTTACTTAATGTATACTAAGCTGATCTTCTGTATATTAAGATAATCGAAAATGAATCTTGATGTGAATGGAAGGGGAGAGGGAGTGGGAAAGGGGAGGGCTGTGGGTGGGAGGGACGGTATGGGGGGGAAGCCATTGTAATCCATAAATCGTACTTTGGAAATTAAAAAAAAAAAAAAAAGAAACAATATTTATTTCCAAATCAGGTTTCTCTCTACCTTTGCAACACTGGTTTTGTTCCACAACTACTGTCACTCAATAGACAGAGTACAAACTAAATTTTAAGATTATCAAGAGAAAGTAAAGAATATAGGACTACTAAAAATTATTTTTCCAAAAACAATTATGAACCTGTTGTGATTACCTACATATTTTCTTTCCTCCATAGCTCCTAATCATTAAATAATCACTGTATGAAAATATTGCCTTTAATTAGTTTTTACAGTGGTTGAGATCTAACCCTCTGAAGATAGTCAGAAGTGGTGGGAGAACAAAATAATACAGCTTTGTAATTGTAGAAGTGGAAAGCTGGAGTGATGAAGAGGAAAAAGGTGACAAACCTCAAATTTTGAGTTTTAGTTCCCAAATAAACATCTTTTATCACCAGTACACATGATAATTTCAAAAGTCCAGACAGCAAAATCTAGTTGATAAAATAGGAAAATGTCAAGAGAAACCTGTTGGCTGGCACATCTACTACATTAAATTTATACTATAATCAACAGAGTTGAAGAAAATGCAAGTTGATCATAGGGAAAAGGGGTATGATACATTTTCTCACTCATTTTAGGGGTCATGACCAGCATTATAAGACACAGGCTAGCAAGAGAAACACATAAGAAGCTTATTTAATCAAAGTTATGTAACAGTGATAATTCAGGAATGAAGACCACAGCCCCCAGGGAAAACTCCTTATTCTTAGGTCTAATGACAGTGTATAGCTGTGTAGAAATGTGATTGGACAAACCGTGTGACCTGGTGGTAGTTGACTGGTGCAGGGGTAGCCAATGTGCCTATGTGTCCAGATTTTCTTGGCCTCTCTGAGTAGTATTCCTACTTCCAAGACAGGGGCAGGACCCTCTAGGAGAGCCTTCAAAGAAGAAAGAAGAAGGGAGAAGGGACAGAGTGACCTTTCTAGGTGTCATGGCTTGTTTGGGGGAGAGGAATTCTAGCTTCCATGACTCACTTTGAAGAATTCTGGTTTCTATGGCTCACCTTGGGGGAGAATAAAGGGTGAGAGACAGGAAAATAGAAGGTCGGAGAGACTTTTTTTTGATGTCCCTCAATCTCCTTCAGTTCAAGGCACCCAGCATGCCAAAGTGACCCACTTCAGAGCACGGTGTCCTGAGCCCAGATGGCATCAAACTCTCTCCCTTCCACTCAGTGAGAACTTTAAAAGACAGTTAACATTTCCAAACCCCAATTTTCTCATTTCTGAGATGAGCTTCATAATAACCCATTTTATCTCCAAATAAACTGGAGGATTCACCCGCTAATAGGGCAAACCTCTCCAGAGTATGTGCTGTGTGGTAGACATTAACATGATCTGAAGGTGCCTCCTGTAATTGGCTGAAGCTTGGTTACTATGATTAGCCAAGACTCGCTTGTCGGTACAGAAGTGCACTCCTCAGTTAGGTTTTCAGTTAGTCTACACCTGAAGTTTGGCTGCAGCTCATTAAAGACAATGTACAGAAGCAGCCTCAGCCCAAATTTAGTTTAATGCAACACAACCCTGAAAGATAGGATTTTATATTTTAAAGACTTTGACTTTTACCTTATTGTTCTATTACCAGGACTAGTATGGTGAGATATATGGTAAGGAATACAAAGAGGCTGTCACCTGTCACCAGAGCCACGAGGGAGGAGACCAGTGATCCAGGAAGATTAATGACAGTCACCCAGAGAAAATGACATTTGGGAATATTTACTCCAAGTTTCAGAAGCATCTCTCTTCATCCTGAATGCTAACTACCTCATAGCTAATAAACCTGATAAACAAGCCCCTGTAGATTGAAATAACTGGTTTTTCAATCTTTATAAAACAGGTTTAAATAACAATGAAAAAAAGCCAAAAAACTAATCCTATACAAACAAAATCTGGCTTCAAAATAAAATGTTCACTTACACAGAGAAATAGCTCCTTCAGGCCAAATGATTCTCTAAATTGAACTTCCTTTTTGTTAATCTCACAGGTTCCATCCTGTCCTTGAAACTGCTTTGCCTCAAGGGAATGTTGTGACTCTTTAGGAGTGCTTCACATTTTAGGATTCTTGATTTGATTCAAGTTAAACTAATTGTTTCATCTTGACATAAATATTTACATTAGATATATGAAATTATAGTATTCAAATTGATAGCAGTAACTAATCTTTAATTGTGAAGATTAGAGGAAATTTATATTTTATTTTGTATACTTCCATGTATTTCACATTTTTCACAAGTAGCGTGTATTATTTTCACATAAACACATATGTAGCTACTGTATATGCAGGTAATTTCTCTTGGCAAGCCACACAGCCATCATCAGATTTTTCCACTTCCCAGGATCCAGAAGTTGAAGAGATATTAACTGGCTTCTACCATTTAATAGACACAATTCTAGGAGTTAAATAAATAAATGCATATACACATACTTACATATAAAAATAACACAATCCCTTTTCCTAAAGAGCTTGAAGTCTAGGGAAGACATTAAAACACGGCAATGCATCAGACTTCATGTGCTGCCTCACCCTGCACTCTGGAAATGCAGGAGCAAGGCTCACAGCAGTCACAGTAACACAAGGAAGTCTTGAAGAACAAGTCCAAGTGTCCCAAGCAGAAGGGCACAGAGAGGACATTTGAGGCAAAGAGAAAAAGGAGCATGAAAGACACCTTCCCTGCCTGATTTTTCAGCCGGTCTGATTTTAAAGCACATTATCCTCATTAACTGTTTGGCCCATGTCAAATCTCTGAGAGTTATTTTTGTGTATAGTAAATTTGGTTGATTAGATCTTGATGCTAATAAGAACCTCGTGTTAATTTGATGTCTTGCCAAGAGACTGTGCAGAGAGAAACTGGGGGGAAGAGCTCTAGACTGCTTTAGTCCTGGCCAATAATGGAATTCCAAGACAGGTATTCACCGGGATTTTTTCTCCACAGTTCCTCACAGAAGGGTTTTGGATGGCATTTTGAGGGAAGCAATTTTTCCTGCAGTATCCCCATCCACAAGCACACACAACATACGGGCACACATTATTTCCTTCACCATCACCTCAACTCGACATACACATTCAACACCTCAGAAAGAAAACAAGCTAGTCAACATAAACCAACTCAACTTCAGAAGGGGAGGCAATCCCTCAAAATGATGCCCCATCCATATCAACCCGTAGAACAGCTTTGGTTCCAGCTTCCTTTATTCTTCTTTCCAACCAACACCTGCCAGGCACTAGGGCTGTGAATCTTGCCCTCCAAAAGCTGCAAATCAAGAGGCATACACAAAGTGCAATAGGTGCTGTGACATAGAGAGAGGTAGATAGTGTGTTAGGAGCCTTAACACAGTGCACATGAGTCTGCCCGGAGAGGGATTGTCCCGGAAAAGTGTCTTATTCCTGGGGAAACTAGAGAGAACTACAAATAGCTCAGTAAGGCAGGAATAAATGGTGAATGTCAATGAGTAGCAGACAACAAACCTGAAAATATAGAAAGAAATGAGGTCACTAAAGGCCTTAAATACAAAATGAAAGAGTTTGAACTTTATCCTTGAAAGCTGTAGGATGCTATTGGGGGAGTTTAAGTAAGGAAAAGGCATGATTAAATAGATCAACATCACCACAGTAGAAACAAATTGAAGGGGGCCACACTGGGGGCATGAAGGGCAGTTAGGAGATTTTCGGGAATCTGGAATTATTTACTGAGTTCACATTAGAGCAGCCATGCAAACAAAGAAGAGGAGAATTTCAAAGAGAGCAACACCATCTGCACAATAAAGCAAGGTCCCAAGGATATCTGCCCCAGGTTCAAAGACATTTACTACACGGGAAGCAAAGTCTTGGTGAGAGGGCCTGTCTGGAGCACTTTTCAGTTGGGTAAGAAGGTGAAAAGAGACTGAGGATGCAAAGTAGATTGTTGGTGTTGGCCATGAGTTCAGGAGGGCACAACAGAGAGTGATGGGAAACTGGGTGAACTGATGGATGCAGTGAGTTAAGAGAGAACCAGAGCACTTTGGAACCAAGCATGCATATAGAGACTCTGAAAATCTTGAACACAAATGTGAGTTTAATATGACCAACCTCTAATGCTTGTAGGATGTGTTAGTCATGTTAGTCTTACTTATTGACAGTGAAAGGTTTTTGTATCATAATATACTGCTGGAAGGAGTCAAGGAAATACAATGAGTTCTTTGATTAAAGTCAGGTAGGGTCTGACCTCAGAATCAACCCTTAAGGCCTCCTGGTCTGGCTGAAAGGCCTGTGAGAACATTTCAGGCATGGAAAGCCAAGACTGTGGAAAAAAAATATCCTACATGGAGGATCTCTGTGAGACCTCAAGTGGAAAGAAAGGGTCATCAAAGAAGGATATACTCTTTTGTGAAGGGAGGAGAGAACATTTACTTTGCTTGTGGCCATGTCTAAATATCGATGGAGTCTATAGTCACAAAAGGCTTCCATAACCTTGGCAGTCCATGGCAAGAGCCTCCGGTAATCACTGACGTCATAAACAAAAGCGTTAATTATTAAAGGAACAACAGAAGTCACTGTGCACTTACTCCCTATGTAGGACCTCCATCCCTAATGAGTTGTACCATGAGAATCAACTGCAAATTTTGTTCCCAAACTGTACTGTATATATTGTGTGTGTGCGTGGGTACAAACTGTTGAAATCTATGCTTAACATGGAGTTGGTCCTCTGTATATAAAATCAAACTAAAAATAAACTATAATGAATAAGGAAATGGGAGAGGAAGAAGGAGGCAGGATGGGAGTTTTTTTTTGGGGGGGGAGGTGAGTATGAGGGGAAGAACCACTATATTCCTGAAGTTGTATCTATGAAAAAATGCACTCATTAAATACAAACTTTAAAAAAGTAAAGTCAGGTAGGTAAAAATAAATTTAAATCATTTGCTATAAGAAATTATAAAAAATTTTTGTGTATTCTAAATTAAATTAAATTGGTTAAATATTCTTGTTATTTTTGCTCCAGTGAGATCGATTTTAAAAGCTAACAAAGGAAATGATAAAAATAGAGGTCTGGCCCTACACATCCAGGTGAGTAATATCTGCCTGCACAGTGTCCTAGTCCTTCTCCTTTCTTGGTATCATCTAAGGAAGGGGAAGCCAGAAAGGCAGATCTGAATTTATGAAGAGTAGAATTCTTGGGGTTATGTACCTGAAGCTGGCAGAGAGACTCAACCACCAGCCCCAGTCCCAGCTCCACTGTCCTCCTGCTTCCCATCCCTCACTCCAGTCAAATGATCAAAGGCATCAGCATAGCTCTTTCATCAAAGAACAAAAATCACAATCTACTGTGAAGTAGACACAATCTACTGTGAAGTAGACTCGGGCGTGTTTAGGTGGGGAATTCCAGGGGCCAAAGCATCTAGGACATGGTATATTTGGTAGGGTTTGGGATAAGCAGGCGGGGATGGTGAGAGTCTGGAGCAGGGTTGTGGATGGTGAGAGACAGGAGCCTCAGTCGGCATGCGTTCTTGATGCTACAGACTTCTCCATCTCAAGGGAATACCACAGCTGCAGGAAGGCGAGAGTGGGGTCTTCTAAAATACAGGATTCAGAGCAGGAGTCTGTTGTCCAGGTCTAAGTGTGGAAGTGACCCAGCAGTCAAAAAGGGCATAGCTCCCTGTGCCATATACAGAACTCACTTTCAATTGTAAAGAAAAGTGTCACAACCGTGACACATTCAACACCACATCTTGAAAATTTAGGGATCCCTCTTTTAATTATATAATTTTCTATAAATTGAGATAATTGTCTTCCTGATCAATTTGGGTTCCATTAGGAAGTAGAAAGGACTCCATCTGGAATTCCAGACAGATTAAAATACATATATATATAATATATATATATATATCCGACACATAATCACCCAGATATGCACAGCAAATACTATTAGACCTAAAAGGAGTGATAGACTCCAAAACAATAATAGTGGGTGATTTTAACACCCTGCTCTCATCAATGGACAGATCATCCAGATAGCAAATCAATAAAGATACATTGGAGTTGAAACATACTATCAAACAAAGGACCTAACAGACATTTCCAGGACATTTCACCCAATGGCTACAGAATACACATTCTTCTCATCAGCACATGGAACATTTTCTAGGATATGCCACATATTCAGTTACAAATCAAGTCTCAACAAATATAAAAAGACTGATATCATATTATCTATCTTCTCAGATCATAAAGGAATAAAACTAGAAATCAACAAGAACAATAGAACACTCTTAAATACTTTGAAATTAAACAACATGCTACTGAATGATCAATTGCTCATTGAAGAAATTAAAGGGAAAATCAAACACTTTCTTAAAAAAATGAAAACACAATACAGCAGAAGCAGTATTAGGAGGGACATTTATAGCATTAAGTGCTTACAATAAAAAAAAAAAACACAAATGTCTCAAATTAAAGATCTAATGATGTATCTTAAAGACCTAGAAAAACAAGAACAAACCAAACCCAAATCAGCAGGTGGCAAGAAATAATAAGAATCAGAGCGGAAATAAAAGAAATCAAAACTAAAAAAATTAAATACAAAAAATCAACAAAACAAAACAGTGGGTTTTATTTTTTTGAAGATAAATAAAACTCTATCCCGATGAAAATAAAAAAGAGAAAAAACTCAAATAAATAAAATTACAGATGAAAAAGGAGACACTATAACCAACACCAATGAAATACAAAGTATTATAAGAATCTACTATGAAGAACCATATCTAATAAACTCAAAAACTTTGAAGAAATGGATAAATTACTGGATTCATATAATCTACCAAGATTAAATCAAGAAGATTCAGACAACCTAAACAGATCCACAACAATGAGGTTGAAGCAGTAATCAAATTTTTCTATCAAGGAAAACACCAGGGACCTAATAGCTTTACTACTGAATTCTACAAAACATTCAAAGGGGAAGTAACTCCAATACTCTCCAAACTATTCCAAAATATTGAACAGGATGGAATTCTGCTAAACTCTTTTTTTTTTTTAACAGGCAGAGTGGACAGTGAGAGAGAGAGACAGAGAGAAAGGTCTTCCTTTGCCACTGGTTCACCCTCCAATGGCTGCCACGGCCGGCACGCTGCAACGGGCACACCGCGCTGATCCGATGGCAGGAGCCAGGTGCTTCTCCTGGTCTCCCATGGGGTGCAGGGCCCAAGCACTTGGGCCATCCTCCACTGCACTCCCTGGCCACAGCAGAGAGCTGGCCTGGAAGAGGGGCAACCAGGACAGAATCTGGTGCCCCGACCGGGACTAGAACCCGGTGTGCTGGCGCCACAAGGCAGAGGATTAGCCTAGTGAGCCACGGCGCCAGCCTAAACTCTTTTTTATGAGGCCAGCATTACTTTGATGCCAAAACCAAGGACACAATAGGAAAAGAAAACTATAGACCTATACCCTTAATGAACATAGATGCAAAGATTCTCAACAAAATACTAGCAAATCAAGTCCAAAACTACATCAAAAAGATCAAATATTGTGATCAAGTGAGATTTATCCCAGAAATGCAAGGGCAGTTCAACATTCACAAATCAATAAACATCATAAATCACACAATAGAATGAAGAACAAAATCATATAGTCATTTCAATAGATACAAAGAAAACATTTGATAATATTCAACACACCTTCATGATAAAAACCCTACAGAAATTAGGTATAGAAGGAACATTCCTTAAAATTATAAATACTGTATATGACAAACCAACAGCCAATAACATATTGAATGGGGGAAAGCTTTCAGCTTTCAAATCTGGAATTAGTGAGAGTAATTAGGGAGGAGAAAGAAAGAGCATCAAAATTGGAAAAGAGACAGCCAAATTATTCATGTTTTCATATGACATGATGCTGTACATGGAAAAGACTAAACAATCCACCAAAAAGCTTCTAGAATTGATAAACTAATTCCGTAAACTGCAGTTTACAAAATAAAATACAAAAAACAATAGTTTTTTTGTATACTAATGATGAACTCACAGAAGGAGAAAACAAGAGAAAAATCCCATTTACAATTGCCACAAATCAAATAATTAGGAATAAATCTAACCAAAGAAGTGAAAAATCTCTACAATAAAAATTATCAAACATTGATGAAAGAAATAATCAAGGACACAAAAAAGGATATTCCTTGCTCATAGATAGAATCACTATAATTAAAATGTCTATACCAGCTAAAGTAATTTACAGATTCAATGCAATCTCTATCAAAATGCCAATGACATTCATTACTGAACTAGAAAAAGCAATCCAAAATTCATATGGAATCACAAATGGTCCAAAATAGCCAAACCAATCCTGAACTAGAATAGTTGAGCAGGAGATACCAGAATACCTGATTTCAAAGCATACTATAAAGCTATAGTAATTAAAACAGCATGGTAGTAACATAAAACCTGATACTGATATATAGATCAATGAAATAGAATGGAGAGGCAATAAATTAATCCACATATATACTGCCAACTGATTTTTGACAAAAATTCTCAGACAATAGAGTAAGGATAGTCTCTTCAACAATGGTGCTGGCAAAACTGGATTTATATATGTAGAAGAATTAAATTAGACCCATACCTCTCACTATGTACAAAAATCAACACAAGATGGATCATAGACCTAAATTTACCTGAGATTGTGAAGTTGCTTGAAGAAAGCATAGGGGAAACATTCGTGTAGGAAATGATTTCTTAGATAAGACTCCCAAAGCACAGGCAACAAAAGCAAAACTAAATAAATGGGACTATATGGAATTCAGAAGCTTTGTACAGCTAGGGAAACAATCAATAGAGTGAAGAGCCATGCAATAGAATGAGAAATATCTGCAAACCACATATCTGACAAAGGATTCATAGCCAGAGTATATCAGCAACTTTAAAAACAGCAACAAGAAAAAGCCAACCAATCCAGTTGAGAAATGGGCAAAGGACTTCAGTAGAGAGTGCTCAAAAGAATAAACATGGAAGGCCAACAAATACTTGAAAAAATGCTCAGCATCTCTACCGGAGGGGAATTGCAAACCCAAACCACAACGAGACATCAACTAACCCCTGTCAGAATGGTTAAAATGCAAAGCACAGAGAGTACCAAATGCTGGCAAGGATGTGGAGAAAGGGAAATACTTAGACACTATTGGTGAGAATATAAATTGGTATAGCCTCTGTGAGGAGATGTTTTTACCTTTTATTTAATGAATATAAGTTTCATGGGTCCATCTTTAGGAATATAGTGATTCTTTCTACCATACCTGCCCTTCCTCCCACTCCCTCTCCACCTCCTCTTCCCTCTCCCATTCCCAGTTTCATTCTCCATTAAGATTCGTTGTCAATTAAATTTATCACAGAAGACCAACTTTATACTAAGTACAGATTATAACTATTTGCACACCTGCACACATGAAGTATAAAAACTGTTTGAGAGCAAGTTTTACAGTTAAATCTCATAGGACAACTCATTTAGGGTAGAAGTCGTGCATGGGAGTAAGTGCACTGTGACTCCTGCTGTTAATTTAACAAATAACACACTTCTAAAAATTTAGAAATAGGCTTGCATATGATCCAGCAGTCACACTACCGAGTAAATAGCCAAAAGATGAATACAATATCAAAGAGATACCTGCATGAGCATGTTCATAGTAGCACTGTCCACAATAGACAGAACTTGGAATCAACTAAGGTGCCCATCATCAAATGAATGGATAAATAAAATGTGGTATATATGCACAATGCAATATTATTCAGCTGTAAACAACAATGAAATTCTACCACTTATAGAAAATGGACCCAAGCCGGCGCCGCGGCTCACTAGGCTAATCCTCCGCCTAGCGGCGCTGGCACACCGGGTTCTAGTCCCGGTTGGGGCGCCGGATTCTGTCCCGGTTGCCCCTCTTCCAGGCCAGCTCTCTGCTGTGGCCAGGGAGTGCAGTGGAGGATGGCCCAGGTGCTTGGGCCCTGCACCCCATGGGAGACCAGGAAAAGCACCTGGCTCCTGGCTCCTGCCATCGGATCAGCGTGGTGCGCCGGCCGCAGCGCGCCGGCCGCGGCGGCCATTGGAGGGTGAACCAATGGCAAAGGAAGACCTTTCTCTCTGTCTCTCTCTCTCACTGTCCACTCTCTCTCTCACTGTCCACTCTGCCTGTCAAAAAAAAAAAAAAAAAAAAAAAAAAGAAAGAAAAGAAAATGGACCCAATTGAAGGATATCATGTTGAGTGAAATTAGCTGGACCCAGAAAGACAAATATTGCATGTTTTCCCTTATATGTGGGTACTATTTAAAAAAAAATAAGAAAAAAGGAATATCTGTACATATCAGGATTGCTGAAAATATATTTTTGTCAAACCAGTGGTTAAGATTGTTACACTTCTATTGTTTTAATGATCAGTGATTATTTGATTACTTTAAAATGTACTGTATGTGGGTGAAATGGTCATTTTTCGATTCAACTATTGTTTATACCTGTTGTCTATATTCATACTGAACTATGGTCTTTTGAAAAATTTTACTTGTTAAACTTCTTATTCAGTGAAGTATTAAGCCTTTTTACTGTAATGTAAATTTAAAATATATTATCTCAAAATCTGACAAAAAAGAAATTGAGAAGGAAGGAGTATAGTATGGAGAGAGGATAAGAAGGAAGGGAGGGAGAGAAAGAGAAAGGAAATATCATTATGTTCTAAGAATTCTATCTATAAAGCATATTGAACCTGTTAAAAACTAAAAATTAAAATTTTTAAATTTTTTAAAATTTTTAAAAAGAACCTATAAGAAATGTGGATGAACCTAGGATTTAGAAAGAGCAGGAAACCATTGCCACCCAGCCTGAGGGATTAGGGTAGGGAACAGTGGGACTGGAGCTGTTGGAATTTGGTGAGGGCAATGTATGTAGTACTATAGTTACAGAGGTTCAATGTACAATTTTGCTTTGTTTTGTTTTGTTTTGTTTTTGAGATTATACATAGAGGCATAGAGGTCCAACTTACAATTTCCTTTTTTTTTTTTTTTGAGATCATGCTTTTTTATTTTTCTTAATTTCAAGAGAACAGATTTCGTAGGTACATTCTAAGAAGATAACCATATTTCACTCTCTGCCCCTCTTCCTCACCCAATCCCCCTCCTTCCCCTGTTTTGTTTTTTTCTTTAATTTTTGCAAGGACATACTTCCAACCCACTCTATAATCCTAGGCTTACTGCACCACTAACCATAATAGTAGGAAGAACACAGTTCCAGAGGAATATAAACAGGGGTTAAAAGCAACAATCATATCACAAGATGTCTATTTCATTCCTATATATTTTTGTACCTCATATTAACTGCCACATATTAGAGAAAACATGATACTTTCCTTTTTGAGACTGGCTTATTTCACTAGCATAATGATTTACAGTTGCATCCATTTTGCCACAAAAGACTGGATATCATTCTTCTTTATGGCTGAATAGTGTTCCAATAATGCATATAAACCATGTTTTCTTTATCCAATCATTGGTTGATGGATATCTGGGTTGATTCAATATCTTACCTATGGTGAATTGAACTGCAATAAACAAGGGGATACAGATAACTCATTCATATACAAATTTCATTTTGTTTGGGTAAATTCCCAGGAGTGGGATCACTGGGCCATATGGTAGATCTATTTTCAGATTTCGGAGGAATCTCCATACTATCTTCAATAACGGCTGTACTAGTTTACAGTCCCACCAACAGTATATTAGCATCATATGAAAGAAATATACTTTCAGTAGAAACCAATCAGATTTCTAATTGTCATCTTTTCTTGGGCTAGTGACATGCTGGTCCCATGTAGTCCTGAGCAGAAACATGGGGACTACATCCTGCCGGTTTGCTGAGCCAGGATGTACCGTATGTTAGGAGTATAGAGTGCATGTCCAATTTACCAGAACTGCAACTGACAATAGGTTGACAGGCATGGAATCCCATAGTAGGTGGAGAAGCCTCTGCAGTTGTAAAGCACAGAGGCAGGAAGAAGCAGGTGAAAACAGCCTAACCCCTCATTTCCCTGGGCCTTTACCACCTGCTGAGCCCATCCTGCAGCCAGAGGGCAAGAGGACCCAGAACCTGCAGTTCACAGGGTAATACCCACCAAATGCACCCACAGACAGCAGAGCAGGGAATGAATCTGTGGGTGGGGCGAAGAATATAACCAATATCCTCTTTATACTTGGATGCTCTCTGACCAGGCTTTGAGTGGGCAGGCAGCAAAATCATTCCCTAGCAAGAAAAAAATGCCAAACTTTCACAAAGTGAATATGTGCCCTCAAGTCTTTGTTAGTTCTTGTCTTTTAAATTGAGCTCAATAGTTGGTTTTCTTCATTTTCTTTTCTTTTTCTGAAAGCAATGATCATAGAATATTGACCTATGCAACAGAAGAGTAAGTTAGTCATACATTTGGTACTAGCCTTTGGCTGAACAGGAAATATATCTAAATACCAAATGAATTCCCAAGAAGTTTCTAAAAACATCAGGTGAATGTTGGCTGCCATTCCAGAAGGGAAGTTTTCTAACAAATGCTAGCCACCTCTCCCCCCAGATTTCATTCTGACATATTTTAAGTATCCAGGGAAAAATTAAATGATTTGAAATTCAGATTCAGAGAAAATATAAAATAACTTCTTTATTCTAAATTTTTTTTTCTCAAGGATTGATGAGATGCTGTCAACTCTTTCCAAGGATGTTGAAAGTTCTAGTCAAGCTATGCCCAAACTTTTTTTAATTCACTAATGAAATCTTGCAGTAAACAAGTGCTTGAATGTGAATTTGATTATTTCCTCCCTAATTCATATTTACAAAACTCGTCAACCTACCTGTTCCCTCACTTCAAATGACTGTTAGTAGACAGAGTCATCTGTGTTCCGGAACTATTCCTCCACTGTCGGTTGTTTACTTGCCCCTTTTTCTGAGTATGCTGTTGATTTCCTTGTGTTAACTCGGAGTGTTCTTTACTTAGAACTTAATATTCACAGCAGCTCCATTATTTTCAGGTAAGATCAAAGTCTCTGCTCCCACTGTCACTTCCAAACTCTTCTTGTTCATCCTCTGTTTAAAAGGAAATAATAAGTCTACTCTTGGGAGATGATGAACACAAAGGTCAAGGAGGTGGTGTAGACTAGGCAGGAGGTGGCTGGAGAGAGAGCATGTGCAGAGATGCAGAACAGGATGGCAGATCACGAGTACCTGTTTCATCATTGCTGTTGTTTTAATCAAGCATGTGTATATTTATGTTCTGCTTTAAATATATGGTTTCTTGCAAAGAGAAAAAACATTCAAGCCCAGTTCTCTTAAGCCTGTTCCTCCCCTCTTACTTATTCTCATTTACTAAACTCCTAATGATGCCCCTCATTTAACACATAGCTTGACATTTGACTTGCATCTTCTTCATCATCATTCCTGCAATCTTCCTGACTCAATATTTTTAATTTTTATTTCCTTACCTCTAGTCACGTTTTCCTCCAATTACCTTCAAAAATTCATTTGGATTTCCCATTTCCAGAAACTACTCCACCTTAACTATCTCTCCAGTAATCATTCCATCCTCTGATCTCAAATGTTCCCCCTTATCTGAAATAGACTTTCTTTGACTTCATGGTGACTTCATTTAACTATGTACTCAAACCCATCAGCTCCCCATTTTTTACATTTTTTACATTCTTAAAAATGAACATATATAAAACATACAAATTGACACTTTCACAGTTTTAGGTGTAAAATTCATTGGCCTTAAGTGCATTCACAATGTTACATAATCAAACAACTACCTATTTATGTCTTTTTCATTCCCCCAAAGAGAAACTCTATACATATTAAGCAGTAACATTCCATTCTCTCTCCCACTTCCCCCAGCACTTGGGAACATCTATTCTATTTTCTTTATAAATTTTCCTGTTTTAAACATACCATATTAAATCATTTGATATTTGTCCCTCTGTGTCTGGCTTATTCTACTACTCTCCATATTTTATTTTCCTTTTTAGTCAGCTTAAGACTCCATGGCACATGATTTTAATAAGTCTTGCAAATGTATTGAAATCTCTTGCTCTATTCTGTCTTCATAAGTAAAGCACAACCAAATATGGGTGATCCTGACATTTATCACACCAGTTCAGCAATATCTGCTCTAAACACATTGAGGCAGATTGATAGCAACATAAGTTAGTGATTTTCAAACTCAAATAGACATAACTCCATCCAAATGTCCCATTTTTCTGTCTTAAGCTGGCACTATATAACAATTTTTGAAATAGCTTTTGTTTTCCTCACACATGGACCCAGTTCCCATCACCATCACTAGCAATGCTCAAAAGATTAATTTGCACCCTATTTCAAACAGGATATCAAAAGCATGACACCTGAATTTCCTCATACCGACACTTTCAAATGCACAAGTCTATCTATATCTGTATCTATTCTCTTTTATGTTTTATCTGGCTCTAGAACTAATCTTTCCACTAGTGCTATAGATCTTATCTACCCTGACTTCTCAGATACTTTATACTATCCGTGATCTCTCTTGAATACTTGAGGACTTCATTGCCAGTGCAGACATCTGCCACAACACTTGTAGTGCCAGCATCCCATATTGCAGTACCTAGGCTTAAATCCCAGATCAACTTTGGATTCCAGCTTCTAGCTAATGTGCACTCTCGGAGGAAGTGGGCTCAAGCAGTTGGGTCCCTGCCACCCATGTGGGTGACCTAGATAGAGATCCTGGCTCTTTGCTTTAGTCTGGGCCAACTCTAGGTTGTTTTTTTTTTTTCTTTTTTTTGCCTATTAGGGGAGTGAACCAATGGATAGGAGATATCTTCCTCCCTCTCTCTCTCTCTTTTTCTGACTTTCAAAGTAAATAAATAAAATTTTTGAGATAGGATGTCTTTTCATTGGGTGTGTTAACAATGAATATTTAAGCATGCTCATGTGTATCTCATCCTAAGAAAAAATAAACTCTCTGCTGACACCACATAGATTGCCCATGGTGTTATGCTCTGTTCTTTCACAAATAAATTGTTTACAAATATTATCAGATCTTGTCTTAAAATCTTCATTTCTCAATCATTCTTAAGTTTATTTTTCAGTTTATTTTATCTATCCACAAAAACAATAATACCCATATCTCTCAATTCAATGAACATTTTTCAAACTTTATATTTCTTGACCTTCTAGTAGCACTTGACATTGACTATATCTTGAATTCTGGAAATACTTTCAGTAGTTTGTAAAAAATTTTCTAGTGTTTCTGCTACCTCTCTAGTTGTTCATACTCAGTGACTTTTTTTTTTTTGATAGGCAGAGTGGACAGTGAGAGAGAGAGACAGAGAGAACAGTCTTCCTTTTCCATTGGTTCATCCCCCAATGGCTGCTGCAGCCAGTGCACCGCGCTGATCTGAAGCCAGGAGCCAGGTGCTTCCTCCTGGTCTCCCATGCGGGTGCAGAGCCCAACCACTTGGGCCATCCTCCACTGCACTCCCGGGCCACAGCAGAGAGCTGGACTGGAAGAGGAGCAACTGAGACAGAATCCGGCGCTCCAACCGGGACTAGAACCCGGGGTGCCAGCACCACAGGCGGAGGATTAGCCTATTTGGATTATTATTGGCAGCGCCAACCTCAGTGACTTTTATAAACTCATATTCCTCAATCTAACAATATAAGGCAATCCTGTTCTCTTCTTTTTTCTTATCCTGTCTCTCTAGATGGTTTTAATTATTGCCCATGTCCCAGTAGTTCGGTTTTGTTGTTGTTGTTGTTGTTGTTTTTGCTTACCCAGACCTACTTTCAAGTTCCCTACTGCCTACTCAATATCCCAAATCCAGTGTCTATTTTAGTGCCTCTCTGGTGCTTTATAAAAAAGCACAGTACTTCTCCATGAACTCTTTCTTACTTCCAATAAATGGGACATGGTGGAGTAGAGGGGGGAGGTAGTAGGGGTGGGGCTGGAATTGTGGTATAGAGGGCAAAGCCACTGCCTGTGACACCAGTATCCCATGCGGGCACCAGTTCATATATGTCCCGGTTCCTCCATTTCTATTCCAGCTCCCTGCTAATGCACCTGGGAAAGCCAACACATTGTTTCCATTTGGAGAGTGAGCCAGCAGATGGATGATCTCTCTCTCTCTCTCTCTCTCTCTCTCTCTTTCTCTGACTCTCTCTCTGCAACTCTTTCAAAATTTAAAAAAAAATTTAAAAAATGGGACTTGATTTTATTGGATATAAGAAGTGAAAGGAATTTCCATGACATCTCCTTCTCAAATTCCGCATTTAAGCCATCATGCTTTCTTGCCACATTGACATCTCATAGGTAACTTGAAGCTATCTACTTTCTTCTGTCTACACTGCCTCTACTCTAGAACAACTCCATCTTTAGCCTGGTCAAGTGCAATATTGACCTAACTTGTCTCTCTACAGTCTAATCCAGAATCCCCCACTCAATCTGATCTCCATCCAGACCAGAGGTGTTTTTTTTTTTTTTTCAAAACATTAATATGATCATATCACTGCTTAAAGAAATTTGGATGGCTTTTTAAAGAGCATAGAATAAAAACCCAAAATCTTGTGCATGACTTTGTACTATCTTAACTGTAAAGTAGATTTATACCAATCACAGGTGCCTTCTCTAAGGTCCTGCAAAATGCCACATGTCTTTTCATCACAGGGTTGATACACAAGCTATTCCACATGCCTAGAATATAAGAATATTTTCTCCCACCACACCCTACCTCCTTCAGGCCCCTAACGTTATTCTTTCATGCCTCTCTTTCACCATGACTCTCAATTCATTAGCTCCTACTCATCATTCAAGCCTCAGCTCCAACCACTTCCTCAGACTACCTTCTTTGTTATCATAGAGCAAATGGGGTCTACTCTTTAGGTGTTTCAAGAAGGATAGCTTTTTCTCCACTAGAGGTATATGAGGTTATTCATAACTTTCCTCCCATGAGAACAAGAATCATGGCTGATTTTGCTAATCATTGTATTGCCAGCAACTAGGCCAGTACTGGAGACACAATAGGCTTTGAATAAAAATGTGTTAAAGTATGTGGTAAGGTTTAATATCTAAATTTTGTCTCAGGAAAATTGAAGTTATCTTAATGGAATGCAACAATTAGTATTTATTTTCATACATATATGCAGGATGATTCTAATTTGAGCAGTCTAGACTTAGCTGACTAGCTCTGCTTTAAGCTACAGTTCAACCGCACTTGGATTTAGACTAGATGTTGGATTCAAGTCTGTTTCATGTGTATTGTTCAGGACATGATCTCACAGCAAAGGCACAAACATTAGACCTAAGCCAAACCACATAAGCACATACATGGTCTTTAATCATGAGAGGCCCACTAACATTCCAATGGCTACAAGTTACATAGCTAAATCCAACACTGGTGGAGAAGATGCCATCCAGAATGGTAAGGGGAAGGGAGTGAATATTTGCTAAGTGATAATTCAAGCAGTCATAGATAGATATAATGCTTACTTTAATTCAACATAGAAAGTGTTAGATGATATATTGATAAAGCCCAGTGTGATTCAGCAGAGGTAAAGAAAGCTGGGGAATCAGAAAATATTTTATGAAAAAAGTTGTACTTATGGTAAGTCACAAAACTTGAGTGTATGAAATAGCAAATGCAAAGGCCTTGAGACAGGAATGGGTGGAATGTATTGGAGCTGTCGCATTTCTAGGGTACAGAGTACCCATGGAGTAGTAAAGACAGAGACAACTCATGATGGTTTTACTGACAATGGCTAATCAGAATTAATCTGATGGTTTTGGACTATCAATTTGGCAGCAAAGCATGGGATTCACAGGATGGAAAGAATGAATGTGAGGAGATCCACTGGTGAATTAAAATGTTCATGAAAATTGTTTGAACTTGGCAATCAGTTAGCTGTGGGAAGTTATAAGACAAAACAATCAAAGATTACTGGAAGTTCTCATCTTAATAGACTTGGAAAGCAGCAGTAAAACTGTCAGATATTGAAACACAGGAAGAAAAATTTAAATAAGATGATTGGCTGTTTTTAGATGTATTGTTCTTTTGTACTTTACATTAAAATTTTTGGTTAACAATAATTGTACATATTTATGGGATATAGACATTTCAATACATGCATGCATACTGATCAAATCAGGGTAATTAATATTTCTTTCTCATTACTTCATGATTACAGCCTTAGATCTCCTCTCTTTAATCTGCTAAGAAAATATTTCATGTGGTCTTGTGAACTATAGTGACCCCACTGTACTGTGTAACACTAGCAACTTTTTTCTTCTCTCCAACTCTGATTTGGCATCTGTTATTCCACCTCTCACTGTCCTCCCTACCCCCTCATCCTCTACTGTTATATGTTCAGATTGAGAGTTTTTAGCTTCCACAAAAGAGGGAGAACATGCAGTGTTAGATATATTTTTGATAAACATCTGACGGATTATTATTATTGGCCATTTCTTCCCATACTAATTTCTAGATTTGTTTTTTGTTCAAACTCAAGTGTCAAATCTATATTTAAAGTATTTTCCTCCAGGCCCCTTCTTTATAATATTTATTCTTTGCCTCAAATAAATGAATAATTTTCTACCCACTCTTTTTTATTTAAATGAAAAATCTTTTCTCAACTTATATTGCCTTCCCCACAAGGCAATTGATCCTCTGAAGTTTGTTAGTCTCCTCAATTAGCTGTCTTTTTTCTCTTTTGAAGAGATAGAGGCAGTATTAAAATAGGGGAAGGAGGAAGTAGAAACAAAAGAATGTAGATACAACAAAAATCTTCAATTTTTTTAAATGAACAGATCATTTTAACAATAATTATATGATAAAAACTGATCATCTAGGGGCTGGTGTTTGACACCATGATTAAGACACTGCTTGGCAAGTCCACATCCTATCTCAGATTACCTGGGTTGAGTCCTGGGTCCACTTCTGGATTCCTTTGGATTCTAGATCCCTGTGAATGCATATCTGGGGCGGCAGCAGGTGATGGCCCAAGCAATTGGGTCTTTACCATGCGGAGACTGAATTGAGTTCCAGGCTCCTAACTTCAGCTTGGCCCAGCCCTGGCTGTTGCAGTCACTTGGGGAGTGAACCAACAAATAGAATACTTTCTCTCTCTCTTTCTTTCTCTCTCTCTCTCTCTCTTTCAAATAAATAAATAAATTTAAATTGGTAATCTAGATTAGTTGGATAAATTTATGCACAAGACATAAAATGCCAAAATGTGTACAAGAAAACATTAATACCTCAAGTAGAAAAATAACAAAGCAATTAAAAACTCAGGCTCAGAATTTTTCAAGTAAGGAGCTAGTGCTATAGCGCAGCTGGTTAAAGCCCCAGCCTGCAATGCCAGCATCCCATATCGGTACCAGTTCAAGTCCTGGCTGTTCCTCTTCTGATCCAGCCCTCTGCTATGGTCTGGGAAAGTAGTAGAAGATGGTCTAAGTTCTTAGGCCTCTGCACCCCTATGGGAGACCTAGAAGAAGCTCCTGCTCCTGTCTTTGGATCAGGCCAGCTCCAGCCATTGCGGCCATTTGAGGAGTGAATCAGCTGATGGAAGACCTCTCTTTCTCTGCCTCTGCCTCTCTGTAACTCTGCCTCTCCAATAAGTAAATAAATATTCTAAAAAATAAAGTTTTATTTATTTATTTATTGATGTATTCATTTGAAAGGTAAGGAGACAGAAAGAGAGGGAAGGAGAGAGAGAGAGAGAGAGAGAGAAAGAGAGAGATCTTCCATTCACTGGTACACTCTCCAAATGCCCCCAAGAGCCATGGCTACCCCAAGTCAAAACAAGAGGCAGGAACTCCATCCAGGTCTCCTATATGGGTGGCAGGAACTCAAGTAGTTGGATCATCATCAGCTGCCACTTGAGTACCTTGGGAGGAAGCTGAAGCGGAAGCAGAGACAAGATGATATCCCAGCTGTTCTACAGGTATCCCATGCCACAGTTTAATTTGCTGGGCCACAATGTCTGCCCCTGTTCCATAATTTGGAGTTGTCTAACATATTTTAGGATGTTGGTATAGCCTTGATTCTAAAATTTGTTGAGCACTGTATAAGAAAAGAAAGTTAAAGGACAATTTCACTTACAAACATAGATGCAAAATCCTAAATAATATAGTAGCCTTCCAAATCCCAGGAGGATTATCCCAGAATGGAAAAAATAAAAATGAAAGTATATGATTGAAAACAAAAGAGTACAAACTGCATAATAATCTGATTTCTCCAATGTCTTGAAAAACACTTTAAAAATTCAATGCCTATTATTTGAAAATTAAAACCAAATGAACATTACTTAGCACAATCATGAAAAATTTGGAACTGCCTTAATTACATAAGGATTATATTTCAAAAAATCTATATCAACATGAAGAACTGTCTATTAAAGTCACTAAAACAAATCAAATTTTTATAAAGTAAATGTGATAAATCTGAAGCATCTTACTACAACAAGAAAATGAAATAAGGACCCACTCACAAAAGCAACATGAGCTAGAATTAACCTCGTAAGGAATACCCAAGTACTGTACAGAATAGATATTCCGTGTTTGTGATTAGCTGAATAAACGTCTCTAATGTTAATGTTATCTCACCCAAAATTACACGATCCAGAATTTTCACCACTCTTCTAAAACTTTCCAAATCCTTCCATTTGCACCACAATTAAATGTGTCCTCATTTCCCCTCCTAAACTATAACCCAAATGTCTTTTCCAGTTTGGAAAATCCTCTGAACACCTGACACAAAGTCTTGTATGGCAGGTATTTAAAGAAATATATGTTGAGAGGATGGCACTGTGGTGCAGTGGGATAAGCCTCCACTAGTGGCACTGGCATCCCATATGGGCACCAGTTTGAGTCCTGGGTGCTCCACTTCCAATCCAGCTCTCTGCTATGGCCTGGGAAAGCAGTGGAAGATGGCCGAAGTCCTTGGACTCCTGCACTCATGTGGAGGACCCATACGAAGCTCCTGGCTCCTGGCTTTGGATAGGCTTACATTCGGCCATTGCAGCCATTTGGGGAGTGAACCATCAGATGGAAGATGTCTCTATCTGCCTCTACCTCTCTGTAAATTTTCCTTTCAAATAAATCTTAAAACAAGAAATATATCTTGAAGACTAGGAAGGAAAGAGAATGGGTAATTCTATTTTCCATTAATTGTCCTAGGAAAATTTCTTTTTGTAAAAATTTTTATTAACATGATCTTCTGTATATAAAGAGAATCGAAAATGATCCTTGATGTGAATGGAATGGGAGAGGGAATGGGAAAGGGGAGGGTTGCGGGTGGGAGGGACGTTATGGGGGGGGAAGCCATTGTAATCCATAAGCTGTACTTTGGAAATTTATATTCATTAAATAAAAGTTTAAAAAAAAGAATTAAAAAGGGAGAGAACCATCCAACATGGGAAGCGGGATACACAGCAGACTCATAGGATGGCAGATGTCCTAAACAGCACTCTGGCCTCAGAATCAGCCCTTAAGGCATTCAGATCTGGCTGAAGAGCCCATGAGAGTATTTTAGGCATGGAAAGCCAAGACTTTGGGGAAAAAAAAAAAAAACTAAATGAAAGATCTCTGTAAGTGAGATCCCAGAGGAAAGAACGGGCTGTCAAAGAAGGAGGTAACTTTCTCTGAAGGGAGGAGAGAACTTCCACTTTGACTATGACCTTGTCTAAATAAGATTGGGGTCGACGAACTCAAAAGGCTTCCATAGCCTTGGCATCTCATGACAAGAGCCTAGGGAGATTACTGACGCCATAAACAAGAGTGTCAATTTGAAGTCAACAACAGGAGTCACTGTGCACTTACTCCTCATGTAGGATCTCTGTCCTTAATGTATTGTTCAATGTGAATTAATGCTATAACTAGTACTCAAACAGTACTATACACTTTATGTTTCTGTGTGGGTGCAAACTGTTCAAATCTTTACTAAATATATACTAAATTTATGTTCTGTATATAAAGAGAATTGAAAATGAATCTTGATGGGAATGGAATGGGAGAGGGAGCAGGAGATGGGAGGGTTGCAGGTGGTGGAAGTTATGCGGGGGGGAAAGCCATTGTAATCCATAAGATGTACTTTGGAAATTTATATTTATTAAATAAAAGCTTAAAAAATTTTATTAACAATAATTGTATACATTTATAGGTTACAATTAAATATTTCAATACATGTATATGATGTGTACTGATCACAACAGGCTAATCAATTTATCTCTTAAAATAGGTGCCTAAAACAGCAAATGAAACTGAGGAGCTCCTCAGTTCTTTACTTTCACCACAGATTTTAATGTTATTATCAGCTATATGCTAAGCTGGCCAAAATTCTAGTAAAGATTGGCATTTTTTAGAATATGTATATCACTGAAGTTTTTTTATTTTTTATTTTTTTTTACATCTGAAATGTAGTTTATCCCACCACCACCCCCCACTTTGGGAAATAGGTTTCTTTTTTTTTGTTACTTTATTTTTTTAATAGAAAGTTTTTATTTAATAAATATAAATTTCATAGGTACAACTTTTGGATTATAGCAGTTCTTCCCCCCATACCTACCCTCCTACCCTCAAACCGTCCCACCTCCTATCCCTCTCCCATCCCATTCTTCATTAAGATTCATTTTTTTATCTTTATATACAGAAGATCAACTCTATATTAAGTAAAGATTTCAACAGTTTGCACCCACACAGACACACAAAGTATAAAGTCCTGTTTGAAGACTAGTTTTACCGTTGATTCTCGTAGTACAACTCATTAAGGACCGAGGCCTTAGATGGGGAGCAAGTGCACAGTGACTCCTCTTGTTAACAACTGAAACTCTTATTTATGACATCAGATCACTGAACTTTAAAAAAATTATTTCACTGTTTCATATTGGTTTCTAATCTAGTTTGCACTTGGATTCTCATTCAACAGTTATTTTATCAAAATAAAAGTTTTGTAGATTATTATATATCATTTTTTAAAAATGTATTGAGTTATATAAGTTTTTTAAAAGATTTATTTATTTAATTGAAAGTCAAAGTTACACAGAGAGAGGAGGAGAGGCAGAGAGAGACAGAGAGAAAGAGAGGTCTTCCATCTGCTGGTTCACTCCCCGAATGGCCACAATGGCCAGAGCTGCACCAATCCCAAGTCAGGAGCCAGGAGATACTTCCTGGTCTCCCATGCGGGTGCAAGGGCCCAAGCACTTGGGCCATCTTCTACTGCTTTCCCAGGCCATAGCAGAGAGCTGGATTGGAAGTGGAGCAGCCGGGACTCAAAACGGTGCCCATATGGTATGCCAGCACTAAAGGTGACGGCTTTACCTGTTACACCACAGCACTGGCCCCAAGTTATATAAGTTCCATAAACTTCATATATACAGATTTAGGAACATAGTGACACTTCCCCCCTACCTTCCCTCTAGCCACACTGCAACCCTTCCTCCTTCTCCCTCTATATGCTGGCTGTTAATTTTTACAGAGATCGATTTTCACTTTACTTAATTATTTTTTCGTTAATCCTACACTAAGCAAAAGAGTTCAACAAATAGTATGAAATAAAAAAAAAACTGTTCCTCAACAGAAGAGACACGGGCTGTAAAAAATCATTGAAATGTCCATTTCACTCCGATACATTACATTTCAGGTACTCTATTAGTTATCTCAGATCAGGGAAAACATGATATCTGTCTTTTGAGGACTGGCTTACTTCACTAAATATAAAAGTTTCCAGTTGCATCCATCCTGTTGCAAAAGACAGGATTTCACTGTTTTTCACGGCTGAGTACTATTCCATAGTGTATATATACCATAATTTCTTTGTCCAGTGAATAGCTGACGGACATCTGGGTTGATTCCATGTCTTAGCTATTGTGAATTGTGCTTCAGTGAACATGGTAGTACAGACAACTCTTTAATATACTGATTTATTTTAGTTTGGGTAAATTCCCAGGAGTGGGATGGCTGGATCATACGGTAGGCCTATATTCAGATTTCTGAGGTATCTTCATACTGTCTTCCACAGTGACTGCACCAGTTTACAATCTTATATGACAAAAACAAAGCCAGAAGAATCATAATACCTGATTTCAAGACAAACTATAGGGTATGTATAATCAAAACAACCCAGTACTCGCACAAAATGAGACTAGTAGACCAAAGGAACAGAATAGAAACTCCAGAAATCAATCCATGGATCTACAACCAACTTATCTTTGACAAAGGAGCTAAAATCAATCTCTGGAGCAAGGACGGTCTCTTTAACAAACGGTGCTGGGGAAACTGGATCTCCACGTCCACAAATATTGAACTAGACCCATACCTTACAAAGAATCCACTCAAAATGGATCAAAGACCTAAATCTACAACCCAATATCATCAAAATACTAGAGAACATTGTAGAAACTACAGATCATTTTTTGAAATTTTATATATATATGCACACATACATGTATGTTCCTTCTTCTTTGAACAGAACACCAGACACCTCTATTTTGTTTCTAAATTACTTACTATTGTCTCTTTAAATAGCATGTGAATCAGGCAATGCATCTGGCAAATTACTAGCTTGTATAATAACCAAATATTTCCTCAATCTGAATTGTTAGACTATCATAATAGTTTTGTCTCAGAATATGTGTCAGAGAGAAGTAAAAGGAATTCAGAAAGGTTAAGAGTAATTTTTGAATCTAGGAAATGGAAAAAGCTAACCCAATCATCAGAGTTGATGATAGACATAATTATAGAACTATATGTCCAATTTTCCTGAAATGAACAGTATAATTGATAAGATACTTGAGGCTTGCTATTTTTTAATTCCCCAAGGATAGTATTTTCTGAAGCTATACTTGCCTGGTACTAACCTACCACAGTTACCTTAAGAGAACATTCGCTCTTCATTCATTTAAACACTACCACATCTATTCAAAGACAATTTTAAAAAATTGAGTCCTTTCATTTGGGCACTAGGTACCTTATACCTTATACTAGGCACTTTATACCTATTTAAGGGTGTTGCTTAGGAAGTTTCCTCTAAGCTACACAAAATTTTCCTCTTCCCTAAATATTTCCAATTTACATAAAAATGCTGCAATTGCCCTAATGGAAAAAATGAATTCCTCCTGACTGTGAACTATCTCTTGCTATTGCTTCTCTTCAACCTACAGAAACATTTCTCAGGAGTTACATAAGTATATCCTATCTTCCTCAAGAGTTACATAAGTATATCCTATCTCTAATTCTTCCCCTACATATTTCCTGAACCCCATCTAATCAGGTTTTTTTCATGACTACTTTACCTAAACAGCTCTTGTAAAGATTTACCATGATGTTAAATCCAACAGTCAGAGCTCACTTTTCACTTGAGTTGATATTTCTGCAGCAAGTGACATAGATGATCAATTTGTCTTCCTGGAAAGTTTCTTTATTTTTTTTTTTTTTTTGGCTTCCAGGATCATTGTAATAATAACAGTAACAATGATTAACATCAAGCAGATCTGCTTCATTTTGTAGTTCTCCTGTGTCAACATAATTTATCTGAGTTTTTATGAGGGCCATATAAATGAATCCAACTCTGAAATGATAGATTATTACCCTTGAATGTTTTTAGTCTTTGGTAGAATTTCTGAAATCCTTCCTGGTTTAGAGTAATATGGTATTACTTCTGATTTGCTATCTTGGCCAGGGTATAGGGCAGGAGTAGAAGAAGGCAATTTCAGATGCTTCCACTTAATCTTTCCCAATATGTACAAATGAGGGAGCCAAGTGATGGTTCTTCCAGTTGCTGATGTAGCCCCTAGGATTAGGTACTCAAGGACTGAATGAATGACCACAGAATGGGTTGTGGTTGGACCTACAGGAGGAAATATTTTGTGGCCTCTAGGATCACTATTGGCTTAGTTCCCCACATCCAATAATCCTCACAAGATCTGAGTATTTATCAAACCCCAGTGTACAGAGTATTCGTAAATGTTTCTATAACCCTCGGGTGACGGATTGGTAAACAGCTTCTGGAAATACAGATTGTAGTATTCTTTAGTCCTTCCTCAGGGGACTAGCCTCCTCTTCAGCCAGTAGGCCAGCTCTGGAAAATCAATAAACTTTTTCTATCATAACTTTTGACTTCAACCTTCTGTTTATGATTTCTTAATATTATTTAGCTATATGATTTGAGCAATATACTCATTGACTGCCCACCTCTGATAGCATGGACAACCAACCATCACCATGATGCCTGTAAGTTAAGGTCTACTGGTTGCAGTTTAACTGTGTTCTTTATTCCAGTAATTAAAATCATTTTGCCTATGGTGACCAAGCATTACCACTAGATCCTTTCTTTGTAGGATCCTATCACCTCCACTGACACAGAGACTTAGTACCTGGCAGCCACTTATTTATAGCACACAGCCATCACTGAGGTTCTCAGTGATGTCAAAGACCCTCTCCCCAGTGAATTCTTCATTGCTTGAGAGCATAAAGTGCCAAGGGAATAGAGCTGTTTTCTGATATGTGTTTTTTTTCTAGCTGGGCCATGCCTCTGAGCCTTCTGTTCCTTGCTCAATTATACAGTAAGGAGTTTCTAGCATCTCTACCTCATTTATTCTATGTCATTGTTATCTCTAAATTTTCTTATGCTTTTAAGAATATACTTATACCAGCACTGTATTAGGAAAAGATCCAAGCATAATTTTGAGTATGTTAAACCTTTAGTTATGGGAAAGTATTCCATAGTGATAAATTTTTTCCTATCCAGTCTTAAGTGTTGTCCTCACCCCCATCTCACGCTATCTACATAAGTATTCTCTCAGTTTCTGTTAGTATTAGCCATGTACCATACATTTTTAATTAGTAGTCCACTTCTTCCAATAGCACAGGCTAGAATTCAAGCTCTTTCCATGCTAAAACTTGACTCTGGTTATTGGTCTATAGGTAATGAGAAAATGTGTAAGCAGATCTTGAGGAAGGCAAGCACCATTTTAAAAGACCTTGAGTGATGAGATATCACTAATCTTGGCAGAATGGCTAAAATCCAAAAGACAAAGAATAACAAGTGCTGGTGAGGATGTGGAGAAAGAGGAACACTAATACATTGTTGGGGGGAATGTAAATTAGTGCAGTCACTATAGAAAACAGTATGGATGGTTCTTAAAAACTCAAAATAGACATGCCATATGATCCAGCAATCCCATTACTGGATTTATACCCAAAAGACATGAACTCATTGTATCCAAGAGATACCTACATCGCCATGTTTATAGTAGCACTGTTCACAATAGCCAACACATAGAATCAACCAAGGTGTCCATATCAGATGAATGGACAAAGAAAATGTGATACATGTACATAATGGAATATTATTCAGCTATTAAAAAAGAATAGAACTGTACCATTTGTAGCAAAACGCATGCAACTGGAGGACATCATGTTGAGTGAAATAAGCTGGACACAGAAAGACAAATACCACATGTTCTCCCTTATATGTGGGAGTGAAATGTAAAAAGAAAAAAAAAAACAGAACTGCCTGTGTGTATCAGTATTGCTGCAAACATAGTTTTGTCATCTTTACATCATACCTTTCTTAAATCAGTGATTAAGAATGTTGTGCTACTACAGTTTTAATGATCTGCGATTACCTTAAAATTTACAGTATATGCATGAAATGATCAGTTTTCCATTCAATTATTGTTTATAACCCTTATCTATATGTCCACTAAACTAGGGTATTGTTGCTCTTTCCTTGTTAAACTTATTTGGTGAAGCATTAAGCCCTTGACTGTAATGTAAATTAAAAATGTTATCTCAAAAATGAAAATAAGAAAAAGAAAAAAGAACGAGAGGGAGGGAGGAGAGGAATATCACCATATTCTTAGAATTGTGTCAATATACTATATTGAATCTCTTAAAAACTACTAAAATAAAAAAGGAAATGTGAAAAAATGAAATTAAACAAATCCCTCAAGTGAAGTAGCTTTTAGGCAATAGAATCTGCTAGACAAAATCAGAGGGTACTTCTGCCAACCTTGAGAGTTCTCAGAAAACTAGTAATAGCAATGCTACAACAAGCAGGATTACTACCCCTCAGCTAGCATCAGCAATGGGATCTTTATTTTATCTGCCCTTAGAACAATCAAATTTATGACTCTAATTTTAAAGATCTGCTTTCTAAGACTACAACTGGTATCAACAGTTTTAGATTGGGTTTCCTGCATCAACGATTTGGGGGCAAGTAATTTCTTTAGGAGGCAATTCCAGGAGCACTTTAAGAGACTGAGGATTTGTCAAAGGGAATAGAGGAAGGCCAATAAGCAGAATGTTAAAAAGGGAAAGTTCACAGTGGACAGTTGGTATTCTTTATGCAACTGTGGCATTTTCTCACCAAGGGGTAAGGTAGTTGAGCTATTTATCCAGAAATTCTTGACTTTCATTGTTCTCTGCTCACTGCAAGAGAAGCTAACTCTGTTCCCCATTTAGTCCTACCACAAGTGCAGCACAAACATGCTCTCTCTGGTAGTTAGGCAAAAACAGTAGATTGGTATAGATCACAAATGTTGTAGCACAGATCAAGTTGGACCAAGGAAGTATGAACCAGGTAATGACAGCATCTACTACACTGTTATATGCTGAAAAACTAACATCCCTGCCTTAAATATAAAGTGTAAGTTATATTTTTAGTGTATATAAACCTAAATCCTTAAATGACAGCATTTTTATGGAATAATCCATGTTCTGCTGAAAAAGTTTTGTTCCACTAGTACTGTGCATTCCAGAGATTCACAGACTGTAACATAGAGACAGTACTGAGAACTTACTAGTTCTTCATTACCATTGCATCTTTTTGAAATAGAGATGATGGATTTAAAGGAAGATCATTCACAGGGAAACCAGCTGGAAGGCTGCTACAATCTCCAGGGCATCAATCAAGACAGAATTGCAGATAGGATGGAGAAGGGGACAATTCTGAAAGATCTGAATGAGATGGAATTTACAGCACTCATTGCTAGAAAGTGAGGGTAAAGGAGTGGGGAAATCATATAGTTAATCTCTATTGTATTTACTAACGCAAGAAGATGGTTAGTAAGTGCTTTGAAGAAAATAATACATCCAGAATTTGACATTAATGCCTTGGGTAATTTTGATAGAAAACCACTGCTCTCCATGATACTACTGAAATTCCATAAAATATCTGAGTGTCATTAACTGCCCTACAGTTAGCAGGTAACGATCCCTGAAACATCATTTATTTCAGGCATTCAAAGTTTCTACACCATGAACCAAGAAGTTGAACTGGGCATCTATTACACTTCCAGGAATTGCTTTGGCAAAAAGGTAAAGTGATATGTCAACCTCCGTCAGACATCATCATTACCAACAAAAAGGAAGTGAATGGAGAGTTACATAACTCCAGCCCAAATATCAAAATGTACGTGCTTCCTATTCTCTGTGTAGTGAGCACTTAATGAGAGAGCTCCAGAATAAAGCTGGATGGATTTATGACTGACCCCTCAAAATTCTTCATAGTTCCATATTAACGTCACACTACAGCACAACCTGATCGCCCTGTTAATAACAGGAACCAGCTGTGACACATTCTTTCTACTTGAGAGACTGATTTAATGCCACATTCAACAAACGACTACATCTCTCTCAATTTGGTATGCATATTTCTTGAAATAAATAATTCATAGAAAAAAAAGGTATCACTTTTTCATTGGCTTCCTAATAACTGGAAAGATTAAAACTACAGAGAAACTTCAAAAACTTCATAGGGAAGTGGAATTGAATGATAACAAGCATCTTCCAAGAATTTTTGAAGAATCACCATATCCTTAAAGAAGGATAAAAAGTGTAGATTTAATATGAGAGTAGTTATTAGCATTCTAGGAATATGGTGGTAAACTATATATCCCAGAAGATTATCAGGGACAGAAATACAAATGTTTACTTCTGCATGATCTAGCCCAGACTTTTATTCACTCTACAAGTATTTAAGGAGTTTATAGGAGTAAAAGATACATTTTTCTGAATGCTGGAATATAGTAGTGCATAAGACAGGCAAAGTAAATCTTATGAATACCGTGGTAGTAAATGTTTTATAAATTATCTTTAATCTATTTTCTTAATTGATCCATATTATTTACACTTACAGGGTAGAGTATTATAATTTGATATAATATGTAATAATCACTTAAAACAAATTAATTTCATCAATTAAATTAATCTATATTGTTTTCTATATGTTGGAAACCCTCAAACACTTCTCTAGCTGTTCAGAAATGCATAATGAATTTTTGTAGTCCATAGTTTCCCTAATGTGCTATAGAATATGAAAACAATTCACCCACCTAACCATATTTTTATACCTGTTATCCATCCTTTTTCTATTCCCCTACTTCTTACTCTTCCTAGCCTCTAATGACCTCTATGAGACTTTTTGCTTCTACATGATCAATGTTTTGATCTTCCACCTATGATTGAGGACATGTGCTACTTGTCTTCCAGTAGAAAGCTTAGTTCAATTAATGTAATATCCTCCAGTTTCATCAATGTTGCTATAAATGACAGAATTGTATCCTTTTTTTTTAAAGATTTATTAATTGAGAGGTAGAGTATAGACAGAGAGAGGGAGAGATAGAGAGAAAGCTCTTCCCTCCACTGGTTCACTCCCCAAATGGCTGCAATGGCTGGAGCTGGGCCAATATGAATCCAGGAGCCAGGAGCCAGGAGCTTCCTTTGGGTTCCCCATGAGGATGCAGGAGCTGTAGCACCTGAGCCATCCTCTACTGCTTTCCCAGGCCATAGAGAGCTGGATTGGAAGAGGAGCAGCAGAAACTGAAGCCAGCACCCATATGGGATGCCGGCACCACAGGCAGTACCCTCACTCACTACACCACAGTGTTGACTCCAAATAGAATCTCTTTTATTGCTGTATAATATTCCATTGTGTATATATGCCAATTTTTTTATCCATTGGTCCATTAATGGGCATTTCAGTTGAGTCTGTATCTTGGCTGTTGTGAATAGTTTTCTATAAACAAACTATCTGTGGGGAGCAACTCGGACTAGACTGTTACTGGAATTAAGACTTATTCTATGCATCTGCTCTCCCACAATATGGCGCTGGGAGAGGAGTAAACAGCTTCTACCCAGCTGCCTCTCACCAACTTGACAAGCTGCAGGAGCTGCTCCTGATTGGAGGAGAGCGGCGTGCTCGGCGTGTGGGCAGCCAAGTTGGGATTGGCAGAGGAGGACTATATAGGAGGAGAGAGACGGCATGGTGGTGTGGGTTGGTTGGAGAGTGCGTTGGAGAGTTTGCGGGGAAGTTCGTTACTTCGTTCTTTCTCATTTCTCTCTACTCATTCTTGCTTTGGGAGTTTGCTGTTTACTTATTCTTACTTTACTATAGAAAGGACTTGTAAAAAAAGGGAACAACAAGCGCCCGGTCCGGTGCGGCTCCTCCGCATGCGGAGGAGCAGCACTATCCAGGTATCATTTAGAGGTAATTATTTCTGGGCATAGTGGGTCAGCCTCTGCCTGTAAATCTGACATCCCATATGGACACCTGTCCATGTCCCGAATGCTCCAATTCTGACCCAGCTCCCTGGTAATGCACCTAGGAAATCAACAGAGGATAGCATGAGTCCTTGGGCCTCTGAACCCTCACGGGAGACTCAGATGTAGCTCTTGGGTCCTGGCTTCGGCTTGACCCTGCCCTGGTTATTGTGATCATTTGGGGAGTGAACCAGTGGATGGAAGATTTTCTCTCTCTGTCTCTCTCCTCTCTCCTCTGTCCCTCTCTCCCTCTCTCCTCTCTCCCCCTCTCTCTTACTCACTCTAATTTTGCCTTGAAAATAAACAAGTCAAACTGATGTCTAATATCTCTTTATGTCTGAAGCAAAGTGCTATTCGGACATGTAGTAATAAGTTATTATGAGTTCATTTTGCTGCAAAACAATTTGAAATCCATGCATAGTGTTTTTTCATAATATTCATTTTCCATGAGCAATTTGAAGACCCCCTCCTACAGTGGAGCTCCTTATTCTTGGGGGATATGTTCCAAGATGCCAAGTGGAGAACTGAAAAAAAAAAAGGGAGGGTACTGAATTCTGTATATACTATGCTTTTTCCTATACATATATATTATTCAGGTTTCATTACTATATTGCAAAACCTGGGACAGCTAACTTACAAAGAGATGAGGTTTATTTAGCTCACAGAGGTGGAGACACAAAGTGCAAACTGCATGAGGCAGGCTTTGGTGACGGCCTGATGTTGGATGGTGGAGTATGTGCAGAGGAAGGCAAGCCAGGAGGCAGAGAGAGCACATGAGCCCAAATTCAGGGTTTTATGCCAACCTTCCCCTGAGAACTCAGGATATCACGTGACAATTACTTTCCAAGGGCATGTCTCCAGTGACCTATGAACCTCCCTCCAGGCCCTACTTCCTAAAGGGTCCACCACCTCCCAACAGCCCCCACCATGTGGACCAAGTCTTTAGTACATGGACCTCTGGGGAATATTCAACCATTAAACCACAGCAACATATACACTTATGGTAAAGGTAATTTTAAGTTAGGCCCAGCAAGGGATTAATAACAACCAAAATTAAAATAATGTATTTATAATAGCACACTATAATAAAAGTTGTGTATTGGGGCCAGCATTGTAGCACAGCAGGTTAAGCCATAGCCTGGGATGCTGAAATCTCATATCAGAGTGCTGGTTCGAGTACTGGCTGCTCTGCTTCCAATCCATCTAACTGCAACACACTTGAGACAGCAGCAGGAAATGGCCCAAGTACTTGGACCTTGGCCACCCTTATGAGAGACCTGAATAGGGTTCCGGACTCCTGGTTTTGTCCTGGCCCAGACCCAGATCTTACATCCATTTTAGGAGTGAACCAGCTGACGGAAGATCTCTTTCTGTCTCTCCCTCTCTCTGTCACTCAGGCTTTCATATAAATGAAATTTATAAAATTTTTTGGGCCGGCGCCACGGCTCACTAGGCTAATCCTCCGCCTTGCGGCGCCAGCACACCGGGTTCTAGTCCTGGTCAGGGCGCCAGATTCTGTCCCAGTTGCCCCTCTTCCAGTCCAGCTCTCTGCTGTGGCCAGGGAATGCAGTGGAGGATGGCCCAAGTGCTTGGGCCCTGCACCCTATGGGAGACCAGGAGAAGTACCTGGCTCCTGCCATCGGATCAGCACGGTGCGCCAGCCGCAGCGGCCATTGGAGGGTGAACCAACAGCAAAAGGAAGACCTTTCTCTCTGTCTCTCTCTCTCACTGTCCACTCTGCCTGTCAAAAAAAAAAAAAAAGATTAAAAAAATTTTTTTTAAAAAGTTGTGTAAATGAGGTCCCTCTCTCCTTCTCTAAAATATCTTTTTGTGCGTTCACCTATCTGCTTTTTTTTAAGATTTATTTATTTATTTGAAAGTCAGAGTTACACAGAGAGAGGAGAGGCAGAGAGAGAGAGAGAGAGGTCTTCCGCCCGATGGTTCACTCCCCAGATGGCCTCAACGGTTGGAGTTGCGCCGATCCAAAGCCAGAAGCCAGGAGATTTCTATTGGTCTCCCACATGGGCGCAGGTGCCCAAGGACTTGGGCCATCTTCTACTACTTTCCCAGGCCATTGCAGAGAGCTGGATTGGAAGAGGAGCATCCGGGTCAAGAACAGGGGCCCATGTGGGATGCTGGCGCTTCAGGCCAGGGCGTTAACCCACCGCACTACAGCAATGGTCCCATCACCTATATGCTTAAACTTAGCAGTTTATGGCTTCTCTTTGGCATAACCAAATTACCAACATCACTTGTCTAGAGCTTGCAGCTATTGTTAAGTAAAATAAGGGTTATTTGAAGAACAACATTATGCACTACACTGAACAATGAGATCATTCAGTTGGGATGGAACAGGATAGTGTTACACTATTCAGAATAGCATCCAATGTAAAACACAAAAAGTTTATTTCTGGTTGACTTGGGGTTACTGAAAGATGGACATTGAAACTGCAGATGGGGGGCCAGTGCCATGGCTCAGTAGGTTAACCCTCCGCCGGTAGCGCTGGCATCCCATATGGGCGACAGTTCTAGTCCTGGCTGCCCCTCTTCCAATCCAGCTCTCTGCTACGGCCTGGGAAGGCAGTAGAAGATGGCTCAAGTGTTTCGGCCCCTGCAACCATGTGGGAGACCAGAAAGAAGCACCTGGCTCCTGCCTTTGGATCAGCGCAGCTCTGGCCATTGTGGACATCTGGGGAGTGAACCAACAGACAGAAGGCCTATCTCTCTGTGTCTCTCTCTCTCATTGTCTGTAACTCTACCTCTCAAATAAATAAATAAAAATCTTAAAAAAAAACCTGCAGATGGGGGTATTATGGTAATATATATATTTTTATATAACATATTTAAGGTATATAAAATTTATATAATATGGTACATATAATGTGCTATGTATACAGCATATAAAATATATTTTTGATAGTTTTTACCACGTGGTAATTTTCCTAAACATTAGAGAAAATCTTCATTATTTGTTAGATCACAGCTTTTCAGAATCATATCCATTCTAATCCTGCAACATGAAATCATCACTAGATATTTTTGAAATTAGTTTTCTGCTCTGAATCTCAGTACCTTTATTTCAAGTAAGAAGATCAATGTTCATTCAAGTATTTCCATAATTTTGTTTGTTATTAAAATATGATTTATCACAATTTCTCAGTTATCTGTGCTGGGCTGAAAAAAAGTCTAGATTATTGATCCAGTCATAATAATTTAATCAATATTTCTAAAATAATTGTGTTATTATCTTTTCGAGTTGTCATAAAATATTGGTTTCGTTTGGCTTTTGGTGTCTTTCTTCCTATTAATCACTTTTAAATGGATGAACAAGGAAGAATTCATGAGAAAGAAATAAAGGATTTATATAATTCAAAATATGATAAAATCTGACCAGCCCCCAAATATCTTTAAAAAGTTGGTAAATAGTGACTAAAACAAATAGGGTAACTGTAAACAAATGATACCTGGAGCAGTGTTTACATGTCCTTTAAAGTAGATAATCACTTTGGGAAGTGATACTGTTGTGGCTGTGTTAAGGCATACCTCCCTCTACCAGTCATGAGCCTATGTGATCCTTACATTTAATCACAATCAGATGCACCTACTTTCCAGCTCATTGTGAGCTGATTATGAAGTTTCCAGATGATCCAGGCTGGCAGGAGGGTTCTGTAGTCAAATCTTCTTGAGAGGCACTCGGTAAATAACCCTTTTAAGTGAAGCACTCCTTATTGGGTTAATGTGTTTGGAATCTCTCTAAGAGAGAATGGGATACACAATCAAGGGACATGGTGCTTCTCAAACTTGTATGTCATGGAGTTTAAGCACTCTGCTTTTGATAGCCTCATGGCGTCTCTGTGCTAGAGGAGGCTTGGAACTGATTCCAGCAAGCTCAAAGACTGATCGTGTACATTATCTCCCATCTCCTCACTTAGGTCACATGGGCTGCTTGAAACTGGCAATGGTGGTAATATTTAAACTACAGAAATCAGTGAACTCTAAAAATAGGGCTTTCATCCCCTGAAGAACCGGTTGTTAAATATTTACCACTATGTGAGAGGGATCCTGTGTGGTGGAATAGATACGCCCAGCACTCACTTCCTCAGCAAAGAAGCAGCAAAGCAGCCCATGAATAGCTGAATTTTGAGGTGAGTGACTGAGAGAGGGCCCCGGAACTCAACAAGGGAGAAGCAGGAGCCATGGATAGCATGGAGAATGGTAATGACAGCCTGGAGAGAGGAACAAAGCCAGGGAGCCAGAGACAGAGTTTTCATTGGAAAGGAAAGGGTAAAGGGAGAGTGGCCAAGGATTCCAGCAACCCTAGCTGTAGGAGAGTTCTACAGTCCTCACAGGCGTGGAGCCCCCAAAGTGGAGTTACTTGGGTCTGCACAGTAGTTTTGCTTCTGATAAGGAATTCACATTGCCTAATCCTTGACCTCCAGAATCCACACTGCTACAGCATGGAGACCTCTTCAGAACAGAGCCACCACCTGAAGCCATCCTGCCTAGGGGCCAGAAGCTTCTCTACCTCCAATTCCTCATCCCCACAAACATCCCATCATAGTCACAGAAGGATGTCAACTCACCAACCCAGCTGGACCCAGTTGTACAACTGTGACACCAGCACTCAAACTCACCCAGCATCCTGCCATGAAGAGAATAGGTAGACAGCACAGCAGGGGATTTGCCCCCAAAATCTGAGTAACCAAAGTGCTTGCCTTATACCCTCCATCTTATCCCTAATGCTGCTACTGCCACTGTCTGCAGACCTGCCACTGTCATCACACACCACTGGGGGACTGAAGGTGCATCCCCAAGGATCCATGTGCCCACGGCCACTGCTGCAGCAACTAGAGGTACTTGCTGCCGTGTGTATTTCTCCTGCAGGAATTGGAGACATAGCCCCTATACCCCATATCCACAATATGTCTACTTCCACTGCTGGAGGTCCTACCTCTGCCATTGCAGGATCTGAGGATGTGTCCCCCAGCCCATGTCCCTGGCACTACTGCTCTACTGAAGGTCCCTGCAGCCAGTTGTGCTTGCTCCTAAGGGCCCTGGGAGAAATGTCCCACATACTCTATGCTCCCATCACACCTGTTGATAATCCATGCGGCCCTTCCGCCATTGGAACTTGTGCCTACAAAGACCAAGAATGTATCCCCTGGGGTATAATGGCATGGTGCTGCTACTGCTACCACCAAAAGCCACCTCCATCAAATGTACTGACTAACGCATGTTCTAAGAGTATGTCCAAATAGACTATGCCCTTGTGTCACCATTGCATCTGCAAGAGGCCCCATAACCACTGGCATCCCTATATCCATGAAGACTGACAACATGTTTCCCATGACCTGTACCCCCTGGCACTACTGCTCCTACTACCAAAGCCCTGGCTGTGATTGACCAAAAAAAAAAAAAAAAATCAGTACTCAGTCAATTTCAGATCCTGAGGTTACACACTCTGCAGCCTACACTTACTTGCAACATCCTGGTACTACCTCCACCACCTGCAGTCTGAACCATTAAGACACCCACAGTCACTATTAACATTGATGACAGCAGAAGAATTCACACAGAGAAAACAACTCTGTTCCCACTCGGAACCAAATCCGAAGCAGGCTCACTAAACAACACCCTACATCCCACTTACAAGAAAAAGTCCTCCTCTTCTAAAGCTATTCCATAAAATTGGAAAAAGGCAGATGCGAATATAGAAATACAAAGACCTATGGAAAATCAAGGAAACATGATACCCCCAAAAGAATACTATCCCTCTCCAGAAACAGACCCCAAAGTAGGGGAAACCTATCAAATACAAAACAGTGACCTATGGAAATTCAGTGAGATGCAAAAGAACTTCCTTAGACAATTCAATTAGCAACACCAATAGACATCTATCTTGGAGCTAAAGAATTTAACTAATGAAATAAAAATATAATTGAGAGTTTCAAAAACAGACTAGATTGAGCAGAAGTGTGTCTGAACTTGAAGGCAGCCTTCTGAAATAACCCTTGTCAGATTTAAAGAAGAATAGGAGGAGGAAGGAATTGGGGAGGAGGAGAAATAATAATAAAAACCTGACACTTAATGAGATATCATAAAGAGTACAAATATTTGAGTTATCACTATTTCAGAAGGAGAAGAGAAGGAAAATGCTTAGAAAACTTATTAATCGAATTAATAGATGAAAATTTCCCAAGCACTGAAAAATATGGACATGTAGATTCAGAAAATTAAAGTAAATCTAGCATCCTTAACCAAAAGTCCCTCTCCAAGGCATAAGTAGAGACAAACTATCAAAAGAAAAATACAAATAGAAAATTATAAAAAACAGCAAAACTGTCAAATCAAATATAATGGACATCTATTAAACTAACAGCACAGAAACCCTACGGGTCAGAAGAGAATGGGATGATCTATTCAAAGTCATAAAAGGAACAAGCAAACAAAAAGAATAGTGACACTTATACCCAGAAAAGCTATCAGAAATGAAAACAAAAATAAAAGATTTCCCAGACAAGCAAAAACTTACTGAATTCATCAACATAAGAACTATTTACAAGAAATGCTTACAGGAGTTCTACATCTGAAAGCAGAAATATAACAGTTACTATCATGATAACATGTGAAAGAAGAAAACTCACTGGTAGAGTAGATACACAAATAAAGAAAGAGAAAATAATCAAAACTAATTACTGCAAAAAAATTCATAAATTAAACCAAAAAATTCACTACAATATACAATAAGATAGAAAGGAATGAAAAATTCATATAACAATGAGAACATAATTAATGAAATGGTAGAAGTAGTTTTTTATCAATAACCTTGAATGTAAATGCATTAGATTCCCCAAACAAAAGATGTAGAGGGGCCAGATATTTAGAAAAAGTCTCAACTATAGACTGTCTATGAGAAATTCACTTCTCCAATTAAGACACACATAGGCTGAATACAAAAGGGTGAATGGATGGAAGATACTTCACATAGGGGCCGGCGCTGTGGCACAGTGTGTTAATGCCTTGGCCTGAAGCACCAGCATCCCATGTGGGCTTCTGTTCTAGTCCCGGCTGCTCCTCTTCCAATCCAACTCTCTGCTGTGGCCTGGGAAAGCAGTAGAAGATGGCCCAAGTCCTTGGACCCCTGCACCCACGTGGGAGACTGGCAAGAAGCTCCTGGCTCCTGGCTTCGGATCCGCACAGCTCCGGCCATTGAGGCCATCTGGGGAGTGAACCGTCGGATGGAAGACCTCTCTCTCTGCCTCTGCCTCTCTTCTCTCTGTGTAACTCTGACTTTCAAATAAATAAATAAATCTTAAAAAAAAAAAAAGATACTTCACATAAATGGAAACCAAGAGTAAGGCAGAGTATATATGTATACATTAGATAAAGTTGACTTTAAGGGCAAATACTGTGGTGCAGCAGGTTAGACCAGCACTTTAGATGCCCACATCTCATGTCAGAGCACTGGTTCAACTACAAGCTTTCCTGCACCTGCTCTAGCTATCCACTAATGTATCCTGGGAGATACCAGCTGATAGTTCCAGTGCTTGGTCCCCTGTCACATGGGAGACCCAAATGGAGATCTGGGTTCTGATCTTTGGCCTGGTAAAGCCCTACATGTTGTGAGTTTTTGGGGTGGGAACCAGAAGATGGATGACATTTCCCTCTCTCTCTCAACTCTGGCTTTCAAGTAGATGAAAATAAATATTTTTAAAAAGTAGAGTTTTAGTTCAAAACTGTGAGAAGAGACAAAGAGTTCCATAATACAATGATAGAGCAATTAACAAAAGGAAATAACAACTATAAATATATAGTATGAAATTATACAAAATACACATTATTAGATCTAAATAAAGCAAGCATTATTCGATCTGAATGGAGAAGTAACAACTGGAATACAGAAACATTCAGAACATCCCACTTTCTTCCAAGGACAGATCATTCAGACAAAAATCAACAAAGAAATGTCATAGTTTAACTACACTATAGAGCAAAGGTTTCTAATACTTACAGAACATTTCATCCAACAACTGAAGAATACACATTCGACAGGCTCAAAAAAGATGAAATCATATCAAACATTTTCTCTGACAGCAGTGAAATATATATAGAAATCAACTATAAAAGGAACTTCAGAAATAGTACATAGAAGCTAAACAGCATGTTCTTGCATGACGAAATGAAAAGGAAAATTTTTCTAATTTCTTGAAACAAATGAAGTGCAACATATTAAAACCCATGAGACACAGCAAAAGCTATACTAAGAGGACAAGCTATAGTGATTAGTCCCCTAAGAGAAGAATGTAAAATAAAGAACCTAGCACTACAACATAATGAACAATAGCAAACCAATCCCAAAATTAGTACAGATATTAAACAACAAAAATCACAGCAGAAATAAATAGTGACTAAAAATACAAAAATCAACAAAATGAAAAATTGTTGTAAAAAGAAAAAGAAAACAAAACTTTAGCCAGGTTAACCAAGAAAAAATATAGAGAAGAGCCAAAAGAATAAAATCAGAGATGGAAAATAAGATTACAAAGAATACCACAGAAATACAATGTTCATTAGAGATTATTATGAGTAACTATATGCCAACAAATTGGAAAATCTAGAAAAATGGATAAATTTTCAGACACATATAACATAACAAATTTAAACCTCAAAGACAGAAAACCAGACTAGATCAACAACAAGTAATGGAATTGAATCAATTAAAATACATCCAACAAAGAAATTCCCAGGAACAGATGATTTCATGGCTGTATTCTACAAAACATTTTAAGATGAACTAACACCAGTTCTTCCCAAACCATTGCAAAAGATTTGAAAATGAGATAATTCTGCCAAACTCATTCCATGAGACCAGCATTATCTTAGCCTCAGTCAAATACAGGCCAAAAAAGAAGAAAAATACAGACAAATATCCCTGATGAACATAGACACAAAAATTCTCAACAAAATAAAATCAACTTAAATCCAACAGCAAATCAAAAAGATTATATACCTCAATCAAGTGGGAATTATTGTAGAGATGCAAGAAAGTTTCAGCATACAAAAATCAATAAATGCAATCCATCACCTCATCAACTTGAAGGATAAAAATATGACAAAATCAACACATGCAGAAAATGCATCTAATAAAATTGAACATATTTAATGAAAAAAAAAAAAACCTTAACAACTGAGGTAAAGAAAATACTTACCTCAACATAATAAAGGCTATCTATGATCAATCCACAGAAAGTATCATGCAAAATGAGAAAAAGTTGAAAGTGTTTCCTCTAAGATCTGAAACAAAGTAAAGATATTCACTCTCACCTCTTTTATTCAACATAGTACTGGAAGTCTTAGAGTAATAAGGTGAAAGACAAGGCTGTCAGAGCCTGAAGTGTTTTAAAATATTTTAATGATAATTTTACAGAAGGAATAGACCATGAAATAAATATTTGCCATAGAAAATAGAAGATAAGTTGATAAGTGGCATCCAAATTGGAGAGAAGGAAATCAAATTATCCGTTTTTACAGGTGACATGATCTTATGTATTAAAAACCCTAAAACCTTCATCAAAACAAAATGTTGGAACTAATACACAGATTAAATAAAAACGTGAGAGTAAACATCAACATAGAAAAACCATTAGCATTTTTATACACAAATAATGATCTGACTGAAAAAAATATCCAAAATGCAATCCTATTCACCATATCTGAAAGTTAAAAACTAGGGGTAAATTTAACCCAAAAGGTTGAAAAACTCAACAATAAAATTATAAAGCACTAATATACAAAATCATAGAAGACACAAAAATTGGAAGAAATTCTATGCTTTTGATTTGAAGAATTGTTTAAGTGCATATATTTAAATATGCAAAACAATTTATGGATTCCATTGCAATCCCCATCAAAATATCCATGGTGTTCCTCACAGAAAAAGAAGAAACCAGTCACAAAATTCATGTGGAACCACAAAAGACTGGAAGAGCCCAGCTATTGCTCTAGAGAACACAACCAGGGACATCAGATGGCCTCATGCCAAACACGCTCCAGTACCATGGTATTCAGTGCTATGGCCCTCCAGAAAGCAAGCTTTCAAGAATCACCTGGATAAATGCTAAAACTTGCTTCTAACCCAAGTGATATTCAAATTTAATTCAATACACTTTGAGTAAGACCATGCTATGAAAGTAGCTGTGTGCTTGCAAGAAACAGGGTCCACAGCTGTCAGAGGCTAAAAGTGTTTAAAATATGCTGATGATAATTTTCCAAAAGGAATCTAGACCATGAAATAAATATTTGCTGCACAAAACAGAGGGTCAAGTTAATAACCTAAAAGTAATATTGGTTAAATTAGAGACAGTCCATAAAAGTGTGACCTAACCAACCCTGTGAATGTAAATGGGAAGGTTAAATTAATGTCTCTTCTCATAGTTCTTGTTAAATTACAGTGCAAAAACAGTGCCTAGAATAGAACCTAGCAAATAGCATTGTAGGCTGCTAACATTCATCTTGGTAATGATACTTGTTTGGTTAATATCTCTTGAAGCAATTGATTGTGGCCTTCCTAAGCTCTATTAAAAGGATTGTGTGTGTGTGTGTGCGCGCAAAATAGATGCATTTGACTGAAACATTGCTCATATGCTTTTTGATTGTTTTTCCTTATAAAAAAGAGATTTGTTACTTATATTCTCTGTGGTAGCTGGGAAAAAAAATGTCTCCTTAAGTTTGCCAATACTAGTAGCAACAACAGCTGGTGAGCCTAATTTGCATTTAAATGAACAATTCACAGCAATGTCCTTCAAGTCCCAGGATGCGTCTGATGTACTCTCTACACACATATGCAGTAGTGGTTGCAAGATGTATATACAATCAATAGTACCATCAGTCACTCTGTGAAGGGCTATTGATGTACTCACCACTCTTGATAAATGCTATCCCAAATCTAATATCTGCTCTCCGGGCCAGGCCATCTTCTAATATTTCAAGCTGTTCAAGGGTTAATTTTAGAAAGCCTAGAATTGGCCTGAGCTATTTTACTTAATGAAAGTTCTACCAAAAATCCTTGATCCCTGGTCAAGGCATAAAACATATGATGAACAATGTTGCCATATAAATGAGAAACCAAGGAGGTTCAGCAAAGTTTGTACCAGTCTGTTATCATTTTAGTGACAACAATGAGACTAAAGGAGAGCCAGCATCGTGGGGCAGTGTGTTAAGCTGCTGCCTGCAATGCTGGCATCTCAGATCAGAGTGCTGGTTTAAGTCCCAGCTGCTCTGCTTCCAATCCAGCTCTCTGTTAATGTGCCTGGGAAGGCAGATGTTCCAAGTTCCTGGGACCCTGCCACTCATGTGGGAGACCTGTAGAGAGTTTCAGGCTCCAGGCTTTAGTCAGCCCAGCTCCTGCCATTTGGGAAGAGAACCATCAGAGGAAAGACCTCTCTTTCTCGCTCGCTCTCTCTCTCTTCCTCTTCCTCATCCTCCTCTATCTCTTTCAAATAAATAAATATTTTTTTAAAAAGAGACTAAAGGATCTTGCCCTATCTTCCAGGAGGAGGAACAGATATTCCCCCTCTATGGAGGGATGGGGGTTGGCATTTGACACAGAGTTAAGGTGCCCATTGAGATGCCCACATTTCGGGGGCCAGTACTGTGGCATAGCAGGTAAGCTGCCGTCTGTGGTGCTGGCATCCCATATAGGCACTGGTTCAAAGCCCGGCTGCTCCTCTTCCAATCCAGCTCTCTGCTATGGCTTGGGAAAGCAGCAGAAGATGGCCCAGGTCTTTGGGCCCCTGCACTCACATGGGAGACCCGGAAGAAGCTCCCAGCTCCTGGCTCCGGATCAGCACAGCTTCGGCCATTGCGTCCATCTGGGGAGTGAAGCAGCAGATGGAAGAACCCCACCCCGCCTCTGCCTCTCTGTAACTCTGCCTTCGCAGAAATAAATAAAAATATTTTTAAAAAAGAGAGATGCCCACATTCCACATCAGAGTCCCTGGATTCGAGTCCCAGCTGCTCTTCATTATCCAGCTTCCTGCTATTGCACCCCTGGGGGACAGAAGATGATGGTACAAGTATTTGGGACCCTGCCCCACATTTGGAAGACCTAGAATGAGTTCTAGGCTCCTCACTTGGGCCTGGTACAGCCCCAGCTTTTGGTGGGCCTTTGGGAGGCAAACCAGAAGGAAGATCTTTCTCTCCATCTCTCACTCCCTTTCTCCATCTCTCTACCCCCGCCCCCCTCCTCTCATTCCCTCCTCCACTCACAATTAAATATATCAGGGGAGAGATTTAAAGTTCTGGGTCCCTAGACAGCAGTGCACGCCCACAGTTTGTGTAGAATTATCCATTTACCCCTGAGCATGTTTTCCAGCGATCTAAGGATGGGAGGAAGGCACTGACACTGGGAGCTATTATAGCTGTGAGTAAAACAGAGCTATAATCTCTGAGTATCTGCAGATGTTTCAGTAAGTATCCATCCACCTACCTATCTACATATATATTTGTGCAAAGTAGTGTGACAGCCCCTTCACAGTTTTTAACAACATACCTTAAATTTTTATGCCTGCTGAGGCTTCTTCTGAACTATTTTCTATATTATTATCATTTTAGTGTTTGTAATAATTTATAAATTTGTAGATTTCATAGAGCCAATATTTTTAATTATTTAAGCAATTGTCAGCCATTCATTTTCCATATGAAGTATAGAATCCCTTCATCAAAATCTAAAAAGAAATTGAAATTTTTATTAAATCTGTAAGTAATGTGGTAAATAATTCACATCTTTATACTATTGTTTTACCATTCAGAAATGTGGTATAGCTCTTCAAGTATTGGAATATTTCAGAATCTCACCTTGGTAATTCCATATATATGCATGTATATATAAATATGTGCATGTGTGTATATGTTATTTCCATTTTATATTATTATTAAAGATTCACTATTTCTGTCACTAGTGTGTGTGTAATCTTACTTTTCCTCATACTTTCCAACATTATTTTAGAAAGATTATAAATAATCTTATAGTCAGTCTCTTTTCTTTTGAACTCTCCTTAATTTTTACAGATCTTTAGTTGACAGATTTTTTTTTATCTATCCAATCATATCCACCGCCTATGAGCATTCTTTTTATTTGATGTCATTTAGCATTGAGGAGCATTTCTAAAATACATTCAATAAAACTTATTTGTGCTGGCCTGGAACTAAAGACTTTTCTTGTTGATCTAGTGATGGAGTCAATATATTCCTCATGAGTACCTGTCATTATCAGGCACTGGAAACATCCAGTTTTGTAGGATGACATAATCATGGCCTTCAAGGAGGTTGTCAGCCCAGTAGAGATTAGAGGAGCTTCTATGGAAACTCAACAAATTCACTTTATACCTGACTATCTCAGTCAGCAGAGAAAGGAGGCAGCGAAATGATTAAGAAATTGGCAGATAGAAAGTTTCTTGATTCCAACCTTTGAAAACTAATACAGCTCATCACATTACCAAGATCAACACAATTATTTCTGAGAACTTTTTGTGTCAGTGAACTTTTAAAATGAAAACATACACAGCTTAAAAAGAAACAAACATTAACTTTAAATTTTTTTACTTGTTTTTAACTCATGGCAAAGCTTATCCAGTAACATGATATTCTAACTAATCTGATTTGAATATTGCACATTATATACATGTAAAATCACACTGCACACTGCAAATATGTATAATTATTATGTATCAATTAAAATTTAAAATATATATAAAAATAAAAAGAGATTTCCCCCCAAATCATATAACATCATTCAGGAATAGCAAAGAAGAAATTTGTTCTATATACAAGCACCAAGCCACCATTTAACATTTCCAAACTCCTGGGAAACTTTGGAATTTAGCTTCCAAAGTGTAAAGGTGATTGGTCAAATTGAATTTTTCTGATTTTTGAGGTTCTTTCTTTCATGTGAAGATTTATAGTGACGATTAGAGAATACATAAGTAAAATCACCCAGCAAAATCGATGGTCCCAGAAAAATGTGTAATAAATGGGTAGTTTCCCATTGGGATGTGTGTGGTGGAGGCACAGCTAGTTAAATTAAACTTTGAGTTTTATTAAACTTGTACTTATTTTATAGTAGAAAAATAGTCTAAATTCTCTAAAATTAGTTGTAGATTTTTTCAACATTTTGGTAGGTATCAAACAGAATATAATTTGTCATTTACAACAATCAATTTTCATTTGTCATAGGATCCAAAATTAAAACACCAGACTCTTTACACCAGAAATATGTGTAATCTAAACATATAGTTGATATAAAAATTAATAGATTTCCTTAGAAATTAAATGTATAGGTTAATGGATTTCCTTTTAAATTTCATGTACAAGGTATTTCTATTTTACCTAAAATTGGAATTTTTCAAATTTTAAATAATCCACATGTTTATGGAGTTTTTATATTTGTCCTAGTGCACCTCTATTCATGGTGAATTGGCACAAATGGATGGATGAATAGGTAATAGGTGGTAGATGGAAGGATGGAAGGAAGGAGGGATGAAAGGAAGGAAAGAGAATAATGAAAGTTTAGTGACAAGCTTATAAATAAAATCTGTGATTTCTTGGTATCTAAATTAGCATGAAGCTGATGTTTAAAAGTCACTAAAGAGGCAGGCATTTTGGCTAGCAGTTAAGACACCCGCATCTCTTACTGGAGTACCTGGGTTCTAATTCTGGCTGTCTCCTCATTCTAACTTACAGCTCTAATAGTCAGGCTTCTGCCACCATATGAGAGACCTGAACTGAGTTCCTCACTCTCAACTGTAGCCTGGCCTATTTGGCAAAGTATAATCTCTCTCCTCAAAGTATAATTTTTGAAAAGTCATTCACAATCTAGGGCATAAATCAAAAAATTATTCCATATAATGCCTATTTCACCGACAGTTTCCATTTCATCAAGAATGATTTACTACCAGTTTTCACAAGTAAAATTTGTTTCCCTGTCCATTATGAGTATTTCTCTGTTCCAAAACTAGGATGTTCTACTGGGAAAATTTTATAATCGAAATACAGTAAATAAAGACATCTGTTCAATAATGCTTCTTTTGGAAATGAAAACCTGTTCCAAGGCAGTTGATATATTAGGGAATAATTTGAGTGTAACATGAATTTTTGCATTTGCTCATGCAAGAAAAATCTTGCATATCTAAGAAACAGTAGATAAAGGTAGAAAACTCTATTCAGCTGAATGGAGCTGAGTAGAAATACACAGAATCCATACCCAAACACAGCTTAAAAATTTACTAACCGATTAATGCACATGTTAAAATGTAAAATTGTTTGCTATATTTTTGCATTTGTAAACTTGTCTATTAAATAACCTCATTGATCATTTTAGATCTTTCTAAATGTCCTAGTTCAAAAATGTGAAGCTGTGAGGGCAAAAGAAAATCTTTAAGGACTGAGGAGAAACTCAAAATAATAAGGAACTTTGGGTGAAACAAGACATGTGATGCATCCTGGACCACAGATGTCAAGGAATTCACTTTGCCAACCATCGGAGACGGTTAAAAGAAAGGTCTGTGGTTGTGCTGGGAAGTCAGTAAGAACCAGGCCGAGATGGGGAGGGGGAGGAGAAGGAAACGGAAAGATCCTTAAGCCTATGTCTTGAAGATTGGACGTCAAGGAAAGTAGATCCAAGCTTTCTCACACTCAGAGGCAAAGCACTATGAAGACCTTAAACAAAACCACCAATTCCTGCTAAAGCAGTTCATTTTATTGGTAATAGTGGCATGTTTGGTGGTTTCAAACATGTAGAAAATCCCTACAAAGCTTTAGCTGTTTGGATGAAACCACAAATGTAAATAAGACATCCTTTTAAAATTCCCAGAAGTAATACCCAAGTTAATTGAAGAAAAAGACTGTATGTTAGGGCAAATTCTCTATTTTGAGGAAATAAGTGTCTATTATAATTGTATGCATGGCAAGATCTTCATCTCAGTGCAAAAAAAAAAATATATATATATATATGCTCCAGCCTTGAAGGCTGTCGATCACGTAACTGATGTTTGGCTGAAGCACAGTGAGCCCCAGTTATCTGTATCGTATCACAATGTTCCCCCTGACTGCTGATAATGGCCCTTTCACCACTTAACGTCATTCACAGGGTGCAGCCCTTGCAAGGGCCTGTTCCCTAAGCAAACTTCAGGTCTGTGTCACCTTATTTCTTGAACCATGTGTGTACTTCTTAACCAATTAACATGTATAAAACTGTGCTAACGGTTTTATTAGGTTCTTATCTTTTTAAAAATATGTCACTGATGAAGTTTGAAAGTCATACCTCATTTTTCTCACAAGCCTGGTGGGTTTTATTGTGCGACTTTACAGAGTACTTGCATTTTGAGGAATTCATGCATCGTGTTATAGCAGAACTGAGACAAGGCCAATGGCTTTCTGCAAATACTAGCACAACTCATCTATTATTATACAGAGGATGCCAAATATTCAGAAAGTTTATGGGTAAATGTGACTAATATTTTATCAGTAATGGGAGCAGAGAAAAAGAGTGGTGAGTTCATGTCTATGCCGACAACTCTGAAATTTATACATTGGGCTCAGATTCTCCTTCAAGGCTCCAGATTCATATAATCAACAGTGTACTTGGCATTCCCCATGGGCTTCCTGCAATCACCTCAACAGAACCGAGTATACTAAAACTGAATATTTTATCTGCTCTTGGAAAAGTGCTCCTTCTCTAGTTTCTGTTATCTTAGTAACTGCCCTATGGTTTAGTGATTTCTCTCATATAAAGCTGAACCATGACCATCCTGAACAATTCTCCTCACATACCAGTTACAAACAAATCATTATTCAACCTGTGTTTTGTTCCCCATGTACATTTCAGCCTCTCTACCTTGACTCAAGCCCACTGCCCATACCTGGTCTACTTCTCCCTGGGATCTTTATATCTTCTCCAAGATACACCTGCTGTACGTTACCCTCTGAGTAGCCAGAGTATTTTGCAGGGGAAACTAGGAACAGGTCACACCTCTGACTAAAACATAATGGTTTTCTCAATGGTTGTCTAGGTTTTCTAACACACATACCTGAATTTCCATGTTTGCTGCAGTCCTATTCACAATAGCAAAAATATGGAATCAACTAAGGTGTCCATCATGGATGACTAAAGGAAATGTGGTACATATGCACAATGGAATATTACTCAGCCATTAAAAGGAAGGAAAGCCTGACATTTTCAACAAAATGGATTAAATTGGGGATTGTTATGCTAAGTGAAATGAGCCATGCACAGGTAGACAAATATCACTTGATTTCTAACATATGGAATTAATATATATAGTATAAATGTGTGGGTGCCATATTATTTGGTAAATAAATATTTGTAAATGTTGTCTTCACTAAATTATACTTTTTACATAATACTATAGCCTTATTTACTCAGTTTACAATCCTTGTCATGAATCTCACATTATGTGATATTAACATATCCACTCCTGATTTCAAGATATAGTAAGAATGTATATATATAAAATATTAATATATGAAGTAAATACAGCAAAATGTTAAAAATTGCTATATCTATGTATGCTCATTAATCTATTCTTTATATTTATCTGTATTACTTGAAATGTTTTAGAATAAAAATTTAAAAGACGAAAATATTCCTTAAATGCAGCATGACACAGCCCTAGGCTACCTCCTAAATCTCTTTACATATTATATCTTTCCAAATTTCCATTTACTGTGTCCTGAACTTTGGCTTAATATTATGAGACAAGTTCTTGTTTGCTGCACCCCTCCACACCTACCATGCATCTTCTATGCCTGTCTCACCTGTTTAATTTCTACTCAGCCTTCACATCTTTGGAAAACATCACTTTTTCAGAACTACTTTCCGACCACCTGATCTGGATTCATACTTGCTTTGTTCACCTACTGATCGAGCTGTTTTCATTCACACTTCTGACACCAAAATGAGAAGTTGTTTTCCCTCCTAACATCACCCTTTTGACACAAAATGAGGGTCCTACAATAAATTCGATTCAATTTTAACACCACCAGAGTCAGCATCTGAATCCACAGGCTCAAGTGCTCAGTCCCATGGGATGCCCTCCCTTGAGATGCCATCATAAATATAAGGTCCCCAAGCTACTCTCACTTCTGTCCAGTCAAGGGTTCCCATAACCCTCTCCTCAGGTCTGATCATTTGCTACAATTCAGAACTCAGGAAAGTGTTTTATGTACAATTGCCACCCTACTTTATAAGGAGAGAGGATATAACAAGAACAGAGAAATGGAAGAGATGTGTAGGGCAAGTTATGGGGCGAGAGAAGCACACAGTGTCCATACTCTGTCTGGGAATATCACCCTTCCAGGTACCTCAATATATTCACCAACCTTGAAGCTGTCCACACCCTATTGTTTAGGATTTTTTATGGAAGCTTCATTACATGGGGATGATTATCTCAATATGTAGCTCTTCCTCTCTCCCTGGAGGTTGAGGGATTGGGCCAAGATTGTCAAGTTTTTAAACAAATGCTTGGTCTTTCTGGTTACCAGTTCCCACCATAAAACTATCAAAGGATACATCAAGAGTTGTCTCATTAGAACAAAGGCTGTCCCTATGACAATTAAACACTCAGGAAATTCCTGGGGTTTTAGGAGCTCCATGTTGGGAACTGAAAACATCTTTCCATGATAACACTCTGACCTTAAAATTAACACCCCTCTTAAGGCTCATCACAGTTCAAATTTGTTTATTCACTTATAATTATTTGCTAAATTCCCTGTTTCACAGATTATTAATCCTATGAGGCAAGAGAGTATCCCTAATTGATCGTAATATTGCATAACACATGCCTGGCTCATGGTACACACTTAAAAATATTTGTCAAATGAATGAATTCCTTCATGAGATGTTGGTTACCTTATATTGTGGACATTGAACTAAGTGTGGAGACTATGTCTGAGAACTCACATCTATTGTGGGAAACATTTTATCAGATAACCATAATAATGGCAAAAATTTATAGTGTGACTATGTGCAATTTACCTTTATGACAAATCTATGAGGTTCATATGATTGTGTTATTACCCTCACCTAATAGATAAGTAAACTGAGACTCTGAAGAAAGGTTAAGGAATGCACCCAAGGCTGCATGCTAGTAAGTAGCAGACCTTGAATAGCATGAGCTCTAAATACTCCCTAAAGAGGAAAAAACCGGACCTATTTCCCTGAGACAGTTGGGAAAGATTTCACTGAGAAGTGACATTTGATCTGAATTGTAAAGAATGACTCAGAAGTTTCCAGATAGAAAATAGGTAAAAGCATGCCAAGAAGCAGGAGAAAGCACGTGCAGATGTGCAAACAGGCAGAGCATGTTTGTGGTGAGACACAGAGTTCAGAGGAAATGAAGGGCTAAGTTATATAACAGAGAGTACACATAGAAAAGGCAAGAGAAATAGGTTTGTCCATAAATGGGAAAGGTTTGTGTTAAATCTCATCTGAGCAAAGAAAGCCAATGGTGATTTTGGTCTTTAAAAAAAAGAAAGAAAGAAACATTGCAGGTAACTTTCTTTGTCTTAAAATTTCAGGTCGTGAGATTCTACCAAATGAAAGCAATTGAAATACATGGATAGTGGGCCTGCGCTGCGGCTCACTAGGCTAATCCTCCACCTTGCGGCGCCGGCACACTGGGTTCTAGCCCCGGTCGGGGTGCCGGATTCTGTCCCGGTTGCCCCTCTTCCAGGCCAGCTCTCTGCTGTGGCCCGGGAGTGCAGTGGAGGATGGCCCAAGTGCTTGGGCCCTGCACCCCATGGGAGACCAGGATAAGTACCTGGCTCCTGCCATCGGATCAGCACGGTGCACCGGCTGCGGTGCGCTGGCTGCAACGCGCCGGCCGAGGCGGCCATTGGAGGGTGAACCAACGGCAAAGGAAGACCTTTTTCTCTGTCTCTCTCTCACTGTCCACTCTGCCTGTCAAAAAAAAAAAAAAAATGGATAGTGAAGACCAAAAGTTAGAAAATTCCGCATTAAAAAGAAACCCAATAATTATCTTCCTCTTCCTTTTACCTACTTTATTTGACACTTCAGTCCTAGAACCCACAGAGCATATGTCCACATCAGCACATGAGAGTCACACGGATGCAGGGCAGGAATTGGGAGCAAGGTCAGAGTGAGAAGTGTCTCCCCAGGAAGGCAGCCCGGTGTGGCATGTCAGTGCTCTGCAGAATGAGGAGAGAATTTCTGTGGGCCAGCAGCCTAACGTAGCACTGAGACTTCAGTGTACCACGGAGGCATAACCCAGTACAGGATCCTAAAGCCAAGAGGAGTAAGGAAGATGGTATTTGGCACACGGTGCCAAGGCCTAAGCAGAATGAGGAAGGATGTCTGGGTAGGAAGGATGGCCTGATATGGGGAACTGGGGCCAAAGGAAGGTGAGGAAGAAGTCTGGTTATAGGGAAGACCTAGTGCAGAGCAGCAGAGCCAAAGCAAGGTGAGAAAGGATACTATGTGGGGCAGTGGCCAAGTGGCAGTGTGACCATCTAATCAAAGTAAAGAGGATACTCACCGTTGGTGGAAGGGCGACTTGAGAATATAGCCACAGCATAGCATGAGGACCTCAGCACTCATGGTATGAGGAGGCTATCCCTGTGAGATAAGTGTCAGGAGCAGTGAAGAGAATGGGTTATGCACGCAAAGACTGATAAGTAGGTGTTTTAAGGATATTGTATGTAAGTTTCTCATTTTGAGAAGATGGAGCTGCAAATACCAAACCCTATGGTGTTGATTGAGATTGAAGGCATCAGTATAAACGTAGGGCTTTCAAAATAGAGAAGATATGGAACCAAATATGGATGTATGTGTGCATGCATATGTAGGCACAAATACGTGTGTGCATATATTTTCCAGTTCTGTCCATGGAGAGGGTGAGGGGCAAGGATAAAGGTTATGAGCACACCTACCACCCAGATCTTGGTTTCTAAATACCTTTATCCACTAGGAAATAAGCTTCGTTGAAGAAATGGTTGATAATATGCAAGGGGAAGAAAAAGTAAGAAATGAACCTTGAACATCTTACATAGTCTGAAAATAAACAAGTGCTCAAGGAATGATGGCAGCTTGACAAAAAAAAAAAAAAAAAAAAAAAAAAAAAAAAAAAAGAGCCAGGTAGAAGGGGCTTCCACTGGTCAAATCAGGGATAATTTGAAGGTCAAAATAAACACAAAGTAATGAATAAAATTCTATTAAATAAAATAGAAAATCATGAGTACATAGTAATATAAGTAAATTAATAAACAAAAAACACTCATGCATAGAAAGGAGATTTGCATTGCTATCATTTGAATGTGGTTTGTCTCCACAAGCACTTTGCACGTGCTGGAAGCTTGGTGGAACAGTGTTGAGGTGGTAGAAGCTTTAAGAGGCAAGTCCTAGCAGAAAGAAATAAGGCACTGGGGACACTGCCCTCTGTAGGATTAATGTAGCTCTACGGAGACCCTGACTAGACAGCAGGTTTTTATAGAACTAGGTCATCCTATACACTATATGCAGTTTTCATACTGTTTTTTTCATGTTTTTAAGGAGCTGAATGAGCTCTCATCAGAGGCAAAGAAGGTGAGGCCACCTGATCGTAGACTTTCAGCCTCCAAAACTGTAAGCCGCATAAATGTACCCAGTTTGGGATATTTTGTATAGCAACAGAAAATGCAGCAAGGCATTTACAGTAATAGGGTATCTTCCCCTTTGAAAAATACATATTAACTACAAAAGGAAAAAAAAGTCAACTCATGGAGGACAACTCTAACAGGCTTTGCCTTATTCCTGTTATTAAAGTAAATATTAGCAATCAGACAAAATGAAAGTGTGCCCCACCTGATAAAAGAAAAAGAAAAGATCACAGCACATCTTTAATATATATTTTTTTATTTGACAGGTAGAGTTACAGAGAGAGAGAGAGACAGAGAGAGAGGTCTTTCCTCCGTTGGTTCACTCCCCAAATGGCCGCTATGGCCAGCGCTGTGCTGATCCAAAGCCAGGAGCCAGGTGTTTCTTTCTGGTCTCCATGCCGGTGCAGGGCTCAAGCACCTGGGCCATCCTCCACTGCCCTTCTGGGCCACAGCAGAGAGCTGGACTGAAAGAGGAGCAATTGGGACTAGAACCCAGTGCCCATATGGGATTCCAGTGCTGCAGCCAGAGGATTAACCTAGTGAGCCACGGCGCCAACCCCACCTTTAAGATATTTATGACCAAAATGCTCACCCTGATACTAGAGCTAAGGATATATTAGAAAAATTCAAGTGAAGGCATAGTCTACAAAATAAATGGCTGGAAATCTTCGAGTGTCAGGGTCATGGGTTAAGGAAAAACTGAAAATTTTTCCAAATGAAGGAGACAACTGACATGCAATTTAATGTGATTTTGAATGGCACCCTTTAGCTTTCCAGGGTGTCATTTAAATGCAGTCTAAAGATTAAATATCAGTGTTCATTTCCTGGTTTTGAGGGTTGTGTGGTGGCTTTGTCCTTCATTCTAGAAAATACACATTCAAGGATTCAGGGTGACGAAGCATATTTCAGCAACTGACTCACACATGGGTTCAAGAAAAAGTTCTTTTATGTTAGTTTCAGCTTTTCTGAAGACGGAATTTTTCTTTTAAGGAAAGAAACAATAATATTGCATTCCTGTGCCAGCTCAATTCTCCAGAACTCAGTTTGAACTCAGAAGCAATGCAGGGAGCCTTCACTCTCTGAACCTTGAACAACTTACTGCTCCCCTTAGAAACTAATAAAAAAAAAACATGTTTTTTCTTATTTAACAACAATTATTAAGAAATTCTTCTTGATTATTAGTCTTTCCAGTCAATCACTGATTATATAACCACTGCTGAAGCAGATCAAAAGCCACCAGGAATACATTTGTAAAATAAAATTATTTAAAAAAAGATAAAATTAGGATGTTTATTTCATGGAACCGATTTTAGTTTTTACTTAAAAGGGGGAGGGAAAGGAAATCATTCCTAATAGAGGAATAAGTAAATCCTGTGCTTAAAATAAAATCATTGCATTTATTTATGTAGGAGATAGATAGAAGGGGGGAGGGAGGGAGAGAGAGAGAGAGAGAATCATCCACTATTCATTTCTCAAATGCCTACAACACCTGGGCAAGGCTGAAGGCAGGTGCCAGTAACTCAGTCAGGATCTCCCACATGGGTGGCAAGGACCCAACTAATTGAGCCATCGTGTGCTGCCTCCCAGGGTGCACAGCAGCAGGAAGCTAAACTCCAAAGCAGAACTGGAACTCATGCCCAGGCACTCATACACCCGATGCTTCTGGCTGAGCACTCCTGGCTCAGCTCAAAAAGTCAAATGCATTTCATCATTAATTCCCAACAAAAGGCACATTTTCAAGTCATCTGCAGGATACGCTATTTTGATTGCATTTTTTGTGTTATCCTGATTTCTCTTCCCCAAGTACAGTTCTCTGGACCTTTTCCTTTCTACCCATTTCCTTGCTCTTGCTAGGACATGGGGCCAGGTACCAAGAGGTTGGATCTAGCCAGCCTGCTCAGGACTGACCCTGCAGCATCTGCTAGGCTCCACCGCTGTGTTGCACTGCCTGGGCCATGGCCTGCCATGAAGAGGTTATCTAGCTGGCTGCAGCACATCCCACAGCTCCATAAGGCCATGTCCATAAGAGGGGGTGAGAAAAATTTCTTGTGAGTCCTAGTTTATGCCAGGAGATCCTATGGAAGAGTTAAGGAGGCTGAGGCCAGTTCTGGGCTAGAAGCTCTCAACAAACAGGGAATATTAGGTAACTAGAAATCTTAACCCTTTCAGTGGAAGACATACAGCAATTAAAAGCAAGCCTGGGGGCTGGCGCTGTGGTGCAGCAGGTAAAAGCCCTGGCCTGAAGTGACGGCATCCCATATGGGCACCGGTTTGAGTCCCAGCTGCTCTTCTTCCGATCCAGCTCTCTGCTATGGCCTAGGCAGCAGTAGAAGATGGCCCAAGTCCTTGGGCCCTTGCATCCATGTGGGAGACCTGGAAGAAGCTCCTTGCTCCTGGCTTTGGATCTGCACAGCTTCGGCGATTGCAACCATCTGGGGAGTAAACCAGCGGATGGAAGACCTCTCTGTCTCCACCTTTCTCTGTAACTCTGTCTTTCAAATAAATAAAATAAATCTTTTTAAAAAATCAAGGCTGGAGTTGTTATTGTACAGAAGCAGGAATCATTTGAGTCAGAGGAGGACTGTGTTGGTCATCTTGTGGGCATGTAGTGGCCACATCTGCGACTTGTTCTCAGCATTGTTTATATTCTGTGGGCAATGTTGTGGTTTGATTGTCATCTAGTCAATGTCTCTGAAAGAGATGAGTGATTCCCTAAGAGACAGGCATAGTACAAACAGGAAGTAATCACTGATGACCTATTATTGAGGGGTCAAAAGTTAATAAAGAAAACATGAAGCCAAAGTAGTACTCATCATAATAGTAACAGGCTAACTGGCTGCCAGTTCTAAAGAGTGACCGAACAGCTTTATATGCACCAAATATTTTTAATTCTCAAAGTTCCCCAATCCATTAACTACTATTATTATTTTTATTTTACAGATGAGAAACTGAAGGACAGAGAAATGAATTTGCCCAACATTCCCCAGAGAGTAAATAACAAAGCCAGAATCACTATATAACATGACAATGTATTCATGTTCAATGCCAAATGTTTACTAAACTCACTCTACATAAATGGTTATCTGGACACTATAGGAAATAAAACATAGTATCCTCCAAAATATTCCTCAATGTCTTTTCCAAATATTGGCCACTTAGGTCAACCTGTCTTTGACATCTCATCCCCACATTTTTCAAAGTATATAATCTATCCTTAAGCTTCATAGTTAATGTATCAACTACGTCCTTCCTGAGGTAGGTATTTGACACTGTGCTCAAAATGCTACTTGGAATGCTTGCATCCCTTATTGGAACATCTGACTCTGTGCCCTGGCTGCTCCACTTTTGATTCCAGCTCCCTGGTAATGCATACCCTGGAAGGCATCTAGTGATAGCTCAAGGACTTGGCTCTTGGCCATACACATGGGAAACCCAGACTGAATTCTGCACTCCTAGCTTCAGACTGGTCCAGACCCACTGTTACAGGCATTTAGGAGAGTGAACCAGCAGATAGAAGATATTCCTTTGTCACTCTGTCTCTGTATCTTTCTCTATCTCTTTCAAATAAATAAAAATCAATTAATTGTAAAATTATATACCTCCTTTTTATTGATTTAACCCAACTCAACCCTTTATCTCCTTTTATTTTTTTTCTCTATTTACACTGTATCCTGAATTCTATTGCCCCATATACATCCCATGTATTGTCTTGTGATTACCCATTTATATTTCTGTCTTAGGAGACACTTGTAAGTTTTACAGGAAATTATTCCAACCCAATGTTGTGCTAATAAATGCTTAACACTGGTTCTTTCTGAAAAGTCTTCAAAAAGCTCTGTCTTTCAATGAAGGTCTTCCTTCCGTTGATTCACCCCCAAAATGGCCACTACAGCCGGCGGAGCACGCCGATCCAAAGCCAGGAGCCAGGCGCTTCCTCCTGGTCTCCCATGCTGGTGCAGGGCTGAAGGTCTTGGGCCATCCTCCACTGCCTTCCCAGGCCACAGCAGAGAGCTGGACTGGAAGAGGACAAAATCCGGTGCCCCAAATGGGACTAGAACCCGGGGTACCGGCGCCACAGGTGGAGGATTAGCCTATGATCCATGGCGCCAGCCAAAAAATAAAATGTTTTAAAAATATACATAGTTACCCCTTTGTTCTAAATTGCACAGTCTATTAATTCTCACAGAACAATTTTGTTGATTTTTGCCAAATTCATGCAGTCAAATCACAAGTGCAGTTTAGAGTATAGGTCCAATTCAGAGTTGCTTGATATTTTCATTCACGTTAATGAATAAGGCAAAGTGAAATAATAGAGACTTATATCCTAATTTCCTTGCTCATCAACAACATAAATGAGTTCTTTACTGAATCTGTTAATATTTTTAAGCATTGAAGAGGGTATTTATTTTTGGTGTTGTTCATGATATGATGGCTACAAACATGGAACACTTTTAAGTATAATCTGAATGATTTACATTCCTACATCACTTTCTTAAATCTAAGCAATGCACAAGGTAATAAATCAAGACCTACTTTGTAGCACTTCTGATTTTCTGTGGGCAAAACACACCCACTTTGGCCGACTTTAACCTACCAATGTGATGTCACAGAACATCAACATGGTGTTGGGAAGAGGTATGCAGTAGCGCCACCAGTGTGCTGTATTTCACTGTATGGCCACCGTAAATGCAATAAGCTCAAGATCATAAATAATGAGAAAGTGTTAGACTCTGAATATTTATAGCCTTTGTTTTAATATAATTTATGTAGTTATAAATATAATTTTCAAAAATAGCTGCATTTAACAATCAACTTACAAAACTCCTAAAGTTTACCAATTGGTTCATTTGAGCACAAACCTGCCATATTCAGCCTTCTTCATTTTGCAGTCTTGTGTGGGAAGAACCATATTCCAAAAAGAAAATCAGAAGAAACAAACCTCCTGTCCACCCTGATCAGACAACAGATAGACTTGGACCCATCTTTGAAAGTTTTATGGGGGCCAGCGATGTGGTGCAGCAGGTTGAAGCCCTGGCCTAAGGCACCAGCATCCCATATGGGCACCAGTTCTAGTCCCGCTGCTCCTCTTCTGATCCAGCTCTCTGCTGTGGCCAGGGAGTACAGTGGAGGATGGCCCAAGTGCTTGGGCCCTGCACCTGCATGGGAGACCAGGAGAAGCACCTGGCTCCTGGCTTCGGATCGGCTCAGCACCAGCTGTAGCGGCCATCTGGGGAGTAAACCAATGGAAGGAAGACCTTTCTCTCTGTCTCTACCTCTCTCTTTAACCCTGTCTTTCAAATAGGTAAAATAAATATTTTTTTAAAGAAAGTTTTATGTTCTCTATGGGGACTCTGAACTTTGAGTCAAAAAGGATAGAAGAAATAGATTGGTCACCCACAATGCTGGAAGTTGCTGAATGAATAGCAATTGCCACTGTCTAGAGATCCCTATGATTGCCAGTTCTCAAGAATATGATCCTCATGTGCCCTTTCCAAAAACTACATTTACTTAAGCTAGAGTATACTTCTATTGTTCACAATCAATGTATCTCACAGGAAGTATGTGAATTCTTTAGGAGCAAGGATAAGAATGCTTTTCTGTTTCAAGCCTTGCAAAGGCGAGGGCCCAATAAATGTTTGCTAAGAAGAATGTATGAGTGGTTTTTAGGTTACGGTGACATTCCTGATTATATGTGAGCCCCTAATATAACTTACTAAAATTAAGTTCTGATTTCAGAAATTAGAATAAATCTTAGTACAATGCTTTTGCAAAGACCAATTATAAATATTTGTCCATCTTTTCAGGAAGATGTTCTTATGTGTGAAGATGCTGATGGTGATCTTAACGATAATAGTAATGAAAAATAATAATAGTAATGATACTGGCGATGAAGGTTAGGGAATGTTTGTCATGGGATTGGATGTTTCTTGTGCCTCCTCTCTGCCCTCCCCACCTATCTTTTACTCTACCCAGTGACATGGTAATTATCTTCATACAGGTGTAACCTGGTAACTCTTTCTTCCAGTTGTACCATTCTTTGGTCCTTCCCTGACATCTTGGTATAGCACATAGCAGGTGTGTGCATGTACAATCAGAAGTGAGAGGATTACCAGCCATGGAGTGAGTCTTCATTAATGGAAGCTAGAAGTCAGTGGGTCATTCTTCCCTTCTATGATCCTTCCAAGAGACAATTCTGATTAGCATTCATGTGACCTAGAGACGTAGCAAGGCTGAGCCCCAGGGACCCACAGGGGTGACAAGAAAATCTCTAACAGGAAATAATATTTTAACTCCACCCCCCCATCCAAAGTTAAAATTCAGAATACAGGGATCACTGGAAGACAGATTCAGCATCAATATCGTGTGCAGAAATGTTTTCCAAAACCACTGAGAAGCTGGAGCACATACCAACACCCACAAGCATCTGAGTCACTGAAGCTTGACATCAAAACAGCACTCACTGGCTGATTTTCCAAGGTGTAATCTTAAATTCTGCAAAGAATCACAATACATGCTTTCTAGCAAAAAAAAAAAAAAATCAAAAGAGCTCTTTAGTCAAGGTTGAGTGTATTGCCTAAAACTGTTTCAACCAAAAAAGGTGTGTACCAGAGAGACATAGTACTTTGGAGTTGGATGATAAGAAGTAAGGATTTCACTGGAAATGATGTGACATATTCTGTTTAGCAGACCTGACCTGGAAACCATGTGCTGAAGGAACATAGCACATTATCTATGACCCCAAAAAGGGCAGTCACAAGAGACACACTGCTTTCCTAAGGGATTGTTGAGTTACTTTAATCTGCACCAGAATGAAAACTAAAAAGTCGTTTGGTATCCTACTAACATCCCACTACATAGTTTAACTGATGATTTAATAAGAATTTGGGGCCGTTCGTTAAAGCTCATATGAGAATGTTAATTACTCTGGGCTCCGTTGGTTGGAATCATATACAATGTGAAATAATTACATAATTTATTCCAAAACAGTAAAGAGATACTGGTTAGTGATCATTCAGGTAATGGCTCACTTGCATTGGTCATCAGATTTTAAACTCAGTTATAGGATTTGCTAAAGTAGCATATTTAATTAGCACAGAAAAGGAAAAAATCAACAAAAGAAAATAAGGGACATTAGAATATATCTAAATCACTATTTACAGTGATAGGACAGTAACCTCATTCAGTAAAAACTATAAAAACCAGCTTTCATGTCTAAGCTTCAAAGAATACTGCAAAACACACATGTATTCCTTCTTGCCACAATCTGTGCTTCTCTTTATATGAGCCAGCCATTTATTTCCTGTAACTGTTCTTGCTGGTATGCTGTCTTCCTTCACTGTGAGGGAGCATAACCCCTGGGCCCTAATTTATGCCATAGAGAGTCTGTCAGGATGGTGGAAGAGATAGGACTGTAGGGTAAACTCAGGGGCCAGCCTCTGAAACACTGGGCAGATGTTTGACCTAATATTCTAGAAGAAGGGAGAAAAGTGCATCTCAAAAATTCAGATATACATCTCAACCAACTAATACTAAAACAGACCAGTCTGGTTACATAAAGACTTCTGGAATGATTGACTTACAGTAACTAATAGGCAGTGCAATGCCCTAGTAGAGCTTTGATAATAATAAAGGAAATACTTTATTATTACTAAAAATAAATCCTTAGGCTGGCCCTGAATCAATTCAGGACAAGAAAAACTATTGTATTGATACACTTTCAAGGCAAATAAGTAAATTCATCAATTTTAGATGATATTCTTTTGCATGCATGCTAGCTTACCCAGTTACATGATTACAACTATTGCACTCAGAGAGTGTAGAGATGTCTCTCCTTTGCAGCTTGTGGATTTGTGCACGTGAGGTCTAGTGGAAATAGACATTGAATTCAGACATATGTTGGCCACTGGCAAGCATGTGATTTTGACAAGTTACTTAACCCCCCTGAAAAGTACTTTTTCTATAAAGCATGGATATCCATAATAATATGTTCAAGGGGTTAGTTGCGTTGGTAATTTGCTCCAAAATAAAAAGTAAAAAATGCACTTAAAGCATGTAACAGTAGATACTTCATAAACTTGATCATATCTATCTTTTCTTTTTTCCTCCCCTAATTCCTTTTGCCCTATTCACAGTCATCCAGCGCATGAGGAACAAAGGAACTGAGCTAATGAGCATCCAGTTAGTCAGGAAGGGTCAAGTAGGTGGGCATTTCTGCCCTGTGCCATGCAAAAGCTCTGAGGGGAAAGTGGAGAACTATTTCTTCCTCAAGCACATTTGCCACCAGAGGTGAATTTTCAACAACTTCCTAAAACAAATACCAGGTATCTTCAAAAAGTTCATGGAAATTCATATCAGGAAAAAAAATGCATGAACTTCCCCCCCAAAAAAGTACCCAAATAAACATCTTTTAATTCCACTTTCCACCAACTTTTTTTTTTTTTTTTTTTTTTTTTTTTTTTTTTTTTTGACAGGCAGAGTGGACAGTGAGAGAGAGAGACAGAGAGAAAGGTCTTCCTTTGCCGTTGGTTCACCCTCCAATGGCCGCCGCGGCCGGCGCGCTGCGGCCGGCGCACCGCGCTGATCCGATGGCAGGAGCCAGGAGCCAGGTGCTTTTCCTGGTCTCCCATGGGGTGCAGGGCCCAAGCACCTGGGCCATCCTCCACTGCACTCCCTGGCCACAGCAGAGGGCTGGCCTGGAAGAGGGGCAACCGGGACAGAATCCGGCACCCCGACCGGGACTAGAACCCGGTGTGCCGGCGCCGCTAGGCGGAGGATTAGCCTAGTGAGCCACGGCGCCGGCTCCACCAACTTTTTAAAGTCTCATCATTGTGTTGACATAAAAGAGTGAAAAAGAGCAGAATCAGAGCAAGACCAGCAAACTGGGAGTGAATGCAGTTGAGGGAGCTGCCTAAGTGTCGGCTAGCTCTTCCCCTCTCTCCGTGGATACAGAGGCTCCTGAAATCAGGCCCACAATCAGATCGGCACCCTTACGTGTTACAACCAGAATCTCTTTCTTTAGGCAAAATTACCTAAAACTTGCATTATAAGTCCTGGCCCTCAATCATTCTTTCCACACCAAAGTAAGGAGATGAACTGTCATGGTAAAAGATGGGAAAGTACACAGGGCAAAGTACAGACAAGGGCTCACTATCCTACTCTGATGCAAACCTGTGAGTTGTGACTTAAAATCTTTGAGCATCATGTTCAATACAATACATAACAGCTCGTCTCTGATAATTAAGTGATTTTTGTTGAGAATACTCAAGACTACTGCACAAGTCATTCAACACCAACTGAAGAGTGGAGCGGAACAACATTCAAATGAGAGTTTTGCAACTCAGCCAGAGTGAGCTGCCTGCAAGAACATGCTGGGAGCAGCAGGCTATATTCCCCAGCAAACAAGGGCAGCCAAGTTCCCACAAGGTTTGTAGGAAAATAAAGCCTCTCTAACCACAGACTTATGCATGTCTACTAACAATTTCGTCAAAGTCCTCAAGCCTTCGGGCAGGCTGAGAAAACTATGAATTTATAACAGATCTGCATGGTAGATGGGTAGCCTGACATATGATTCAGAAATCAAGAACTCAGAAGTGACAAGGTCAGATCATGACCTTGAGTAAACACTAAGCACTTTCAATAGTTTATCTGAACAATTAAAATAAGAGCTATAATATTTTATAGGAGTTTATGAAGATTAATTGGGTAATGTTTATTCAAAATCTCTCTAAGCATCGTTTCTTTTAGCTTTTTCTCCACTCTCCCTGTTATCTACAAGAGGATGAAGTAGAGGAGCCATTTTACCCTCTTACCCTCCCTCACAAGCTGAGGCTGAAGCTACACTGCTGGGTCCACAAAATGGCAAAGGCTGCATTTCCAGACTGATGGCCATGTTCAAATGCCCCCAGCCTCTTAACTCATCACGGGCCTCATGCGAAGTGTTAGATGGGAGCCATGCTGTCTCTAAACATAATGTTAACATTTACACATGAGGTCAAGATATGCAAACTAGACCACCCATGAAAAAATATACTAACACATAAACATATAAAAATAAAATGTCTAAATTTTGAAAGATGGCTATTAGTTGAAGAAACTTCAAACTATCTAAACTTTTGACCAGTACAATGCATTAGAGACTATCAAGAAACATCTGATAAAGGGAAACAGCAAACTAGCTACATTTGTACTGAGATTTATAAATGTAACTTATCTAAAGTCAGAGTAAATAATTCTATTTCATGGAGCAGGATATAAAATGCAGAGGTCAGCAAGTGTTTTCTGTGGATGGCCACATAGTAAGCAATTTAGGTTTTGTGTGCTATATAATTTTTTGCCTTAACAGCTTCAATGTAGCAGGAACTCAGCTCTGTGACTATAGTGTGGAGGTTTCTGAGTATTGTACATTCTTGGACTGCACACTATCCTAGTCTATTAGGATCTCTGAAGGTGGGCTTAGTAATCTGGATTTTGAAAGTACTCCTGGGAATCTTCTCCTACATACCAAATTTTAGGAACCGTCAACCTGGAGCAGGAGTTTTTAAATTCTTTCCATTTTCCAAGTTTTGTGAAGTCAGTTTGGAGGGACCAATATTTTTTAAATGAAATAGATTACAAGATATTACAAGGGGACTGGACCAGCAGCATAGTGGATAAAGCCGCTGCCTGCAGTGCTGGCGTCCCAAATGGATGCTGGTTCAAGCTCTGGCTGCTCCACTTCTGACCCAGCTCTCTGCTATGGCCTGGGAAAGCAGTAGAAGATGGCCCAAGTCCTTGAGCCTCTGCACCCACGTGGGAGACCAGGAAGAAGCTCCTGGCTCCTGGTCCAGATCAGTGCAGCTCCGGCCGTTGTAGCCAATTGGGAGGTGAACCATCGGATAGAAGACCTCTCTCTCTCTCTCTTTCTCTCTCTCTCTCTCTGCTCCTCCTTCTCTCTCTGTGTAACTGACTGTCAAATAGATAAATCTTTTTTAAAAAAGATATTACAAGAAAAGATTAGTAAATAATAGAGTGTATTACAGAGAGCAAGCATAATTTTGTGAAACTTTCTTTTATATATATGTACAATATAACTTACTCTGGACTTCAGTTAAAAACCTCCAAAAATGTGGATAAAGAGGTGTACATTCAGAACCTTCAAAAAATTCAGAAAGCATCAGTTTGCTCTGAGAATTGAAAGTACATTTATGTAAAAAAAAGTTAAAAAATAAATAAATAAAAAATAAAAATAAATAAAAATAAAACCTAGCTCTTATCCCTAAAAAAAAAAGTACATTTATGTGTAGTATTCTCAGGCAAAGACCTGAGCACCTATTTTGTGCTTTTCAAATCAAAGTGGGAAAAAAATTAGGATAAATTTGAAGAGGATGGATGTGTTTAAATAAGAGCATTGACTGGAAGATGGTGGTGAGATGATAATGGTGTTTTATAACGATGGTAATACAAGTACAAGGTCTTGTACCTAATGACCTCATAGCAGAGAAATTCAGTGCTGCTCAAATTTTACTATATGTCATTACAGGCAAGTATTTATTACCAGTTTCCATTCTGGAAGTACCCATGTGTACACAAACACTCACACACACACACACATACATTTTTATTCTAAATTTACTCAAGTGAAGGAAAGCATCAAATATCCTTTATCTACATGATCTCCATTCATATTTTTTAAAATATTTGTCATTAGAGGGGCTGAGATATCCCAGTGGATTAAAAACTATGGTAAACCATGTACAAATCATTGCTACCAGCAGAAGACTTCTGGCTTAACGCACTTAAGTATATGGGAAAAAAAATAGTAATAAATTTCTCTAGGCCATTTTTGTGTTCTTACCTTACCTTTTATATAAAACAAAAAAGTGTTTATGATATTAGAACATAAGACTTATATCACTTTGATGTATTTACTTTCAATTAGTGAACCTACACTTAATTTTTCATCCAATCCTACTTAACCAAAGCACATCCTATTGTGGTAGGTACTATTTCATGCAGAACAGGTGTTTCACTCACATCCAGGATTTATAATATAAATTTGTAGGCATTTTATAGAAACAAATCTTTCACAGACTTATAGAACAGAATGTGGCCTTAACGTCTAAGTGTTCCAACAAGTAGATAGAAAATCAGTTCCAAAGTTAAACTGTAAAGGCCATGTTTCCCATTTGAACAGATCTTCACAGAGAGCAACTTAGATAAGCATGGGACCAAGCAATTATAACTGTTCGCAAGTTGTTCCTTAGCACCAGTGTTTTTAACAGAACTCTTAGAAAAGTTTCAGCATGTTGTTGAACTCTGAAATGTCAAGAAGAATTCTGTGTTTACTGGTGTACGGATTTCTCTAGAGAGAGGATTTATAGCTTTTGCAGCATCTTGAAGCATCCATGACAAACAAAAACAGCATCAAACAAACTTGCACTGCTGTAAAGCCCATTCTTCTTCCTCCATTCCATAACTTAAACTCTGGATCTTCCCTATCTATTTTCAGATAAGATCGAATGCAGTTTTCTTCCTTATGTTGCTACAATTTATTTTTGAAGCCTTTGCTTGGGTAATTGCCTGAACTTGTTTTCTTCAAAAGAGAAACAAACAAAACTTCATTGCAAAGAATGACAGTAGCGAGGAACAGTCCTAACAGAAGTGAACCCAGTCAAAGTACAATGTCTAACCAGAGGAACCTTGAGTCTGTTTTGAGCAAGGGAGAAAAGTACAAAACTCGCTCGTTAACAGTATGTAACTTCCCTGGTACTAAAACAAAGCCAAACAGAATGTCAGGCCAGGTAAGTCATTAGGAAAGCACCTTTGCTAAGTCAACATTTCACTCAAATAGTAGAAGTTAATATTAACAAACTTTCCTAGAAAAATGCTCACTTCTCTACTATAAATCACACAATAAAAGGGCATTTTAAAAGTATCTTTTAAATTATGTAAATAAGGACATAAAAAAACAGAATGTGTGGTGAAACGTGGCGAATTTCATAATACAGTGATATTCTGCACATTTATCTCAAATACACTAGTCTCAGGTGGAATTGCTCTTTTTCGATTAGGTTAAGGCAAGTTCAAAACAAAATAGCCTTGTATGTGGACTTATATTCAGGAAATTCCAAATCTGCCAACCAAGAATAGTTCAGTTTCCACAATTAACAGAGAACCAGAGAACCACAAATTCAAAAAGATGTCTTTATCACACATTTCCAATGAAATGTCATTTTTGTACCATTAACTCTAGGTTTCTTTTTAAACATACAAGGCAAGAGTTAGAAGTCATATTTTGTTTTTTATTCTTGAATCACAGAAATTAATCAGTTATTGCTATATTGTGTCCCAAATGCATTAACTGAACAAGTCATCATTTACTGCCAACTGTGTGTGTCAGACACTTGGAAGTAGAGGCACCTGAAGGGTGTAATGGTGATAAAGAATGGGCATGGTTCCTTAACCTTAAATGTACAGAGCGGGTGGTGAGTGAGTAAATCATTTTATCTTGGACAAGCGTGAATAATGATTAGAAACTTTCAATAACTACAACTCTAGGGGCAGGCATCATAGTGCAGTTAAGCCACCACTTGGGACACTCACATACCACATTGGAGTACCTGGTTCAAGTCCTGGTTTTTCCACACTTCCAATCCAACTTCCTGCTACTATACCTGGGAGGCAACATATGATGGCCCAAGTACCTGGGCCCCTGCCACTCATGTGGAAAACCCAGAAGGAGTTCCTGGCTCCCGGCATTGTCCTACACTAATCAGGCCCCAGCTATTGGAGGCATTTTGGACAGATGGAAGAACTCTATTTTGTGCTTTTCTCTCTCTCTCTCTCTCTCTCTCTCTCTCTCTCTCTCCGCCTTTCAAATAAATAAATAATTCCTTTTTTTAAAAATCACAGCTCAGATATCAGAAAGTATGAACTATTTAATAACACCAATACTCTATATATTTATTAAGTACCAGACATTACACTAGGACATTGAAAGATCTTTTTATGTCTATACTTTGCAAAACCATATGAAATGGGATTCTGGGTCCCAAGTGAAAGAAGCCCAACTCGCAGAACCCAATAATAAAAATTCAGTTAGAAATCAGAAACCACCAGTACTATATTCCAGAAAAAATGCTATCAAGTTCCTCACTCTCTCCTCTCTACTCCTCTTGCTAGGTTACTCTCACTCTTCTCTGTCTACAAATATAACTCTTGTGTCAACATGATAGACAACAACACTGCTAATAATTCTCAAGTCTTACACCTTAATATTTTTAAGTTTTCTTTATTTATTTTTATTGAGAAGCACACAGAGTTCATTCCCATTCCATCTGCTGGTTCAAACTTCAAATGTTCGTAATGCCAAGGGTTGGGACAGACTCAAATCAGAAACCATAAACTCAGATGTCTGTCAAATGGGTGATAGGGGCCCAAGTTCTTGACCATTACCTGCTGCCTACCAATCTGAACATTAGCAAGACAGTGGAATCAGGAGTCGAGCTAGGATTTGAAGCCAGGCACTCTGATGAACACCCCAAGGGGTGTCTTTACTGCCAGGCCAAATACCCACACTATATCTTACATTTTTATCATCCAAAGAAGGGTTATCCTTTGAAAGGGACCATGAGTAGCCAATGTTTATTCAGGCACCCAACACTGGACCACAAGTGTTCTGGAGGTGGGATGTGTTCTGTCAAGGTTAACATGATCTTGAAATATCAATTTTTCTGATTTTACTTTCTTTCAGACACACCCATTCTTCCTTTAATTTATCAGAGCAATTCAGAAGCATTACCATTTTTCTGCAAGGAAAGTAAGAGAGGAAAAACCATTTAGTTACATGTTGATTGATTTGTTGGTTTAAATTGCTTGTTGTTAAATTGGTTGTTTGGTTGAGTTTTTCTTTCCCCAATATTTCCTAACTAGACTCTTGAGACTCAGAAAAAAATCTTTGAAGGAAGTAGGATGAAGATATTACATAAGGTTGATTAAAAACCAAAATGTGGGACTAGCACTGTGGCATAGTGGGTAAAGCCACTGCCTACAGTGCTGGCATCCAAGACCCAGCTGCTCCACTTCCAATCCAGCTCTTTTCTATGGCCTGGGAAAGCAGTGGAAGATGGCCCAAGTCCTTGGGCTCCTGCCCTCATCTGGGATACCTGAAAGAAGCTTCTGGCTCCTGGCTTCAGATGGGCACAGCCCCAGCCATTGTGGCCATCTGGGGAGTGAGCCAGCACATGGAAGATTTCTCTCTCTCTGCCTCCCTGTAAACTCTGGATTTCAAATAAATAAATAAATCTTTACCAAAAAATGTGAAGTTGATGATCCTAACTCCTATACCTGAAGAAAAGATAGTTGAGGATTAACTGGGCAGAGATAGGAAAGGGAATGGCAGAGACAAAATCTCAGGAAAGGACAGAATCCAAGACCAAAATGATCACAGAGAATTAGAGATGAAAGAGAAGAGATGACGTGGAAGTATGGTGATCCTCATTAGCTGTGTGGAAGCCAATAGATTACCCTTAACTTTTGTAGAAAACTTATCAGTGGCTGCCATCACTGCTGGGCCATCACCCACTATACCAACTCAGCAGTGAGTTATTCAGCACACGAGCATCTGTCTATGCACTAGGACTTTGCAGAATCTCTTGTGGATACTATGCTTATCATCAGCCTAGGTCTCCCCAAAGTACCCTGAAACAGAACATAGGAAATTTGACCCAGTACATGGCAGTGTTGGTATGAAAGGTAAAGCCCCGGTAAATTTTTCAGGTGGGCTGGAGAGTTAAAAAAGTCACCATTATTTCACTACCTTGGCACATTTCAGGAAAGCCACGTGGATGACATGGTAAGGACGTGCTCTCATAGATTCTAGGGCAGGTGAAAAGTAGAGAGATCCTTTAGAATTTACAAGTATTCTCATTTGCTACAAGGCAGCTAATTCTCTGCAAGTTAAGTGCTTTCCTAAGCTTGCAGTCAGGCAGACCCAGGCAATGCCCTGAACCATGGTGTGCCGTAATGCTTGGACCCATATGGCAGCTTCTTTTATAGACAAAAATTCACAGGAGATATTTATGAAAAATTTTGGAATCCAAAATATATTTTTGGCACCATACAAAGCATACAATTGTCTGTGAAGTTGGTGTATGTCTATATTTATATATATATATAACTACTTTAATGAAAAAATGAATCATTCAGCATGCTAAAATATCAATTGCAAGGTAGAGATCTAAAAGAAATAGGAAATATGATTTTAGTCAACCCATAAGACGTTTTTAAATTTTTTATATTGTAAATAAAATTCACAGTAATTATACAAATGTAAGTCAGTAGGCTTCTAAAATATCATTTTTGTAGTATTCTATTTTGTTAATATGGCATATATATACTATGTTGCAACTAGAGAAACTAAATTCAAGTTAACTTAAGCAACTAGTGGAAATTTTGGCTTGTGCACCTGTAAAAGATACTCGAAATCTTTTTCCCTGTGGGGCCTCATTTATTCTTAGTACATATTCAGGGAGAAAAGGGCTCAGGAAGCTCTAAAAGCAAAGGAAGAACTTGTCTCCAGCTTTCAAATATCAAATTCCTTATAAAGAACTTGATTACCCCAAATTAGGTCACACACCCACCTCTGGGCCAATATCTGAGGCAAAGAGATTGGCTCTGTGGGTTGGCCACATTTCACTCATGGGTTCACCATTTTGTTTGGAGTGTTGCTAACACCAGGCCCACATGAGTCACATGTTGGGCAGGGGCTAGAGCAATGGGGATCAGGAGCTGGTTCCAGCTGACTGGAGTTGACTGTATCTCTTTCTGACTCCAGTTGGATAGACTGATATCAGTCACACTATGGGAATATTCATGCAACAGAAATCAGAATGTGCTATACACAGGCTTTTTCAAAATTTTCCTAAGAGCAGGTGCTAAAAACAGACCAGAAACATCTACATAGGGCATTTCACCCTAGGACTGGAGTTAGGGAGACAAAGAGGTGCTTGGCGGAAACATCATTGTGCTACTACAAGGCCCATTTGTTCTTTGTGAGAGCAACTAATAAGCACTATTTATAAAACTGACAGATTTGTCACCCCATGTTATGATTTTTCATAAACAAAATACTGAGATAAAAAAAGCCTTTGAAAATTTCACCTGTTTTCAGACTACTCATGGCAGAATTGGGGGATTGTTTTTATATGTAGCATCTACCCACCTCATCATTGTTTAAACGTAGGAAGAAAATATTAACATGTTCTCAAACAGGAAAAAAATGCCACCTACATTCAGATAACTTTGTAAAAACATTACCTGTACCCCAAGTGGTGTCTCCCTTAGAGTAAATTCAACATTAGTCTTTCCATGGGTCACGTATGGAATGATAACATTGTTGGGTCTGTCTTTGCCAAGGAACGCATCATGGCCTGACACGAACACCCACAGTAAATATATTTTGATAAATACATGCAAAACTTTCTTAAACAGTGGTGTGTTATACAACAGAATTTGTTTTGCAAATACTGTTTGAACATCTACTGCATGCAAGTCTCTGGTTTCAGTTTAATGTAAAAGTATGCAAACTTCAATGACTGTTTCTCGGTGCTGATTTTTCGAAAATTTATTGGAAGCTCTTCATAAAATAGCTTATGCTCAAGGGTTAGGTTACCTAATTGAATTGTTTTGTAGTCAACAGAGGCTGCCTCCTGCTTTTGTTGCAAAAATCTTCTTATGGAGAAAAGTTTCCTTTGCAAATTGAGATATAACTTCACTTATTGAGCAATTACTAATATTAACCATGGAATATCACATCATATTAACACAGATAATATTTATTAACTTGCTAGTTACCATGCACATATTGTACTTTTATATTATTTAATCTTTATGTCAGCCCCAATAGACAGGAAATCTTATCCCCACTTAACATATGAAGATATTGAGAAAAACAGAAGATAAATAACTTTCTCAAAGTCACATAACAATTTTTAACAGTATTTCCAGGAATCGAACTCCAATGTGCTATCAAAACCTTTGCATCCAACTAGTGGAATATTAGTTATAATGCCATGTACTAAGGTGGTTGTGTGTGTGTGTGTGTGTGTGTGTGTGTGTGTGTGTGTGTATATATATATATATATGGGATTATATATATATCCCATTCAGTTCCAATATACAAAGTCTCTATATTTTCCTTTACAGAATATGACACCAAGGCTCAAAGAACTTAAGAAATGTGCCTACATTTCCAAAGCAACAGGTAATAACTAGCAGAGGTGAGAGCCAAATCTAAGCTTAACTTCTTTTCCAGGTTTTTTTCCACTACACTACGTATCTGTCAACAGAGTCAAATTATTGGAAAGTGTTTTAAGTTTAGTAGTGAAAATTTTCAAGGGAACAAGTTTAAATGATTAATATAATATTGTTGGCTATTTTTTAAATGGGGCATTTGTTCAGACTTTCGATTCTATTCTTAATAAAAGAACAATACAGAGTTAAGTACTGAAGTAAATCACAGATGTTCAGAAATGTTGTAGGAAGGAGATGTCATAGGGAGGATCTATGCTATGGCAGAAGTAGAAATTCTTTGATGTCAGTCAGTAAAAATAGAAACAGTTGAGTTAATAAATGTAGCAGACATTGTGCCAGCCAGCCAGGACTTAGGAAGAGAGAGAAATAAAACAAGGAGAGAAAATAAGTACACAATCCAGAATCACTTATATTTTTAAATCACAATAGTTAGATCAAGTTAAGAGTCTACCAAAGATACACTGTGCAGGTTTAACTCCCATTTATCTCAGCCCTAATATCAACTCCTTATTACAATGGCCTCACAATGAGAACAAGAGATGCACATAACAATTAGGGCCATAGGCATAGATATCTATTCTATCCACCTTGGGATGGGATAAAATATTAGAAGGATTTAAAGGAGTTGTTTGCAGTGTAGAACGAAAATAATCATGAAGTAAAAGAATATAAGTACACAACAGTTTAAGAGTTACTCAGAAGCTCTGCACTAAAGGAAAGGCAACAGACCTTTTGACTCTTGCCAACTTAGTGCTTTTCACGTGGACTCCAATGGAGCTAAATTGAATAAGTCACCGGTCCATACATGACCACTGATGCTTAGAATGAAACCCTAGAAATCAGAAATATTAGGCTAGAATCTATAACTGAAATGGCACATTACATTTTTCTTAGCAACATCAATGAAAAATGTCAATTCTCACGTTGCTAGGGAGAACTAATGCAATGGTCTCTTTTAAGGCAGGGAGTATATGCATGGTGCACAGGTGAAGGGTGGGGGTCATTGTTGGGGAAGATGTGTGTGGATATAAGCAAAGAAGTGGCTTCTAATCATGATGATAGTAGGCTTAGAAATAGTCCAAAAAATTCTCAAGATCTATATTTAGATGTCCGTTTATCTTAGCACACTTGTCAAGTAAGAAATCTGAACCTGTGTTTGCTTCCTGAAACAAGCAGCAAAGGCGGGAAGCTATGCTAGCCTCCACCATGCTAGATGAAGCTCTATCACTTAATGCTAAGGCAGTAAGCATTAGTGCATCTGGTGGTCAGATCTCTCTCTCCCACTAGACAGGGAGTTCCTCACTGACAAGGCGATTTCCTATCAACAGGTGCTAAACAATTAGTCATTACATGGAACAACTGAAAAATATTCAATTCTATATTTCAATTTAAAAATGCATGATTTTTGAGATAACATTTTAATTTATAGTCAAAGGCTAATTGGCTCAATTAAATTGCTCACTTCAGAAACGAAACGACACATCTCTAGCTCTTATGCAACATTCCTTTCCCTCTTTAGAGCCAAACTAGTTTCAAATTTTATAATCCTAGTGGTTTTTTTTTTCAATTTTTTTTTCCTTGGGAAAATTGGAGTACTCAGTTTGCTGCTGCTTCACTTATCATGCTCAGAGTAGCATGACATGGGTGCTTCCCTACACAGAATATGTAGGAATGGCATGGCCCAAGATGCTCTTCTGCAGAAATGTGAAGTAACTGGAAATGACGCTGCCTCCTTCTCACCTCATGTATCAGCAGCCCTGACTGGGAAAACATTGTGTTCATTTTCTTGGAACCATGATGCTCATGACTTTGGGGATCATAGTTTAAATTCATCCAGGTATTTCCTAATATCCCTGCTGAGTGTGCTGAGACTGGTCTAAGGGTCAGTGTGGTCACCTTTGTGACAGAGAGAAGGAGCAATGAACTCAAGTAAATAAGGAGAGAAAACATGAGATCAGGTTAAAGCACAAGTACCCAAGCACGAGGGCTACACCTTTGCTAAAATAGGATCTTGAGAGAGATATCAGAGCAATCCAGCTGAAAGGTAACTCAGAACATGAAACCTGATAATAGGTTAACGACCTCGTGAAAGCAACAGGCAGCACATTTTGCTTGGAGATTTGCCCACAGGCTCCCCATCAAAGTAACCTTCTCTGACTCCTTTATCTAAAATAGTTTGTCTCCCCTCACCAATCTGTTTCCTTACTTTAAGGTTGCTGAGAGTCCACATGGATTAAAGAATAATGGCCAGATTCTAGCTCCACACTGCTTGGACTAAATCCCAGTTTCCCTCCCTATCACTTCATAAATCATGTGGTATTGGGCAATTTATTAAATCTTTCAGTGTTTTGTAATCCTCATCATTAAAGCGAAGGGTAATAATGCTATTTCATGATGTCATTGTGAGCATCAAATGAGTTAATATAAACACCGAGAACAATGTATGACACATAGTGCATACTACATAGCTTTGCTCTTATTATTTCTCACCAAGTTAACCATTGCTCTCCATTTCTCTCTCTCCACCTCTCTCAATGAACACAAACACACACACACACACACATGCACACACACACATCCCACAAAAGAGACTTCAAAAAGTTCTTGGAAAATGAAATTAGATGTTTATTTTGGTGCAGAGAAGTTTTGAATTCCACATGTTGCTTTTTCATAACATACATTTCATGAACTTTTTGAAAACCCCTGATATGCATGGATTAAAAATTATTTGCCCCAAAATAAACCCATCTCTTAATATCATCCTTCCATGAACTTTCTGAAGGATCCTCATATTATATTATATACTTATATATAATTTTTAATTAGAAGCTTCACAAAGGAAGAAATTATATAGAACTACACATACAACATAGTATGCATGGAGTGAAAAAATGGATAGATTAACAATATAATGGCCTTTCTGATCTTATGTCAAGGTATTCTAGATAATACTAAAATTGGAACTTAACAACAATCAACCTTAGTATCCAATGCTTAATGTGTGCAATTAACCTGATTGTGTAATTCTAGAACAGAGACCTTCCATGAGTAAGAAAAGATATAAAAAAGAGTGAACTGATTGTGTATACACTTAAAAATTCACTTTTATTCAGCAACTATTTATCAAGCTCCTACCAGGTACAAGGCTCTCCTGGACTTCTTGAAAGTTGTTTAAGGGAGGATTTAGGCTTCTTTCAAACATTCCTCTAGGTATAAGTGAAAAGGAGAGGAGAAGTGCCAACTTCTGAGTTAGGAGTTAAAGTTTCTACCTACTCCTAGGCAGAGGAATAACTTGACCATCTTCCTTAGCCTTTCTCAATAGAGCATCTACTTTCTGAATTAACACACACACACACACACACACACGCACACACCTTTATTACTAAATAACTTGGATTCCAGAGTCAGAGAAAAGAAACAATAGCAAACTAAAAATGTTAATATTCCCATTTAGTGAAATTAATGGATTTGGGTAATCCTATAGTTTTGTCCTAATTAGTTCTATGTGTACATCATAAAGATGAAAAAGATGTACTCAACCAAGGACCCACAAGCAAATGTGGGCAGGGAGATAAGCAGCACTCTTTTCTCCTGGGATTATGGTAATGTTTTTCTATGTTGTCTGTGAAGGTCAAGAGAGGGAAAGGAAATTTTTTTCTCAATATAGATATTATGTGTATGAATTATATCTGTACAGATTTTCCTCTGTGGCTTGAGATGCTTTCTTAGATCATTTTAATATAATTTTAAGGCTTTAAAAAGTATTTAATTTATCACACCATTTGCACCGAGCATACAACCTGTATAAGCCCCATAACTATTTATTCTTAAAATATTAAATGTATTCTGAGGCCATTACAATTAGAATAATGATCAACCTCTGTTGATGTAACACATCACAGACCAAAATCACTGTGGACTATAGATAATATGTAGAACTTACTTGTTGTAATTACAATTTACAAACAAAGGGAAACTTCCTTTGTTTGTAAAGGGTGTAAGGAAGTTGGCAGAATAAGCGTCTCAGTCCTTGTCTCCAACATAAACAAGCTGGAAACTATCCATGGAAAACATGATAAGGTGGAAGATTGCAATTTCCCATGGAGACCAATATTTTTTAAAAAGCAGCTTCAAGAAGGCAGGCTCATACCCCAGCAACAGGCCTACTGTCACAGACCCAACCAGGGATCAGAAACAACCCCTTGTGGAATTGGCTCAGGCCTCCCTTGTCTGCAGTTCCAGAGGAAGGCCCCCTCTGTGGTAGGTCGAAGGGGGGACTGCACCTGCATGTACCCCAGGAACAGGACTGCTGAAAGCTGGCTTGACTATGAAAGTGTTAAGTCTCCTTGATTCAATTGCATCCCACTCCAGCTAGGGACCCTTCAGGAGAAGGTCATTATCTGCCCAAAGAAGTCATTAAAGGCAAGAAGAGAAGAATCTGGCAAACATGGCATGACCCCAGGAAACTAATAAAGTTTCAGTAACCAACCCTAAATAAATGGAGATACATGAATTACTTAACAGAATTTAAAATAATCATCTTAAAGAAGCTCAATGAGGTACAAGCAAACACAGATAGCCATCTAAATGAAATTAGAATACCAAAACATGAACAAAATTACATGCTAATTCAAGCAAGAGAAACTATAAAAAGAAACAAATGGAAATTTTGAAGCTGAAGAATATAACTGAATTGAAAAATTCAAGAGGAGTTTCAAGAGATACGATCAAGAGGAAAGAATCATCAAACTGAGAGACTGGCCATTTGAAAAATATTTAGTTAGAGAAGAAAATAGAAAAAAGACAAGATCAGGCATGTTAATGGTGGTTTGAGTGAGTGCTTATGCAGAATCTGCCCACATAAGAGTTTGCTGTATATGCAGAGACCTTTCCAGAATCGAAAGAGAGTGCTTCACATCACCAGAGGAGGCAGCAGCTCCATGTACTCAACATGGTGTCCATAACGGCTGGAGTGTCATTCTCTGGTCACTTGTGAGTGATACTCTGCATTTCTGTGGATTCCAAGACTTAGAGCCTCAAAAAAGTAGACTGTGCACTTTTGTGGACTCAAAAGTCTTAGAACCTTAACTGACATATAGCTTTAGGTGCACTACAGTGGATGCCTAGATTCAGGTTCATGGAGCAAACGTGGAGAAGATTTTGGATGAGATGCCATTTTCCTTCATCACAAGCAACCTGTTTGAGCTGGACTTTCAGATACTGTTTTTAATTAATAAAGAGGTACAGAATGGGCAAACTAAAAAATAAGAAATTTGACCCTTAAGTGGGCCAACACCTGGATAAATCCATCCCAAATGCCAACAAATCAAAGCCAGATAATCCGATTTCACAAGAGTTGATTTTCTTATTTTTTTTCATTTTTTAAACTTTTATTTAATAAATATAAATTTCGAAAATACAACTTTTGGATTAGAGCAATTTTCCCCATAACTTCCCTCCCACTCGCAAACCATCCCATCTCCTACTCCCTCTCCCATCCCATTCTTAAGATTCATTTTTAATTATTTTTATATACAGAAGATCAACTTAGTATATACTATGTAAAGATTTCAACAGACTGCACCCACAAAGACATACAAAGTATAAAAGTACTGTTTGAATACTAGTTCTACCATTAATTCACATAGTACAACACATTAAGGACAGAGGTCCTACATGGGGAGTAAGTGTACAGTGACTTCCATTGTTGATTTAACAATTGACACTCTTATTTATGACGTCAGTAATCACCCAAGGCTCTTGTCATGAGCTGCCAAGGCTATGGGAGCCTCTTGAGTTCACCAACTCCGATCTTATTTAGACAAGGCCATATTCAAAGTGGTTTGATAAGCCCTTGTCCTGACTGTCAAAGAACAACTTACTATTTTATTCCTTTTAGTATTTTTTGTTCTACTTAATACCATTTGTTGAACTTTTTAATTAACACACAATTATTCTTAGTCATTTAAATTTAACTGAAAAGTGATCCCTGCTAAATATAAGAGTGGGAATAAGAAAAGGCAGAGATGTACAGTTTGGCGCATGCTCACTCGGACATATCCCTAATGGTAGAGCTAGAAATGTGCCAGGGGATTCCAATTCAATCCTCTCAAGGTGGCATGTACCAATGCCATCTTACTTGTTAAAGTGATCAGTTTAAGTTCATAATTGATCAAAAATAAAGGATTAAGTGTCAAAGGGATTACATAAATAAGACCAATGTCTGCAAATAATAATTGATAGAATTAAAAAGGAGAGAATGATCCTACATGGGAAGCAAGATACACAGCAGACTCATAGAATGGCAAATGCCCTAAACAGCACTCTGGCCTCAGAATCAGTCCTTAAGGCATTCGGATCTGGCTAAAAAGCCCATGAGAGTTTCTCAGGCATGGAAAGCAAAGACACTGTGGCAAAAAAAAAAAAAAAAAAAATGACCTAAATGAAAGATCTCTGTGAGTGAGATCCCAGCAGAAAGAACTAGCCATCAAAGAAGGCAGTACCTGCCTCTGAAGGGAGGAGAGAACTTTTTTTTTAACTTTTATTTAATAAATATAGATTTCCAAAGTACAGCTTAAGGATTACATTGGCTTCCCCCCCCTCCAATGACTTCCCTCCCACCCACAACCCTCCCCTTTCCCGCTCTCTCTCTCCTTCCATTCACATCAAGATTCATTTTCAATTTTCTATATATACAGAAGATCAGTTTAGCATACATTAAGTAAAGATTTCAACAGTTTGCACCCACACAGAAACACAAAGTGAAAAATACTGTTTGAGTACTCATTATAGCATTAAATCTCAATGTACAGCATGCTAAGGACAGAGATCCTACATGAGGAGTAAGTGCACAGTGACTCCTGTTGTTGACTTAACAAATTGACACTCCTGTTTATGGCATCAGTAATCTCCCTATGCTCCAGTCATGAGTTTCCAAGGCTATGGAAGCCTTTTGAGTTCACCGACTCTTATCTTATTTAGACAAGGTGACAAGGTCATAGTCAAAGTGGAAGTTCTCTCCTCCCTTCAGAGAAAGGTACCTCCTTCTTTGAAGACCTGTTCTTTCCACTGGGATCTCACTCACAGAGATCTTTCTTTTAGGTGTTTGTTTGTTTGTTTGTTTTTTGTTTTTGCCAGAGTGTCTTGGCTTTCCATGCCTGAAATACTCTCATGGGCTTTTCAGCCAGATTGGAATGCCTTTAGGGCTGATTCTGAGGCCAGAGTGCTGTTTAGGACATCTGCCATTCTATGAGTCTGCTGTGTATCTCGCTTCCCATGTTGGATTGCTCTCCTCTTTATTTATTCTATCGGTTAGTATTAGCAGGCACTAGACTTGTTTATGTGATCCCTTTGACTCTTAGTCCTTTCATTATGATCAATTGAGAACTGAAATTGATCACTTGGACTAGTGAGATGGCATTGGTACATGCCACCTTGATGGGATTGAATTGGAATCCCCTGGTATGTTTCTAACTCTACCATTTGGGGCAAGTCAGCTTGAGCATATCCCAAATTGTGCATCTGGAGGAGAGAACTTCTTATTTTTTTTAAGATTTATTTATTTATTTGAAAGTCAGAGTTACACAGAGGAAAGGCAGGGGGAAAGAGAGAGAGAGAGAGAGAGAGAGAGAGAGAGAGATTCACTCTCCAGTTGGCCTCAATCCTCAATGTCTGGAGCTGAGCTGATCCGAAGCCAGGAGCCAGGAGATTCCTCCGGGTCTCCCACATGGGTGCAGAGACCCAAGGATTTGGGCCATCTTCTACTGCTGTCCCAGGCCATAGCAGAGAGCTGGATCAGAAGTGGAGGAGCCAGGTCTCAAACCGGTGCCCATATGGGATGCCAGCACGTTAACCCACTGTGCCACAGCACTGGCCCCTGATTTTCTTCTAACACGTAGCCAAATTTGGGTATCTTTTTTCATGTTTCCATGAATTCCTATAGTTTTAAAATTTGGGTTTCTCATATTCCATAAGGAATGACTAGATGTAGAAGATTGCATTAATGCATTTTTGTATAGTTTTATTATTAAATGGAATTGACTTATATGTACACTGTCATTGCATTTAACCAAACTTTGATTTGGCTAAAGAAATCACAATATAAAGCAGAAAAAGGTACAGAAGAATACTAGAAAATATTTTTTAAGAACACATAAATATATTTAATTTTAATTTAATTGAAAAATATTTAATATTTGAGAGGGACAGAGAGAGAAAGACTGACAAACAGAGAGAGCTTCCATCATCTGGTTCCCTCTCCAAATGCCCACAACAGCTAGTACTGGGCCAGATGAAACCTAGGAGCTCAGAATTCAATTCAGGTCTGCAACATGGGTAGCAGGAACCCAATTACTTCAGCTATCATCTGCAGCCTTCAAGGCCTCATAGGCAGAAAGCTAGAGTTAGGAACCAGAGCTGGGAATCAAACCCAAGTATCCAATATGAGACTTTAAGCCTTTTTGCTGTAATGTAAGTTTAAAATGTTATCTCAAAAGCTAAAAAATAAAAAAGAAGGAAGAAGAGAATGGGAAGGAGAGAAAGGGGGAAGGGAGGGAGGAAGGGAATAACATTATGCTCTTAGAATTGTATCTACAAAGCATATTGAATCTGTTAAAAGTTAATTAAAATTAAAAAGCTTTTAAAAATAGATAAATAAGGCCGGTGCCGTGGCTCACTAGGCTAATCCTCTGCCTTGCAGTGCCAGCACACTAGGTTCTAGTCCTGGTCGGGGTGCCGGATTCTGTCCCGGTTGCCCCTCTTCCAGTCCAGCTCTCTGCTGTGGCCTGGGAGTGCAGTGGAGGATGGCCCAAGTGCTTGGGCCCTGCACCCCATGGGAGACCAGGAGAAGTACCTGGCTCCTGCCATCGGATCAGCGCGGTGCGCCGGCCACAGCGCACCGGCCGCGGTGGCCATTGGAGGGTGAACTAACGGCAAAGGAAGACCTTTCTCTCTGTCTCTCTCTCTCTCTCCCTGTCCACTCTGCCTGTCAAAAAAAATAGATAAATAAAATATAAAAATAAATATTATTTAATGATATAAGTTGGCAAGTTAATTTGTAAACAAGTCACAAGCCAGACAGTAAAATAAATAAAATTACAGTGGCCACAAAAAAAGGTTTATTTATTTGAAAGAGAGTGACAACATCCCACTTTCATCAAGGGACAGATCAATCAGACAAAAAAAAAAAAAAACACTACACTACAGACCAAATGGACCTAATAGATATCTGCAGAACATTTCATCCCACAATTTCAGAATACATACTCTGTTTACCACTGCATGTAACATTCTCTAAGATGGACCATATACTAGGCTATAAACCACATCAACAAATTCACAAAATTGAAATCACATCATGTATAATTTCTGACCTCAATGGAAGGAGCTGGAAATTAATAACAAAAGAAACTCTAAAAACCATGCAAACTCTTGGAGCATAAAAAATATGCTCCTGAATAAACAGTGGGTCATGGAAGAAATCAAATGGGAAATTTGAAAATTCCTTGAAATGAATGAAAATGAAAACACAACATATCAAAACTTATGGGATACAACTAAGGCAGTGTTAAGAGAAAATTTTATAGCAATAAATGCCCACTAAAAAAAAATGGGAAGTATCAGATAGCTGATCTAACAATGTATCTCAAAGACCTAGGAAAATGAGAGCAAGCCAAATCCAAAATTGGTAAAAGGCCAAAAAATAATAAAAATTAGAGAAGAAATAAACAAAATAAAATGAAGAATACTACACAGATCAGTGAAATGAAGAGCTTTTTTCTCAAAAAATAAAAAAATTGATAAGGCATTGGCCCAACTAACCAAAAGAAAGAAAGAAAGAAAGAAAAATGGAAAAGACCCAAATTAATAAAATCAGAGATGAAAAAGGAAATGTTACACCTTATGCCATGGAAATATAACGAATAATTAGGAATTATTACAAACAGTTACATGTCAACAAATTGGAAAATTTATTTAAAAAAGATTGATTTTTGGACATTTGTAATTTACCAAAATTGAGGCACAAAGACATAGGAAAATCTGAATGGATCGATTACCAAGGTTGAGATTGAATTGGAAATAACAAACCTCCAAACAAAGAAAAGCCCAGGACCAGATGGCTTCATTACTGAATTCTACTGTACTTTTAAGGAAGAACTAATGCCAATTCCTAAACTATCCAAAACAATTGAAAGAGAGGGAACCCTTCCAAACTCTTTGAATGAAGCCAGCATTAACTTGATTCCAAAACCAAAGATAAAACAAAAAGACAGATGAAGACAAATATCCATGTTGTACACAGATGCAAAAATCCTCAACAAAATACTCCCAAGTTGAATCTAAGAACACACCAAAAAGACCAACCACCCAGATCAAATGGGTTTCATCCCAGAAATGCAACATACAAAAAAAATATTGTTATGCTTCACATCAACAAAATAAAAGATAAAAAGGATACAATTATCTCAACAAATGCAGAGAAAGAATTTGATAAAATATAACATTCTTTAATTATAAAAACCTTTAAAATTGAGTATAGAAGGAACATATTTCACCAGAATTAAAGCAATATATGACAAAGCCATAGCCAGAATCACACTTAATGGTGAAAAGCTGAAAGCACTTCCTCTAAGATGCAGAACCAGAAAAGGACGCCCATTCTCACCATAATTACTAAATATAGCTCTGCAAGTTTTCGCCAGAGCCATCAGGCAAGAAAAAGAAGACAAATGGATACAAACTCAAAAGGGAAAAAATTAAATTATCCTTGTTTACAGATAAAATGATCCTTTTATAGGGGAATCAGAAGACTCCACTAAGAGACTATTATAACTCATAGGAGGGTATGGCCTTGTCTAAATAAGGTCAAAGTTTGTGAACTCAGGAGGCTTCCATAGCCTTGGCAGCTCATGACAAGAGCCTCGGGTGATTACTGACGTCATAAATAAGAGTGTCAATTGTTAAATCAACAATGGGAGTCACTGTGCACTTGGATCTCTGTCCTTAATGTGTTGTACTATGCAAATTAACGGTAAAACTACTACTCAAACAGTACTTTACACTTTGTGTGTCTTTGTGGGTGCAGTCTGTTGAAATCTTAATGTAGTATATACTAAGTTGATCTTCTGTATATAAAGATAATTAAAAATGAATCTTTTGGCCAGCGCCGTGGCTCAATAGGCTAGTCCTCCGCCAAGCAGCACCGGCACACCGGGTTCTAGTCCCGGTCAGGGCGCCAGATTCTGTCCCGGTTGCTCCTCTTCCAGGCCAGCTCTCTGCTGTGGCCAGGGAGTGCAGTGGAGGATGGCCCAAGTGCTTGGGCCCTGCACCCCATGGGAGACCAGGAGAAGCACCGGCTCCTGGCTTCGGATCAGCGTGGTACGCTGGTCACAGCACACCAGCCGCGGTGGCCATTGGAGGGTGAACCAACGGCAAAAAGGAAGACCTTTCTCTGTCTCTCTCTCTCTCACTATCCACTCTGCCTGTTAAAAAAAGAATCTTAATGAAGAATGGGATCGGAGAGGGAGTAGGAGATGGGATGGTTTGTGGGTGGGAGGGAAGCTTTGGGGGGAAAGCTGCTCTAATCCAAAAGTTGTACCTTTGAAATTTATATTTACTAAGTTTAAAAAATGGTAAAAGAAAAAATTTTTTAATTAAAAAAAAAACTCATAGAAGGGGCCTGTGCTGTGGCATAACATGTAAAGCCACTGCCTTCAGTGCCAGCATCCCATATGGGCACCAGTTCAAGACCTGGATGCTTCACTTCCAATCCACCTCTCCCCTATGGCCTGGGAGAGCAATAGAAGATGGCCCAAATCCTTGGGCCCCTGCACCCACGTGGGAAACCCAGAAGAAGCTCCTGGTTCCTGGCATTGCAGTCATCTGGGGAGTGAACCAGCAGATGGAAGACCTCTCTCTGCCTCTCCTTTTCTCTCTGTGTAACTCTTTCAAGTAAATAAATAAATATATTTAAAAAAAAAGAAATGAGTAAAGGGTGAGAATGTGTCAATGAGGCGTTTTTCAAAGGGCAAAATCAAATGGCCAACAGACACATGAAAAAATGCTCACCAATTATCAGGGCAATGAAAAATTAAAACCACATTAAGGTATCACCTCACCCCAGCTGGAATATCTAGTACCCAAAAATCAAAAAACAGCAAATGCTGGTGAGGTTGTGGAGCAAAATGCACCCTAATACATTGTTAGTGAGAATGTAAATTGTAAAACATTATGGAAAACAGTATTGAGAGATCCAGAAAGTTCAAAATATGTCTACAATATGACCTGGCTACCCCATTCCTGGAAATATATCCAAAAGAAATCAGCATATGAAAGTTACCTACATTTCCATATTTATGGCAGCTCAATTCACAATAACTAAGATATAGAATCAACCTAGATGTCCAGAAATTGGTGGTTGGATAAATATAATGGGGTATACATACATGAAGAATAGTACTCAGCCATAAAAAGAATAAAATTATAATGGGTGCAAAAAAAAATGGATACAACTAGAGAGCATTACACTAAATGAAATAAACCAGACCCAAAAAGACAAATATCATGTTTTCTCTTATTTATTGCAGTTGCTATATTGAGGGAATGAAAATTGTATAGATGAATATCAATTGGTATATAGTTCAAAATATTGCTTCAGAGGGGCCAGCATTGTACCTAAGTATGTAAAGTCGCCTACCTAAGACACTGGCATCCCATATGGGTACCAGTTCAAGTCCTGGCTGTTCCACTTCTGATACAGCTCCCTGCTAATGGCCTGAGAAAGCAGTGGAAGATGCCCAAGTGAATGGGCCCCTGAAATCCACGTAAGTGACCCAGAAGATGCTCCGGGCTCCTGGATTTGCCTTGGCCTATCCTTAGTCATTTAGCCATTTGGGGAAGGAACCAGTGAATAAAAGATCTTTCTCTCTCTCCCTGCTTCTCCCTCTCTCTCTCTATCCTTAATCCTTCTTTTCAAATAAATAAATCTTTAAAAAATTATATTGCCTCATGAATCATACCATTCAAGTGACAATATACTCTTCTTTCCCACATTAAAGAAAGAAATGGAAATGAGCAAAATAGTGAGAATTTGGGGGTACTGGTAATGTTTTGTTCTTAATTTGCATATTTTTAATGATTGTGATCAGAAAAACAAAAACTCATTTTTCTGTACACTTACATGCATTTCTTGATTTGTATACTGTATTTCAACAAAATGTTAAAAAATAAATAAAAGACATAATTAAATGAAAATACATCCTGGGTTCATGGATTAGAAGAATTAATATCATTAAAAGATTCATAATTATAAGGCCAGCGCTGTGATGTGGTATAGCAGATTAAGCTACTGCTTGCAACACTGGTATCCTAGATGGGCACTGGTTCGTGTTCCAGCTGCTCCACTTCCAACCCAGCTCCTGCTGATGACTTGGGAAAAGCAGCAGATGATGGCCCAAGTGCTTAGGCTCCTGCTACTCACGTGGAAGACATGGAAGAATCCTGGCTCCTGGCTTTGTCCTGACCCAGCCCTGGCTCTTGTGGCCACATCCGGGGAGTGAACCAGCTAATGGGAAGATCTTTCTCTCTGTCTCTCGCTTTCTCTCTCTCTCTGTAACTCTGCCTTTCCAATAAATAAATAAATCTTTCAAAAGTGTACATAATTCTTAAAGCAATCTAAAGTTCAATGTAATCACTAGCAAAATTCCAGTGACAGTTTTTTAAGTAGAAAAAAAGAATCCCAAAATTCATTTGGAACCACAGAAGCCCCTGAATTACCAAAGAAAATTTGGAGTAAGAGAAAAGCTAGAGGTATCATACTCCCTAATTTCAAAATATACTAGAATTCTGGTCAAAACAAGGTCATACTGAAAAGAAAAACAAGCATGTAGACCAAGAGAACAGAGAAGAAAGCCCAAAAGTGAACTCTAATGCATATAGTCTACTGATTTTTGACAAGGGTGCCAAAAATATACACTGGGGAAAGAATATTTTGTTCAATAAATGTTGTTGGAATCCTCATGCAAAAGAATGAAACTGGAGTCTTCTCATACACCATATTCAAAATTCATATCATAATCTGTAACTATAAAACTCCCAGAAGAAAACACAGAAAAAATGTTTCTATACATTGCACTGGACTATGCCTTCTTAGATTTAACACCAAAAGCACAGATAACAAAATAAAAGTAGGCAAATGTGATTACATCAACTAAAAAACATCTCTTTAGCAAAGGAAACCATTAACAAAATGAAAATGCAACGTATGAAATAGAATACAATATTTGTAGGTGATTTATCTGAAAAGGAATTAATATCCAAAATATGTGACCAACTCCTACAACTTAACATAAAAAAAGACCTGATTGGGGCTGGCACTGTGGCACAGTGGGTTAAAGCCCTGGCCTGAAGCGTTGGCATCCCTTATGGGCACTGGTTCTAGTCTGGGCTGTTCCTCTTCCTATCCAGCTCTCTGCTATGGCCTGGGAAAGCAGAAGATGGTCCAAGTCCTTGGGCCCCTGCACCCACGTGGGAGACCCAAGAAACTCCTGGCTCCTGACTTCGGATTGGCGCAGCTCCAGCTATTTCGGCCATCTGGGGAGTGAACCAGCAATCAAAGACCTCTCTCTCTGTCTCTACCTCTCTCTGTAACTCTTTCAAATAAATAAAATAAATCTTTTTTTTAAATACCTGATTAAAAACTAGCCAAAGGAGTTGAATAGGCATTTCTCCAAAGAAGACATGTAACTGCCCAACAGATATATTAAAAAAGATGCTCAACATCATTAATTATTAGAAAATGCAAATCAAAACTACAATGAGCTATCACCCCATACCTGTTAGGATGACTCTGTGTGTGTGTGTGTGTACAAAGTATATATTTTTAACATATACATACATATATATAAATGTATATTAAGGTCAAGTGTTGGTGATTATGTGGAGAAAAATTAACTCTTATACAGTTCATGAGAATGTGAATTGCTGTAGCCACTACTGAATTCAATATAGATGTTCATCAGTGAATTAAAAATTGAATTGCCATTTGATCCAACAATCTCACTTCTTAGTACATATCCAGAGAAATTTGGAACCTAAAGAGATATCTGCACTCCCAAGTTTATTGCAGCCTCAGTGACAAAAGCCAATTATTCAGACAATGTTTGTTGGCAGACGAGTGGACAGAGAAATACAGTCTATACATACAATGGAATACAACACACCCTTAAGAAAAAGGAAACCCCACAAAGTCTGTCCCCTCTTCTGCAATTACAGAGACACCTGCTTGCAGCAAGTATGTGCTGTCTGTGTGATTCCTCACGTAGCCCAGTCTCTTCTGCTTCTTAGGACCATAGCTGCAGGGTAATTCCATCCACAGAGGTCACACAATCTCCACCCCTGTGGTCGAAAAGAATGCTCAGAACTCAGGAATGGCCCTCTGCTTCAGGAGAATCTGCCATTGGACTCTCCCACTGTGAACATGAGGGTGCTTCAGAAAGCTTGCAGAAAATAAAAGGTAAATAGATAAATAAATAAAAAAAGGTAAATTTGGGGCTGGCGCTGTGGCACAGTAGGTTAGTCCTCCACCTGCAGCATCAGCACCCATATGTGGGTGCCAGTTCTAGTCCTGGCTGCTCCTTTTCCAATCCAGCTCTCTGCTATGGCCTGGGAAAGCAGTAGAAAATGGCCCAAGCTCTTGGGCCCCTGCACCCACATGGGGAACCCAGAGGAAGCTCCTGGCTCCTGACTTCGGATCAGCCCAGCTCTGGCCATTGTGGTCATTTGGGGAGTAAATCAGCAGATGGACAGCCTTTCTCTCTGTCTCTCCCTCTCACTGTCTGTAACTCTACCTCTCAAATAAATAAATGGAACTTTTTTTTAAAAAGGAAAATTTATTCTGATTCCAAAAAAAGTTTTGAAATCCATGAGTTCTTTTTCATAATATGCATTTTTCATGAACTTGTATTCTCTTAATTTTTTCTTAATGACACTTTTTTTTCAAAAAGGTGACTACTCAATCTTGGAGCCCTTATATATAACTTAAGATGAAACTTGTGCCCAGTTTTCACTATAAATGGACTTTTTTTTTTTTGACAGGCAGAGTGGACAGTGAGAGAGAGACAGAGAGAGAAAGGTCTTCCTTTTGCCGTTGGTTCACCCTCCAATGGCCGCCGCTGCAGCCGGCGCACCGCGCTGATCCGATGGCAGGAGCCAGGATCCAGGTGCTTTTTCCTGGTCTCCCATGGGGTGCAGGGCCCAAGCACCTGGGCCATCCTCCACTGCACTCCCTGGCCATAGCAGAGAGCTGGCCTGGAAGAGGGGCAACCGGGACAGAATCCGGCGCCCCGACCGGGACTAGAACCCGGTGTGCCGGCGCCGCAAGGTGGAGGATTAGCCTATTGAGCCACAGCGCCGGCCTATAAATGGACTTTTAACATGCTTGGGTATTTAATAGTTTTCAGTGATTTGTAGGAGGCAAAAGCATGAATGGTGACTTATGCAACCATGTGTTTATGTGGGAAACTCTTGTTCATACATAATAGGGAACATCCTACATGAGGGATTTTCAAATACCATGAAAATATGCATTATGAAATTCCATGCTTAGATTTTTTAAAATGTTTGCAACAAAATAAATTCATCTTTTAATTCCAATTTCCACTAATTTTTTGAATTACCCCCTTAAGCAATTATAGGGGAAAATCTTGAATAGTAATTTCTTTGTCTATTAGATATCAAATAAGTGATACATATAATAAGAGTAATATCAAGAATGATCCTAAGGAAAGCCTTGTATAAGAGACAACATTTCATATGGGTGTTGGTTAAAAGGCAAAATAGAAGGCAAGGAGCTGGAGGCTGAAAGAGTGACTCTGGGACAGACAGTGGAGTTCTAATGCTAGCTTTGCTGAGCTGTTGGTACATAAAACTGACTAGACAAGGATGCTATTAAATGAAGCAGTTTCTGATACTCTTAGAAATATTTAAATATGAAAGGGATTTGCTAATCCTGAAAAATTCAACAGTGAAAAACCTGGGTTGGGAACTTGTTTTTAAGAAGCAGAACCTTCAAAACATTAACACCTACATCAGCTTCTACATTGCCCACGCCTGAGATGTCTGCTCACTCTTGTTCACTCTGCAAGTCTCTTACCACAGCAAGGAAACACCATTAAATAGCAAACAGAAGAAACTCTGACTTTAGCATAGACTGATTTTGTATCTGTTTCCTTCCAGACTGAAAGCTCTATGAAGGCAGGAACATCAGTTGTTTTCATTCAATATTTGTTTTTAAGCACGTACCACAGTACCTGGCAATGGTAGGAGCTCAATAAATAAATGCTGGACTCATCCTTTATCAATTCCGTATGTGTAGCTTCCAGATGCTTTGTCATACCGTTGTAGCCTTTGCACCCCTTGTTAAAATATAGACTAATTTGAAAGTTATTAATTTTGAATTCAAATATCAAAACTTTGTCACCTCTTGAATAATTGGAGTAACACAGAATCACAAAGTCACAGGAGGGAAATCACAGCTCCACATAGTTTGAAAACTCTCTGCACACATTTCTTTTTTTTAACTTCAAAATAAAGGTTTTGTTAACCTTGGGAAAGCAGTGCAGCTGAACAGATGCACTTTGGAAAAACAAAATTTGATCAATATTGGCCAGAGAACAAAGGGACTCAGACCTGAATGATTTCCACATTTGGCTATTGCGTATCAATCACCAGTGACAGCAGGGACTGCTCTGCTGCAGCAGAGAAGAGCTACACTGATTTCCGTTAGACATGCTTCCTCTAAAATAGATTAATTCTTAGTCATCAGAATCTCATTTGGGCTCAAGCTTAGCAGGCTAATTTTCAGCCTATGGGAATAAAGTCACGGTAATTTTCCGATCATTTAGTGGAAAAGAAACCAGCAAAGATAAAAGAAAAACACTATACCAAAAGGCTACCAGTGTCAAATCTTTGCTGCTCATTGGCTGATTAAATATCATTTGGTGGGGTTTACGTTTACAAGGTCTAATTTCCTTAATAATGGAGAGTTCTCAGAGAGCATTGTTTACTATTTAGAAAAATGTCACTAGAACAAGGCTAATTAAACCTTTACTTCTCATCACAGTCTAGCTCTGGTTGCTATAGTTCCCTGTGATTTGAAACAATGGTCTTGAGTGAGAGTATTTACTACCAAGGAAATACAGGGTACTCTGAAACTATTATTGGAAAATAATCTTCCAGTATCATAGTTGTTACTTGTGTCTTTTATATGCTTTATTTCTTATACCGAGGGGGTCCCCTACTTCACAACCAACTTGACTCAAATGTGCATGTTTATTAAATGGATACATGCTTTCCAGAAGCATTTTGCCAAGCACTGAACACAGAATAATGAACAGACTCTGGTCCTTGCCTTCAAGATTGTCCGGCACACTAGGGAGACGCTGATAAGTGCTATAAAAAGGAGGTAAGTGCGGGGTGCTATGGAAACCCCATGTCTAAGGAAATTGGAGGCGCCTTCCCAGCAGGTCGCCAACCAGCTGAGTCGTGAAGCCGAAGTAGTTGATAGGATTATGAACTTCCAGTCAAAGCAGGCAGAACATAGTTCTCTCTTAGAACTTTACTATAAGGATTTTTCTCAATAAACTTTAAATCTAGCTTTATACCAGAGAAGTTACAAGGATAATTCAGAGAGTTCCCAAATTTCCCTAAAGTTAAGGTCTTGCATGGTCTCAGTAGAATCATCTAAAAGTAAACAGTTAACATTTACTCCTAAATAAACAACAGACATTTGCTTTTCACTATTTTTTCCCACTGCTTTTCTATCATGGATTCTAACTTAGGAGGCTTCATTGCATTTAGTCATTATTTATTCCTAGACTCCTAGAATCTATGACAGTTTCCCAGTTTTTCCTTGACTTATTTTTCATGACCCCAGTGGTCTTAGAGAGCACTGGGCCAGTAGGGTCTCCATCTTTTACCAGAGATTGGGTAATTTATAAACCACAAGTTTATGCTTCGCGCTTCCTGAGACTGGGAAGTCGTGAAGTTCAAGGCACCAGCAGATGAGTGTGTGGTGGGATCTTGCTGTTTCCTAGATTGCTCAGTCTAGTTGCATTCTCACCTGGAGGAGGGGCCAACATGCTCCCTCAGACCTCTCCTAAAGGGCACGAGACTCATACATGAGGGCTCTGTTCTCCTGACCTAAGCACCTCTTAAAGCCCCATGTTTTATCACCACCATGTTAGAAATCAGCTTTCCATCATGTGAACTTTTGGAGAAGACAAATCATAGCAAGTAGTTTGTAAAACAGTGTTCAATTTTGATTTCTCTGATGTTTTCTCATGATTAAACATGAATAAGTTGAAATTAAGGGTTTGGGAGAAGGTCATCACAGAAGTATCTTTCTCACTGCATCAAATCACAGGTCCCTGATAGCAACATGACATATTGCTACTGAAGGTCACCTTGTTCACTTGGTTCCACTAGTGTCTCACAAGTACAGTAAAGTTCTTTTTTCCCTTGTCATGTGCTATCCTTTGGAAAAGCATCAGTAAGCACAGGCCTACTCATGGGAAAAGGAATTAAACTCTACCTCCTGCATGGGAGTATACCTACACAGATTACTTGGAATTGTTCTGTAAGGAAGATTTATTCCTCCTCCCATTTTTAAATTTATTCAATAGTTTATTTTTATCTCTTTGGACTTGTGTATATTTATTTCAGACTTTGAGTTTGGGGCCAGCATTGTAATGTGGTATCTTAAGCTGCCATCTGCATCACTGGCATACCACATGAGGCTGCTCTACTTCCAATCTAGTCCCCTGCTAATGGACCTGTGAAAGCATCTGAAGATGGCCCAAATACCTGGGTCCCTGACACCCATTTGGGAGACTTGAACAGAGTTCTAGGCTCTTGGCTTTGACCTGGTCCAGCCCTGGCCATTGTGATCATTTGAGGAGTAAACCAGTGAATGGGAGATTCATTCATTCTCTCTCTCTCTCTCTCTCTCTCTCACACACACACACATTGCCTTTCAAATAAATAAATAAATTACTCTTTAAAGTATTCTGAGTTACTATTCAATACTATACTATTTATCCTGTCGCTCAGATTGTTTCAGCTTTGGCCGATAGGAGCTCTTTTATTACTACTTCATGATCACTCTGACATGTCCCATATTTTCATTCTTCCAGTAATACCTTCATTTGTGGCACTACAAGATATATCCCAAGATATCTTACATCATTCATGTGCCAGCGCTAGAATCACCCATTTCCTCCAAGGAGTCTTGACTCCAGTTGTTGAAGAAAAGTATCTAGAAAACAAGCTTTTAGCACTGACTGTAGATTTTTTATAGTGTGTTTACATACTGAGATAAACCCAAGGATGAGAAATGGAGAAGAAATGACAAGAAAAAATGGAAGATATAAAGCAATTGGTCATCTCAACAGACAGAATATGAATAGTAAACCAGTAGTGGTGGACATATAGAAGCAAGCCAACTAGTTCCGCAGAAAACCTTGGAATTTAAGGTACTAGCTATCTTGAAAGTGAGGTGTGGGAGAGCAGAAAAGAGAACAGGTCAGCATCTATATAAAGGAGTTAGGTCTGTAGTACCCAGACAATTGTTCTCTTCACATTACACAAGATGGGGACGTTTTTACTCCAGAGAAATTCAAGCAGAATGATGCTGGAGTTGGAAACAGTAGGCTCAGGTGAGGGTGTGGATATTTGATTGAAAAGAAAGAAGTTATACAAATGCTATATAGGAAATAATGGAGCAGCTCAGTTTATTCCCTGCATTTGCCTCTGAGAGCACTTTCAGCCACCTTAAGGAGGCCTCTGCATAAATTGGATAGACCAAGAAGAAAGTCCTACAGGCAGTGATAGTTGGAATCCTACTATAAACAGCTCAACCAGTCTACATCACAGAGGAGTCCACAGCAAATAGCACCAACAAACGCTCGCAGAATGGCAGCTGTATTGCCTTTAGGAAAGTCAGTAATTCATATTCCCTTCCTTTCCTCCCAATGCTAACCAAAATCTTGATTTTGAAGGCTTCTTTACCTCTATACATATATACACATTTCCCTGAGATTATAATTTATTTTTACATAAACCGATTTACACTGCATATGTTATTTGTAACTTGACTTTTTCCTTTAATGCACTATTTAAGAGATGTATTCATTTTGATGCATGTACTTATACTTTGTGTGCATGTATCGATATATTTACCTATTTTAATATGGGTAGATATTTATTTTATTTCCAATTTGGGATTATTATAAATAATACTGATATGAGCACTCCCCTGTATATGTCCTGGTACACATGAGCACAGATTTCCCTTGCATATGTTACTAAGAGTAGAGTTCCCTTTGGAATCATAGGTTTGGTACAACTGCAATTAAAAAGTCACAGCAAGTTTTTTTTTTTTTTTTTTTTTGTTTTTCAGAAACTGGCATGTTTGTCCTAAAGTATATGGTACAGGACTGAGCATACTAAATAGTTTTTAAAAGAAGACAGTTGGAGAGGTTATACTATATGATTTTGAAGCTTAGTATAAAGCTACAGGAATCAAGGTAGTGTGTTATTTGTGTCAACACGGACAAATACATGAATGGAACAGAATAGAAAGCCCACACATATATTGTCCTCTGACGCCAGTAAGAGTGTAAGGGATTCTGTGCAGGAAGGGCAGTCTATTTCACATGTCATCCTGGAATAATGGGTTATCTATATGCAAAATAGTGAATCTTAACAGTTATTTCACATCATATGTGTACTTTATCTTGAAATTGAGAACAGAAATAGATGAGAGTTAAATTATAAAACTCCTAAAATCCTAGTGACATTGTGTTTGGTGAAGATTTCTACTTTTTAAATCTTCCAATTTAAAAAATAAATTGTAGATGACATACATACATCATGATGTTATGTGATATATTTAGAAGGTAAAAAGTTACTATGCTGAGGCCAATTAGCATATTCATGCTACATAGTTATACATCTTTGTATTTTGTGGCAAGGCCATCTTACATGACTGCTCTTTTATAGCCTTTTTATTTATTTATTTAAAGGTCTTCCTTCCGTTGGTTCACCCCCCAAATGGCTGATATGGCCTGTGCGCTGCACCGATCCGAAGCCAGGAGCCAGGTGCTTCCTCCTGGTCTCCCATGCGGGTGCAGGGCCCAAGCACTTGGGCCATCCTACACTGCACTCCTGGGCACAGCAGAGAGCTGGACTGGAAGAGGGGCAACCGGGACAGAATCCGGTGCCCCGACCGGGACTAGAACCCGGTGTGCCGGCGCCGCAAGGCGGAGGATTAGCCTAGTGAGCCGCGGCGCCGGCCCGCCTATAGACCTTTCTATGTCTTTCTTGGAGAAATGTTATTTTTCATTATTGATTAAAGGCAGTTTGCAAATAAATATTTTTTCCAACCTATAGCCTGCCATCTTGTTTATTGTTTCCTTTGCTGTGCAGAAAGTCTTTAGTTTAATGTAGTCTCGTTCATTTATTTTTGCTCTTGTGGCATAAGCTTTCTGTGTGATATCTAAAAAATCCTTGCCAAACATGGAAAGCCAAGACACTCTGGCAAAAAAAAAAAACCCTAAATGAAAGATCTCTGTGAGTGAGATCCCAGTGGAAAGAACAGGTCTTCAAAGAAGGAGGTACCTTTCTCTGAAGGGAGGAGAGAACCTCCACTTTGAATATGACCTTGTCTAAACAAGATAAGAGTCGGTGAACTCAAAAGGCTTCCATAGCCTTGGAAACTCATGACTGGAGCATAGGGAGATTACTGATGCCATAGACAGGAGTGTCAATTGGTAAAGTCAACAACAGGAGTCACTGTGCACTTACTCCTCATGTAGGATCTCTGTCCTTAATGTGCTGTACATTGAGACTTAATGCTATAATGAGTACTCAAACAGTATATTTTGCTTTGTGTTTCTATGGGGGTACAAACTGTTGAAATCTTTACTTAATGCATACTAAACTGACCTTCTGTAAAAAAAAAAAAAGAAGAAGAAATTATCAATTCCCAACTTGACTCTCACTGGGATTAAACATGACAATAGGTCTGATCTGATTTCATCATCATTTAAAAAATCATCTATTATTTTTCACTTTATGTTTGTGTGGGAGCAAACTGTTGAAATCTTTACTTAATGTATGCTAAACTGATCTTCTGTATATAAAGAGAATCGAAAATGAATCCTCATGTGAATGGAAGGGGAGAGGGAGTGGGAAATAGAAGGGATGTGGGTGGGAGAGACGATATGGGGGGGAAGCCATTGTAATCCATAAGCCGTACTTTGGAAATCTATATTCATTAAATAAAAGTTAAAAAAAAAATCCTTGCCAAAGCAATGTCCAAGAGTTTGACATGTTCTCTTCTAGAAGTCTTTTAAAAAAAAAAAAAAAACTTATTTATTTGAAAGGCAGTGTTACAGAGAGGCAGAGGCAGAGAGAGAGAGAGGTCTTCCATCTGCTGGTTCACTCCCCAAGTGGCTGCAACAGCTGGAGCTGAGCTGATTGGAAGCCAGGAACCAGGAGCTTCTTCAGTTTTCCCACATGAGTGCAGGGGCCCACGGACTTGAGCCATCTTCTACTACTTTCCCAGGCCATAGCAGAGAGCTGGATTGGAAGTAGAGCAGCCAGGACTTGTACTGGCGCCCATATGAGACGTGCCGGCTTTTCCTGCTACACCACAGCACCGGCCCCTAGAAGTCTTATAGTTTCTCTTATTTAGATATTTTATCCAACTCCTACCAGTGAGTTTCACATGTATTCTTGATACTTGTGAAATGTATTCATGATGCATACTTTCACATAGATTCATGATATTACTTATCCTTTTCCTTCTGCTTGAAGAACTCCCTTTTAAACACTCCTGGGAAGGCAGACCTGGTGGTAATGAGTTCACTCAGCTTTGCTTCTCTGTGTAAGAGCTTATTCCTCCTTCATTTAGGATGGACAGCTTTCTTGGATATAGGATTCTTAGATGATTATTTTTAGATTTGTATTTACTTTCATCTTGTTTGAAAGGGAGAGAGAGAAAAAGATCTTCCATCTGCTGTTTACTCCCCAAATGCCTACAATATCCAGGGTTGGGCCAGGCTAATGTCAGGAGCCTGGAAGTCAGTCACCCACTCCCATGTGGGTGGCAGAGACCCAAGTACTTGAGCCAATATCTGCTGCCTTTCCCTAATGTGCATTAACAAGAAGCTGTATTGGAAGAGTGATCACCAGGGGCTGGCGCTGTGGCATAGCAGGTAAAGCCGCCACCTGCAGTGCCGGCATCCCAGATGGGTGCCGATTCAAGTCCCAGCTGCTCCACTTCCAATCCAGCTCTCTGCTCTGGCCTGGGAAAACAGTGGAAGATTGCCCAAGTCCTTGGGCCCCTGCACCCACGTGGGAGACCTGGAAGAAACTCCTGGCTCCTGGCTTCAGATGGGCACAGCTCCAGCCGTTGCGCCAATTGAGGTTTCATCAGCAGGTGAAAGACCTCTCTCTCCGCCTCTCTCTTTCTCTCTCTCTCTCTCTCTCTCTCTCTCTCTCTCTGTGTGTGTGTGTGTGTGTAACTCTTTCACATAAATAAATAAATCTTTGAAAAAAAAATAAGAGTAATCACAAGAACTCAAGCATTCCCATACAGAATGCAAGTGTCCCCAGTGGTAATTTAACCACTGCACCAAATGCCTCCTCCAAGGAAGTTTCCTTTCTTTCAGCATTCTGTTATAACATTCCACTCTCTCTCAACCTGTACCATGTCTGCTAAGAAATACACTGGAGTATAATGGAGGTTCCCTTATGTGCGACTCGATACTTTTACTGCTTTTAAAGTTCTCTTTGTCTTTGACTTTTGACAATTTGATTATAATTTCCCCCAGAAAGGCACTCTGTGGGTTGTATCTATTTGGAGAATTCTGAGCTTCATTGATAGAGATGGTCATCATGTCTCTATCAAGACGTGAGATATGTCCAGCAATGATTTAACTGAATAAGCTCTCTGTCCCTTTCCCTATCTCTCCATCCTAGATTTCCATGATGCAACTGTTTGTTCATGTGATGATGCCCCTATTTGTCTCATAGGCTCTATCCACTCTTTATCATACTGTGTATTCCTCTGACTGAATCAATTCAAAAGCTCTCTTCAGATATACATATGGTTCTCCTTGATATAGTCTTTCATTGAGGCTCTCAGTTGTGTTTTTTAATTGATTGAATTATTCAACTGCAAGATTTCTGTTTGCTCCTTTTGTTTAATTTCTCAGTCACATCATGAACTGTCTTCTTGATCTCATCTCATGTAATCGTGTTGTTAAATATTTTATTTATTTGTGTGTGCGTGTGTAAGAGAGGAAGGAGAGAGAGAGAGAGAGAGAGAGAGAGAGAGAGAGAGAGAGATCCTATTTACTGATTCACTCCCTAAATACCCATAAGAGCCAGGGCTGGGCCAAGCCACAGTCAGAAATCAGGCACCGGGAATTCAATCTGAGTTTCTCATTTGTGTGGCAGGGATGCTATTACTTGAGATATCACCCATTATCTCCCAGGGTACACATCAGCAAGAAGCAGGAATTGGGAGCTGAGCCAATTCCTAGGCACTGCAATATAGGATGTGGCTGTCCCAAGTGATGTCTTAGCCTGTATGCCAACCATCCACCCCTGCTGAATTGTTTCTATATTATTTTGTATTTCACTGAGTTTCTTTAAGACAGTTGTTTTGAATTTCTAGTTACTGGAGAATGATTGTGTTCCTTTGATGGTATCATGTTCCCTGGGGTTGAGAGCTTCAGTTACGACTACTCTCTGAAGAAGCTGGGTGCCTCAGCAGCTCAAACTGTAGTGGGTAGTTTTAAGCATGCAGAGTGCTGAAGCTCTTTGACCTGGAGGGTGGGGTGGCAGAGCTCAGCCAGGGTTCAGGTTCTTTGAAATGTGAAGATCACATATGCTCAGTTCCAGAAGACCTGGCCACGTGGGTCAGCACAGCCTTTGCTTCCTTGAGGGTAGAGCACCACATCTGCTCTGGCAGAGGTGAAATGAATAGCACAGTGTGACAAAGTCTTGGAGAGCCCAGATTGCAGGTTGCAGACTTAACCTAGCCACATGTGAGGAAGGTGATGTATGTGGTGTCCCCAAGGCCTGAGGTCTTCAATGAAGCACAGGGCACAGCCTTGGTTGTGGTACTGGGGAAATGATTGCTCTAGCAGCCAGAGCTCTGTGCACACATTCAGCTGAGCCCCAAGGGGAGGGTCACCAGTGACCAGGACAAGGGGCATAGAGTGGCTCTGTAGTTCGTTGGTTTTTCCAGTAGGGCAAAGCATCTGCCCTGTTTGGAAATGGCCCCCTCTGAACAAACGTTGAACCATGGTGGCTCAGCATCAGGGATAGAGGGATGCAAAGGCTACTTGCCCCTGGGAAAAGTGGCTCTGATTTCCAGATAACACAAAGCTGTAGTAGCTCAGGCCACAAAGGGGTGGGCTCAGCATTGCCTCTTTGCCTATAGGGAGCTCACAAAGTGGACTCTGGGGCTCCCTCATCTCAACTAGAGCCTATGAGGTCTCTAATAGCAGGCATCTATGGTGGTAATGGGGCTTGTAGGGTTTCTCTTTTAATTATGCCCCCGCTGCAGAATTTCTTCCTGGTTCTGAGCAGAGCTCAAAAAAAGGGTAAGGGGGCCAGTGCTGTGGAGTAGTAAGTTAATCCTCAGCCTGCAGCATCGGCATCTCATATGGGTGCTGGTTCTAGTCCCAGCTGCCCCTCTTCCAATCTAGCTCTCTGCTATGGCCTGGGAAAGCAGCAGAAGATGGCCCAAGTGCTTCGGCCCCTCCACCCATGTGGGAGACCCAGAAGAAGCTCCTGGCTCCTGGCTTCAGATCAGCGCAGCTCCAGCTGTTGCAGGCAATTGGGGAGTGAACCAGCAGAAGGGAGACCTTTCTGTCTCTCCCTCTCACTGTCTGTAACTCTACCTCTCAAATAAATAAATAAAAAATCTTTAAAAAGGGGGGGGGCAGGGTGGCATAGACCAGGTCTTCCCTCTCTTCCATGTGTGGCATCGCAGGTCTCTATGCTCTGTAGGATTTCTGATGCCTCTTTCCTGTTTCTTCATTCTCTCCTTTAGGCTTCTGGTCAAAATGCAGCTGTTTATTCATTGTTTGGGTATGTTTTTGTTGGCGGGAAGAACACTCTAAGTGTCTACTCAGCCACTTTGCTGACACCATCTAAAGACTTTTTATATGCAACACAGAAAGTGCAAATTCTTAAAAAATTTAATTACTTGGCTTCACAATTTAAAACTTTGACTCTTCTAAAGATACTTTAAAAAATTGAAATGGCCAGCTGCCAACTTAGGAATGGAATTGCTAGGAAATTTTCCCAGGTATACACCCAGAAGACTATAGTACAAATGACCATCAAAACACATGCACAGGCATGCTCCTAGTAGCTTTATTCATAATAGTTTCAAACTACAAATACCCCAAATGCCTTTCCACAATGATAACAAAGCAAATTACCAACACACGTAACAACAGGAGTTACTCTCCCAAACATGTAGAAACAAAGAGGTCAGAGAGAAACAAGTACATACTATATGGTTCTACTTACTTGAAATTTCAAAACAGAAAAATCCTGGGGCTGGCATTGTGGCCCAGTGGGTTAAGGTGCCACATGTGACTACAGCACCCCATAGAAGAGCTCCAGTTCAAGTTCTGGCTGCTCATCTTCTGAAGTAGCTCCCTGCTAATCCACCGGGGAAAGCAGCAGAGGAGGTCCCAAGTGTTGGGACACTGCCACCCACTTGGGATACCTGGATGGAGTTCCAGTCTCCTGGCTTCTGCCTAGCCCTGGCTGTTGTGGCCATTTGAGGAGTGAACCAGTGGATACAGGATCTCTCACTCTGTCTCTCCCTCTCTCCGTCACTCTGCCTTTAAAATTTTTAAATTTTTAAAAAAGGACAGAAAAAAAATGGGTGATGTATGGTGATAAAAGTCAGACTAACTTTTGCTTGTGAGAGATAAAATAGATATTTACAGAGAAATATCCAAGGCCATATTTGTGGGTTCTAGACAGATCCTATATTTTGAGCTAAATGGTAGTTATATTTAAATTTTATTGAAGTAAATAAAGTTTAGCACACTCTATGATTCAATTTTAAAAGGACATTATGAAAATTTGAAATGTTACATATGGATTTCCTTACATGGGAAATATAAACTATTTTCAGTAAAAAGACTTTGTTCAAAATAAACAAAATTTCACAATCAGTCTGTGCCTTTGCCAGAAATCTCCAATAAGGGCCTCTTTATCAATTCACATTAAATCTTTGACCCCATAGATCGTGTCAATGCTATTAATCAGCCACGACAAGGGGATCTTGTAACAGCTGCTCACAAGATACAGAAAATGTACCTCTTCTTAGCTTTCTACAGGACTGATAAGATTAGAGTTGTGGTAGATTTTATTAGAGTTCCTCCTCAAGCCAGAATGATTATACTTCACTACCTCTAGGCTTGGCCTAATGATCTGCTTTTCGTGAGTGAAAAATGAGTAGAAGGGATGTGGACCACTTGTGCACAAAGCTATTATGTGGTTGTTTTGTTCTCTATTTTCTCTGCCATGACACTGGCAATGTCAAGATGAAGGGTGCTTTATCAGTCCAGGTTCTGGAGCAAAGATAGCCTGGCCTACAGCCACATTAGTGTAGCTTAGGAAATTAACATTTGTTGTTGAAATCCACTAAGATTTTGAGGGTGCTACCCAATTTGGCCCACACTGACTTTTATAGAAATTGGCACCTAGAAATGCTGTGTCACCAGAACAAAAAACTTCAAATAAGTGACACTGGTCCAGGGGCCACCCAGTGGGTGGTGAGGAAACTGTTAATGGGTTCTGGAAAAAAACAATCCTTATTATGTACTGGCAAAACATTTTATATAACTCTTCCTGCATTAACTTGGAAAACAATGTATTGAGTGAGCTTTGGATTTACGCATAGAGAATGGCAAACAAAGTTAATGACATATTTCACTTGCTGTATCTGACAAAGCATCAAAAGTCAGAAATGAATTTATTCTTTAAAAGAGTTAGCTAGCAATCAGAAATGAAAGGGAATGGAAGTTAAAAGAGGATCTGTTTCTACTCTCCAAAAATAGCAGGTAAAACTAAGAGGGCATTTGTTTCAAAAAATGCCAGTTAAACTCACCTCAATGCAAAGACTAAATCGATACATGGACATAATATCTTTTTTTAAATAGTTTTGAATCAAATAAGGTAGAACTTGTGAAATCCTTTTAGTTGAAGGAAATAGTACATGGATAAGAGACTAAGGGCATGAGTTACCCCCCACCTTGAAGTCATCTATAATTAAGTTTGCATAAAGAGCCCTGTACTGAAAAAAAAAAATGAGAATGAGGCTATAGGCACATGAATATGGTTAGGATAAAATACATTTTAAAAACCCAATTCCGAGACTATTGGCCTATTTGGGACAAACATGACTGATGGTTCTGGATTAAAATGACCTAAGACAGCCCCAATACTTCACATGCAGGAAGTGGACTGAGAAAGCTGCTTGAGCTGTGAGGAGACACATTCTCATTTAATCATGCCCCAGAGGAGAATTTCCTCCTGGTTCTGAGCAGAGCTCAACAAAGGGAGAGCGGGCAGAGACCAGGTCTTCTTCAATTCGGGCCAACAAGGATACTGGAGAAAGGCTTTCCAGAAGGTAGAGCCAAAAGCCATAGGACAAACAGACTAGGAATTTATTCTCAGGAATCCCAAGAGGGGCCTGATCAAGGAAGAGAACCTACCCTCAAGGCAGACGCTTCTTGAAGCCAATATGGAATGACTTGAGAACTGCACTGTGCCGCTCGTCAGTTCTGTTTCCGAAGAACAATCTTAAATATAGTTATCTTCTCTATGTTACATCACTGAATGCAGGGTGTACGGGTGCCTGGAAGTCATCGTTATTGTTCGCATGTCCTTGATGAAGAGAAACTACAATCACATCGGATCTAGTTAGGCCTGCTCTTTCATCCTGCTGTGACATTTGGAATTTTCTCCATCGGTGAAGCAGACGATTATAACTGGTGTGCCGAGGGAATAAATATTGTGCATAAAGGTGGGGACTTCATGCTAGATTTTATGTATTTTGTGTGTCGTTCTTCATTTGCTTGCTTTCCCTGAGGGAGCCCTCCCTCCTGGCCTCAAGCACACTCGCGTGACTTGCTTTGGATAATGAAATGTGAGCAGAACCTTTAACAGGTCTGTTTTCTCTCTCCATGAATGCAGCTGTGTGCAGAGGAGCAACTACACCAAGCTGGGTCTTGCAGCAAAGAAGGCATGCAGCACAGCTTCAGTCAACCTGTGATGGACTAGTTGCATAAGTCAGGAATGAACTTGGCTGTGATAAGCCCACACGTTTTTGAAGCCTTTGTCACCTCAATGTAATTTTGCTTGAGTTGAACAGTTTTTCTTTTCTACCCTATAGGCAGCTTTGCCAAACATATCAAACTTCTGAAAGATGTCCTTGAGCCTCGTTGGTGTGTTGCTTATATATTCCCTGTCACCTTCCTGCATTTCCATTCAAATGGATGCTTTAGATGTTGACTGGGAATATGAGTCACTCTATTGTGCTATGAGAAGTGTTACAAAGTAGCATTGGGGGAGTAATGTCTGCTTTCTCATGTTTTCATGACATCACCACATTAATATTATGTTGGAAACAGACTTGTGGAAGCCCAACTCATCAGGTTTTCCCATTGGCTGGAGATCAGTATGTATTCCTAAAGAATTGAACAATGGATAATTAAAAAAAAAAAAAACCTATATTAATAGATTAGAAAAACCACCAGCATAGTCCCATTGCTTACTTTGACATGGAAAACTGAAGTTACTTTTGTGATATCAGAAACATAAAAGGCCTGAATATCAGAGGGAAAGCCTCTACTGTGGAGCATTTCCCCAATTTGTTTGGTTTCTAAACTACCAGTAAAAGAATCCATTTATCATCACAGTCCAGTAGCCAATTGTTGAGCTTATTGGCTTGTTTTAGTAGGACCTCAAGTATAACACAGCTTTAAAAAAGTGTAATCCAGAACATTTATTCAAAAAAGGAACTACAATAACAACCCTGAATCTGGGAAAATGGGGAGCTGAACTGAAGTAATGAAAAATCTATTGTATAGAGTATTTTAATGTTATAATTTGTAGTTTTCTGATAGTAGTATGAAAAGGAATTATTTGAGTATCTCCAACATGGCCTAATTGCTTCATAGCATTTTGCAACCTCCTCCACACAACACAACACAACAAATATAACAAATAAATAACTGCCTTTTCAGGTGAGTGTTCCAAAAGCTCATCGAGGGAGACATGGAAACCACGTAGGGCATAAAAACCTGGGATGGCAACATAACTGAAAAGGGGAAAGTGCACTGCCAACAGTGATCCCAGTCCCACAGCCAAGAAAATCACCAGTTCAGGAGAAATGATACCTGGGAGAACCTCGGCGGACCCCATCTTCAATGATGCTAGACATCAGCCATCTTAGCTACTGGAGGGATCCACAGCTACCACTGGCGTAGAGCCCAGTTAGGGCAGCTACCTGGAGTACATATGGTTGCTTTGTCTCAGAGAGGGAACTCACATTGTCTCCTTGTCCAATCCCGAGAGCGTAGGCTGTGGTGGTGTTCTACTCCACCTCAGCTTGCAGGCTGGCACTCTTATGGATCCATTCCTGCTGCTGCTTTAACATTGGTTGGCATGGGCAGCTATGCATCTCCCTAGACTTCAGGCCAGTACTACCATGACCCCACTACTAGGACCCAGGCACCCCTAACGAGACTGAGAGGAGTCCCCCCATTTCCCTGTTGCTGCTTCCAGTGACTATAATGGAACAAGATACAGGGAGACTCAACTACAGCATCCAACTGGAACTACAATCAAAGCACGCTATAAAACTGACACCTGATGATTCATCTTCAGAAAAAAAAAAACCACTTTAATCCACAAAAGCCACCCTTTAAAAGTAATAGGCCCAATTATTCACCAGATGCACAATTAATATAGGGACACAAGAAGCATTAAAAAGCAAAGCAAGTCAATGCTTCCAAAGGAATACAATACTATTTTGTGTGGGGAGCAATCCGGACTGGACTAAGTTACTCGAATTAGGACTTATTCTATGCATCTGCTCTCCCACAATATGGCGCTGGGAGAGAAGTAAACAGCTTCCGCACAGCTGCCTCCAGTTCAACCAATTAACTGTAGGACTTGCTCCTGATTGGAGAGCAGCGTACTCAGCCGAGTTGGGATTGGCGGAGGAGGACTATAAAGGAGGAGAGAGACGGCATGCACCAGGAACATCTATGGGGAACATCTAAGGGAACCCGTGCAGCCCCCGAAGAAAGCCGGCCGGCGGTGTGCCGCTCCCCTGCGGAAGTGGGGAATGCGGCCAGGGGGAACTGCCCTTCCACGGAGGTGGAAGGGATAGTAGCCAACCCGGGAAGAACCAGCAGCAAACCCGGGGAGGGCCGAGCAGACGAAAGAACAGCGCAGGGTCCTGTGTCGTTCCTCCACGAAGAGGGGGAGCGACATAATGGTGCCGTGACTCGGATAGGAAACCTAGCTTGGATAGAAAACCTAGGACGGATAGGAAACTTAGGACGAATATGAAACTTAGGAGGGAAGAAATGACTCGGATTAGGAAACCTAGAACGGATAGCAAACTTAGGAGGGAAGAAATGGGAAGAACTGGGAAATTACCGGAGAGAGAGATTAGCAAACAGCCTAGGGAAAAGCCGGACGAAAAAGGAGCCGGAAGAAGCTATTGAAAGCCTAGGCATAGACTCGGATACGGACTACGGGGGGAAGCTGGGAGAAATCTCTAAGGTCGAAAGCGAAAGTGAAAGCTAGAACAAACAGACTCGGACGCGGACTGTGGGGAGAGGCCAGGAGAAATGAGGGAGGAATATCGTTGGAGGAAAGTTTGGGGAAACATACCGGGTAGAGAAAAATGTTAGGGAAATTGAAGCCGCAGGGGGCAGGCCGAGGCGGAGACGAAAGCCACTTTGGGGTTCTCAAGTTAGCCCGGGAATAGGAGGCGAAAAGTTGAAGCCAGAAGCTGAGACGTAAGCCAGATTGGGATCCGTCTGATTAGCCCGGGGAGCAAAGGACGGGAAGCCAAATCGTGGGGCGGAGACGTACGCTGGGTTGAATTCGCCAGGCTAGCCCGGGGAACTTAGATTGAATCCTAGTGGCGGAGACGCAAGCTACGCTGTGTTACTCGCGGAAGCCGCCGCGTGCAGAGAGAGCACGGGGCGTGAATAGATAGGGAACGCTGGCGTAGGCCGTGGTTCAGACGCGAAAGGGTTAAGCGTGGAGACCGCGGACCGCGCAAAGCCGGGAAGCCGCGCAGAGAGGCGCGCGGGCTGAAGCGGCGCAGAGCCGGGAACCCGCCGGCGGGGCGAGGTGCCGGAAAGCCGCAGGGATAAGAGAAACAGAAGTTTGGAAGTGAAGTAAAAGAGAAATGGGAATGCTGGAAGATAGAAGTGAAATGGGAGAGGTAGGAATGCCCGGAGATAGAGAAATAGAGAAAAATAAGGCCTCCCCTCAACATGCCAATTAGAAGGCTTGGATTCGGTCTGCCTGATTTAAGGCGGTAAGCGCCAGCAAAGCTCGACCAGAGTATGAGCTGCAGGTCACCGAAGATAGGCACGAACCAACACTAATAAGTCTCCCCCACAATAAGGCAATGAGAAGGCTTGGATTCGGTTTGCCTGATAGGTTTTGTAAGCCCCTGCGGGCAGAGCAGAGCATGCGCTGCAGGGCACCGAACACAGGCATGCATCAGCGCCTAAAAACCTCCTCACAATGGCGAAGAGAGGACCCGGATTCGGTTTTCCTGATTGATAGGACTTGTAAGAGCCTGTGGCAACTCTAGCAAGTAGAGCAGAGTGTGTTCCGCGGGACACCGAAGACAGGCGCGTATCAACGCTAAAAAATAAAAAGAAAGGGGGATCTGTGGGGAGCAATCCGGACTGGACTAAGTTACTCGAATTAGGACTTATTCTATGCATCTGCTCTCCCACAATATGGCGCTGGGAGAGAAGTAAACAGCTTCCGCACAGCTGCCTCCAGTTCAACCAATTAACTGTAGGACTTGCTCCTGATTGGAGAGCAGCGTACTCAGCCGAGTTGGGATTGGCGGAGGAGGACTATAAAGGAGGAGAGAGACGGCATGCACCAGGAACATCTATGGGGAACATCTAAGGGAACCCGTGCAGCCCCCGAAGAAAGCCGGCCGGCGGTGTGCCGCTCCCCTGCGGAAGTGGGGAATGCGGCCAGGGGGAACTGCCCTTCCACGGAGGTGGAAGGGATAGTAGCCAACCCGGGAAGAACCAGCAGCAAACCCGGGGAGGGCCGAGCAGACGAAAGAACAGCGCAGGGTCCTGTGTCGTTCCTCCACGAAGAGGGGGAGCGACAATTTTGTTATCAGATTCCAGTGAAAAGAGGGTTGGCCAAATGCCTGATACAGAATTTAAAGAATGATTATAAGGATAATCAAGGAGACAGAAGAAAGACAGTTAAAGTTAGAAAAATAATGAATGAGGAATTCAGCAAAGAGAGATCTTGACAAAGAATCAAGTAGGGGCTGTTCTGAGGCATATGGGTTAAGCCTCACTCTCTGAGTGCTGGCATCCCAAAGGATGCTGGTTCAAGTCCCAGTTGCTCCACTTCTTATCCAGCTCCTTGCTAATGCACTTAGGAAAGCAGCATAAGATGGTCCAAGTGCTTATGTTTCTGCACCAATGTGGGAGATCCAGAAGAAGCTCCTGGCTCCTGGCTTCAGAACAGCCAAGCTCCAGTCATCGCAGCCATTGGGAAGTGAACCAGTGGATGAAAGATCTCTCTCTCTCTGTCTTTCTGTCTCTCCTTCTATAACTGTGCCTTCAAATAAATAAATAAATCCTTAAAAAAGGAAAATAAAATGAACCAAATAATAAACTTAGAAATGAATGACTCACTAAATCAAATTAAGAATATAGTTGAAATTCTCAGCAGTAGATTAGATCAAGAAGAATAAAGATATCTGAACTTAAAGACAAGTCTTTAAAAATATCCTTCAGACAAAAGAAAATGGAGGGGGTGCAGAGAACTAAGACAACCTTTGGACACATTAAACAAATAGATGAATCTTGGGAATACTTGAGAGAAGAGAGGGAATAAAGGCATAAAAATATATTAAATGAAATATTAACAGAGAGTCTTCCCAATCTTGGGAAAGATGTGGACATCAAAGAACAGGAAGCACATAGGATGCCAAATACACATGAGAAGAAAGATCTTCACTGTGATACGTCATAGTAAACCTGTCAAAAGTACAAGACAGAGAGAATTCTAAAACATCTAAGAGAAAACCAGCAAGTCTTAAAAGAAGCCCCCATTAAACCAATGGCACTTTTTCAGCAGAAACCTTACAGGGCAGCAATGAATGGAATGATATATTTTGATTTTTGAAAGAAATACTGCCAAACAAAAACACTAAATCCATCAAATTTATCCTTCACAAACAAAGGAGAAAGAAATATTTTCTTAGACGGGCAAAACAAGGAATTCACCACCACCCGATCAGGTTACAGAAGATGCTTAAGGGAGTTCTACACGCAGAAGCAAAAGAACATACCATTGTGAAAATAGGTGAAAGTATAAAACCATTGGAAAAACAGAAGTGCTAAAATAAATAGAAGTTTTTTAAATGACAGAGTCCTCCTGAATAGTAATCCTGGATATAAATGGATAAAAATGGACTAAATTTCCATTTAAAAGATAACAGACTGGTTAAATGGAAAGAGAAACAAGATCCAATGATATACTGGTTCATTTCATCAGCAAATGCACACAGAATGAAAGCAAAAAGATGGAAAAGGATTTCCATGCAAACAGAAAGAAAACAATGAGGAGAAATGAAAAACGAGATGTTACAAGTAATACTACAGAAAATAAAATGTATTGTTAGGGAGTATTATGAACAACTACATGCAAACAAATTGGAAAACCCAGAAGAAACTTTTCTGGATGTCTGTATCTTACCAAAATTAACCCCTGAAGGCAGAAAACCTAAATATACCTGTAATGAGTAATGGGGTTCCCTCACTAATAGTAAGTCTCCCAACAAAGACAAATTCAGGACCACATGACTTCAATTCTCAGTTTGCACCAGACTTTTAAAAAAGAACTAATACCATTTCTTCTCAAGTTATCCAAAAAGTTGAAAGGAAGGAAACCCTTCCACATTCATTCTATGAGGCTTTGATTCTAAAACCATAATGAACACATAACAATAAAAAGAAAATTATTGACCAGTGGACCAGTGCCCCTGATAATTTAGATGCAAAAATTCTCAACAAAATAGTAGCAAATTAAATCTGGCAACACATCAGGAAGATCATTTAACATGATCAACTGGAATTTATCCTAAGGATGGGTGTACATACACAGATCAATGAATGAAATACCTCATATCTATATAATCAACAATGCAAATCATATGACCACCTCAACAGATGCAGAATAAGCATTTGGTACAATTCCACATCCATTTATCATAAAAACCCTCAACAAATTAGGTATAGAACACACCTCAACATAGTAAGGCTAAATATGGAGCCCAGCCTGTGGCATAGTGAGTAAAGTCGCTGCCTGCCATACCAGATCCCATATGGGCACCAGTTCAAGTCCTGGCTGCTCCACTTCTTACCTATCTCCCTGCCTATGGCCTGGGAAAAGCAGCAGCAGATGGCCCAAGTGCTCGCATCACTGCTACCTGCCTCCCACGTAGGAGACCTGAAGAAGATCCTGGCTCCTGGAGTAGGCCTGGCCCCGCCCCCATCATTGCCATAATCTGGGGAGTCAACTAGAGAATTTCTCTCTCTCTTGCTTTCACTCTCACTGTCTCTCATTCTTTCTCTGTAACTTCTTTAAAAAAAAATAAAAAATAAAGGCTATATATGACAATCAATATCATATTGAATGAGGAAAAACTGAGAGCATTTTGTCTAAAATGCAGAACCAGACCAGGATTCAGGTTTCACAGTCCTTATCAATATAAAACTGAAAGGTTTAGTCAGAGCAATTAGGCAAGAGAAAAAATAAAAGACATACAAATCAGGGGGCCGGTGCTATGGTGCAGCGGGTTAAAGCCCTGGCCTGAAACACCAGCATCCCATAAGGGCACAGGTTCTAGTCCCGGATGCTCCTCTTCCAATCCAGCTCTATGCTATGGCCTGGGAAAGCAGTGGAAGATGGCCCAAGTCCTTGGGCCCCTGTACACACATGGGAGACCCAGAGGAAGCTCCTGCCTCCTGGCTTTGGATAGGCACAGCTCCGGCCGTTTCGGCCAACTGGGGAGTGAACCAGCAGATGGAAGACATCTTTCTCTGTCTCTGCCTCTCTCGTAACTCTTTCAATAAATAAGATAAATCTTAAAAAAAAAGACATACAAATCAGAAAGGAGAAATTCACAATATGCCTGTTATAAATGACACTATTCTACATATAGAGAAATCTATAGATTCCACCAAGAGTGTGAAAATTGGTATTTATGTTACAGAAAATTTCAGAATACAAAACCAACATGCAGAAATCAGTAGCATTTTACATATCAATAACAAACTTGCTGATAAAGAAATTCTAAGAGCAACACCATTAACAACAGCTGCAAGAAAAAACCTTGGAATAAATTTAAATAAGGAAAGACCTCTACTATGAAAATTATAAAACAGTAACAAAAAGTTAAATATATAAAAAATCAAATGTTTTTTAGGTTCATGGTTGGAAAAAATAATATTAAAATGGCCATACTACAATACAATTGCTGTCAAAATACAAGAAATATTTTTCACAAAATTAGAAAAAGTAATTCTAAAATTCATCTGAAAGCATGAAAGATCCCCAAACACCAAAGCAATCTTGAACAAAAACAATAAGGCTGTAGGCACCACTAAATCTGATCTCAAGATATACTACAGGGGTAGAGTAGGCAAAACAGCATCGGATGGGCAATAAAAACCAATGCACAGACCAAAGGAAAGGATTGAGACCCCAGGAATAAATCTACTCATCTACAGCCAAATGATTTTTGAAAAATGTCTCAAAAACATGCTCTGGAGTCAGGACAATTTCTCCAACAAATGGTGCTTGGAAAAACGGCTGTCTCTATGCCTACTATCACTATGCTCCTAAGTCTGTATATATGAAATACATGAAGCTTGCATACCTTAAATAAATTTTTTAAAAAGGACAAAAAATAGAAATTTGAACTCCCTGCCCCCACTTCTCATCCTACATGTTTTTTAAAAAAGCAACTCAAAATAGACAAAAAAAAAAAAAAAAAAAAACTAAATGTAAGGCTTCAAACTATGAAGCTACCAAAAGAAAACACTGAGAAACATCAGTATTGGTGGTTTTTTTTTTAATAGATTCCCCAAAACATGGGAAACAAAAGCAAAGCTAGGCAAATGGGATAATTTCAAAATAAGAAGCTCCCGCATGGCAATGAGACAAACAGAATGGTAGAAAGACAAATAGCAACAAATCTATGAAAAAGTACCCAATTTCAGTAGCCATCAGGGAGATGGGAGTCAAAACCAAAATGCTCTATCATCTCAGTCCAGTTAGAATGGCTATTTTGAAAAAGACAAAAAATAACACACCCTGGTGAGGATGTGAAGAGAAAGGAATGGTTGTTGAGAGGGTAAATTAGTATATCCATCATGGAGAACAGTACAGAGGTCCCTCAAAAAACTGAAAATGGATTACCGTATGACCCAGCTATCTCAGTACTGGGCATATATCCAAAGTAAATGAAATCAATGTATCAGAGAGATAGCTGCCTTCCCATGTTTATTGCTGCCCTGTTCACAGTACTCAAGATTTGGAATCAACAACGGTATACAGTAAAGGGCAGAGAAATGAAGGAAACGTGGAACATGTGCATAAGGGTGCATCAAAAAAGAATGAAATCCTGACAACAAAATAGACAGATCTGTAGTTAGGCAGGTAGGCACAGGAATCCAAATACCACATGTTCTCTCTCAAAAGTGGAAGTTAAAAAAAGAGTCAATCTGAACACTGTCTTACGGAGTTTTTGGATTCAAAAGGCTTCCATAGCCTAGGCAGCCCATGTTAATAGTTTCTGGATCACTGATGTCACACGTAGGAGTGTTAATTGTTCAATTAACAACAGGAGTCACTGTGTACTAGCTTCCCATGCAGGACCTCGGTCTTCAAAAAGTTGTATTATGAAGAGTTAATGATAATACTTGCTCTCAAAGATTTACCTTGTTCTAGTGTGTTACATTATTATGCATCATAAGCTCTAGTTATGTCTAAATGTCAAATATTCTTAGGTGTTTCTTTAAAGTTAATTAAGTGTCTCAAACATGAACTCTTGGATCCATGTCTCTGTGATATCCCTATCTCCTATGTTTTAAAATAAGGTCAAATAAAAAGTACAGAATGGTTCAAAGCCTCAGGGTTACTAATGAGACAGTTGTTTCAATGCATCTTACTATGTGCTAACCTTTGCCGGAGGGATAATTTCTTCTGCATCCCACTAAACCCAGAATCTGGGAAAGTAAGGATACAGAAGTGCCCAAAATTCAGGTTTCTAAACAAGAGGTAGATTACCTGGGATATGGTCTAACCCCAAGAAAGTGTGCTTTTCAGTCAAGAGAAAGAAAGCTATTCTCTATACATGGTCTTCACAGACCAAAAAACAGCCACGGATATTTCTGGGAATGGAAAGATTCTATGGAATATGGGTTCCAGGATTTGGATTCGAAGCCTTTGTATGAGGCTTTAAAAGGCCCTGACACAGACACACTGTGCTGGACAGGGGAGCCACGAAAGGTGTTCCAGTGAATTAAGGAGCTTTTAACAGAAGCTCCAACACTAGGAATTCCTCAACAAGCCGCTCATAGGAAGATCCTCTTCAGATCAGGTGCAGCTTAAACGGAAGGGACCTTCTCAGGTGCTACTGAGCACAACTACCTCAGTAAAATCAGGATTAAGCGTCTCGCTCTTCAGTGTTCACAGGTGAACTCAAACACACACCTGATTATTACTGGAAGCCAATCGAGACCTCTTCAAAAGGCAAAAAGATACGTAAAGCTTTTGCTTTCGTCTCAGCAAGACTGCTGCACTTTAAAGCAGACATGCTGTGACTGCCTCCTCTTTTGATTCTCTCTTGAAACTATTATTGACAATAAAACTCCTAATGGGTTCTTCTATTATAGTTCTCTGTGCTCAAGCTAAATGGTTTTATAATCTACATAAGGGTAGCCTATCAACCACCCACTATCTGAGAGATGTGAGATATGTTCTTTCAATCTTCAGGGACACACCACTTACAATTGGTTTTGTTCTGATTTAGCGTATGTTAATTAACAAACTTAACATGTTTCAGAACTCAACAACTTCTGGAAATAACTGACCATTTAAGGGACACAGCCATTGGTGGTGACACAGACTGCTCCAACTCAAAGATAATTTGTTAGATGAGATAGGTGGAGACTTCCAGACCCAGGACATGCTTGTTGAAATAATCTGAGTGGACATTTTCAGAAAATATATACTTTTTTTTTAATTTGACAGAGTTAGAGAAAGGTCTTCCTTCGGTTGGTTCACCCCTCAAATAGCCGCCACGACCGGAACTACACGGATCTGAAGCCAGGGGCCAGTGCTTCCTCCCGGTCTCCCAAGCAGGTGCAGGAGCCCAAGCACTTGGGTCATCCTCCACTGCTTTCCTGGGCCACAGCAGAAAGTTGGACTGGAAGCGGAGCAACCAGGACTAGAACCGGGCGCCCATAAGGGATGCTGGCACTGCAGGCAGAGGATTAAACAAGTGAGCCACGGCACCGGCTGGGAATATACTTTAACAAACAGGGATATTTTATAATTTACCAACTATGGGTTTCTACGGGGATAGTTGCTCTGAAAATGCTTGTGAGTGTTTGAAAGCAGTTAATTCTCAAATAGGTGAGAAGTTCTCCACAACCTTTGCCTGGAAGCTGCTCTTTAACAATCATGCACGTTTAAAATTTATCCTAAAATAAAACTATATTGGATATTAAAGCATATGGATTCAAATTATACACTTTTGAATTTCTGAAATATGAATGAGAAGAGTCTAAATTTTTCCAAACACTGTAGAAAAGTCCCTTACCTGTATTTTGATTCCTCATTGCAACTGCCTTAGGGATAGATCTCACACTGTTATTACCTTTCTGTAGAGTGCAGAGACTGAGCCTCAGAGGAGCTGCAGGCTAGGACTCACAGCTGATGCCTAAGCGTCAACACTTACCTACTCCCTTCTATATAAGTCACGCACACAGCTGTTCAAAGTCTTCAAATACCCGATTCCTTACACACTGTGCTCAGACGCAATCTGCTAAAGTTAGTTTTCAGAGAGTAGTAAATAACACAAGGGCAACATATTGTAGCCTCTTAATGGAAGAGTCAAGTCTCTCTTCTCAAATAATAAACAACTGAGACCTCAAAATAGTAAATGTAGGGGTTGGCATTATGGCTTAGCAGGTAAAGCGCCACATGAGAGACTGCATTCCATATTAGTGCTGGTTTGAGACCCAGCTGCTCCACTTCTAATCCAGCTCCCTACTAATGGCCTGGGAAAACAGAATAAGATGGCCCTAAAGCTTGGGCCCCTACCCCGACATGGGTGACCTAGAAGAAATTCCTGACTCCTGGTTTCAGTCTGGCCCATTGTGGCCCTTTGGGGAGTAAACCAGCAGGTGACAATCTCTGTCTCTCCCTTTCTCTCTCTCTCTCCCTCTCTCTCTCTGCTAACTGTGCCTTTCAAATACATAAAGAAATATTAAATTTAATTTGTATTTATAATAAAGATGTCTGCTTCATGATACACTAGAAAGTCTGTATATTAAATGTTTAGCTATGAAGATATATATATATAAACAGCATCAAAAATACATTTATTCTACTCATGGCATGTAATCTCATTCTCTCTTCAAAAATCTGAACCTTTAAAAACAGCTTATGCATAACCACTAATCCACTAATTCAGTTACTTGCAGTTCTGCCCAAAGTCAGCAAATGTGCCTGCTAGCTAACGGAATCAATAATTGAAACTTCACAAATGCTAATACTTAACTAATGCACCCAATTCACAATTCTAGCACTAAACCTCAAGGTTTAAAATACACTGACTAAACTTTACCAGAGAAAGGGTGAAAGAGAACATTCCAACTACTGCAGAGTGTTCCCCAAGCAGCACATAATACAGTGCTGTGCCTTTTAACCAACCTCAATTTGATAAGGTAGTGGACTGAAATTTCTTGAGCTCTGGAGAGAGAGAGACCTCAACCTCAGACTAGTTCCAGAAGATGTCAATCAAATTCTGATTAGCTGGTGAGTGATTCAAATGTGGGAAGATACTGCAGATCTGCCCAGTGAGACATAAGGGACAACCCACCCAGCAGAGCTTCCCTTCCCATTACATAAAGGCAAAGCCCAGCTAAGAGAAAGCCATTTGCCTGTCAGCCAGGTTCCTCCTATTTGGAAGTGATGACTGAAAATGCAACATTCTTTTTGTGAACTTGAATCAAACAACTGAAAGAATCAGAGATACCAACCCTGATAACATCTACCATGGAACCGAAGCCAAAAGCTGCCAAGCCCAGACTATTTAACGCAGTGCTGAAAGTTTTCACTTCTCCCAGACTCATCACTGACTGATCCAGCATCTTCACACTTGACTGTTTTTTCTCTCTCCTTTCTACTTCCCAACATTCTGTCAGCTGCCTTTTACATTGTCAAAAATAATAACGTTTCCACTCAATTCCCTAACATTTTTTAATGTTCTGAGATATGTCTATGGGCTATTTCTGAACACTGAAACCAACAGTGTTTGCATTATTGTGGTTATGTTAATATTTTAGTAGGGTTAATATTTTAGTAGCCCAAGTAATGGGCTATAGTGACATATTCAATATAATTGCACCTGATCCACTCAAAGAAGAATGTCAACTTCAACTTGATTCTCTTTTCTTACATTCCATCAATAGTTCAAACTCAATGGCTACATATTTGGAGCATTTATTTTTATGACTGCTTTCATATCTTGGGAAAATGAACATATAGCTCAATCACCATATTCCCTAATATCTTCCGGAAAATTACTCATTGTTGGAATCACATATATTCTTTTATTTGAAGCAGATTAAGTTCTATTCATTTGGACCGGCTTTACAACATTTGGGACATAACTTTCTTGTCTTGTTTTTCCAGAATTTTGTTTGCTTTTTTACAAAACTGCCTGTATATAATCAAGTTGTCCAAATTTCTAGTCACTTTGCCCATTTCACAGAGTTCCAAACCATCTCTCATCCCCATTTGGTTTTGATTTTTTTCTTTAAATCCTACGCATTTCTATTATTCTGGACTTCACTGATCAGCAGGATGGAATCAATTGTTTTCTTTGATCTTGGCTCTTTGTCTCAGTTAAATCCATCATGCCAAAGTCTATTCTTGAGTAATTTACTAAGAAATAGGTGAGTAGATGATGAAGCATTTAAAATTTGAAGGTTTCTAGTTGGTTCTAGAATTGGGTTCAGGTCATTTTCCTCCAAAATTTTAAAGACAATTCACTGATATTTTCTCATATCCAATCTTCTAATTGAAAAGATTAGCACCACCTTGATTGTGATTTCTGTGTAGATAATCTTTCTCTGGAGAGTTTTAAGATATTCCCCATGTCCTCAAATTTTTATTCTTCATAGTCAAAAATCCCACAACACTGTATGTATATAATATTCTAAATTAGTTTTTGTTCTAGGCAGGCAGATTTTTACACGAACATAGGTATGTCCCTTCATTTCTGAGAAATTTACTATTTTATAGAAAACATCTTTCTCTCCATTTTCCCTGAACTCTTGCATGAAAAATCCTATGAGTAGCACATGTCTACAATTGTTGAATGGATGTTTGAATAAATGATTTTTCTGTTGCTATAAAAGGATACTACAGACTAAGTTACAGAGATTTATTTAGCACATGGTTTTGGGGACTGGAAATCCAATACTGAGGGGCCAGATTTGGGGAAGGTCTTCTGTAAGATAAAAGAAAGAAAAGGAAGTTAGCACAAGACAGATGGAGAGGAAAAAGGGGCAATTCTTCCTCTCCATGAGGAACCCACTCCTGTAAATACTGATCCATTCCTGAGGGCAGAGCTCTCATGACCTAATAACCTCTTAAAGTCCCACCTCAACACTGTCACCTTGGATAAATTTCAACATGATGTTTGGAAGGGATGATCCACTGTCAGCACCTAACAACTTCTTATTTTGTTTTGGTGGTGTCTCCCACATGTGGAATGTCTTCATTCACTTTCTTAATGCCACTTCAGACACAATGTGTTGGAAACATTTTTTTACACAAACCAACAGATTGTTCAGAAATTTTTACTGACCATTTGGCCTCTTATTTCCTCAAGGAATTGTTGACTTCTTCATTTGAGCATCCACTCAACACACACTTCTACTGCAGCACTGACATATTTGTTGGACTATATTGTCTACCTGCATTTCTTTCTCATGCAGGAATCATGTCTTACTTTATTTCTCCAGGAACTACTCCACTTAATGTTTATAAAGTTAGGAACAAAACAGAAAATAGTCAAATATTGTCTTGATAGCCCAAATCATCCATCTGAACATGAATAATACAATTTTATCTTTTGGACATGTTTTTTAACTTTTATTTAATGAATATAAATTTCCAAAGTACAGAATATGGATTACAATGGCTTCCCCCCCATAACGTCCCTCCCACCCGCAACCCTCCCTTCTCCCACTCCCTCTCCCCTTCCATTCACATCAAGATTCATTTTCGATTCTCTTTATATACAGAAGATCAGTTTAGCATACATTAAGTAAAGATTTCAACAGTTTGCTCCCACACAGAAACATAAAGTGAAAAATAATAGATGATTTTTTAAATGATGATGAAATCAGATCAGACTTATTGTCATGTTTAATCCCAGTGAGAGTCAAGTTGGGAATTGATAATTTCTTCTTCTTT